>NC_092125.1:165335831-167998331 GCF_043159975.1 Macaca nemestrina | reverse complement strand
TCCTGTATCTTAGTGATATTTCTATATAAATTCAAACATATCTACTTCATTAATTTTAATGGTTGCATAGTATTCTATTTTGTCAAAATACAATAATTTAACAGTTCACAATTGGTGAATATTTAGAAACCCTCCAATCTTGTTTACTGTGACGAGCAATACTGAAGTGATCATTGTCACACGTAATTATGTCTTGTATGCTTTTGTAAAACTACTTGTCAGGAATCTTGGTTGCAAATGTGATAAACCAACTCAAATTGGCTTCAGTATCATTTTGGTTATTTTAATTTTAACTTGATGAGTGAAATGGAGCGTGCTTTCATATGTTTATAAGCATCTGTTTTCCTCTACTTTTTATCTTCCATGTCTATTTTCTTTTGCCTATTTTTTATCAGAACTTTTGATTTCTTACCATTCTTTTTTACATTTTTGTTCTTAAGTTTTTCTTGAGATATGTACTATAAAATGCACAAGACTTCAGTATATAATTTAATGAATGTCTACATATTTCCTCCTGAGTATATACCTAGAAGTAATATTGCTGGGTCATAGGTTAGGATTTTGTTTTGCTTTAACAGATACATCCAAGTAATGGTTGAATGAATTTATGCTGCCATCAGCAATGTAGGACAGTTGCAGTTGCTCCATATATCGTATCATGATCAACGTTGATATTGTCAACCTTTAAAATTTTAGCCATTCTGATGGTTACATAATGCTTACTTGTGCTTTTCATTTGCATTTCTCTAATATATAATGATTTTGAGTGACATTTAATTAATTCCTCTCCTGCTATTTTTGGCTACTTTTGTCTTATATATTATTTCTGTATATTTTCTAAACATCAGAAGCATTATTTCATTGTAGCATTATATAATCAACAGTCTTTCAAATTTGACCTTTGTAGTGCTGTTTGTTTCTTCTAGCATCTTTGTTTTTCCTGCTTGGATAATATTTCTTCATCCTAAAGAACTTCTTTCAGTATTTCTTGTACTGTAAATCAACAGTGACAAACTCTATCAGATTTTGGGATCATAATTTCACCTTCATTTTCTTACAGATGTATTTGCTGACTATAGAATTCAAAGTTAACAGTTATTTTTCTTCATTGTAAGTTGCCATTTTATTGCCTTCTGGCTTCTATAACTACTGTTGAAAAGTTAGCCATTATTTTAATTATTTCCCTTAAGGTTATACATCTTTTGTTGTGTATTTTTGTTGGCATTTAAGACTTTTCTCTTTATCTTTGCTTTTCAGCAGTTTGACTATTATATACCTAGTTGTGGTTTTCTTTTTACTTATCGTGATTCATATTTATTGAGATTCTTCTATCTGTGGATTGAGAATTTTCATTCGATCTGGAAAATTCTCAACCATTATTTTTTCATCAATTTTGTCTCATTTTATTTATCCTCTCCTTCTGGAACTATCAGTTTCATACATGGTAGGTATTTTGGCCTAGGTCCACATGTCTCTTTTTCTTACTCTTTTTTGTCTCAATACTTCATTTTGATTATTTTTTTCCTTTTCTTTTAACTTTTATTTTAAGTTCAGGGGTACATGTGCAGGATGTGCAGGTTTGTTACATAAGTAAATGTGTGTGATGGGGGTTTGCTATGCAAATTATTTCACCAGCCAGCTATTAGGCCTAGTGATATGGTTAGGCTTTGTGTCCCAAATCTCATCTTGGATTGTAATCTCCATAATCCCCACATGTCCAGAGAAAGATCTGGTGGGAGATGATTGGATCATGGGGGCGATTTCCCTCGTGCTGTTCCTGTGATAGTGAATGAGTTCTCCTGAGATCTGATAGTTTTATAAGGCATCTTTCCCCTTCGCTCCTCACTCTTTTCTCTCCTGCCACCACGTAAGAAGGTCCAAGCTTGCTTCCTCTTCACCTTCCATCATAAGTTTCCTGAGACCTGCCAACCTATGTGGAACTGTGAGTCAATTAAACCTCTTTTATAAATTTCCCAGTCTCAGGTATTTCTTTATACCTGTGTGAGAGTGGACTAATATACTTACTATCCATTAGTTATTTTTCCTGATCCTCCTTCTCCTCCCACTCTCTGCCCTCCGGTAGGCCCCAGTGTGTGTTGTTCCACTCTATGTGTCCATATGTTCTCATCATTTAGCTCCTACTTACAAGAGAGAACATGTGGTGTTTGATTTTCTGTCCCTGTGTTAGTTTGCTAAGGATAATGGCCTCCAGCTCTATCCATGTCTCTGCAAAGGACCGGACCTCATTCTTTTTTTGTGGCTGCATAATATTCCATGATGTATATGTACCACATTTTCTTTATACAGTGTATCATTGGTGGACTTTTATGTTGATTCCATGTCTTTGCTTTTGTGAGCAGTGTTGCAATGAACATACATGTGCATCTGTCTTTAAAATAGAATGATTTATATTCCTGTGGGTATATACCCAGTAATGGAACTGCTGAGTCTAATGGTATTTCTGATTCTAGGTCTTTGAAGCATTGCCACATTGTCTTCAAAAATGGTTGAACTAATTTACACTCCCTCCAGCAGAATTTGATTCTGGGAAGACAATCTTTTATTCTACTCACATATAATGTCACATTTATCACTTACTAACTCACAAGCACATTTGTGTTTATTTCTGGACTTTTTATTCTTTTTCATTGACTGTTTAATCTATTTTTTTTTGCTAGTACTAAATTTGTAATTACCACAGCTACTCAATAAATTTAATACCTGGAGAGCCAGATTCTCCACCCTTCTTATTTTACTGAATTGATATTCTTTCCAGAGTAATTTTAGCTGAATTAAGTTTTTATAATAAAAAATTATGTTGACATTTTAATTGGAGTTAAAGTGTTGAAAATATCATCACTACAATATTTAGTAGCCCAAGATTATACATCAATTATAAAACAAATTTGTCATGAAAATATTACTTCTATCTTTTTAAATATTAAGACAAATAATTCACATAATATCTGTAATACTGAATTCTTCCCAGAATCATTCTTTCTTTGATATGAAACATTTGGTATGTGCTTGTCTTAGTTAGTTCAGGCTGCTGTAACAAAGTACCACAGACTGGGTGGGTTATAAATAATAGACATTTATTTCTCATGGCTCTGGATGCTCTGGTGAAGGCCCTCTTCCAGGTTGCAGACTGCCATTTTATCATTGTATCCTCACATGGCAGAAAGAGAGCTACGAAGTTCTCTGGGGTCTCTTTTATAAGGACACTAATCCCATTCATGAGGACTCTATCCTCATGATCTAATTACTTCCCAAAGACTCCACTTCCTGATATCATTACATGGCGGTTAACATTTCAGCATATGAATTTTGGAGGGACACACACATTCAGTCCATTGCAGTGCTCTAAGCTTTATGATTTAAATGTGGGGCTATAAATAGGGTGGTTATCGATCCCACTGTGTCTGACCAAGTCTTTATTTATGTATATATAATGACCCCTATCACTCTGGAGGGGAGGCAAAACACCACCATCTTCAGAGTCCCGGTTGGGCCTGATAATTAAATTGACATAAGATAGGTTAACAAGAGTAAGATAAAGCCCCAAAGAAATAGAATCAGTTACTTATGTACCAAATTAGACAAAGAATTTTAAGTTTGGAAACGTGATAAGGCAAAGGGGGTTGGGCCAGGGTAGTTAATTGGGTAGAGAAGTGACCAGAAAGACAATAGTTAGTTTAACAAAGTCTTCCTCCTGCTCTAGCCATGTAAGATGTGCCTGCTTCCCCTTCCACCATAATTTGCAAGTTTCCTGAGGCCTCCCCAGAAGCTGTCATGCTTCCTGTACAGCCTGTGAAACCATGAGACAATTAAACCTCTTTTCTTTATAAATTACCCAGTCTCAGGTGTGTGTTTTTAGCAGTGCAAGAATGTACTAATACACAGGGCTTATTGCTTAGTTCAGTCATTGCTCTGGACTGAGTTGAAAAAAATGGAAGGAAAAGAAGAACTGTCCTGAGAATTCCTACCCTCAGATTTGCGAACACTCGAATTTCTATCCTCAGATTTTCATGAGCATGAATTTTGGGCCAGAATTCATACTACCTGTGTGGTCTAGAATAACAACAAGCAAAATATTTAGTTTTAAGAGTCCTGTATTGCTTGAGCATCTAAGATACATCGTAGAAGTAAATGCAAATAGCTTCTGGCAAAATCCACATTCCACCAAGACCCTGGGAGACTTCAAAGTTCCAAGAATATAAGGTCATTAACAACATTACTTACACAGGGACATGGTCCCTTGACTGAGAGTCAGCAGGAACAATGGATGACAGTATCAGAACCACAGAGACTGGAAAACCAGGTCAAATTGCTAAGGAAGGCAGAGGAGAAAAGGGGAAAAGGTTTGGTCCAAGAAGGCAGTACTGAACTTTAGCAGTCCTGTAACTTCCCATTCCGAAACTCCTAACAGAGGAGATCCTCCTTTTTTCCTGTGGTTTAAACCAGTTTTAGTGGATTTTATACTGATAACTGGCAATATCTCAACAGAGAGGGAGAAAAAGGAATTGAATTGAGGTGAGGGCTGGTAAGATGGCTGAATAGGAATAACTCTGATCTTCAACTCCCACTGAGAACAACGCAGAAGGCGGGTGATTTCTGCGTTTCCAACTGAGGTACCTGGCTCATCTCACTGGGACTGGTTAGACAGTGGATGCATCCCACAGAGGGTGAGCAGAAGCAGGGTGGGGAGTTGCCTCACCTGGGAAGCACAAGGGGTTGGGGAACTCCCTCCCCTAGCCAAGGGAAGCCATGATGGATGGTGCCATGAAGAATGGTGCACTCCAGTCCAGATACTATGCTTTTCCCATGGTCTTCACAACCCATATACCAGGAGATTCCCTCAGATGCCTAAACCACCAGGGCCCTGGGTTTTAAGCACAAAACTGGGCAGCTGTTTGGGCAGACACTGAGCTAGCTGCAGGAGGTTTTTTTCATACCCCAGTGGCACATGGATCAGCAGCGAGACAGTACTGTTCACTCCCCTGGAAAGGGGGGCTGAAACCAGGGAGCCAAGTGTTCTAGCTCAGCAAATCCCATTCCCAGGGAGGCCATCAAGTTAAGATCCACTGGATTGAAATTCTCACTGCCATCACAGTAGTCTGAAGTTGACCTGGGACACTCGAGCTTGGTAGAGGGAGGGGCGTCTGCCATTACTGAGGCTTGAGTAGGTAGTTTTCCTCTCACAGTGTAAACAAAGCCATCAGGAAGTTCAAACTGGGGAGATCCCACTTCATCAAAGCAAAGCTGCTATAGCCAGATTGGCTCTCTAGATTCCTCCACCCTTGGCAGGGCATCTCCGAAAGAAAGGCAGCAGCCTCAGTCAGGGGCTTATAGATAAAACTCCCATCTCCCTGGGACACAACACCTTGGGGAAGAGGCAGCTGTGGGTGCAGCTGCAGCAGACTTAAACATTCCTGCCTGCTGACTCTGAAGAGAGCAGCAGATCTCCCAGCTCGAGCTCTACTAAGGCACAGACTGCCTCCTCAAGTGGGTCCCTGACCCCTGTGCCTCCTGACTGGGAGACCCTGCCCAGCAGGGATTGACAGATACCTCATACAAGAGAGCTCGGGCTGGCATCTGGTGTGTGCCCCTCTGGGACGAAGCTTCCAGAAGAAGGAACTGGCAGGAATCTTTGCTGTTCTGCAGCCTTCGCTGGTGATAGCCACACAAACAGGGTCTGGAGTAGACCTGCAGTAAACTCCAGCAGACCTGAAGCCAAGGGACCTGACTGTTAGAAGGAAAACTAACAAACATAAAGGAATACTATCAACATCAACAAAAAGGATGTCCATACAGAAATCCCATTCAAAGGTCACCAACATCAAAGAACAAAGGTAGATAAATCCATGAAGATGAGGAAAAAATAGCACAAAGAGGCTGAAAATGCAAAAACCAGAACTCCTCTTCTCCTCCAAAGGATCACAACTCCTCACCAGCAAGGGAACAAAACTGGATGGAGAATTAGTTCTGAAGTAGGCTTCAGAAGGTGTGTAAAAACAAACTCCTCTGAGCTAAAGGAGCATGTTCTAACCCAACGCAAAGAAGCTAAGAGCCTTGGAAAAAGGTTAGAGGAATTGCTAACTAGAATAACCAGTTAAGAGAAGAACATAAATGACCTGATGGAGCTGAAAAACACAGCACGAGAACTTTGTGAAGCATACACAAGTATCAGTAGCCAAATCAATCAAGTGGAAGAAAGGATATCAGAGACTGAAGATAATGCAGTATAGCATGAATATAATATTAGAGAAAAAAGAATGAAAATGAATGAACAAAGACTCCAAGAAATATGGGACCATGTGAAAAGACCAAATCTACATTTGATTGGTGTACCTGAAAGTGAGGGGGAGAATGGAATCAAGTTAGAAAACACTCTTCAGGATATCATCCAGGAGAACTTCCCCAACCTAGTAAGGCAGGCCAACATTCAAATTCAGGAAATACAGAGAACACCACAAAGATACTCCTCGAGAAGAGCAACTCCAAGACACAGAATTGTCAGATTCACCAAAGTTGAAATGAAGAAAAAAATGTTAAGGGCAACCAGAGAGAAAGGTTGGGTTACCCACAAAGGGAAGCCCATCAGACTAACAGCAGATCTCTCAGCAGAAACCCTCCAAGCCAGAAGAGAGTGGGGAACAATATTCAACATTCTTAAAGAAAAGAATTTTTCAACCCAGAATTTCATGTCCAGCCAAGCTAAGTTTCATAAGTGAAGGAGAAATAAAATCCTTTACAGACAAGCAAATGCTTAGAGATTTTGTCACCACCAGGCCTGCCCTACAAGAGACCCTGAAGGAAGCACTAAACATGGAAAGGAAAAACCGGTACCAGCCATTGCAAAAACATGCCAAAATGTAAAGACCATCGATGCTAGGAAAAAACTGCATCAACTAACGAGCAAAATAACCAGCTAATATCACAATGACAGGATCAAGTTCACACATAACAATATTAAACTTAAATGTAAATGGACTAAATGGTCCAATTAAAAGACACAGACTGGCAAATTGGATAAAGAGTCAAGACCCATCAGCTTGCTGTATTCAGGAGACCCATCTCACATGCAGAGATACACATAGGCTCAAATTAAAGGGATGGAGGAAGATCTACCAAGCAAATGGAGAACAAAAAAAGCAGGGGTTGCAATCCTAGTCTCTGATAAAACAGACTTTAAACCATTAAAGATCAAAAGAGACAAAGAAGGCCATTACATAATGGTAAAGGGATCAATTCAACAGGAAGAGCTAACTATCCTAAATATATATGCACCCAATACAGGAGCACCTGGATTCATAAAGCAAGTCCCTAGAGACTTACAAAGAGACTTAGACTCCCATACAATAATAATGGGAGACTTCAACACTCCACTGTCAACATTAGACAGATCAACGAGACAGAAAGTTAACAAGGATATCCAGGAATTGAACTCAACTCTGCATCAAGCAGAACTAATAGACATCTACAGAACTCTCCACCCCAAATCAACAGAATATACATTCTTCTCAGCGCCACATCACACTTATTCCAAAATTGACCACATAGTTGGAAGTAAAGCACTCCTCAGCAAATGTAAAAGAACAGAAATTATAACAAACTGTCTCTCAGATCACAGTGCAATCAAACTAGAACTCAGGACTAAGAAACTCAATCAAAACCACTCAAATCTACATTTGATTAATGTACCTGAAAGTGATGGGGAGAATGGAGCCAAGTTGGAAAACACTCTTCAGGATATTATCCAGGAGAACTTCCCCAACCTAGCAAGGCAGGCCAACATTCAAATTCAAGAAATACAGAGAACACCACAAAGATACTCCTCAAGAAGAGCAACTCCAAAACACATAATCATCAAATTCACCAAGATGGAAATGAAGGAAAAAAAGATAAGGTCAGCCAGAGAGAAAGGTCAGGCTACCCACAAAAGGGAAGCCCATCAGACTAACTGCGGATCTGTCTACAGAAACCCTACAAGCCAGAAGAGAGCAGGGGCCAATATTCAACATTCTTATAGAAAAGACTTTCAATCCAGAATTTCATATCCAGCCAAAATAAGCTTCATAGATGAAGAAGAAATAAAATCCTTTAGAGACAAGCAAATGCTGAGAGATTTTATCACCACTAAGCCTGCCTTATAAGAGCTCTTGAAGGAAACACTAAACATGGAAAGGAAAAACCAGTCCCAGCCACTGCAAAAGCATACCAAATTGTGAAGACCATTGACACTATGAAGAAACTGCATCAACTAACGGGCAAAATAATCAGCTAACATCATAAAGATAGGATCAAATTCACACATAACAATATTAACCTTAAATGTAAATATGCTAAATGCTCCAATTAACAGACCCAGACTGGCAAATTGGATAAAGAGTCAAGAGCCATTGGTGTGCTGTATTCAGGAGACCCATCTCACATGCAGAGACACACATAGTCTAAAAATAAAGGGATGGAGGAATATTTACAAAGCAAATGGAAAGCAAAAACAAGCAGGGGTAGCAATCCTAGTCCTTGATAAAACAGACTTTAAACCAACAGAGATCAAAAGAGACAAAGAAGGGCATTACACAATGGTAAAGGGATCAATGCAACAAGAAGAGCTAACTATGCTAAATATATATGCACTTAATACAGGAGTAGGCAGATTCATAAGGCAAGTTCTTAGAGACCTACAAAGAGACTTAGACTCCCACACAATAATAGTGGGAGACTTTAACACCCCACTGGCAATATTAGACAGATCAATGAGACAGAAAATTAACAAGGATATTCAGGACTTGGACTTAGCTCTGGACCCAGTAGACCTAATAGACATCTACAGAACACTCCACCCCAAATCAACAGAATATACATTCTTCTCAGTACCACATAGCACTTATTCTAAAATTGACCACATAATTGGAAGTAAAACACTCCTCAGCAAATGCAAAAGAATGGAAATCATAACAAACAGTCTCTTAGACCCCAATGCAATCAAATTAGAACTGAGGATTAAGAAACTCACTTAAAACCGCACAAGTACATGGAAACAAAATAACCTGCTATTGAGTGACTACTGGATAAATAACAAAATTAAGGCAGAAATAAATAAGTTCTTTGAAATCAATGAGAACAAAGACACTATGTACCAGAATCACTGTGGCACAGCTAAAACAGTGCTTCGAGGAAAATTCATAGCACTAAATGCTCACAGGAAAAAGCAGGAAAGAACTAAAATCAACACCCTAACATCACAATTGAAAAAACTAGAGAAGCAAGAGCAAACAAATTCAAAAGCTAGCAGAAAACAAGAAATAACTAAGATCAGAGCAGAACTGAAGGAGATAGAGACACGAAAAACCCTTCCAAAAAATCAATGAATCCAGGAGTTGGTTTTTTGAAAATATTTATAAAATAGACCACTAGCCAGACAACTAAAGAATAAAAGAGAGAATAATCAAATAGACACAATAAAAAATGAAAAAGGTAGCCAGGGCGGTGGCTCACGCCTGTAATCCCAGCACTTTGGGAGGCTGAGGCGGGTGGATCACGAGGTCAGGAAATTGAGACCATCCTGGCTGACATGGTGAAATCCTGTCTCTACTAAAAATACCAAAAAATTAGCCTGGCATGGTGGTGGGCACCTATAGTCCCAGCTACTTGGGAGGCTGAGGCAGGAGAATGGCGTGAACCTGGGAGGCACAGCTTGCAGTGAGCTGAGATCGTGCCACTGCACTCTAGCCTGGGCAATAGAATGAGACTCTGCATCAAAAAAAAAGTGATATCACCACTGATCCCACAGAAATACAAACTACCATCAGAGAATACCATAAATGCCTCTACACAAATACACTAGAATAGCTAGAAGAAATGCATAAATTCCTGGACACATATGCCCTCCCGAGACTACAGGAAGAAGTCAAATCCCTGAATAGACCAATAACAAGTTCTGAAATGGAGGCAGTAATTAATAGCCTACCAACCAAAAAAAAACCCAGGACAAAACAGATTCACAGCAGAATTCTACCAGAGGTACAAAGAGGAGCTCATACCATTCCTTCTAAAACTATTCCAAACAATAGAAAAAGAGGGAATCCTCGCTAACTCATTTTATGAGGCTAGTATCATTCTGATACCAAAACCTGGCAGAGATACACACAAAAAAATAAAATTTCAGGCCAATATCTCTGATGAACTTTGATGTGAAAATCCTCAGTACAATACTGGCAAACCAAATCCAGCAGCACATCAAAATCTTATTCACCATGATCAAGTCAGTTTCATCCCTGGGATGCAAGGCTGGTTCAGCAAATGCAAATCAATAAATGTAAGCCATTACATAAACAGAACCAATGATAAAAACAGCATGATTATCCCAATAGATGCAGAAAAGGCCTTCGATAAAATTCAACAGTGCTTCATGCTAAAAACGCTCAATAAACTAGATATTGATGGAATGTATCTCAAAATAATAAGAGCTATTTATGACAAACCCACAGCCAATATAATACTGAATGGGCAAAAACTAGAAACATTCCCTTTGAAAACTGGCACAAGACAGGGATGCCCTTGCTCACCACTCCTATTCAACATAGTGTTGGAAGTTCTGGCCAGGGCAATTAGGCAAGAGAAAGAAACTAAGGGTATTCAATTAAGAA
The DNA here is from genome assembly GCF_043159975.1 of Macaca nemestrina. Taxonomy (NCBI): domain Eukaryota; kingdom Metazoa; phylum Chordata; class Mammalia; order Primates; family Cercopithecidae; genus Macaca; species Macaca nemestrina. The sequence continues at coordinate 167,987,676 of NC_092125.1, read as the reverse complement.
AAGAGGAAGTCAAATTGTCCCTATTTGCAGATGACATGATTGTATATTTAGAAAACCCCATCATCTCAGCCCAAAAACTCCTTAAGCTGATAAGCCACTTCAGCAGAGTCTCAGGATACAAAATCAATGTCCAAAAATCACAAGCATTCCTGTACACTAATAATAGACAGAGATCCAAATCATGAGTGAACTCTCATTCACAATTGCCACAAAGAAAATAAAATACCAGGAATACATCTTACAAAGGACGTGAAGGATCTCTTCCAAGAAAACTACAAATCACTGCTCAAGGAAATAAGACAGGACACAAACAAATGGAAGAACATTCCATGCTGATGGATGGGAAGAATCAGTACAGTGAAAATGGCCATACTACCCAAAGTAATTTATAGATTCAATGATATTCCCATCAAGCTACCATTGACTTTCTTCACAGAATTAGAAAAAACTACTTTAAACTTCATATGGAACCAAAAAAGAGCCCATATAGCCAAGACAATCCTAAGTAAAAAGAACAAAGCTGGAGGCATCATGCTACCTGACTTCAAACTATACTACAAGGCTACAGTAACCAAAACAGCATGGTACTGGTACCAAAACAGACACATAGACCAATGGAACAGAAAGGAGGCCTCAGAAATAGCACATCTACAACCATCTGATCTTTGACAAAACCTGACAAAAACAACCAATGGGGAAAGTATTCCCTATTTAATAAATGGTGTGAAAACTGGCTAGCCATATGCAGAAAACTGAAACTGGACCCCTTTCTTACACCTTATACAAAAATTAATTCAAGATGGATGAAAGATTTCAACATAAGACCTAAAACCATAAAAACCCTAGAAGAGAACCTAGGCAATACCATTCAGGACATAGGCATGGGCAAAGGCTTCACGACTAAAATACCAAAAGCAATGGCACCAAAGGGAAAATTGACAAATGGGATATAATTAAACAAAAGAGCTTCTGCACAGCAAAAGAAACTACTGTCAGAGTGAACAGGCAACCTACAGAATGGGAGAAAATTTTACAATCTGTCCATCTGATGAAGGGCTAATATCCAGAATCTACAAAGAATTTAAACAAATTTACAAGAAAAAATCAAACAATCCCATCAAGAAAGTGGGCAAAGGATAGGAACAGGCACTTCTCAAAAGAATACATTTATGCAGCCAACAAACATATGAAAAAAAGCTCATTATCACTGGTCATTAGAGAAATGCAAATGAAAACTACAGTGAGATACCATCTCACACCAGTTAGAATGGTGATCATTAAAAAGTCATGAAACAACAGATACTGGTGAGGGTTGGAGAAATAGGAACACTTTTACATGGTTGGTAGGAGTGTAAATTAGTTCAACCATTGTGGAAGACATTGTGGCGATGCCTCAAGGATCCAGAACCAGAAATACCATTTGACCCAGCAATCCATTACTGGGTATATACCCAAAGGATTATAAATCATGCTGCTGTAAAGACACATGCACCCGTATGTTTATTGCAGCACTGTTCACAATAGCAAAGACTTGGAACCAACCCAAATGCCCATCAATGATAGACGGGTAAAGAAAATGTGGCACATATACACTATGGAATACTATACAGTCATAAAAAGGATGAGTTCATGTCCTTTGTGGGGACATGGATGAAGCTGGAAACAATCATCCTCAGCAAACTAACACAGGAATAGAAAACCAAACACTGAATGTTCTCACTCATAAGTGGGAGTTGAACAATGAGAACATATGGACACAGGGAGGGGAACATAACACACCAGGGCCTGTCACGGAGTAGGGGGCTAAGGGAGGGAGAGCTTTAGGAGAAATACCTAATGTAGATGCAGCAAACCACCATGGCACATATATACCTATGTAACAAACATGCACGTTCTGCACATGTATCCCAGAAGTTAAAGTATAATTTTTTAAAAAGCAAAAATGAATAAGCAAAAAAAAAAAAAAAAAAAATTGAATTGAGAGTGGGGTGACTGTGATCACAAGATAGCAACGCAGTGTGATTGATTCCCAGAAGGAAGACAGATGGTTATTCTGCTTTTGGTATTGGAAAACCAGCCCTACTAAATGGAAATGGGAGGAGCTGGTGGGGGAAATGACTAATTCTCTTGAGGGAAACTCACAGTCTTAAAAATTAACAAAAATCAGCTGGGTGCAGTGACTGACCCCTGTAATTGTAGCACTTTGGGAGACTGAGGTAGGCAGATTGCTTGAGTTCTAGGAGTTCAAGATCAGCCTGAGCAACATGAAAAACCCCGTCTCCACAAAAAAATACAAAAATTAGCTGGATGTGGTGGTGTGCACTTCTAGTCCCAGCTACTGAGAGGATGAGGTGGAAGGATAACTTGGGCCCAGGAGGTCAAGGCTGCAGTAAGCTGAGATCATGCCAGCTTTGGCAACAGAGTGAGACCTTGTCTCAAAAGAAAAAAAAAAAAAACAAAAAAACAGAAATCCTGATCCCAGTAAAACTGAAAAATATTTCATGTTTTTTCGTCTTTTAGAAATGAAAATAATTCACATAGTTAGAAATTTCTGACAGCACAACGTGCATCCAGCAGTGAAGTGAAGACAATTGAGCAGCTATCGACTCTGAGACAAAATACACATAATGAAAACAAAAAACAGAAGAGGTTCTAGACAGCCTGTTTGAATGCAGATTCTTCCAGAAAATTTCAGGATATTTGATACAGGAAGAATATTCCAATTTCTTCTCAAAAAAAGAACTCTGTACAAAAGGATAGTTGCATTGACTCCTGTTGGACATTGTTATGCTGAAATGCCCAGTAAAACTTTCCTAAAGTCTTTATTTTGGTATAGTGACAAGGTGGTCTGTGTTGAGGATTCCTAGAATAATTCTAGATTTGCAATGTGCTTTTGGACCTACCTCATTTTGTGCCATTCTTTGATCTTTTCCCTCAGTGGGCCCCAATTTCCTAAATTGTCAACTGAGAAGTACGCTTTACTGAATATTTGAGGTGTCTTTCAATGCCAAATTTCTAAGATCATGTTTCTTTACCAACCTCTTAACCAAGATTACCAGTCTCAACAGTAAGGACAAAATAAGTGCTGACCTAAGTGACATTTTTCACTCCTGGATGTACTTTTCTTTTCCACTTAGCACTCTGGGTTTTTTTTTTTTTTGATGTGCTGATTTTAATTTCAGGGTCTCTTCTGCAGCTATACTTCACAGGCTTTGAAGTAACACCCATGTGAAATGAATGTGCTGCAGCCACAATAGTTAGTTAAATTTCCAAGAAAGGAGTTTCATGTGGATAAAACTGATAGGAAGTGTGAATAGCTTGATATGGGTGATGGTTGAACTATTACAAGCAATTTCACATAGTTTATATTGACAACACACTGAGATGTGATGGACACAAATATATATATATTTAAAGCAAAACATATATCTATGTACAATAACCTATCTTTATGAAATTCCCTTTAGTACATATTTTGCCTACAGCTCCAAAGCCTGTGTTTCCAAGCTCTGTAATTCCATGGGAAGGCTGTCAGGGAAAATTTTTGACTCTGTAATGGATAAATACTTTCTAGTAAAACTGCACTCGACTTCTTTTAGATCCTCAAGAAGGCACGATGCCCAGCTTTCGGCTGCAGGGCCTTTCAACTCTTTGCATTAAAGGTATTACACTTGGCCAGGGAATTAGACTCCACTTACTTATATCCCCAACTTCTATTACTTTTATCTCCTGAGCATCTTCTAAACCTATCCACAATTTTCAATCCCCTTAATCACCATTCTAGTCCAGGTTTCTGTGATATCTCACTAGATGCTGGGAGTTGTCTGTTTCAGGCATTTGGGGGAGTGTGCAATGGTATGATATAGCATTGTTTGACATTTCTCTCATGAGGAATGAAATTGAGCCTCTTTTTATATATGATTTGTTCATTCACATATCCATTTTTAAAAAGTAACTGATTAAGTCTTTCTAAATGGTTTACTTCTTTTTTTTTCTGTGTATTATTCTGAGATATGGCATATTACTTTAACCATTCACTTACTATAGGACATTGTAGTTGTGACAAGTTTTTGGCTACTACAAATAAAACTGCCATGAACATTTGTGTGTAGGTTTTTATGTGAACATAATTTTAATTTCTCTGGATTGTTGAATGGAAATGGTAGGGTGTATAGGGAGTGTATTTTTTTTAAAGCAACTTTATTGAAGTGTAATTGACAAATACAAATTATATATTTAAGGTCCATTACTTGATGTTTTGACATATGTATACATTGTGAAATGACCACCACAAACAAGCTAATTAACATATCTATCACCTCATGTCATTACACCATTTTCCTCTCTTTTTTGGGGGGGGGGGAAGAACACTTAAATGTACCCTCTTAGCAAATTTCAAGTGTACAATAGAGTATTATTAACCATAATCACCAAGCTGTACGTTAGATTTCTAAAACTTATTCATCTTGCATAACTGAAACTTTGTACCTTTGTCTAACATTACCCGATTTCCCTTTCAACTTCAGTCCCTAGCAATCCCCATTCTGCTTTCTGCTTTTGTGAATTTGACTATTTGAGATTTCCCATTTAAGTGAGATCATGCAATTTTTGTCTTTCTGTGTCTGGCTTATTTCACTTAACAAAATGTTCCCCAGGTTCATCCATGTTGTCGAAATGTATTAGTCTGTTCTCACACTGCTAATAAAGACATACCCAAGACTAGGTAATTTATAAAGGAAAGAGGTTTAATGGACTCACAGTTCCACATGGCTAGGGAGGCCTCACAATCATGGCAGAAGGCAAAGGAGAAGGAAAGGCACATCTTACATGGTGGCAGGCAAGGGAGCTTGTGCAGGAGAACTCCTTTACAGAACTATCAGATCTTGTGAGACTTATTCATTACCATGAGAACAATATGGGGGAAACTACTCCCATGATTCAATTCTCTCTGCCTGCCCCTACCCTTGACACATGGGGATTACTACAGTCAAGGTAAGATTTGGGTGGTGACACAACCAAACCATATCACAGGGTTTCCTTTTTTAAGGCTGAATAATAATCTATTGTATATATGCAACACATTTTTTAATCCATTCGTCCATTGACAAACACTTAGGTTGTTTCCATATCATGACTATTGTAAATAAGGCTGCAATGAATATGGGATTGCAGATATCTCTTCAGGATTCTGATTTCAGTTCTTTTGGATAAATATTCAACTTTTTGAAGAACCTCCCTACTGCTTTCCATAATGGCTGTACCAATTTACATTCCCACCAACAACATACAAGAGTTGTCTTTTCTCCACATCCTTGCCAACAGTAATTATCTTTGTCCCTTTGATAATTGCCATACTAACAGATGTGAGGTGATATCATATTGTGGTTTTGATTTGTATTTCCCTTATCATTAGTGACACTGAGAATCTTTTCATATACCTGTTGGCCATTTGTATGCTTTCTTTTGAGAAATGTCTATTCAGGTCTTTTGCTCATTTTTAAATTGCATTTTTGGTTTGTTTTTGCCTTATTTGTTTCTTGCCATTTAATTATATGAGTTCCCTCTATATTTTGAATATGAACTCCTTATTGAATATATGATTTGCAAGCATTTTCTCCCATTCTGTAGGCTGCCTTTTCACTCTGTGGACTGTTACCTTTGCGGTGCACAGGCTTTTTAATTTGAGATAATCCCACTAATCTATTTTTGCTTTTATTGCCTGTGATTTTGGTATCACATGCAAAAAAACCATTGCCCATATCAATGGCAGGAAGCTTTTCTCTATGTTTTCTTCTAGTATTTTTATAGTTTTAGGTCTTACCTTTAAGTATTTAACCTGTTTTGAGATGATTTTATTGTAAGTGGTGTGACATAGGGTCCAATTTCTTTCTTCTTTTTTTTTCATGTGGATATCCAGTTTTCCCAATACCTTTTATTGAAAAGAGTATTCTTTTTCAATCTGTGTTCTTGGCACTTTTGTCCTAGATAAGTTGACTGTAACTGTGTGTATTTGTTTTAGTCTCTTTATTCTTTTCTATTGATGTATATGTCTGTTTTTATGCCAATACCACACTGCTTCAGTTACTGTAGATGTGCAATATATTTTGAAATTAAAAAAATGTGATGCCTCCAGCTTTGTTCTTCTTTCTCAAAATTAATTTGGCTTTTCAGTGTCTTTTGTGATTCCATATGAATTTTATCATTCTTTATATTTCTATAAAGAATGCCATTGATATTTTCACAGGAATTGCATTGGATCCATAGATCCTTTGATTAGTATAGACATTTTAGTACACAAACATTGGATGTCTTTCCATTTATCTGGGTGGTCTTTAATTTCCTTCATCAATGTTTTATATTCTTCAATGTACAAGTCTTTTACCCCTTTGATTAGGGTATTCTTATGTATTTTATTCATTTTGTTGCTATTATAAATGGGATTTTTTCATAATTTCCTTTGCAGATAGTTCATTGTTACTGTATACAAGCAACACCAATTGTCATATATTGATTATGTTATCCTGCAACTTTACTGAATTTATTAGTTATGACAAATTGTTTTTGAGTCTTTAGAGTTTTCTACTTATATGATCATTTCATCTGCAAGAAGAGATGTTTTTATCTTTTTCTGTCTGATTTGGATGCCTTTAATTTCTTTTCTTGTCTAATTGCCCTAGCTAGGACTTCTAGTACTATCTTGAATAGAAACGGTGAGAGAGGGCATCTTTATCTTCTACTGGATCTCTGGGGAAAATCTTTCAGTTTTTCCCCTATGTCTTGTATTGTGTTAAGTTTCTTCTATACTGATGTTTTAGAGTTTTGTGGATATCAAATTTTGTTAAATGCTTTTCCTGATCTATTAAGATAATCATGTGGTTTTTATCTTTTAGGGTCATATATCATTTATCGATTTGCATATATTGAACCATTCTTTCTTAGGTTACTAGGAATAAATCCCAGTTGATATGGTGTATGATCATTTTGATGTGCTATTGAGTTTGGTTTGCTAGAATTTTATTGAGGAGTTTTGCATCCATATTCATTAGGGATATTGGTCTACAGTTTTCTTGTGGTGCCTCTGTCTGATTTTGGTATCAAGGTAATTCTGGCCTCATGATATGAGTTTGCAAGTATTCTCTTTGCTGCTTTTGGGAAGAGTTCAAGAATGATTAGTATTAGTTTTTCTTTGAACATTAGTTAGAATTCACTCATGAAGGCTGAGCTTCACAGGTCTTTAGCTTTACTTTGTTGAGAGGTTTTACATTTTGATTCAATCTCCTTACTTGGTTTTGGTCTGTTCAGGATTTCCATCTCTTCTTGATTCATTCTTAATAAGCTATAGTTTCTAGGAATTTATTTCTATGTTGTCCAATTTGTTGGCATATAATTGTTCACAATAGTTGCTTAAGATCCTTATTTCTGAGGCATCCATTGTAATGTCTCATCCATTGTAATGTTTCATGTCTGATTTTATTTATTTGAGTCTTCTCTCTTTTTTTCTTAGTTTAGCCAGGGATTTGTCAAGTTTGTTTATCTTTTCAAAAAACCAACTCTTGGTTTCATTGATCATTTCTGTTGTTTTTCTATTCCCTATTTCATTTATTTCTGGTCTAATCTTTATTTTTTCCTTTATTCTGCTAACTTTGAGCATAGTTTGTTCTTCTTTTTCTAGTTCCTTGAGGTATAAAGTTAGGTTGTTTATTTAAATTCTTCCTTCTTTTTAAATTAAAGCATGTGTTACCATAAACTTATTTCTTAGTACTGCTTTTGCTGCATCCCCTAAGTTTGGTATGTTGTGTTTTGTTTCATTTGTTTTATATGTGTGTGTGTGTGTATATATATATGTAATTTTTTCTTTTTTTGAGACAGAGTCTCACTTTGTCACTCAGGCTGGAGTGTAGTGGTATGATCATGGCTTACTACAATCCTGACCTCCCAGGCTGAAGTGATCCTTCTGCTTAAGCCTTTTGAGTAGCTGGGACCACAGGTGCATGCCACTATGCTCAGCTGATTTTTAAATTATTTTTGTAGAAACGAGGTCTCACTGTGTTTCCCAGGCTGGTCTCAAACTCCTGGGCTCAAGTGATCCTCCTACCTCAGCCTCCCACAATGCTGGGATCACAGGCATGTGCCACTGTGTCTGGCCTGTCTTATGATATTTTAAAAATTCCCTTTTGATTCCCTTTTCGACCCAATGGTTGTTCAAGCATGTATTGTTTTGTTTCCATGCACTTGTGAATTTTCCCATTTTCTTATTCTTATTGATTTACTTTTATTCTGTTGTGATTAGAAAAGGTACTTGATATGATTATTTGTTAAGGCATTAAATTTATGGGCATTAAATTTGTTAAGATTGATTTTGTGACCTAATATGTGATCTTTCTTGAAGAATGCTCTGTGTGTGCTTGAGAATAATATGTATTCTTCTGCTATTGGGTAGAAAGTCTTGTATATGACTATTAGGTTCATTTGGTCTATAGTGTTGTTGAAGTCACCTGTTTCTTTACTGATTTTTATGTCTGGATGCTATATCTATTATTGAAAATGTGCTGTTTTGAAGTCTCCTACTATTATTGTATTGTTTATCTACTTCTCCCTTCATACCTGTCAATGTTAGATGGTCTGATGTTGGGTGCATTATGTATTTACAATTGATGAATTGATCCTTTCATCATTATGTGATGAATTTCTTTGTCTCTAGTGACACCTTTTGACTTAAAGTGTAATATGTATATATAAAACATATATATTACACACATATACACATGTATATACATATACACACATATATACATGTATATATGAAGAATACGTGTATATACACAAGAATTGTATACAAAATCTCTACATTTTTATCCCCTCCACCCCCACTTTGTGTTCTTGAAGTCAGAGTTTGCTTCTTTTTATGTTGTTTATTCATTAACAATTTTTTGTATTGTAGTCATAACTTGCTGAGTATATATGTGTATATACACACGTATATATATGTGTGTATATGTATATACATGTGTGTGTATATACGTGTGTGTGTGTGTAGTCACCACTTCTTTATTTTTGTTACTATTTGCATAGAATATCTTTTCCATCCCTTCACTTTCAGCCCATGTGTGTCCTTAAATCTAAAATGAGTTTCTTATAGACCGTATATTGCCTCCAGCAGTTGTGTTCTGCATTGGTGAAGACTGTGGGTATCTTCAACAGCAAAGGCTGCAGAGGTCCACAGTGGAGGCAAAAGCAATTGTGGTCCTGGGTGCTTAAGGCTGCTTACATCCTCCTGATTTTCTTTTCTCCTATTCATCTTTGGATAGTTATTTAATCATTGTTTGTGAGGCAGGAGGACGAGGTCTGGTACTTCTTAGTCTGCCATCTGGTTGCCATGATTATCTGATTGATTCTTTTTTTCCTACTTTATTGCTTGCTTTTCTTTTCAATTTATTTGTAAAAATTCTTCAGGCATTTTATATGTGAATCTTTTGTCAGGTATATGAATTAAAAACACATTTTACCACTCTGTGACTTACCTTTCAACTTTCCTAATGAAATATTTCAATGAGTAGAAATTCATAATTACAATATATTATGATTTATTATTATTTTTCTATGGTTAGCTTTACTTTGTCCTATTAAGAAATGTTAACCTATCCTAGGGTTGTAAATATATTCTTTTATTAACTTTTACAATCCATCTGGAGCTAGTTTTCTTTTCTTGGTATAGTATGAGCTAAGGGCCTCTATGTTAGTTTTATGTTGCTGTGTAACCAATCACCATAAATTTAATGGCTTGAAACAACACATATTTTATGACCTCAGAGTTTCCATGGGTCAGGAGTCTGGCCATGGCTTAGCTGTGTCCTCCACTCAGGGTCTCACAAAGTTGAACTCAAGCTGTTAACTAGACTGGGAGGTCTCATCTGAGGCTTGAGTTGTTTTCCATGCTTACATAGTTGTTAGCAGAATTCATTTTCTTTTGGCTGCAGAGTTCATGACAGCTTGTTTCTTCAAAGCTACCAAGGGAAAGAGAAATATTCTACTGCGTAAGGTTGTTCACTCTAGAAAATATTGTAAGAGACTCTTTTGATTAAGTGAGACCTGCCCAGGATAATTTGCCTTTTTATTAAAGGGAGATTCTATTGCCTTTCTTAAAATAAACTGATTAGAAACTAATTACATTGAAAAAAATCCCTTGCCTTTGCCATATTCTATTGGTTACAAGCAAGTTACAGGTTTTCCAACACTCAGGGAGAGAGGAATTTGTAAAGGCATGGATTCCAGGGGCAGGAATCACTGGGGACCATCTTAGTATTTTGCCTACCATAATCTCTTTTTTCCTCCATGTATACAATTGACTCAGGCACGTTTATTGAAGAGAAGAGAATATCATTTTCCCCACTGAACTGTAGGGTCACTTTGTCATAACCATATATATGTGGGTCTGTATCTGTACAATAATCTGTTCTGTTGGTCTCCTTTTCTGCCTTTGTGCCAATGCCCATATTGTTTAATGACTGTAGTTTTACCAAATACCTTGATATCTTATAATATAAGTCTCTAAGCTTTGCCCTTCCTCAGTATTACATTGACAATTCTTGGCTCTCTACATTTCCATATGAATCCTAGAATCAATTGGTTAATTTCCCAACCTACCAAGATTTTGGGAAGGGGAGAATTTTTTTTGCCTTTATTAATAAATATTCAAAAAATTTAAATTTTAACAATATCAGATTTTCCAATTTATAAACATGATATAGATTTTTAAATTATATTTTAAAATTTTGTTCAATAATGTTTTATAAATTTCAGTATAGAGGTTCTTATGCAATTTTCTTTTATTTATTCCTAGATATTTGATGGTTTTAAAAATGCTATAAGTATCATGATTAAAATTTTTTTTGTTTATTGTTGATATTTAGAAGTAAAATTGGTTTTTATGTATATCTTACCTTCTTTCTAAATATACTAATTCTAATTGATAAAAGATCTGTAGAACTTTTTGGAAATACTATATATACAATGATATAATTTTAAATGACAGTTTTTATTTTTTGCTATCATACAATTCTTAATTCATTTCTTTTTCTGGCTTTATTGTACTGACTAGGTCTTCCTTTCTAATGTTGAATAAAAATGGTAAGGGCAGCCGTATTTATCTTATTACCAATCATGGGGAAAATTTTCAGTAATTCTCTATTAATTATAATATTTTCTGTGGAATTTTTTCTTGTGTAGTTTCTCTTGTCAGGATGAAACATGTAAGAACTATATTTGATGGCAGAAACCCCTTATAAACATAAAGACACAAATAAGTTAAAAGTAAAACAGTGGAAAATGTTATATTATGTGAACACTAATTAAAAGGAAGTTGAATTGTCTATAATAATATGAGACAAAGATTGTAGGCCAAAGAATATTACCAGGGATAAAGAGAGAAATGCCATAATAATAAGGACATAAATTACTTAAGAGGATATAACAATTCTGAATGTGCATGTGCTTAAAAACAGCTTCAAAGTACTTGAAGAAAAATGGATAGAATTGAATGGAGAAATAGACAAATCCACAATTATATATGAAACACTAATAATCATTTCTAATAATTGATAAAACACATAAACAGAAAATCAGTAGTTATATAAAATATTTAACATCATCAAGCAACTTTCCCTAATTACATTTATAAAAGACTGCACCCCAAACAGCAGAATATACATTTTAAAGAGGGCACATAAAACATTCACCAATATGGGCCGTATTCTGAGCCATAAAACAAATCTCAATACATTTAAAAGAATTCAAATCATACAAAGCAAGTTCTTTTTATTTAATGGGATTAAACTATATTCCAATCACCAAAAAATGGAAATTTCCCAAATACATAAAAACAACATAGTAGGGTTACAAATAACTCATGGACAAAGATGAAATCAATAGAAAAAATATAAAATATTGTAACTGAATTAAAGTGAAAACATAGCATATTAAAACTTGTGAGATGTAAAGTACTACTTAGCAGGAAATTGATGGCATTAAGTTTTTAAATTAGAAAAGAAAGAAACTGTCAAATAAATAATCTCATCTTCAATCTGAAAGAAACTAGAAGAGCACATGAAATATGAAGTATGCTGCAAACAAGAAATAATAAATATCTAACCTAAAACAATGACATAGAAAACCTAAGAACAAGAGAGAGTATCAGTGAAACCTAAACCTACTTCTTTGAGAAGATCAATCAAATTGATAAAATCTAGCCAGACTGAGCAGGGGAAAAAAAAATGAAAGCACAGTTACTAAAATCAGGAACACGAGATGTGAAATCCCGATAGTTTCAACAGATATCAAAAGCAAAATAAGGGAATACTTCAAACAATCTTATGTCAGTAAATTTTACATGTAGATGATACAGGCAAATTCCTGGAAAGAGCTAAGCTACCAAATATTAGTGAAGTAGAAATAGCTAACCTAAACATTGCAATATCTATTGATAAAATTGAATTTGTAGTTAAAAATCTGCACAAAAAGAAAACTTCAGCACAGTTGGCTTCAATAGTGAATTCTACTAAACATTGAAGGAAATAATAACAATACCAATTCCACAGAAATTCTTCCATGAAAACTGAAGTGGAGGGACTATTTTCCAATCATTCCATGAGGCCAACCTTCCTCTGATGCCAAAATCAGAAAACCAAAAACCAAAAAACAAAACAAAACAAAAAACCACAAGTAAAGAAAACTGCAGAAAAGTATCACCCCTGAACATAAACTCTAAAATTCCTAACAACATTTTAGAAAATTAGTCCAACATATAAAAGGATTATATATCACAACCAAGCAGAGTTTATTCCAAACATGGAAGGTTAATTTAACATCCTCAAAATGTTATACATAACACCTCACACATGATCCAGCCGTTTCACCCAGAGATACGAAAGCACATGTCTGTACAAAGATTGGCACACCAATGTTCTTTTTCTCTAACGGTAAAAAACTAGAAACAACCCAAAGATCATGAACAGGGGAATGGACAAAGATTGGCACACCAATGTCCTTTTTCTCTAATAGTAAAAAACTAGAAACAACCCAAAGATCATGAACAGGGGAATGGATAAAAATTTGTATCTGCATCTAATAGAATGTTATTCAGTAACAATGAATTCCCTAAATTCCACTTCTAGCAACTGCAGCAATATGTGCCTAGCATTATCTGGAACAAGGCTATCTGCCATGCATACTCTGGTCTAGAAGACTGGGCAGAAAAACTGCTTCCAACTGGGATTCATAGTTGGATTCAACAGCTCAGCCAGATGGGTAAGCCAAGGTTGCTGGAGAGTAAGGGAGTCAATAGAGGTGTTATGGCTGTGGGGAGCAAAACATAGTAGAAAAAAGAGAAAATTATCAATGAAAACAAATCAAACCTGGAAGGAAAAGATTCCTGCTGAGTAGTACCTGGAGCTATAAGAGATGCAGGTCAGTCGCTAGAACTTAACTTCATTGTAAATATACATACCTAAAGTCTAACACACTACATATGAGGAAATTAGTTTTCTAAAACAAAAATTCCTTATCGACACATAATGTTAATCCTATTTTAAAGCTAGCAGATTATGATCACTGTTTTAACATCTTACCCAGTTATGGAGATGCATCTTAACCATTGGGAAGCACATGCTGGAGAATCTACAAATCAAACAACTATTGGCTTTGTTGTATTGGTAAAATGTTAGCTGGAGCTAAAAATTAGCTTTGAGTGGCTTGATTTGAATTTGGAAAGGAAAGATAATCCAGGCCAAGATGGTGGCAGTGGGTACTTCTGTTGTTTGTTTTATTGTAGCTTGGCCATCCATCAGCATTCTAGAGCAACTCACTGGTACCGCAGTGTGGCTTACTTAGGAGATGGCTAGATAGGTGGGTGCTCATGGATCATTGCTGGGAAATGAAGAGAGGCAGACTTAGAGCCCAGACTCTCAGTCCTACGGTGACTATCAAATGTAATTTTTTGTATACCTAATGTTAATTTTTGAAGGCCTAAATGGAAAGTTCGACTATTCATTTATTTAATAACATCAATTCTGCAAAGATTAGGGAACTTACATGCAGTCGAAACTAACTAAAATAGTAAGCAGAAAAGATTCCAAGAGCATATGAAAGTTTCTTGATTTTGGGAAATTTATATTAGAGCTGAAAAATGAAGGTTGATAAAGTGAATCCTGCAATTCCCAAATTTCCAGAACATTGAGAAATGTACTACAGAATATCTATGTAGGTTATCATATCTTTTTGTTTCAAGGACTTTTTGATGATTCAAATAATGAAGTAGCCATCCCTTTCTTTCAAAGTTTTACCATAATAAAGATATCCAGTAACAATAGAGTGTTCTCTTTGTTTAAAACTCTGTTGGGCGGGAAGGGGAAAACTATAAAACACACTTTTGAACATTTGCAAAGAGACTGGGCATTAGATGATATTTGGGAAGCACTGTCAACATTCTGCATGATAATAGTATGGCTATATAGGAAAACGTGCTCATTCTTAGGAAATGTACAGTACTCCCTCTTTATCTCTTTGTCTACAGTTTTGCTTTCCACAGTTTGTTACAAATGGTCAACCACGGTCCAAAAATATTAAGTGGAAAATTCCAGAAATAATCAACTCCTAAGTTTTAAATTGCACACTGTTCTGAGTGGTGTGATGAAATCTCATGCTGTCCTGCTCTGTCCAGCTCAGGATATGAATCACCCCTTTGTCCAGCATATCCACCCTGTCTACACTCCCCATTTGTCAGTAGCTGTCTGGATTATCAGATCGACCATTGTGTGTCACCACGCTTGTGTTCAAATCGCCTTATTTTAGTTCATAATAGCCCCAAAGCACAAGAATAGTGATGCTGGCAATTCAGATATGCCAAAGAGAAGTCATAAAGTGCTTCCTTTAAGTGAAAAGGTGAATGTGTTTGACTCAAGGAAAGAAAAAAAATCACATTCTGAGGTTGCAAAGGTCGTCTATGGGTGAGACTGAATCTTCTGTCTCTGAACTTGTGAGCAGTATATTGTTATATTTTATCATTATTTGTTGTTGTTAATCTCTCGTTGTGCCTAATTTATAAATTAAACTTTATCTTAATATGTATGTATATGAAAAAAACCAATGTATATAGAGTTTGTTACTATCTGCAGTTTTGGGCATCCACCTGGGGGTCATGAATGTACTTACCATGGATAAGGAGGGATTACTGTATGCTGAAGTTTTAGATATGAAGTGTTGAAATGTCTCCAACTTACCTACAAGTGGCTCAACCTATGTATACTTATCCTTATGTATATATATTATTTTAAATTATAGAAAAATGCTAACAATTATTAAACAAAAGTAGATTTGTAGGTGTTCACTGTATCATTATTTTAACTTTCTGGATATTTGAACATTTTTTATAATAAAATGTTGAGCTTGATGTGGTGGCTCATGCCTGTAATCCCAGCTACTTGAGAGGCTGAGGTGGGAGGATTGCTTGAGTCCAGTCCAGGAGTTTGAGACCAGCATGGGGCAACATAGTGAGACCCCCATCTCAAAACAATTAAACAAATAAAATATTGAAAAAAGAGAAATTTACAAAAGAAAATACTAGGAAAGATAAGCCTCATTAACCAGTACATTTGGAAATATTGCCTGATGGACTTTCTTTTCCGTCATTTTCTGACCTCCTTATTCCACAGTCATTTTCCTACTAGGACTAAGTTTTTTCAAGGGCTGAAATTTATTGGTCTAGGGAATGGAGAAGATAAATACAGCTCAGACAAAGAGGTCAATATTCAATTTTGACTTTCAAAATAGAGTTTTGTTTTTTTTTTAATACTGATGCCAAAACAATACAATAGAAAACAAGGACTTTATTCGAAAGAGCCATGCTGTGTTGGTGGTGATATGGTGTTCAAAGGGCCATAGCTCAAAGGGTTTACATGGGAGTTGTATTCTACCTAATAGAAAAGGAGACTACCTTTTCCACATTATTGTGGGTTAAATAAGTTAAACCCTTTTCTATTAAAAAAAACTAGAAATGCTCATTAAACTTAAATATCCTTTTAAATGCTTAGGCGATCCTACAAAAATTAAGGCATATACTCATGGGCTTAAAACAAGAAGGAATTAAAAACTAGGGCCATAAGCACCCGAATCTTATTTATTGCTGATTCTCTGCAGTGTTTGCTGGTCTAAGTAACATAGGGCTTGTGTATTAGTAGCATCTTATGAGAAAATGAGACCTTGGGCCATCAGGAGACATGGGGTTAGAACTAATATCAGGTTACTTGAAAGGCTCCATCTTGAGTAAAATATTTGATAAAATCTAGCTCTTAGCAAAGAAGTATGAGTAAGCGAATTTATTTTGTCTTGAGATCTGAGTGGGGAAAAAAAAAACCTTCCCTGAGAATTCATAACCAGAGTCCTATCTTGACACAAGATTGGGAAATAAATTTCTATCATTTGCAAACTCTAGAACCAAGCCCAGATATTAATCTAAAAGTGGCCCTGTGATATAATATCCTTATTGCTTTTGCCAAAAGAAAATTCAAAATCCCTCTGGAGGGAGTGGCCTCGTGGGATTTGCACAAAATCAGACAAACATGACCTCACAGTCCAAACGTATAAAACGTGATATAATCTTTGATGAATAGGAGAGAGAAGGAAAACCTCTGTATTTGACCCCCCCAAGAATTTAAGAAAATGGAATTATTAGATAGACTCTAAAATGAACATGAGTAACATTATTTAGGAAACAAAGGAATGCAATATATGAGAAAAGAGATAGATACAAGCAAAGATTAGGCATATCTGAAAAAGACAAGTACAACTTCTAGAAATAAAATACATAGTCATTGGAATTAGAATGCGGTGACTGCTGTTGATAAATCTGAAGTGAATAGCAGGAGCAACTGTTAAACTTCTCTACAGGCTCATGCCCCCAGCTGAGCTACCTTTGGTTCTCACAGATAAATTTTGCTAAGGAGAAGATCAGAATCAAAATTATGAAACAAAATAATAAACCATGCACTTTGAGAATGTCATTAGACCCAGTAAAAAACAAACCCACAGAGATTTTAAAATTAACATGTTGATAATCATTAGACATAAAATAAAAATTAGAAGTGATAAAATCATTATTACTGATCAAATATAGCAAATCTTAAAAAGACAAAATATAACTTCTAAAAATTAAAAATGATCATTACGGTTTTTAAAATAATGGGAGGTTAAATAGCCCATAAGAGATTAGTGAACTGGAAGATAAAGCTCACGAATTTACTGAGAATGCTTCCCACAAAGATTTAAAAAAAGGTTACATTCAGAATGTGTATAGAAAAAAAGGATAAAGGAAAGGAATGTATAAAAGACATGGAAGTGGGGCGAGAAGGTATACTATGTGTCTAACAGGAACTCTAAAGAGAGATAATGAAGAAGATGATGGAAAGATAGTAGGCAAAGAGTCTTCTGAGAGACAATGTTTCAGAATTGATGACAAATATTAACCTAAAGACCCAGCAATCATAAGCCCAGGTTGTGAATAAAACTAAATCCACACCTAGACAGATGATGAAACTTCCAAACTACAGGCATAAAGAAAAGATATTTTTCAAAACCAGAAGAAAAAGACAACTTACAAAGGAAGAAAAAATAAACTCTAAGTAGGCTTCTCAAAAGAAAGAATAGAAATTAGAAGGCAATAGAACAATATCTGTAAAATAGTGAGAGAAATTAACAATGCACCTGAATCCACCACTGATAGAACCTTGTTGAAAGAACCAACAAATGATTTAGTCAAGGAAGAAATGGAGCCTAGAAGGACAGAGTGAGGTACAGGATATGTTCTTAAGCAAATAAATTAGTCAGCAGGTGGGTAACCTGAGCATATTAAACAATAATAAAAATGTTCACAAACTTACAAGAAGACATTTCTCTATATATTCAAGTATAACTATCCGAGTCCATTTTCTGCTGCTATAACAGAATATCACAGACTGGGTAATTTATAATATCACAAACTGGCTCATGGTTCCAGAGGCTGAGAGTCCAAGATTAAGGGCCTGGCATCTGGTGAGGGCCTTCTTGCTGCATCATAAGATGGTGGAGGGCATCACATAGGAGAAAAAGAGAGAGCAAGTGAGGGCCAAACTCATCCTTTTATAAGGATCTCACTCCTGGGATAATGGTATGACTCTCTTAATGAGGGCAGAGTCCTCGTGGCCTGACACTTCTTTTTTTTAATTTTTTATTTTTTATTACTATTATACTTTAAGTTCTAGGGTACATGTGCATAACGTGCAGGTTTGTTACATATGTATACTTGTGCCATGTTGCTGTGCTGCACCCATCAACTCGTCAGCACCCATCAACTCGTCATTTACATCAGGTATAACTCCCAATGCAATCCCTCCCCCCGCCCCATGATAGGCCCCGGTGTGTGATGTCCCCCTTCCCGAGTCCAAGTGATCTCATTGTTCAGTTCCCACCTATGAGTGAGAACATGCGGTGTTTGGTTTTCTGTTCTTGTGATAGTTTGCTAAGAATGATGGTTTCCAGCTGCATCCATGTACCTACAAAGGACACAAACTCATCCTTTTTTATGGCTGCATAGTATTCCATGGTGTATATGTGCCACAGAGGATGTGGAGAAATAGGAACACTTTTGCACTGTTGGTGGGATTGTAAACTAGTTCAACCATTATGGAAAACAGTATGGCGACTCCTCAAAGATCTAGAACTAGATGTACCATATGACCCAGCCATCCCATTACTGGGTATATACCCAAAGGATTATAAATCATGCTGCTATAAAGACACATGCACACGTATGTTTATTGCGGCACTATTCACAATAGCAAAGACTTGGAATCAACCCAAATGTCCATCAGTGACAGATTGGATTAAGAAAATGTGGCCTGACACTTCTTAAAGATCTCACCTCTTAACACTGTACTATTGGGGGGTTGAGTTTCCAACACATGCTTTTTGGGAGACACATTCAAACCATACCAATAACCTTGCACTTTTTTTATTGAAATGGGCACTATAATATAAACCTTAAGCCTTAGCACAATTATACAACCTTTCCCTTGAACAAACACAGATGGTGACTATCTCTAATAATCCTCAGATTGTTCCCATGTCCCAGCCCATGACTGGGCTCACTCTCCAACTTTCAACCAAGAAACATTCTTTCATCTTATAAAATATCATATATGATTACATGATAGGGAAAACAAGATTGCCAGATTATTTAAACATAGGTATCTGTGGTTACGGCTAAATGATCACAGAGTCTCTAAAAATTAACTAGATAAGTGTGGCTTAACATATATATGAAGAAATATTTTTAGTTTACTGAGTAGACAGGCATCTAATATGAGGACCCATGGAAGAAATACACAGCTTCTTTTTATTTCTTTTTAAAAATTTGAATACTTTTTGGGGTACAACTAGTTTTTGGTGACATGGATACATTGTGTAAGGGTGAAGTCTGAGATTTTAGTGCACTCATCACCCAAATTGGTACATTGTACCCAATATGTACTTTTTTATCCCTCGTCTTCCTCCCACCTTCCCCTATTCTGAGTCTCCAAAGTCCATTACACAATTCTGCATGCCTTTGTGCACCCATAGCTTAGCTCTCATTCATAAGTAAGAACATACAGTATTTGGTTTTCCATTCCTGAGTTACTTCATGTAGAATAATGGCCTCCAGCTCCATCCAAGTTGCTGCTAAAGACATTATTTTATTCTTTTTTAATGGTTGAGTAGTATTCCATGGTGTATTTATACCACATTTTCTTTATCCACTCATCAGTTGACGAGCACTTATGCTGTTTTTATCTCTAGGGTATTGGGGATTGCGCTGTGATAAACATACATATGCAGGTGTGTTTCTGATAGGAATTGCACTGAATCTGTAGATTGCTTTCAGCAGTATGGTCATTTTCATGATATTGATTCTTCCAATCCATGAACATAGAATGTATTTCTGTTTGTTTGTGTCATCCATTATTTCCTTTTTTTTTTTTTTTTTGAGATGGAGTCTCGGTCTGTTGCCCAGCCTGGAGTGCAGTGGCGCAATCTGGGCTCACTGCAAGCTCCACCTCCCGGGTTCACGCCATTCTCCCACCTCGGGAGAGTAGCTGGGACTACAGGCGCCTGCCACCTCGCCTGACTAATCTTTTTGTATTTTTTTAAGAGAGATGGGGTTTCACTGTGTTAGCCAGGATGGTCTCGATCTCCTGACCTCGTGATCCGCCCGTCTCGGCCTCCCAAAGTGCTGGGATTACAGGCTTCAGCCACCGCGCCCGGCCAGTCTATTATTTCTTTCAGCAGTATTTTGTAGTTCTCCTTGCAGAGATTTTTAACCTCTTTGGTTAAGTATATTTCTAGATATTTTAATTTTTTTGCAGGTATTGTAAAAGAAATTGAGTTCTCGATTTGAGTCTCAGCTTGGACATTCTTAGTGTATAGCAGTGCTACTGATTTGTGTGCATTGATTTTATAATCTGATACTTTACTGAATTCATTGATTAAATCTAGGAGTCTTTTGGAGGAGTTTCCCAGGTGTAAATCAAATCACTGGCAAACAGAGATGCTTTGACTCCATCTTTTCCAATTTGGATGCCCCTTATTTCTTTCACTTGACTGATTGCTCTGCATAATCTCTTCCAGAGTAAAAGCAGAGAATATACTTTTCAATTCATTTTATTAGTATTGGATGTCTCAATACCAAGACTAGACAAAGATATTATAAGAAAGAAAACTATAGACATAAACACTTGAAGATAAAAATCTTCAAGAAAACGTTAACAAATCAAATCCAGCAAAACATAAAAAGGATAATATATCCCAATCAAGTGGGCTTTATTGCAGGAATATATGACTGGTTCAACATCTTAAATCAAGCAATGGGCTGGGTGTGGTGGCTCACAACTGTAATCCCAGCAAGTGGTGCTGGAACAATTGGGCATACACATGAAAACAAAAAATAATCTTAGTCTGCACCTTATGCTGCATAAAAACATGAATCAACAATGATTCATAGACTAAATGCAAAATCTAAAATCATAACACTTCTATAATAGAAAATTCCCTAAGAGAAAACTTGTACGATGTGGATTAGGCAAATAATTTGTAGAGATGACACCAAAAGCTTATGTAAAAGAAAAAAGATCAATAAACTGGACTTTATATTAAAATGTAACATTTTGTTCTGAGAAAGACAGTGTTAAAGATTTGAAAAATAGAAGGCACAGACTGGGAGAAAATATTTGCTAATCACATTTTGACTGAAGGCTGCATCCAGAATGTAAAGAATATTTAAAACTCAACAATAAGAAAACAACCTAATTTTACAAAATGGACAGAACGTCTGAACTTTCACCAAAGAAGGAATTTTGGATGGAAAATAAGCATATGAAAAGGGGCTCAGAATCACTAAAAATTAGGGGAAATAAAATAAGATACCAGTATGCATCTATCAGACTGTTTACAGTTTAAAAAAAAAATCTGTGAATTTCATGTGCTGGAGAGGTTGCGGAACAACTGGAACTCTCCAACATTGCTGGTCACAATGAAGAAGGTTTTGGCTACTTCAGAAAACAGTTTGACAGTTTCTTATAAAGTTGAACACATATGGTGGACCACCAAATGGTCCAACAATTTCACCTGTGGGTACCTATTTAAGTGAGATAAAAATGTATGGTTACATAAAAATATGTCCACAATTCTTCATAGCCCCTTCATAATTGTAATTGTCATTGTCAAATTGTAATTGTAATTGTCAAGACATGGAAACAACCCAGATATCTTTCAGCTGGTGAATGAATAAACAAACTGTGATACATCTATATAATAGGAGATAACTCAGCAATATCAAGGGACAAGCTATTGGTTCCCCAACTACATGGATGAATCTGAAAACCCAAAGACTATGTGTTGTTTGATTCCACAGGCAGACCTATAAGGAGAAAAACACATCAGCAGGAGCAGGGGTTGGGAGTGAGGGGAAGGGATTTTGTATAAAAAGGAAGCATGGGGAGTTCAGGAGGAGGTGGATATGTGATGGAAATGTTCTCTATAGAACCGTGACACTATGCATGTGTCAAAACCCATAAAACTGTACGCCATAAAAGTGAATTTTACTGCATGTAAGTTAAAAATCTCAGCCAGGATATGGGAACAATATGGAAAGCCGGCTGTGACAAGTGGCTCAGAATGCACTATGAATGAATCACATAACCGATATGAGGGAGGTGGGGAAGTCAGGATTTAAACTGGATGGATGCTGTAAGATTCAAGACGAAAGAACTGTATATAAACACTGTACTTGAGAAATTTGTTTTTTATTTTTTAATTTTTCTGGTTAATAGTAGGTGTATATATTTATGGGGTATTTGGGATATTTTGCTACATGCATACAATGTGTAATAATCACATCAGGGTAAATGGGGTATCCATTACCTTAAACATTTATCCTTTTTGTTGTCAACAATTCACATATACTCCTTTATTTATTTTAAAATGTACATTAAGTTGTTGTTGCCTGTAGTCACCCTTTGTGCTATCAAATAGTAGGTCTTATTCACTCTTTTTTTTTTTTTCACTTTTGTAGCATTTACTATGTGCCAGGCACTGTTATAAGTTCTTCTGAATGTTTTTAATCCACATGACACAACCTTAGCTCCATTTTACAGGTAAAGAACTAGGCACAGAGATGAGCTTGCCTGAGGTCATATTGTACAGGTAGGAAGAGGTAGAGCTGGGAGTTTAGCCTAAGAATATGCTAGAGGTGATCCTTTAAACTCCTACACTCTTTGCCTCCTGAGCAAAGAGGCTGTGGGTCATACATTCAAATCCTGTTGCCCCAAATTGCCATAACTGCATGAGTTGGGCAAGCTGCTCCCTCCATGAGCCTCAGTGGCTGCATCTGTGAAATAGGGACAGTCATCACAACTGCCCCATGGTGCTGCTGTGATGATTCTTAAATAATCCACACAATGGGTTTAAAAAGCCCAGCTGGGAAAATAACATTTCCTGCTTTTCTATTTCACAAGGTTCCATGAGAAGCAAATAACATAATAGTATGTCTATAGCCGCATTTTAAAATTTGCATCTTGAAATATTGCAAGCACATAAAAGTATAGAGAATAAATATAATAAACTCATATATTCAATATCAAGCATAAAAAATTAAAACTTACAGATGCAGGCGTAACCTTCTACATAACTCTCTGTAATTGCCTATCTTCTCCTCCATCTCCAGGGGTAACCACCACCCTGATTTTGAGGTTTATCATTCATATGCATATTTTTACATTCTTACCCTGGATGCATATATTTATCCTTAAAGAATATATATTATGTAATGTAAGATATTGTTTCACACATTGAAAAACTTCTGTCCATATTCTTGTGGAAATTTTGCTTAACACTGTAATTCTGAGACTGATCTATCTTGACACATGCATTTCTGGTTGGTTATTTGATTTGATTTGATTTGATTTGATTATACTTTAAGTTCTAGGGTACATGTGTACAATGTGCAGGTTTGTTACATATGTGTACATGTGCCATGTTGGTGTGCTGTACCCCTAACGTAAACTCATCATTTACATTAGGTATATCTCCTAATGCTATCCCTCCTCCTTCCCCCACCTCACAATAGGCCCTGGTGTGTGATGTTCCCCACCCTGTGTCCAAGTGTTCTCATTGTTCAGTTCCCACCTATGAGTGATAACACGCAGTGTTTGGTTTTCTGTCCTTGCAATAGTTTGCTTAGAATGATGGTTTCCAGCTTCATCCATGTCCCTACAAAGGACATGAACTCATCCTTTTTTATGGCTGCATAGTATTCCACAGTGTATATGTGCCACATTTACTTTATCCAGTCTATCAATGATGGACATTTGGGTTGGTTCCAAGTCTTTGCTATTGTGAATAGTGCCACAATAAACATACGTGTGCATGTGTCTTTATAGCAGCATGATTTATAATCCTTTGGGTATATATCCAGTAGTGGGATTGCTGGGTCAAATGGTATTTCTAGTTCTAGATCCTTGAGGAATCACCACACTGTCTTCCAGAATGGTTGAACTAGTTTGCAGTCCCACCAACAGTGTAAAAGTGTTCCTATTTCTCCACATCCTCTCTAGCACCTGTTGTTTCCTGACTTTTTAATGATCACCATTCTAACTGGTGTGAGATGGTATCTCATTGTAGTTTTTATTTGCATTTCTCTGATGGCCAGTGATAATGAGCATTTTTTCATGTGTCTGTTAGTTGCATAAATGTCTTCTTTTGAGAAATGTCTGTTCATCTCCTTTGCCCACTTTTGATGGGATTGTTTGATTTTTTTCTTGTAAATTTGTTTAAGTTCTTTGTAGATTCTGGATATTAGCCTTTTGTCAGATGAGTAGATTGCAAAAATTTTCTCCCATTCTGTAGGTTGTCTGTTCACTCTGATGGTAGTTTCTTTTGCTGTGCAGAAGCTCTTTAGTTTAATTAGATCCCAGTTGTCAGTTTTGGCTTTTGTTGCCATTGCTTTTGGTGTTTTAGTCATATACTCCTTGCCCATGCCTATGGCCTGAATGGTGTTGCCTAGGTGTTCTTCTAGGGTTTTTATGGTTTTAGGTCTAACGTTTTAAGTCTTTAATCCATCTTGAATTAATTTTTGTATACAGTGTAAGGGAGGGATGCAGTTTCAGCTTTCTACATATGGCTAACCAGTTTTCCCAGTATCATTTATTAAATAGGGAATCCTTTCCCCATTTCTCATTTTTGTCAGTTTGTCAAAGATCAGATGGTTGTAGATGTGTGGTATTATTTCTGGGGGCTCTATTATGTTCCATTGGTCTATATCTCTGTTTTGGTACCAGTACCATGCTGTTTTGGTTACTGTAGCCTTGTACTATAGTTTGAAGTCAGGTAGTGTGATGCCTCCAGCTTTGTTCTTTTGGTTGAGGACAGAATTGGCAATGCGGGTCTTTTCTGGTTCCATATGAACTTTAAAGCAGTTTTTCCAATTCTGTGAAGAAAGTCATTGGTAGCTTGATGGGGATGGCATTGAATCTATAAATTACCTTAGGCAGTATGGCCATTTTCACAATATTGATTCTTCCTATCCATGAGCATGGAATGTTCTTCCATTTGTTTGTGTCCTCTTTTATTTTGTTGAGCAGTGGTTTGTAGTTCTCCTTGAAGAGGTCCTTCACATCCCTTGTAAGTTGGATACCTAGGTATTTTATTCTCTTTGAAGCAATTGTGAATGGGAGCACACTCATGATTTGGCTCTCTGTTTGTCTGTTATTGGCGTATAGGAATGCTTGTGATTTTTGCACATTGATTTTGTATCCTGAGACTTTGTTGAAGTTGCTTATCAGCTTAAGGAGATTTTGAGCTGAGACAGTAGGGTTTTCTAAATATACAGTCATGTTATCTACAAACAGGGACTATTTGACTTCCTCTTTTCTTAATTGAATACCCTTAGTTTCTTTCTCTTGCCTAATTGCCCTGGCCAGAACTTCCAACACTATGTTGAATAGGAGTGGTGAGCGAGGGCATCCCTGTCTTGTGCCAGTTTTCAAAGGGAATGCTTCCAGTTTTTGTTCATTCAGTATAATATTGGCTGTGGGTTTGTCATAAATAGCTCTTATTATTTTGAGATATGTTCCATCAATACCTAGTTTATGGAGAGTTTTCAGCATGAAGGGCTGTTGAATTTTGTGGAAGGCCTTTTCCACATCTATTGAGGTAATCATATGGTTTTTGTCTTTGGTTCTTTTTATATGATGGATTACATTTATTGATTTGCATATGTTGAACTGGCCTTGCATCCCAGGGATGAAGTCAACTTGATCGTGGTGGATAAGCTTTTTGATGTGCTGCTGGATTCAGTTTGCCAGTCTTTTATTGAGGATTTTTGCATCAAAGTTCATCAGGGATATTGGTCTAAAATTCTCTTTTTTTGTTCTGTCTTTGCCATGCTTTGGTATTAGGATGATGTTGGTCTTATAAAATGAATTAGGGAGGATTCCTTCTTTTTTCTATTGATTGGAATAGTTTCAGAAAGAATGGTACCAACTCCACTTTGTACCTCTGGTAGAATTCAGCTGTGACTCCATCTTGTCCTGGACTTTTTTTGGTTGGTAGGCTATTAATCATTGCCTCAATTTCAGAACCTGTCATTGGTCTATTCAGGGATTCAACTTCTTCCTGGTTTAGTCTTGGGAGGGTGTATGTGTCCAGGAATTTATCTATTTCTTCTAGATTTTCTAGTTTGTTTGCATAGAAGTGTTTATAATATATTCTCTGATGGTAGTTTGTATTTCTGTGGGATTGGTGGTGATATCCCCTTTATCATTTTTTATTGAGTCTATTTGATTCTTCTCTCTTTTCTTCTTTATTAGTCTTGGTAGTGGTCTATCAATTTTGTTGATCTTTTCAAAAAAACAGCTCCTGGATTCATTGAGTTTTTGAAGGGTTTTTTGTGTCTCTGTCTCCTTCAGTTCTGCCCTGATCTTAGTTATTTTTTGCCTTCTGCTAGCTTTTGAATGTGTTTACTCCTGTTTCTCTAGTTCTTTTAATTTTGATGTTAGGGTGCCAATTTTAGATCTTTCCTGCTTTCTCTTGTGATCATTTAGTGTTATAAATTTCCCTCTACACACTGCTTTAAATGTGTCCCAGAGATTCTGGTATGTTGTGTCTTTGTTCTCACTGGTTTCAAAGAACATCTTTATTTCTGCCTTCATTTCATTATGTACCCAGTAGTCATTCAGGAGCAGTTTGTTCATTTTCCATGCAGTTGAGAGGTTTTGAGTGAGTTTCTTAATCCTGAGTTCTAGTTTGATTGCACTGTGGTCTGAGAGACAGTTTGTTATAATTTTTGTTCTTTTACAATTGCTTAGGAGTGCTTTACTTCTAACTATGTGGTCAGTTTTGGAATAAGTATGATGTGGTGCTGAGAAGAATGTATATTCTGTTGATTTGGGGTAGAGTGTTCTGTAGATGTCTATTAGGTCTGCTTGGTCCAGAGCTGAGTTCAATTCCTGGATATCCTTGTTAACTTTCTGTCTTGTTGATCTGTCTAATGTTGACAGTGGGGTGTTAAAATCTCCCATTATTATTGTGTGGGAGTCTAAGTCTCTTTGTAAGTCTCTAAGGACTTGCTTTATGAATCTGGGTGTTCCTGTATTGGGTGCATATATATTTAGAACAGTTAGCTCTTCTTGTTGAACTGATCTCTTTACAATTATGTAATGACCTTCTTTGTCTCTTTTGTTCTTTGTTGGTTTAAAGTCTGTTTTATCAGAGACTAGGATTGCAACCCCTGCTTTGTTTTTTGCTTTCCATTTGCTTGGTAGATCTTCCTCCATCCCTTTTTTTTGAGCCTATGTGTATCTCTGCACGTGAGATGGGTCTCCTGAATACAGCACACTGATGGGTCTTGACTCTTTATCCAATTTGCCAGTCTGTGTCTTTTAATTGGAGCATTTAACCCATTTACATTTAAAGTTAATATTATTATGTGTGAATTTGATCCTGTCATTATGATGTTAGCTGGTTATTTTGCATGTTAGTTGATGCAGTTTCTTTCTAGCATTGATGGTCTTTACAATTTGGTATGTTTTTGCAGTGGCTGGTACTGGTTGTTCCTTTCCATGTTTAGTGCTTCCTTCAGGAGCTTTTGTAAGGCAGGCCTGGTGGTGACAAAAATCTCTCAAAATTTGCTTGTCTGTAAAGGATTTTCTTTCTCCTTCACTTATGAAGTTTAGTTTGACTGGATATGAAATTCTGGGTTTAAAATTCTTTTCTTTAAGAATGTTGAATATTGGCCCCCACTATTCTGGCTTGTAGAGTTTCTGCTGAGAGATCCACTGTTAGTCTGATGGACTTCCCTTTGTGGGTAACCCGACCTTTCTCCCTGGCTGCCCTTAACATTTTTTCCTTCATTTCAACTTTGGTGAATCTGACAATTATGTGTCTTGGAGTTGCTCTTCTCGAGGAGTATCTTTGTGGTGTTCTCTGTATATCCTGAATTTGAATGTTGACCTGCCTTGCTAGGTTGGGAAAGTTCTCCTGGATAATATCCTGAAGAGTGTTTTCCAACTTGGTTCCATTCTCCCCGTCACTTTCAGGTACACCAATCAGACATAGATTTGGTCTTTTCATATAGTCCCATATTTCTTGGAGGCTTTGTTCATTTATTTTTACACTTTTTTCTCGAAACTTCTCCTCTTGCTTCTCATTTCATTCATTTGATCTTCGATCACTGATACCCTTTCTTCCACTTGATCAAGTCAGCTACTGAAGCTTGTGCATGTGTCACATAGTTCTCATGCCATGGCTTTCAGGTCCATCATGTCATTTAAGGTCTTCTCTACACTGTTTATTCTAGCTAGTCATTTATCTAATCTTTTTTCAAGGTTTTTGGCTTCTTTGTGATGGGTTCAAACATCCTCCTTTAGCTTGGAGAAGTTTGTTATTACCAATCGTCTGAAGCCTTCTTCTCTCAACTCGTCAAAGTCATTCTCCATCCAAATTTGTTCTGTTGCTGGTGGGGAGCTGCCTTTCTTTGGATGAGAAAAGGCACTCTGATTTTTAGAATTTTCAGCTTTTCTGCTCTGGTTTCTCACCATCTTTGTGGTTTCATCTACCTTTGGTCTTTGATGATGGTGACGTACAGATGGGGTTTTGGTGTGGATGTCCTTTCTGTTTGTTAGTTTTCTTTCCAAAAGGCAGGACCCACAGCTGCAGGTCTGTTGGAGTTTGCTGGAGGTCCGCTCCAGATCCTGTTTGCCTGGGTATCACCTGCAGAGGCTGCAGAACAGCAAATATTGCAGAATGATAAATGTTGCTGTCTGATCCTTCTTCTGGAAGCTTCGTCTCAGAGGGGCACCCGGCTGTGTGAGGTGTCAGTCGGCCCCTACAGGGAAGTGTCTCCCAGTTAGGTCACTCGGGGATCAGGGACCCACTTGAGGAGGCAGTCTCAGATCTCAAACTCCGTGCTGGGAGAACCACTACTCTCTTCAAAACTGTCAGACAGGGACGTTTAAGTCTGCAGAAGTTTCTGCTGCCTTTTGTTCAGCTATGCCCCACCTCCAGAGGTGGAATCTACAGAGGCAGGCAGGCCTCCTTGAGCTGTGGTGGGCTCCACCCAGTTCGAGTTTCCCAGCCACTTTGTTTACCTACTCAAGCCTCAGCAATGGTGGACACCCCTTCCCCAGTCTTGCTGCCACCTTGCAGTTCGATCTCAGACTGCTGTGCTAGCAGTGAGCAAGGCTCTGTGGGCGTGGGACCCTCCAAGCCAGTGTGGGATATAATCTCCTGGTGTGCCGTTTGCTAAGACCATTGGAAAAGTGCAGTATTAGAGTGAGAGTGTCCCGATTTTCCAGGTACCATCTGTCACAGCTTCCCTTTGCTAGGAAAGGGAATTCCCCGACCTCTTGTGCTTCCCAGGTGAGGTGATGCCCCATCCTGCTCCATGGGCTGCACCCACGGTCTGACAAGCCCCAGTGAGATGAACCTGATACATCAGTTGGAAATGCAGAAATCACCTGTCTTCTGCACTCATGCTGGGAGCTGCAGACTGGAGCTATTCCTATTCAGCCATCTTGGAAACTCCTCTTATTCACTCTTTCGAAGCATTTTTTGTACCCATTAACTATCCCCACTTCCCTTCCCCCACTGCCTTCCCAGCCTCTGGTAATCATTATTCTACTCTCTATCTCCATGAGTTCAATTGCTTTAATTATTAGCGCCCCCAAATAAGTGAGAACATGTGAGAACATCTTTCTGTGCCTGGCTTATTTCACTTAACATAATGACTTCCCTTTCCATCTATGTTATTGCAGATGACAGAGTTTTATTCTTTTTAATGGCTGGATAGTATCTACTTGATAAATTTGTTTCTCATGGGAGTATGGGTTAGAAGTTTTGAAACTAATTAATTTGGATGTTAAGGTTGAACAAAATAAATGAATGAATGAATGAATGAATGAATAAATAAATAAATAAATAAATTGTAAATGATCAAAGCTAGGTTTCTCTGAGTGGGAGGATGAAGTTACGAAAATGAAAGTCAGGAGGGTTAGATGGAATCCCATGATGCTTTTGCCTTGCTAGGGTTTTCTGTGTTTTGGCTCCTCCTTGGACTTTCAGCCATCCCTGCTGAGCCACACACAGTGACTCTCCACTCATTTGCTTCTCCTTCAGTGGTAGGCTGCTCTTGTTTGTGACTGGATTCTGAGTTCATGGTGGACATTCTCTATTGTCTTGAATAAGCCTCAGTCTTAGTCTTTTAGACCCAGTGCCTGGGTCTTGAGAGTGGGGCTCTCTGGGCACGTTATATTTATTTTACTACTTCTGTTGCTTTCCTGCTGTACCTATACCTATACTGTCCATTTCCAGAGAGCTGCACCAACCAGTGTCTTACTTATATTTGGACCTCCAGTGTCTGTGATAATGCCTGGTACATAATAGAGCTTTGGTAAATTTCTATTGCATGTAATTGAACTAAGTCAATTTGAGCGAAATGTTTAGGAAAATGAAGGGTTGACATTGCTTGTATTTCACAAGATAATAAAAAATGAGTTAACAAGGAAAATTCTGGTTTGAGAATCATTTTCTCTATTTCTATATAACTATTTGAAATGACAGTATTCTCCATAATTGATTCTCTTTATTTGCCCCACTTCTCTTCGTAGGGGTGAGATAACTGAAATGTGCTGAAGAATTTCCATGTGGCAAGTGTCATGCTGGTCATTTAAATCCACATCCTCATTTAAATCTTGATGACGCTTAAAATCTCCACTGAGAAAATGGGGGACTTAGTAACTTTTCAGATAACTCAGAACTAGTACATAAAAGAGCCAGACTAGGAGTCTAGGTCTGAAGACATGCAAATATCAAAACCACCTTGTCAAACAGTGTGCTTCTCATAAAAGGATTACTTCTTAACTTGGAGATGAGAACTTTTCATGCTGTGAAAACTGGCATGGACAGTGGGTGAGGACAGAAGACTTCTAGGCTACAAATCTCCAAGGGGTCAGGAAACAATCATGGGATGGCCAATCGTAGTAGGGCCCATTAAGTTTCTTGTGAAGTGAAGAAAACGTATCAATCAAATTTTGAAAAGTATACTGGTTTCAAGCTCTTGTCTTTCCAGAGCTGCCGACAACCGTCCTTCTGCTTTGCCTTGTGCTCTGCTGCCACCTGCTGGTCATCCTAGAGAAGGCAGAAGGAAGCTTTGGGCACAGGGTGAGTGCTCTGGGATCTTTGCCAGCGTAGCCCTGCGGAGTGACTACAGTGCCATCTGCAATTGTCTTCAAGGTGCTTGTGTTGACATTCTTGGCTTATCTCTATTCTTTCATTGTCTGAACAGTTTTGAGTAAAAGACCTGTGCCCTAAGGTCTGAAGTTCCAGCCTTCAAACAGGATGTGGGCAGAGGCCTCCCCTTGCTTCTGTAATAAAGTAGATGGATGGCGGGTAGGGAGGGCCCAGCAGTCCCTGACCGGAAAATAGTAGGCATTTTCCAAATGAGAGCTCTTTCCTCTCCCGCGCCCTTCACCAGAGGCCCCTCCGGAGATGCTTGGCTCCTGCAGTCCCTGAAGTTGGAGCACATTGAGAAGCTAAAATAGTACCAAGGATTGGGTCTTCTCACTTGCAAGAGAGAGCCCCCTAATCTGGGAGTAGGTATACAATTATAAAGTCTGCAGACACAGCAGGCAGGCGGCGGCTGACCTCATTATGCTGGCTTTAAATAAGTGTTGCTGAGGTCAGCAGAGCACCCAGACACCAAATTATGCAGTATGATTGGAAAGTATCCATTAATGACTTTAGAAGTCTACCATTATTTTTCACCATCAATCTTGGAAAAAACATGAGAAATAATGTATGTGTGCATGTAGTCACACATATACAAAGAATGTAAAGAATATAAAATTTGTGATGAAAGACTAAATACCAACGGTAGTTTTCTGAAGGCGATGAGTGCTTTTCCTTATCTGCATTTTATAGATTTTTTTTTAAACGGTGAATATTTATCACTTAGTATCTTTTAACTTAAAAAAAGAAAGAGTGTCTCTTAATCAGAGACTCTGGTTGTGTAAACCTGGGACTTTTGGTTGTAAGTAGAATGGACCAGGATCTCCAAGGCAGGAGATGGGAAACAGAAAAGAAAGGTTAATTCTGTTTTCTTCTTGCAGCTCACTCACCCCAGCAGTTTGAAGATAGAGGACAGAGCTATTTGGCTTCTCTGATGTCGTCACTCGCTTGGCTGGGATGAGTTGGCTGGTGCTGGAGTCCAGAGATCTGGCACTGGCTTTTGTCCTTATTCATCCTCAATCCTGCTTCACCCTTCATCTCTGGCCACTACTTCTGTCCCAGTCCTCCCCTATCATAGTAATTGTCTTGTCCTCATTCTAATCTCTCTTTCTGCCACCACACAAAATTTTCACAAGTAAGTGGCTAGAAACCGACATTGTTTGTTCAGTATTAAGTCAAGGGAGAGAAGGAGGAGTAACACAGAGGTTTTTTTTGTTTGTTTCTTTTTTTTTTTTTTTTTTTGCCACGGAAAGATTTGTGCACATTGACATTTAAAACTTATTAACCGGCCGAGAGTGGTGGCTCACTCCCGTAATCCTAGCTCTTTGGGATGCTGAGGTGGGCAGATCACTTGAAGCCAGGAGTTCGAAGCCAGCCTGGCTATAATGGTGAAACCTCTTCTGTAGTAAAAATACAAAAATTAGCCAGGCATAGTGGCACACACCTATAATCCCAGCTACTTAGGAGGCTGAGGCAGGAGAATTGCTTCAACCCAGGAGGCAAAGGTTGCAGTGAACCAAGCTCGCACGATTGCACTCCAGCCTGGGTGACAGAGCGAGACTCTATCTCAAAAAAAAAAAAAAAAAAAAAAAAAAAGAAAAAGAAAAGCAAAAGCAAAAGAAAAAAAAAAAGACTTACTAACCAATAGCTTAACTGAGAGGGACTAAAACTCAGGTCTCCACCTGAGTGAAATACCAGATGAGCAAAATCATGCTCAAGTTCTCACTCCCAATAAGCTTTTTTCTTCCCCTCTTCCCCTTTTTGAAAGAGGGCCAATATCCTTCCAGAATCCTAAGCATAAAACGTGAGAGTTGCTGTGGAGTCTTCTCCCCATCTCAGCAATTGCCAAGTTCTGAAGCTTCTATCTCAGGCCCTCCCTTCTCCCCTCCTTCCCTCTATGAGCTCCCTGTTTTACCCCCATTACCTCTTCTCTGCTCATAGCATAAGCCTCCTGAGGTTTCACACCCCCAGTCTGCCCTCATCCAGTCCATCTGACCTAGAGATGCTGCATTTATTCATCTGAGGGCCAGTTTTGACTGCCTTTCTAAAAGCATTTACAAGTTCCCCGGTATTGACCAAATAATACTCGAATTCTAAAAGTAGGTGTATAAACCCTTCTGCAGTCTAATCCCAGGTCATCATTGACTATTCCCTATGGGATAACATTGTCAACAGCCAAACTTGATGGTTCCAGGCACTGTAATTGACACTGAGGCTATAGACATGAGAATGGGATGCAGTGCTTGTGCTCCAGTGGCCCCACCTCCTGTTGGAGACACAGTCAGCAGTGGTGTAAGTGCTCTAGAGGGATGACCAAGGCTCTCTAGGAGTCTAGGACAGAGAGTATCAGAGGCTTCTTTAGGCTAAGGCAGAGAAGGAATAGGAATTAACCAGATAACTTGAGGGTAGAAATGGAGGCTAAGAGACTGGTAGACATTTTAGGAAGAGGCAACCATGCGGATGCATGAAATTGCAAGAATACATGGCAGGTGCTACTTCACATAGTTTAGGCTGCATGTGAGGAAGCAGTGGAAGAAGATGCAGGGGGCATAAGAACAATAGCACAAACATTAATTTCTTCAGCACTTTTCATGTGTTTTCCTGTTTACTTCTCAGGAAGCATTGTAATATGGGTATGGTTTGTTCTGCTACAATGTATGTTTCTGTAACAACAGTTAGCTCACACTTGATTGGAAAATAAGGGAATGATTTCAGTATAATGAAGTTGGGTTGGTTCAGATACAGTCTCCCTGCCCCATCCCCCAAGGCTAGGATAATTAGAAAAGCAGGAGTAAAATCAGAACACGCAGCAGGAAATAAGAAAGCCCTCAGCTCAACTGTGGCTTAGACTCGCGACCCTTACTGCTCTATTTTAAGAAAATTAAAAATGAGAGTATGCCATGGGGCTCCCTCTCTAGAGAACCAGCCTCACACAAGCTCCTGGCTCTTGGCAGGTCCATGTCCCCCTCTGTCTACATCCACTGCAGCCCCTCTGGTTCAGAGCTCCACTTCTGTCTGCATTTTCTTAGTGCCTACACGATACCGTCTCCTCCCTATAACTGTGAACTTTTTTGATAGCCCCTGAAGCAGCCTTCAACTGTGTTGAGCAACCTTCAACTGAGCTGAGCAGCCTGCCTGGATCAGCCTAGGTAGCCCCAGAGATTCCAGCTATTGTTTTTTCTTTCTGGTTGCAAAGTTTCACAGCTTTTGAGAGATATGCCTGATTTCATTTTGTCCCTTTAGTCCTTTATTTTTAGTGTGATTTTGTAGAACGTGAGATCTTTCAGGATTGAGTATGTTGTGCAATAGAAGACATGTACTATTGAATTCTTGTTTTACAGGAGAGGAAACAGCAGCTTAGATGCATGGAACTTGCTCATGTTTTTATGTCTGGTGGATGGTAATGCTGAATTTCATGACTCAAGCTACTTTGTTTTATGGGGCAGATTGGATAGGGTCTTACATGCTGGCACTTAAAAATCTGTTATTTCTCAGTAACTGGGCCCGGGACTTTGCAAATTGCATTTCCCAAACTCCTTTGGCAGCTGCCTTCCTTAGGTTTTGCCAGTGGGAGGCACTAGAAAGTGACTGAGAAGTGAGAGAAGGGGGAAATGGACTTCTTGTTTTTCTATTCCTGTCCTTGTTTCTCTAGAGCCACAGACAGTTGGCTCCAGCCTCTCCATGTCCCTAAGTTGCCAGCAGCAGCTGGGTCGCCCTTCCTTGGCAGTCAGCAAACAGGCCATGCTATTGTCCTTCACCAGATGGGCCTTAAAATCCCTTCTAATTCAAGCCCTGGCTGGATTCTTCTTCCTCAGTGGTCTGAGTACCAGCTTTCCAGAGCTTCCTTCAAGAAGTCTGATTTCCAGGCCCCCAGAACTTCTCCCCAGCTCTTCATTCTGGA
Source organism: Macaca nemestrina (assembly GCF_043159975.1). Classification (NCBI taxonomy): domain Eukaryota; kingdom Metazoa; phylum Chordata; class Mammalia; order Primates; family Cercopithecidae; genus Macaca; species Macaca nemestrina. The sequence continues at coordinate 167,952,437 of NC_092125.1, read as the reverse complement.
AACACCATCTCTCCCCTTTGGATTCCTCAATCCTAGGAGTTGCAGTTGCTTCCTTCAGTTCTTGTTCTTTAGGCCGTTGCAGTGGGCCCTCTTGTTCTTCCAGCCTTCCAGCACTTGTGTGACCCATTCCTTGCACCAAACGCCTTCTCTTTAACAAACGTAATGTGTTCTGTTTCCCTGAGTGGACTCTGACCCTGATATCATGCTCATGAATATTGCTCAATAAGGAAATGTGAGTCTTTGAAGGCATTTAAACTGAAAAGTGGCTCCTTGCTGCAGTTTTTATTTCTTCATTTGGCAGCATTTGACTCTGTTAACAACGTTTTCTTTCTTTAAATCTTATGTCATCTTGGTTTCTCTGAAGTAAGACTCTCGTGGTCTCCCTACCTCTCTGGCTATTCTTTCTTAGCCTCCCATGGAGACTCATCTGCTTTTATTCTGGTGTTTCCTAGGGCCAGATACGTACCCTTTTATTTCTCCAATCTACACAATTTCCCTGGAAGAGCTCCTGCATTTCCACAACTTTAGGTATTATCTGTTTTCTGATGATGCACAGATTCATGTCTCAGCCAGACAGTTCTCCTCAGTCCCAGGCCCATTCATCCAGCTGCCCTCTGGACATCTCTCTGGGAGCACTCCCTGTGTTGCATTAGAGGGCCTGGACTGTGATGGAGGGAGACCCGGTTTCAATCCAGATCTGCATCAAACTCGAGGCGTCCCAGAAAGTTGATAATTATCTGTTTTTCCCACCAACCTTTCCCTCCCTCTGTGTTCCCAGTGTAAGTGGCTAACTCTAGCATTCATCCTTGTCCAAGTTGAAAAGCTGGGTGTCCGTTTTGACCCCTGCTTCTCCCTCATGTCTCATATACAAATAAGTCCACTAGGTTAAATCTCTTCACTTATTTCTATCATTCCTGTCACAGCTCTAGTTTGGTCCACTATAACTTCCAACAGCTTCCTCACAGGCATCTTACCTTCCAGTGATGCTGTTCTCAACATCAACTCCACACAGCAGTTAAGAGTATTTTCCCCCAAACAAAAATCTAATCAAAGTCTCTCCTCTACTTAAGACTGTTCAGTTCTGATTCTCCTCTTGGAATAAAATACAAACTCTATAGCATGGCTTATCATACCTTTGTGATCTTGTAGTGGGATGCTTCTGGCTGAGGGCTCTTTATTTTATGCAAGAAAAGATGCCATTTAAAGGCTTCCAGTCCTAATATCTCCAGGGGGTATAGATGGAAGGCACCGTTAGGAACAGATATTGCTCTGGGAGGGGTCACTTTTCTCTCTTAATTATGTAAATGTCAGTCAAGATTGTACCCATTGCCTTGAAGGAAGGCATAATAGGGTTTTTTTGAAACTCACCCACGGCTGCCTCTTGGAAATCACATGACTTATCTCCAGAGATAGGATCTTGCTCTGTCACTCAGGCTGGAGTGCAGTGGCACAATCGTGGCTCCCTGTAGCCTTAACTTCCTGGGCTCAGGTGATTCTCCCACCTCAGTCTCCTGAGTAGCTGGGACTACAGACATGGCTAATTTTTTGTATTTTTAGTAGAGACAGGGTTTCACCATGTTGCACAGGTTGGTCTGGAACTCCTGGCTCAAGCGATCTGCCACTTTGGCCTCTCGAATCTTTTCATTGAGCTAAAATATGTCTGTTGAATATGTACAAGAGTACATGAGAAGACTACCCCTGTTTCCTCATTCTTTCAGTGAAAAATTTAGGGAAAGAAAATGTTCATTCATTTTTTTCTTCCATTTGAACATGAGGCACACACATTCCATGACACAAATACCCCATACTCAGTTGTAAAACAATGGTTTATAACTCTCAGAAACAGGTGTTTTACAATTTCCTACATTAACCTGAGGGCCTGGTACAAAGGCATTTGAGCTTATAACCTCTGTGACACTAGCATTGATATATAGAAAGTATCTGCCACTGCCCGCTTTGCATGCACTCTAAAGTTGTGTCTCCTGTTGCAATATTTTATTTTTAGATTAGGGAGAGTCTTCATCTGTAGTGCCCTTCCACCATCAGTTTAGTAAATTTTATTGGCTCCTAAGCTTTCAACACCTGTGATGATGAATTACTTGCCTTTGATCCCCATATGGTGGTTTTTTAGAGCACAAAACGTCAAAAGGTGGCTCATGCCTGTACACCCAGAACTTTGGGAGGCTGAGGTGTGTGGATGACCTGAGTTTGGGCGTTTGAGACCAGCCTGGCCAACATGGTGAAACCCCGTCTCTTGGAAGTCTGTTTTGGACTTCCATTTCCTTCTTAAGGATGTAGCCTAGGTTCAGAGGGAAATCGAGGTCCTTGGAACAAGAAGGATAGTTTGTTTTAAGGTCAAAGTGCAAGCAACACAGCCCTTCGGCCTGCGGAGGCAACCCAGAGAAGAATTCTCCCTACACTGTCAAAAGCAGCATCAGGAAGCAAGTGTCCTCCTCACACATCCTCATCTGAACATTACTGTCTGCCTCCCCTAAATACCACCACACACACTCATAGACGGTCCATTCAGCTCTGGGTTTCTAATGCAAATGATTTGTCTTGGCCAAGATTGATCTGAAGTTCTACACAGGACTCTAGCCAGAAGTCTTGAAGCTAGGATCTGAAACCAGCCCCCAAATCATATTCTAATTTCATTTGTCATCCCAGTGCATGGCCGGCTGGTGGTATCATGAAGAAAGAAAAGAGTAAAGCAACAATCTGAAAACAACCCGTACCTTGCAATGTCTCATTTAACAAACAGATAGTAACTGAACACCTATTCTGTGCCCTGTTGCTTTTGTCACCTGGCCTTTCTCAAAGCACCAAACCTCTTCTCCCTTGGGCCTTTGTTTTTTAAACCAAGTATTTGTTTTAATATGTCAATCTAGACTTCTTGATTATCCCAAGAAACAATGGGAAAAATGAAAATCCCCTAAAGTATCTCCTAGAATAAGCTTGTGTGGAGTTCTTTTTTTTTTCTGTTTTGTTTGTTTTTTGAGATGGAGTCTAGCTCTGTTACCCAGGCTGGAGTGCAGTGGCGTAATCTCGGCTCACTGCAACCTCTGTCTCCCAGATTTAAATGATTCTCATGCCTCGGTCTCCCAAGTAGCTGGGACTACAGGCACATACCACCATGCCTGGATAATTTTTGTGTTATTAGTAAAGATGGGGTTTTGCCATGTTGGTCAGGCTGGTCTCGAACTCCTGGCCTCAAGTAATCCTGTGGTCTCCACCTCCCAAAGTGCTGGGATTACAGGCGTGAGCCACTGCGCCTGGCTGAGCTTGTGTGGAATTCTCATCTGGGGTGTTCCTGTTTTTTGGAGGCAGTAGAAGCAGGCTGGGCTTTGGCAACCAGCAGAATGAGGTCAGAATGCCCGCTCTGCTAGTTATTTGCAGCATGATCACTAAATCACTTAACCTCTTTGAGTTTCAATTACACCTTTGGTAACATGGTGATAGTTATAATAATAATTACCTAGAGAGCTATTGGGGGATTAAATGCTATATGTATGCAAATGGATAGTCCACAGTAAAAGCCTAACACATATTAGAACCTCCTCATCCGACCAACCTCCAGTATGGTCTTCACTGAATATTCACCTTGTGCTGCAAAAGTGCTTTTTACTAAGAAAAAAAAAATTGATTTAGCTTTAAGACCTACCTAATAGCAAAGATGGAAATCCATTTTCATACACACTCCCAGTGAAAGTGAAGAGTGAGCAGGAATAAGACAGACAGTGCTGTAGTCACTAATGGGAATGGACTGGGGGTGACATAAATCAATTTACCAAATAGGAGGAATACTTTCTTACGAAATAGATATATTACCAGAAATGTAACAAAACTGAGTAAGTGTCTGAGAACAGAGCCACTTCGTTCTCCTTGCCTCCTGGCAGAGCGCCAAGCAAAAACCCATGATAATCTTAATCTTCCAGAACTCATGCTTTTGTCTTATCTTTTCCTCTGGACATGAGATTAATTGCTGTGCCCCACAATTAATTAACTGCATGTTATGTATGCACTCTGTTATGTATGCACTCAGTTCTCAACCACAAAATTTCTTTTTTTTTGAGATGGAGTCTCGCTCTGTTGCTAGACTGGAGTGCAGTGGCACGATCTTGGCTCACTGCAAGCTCCACCTCCCGGCTTCAAGCGATTCTGCTGCCTCAGCCGCCTGAGTAGGTGGGATTACAGGCACTCACCACCATGCCCAGCTAATTTTTGTATTTTCCGTAGAGACGGGTTTTCGCCATGTTAGCCAGGATGGTCTCGATCTCTTGACCTTGTGATTTGTCTGCCTTGGCCTCCCAAAGTGCTAGGATTGCAGGTGTGAGCCATCACGCCTGGCCTAAAATTTCTTACTCTTGGAGAGGTGCACATCCTTTTGCAAGTGCTTGCATTACCAAATAGGACAATCAAAACATTCTTTATTTATACATGATCTTTCTGAAGGGTGTCTTGACAGTTCATATATATCAAAACCCTAAAATGGGCATACTCCTTAACCTAGCAATTCCAACTCTAAGATATTATTCAAAGAAAATATTTAATATGTACTAAAAATGTATGAAGTAGTATGCTATTTATAAATTGAAATACCCTTAAGTTTTAAAGATATTTTGGAATGCTACGTAGCTATTAAAATTGTGTTGTAGAAGAATAATGACATGGACAAATGTTCATAATTAATTTATAGCCAGAAAAACAAATAGGTTATAAGGCATTTTAAAAATGAACTCATCGCTCTAAAATCTAGGCTTTACAAAGAGTCTACAAGGAAACCATCAAATTATTCAGTTATTATCTCTAAATAAAGGAATTAAAGGAAAGTATTTGTTCTATACCTTTGTGCTTTTCATGTTTTAGCAGTTTTCCGGTTTTGTTATTGTTCATATTAGCAGCCAGTGAATGACGTGTTCTTTCTCTTTAGGGTCTTTGGGATGCTGGTCCCGCTACCTGAAATATCATTTCCCCCTCTTTGTCTGTTGAAGATAATTATCTGGTCATTCTTCAAAACTCAGCTTATCACTGATTCCCAGAATCCTTTACTACTCCCAGGCTTTCTTGCTTTTAAAACACCTTACATTTAAAACACACAAACACACACTCATTGAACAGTTGTCACAGGCTAAGTACTGTTCTCGGCTTTTTTGTGTGTTTTTACTCATTTATTTTTCACAATAGACAGATGGCGCAGAGAATATCATCATCTCCATTTTATAGATAATGTAACTGAGGCTCACAGATCAAGAAACCTTCCCAAGATCATACAGCTAGTAAATGGCTGGGTGAGAATATTATTAACCCAGGCAGCCTGACTCTAGAACCTCTGCTGTAAACTTCTCTAGTAACTCGCATGCTACTAACCTTTTTTTTTTTTTTTTTTTTTTTTGAGAAGGAATCTCGCTCTGTCACCAGGCTGGAGTGCAGTGGTGTGATCTCAGTTCACTGCAGCCTCTGCCTCCTGGGTTCAAGCGATTCTCCTTCCTCAGCCTCCCGAGTAGCTGGGACCATAAGTGCACACCACCACGCCCAGCTAATTTTTGTATTTTTAGTGGAGACAGGGTTTAACCATGTTGGCCAGGATGGTCTCGATCTCTCGACCTTGTGATCCGCCTACCTTGGCCTCCCAAAGTGCTGGTATTACAGGCATGAGCCACTGCACCCTGCCTCTACTAACCTATTTTAGTATCTGCTTTGCTTCTGTGCACATTAACATCTTTTGTACCTGGATCTTCTTGAATACAACAGGGCTAAATTTCCAGCAGCAAACATCTTGAGACAGCAATATTTGTGGAATACAAAAAAAAAAATCATCAACAAGGCTTACCACTGCTATTAAATACTGAATAAGTATTTTATTATTATAGAGAAGTGGTAGGAAAAGGAGGAGAAGAAAGAGAAAGAAAAAATCTAAGGGATGAAAGAAAGACAAAGAAGAAGAATAACAAGAAGAACAGAGAATGGTTATAGAGGAAAAAAAGATCCGAGGCTTTGGGGACATTCACCTGATAGCCTCCTTACCTGTATTTTTCAGAAATCCTAATTCTATAATTTTTCATTTTTTTAAAGGCAGTTGGTTGGGTGTAGTTGCTCACATCTGTATGCCCAGCACTTTGGGAGGCCAAGGTGAGAGGATTGGTTGAGCTTAGGAGTTCGAGATAAGCCTTGGCACAAAGCAAAACTCGCCTCTCTACAAAATAATATAAAACAAATAAATTAGCTCGGTATGGCAGCATGCACCTGTAGTCCCAGCCACTCAAGCGGCTGAGGTGAGATGATCACTTGAACCCAGGAGCTCAAGGCTGCAGTGAGCTGTGATCACACCACTGCACTCCAGCCTGGGCAACAGAGTGAGATCCTGTCTCAAGAAATGAAAAATAAAAAATAAAAAAAAGCAGCAAACTTTTTCCAAGTGAAATTTAGTGCTGAAGACCAGCAAATAAAACAGATGACACTGTTTTGGGGCCAGAGTTTGCTGTACTCACCTGGAGAATTCCTAGCCTGCCCCAACCCCATGGCAGCCCTGAGACATCTCTGAAGAGCTATTAGGATTCTGAGAACAGCTTGAAAACCACTGCCTTAAAATTTTCTCTGGGTAAAGGTCACAAGTGTGCCTTTGTGAGTAGAACCCTTATCTCCTATAGGATCAAGGTTAAAATCTATGATCTGTTTCTGAGACTCCATTGAAAACATACTACATCCAAAGTTAATCATTAAAATAAAGTTAAAGAAAATGAAACTATAAATTACGAAATGGTTATATAATTTCCTTATATATAAATATTCCTTTTGGTAGATTTTTTTTTCTACATGGATTTTATTGGTTAAAGTGTTTATTTAACTTTGGACGTCAGATGCCTTCTTTTCCTGATAAACATTTCTACACCAAGTATAGGCAGTACCATTATTCCAATGATTTTCAAACTGCTTCCAAAATTAGTTTTATTTATTCTGAAATGTTCTGTGGTTACTTTGATATACATGAATTCCTCTAAAAGCTTTTGAATGGAGTAAAGGTTGATGGAGGGAGTTTTCTAAGGTAACTTTATTCTCTTCAATGATTCCTTGCTCAAAACACAGAGGAGGTCTGACTTCACCCAGCCAGTCATCAATATCACTCTACTCATGAATGCATCAGCATCCAAGACAGAATTGCTCAAAGTTGTTAGCAGTTATATATAAAATGTTATTCATTGCTACAGTGTTTTCTTTATGAGAAAGATAACAATAGCAAAGTTTTGCAGGTCAAACCAGTATGCTAGTACAGGTTTTAGTCTATGTATTAGTCTATTGCTACGTTTGAGTGATGGAAGTAATAGTTTTGTTTGCAGCCATTACAGACATGAGTGGATGTTGTGACTAATGTTTACAGAGGATATGGAAGGGGATATTTATATAATACAGATTGTGTTGCAGGTGTCTTCTCTACCGGTTTACACATCTGGGACAGAGAATGTGGGAAGTATAGCACAACTTCTAGGATAGGTGGCTGGCTTACCAGGACTTTGTGTTACCCAACTAGAATGGGCTCTCCAAGTACCCATTTTACATCCATGTATCCTTCCAATAAGTCATTGCATTTGCAAATACACCAACATTTATGTATTTTTGATTCTTTAATTGTTTAACAACCCAGAAAAATAGCTACCTTTTCTGTATTAAAAACGGTCTATACTGGGTGTGGTGGTACACGCATGTAGTCTCAGCTGCTCTGGAGGCTGAGGTGGGAGGATCACTTCAGCATAGGATTTTGAGACCAGCCTGAGCAACATAGAGAGATCCTATCTCCAAAAAAAATTTCCAGATGTTCTAAATGCAATCATCTTGTCATTAATTTGATGTGCATTACCTCATTTTACCTCATGACAACCCTGTGAGGTAGGTACCATTTATTTCCATTTCTAAAAGTGGCTCAGGGTCTTTGACCTGCCCACCGATACACAGCTGGTTAAAAGCATGATCAGAATTGAAGCCTGTATTTATCTGACTGCAAAACCATGTCCTTGACTGCTCTGTTAAGTGGACCCTTGCAGTGTCTTCCAATTAGAACTGTATCTTTATTCATTTTAATTATTCTTTCACAGTCTAGCCCATAGCAGGCATTTCAGAAATGATTTTTTAAATGAATGAATGAGTAAAAAATGGTTATTGGAGTTGTGAATACCAAAATAATATACCAATTACTTCTTAAAGTCATCTAAGCTCTGTTTACTTCTCTCCATCTCTGCTGTCAGCACTAGCCAGAGCCACCATCCATTTTGCCTGGAATCCTTCAGAAACCACCTAACGATTCTCTGAATCCCTGGCTGCCTGTAGTCTATTTTCACTAAAGCAACCAGAGAGAGCTTGCTAGAATGCAAAACATTTCCTCTTTCCCCTCAAAAGAACAATCTTCTATGGTTTTCCACGGCTTCTAGGATTGAGTCGCAGGTCCTTAACATAGGACACAAAACCCTTTAACCTCATCTCATACCATGTCCACACAGCCCTTAGTGGTCCACCCACTCCGTCCTGCCTACAGTTCTCACGGTGCTGCTTCCCACCACAGGACATTTGCCTGTGCTGTGTTCTCTCTTGGAAATGCACGCTCCTCTTCCCTCCACCCTCCACCTCTAGTAACTCCTCTTCATCCTGTACATCTCCCCTCAGTCCAGATAAAATTCTTCTAAAATTTTCCTTTATTGCACTTTGAACTTCTCCTTGTTAGCACTAAACATTGTTGCAATATGCACTCATTTGACCTATGTTCTGTCTCTCCCAAGCAAGCTTCTTGGGGCATGAGCTATCGCTATTTTCCTGTCTTTTGTGAAGGCCATCCGTGTTTGTCCTGTAGTGGTCACTCAATAGATATTTAATACACAAAAATTTGTTTGAATGTGTGAACAGGATTTGGATATTGTGAGCTTGGATTTTCTCATGTTTCTGTTCTCTATCTTTACGATTTTGGGGGGTAACTATTTTGCTCAGGGCACTGTGATATTTAGAATGGATTTAAAAACTTTTAGCACATCTGTTGCCAGGGCCCAACTCCAGGGAAGTTCATAGAGTTAGAATTAGAAAAGCAAAGTATGTGTATGTTGGGCGGACAATCAAGGGAAGTGATAGTCCCAGGATGGCTGGGTCACTGGCCACCTGCAGTTGTCTTCTTTCTCTTCTCATTACCACCTTCCATTTTCCCTCAAGCAGGAGAAAAAGTGAATACAGAATGCAGATCACCTGCTGAGGTGGGTGCTGCAGAGAGCCACTGATTAAAGGTGGAGATGGAACTCCTTTTCTCAGTCTCATCTTCTTGAACCTAATACCAGCTGTGTTTGAAACTGAGCTACTACACACCTGCTGGGAGGCCAGTTGCTGCATGACACTATGAAAATGCCGGCGTTTGCTCCTTCAACTGAGAGATAATCAGCTTATTAAGAGCCTAAAGGAAGAGAAATTTTTTTCAATTAGGTATGTACCTTTTACTCTCTATTTCAAAGGTTAAGAACAAAGGCACAAAGTGTGTGTGTGTGTGTGTGTGTGTGCGCGTGCGCGCGTGTGTGTGTGTGTTCGTGTGTGTGTGTGTTCGTGTGTGTGTGTGTGTGTTGAGCAGTGCTGACCTGGGGTCCTGTATTTCTAAAGCATCTATCACTGTGGGAAAATTCAATTTCATGAAATTGAACTGGTGGGTGCTGTGCTGGCTCTTGCAGATATCTCTGGCCTGAAGCTCTGAATCCTGCATCTGCTTTGTCTCTGACCTCTCTGGCTCCTTTATGAAACTAGAACCTACAGAGGCAGAGTACACACTCCCTCCTAGACCACATTATTAAAAAAAGTACTTTCTCACCAAAAAAGGAGTGAGAAGCCAAAGAGATGAACAAAGCTTTTCTCCACAGAGGCACTACATGTTTATTTTCTAAGACCTTTTAGTTCTCACCTTAGAGAAATTAAAAAAAAAAAAATCAGTATGTCATTATCTTTCTGAGGGAAGGAATGAAATGTGCTAAGATGGATATTTTTCTTTCTGCTTTACTCATCACATCTGCCCTGCATTACTAGCACTCTCAAGGAGGAGGAGCTTTTTTAAAGCTTTTTTTCCCCCAGCTCTTTGATTGAAATTGATAAGTGTTAGAAGGTTAGGTACTACTTTGGGTTGAGAACTTTGGAGTCAGAGTGTGAAACTGACAATCTAAATATTTCTCACCTTGATATCTAGCATACTAGACAGACAAATTTGTAGAAACTAGAAGCTCCCTAACAAAGTAAAGCTATTTACCTTTCTAGGCTGTCAATACAAGCTTTTAAAGATGATAAATCTAGAATATGGCATACAATTCATTTTGGATCATTGTTAGCCTTATTCTTTTCTGAATAGCACAGTGCCTAGGTCATAACAAGCCCTCTAGAAAATGTTTTAATGGGATGAATAACTAAATGATTCTTTCAATATCATCAACACTGTCCTCTTGAGTATCTAAATTTGTAGGGAGCTTTAGGGAGGTCCTTGTCTCTCCAGCTCTTCTTTGCTATAGACATCAATGACTATCAGCTTAAAGATCAGCACCCCACCCAATCCCTGAGTTTGCATTAGAAGACCTTGCCACCGTTGCTTTTGGTGTTTTAGACATGAAGTCTTTGCCCATGCCTATGTCCTGAATGGTACTACCTAGGTTTTCCTCTAAAAAGCCAAAATTGACAAGTGGGATCTAATTAAACTAAAAAGCTTCTGCACAGCAAAAGAAACTACCATCAGAGTGAACAGGCAACCTACAGAATGGGAGAAAATTTTTGCAATCTACTCATCTGACAAAGGGCTAATATCCAGAACCTACAAAGAACTCAAACAAATTTACAAGAAAAAAACAAATAACCCCATCAAAAAGTGGGCAAAGGATATGAACAGACATTTCTCAAAAGAAGACATTCCTACAGCCAACAGACACATGAAAAAATGCTCATCATCACTGGCCATCAGAGAAATGCAAATCAAAACCACAATGAGATACCATCTCACACCAGTTAGAATGGCAATCATTAAAAAGTCAGGAAGCAACAGGTGCTGGAGAGGATGTGGAGAAATAGGAACACTTTTACGCTGTTGGTGGGATTGTAAACTAGTTCAACCATTATGGAAAACAGTATGGCGATTCCTCAAGGATCTAGAACTAGATGTACCATATGACCCAGCCATCCCATTACTGGGTATATACCCAAAGGATTATAAATCATGCTGCTATAAAGACACATGCACATGTATGTTTATTGCGGCACTATTCACAATAGCAAAGACTTGGAATCAACCCAAATGTCCATCAGTGACAGACTGGATTAAGAAAATGTGGCACATATACACCATGGAATACTATGCAGCCATAAAAAAGGATGGGTTTGTGTCCTTTGTAGGGACATGGATGCAGCTGGAAACCATCATTCTTAGCAAACTATCACAAGAACAGAAAACCAAACACCGCATGTTCTCACTCATAGGTGGGAACTGAACAATGAGATCACTTGACTCGGGAAGGGGAACATCACACACCGGGGCCTATCATGGGGAGGGGGGAGGGGGGAGGGATTGCATTGGGAGTTATACCTGATATAAATGACGAGTTGATGGGTGCTGACGAGTTGATGGGTGCAGCACAGCAACATGGCACAAGTATACATATGTAACAAACCTGCACGTTATGCGCATGTACCCTAGAACTTAAAGTATAATAAAAAAAAAAAAAAAAAAAAAAGACCTTGCCACATGCCTCACCCTCACCAGTCGGGGGATTCTGGAGTAAATCTTGTTGCTATAATCCCAGCATCTACTGAACCTGGATGAAACCTTTTGAGTAAGATGCCTTTGTTCCTAGATCTAGCCAGCCTCCTTCCTATGGCTAAGACTGTGTCCCTATTTGACTGACCTGCAGGGGTTTTGCTTCACAATGGTCAGACACTGGACATCTCTGGACGATCTGACTACAGGTCTCACCTCTGTCTGGTGGGCTACTTGCACAGTTTGGACCCTGTAGTTTAGAGAAATTAACAATAACCAATATTTACTGAGCATTTATGTGTTTGGCATAATTTGAAGTGCTTAGTCTATTCTAGCTTACTTAATTTTCGTGACAGCCCTATAACAACCCTGTAAAGTACTATTTTGATACACTTTTTAAAGATAAGGGGATTGAGTACAGAGAGGCAACGAAAATTGCCCTAAGGTTAAATAGCAGCATGATTCAAGTCGGGTCATCTAATTATAAAGCTAGTATTCCTAAGTAGTATGCCATAACTAGTACCACATTAGGCAGGGAGAATATTCAGTCATCACACAATGATACATTTTAGCAACTGGTGCCCATTCTGATTGGTTGGGAGTTCCTTCTGGTTGTTAAATATTTTGATTTTCAGTTGTTCTCTTAGGGCATTGTGAGGGAGGTTCTTGGCCGTCTCTTGGAATCTTTTCTGTAGCTAAGTTCATGACGCCACCCTACTTGGTTCTAGATTCCACGTCTTCTCAACCAGTTTCACAACTGAGGCACATGGCTATAGCAGATATGAAGAAGAACAAGACAAGGTCCTTCTCCTCAATCTAGTTAAGACAGGCCTTGATTATTAAACAGTGGATTATGTCTGATTTAGGACACCAGCCAAGAGTTCGAACTCTAAAAGTCTATGTAGGTGTTGATTAGAAATGGAAGTGAAGTTCTGCTCCTGAAATCCAGAACACTAACAACTTTCTATTGTACATAAAACCAGGAACAAGAGAAGTTTTTATTAAGTTCTGCTAGCATCTCTGACTCATAAATGTACAAAGAGAAGATGACCAGAATAGTCTTTGCAACATTCAAGATACCAAAATAGAAGTCCTAAATAGGAGACCTAGGAGTAAAGCTGTATGTTCTTTTGGGGGAAGTGTGGTTGGGGTGACTCCATTAGATCAGGAAGAGAGAGTGTATAGAAAAGCACACAAGTCCAAGGGACTAGATTTCAAATTCAGCCTTCATCTTTTACTAGGACCCTTAGATATGAACGTATCTTGAACATCCAGAATTCCAGTTTACTTCATCTGTGAGGAAGTATACGTGAACACATGGGCTTTGCTACAGAATTCCTGGGTTCAGGAACTTTTTTGGGGGGAGGGGGGCAGAGTATCACTCTGTCACCCAGGCGGGAGTGCAGTCGCATAACTTGGCTCACTGCAATCTCTGCCTCCTGGGTTCAAGCGATTCTTGTGCCTTAGCCTGCCAAGTAGCTAAGATTACAGGCGCTTGCCACCACACCTGCTAATTTTTGTATTTTTAGTAGAAATGGGGTTTTGCCATAATGGCCAGGCTGGCCTTGAACTTCTGGCCTTAAGTGATCCACCCACCTTGGCCTCCCAAACTGGTAAGATTACAGGAGTGAGTCACCACGCCTGGCTGAGCCACCCCACCTGGCGACTTCCTGGTTTCAAATCCCCGCGTTGCCGTGTCCTAAATGGCAAAATATTGGGGAAGTTTTTAACCTGTGAATGCTCCAGTTTCCCCATCTGTAAAATGAGATAAATAACAATTCATAACATTATTGCAGGGATCAATGAATCATTTAAAAATTAAAATAGTGCCTGGCACAGGGGAAGTGCTCAACTAATGTTAGTTATTGTTAAAACAGGCCGAACGGAGATATTGGCAATTACCTCAATTATCTTTCTCGTGAGAATTCTATAAGGTAATAACCTACAATGAAATCATCTGGTACATAAAATATGCTTGGTAATTGTCAGTTTTCCCTCTACCCCAGTAAATATTAGATCCTAGGTAGCAATAGAAAATATGGAAAATGCAAGGCATATTTCACCAGCTTTAGATGAAGCCTATGTTCACAATTCATTCAAAACCTATCTTGAATCAAGCTTAAATCACTAGCAGAAAAATAATTGTCTTTTTCCACGAAATCTCCTTAAATTCACATGTCATCACCACAGATGATTATTATGGTCCTACATATGCAACGTTTATGTAAAAAGGATGAAATTGTCTCTCTTTAATTGCAAGAAGCTTACAACTTAATTTTGGAAACATGATCTTTGCTCCCTTGGTTAGTGATCACTGGAAGGTAAGGACCCCCAGGCAATTAATGAGATTGCTTATACTATGTGCCAAGGAATGAGGACAGAGAGTTCATGATTTCTAATGTCCCCAAGCACTTTTTCCTCTAAAATGGCCATGAGGAGTTTCAGTTATTTCACCATATAATTTTCTATGAATGCATCCAACTTTGGAGCGTGATGTATTCTGGAATCTAAATATCGAATCCTAACTTGGGTATTTACTTGCTCTGTGACCTTTGTCAAATTAGTTAAACTCTTTTTACCTCGACATCCTCTTGGGTCCTCAAAAGGGGGATAAAAATAACATCTCCCTCCCAGGAGTGTGGTGAGGATTAGCAGAGTTAGTACTGATAAAGCATTTAGAAGAGTACTTGGCACTTAGGAAGCTGGCTGTCAGTAAGTCTGCCATTGTTCCCTGGATTATTTTTTTTTTTCCAGGGAGAAAATATTTTCCTTTCCCTGGATAAAACTGTGTTGCCAGGACTCAATAGACACGTCTGTTTCTTTAGGTTTCAAAATCAGTCTGGATTCACATGTTAAAGATGTCCAGTCCGAGATATCAATTTTCCCTTATATATTAGGTTGGTGCAAAAGCAATTGCAGTTTTTGCCATTAAAATGCTTTTGCACCAACCTAATACATATTAATATGTAGTTGGTGAACCTGCATCCTCCAGGGAAGGACATGCATTTCTGCTCGTTCATTCTCCTTCCCGACAAGCTAGCTGCCATTTCTGACCTTTACCAGATAGCATCATGATCTGGGTGTTTCAAGAGGACTTGCTTTTATGGCTACTTTTGTGGCCTTTCAATGAAGCTTCCTTGATGTTGGGAATGAACTCACCACGCTGCCTTTGACTCACAATTGGGTCCCGCCCCACCTCACTACCCCCAGCCCCTGGCTTTCCAGTTATCTCCACAGCCAATTCTTCACTCTCTCAAATACTTCACTTGATAGGACTTAACATGAGTCCAATCTGCCCTTCTCTTTTGTGTGGCTCATAGCAAGACCACAGGGAATAGGCACTCGTCCCTTGCCCTGACAAACTCTGGGAGTGCTGGACCATTGCAATGTGGCAGCTTTTATTCTCCACCCGAAGGCTGCTTTATCTTTCTTGCCTGAGGGTCAGGGCAAGTGTCTTCCAGCTTTAGAGCATAATGTAAAGCTCTCATCAAGGCCATTGAATACCCCATCAGTAAGCTTAAGGTGACCACAATAAACTTTCCTCTCATTTTGGACGGGATAGGATGGAGTCTCACAGCAAAGTCATGCTTTCTCCAAAGAAATCTCTTTCCAAATCCTCTCTCTCTATATCCACTCTCTCAACCCCATTTTAGGCTTTACCTGTAGTTTGATACCTGCTATGTACCACATTCATCAAAACTGAGATAGAAAAGTTCTCTTTTTAACATTCTGTTATTATTATTATTTTTTTAAACCACAACTGGGACCAGGAAAGTCCACAGAATTTTCTCTCTTTCTCTCTCTTTTTTCTTACATTATCAAGGAGCTGAGGATTTGGCTGAAGAAAATTTTCTGGCAATCTCTCTTTTGAAGAATACTAGAGAAGGATCATCTGTATAGAAGTAATTAGAAGTCAAAAAATTGCTGGGTCAAATCTCAGTCAGAAGATGATAGAAATCCCATCTTAAACTGGAAGCTCAATTTAAGCCTATTTACGTTGTTGCTTATTTTATTTAACAACTGAGAAAGGATGCCAATATTCTGCCTTAGGGACTTAGCTAAAAGCTTTTTAGATTGGTAGCTGCAGGATCTTGAAATGAGTAACATTTTGAGGTTTAATAGTGGCTTTGCTGAAAACAAGCAATTCTTAATACATTTAATTTAACGACAAGAATAATTAGAAATATGGATTTATATTAACAGGAGCTAGAGATTTGATGTGGGGCTCCATGATGTAAATGGGGAACAACCAATAATCCTTAAGGGAGTTACTGAATAATACTGGTCTTTCTTCTTCTTCTTCTTTTTTTAAATTATACTTTAAGTTCTGGGATACATGTGCAGAACGTGAAGGTTTGTTACCTGCATGTGCCATGGTGGTTTGCTGCACCCATCAATCCATCATCTAGGTTTTAAAAAGCCCTGCAGGCATTAGGTATTTGTGCTAATGCTCTCCCTCCCGTGCCCCCCAATCCCTCATCACTTTCAGGTACACCAATCAATCATAGGTTTGGTCTTTTCACATAGTCCCATATTTCTTGGAGGCTTTTTTTGTTCTTTTCCATTCTTTTTTCTCTAATCTTATCTTCACACTTTATTTCATTAAGTTGATCTTCAATCTCTGATATCCTTTCTTCCACTTGATCGATTCAGCTATTGTACTTGTGTATGCTTCACAAAGTTCTCGTGCTGTGTTTTTCAGCTCCATCAGGTCATTTATGTTCTTTAAACTGGTTATTCTAGTTAGCAGTTCCTGTAACCTTTTAACAAGGTTCTTAGCTTCCTTGCATTGGGTTAGAACATGCTCCTTTAGCTCAGAGGAGTTTGTTATTACCCACATTCTGAAGCCTACTTCTGTCAATTCATCAAACTCATTCTCTGTCCAGTTTTGTGCCCTTGCTGGAGAAGAGTCGTGATCATTTGGAGGAGAAGAGGCATTCTGGTCTTTGGAATTTTCAGCATTTTTGTGTTGGTTTTTTCCTCATCTTCATGGATTTATTTACCTTTGATCTTTGGTTCTGATGGCCTTTGGATGGGGTTTTCCTGTGGGTGTCCTTTTTGTTGATGTTGATGTTATTGCTTTCTGGTTGTAAGTTTTCCTGCTAACAGTCAGGCCTCTCTTCTGCAGGTCTGCTGGAGTTTGCTGAGGTCCACTCCAGACCCTGTTTGTGTAGGTATTACCAGTGGAGGTTGCAGGACAGCAAAGATTGCTGCTTGCTCCTTACTCTGGAAGCTTCCTCCCAGAGGGGCACCTGCCAGATACCAGCTGGAGCTCTCCTGTATGAGGTGTCTGTCAACCCCTGCTGGGAGGTGTTCCCCAGTCAGGAGGCACGGGGGTTAGGGACCCACTTGAGGAGGCAGTCTGTCCCTCAGCAGAGCTGGAGCACTGTGCTGGGAGATCTGCTGCTGTCTTCAGAGCCGGCAGGCAGGAATATTTATGTCTGCTGAAGCTGTGCCCACAGCTGCCCTATCCCCCAGGTGCCCTATCCCCCAGGTGCCCTGTCCCAGGGAGATGGGAGATTTATCTATAAGCCCCTGAATGGGGCTGCTGCCTTTCCTTCAGAGATGTCTGTCCCGGGGAGGAGGAATCTAGAGAGGCAGTCTGGCCCCAGGTGCTTTGTCATACTGCAGTGAGTTCTGCACAGTCTGAACTTCCCAATAGCTTCCTTAATACTGTGAGGGGAAAGCAAGCCTCAGTAACGGTGAACACCCCTCCCCCACCAAATGCGATTGTCCCAGATTGACTTCAGACTGATGTGCTGGTAGTGAGAATTTCAGGCCAGTGGTCCTTAGCTTGCTGGGCTCCGTGGGAGTGCGATCCACTGAGCAAGACCACTTGGCTCCCTAGCTTCAGGCCCCTTTTCAGGAGAGTGAATGGTTCTGTCTTGCTGGGGTTCCAGGCACCACTGGGGTATGAAAAAAACTCCTGCAGCTAGCTGGGTGTCTGCCTGAACAGTTGCCCAGTTTTGTGCTTGAAACCCAGGGCCCTGGTGGTGTAGGCACAGGAAGGAATCTCCTGGTGTGTGGGTTGCAAAACCACGAGAAAAGTGTAATATCTGGGCTGGATAGCACAGTCCCTCAGGGCGTCCCTTAGCTAGGGGAGCAAGTTCTCCAGCCCCTTGCACTTCCCTGGTGAGGCAACGCCACACCCTGCTTCTGCTTGCCTTCCATGGGCTGCACCCACTGTCTAACCAGTACCAATGAGATGAACTGGGTACCTCAGTTGGAAATACAGAAATCACCCGCCTTCTGCCTTGGTCTCACTGGGAGCTGCAGATTGGAGCTGTTCTTATATGGCCCACTTGCCAGCTCTCCCCCGCTGTTTTTTTTTTTTTTTAAGGGACAGTGTCTTGCTCTGTCACCCAGGCTGGAATACAATGGCATGATCATAGCTCACTGAACACCCAGGTACCTGTGATCCTCCCATCTCAGGCTCCCAAGTAGCTGAGACCACAGGTGTGTGCCATCACACCCAACTGATTTAAAAAACAATTGTAGAGATGGGATCTATCTCTCTGTTGCTCAGGTTGGTCTCCAACTCCTGGTTCAAATGATCCTCTCTCTTGGGCCCCCAAAGTGTTTGGATTACAGGTGTGAGCCACCGTGCCCAGCCCCTTTGTCCTTTTTAAACCCATATCAACCACTTAATAATAAGAAGATGCTACTTAAAAGGAAATTAGCATAAGTGTGTAAATACTGGGCATCATTGAGGGGTGGGAAAGCAGGTGCTTTTACACAATCCAGGTGGAAATGTAATTGTTGCAGCCATTTGGAAGAATAATTTGACAAAATGCGTCAACAGCCTTAAAAATTACATACTTTCAATTCAGTAGTTATCTTTTAGAAATCTATCCTAAGGAATGAAAAAGAATGCAAAGATATTTTTATAAAGATATTTTTGTCAATGAGGCAATCTAAAAGTTCAACAATAAAGGTTTTACTGGATTATCGTTTATACATCTGTTGGAATTTTATGGAATCCTTTAAAATTAGGATATGAGTCTATATTTATCAATAAAAAAATTCTTTAAAGAAAAACAAGCTGAGTGTGGTGGCTCATGCCAGTAATCCCAGCCACTTGGGAGGCTGAGACAGGAAGATCCCTTGAGCCCAGAAGTTCGAGGCTGCAGTGAGCTATGACTGTGACACTGCACTCCAGCCTGGGTGACAGAGTGAGACCAGAACTACAGGAGAATACGTGGAATCATATTCCATGTTTTAAAATTATATATTTACATATAAAGTATATATATATATCAGGAAGAACCAACATTTTAACAGTGGTTATCACTGAGAAGTGAAATTTTGAATGATTTACTCCCTTTTCCTACCTGCGTTTTCTAATTTTTCAGTAACAGATATGAACAATGAGCATTTAAAATGAAGAAAGTTATTAGAAGAGGTTTCATGTGATCCAGGAGCAAAAAATATATCAAAAAGAAGGAAAGATGGATGCATCTAACATTAAATACAGATGGATATAAGCGAAAATACAGCTTAGTGCAAATGGAAAAGAAAACCAAAACTGTAATCCTTTTTTCAACAAATGTTATTGCTTATGTGTTAATTGTCAGTTGTGTGACTCTGTGCAGCAGAATTCTCTAAGATACATAAGGCTCAGAGTTAGGTAAAAGTAGCTTTTTTATAAGGACACAATAAAAAATATACACTGAGCAGAGTTTAACTACATTTCCTAGATTCTGAATAAATAATTCAAGAATTGATCTACTAATATCAATAGATTTTGCATTATATGTTATTGCTTTTCTCACAGAATTGGGTGAAATTTTTTTTTATTTTTGCTTATTTCCTTTCTACAATAGAAAATATCAGTTATATGTAATTAACTTGTGGCACATGGTAGTTTCGGTTTATTTGCATTTAGCTAAACCCTTCAGCATGACCCTTATGCCAGACTCTTTCATCTGCAATACAAGTATATTATTCTGCAGCACAAATGTTTCTAAGGAAATTTTATGGAAATGGAAAAGCTCCAGACATACCATCGTATATCCAAAGGAGAAATTGACATGTCCATAAATAACGAATGTGATTTTTTTCAAGTCCAGTGAAACCAGCATTTGTTGTCTCTGTTCAGGATGGAGGCCAGTAATAAAAAGAGATGCCCTAACTCTGCTATGCATTTCAAAGAGAGAAATGTGCTCACATTATCTCTTAGCTATAAAGCATGAAAAGGAGAAAGTGTTTGTGGGGATAAATGGAAAATCATTAGTGGGCTTCTGTTAAGAGGGCAAGGGAGACAGCTAATGCATTAAGGCCAAACTGGCTTCTCAGAATGTGGTTATCAAACTTATCACCCTCCTCCCTCAGCCGTCTCACTCTCTTCAGTTTCTAATTCCAATTGACACGAAGCCTTGGCCTGTGAGAGAGTGCAGTAATGAATACCTAAATTCTGTATGTAAAAGAGCTCGACCATACAATCAGCTACCCACACACCTATAAAGCAGGAAGAGAAAAGAAACTTCTCCTTAGAATGGACTCTATACAAAGTAGTGTGTTCTGAGAGCTGACTACAGAAAAGAGAGCATGGTCCCTGATATATGTGCTGCATAAGTAAGTAATAGAAAGTTTTATTATAACACAGCCATATGCATTTGTCTACATATTGTCTATAGCACCTTTGGTTCTACAGTGGCAGATTTGTGGGATCTAAAAATCAAAACAATTGAACTCATCTGCATAGTGCATCTAACAATGGTGGCCAGAGTCTGCAAAGGGTAGAAGGGTATTGTGGGGGATGTGGGGATGGTTAATGCTTACATTAAAAGTAGTTAGAAAGAATGAATTAGACCTAGTATTTGCTAGCACAACAGGGTGACTGTAGTCAGTAATAACTTAATTATACTTTACTAAAAGAGTGTAATTGAATAGTTTGTAATACAAAGGATAAACGCTTGAGAGGATGAATACCCCATTCTCCATGATATGATTATTACACATTGTATGCCTGTATCAAAACATCTCATGTACCCTATAAATATATACACCTATGTACCCACTGGGTAAACTAACTGCTGGATCATATGGTAGCTCAATATTAGTTGTTTAAGGAACTTCCAAACTGTTCTCCATAGTGTTTGTACTAATTTGCATTATCACTAACAGTGTACAAAGGTTCTCTTTTTCTACGCTCTTGTCAGCATTTGTTATTGCCTGTCTTTTGGATATAACCATTGTAACTGGGGTGAGACGATATCCCATTGTAGTTCTGATTTGCATTTCTCAGATGATCAATAATGTTGAGCACCTTTTCTTATGCCTGTTGGCCATTTGTATGCTTTTTGAGAAATTTATATTAAAATCTTTTGCCTATTGTTTAATCAGATTATTAGATTTTTTTTTCCTCTAAGGCTGTTTAAGCTCCTCATATATTATGGTTATTAATTTCTTGTCAGATGGGTAGTTTTCAAATATTTTCTCACGTTCTGTAGGTTGTCTCTTCACTTTGTTGATTGTTTCCTTTGAGGTGCAGAAGCTTTTTAACTTGTTGTGATCCCACTTGTCCATTTTTGCTTTGGTTGCCTGTGCTTGCCTGGGTATTACTCAAGAAATTTTTGCCCAGACCATTGTCCTGGAGAGTTTCCTTGATGTTTTCTTGTAGTAGTTTCATGATTTGAGGTCTTAGAGTTAAGTCTTTAGTCCACTTTGATTTGATTCTTGTACATGGAAAAAGGATAAACGTCTAGTTTCATTCTTCTGCATATTGGTATCCAGTTTTCCCAGCATCATTTATTGAAGAGACTTTCTTCTACCCAGTGTATATTATTGGCACTTTTGTCAAAAATGAGTTTACTGTGGGTGTGTGGATTTGTTTCTGGGTTCTCTATTCTGTTCAATTTGTCTATGTGTCTGTTTTTATGCCAGTACCATACTGCTTTGGTGACTATAGCTCTGTACTATAATTTGAAGGCAGGCAATGTGATTCCTCCAGTTTTATTGTTTTGTATAGGATAGTTTTGGCTATTCTGGGTCTTTTCTGGTTCCATATACATTTTAGAGTTTTTTTTTCTTTCTATTTCTGTGAAGAATGTCATTGGTATTTTGATAGGGATTGCATTGAATCTGTAGATTGCTTTCAGTAGTATGGACATTTTAACAATATTGATTTTTCCAATCCATACAAATGAAATATCTTTTCATTTTTTGGTGTCATCTTCCATTTCTTTCATCAATGTTTTATGTTTTCATTGTAGAGATCCTTCACTTCTTTGGTTAAGCTCTTTCCTAGGTATTTAATTTTGTTTGTGGCTATTGTAAATAGGATTACTTTTTGATTTCTTTTTGAGATTCTTCACTGTTGGTATATAAAAATGGTACCGATTTTTGTATGTTGATTTTGTATCCTGTAACTTTGCTGAATTTGTCTATTAGTTCTAATAGTTTTTTTGTTGGAGTCTTTAGGTTTTTCCAAATATAAGATCATATAATCTGAAAACAAGGATAATTTGACTTCTTACTTTCCAATTTGGATGCCCTTTATTTCTCCCTCTCATCTGATTTCTCTAATTAGGACTTCTAGTATTTGTTGAATAAAGCTGTGAAAGTGGGCATCGTTATCAAGATCTTAGAAGAACGGCTCTCAGTTTCCCATTCAGCATGATGTGGGTCTGTGACTCTATTGTATATGGCTTTTATTATGTTAAGGCATGTTCCTTCTATCCTCAGTTTTTTAAGGGTTTTTATCATGAAGGGATGTTGAATTTTATGAAACGCTTTTTCATCATCATTTGAAATTATCAGATGTTATTTATCTTTCATTCTGTTGATATGATGTATCACATCAATTGATTTGCATATGTTGAACCATCCTTGTGTCTCAGGGATAAATCCCACTTGGTCATGATGAAAGATCTTTTTAATGTATTGTTGAATTTGGTTTTGTTAGTATTAGGTTGAGGATTTTCGCATCAATATTCATCAGAGATATTGGCCTGTAGTTTTCTTTTTTTGATGTATCTTTGTCTAATTTTGATGTCAGCGGAATACTGGCCTTGTAGAGTGAGTTTGGAAGTATTCCTTCTTCCCCTATTTTTCAGGATAGTTTGATTACATTGGTATTAGTTTTTCTTTAAATGTTTGGTAGAATTCAGCAGTGAGGCCATGGAGTCCATGACTTTTCTTTACTGGGGAGATTTTTATTATGGTTTCAGTCTTATTACTTTTTATTTATCTGTTCACATTTTGGATTTCTTCATGGTTCAATCTTGGTAGGGTGTATGTGTCTAGGAATTGTCCATTTCTTCTAGCGTTTCCAATTTATTGCCATGTAGTTGCTCACAGTAGTCACTAATGATCCTTTGAATTTCTATCGTGTCAGTGGTAATGTCTCATTTTTCACCTCTGATTTTACTCATTTAGATCTTCTTTTTTTTTTTTTTTTTTTTTTTTTTAAGTGGAGTCTCGCTCTGTTACCCAGGCTGGAGTGCAGTGGCTCAATCTTGGCTCACTGCAAACTCTGCTGGGTTCAAGAAATTATCCTGCCTCAGCCTTCTGAGTTGCTGGGACTACAGGCGCATGCCACCATGCCCAGCTAATTTTTGTATATTTAGTAGAGAGGGGATTTTACCATGTTTGCCAGGATGGCCTCAATCTCTTGACCTTGTGATCCGCCTACCTCCGTCTCTCAAAGTGCTGGGATTACTAGTGTGAGCCACTGCGCCCGGCCTCTTTTCTTTTTTTCTTAGTTGGGCTAAAGGTTTGTCAGTTTTGTTTAAGTTTTCAAAAAACCAACTTTTTGTTTCATTGATCTTTTGTATTGTTTTCTTCATTTCAATGCCATTTATTCCTCTGATCTTCATTATCTCTTTTCTTTTTTTTTAATTTATTTATAATTATTATACTTTAAGTTGTAGGGTACATGTGCATAACGTGCAGGTTTGTTACATATGTATACTTGTGCCATGTTGGTGTGCTGCACCCATCAACTCGTCATTTACATCAGGTGTAACTCCCAATGCAATCCCTCCACCCTCCCCCCTCCCCATGATAGGCCCCGGTGTGTGATGTTCCCTTTCCTGAGTCCAAGTGATCTCATTGTTCAGTTCCCACCTATGAGTGAGAACATAAGGTGTTTGGTTTTCTGTTCTTGTGATAGTTTGCTAAGAATGATGGTTTCCAGCTGCATCCATGTCCCTACAAAGGACACAAACTCATCCTTTTTGATGGCTGCATAGTATTCCATGGTGTATATGTGCCACATTTTCTTAATCCAGTCTGTCACTGATGGACATTTGGGTTGATTCCAAGTCTTTGCTATTGTGAATAGTGCCGCAATAAACATACGTGTGCATGTGTCTTTATAGCAGCATGATTTATAATCCTTTGGGTATATACCCAGTAATGGGATGGCTGGGTCATATGGTACATCTAGTTCTAGATCCTTGAGGAACTGCCATACTGTTTTCCATAATGGTTGAACTAGTTTACAATCCCACCAACAGCGTAAAAGTGTTCCTATTTCTCCACATCCTCTCCAGCACCTGTTGTTTCCTGACTTTTTAGTGATTGCCATTCTAACTGGTGTGAGATGGTATCTCATTGTGGTTTTGATTTGCATTTCTCTGATGGCCAGTGATGATGAGCATTTTTTCATGTGTCTGAGTTGGCTGTAGGAATGTCTTCTTTTGAGAAATGTCTGTTCATATCCTTTGCCCACTTTTTGATGGGGTTGTTTGTTTTTTTCTTGTAAATTTGTTTGAGTTCTTTGTAGGTTCTGGATATTAGCCCTTTGTCAGATGAGTAGATTGCAAAAATTTTCTCCCATTCTGTAGGTTGCCTGTTCACTCTGATGGTAGTTTCTTTTGCTGTGCAGAAGCTCTTTAGTTTAATGAGATCCCATTTGTCAATTTTGGCTTTTGCTGCCGTTGCTTTTGGTGTTTTAGACATGAAGTCTTTGCCCATGCCTATGTCCTGAATGGTACTACCTAGGTTTTCCTCTAGGATTTTTATGGTATTAGGTCTAACATTTAAGTCTCTAATCCATCTTGAATTAATTTTCGTATAAGGAGTAAGGAAAGGATCCAGTTTCAGCTTTCTACTTATGGCTAGCCAATTTTCCCAGCACCATTTATTAAATAGGGAATCCTTTCCCCATTTCTTGTTTCTCTCAGGTTTGTCAAAGATCAGATGGCTGTAGATGTGTGGTATTATTTCTGAGGACTCTGTTCTGTTCCATTGGTCTATATCTCTGTTTTGGTACCAGTACCATGCTGTTTTGGTTACTGTAGCCTTGTAGTATAGTTTGAAGTCAGATAGCGTGATGCCTCCAGCTTTGTTCTTTTGACTTAGGATTGTCTTGGAGATGCGGGCTCTTTTTTGGTTCCATATGAACTTTAAAGCAGTTTTTTCCAATTCTGTGAAGAAAGTCATTGGTAGCTTGATGGGGATGGCATTGAATCTATAAATTACCTTGGGCAGTATGGCCATTTTCACGATATTGATTCTTCCTATCCATGAGCATGGTATGTTCTTCCATTTGTTTGTGTCCTCTTTGATTTCACTGAGCAGTGGTTTGTAGTTCTCCTTGAAGAGGTCCTTTACATCCCTTGTAAGTTGGATTCCTAGGTATTTTATTCTCTTTGAAGCAATTGTGAATGGAAGTTCATTCCTGATTTGGCTCTCTGTTTGTCTGTTACTGGTGTATAAGAATGCTTGTGATTTTTGCACACTAATTTTGTATCCTGAGACTTTGCTGAAGTTGCTTATCAGCTTAAGGAGATTTTGGGCTGAGACAATGGGGTTTTCTAAATATACAATCATGTCATCTGCAAACAGGGACAATTTGACTTCTTCTTTTCCTAACTGAATACCCTTGATTTCTTTCTCTTGCCTGATTGCCCTAGCCAGAACTTCCAACACTATGTTGAATAGGAGTGGTGAGAGAGGGCATCCCTGTCTTGTGCCAGTTTTCAAAGGGAATTTTTCCAGTTTTTGCCCATTCAGTATGATATTGGCTGTGGCTTTGTCATAAATAGCTCTTATGATTTTGAGGTACATTCCATCAATACCGAATTTATTGAGCGTTTTTAGCATGAAGCACTGTTGAATTTTGTCAAAAGCCTTTTCTGCATCTATTGAGATAATCATGTGGTTCTTGTCTTTGGTTCTGTTTATATGCTGGATTATGTTTATTGATTTGCGAATGTTGAACCAGCCTTGCATCCCAGGGATGAAGCCCACTTGATCATGGTGGATATGCTTTTTGATGTGTTGCTGAATCCGGTTTGCCAGTATTTTATTGAGGGTTTTTGCATCCATGTTCATCAGGGATATTGGTCTGAAATTCTCTTTTTTTGTTGTGTCTCTGCCAGGCTTTGGTATCAGGATGATGTTGGCCTCATAAAATGAGTTAGGGAGGATTCCCTCTTTTTCTATTGATTGGAATAGTTTCAGAAGGAATGGTACCAACTCCTCCTTGTACCTCTGGTAGAATTCAGCTGTGAATCCATCTGGTCCTGGACTTTTTTTGGTTGGTAGGCTATTAATTATTGCCTCAATTTCAGAGCCTGCTATTGGTCTATTCAGGGATTCAACTTCTTCCTGGTTTAGTCTTAGAAGGGTGTAAGTGTCCAGGAAATTATCCATTTCTTCTAGATTTTCCAGTTTATTTGCGTAGAGGTGTTTATAGTATTCTCTGATGGTAGTTTGTATTTCTGTGGGGTTGGTGGTGATATCCCCTTTATCGTTTTTAATTGCGTCGATTTGATTCTTCTCTCTTTTCTTCTTTATTAGTTTTGCTAGTGGTCTGTCAATTTTGTTGATCTTTTCAAAAAACCAACTCCTGGATTCATTGATTTTTTGGAGGGTTTTTTGTGTCTCTATCTCCTTCAGTTCTGCTCTGATCTTAGTTATTTCTTGCCTTCTGCTAGCTTTTGAATGTGTTTGCTCTTGCTTCTCTAGTTCTTTTAATTGCGATGTTAGAGTGTCAATTTTAGATCTTTCCTGCTTTCTCTTGTGGGCATTTAGTGCTATAAATTTCCCTCTACACACTGCTTTAAATGTGTCCCAGAGATTCTGGTATGTTGTATCTTTGTTCTCATTGGTTTCAAAGAACATCTTTATTTCTGCCTTCATTTCGTGATGTACCCAGTAGTCATTCAGGAGCAGGTTGTTCAGTTTCCATGTAGTTGATCAGTTTTGATTGAGTTTCTTAGTCCTGAGTTCTAGTTTGATTGCACTGTGGTCTGAGAGACAGTTTGTTATAATTTCTGTTCTTGTACATTTGCTGAGGAGTGCTTTACTTCCAATTAGTTGGTCAATTTTGGAGTAAGTACGATGTGGTGCTGAGAAGAATGTATATTCTGTTGATTTGGGGTGGAGAGTTCTATAGATGTCTATTAGGTCTGCTTGCTGCAGAGATGAGTTCAATTCCTGGATATCCTTGTTAACTTTCTATCTCGCTGATCTGTCTAATGTTGACAGTGGAGTGTTGAAGTCTCCCATTATTATTGTATGGAGTCTAAGTCTCGTTGTAAGTCTCTAAGGACTTGCTTTATGAATCTGGGTGCTCCTGTATTGGGTGCATATATATTTAGAACAGTTAGCTCTTCCTGTTGAATTGATCCCTTTACCATTATGTAATGGCCTTCTTTGTCTCTTTTGATCTTTGATGGTTTAAAGTCTGTTTTATCAGAGACTAGTATTGCAACCCCCGCTTTTTTTTGTTCTCCATTTGCTTGGTAAATCTTCCTCCATCCCTTTATTTTGAGCCTATGTATGTCTCTGCGTGTGAGATGGGTCTCCTGAATACAGCAGACTGATGGGTCTTGACTCTTTATCCAGTTTGCCAGTCTGTGTCTTTTAATTGGAGCATTTAGTCCATTTACATTTAAGGTTAAGATTGTTATGTGTGATCTTGATCCTGCCATTGTGATATTAACTGGTTATTTTGCTCGTTGGTTGATGCAGTTTCTTCCTAGCCTCGATGGTCTTTACATTTTGGCATGTTTTTGCAATGGCTGGTACCGGTTGTTCCTTTCCATGTTTAGTGCTTCCTTCAGGGTTTCTTGTAAGGCAGGCCTAGTGGTGACAAAATCTCTAAGCATTTGCTTATCTGTAAAGGATTTTATTTCTCCTTCACTTATGAAACTTAGTTTGGCTGGATATGAAATTCTGGGTTGAAAATTCTTTTCTTTAAGAATGTTGAATATTGGCCCCCACTCTCTTCTGGCTTGTAGAGTTTCTGCCGAGAGATCTGCTGTTAGTCTGATGGGCTTCCCTTTGTGGGTAACCCGACCTTTCTCTCTGGCTGCCCTTAAGATTTTTTCCTTCATTTCAACTTTGGTGAATCTGGCAATTATGTGTCTTGGAGTTGCTCTTCTCGAGGAGTATCTTTGTGGCGTTCTCTGTATTTCCTGGATTTGAATGTTGGCCTGCCCTACTAGGTTGGGGAAGTTCTCCTGGATGATATCCTGAAGAGTGTTTTCCAACTTGATTCCATTTTCCCCCTCACTTTCAGGCACCCCAATCAGACGTAGATTTGGTCTTTTTACATAATCCCATACTTCTTGCAGGCTTTGTTCATTTCTTTTTCTTCTTTTTTCTTTTGGTTTCTCTTCTCGCTTCATTTCATTCATTTGAATCTCAATCGCAGATACTCTTTCTTCCAGTTGATCGAGTCGGTTACTGAAGCTTGTGCATTTGTCACGTATTTCTTGTGTCATGGTTTTCATCTCTTTCATTTCGTTTATGACCTTCTCTGCATTAATTACTCTAGCCATCAATTCTTCCACTTTTTTTCAAGATTTTTGGTTTCTTTGCGCTGGGTACGTAATTCCTCCTTTAGCTCTGAGAAATTTGATGGACTGAAGCCTTCTTCTCTCATCTCGTCAAAGTCATTCTCCGTCCAGCTTTGATCCGTTGCTGGCGATGAGCTGCGCTCCTTTGCCGGGGGAGATGCGCTCTTATTTTTTGAATTTCCAGCTTTTCTGCCCTGCTTTTTCCCCATCTTTGTGGTTTTATCTGCCTCTGGTCTTTGATGATGGTGATGTACTGATGGGGTTTTGGTGTAGATGTCCTTCCTGTTTGATAGTTTTCCTTCTAACAGTCAGGACCCTCAGCTGTAAGTCTGTTGGAGATTGCTTGAGGTCCACTCCAGACCCTGTTTGCCTGGGTATCAGCAGCAGAGGCTGCAGAAGATAGAATATTTCTGAACAGCGAGTGTACCTGTCTGATTCTTGCTTTGGAAACTTCCTCTCAGGGGTGTACTCCACCCTGTGAGGTGTGGGGTGTCAGACTGCCCCTAGTGGGGGATGTCTCCCAGTTAGGCTACTCAGGGGTCAGGGACCCACTTGAGCTGGGAGTCTGTCCCTTCTCAGATGTCAACCTCCGTGTTGGGATATCCACTGCTCTCTTCAAAGCTGTCAGACAGAGTCGTTTGTGTCTGCAGAGGTTTCGGCTGCGTTTGTTGTTGCCCTGTCCCCAGAGGTGGAGTCTACAGAGACAGGCAGGTTTCCTTGAGCTGCTGTGAGCTCCACCCAGTTCGAGCCTCCCAGCAGCTTTGTTTACCTACTTAAGCCTCAGCAATGGTGGGCGCCCCTCCCCCAGCCTCGCTGCTGCCTTGCCGGTAGATCACAGACTGCTGTGCTAGCAATGAGGGAAGCTCCGTGGGTGTGGGACCCTCCCGGCCAGGTGTGGGATATGATCTCCTGGTTTGCCTGTTTGCTTAAAGCGCAGTATTGGGGTGGGAGTTACCCGATTTTCCAGGTGTTGTGTGTCTCAGTTCCCCTGGCTAGGAAAAGGGATTCCCTTCCCCCTTGCGCTTCCCAGGTGAGGCAATGCCTCGCCCTGCTTCAGCTCTCGCTGGTCGGGCTGCAGCAGCTGACCAGCACCGATCGTCCGGCACTCCCCAGTGAGATGAACCCAGTATCTCAGTTGAAAATGCAGAAATCACCGGTCTTCTGTGTCGCTCGCACTGGGAGTTGGAGACTGGAGCTGTTCCTATTCGGCCATCTTGCTCCGCCCCCCTATTTCTTTTCTTCTACTAACTTTCGGTTTGGTTTACTCTTGCTTTTCTAGTTCTTTAAAATGCATAGATTGTTTACGTAAAGTTTTTCTTTTTCTCATTTAGGCATTTATAGCTATATACTTCTCTCTTAGTACTGCTTTTGCTGTATCCCATAGATTTTGGCATGTTGTGTTTCCATTATCACTTGTTTCAATAAGTTTTTCAATTTCATTCTTAATGTCCCTCATTGACCCACTGTTCATTCAGGAGCATGTTGTTTAATTCCATGTATTTGTATGGTTTCCAAAATTCCTCTTATTACTGATTTCTAGTTTTATTCCATTGTGGTCAGAGAATATGCTTGATGTTATTTCATATCAAGTATATTTGAATATTTTGAATATTTTAAGACATATTTTGTGACCTAACATATGGTCTTTCTTTGAGAATTATCCATGTGGTGAGGGAAAAAAATGTGTATTCTGCAGCTTTTAAATGAAATTTTCTATAAATATGTATTAGGCCTATTTGGTATATAGTGCCGATTAAGTCTGAAGTTTCTTTGTTGATTTTTCTGCCTGGAAGATCTGTCCAATGCTAAAAGTAGGGTGTTGAAGTCTCCAGCTCTTATTGTAGTGGGGCCCATCTCTCTGTTTAGCTCTAATATTTGCTTTATATATCTAGGTGAGCCAGTGTTTGCTGTATTTAATTTTCAGTCTATGTGTGTCATTATAGATTAAGTGTGTTTCTTGTAGGCAGATCATTGGGTCTTCTTTTGTCATCCATTCAGCCACCCTCCTGTCTTTTGATTGGAGAATTTAGTCCATTTATATTCAGTGTTATCATTGATATGCAAAGACTGCAACTTTGTTGTTTGTTTTTTGATTGTTTTGTGGTCTCCACTTCCTTCTTTCTTTTTTTCCTTCTTCCTTTTAGTGAAAGTGATTTTCTCTGGTGATATGATTTAGTTTCTTGCTTTTTATTTTTTGTGCATCAATTGTATGTTTTTTAAATTTGAGATTACCAGGAGGCTTGCAAATACTATCTTAAAACCCATTATTTTAAGCTGATAACAACTTAACACTGTTTG
Source organism: Macaca nemestrina (assembly GCF_043159975.1). NCBI lineage: Eukaryota > Metazoa > Chordata > Mammalia > Primates > Cercopithecidae > Macaca > Macaca nemestrina. The sequence goes on along the minus strand of NC_092125.1, from coordinate 167,921,639 downwards.
CATAAACAAACTGACAAACAAGCAAAAAGAAAACTAATAAAAAACTCTATGTCTTAACTTTGTACCCCTTCTTTTTAACTTTTGGTTGCTTCTATTTATATCTTATTGTACTGTCTATGTCTTGAAAAGTTTTGGCAGTTATTATTTTGGTCAGTCTATCATTTAGTCTTTCTACTTAAAACAAGAGTAGTTTGTACACCACAGTTAAGTGTTATACTATTCTGTTTTTTTTTCTGTGTAATTAAATTCCGTGTAATTACTATTACCAATGAGTTTTGTAGCTTCTGATGATCTTGTATTGCTCATTAACATCTCTTTCTTTCTGATTGAAGTACTTCCTTTAGCATTTCTTTTAAGATAGGTCTAGTGTTGATTAAATCCCTCAGCTTTTGTTTGTCTGGGAAAGTCTTTCTTTCTCCTTCATGTTTCAAAGATATTTTTGCTGGATATACTGTTCTAGGGTAAAAGATATTTTCCTTCAGCACTTTAAATATGTCATGCCACTCTCCTGGCCTATAAGGTTCCCACTGAAAAGTCTGCTGCCAGATGTATTGAAGCTCCATTGTATATTATTTATTTCTTTTTGTCTTGTTGCTTTTAGAATTTTTTATTTATCCTTGACCTGTGGGAGTTTGATTATTAAATAGCTTGAGGTAGTTCTCTTTGGGTTAAATCTGCTTGGTGTTCTATTACCTTCTTGTACTCAGATATTGATATCTTTCTCGAGGTTTGGGAATTTATCATTATTATCCCTTTGAATAAACTTTCTACCTCTATCTCTTTCTCTGCCTCCTCTTTAAGGCCAATAACTCTTAGATTTTCCCTTTTGAGGTTATTTTTTAGATCCTGTAGGGATGTCTCATAGTTTTTCAGTATTTTTTTCTCTTGTCTGCTCTGGCTGTTTATTTTCAAATAGCCTGTCTTCAAACTCACCAATTCTGTCTTCTGCTTGATCAGTTCTGATATTAAAAGACTCTTATGCATTCTTCAGTATGCCAATTGCATTTTTCAGCTTCAGAATTTCTGCTTAATTCTTTTTAGTTATTTCAATCTCTTTGTTAAATTTACCTGATAAAATTCTGAATTCCTTCTCTGTATTATCTTGAATTTCTTTGAGTTTCTCAACTCAGCTATTTTGAATTCTCTGTCTCAAAGGTCACATATCTCTCTCTCTCCAGGTTTGGTCCTTGGTGCCTTATTTAGTTCATTTGGTGAGGTAATGTTTTCCTGGATGGTGTTGATGTTTATAGATGTTCTTTGGTGTCTAGGCATTGAAAAATTAGGTATTTATTATAGTCTTCTCAGTCTGGGCTTGTTTTAGCTGTCCTTATTGGGCAGGCATTCCAGATATTTGAAAGAATTTGCATGTTGTGATCTAAGCTGTATCTACTCTAGGGGCCATCCCAAGCCCAGTAATGCTGGGGTTCTTGCAGACTTATAGAGGTACCACCTTGATGGTCTAGGGCAAAAATCCAGAAGAATTCTCTAGATTACCAGGCAGAGACTCTTGTTCTCCTCCAGTACTCTCTCCTGAGTGAATGGAATCTCTTTCTCTGTTCTGAGCCACTTGGAGCTGTGGGTGGTGTGACACAAGCACCCCTGTGACCATGATGACTAGGACTGTACTAGGTCACACCTGAAGCCAGCACAGCACTGGGTCTCACCTGAGGCCTGCTGTAACTTCCTGGCTACAGTCTATAATTAATTGGTAAACGCCATGGGGCTCTAAAGTCAGCAGGTGGCAAAGCCAGCAAGGCTTGTGTCCTTACCTTCAGGCTGGTGAATTCTGCCTAGCTCTGGGCAGGACCAGAAGTGCTATCTGGAAGCCAGCAACTAGGGTCAAAAACCTTAGAAGTCTGCCTCGTGTTTTCTTATACTGCAGCTAAGCTGGAACTCAAACCACAAGACACAGTCCTTCCTACTCTTCCCTACCCTTTCCAAAGACGGAGGAGCCTCACCCCATGGTCACCACCATGACTAGCCCACAGGGAGTACTGCCAGACTACTAATGTTGTTCCCTTAAGGCCCAAGGGCTCTTTAGTCAGCTTGTGGTGAATGCTACCTGGCCTTGGACTCGCCCTTCAGGGCAATGGGCTCCCATCTGACTCAGGGCAGATCCAGAATACCATCCAAGAGTCAAGTCCTGGAATCTGGGACCCCAAGAGCCTGCTTGATGTTCTACACCCCTGTGGCAGTGTTGGTACCTAAGGTGCAAGATAAAGGATATTTGAATAAACAGTAAAAGCAATATCTGTTACTTTTTCTTCTGCTTTTCTCAAGTGGAAGGAGTTTTGCCCCATAGCCACTACAGCTGGTAATATGCTGAGTCTCACCTGAAGCCAGCAAGTCTTATAGGCTTACCCATGGCCTTTAACATAATACCTGGCTATCACTGCTGGTTATTCAGGGCTCAAGGGCTCTTCAGTTAGCAGGGGATGAATACTGCCAGAACTGGGTTCTTCCCTTCAAGGCAGCAGGTTTTCTTCTGGCCCAGGGTATATCTAGGGATGTCATCCAGGAGCTAGAATCTCAAATGGGAGCCTCATGACCCTGACCTATGCCCTATCCTGCTGTGGTTGAGCTGGTATCTAAGATGCAAGAAAAAGTCCTCACTCTTACCTCTCCTCTCCTCAAGCAGAAGGAAGGGGTCTCTTTTGGAGCTGAGCAGCCTGGGGTTAGGAGAGGGTTGATACTCACACTCCCTTAGCTGCGCCTGGCTGGCATCTCAGTAGGTTGCATGCCCCATCAGTCCACTGTCTCTGGGCCCAGTTCAGCACTAGGACTTGCCTGGAAGTTCCAGTTCTTGTGGCCTAGACTGCCTTTCAAGTTTATGTGGGGCCCCAAAGCATGTTAGCCTGTGATGGCTAGGCTTATGGGAACTGAAGTTTGCACCACTGGGATAGGTGATTCCCCTCTTGCTATGGCTGATTTAATTGCTCTTTCCATGGGTGGGCATCCGCTGACTTTGGTTTTGTTTTGTTTTCTGTTTTAATAGGCAGCACTGAGTTCAGTGCCTCACAGATGCTGCAATAAATATCCCTCTCCCCAGAATGAAGAAACACTCTCTGCACCAGGCTGCTGCTGCCAGGGGATGGGGCAGGAGCAGTGTTGGTGATTCAGGATGGTTTTTCCCACCTCTTCAGTGACTCTTTCAGCGATATGAAGTTAAAACTAGGTACTAAGAATGTTCACCTGATTTTTGGTTCTTATGAAGGTGCTTCTTGTGTGTAACTAGGTGTCCTTGTAGGAGGGGGTTGGGGGGTTGTTTGGTGGAGTCTTCTATCCTATCATCTTGCTCATCAAGGCACCATTAATCAAAAATAACTGGGTGAACATCCTGACTTTGTTATCTGTATGAATGTATATCTTCTAATCTCAAGATATTAAAATACATACCTTGCAGAACCATGGAGGATGAAGGATCATTTATAAATCAGTGAGCGTGAGACAAAATATGCTCTTAACAAATAGCTTCTATTATAAGTAATATATAAAAATATGTAAAGTACATATTTCCAAAGCGTTGTTAAGTATGGTCACACCCTGAATCCCCCACCTTCTCTAAAGCATTTATCCAATAGTAAGTATCCATTAAGTAAGAGGATTTTTGAAATATGAATTAACAAAGTAAATATTACATGGAATGAGCTCTGCTTATGGCCAAATATAGTGCCAGACAGTATTCATATGTCACCTCAACAAACTAGTGCCCTGATTATGCATTAAATAAGGCTCCCCAAACATAATACTTTCACATATTCCTTTATTTGGTTCCCCTGAGTTTTTACATTCTTGTCCAGTACATCGTGGTAAGATTCTGGATGTATTAGGGACATATGCTTAAATTTTTTTCTTTTTGAAATAAGAGTAAGTCTACTGTGAAAAGGGAAGTGGGAAAGAAGAACCTACATGATGCTTGGAAAGGACACATATAGAAGTTTAGGAGCTGGAAATTGATTCCTTTGCAATAATTATTATCATATACCATTTGGAATGTTCAAGTACTCTCAAGGAGATACACATTCCAGTTTGAAGAATGGCTTTGCCCAACATTAAATCCTGTAGAGGAGAAAAAAAACCCAAAAAAAGTAAGTTAGTATTAAAAATATACAAAAGAAATAAAGTGATTTACTCATGTAATAATTAGAACAAGTAACATTTGGCTATGTTTACAAAGTGCATTATTATAATTAAACGTATTGGGTATTTATAATATCACTATGAAGAAGTTTGGAATTAGCATTTTTTTTAAAAAAAAAAAGGAAGTTAGGATTAAGAGAGTTTAAGTGGTTTTCTTAAGGTCCCAAAATGAAGTGGCAGAACCAGGACATAAACTCAGTCTTCTGGTTCTAAAGATGTGTACCAGATAACAGTTATTACCTACATCAGTAAAACCTGGGACCATTGTAAATAAACATTTAAAATCTTTCTTAAATATTGATTTTTGAAAACTTTCTAAAATTAGAATTTTCAAGTGTTTCAGTAAGGGAGTATGTAAAGTGTATAGATTTTTTTCTTACTGCCCATGTTTTCTATGAATCATCAAGCTAAAAATTCTATTGCTATTTAGTTTTTAAATCAGTATTTCTAGAGCATGACAGAATACACATAATGACTTGCAATCAGAGCACCACAACAATTTCAATGGCCATGGCATTTTTTAAAATTTAAGATATTCTGTATTTCATTTTGGGATCTGAAACATTAAGGAAGTAATGTGGTGTTTTTAAACTTAACTGAGTACTAATCCTTTTAGTAAATTAGAAATTAAAGCTGACATACTTCTTTCCAAAATATTCTTCCTTAAGCTACTCTAACTTTACGGTTTTTCTCTCATTGCTAGAATGGGATTATTTACCTACTGCTAATATTGGATTTAAGCTATTGTTTTTGGAGGAGATAATTTTGAGACTAAATTTTGAGTCTAAAAATCTGTGTGGCAAAAAAGTAGTTTACCAAATACCATTTTATAGAATAATACAATTTTATAAATATAATTTTATAATACTACTCTTATAAATACCATATTATAAAACAAGTTTTAGGAAATGCTTTCTGGTACTTAATGACTAATAGATTGCATCTTCTGCCCAGGAGAGCCTCCAAGTTTTCTGTCCTACATCCCATGGGAGGCCCCTACAGGGGCACGGAAAACCCGTTGCATCTCATCACTGCTAACTGACAAATTAATTAAAGCTTTTTTCCCATCCATGAAAGCCAGTGGTCTTGCCATAAAAGGTGAGCTAGAAGATATTCATTTTTCCATCCTATAGCATATACATTTAAAGAAAGTATGTGATTTAAAGAAAGTAATGTATAAGAAATTACAGTCCATTCCCAAAAGAGGGTCACTAAAATTAGAAAAATCCATCCAAAATTCTAGGCGTACGGAGATCCTCCACTTTAAAAGTCATTTTCTTAACCCAGGAATGTAAGTAGGAGGCTATCCTTTGATATCTATACTGAAATAACAAATTTAAAGAAAATATGCAGATGTTTCAAAGTTTAGAAATGGAAAACCACCACAGGAAATTATTAAATAGAAGCATAACTCTGGCCCAAGGACAAGTGTCATTAACTGGTGTAAGGTGCAATAGGAAAGAAAAGGGATGGTGCAGTGACTTTTTAATAATGCTATTTTTAAAAACAAGTAAATTCCAAGAAGATGATGTCTTTCTTACCTTTTTGTTTTACTGGTATTTAGAATACTTTTTTTTTAGTGAGATGATAATGATAGGAAATGGTGGTAATTGTTTATTTTCCAATTCTCCTCCTCTACAGAAAAAAAAGGCTGGTCTTCTGATGTGGGCCTTCCTCTGCCTCATCCTAACTCTAAATGCATGTTTAACACCATAGCATCCCAAAGCCTGGGAACCATGTGGGATCTGAGGATGGAGAAGACATGCATAAGTGAACAGGGTCCTTCCGATCTTTCAACACACTTATGAAAAAATTCAGTTTCTTACCTTGCCCCAGGAGGCCCCATATGGCTTTCCACCTGCCCACACTTTTTAGCCTCATCTCTTTCCACTCTCTCATCTGCTCACTGAGCTCTGGCCGCACTGGCCTCCTTCCTGTCTCTCCAAGAGTCACACATCCTTGCTTTGTCTTGTGGCCTTTGTATCCGCAAATCTGCTTGTTCTCTCCTCCTCATGGCTCTTCGGATGACTGGCTTCTTCTCACCCTTCAGTACCCTGTGTCCTTGGCCATCCCATCTTAAGTGGACCCCTTTCTCCTCTACTCACTTTCTGACATACCAGCTTATTTCCCCTCATTTCACTAAGAACTAATTTTTATTATTTGTTTATTTCTAGCTTATTTGTTGTCTATCTCCTCCTGCTAAAATATAAGCTCCCAAACTGTAGAATGTTTATCTTTTTTGTTCTCTGTTGTGTCCACTTTTCCAAGAACAATGTTTGGCAATTGACAGTTATTGGGTACAATTAATTGAAAAGAAAAAGTGCAGGAAGGGAGTTGAGAAGGGAAGGAAGGGAGAAAAGGAGAAAAGGAGGAAGTAAGGAAGTGGGGAGGGAAGGAGACTGTAGCAAGATTTTTTTTTTTTTGGTGAAAGGAAAGTCAATTGATTTTGGCAATAGCATGAATTTAAGAATATTTTGATTATATCTTTATTTGATAATTATCTGCAACCTTCTTTGGAATGAAAATTTTGTAAGTACAAAAACTTTGTTGCTTTTCCACCATTGTATTTCCAATGTCTAAAATAGGGCCTGACACAAGGCACTAAATAAATATTTGTTGAAGTAATTGATGAACGATGAGCTCCACTTAGGAAATAATGAGAAATACTATTAAGAAGCAAGAATATTTTGAGTGACAAGAAGTAATCTTTCAAGCATTTGAATTTGAAAATGCATGAAAAAGAAAACTATACATAATGCTAAATAAGGCCCAGCAAAAGCTTAAACAGCAACGTTTACAATAACCACAAATTGGCCGGGCGTGCTGGCTCACGCCTGCAATCCTAGCACTTTGGGAGGCTGAGGTGGGTAGATCACCCGAGGTCAGGAGCTCGAGACTAGCCTGGCTAACATGGTGAAATCCCATCTCTACTAAAAATACAAAAAATTAGCCGGGCGTGGTGGCGGGCGCCTGTAGTCCCAGCTACTTGGGAGGCTAAGGCAAGAGAATCGCTTGTGCCTGGGAGGAGGAGGTTGCAGTGAGCCGAGATTGCATCACTGCACTCCAGCCTGGGCAACAAGAGCAAAACTCTGTCTCAAAAAACAAAAAAAACAAAGAAACAAAAAACAAGCAAAAAGCCCCCCACAAATTATTTCATAAAATTTGCTCAGATTACCTACTTGCTGCACACTGAACTAATAAAGAAAAGAATGCTCATTAGGACCTAGTATGGCCCAGGTAATGTGCTTACCATTTTCACCTGTCACCTGTTTTACCTTACTGGATCTTCATAACAACTAAATCACGTCTGTTTTATAGATGTAATAGGGTGTCTTTGCTGGGCGAACACTCCTATAAAATACAATTGGGAATAGTCCTATCATGTCCAGAACATAGAAGCTCCTTGCACATAGAATTAGCTAGTATCTCTCCCTACTGTGTCCATTTACACCCACTGATCCACACAGGGGCTGAGAAGCCTTCTGGGTGGAGGGCTTACACCTTCAAGTCACTGGATTTCAAGTACATATGAATGTGTTTGACAGACTCACGTGACCCTGACAGATGGTAACTTGTAGGGAACAACGTGGAGCCTCTGAGGGTGACATTGCTATGGCGAAGGAAGAATCTGGCATGATAAGCTACTTCTAACCATATGGCTTGTTCTTCAGAGGGGCGTGCTGGGTTCTTCTGGGGATCAGTCTGGTGCTGATAATGGAATCTTCTCTTACTCATCCACTCTGTTGGTATGTTTTTACCCTGTGGAGAAACTGGCTGTATATCAGTCAGGGTTTCAGTTCTAGATCACAGAAACTCCTTTAAGCAGAAAGTTATTTAACACAGATGTTTACAAAGGTGTTGGAAGGACTGGGGGACCTGGAATTAGCCTGAGCTTCTGGGAACAGTATTGAACAGTCCCTGAACAATACGGTAGATCCGGCCAGTTAAGGGTGTAATTCTCACACCATCACCACAACGTGGCAGAATCAGTAAGCTGCTGGAAGCAGAATACCCCACCTCACCCACAAGCCAAGGAGCCAGAAGATGCTACCACCACGGATGGCTCCAGCTCCACTTCATCTCAGCCATGATCCATGCTAGCAGAATGAATGCCCCATGCCCTGCCTCTTGACACCACAAAGCCAGGGACCCCTGTCGTCACCACTGTGGAAAATTCTTATGCTTCCATGATCATGATTGCCAGCAAAAATGACAAAAGCAGACAGCAGCTGCCCTCACATCACTCTTGTCTTCTACATCTTGGGTGGGTGTCTCTTCTTGGAGAAGCTAGGTCACATACAGAACGTGAGATGTGAAAGGGATCCAAGAAATGTTATTTTTTCATGTTTTGCCCTCCAGAGTGCGGGGAACCAGTGTTCAATATCTGCTATAGCTTACATGTGTGAATTGAAAGTTATATCTCTGAGTGCTGAAGCCCCTTAGAGCACAAGCAATTTTGCTGTGGGATGACTACAATAAACAGAAGGGACTCAGATAATCTTGTGGGAACTTCCTCAGTGCAACACCCAAAGGGCAGTCTCTTCCATATTTTGCAAGAATGACAACAGAGATCCCTGGCATAGGGTGGCAGGGATAGCATTTCAGGTCCACTACAGTCCAGGTATGTAGGTCTCTAACTCCACTAACATCTGAGCAGCAGAAAAAGAAGGAGGACAAAGGTCCCACTGGGGACAGAAACCACAAGGAATTGTCAGTCCTGAAGCTTTGGGCTCTAAATTAAGGTTGATTCATGAAAATATGTAAGCTCCCCTAGGGTCGTGTAGAGAACTGGGGACCTGGAATTGTCATTGTAACATCAAAAAGGAGGGGTTAAAGTTCTCAAGATTACCGTATTAATATACCTTCATTTGAATTCATGTGGGTCTTTTGGTTATATTGATGAAGATGATGAAGCTTAGAGCAAGTCATCACTTTGCCTAGACAGGAGTGGATCTATAATTTGACTCCAAAGTAGATGGTTTTTATATTGGCATTCTTTTGACTGAAAGTGACAGAATATCTTGCCTCATATTGTCTTACACGACAAAGACATTTATTATTCCCCATAATGGGAAGTCTGGAGATGCCATGAGCAGGGCGGCAGGGCTCCAGCTCTCCTCTGATTCCTTTAGCTCTTCCTCACTCTGATACTTCAGGTTGGAGACAAGATGGCTGCCCTGGGTCCAGGCCTCAGGCCAAGCATGATGATGGCATTTCGAAGAAAGGGGTCACATTCACCTCCGGTTTTCCTAAGATGATGGAAATTATTTTTCTGTAAGTCCCCCAGCAGACTTTCTCTCATGTCTCATTCACTAGAACCAATCCCTTTCTCTAAGCCTATCCTTGGGAAAAGAAATAAGATAACTGTGGTTGGCTACACTAATTAGGATGCACCACTGCAGCTGGAGTGGACTTGACTTCCCCTGGAGCATAAGGCTATGTGAAGAAGTGTGGTCACCTAAACAAAATCAGATATGCTAGAAAGGAGGACGATGAGGGTAATGGAGGTTGGGTAGGCAAGGAGTGATGCCAGGTTTGACCGCTCCATTAAATACTTAACTATTTTCCTGGGGGAAAAATTACAAGAAAGTTATTTTTGTTAAGGTTGGGTGATACACTGAGGAATGAGGGAACACCCAAATGCCAGGGCAGAAGAGGCAAATTTAGAAAAGAGTGAGAGAGAAGATGGACTGTTTCAAAAGGTGGAGCACAGAAGGGAATCTGCTGTACATTGGACACAACAAAGTTGCTTGTACCAAAGGTATGTACCCTGGTAAAGGTTTTTATGAGAAGGTCCTCTGAAGAAGAGGCAGGACACAAAGAATTCCACAGTTAAAGAGATCCAGGAGACCAACTGGAGGAGTGTCCGACAAGAGAGCAGGAGTAAAGTGACAGATGAGAAAAAGAAAGGCAAGAAAAGGATGAGGAGACCTGCTGGCCTGCAGTTAGTGCAAGGTGCTGTTGCTGGGACACCTGTTCGGGTGCTGCTGGGAATTACAGTCTCTGGCAGCTGGGTTCTGAAGAGAAGAAGTGGCTCTTAAGTAGCCGATATCCTTTGTGTCTCTGGTTATTAAAAATACAATTTAACGATGAGGGAATTCAGCAGAGCAGCAATTCTGAGGCTATCACCTTGCACTTACCGCCTAGTAAGATAAGTTTACCAAGAAAAAAAAGAAAAAAAGAAAAAAGAAAAAAAAGGAGAAGTTTACCACTTCTCTGTTTTCTCCTGGCTGACTTCAAAGCTGCAGAATCTGAGTGTGGTCTGTAAAAGGGGCAGGGGCTCTAAATTAAAATGAACAGCACTGTAGCTTCTCCCACACCTTGCCCAGAATGTCTTAGTTACTGAACCACAAACCACTCACTGCTGTGGCCCTCTGGAATGCTGTCTAGGAATATCCCTGTACAGATGCTCTTCATGAGCCCTTTCAAACCTCGAATCTTTGTCTCCCCTGATTCCTGTTATGTTGCATATAATGCTTCAGTTTTGTAGTGCCTGACACCATTATGAATGAATGTATGGTGATCTATGAATGGATATTTGAGCTTTACAGCTATTTTATGATTTAGGTGCTATTTTATAAAATGTGGACACCTAGTGTTGGCATTTAAATGAAGCTGACTTATGTAAGCATAGTGGTATAAAAATGAGGGAAAAACTAGCCTTAGACAACAGCCCTCTTTTGGTGCTTACTTATCCAATCAAATGTTGGCTCTTTGATTCTCATATATATGTCCCAACAGTCATGGCCTGGTTGAGGTTGCATTATTTGTAAAGTCTTTGGGCTCTGTATGTGGAATTGACATCTTGGTCCCATTCTTCACTCAAAATATTCTTCCAATTCCAGCTGCCATGGATTGCTATAAAGGAAATTTTCTGCAGCATCCCTGGACATGCTGGTGTTAGCTCCAAATCTCCTCAGAGAAGGATCAGGTAACTAGCATAAATCCCATGAGGAACATCTCTTTTCTCTTCAAGAGCTAAGCACTGAATGCAGCCTTCTGATGTATTATGCTGATTGTATTTTGAATGTGTTTAGATTAAGACTGAGCCACATGTTCCACTCATGAGCCTCAGCAGAAATCAAGGGATAGGCTGATTTCTCTTTAGAAAATCAAGATTCCTTACCAGGAAAAGAAAGTATAGATACTGGGCATCAAGACTGATAGATGTCTACTATAATCATCCACATGGAAGTTTCAGGAATTTAATGGGTTATCAGCCCAAAGTATTTACGTTTCAACCCTGTGTAGTGATTTTCTAAAAGGTTATGTTGCCTCAGCATCCACTTTAATAGGTTTAATTTTCTCATACCAGAAGTGAGCTTGGTCATCCTTGACATAATTTTCAGTTCTCTGCCTTTCCCAGTTCCTTAATGTGGTCAATCCAGATATCTGTCTTGCACAATCCCCTCCTGGCGACCAACTCCCCATAGCACGGCTAGATGCAACCTACTGGACTTATCCCATTGACCCCCACAGCCCACATGGACTGCACACACATGCTGTAGCAACCATCTCTCCCTCAAAACATGACCCCATGGAATTTGTGCTGGCTTGCTCAAAATCTAACAGTTAGAACTCCCCATGGAAAACCTGCATGGGTAACGCCCTGAACCACAAAAAAGACTTCAGTCCACAGGTCCCTCTTTCTTTCTCTTGCTCCCCACCCACTGGTTGAGTGTCTGTGTCCTGGACAGTTCCCCACGCTCCCTTTGCCCTGTGAGGCATGCTGCCTTCTTCTCTCTGATCTGCAAGTAATACGCTGCTTCTGTTATTTTATGTGTTTTGCTGATTGGAAGAATTATTTTATGCCTCCTCTGGGTCTCAACTGGCCAACACATTTAAACTTAACATTTTTCCCCATCAGGGCTCTCCTAAAGAGTGGCTATCTGGTAGGAATAACCTGGATACAAATCAGACAAGAGTCACAGGGTGTCATCAGTATAAACAGGTTTTCTATGAGAGGCACACTGGTCATGGGTCAGATGCTTAGGCATTGGGCTGGTCTGCCACGAGAAAGAAGAATCTTGTGAAAGGCTCATTGTAAGCATTCGTGACCAAATTCCTGGAGCCCCATCAGGCAGGGCTACAGTTTATGGCCACTTTTGCAAAAGAGACCTCAAGACCAAAAATACAACACCTTGAAATTAGATTTTTGAATATCAAAGTAAAATTTCAGATCATGGAGTCTAGATTTTTTCTTTTTTTAATTTTTTTTTCTTTTTTTAAATTATTATTATTATACTTTAAGTTCTAGGGTACATGTGCATAACGTGCAGGTTTGTTACATATGTATACTTGTGCCATGTTGGTGTGCTGCACCCATCAACTTGTCAGCACCCATCAGACTGGATTAAGAAAATGTGGCACATATACACCATGGAATACTATGCAGCCATAAAAAAGGATGAGTTTGTGTCCTTTGTAGGGACATGGATGCAGCTGGAAACCATCATTCTTAGCAAACTATCACAAGAACAGAAAACCAAACACCTTATGTTCTCACTCATAGGTGGGAACTGAACAATGAGATCACTTGGACTCGGGAAGGGGAACATCACACACTGGGGCCTATCATGGGGAGGGGGGAGGGGGGAGGGATTGCATTGGCAGTTATACCTGATGTAAATGACGAGTTGATTTTTTAGATAATACATCTTGAGAACCTCATCTTTCTTCTTGGTTATTTTAATTATGTATCCAATAAAGGCAGTAAAAATGACTTAAAATAAAAAATTATTTTATGTTGTTTGGAATAGGTCATTATTAACTCATTCCTAAATTATAGCATCTAGGAGAGTCTCTGCTGCACCTCATTACAAGATGCAAAAATACAGCAATTTCACACTTGCTTAGTTGGAATAATTCCATAAAATGTAAAACACCATCAAAAGTATCAAAAAAGGAGACTAAAGATGTGAAGTTTAACATATAAAACAATCTTCTGAAGAGGAATGTGAAGCTCTTTGCAACATGTGATTAGGTATCAGCATATAACAGTATAAAAGGTAATACTTAACTGCAAAGAAATACTTTACTAATAATGGGGTATTGTTATGCAGAGATTGTATTTCTGATTAGAGAACAAATACCATATGTTCACCTGCTCCATGGGCATTCCAGTTTTGCATACCAGGCACGTACTCTGCTACATGCATGGCAGCACTCAATTTGGAAAGTGCTATGTTGCTTGACAACATCCCCAGGCCTGCTGAATAGGAATTGAAGAGATTGCCAATCCCACATAGTCTTGACAATCATCCTCTTTGCACATGCAGGAGACAACACTAATGGTACTGTCATCCTTCCCCCCTCAAGTACTCAGGACAGACAATGCAGTAGGGGATAATGAGGTCCATGATCTCAACTATTCCTGGTTCCTGCACCTGTATGTTTGCAGAGGCTCAAGGAGTTCCTCTGAAAGCTGACGATCTGGAGGATAAAAATGATTCACAGATACATGCTTAGTGAATGAAGTAGAACATTTTTGTTTATCTTGTTTTTTTTGAGTCCACACCTGGATATGAATCTGTGTCTCCAAGGCCTATACCACTTACTTTTATTGTTATTTGTGATTTTAGTTCTGTAGTTCTTTGAATACTAACAGCCTTCCTTCCTGGTATAGAGATCTTTCTGCTTTTTTCAAATCTTATGGAGGAGATAAGAGAGAGGACCAGTTGTGGTTGCTTATGCAGACAAGGTTAGGGGTGGGTATAATTAATTAAGATGCTTGGAAAGTTTGTGAGTTGTCAAAGTGATGAAATCAAAAGTACTGATGACACACTTTGGAGAGCATGGAGAAAGAGATCATGGAATTTTTGCATAATGGACATATTTTTCTCCTCTAGTCTATAAGAGTTTATATGTGTAATTCTTGGCACAAAGTAGGTGTTTAATAAATATATATTGCATGATGAATTAATAAAATATAAAAACATAATAAGGGCAGGATAATTTGATTTTCTAATTATGTCTGTGTAAAAATGATGGAGTGATGAGAAAGCACACAATTTCTCTCTAGTCTTTAATTGAATGAGAAAAGAAGTGTTCATTCAATAAAACAAATAAAGAAATGCTAGCAAAAAATAATGACCAAGAACCTAACAGGAAAAAGGGAGCAATGATTTACGGTATAAAATTTAAAAATATGTATGTAGCTCTGGAAAGAAAGGAAACTTCAGCCTTGCTTCGTTAGCTCCTAACCTGGCTCCAACTTCACAAAATTAGTTCTAGGGAAAGAAAATATGTCAACCAAATTCTGATAATTCTCTTTTTACCCTTCATTTGGAAAGAAAAGGACTTAGGAAGTGGTTTTCTAATTTACTCTATTTAGTCCTGGATGGAGTAGAAATAGTTTTGTAAAGAGAGGGGCAAATGGACAGCCTTATCAACCAGCATTGACTGAGTCTGATGAAGCCTAAGTGCCAAAGCTTCATATGAAATAGCGGTAACAATACAAGGCCAAAGAGAACGGCACAGAAGAGGACATACCTCCTCCAGGCCAAGTATAACGCTAAGAGTGTCAAACTAAAATAATTGAATATTAAAGCAATGCCAAGTGTGAGCTTCTATTGCAATGCAAAGGGGCATATTTTTCTACCTACTTTATAGTGTTTTATGTTCTAATAAAATTCTTTGGGCTGAGTGCTAGTAAGAAACGTAATAAACCTGCATGTTCTGCACATGTATCCCAGAACTTAAAGAAAAGTTAAAAAAAAAAAAAAAAGAAAAGAAAAAGAAAGAAATCACAATGAAAGATGACCCTCATCGCTTACCACTTAAAACTGGAAAATAATTTTACTTCTGCTAGGCTCATTTCTACTGGCTCTACCTACCCCTTAAACCCCTGCTTTTAACCATGTAAGAGAGGATGCATTTTTATTTGTCCCTCTCCTTTATGTTTATATAGAGTGATTTTCATTTAAAATACTTGATGATTGCAGAGAGCAGCAAAAATATACTCAAAAGCATGGCGGTAATGATGGTTCTTTCTGTTCATTTTTCTCCCACAAGCGATGCTCCATATAGTAGCTGGTTCATCCAGCAGGAAGAATGGCAGATGGAGTTTACTAATATATCAGTACATGAAATGGAAAAAACAAAACAAAACAAAACAAAACAAATAAGCCACCAGGAAGAGGGCTTCCAGAAGACACATTATGATAGGACATTTATTCAATAAATATGAGCTCAAACATATCTCATCCCTGGAAATCAAGTTAAAACACACAGCCTTGATATGCTTGCTATTTCTGAACCAGGTCCTGTCTAGCTTTCCTGAAGCTATCCAGACAGGACCAGATTAGCATCTTTCCAGTACTGCAAAAAGCAAAACCAAACGTCAACAACAACAAAACCCTGTTTTCAGTGTACTATTTAAAAATTGTTGGCAGGGCGCGGTGGCTCACGCCTGTAATCCCAGCCCTTTGGGAGGCCGAGGCAGGCGGATCACAAGGTCAGGAGATCCAGACCATCCTGGCTAACACAGTGAAACCCCGTCTCTACTAAAAATACAAGAACAAAAATTAGCCGGGCTTGGTGGCGGGTGCCTGTAGTCCCAGCTACTGGGGAGGCTGAGGCAGGAGAATGGCATGAACCCAGGAGGCGGAGCTTGCAGTGAGCGGAGATCGCGCCACTGCACTCCAGCCTGGGCGACAGAGCGAGACACCATCTCAAAAAAACAAAACAAAACAAAACAATTGTTGAGGCTTGATTCATTTGTTCAACAAATATTTAGTAAGTTCTTACTATGTGTCAGGTACTAAGTTAAACAAGAAAATCTTTTTAATACAATCAACAAGGCACCCTGCACTCTGAATGCTCAAATAGATAAGACTGATTGGTCAGCGTTTTCCTGGCTCCCTTAGCAACAGAAGGCCAGGCTAGCCTGAACTCAGGGGGTTGCATGCGGGAACTTGACTGGTATTCTCTCCTTTCTGTTCCCTGTTCTCCCTTTTGCTCCTCCTTTCTCTCTTTCCATCTTAATATCTCCTCTCTGTTTCTCTCTGCATATTAACTTTGTTCTCCCAAGCTACTTATTCTTACAAGCATACAACTATAGTCACAGGGAGCTCTGGACTTGTATCCCTACAGATTTGTTTCTGGAAAAGAAAGCAAGCTTCCCCCATCCAGCTTCAGTCAATTGCAAGGATTCTACTTGGCCTGAGGATAAGCCCAACTTTGGATCAGGTGGTGGGTTACAATTATTAGGCCAGGAAGGTGGGGTCTCTTACAATTATATGAGCTAGCGAGAGGAGATAAGGAGTATAATATTATGTAAAGAATAGCTATTGCAAAGACAGCATGTCATTAGTGTGCTATTACAAAACATGCTATGAGAAAAACCATCTAAAATTATCCATTGTCTATTTTAAAGAAGATACAATTTTAATTAAAAGAGTGCAAAGCGCACAATCAGAAAATCTAAACAGGGAGACATAAAATAGCTGAAAACAATTAAAAAAATACCTAACAAGGTATTTTCCTCTAATCATCAAGACTTAGCTTAAATGTCACTTCCCTGTTAAGTTTCTAGCTGACCCTCAAGACTGGCTAGGTCCTCCTCATACAGCGCCAGTGTTTCTCCTCTCCCACACTTGCCACATGGAACTTCATTATTTGTTTAAAGTTTTTTCCTCTGATAAGATTGTAACCTCCATGAGAGCAGGAACATATCCAGAGTCCAGCATAATGCCTGACACACAGTAAGCACTCAACAGATGTTATTTTAATGAATACAATGAGGCAGTTTAAAATGATCAGATATAATTTTTACATCCTAAGTTTGTAAGGATTTTTTAAACTGATAATTTTCAGTGCTATCTAGGATCATTGAAAACGTAATTCTTACACACCACTGATAAAATTGTAAATTGATGCCACATTTCTGGAGGATAATTTGACAATTGGGACTAGAGCTCAAAATGTTCATAGCCTTTGAATTTTATTTAGAAACTTAAGGAAATAATCAGGCAGTTATACTCAAGGCTATAGCTGCAAATGTCTGTTTTATAACTTTCTCCCTGTTTTCTTCTTTCTAACGACCTTCATTACCAGCTGTAAACCTCATGCAAGTAAAATTTATTAGCTGCTATTTCTCTTTGCACAATTATTTAAAAATTGTGGGTGACTCACTTCCTCTTACTCCTCAAGGTGTGATCTCCTGGCTCATCACCAATGTCTCCAGTACTCTTGAATTAATTCTTAGTGATTTCAGTATCTGCATACATGATCCTTCCAAAACCCTGGCCTCTCAATTGCTAAGCCTCTTTTCTCCAATGGGTTTCACCACCATCCTTTGAGATATCTACTCCCATGGTTTTCCTCTAGACTCTGTCATACTGTTCATTACCGTAATCATAGTTTTCAGAATTCCGATTCTCTAAGCAACACCCTCTGTCTTTAAAGTTCATTCCTTCTACGATATCCTTATAAAGACTGTTAAAGTACCCTAATTCTAACAATTATTTCAGCCCACCAGGACTATGTTAGTCCACTTTGCATTGCAATAAAGGAATACCTGAGGCTGGGTAACTTACAAAGAGAAGAGGTTTTTTTGGTTCATGTTTCTGCAGTCTGTACAAGAAGCGTCGTACCAGCATCTGTTTCTGGTGAAGCCTCAGGAAGCTTCCAATCATGGCAGAAGGTGGAGCAGGAGCAGGAATGTCACGTGGTGAAAGAGAGAGCAAGAGAGGGGAAGAGGTGACAGGTTCTGTTAGACAACTAGCTCTCATGTAAACTAACAGTGTGAGGAAAACTGCCCCCATGATCCAATCACCTACCTCTAGGTCCCTCCCTCGACACATGGGGATTACTATTCAAGATGACTTTTGGGTGGGGACATAGAGCTAAACCATATCAACAAATAATAGCATGTTGGTTGTTCTTTGTTTACTTAAATGTTCTTTTATATCTCTCAGAGAATTTAAACATTTTCTTCATAGAGGTTCTACACATTCCTCACAAGGTTTGTTTCTAGATATTCTTTCTTTTGGTTCATACCTATTCTTTCATGTTATTTTATATTGATCATCTTTTGTACATTGAGAAGTTATTTATTTTTGCTAATTGTTAAACTCATCATCTTACCTAATTTTTTTGCTTCTACTGGGTTTTTAGATGGTTTGCTTAGGTTTTCTAGTTTTGTATAATTATGTCATTTGCAAATAATGAAACAATGATAATTTTGCTTTATATTTTGTTTTTGCTACTTTAATTATCTTTTCTAATTGAGCTGACTAATTCATTCATGGAAATACTAAATAGGAGATACTATTTATTATTATTTTGTCTTATTTCTTTCCAGTCTTTCATTCTTATGTTTTTGCAAGGTAAATAATAGAAAACACATAATTTATATTATTTCCCAAATTATGCACATACGCAAATTGTAGCTATGCATGTATTTACAATCTTGTTTTCCTTCATTTTGCAGTTAGTTCAAGGATTTTCTTTTCTTTCTTTCTTTTTTTTTTTTTTTGGAGACAGAGTCTCGCTCTGTCAGGACTCACTCATTATTATAGGGAGGGCACCAAGCCATTCATGAGGGATCTGTCTCCATGACCAAAACACCTCCCACTAGGCAACCCTACTCTAACAGTGGGGATCACATTTCAACATGAGATTTGGAGGGGACAAACATCCAAACTATATCAAGGACTTACAATCCACCCTGTCCTTCTCATTGTGCTAATTTTCTTCCTCACACCATTAGATTCTATGTGACTTCATTATAGTCATTCTCCTGTCCCTTTCTATCCTTATTGCACTCACATGGCTCAAATAAAATTCTGGTTAAAGCAAGTTCTCCATTTATGTCTGCATCTAAGCTGCTGAATTGGCTGGTGGAAAATAAAAATCATGGTGACTGCTCTGTTTAAATTAATGATCTGCAACTGTAAGAGAAACCCTTATTATTTCCTGGCGACCCTGCTATTTTACATTAGACTTTTTCCTTTCTCATCAGCTCTCTGAATCTCTAACATCTTCCCTTTCCTCTTCTCTCACATCTGATGCTCTTAATTTCTACTTCACAGAGAAAAATACAAGCAGTTGGAATGTACTTTCTACCATCTCTCCCCAGGCATGTTTAACAGCCTACAGACACCTGTGCCTCCTCTGCTCATTTAAAGCAAGCTTGTACACTATATCTCATCGTTTTCTGCTTACTCAAGGACATTGTTCCAGCAAATCTCCTCTCTCTCTCTCATGCATCATCAATTCTTTTGTTTTATACTGGATCATTCCCATCCATATGGGACATGGAGCTATTTTTTTTATCTTGAGAAAACAAAAACCAAAACTGTCTCCACTTCTGCCATCAGCTACCAATCTCCTTTTTCTGCTACCCTTTAGAGGAGATTCCTCAGAAGAGTTGTTTATACTTGATTCTGTTTTGCTTTGCATATTTTCTCTTGATTTCCTTCTAAGTAGGTATTCATTTCTACCACTCCACAGAAACTGCTTTTGTCAAAATCATCAGTGATCTTTTTGTTTCCAGATCTAATGATCAATTATTAGTCCTCAGCCTACTTGAATTATCAGCAGCATTTGACATAGTTAACCACTCCTTCCTGTATCACTTTCTTCACTTGGCTTTGGGAATCTCAATCACTCCGTCTCTCGTGGTTTTCTTCCTACCTACTGATCATGCATGTTTAGTCTTTTTTGCTGGTTACTCATGTCTCTGACTTAAACATTGGAATGCCCTGGGACTCCACCCATAGATCTTTTCTCCTTTCTATCTGTACTGCCTCCCTAGGTGATTTTGTCTATTTATGTAGACTTAAATATCATGCAAATGCTGATGACTTCTGAATTGTTTCTTCATGTCAGACCACTCCTCTGAACGCTAGGCTCATATATCCAATTCCTACTTGATCTCTAGGATGTTTACTTTGTATGTCAAACTTAATAGATCACATCCTGATAATCTGATCTCTCCATCCTATAATGCTCCTTATCTCATTAACTGACAACTTCAGTCTTTCAGCAGTCAAGGTTTAAATCTTAAAATTATCACTAAGTCTTCTCTTTCGCTCTTATTATCTATTAGCAAATTCTGTTGGCACTATCTGCAACATCCAGAGTCTGACTGCTTCTCACTACTTTCCCTACTGTCTCTCTAGTTCAAGATATTTTCATCTCCCTAGATTGCAGCAAGGCATCCAGACTGGTTTCCCTGCTACCATCCTTATTTCATTTTAACCCTCTCAATACAGCATCAGAGTGATCCTTGGAAAATGTAAGTCTGATAATTTCACTTCTCTGCATAAAACTCTCCAGCATTCCTGTCTCCCTCAGATTGAAAACAAAAATTTTTCATCAAGGCCTACAATAATCTGGCAATCCATGAACTCTGTGACCACATCTACCATTCACACACTTGCCCAGTCCACTCCGCTTCCTTGTTGTTCTTTGAACACTTAAGCAAAATTCTACCTTGGGACATTTGCACTGACACCACTTGGAATGCTTTTCTTCCAGATATGCATATAGATCACACCTTAACTCTTTTAGTTATCTGCTAAAATAGCACATCAAAATGAGACTTTATATTACCATTCTATTTAAATTATAACTTCCTTTTCTGGCAATTCTCATTTCTGTTCTCTGTCTTCTATCCTTCATTAGTCTTATATAACATATTTGCTTGTTGATTATGTGTCTTATTAGAATGTAAGCTTGAGGGCAGGAATTTTGTCTCTATCACCTAAAATACTGCCTATTGTATATTGGCACGCATATAGTGTTTTCAAATATATAAATGAAATGCTTATCTTTAAGATGAAAAATTAGGGACATTCTTAAATATCCAATAATATAATAATGTCTGAATAAGTCATGGAAAATGAATTATGTTTCTATATGATGAAACAAACACATCCACCAAAATTAGCATTAAAAGAATATTTGATGAAAATAAAATCCTTGAAGTAACTGCAAATGAAGGAAAATAAGATTGTAAATACTTGCATACTTAAAATTTGCATATGTGCATAATTTGGGAAATAATATAAGTTATGTGTTTTCTATTATTTACCTTGCAAAAACATAAGAATGAAAGAATAGAAAGAAATAAGACAAAATAATAATAGTGTCTCCTATTTAGTATTTCCATGAATGAATTAGTCAGTTCAATTAGAAAAGATAATTAAAGTAGCAAAAACAAAATATAAAGCAAAAGTATCATTATTTGCAAATGACATAATTATACAAAACTAGAAAACCTAAGCAAACCATCTAAAAACCCAGTAGAAGCAAAAAAATTAGGTAAGATGATGTGTTGAACAATTAGCAAAAATAAATAACTTCTCAATGTACAAAAGATGATCAATATAAAATAATATGAAAGAATAGGTATGAACCAAAAGAAAGAATATCTAGAAACAAACCTTGTAAGGAATGTGTAGAACCTCTATGAAGAAAATGTTCAAATTCTCTGAGACAGATGAAAGAACATTTAAGTAAACAAAGAACAACCAATGCTATTATTTGTTGATATGGTTTAGCTCTATGTCCCCACCCAAAAGTCATCTTGAATAGTAATCCCCATGTGTCAAGGGAGGGACCTAGCGGGAGGTGATTGGATCATGGGGGCAGTTTTCCTCACGCTGTTCTCGTGATAAGGAGTGAGTTCTCATGAGATCTGATGGTTTAAAATTGGCACTTCCCTCTTCTCTCTCTCTCTGTCTCTACTGCCAGAAGGTCCCTGCTTCCCTTTCATCTTCTGCCATGATTGTAAGTTTCCTGAGGCCTCATCCGTCATGCAGAACTGTGAGTCAATTAAACCTCTTTCCTTTATAAATTACCCAGCCTCAGGGAAGTTCTTTATAGCAGCATAAAAATGAACTAATATAGGGTATTGGTACCGACAGAGTGGGGTACTGCTGTAAAGATACATAAAAATGTGGAAGCAACTCTGGAACGTGGTAATGAGTAGAGGCTGGAACAGTTTGGAGGGCTCAGAGGAAGACAGGCAGATGATGGAGTTTGAAACTTCCTAGAGACTTGTTGAATGGTTGTGATCAAAATGCTGATAGTGATATGGACAATGAAGTCCAGGCTGAGACAGTCTCAGAGGGAGATTAGGAACTTATTGGGAACTGGAGCAAAGGTCACTCTTGCTATGCTTTAGCAAAGAGACTGGTGGCATTTTGTCCATGCCCTAGAGACCTGCAGAACTTTGAACTTGAGAGAGATGATTTACAGTATCTGGTAGAAGAAATTTCTAAGCAAAAAAGCATTGAAGATGTGACCTGGTGGTTTCTAAAAGTGTGTAGTCATATGCATTCACAAAGAAATTATCTGAATTTGAAACTTGCATCTGTTTATTATTATTATTTTAATTTTTTTATTATACTTTAAGTTTGGGGATACATGTACAGAACATGCAGGTTTGTTACATAGGTAAACATGTGCCATAGTGGTTTGTTGCACTTACTGACCTGTCATCTACATTAGGTATTTCTCCTAATGCTATCCCTCCAGTTACCCCTCCACACCATGACAGTCCCCAGTGTGTGATGTTCACCTTCTTGTGTCCATGTGTTCTTATGGTTAAGCTTCCACTTATGAGTGAGAAAATGTAGTGTTTGATTTTCAGTTCCTGCGTTAGTTTGCTGAGAATGATAGTTTCCAGCTTCATCTATGTCCCTGCAAAGGACATGAACTCATTCTTTTTTATGACTGCAGAGTATTCCATGGTGTATATGTGCCACATTTTCTTTATCCAGTCTATCATTGATGGGCATCCAAGTCTTTGCTATTGTGAATAGTCCTGCAATAAACTTACATGTGCATGTGTCTTTATAGTAGAATGATTTATAATCCTTTGGGTATATACCCAGGAATGGGATTGCTGGGTCAAATACCATTTCTGGTTCCAGATCCTTGAGGAATTGCCACACTGTCTTCCATAATGGTTGGACTAATTTGCATTCCCACCAACCGTGTAAAAGTGTTCCTATTTCTCCACATCGTCTCCAGCATCTGTTGTTTCCTGACTTTTTAATGATTGCTATTCTAACTAGCATGAGATGCTATCTCATTGTAGTTTTGATTTGCATTTCTCTAATGACCAGTGATGCTGCACCTTTTTTCATATGTTTGTTGGCTGCATAAATGTCTTCTCTTGAGAAGTGTCTATTCCTATCCTTTGCCCACTTTTTGATGCGGTTGTTTTTTTTCTTGTAAATTTGTTTAAGTCCCTTGTAGATTCTGGATATTAGCCCTTTGTCAGATGGGTAGATTGCAAAGACTTTCTCCCATTCTGTAGGTTGCCTGTTCACTCTGATGATGGTTTCTTTTGCTGTGCAGAAGCTCTTTAGCTTAATTAGATCTCATTTGTCAATTGTGGCTTTTGTTGCCACATTGCTTTTGGTGTTTTAGTCATGAAGTCACTGTCCATGCTTATGTCCTGAATGGTATTGCCTAGGTTTTCTTCTAGGGTTTTTATGCTTTTAGGTCTTACATTTAAGTCTATAATCCATTTTGAGTTAATTTTTATATAAGGTGTAAAGAAGGGGTCTAGTTTCAGTTTTCTGCATATGGCTAGCCAGTATTCCCAACACCATTTACTAAACAGAAAATTCTTTCCCCATTGCTTGTTTTTGTCAGGTTTGTCAAAGAACAGATGGTTGTAGATGTGTGGTGTTAATTTTGAGGCCTGTGTTCTGTTCCATTGGTCTATATATCTGTTTTGGTACCAGTACCATGCCATTTTGGTTACTGTAGCCTTTGGTATAGTTTGAAGTCAGGTAGTGTGATGCATCCAACTTTGTTCTTTTTGCTTAGCATTGTCTTTGCTATAAGGGCTCTTTTTTGGTTCCATATGAACTTTAAAGTAGTTTTTTCTAATACTATGAAGAAAGTCAATGGTAGCTTGATGGGAATATCATTGAATCTATAAATTACTTTGGGTAGTATGACTTTTTCATGATATTGATTCTTCCTATCCATGGGCATGGAATGTTTTTCCATTTGTTTGTGTTCTCTCTGATTTCCTTGAGCAGTGGTTTGTAGTTCTCCTTGAAGAGGTCCTTCACATCCCTTGTAAGTTGGATTCCTAGGTATTTTATTCTCTTTGTAGCAATTGTGAATGGGAGTTCACTCATGGTTTGGCTCTCTGTCTACTATTGGTGTATAAAAATGCTTGTCATTTTTGCACATTGATTTTGTATTCTGAGACTTTGCTGATGTGGCTTATCAGCTTGAGTTTTTGGGCTAAGATGATGGGGTTTTCTAAATATACAATCATGTCACCTGCAATCAGAGACCATTTGACTTCCTCTCTTCCTATTCGAATACTCTTTTTTTCTTTTTTTTTTGAGACAGAGTCTCGCTCTGTCACCCAGGCTGGAGTGCAGTGGTGCTATCTCGGCTCACTGCAGGCTCTGCCTCCTGGGTTCACACCATTCTCCTCCTCAGCCTCCCAAGTGACTGGGACTACAGGTGCCCACTACCTCGCCCAGGTAACTTTTTTGTATTTTTGTAGTAGACATGGGATTTCACCATGTTAGCCAGGATGGTCGATCTCCTGACTTCGTGATCTGCCCCCCTCAGCCTCCCAAAGTGCTGGGATTACAGGCCTGAGCCACCGCGCCCAGTCGAATAGTTTATTTCTTTCTTTTGGTTGGTCGCCCTGGCCAGAACTTCCAATACTATGTTGAATAAGAGTGGTGAGAGACGGCATCCTTGTTTTGCGCTGGTTTTCAAAGGGAATGTTTCCAGCTTTTGCCCATTCAGTATGATATTGGATATGGGTTTGTCATAAATAGCTCTTATTATTTTGAGATATGTCCCATCAATACCTAGTTTATTGAGAGTTTTTCGAATGAAGTGGTGTTGAATTTTACTGAAGGCCTTTTCTGCATCTATTGAGATAATAATGTGGTTTTTATCATTGGTTTTGTTTATGTGATGGATTATGTTTATTGATTTGCATATGTTGAAGAAGCCTTGTATCCCAGGGATGAAGTGGACTTGATCATGGTGGATAAGTTTTTTGATGTGCTGCTGGATTCCGTTTGCCAGTATTTTATTGAGGATTTTCTCATCGATGTTTATCAGGGATATTGGCCTGAAATTTTCTTTTTTTGTTGTGTCTCTGCCAGGTTTTGGTATCAGGATGATGCTGGCCTCATAAAATGAGTTAGGGAGGAGTCCTTCCTTTTCTATTTTTTGGAATAGTTTCAGGAGGAATTGTACCAGTTCCTCTTTGTACCTCCAGTAGAATTTGGCTGTGAATCTGTCTGGTCCTGGGCATTTTTTGGTCGGTAGGCCATTAATTACTCCTGCCATTTCAGAACTTGTTATTGGTCTATTTAGGGATTCGACTTCTTCCTAGTTTAGTCTTGGATGGGTGTATGTGTCCAGGAATTCATCCATTTCTTCCAGATTTTCTAGTTTATTTGTGTAGAGGTGTTTATTGTATTCTCTGATGGTTGTTTTGTATTTCTGTGGGATCAGTGGTGATCTCCCCTTTAGTATTTTTTTATTGTGTCTATTTGAGTTTTCTAACTTTTTTTCAGTATTAGTCTGGCTAGCATTCTATTTTGTTAATCTTTTCAAAAAACCAGCTCCTGGATTCATTGATTTTTTTGAAGGATTTTTCGTGACTCTATCTCCTTCAGTTCTGCTCTGATCTTAGTTATTTCTTGTCTTCTGCTGGCTTTTGACTTTATTTGCTCTTGCTTCTCTAGTACTTTTAATTGTGATGTTAGGGTATTGATTTTAGATGTTTTCCTCTTTCTGATGTGGGCATTTAGTTCTATAAATTTCCCTCTAAACACTGTTTTAGCTGTGTCCCAGAGATTCTGGTATGTAGTGTCTTTGTTCTCATTCATTTCAAAGAACTTACTTACTTCTGTCTTAATTCTGTTATTTACCCAGTAGTCATTCAGGAGCAGGTTATTCAGTTTCCATGTAGTTGTGCAGTTTTGAGTGAGTTTCTTAATCCTCAGTTCTAATTTGATTGCACTATGGTCTGATACACTGTTTGTTAAGATTTCCATTCTTTTGTGTTTGCTGGGAGTGTTTTACTTCCAATTATGTGGTCAATTTTTGAATAAGTGTTATGTGGTGCTGAGAAGAATGTATATTTTGTTGATTAGAGATAGAGAGTTCTGTAGATGTCTATTAGGTCTGCTTGGTCCAGAGCTGAGTTCAAGTCCTGAATATCCTTGTTAATTTTCTGACTCGTTGATCTGCCTAATATTGACAGAGGGGCGTTAAAGTCTCCCACTGTTATTTTGTAGGAGACTAAGTCTCTTTATAGGTGTCTAAGAACTTGCTTTATGAATCTGGGTGCTCCTGTATTGGGTGCATATATATTTAGGATAGTTAGCTCTTCTTGTTGCATTGATCCCTTTACCATTATGTAATGCCCTTCTTTGTCTATTTTGATCTTTGTTGGTTTAAGTCTGTTTTATCAGAGACTAGGATAGCAACCCCTGATTTTTTTTGCTTTCCATTTACTTGATGAATATTCCTCCATTCCTTTATTTTGAGCCCATATTTGTCATTGTATGTGAGATAGGTCTCCTGAATATAGCACACTGATGGCTCTTGACTCTTTATCCTATTTGGCAGTCTGTGTCCTTTAATTGGTGCATTTAGCCCATTTACATTTAAGGTTAATATTGTTAAGTGTGAATTTGATCATGTCATCATGATACTAGCTGGTAATTTTGCCCATTAGTTGATGCAGTTTTTTCATAGTGTCAATGGTCTTTATAATTTGGCACGTTTTTGCAGTTGCTTGTACATGTTTTTCCTTTCCATGTTTATTGCTTCCCTCAGGAGCTCTTTTAAGGCTGGCCTGGTGGTGACAAAATCTCTCAGCATTTGCTTGTCTGTAAAGGATTTTATTTCTCCTTCGCTTATGAAGCTTCCTTTGTCTGGATATGAAATTCTGGGTTGAAAATTCTTTTCTTTAAGAATGTTGAATATTGGCCCCCATTCTCTCTGCTTGTAGGATTTCTGCAGAGTTTCACTGTTACTCTGATGGGCTTCCCTTTGTGAGTAACCTGACCTTTCTCTCTGGCTGCCCTTAACATTTTTTCCTTCATTTCAGCCTTGGTAAATCTGATGATTATGTGCCTTGGGTTTGGTTTTTTCAAGGATTATCTTTATGGTGTTCTCTGTATTTCCTGAATTGGAATGTTGGCCTGTCTTGCTAGGTTGGGGAAGTTCTCCTGGATAATATCCTGAAGTGTGTTTTCTAACTTGATTCCATTCTCCTCATCACTTTCAGGTACACCAATCAAATGTAGATTTGGTCTTTTCACATAGTCCCATATTTCTTGGAGGCATTGTTCTTTCGTTTTCATTCTTTTTTCTCTAATCTTGTCTTCACGCTTTATTTCTCTAAGTTGATCTTCAATCTCTAATATCCTCTCTTCCGTTTGATCGATTTCGCTCTTGATACTTGTGTATGCTTCATAAAGTTATCATGCAGTGTTTTTCACCTCTATCAGGTCATTTACACCCTTGTCTAAACTCGTTAATCTAGTTAGCTGTTCCTGTGATCTTTTATTAAGGTTCTTTGCTTACTTGCATTGGGTTAGAACATGCTCCTTTAGCTTGGAGGAGTTTGCTCTTAACTACCTTCTGAAGCCGACTTCTGTAAATTTGTCAAACTCATTCTCCATTCAGTTTTCTTCCCTTGTTGGTGAGGCATTGTGATCCTTTTGAGGAGAAGCAGCATTCTGGTTTTTGGACTTTTCAGCCTTTTTGAGTGTTTTTTTCCTTCATCTTTTTGTATTTATCTACCTTTGGTCTTTGATGTTGGTGACCTTTGGATGGGGTTTTGTGTGGATGTCCTTTTTGATGATGTTGATGTGATTGCTTCTGTTAGTTTTCCTCTAAGAGTCAGGCCCCTCTTCTGCAGGTCTACTGGAGTTTGCTGGAGGTCCACTCCAGACTCTGTTTGCCTAGATATCACCAGTGTAGGCTGCAGAGCAGCAAAGACTGATGCCTGTTCCTTCCTCTGGAAGTTTTGTGCCAGAGAGGTAACTGCCAGATGCCAGCCCAAGCTCTTCTGTATGAAGTGTCTGTCGACCCCTGCTGGGAGGTATCTCCCAGTCAGGAGGCATGAGGTTCAGGGACCTACCCTAGAAGGCAGTCTGTCCCTTGGCATAACTCGATTGCTGTGCTGGGAGATCTGCTGCTCTCTTCAGAGCCAGCAGGCAGGAATATTTAAGTGTGCTGAAGCTGCACCCACAGCCACCTCTTCCCCAAACTGTTCTGTCTCAGGGAGATGGGAGTTTTATCTATAAGCTTCTGACTGGGCCTGCTGCCTTTCTTTCAGAGTTGCCCTGTGCAGAGAAGAGGAATCTAGAGAGGCAGTCTGGCTACAGCAGCTTTGCCACGCTGTGGTGGGTTTCACACCCAGTTCAAACTTACTGGCAGCTTTGTTTACACTGTGATAGGAGAACCGTCTACTCAAGCCTCAGCAATGGCAGACTCCCCTCCCCCAACCAAGCTCAAGTGTCCCAGGTCAACTTCACACTGTTGTGCTGGCAGCGAGAATTTCAAGCCAGTGACTCGTAGCTTGCTGTGCTCTGTGGGGATTGGATCTGCTGAGCAAGATCACTTGGCTCCCTGGCTTCAGCCCCCTTTCCAAAGGAGTGAATGGTTCTGTGTCACTGGCATTTCAGGCACTGTTCGGGTACATACAAACAAACAAACAAATAACAACAACAAAACACTCCTGCAGCTAACTTGGTGTCTGCCCAAGCAGCCGCCCAGTTTTGTGCTTGAAACCCAGGGTCCTGGTGATATAGGCACCTGAGATAACTCCTGGTCTTTGGGTTGCAAAGACTGTGGGAAAATTGTAGTATCTGGGCCGAATAGCACCGTACCTCATGGCACAGTCCCTCATGGCTTCCCTTTGCTAGGATAGGGAGTTCCCTGACCCCTTGCACTTTCAGGGTGAGTCAATGCCCTACCCTGCTTCTGCTTGCCCTCTGTGGGCTGCACCCTTTGTCTAATCAGTCTCAGTGAGAAGAACCTGATACCTTAGTTGGAAATGCAGCAATCACCGGCCTTCTGCCTTGGTCTCACTGAGAGCTGCAGACTGGACCTGTTCCTATTCAGCCATCTTGTCCTAATCCCTAATAATATGTAGAATATATCTACAGGCAAAGATTGTTCCCTATGAAAACCAATCCACAAAATTAGAAGCCACTGTCACATCAGATATGAACACAAGGGCATGAGAAATATGACAGGTTTCTTGAAACAAATAAAAATGAAAACACAACACACCAAAACCTGTGAGATGTTGCAATACCAGTGCCAAGAGGGAACTTATATTTAAAAGGGAAGCAGAGCATAAAAATTTGGAAAATTTGCAGCCTGACCATGTAGTAGAAAATAAAAACCCATTTTCTGAGGAGAAATTTAATGTGGCTGCAGAAATTTGCATAAGGAATGAGGAGCCAAATGTTAATAGCCAAGACAATGGGAAAGTTGTCTTCAGGGCATTTCAGAGATCTTCATGACAGCCTCTACCATCAAAGGCCTGAAGGCCTAGGAGGAAAATATGGTTTCATGGACTGGGCCCAGGACCTGGCTGCTCTGTGCAGCCTCAGGACTTGGTGCCCTGTGTCCCAGCAGCTCCAGCTTCAGCAGTGGCTAAATGGGGTTAAGGTACAGCTTGGGCCATTGCTTCAGATGATGCAAGCCCCAAACCTTGGTGGCTTGCACATGGTGTTGGGCTTTCAGGTGTGCCGAAGGAAAGGATTGAGCTTTGAGAGCCTCTGCCTAGATTTTAGAGGATGTATGGAAGTGCCTGGATGTTCAGGCAGAAGTCTGCTGCAATGGTGGAGCCCTCATGGAGACCAGCTACTAGGGCAATGCAAAGGGGAACTGTGGGCTTGGAGCTCCCACATAGAGTCCCCACTGGGGCACTGCCTAGTGGAGCTGTGAGAAAAGGGCCACCATCCTCCATACCCCAGAATGATATATCCACTGGCAGATTGCATCATGCACTTGGAAAAGCCTCAGGTGCTCAATGCCAGCTTGTGAAGGTAGCTGTGGGGCTGCACCCTGTAGAGCCACAGGGACAGAACTGGTTAAGGCCTTGCAAGCCCAGTTTTCCCTGCATGACCTGTCTCTCTCTTGCCCTCATGTAAGATGTGACTTGCTCTCCCTTTATCTTCAACAATGATTATAAGTTTCTGAGGCCTTCCCAGTCATGTGGAACTGTGAATCAATGAAACTCCTTTTATTTATAAATTACACAGTCTTAGGAAATTTTTAATAGCAGTGTGAAAATGGATTAATACATTTGTGATTGAATTTATTAATGCAATATAAACCTTAAAAGCATACCATTGAGTTTTGGGAATGAGGAAAATAATACTAAAATCCATCTGGGAAAATAAACCTCTAAGAATATGCTGGAAAAAATGATTAATGAAGGTCCTGTCTTACTGTTTATAAAAATGTCAAAACAAATTACAATACTATAATAATAAAACCATATCACACCAAATAAGAAATAAAGATTTAATGGAATAGAGTTCAGATATAGACTCAAATATGTAGGAGATTTTATTATAAGTAAGTTATTTCAAATAAGTTGGAATAAAAGGTCTTATTCAATTGATGTTGGAACAGATGTCTAATAATATTTATTTACAACACCTATTTACATCCAACCCAAAAGGAAAAATCAACACCAAAATAACTCAGATGAATCATAACATTTATATGTTTAAAATGAAATGATAAAAGGTTTATTGGATAAATCATAGATGCTTTAAAAAATCTTAAAGTTGGGGAGGACTTTCTAAAAGGGCTATAAAATGATCTTAAAAATCATAAAATATAAGGCTGACAATAAGATTGACAATGAGGGCCACTGTTGCTGCTGCCACAGTGGGCAGTTGCATGGTTATCTAGAGACCTATGGATCTACCACCCCATCTGCCACCACTAGTGCCCATGTACACCTTCTGGGTGCCTGAGGATAGGTCTGCCATACCCCACCACTGCCACCACTCATGCTGTCCAGAGGTCTGGAGATAAGGCTTGCCTTGCCCACTGCCTCTAGTGGATACACAGACCATCCAAGGGCATGAGGATGGGCTCATCCTACCTGGTATCAGTGCCTGTGTGCACCTCCTGGGAGACTGAACACCAGCCTGCATAGCTTGCTGCCATCACCACCGATGCCCACTTGTTATGCCACTGGGAGCCTGGTGACCTGCCCACTCATTCCATTACAGCAGCTTGTACCTGCATGCACAGCCTGGGGGCCCAATGATTGGCCCACTGCTGCTACTGTCACTGCCAATGCCACACGTCACCCAGAGGCCTAAGGACTGGCATACCTATTCTGCCACCACTGGTTCCCAAGGACTGGTTCACCTGAGATCCCCATCCTAAGTAAAGCCTTACCACAGCCTTTATTAACAATCACAGCTTAAGCCACTGAGGCAGTTACAGACAACATTCATTCTGGTAACAGCTGACTAAACCATACAGAGACTACACTACTGTGTACATCCAGAATTGAAGACAAAGCAAAGGACCCTATCTGATACACACTATGAATATATCTACAGGCAAAGGTTGTTCCCTAAGAAAACCAATCCACAAAATTAGAAGCCACTGTCACATCAGATATCAACATAAGGGCATGAGAAACATAACAGATTTCTTGAAACAAATAAAAATGAAAACACAACACACCAAAACCTGTGAGATGTTGCAATACCAGTGCTAAGAGGGATGTTTATAATACTAGATGACTACATCAAAAAGTAGAAAGATTTCAAATAACTTAATGGTGCACTGCAAGTAACTAGAAAAGCATGAATAAACCAAACCCAAAATTAGTAGAAGAAAAAAAAATCAGAGTAGAAATAAATAGAATAGAGACCAAACAAATACAAAGGATCAATGAAATGAAAAGTTGTTTTTTTTTTTTTGAAAAGATAAACACATCAATAAATGCTTGCTAAACTAAGAAAAAAAGGAGAGGAAGCCCGAATTAGTAATATCAGAAAAGAAAAAGAAAATGTTACAACTGATACCACAGAAATACAAAGAATCATTAGACACTATTATAAACAACCATATGCTAACAAATTGGAAAATCTAGATACATGGATAAATTCCTGGATACACAGAAATCACAAAATTGAACTAGGAAGAAACAGAAAACCAAAACAGATCAATAATGAGTAACAAGACTGACTCAGTAATAAAATGTCTCTCAATAAGGAAAATTCCAGGACTGGATGGCTTTACTGTTGAATTCTACCAAACTTATAGAGAGAACTAACACCAATTTTTCTAAAACTATTTTTAAAAATTGAAGATGAGGAAATTCTTCCTAACTTATTTTATGAGGCTAGCATTACCAGGATACCAAAACCAGATAAGGACACAACCACAAAAGAAAACTATAGGCCAATATTTCTAATGAACATAGATAC
The DNA here is from genome assembly GCF_043159975.1 of Macaca nemestrina. Lineage (NCBI taxonomy): Eukaryota > Metazoa > Chordata > Mammalia > Primates > Cercopithecidae > Macaca > Macaca nemestrina. The sequence continues at coordinate 167,889,048 of NC_092125.1, read as the reverse complement.
AAAAATTCTCAGCAAAATATTCTCAAACCAAATTAAATAACACATCAAAAAGTTAATCCACCACGGTCAAGTGGGATTTTTCTCAGGGATGCAAGGATGTTTCAACAAATGCAAATTAATAAATGTGATACATCAAATCAACAAAACCATATTATTATCTCAATAGATGCAGAAAAAGCATTGATAAAATTCACTATTTAATCATTACAGAAATGTTCAACAAATTAGGCATGGAAGGAGCATACCTGAATGACAAAGACATAGCTAACATCCTACTAAATGGGGAAAAGCTGAAGGTTTTTCCTCTAAGAACTGGAATAAGACAAGGATGCCCGCTTTCATCACATTCATTCAACATAGTAATGAAAGTCCTAGCTGGAAAAATGAAGAAATAGAAGGAATCTAAATTGGAAAAGAGACAGTCCAATTGTCCCTCTTTGCAGATGTTTCATACAGAAACATTTAAAGACTCTGTGAAAAAACTCTTAGAACTGATAAGCAAATTAAGTAAAGTTGCAGGATACAAAATCAACATACAAAAATCAGCAGTGTTTCTATATACCAATAACAAGCTAGAGGAAAAGAAATTTAAAAATAATCCCATTTACAACAGCTAAAATAAAAAAACCCAGGGATAAATTTAACCAAGGAGGTGAAAGACCTCCGCAATAAAAACTACAAAACACTGATGAAAAAATTTGAAGAGGACACACACCCAAAATAGAAATACGTCTCATGTTCATGGATCAGAGAAATTAATACTGCTAATATGACCATACTACCTAATCTACAGATTCAATGCAATCTCTATCAAAATGCCAGTGACATTCTTTTTTTTTTTTTTTATTATACTTTAAGTTCTAGGGTACATGTGCATAACGTGCAGGTTTGTTACATATGTATACTTGTGCCATGTTGCTGTGCTGCACCCATCAACTCGTCAGCACCCATCAACTCGTCATTGACATCAGGTATCACTCCCAATGCAATCCCTCCCCACTACCCCTTCCCCATGATAGGCCCCGGTGTGTGATGTTCCCACCAGTGACATTCTTTACAGAAATAAAAAAGCAATCCTAAAATGCATATGGAACTACAAAAGACCCTGAATAGCTACAGCAATTCCAAGCAAAATGAACAAAGCTGAAGGCATCCCATTACTTGATTTCAAAATACATTACAAGGTCATAGTAACCACAACAGCATTGTACTGGTATGAAAAACAAACACTTTAGACTAATAGAGCAGAAAAGTGAACTCAGAAATAAACCCATGTGTTTACAGCCAACTGACTTTCTACAAAGGTGCTGAGCACCTACACTGGGGAAACGCCCTTCAATAAATGGTGTTGGAAAAAACCTTGGTATCTATATGCAGAAGAATGAAACTAGACCCCAATCTCTTATCATATAAAAAAGGTAACACAAAATGAATTAAATACTTAAATGTAAACCCAAAATCATGAAACTATTAAAAGAAAATATAGGGGAAATGCTTTATGACATTGGTCTAGGCAAAAATTTTAAGGCTAAATCCTCAAAAACACAGGAAACAAAAACAAAAATAGGCAAATGGGACAACGCAAAATTAAAAAGCTAAAAAGCTTCCACACAGCAAAGGAGACAATCAACAGAATGAAGAGATAACCTATAGAATGGGAGAAAATATTTGCAAAGTATTCAACCAATAAGGGACTAATATCCAGAATACACAAGGAATTCAAACAATTTAAAAGCAAATAAACAAATAATTCCCATTAAAAAGTGGGCAAACAATCTAAGTGGACATTTATCAAAACAGGGCATATAAATGGCCAAGAAGTATATAAAAAGTGCTCAATAGCACCAATATTCAGGGAAATTCAAATCAAAATGTCAATGAGATATCATCTCACCCCAGGTAGAATGGCTACCATCAAAAAGACAAAAAATAACAAATGCTGGTGAAGATGTGGACAAATTCTTATACACTATTGGTACTTAATGCATGCGGGGCTTAAAAGCTAGATAATGGGTTGATACGTGCAGCAAAGCACCCTGGCACATGTATACATATGTAACAAACCTGCATGTTCTGCACATGTATCCTAGATCTTAAAGTAAAATAAAAAAAATTGCAATTATAGCTATTATGGAAAACAATATGGAGGTTTCTCAAAAAACTAAATATCAAATTGTCATACAATCCAGCAATCTCATGACTGAATTTATCCAAAGGAAAGGAAATTAGCAAGTTGAAAGGATATCTGCTCACCTATGTTTACTGCAGTTCTGTTTGCAATAGCCAAGGTATTGAATCAACTGAAGTGTCCAACAGCAGATGAATGCATGTAGAAAATGTAGTGTTTATACACTATGAAATACTACTCAGCCATAAAAATGGAATGAATGGTGTCATTTGCAGCAACTTGGATGAGCTTGGGAGCCATTATGTTAAGTAAATGAGTCACAGCAAGACAAATAGCACATGAACTCACTCATATCTGGGAGCTAGAAAAATTGGTCTCACAGAAGTTGAAAGTAGAATGGTGGTTACTAGAGGCTTGGAAGGGTGGAAGAAGGAATGAATGGAAGTGGTTAATGGGTATAAACATTTCATTAGAGAAAAGGAATAAGCTTAGTGTTCAATAGCACAGTATGGTGACTAGTTAACTATAACATATTGCGTATTTCAAGATAGCTAGATGAAAAAATTTGAAATGGTCCCAACATAAAGACATAAAGTCATGTTTGAGGTGATGGATATCCTAGATATCCTGATTTGATCATTATACATTGTATGCATGTATCAAAATAGCACATGTATCCTATAAATATATATAATTATTATGCATCAATTTAAAAAAAGAGAGAAAAAGATCAACAATGGGCTTCTTCTTTGATGTATACAAAGCATATAGAAATAATAAATGAACAAATACTTTCAATAGAAAAAAATTAGGGAATAGCATAAAGAGAATGCTTACAGAAAAATATGAATTTTCAATGCACATATTGGAAAATGCTCAATCTAACTCATAAGAAATGCACGTCACAGTCAAAATGACAATGATATCATTTTAAATTACCTTTCATATTGGGATAAATTACAGATTTTGACGATACTCACTGTCTGTGATCGTTTTAAGAAAAGGTGCTGGGATATACTTTTGGTGATAGTAATTGTTATTGTAGTTTCTCTAAATGGCAATTTGATAGTTTAAATAAAATGTATACAAATATACCTTTTGAGCCAGGAACCTGACACTAAACCTGACAGTAAGGATTTATCCAATAATACAGGTACACAATTAAATAAGATGTATAATGATATTTTTTAAAAGGCAAAAGATTTATAAAACCTGAAGAGAAACCAGAGTATTATAATGATATTTTAAAAAGTGGTATTAGTAATAACAAAACAAAATATTTGACTATAAATGTTCACCTGTAGAAAACTGGTTAAATGAAATGAACTTTTGAGTAATGAAAGATTGTATTACCAGAAAAAAGAATGAGATGGCTCTATATACATTAGCATGAAAACAATTCACAAAAAAAAAACATATAAGGTATAGGTATTGTATGTAAACATACAATAAATTAAATACAAATAGTTTAAATATTTGTATATGAAAAAATATATGCTCATATATGCATGAACATTTTCTGAATGAAAACATGAAGAATTATTCGAGTGGTTGTTCTTGGGAAGTGCAGTTGGTGGGAAAAAGGACTTAAATTTTTGTTTTTCATCCTCTGGACTGTTTGAATATTAAAATCATTTTCATGTGCTATTACAATTTTCTTAGAGATATCATTATGTGCTATCTGCATGGTAGAACTATGTTTTCCTTTTCCTTTTGTTTCTTTATATATTTCGGAATTTTTTAAATATATATTTCAGAATTTTAAAAAATAATAAATTCTTTTTTTCTTTTAAATCCCAGTAGTTTTGAGTCTGGATAATCCTACATCGCCTGTGCCCTTCAGGATAAGCCTGTAGGTGATGTGTATCTATGTTAAATGAGTAGGGCGATATGTTCTATAGAACTTTAGAAGACAGATAACAACAAAGAATTTCATTTTTAGTTTAAGAATTGTTAATCTGTAGCTTTTCTCTCAAGGAGCAATCAAATAATAGGGGTAGCTGACGGAAAAGGCACTCCTAGATAATGATATAAAACCATTTTCTCTGTGACAAAGCAACATGAATCTTAGTTTTCTTTATAGTAAAAACATGTAATCATACTACCCAAAAGGGAACTGAGTTCATTTGAGAACATTTAAAAAGATATAACACTTCATGTTTGAATGTTTTCACTGCCAATTTTTAAATCCTTTTATTGAAAATATGGACTGAAGAAGAAAAGGCTTCACAGATCTCATGTTGAAAGCTAAAGAAAGCATATTCACTTTATGTGTGATAATGACTTCATCTTTACTTGCATAAAGATCTTTCACCTACATTAATTCATTTCAATTGTCAGAACAATCCTTTGAAATTTGTATTATTATCATATCCCTTTATGAATGACAACCTGGGGCTTGAAAGAAGTGAGTCACTGGAGGAGAGTTTTGGCACCAACGAGAGTGCCTGGGGAACACAGCCAGTGGTAATATTTACTGAATGAATGACTTCCTAGTATCATACTGACAATAAACACAAGGACAGAGAAGGGAAGTCATTTATGTCCTCACAGCATTGGATGGGCAGCAGTGGCATCATCAGGAGCCCCAGACAGTCCAGATCACTGCTCCCTGCACCTTGTCCTCAGCCCCAAATGCACATACACCAAGGGCCCCACCGAGTTGGCTATCCAGTAAGCTAGCCACCTGGCCTTTCCTCTCTGCAGCAGCCTAGAGCCACACACAGAAGTACATTAGGTTCCTGAAGAAGGAGGCCTTTCCAGCTTCCAGTTTCAGGATCACCCATAGTGACAACTTACTCCTTCTGCATGCCTGCCCATTAGCCTTGGCTTGACTGTATTGCTGGAGGTTTGCTTTCCACAGCCTTCTGATGCAGACATCATGAGCTTCAGGCTTCACATCCACAGTAGTGCCTGTTTTCCTCTGTGCATACACTCCCTCTACATATCTGCCTCTAACTTTGGCTCACCTGCAACCCTCTAGGTTGTCTCTATTTGCCTAGAGCCTGTGAAGCTGGCAACCTAGGGAAATTCTTCACCATCCATCATTTTCTTCAATGAGGTATTCCTCTGTGGAGGAATCAGTTCTCCATCAGTTTTAAGATGCCTTTACAGTTTTCCTTTGAATCCTATAGTTACTCTCATATGAGAATGTAATACATCTTTATATTAAGACTTCCCTGTTTAAATTACTGTGTGATTTCTGTCTTCTGACTGAACTATACTGATAGAGAGGGCTTGAAAGGACAGTAAGAATCTGGGGAAATAAAAGGGAAATTCTACTCCTCTGAACCATTAATTTGCAACTCAGGTATTTATATCTGACTTGCCAGTTATTGAGCTTTAATAACTGTGTATCTTTCAGTCAACTAAGAAACATATTGGTTGTTAAAATTTACTTATTCCTTGCAAGATAATACACATGAAAGTGTTTAGAAAAACAATAAGAAAGGCCTATTTATCTCATTATATACAAATTATGATGCTATTCTTTAAGGAACTTTAGGGTTGTTTAGTATATATACCTAAGTGTGAAGACAAAAGTGACTCCATCTTGGATGCTAATCTGTCAAGTTAACTTCTGATTATCTCCAGTACCATGAAAGCTGTCTGATTCCTATTTTATTTACTGTCTTTAGTGTAAAAACTAGCACTTATTATAAAATCTTCCTTTAGATCAAAGCGACCTTGATGTTATTGCACAAATTATAGACTATGTGCATAGTCTTATGATGCATATAGCATTCTTGCCCGTTCTGGAGAGTTGCCTTTGTCTCTATAGAGCACGTTTCCAATGGCATATAAATTCTGAATTTGGGAAGTAATGGTACAGAGATCTACCTGTCCTGCCACGCAAGACCATGGTTCTGTCGAAAAGTGACCCAATATATCGTCCTTTACCAATACACAGAATTTTCCTGCCTCATTCTTTAGTTTCTTGGCCCTTTATGTGTTTGCAGGTTGCTTTGCATATATGGCCCTTTCATGGAATACTATGACTCAGACATAATAAATGGATAAGATTCTCAATTGTAGAAAGTTCCTTTCCATGTAAAGAATGAGAGAAAAACTTGCAAATGGAATCCCAATTGATAATCTCATTTGATTTCTATATTAACAGAATTTACTGACATTTCTGTTTAGTCTGCTAAACTGCAAGGTTACTTAACTTCAGCCAATTTTAAGGGATTTCTAATGGTTTAGGCTGGGTTATTTATTTATTTATTTTTAGATGGAGTTTCACTCTGTTTCCCAGGCTGGAGTGCAGAGGCACAATCTCGGCTCACTGCAGCCTCTGTCTCCTGGCTTCAAGCGATTCTCCTTAGGCTGGGTTAATTTTGGTTAATCTAGCTTAAAGAACAAAGAACAAGAAAGCTAAAGAGCTGATTTCCTGACTTGTTAAACACCTCCAGTTAGAATGTTTTATTTACTGTAGTTATACTCCACAACCCCTCTTTATGCCAATGTGTTCTGCGTGACCTGTGCTGTCATCCACCAGAAGAAACCTCAAGACAGCTGGAAAGAAATACAGATGAGCAGGGCAATGTGTGTGCTCCATAGATAGAAAATTTTATGCAATGAAGATCATGAAAACATAGATAGTCTAATAAACAGTTAACATTTATGGAGCATGTTCTATGTGCCAAGCATGCCTTATTGCTTATAAGAAAATGCCCATCTGGTTTCCTTTACCATTTTGAAACACCACAACAAATATATTATACTCAGGAGATAACCTGCTGCTCTTTAGCTGTTGCATCTCTTTAGCTGGCCAGAAAGACACTTGACTCTGAGGTGATCCAACGCCCTAAAGCAGAAGAATCACACAAAGAAACCAACACAGATATTTAATTGAGCATAGTTTCAAAATAGATAACCAACAGATGGGATTACTAATGTGCTAAAACCCCATCGTCTCAGCCCAAAATCTCCTTAAGCTGATAAGCAACTTCAGCAAAGTCTCAGGATACAAAATCAACGTGCAAAAATCACAAGCATTTTTATACACCAATAACAGACAGAGAGCCAAAGCATGAGTGTACTCCCATTCACAACTGCTTCAAAGAGAATAAAATACCTAGGAATCCAACTTGCAAGGGATGTGAAGGTCCTCTTCAAGGAGAACTACAAACCACTGCTCAAAGAAATAAAAGAGGGCACAAACAAATGGAAGAATATTCCATGCTCATGGATAGGAAGAATCAATATCATGAAAATGGCCATACTGCCCAAGGTAATTTATAGATTCAATGCCATCCCCATCAAGCTACCAATGACTTTCTTCACAGAATTGGAAAAAGCTACTTTAAAGTTCATATGGAACCAAAAAAGAGCCCGTATTGCCAAGACAATCCTAACCCAAAAGGACAAAGCTGGAGGCATCACGCTACCTGACTTCAAACTATATTATAAGGCTACAGTAACCAAAACAGCATGGTACTGGTACCAAAACAGAGATATAGACCAATGGGACTGAACAGAGCCCTCAGAAATAATATCACACATCTACAACTATCTGATCTTTGACAAACCTGACAAAAACAAGAAATAGGGAAAGGATTCCCTATTTAATAAATGGTACTGGGAAAACTGGCTGGCCATATGTAGAAAGCTGAAACTGGATTCCTTCCTTACACCTTATACAAAAATTAATTCAAAATGGATTAAAGATTTAAATGTTAGATCTAAAACCATAAAAACCCTGGAAGAAAACCTAGGCAATACCATTCAGGCCATAGACATGGGCAAGGACTTCATGTCTAAAACACCAAAAGCAATGGCAACAAAAGCCAAAATTGACAAATGGGACCTAATTAACCTAAAGAGCTTCTGCACAGCAAAAGAAACTACCATCAGAATGGACAGGCAACATACAGAATGGGAGAAAATTTTTGCAATCTACTCATCTGACAAAGGGCTAATATCCAGAATCTACAAAGAACTTAAATTTACAAGAAAAAAATCAAACAACCCCATCAAAAAGTGGGCAAAGGAGATGAACAGACACTTCGCAAAATAAGACATTTATGCAGCCAACAGACACATGAAAAAATGCTCATCATCACTGGCCATCAGAGAAATGCAAATCAAAACTACAATGAGATACCATCTCACACCAGTTAGAAGGGCAATCATTAAAAAGTCAAGAAACAACAGGTGCTGGAGAGGATGTGGAGAAATAGGAATACTTTTACACTGTTGTGGGACTGTAAACTAGTTCAACCATTGTGGAAGATGGTGTGGCGATTCCTCAAGGATCTACAAGTAGAAATACCATTTGACCCAGCCATCCTCTTTACTAGGTATATACCCAAAGGATTGTAAATCATGCTGCTATAAAGACATATGTACATGTATGTTTATTGTGGCACTATTCACAATAGCAAAGACTTGGAACCAACCCAAATGTCCATCAATGATAGACTGGATTAAGAAAATGTGGCACATATACACCATGGAATACTATGCAGCCATAAAAAAGGATGAGTTCATATCCTTTGTAGGGACATGGATGAAACTGGAAACCATCATTCTCAGCAAACTATCACAAGGACAGAAAACCAAACACCACATGTTCACACTCACAGGTGGGAATTGAACAATGAGAACACTTGGACACAGGAAGGGGAATATCACACACTGGGGCCTGTTGTGGGGTGGGAAAAGTGGGGATGGATAGCATTCGGAGATATACCTAATGTAAATGACAAGTTAATGGGTGCAGCACACCAACATGGCACATGTATACATATGTAACAAACGTGAACATTGTGCACATGTACCCTAGAACTTAAAGTATAAAAAAAAAAAAAAAAAAAAAGAACTTCTGATAATCTAGGAAGCTAATAGGTTACTTTTCCAAAGTTTTGGAAAAAATTCAGGAGACATAGTTGAAAAATAATGATTGAACTCTTTAAGTGATTTGTTTGACCAGGTTACCTTTTTGTGCCCTCGTATTTGCAATTCCTTATATTTATGTAGCAAATTGGAAACTGGTGCTTCATAGTTTACTTGATATCATCACATAGGTTTTCTCTCCTGACCCTTAAAAATTGATGTGAAGTAGATAAGAAACTGTTTTATTCCTCAGATAGAAGAGGAAAGTAAGCTAAAGAGAAGTTACGTAATTGGTTCAAAAAGACAAACTGGAAATGGTACCCTTGTTTTCATATTTGCACCCCTGATCTCACTTGATTGCATCACACTGTCTCTCAAATATCACCACCTAGGCCTCAGTGTGTTTTGGATGTTTTTTTGTTTTGTTTTGTTTTTTTCTTTGTGGTGTGGGAAACAACCTCTGAATGCCAGAATCAAGTCATCCTACAGGAAAGGACTTACTATTGTAGAGGAAAACATACTCTACAACCTCAGAAAATATAAAGAAAGCCCTATGGGTTAAGGAAGTATTTTCTTCTTCATTTGCTTATTATTTGTACTCAGAGGCTGTGATCTGCTGGTGTGAGCCACATTCTGTGTGGCTTTCTGTCATGTTAATTTTGCACTCAGCCACCTTCTTTTTTATTGCATACAATAACAGCACTGCACACTCAGAATTATTTTGCCATCCTGCTGTGAAAGCTTGCCTCCGCCCTTTTTTTAAATGGAGACGTTAATTCATTACTATTTAGAGACTGAAAAAGATTGGTTAGTATACATATAAATAATTTAGGCATTCATCAGGAATTAGTTGCTTTCAAATACCAAGAATGCTCAATAAACAGTTGATGAAAAACTAAAACGTATCTTAGAGGAGATGAATTATCAGAAGAGTGGGATCTTACTGTGTGATTTGGTCTGTTATTAAAAGCATTAGTAGGCCGGGCGCGGTGGTTCACGCCTGTAATCTCTGCACTTTGGGAGGCCGAGGTGGGCGGATCAGGAGGTCAGGAGATGGAGACCATCCTGGCTAAAATGGTGAAATCCCGTCTCCACTAAAAAATACAAAAAAATTAGTTGGACGTGGTGGCACTTGCCTGTAGTCCCAGCTACTCGGGAGGCTAAGGCAGGAGAATCACTTGAACCCGGGAGGCAGAGGTTGCAGTGAGCCAAGATCGCGCCACTGCACTCTAGCCTGGGTGACAGAGCAAGACTCTGTCTCAAAAAAAAAAAAAAAAAAAAAAAAAAACGTAGTGAACAGTTTACTTCCTTATAGGACTTGAATACAAGAGAATCAGAAACATTGACCTTTTTATGTATGTGTGAAAACAGGAAATTTTACAAATAAATTCTGAATCACATTATTTTCTTGTTTTTCCCACTGAAAAACCTGATACGTTGTAAAGAAAAACAAGAAAATTCCACAAACTTACCAATGCTCCTCTAGGGAGCTGAGGAAATACTATAAGCCTTGATTTCTATCCCTCTGAGTCATAATTTTAACTTTTTATGAACCTATTACCTATCTAAGTTTCTAGAGATACTTTTTAAAAATCAGTTTTTATAGATTTACTCCTTAAGTTTTACACTTAATTTATCTGTTCTATAGTCATTTCAAACTATTTCAAATAGTTGTTCTCCATAGGAAACCGTATCACAATATCAGAAGCATCTAGGAAACATTTTAAAACACACCTCTGTTTTCTTTTTCCCTTCCCTACTGAGCTGTGCCCCGATTTGTGAAGTCATTCCTTATAAAAGTCCTTGGAACAAATTCATGGAAGCGCTGGTAAGATCATTCTTCCCTAAGCCTTTTTGGCAGCATAGTCAACCAGATAGCAAAGAATTTTACTGATGATGAACAAGAGTCCCAAATCACCCAAGCTTAGCAAAACACACAAAATAAACTGGGGCAATAAAATATGAGAAGCAAATTACATTTTTAATATTCTTTCCATGTTAATAATCTCTAGACTGTTACTGACAATAGTTGCAAGGAATTTAAAAATGCATTACCTATGTACAGTCATGCTCCCAATGGTTTATTATAATAAGATTTTAATCTGACAGAGTTGTTCCAATTCATTCCTCCAAGATATTATTACTTTGCAGAATAACCAAAAGGTGGGCAAATGCTTATCTGACATACTCTAGGGCGTTTATCATTAGCTCTGGATACCTATACCTGAGGAATTCAACATAATCAATCATGATACTTGAAAATTAACGGTGTTAAGCACTTTAGGGACAGCTTAAGTATTTCCCAGAAGAGAGACCTAGAATTGGGTATGGGCCAAGGGAAAAGTTATAAAGACAGATTCTGGACACACAAAAATAAAGATAAAGCAGAGAGAACGAGTATCCAATGTTAGGCATCCTTGACTTTGTTCATGATCTCTCATTTTTCTAAGACTTGAAATTGTAAATATTTGAGAATCCCTGCCCTCTCTGAGGTCCTCCTTAACCCTCCTATGTGGGACTGATTCTCTTCCTCATGCGTTCTCATCACTATAGGGACCTGCCCCTCTTTTAGCTCTTTACTTAAGTAATAGTCTCCACTTCCTGCCATTGCTGTAGTACAGCTATAGCTAATTAGATAAGGAGAAAAAAATGGATCTAAAAGATCTCATCCATAGATGGGCCAAAACTTTTGATCTGAAGTGAAAATATGGTCCAGACCAATCAAATTTCCCTCTTGGGATTCTGGAATGGAAATGCAGTTCCTGGGAAGAGAGCCAAGGCAGAAAATTACAAAAACTCAAAGGCTGAGTCTAGATGAGGAAAAGACTTTGTACACTTACTGATCTTATGCAGGGTAAAAAGGGGTAATTATTATAACAGAAAGTGGATAATCAGAAAAATTATCCAAAACTTGGAAACAGATAAAAGAGACTACTGGATATTCCTTCAGGGCAGTACTGGGCTCAGTTTTCTATTGATAGGGTATTTTATAACTCAGTGGGAACAGAAGATAAATTATAGATTTTTGTCCGGTAGACAAGCAAACAATTTTTGTTCATTGGAACAGATACAGCAAAAGTTGCAATTTATGGCACAGGAAGACATTAACCACCTTTGCATCTAAGCCAGCTATCTAACCTTAATATTCTTTTATTAAATTCCCTACATATATCTTGCTTCTTAAATGTTCTTTGGGCATGGTTCAATATATTTAATATCTTTCCCATTAACTAGTAAATTAAATAAAAGCTTTGGGAAATATTTGTTTTATATTCATATGAAATCATTTTTATAGTATTTTGGGAATTCTTCTTCTTTCTTTTTTTTTGAGACAGGGTCTTGCTCTGTTGCCCAGGCTGGAGTACAGTGGCATGATCTCTTTGCCTCCTGGGTTCAAGTGATTCTTATGCCTCAACCTCCCAAGTAACTGGGATTACAGGTGCTTGGCACTACACCTGGTTAATTTTTGTATTTTTAGTACAGATGGGGTTTTGCCATGTCACCCAGGCTGGTCTCAAACTCCTGGGCTCAGGTGATTTGCCTGCCTCAGCCTCCAAAGTGCTGGGATTACAGGCGTGAGCCATTGTGCCTGCCCTTGGGGATTATTCTTTAACAGTTTTGGCAGTCATCCATTGATGTGCTAAATAAAAGTCACCTAACAGAGATAAGTAAATTGTGTTGTCTGTTGTATACCTCATGGGCTACTAAACCCAGGTACATGTTTTCTTGGCTCCCAGTGTGAATTTCAAATGATAGGAGAACTTCAAACGTTTCTGACTCTCTTTTTCCCTCTAGTTTCATTCCTTGTTACTTGCCTGATTTTATCATGGCCAGCATGTTATTCCCTCTGAGTGGCAATTAAAACTGTGAATTTGGCTTTATGATCTGACCATTTGGTGACTGCTGTTGTTAAAATAAAGATCATTAGACTGACGGAATGGACCCTGTGGCAATAAGATACCAAATTATAAACAAGAGCTGAGCCCATGCCAGGCAAGGGTTAAGTTATGCACCTTTATACATGAGGAATAAACTATATTCTAAGTATCACAAGGTTCTTTTTCTTTAGCAGCTACATAAGCACTGGCTTTGAGATAAGCAATACGGAAACAATTGTGGCTCACCTACTGCCTCTTGGTTCAACAAGCTGACCTCTTTGTTCAACAGGCTATACATATAGCTTTGATTGGGCAAGAGACTGATTTCAGTAACTTTGTCCTGATAAGAGATCACCAGCCATGGACTGGTTCTTGCCTATTTACAGAGGCTGAGCACTGAGTGTCTTTGTGTCCTCTGCTTCACCTCTTAATGCACAGGGCCTAAGTGTAATGCATTTAAATGTTAGGTTTCCACCCCAAAGTAAACAAGGGACATATGTAACATGTATATTTGCTCACTAAACAATTGCGTGTCCCCCTGTTCATGAATATTCACAGCTTCTCCTATAACCTGCTGAGTATGTATACTTAGCCAATCCATTCAGCATAAATTCCTGTTTCACCCTCCCTCCTTCAAAGTGCCTCCTCTCAGTCTCTGCTGGAGAGTACTCTTCCCAGTCTGTCAGGATGGCCACTCTGCAGACTGCAACCCTTTATAAGAAATAAAGCTCTCCTCTTGTTACCATGGGTCCTTGCTCCCAGAGCTCACAAGATGGTGGCAGGCTGCTTCGAAAATGGTGGTGGGCCACTTCCAAGATGGTGGCAAGTCTCGTGTTCTCTGACCTGGGGTTCTTGGCCTCACAGATTTCAAGGAATGGAATCTTGGGCCATGCGGTGAGTGTTACAGCTCTATAAGAAGCTGTGGGTCATGGAAGAAAACCATGGAACCCAGTGACTAGTGTTCAGCTCAGTCAGGACAAACCCAGGCACTTAGCTGTGCAGGAACAATGGCAAGTCTTTAGCTCCATCGGGAGTGGCAATGGGTGCCTCACTGGATCAGGAGCACAGCGGACACCCTGCCGGATCTGGAGGGATGGAAGTCAGTGGCAGGTCTGCGACTGCGGCAAACAGTAGTGGTGGATGGCCAGGGAAAGCTCAGCTTGAGCAGTAACAAAACACGGACCAGAAGAATGCAGTTGCAAGATTTATAGAGTGAAATAGAGTGAAAACAGGGCTCCCATACAAGGGGAGGGGACCTGAAGGGGGTTGCCATTGCCAGCTTGAATGCCTGGGTTTATATCCTGATCCTTGTCCCTCCCGCTGTGCTCTCAGGCAATAGATGATTGGCTATTTCTTTACCTCCTGTTTTTGGCTAATTAGCATTTTAGTGAGCTCTCTGATTGGTCCAGTGTGGGCTAAGTTGCAAGCACCCTGTTCAAAGGTGGATGCAGTCACCTTCCCAGCTAGACTTAGGGATTTTTAGTTGTCCTAGGAAATCCCAGCTAGTCCTGTCTCTCACTCTCCAAGTCTATGTAAATCATGATTCTTCAGTTGACACTGTGGAAGGAAGATGGAAATCCGTTGTTTGCTGGGTGAGAGAGAACAGAATCCAGCTTGTTCGTCCATTTTGTTTGGTTGTATTCATGAGCGCAAATCAGTTAAAAATTTTATGCCCACTAAGGAAAAAAAAGGTTGTTTGAGCTCTAGACTCATGAGTTTTTGTATTATTATGCTGTGATATTTTGTAAAATATATTTGGTCTGTGACCCCATTTCCTGGCATACACCTCATAAAAGCTGTAGAAACTCCAAAATGGTATCTTTTTGTATGCTAAGTTTTTGACTGATAACTGGCAGCCTGTAAGTAGCTTCAATATGGAGACTGGTCACCAAAAAGACCAAGGGAGGATTCCAGGGTTGGGACTTTCAGCCCACATCCCAGCCTCCAGGAAGGAGAGAGGGGCTGAACGTTGTTGACACTAATGGCTGATGGTTTATTCAGTCATGCCTACATAATGAATCCTCCATATACCCCCGCAAAAAAACAAAAAATTTGAAAGCTTTCAGGTAGCTGAACACGCGGAGGTTGCCGGAGGGTGGTATGCCCAAGGAGAACATGGAAGTTCCACACCCCTTGCCCCTTCCCCCATACCTGGCCCTAGGCATCTTTTTATCTGTATCCTTTGTAATATCCTTTATAATAAACCAATACATATAAGTAAGTTTCCCTAAGTTCTGTGAGCCACCCTAGCAAATTAATTGCACCCAAAGAGGGAGTTGTGAGAACCCCAACTTGAAGTGGGCCAGTCAGAAGTCCCAGAGGCTGGAACTTACAACTGGTGTCTGAAGGGGGTGGAAGCCTTGGGGAACTGAGCTCTCAACCTGTGAAATCTGCGGCCATCTCCAAGTAGAAAGCATCAGAATTGAGTTAGAGGACGCCCAGGTGGTGTCTGCTGATAGGTATGTGCCCCCCCCGCCCACAATTTAGTCATAGAAGATTGATTGTTGATTGTTGTTGTGCAAGAACAGAATAAAAGCCATTTGTGTTTTTCTGCTCATGTGTTCACTTCATATCTGCGTATCTGTGACTGATTTGTAAAACAAGCTAAAAACTGTGTGACTGTGATCAGAAAAGCCTTTACCTCTCATTGTGTCTGAAATGTTTTTCTAACTCTGGAAAGTGTTAACATATTAGATTATGTTTCTGAAATTACTGGAATTTTTTTTCTGATTGGTTTAATAGATAAATAAGTCATTATAAGAATACAATATTTACTAAATTTGCAAAAATAAAGAGATGAAGCTTCTAATTATTTTAAATGTGCTAGACTTTTAAGGAAAGAACATCCTTACATAAGCTGCTAACTCAAAATCATTTTTTAAATAAAGTCTAAGTTTCTATAATTATGATTGGTATTTGGACAAATCAGACTGAATTAATAATTCTGGCTTAAAAATCAATCATAGCTTTTTGGTTTTTTCTTGAGTTATTCATGATGGAATGTGAAATAAGAATACTCAAAAAATAAAAAAAGGGTTATGTTTGTTTTCTCACGAAAAGACATGTTCAGATGAACTTCTAAGCCTTCTTGTTATATTGGCTTCCTGACCAAATAGTTAACATTACTCCTGTGTACTGATTAAGATTATGAATAATGCAAATTTGTGTTAAACTGAATTGAATAATAATTCCAACAAACACTTTTATAGTGGTAGTCATGTTTTAGAGTGTGTCAACTTAAATATGATTTCCAAAATCCTTAGGTAATTCAGCTACTTGTACTAATGTTAAATTGAGTTACCTTTTGAATAATTTTTGAATAGTTGGATACTTTACAATTAAGATGGACTACTGAACCCTTGATCATTAAGCATAATTGTAAGTTTATTAACTTTTGCTTCTGATTTTACTATACTCTATAGAGTAGATGTGTCTTTGGGGTATGTTGATGAACATGTTCGTTTTTGCTTCATTATTAAGGTAAGAACGGGATAAAAAAGAGGTGTGTTGTTGTGAAGTATTAAATTTTTTTTTTAAATTTATTTATTATTATTATACTTTAAGTTGTAGGGTACATGTGCATAACGTGCAGGTTTGTTACATATGTATACTTGTGCCTTGTTGGTGTGCTGCACCCATCAACTCGTCATTTACATCAGGTATAACTCCCAATGCAATCCCTCCCCCTTCCCCCCTCCCCATGATAGGCCCCGGTGAGTGATGTTCCCCTTCCTGAGTCCAAGTGATCTCATTGTTCAGTTCCCACCTATGAGTGAGAACATGCGGTGTTTGGTTTTCTGTTCTTGTGATAGTTTGCTAAGAATGATGGTTTCCAGCTGCATCCATGTCCCTACAAAGGACACAAACTCATCCTTTTTGATGGCTGCATAGTATTCCATGGCGTATATGTGCCACATTTTCTTAATCCAATCTGTCACTGATGGACATTTGGGTTGATTCCAAGTCTTTGCTATTGTGAATAGTGCCGCAATAAACATACGTGTGCATGTGTCTTTATAGCAGCATAATTTATAATCCTTTGGGTATATACCCAGTAATGGGATGGCTGGGTCATATGGTACATCTAGTTCTAGATCCTTGAGGAATCGCCATACTGTTTTCCATAATGGTTGAACTAGTTTACAATCCCACCAACAGCGTAAAAGTGTTCCTATTTCTCCACATCCTCTCCAGCACCTGTTGTTTCCTGACTTTTTAATGATCGCCATTCTAACTGGTGTGAGATGGTATCTCATTGTGGTTTTGATTTGCATTTCTCTGATGGCCAGTGATGATGAGCATTTTTTCATGTGTCTGTTGGCTGTAGGAATGTCTTCTTTTGAGAAATGTCTGTTCATATCCTTTGCCCACTTTTTGATGGGGTTGTTTGTTTTTTTCTTGTAAATTTGTTTGAGTTCTTTGTAGGTTCTGGATATTAGCCCTTTGTCAGATGAGTAGATTGCAAAAATTTTCTCCCATTCTGTAGGTTGCCTGTTCACTCTGATGGTAGTTTCTTTTGCTGTGCAGAAGCTCTTTAGTTTAATGAGATCCCATTTGTCAATTTTGGCTTTTGCTGCCGTTGCTTTTGGTGTTTTAGACATGAAGTCTTTGCCCATGCCTATGTCCTGAATGGTACTACCTAGGTTTTCCTCTAGGATGTTTATGGTATTAGGTCTAACATTTAAGTCTCTAATCCATCTTGAATTAATTTTCGTATAAGGAGTAAGGAAAGGATCCAGTTTCAGCTTTGTACTTATGGCTAGCCAATTTTCCCAGCACCATTTATTAAATAGGGAATCCTTTCCCCATTTCTTGTTTCTCTCAGGTTTGTCAAAGATCAGATGGCTGTAGATGTGTGGTATTATTTCTGAGGACTCTGTTCTGTTCCATTGGTCTATATCTCTGTTTTGGTACCAGTACCATGCTGTTTTGGTTACTGTAGCCTTGTAGTATAGTTTGAAGTCAGGTAGCGTGATGCCTCCAGCTTTGTTCTTTTGACTTAGGATTGTCTTGGAGATGCGGGCTCTTTTTTGGTTCCATATGAACTTTAAAGCAGTTTTTTCCAATTCTGTGAAGAAACTCGTTGGTAGCTTGATGGGGATGGCATTGAATCTATAAATTACCTTGGGCAGTATGGCCATTTTCACGATATTGATTCTTCCTATCCATGAGCATGGTATGTTCTTCCATTTGTTTGTGTCCTCTTTTATTTCACTGAGCAGTGGTTTGTAGTTCTCCTTGAAGAGGTCCTTTACATCCCTTGCAAGTTGGATTCCTAGGTATTTTATTCTCTTTGAAGCAATTGTGAATGGAAGTTCATTCCTGATTTGGCTCTCTGTTTGTCTGTTACTGGTGTATAAGAATGCTTGTGATTTTTGCACATTAATTTTGTATCCTGAGACTTTGCTGAAGTTGCTTATCAGCTTAAGGAGATTTTGGGCTGAGACAATGGGGTTTTCTAAATATACAATCATGTCATCTGCAAACAGGGACAATTTGACTTCTTCTTTTCCTAACTGAATACCCTTGATTTCTTTCTCTTGCCTGATTGCCCTAGCCAGAACTTCCAACACTATGTTGAATAGGAGTGGTGAGAGAGGGCATCCCTGTCTTGTGCCAGTTTTCAAAGGGAATTTTTCCAGTTTTTGCCCATTCAGTATGATATTGGCTGTGGGTTTGTCATAAATAGCTCTTATGATTTTGAGGTACGTTCCATCAATACCGAATTTATTGAGCGTTTTTAGCATGAAGGGCTGTTGAATTTTGTCAAAAGCCTTTTCTGCATCTATTGAGATAATCATGTGGTTCTTGTCTTTGGTTCTGTTTATATGCTGGATTATGTTTATTGATTTGCGAATGTTGAACCAGCCTTGCATCCCAGGGATGAAGCCCACTTGATCATGGTGGATAAGCTTCTTGATGTGTTGCTGAATCCGGTTTGCCAGTACTTTATTGAGGATTTTTGCATCGATGTTCATCAGGGATATTGGTCTAAAATTCTCTTTTTTTGTTGTGTCTCTGCCAGGCTTTGGTATCAGGATGATGTTGGCCTCATAAAATGAGTTAGGGGGGATTCCCTCTTTTTCTATTGATTGGAATAGTTTCAGAAGGAATGGTACCAACTCCTCCTTGTACCTCTGGTAGAATTCAGCTGTGAATCCATCTGGTCCTGGACTTTTTTTGGTTGGTAGGCTATTAACTATTGCCTCAATTTCAGAGCCTGCTATTGGTCTATTCAGGGATTCAACTTCTTCCTGGTTTAGTCTTGGAAGAGTGTAAGTGTCCAGGAAATTGTCCATTTCTTCTAGATTTTCCAGTTTATTTGCGTAGAGGTGTTTATAGTATTCTCTGATGGTAGTTTGTATTTCTGTGGGGTCGGTGGTGATATCCCCTTTATCATTTTTAATTGCGTCGATTTGATTCTTCTCTCTTTTCTTCTTTATTAGTCTTGCTAGTGGTCTGTCAATTTTGTTGATCTTTTCAAAAAACCAACTCCTGGATTCATTGATTTTTTGGAGGGTTTTTTGTGTCTCTATCTCCTTCAGTTGTGCTCTGATCTTAGTTATTTCTTGCCTTCTGCTAGCTTTCGAATGTGTTTGCTCTTGCTTCTCTAGTTCTTTTAATTGCGATGTTAGAGTGTCAATTTTAGATCTTTCCTGCTTTCTCTTGTGGGCATTTAGTGCTATAAATGTCCCTCTACACACTGCTTTAAATGTGTCCCAGAGATTCTGGTATGTTGTATCTTTGTTCTCATTGGTTTCAAAGAACATCTTTATGTCTGCCTTCATTTCGTGATGTACCCAGTAGTCATTCAGGAGCAGGTTGTTCAGTTTCCATGTAGTTGAGCGGTTTTGATTGAGTTTCTTAGTCCTGAGTTCTAGTTTGATTGCACTGTGGTCTGAGAGACAGTTTGTTATAATTTCTGTTTTTGTACATTTTCTGAGGAGTGCTTTACTTCCAATTACGTGATCAATTTTGTAGTAAGTATGATGTGGTGCTGAGAAGAATGTATATTCTGTTGATTTGGGGTGGAGAGTTCTATAGATGTCTATTAGGTCTGCTTGCTGCAGAGATGAGTTCAATTCCTGGATATCCTTGTTAACTTTCTGTCTCGTTGATCTGTCTGATGTTGACAGTGGAGTGTTGAAGTCTCCCATTATTATTGTATGGGAGTCTAAGTCTCTTTGTAAGTCTCTAAGGACTTGCTTGATGAATCTGGGTGCTCCTGTATTGGGTGCATATATATTTAGGAGAGTTAGCTCTTCCTGTTGAATTGATCCCTTTACCATTATGTAATGGCCTTCTTTGTCTCTTTTGATCTTTGATGGTTTAAAGTCTGTTTTATCAGAGACTAGTATTGCAACCCCCGCTTTTTTTTGTTCTCCATTTGCTTGGTAAATCTTCCTCCATCCCTTTATTTTGAGCCTATGTATGTCTCTGCGTGTGAGATGGGTCTCCTGAATACAGCAGACTGATGGGTCTTGACTCTTTATCCAGTTTGCCAGTCTGTGTCTTTTAATTGGAGCATTTAGTCCATTTACATTTAAGGTTAAGATTGTTATGTGTGAACTTGATCCTGCCATTATGATATTAACTTGTTATTTTGCTCGTTAGTTGATGCAGTTTCTTCCTTGCCTCGATGGTCTTTACATGTTGGCATGTTTTTGCAATGGCTGGTACCGGCTGTTCCTTTCCATGTTTAGTGCTTCCTTCAGGGTCTCTTGTAAGGCAGGCCTAGTGGTGACAAAATCTCTAAGCATTTGCTTATCTGAAAGGATTTTATTTCTCCTTCACTTATGAAACTTAGTTTGGCTGGATATGAAATTCTGGGTTTAAAATTCTTTTCTTTAAGAATGTTGAATATTGGCCCCCACTCTCTTCTGGCTTGTAGAGTTTCTGCCGAGAAATCTGCTGTTAGTCTGATGGGCTTCCCTTTGTGGGTAACCCGACCTTTCTCTCTGGCTGCCCTTAAGATTTTTTCCTTCATTTCAACTTTGGTGAATCTGGCAATTATGTGTCTTGGAGTTGCTCTTCTCGAGGAGTATCTTTGTGGTGTTCTCTGTATTTCCTGGATTTGAATGTTGCCCTGCTCTACTAGGTTGGGGAAGTTCTCCTGGATGATATCCTGAAGAGTGTTTTCCAACTTGGTTCCATTTTCCCCCTCACTTTCAGGCACCCCAATCAGACGTAGATTTGGTCTTTTTACATAATCCCATACTTCTTGCAGGCTTTGTTCATTTCTTTTTCTTCTTTTTTCTTTTGGTTTCTCTTCTCGCTTCATTTCATTCATTTGATCCTCAATCGCTGATACTCTTTCTTCCAGTTGATCGAGTCGGTTACTGAAGCTTGTGCATTTGTCACGTATTTCTCGTGTCATGGTTTTCATCTCTTTCATTTCGTTTAGGACCTTCTCTGCATTAATTACTCTAGCCATCAATTCTTCCACTTTTTTTTCAAGATTTTTAGTTTCTTTGCGCTGGGTACGTAATTCCTTCTTTAGCTCTGAGAAATTTGATGGACTGAAGCCTTCTTCTCTCATCTCGTCAAAGTCATTCTCCGTCCAGCTTTGATCCGTTGCTCGCGATGAGCTGCACTCCTTTGCCGGGGGAGATGCGCTCTTATTTTTTGAATTTCCAGCTTTTCTGCCCTGCTTTTTCCCCATCTTTGTGGTTTTATCTGCCTCTGGTCTTTGATGATGGTGATGTACTGATGGGGTTTTGGTGTAGGTGTCCTTCCTGTTTGATAGTTTTCCTTCTAACAGTCAGGACCCTCAGCTGTAGGTCTGTTGGAGATTGCTTGAGGTCCACTCCAGACCCTGTTTGCCTGGGTATCAGCAGCAGAGGCTGCAGAAGATAGAATATTTCTGAACAGCGAGTGTACTTGTCTGATTCTTGCTTTGGAAGCTTCCTCTCAGGGGTGTACTCCACCCTGTGAGGTGTGGGGTGTCAGACTGCCCCTAGTGGGGGATGTCTCCCAGTTAGGCTGCTCAGGGGTCAGGGACCCACTTGAGCAGGGAGTCTGTCCCTTCTCAGATGTCAACCTCCGTGTTGGGAGATCCACTGCTCTCTTCAAAGCTGTCAGACAGAGTCGTTTGCGTCTGCAGAGTTTTCTGCTGTGTTTGTTATTGTTTACTGTGCCCTGTCCTCAGAGGTGGAGTCTACAGAGACAGGCAGGTTTCCTTGAGCTGCTGTGAGCTCCACCCAGTTCGAGCCTCCCAGCAGCTTTGTTTACCTACTTAAGCCTCAGCAATGGCGGGCGCCCCTCCCCCAGCCTCGCTGCTGCCTTGCCGGTAGATCACAGACTGCTGTGCTAGCAATGAGGGAGGCTCCGTGGGTGTGGGACTCTCCCGGCCAGGTGTGGGATATGATCTCCTGGTGTGCCTGTTTGCTTAAAGCGCAGTATTGGGGTGGGAGTTACCCGATTTTCCAGGTGTTGTGTGTCTCAGTTCCCCTGGGTAGGAAAAGGGATTCCCTTCCCCCTTGCGCTTCCCAGGTGAGGCAATACCTCGCCCTGCTTCAGCTCTCGCTGGTCGGGCTGCAGCAGCTGACCAGCACTGATCGTCCGGCACTCCCCAGTGAGATGAACCCAGTACCTCAGTTGAAAATGCAGAAATCACCGGTCTTCTGTGTCGCTCGCGCTGGGAGTTGGAGACTGGAGCTGTTCCTATTCGGCCATCTTGCTCCGCCGTGAAGTATTAAATTATTACTATGCATGAGATTTGCTTGTCTGTTAAAGTTAATGACAGATTAACTACCTTTTGGTTCTTTCTGTAAAATAGAATTGTTACTTTAATTAAAAGTTATAATTAATTTGGATGGTTGAGCCTATGTTAGGATAACTATAGCTGGGTATATGATTATATTTTTCATAGAAAAAGGAGAGTGTCTTTGTTTTAAAGGGCCGCTCTGTTCTAGAACATGAAAGAGCATAGTGAAAGACAAGGGTTGAGGGAGAAGACAAATGCCGAGAGGATTGAAAGGGGTAAATTTATCTGCTTTGGTCTATAACACTTTTTTTTTTTTAAGAGATGAGGTCTTGCTATACTGTCCAGGCTGGAATGCAGTGGCCATTCATAGGAGTGATCCCACTTCAAGCATGGGAGTTTTGACCTGCTCTGTTTCTACCCTGGGCCAATTCACCCCTCCTTAGGCGACTTGCTGGTCCTCTGCTCCTGAAAGGTCACCATATTGATGCTGAACTTAGTGTGGACACCAGATTGGAATAGCACACTGCAGCCTAGAACTCCTGGCATCTTGCAACCCTCTTGTCTCAGCCTCTTTAGGAGCTGGGACTACAGGCCTGCTCTGTTGAGCCACACTATAATACTTTTAAGTCTGTAAAGGACCTGTAAAATTTGTTAAATTTGGCAAAGTTCATACAATTTTGATGGACAAGCTGATTTAAGGAGAAAAAAGGAACTCACAAAACTTTTACTGCCAAATATATTAATGTAAAACTAGAATATGGTTATCTCTTTGGTAAGATAAAAAATTGGTGTCAGAGCTTTACCTTCCATGTAATCTACCCAAGATATTCCATAACTCATCAGAATAAGCTCTGTTTTTGATTGGCTTTGTAATGTACTTTTTTAAAGGAAGAATATCTCCTCACTTACAAAGAGCTGAATTTCCATAATGTGTTTTTATGTCCATTTGAATATATTTTATTGTCACCTTGACTAAGTAGATAACCAAGTGTTATTTCTCAGAGATCCACAATCCAATATTAATCAAACTACCATATTTTTAAATACTTTTTGCCTTTATCAACACTGGATTTCAAATTAAGAAAAAATAAAGTGAAATTTCAGGATATTTTTTCACACGAGGTTATTTTTGAAATTTCATACAAAGTCCATGGAAATTTGCAATAATTATTTTTGTGCCTTATAAAAAAGTATGCTAAAATAATTAGATTTGTTTGGTGTGCTCCGTATTTCTTAATTAGATTAACATGATTATAAAAGCTGTATAGGAAGAATAGTCAAATCAGAAAAGATGCCCAGTCTATCTGAGGTTACATTTGTGTAGGAAATGTGCTGTCCATAGAGATGTTTCACAAATTGCACACTTTATGGGAAGGCCATGAAGATTTTTCAGTGCTTTAGTAATCCATAATAAGGTTTTACCCTCAAGGGAAACAGTTATCAGCTTCTTAGGAAATAGTAATGTGCTGCACGTCAATGGAAACTTGTACTCTCCTCCACACTCATGTTATTGGTCACTAGATTAAAATAATCACAGTTACTCAGTCTCACTCTCAAACAAGTTTCTGCTTCCCTCTAATACTTGCTTGAAGAACAGGCTATAGCTTCAGGCTATAGTTTGTATTTTAACATAGATGGACTGACTCAGACCCTTGCAGAAAAAACTTTACCAGATACTCTGAATTATTGGGTGCCTCAAAAAACAAACTCTTGGTGTTAGAGTAGGCAGAGAGCCAAACATGAGCTGAGAGGGGAGCCCCTAAGAAAAGGGAAATACCAATGCAGAAAGAAACGCCCCTTAAGATGCTCAGTCCTCATTCACTTTGCAGGTTAACCTGTCAGAATGTAGCTAGATGCATGCTGATAAGGGGAAGAAGGCAAAGAAGAAATTCCTAAGAGATACTAAGGCGCAATTTGTATCCAAAACTGGGCCCACACACATGCACCAACTAATAGGAAGGAAGGGTCCCACAAGGTCTCCCTGCCTAAGGTCTCCCCTAGGCAGGGAGAAGGAGGGGCTTAAGGCAGGAATGGGAAAACTTAAGATAGGAAACAGGTAGAGACTTGAAACAGAGGCAGGAATCTCAAGAAAAAAATCCTACAGCATCAAAACCCACCAGCAGGACTCTCAGGCTGCTGCAAGCCCACTCCCTTCAGCAGTCCACTCTGCCTCACCTTTTCAGAGTGTATTGTCTCTCTAAATAAACTCTTTGCTTTCTATTTTCCTTCAATACATTCTCTTTTTAGGCTAAATCAGTGGCTTGGCAAAATTGTTTCTCCAAGTAAGACTAAGAACTGAATATTCCTGCACTTCCTGGTAACACTGGTGCAGGTCTTCAACTGACCCTGCTTAGACAATTTTCAGATTGTACCAGTGCACTGAGTCAGGATTTTCAGGACTTTTTCCAGACTGAAAGTCAATGTACTTCTAAAATCTGACTTCTGAAGCAATAACCACATCAATAATGAGAGAAATAGAATTGATTTTCTGGGGTGGTGGGGTGGTGGTGGTTATTTTTGATATTACCTGAAATGTTGTATTTTTCATGGATATATGAGCAAGTCCATTTTCCTTCATCTTAAGCCATTTCTGTCTAATCCATTTGGTAGATTATGCTTTTAAAAACTGAAATGAAACATTAAGAAATGGTATTTGAGTTTCACTGACCCCTTGGAATTCAGAAATTACTGAATCTTTTTACTTTTTATGGCAATAGAGTTTATATATATATATATATATATATATATATATATATTTTTTTTTTTTTTTAATGAAGTCTCATTCTGTCACCCAGGCTGGAGTGCAGTGGCACAATATTGGCTCACTGCAACCTCCACCTCCAAGGCTCAACCGATTCTTTGGCCTCAGCCTCCTGAGTAGCTGGGGATTACAGGCATGAGTCACCACACTTGACTAATTTTTGTATTTTTAATAGAGACAGAGTTTTGCCATGTTGGCCAGGCTGGTCCCTAAACTCCTGGCCTCAAGTGACCCACCCACCTTGGCCTCCCAAAGTGCTGGGATTAGAGGCATGAGCACCATGCCCAGCCTATAGTTTATATATATATCTTGTATTAGTCAATTTTTTTATGCTATGAAGAAATGCCTGAGACTGGGTAATTTATAAAGAAAGGAAGTTTAATTGACTCACAGTTTTGCATGGCTGGGGAGGCCTCAAAAAACTTACAATTATGGTGGAAGGTGAAGGGGAAGCAGGCACCTTCTTACATGACGGCGGAAGAGAGAGGGAGAGGGTGAAATGGGGAAGATCCCCTAATACAACCATCAGATTCTGTGAGAACTCACTCACTATTAAGAGAACAGTGTGGGGGAAACTGCCACACGATCCAACTGCCTCCCTCGACCTGTGTGGATTACAGTTTGAGATGAGATTTGGGTGGGGACACAGAGCCAAACCACGAAACCTGTTTTCTTTTCTACCAATACATAATTGCCAAATCAATTCTGCAAACAAATCTGTACCTGGAGTGCCACACTTAACAATAAATCTCATTTAACCAGGTATGACAAGCCCACTTATAAACAGCAAGGATTGATTTTAGCAGAGGAGCCTATGAGTACACAGCCCTCTTAAGAAAACTGGCATGGGGCCTGGCATAGAATATTCTTATCTCAGGTGATAAAGAAGGATGCTCCTTGGCAGGCCATTCCTGAGCAAATCTTGGGAAGCTCAAAAAGAGAAACATTCATTCAAATTTATAGGTACTGTAGGTAGAATCTGGTGAAGAATGTATTCTGGTTTGCTAGGTTCAGGATAGAAGGGCAAATAATAGAGACTTAACAATTAAATCCAAGATTCTTTATGAAAATTTCCAGATGAAAATCAATTATCTTGTATTTGTAGTTGCTTGATGCTGGGTGGCTCTAGATTTGCAGAGTAAAATCAAAGAGGTCTGTGTCACTATTAAAATTCTTGTTGGTCTAAACCTCAGTAAGGCCAGCCATTTTGTGATTATTAATATTTGGAGATAATACCAAAGAGAGAGATTAACAGAAAAATTATTCAAAGTCTGGGAATAGACAAAAGAGATCACTGGGTGTACTTTCAGTGTAATGTTGGGCTTGACTTTCTTTGACTAGGGTATTTTACAACTTTTTTGGTGCCAGAGACTAATTTATAGATTTCTGTCCAGTTTCCTTATTAATTTAATATTTAAATTAAATTACATATTTGACACATGTTCACTTTATATTTGTATGAAAATACAAGTTTTTCCAACCTTTCGAAAATTATACTTTAATGCTGGTAATAATAATAGAGGTTATAAGATAGATATTTGGTATTATAATATGTCATATTGCTAAATATGTTTTAATGCCAAATCTTTGAAATCTGGTGCTAAATCCTGATAAGAATTGAGGCTTTTAACTTGCCCAAATGAAATCTCTCTTTCCCCATCTCCATGGTAGCCTTCCCTTGAGAATCAAGAACTCTGTGACTGCAGTTATTGTAAAACCAGGGGCCTGGTAGTAGTTACTGAAGGGTGTAGATTGGATTTTGAGTTGCCCCAAGTCTCATATCCAGAGAATTGTTACTATTTTCCCCACCTGGAAGTTCAATGTAAAGCTCCATTCTTAGAATCTGTCTCATTTAACCTTAATTATCTCCCAATGGTTCAATCTACAGATACGGTAACATTGGAGATTAGGGTTCAATATACGAATTCTGAGGTACAAAATTCAGTTCATTGTACATTTGAACAGTATCAAAAGAGAGCTGGTTTTCCTATGCTACTACCAGGGAAAGTAGGCTTTAAGACCAAAGTTGTTACTAAAAAACTCTAAGGGGTTTATGGTGATAAAAGGGTCAATCCATCAGGGAGATATACAATTATAAACATATGTGCACATAACAGAGTCCCCAAATATGTGAAGCAAGAATTGACAGAATTGAAGGGAGAAATAGATAATTCAAAAATAATGGACACCTCAATACCCCTCTTTCAATAGTGGATAGTACAATTAGCCAGATTAATAAAGAAATAGCAGACTTAGCAACAAACTTGAACTGTATTAGTCCGTTCTCATGCTGCTATAAAGAATTGTCCAAGACTGTGTAATTTATAAAGAAAAGAAGTTTAATTGACTTACAGTTCCCCAGGGTTGTGGAGGCCTCAGGAAACTTACAATCATGGCCAAAAGGAAAGCAAACACATCATTCTTCACATGGCAGCAGAGAGGAGAAGTGCTGATCAAAGGGGGAAAAGCCCCTTATAAAACCATCAGATCTCATGAGAACTCACTCAACACCATGAGAAGAGCATGGGGGTAACCACCCCCATTATTCAATTGCCTCCCACCAGGTCCCTCCCATGACACATGGGGATTATGGAAACTACAATTCAAGATGAGATTTGGGTAGGGACACAGCCAAACCATATTAAGAACTAACATCTATAGGACACTCCACCAACAGTAGAATACACATTTTTCACAACTGCACATTAAACACTGTCCAGTATAGACAATTTATTAATAGGCCATAAAATAAACCTCAATAAATTTAAAAAGATTGAAATCATACAAAATATGTTCATTGACCATAATTATGTTTACTGTCCATAATGGAATGAATTAGAAATCAAGAACAGAAATAAACTTAGGATATTTACAAATAAGTTGAAATTAATACACTTCTAAATAACTAACAGAAGAACTCACAAGGAGAACTCACAAAGGTAAATTAGAAAATAAACTGAGATAAATGAAAATAAAAACACAATATCCCCAAAACTTAGAAGATACAGGTAAAGCAATACTTCAATGGAAATTTATGACTATGAACATCTATATTAAAAAGGAGAAAGATCTCCAGTACAGTTAAGGTAACTTGTTACCTTAAGAAACTAGAAAAAGAAGAGCAAAATAAATCCAAATAAAGCAGATGAAAGGAAATAATAAAGACTAGTGGAAATAATGGAATAAATAGTAGAAAAAATAGAAAAAATTAGAAAAATAAAAGTCAATTCTTTGAAAATAATCAAGAATAATGAAAAACCTGGGCTGACCTAGAAAACGAGAGAGAAAAATCAAATTACTAAAATCAGTAATGCAAAAATGATATGACTACCTACCTTATAGAAATAAAAAAGGATTATAAAGAAATATGAAAATTATCATCAAAATTCTTTGGCAACAAATTAGATAACCTAGATGAAATGAACAAATTTCTAGAAAGAATTCTCAGAAAGACAAAATCTTTGAGTTCCTAAAACTGACAATAGAAATGAAATAAAAAATCTGGGCCAAGTACTGTGACCCACACCTATAGTCCCAGCACTCAGGGAGGCCGAGGTGGGAGGATCAATTGAGCCAGGAAATTTGAGACTAGCCACAGCAATATAGTGAGACCTGTCTCTAGCAAAAATAATTTTAAAATGAGATGGGTGTGGTGGTGTGAACCAGTAGCCCGAGCTACTCTGTAGGCTGAGGCAGGAGGATCACTTGAAGTTGGGAGATCAAGGCTGCAAAGAGCTGTGATCATGCCACTGCACTCCAGCCTAGGTGACAGAGCGAGACCCTATATCAAAACTGAAACCAAAAAACCAAGCAACCAAATATAATTTATAAGTGAAGATATTTTGTTAGCAGTCAAAAACTTCCCACAAAGAAAAGCACAGGTCCAAATAGCTTCACAGACAAATTCACTACTATTTTAAGCAGAATTAACAACAGTCTTTCATACTACTAAAAAAAAAAATAGAAAAGGAGGGACGCTTCCAAAATTATTCTACGAGGGCATTATTATCCGATACCAAAATCAGACAAAGGCATCACAAGAAAAGAAAACTACAGATCAACATCCCTTTTGAAATAGGTGCAAAATTCTTCAACAAAATACTAGCAGATTGAATACATCAATATATTAAAAAAAATTATGCACAATTACCAGTGGGATTCATCCCAGAAATGCAAGGCTGATTTAACTTATGATAATCAATCCATGTAATACACTGTATTAATAGAATAAAGGACAAAAATCACATGATTGTCTCAATAGGCACAGAAAAAGAATTTGACAACACACAACATCCTTTCAAGTTAAAAAACACTAAATAAACTTGGATTAGAAAGGAATTTCCTAAACTTCATTAAGGTCATCTATGAAATACCCACAGCTGACATCATGCTTAATGGTGAAAGCCTGGACCCTTTCCATTTGCTATTTGAAAGAAATAAAATGCATCCAGATTGGAAAGAAAGAAGTAGAGCTATCTTTTCTTTTTCTTGAATAACAGTGCAGTTCAGAATGAGCCAAAGCTCACCACCCCCAGACAATACTGCACATTTGTTAGCATCACTCCAATAACCATAAGGATGACTACTAATATTCTGAGAGCAACTCAGCATGTCCCATGCATCATACTAAGAATAATCTTTTTTTAAAACTTTTATTTTAAGTTCAGGGATACATGTGAAGGTTTGTTACACAGGTAAGCATGCATCATGGGGGTTTGTTGTACAGATTATTTCATCACCCAGGTATTAGGCCTACCACCCATTAATTATTTTTCCTGATCTTCTTTCTCCTCCCACCTGCCACCCTCCCATAAGGCCCAGTGTGTGTTTTTCCCCTCTATGTGTTCATGTGTTCTTATCATTTAGCTCTCACTCATGAGTGAGAATAGGTGGTATTTGGTTTTCTGTTCCTCTGTTAGTTTGTTAAGAATGGCGATCACTATTTCTATTTACAGATGACATTATATTGTTTATAGAAAACCCTAACTAACCCACTAGAGAATTATTAGATGCAATAAATGAGTTCAGCAAGGTTGCAGCATGGAAGATCAATGTAAGTAAACCAATTGTATTTTTATACTCTTGCAATAAAAATTCCAAATATAAAATTCAGTAAACAATTCAATTTAAGATAGCATAAAGAGAAACTGTATTCTTAAAAAGAGAATAAAATTCCTAGAAATAAGTTTAACAAAAGAAGTACAGGAGTCATACGCTGAAGACTACAAAACATTGTTGAAACAAATTAAAGTAGACCTAAATAGATGGATGTACACCCCATATTTATGCTTTGGAAAACTCAGTATTGTTAAGGTAGCAATATTCCCCAAAATGATAAGCAGATTTAATGCAATGTCTAGTAAAATTCTACCTGTTTTTTTTGGCAGAAATTGACAAGCTGATCCTAAAATTCATGGAAATGCAAGGAACACAGAACAGACAAAATAATCTTGAAATAAAACAAAGTTGGAGGACTCACACTTTCCAATTTCAAACTTTACTACAAAGCTACAGTAATCAAGATAGTGCGGTACTGGTGAAAGGGTAGAAATATCCATCAATGGAATAGGTTTGCGATTCAAGAACTAACTCCTTACATTTATGAACAATTTATTTTTTGATAAAGAGGACAAGACAAATGAAGAAAGAATCGTCCCTTCAACAAATGATCGTGGCATAACTATATATCCACTGGGACAGAATAAAGTTGAACCCATACCTCATACCATATACAAAAATGAACTCAAAATGGATTAGAAATCTAAACATAAGTAAACTTTAACATATAGCTAAAACTATAAAATTGTTAGAAGAAAACCAGAGTAAACCTTTGTGCCTTTGGATTAGCAACAATTTCTCACATATGACTCCGAAAGTATAAATAACAAATGAAAAAATAGATAAATTGGACATCATAAAAATGAAAAGCTTTTGTTCTTCAAAGGACATAAGGAAAGTGAAAAGACAACTCACAGAATGGGAGGAAATATCTTCAAGTCATATATTGGCTATGGAAACTATACATTGAATATATTAAAATCTCTTACAACTCAACGATTCAAAAAAACTCAATTAAAAATGGACAAAAGATTTGAATAGACATTTTACAAAGGAGATAAACAAATGGCCCATAAGCACAAGAAAAGATGCTCAACATAATTAGTCTTTCAGGAAATACTAATTAAAACCACAAAGAGATACCACTTTACACATTATAGGAGACTACAATAAAAATGACAATTAACAAGTATTTGGAAGGGTATGAAGAAACTAGAATCCTCATACATTTCTGTATGAATTGTCATGCACTACTAATAAAAATGTGAAACTGTGCATTTGCTTTAGAAAATAGTTTAGCAGGTCCTCAAATGGTTAAACATAATGTTGTCGTACAACCCAGCAATTCCACTCCCAGATTTATACCCAAGAAAATTAAAAAATATGTCTACACAAATTCCTGTATGTGAATGTTCTGAGAAGCATTATTTTTAATAACCAAAAAGTGAAAGCAACCCAAATATCCATAAACCAATGAATGGATGAATAAAATGTGGTATATTCACATGATGGAATATTATTCAGCTATAAGAAAAGGAAGTTCTGATATATGCTACAGTATGAATGAACCTCAGAAACATTATGCTAAGTCAAAGAAGCCAGACACAAAATGCCACACATTATATGATTTTGTTTATACAATATGTCCAGAATTGGTAAATCCCCAGAGACGGAAAATAGTGCAGTAATTGCGGGGGTGAAGATAGGAAATAATAGGTAATTTCTGCTAATTAATATGGGATATCTTTTGGGGGTGATAAAAATATTCTGGAATTAGATAGTGGTGATTGGTATACGACTAAAATATACTAAATATTTACTAAAAACCACTGAATTGTGTATGTCAAAAGGGTGAACTTTACGGTATTTAAATGATATCTTAATAAAGCTGTTATTTAAAAAAAAAAAACACCTAAAAACATCTGCAATACAATTCGTTGAAATGAGTTTATAGAAACTTTGTTGTTGCTGTTGGATTGTATCCTGTTGTTCAGCTGATTTATATTATATGTAATCTTTGTTCCAGATTGATCTTGCAAGTTACTCTTCGTTTTCAGGATTCAGCTTCCCTTTCTAAAATAGTTTCATCTCTAATAATTTGTTTTATAAATTTCATGATTTGTTGTCCTTTATATCCTTTATATCATTCATCACTTCTTTGCCTGCTTGGATTCCAGGGTCAATTACTAGAATCACTCCTTGGCTTATACTCTCAGCCTCTTCCATTGACCTGGTAAATCCAAATCCTAATTTAATGCAACATTGTGTCCTCTGTGCCTGAAGTTGGGTGGGTGAATGCTTGGAGAAAACTGAAACATTATGTTGACTGTTCTATTCTTGACTATTGACTTCAAGGTGGTCTTCGTGTTGTCTGACAAACCTATTGTATATTGATCCTTAGCTAATTCAATCTCCAGTCTTTCTAAAAGGAAGGAAAATAAAGAAAAAAAGGCCACTTTCTTTTCTCTCTTCAAACTTCCTATACTTCATCTCCTCTCCCTGTGCTGATGATTATGATCCTCTATTTTCAGTAAGAAAACAGGCACCTTGTAACATATCAACGTAATGTCACCATCACATCTTCCCAGCTACCTGAAATTTTATCCATAGACCACAACTTTATTCCTAGTTCAATGGATGAAATGTTCTTGTTCCCAGGCTAAGCCTCCGTCTGCTGGTACACAGGATCCCATCCATCTTTTCTCCTCCATGATATTGCTCCTGCAAATGACTTCTTCAGGTTTTTCAAGCTACTGGATTACTACCACACAGCATACAAACATGCTATCATATCTCCCATCTTAAAATATTGCCACACCCAGCTGCGGTCTCATTCTTTTGTTTCTATTTAAGAAATGTTTCCAGAAAACCTGTCTAAAACTATTGTATCCACTTACCTGACCCCTCCATTCTTTCTTCAATCTACTTTATTCAAGCTTTTTTCCCCTTACTCCTTTGACTCTTAAAAAGTCATCAGTTGAGCTCCACACTCACAAAAACTATGTTCAGTTCTCAGTCTTCATATTATGTAAATGAAATCACAATTTTTCATCATTAGTATGTTTCTTACTTTAAACATTCTATTCACTTACTTTAGGAGTATCACTTTCTCTATCAGTTCTCCCCCTGATTTTCAGTCTCCATTGCTGGGTTCTCCTTATCTCCATAACCTCTAAGTATTGATGTGTTCCAGGGTACACCTCTTCTCTTCTCAATTGAAACCCATTACATAGGTAAACTTATCTGAACTTGTGACTTTATGTACCAGCTACATATTGATGAATTCCAAACTTTTAGGGTAGCTTTCAGTGTGATGGAGATGTGTGCTAGCAAATGTGGAGTATCAGGGGCTGAAACTTTCTAGATAGTGGAAGCTACTCCATTCAATCTTGTACCAGGTCATCAAGAGTTCTAGAAAATGAGGCTCCAGGCCGGGCGCGGTGGCTCAAGCCTGTAATCCCAGCACTTTGGGAGGCCGAGGCGGGCGGATCACAAGGTCAGGAGATCGAGACCACAGTGAAACCCCGTCTCTACTAAAAATACAAAAAATTAGCCGGGCGCGGTGGCGGGCGCCTGTAGTCCCAGCTACTCAGGAGGCTGAGGCAGGAGAATGGCGGGAACCCGGGAGGCGGAGCTTGCAGTGAGCCGCGATCGCGCCACTGCACTCCAGCCTGGGCAACAGCGTGAGACTCCGTCTCAAAAAAAAAAAAAAAAAAAAAAAAAAAAAAAGAAAATGAGGCTCCAGTGACCTGAAACATGGGCTAGATTTTGCCATATCTTAATTCATAGCCAAACTTGCATTTCTGTGCCTTAACTCTGGACTTTAATGCTGAACTTTAACTCTTGGACCTCTGCACCTTACTTAAACTGTTATACCCAAATCATAGCTGTGCTTCCTTTAGAAAAGTCAGTACATCCCAGATGCTTGGCCAAAAGTCCCTTGACAAATTCTGTTTTGAACTAGGCAGATGCTAACTCTGACCATTTATAGTTTTTGGCAGGCTTGGTACTCAACCTATTCAACACTATTCTAAACACTTAGTATCATTCACAGCACGTGGAGGTATTTGATATGTGTTATATATTTGATAAATGTTGGTTGTAAGGGGGAAGAGAGAACAAATTCTTATATTGGCCATGAGTTTTTTTTTTTTTTTTTTTTTTTAACATCTTTCTAAGGCTTACTTCTGAATGTTATCAGAAATGAAGATGTTTTCTGCCCTTCTCTACCTACAGAGTTGATGTGATATGTAAATGAACCCTTTGGAGGTAAATATGCTACACTCAAATTCACATTTTCACATCACTTTACCATTTGTAGAAGTTACTACCCAAAATCATTTGGTAAACATGCATTGCTATAACTTATCAGAAAATTGTAAGAAAATGCAAGTTTTCAGACAATTATCAGGCCATTGGTTAATAAATCAAGTTCAGAATTCTCCAAATTCTTAGATAGAAATTTATTGACATGTAGCATAAAGGGGTTTTGGTTGGTTTCATTGTGGCCAAGCAAATTGATTCTATTCACTAGTCAGAAAGGACGTGAGTGACTCAAATTCATGTAAAGAGCTTTATATGTATTTACTCAATCTTCTAACAGCTCTCTAGAGTACATATTATTGTGCATATTGTGAATGACCACATATTACATATATTCAAGGCTATACAAAATCCTGGCAACTTCTGCTGCCAGGAAACTGTATGTCTTGGGAAACTCTATACCCCAGTATAATAAAGACTGTCAACCTTAGGAACATTACTGTTGTAGGTCTTCTTGTAGATGAAATTAGAGGATTTTTCAAACATTGTGTATGGTAATCTACATGAGCACTTTAGAAAACCAGGAGGGACTGGGGCTGGGCGTGGTGGCTCACGCCTGTAATCCCAGCACTCTGTGAGGCCGAGATGAGTGGATCACGAGATCAGGAGATCGAGACCATCCTGGCTAACACGGTGAAACCCCGTCTCTACTAAAAATAAAAAAAATTACCCGGGCGTGGTGGCGGGCACCTGTAGTCCCAGCTACTCGGGAGGCTGAGGCAGGGGAATGGCGTGAACCTGGGATGTGGAAGTTGCAGTGAGCCGAGATCGCGCCACTGCGCTGTAGCCTGGGTGACAGAGTGAGACTCCGTCTCAACAACAACAACAACAACAACACCAGGAGGGACTCAAGGTATTTTTGAGAAAGATTGTAGGGGGAAACATGAAGATTTGAATTGCTTTGAAGCTGTTCTTTCACCTTAAATTAATCATTGTTACTTATGCTTGCTCTCCCAAAGAATGGGTTATAGCGGTGAAACCAGAGCAAGTCTACAGTTTCCCAGACTACGCATAACCCTGTTACAGTTCCAAGATTGACAATGATCCTTATTTTGAATTTTCTCTGGTGGCTGTCTATGAGATGAGCTGTACATTCTTCTGAGGTTGACATTATCAGAGGATTGCTCTGTTTCTACTGAAGGGCTGAGGTTTGAGAACAGCAGAGTTGAATTTGTAGATTTTACAAGTTTATTAAATGGCTAGGCCCAACTTTATGTTTGAAGTCAGCCAATCTCGGCCTAAAGTCTAATACAAAAGAACTTTCAAACAGGGATATGGATAAATATATCATTTCTTTAGAAGTTGTCATTCCTTTTGACACTTGAAAATATGATTAATCAATAAATAATAAAGATTATATTCCTGAAATAACCACATGAATCATGGTTGATAACATGATTATACTCTGCATGTGAAAATTAGTTTGACCTTTTCACAGAAAGAAATCACTGAAAGTAATGTTATTGTTCTATGGCACACCAAATTTTTTCCCCAACATTAAAGACAGCATGGCAGATAGAAACACATAATTCACATTACATTTAATGATTTTTAAATTTATCTTTAAAATGTTTAAATAGATAAAAATTATAAAAACTCACTGAAAAGCTTATTACCCATGTCCCAGATCCTACTCCATCTGCAGAATTAAGCATTTTTGTTTATTGGATATCCTTTCAGAGACTTAAAAAAATTTGTATTTAACTAAGACAAATACATATTCTTACATTTATTTGTTTGTTACCCAAAGGTAATATACTTTTTAAACTTAATAACATATCTTGGAAAAATTTACATGTTAGTACACAGAATGATTACCCTTAGTTTTTTTTTTTTTTTGCTGCATAATAGTATTCCATTGTATGGCTGTATCTTGTTATAAAATACTTGAGCTATTTTCAATCTTCTGTCATTCCTAAAAATGTTGCAACAAATACATTTGCATATGTATTATTTCATATATTAGTAAACTTTAGTAACTGTTAGTATATTTGCTTTAATATATTCAGTATATATAATAATTGAAATGTAATAAAAATGAGATTTCTGGGTCAGAATGTACATACATTTTCAATAGGAATCTACATGACTAAATTGCCTGCCAAAGAAGCTGTTTCAGTTCGTACTCCCCCAAGCAAAAGGTGAGAGGAGCTTCTAAATTTTCAAATAATTTATCCCAATTCATCTTTTCCTTTAGACTTTGCTTATTGTTGTTTGCTTAACCTCTCTCTTTTCTTTTTCTTTTTGGTATACAGAAGTTTTCTTTTTCTTACACAGTCAGATTTTTCAATCTCCTTTTAATGGCTTTTGGATTTAAGATTTATGCCCATGTTTTCTTCTAGAAGTTTTCTTGTTTATTCTTCTGCATGAAATTTAGAAATAGCTTTTTTGATTCTAAAAAATTATATTTTGGAGTAATTACTTTAAATTTATAAATTAATTTACAACTATTGTCTTTATTATGTTGAATCTACCTGTTAAAAAACAGGGAATGTTTTTCTGCTTACGTTTTCTTTTGTGCCTTCAGTAGTCAACCAAAATTTTCTGCATATAGATAGTCACGCATCACTTAACATTATATTTGGGGAAATGTATGGTGATTTTGTCATGCAAACATAACAGAATGTGCTTATGCAAACCTAGATAGTATATCCTACTACACAGATAGGCTATATGGTATAGCTTTTTGCTCCCAGGCTACAACAGCATGTTACTGTACGGAATACCATAGACAATTGTAATACAAAGGAGAGTATTTGCGTATCTAAACATAGAAAAAGTACAGTAAAAATATGGTATAAAAGAATAAAAATGATATAACTGTAAAGGGCAGCTTCATTATAATCTTATGGGACCATTGTTGTATATGCATTTATCATTGATCAAAGCATTGTTATGCAGATTATGACTCTATAGGTCTTAAACATTCTCTGCTTAGTTTATTTTTAGATATTTCGGTTTTTTGTTGTGAATGTGAGACATTTTATTCATTATGTCTACGTGGTTGTTGTTTGTATATGTAAAAGCTGTTTTTCTGTATATTGACACAATACTTATTGTTTTTAATAGTTTTCAATTGATTTGCTTGGAGTTTCCAGATACTCTCATATTTTCTACAAATAGTGAAGGTTTTACTTCTGTATTAGTCAGAATTTTCCAGAGAAACAGAATCAACAAACTGTATATATATACACACACATATATGTTTATTATGAGGAATTGGCTCACATGATTATGGAGACTGAGAAGTTTGACAATATGCCACCTGCAACCTGGAGACACAGTAAGCTGGTGTTATATTTCTAAGCTGATTGAGTACAAAGGCTTGGGAATGCAGGGAACTGATGGTATGAGTTTTAGTCCAAGTGTGTAGACTTGAGAACCTGGTGGTCTATGGTGTAAGCCCCAGCCTGAGGGCAGGAGAAGAACCAGCGTTCCAGCTTCAGGAGTCAATACGAGAGAGAGAATTCTTTCTTCTTTGGCCTTTATGTTCTAATCAGGTCCTCAGTGGACTGAATGATGCCCACCACATTGTGGGGGGCAATCTGCTTTCTAAGTCTACCAGTTCAAATGCTAATCTCTTCCAGAAACACACTAACAGATATACCCACAAATAATGGTTTAACGTTTTATTGATACATAATATTTTATACATTTTTGGAGTACGTGTGCTTTTTTATGCATAGATTGTGTAATGACCAAATCAGGGTATCGGGGTATATATCACCTTAAATATTTATCATTTCTATGTGTTGGTAACATTTTAAGTCCTCTCTTTAAGCCACCTTAAAAAATACAATATATAGAATAACAGCATAGTCACCCTAGCCCACTATTGAACATTAGAATTTATTTTTTCTATTTAACATGAATTTGTACCCGTTCACCAGATTCACACCCTTCTCAGCTTCTGGTACCTGTCATTCTATTCTCTATCTCCATGTAATCAAGTGTTTTTAGTTCCCACATATGAATGAGAACATGTGGAATTCGTCTCTCTGTCCTTGGGTTATTTCACTTAACATAATGTCGTCCAGTCCTATTTATGTTGCAGCAAATGACATAATTTCATTCTTTTTTGTGGAGGAACAAAATTACATTTCAGAAATAATGTTTAACTAGATATCTGGGCATCTTGTGACTCCGTTGACATGACACAAAAATTAACCATGATTAACCTTCTTAATTCAAGTGGTTAGACCTTTAATTTATTTTTGTTCTTTCTTTTTTTTTTTTGAGACGGAGTTTTGCTCATGTTGCCCAGACTGGAGTGCAATGGCACGATCAGCTCACTGCAAATTCCACCTCCCAGGTTCAAGCGATTCTCCTGCCTCAGCCTCCCGAGTAGCTGGGATTACAGGCTTGCACCACCATGCCCGGCTAATTTTGTATTTTTAGTAGAGATGGAGTTTCTCCATGTTGCTTAGGCTGGTCTTAAACTGCCGACTTCAGATGATTGGCCCACCTCGGCCTCTGAAAGTGCTGTGATTACAGGTGTGAGCCACCAAGCCTGGCCATTCCTTTTTCTTCTGTGCATTAACTTATAAGCAAGAATAATGTTAAAGATAGTTATGAAATTTGCAACATGGTTATATACAATTTTTTATGGAGGAATAAAATTATATTTCAGAAATAATGTTTAGATATCTGGGCATCTTGTGACTCTGTTGACATGACACAAAAATTAACCATGATTAACCTTCTTAATTCGAATGGTTAGATCTTTAATTCATTTTTCTTCCTTTTTTTTTTTTTTTTTTTTTTTGAGTTTGAGACCAGCCGAGACCAGCCTCAAACCAGTGGGAGTTTGAGACCATCCTAAAATTCCCTTATTTTAGTGGAAATGCCTTTACTGTTTTATCTTTAATATGGCTTTTGGGTTGAGGTAGATAAGTTTATCTATCTCAGATATAGAAAAGATCCTAATAAGCTCAATTAGAATCCTTGTTGAGCAAGGATTTATATGCACCTAGATAACTGGGAATTTTTTTTTTTAAATAAAAAATGGTTATCATTTGAGTCTTCTGGTTCCCAAATAGTGACACAGAAGCAAGCTGGCTCTGCTTTCCCACACAGAAAAGCAAAAACAAATATAAAGTATCAAGATAATCACTAGCAATATTCCAGAACTCAAATATGAGGAAACAGTTCCTAGGGCCACAGAGAAAAGGAAAAAATTCCAAGCAGATGGTATGAAACCCCAAAGATAAATCTATAGCAATAATAGCTATAGAAATCTGTTAAGAGTTATGTAATATAAAATTTTTAAACTGCAACAACATAAAGTAAAAATGTGGGAGGGAGTTAAAATGTAGAGTTTTTAAATATTTTTCTGTGATTGTTTGTTTCTACTCTTTTTGTGTGTGTGATCTAACATAAATTGTCATCTCCTTAAAATAGTTTGTTGTAGCTGTAAGATGTTTTTGTAAGCTTCATGGTAACCACAAAGCTAAAACCTATAATAGATCCACTAAAAATATAAAGCAATGAATTAAAACATACTACCAGAGAAAATCACTTAACTGCAAAGGGAGACATTAAGAAAGGAAGATAGAAAGAAGTTACAGAAAAACCAGAAAATAAGCAAGTAATGGTAAGTCCTCACTTATCAATAAATATGAAAGTAAATGGATTCAATTGTCCAATTAAAATGCACAGAATAGATGAATGAATAAAGAAGCAAGAACTAACTATATGCTGTTTACAAGAAACTTACTTCACCTACAGAGACACACCTAAACTAGAAGTGAATAGGCAGAAAAAGATATTCCATACAATTAGAAACCAAAAAAGAGCAGGAGTCACTAGAGTTCTATCAGATAAAATTGACTACAAATCAAAGACAGTAAAAAGAGACAAGAAGGGAACTATATAATGATAAAGGGCTCAATTCAGCAAGAGGATATAACAATCATAAATATTTATTTACCCCAAACTGGAGCTCTCAATTATGTAAAGGAAACTTTAATAAATCTAAAGGGAGAGATAGGTTGTAGTACAATAATAGTAGGGCACTTCAGCACCCCACTTTGAGGAATAGACCAATCATCCAGACAGAAAATCAACAAAGAAATATAGGAGTTAAACCGCACACTAGACCAAATATGCCTAACTAACACTAACAGAACACTTCATCCAACTGCCGCAGAATGCACATTCTATTCATCAGCACATGGAATCCTCTCCAGAATAAACCATATTTTAAACCACAAAACAAGTCTCAACAAATTCAAAAAAGTAGAAATCCTATCAAGTGTATTTTCTGACCACAATGAAAACAAGCTAGAAATCAATAACAAGAGGAACTTGGGAAATACACAAACAAAGAGAAATTAAACAAAATGCTCCTAAATGACCAATGAGTGGAAAAAGAAATTAAGAAGGAAAATTTAAAATCTCTTGAAACAAATAAAAATGGAAGTATAATGAACAAAAATCTATGGAATACAGAAAACTCAGTACTAAGAAAGAAGTTTATAGCAATAAACACCTACTTCAAAGAAGTAGAAAGACTTCAAATAAGCAACCTAACAATGCACCCTTCCCAGGACCTTAAAAAGCAAGAACAAATCAAACCTACAATTAGTAGAAGGAAAGAAATAAAGATCAGAGCAGAAAGAAATGAAATTGAGACTAAAAAATCAATACAGAAGATCAATAAAATGACAAGATGGGTTGAAAAGAAAAAAATCAACAAATCTTTAGCTACACTAATTAAGAAAAAAGAGAAGACTCAAATAAATAAAATCAGAAATGAAACAGGAGTCATAACAACCAAGACCACAGAAATATAAAGAATCTATATGAAAGGTTATTGTAAAGAACTATATGCCAACTAATTGGAAAACCCAGAGGAAACAGATAAGTTTCTGGACATATACAATCTACCAATACTGAAAAATGAATAAACAGAAAACCTCAACAAACCAATATTGAGTAACGAGTTTGAGTCAGTAATAAAAGATCTCTCATCAAAGAGAGCCCAGGACTTGATAGCTTCACTGCTGAATTATAAAAAACAAAGAAAAAGTAATACCAATTCTACTGAAATACTTCAAAAAAATTGAAGAAGAGGGAATACTTCCAAACTTATTATATGAGGTCAGCATGATAATGATACTAAAACCAAATAAGTATACCATAAAGAAAAATACATGCCAATATCACTTATTAACATAGATGAAAATATCCTCAACAAAATACTAGCAAACTGAATTCAACAACACATGAAAAAGATCATTCAACATGGTTAAGTGGGATTCATCTCAGGGATGCTAGGATGATGGTTCAACACACACAAGTCAAGAAATGCCTACATTAAAAAGTCTGAAAGAGCACAAATAGACAATCTAAGGTCACACCTCAAGGCTCTAGAGAAAGAAGAACAAACCAAACCAAATAAAAGAAATAATAAAGATCAGAGCAGAACTAAATGAGATTGAAACAAAATAAAATAAAAAAATCAGTACAAAAGATAAATGAAACAAAAAACCAAGAAAAGAAAAGAAACCATCCAAACAAGCTCAATTAGAAACAAAATAGGATATAT
Organism: Macaca nemestrina; assembly: GCF_043159975.1. NCBI lineage: Eukaryota > Metazoa > Chordata > Mammalia > Primates > Cercopithecidae > Macaca > Macaca nemestrina. The sequence continues at coordinate 167,846,808 of NC_092125.1, read as the reverse complement.
TAGAACCAATACCATAGAAATACAAAAGAGTATTCAAGGCTACTATGAACACCTTTATGCACACAAACTAGAAAACCTAGAGGAGATGGATAAATTCCTGGAAATATTCAACTCTCCTAGATTAAGACCGGAAGAAATAAAAACTCTGGACAGACCAATAACAAGCAGAGAGGTTGAAACGGTAATTAAAAAAAAATTGCCAACAAAAAAAAGGCTGGGACCAGATGGATTCATATCTGAACTCTATCAGAAATTCAAAGAAGAAATGATACCAATCCTATTGACACTTCCAAAAGATAAAGAGTGAATCCTCCCTAAACTATTCTATGACTCCTCCCTAAACTACTCTATGAGGCCAGTATTGCCCTAATATCGACATTAGGAAAGGACATAACAACAACAACAACAACAACAAAAACTACAGACCAATATCCCTAATGAACATAGATGCAACTCAGCAAAATACTAGCTAACCGAATCCAACAGCATATAACGAAGATAATCCACCATGATTAAGTGCTTTCATACCAGGGACGCAGAGATGGTTTGACATCTGCAAGTCAATAAATGTATATACCACATAAACAGAATTAAAAACAGAAATTACAGATTATCTCAATAGACACAGAGACAGCATTTGACAAAATCTGGGATCCCTTTATGATTGAAAGCCTCAGCTCAAATCAGCACCGAAGGGACCTACCTTAAGGTAATGAAAGCCATCTATGATAAACCCACAGCCAACATTACATCAAACAGAGAAAAGTTGAGAGAATCCCCCATGAGAACTGGAACAAGAAAAGATGCCTACTTTCATCACTTCTCTTCAATGTAGTACTGGAAGTCCTACCTAGAGCAGTCAGACTAGAGAAAGAAATAAAGGGCATCCAAATCAGAAAAGAGGAAGTCAAACTGTTGCTGTTCACTGATGATATGATTGTATATTTAGAAAACCCTAAAGACTCATCCAAAAAGCTCCTAGAACTGATAAATGAATTCAGCAAAGTTTCAGGATCTGTAATGTGCACAAATCGGTAGCTCTGCTGCACACCAACAGTGACCAAGCTCAGAATCAAATCAAGAACTCAACACTTTTTTACAACAGGTGCAAAAAAACAAAACAAAACAAAACAAAAATACTTAGGAATATACCTAACCAAAGCTGTAAAAGATCCATACAAAGAAAACTACGCTACAAAACACTGCTGAAAGAAATCATAGATGACATAAACAAATGGAAACATATCCCAACCTTATGGATGGGTGGAATCAATAGTGCAAAAATGACCATACTGCCAAAAGCAATCTATAAACTCAATGCAGTTCCCATCAAAATACCATCATTGTTCTCATCATCATCTACCATCATTGAGAAAACAATTCTAAAATTCATATGGAACCAAAAATGAGCCTGCATAGTGAAAGCAAGACCAAGCAAATATAACAAATCGGGAGGCATCACATTACCCGACTTCAAACTCCACTATAAGGCTATAGTCACCAAAACATCATGGTACTGGTATAAAAATAGGCAAATAGACCAATGGAACAGAATATAGAACCTGGAAATAGAGCCAAATACTTACAGCCAACTGACCTTTGACAAGGCAAATGAAACATAAAGTGGGGTAATGGACATCCTATTCAACAAATGAGATGGAATAATTGGCAAGCCACATATAGAAAAATGAAACTGGATCCTCATTGCTCATCTTACACAAAAATCAACTCAAGATGGATCAAGGACTTAAATCTAAGACTTGAAACCATAAAAATTCTAGAAGATAACATTGGAAAAACTTTTCTAGACACTGGCTTAGGCAAAGACTTCATGACCAAGGACCCAAAAGCAAATGCAACAAAAATGAAGATAAACAGATGGGACTTAACTGAACTAAAAAGTTTCTGTGCAGTAAAAGAAATAATCAGCAGAGTAAACAGACAACCACAAAGTGGGAGAAAAATCTTTGCAAACTATGCATCCGATAAAGGAGTAATATCCAGAATCTACAAGGAACTCAAACAAATCAGCAAGAAAACAAACAAACAAACAATCCCATCAAAAAGTAGGTTAAGAACGTTAATAGACAATTCTCAAAAGAAAATATACAAATGGTCAAAAAAATGAAAAAATTCTCAACATCACTAATTATCGTAAAAATGCAAATTGAAACAACATGTGATACTATCTTACTCCTGCAAGAATGGCCATAATTAAATAATCAAAAAATAATAGATATTGGCATGGATGTGGTAAAAAGGGAGCACTTTTACACTGCTAATGGGAATGTAAACTAGTACAACCACTATGGAAAATGATATGGAGATTCCTTAAAGAACTAAAAGTAGATATACCATGTGATCCAGCAATCCCACTACTGAGTATCTGCCCAGAGGAAAAGAAGTCATTATATGAAAAAGACATTTGCACATGCATGTTTATAGCAGCACAATTTGCAATTGTAAAAATGTAGAATAAGCCCAAATGCACAGCACAATTTGCAATTGTAAAAATGTAGAATAAGCCCAAATGCCCATCAATCAACGAGTGGATAAAGAAAATGTGGTATATATATTCCATGGAATGCTACTTAGCCATAAAAAGAAATGAAATAATTCACAGCAACCTGCATGGAGTTGGAGGCCATTATTCTAAGTGAAGTAACTCAGGAATGGAAAGTCAAACATCAAATGTTCTCACTTATAAGTGTGAATTAAGCTATGAGGACACAAAGCCATAACAATGATACAATAGGCTTCAGGGACTCGGGGGGAAGATGGTAGGGAGGTGAAGAATAAAATACTACACATTGGGTATAGAGTACACTGCTCAGGTATTGGGTTCACCAAAATCTCAGAAATCACCATTAAATAACTTATCCATGTAACTGAACACCACCTGTTCCCCAAAAACCTATTGAAATTTTAAAAAATAACAACATCAAGTCAAATACTCCAAAAGAGAAAAAAAAGTGATACATCATATCTACAGAACCAAGAACGAAAACCATATGATAATTACAATAGATGCTAAAAAGCATTTGATAAAATTCAACACCCCTTTATAATAAAAATTCTTGACAGACTGGGTATGGAAGGAGCATACCTCAACACAATAAAGGCCATATATGACAGATTCACAGCTAACATTGTACTGAATGGAGAAAAATTGAAAGCCTTTCCTCTAAGATCTGGAGCAAGACAAGGATACCCATTTTCACCATTTTATTCAACATAATACTGGGAGTTCTGGCCACAGCAATCAGGCAAGAGAAAGAAATAAAGGGCATCTAAATTGCAAAGGAAGAGTTCAAATTAGCCTTGTTTGTAGATGATATGACCTTATACTTAAAAAATCTAAAGACTCTATCAAAAACTGTTTGAATTGATAAATTAAGTTCAGTAAAATTATAGGAATGCAATATCAACATAAAAAATCAGCATTTATATATGCCAACAACAAAGAATCTGCAAAATAAATCAAGGAAGCTATTTACAACAGCTACAAAGAATATGAAATACCTAGGAATCAATGTAACCAAAGAAGTAAAAGTTCTACATAAGGAAAATTATAAAATTCTGATGAAAGAAAATTGAAGTGAACGCAAAAAATGGAAAGATATTCTATGCTTATGAATTGAAAGAATTAACATATTTAAAATGATAATATTATCCAAAACAAATTACAGATTCAATGCAATCTCTATCAAAATGTCAATGATATTCTTCATGGAAATTTTAAAAACCCTTAAAATTCTTATGGAAGCACAAAAGACTTTAAATAGTGAAAAGAATCCTGAGCAAAAAGGACAAAGCCGGAGGCATCACACTGACTTCTAAATATGCTATAAAGCTATAGTAACCAAATCAGCATGGTACTGGCATAAAAACTGACACAAAGACCAAGGGAAGCGAATAGAGAACCCAGATATAAATTCACATATTTACAGTAAATTCATTTTTGACAAAGGTATCAAAAACATGCAATGGGAAAAGGACAGCTTCTTCAATAAATTGTGCCATGAAACTGAATAACTATATGCAGAAGAGTGAAACTAGACTTCTATTTCTCATAATATAAAAACATAAAATCAAAATGTATCAGAGACTTAAACTGAAGATCTGAAACTATGAAACTAGTAGAAGAAACTATCGGGCAAATGCTCCAGGACATTGGTCTGGGCAAAAAATTTTGGGGGTAAGACCTCAAAAAGCACAGCAATCAAAATAAAAGTAGACAAATGAGATTGTAGCAAGCTAAAACAGTTTTCTGCAGAAAAGAAAACAATCAACAAAGTGAAGAGACAATCCATAGAATGGGAGAAAATATTTGCAAACTATCTGACAAGGGATTAATAACCAGAATGTGTAAGGAACTCAAACAACTCAAAAGCAAAAACCCCAAATAATCCAATTTAAAAATGGGCAAAAAAGCTCAACACACATTCTCAAAAGTAGACATATAAATGACCAACAGGCATATGAAAACATGTTCAGCACCACTAATCATCAGATAAATGCAAATCAAAATCACAATGAAATGTAATTTCATCCCAGTTGAAATGGCTCTTATTAAAAAGGCAGGAAATAATGGATGCCACTGAAGATATGGAGAAAGAGGAACCTTCATACATAATTGGTGGGAATGTGAAATAGTAGAGCCACTATGGAAAACTGTATGGAGCTTCCTCAAAAAACTGAAAATAGAACTACCATGTGATCCAGCAACTCCACTACTCTGTATATGTCCAAAAGAAAAACAAAATCAATATGTGGAAGAGATATCTGCACTCTGTCTATTGCAGTACTATTCAGAATAGCCAAAATACAGAATCAAACTATGTGTCCATCAGTGAAAGAATAGATAAAGAAAATATGGTCTATATATACATTGCCATATTTTTTAGCCATAAAAATGAGGAAATACTGTCATTTGCAGCAACATGGATGTAACTGGAGGTCATTATATTAAGTGAAATAAGCCAAGCACAGAAAGAAAAATATTGCATGTTTTTACTTGGACTTGGGAGTTGAAAAAGTGGATCTCATTGAGATAGAGAGCAGATTGGTAGTTACCAGAGGCTGGCAAGGAAAGGGAAGAGGAAAAATGAAGAGAGGTTGATGAATGGGTACAAATACACATTTTGATAGATGAAAGAAGAAAACCTTGTGTACCTTGTGTTTGATAGATCAGTAGGGTGACTATAGTTTACAGTTATCTATTGCATATTTCAAAATAGCTAGAAGAGAATAATCAAATGTTGCTAGCATAAAGAAAAGACATTTAATGTGATGGATACTCCAATTACACTGATTTTATCTTTACAATTTATATAAATGTATTAAATTATCACATGTACCCCCCAAAAATGTTCATCTGTTATGTATCAATAAAAAATTAAATTAAATTAAAAAGTGAAAAACTCTCAAAAATGGCTATTGAATTTTTCAGATGCCTTTTTAATGTCTCTAGAATAAAAATTTTATGGTTCTTTCTATTTCGATCTTTCCCTATGATTATTTACCTGAAAAACTGCTAACATTGAATTATGCTTATATTCTTGGATTTTGAATTTAAAAGTAAGACTGATCTATAGGTTTCCTTTATGTGTGTCCCTTATTAAATTTTAGTATTAATGCTAAATACTTTATAAAATTTAATTGAAATTATTCCTTCTTTTTTACACTTTTTAATAGATTAGATATAATGAGAATTATCCATTCTTCAATGGTTTGGTAAAATTTCCTTGTAAAATTCATATTGGCTTGGTTACTCATTGGAGGAGGGCAAGGAATTGACAATTTTCTCAACTTTTTCCCTTTGGATTTTCTCTGTCTTCTAAGGTCAGTTCAGGTTATTTATATTTCCCACTAAAAATACCCATTTAACCCAGATTTTCAAATGCATTTGCATATAGTAGAGCATGTACTGTCAATTGGGGCAATATGTCTCTGATATTATAATGGTCAATTTCTCTCATTAGGGAAAAATTAAATTAAAATTTTCTTGGGAAGCAAAAATGAAAAAATGAGGAACATTATAACAGATTAAAGTAATCTTTAGAATTACATTAACATTCTTTATTTCTATGTTTAACCCCTTTTAATTTCTTACAGTGTATTTATATTTTTTTGATTAATTTAACAATTATTTTAAATATTAAAAAGGCTGGCTTTTCAAATTACACATTAGCTCTAATCACCTTCCTTTCCTAACTCATTTATTAATTATTCTAAATTGTTCATTTTTTTTTTCTTTTAGTTTCCTTCTGTTTAATAGTTGTTTTTCTAACTTTTTGGTTGGTGCATAATTCATGAATTAAGCTTAAGCTGTATCACATAATTCTTTTCAGTAGTGTTTTCATACCTCATTATTTTCAAGAAATCCTACAATTTTTGTTCATAGTTACTTAAGAGAGTTTTTTTGTTTAGAATTTTCAGGTGGAAAGATTTTTATTTTTCTGATTTTTCTATTGATTTCTGTTTTTATGGAATTGTCATCATATAACATTGTCCCTAATTTCTTATTTTTGCATTTTATCTTTATGGTTTAATAAATGGCAATTTTTATGAATATAATATTAGCCCTTAAAAAGAATATGTAATCTCTACTTTAGAGGTAGAAAGTCTGATATATCTGGAGTTGACTGAGGGAGGTGATTAAAACTGTCCTATTGTTGCTCTGTTGCTTTCCATATGTCTTTGTATCTCTTGTAATAAAACTTGTATATACAAGTTTCTGTTGTGTATTTGGTTCATAGATATTTATAAATTTCACATCTTCATTGTGATTTTTACTTTTTATATCATAAAGTGCTTTTCTTTGCTTTATTTAATACTTGTTTGTTCTGAGTCCAACTTGTCTGAAATTAAAGTCACGAGTTCCACTATATTGTTACTATACCTTTGCCATGTGTTTGGGTGGGGGGAATGTGGATGGGTATTATTTGGGTAAAACTTTGCTCTTCCTTTAATTTTCAACCATCTGAACTTTTTTTTCTTCAATGTGTATCTTATATATAGCATGGAGTTTTGGTTTTAATGCAATTTGAAAATCCTTTAAAAAATAGCTTAAAATGTGTATTGACTGAAAAATATTTGTCTCAATTCTTTGATATATACATAGATACGTGTGTGATTATACATGTATGCATGAATTTATGGTGCCTCTGATATTTAAAGTGTGCATTAAGGTGCAAATTTTCTCTCTAGCTGCTACCTTTATAATTCCATCTTTATATAATACTCATATTCTTTATTGTTTTGGATATAACTATTAGTTATGAGCAATGATAAATTGGTATGTATCCTCTTCTTTTTCCCCCACTGCGCTTCATCAGCTGTCATATTTTGTTTAAAAATTACATTTTTTAGTGTTTATCTTTTTATGTTATGTATGCTTACTCTACTACTTGTATGTCAGCTTTAAATGACATTTTCAACCTAAATAGTTACAGGTGAGTCAATCAATGAACTTATTCTAATTACCACCACCTTTTTTTCTTTCCCTTCCCAAGATTGTGATTTGTGTCATTTCTATATTTTCAAAACCTATAACATTCAAACTTTTTTGTAGTATTAGTTTTATAGTAAAAATACATTCAGTGTTCACCACCAGTCATTTTGAGAAAGTTTTCCCATTTTTATTCTAGTATATCCCCTTATGAGAGGAATATTCTTTGAGTTCTAATGTTTAAAAATATGACATTTATATATGATGAAAAACTAGCTAGATATAAAATCCTTAGATCATATTTTTTTCCATGAGAATGTAATAAGTTTTGCTTCCATTGTCATTGGAACAAAAGCCCATTGTCATTAGGCTTTGAATGTTGCTTTCAAGAAGACTGAGGGTAGGTTGATTTATTTTTCTTTCCCCAATATTTGATTGTTTTGCTTGCTGCTTCAAGGGTTCCTTACGTATATATAAAATTCAATAATTTGTTCAATCATTATGAATCATTTTTTCTACTACATGGTATTTATGTTGCACATGTAGATTGAAGTCTTTTTTATCAATTTCAAGAAAGTTATTTTATAATTTTGCTTGAAACGATTTGCTCTGTTCCACAGATAAGGTTTTCTTCTTTAGAGACTACAATTATGTGTGTGTTGCATTTCATCTATCATTATCAGTTTCACACAAATAATTTTGTTTGCTATGTCTTACTTATCCACAATACTTATTCCTCTTTTGTGTTTCTTCCAATATTGCTTTCATTTCTGTCATGGTTTGCTTTTCGTCTTCTTTCTATTAAAAAAAATCAACTAATTTCATCCTTCTCATCTTTCTCTTGAGTTTCTTCATTTGTGCTTTTTGGTTTTCCTTAATAGATGATGTTTATTTCTTAACATAGCAACAAATATGCTTCTTTTAGAGAAACTACACTGCATATGAATAAGATCGAAGACTCTAGAACAAGATTAACTGGGTTTAAATACTGGGTCCTCCTCTAACTGTGTGATCTTGAGTGTTACTTAACTTGTCCCTTAGGTCTTTAAATCTATATAATGGTAATAATAATAATAATAATATCTAATTTACAGAGTTGTGTTGAGAATCAGTTGAGTTCATATCTCTATAAAGTGGTTAGAATATTGCCTGGCAACAGTAAATACTATGCTAAAGTATTATTAGTTTTTTTCTTGCATTGCAAAATTTATAGTCATAATTTTAATTGTCTCTATGACAACACTTTTTCCCCCTCATCTATTAAAAAGTTTTGATGCTCATTTTCTGAATTTTAAAAATAGTATGTCTGTATCTGTGTTATGCCAGTTTCTTCTTTATCACTGCTCACTACTGAATGAATTATTTTTCTGGTCAAAGTCCTCAGAGAAAGTTCCTGACGTGGAGGTTGCAAAGTGGCTTTCCTGTTCTCAAAACAAATAGCTCCCACTTAATGATCCCCAATAATTGACACCTCCGTCTACCCATGCCCATAAAATCCTCCCACATTGACTCTGGACTTAGCTACATGACTTGGTTTAGCCAATGGGACATTAGCAAACATGACACATACAGAAGCTTGAACCTTGAAAGGGTGTGAACACTAGAGCATGAACACTAGGCCACCATTTCTGTTGTTATTGGGAACATGTCCACCTCCATGTGAAAAAGCCTGACTAGTTTCCTGGGAAAAGGCCCTAGGTGTACAAGCCATCCTTTCAGAGATCCAGATTTGTGAGTAAGACCTGCTGATACCACATGGGGCAGAGATTAGCCACTAAGCCCACACAGCTGAGCCCATCCCAATTTTTCATCTCACTAAATTGTAGGCAAATCACTGGTAGTTTTTTAAACCATTGTTTTGGGTGGCTTGTTATGCAGCAATAGATTATAGATTCATTTTTACTGTTGCCTCACAGGCAGACTGCTTTTAGTAGTTATGGCATCTTTGTATACTCACTTCCTCTGAGACTTTGAAGGGAATTAGGTCCAGAAGATCCTTTTCCCGTAGTTCTCTGCTCCCCAGTTTTTACAAAGAGGGAATAGGACTTTTACGTTTCATAGTGATTTGATCAGCTTCAAGCATTAAAGTTTTGCTGACGCTGAGATCTGCTGCTACCGTGTTTCTGGAAACTCCCTGTGTTTCCTTTCATCATCCATATGTATGTGTCTCTTTTGCCTTCCTTCCGCTTCTGCTCCAGTTTTTGAGAGACATAGCTTTTGCATTTTATGATATACCTCTCATTTCCCAGAAAACATATTTTTGCTGGCACTTTCTGATATTTCTACTGCTGGTTCCCATTGCCTCTCCCTGGGCCTTTTCCATATGACTTCTGCCCAAACTCAGCTGCTTTTGGCAACCTTTAGAAGCGCTTTGGAGTTTGTAGGTAAAATCTGTATAAATTTGTTGAAAACGGTGTTTGACACTTCTTTTCCATTCTCTTTGTTAGTTGATGTAATTTTTAGAAAGAGATGAGAAAGATGCTTAGAAAGCTGACATCATTTTCTACTGGAATCCATGTAATAATTCTTTTTGCAGTTACAACTCTTTGGACACATTTTTCTGAAGATGATGTAATAACCTTGGGAGGCTTAGTAATTATTAATACCTTTCAAATTTCTCATATTCAAAAAGGGGCAGCATGATGCTTAAATTGGTTCTTTTTTTCCCCTAGATTGATCAATTTAGATTCCTTACACTCTCTTTAGGCAATGGTTGCCTTATATTTAATACATCTGACTAATTAATCCTAACTGTAGTTCAGAAAAAGAGATTACATTGTCATCATTTTACAGATGAAAACTGTGAGAACAATGACTACATTGCAGATTTTGTTGGCTTCCTTTCAGGTGCTTATTGCCTCACTATTATTAATTTTGGCTTTGGGCTCAATTTCAAGGTTATGGATGAGGTAGATGGCACAGTGTAAGCAACAGGTCCAAAAAGACAGAATAACCAGCGAACACTTGGTAGCATCTCTGATGTGGGGAAATGGGTGTTTTACACTCCAAAGGCTAGTGTTTGAATATGTTTCCTCCAAAACCATGAAGGGGAAAGTTCATTAAGTTCCCACACTGATAAGCTCTTAGACATGCCTTTCAACGTATAGGCATGTAAAGCTATTTTGGGTGAATGGGTGAATAGTAGGTTACTAGGTTATTGCCCTTCTTTGGGAGGTCCCTATTTGTCCTTTAATACACAGTTCAGATGAGATTTAATTCCCTGACCTGTTCCTTCTCTTACATATAAAAAATTGCTTAAGCAATTGGTATGTGCTTCTGTTGTGAAATACTTGTGTTGTTTGTCTCGGGCTTTCATAGTTGGTTCTCCTACTAGGCAGTGAGCTCCTTGGGTGCAGAGACTATGTTCTAATTGACTCTGCACCTTCAGCTTCTGCAAAGTGCTCAGTGCAAAGTAGGTGTGCCATGATGTTTATTGGAATAAATCTATAAACAGGCAAATGTTATCTGTTAAAGTCATTTTGGTCTCTAGCTAGTGTAGTAGTTGGATAGGCAAAGTTACTTCATGCCTATCTTCCTCCTCTTTTTCCTTGCCAGCTTCCTTCTTTTTTTCTCTGACTGAAAGGGTTAGACAACCGGGGAAAAGGAAACCTGTGCTTTCCAGCATACCTCTCGCACTCTACACACACACACACACACACACACACACACACACACACACACACACACACACAGACAGACATACACACACACACACACACACACACACAGGACTCCACCCTGTTGCATTTTTAAAGCAGGCTCAGTGAGGTCCCAGAGTGCCTGTTGCTCCATCACACGAATTCCCAAGTTGTGGGACCCATCTTCATGGGTGTCTTGGTGGAGAATCTCTTGGGAGGTGATCTGACCTGTTGGTTCAGGAGCACTGCGCATATTCACTCTGGAGCCCCTTTGTGCAACAGGAGACCAGCGGACTCCCACGGTCCCACTGGCTCCTTCCACGTAATGTGCCCCGCTGACTCTCTCGCCTCCCCCAACACGGGATCTGCGTTCCCTGCGCCCCAGTCCCTCTTTGTGCAGCCAGTAGCTGCAGAGCTCTTCGTCCTGTATTCATGGCAGATGCACAGCGAGTGACTGACACGTTTCAGGGACGGCGAATGGGAAAGAGCGCGGGCGGCCGGGGGAGGGGGTGTAGTGGCAGACGGCCGCTGGGATTATGAATGGGGGCTGGGGGGCCGGCGAGTGTGGGGTTCAAACCGGGATTTTCGGTTTCTGGCTTTGGATAGGCACGCAGGGCTGTGTGTAATCCTTCAGCTCTGGTGGTAAGGGAGATGCTGTGAGCTCCCAGCTGGGAGAGAGGGTTATTTTGCAAAACTCCCCTGGTACCGTGCCCATAGAATATTGCAGGAGGTCTGTGAGGTAGGTAGGGAAAGAAAATAACCTGGGAGGGCAATGGGAGAGGGCCAGACGACTGGGGACGGCGTGCTTTGCACCCTAGAATTGACAGGTGGTGGTCTCAGCAGTTACAACCTACTACACAGCATCTCATCCGTGCGATACGGTCACATTGTTTTTCCCCGCACCCGGCTGAAGAGCGCAGCGCGGCCGACCAAGTGGCATCGGCGAGCTGTCTCTTCCGGGGGGCGGGGGTGGACAGTAGGGAGAGGGGGTTTAAAGGGCCAGAGGAGGAGGGAAGAGCTGAGGGGCGCGTCGCCAGCGCCTGTGTCTCCCTGGCGCGGGTCCCCCAGGCTAGCCCGCTGGCCCGTCCGCGCGCGCGCTCCGCAGCCGCCCCCGGCCCGCGCGCCCCTTCCCGGGGCTCCTGGCCTCTCCTCAGCGGCTGCAGGCTCTTCGTCGCGGGCCGGGCTGCACGCGAGCGCCCTCCGGGCAGACTTTCGTCCCCCCTCCCCCGGGAGCGCGGAAGGCTCACTCCCAGCGCACGGTCTACCCGCGCCGGGTGGAGTCCCGGCGTCCAGAGAGCTGCGGCCGCGGCTGTGCAGCAGAGGCGCCTCGGGCAGGAGGAGGGCGGCTTCCGAGAGGGCAGCCTGAGGTAAGGGCTGCCTAGGAGGCTGCGGGTTTATTTTTCCTCATTCTCTTACTTCATCACACACCGAAGCCGCAATGGAGAGTGTGGGGTGCTGTAGGACTGATGGGGGGCGAAGAAGGAATGGGGTCGGCGGGCCTGGATGGTCGTATTGACGGCGTCATTGTTGCCCCTTGTAGAAAATCCGCCAACCGGCCTCTAGCCTTTCGCCCTCATCTTCTCTGCCTCGGCTTCCGCCTTTGGACCTCTTGACAAGTCACTGGGGAGGAGAGGAAGGAGAGAGGCTAAGGGAGAATGGAGAGAGGCAGAAGGATTCAGGGCTTGGAAGCCCTGGAGTAGGTGACGGATGGGCGCGCGGTGCCCAGTGATTGACTGCAGGCGGCAGGCGCGGAAGGGAGCCTGAACTACCCAAGAGTTTGCTGGGCTGAGGCTGCAGGATGGTCCTGCCTGCCCTGGTGGCTGGGGCACCAAGGGGGGCGCACTCAAGCCTCGGCATCACCAAGGCTCTGCCAGGAACTTTTGGGAAGCTCTGTCTGGTGTTTGGTTAGGGGGCTTGGACCTTTCTAAGCTACAAGAGTGTTTTGGGGAAGGAAGAGGCTCTCCTCCTTCCTCCCGTCACTTTCCTTGATGCCTACTCTCTTTTTCCATCTTCCTGCTTTGCCTCCTTCCTTCCCGTTTTTCACAGGCCACCTTCCTTGTGCGGTACTTCAAACACAAATCGGAATCCACTGTGGCCAACAGCTTTAAAGCGTGTATAAGGAGGAGCGCACAGAGGAATCGCTCTTAATTACAGTGGTTATATATACTTGTGTGTGTGTGTGTGTCTGTGTGTGTCACACACGTGCCTGGGATAATTTTTAGCAAGACTTTGAGATTGTCACCTAAAATTACATTGTACTTATATTAGGTTTACATCATAATTATATGATGCCACTGAACAGATGTGGTAACTCTATGCAGTCTACGTCTTAGATCTGAGATATAACTGTTCTTTGAATCACATGCATCTTTTAATTTCAAAGATTTCCAGCTGCTGGAAAATTCTTGGCTACGTTATAAGAATCAAAGGCACATTAAGCATAAAAAAAGGTAATAAAAGTCCAGATGCTATTTTTATTAGTAGATCATACTCCCCCCTCCCTTTCCTTTTGCTAAAAGCTGTTATTATACCAATTATATTCATAAAAACAAAACAAATTTGGAGATTTCCAAGTGTTTTTACCTACAACCTGAAGTGTAGGTAGGGGTCTGGAATTTATCTGTACACGAATTGACAAGAAGATAGATAAGGCCAATGATTTCACTGCAGGTAAAGGAAGTTGAGCTTCTTCTCTCTCAGGATACCTCATTTCTTGACATCCCAAGAGAGAAATCCCCTGAAGGTCAATAAGTATAACATTGGCCTATTCAACTCTTCAAATCAATACTTGTAGGACTTGACTGCAATATATTTGCTGGCTGTTTCTATTCTTTTTCATTTTCTAAACAACAGCGTGCCAATTTTGTTAATTTACAAAAAATAAGTAAGATTGTTAAATGGACTGGAATTGTTGAGATGGCTTGATTGATGCATTGAGGCTGTTTATCTAAATATCTATCATCTTTCTATTTTCCTTATTACAGTTGGGAGCTAAACAATGTTGCAGTGTGTCTACTTGTATTTTTATCAGCTGATTTGCTTTTCAGTTTCTGTGGCTTGACATATTTTGCAAAAATGAATTCTTTTAAATTTCACTAGAGAGTAACCTGTTAGATATACTTGTTTGCTTTCAAAATAGTACTGTTTTTGATTTGAGGAATAAGAAATCAATTATACATGGTTTTCTGATCTTGGAGTCCTTTGCCTATCTAGAGACAGGTATTTAATAGTAATAGGTACTGTGTATGTACAAGTAAAGGTTTGTTTGATGAAGATACTGGACACAGAAATAATAATTCCATTTTGGTTTACAAATGGAATACTTAAAATCATGAAGAAATAAAGAGTTCTAGGTTACTCTTAATATCTTACTTGACTTAATTTGGCTAAGGAGCAAGAGGTATATGGCGAGGTTTTCAGTTAGAAAGATTTGGGGGTTGATAATTTATTATCATGTCATACAATTTCACCCATTTCTATTTCCAAAAACCTTCAAGCAGCATAGTTTGGAGGTGTAGGATGTTGCTGACCACAAAACAAATTAGTGCCTTCAGGCACTGGCTATTGTAGACACCATGTGGTAATACAGTGGACACTGTGATGTGCCAAATCGTTCTTCAAGGAGGGACTTGTTGCCCCAGCTTCTGAGAGTGTGGTCAACAGACGGCCTTCAGTGGTCAGACTCTTCAGGGATTGCCTGAGCTGTAGAAAGCTCCCTTGTCCGAGGTCACACCCCTTTCCAGTGCAGCTCACATCCAGTGGCTGATCCATGTGGGAGTATAAAGATTGGGCCATCGCAGCACAACTCTGGAAAACTCTGAGGGATCTTTCTAGCTCTGGAGCTCCCTGAGGGCTTGCATTGCAGCTCTACTTCTCCCTTTGGTCTTTTCTGTTTCTTTCCCCATCCTTCCTCAGGTGTGGATAACAAGGCGGTTCCTAATAAAATAGGGCTTTGAACTTCATTTCAGAATTAGCTTGCCAGGGAAACCAACCTGTGACGATATTCCTACCACATACATTCATTTTGCCAGTTTTAATCCATGGGTCTTTTGAAATGTGGTGTTTCAGCCATCAAATATGGTATAGAAAATGCGTATGTGGAAGGAATTTATAGTTGACAGTTTCTTTTTATTCCAACACTTGAAAAATGTTATGTCACTTCATTTCACAGGCCTCCCTGGTTTCAATGAGAAATTTGTTGTTGCTTGAATTGATGCTCCCTTATATGCAATGCGTCATTTCTCTCTGGATAGTTTCAAGATTATTTTCTATATCTTTAATTTTTGGAAGTTTGATTACGATGTGTTTTGGGATGAATTTCTTTTGGTTTGTTCTGTTTGGGATTTGATCAGGTTTGTAATATGTAGGTTTGTCTTTCACCAAGTTGGGAGATTCTTAGGCATTATTTCTTCAAACACAAAAGTATTTCAGCCCCACTCTCTTTCTTATCTCCTTCTGTGACTCCAATGCTATGAAAGTTGGATCTTTTGTTGTTGTCCTACAAGACCCTCAGGCTGGGTTCATCATTTTTTTTCCTGGTATTTTCTCTTTGTTAAAATAGAAAACATTCTGCTGATCTGTTTTCGAGTTCACTGATTCTGTCCTCTGTCTTCTCCACTACGGAGTCCATCTAGTATTTTATTTTGATTACTGTATTTCTCAGCTCAATAATTTCCATTTGGTTATTTTTGCAGCTTATGCTTATTTGCCGAGACATTCTATTTTTTCATTAGTTTCTAGGGAATTTGTATTTGCTTGCTGAAACATTTTTTTGTTTTGTTTTGTTTTTGAGACAGAGTCTTGCTCTGTCACCCAGGCTGGAATGCAGTGGCACGATCTTGGCCCACTGCAAACTCTGCCACCCGAGTTCAAGCGATTCTCCTGCCTCAGCCTCCTGAGTAGCTGGGACTATAGGTGCGTGCCACAATGCCCAGGTAATTTTTTGTATTTTTAGTGGAGAAGCGGTTTCACCATTTTGGCCAGGATGGTCTCGATCTCCTGACCTCATGACCTGTCTGCCTCAGCCTCCCAAAGTGCTGGGATTATAGGCTTGAGCCACCGTGTCGAGCCTGAAACATTTTTAGAATAAATGCTTTGTAATCTTTGTCAGATAATTCCAACATCTGATTCACTTAAATGTTGGTGTCACTTGATTGTCTTTTCTCATTCAAGTTGTGGTCATATTTTGGACATTTTAGCTATTATGTTAGAAGGCTCTGAGTTTCTATTTAAATCTTGTATTTTAACAGATAATCTCTCTGTTTAGGGTTAGCACACAGATCCTGGCCTACTTTTGTGGGCAGTGGTTTCAATGACAATTTAATTTCTAGAGACTTTGGGGTGATGTTAGTCTGCCTAGTTTGTTTGGTGCTTCTGGGCCTCCCACTGAACGCTGCTGGTGCCACCTGAAGGGGAAGAAGAAACCTCCCCAGGCCAGGCCCCATGGTGCCTCTAGGTCAGGGAAGTGTCTCTAAGTGACTTTCAGTCTTGCAGAAATGAGGAGCAGTCTTAGGCCTGGAACTTGTTGTGGCAGGATTCCTGGTGCCAGTGCTTTGAGGCCACCTAGTATTGTCAAATGGACCCCAGTTAGATGCAGACGAGGAATAAACCTACCTAGATCATTTTCTACTACCAGGTTAGGAGTCGGGAGACTCTGGGCCTGCTGTTGAATAGAGAGTTGGAAGACACCCACTGCCCTACTGCTCTATTGTTCCTCCAGTCCCGAGGTCACTAAGCAGTCCATCTCCCTCTTGCTACCATTCTCAGTCCTCCTTGAGATGCCCCTTGCATTATTCTTATTTTTTACTTTACAATTTTTTTTAAAGTTTTAAAAATTTATTTATTTATTTATTTATTTATTTATTTATTTATTTATTTAGAGTTTTGCTCTGTCACCCAGGCTGGAGTGCAGTGGTGCAATCTTGGCTCACTGCAACCTCTGCCTTCCGTGTTCAAGCAATTCTCTGGTCTCAGCCTCCCAAGTAGCTGGATTACTGTCTTCTCCACTACGGAGTCCTCTGTCTTCTCCACTACGGAGTCCACCTGGCTTCTCCACTACGGAGTAACACCACACCTGGCTAATTTTTGTATTTTTTTTTTTTTTTAGTAGAGACTGGGTTTCACCATGTTGGCCAGGCTGGTCTTGAATTCCTGACCTCAAGTGATCCACCTTTTCTTGGCTT
Organism: Macaca nemestrina; assembly: GCF_043159975.1. Classification (NCBI taxonomy): domain Eukaryota; kingdom Metazoa; phylum Chordata; class Mammalia; order Primates; family Cercopithecidae; genus Macaca; species Macaca nemestrina. Next base: position 167,829,535 of record NC_092125.1, on the reverse strand, counting down.
CCCAAAGTGCTGGGATTATAGGCGTGAGCCACCATGCCCAGCCACATATGCTTTTAAAAAACACTCTAGTTTTAATCCTCAACCACATAATACATTACTATCATTGAAAATACTAGTTTGATTGTATTTCCCTGTAATACATATTTGTTGTGGAGACAGAGTTTAAACCTTAGTTCAAGATAGCTTAGTTAAATTAAGTTAGTTAATATTAATGTAATTGGAGAATTAAATGTCAAGTCATACCCTGTCAGTAGAGTCTAAGACAAAAATCTTGGTATGTGACATTTACTCTATGAAACATTTTTTTTTTCAAGTTATCTTAATCCATTTGAAAAATATTAGTACTTCTTATTTATTGCCATCTTTGTGGGAAATACTAAAAAATCCTTTATCCCATAGACACTTTAACCTTAGAGAAAGTAAATGACATTATTTCCATAAGCAACTTGCTGATATTTTGAATGGATTAAGGAGCAGATACCAGGATTCTGTCTTTGGCTGTCCTGGTATATCACAGTGCTGAGTCATAGAATTATGGCATTTTTAGTACTGAAAGTGATCTTAGAGATCACCTATTTCAACCTTATTGTTTTATATTTTAGAAAACTGACATGTTAGAAAGTCATAAGGGAATCTAAGTTCCTTCAGTTCAATGATGGCAGGGCTTGTTTATTCTGAGTTCTTAGAATTTCCTGATTTGATATTTTCTTTAACAAATCAGAATTGCCTTCCTTTGAGAAGGCTTATTAAAAAACTATTGTGAGGTATAATCTTTCAGTACCTCTTTTTTAAAAAGAAAAAATACTTCAAGAAGTTGGGAGGACATGATTTTTTTTTAAATAAAAAGTAGGCTTCTTTGAAAATCTGAGGGACATATGGATCAATTATCCAGAAAAATGAACATATAGTCAAAAATTTGCATTCAATATTAAGTATTTACGGATTCCTAGGAAAGACCTCCAGATACTGTTTTGTGTTATACTTATGCATTAACTGCAGATTGTCTTTGTTGGGGAAAGTGATAAGGATAATGACTTATTTTATAGTCTGAGTCAGCCTTAAAGGCCTGTGGATGGTGGCAGTTGTCCTGGGCATGGTACATTGGTATGCTGCAGGATTTGTTTCCCTGTAGATTCTAGAGTGGCAGTAGGTGAGAAGGATGTAGCAGGACCAGCAGGTGTTCAAACACACTGACTGTGCGAAATACAAACAGGCAACTCAGCCCACAGGGCTTGCTCTCTCCTCCCCCATAACACACACACACACACACACACACACACACACACACACACACTTACAACATATATTAAGATTCCTTAGAAAGATTCTCCATCTGTTTCTTTCTGCTCTCACCTTCTTACCATATGGAGAAACAGTGTCCTTTTGAGAGAATTCTCTCTTTTTCTGATAAGGCTGCTCTGGTGGTCATTTAAAATCAATTTCACCTATATCAAATGTTAAGGGCTGAAAAAAGAAAGATTAAAGCAGCATTTGCTGTATTTACTGGGGGGATTTTTCTAAGGGTAAAAACAAAACCACATCCATGTTTTCCTTATATCACGGATAAAAAAAATATTTAAGACCATAGAATAATAACTGAATTCAGAGATCAGGAGGCAAGGCCAGTATTGAAATTACTTTTAAAGAGGCTGCCTATATATACTTAAAGGAAGTTCTTATATATATCTCTGTGACTAGTACAGCTCCCTGGATGAGAAATAAGACTGAATTGTTTTGCAGTGTCATGAAGTATACCAGAGTGAAAAACTCAATGCAGAAAAATGGGAATGTTGTACAAAAAGATATAATAGAATGAGGCAGTTTTTTTTCTGGTTAATTACCCTAGAAAGCACTGTGTAGGACTTCTATTTGCAAGGTTACACTTTAGTAACTGAGTAAGTGAGGACTGGGAACTGGAAGTCCTGAGTTCCAGTGCTGCTATTTATTGGGTCAGCGACATCCTGTGTGTAAGCCTCAGGGTGTAAAATAAGGCTAACTTATGATAATCTCTAAAGTTCTTTCCAGCATTATCATTTGGTGAAACTTCAGATTAGTGGATATTGTTCGACAAAACATTTGAGGCATTTTGTGATAGGCCTGTGCAATTAAGTATTATCCATAAGAAAGATCTCCAGGAAGTTAATATTTGAATTTGAAATTAGTATTATATCTTGACATGGTCAGAATTTGCAACAGTATGAGTGGTCACAGTTGGGTTAAGACTATCCAACTATATGGTTATAGCACATAGCACAATTTGGGGAACAAACATTTTGTTGACAATGATAATGACAATGGTCATGATGCTAATATGGATGGCACTAGATTTAACTGGACTGGAGGTGTGGTAGATACTGTAGATTGGCTGAATATCAATTCATCCCCTTTCTCTCTCATCTTCCTCTGCTATACAAAGTGGAAAGCAAAACATTCAATTTTCCAGCCTCCCTTGACAAAGATTAGATGAAAGCTTCTGGGGAGCACTTCCCTTCTCGAACAAAACTTCTTAAAACGAAGTCTCTTTCCCCTGTCTCTTACCCCTTCTTTCTGCATAGAGCATGGATGGTCCTTTGAGATGAGTGGCCTTCTTGGAAGGATGAGGAATAAATCCATAGGCTTAGGATGATGAAGTGGCAAAACAGCTGTAGCTTGGATTCTTGGTGGCATTTTCAAGATGTATCAGCCTTGCACTGCCTACCTCCAGATTTACTGTTCCATGAGAATAATATAAACCCCTTAATTGTTTCTTCCACTATTTGTTAGGTTTTTTGTTACTTCCAGCCAAATATATTTCCAACTGAATACATAAAGTAATTTTTAAGACTTCACATTTTACATTTTTGAAGGATAAAATTAGTGTCTACAGATCTATGTAATTACTGACCTTGGATATGAAATTTAGGGTACTTTGTACCAATTCTTTCATTTTCAAGAAGTTCGGGTGTGAACATTTTAGATAATTTGTATAATTTTCATCTTATTTTTCATTGCTTGAAGAATAGCATGAGACTTCAAGAGTCTCTGTTTTGCATTGCTTAGAGAATAGTTCAAATTTTATTCAATGGGTGAAATTTATATTAAGAAAACTCTTTCTGTGAGTCATACCTCCTACTTAGCTATAATCTTCGGTAAGATAGGGATATAGCTGAAGAATGCCAATGAATCTGGAAAAAAATTGTTTTCCCCATTTGGATTATAGGCAAAATGTACAGCAAAGTGGGTTGCCCTCTTTACCATTTAATGTAAGTTTGTTTCCACCAAATTCCTTCTGACTTCACACTATCACAAACTGAGAAATACTTTAAAAGGAGGAGTATAAAGGTGAAAGAAGGTTGGCATTTGCAGTACGTGGATATAAAGATGGAAAATAATTTTGTGCATATGACAAAGAATCTACAGACTCTCCATTTAGATTTGTCTGACTTAGTGCAGGGAATTAATTTTTGCTTTAAGCCATGTGATAAGAGAAAAGAAGGATTCGATTGGGATACATTGAGGATATTTTATCAGTTAAGATTGCATTCATTTGGGAGTAACCAATAATTTGACACACAATGCTACAACCAGCAAGGAGTTGGTTATTTTTTTTACACAACATAAAGTGTCAGCAGAAAGATAGTTCTTAATAACCAAGGAGACTATGAAGGAATTGGTCTCCTTCTTACTTTTGACTCCACTGTAATTAGTGTATGTGTTTTATTCTCCTGGTGAAAAGACAGTTAGTAAAGCTCCCAGGCATGACATCTGTACCACAGGCAGGTAGAGGGGGCCAGGCACAAGGCACACAGCAGCTAAGTCAGTCCTTTTTAATAAAGAAAATATTAGCTTACTGGGAAGTTGCATCTGGTAGACTTCTAAAATCTTATTCACCAGAACTACGTCAATGGCCATACCTAAGTACAAGGAAGTATGAGAAATAGTTTATTTCTGTTTTAATTGCTGTCTGGAAAAATGGGTATCTCCCCAAAATGTCAGGATTCTGTTATAGATATGGGGTAGGAAACCACTATTGTCATTGCATATGAAAATATTTTACAGCTTTTTAAATACTTGCAGTGTTGTCTCATAAATTTGTAATCTGGAGATTTCTTAAAATATGATAGTTTAAAATGGTTATAAATTTTTATTTGCCTTATTATCTAATGTTTTTTAATCAGTTGTCATTGTGTCAAGAGAGCTGACTGATGTATGAAACTGAGTGATAGTATTGCTATTAAATGAATTATAAGCAAAAAAAGTCATAATTTTCTTCTACGTTAATAATGACATATATAAGTGTGAAATTCTGAGAAATCAGATAGTGACACTATTATGTACTATTTGTTTATAAAATGTATGTACTATTTATTTATAAAATGTTATGCTTTTCTGTTTTCCCTAAATTTTTAATGACATATATTAATATTTTCCAAGAGCAAATATATTTTTTAAAAGAATAAAATAAACTTGGCTTAATCTTATTATAAATGAGTATTTACTTTTGCATTATAAAAATGTATAAACTTTGCTATACTCATTCAATATATTGACAAAAATATCCTTCATAATTGAGGGTTTATTCTCCAATTGATGTAGGCACTCTACTTAGAAGCTGTTTATCCACATCAAGGATAATGAATTTCTTTTTCTAGTTAATTTTTTCACATTAAAATAGAGAGCAGCAACTGTTCTCTCCACATATCAAAAGGATATTATAAAGATAAATGAAATAATGGATGTGAAGTGTATTATTCTGCTCTAAAAGAAGGTGTTATATAAATTCTATAAACAGTATTATTAATATGTAAACAAGATGATGGGTGATCATTTCCAAAAGTGAGTATCATAAGCAGGAATTTTGAGTGTGATTCTCAATATAAGTTTTTCAAAGGAGAACAATATAACAACGTATTCTTAAGTTCTTGCATTGAAATATCACTGGTAAACCTCATTGTGTGGGGAAGAGAATATACAGAAAGAGCTTCAAAGCCAGGCAATTTCTTGAATAATGCAACACAGTAATAGATTTTTGCCCCGATATAAAAAGTCCTTTGGGTCTCTTAAATGGTTTGTGAGATGGGAAAACTCTGATTAAAATGTACGATTCCAGTGCTGGAAATGGAATCTTAAATCTAGAATGGAAATTCCAATGCCATATCTTGGAAACAATGAGGTTCTGCTTTACTCAAAAATCTTCAATAAAGGCTTTTGTAATATTGTCAGTAAAGGTTTTTGTCAGCCCTTTGGACGCCTATTTAAAATAGGAAGTTGTTCCTTATTTCTAACCATGGCAAATGTCATGCTTTCTATGTGCTGGTCACTAGGGAAAATGAATTGTATGATATGGTGATAATGCTTGACTCTGAGCCAGAAAGCAAGGCTTGTGTCTTAGTTTTGTCGGTAACTTAATTGTGTAACTGGGAAAATTATTCAATTGCTTCGTGTAAAGAAACAGTCTTTAAACTACATCATTTTCCTCTTTAGGCTTTTTAAGCATGAGATGCTTAGGGGACTTGTCTAATGGAGGTTGTAGGGAAAAGTCACACCTGTGGGAAAAATACTGGGTCTCTTTCACATCAAATTTATGGTGATGGGTGTTTAGTCATGAAATTGTCATGTGAAAACTGATCTGGAAATAAGTACAAGGAAGGAAGCTTTGCTTTTCTCTGTGCTTTATGCTCTTGCTTGATTTGTTGAAGATAAATGCTTATGTGTGGGCTTCCAAGTGGTGTATGCTAAAGAGACAGTAGCTAAGAAGGAACAAAGGTGGTCAGTTAAGGTGAGCATGTCATACTTTGTGAATCAGATTGTCAAGATTATTTTCTCTCTTTTTGCTTTACCTCAATTCATTACAAAGTCTTGTTTAATTGTCTTGGCTGTCTTATGAAAATTAAGAGTGAGGTTAAATTCAGGCAAGTGTTTTGGACAGGAAGTAGTTCCCCTTGGCCTAAACCACTGTGGTAGTAGCAGTAGCAGCAATAATTAGAGAGTAGGGAATTCTTAAGAGAAGATAGGGGAGAAATTAAGGGGGGAATAAAGGAATTGTGGCTGCCAAACACCACTAGAGGTCCAGCTGTCATTTTCCAAATGGATAGTTTTCTTCCACTGTGCATGACAGAAATATATTTCTTGGTCATGTAATGATACTGAGCTATTCCAGGTGGGCTGGGAGGAGGAAGTGGGAGCTCTGACCTGCTGTTTCAGGTGAGTCGTGTCATGGCTGCTCTGCTTCTTGCAGTCACCCAGGGACCTTAGAGTAGAGGCACTTATTTAAAAAAATTCCTTAACTAATAGACTTTAATTTTTTTATTAATTTTAATTGATACATAATATGTGTTCATATTTATGGGGCACGTCTCTTCTTTTTTTTTCTGGGGGGTGTGTTGGGGGACCGAATCTCACTCTGTCTCCCAGGCTGGAGTGCAGTGGTGTGATTTTGGCTCACTGCAACCTCTGCCTTCAGGGTTGAAGCAATTCTCCTGCCTCAGCCTCCTGAGTAGCTGGTATTACAGGCATGCGCCACCAAGCCTGGCTAAGTTTTGTATTTTTAGTAGAAACGGGGTTTTGCCATTATGGCCAGGCTGGTCTCGAACTCAGGTGATCTACCCGCTTCGTCCTCCCAAAGTGTTGGGATTACAGGCGTGAGCCACCGTGGCTGGCCAGGGGCATGTCTCTTTTCAGTACGTGGATTTCAAAGATCTCGTGATCAACTCCATTCTGACAGAGCATGGCAGAGAAAGAGTGGGCAAATATTAGGATGTCGTCCTGGAAGAGACACACATCCTTTACATTTATATATTATTGTTTAGAAATCAGTCTTATGGCCAAACCTAATTGAAAGAGAGACGGGGATATTTTGTCTAAGCTGTGTGTCTAAGGAAAAGAAAACAGATATTTTCGTGGATAGCTAATAGTATCTGCAGTACAATCATTGTGCAGATTTCTTTCTTAACCACTTTCCTACATCTGATTCCTTGTTTCCTGATTTCTATATCTTGCTGTTTCTTGGTTTAATCTTTTGTATTGATATCTTCAAGTATCTTCCTAAGGAAGAGTATTTAAAGGTAGAACTTTTGAAATGTTTTACACCTGGAAATGTTTTTCTTCTGTTTTACACCTTGTGGATGTAGAATTCTAGAAAGCCATTTTACTAAGAATTTTGAAGGTGTATTTCCATGTCTGTTGGCTGCCATTTTAGCCATTGAGAAGTTTGATGCTATTTTGAATCTTGATCCTTTAAATGCAAAGTTTTTTTGTCATTTGAAGCTTTTAAGATCATCTCATTCTCTTTGAAAATTTTGAGATTTCAAGATTATGTACCTGGGTGCAGGTCATTTCTAATTTTGGTGGGGGGACTCAGTGGGTCTTTTCTTTCTGGATACTGTATTCTTCTTTAGTTCTGGAAGTTTTTCTTCTATTATCAGTTGTATGAATTCTAAAGTCAATTTTCCCCCATTATTTAACATCTCAGATCAAGATGCACCTTTAATCGATGGTGTCTTGTAAAAGCCAGATGTCAGTCATAACTTGGTTGTGTAAAAAACATTCTATTGACACCTTCTGACATGACTTTAAAACAAGTGCTAACATTAGCACTATATTAGTGCTAAATTATTTCATTTGGTTTTCTTGGTTCTGTTTTTTAGAATTTCTGTTACTTCTTAGTGATACATAAAATAATGCTTGTTTTCAGTTGTAAGTCACACAATTATTTTATGTATAACTAAGAAGAAATACTAGCAATGAAACTGTAAACAGTGTTTTCTAATCGCTTACAGAATTTCATTTTTATTGAACGAACATACTTACACTTAAATATAAAATATATGATATATTTCTCCCATGAATGCATAACAAAAGGAACACATACTAAAATAGCTTAGATGAGTTATTCTAAAAACTGATTCTCTTTCAGAGTTTTAAATTCACATTCAGAATCCATCTCTTCAGAATCCTGAGTCACTAATATCTGTGTTTATCCATGCAGTCCCACTTTATGTACCAGCAGTAGAGCTCATCCTGAACAGACGCTTAGCAATTATGTTGATCAAACTTGCCTTGCGATTTCTGCTTTGGGGGTGTTGTTAAACATGCTTGATTCCCCACTGATCCTATCTCTTCATTACAGGTACATGATTTCTAGGTGTTAAAGGATGTGCCATTATTGTTTCTTAGATTTCCTCGTGACCAAACTAACACTCGTTTTGTAAGTTTTTATGAACATGCAGGTCATGACAGCTATCTCATTACTGCTGCCTCTCTGACAGCAACTGTAAGATACTGTCAATTGTAAGACATATCCTGATTTCAGGGCTTTAATTGGAAAATATATGTGGTATTTAGATGTTGAGCCATCAGGATTAATCCTCTAAAAATTTCTTATCTTTTAAAACAAATTTTCTTTCACATCTTACATATTGTTCTATGTATAGTGACTCTTCTACCATGTACCTTAATTGCAAGGTAAAGAGAAACTTGAATTTTCTTGAAATGAATCAGAAATGGCAAGAAACCCTGAGGTCCTTTTACCTCTAGCAACAGTACATCTGCTAGAAAACTCACCTGACCTGGGAGATGATCAAATCATAAAGAGAACCACATTTGTGATTCAGGCACCCCTTTTCAGGTGCCTGAGAGAATCATGTCTAGAAGCAGTGGGAAACGTTTCTCCATCTGTCCCTCTGTATAGATTCATAGATCCACAATCACATTTATACGTATCATTCTATAACTACATGTATTCACTCAAAATTGAGTAAAAGAATTGATTTCTCACATTATTATGAAGGGCTGCATCATATTCTATTGAATAAGTGTACTATGCTTTATTGAATCCATTCTCTAATGATGAATATTCAAATTGCTTTCATTTTAATTACTGGAATTTACCAGTGCTTTAATAAGTATCCCAGTATAAATGTTTGGAATTGCTGAGTTAAGGGCTATACACAATTTAAAGGCTTTTTGACATAACCTTTTCTTCCAGAAAGTGTATACCAATGTATGGTTTCACCAACTGTCGATCATAGTGCCGGTTTCCTCCTATCCCTCTAATCCCATTTCCTCATTTCCCTCTAATTCTCGGTTTTGTCAAGTCATTGGTCAATGTGAGGAGAGAAAAACGGTCTCTTGGCCATTTTCAATTGGTTTTCTTTAATTACTAATGAGCCTGATGAACTTTTCAATGTGGTGTGGTGTCCTTTAAGAGAGAAAGCAGCTGCCAAGTAGGGTTAGAGTGAGCAGGGCAGCTGGAGTGGCCCCTTCATTGATGTCAATAGAAGGCATCTATCAGGAAAAGAGTAGTTACTGCTTTGGAGTCCTGGAAGGTTTGGAGAACTCTGTGGTTTAAGCCCTTCAGTCATCACAGAGATCCTTTTTGTTACCTCCCCAAAGTAGCTGGATGTCTTTCAGGTTCCACAGTTATTGTTACTTTGACCATAGTGTCTGCATGAATACAGAGCATCAACCTCTAGACTGTATAATCCTCATTTAGTCCCAGAGACAGGATGGGCTAGGGGCAATAAATAGGTGAGGTGTAAGTACGATAGTAGGATTTTGAGTCAGTGGGGATTAAAAGGAGAGCTGGGTCCATCAAGTAGGTAGACAAACACAATTTATTTTATTTTATTTTTTGAAGCAGACTCTTGCTCTGATGCTCAGGCTGGAGTGAAGTATACAATTCTAGCTCACTGTAACCTTGAACTCCTGGGCTCAAGTGAACCTCCTGCCTCAGCCTCCCAAGTAGCTAGCACTGCAGGCATGCACCACCACACATGGCTAATTTAAAAAAAAAATTGTAGAGACAGGGTCTTGCTACGTTGCCCAGGCTGGTCTTGAACTTCTGGTCTCAAGTAATTCTCCTACTTCAGCTTCCCAAAGTGCTGAGATTACAGGTGTGAGCCACTATCCTCAGCTGGAAGAGCATAAATATTTGAAGGCAGACAGTATAAAGCATATGAGGGAACAGTAAGTCTAGACAATATTCCATATAGGTGAGGAATGGGAGGATATGTTTGAAAGGTGGGCTGAGATCACATTGTGAACTTTGAGCATACGAATGTGAGTTTTAGGAGGGGGATCTTTATCTTAATGGCAGTGGGGGCCCTCTGAAATTTTTGGAATTCTGATGTGGTGGGACCTGACAAGTGTCATGTTGTAGGAAATGTAATAGCATTGAAAAGCATTGGAAATGAATGTGGGTAGTACAAAAGGTTTCTATGTGTATCCTGTACTTGGTAAAGGGTAGAACCTTTTCAGTTATGGCTGATTTGTGTTTAGAGGGACATAGAATCAGTTGAATGCTTCTAGTACATGATTGTTGTTATTTTCTATTTCTCAGAAAAAGACAACTTAGGATTAGCTCATTTTTTGGACACACAGGTCAGGCTTTTAGAATATGTTTAGGTTGTAACAGAATAACAGAAAGTGGAATTGTTTTTTGAACATGTTATGTGGTGTGTGGGTAGATATTTAGCATTTAAAAATGCAAAATGGGCTGGGCGCGGTGGCTCATGCCTGTAATCCCAGCACTTTGGGATGCCAAGGTGGGGGGATCACTTGAGGTCAGGAGTTTGAGACCAGCCTGGCCAATGTGGTGAAACCCTGTCTCTACTAAAAATACAAAAATTAGCTGGGCATGGTGGCATGGGCCTGTAATCCCAGCTACTTGGGAGGCTGAGGAAGGAGAATTGCTTGAACCTGGGAGGCAGAGGTTGCAGTGAACTGAGATTGTGCCACTGCACTCTAGCTTGGGTGACAGTGAGACTCCATCTCACACACACACACACACACACACACACACACACACACACACACACACTAAATAAATGAAATAAAAAAATTGCAAAATGAATTCAGAAGGTGCATCAAAAACAACCTACAGAATTGCCATGAGATCGTCAACTTTGCCGAATGACAGCAAACATGATTTCAAATGGAAAATACACTCATTAAGCCATTTAGACTACTGAAGTTATATGTGTTATAATTTATATTCCATTTGTATATGGACTCATTTTTCATATTGAAATATTAGCATAAATGAGGAGATCTAAACACTGCCTTCATTTGATTGGGAAATTATCTGAAGTACATGATATAGGATATTTAAAGAGGCTTTAGCATTAATAGTTTGGAATTGGATAGTTTATGGTTATTTTCTTACTTTTGTTGAAATTTAAACCGCACTTTCTGAAATAGCATTTATTATACTTTTAGATATCATCTGTCTTGACTAGGAAGTCAGTCACTGAATAAGTAATTTTGTTTCTGGTATTACTACCTGACAAACAGTGATTTTCAGAGATGGACATAAAAGCAGCATTAATGATCATTTTTAGAGATAGAATGACAAATATCTTGATAAATCATGCCTTGTATTTAACTTATTTATGAATAGTTTCTGCTGTGGATCTTTTTTGTGCTCTTAAAATGCAGTTAAATCTGTAGTTCAAGAATTGAATTTTTATTCTTCCAGTAATTGCAGCCAAGGGCTACACTCTCTTTCAACCTAGATAAGTCATAGTGACATTCCTAGGCCAAAAGAAGGATGCTTGTTGAAAGTTGGTGGGTGGTGAAAAGGACATGCAGTGCATAGCTTCCCTTTCAAATGCAGAAACAGGGCTTTTCCAAGGTGGAGTATTGGCAAATTATGGGATGTTCCAAAAGTCCGTCGTCCACACTTTCTGCTCTAGCAAAGGCAATTTTGCTCTTTATTTCAATGTCGGTACCTTTATAAAGATTTTGTTTTTTCCTCTGGAGGAGGGTAACTAATATTTATTGAGCATTCACCATGTGCCAGGCATCTTAGGAAATGCTTTAAATGCAGTCTCATTTAATTCTTACTATTACCTTGTGATGAAAGCATTATTATATTAATTTTGAGGATGAAAACACTAAGTCTCAGTCAAGTAATTTGCTTAAGTTTATGTAGCGAGGGGTGACTTGTTTTTTTTCTTTCACCAACCCAAAGTCTATACTTTTTCTAGTGCCTGCTTAAAACTTTAAAAATATTTATTGAGGGTTTTAGTATGTTCCAGGTATATAATTTAGATATATTTATTTTCATTTTAAAGATGAAGAAATCGAGAGGTTCAGATTAATCCTTTTTTTAACATTACACAGAGCCAGGATTCAAACTTAGGTCCATCTGACTCCAAAGCCTATGCTCTTACCTACCACATTGACTTGTAAGACTTTTTCTTAAAGGGCTATATTTTTAAATTATTATAAATATTTACAATTATTTTCTATTTATTTTCTTAAGACATAAATGCCATAAATGCTACCACCTTTTCATACAAATACAGTGAGTTAATGTGGAGGATCTACTACTAAATGCCTTTAGGATTCTGCTAAACGCTTCGTCTACATTAGGTTTTCTCAACTCTAATGCTATTGATATTTTGGGCCAGATGATTCCTTGTTTGGGAGACAGCCTGTCTTGTGCATTGTAGGGTGTTTAGCAGCATCCCTGGCCTCTGCCAACTAGATGCAAACAGCACTCTCTTTTCCTCCTACCCAGTTGTGACAACCAAAAATACTTCAGACATTATCAAATATCTTTTGTCAGAGAGGAAATCACCTGAAGTTGAAAACTAATGGTCTACATTATCTCATCTTATCCTTAGGACACCCCCTGAGGCTCATATCATTATGATCTCAGTTTTACACAATAAGAATAACTTGCTTAGGGTCATATTGCTGAGAAATAGTATCTTCAGGGCTCAAATTTAAGGCTTACCTATGACTTTGGACTAAGTTTTGTTGTATTTCATGGACTACGTCTTGTCGTCAAACTTGAGCATTCTGGAAGGCTTGGCTATGTCAGATTCTCCTTTTTCTTTTGCCCCAAGGGCACCTAGAAAAGTACTTAATACCCAGCTGTGCTTTGACAGATGTTCATTAAGCAAATGACCCATTTTATGTGGGTCATATTTAAATAAGCAGATTTTAAATAAAATGGATCTGAGTGCAGTAATTAAGAATCAGACACATCACAGGTTTATATCTCATTCCTGCCATTTATTTGTTATAGGATCATGGAAAAATTTTTGACCTATTTGATTTCCTCATTTGCCTGTGACTAATAATCCCTCCTGTGGATGTTGTGAGGAGTAAGTGAGTTAACATATAAAGTCATCTAGCATAGTACAAGACACAAGGTTACAAAATTAAGTAAATGATAATTACTAGTAATACAAATAATATTAATATTAATGATAAGAAGGTGGCTTGAATTTTCTCTTTATATTATGACATAATTTACATATACTTTTATTTCAATAAATTTAGAAAAAAATTTCTTTTGTATGCCTAAGACAACTTGAAAGCTGCTATTTCATTAACATTAAATAAAAATTACATAAAATATAAAATATACAGAAGGTAAATGAGGAAATTAGGGGGAAAAGGTAAAGCCAAACAAACAAACCAAAAAAACCCCAAGACCATTAAAGGACAAAATTAGCATATTGTAGGACTGAGGTTTCAGTGAAGAGTTAAGCTTAGTTCCTTTCATTTCACTGAAGAAGTTTTAACCCTCATGGTGGCTCAAGGGCTAGGGCTTCTTTTGGCCTTGAGAGCAGATGAATTGACTCATCCCTGACCTCAGCCCTCAGCCTTCTGCTGATTTGGCATCTCTAGCTTCCTTCCCCGAGGTCTGACCTTTTGCCTCATTTCCTCTGACTCATTTTTGGGTTCTGTTCTTGGCTTTCAGCTTCTGTTCTGAGATTTCCTTTTCTAAGTTTCTGGGTCCTCTTGTAGGTTAGTTACTCACTTGTTTTAGTTTCTCTGCTGGTCTCCTTCTTAGGGTATGGTCCTCCACGCTCTGCCATACCTGGGTTGCATCAGCTGCTCAAAGGCAGCATTTCTCACCTTCTGCTGCTCTGGCTGGTCCATGGCCAACGTAGACAAATCCCTTCCAAACGTAACTGGCCATAATCATGTAGGTTTTAACTATAGGTTGATGGCATTAAATTTCCAAGACAGTAAAATGTCAGGGTGCAAATTCATTGTTTTTAGACACTGGAGGGACTTTCTGTGTTCTAAATACCTCTCAAATTTTTTTTTCATCCATTGGCACACTTTGGAATGTTAATATTTGTAGTAAACACTGAACTACATAGATAATGCTGTTTGTGGTTCTAGGAATTACAAGGCTATCCTAGGGACTGAGGGGATGACTGTCTCAGCCTCCTATACGATATTATGTATAGAAATGCACTGGTTGAGAAGCTCTATTCTAAAGTCTCCATGAAAACACAAATAGATAGCACTGGGCAGGGGTTGGGAGAGAGTATAACACCTTAAACAATTATTCTCTAGCTTCTTTATTTCTATTTGCCTGTCAACTGCTTTCTAAGGGTCCTAGACAGCCCTGGAAAAGTTGCCCTAGGAATACAAAACCTTAAGAATGAAGATAAGGACACTAAAGTTTCTGTAGGGGCTGGAGAGGGAATGCCTAAATCTATTCTAAGACATATTGAGAGATATAAGAACTGGAACGAGATTGGGAACAGGCAGAGAGTTAGGAGGCTACTGAGGAAGTTCAGGAATGAGATACTGAGAGTTTGGTCTATTAGCTACTCACCTGAAAAGGAATGAGTCTCTTATTTAAATTCATACAGAAAATATTTAAGCATGTATGGTGGGTTGGTTGTTAATACTTTGTCAAATGCATGCCACTTGACTAATTGTGGGAGGTCACTATAATTACCATTTTGATGTGAGAGGTATAGGGAGGGAGAAAGAAGTCAACAATAATATGCAAGTTACTATTTTAATTAATTGGGGGAATTGAGTTGCCATTCACTAAAGGAAGAGTAAGAAAAAGATACAGTTTTGCTGAGGGAGATGGCATGTTGAGTTTTGAACATGCAAGTTTGAGATATATTTGCAATATAAAATAATAGCTATCTGAAAAGTATTTGGAAGGTGGTCTGGAACTCTCAAGAAAAAGTCAGATCAGAGGAAACAGATTTTAGAATTGAACAATGTAGAGATCTATACATTTTCATTGTGGGCCCTGGAAATCATATGCAAAATAGTATGAAAAATGTTACTTGCCAGTGTAGTTTTTCTGAGGAGGGGGTCCTCTGTAGTTTCAAAGAATCACTGCTACAGATAGATGAGATAGGTAAATTAAGACCTTAATGGCAAATGGGCAGAAATTATGATTTTTAAAGTAAAAGAGGAAAATGAATCAAGGATAACTTCGGGGTATGTTTTTCTTTGGCAGCAATGCAAGAATAGGATAAGAAATTGGTTTGTGAAGCTGTGGGGTTAGAAATACTGAATTTGAATTAGAATGTAGATTTGAAAAATAATGTGTCCAATAGGCAATAGGCATTATGGGAAAAAAAGAAAACCCCAAAAAATCAAAAAACAAAAACAGTTGAGAGATCTGGAATATAGATTTGTTTGTCTTCAGTGTTATGATGATAGTAGAAGTCCTGAGTGTATGTGAGCTTTAAGCCAATTATTAGAATAACAAGAGAACAGTGAAGAAGTCCAAGTCTTGAGCTTTGGGTAATACCCAGAGTCGAGAGCCAGGTGAACAGAAGGGCTGGGGCACTCTGGGCACTTGACAGAAAATTCAGTCGTGAATTGACTACAGCACATTGCTTGCCAAAGCCTTGCCTGAGGCAGCTGCCGGTTGATGGAAACAGCTCAGGGTGTGTATCAGCACTCTTCCTCTAGCTGGCTGGACTGGTAGTCTTCAAATCCTTTTGCTCCCTCATCCCTATAATAAAATTTATTTAAGTCACACCACCTTCTTATATGTATATGTGTTTAGATGCTGTAGAGAATACGTGAAAACAGAAATTTATGAAGATGAAATACATTGATAAAAGATGAATGTAATATGCATTTTCTTATAATCAAGGGATTATTTTGTGCACCTTCTATAATGGTTTTTTAAAAGAAACTTTATTGAGATACTGCTTAAATACAATAAGTTAAACTCATTTAAAATGCTACAGTTTGGTGACTATTGACAAATGTGTTCAATTATGAAACCACCACAATCAACATTTTTCCATTATTCTCGAAAGTTTCCTGGTGCCTCTTTGCTGTCTGTTCCTCTCTCCAACTCATCCCTTGGCAATTACTGATCTGCTTTCTTTCACTGTGAATTAGTTTTAGTTGTTATAATTTTATATAGATAGAATCATACAGTATCTACTTTTTTTTTGTTTCTGTCACTCAAAGGATGCTTTTTCTTTTTATTGCTGTATGAGATATAGCAAAATATCTTTGTACATTTACCTGTTGATTGTCATTTAGGTTGTTCCTAGGTGTGAACTATTACAAAAATACCAGCCACAAATATTTTTTGTATAAGTTTTTGCATGGATATATGTTTTTATTTGTCTTGAGCAAATACCTAGTTATGGAAAAGCTTGGTTGTTCTAGGTAATTAGAAAGTGCTTGGCTATGCAAAAATTATTGCATTTCCCAGCATAAGTGTATTCATTCATTCTTCATTCAACACACATTTTTAAGCAAGCATAACTTGTGCTTTAAGAGTCAACTTAAATATTACATCTCTGCTTTTGAAGAAATTTAAGATATATAAATTTGGAAGCCATATATATGATTAAGTTGGTGTTTCAAGTCATGAGAGAACACAATTATTTATCAAATGACAGTTCAATTTTGGAAAAGAAATTGATACTGTTGGCTCCGTAAGTGAGAAAAAAATACAACCAAAATTAAAAATTAAATTGAGAATAAATGCAATATTGTATCCTGGATTGGATGCTGTAATGGTAAAAGGACATTAGTGGAAAAATGGGTGAAGTGTCTGTGAAAACTCTGTACTATCTTTACAACTTTTCTGTAAATTTAAAATGATTTGAAAATAAAAGTTTATTTTTAAAAAGGGTTCATTGAGAAACCAATTGTACAGTTAGGAGTTTCTGCTCAATAAAATTTGTCCTGAAGCTAAAAGAATTTAAACTGAACTAAACATTTGATCATATATGACAAAGATACATTCTTATTAAATAAAATGCACTTGTAAGTCAATAATAACAATCCTAATCTCCTCAAAGAATATTGGACCAAGTATATAAAAGCAATCAGTAAAATGATTCATACATATTGCTCTGTAAGGAAGGAACCATATTCACCTGCCTCAAGTTTTTACATAAAAGGACTTCAGCTACAGTACCTTGTCCCGTTTTCTCATTTCTCACTCTGTCCTAAGCTAACTGATCTTAATAATTGGTGAGAAAAAAATAACAACTACTTGGCTCAGCTCTTTCTCAATTTTCTCTTTTCCTATAGATGCACCTCAGCTGCTTGTGTTTCAGTTTTAGAAGAATCTTGGAAGACCCAAGTGTTATCAAAAGTCAAGTATTCTTTTCTGATCAGCCTAAACACTAAGAAAGCTATTTTTTAAAATCGGTGTGATTCGCGTTTCTTGTTTTAGTGATTATTAATGCAATATGTGTGTGTGTGAGAGAGAGAGAGAGAGAGAGAGAAAGAGAGAAATTTGGTTTTGGGGTGGGGTGGAGAGTACAATTAATTATCTCAACCCCGACAGCTAATAAACACTTGAAGATATATTAATTCTCCGTAGTAACCAAATAAATGCAACTTAAAACAAGGTTGCTGCTACCAAATTGATAATTCATAAAAGGCTTCAGAAGGAAAAAAGCCAGTTTTGAAGAACTTTTAGTGAAAGAACCTTTAAACTGTGAGTAGAAATATAAATTGGTACAATTTTCCCAAAGGCAAATTGGCAATTTGTATCAATAACCATAAAATGGTTCATACTCAATTTTGATTTTATGATAAAATCTACGGAAGCAATCACAGATTTCATCACAAAGATTTATAAACAAAGATGTTAGTCACAGCACTATTTATAATGGACAAAGAAAGGAAAACAGCCTTATTATCTAATATGGGGACATTATGCTACTTATTATTAAAGCCATGAAAATCATTTTTTGAAGAGTATTTGTTGATTTGGGAAAATTAATATGATACAGTATAAATTAGATAAAAGCAAGATGCAGTACTATATGTGTGATTTGATTTGAATTTTCTAAGCAGCTTCATTCTATGTAATAAGTTTTGTAAAAAGCATTTTTATAAAATTACAATTTTGAAAAATAATTTTGTAACAAACCCAACACAAATACATTCATAAACATGTTTGTATAAAAGTATTATTAAGCGAGATGATTCTTGTGTTCTGGACTTGTAGCTGAGGTTCAAAACTGTGAACAAAGTTTACTATGTACTGCACAGAAATGGTTATTTTTGGGGGTGCAGAATGTTTGTGAGGAGTGGGCCCAATGAAAGGGGTGTCATCATGATGTCTGAGTGCCACACAGGAGGCATCTAAAGCCAGTGTGAAATTGTTAAGCAGAGAAACAAGAGCCAGGAAAATAATCAGAAGAGGTGACAGTCTCTCCCAGTTATTCGTTTTCTCTTCCTTGCCTTTGGTGGAATTAGCCTTTAAGAGAAATGAGGCAGTATGTAAGGGTGCTGCTTCTTGCATTCAGAACCTTGTTGACAGTGAACCCAAGTGTAGCTTTCATTAGTAGCAGGATAATGGAAGAGCTTTAAATTTAAGGTTGAAGACTGAAATTTAAAAATGAAAGGATTGAGCCTTAAGTGTCAAAGCAAGACTCTTCTATAATTATGAATTTACATGTATACATTAGTGTGTACATGGCTTGCTGACAGGGTCCTAACTCACTGCTGTGTACATATGAAGTGGTTTTTATTTATTTATTTTTACTGTAGCAGGTCAAACTCTAGTCCCTCCCTTTATTATTGCAACTGTTACTGATGTGTTAACTGGACTCTGTATCTATATTTGTTGTTTAGTTTTTATAGGATTGTGTTTGTATTTTGTACATCATGAATGAGTGAAAAGACCTAGAAGGATATGCACTAAAAATTGGAGATTAATTAATGATCTTTTAGTTGTAGAATTATTTATCCATTTTGTTTGCATCTTTAGACTTCTTTGTATTTTCAAAAACAATTATGTATAATTTATAATCTCACAAAAATATATATTTCAAAAATGTCTTCCGTAAAATTATAATTGAAGATGATATTCATTGTGTTACTTGATTTATGTATTTTACAAGGATACACACATTACTTTTATTTTTAAAAGATTAACACCTCAGGAAAATGTTTCTTCAGATAAACTTGTAAAATTTCTTTTATCAGATACAAATATAGGGCCTCTTCTGCTCTAGTTATCAAAAAAAAAAAAAAAAAGCTAAATTCATTGCTCAACTGTCACTGCTTTTGATTTTGCCCTCATCATGTCTAATTTAGAATGCTTCAGCAGCCTTCTGACTATTCCCTGCTCTAACCTCTTCCACCCTCAACAATGCCTTCCAAGGGATATTTCCAGCCTGCAAATCTGGCTGTAGTTATTTACATGCTTAAAATTCTTCAGCCTCCTTCTGTGTCACAAAACCAAACTATGGGCCTGGCACTCTAAGCTTTCCCTGCTCAGGACTCAGTGTAAATGTCTTTTCTTGTGTATTGTTCTTTTCCTGTTTGCATTCTATTCTTCACCTTATTAAGTTACTTGTAATTTTCCTAGAGAGCTGTGATCTTTTCATGCTTTTGCTCTATTTCTTTTTTTTTTTTTTTTGAGACGGAGTCTCGCTGTATCTCCCAGGCTGGAGTGCAGTGGCGCGATCTCGGCTCACTGCAAGCTCCGCCTCCCGGGTTCACGCCATTCTCCCACCTCAGCCTCCGAGTAGCTGGGACTACAGGCGCCCGCCACCACGCCCGGCTAATTTTTTGTATTTTTAGTAGAGACGGGGTTTCACCGTGTTAGCCAGGATGGTCTTGATCTCCTGACCTCGTGATCCGCCCGTCTCGGCCTCCCAAAGTGCTGGGATTACAGGCTTGAGCCACCGCGCCCGGCCTGCTTTTGCTCTATTTCTCGTGTTCTTTTCTCTTCAATTCTCCTTCTTCCTATTGTCTCTTTCTCTGGAGGAAATTTTTTCTTTTCCTTTAATGAACTCCCTTTTTCCTGGCAGAGTAATCTGTTCCTTTCTTGTGTTCCCCGCACCACATGTACAGAACTGCAATTCTTCGTTTTCTTGTGCGTGTCTTCTGTATAAATATTGGGAGATTCTCAAAGGCCAGAACCAAGCCTTTCTCAATTAGCTAAGGGCTTATTATACAATGAATGTTTAATACATACATACATATGTATACACACACACATATATATACACACATACATATATATACATATATATATAAAATAACACAAATCTTCAACATTTAAAATTTTGTGCCTCTTAAAATCCCCACAACAAACTTATGAGGCAGATGTTATTATACAGGTAAATAAATGGAAGCTTAGAGATATTATATTTATTGTGTTGTTATTTGCTTAATACCTGTCTCTTCCATTGGACCATAAGCTCAGCAAAGCCATGGATAGTATTAGTCAAGGATAAGCTAGCATATGCTGCAATAATAAAACACCCTCAAATTTCAGTGGCTTCTTAAAAACCCCAACATAGTTTGTTTCTCACACATACTACATGCCCGTCATGAGTGTGGTGCTCTTCTGCCACACTTAGATTTTACTCTGGGATCCGTCTAACAAAACAGCTGCTACCTAGAACATTGCCAGTTGCCATAGCAGAAGAAGGGATGTGGAACCACACAATGGATTTTGAACTTCTGCCCACTTTTCATTGGCTAAAGCAAGCCACATGACCTGTCCTAAATACAACAGTATGGGTATATATAATCCTCCTAGAGGGATGGCACCACAGAGAAAAATGAAATATATGGCAGACAAAATAATCTATCATAGATAACCCAACTGTTTTGTTCACGATTGCACATCCAGTACCCTATACCTGATTCATTGTAGGTCTCAGTATATGGTGATTGCATGATTGAATGTCACAAGGCTTGTAGGAGTACCAGAACTGTTATTTGACTAGTCTAACTCCAGAGACCAGTCTGAATGACTTTGCTATTTACATAACTTGGTTTCAGATATTTACGAACATCCCTTCTCTGCTTATTCTCTTTTTTGTTGTTGTTTTTTGTTTTTGTTTTGTTTTGTTTTTTTTGAGACGGAGTCTCACTCTGTCGCCCAGGCTGGAGGGCAGTGGCACGACTCCTCTCACTGCAAGATCCACCTCCCGGGTTCACGCCATTCTCCTGCCTCAGCCTCCCGAGTACCTGGGACTACAGGCTCCTGCCACCATGGCTGGCTAATTTTTTATATTTTTAGCAGAGACAGGGTTTCACTGTGTTAGCCAGGATGGTCTCGATCAGACCTTGTGATCCACCTGCCTCGGCCTCCCAAAGTGCTGGGATTACAGGCGTGAGCCACCACGCCCGGCGTATTCTCTTGTTTTTGCTTTGTTTATAATTGTTCTGTAAAGGGCATGGAATTAGTTGCTGTGACTGTAAAAGAAATTAGAGAAAGAATGACCACAGAGTTAGAATGATTCCACCAATGTATAGCTCCAGAGAAATCATGTTAAGAATTCACAAGGAAAAGAATAAAAGACAGTATCAACAGAGCAAGAGATTGATTAGACAAAAAGACTAAGATTTGGTTGGAAAAGGTCTTTGCTGTCAGATGCTTCAGGGAAGTTATGGGGGCAACTAAGTGAAGGTTTTCATGTTTAATCAAACTTTAAAAGATAGAAGTAATAGCAACAGTATTTATCTTTCAAAGCATTCTGAGGCTGAAATTGGGAACGGGGGTGTGGTTGAGATCCCATATTGAAGGAATACAGAGATTTTTTTCTTTGCAGTTGAAATATTCAAGTGGGCTCATTCTCCATTTTTTAGAAATAGAGAAGTAAAGAACTTTAAAAATTGAAGAATTGATTTTATCTCTGAATAATTAATCTCCTCACATGACAAATCAATCTGAACGATTCACTATGGAAAAAAGAACTTCAAATATTGTAGGTTAGATAGGCACTTTATGAAATTCTAATAGTTTTATTTTATGGTTAAAATATGAAATTATAAAGATTAATTGAAGTACTGCTTTCTCACTAATGAGATTAGTTTGTCTGTGGTCAGGAATGTGTTAGTACAAGAGATTTAGTAGGGGTGAGATGAATTTCCTGAAGAGGAATTCTGGAGGCAGAGTAAGAGCATGTTTTAAGTAAGATGTATCTTAGCCCTTTAAAAAGTTACTTTACCACCTTAGATTTAGGTTTTAATTCAGCCTGTAGTCCTTGATAACAGTGAATTCACGGGAAAATTAATCCCTTGGGTTCTTCCTTTCTTCATCTATAAAGCAGAGATATGGTATTTACCTTGACATTTTGTTTAATAAATAATAATGCATGTGAAATATTGACAATAAATGGTAGCTCCGATGATAGACAATTAGAAATAATTACAGAAATAATTACTCGGCCATCCACTTTCCCTCCTAGGAAAGAGCAGGAAACGTGAGATGAGATGGACAGAATTTGATCAACACTGGTTTACTTTTTTGACACATTGATATCTCTGTAAGATAAGTGAAGCTTAACAGTGCTGCATGGTGAGCCCCAGCCCAGGAAATTATTTTTCCTTAGAGCCTCAGAATTCATTTAGCTACTTGGAATTTTAATAAAGAATTTTACCAACCCTGACCATAATTTACAAACCCTGTGGCTTGGCTGAATCCATTGAGGAGAGATGAGTACATTGCAGGAGACAGGGCACTCTGTCTCTAATGATGGGTCCAATCGACTGCAGCTTGGTCAGGCCCAGTGGAATGCAGCTCATTCTGCCCCTAGAAAGCTTAAAGTGGTTGCGTCATTTATAAACAGCCAGCCTTTTTTATTCTTGCTTAAGGTTGCAGGAGAGTAATTGCCATAGCAACAGTTATCCCTTCCAGAACTGTTAAGTACAAGGGTGCCCCTTGGTAAAATGATTGGAGATTCAGGAAGTTCTCATCCTGTTATGATTTATTCAATATTTCTTTGATTTTAAAGCTATTTAACAAGTTCTTTGCACATTTTCCTGGAAAGTAGCATAGATTCTGTATAATAGTTCTTAGGGCTAGAATCTATCTCCTAAAGAAGTCTACTTTCTCCAGTCCTGGTCTTCAGACAGATAGAAGTTCTCTATTTATGAAAACAAAACAAAACAAAACTGCTTTATCCAGTTACTTGTGTCTTAAATCTATTTTGTCTATAATTCTCCCTAATCCACTTCTCCTTCTGACTTCTCATTTTAGTTAATGGTACTAACTTCTCTTTCTACAAACAGAAACTCAGAATTGAGTGTCATTTTATACTCATCCTGTAATCTAAAATTGATCTGCCAGTTTTGCCTATTTAGTGCAGTGGTTCTCATTCCTGGCATGCATAAGAATCAACTGTAGAGTCTTTAAAAAATGTCACCCCTAAAACTTATCCCTGGATATGTTTGGATATGAATGTCCATCTTTTGTATTGTGAAAATTTCAGAGATATTGAAAAGTACAATGTGAAATAGAAAAATAAGGTATAAATATAACAAAACAACTGTTTAGCTTCAAGTTAGCTCAGAAAAACAGAACATCACCGACACAGTTGATGCGTCCTATGTATTGCTGGTCTGACATTTCCTTCTTCCTCCATTCAAGAGTAATTTCTACTCTCAATATTGCATTTATTTTTCCCTTAGATTTCCTTATAGGTATGTGTCTTCTTGAGCAGTAGCTGGTTAAATTTTGTTTGATTTTTATGTAAATGTCATACTGTGTGTAATTTATGACCTGCCTTTTTTTATTCTCTATTATAGTTTTAATATTTATTCATGCTGATGCCTGCACCTGTGGCCCACTTATTTAGTGTAGTACTCCACTAATGACTATAGCTCAATTAATTCATCCTCTCTCCCATGGATGGATATTAAGATTGTTTTCGGTGATTTTTTTTGCCCAGGTGCACACCTTTAGGGCATATATCTAGAGTAAAATTGCTGTCTTCAACTTTACATTTACATTTTTAACTTTGTAAAATGATGCCTTTTTTCCCCCAACAGTCATGTATGAGAATTTGTGGTGCTTCATATCTCTGTCTTTACTTGTTACTGCCTGCTATGGTTTGAATGCAGGTGTCCCTCCAAAATTTGCATGTTAGAACTTAAACCCCAAAGTGACAGTACTAAGAGGTGAGACTTTCCAGAGGTAATTAGGTCATGAGTGCTCTGCCATCATGAATGGGATTAATGCCTTATAAAAGGGCTGGAGGGACTTAGCTAGGTCCTTTTTCCCTTCTGCTGCTTCTACCACATGAGGACACAGTGTTTGACCACTCTGGAGGACATGGTAAGCAACAGGCACTATCTTGGAAACAGAGAGAGCCAACCCTCAGCAGACACTGAACCTGCCAGTGTCTTGATCTTGGACTTCCCAGTCTCCAAAACTGTGAGAAATTAATTTCTATTATTGATAAATTGCTCAGTCTGTGATATTTTGTCATAGCAGCAGAAACATACTAAGACACTGCTGAAGATTTTTTTTTTTTCCAGTTTTATACTAGAGGATGTAAAGTGGTATCACATACTGATTTTAATTTCCATCTTCCTGATAATTAATGAAACTGAGCTTCTTTTCTTATTTATATCTTCTATTCTTGCTTCCTCTTCTGAAAAATTCTTATTCTTCTATCCTGTTGTTCATCTGCATTTTGAAAAATTCTGGAGAGGCCGGGCATGGTGGCTCACACCTGTAATCCCAGCACTTTGGGAGGTCAAGGCAGATGGATTGCAAGGTCAGGAGTTTGAGACCAACCTGGCCAACGTGGTGAAACCCTGTCTCTACTAAAAATATAAAAATTAGCTGGGTGTGGTGGCATGTGTTTGTAATCCCAGCTACTCAGGAGGCTGAGGCATGAGAATCGCTCAAACCCAGGAGGCAGAGGTTGCAGTGAGCCAAGATTGTGCCACTGCGCTACAGTCTGGCTGAGAGAGCGAGATTCTATCTCAAAACAACAACAACAACAACAACAACAACAACAACAAAATTCTAGAGAGGTAATTCTGAAGAGCAGCCAAGGGTGAGAGTGACTGTCTTTATGTCTCACTTCCAGCCCTTCCTTATTGTTTCCACTGCGCCTGCACTTGTTCAGGCCCTTACCATGTTAGAACGTCTCATCTGTTTGCAGTACTCTTCTTAGTGGTCTCTGAGCGTCTAGTCTCCCCACTATCAATTCATTTGAGCCGTTTCTTCTCCGTGAACCCTAATTCTGACTGATCATCTAACTCCCTGGTTCGGAATATTGGTGACTTCCGCTTGCCTGCAAATAACATCTGAACATCTTATGTACCTTTTTGATGAATACTTACCTACATCTCTAATGTTGCTTCCCTCTAATTTCATCATCTATCCTTTCCTTCTGCAGATCCTAATATCTTGTTATGTCAACAGGAGCACTATCGTTTCTTCCTTCCATGTCTGGCCACCCATGAGCTCCACTGTTTATCTGCTATGTACCCCTTAAAAATGGAAGCAATCTTCCATTCTTTGTCTTCTGAACTATTGCAATATGTAATTCTTTCTGTTACTCTTGTTCTCTTGACCACTTTCTACCTGGTGTTATTGTTGTCTTTGCCAGGTAGCAAATCCAGGAAGTTATAATCCTTCATTCTCACCCCCCATCTCAGTGCATTTTATATACTAGATGATGTCATTATTTTTGTGAATGCATAAAATCATGCAATGGAAACAGAACCCAAGTCTCAGGATTGTCTTTTTTATTTTTATTTATTTTTTTTGTAAAATCAATCAATTCCTCAAGGTCAATAACTGAGTCTTCTCAGGCTTGTGTGTTCTTTTTCTTAGAGTGTCTTTCACATACTTAGTGTGAAGATAAAAGGAGACCATTGGCTTCATTGTCGTTTAAGCAAACATATTTTTGCACCTAACTGTACCCTTAAGACCACAGATACATCAAAAAAATTTTTAGTGATGAAAAACAGTAAATATTTTAGTGTCAGTGTGCTTAAAGAAAATAGTTTAAATGTTTTAGAAATTAAATCTGGTGAATACTGTTAACTGGGCAACACTACTTTTCGTAAAAAATATTGACAATGCTCCATATGCGAAAATATTAGAGGATTGATTATGTGGAAATATAAAGGAATAAGACTGAATTTCTTATGTGACTTATAAATGATCCCTAAAGACATTTATACATGAACATTTCACATAGGTATATCTATATACACAAATATATTTATATATATACAAATATATACATAAATATATACACACAATTCATAAAGCAATAAATTCTCTCATGTACATATTTGGAAACCATTGCTGGCATTTTACAATTTCATTTACATCAAGCCCTTCTTGGTAGTTTCTTTGTGCGACTGATGCTGAATACAACTTTGTTGCTGCCTCCTCAGGTCTGAGTTGGTATGCGGGCAATAAGGAGGTCCAACTTTCTGAAGCCCAGTTGAATCAGTCTCTCTAGTAATGCTAAAGAGTATTAGAATGGTTCATTTGGGTGATAACAAAGTTCCATTAAACATAGTCTATCTCTCATAACGATGGCAGAAGAATGTGGCTGTTTTCTTTCATGAAATCCCCCAATACCATTTGGTTCAGTAGCAGACATGATTAACTGGTGACCCCAAAGTATTTCTTATTCCTTACCTCTTTTACCCCTTGTCCCCTTCCATTAGAACTTGAAAAACCAGATACATACATCTGACCCTCTTCTGGCCAAAGAAACTTAAGGGAAAGGCTATTGACTTTCTGAGAAAGATAATTTACTTCCCAAGGAAAGGGGGATATGAAGAGAGGTCATTGATATTGCTCTCCCCGCCTCCTCTTTTTCTATTGTGGACATTGTTGTGATGATATTATACCTGGAACTGTAGTGGTTAGTCTATAACTACAAGGGCAAAAACCTAAAACAATGAGGTGGTGGAACACAAGGATAGAAAGAGATTGGTTCATGATGACCCTGTTTAGCAAAGGAATGAACCCTGGAAATGCTTTCCTCCATACATATGTATAAGTAAACAATACATGCTTTTCTGTTTACTGCTCGTGGAGTTTCTGTTACTTGAAGCTAGCTACATCCTAATCAATAGAGTCACATGTTGAAAGAGTCTATTATCCATAATTATCTCAATAATCTGAAAACAGGCTCACACCTATAATCCCAGCATTTTGGGAGGCTGAGGTGAACAGATCGCTTGAGCTCTGAAGTTCAAGACCAGCCTAGGCAACATGGACAAACCCCATCTCTACAAAAATAAAAATAAAAATAAAAATAAAAAAATAAAATTGTCTATCTATCCTATCCTATCTATCTATCTATCTATCTATCTATCTATCTATCTATCTATCTATCTATCTATCTCAACATCCTCTTGGTGAGTTTTCTGTTATCTGTCCTGAAGTGAGCTTCAGGAATCTCCTTTAGCTTTCCTTTCCTGAGATTTTTTTTTCTTTAAAAACAACTTCTTACTCATCTTCCTTATATACTACATCCTTCTGGTACTGGCTGTGAATACTTTTACAGTGATGGTATTATCATCTTTATGGCAATCTGACTCACATTTAAATTTCATCATATTTTGCATCTGGACTAACATAAGATATTCTGTACTCATCTACATGGAAGACTTGCCTGGTTTACTGAGAAATTGCTAGTTTTGTCCCTTTAGGAAGTTTTAACAAACTCTTCACCTACTGGATAGTTTTCCTTTCCAAAATCCACTTTCCGTAGGAATTCATGAAACTTATTACTTTGGAAAAGCTGGCTTATGGGAGCTAGGTGTATCCATAAATCCTCTTGATACTTCTTGCAAAATAATATTAGTAGTCTAAGTTGTCATTTTTCTGTCCCTGCCTCCTAAGTTACCAATCACTGGACTTGAAGCCTAGATATTTAATAAATATGGGGCTTTTTATTCTAGAGAAAAAGTGGCATATAAGCTTCTAATATTCAGGTGGAATTTTTAAAAAAATTGCTGAGGCTGACTGTGGCCTAGCATGGTAGTGCCAAGTCCCTGGGACCATAGTATTTAATAATAGAGTGCTTCATATATTTTACAGACTTTTCCCTCCTGGAGTCCCACCAGGTACTCAGAGTTACTTTGAGAGAAGATCAGAATGAATCCTAAGAAAGTTGCCCTTGTTCTCTATAGTGCTAGCTGGGGGAAGGAATAGTAGCCACTCTGAGATTGCCCAGACCTGTCTCCCTAATCTTCATATGGACAAATGCCTTGATCTGCAGGAGGAAGAGTAACTAACACTGTAGTCTGAGAGAACTGGTGCAAACCAACTGCATCTTGGGGAAAAAAACAGGAAAAATAAAAAAGTTCTACTCTGGGAAAGGGGCAGGAATGTAGGTTTTGTCCAACAATACTTCTGGAGAAGGAACACTTAGGAAAATTACACCCCCTATTGTGACCCAGGTTCACAATGCCTGATGAAGAATGAGACTGAATCAGAATATTAGATGCTTTCCATACCCTTTAGCTTTACCCAACCATGTACATCAAATAAAAATAACAGTGACATACAACTGGGAAAGCTCCAACAAGGAGTTTCTCTCTTGAGAGAGGTGCAAAAGGATAGCCCAAAGCAAAGAAGGAAGACTTCTGAAAAATTACCGCATACATTAAGCACAAGGTATCACTAGAGAAATCTGAATTCTGAATTCACTGAGTGTAATCATAGCAACTGCAAACATCAAACACAGCCCAACACCTGACTTGATTAACACAACCCCCTTCCCTACACTAAACATTTAGCAGAACAAAGGCTCACTCTTCATCAAGTATTAAAAAAAATGTACTCCCATATCTACTGTCAATCTTTTTGTTGAAAGATGGCTTTCAACAAAAAATTACAAGGCATACAAAAATGCAAAAAAAGAAAAAAAAAAGAAAGTCATTTGAAAAGACACAGAAATCATCAGAGCCAGTCTCAGATATGACATGGATATTGGAACTATCAGAAAGCAAATTTAAAATAACTGATTAGCATGTTAAAAGCTCTATTGGAAAAGTTAGACAACATGTAAGGGCAGATAGATAATTTCAGCTGAAAAATGAAAACTATAAGAAGCAAAGGAAAATGCTATTTAAAAAAACCCTCCAGTAACAAAAATAAAGAATACCTTCAACTGACTTACTAGTAGACTTACATAGTTGAGGAAAGAATCACTGAATTTGAAGGTAGGTAAATGGAAATTTCCCAAACTAAAACCCAAAGAGAAAATAGATTTGAAAAAACAGAAGAAGAGCAGAGCATCCAAGAGTTGAGACATTATCAAACAGCCTGTTCTACATCTAACTGGAATCCTAGGAGGAGAAAAAAGAGAAAACTAGTCAGAAAAAAAAATATTTGAAGAAATAATGGCTGAGAATTTTCCAAAATTTGGTAAAACGACACCAAATTATAGATCCAAAAGCTGGAAGAACATCAAGCAAGATAAATGTCAAAACCTCATACTTCAATATATAATATTTTAAGATGTTGAAAACCAAATACAAAGGGAAAGTATTGAAAGCAGACAAAGGAAAAAAGTCGTATTATCTACAAAAGAACAAGAATTATAGCAGGCTTCTCATCAGGAAGCATGCAAGCCAGAAGACGTTGAAGTGATGTATTTAAAGTGCAAAGAAAAAAATTGTCAAGCCAGAATTCTGTATTTTTCCTAAGTGGAAAGAAAAGTAAATGCCTTCTCAGAAAAATAAAAACTGAGAGAATTAATGGCTCTCAAATCGAATCTAGGAGGAATGTAAAGGAAGCTCTTCAAGTCGGAAGGAATGTCATATAGGTCACAAAATGGATCTACGCAAAGAAATGAGGAACATCGGTAATGGAATAAGTAAAAGTATAATAAAATATTTTCCTTTTTATTATTATTATTATTATTTTGAGACAGAGTCTTACTCTGTTGCCCAGGCTGGAGTGCAGTGGCGTGA
Source organism: Macaca nemestrina (assembly GCF_043159975.1). NCBI lineage: Eukaryota > Metazoa > Chordata > Mammalia > Primates > Cercopithecidae > Macaca > Macaca nemestrina. Next base: position 167,799,631 of record NC_092125.1, on the reverse strand, counting down.
TCATGGCTCACTGCAACCTCTGCCTCCCGGGTTCAAACGATTCTCTTGCTTCAGTCTCTCGAGTAGCTGGGATTCCAGGTGTGTACCACCATGCCTGTCTAATTTTTGTATTTTTAGTAGAGACAGGGTTTCACCATGTTGGCCAGGCTGGTCTTGAACTCCTGACCTCAAATGATCCTTCTGCTTTGGCCTCTGAAAGTGCTGGGATTACAGGTGTAAGACCCTGAACCTGGTCTCCTTATTTTTATTACTTTGAAGGATAGCTGACTGTTTAAAGCAAAATTGTAAAAATGTACATTGTGTTTGTAACATATAATCAAGTGAAATTTATGACAAAAATGTTACAAGAGATGGGAGGGAGGAATTAGGAATCTACTGTTTTAAGGTCCTTATACTACACCTGAAGTGATGTAATATTATTTAAAGGTTGACTTATATTGTTAAAATACATAATTATAACCCTTGGGAAAATCACTTAGAAAGTTTTAAAAAGTTATAATTAATACGTCAATTTAGGAAATAAAATGGAATAATAAGAATGTTCAGTACAGCTCAGAGATGGCAGAAAAGGAGGAAAAAAGAGACAATGAGTAAATTGAACAAATAGAAGACAGCTAGCAAGATGGAATATATAAACTCAACCTGGTTGATAATAACTTTAAACACGAATGGTCTAAGCATGCCAGTTAAATGTCAGAGATTTTCAGATAGGATAAAATAACAAGATCCATCTATATGCAACATACAAACAACAACAAAACACTTTAAATAATTATATAAGTTAAATGTAAGAGGATATGGAAAGATATACCATGAAAATGCTAACCGAAAGAATTATGGATAACTATATTAATTTTAAACAAAGCAGACTTCAGAATAAGAAATATTATCAGAGACAAACAGGGGCATTACATAATAATAATGGAGTAAATTATCCAAGAAGATATAACTCTGAATGTGTGTGCAGCTTGTGATGTGACCTCAAATACATGCAGCAAAACTAACAGATTTGAAAGAGATAGAGACAAATTTACAATTATAATTACAAACTTCAGCACTCCTTTCTTAGTAACTGACAAAACAAGCAGGCAAAAATCATTAAGGTTATAGATGACCTAAACCATGCTATAAAAATTATATATTTGACCTTTATAGAGCACTCCAACCAACAAAAGTATAATTTTTATTTTTCTCTAGTGAACACTGAACATTCACAAAGATAGACTATATTCTGGGCCATAAAACAAACTTTAATTAATTTAACAGAACAGAAGTTATACTAAGTTGGTTCTTGAATCAGAATAAAACTAAACTAGAAATCAATAACAAAAAGATCTATTGAAAATCCTTGAATATTTGAAAATGAAAAAATACTCTTCTAAATAAACCCAGGGTTTAAATAAGAAGTCTTAAGGGTAATTTCAAACAAAACAAAACAAAAAGCATCTGGTACAGATAACCAAAGGGAGGAGAAAAGCTAGAATGAACCATGTTGTATTAGGTTATAGTCAGAGATACTGGTATGATCTCGTGTTTAGCTCAATATAAATGTAAATGGAGAGATACAAAAATAATTATAGATAAATGTGTAAATTAGCTCTTTCTGTTAAGAAGAGCTAGAGGCAGTAACACCCCAGTGACAATGAGCATACAGAGAGATTTCTAAACATAGTTCTTCTAAAAGGAACAAGGGACTCTTAAGATATGGCCAGTTCTAGAGCTGGACAGGAAAATACAAGATGTGCTTGAAATATCTAGTAGCGTCAGAAAATAAATAAATGCTCAGAAACAACTTTACAGAAGCCAACCTGAAAAACGCTTCCCATGGCCAAAATTGGAACAATTTGAGCAAGGAAATAAATGATGTGGCACTGGGCTGTAACACAAGTATAAAATAAATATACGTGCATCTACATTGATATAAACGAAAGACTGAAAAATAAATAAATTGAAGGAGACCAACCTTTCATACAGAAATGTTACATAATCTTTGAAATATTGTCTCCTCTAGGCGGTCAAGCTTAACTCTCTCTGCCTTGAGTGTGGACTGTACTTTGTGTCTTGCTTCCAAATAATTGAATCTCCAAAAGGAAATAAAGTCACTTTACAGTGGAGAAGTCTTGTAAACACTGACTTGCCCAGGTGACCAAGGTTAACATCACCAGTGATGAGTCATGTTGATAGCAAGTAACCTCTGATAAAATGAGATGAGAAGCACACTTCAACTCTGTGGCCTTTTCCAAAACCCCTAGCCACATTTGAATGAGAAAACCACCAGACAAAACCAAATTGAGCAACATTCTACAAAATTCATGAAAGCTACTCCCCAAATCTGTAGAGGTCATCAAAAGCAAAGAAAGAGTGAGAAACTCCCCCGGACAACAGGAGAGCATGGTAAGGAGACATGACATTTCAATGCAATGTGGTATCATAGACTGGATCCTGGAATAGAGAAAAGGACACTAGTGGACATACTAGTAAAATTTGAGTTCTGTCTGGAGCTTATTTAATAGTAATGTATGAATATTAGTTTCCTAGTTTTGAAAAATATGTTATGGTTATAGAAGGTGTTAACAATAGAGAAAACTAGGTGATGGGTATACAGTAATTATCTGAATTATCTTTGTAGCTTTTCTGTCAGCCTAAATTTACTCCAAAAATTGTTTAAAATGATTTGAACTAAAGGAAAATGCAACATATCAAAATTTGTGGGATGCTACTAAAGCAATGCTAAAAGGTACATTTTTAGTGCTAAATGCCCCTATCGAAATGAAGAATGAGCCAAATTCAGTAACTCAAGCTTACACTTTGATAAATTAGAGAAAGAAATTTAGAGAAAGAAGAACAAGTTAAAAACAAAGCAAGCAGAAGGAAATAAATAATAAAGATTAGAGCAGCGGTTAATGAAACTGAAAACACAAATGCAATAGACAAAATTAATGAAACCAAAAGCTGACTCTTTCAAAGGATCAATATAACTGGTAAACCTTTTGCAAGGCTGATCAAGAAAAACTGACACACATTCCTAATAGCAGAAATGAAAGAGGGGACATGACTATTGAATTCACAAACACTGATAGAATAGTAAGGAGACCTTATAATCAATTGTATGCTCATAAATTCAGCAGCTTTGAAGGAATGGATCCATTTATTGCAAGATAAAAACTACCAAAAAGAATATTAGAAAACTTGACTAGTTCTATAGCTATTAAGTAAGTTGAATTTTTAGTTTAAAACCTGCTGAGAAAGGAAACCCCAGATTATTTCTCTGGTGAGTTCTATGAAACATTGAGGATAAAATAGTTCCAGTTCTTCACAATCTCTTCCAGAAAACAGAAGAGGAGGGAACACTTTCCAACTCATTTTATGAAGCCAGCATTACTGTAATGCCAAACCAGTCAAAGATGCTATAAGAAAAATAAACTCCAGATGGATATCTCCCAGGAACATAAACATAAGATTCCTCAATAAAATATTAGCAAATCAAATTCAGCAATATGTAAGTGTGAGACTCATCCCATTGATGAATATCTAGAGCTAAATTCATTCAGCTATTTTTAAAAATTAGACACACATTTATTCAGTATTTACTATATGTTAGAACATATATCAGGCCCCGGGGGTATCACTTAAACAATGACAAGAAGAAAATCTTCTGTTGTGACCCCCAGAGAAAGAGATCAGTCATAACCATTGGTGAATTCCTTTTAGGAGACACAAAAATGACAAGATGTAGGCATGCCATCTTCTTGAGATTCCACAATATTGCTGTGAATTTGATGTTGCTTATGAAATCTTTGGACTCCTAATGATAGGTGTAAGATTGAAAGAAATAATCATAATGTCTAGACAAATTCTTACAAAGATTCTGTGGTAGGAGGTAAAACTTAAGGATTTGGAAGCACATAGAAACACATTCAGTGTTTCCATTGCAGGATGACACTTTAGAAGAGAGAAGATCTGGAAGTTGAACAGCTGCTGTCTGTAAACTTGATTAAGGACTGAAATAACTTTTGGCTAAAGATAAAAAAAACATGATATGCCTGCAATAAATGTATTTAATTGGCATTTAGGTAACCTGGTCAAGAGTGATTTAAATTAAATGTGGAAATGAAGGGAGGATTTGGTCCAGATAAACACATGACTCTAATTGCTATGTGTTGAGCACAGAGCCAGAAGGCAAGACTAAGAGTTCTTGTGGCATCCAGTGAACCACTGTGGCATTCAGTGATTCAGTTCCTAAGAAACAATTAGAAAAAGACCCAGGAATGCTAGTGGTAATTCAGATACCAATTCAAAGATCACAGGAAATATGGAAAGTACATTGATATTATAACTTGGGAAAGTATAATTGGTCTTATATGTATCACTGAGTCCTGGTAGGATAGAAGTCAACTTGAGAAATGGTGGAAAGATATGTCTTCTGACAAGTTCAATCAGTGGTTTTCTTTTTTTCTTATTTTTTATTTTTTTATTTTTATTATATTATAAGTTCTAGGGTACATGTGCACAACGTGCAGGTTTGTTACATATGTATACATGTGCCATGTTGGTGTGCTGCATGCATCAACTCGTCAGCACCCATCAACTGGTCATTTACATCAGTTATAACTCTCAGTGCCATCCCTTCCCCCTCCCCCCTCCCCATGATAGGCCCCGGTGTGTGATGTTCCCCTTCCCATGTCCAAGTGATCTAATTGTTCAATTCCCACCTATGAGTGAGAACGTGCAGTGTTTGGTTTTCTGTTCCTGCGAAAGTTTGCTGAGAATGATGGTTTCCAGCTGCACCCATGTCCCTATAAAGGATATGAACTTATCCTTTTTTATGGCTGCATACTATTCCATGGTGTATATGTGCCACATTTTCTTAATCCACTCTGTCACTGATGGACATTTGGGTTGATTCCAAGTCTCTGCTATTGTGAATAGTGCCGCAATAAACATACATGTGCATGTGTCTTTATAGCAGCATTATTTATAATCCTTTGGGTATATCCCAGTAATGGGATGGCTGGGTCAAATGGTATTTCTACTTCTAGATCCTTGAGGAATCGCCACACTGTTTTCCACAATGGTTGAACTAGTTTACAATCCCACCAACAGTGTAAAAATGTTCCTATTTCTCCACATCCTCTCCAGCACCTGTTGTTTCCTGATTTTTTGATGATTGCCATTCTAACTGGTGTGAGATGGTATCTCATTGTGGGTTTGATTTGCATTTTTCTGATGGCAAGTGATGATGAGCATTTTTTCATGTGTCTGTTGGCTGTATGAATGTCTTCATATCCTTTGCCCATTATTTGATGGGGTTGTTTGTTTTTTTCTTGTAAATTTGTTTGAGTTCTTTGTAGGTTCTGGATATTAGCCCTTTGTCAGATGAGTAGATTACAAAAATTTTCTCCCATTCTGTAGGTTGCCTGTTCACTCTGATGGTAGTTTCTTTTGCTGTACAGAAGCTCTTTAGTTTAATGAGATTCCATTTGTCAATTTTGGCTTTTGTTGCTGTTGCTTTTGGTGTTTTAGACATGAAGTCCTTGCCCATGCCTATGGCCTGAATGGTATTGCCTAGGTTTTCTTCTAGCATTTTTATGGTATTAGGTCTAACATTTAAGTTTCTAATCCATCTTTAATTAATTTTTGTATACGGAGTAAAGAAAGGATCCAGTTTCAGCTTTCTACTTGTGGCTAGCCAATTTTCCCAGCACCATTTATTAAATAGGGAATCCTTTCCCCATTTCTTGTTTTTCTCAGGTTTGTCAAAGATCAAATGGCTGTAGATGTGTGGTATTATTTCTGAGGGCTCTTATCTGTTCCATTGGTCTATATCTCTGTTTTGGTACCAGTACCATACTGTTTTGGTTACTATAGCCTTGTAGTATAGTTTGAAGTCAGGTAGCGTGATGCCTCCAGCTTTGTTCTTTTGACTTAGGATTGTCTTGGCCATGTGGGGTCTTTTTTGGTTCCAAATGAACTTTAAAGCAGTTTTTTCCAATTCTGTGAAGAAAGTCATTGGTAGCTTGATGGGAATGGCATTGAATCTATAAATTACCTTGGGCAGTATGGCCATTTTCACAATATTGATTCTTCCTATCCATGAGCATGGTATGTTCTTCCATTTGTTTGTGTCCTCTTTGATTTCACTGAGCAATGGTTTGTAGTTCTCCTTGAAGAGGTCCTTTACATCCCTTGTAAGTTGGATTCCTAGGTATTTTATTCTCTTTGAAGCAATTGTGAATTGAAGTTCAGTCATGATTTAACTCTCTCTTTGTCTGTTACTGATGTATAAGAATGCTTGTGATTTTTGCACATTAATTTTGTATCCTGAGACTTTGCTGAAGTTGCTTATCAGCTTAAGGAGATTTTGGGCTGAAATGATGGGATTTTCTAAATATACAATCATGTCATCTGCAAACAGGGACAATTTGACTTCTTTTCCTAACTGAATACCCTTGATTTCTTTCTCTTGCCTGATTGCCCTAGCCAGAACTTCCAACACTATGTTGAATAGGAGTGGTGAGAAAGGGAATCCCTGTCCTGTGCCAGTTTTCAAAGGAAATGCCCTCAGTTTTTGCCCGTTCAGTATGATATTGGCTGTGGGTTCGTCATAAATAGCTCTTATCATTTTAAGATACGTCCCATCAATACCAAATTTATTGAGAGTTTTTAGCATGAAGGGCTGTTGAATTTTGTGGAAGGCCTTTTCTGCATCTATTGAGAAAATCATGTGGTTTTTGACTTTGGTTCTGTTTATATACTGGATTACATTTATTGATTTGTATATGTTGAACCAGCCTTGCATCCCAGGGATGAAGCCCAGTTGATCATGGTAGATAAGCTTTTTGATGTGCTGCTGGATTTGGTTTGCCAGTATTTTATTGAGGATTTTTGCATCGATGTTCATCAGGGATATTCGTCTAAAATTTTCTTTTTTTGTTGTGTCTCTGCCAGGCTTTGGTATCAGGATGATGTTGGCCTCATAAAATGAGTTAAGGAGGACTCCCTCTTTTTCTATTGATTGGAATAGTTTCAGAAGAACTGATACCAGCTCCTCCTTGTACCTCTGGTAGAATTTGGCTGTGAATCCGTCTGGTCCTGGACATTTTTTGGTTGGTAGGATATTAATTATTGCCTCAATTTCACAGCCTTCTATTGGTCTATTCAGGGATTCAACTTCTTCCTGGTTTAGTCTTGGGAGAGTTTAAGTGTCCAGGAAATTATCCATTTCTTCTAGGTTTTCTAGTTTATTTGTGTAGAGGTGTTTATAGTATTCTCTGATGGTAGTTTGTATTTCTGTGGGGTTGGTGGTGATATCCCCTTTATCATTTTTTATTGCATCTGTTTGATTCTTCTCTCTTTTCTTCTTTATTAGTCTCACTAGTGGTCTATCAATTTTGTTGATCTTTTCAAAAAACCAGCTCCTGTATTCATTGATTTTTTGGAGGGTTTTTTGTGTCTCTATCTCCTTCAGTTCTGCCCTGACCTTAGTTATGTTTTGCCTTCTGCTAGCTTTTGAATGTGTTTGCTCTTGCTTCTCTAGTTCTTTTAATTGTGATGTTAGGGTGTCAATTTTAGGTGTTTCCTGCTTTCTCTTGTGGGCATTTAGTGCTATAAATTTCCCTCTACACACTGCTTTAAATGTGTCCAAGATATTCTGGCATGTTGTGTCTTTGTTCTCATTGGTTTCAAAGAACATCTTTATTTCTGCCTTCATTTCATTATGTACCCAGTAGTCATTCAGGAGCAGGTTGTTCAGTTTCTATGTAGTTGAGTGGTTTGAGTGAGTTTCTTAATGTTGAATTCTAATTTGATGGCACTGTGGTCTGAGAGACTGTATGTTATGATTTATATTCTCTAACATTTGCTGAGGGGTGCTTTACTTCCAACTATCTGGTTAATTTTAGAATAAGTGCCATGTGGTGCTGAGAAGAATGCATATTCTGTTGATTTAGGATGTAGAGTTCTGTAGATGTCTATTAGGTCCACTTGGTGCAGAGTTGCGTTCAATTCCTGGATATCGTTGTTAACTTTCTGTCTCATTGATCTGTCTAATGTTGACAGTGGGGTGTTAAAATCTCCCATTATTATTGTATGGGAATCTAAGTCTCTTTGTAAGTCTCTAAGGACTCGCTTTATGAATCTAGGTGCTCCTGTATTGGGTGCATATGTATTTAGAATAGTTAGCTCTTCCTGTTGAGTTGATCCCTTTCCCATTATGTAATGACCTTCTTTGTCTCTTTTGATCTTTGATGGTTTAAAGTCTGTTTTATCAGAGACTAGGACTGCATCCCCTGCTTTTTTTTTTGTTCTCCATTTGCTTGGTAGATCTTCCTCCATCCTTTATTTTGAGCCTATGTGTGTCTCTGCACGTGAGATGGGTCTCCTGAATACAGCAAACTGATGGGTCTTGACCCTTTATTCAGTTTGCCAGTCTGTGTCTTTTAATTGGACCATTTAGTCCATTTACATTTAAGGTTAATATTGTTATGTGTGAACTTGATCCTGTCATTGTGATATTAACTGGTTATTTTGCTCGTTGGTTGATGCAGTTTCTTCCTAGCATCAATGGTCTTTACATTTTGGTATGTTTTTGCAATGGTTGGTACCGGTTGTTCCTTTCCATGTTTAGTGCTTCCTTCAGGATCTCTTGTAGGGCAGGCCTGGTGGTGACAAAATCTCTAAGCATATGCTTGTCTCTAAAGGATTTTATTTCTCCTTCACTTATGAAGCTTAGTTTGGCTGGATATGAAATTCTGGGTTGAAAATTCTTTTCTTATGGCCGGGCGCGGTGGCTCAAGCCTGTAATCCCAGCACTTTGGTAGGCCGAGGCGGGTGGATCACGAGGTCAGGAGATCAAGACTATCCTGGCTAACATGGTGAAACCCCGTCTCTACTAAAAATACAAAAAAACTAGCCGGGCGTGGTGGCGGGTGCTTGTAGTCTCAGCTACTTGGGAGGCTGAGGCGGGAGAATGGCGTGAACCCGGGAGGCGGAGCTTGCAGTGAGCCGAGATCACGCCACTGCACTCCAGCCTGGGAGACACAGCGAGACTCCGTCTCAAAAAAAAAAAAAAAAAAAAAAAAAAGAAAATTCTTTTCTTTAAGAATGTTGAATATTGGCCCCCACTGTCTTCTGGCTTGGAGGGTTTCTGCCGAGAGGTCTGATGTTAGTCTGATGGGCTTCCCTTTGTGGGTAACCCAACTTTTCTCTCTGGCTGCCCTTAACATTTTTTCCTGAATTTCAATTTTGGTGAATCTGACAATTGTGTGTCTTGGAGTTGCTCTTCTCCAGGAGTATCTTTGTGGGATTCTCTGTATTTCCTGAATTTGAATGTTGGCCTGCCTTACTAGGTTGGGGAAGTTCCCCTGCATGATATCCTGAAGAGTGTTTTCCAAGTTGGTTCCATTTTTCCCCTCACTTTCAGGCACACCAATCTGACATAGATTTGGTCTTTTCACATAATCCCATATTTCTTAGAGGTTTTGTTCATTTCTTTTTCCTCTTTTTACTCTAGACTTCTCTTCTTGCTTCGTTTCTTTCATTTGATCTTCAAGCATTGATACTCTTTCTCTCAGTTGATTGAGTCGGTTACTCAAGCTTGTGCATTTGTCACATATTTCTCGTGTCATGATTTTTATCTCTATCAGTTCATTTATGGCCTTCTCTGCATTGATTATTGTAGTTATCCATTCTTCCATTCTTTTTTCAAGATTTTTAGTTTCTTTGCACTGGTTACGTAGTTCCTCCTTTAGCTCTGAGATGTTTGATCGATTGAAGCCTTCTTCTCTCATCTCGTCAAAGTCATTCTCTGTCCAGCTTTGATCTGTTGCTGGCGATGAGGTGTGTTCCTTTGGAGGGGGAGATGTGCTCCGATTTTTTGAATTTCCAGCTTTTCTGTCCTGCTTTTTCCCCATCTTTGTGGTTTTATCTGTCTTTGGTCTTTGATGACGGTGACAAACTAATGGGCTTTTGGTGTGGGTGTCCTTTCCGTTTGTTAGTTTTCTTTCTAATAGTCAGGACTCTCAGCTCTAGGTCTGTTGGAGATTGCTTGAGGTCCACTCCAGACGCTGTTTGCCTGGGTATCAGCAGCGGAGGCTGCAGAAGATAGAATATTGCTGAACAGCGAGTGTTGCTGTCTGATTTTTGCTCTGGAAGCTTCGTCTCAGGGGTGTACCCTGCCATGTGAGGTGTGAGGTGTCGGTCTGCACCTAGTGGGGGGTATCTCCCAGTTAGGCTACTCATGGGTCAGGGACCCACTGGAGCAGGCAGTCTGTCTGTTCTTAGATCTCAAACTCCATGCTGGGAGATCCACTGCTCTCTTCAAAGCTGTCAGACAGGGTCATTTACCTCTGCCGAGGTTTCTGCTGCTTTTTGTTTAGCTATGCCCTGTCCCCAGAGGTGGAGTCTACAGAGACAGGCAGGCCCCCTTGAGCTGTGATGGGCTCCACCCAGTTCGAGCTTCCTGGAGGCTTTGTTTACCTACTTAAGCCTCAGCAATGGCAGGCGCCCCTCCCCCAGCCTCCCTGCTACCTTGCAGTTAGATCTCAGACTGCTGTGCTAGCATGGAAGGAGGATCCCTGGGCGTGGGACCCTCCCATCCAGGTGTGGGATATAATCTCCTGATGTGCCGTTTGCTAACCCCTTGGTAAAGCGCAGTATTAGGGTGGGAGTTACCTGATTTTCCAGGTGTTGTGTGTCTCAGTTTCCCTTGGCTAGGAAAAGGGATTCCCTTCTCCCTTGCGCTTCCCAGGTGAGGTGCTGGCTCGCCCTGTTTCAGCTCTTGCCCGTCGGGCTGCACCAGCTGACCAGCACCGATTGTCTGGCACTCCCCAGTGAGATGAATCCGGTACCTCAGTTGAAAATGCCAAAATCTTTCATCCTCTGTGTCAATCGTGCTGGGAGCTGGAGGCTGGAGTTGCTCCTATTAGGCCGTCTTGCTCCGGGACCAGCAGTGGTTTTCAATAGGAAATAAAGAGTGCTGGTCATGAGCATCAGAGTTTCATGTGGAATTTTAAAAGATCTGATTGAGTATATTGCTTATTAAAGTTATTAGGTAGGTATAAATATATAGTCAAATGATTAGAAGATTATAATGGACATTAGTGCTGCTCAATAATATTTTGAGTTCTACTCCTGAGCTCAGGGAATATAGCCCTTCTCTGCCTCTTCTTTAATGTGACTTTCTGTGATGAATAAAAGTGAGCAAAGTGAACAATTTTATCAGGATTTGGAGCACATTTACATGAGTGAGAAGTAAGTTATTGCTATATTAAACCATTGAGATTTAAGGATGATTTGTTACCATTGCATAATCTAGCCCATCTTCATTGATACAAAGATATATGTCATTGTAAAAATTTATAGATTGGTCACAATATATAATAAATGATTACAGAAGTGGATTTCAACCAGGTTTTAACTATAAAAATGTTTCTCAAATACAGACTTAAAGAGATTCCCAGTATATAAGGAGATAAGTTATGAAACTGCTTTGTTAGAAGCAAAAGTTGGACTGGTCTCCTCTATCCAGCCTTTCCACTTCTCTCCTCACTAGACTTTAAGGCCCCTGAAGTCCTTGTGGTCAATTTGTAGAACTTCTAAAGCATAACAAAACACAGTTGAAAAACCACAGCTATAGGAAGATAGATTTTTAGCTCAATAAGAGGAAGTACTTTCAGTCAGAAATGTCCAAAGATAGAATTGGCTACTAAAGTAGTGAGCTGCTGTCACAGGAAGTGTTAAAGCACCAATTGGTTATGCTAGGCAGATGTAGTGATAGAAGGTATTCTGTCATTGGCTACCACTTCTAGCATTAGAGGTCCTGATTCTTAGGCCTCTTCCAATGGATAACCTCTTCTATTAATCTTTATCTCTTTCTCTGCCTTATTTTTCTTCATTAACATTATCACTTGTTTACATTATATAAAAATTCATCTATCTAACTAGCAGTATACTGAATCAATTATTAAATTTTCAGAAATGTTTTGAGTCAGCTGTTAAGCACAGACATTGTTAAAAATTTAATTATTTAAACTTACAATTAAATTATATCAAAAACTAGGTAATAACACTCAAAATGCATCACTTTCTAATCACTTTGCTACATTTTGCTATTACCTATGCTCTTGAGCTTATTTATATCCATCATGTCTGTATGGTGGAAATATATAATGATGTGCTATGTAATAGTGTGCTATGACACTGAGTTTCTTTAAGCAAAGTTTCTTTCTTTCTTTCTTTCTTTCTTTCTTTCTTTCTTTCTTTCTTTCTTTCTTTCTTTCTTTCTTTCTTTCTTTCTTTCTTTCTTTCTTTCTTTCTTTCTTTCTTTCTTTCTTTCTTCCTTTCCTTTCCTTTCCTTTCCTTTCCTTTCCTTTTCTTTTCTAAGATGGAGTCTTGCTCTGTTACCCAGGCTGAAGTGCAGTGGTGCAATCTCAGCTTACTGCAACCTCCGCCTCCCAGGTTCAAGCAATTCTCCTGCATCAGCCTCCAGAGTAGCTGGGATTACAGGTGCCCGCCACCACGCCCGGCTAATTTTTGTATTTTTAGTAGAGATGGGGTTTTGCCATGTTGGCCAGGCTGATCTCGAACTGCTGACCTTATGTGATCCGCCTGCCTTAACCTTCCAAAGTGATGGGATGACAGGCGCCTGGCCTAAGCAAGTTTCTTTAAGCAAACATTTGGGATATGATGTTGAGTTTCTTGCTTAAAGAATGTGTAAAGCAGTTAGCATGGGCCTCTTACACAGTAAAACTTAAATGCATGTCAACTAGTAAGCTTTTTATACCTTATATGAAGGATTTTGCAGTTCACACTGGAATTTTAAGAATGAGAAAGGGGGAGAAAACTACTCATCATTTGCTGAGCCTCTACCATATTCCACAGACTGTTCTAGAGAATTTACATTAATGATCAAATTAACCCTTCATAGTCCCATGAGAGAGGTATAATTTGGTATAAGTAATACCATATTGTAAATATGGGAACTGACAGACAGAGGTTTATATATAGCCATGCCCTCATGTCTAAATTGAGGCAGGATCTAGATGATAGCCCACTTATTTTTGATTCCAAATTTCATTTTGCCACTTCCTGGGTTGTACTGATAAGCTCTAAATCACACCACAATCAATAGAGAAGCCAAGCCCAACTTTGCATTCATGATGTTACATTGGTAGTTTGAAATCAGTCATGGTGCAAATAATTACATCACAGGAATCATCGAACTCTATAAATCTCAGCTCATCCCTGGAGGCTTGTTAAATATTTACCAGCACACCACTATGTCCATCTATAGCTCTCAATGCCTCTGGAATTTAACCTCCATAAGGATACAGAACATAACTTTGATATGTTCATTGTTGTCAGTTCTCAACAAATATTTATTTAGTGAATAAATTAATAACCAACAATAATAGGACAAGCAGGCATTTTTAAAGAAGCAAGTTGAGAAACCAGGGAACATGAATGGGAAGGTTTAGATGAGACTGAAATTGCTTTCTGTCTTTTTCTGGTATGCCTGCTTTGGCTGTTTCATAGGGCAGTACAGTTCAGTTTGTGTGTAGAAATCATCCCTCTCTCTTCTCCAAAGAGAGCTTCCAAAAGCAATTCCTGAACCATTCACAAGTTTCTGAAGAAAATTTGACATTTTTCCTCTCTTGTGGTGTTCATCCTAAGTGTATTTGCAAGCAGGAGTACTGATTTTATAAGCAGAGATAAAATTTTAACCCAGAAAAGTGTTAATTCTCAAAATATGATATCAGCAAACCTAAAGAAGAAGCCAAGTCCAATTAGGTGGCCCTCAGAGAAGGCTGAGCAAGTAAAAAATAAAGGCAAATCCAACCATCTTGAGTAGGTTTCACTGAAAAATTCTCTTGATTGAAATTTGTTGGTCATCTTAGTGAAGTCACTAGAAGCTTCAACTTTTGACCAATTTGGCCACATTTAAAAAATGTTTTCTGGGGACATTTGCACTGCTGTGGACTGGGGTTCATGAGCTGGAACCCTACAGGTAGTTTCCAGGCTGTCTAAATGTTAGGTCTGCATGGCAGTTCAAAAAATTGAATTAATTTCTAGAAATTAAATATCAGAGAATTTCTACTAAAAATCTGGATTTCTGAGTTGTCTTGAAAATTCAGTACATCCAGTAACACCAGACCTGTATTCCCACAAGGCAAAAATCCACTTGAGTGAAGTAACTCTACTCTCTTTTTTTTATTTATATATTTTCATTTTTATTTTTTTCCTAGATGGAGTCTTGGTCTTGTCGCCCAGGCTGGAGTGCAATGGCATGGTCTCATTTACTGCAACCTCCTCCTCCTGGGTTCAAGCGATTCTCCTGCCTCAACCTCCAGAGTAGCTGGGACTACAGGCATGCACCACCACACCTGGCTAATTTTTGTATTTTTAGTAGAAACGGGGTTTCACCATGTTGGCCAGGCTGATCTCGAACTTCCGACCTCAGGCCCGTCTCAGCCTCCCAAAGTGCTGGGATTACAGGCACGAGCCACCACACCCAGACTTAGTAGCTCCGCTCTCTTTAGATGGATCATACGTTCTCCAACTCACCGCTATCCTCACCGTGTCCCCATGGTCACCTCTACTCTGTAAGATCATTTATCTGTTCTTGTATTCCTCTGATATCACCTCAGAGTTATTTTCCTTATGTAATATTGATTACATGTGATGTCTGAGTAACTAATGAGGGCTACGGTTTGTTGTTTAGCATCCAGTAATTCTTCTACTAGGCCGTTAACCTTCCTGGTTCTCATTTTTCTCAGGTGTAAGTCAAGTGGTTGAACCAGGTAAACACCGGGGCATTCTATTGCTCTGGCATTCTTTGCTCACGCTGACTAAGCTAAGCACTTATGCTATTCTCTGACAGCTTTTGTTTCAACTCCTTTACATTTCTATCTCTATTGCTGTATCTCTCTTTCTCCATCTTTATCTCTGTCTTTATCATCATCTAAAAGATTATTGTTCTCTTACTGTCTGTTTTAGAGAAGGATGCCTACAGGTTATCCATGGTAGAGAGGAAGCGTGTGGGATCTTCATGAAAGCAAAAGAGCATACCTGACCATCCATTCTCTGTTCTTTCTTCCTATGAGAGACACTGCTTGCTTTGTTTACAGTCTTAATGGGGCTTGAAGCAGTAAAACATGCTGATTATAAAAGAGCATTCCAGAACTCAGGGAGAAGACTTCCTTTTGCCTTCTACCATACTTCCTAAGTGTAATTTACTCATAGTGTAAACAGATCAACTGCTGGAAATGTCACTGTATACTTTTTAAAATTAAACATACCAGCCAGAACCAGTTTTTTTTTTTTTTTAATCATTAAGCTACCATGGTGATAGATATCCTAGACACATATATATAAACAACAATTTGCATTTTTCTATATATACTGCACTGGAGATTATTTATATATCATGTATTGTGTATATAAAGGACAAAGGGCTTATCACACTTAAGTGAATAGCTTCTGAAACAGTATTTCTCAAGTCTGGTTCACAGGGATAAAGATACTACCTACAGGCCGGGCACAGTGGCTCACACTTGTAATCCCAGCACTTTGGGAGGCCAAAGCAGGAGGATCACCTGAGGTCAGGAGTTCAAGACCAGCCTGCCTCTACTAAAGAGACAGGGGCAAAACCCCGTCTATACCATACTAAAAATACAAAAATTAGTCGGGTATGGTTGCCCATGCCTGTGATCCCAGCTACTTGGGAGGCTGAGGCAGGAGAATTGCTTGAACTTGGGAGGCGGAGGATGCCGTGAGTCTAGTTTGCGCCACTGCACTTTAGTCTGGAAGACAGAGCAAGACTCCTTATCAAAAAAAAAAAAAAAAAATTGCTATCTGCAATACATTAGCATCTTCATTAACTGGAGGACCAGAGTATTTGGGGATAGCTGACGAACAGCCTTACTGGCATGGGTTTTGTTTTCTTTAAAATCCCTATTTTTTTAACTTTTATTTTAAGGTCAGGGGTACATATGCAGATTTGTTACATAGGTAAACTTGTGTATGTGTGTGTGTGAGGTCTGTTGTATAGATTATTTCATCACCCAGGTATTAAGCCTAGTACCCATTAGTTATTTTTCCACCTGCACCCTCTGAAAGGGCCCAGTGTGTGTTGTCTTGTTTCCCTCCGTGTGTCCTTATGTTCTCATCATTTAGCTCACACATGTGATTTCGTTTTAGCACAACTCCTGTAGTGTGCTTTTGCAGTATTTTCCATCACTTTGGATATAAAACATCATTGCGAAAATAAATGCATTTTATTTTAGTATCATAGCTAGGTGGGTAGTACATAGTTGTTTGAAGGGGTTGGGTTTTTTTCCTCTTGACTTCCTTTTTGTTCATCAGAAGTATATGTCTTGCCAGTGATACCTCCGTATGTACTTTTTATTTAGAGTCCCTAAGAATTGACATTATTTTTCAAAATGGGTAAAATATTTCACTAATACTTTTGTTATTTTGTGTTCTAGATCATCACAAAAATGAATGTGACAAGAAATTTAATTGCCTCTTGCTTGTGGAGGAGGACAGAAATTGTGTGGAAATAAAAACTATAGCAGCAACACATTTTTAAGCCTTTATAAGGTGTCTACTTTAGAAATAATTTTGTTCAGAACAGTTTACATTTCGATCTAATTAATCTTTTCTTTTCTTTATATATATATAAAATATATATAATATATATATTTTATATATATTATAAATATATATATTATATATAAATATATATATTTATATATAATATATATATTATATATTATATATATATTATATATTATATATATATTATATATATTATATATAATATATATTTTTTTCTCCCATTTCTTTATTGTAGGAGCAGATAGTGCTAGTGATCGATTTAGCCATGAAAGATGACTTGATAATACTAGGTTACTCTAATAGCATTCCTTAATTTCTTTTTCCTTTAATAAGAAAGGCAGGAAAAAATAAATTCTGTTTTTCTTGGTGTTTGGAAAAACTTCACTAATGTTAATTATTCTTACTGATTCATAAGCTCAAGAGGTTTCTGTTGATTAAAAATGACAATTGCAAGCAAAGGTTCTGTGGAGCCAAAAATACCTTGAAGCTAGTAAGTGTTTTGTATAATTTCACTGTGTTGGATAATGAACTTAAAAAGGTTGTATTAAGAAAAATAACTTATTGCTGAAAACTAGTTGTAACTTGTGGCTTGTGCAGTAGGTGTGTAAGACATTGAATTTTTGCTGTATACTTTAGGATTTGGAAATACTTATAACAGCTTATAAGCTATAAACTTAAGTTATGAAATAACAGTTATAAAAATCTCTATATTATTTACCTCCAGCTTTCCAAGATTAGATCTTTTGTTAGATGCCTGTTTTGCTGTGATTTTATTTTATTATTTTATACTTTCATTCTAAAGCAATCTTTTTTTTTTAGTATTCTCCTATTATCCTTTTTTTATTATTAAACTTTAAGTTCTGGGATACATGTGCAGAACGTGCAGGTTTGTTACATAGGTATGACGTGCCATGGTGGTTTGCTGCACCCATAAACTCATCATCTACCTTAGGTATTTCTGCTAATGCTATCCCTTCCCTTGCCCTCCACACCCTGACAGGCCCCTGTGTGTGATGTTCCCCTTCCTGTGTCCATGTGTTCTCATTGTTTAACTCCCACTTATGAGTGAGAATATGTGGTGTTTGGTTTTCTGTTCTTGTGTTAGTTTGCCGAGAATGATGGTTTCCAGCTTCATCCATGTCCCTGCAAAGGACATGAATGCATCCTTTTTTATGCCTGCATAGCATTCTGTGATGTGTATATGTGCCACATTTTCTTTATCCAGTCTATCATTGATTGGCATTTGGGTTGGTTCCAAGTCTTTGCTATGGTGAACAGTGCTGCAATAAACATACATGTGCATGTGTCTTTATAGTAGAATGATTTATAATCCTTGGGTATATACCCAGTGATGGGATTGCTGGATCAAATGGTATTTCTGGTTCTAGATCCTTGAGGAATCGCCACACTGTCTTCCACAATGGTTGAACTAATTCACACTCCCTCCAACAGTGTAAAAGCATTCCTGTTTCTCCACATCCTCTCTAGTGTCCATTGTTTCCTGACTTTTTTTTTTTTTTTTTTTTTTTGAGACGGAGTCTCGCTCTGTCACCCAGGCTGGAGTGCAGTGGCCGGATCTCAGCTCACTGCAAGCTCCGCCTCCCGAGTTCACGCCATTCTCCTGCCTCAGCCTCCCGAGTAGCTGGGACTACAGGCGCCCGCCACCTCGCCCGGCTAAGTTTTTGTATTTTTAGTAGAGACAGGGTTTCACTGTGTTACCCAGGATGGTCTCGATCTCCTGACCTCGTGATCCGCCCGTCTCGGCCTCCCAAAGTGCTGGGATTACAGGCTTGAGCCACCGCGCCCGGCCCCATTGTTTCCTGACTTTTTAATGATCGCCATTCCAACTGGCATGAGATGGTATCTCATTGTGGTTTTGATTTGCATTGATTTTAAATATATAAAAAATAAATAAGCCAAGTGTAAATTGCACCACGTGAGGATAAGAAAGATGGCTGAATGTCACAGAAAACTATACTGTGGCATCTAATCATATCCTTAAAACTCAGTTAATAAATACTTCTGTTTTATATGTATATATTTGTGTCTGTGTGTGTGTGTATATGTATGAAATGGTGGGGAGTATGAAAAAGTTGTAATAGAAGCAAATGAACATAAATTCCTCAAAAGAAGTATGGATTGGACCAAGACATCATATTCAATGTTGCACACTTTAAAGTAACTGATTTATAATAAAAGTTTTAAAAGAAAAACATAGTTATACTAATTAAACATATAGTTAAGCTTGATGTACAAAATAATACCAAATTGGATTTAAAAATAATTATTTTCTTAAGATACTAAAAAATGTCCTGATTTTTAATGAGTAGTTACAATTTTATTATAACCTTTTAAAACTTTGTTTGCCTTTAGCATTTCTTAATATTATTTTAAGCATTAACAATACTAAACAAAACAAAAAAGAGATTGAAGATTGAGTCAAGACAAATAGAAATAATAGTAACAAAAGTTCCCGGAAAATATGAGCTATTAAAGGGCATGAGCCACCTCTTATGCTGTTTTGGTTAAATAAATGTCTCAGATTGTTTGCTACAAGACCCTGTGCTGGGCACTGGATGAATTAGACACACTTCCTCTGTCCAGGGTCAGATAAAGTGGCTATCTTCGCTCCATATGTGCGTAGTTTTCACCACTGTACTTTTGGTACCTAGCATAGAGCTGAACTTGTAAAAGACAGTCAATATCCACTTGTTGCGTTGAATCAAATATTTGTTGTTACACTGAACAACTGAAATTTCGGAATCACTATGTTGAGTCATTTTGGGCTCCTCAGAAATTTTGTTAATGAAACAATACAGGTGTAGGGTATTTTGAACTTGCTAGGATGCAAATTATTTAACAATATTCAAATGAAATCATTGCACTTAGAGGCCAGGCATGGTTGTTGACATCTGTAATCCCGGCACTCTGGGAGGCTGAGGCAGGTGGATTGCCTAAGCTCAGGAGTTCTAGACCAGCCTAGGCAATGTGGTGAAATTCCGTCTCTACTAAAAATATAAAAAATTAGCTGGGTGTGGTGGCACATGCCTGTAATCCCAGCTGCTCTGGAGGTTGGGGCATGAAACTTGCTTTAACCCGGGAGACAGAGGTTGTAGTGAGCCAAGTCTGTTGCCACTTCATTCACTCCAGCCTGGGTAATGGAGCGAGACTCTGCCTTGAAAGAAAAGAAAGCAAGAAAGCAAGAAAGAGAGAAAGAGAGAAAGAGAGAAAGGGAAAGGAAAGGAAGGAAGGAAGGAAGGAAGGAAGGAAGGAAGGAAGGAATTATTGCACTTAAAGTTCATTACCATTTCTATTGTTAGTATAGTGGGAAGAGCAGGAGTCTGGGGTAAGGTAGCTGTGTGATCTTGGGCAAGCAGCCTACTGTCCTCAAACTAGGGATTTCTCCATCTTTAACATGAGGTCCCAAAATGGATTATGAACCAGAAGTCGCAGTCATCTAAGGCCTCAAGGGAGGCCTTGAATTACTTAGAATGGTATGCAAAATGATTTAAATATGTTTGAAAATATGTTCTTTACTTGGAGAGGATCCAAACTTCAATAGATTCTAAAAAAGCCTATATTGCCACCTCTCTGGTCTACATTATCTCTAGAGTTTATTTTACTTTGAAAAATAGTTTTTAGTGTAGCATACAAAAATTTTAATCTATAGATTGAAATTAGGCAACAAACCATCAATATGTTATTATATAAGAGAAATGCCATTTTTGATTATTATCTGTTTTCTACCCTGATTGAATAATTAAACCATCAAGCAGTTAATGAACACTTACTGATAATTATTATCTATTCTGAGGGGCAATAACAAAAGGACATAGTGAAAGATATACCAATAACTTTCTTCAAAGAATCCACTATCTAATTAGAAACATTAAATCTACTTAGTCTTTCCCTTCGAAGTAGTCATAGAGATGAATCTTATACCATGGAAAATTAGAGGGAAGCTATATTTAAGACTATATGGTTTGCAAGTGAAATAGATCATTTCTAAGGTATTTATTAGGGAGATACTATTTTCAAGGTGTTGTGCTAATCCAGTCATGCCAGGCATATTTATTGGGTACTGACTTGCCAGACACACACACACAAAAACACTAATAAATAGTATATATGGTCTCTCAACATTAAGAAAGTGTTGGTTTTTTTTTTTGCAAGAAATACAAAAACAAATAAGTATAGTGCTGTTATTCAGTATTATAATTCATATATGAAATTCATATATGAGAGAGTTGCATGGGATAACAGAAGCGGCACTCTAAGGTGACCGCTTTTGGTAATCCCTGGCTCTTAGTGGTTTGAAGTCTAATTGAGTGGTATAATAAAACATGCAAACAACTAAAACATAGGACAACATATATTGTATCATGATTAGCTGCAAAGTGCCATGCTGTTTCTGAGGAAGGAGAGTTTTCTGTCATCTCCGAGGAAGGGAGTTTGAGGGAAAGAGCAAAATAAAGTTTGTGAAAGATGTGGAGCCATGACTGTAGTGGAATGTATTAATAGTAGAGATGAGCAGCAGGAGCAAAGACATTGGCTAAGGGTATCCCTGTGACACAGCACATCTTCCACTTTACCTGGAGCCCAGGGCACAAAGGAGCCACAGCAACAAAGGTTAGAAAGGTGGACCAGGGCGAAGGGTGGGGTCCAAACCTTATCTTTTAGAGAGTGAGTAAGTGTTATAGACTTATGCACAAGGGAAAAACGAACAGAACCGTGATTTCTGAAGCTTACCCTGGGATGAATTGAAATGAGGAGAGGGCCAAAGTAAGAAGATCTGCTGTAGCAATAGACCATTGAGAAATATGAGAAACTAGACAGCAGTGAGTGAAGTGGGAACAAAAGGAGGGAACAGATTTCTGTGGCATCACAGAGGCAGAGCAGCAGGCTTTGACAATTGATGAGGTAGGGGGATGAGGAAGATAACAGGCAAAGATGAGTCAGGCCTTTTTTTTTTTTGCGTGGGTCACTGGCAGGATGCTGTTGCTGTTGGCAGAAATTTAGAAAGTCAGAAGGATGAATTGTTTAAGGAAGGAATAATGGTAATGAGTTTAATTCTTATTGAGGTCAGTGAGGATAGGAACAGCCATGTAAAACTTGGGAACTTGGAATACGGCCTGGATGTTGAAGGACAAATTAAATTTGGATCCATGAAGAGGAGAGGTTTGGATTTTTTTGGCCCAAGGACCAGCATGCACAGAGGTTCATAACTGGGTATATTTATACCAACTGTAACAAGGAATATTTAATTCTGCAGATATTTGTTGAGTGTCACTGGATTTAAGTCCTATAATGTTCATCTGCCTTGTTACTCCAAGCTTAAGATGGTACTTAGCCCTTGGCATGAATTCAGCAAATATTTGTTGAACAGATAAATAAATGAAGACCCACTTCATGCCAAGAATAGTGCAAAATACCCACCAACATAGAGGCAGAGAAAAATAAGTATGTATCCTAAAAATGCTCCCAGTCATCATATACATGCGTGTGTATTTATTTTCAAAACACTGTGTTACATGGTAATAGAGTTGCATGCAGAGCACAGGAGGTACTTCTGAATCTTCACAGAAGAGACATTGACATTCTTAGAGAATGGGTGACATCTAGGAGGATGAATAGGAGCTCATGCCAGGAAGATAGGGAAGTGGAGGAAGGAGTTCCAGACAGAGGGTGTTACATATGCATAGGCACTGGCATTTGAAAGTTTATAGATTTGGGGGATAACTATCAAATGTGTAGGATGTATATGGGTAAAGGAAAGGAGAAAGATGAGATTGGAGATGTAGACCATTGGAGACCATTTCTTGAAGGGCCTTTTCTAACATACTAAGGAGCTGGAGTTATTCTGAAGGCCTGAGGTACACAGAGGAATTATGAAGAAAAGAGGTTATATAGGAGGTATACTCAGGAAGTTGCCAGCAAGAGTGAGGCTGAGAAGCCCCAGCTTCCAACACACGAGAGACATACTTACACTTCCTAGGAAGGCCCCTAAAGAAGAGAATTACAAAGATTCATTTGCTGGCTTCTCTTTCATCATTTGTTTTTATCTTTTGGAGCCTGGATACTCGAATTCCTGTATGGCAAACTTTGCCCTTTCCTTCCCCAAGGTACAGCTGTTAAGACAGTGCATGAAAATCTCCCACTACCAAATGCCACTGGGGGTCATGAGAAGCACCTCTTGTTAACAGTTAAAAAGTAGAATACATTTTGGACTTTCAGCTTTTCATTTCCTAACTATGGGTCATAGAAGAATGTTCATTGGTGTATATAAACTTGAATTTCTTAATCTGAAAAATAAGGCTAAAAGTTTTTAAGTAAATATATGAATTTAATCAGTCTGTTGGATTGATTTAAATCAGTAGGTGTTGAAAGACAGGATTCATTTTTTTTTCCTTAAGTCTGCTTTTTTCTTACATTTGCAAATAAGAAGTTTTGTATCCAAACATATTATTCTTCCAAAATTTTTAAGGATAAAGATGTACTTTTAAAAGAAGCTATAATTTAACATTTTCTTTTGGTTAAATATAATTATTCTAAAAATGGCATATCTCTACATTATGTTTGCTTGGTAAAACTGAATATTACTTGCCTGTTTCCAGAATATGACATAAGTGGAAATAAGACGATTTTAGAACATTTTCATAACAAAGTTACCATATAAATCTTATATGAGTGGATGGCATAATTAGATTGTTTTTAAAGTTTCAGGTGTTCAGTTTCTTTTTTCCTGGTTTTTACTTTCTGTTTGACCTTCAGGGAAACTAACTGTATTTACTTCAAACATTTCTTATCCACATGTCTTCAATATATAATCATAATATTTGGTACATCTGAAATGCCTGACATCTGATGCTTCTGAATTGCTTCCTAAATGTGGATTTAGGCCTTGTGGGCCAGATGGCAAAAGTCAACAGAATA
Source organism: Macaca nemestrina (assembly GCF_043159975.1). Taxonomy (NCBI): domain Eukaryota; kingdom Metazoa; phylum Chordata; class Mammalia; order Primates; family Cercopithecidae; genus Macaca; species Macaca nemestrina. The sequence continues at coordinate 167,776,081 of NC_092125.1, read as the reverse complement.
AAAGTATTTATTAGGTATTAATGATTGTACTGGGTGCTGTACTAGATAACAAAATTGAGAAAGAAAGTATTTTCTATGATTTCAGGTATCCTACAATTTAGCTAGGCAGTCCAAACACAAATACATTTTTGAAGAGGAATAAAATTAGTGCACATGGAAGTGTTTGGCCTTGCCTTGATGATAGATCTAACATTAGCAAATAAATGTCTCAGAGCTGCCATCTTACAGACCGTTGTGTTCTCTTAGACAGATGGAAGCTTTCCAGCTAAACTGGTTTAATTCATTACTATTTACTTGGTAGCCACAATAACTTACTACCTTATTTTGTGTTGGATTTGAAATTCAAAAAAAGTAAAGAAAACAAAATAAAAACAAATTTGAGTTTCTTGTAATTTATTTTATTATAGGGAGTTTTGTTCCAAGACTGTTTAGTGACCAAAATAAAAAAGGCTGCTGTCTTTAATATGTAGTTTATTCTCCCCACAAACACATTACTTGAACAGCAACTAAAAAAAGAGATTAAAAAAAAAGAAGTGGGGAGGATATACTAGGCATTCTCTTCTTCTTGGCTCAAAGCTTAGAGGTCGTGACCAGCTGGACAGCTTTCCAGAAATCATAAGCAGCTACTGGGCCAATTGTTTTTATTACAGAATTATAGAGGAATTCTGAGGTGTAAATGATTTGTAAAGCAGCTCTATTTAGGAGTAGTTTTGCGGAGGTTTGGATCAATTCAGTGGGTTGTAGTTTGACATATGAAGTGATAACTGTATGCCTAGACAGTCCCGGCTGCTGAATTCGCAACTACAGTGAAGAGTTCTGCCCACCCCCATCTGTCTAAGGGGCATCTCCACCTGTCATTTCTGTACTCTGGCCTCTATGACATGATAAATTATTTTTAATTAGAATTGCTGACAATTTTTCATTCTCTGGATAATGTCCCAGCGTACAACATAACATCCAACATAACTTTGGCAGTTCAGAAGTGAGCTTAAACAACATGCAGTACTTCTCTCCACAGTTATAAATAATTGTAAATAATTTGTTGAGAAATACACACATTGAAATACAAACATGAAATGCCTTTATTTTTTCCAATCTAAATTCTCAGCACTGCTCTGTGGATCCTTTTCTAGCATCCTTTAACAAAATCTTGGCTAGCTTCTATAGCTTTCTAGCCACTTCTCAGTTATTAAGACTTAGTCTAGCCCAGTATAGAACTTCAGTCTCATATGTGAGTCAAAGCTCCCTCTCTCTACAGCATGGGCTGGAGTTGTAACTCTGACTTTATTGTAGGGGTGAGATATGGTCTGGCTCTGAGATACCTTCTGTTTTACTCTTTGAGGTGAAGAAGCTCTTCTGGTTTAAGGAAATGTGGGCAGAATGAGGAATAGGGAAGCAGAGCTCTTGGTATAGCTGATCTCATATTGATGATGCCGAACAGTGCTCCTGCTGTAACTATATTCCATCCAGTTCTGATCTCTGTCCATATAGAGCAATATCCACCTAAGTGTTGTGCATGGTCCTCAGTAGCTGTCAGCTTTACCCCGAACCCTTTATCTTTAATGACTCAGATTGAGGAAGTCAAATTTTTCTTAAGTTCTGCATCTCCTTTCTCTGGATGGGTGTCTCATTACAGGAAACCATGTGAACTCCCCCAAGTTTTTCTCCAGTCCCTATTCAGGGGCTTAGAGAATAGGGATGTAAATTACTGTCTTGTTCTTCAAAGCCACACTGTTTTATCTTAGTATCTTGAAGTCGTGCCTGGCTAGCCACCTCTATGGGCTTTTCCTCTTCAGAAATCAATTTTTCAGAAGAGGGCTCCAATCCCTGTGTTCACATATCTCTCAAACTTCAGTTGTTATGTTCTAAGTTCTTACTAATCTTGTTCGACTCCATGACAGCACTAGGTAGGCCTACAGGTTGTTTCTACCCAGGAAGCATCCAACCAGGGTGGATGTCAGGACCTTCCACTCTCTATGAATGAGTCTCTAGGAGCCACTCTCCCTTAATTCCGGTGAGGAGAAAGCACAGAGAGAGGAGGGTATGGTTTCTGTCCATGAGCTCTGCATTTCCCAACCCCTTTGGGGGCTGACAACAAACTTCAGTAGACTGGGTAAAGTATAGAATAAAGTATATTTTAATGGAAAAACTTAGGGCAAGGTTGTGTAATTCAGAGAAGCAAAAATGAACACAGTTGAGAAATCGTACAACATCTTTGGAGAGGAAGAAATAGGTCAGTTTGGTTGTGGCATAGGAGGTAATAAAAATCAAGTTTCAGAAAGAAGAATAATTTCTGACATATTTTTAATGGCCTTGAATGCCTGGTTGATGAGTTTTGAGTTAATTTAATTTATAAAGGGTTAAGAAGCTAAGATGCTAAGAATGTAGCTGTGATTGAAACAGAGAGGCAAATTCTTACAAGTTTGAATATTGTTGTCTACGTTGCATTTACAAAGCTTTTTGGAGTCGTAGCAAGTGATTCTGAAAGCTCTAGAATTCTAGCTGTATATCTAGTGTTTGTCTGGGTTACTTCATTTATAGTTATAGAGAGGAATAGTTTTCAGTTGTCTGGCACAAATGGAGTGTTTTTATCATAAATTTGTACTATTAGCAATTTCTTAGCTCTTGACAGATAAACTTAATAAGGGGTACCAATCCATGATAACCTTTACTTAGAGTTACAGGGAAAACAGTACATTCTTTGTGTATGGCAAACAACTCTTCCCTGATACTGATTCAATGCGAGAAGAATTGTAACAACAAAGCAGCAATATGACATTAAATTCTTGTTGACCACATTAACTGTTGTAGATTTTTTAAAAAACCTGTTTTCTGCTAAGAGTCATAATATTTTCTAATATTGTTGGCAATAGCATTGTTTGCTTTTGTTATGATCACTGTTCTAAATACTGTAGTTGTCATGACAATAAAATAACACTAATAATAACAACAATATATAACACGTATTGAGATCTTATCATATGTCTTCCATTTTATAAAACATTTCCCATGGGCTCATTTGAGCCCCACAACAACTTCATGAGAAAGGTACTGAGGGAACTGAGGCATAGGGAGGTTAAGCTTTTCGACTATGATCACATCACATGTAAAGGTGGAGCCAGGATATTGTTCAGGCAGTCTGAGTTCAATAGCTGGGCTCTTCAACATCACAGCTATGGCTGGGGCTGTATGAAGTCAGGATTGACACTGTGTTATATTCAAACATACGAGGAATGTGGTGGTGGGCTTACTGTGAGCAGATTGGAAGGCTGTGACCTTCAGATCTTTAATTAATGCAAGTTGGTGGGGCTACCTCTTTGTCTTAGCCTCTTTCCTTGCTGAAAGTCCCTGAAACACTTTGTGATTATAGCAGAATGGATATCTCTAAAGCATGGCAACCTGGTGAGTTGCCATGATTTTCTGAAGTTCTCAGCAGCCTGTGAGTGGCACAACTGCAATCATTGTCCTTTCTTCATTGTCATTCCTACCGTCATGTAAGTGTTGAACATATAGAGAACTAAGAAGCAGATGCTATCAAGGGAAAGTCCAGAAAGGTGGCAGTTCTTAAGTATAGAATCATCATTTGACATCAAGTTCTGAGCTTGGAACATTTGGAAACTCAGCTTTATCAGTAAAATAAGAGTTGAGCAAACTCAGGAAGATGACTTCATTCAAATTAAATGAATGGGGGTTAATATATTGATTAATTTTGTGAATTCATTAATTTTTTTAATGAACTATGATGTATAATTTTTTTTTCTTTTTTTTCTTTTTTTAAAAATTTATTTATCATTATTATACTTTAAGTTGTAGGGTACATGTGCATAACGTGCAGGTTTGTTACATATGTATACTTGTGCCATGTTGCTGTGCTGCACCCATCAACTCGTCATTTACATCAGGTATAACTCCCAATGCAATCCCTCCCCCCTTCCCCCTCCCCATGATAGGCCCCGGTGTGTGATGTTCCCCTTCCTGAGTCCAAGTGATCTCATTGTTCAGTTCCCACCTATGAGTGAGAACATGCGGTGTTTGGTTTTCTGTTCTTGTGATAGTTTGCTAAGAATGATGGTTCCCAGCTGCATCCATGTCCCTACAAAGGACACAAACTCATCCTTTTTGATGGCTGCATAGTATTCCATGGTGTATATGTGCCACATTTTCTTAATCCAATCTGTCACTGATGGACATTTGGGTTGATTCCAAGTCTTTGCTATTGTGAATAGTGCTGCAATAAACATACGTGTGCATGTGTCTTTATAGCAGCATAATTTATAATCCTTTGGGTATATCCCCAGTAATGGGATGGCTGGGTCATATGGTACATCTAGTTCTAGATCCTTGAGGAATCGCCATACTGTTTTCCATAATGGTTGAACTAGTTTACAGTCCCACCAACAGTGTAAAAGTGTTCCTATTTCTCCACATCCTCTCCAACACCTGTTGTTTCCTGATTTTTAATGATCGCCATTCTAACTGGTGTGAGATGGTATCTCATTGTGGTTTTGATTTGCATTTCTCTGACGGCCAGTGATGATGAGCATTTTTTCATGTGTCTGTTGGCTGTATGAATGTCTTCTTTTGAGAAATGTCTGTTCATATCCTTTGCCCACTTTTTGATAGGGTTGTTTGTTTTTTTCTTGTAAATTTGTTTGAGTTCTTTGTAGGTTCTGGATATTAGCCCTTTGTCAGATGAGTAGATTGCAAAAATTTTCTCCCATTCTGTAGGTTGCCTGTTCACTCTGATGGTAGTTTCTTTTGCTGTGCAGAAGCTCTTTAGTTTAATGAGATCCCATTTGTCAATTTTGGCTTTTGCTGTTGTTGCTTTTGGTGTTTTAGACATGAAGTCTTTGCCCATGCCTATGTCCTGAATGGTACTACCTAGGTTTTCCTCTAGGATTTTTATGGTATTAGGTCTAACATTTAAGTCTCTAATCCATCTTGAATTAATTTTCGTATAAGGAGTAAGGAAAGGATCCAGTTTCAGCTTTCTACTTATGGCTAGCCAATTTTCCCAGCACCATTTATTAAATAGGGAATCCTTTCCCCATTTCTTGTTTCTCTCAGGTTTGTCAAAGATCAGATGGCTGTAGATGTGTGGTATTATTTCTGAGGACTCTGTTCTGTTCCATTGGTCTATATCTCTGTTTTGGTACCAGTACCATGCTGTTTTGGTTACTGTAGCCTTGTAGTATAGTTTGAAGTCAGGTAGCGTGATGCCTCCAGCTTTGTTCTTTTGACTTAGGATTGTCTTGGAGATGCGGGCTCTTTTTTGGTTCCATATGAACTTTAAAGCAGTTTTTTCCAATTCTGTGAAGAAACACAATGGTAGCTTGATGGGGATGGCATTGAATCTATAAATTACCTTGGGCAGTATGGCCATTTTCACGATATTGATTCTTCCTATCCATGAGCATGGTATGTTCTTCCATTTGTTTGTGTCCTCTTTGATTTCACTGAGCAGTGGTTTGTAGTTCTCCTTGAAGAGGTCCTTTACATCCCTTGTAAGTTGGATTCCTAGGTATTTGATTCTCTTTGAAGCAATTGTGAATGGAAGTTCATTCCTGATTTGGCTCTCTGTTTGTCTGTTACTGGTGTATAAGAATGCTTGTGATTTTTGCACATTAATTTTGTATCCTGAGACTTTGCTGAAGTTACTTATCAGCTTAAGGAGATTTTGGGCTGAGACAATGGGGTTTTCTAAATATACAATCATGTCATCTGCAAACAGGGACAATTTGACTTCTTCTTTTCCTAACTGAATACCCTTGATTTCTTTCTCTTGCCTGATTGCCCTAGCCAGAACTTCCAACACTATGTTGAATAGGAGTGGTGAGAGAGGGCATCCCTGTCTTGTGCCAGTTTTCAAAGGGAATTTTTCCAGTTTTTGCCCATTCAGTATGATATTGGCTGTGGGTTTGTCATAAATAGCTCTTATGATTTTGAGGTACGTTCCATCAATACCGAATTTATTGAGCGTTTTTAGCATGAAGGGCTGTTGAATTTTGTCAAAAGCCTTTTCTGCATCAATTGAGATAATCATGTGGTTCTTGTCTTTGGTTCTGTTTATATGCTGGATTATGTTTATTGATTTGTATATGTTGAACCAGCCTTGCATCCCAGGGATGAAGCCCACTGGATCATGGTGGATAAGCTTTTTGATGTGTTGCTGAATCCGGTTTGCCAGTATTTTATTGAGGATTTTTGCATCGATGTTCATCAGGGATATTGGTCTAAAATTCTCTTTTTTTGTTGTGTCTCTGCCAGGCTTTGGTATCAGGATGATGTTGGCCTCATAAAATGAGTTAGGGAGGATTCCCTCTTTTTCTATTGATTGGAATAGTTTCAGAAGGAATGGTACCAACTCCTCCTTGTACCTCTGGTAGAATTCAGCTGTGAATCCATCTGGTCCTGGACTTTTTTTGGTTGGTAGGCTATTAATTATTGCCTCAATTTCAGAGCCTGCTATTGGTCTATTCAGGGATTCAACTTCTTCCTGGTTTAGTCTTGGAAGAGTGTAAGTGTCCAGGAAATTATCCATTTCTTCTAGATTTTCCAGTTTATTTGCGTAGAGGTGTTTATAGTATTCTCTGATGGTAGTTTGTATTTCTGTGGGGTCGGTGGTGATATCCCCTTTATCATTTTTAATTGCGTCGATTTGATTCTTCTCTCTTTTCTTCTTTATTAGTCTTGCTAGTGGTCTGTCAATTTTGTTGATCTTTTCAAAAAACCAACTCCTGGATTCATTGATTTTTTGGAGGGTTTTTTGTGTTTCTATCTCCTTCAGTTCTGCTCTGATCTTAGTTATTTCTTGCCTTCTGCTAGCTTTCGAATGTGTTTGCTCTAGCTTCTCTAGTTCTTTTAATTGCGATGTTAGAGTGTCAATTTTAGATCTTTCCTGCTTTCTCTTGTGGGCATTTAGTGCTATAAATTTCCCTCTACACACTGCTTTAAATGTGTCCCAGAGATTCTGGTATGTTGTATCTTTGTTCTCATTGGTTTCAAAGAACATCTTTATTTCTGCCTTCATTTCGTGATGTACCCAGTAGTCATTCAGGAGCAGGTTGTTCAGTTGCCATGTAGTTGAGTGGTTTTGATTGAGTTTCTTAGTCCTGAGTTCTAGTTTGATTGCACTGTGGTCTGAGAGACAGTTTGTTATAATTTCTGTTCTTGTACATTTGCTGAGGAGTGCTTTACTTCCAATTACGTGGTCAATTTTGTAGTAAGTACGATGTGGTGCTGAGAAGAATGTATATTCTGTTGATTTGGGGTGGAGAGTTCTATAGATGTCTATTAGGTCTGCTTGCTGCAGAGATGAATTCAATTCCTGGATATCCTTGTTAACTTTCTGTCTCGTTGATCTGTCTAATGTTGACAGGGGAGTGTTGAAGTCTCCCATTATTATTGTATGGGAGTCTAAGTCTCTTTGTAAGTCTCTAAGGACTTGCTTGATGAATCTGGGTGCTCCTGTATTGGGTGCATATATATTTAGGAGAGTTAGCTCTTCCTGTTGAATTGATCCCTTTACCATTATGTAATGGCCTTCTTTGTCTCTTTTGATCTTTGATGGTTTAAAGTCTGTTTTATCAGAGACTAGTATTGCAACCCCCGCTTTTTTTTGTTCTCCATTTGCTTGGTAAATCTTCCTCCATCCCTTTATTTTGAGCCTATGTATGTCTCTGCGTGTGAGATGGGTCTCCTGAATACAGCAAACCGATGGGTCTTGACTCTTTATCCAGTTTGCCAGTCTGTGTCTTTTAATTGGAGCATTTAGTCCATTTACATTTAAGGTTAAGATTGTTATGTGTGAACTTGATCCTGCCATTATGATATTAACTGGTTATTTTGCTCGTTAGTTGATGCAGTTTCTTCCTTGCCTCGATGGTCTTTACATGTTGGCATGTTTTTGCAATGGCTGGTACTGGTTGTTCCTTTCCATGTTTAGTGCTTCCTTCAGGGTCTCTTGTAAGGCAGGCCTAGTGGTGACAAAATCTCTAAGCATTTGCTTATATGTAAAGGATTTTATTTCTCCTTCACTTATGAAGCTTAGTTTGGCTGGATATGAAATTCTGGGTTTAAAATTCTTTTCTTTAAGAATGTTGAATATTGGCCCCCACTCTCTTCTGGCTTGTAGAGTTTCTGCCGAGAGATCTGCTGTTAGTCTGATGGGCTTCCTTTTGTGGGTAACTCGACCTTTCTCTCTGGCTGCCTTTAAGATTTTTTCCTTCATTTCAACTTTGGTGAATCTGGCAATTATGTGTCTTGGAGTTGCTCTTCTCGAGGAGTATCTTTGTGGCATTCTCTCTATTTCCTGGATTTGAATGTTGGCCTGCCCTACTAGGTTGGGGAAGTTCTCCTGGATGATATCCTGAAGAGTGTTTTCCAACTTGGTTCCATTTCCCCCTCACTTTCAGGCACCCCAATCAGACGTAGATTTGGTCTTTTTACATAATCCCATACTTCTTGCAGGCTTTGTTCATTTCTTTTTCATCTTTTTTCTTTTGGTTTCTCTTCTCGCTTCATTTCATTCATTTGATCCTCAATCGCTGATACTCTTTCTTCCAGTTGATCGAGTCGGTTACTGAAGCTTGTGCATTTGTCACGTATTTCTCGTGTCATGGTTTTCATCTCTTTCATTTCGTTTAGGACCTTCTCTGCATTAATTACTCTAGCCATCAATTCTTCCACATTTTTTTCAAGATTTTTAGTTTCTTTGTGCTGGGTACGTAATTCCTCCTTTAGCTCTGAGAAATTTGATGGACTGAAGCCTTCTTCTCTCATCTCGTCAAAGTCATTCTCCGTCCAGCTTTGATCCGTTGCTGGCAATGAGCTGCGCTCCTTTGCCGGGGGAGATGCGCTCTTATTTTTTGAATTTCCAGCTTTTCTGCCTTGCTTTTTCCCCATCTTTGTGGTTTTATCTGCCTCTGGTCTTTGATGATGGTGATGTACTGATGGGGTTTTGGTGTAGATGTCCTTCCTGTTTGATAGTTTTCCTTCTAACAGTCAGGACCCTCAGCTGTAGGTCTGTTGGAGATTGCTTGAGGTCCACTCCAGACCCTGTTTGCCTGGGTATCAGCAGCAGAGGCTGCAGAAGATAGAATATTTCTGAACAGCGAGTGTACCTGTCTGATTCTTGCTTTGGAAGCTTCCTCTCAGGGGTGTACTCCACCCTGTGAGGTGTAGGGTGTCAGTCTGCCCCTGGTGGGGGATGTCTCCCAGTTAGGCTACTCAGGGGTCAGGGACCCACTTGAGCAGGGAGTCTGTCCCTTCTCAGATCTCAACCTCCGTGTTGGGAGATCCACTGCTCTCTTCAAAGCTGTCAGACAGAGTCATTTGCGTCTGCAGAGGTTTTGGCTGAGTTTGTTATTGTTTACTGTGCCCTGTCCCCAGAGGTGGAGTCTACAGAGACAGGCAGGTTTCCTTGAGCTGCTGTGAGCTCCACCCAGTTCGAGCTTCCCAGCGGCTTTGTTTACCTACTTAAGCCTCAGCAATGGCGGGCGCCCCTCCCCCAGCCTCGCTGCTGCCTTGCTGGTAGATCACAGACTGCTGTGCTAGCAATGAGGGAGGCTCTGTGGGTGTGGGACCCTCCCGGCCAGGTGTGGGATATGATCTCCTGGTGTGCCTGTTTGCTTAAAGCGCAGTATTGGGGTGGGAGTTACCCGATTTTCCAGGTGTTGTGTGTCTCAGTTCCCCTGGCTAGGAAAAGGGATTCCCTTCCCCCTTGCGCTTCCCAGGTGAGGCAATGCCTCACCCTGCTTCAGGTCTCGCTGGTCGGGCTGCAGCAGCTGACCAGCACCGATCGTCCGGCACTCCCCAGTGAGATGAACCCAGTACCTCAGTTGAAAATGCAGAAATCGGCCGGGCGCGGTGGCTCAAGCCTGTAATCCCAGCACTTTGGGAGGCCGAGACGGGCGGATCACGAGGTCAGGAGATCGAGACCATCCTGGCTGACACGGTGAAACCCCGTGTCTACTAAAAAATACAAAAAAACTAGCCGGGCGAGGTGGCGGGTGCATGTAGTCCCAGCTACTCTGGAGGCTGAGGCAGGAGAATGGCGTGAACCCGGGAGGCGGAGCTTGCAGTGAGCCAAGATCACGCCACTGCACTCTATCCTGGGCGGCAGAGCGAGACTCTGTCTCAAAAAAAAAAAAAAAAAAAAAAAAAAAAAAAAAAAAAAAAACCGAAAATGCAGAAATCACCGGGCTTCTGTGTCACTCATGCTGGGAGTTGGAGACTGGAGCTGTTCCTATTCGGCCATCTTGCTCCGCCCCCCCCATTATTTTTTAACAATAAGATGGACCCATTTTAAATGTACAGTTTGATTGATTTTTTTTTTTTTTTTTAAGACAGAGTCATTCTCTGTCACCAGGCTGAAGTGCAGTGGCGTGATCTTGGCTCAGTGAATCCTCCGCCTCCCGGGTTCAAGCAATTCCCCTGCCTCAGCCTCCCAAGTAGCTGGGACCACAGGCACGTGCCACCATGCCCGGCTAATTTTTTTTTTTTTTTTTTTGTATTTTAGTAGAGATGGGATTTCACCATGTTAACCAGGATGGTCTCGATCTCTTGACCTCCTGATCCGCATGCCTTGGCCTCCTAAAGTGTTGGGATTACAAGCGAGAGCCACCGTGCCCGGCCCAGCTTGATAAATTTTGATATGTGTATGTCTGTGAAATGTCAACCACAATCAACATGTAGAACTTTCTGTTATCTTAAGAGTCCCTTGTGCTAACTTCTAGTCACTTCTTATGCCCTACCCTCAGCCCCATGCAAACACTGATATGCTATCACCATAGATTAGTTTTTCTTTCCAAAGTTTCATATAAATGGAATAATATAATATATACTCTTTTGTGGCTGGCCTTTCTTGTTCAACAAAATGTTTCTGAGATTCATTCATGTTGTTTCATGTACTAATAGTTCATTCATTTATATTGCTGACAATATGTTATTGATATATGACAAATCATCCATTTACCTTTGATGAACATTTGAATTCTTTCCAGCTGTCAGCTATTATGAATGAAGCTACTCTGAATATTTGTGTAATAGTCTTATTGTGGATGAAAGGAAGTTTCTATTTCTCTTGGTATATCAGTCAGGGTCCAATCAAGAGACAGAAACCATACAGTTTAGGGAATATTTAATTTTAAAATATTATTAAAATTACTTAATAGATAATAATTATTAATGGAATACTATTATTAGACCATTGGAGTAATGAAAAATTGGCTATTAAGAGGTTAAGAGAATTTTAAAGAACATGGGGTTAGCAGAATAGGAAGAAGCAACCACTGTATTTGAGAGGGCATGCTCATGGCTCAATAGACCGTGGGGTATTTCTGTAAAGTGTTTCACCAACAGGACTCTACTGGCTATCTGCCTTCAGAAGTGCAAGGGGAAGTGTTGATGAAAAGGAACTGCACTTCAAAACTCACTGGAGAGATACCCAAGTGGGAAGCTGTTGAATTGGAGGTGCCTGACTCATCACACTCACTGGGAAATGATTGTCTGGGTTACCAAGGAAAGCTGTTTACCCAGAGCAGGTTCACAGTGGCACTCCATAAACAAACATCCTAAAGGGGTTTCAGGGGAAGCTGAGAACAGGGAGGTGCCAGGCTAGCAGTACTCCATTGAGAAGCATCCTGAGGAGGTGTTGAAAGAAACTGGTTAAGTGGAGTTGTCTGGCCAGTGACCTTTCTGGGTGCCAGTGTATGCCATTCAAGGGAATGTGTTTAACAGGTGGCACTGGTGGGGATCCCACTCTATGGGCCCTGGAGGAAGCTTCCCTGCCAGTGGCATTCCACTACAAAGCTACCTGAGGGAATGCCAAGGGAAGCTGGTCATGAGAACATGTCATACACTTAGATACTGGACACTGCAGGAAAGAAAAATAACTGTGCATTTTGAGAGCCTGATGCAAGAAATATACCAGAACCAGAACAAGAACCCCGCCTTTTCTCTATTGTCTTTTTGGAACCGTCTGTTACAAAGGGTTGTGACACCTGGCAAAGAATAAATATTTATAGGATTTAGCTCGATTATTACAGCCAGGTATTGCAAATTGGATATGGAACTGAGAGTCAATAAATTGGTAATTGACATGCTTGGTAAATGCATAGCAGCACAGTTGCTGGGTCACGTGTTATGACTGTATGTTTCTATAAGCAATTGCCAAACTGCTTTCCAAAGTGGTTGCACCATTCGCATTCCCACCAGCAATACCTGAGCGTTTTACTTACTCCATATCACCACCAATGCTTAGTAGTATCGCCTTGTACTTTTTTTTTTTTTTTAGTCAGAATCTTGCTCTGTTGCCTAGGCTGGAGTGCAGTGACTGATCTGGCTCACTGCAACCTCTGCCTTGCAGGTTCAAGTGATTCTCCTGCCTCAGCCTCCCAAGTAGCTGGGATTATAGGCACCTGCCACCATGCCTAGCTAATTTTTGTATTTTTAGTAGAGATGAGGTTTCACCACATTGGCCAAGCTGGTCTTGAACTCTTGACCTCAGGTGATCCACCCACCTCAGCCTCCCAAAGTGCTGGGAATACAGGGGTGAGCTACTGCACCTGGCCCACTCTGTACTTTTTGTAGTGAATTTGTAGTGCATAGTGTAAGTGAACAGTGTAGATATTGTAGTGAGTTTGATGCAGTATCACTTTGTGGTTTTAGTTCACAGTCCTCTGATGGTGAAGGATGTGGATAGTTACTTTAATTGGCCATTTGTATATCTTTTTATGAGAAGTTTCTGTTCAAATCTTTTGTCCATTACAAAAATGAATTATTGGTTTGTCTTCTTATAGCTAAGTAAGAGTGTGTTTGTGTGTATTTGTGTGTATAGGTGTGTTTGCGTGGCTGTGTATATATATATTCTAGATGTGGGTGCACTGCCAAATATAGGTTACAAATATTTTCCCTCAGTCTGTATCTTGCCTTTGCATTTTGTTCACGATGAGTTTCAAAGAGCAGAATTTTAAAAATTTGATAAAGTCTAACATGTTTTTAACAGTTCATGCTTTTCTTTCCTATCTAAGAAATGTTTACCTAGGTAGCAAATATTTTCTTTCATGTTTTATTCTGTAAGTTTTAGTGTATTCGCTTTCACATTTAGGTCTGTGATCCATTTCAGATTAATTTTTTTGTATGGAGTGAGATAATACTTGTATTTGTATTCACATATTCACATGTATATGAATATGAGTTGTCACCCTACTCCAAGGGATACCCAATTGTCCTAAAAACCATTAGCTAAAAAGTCTTTCTATTTCCCATTGAATTAGTTTAGATGCTGTCAAAAATCAATAGGCCAAATATGCTTGATATGTTTCTGGATTCTCTAATTTGTTTCATAAATGTATGTTTTATCCTTATGCCAATACCATACTGTCTTGATTACAGCAGCTTTATGGTAAGATTTGCCATCCAACAGTTTAAGTCTTCCAAATATGTACTTTTTCAAAACTGTTTTTGCTATTTTAGCATTTTTTATTTTTTTGCATTTATATACATTTTTTTCTATGTACATGTTAGAATCATATTATTAATGTTTATAAAAGCATTTGCTGAGATTTTGATTTGAATTATGTTGACTCTATACATAAGTTTAAAGAGAACTAATATGTGAACAATATTGGTCTTATGATTAATGAACATTGTATGTTTCTCTATTTATTTAGGTCTTTTTTTCCACAGTGTTTTGTAGCTTTCATTGTACAAGTGCACATATAAATTGTTAAATTTATTTGTAAATCATTCGTGGTTTATGATGCTATTTTAAGTGGCATTTAAACATTTATTTTCCAACTATTTGTTGCTAGTATATAGAAATAAACATAATTTTTAAAATATTGGGATTAAATCTTGAGTCCTTGTTAAATATACTTGTGGTTCTAAAAGGTTTCTTCTATTTTTTTTAAAGGTTTCTTCTATTTCTTCTCTCTATTTTTCTTGTCTGTATGGTTTTTATTTCTTTTATCACCTTGCTTCACTACTTACTACTCTAGTGTTGAATAGGAGTAATGAGATTGGAGTTCTCATCTTTGTTATCCAATATTAGGGGGAAGCATTCTTTCATCATTAAGTAGGATGTTAGAAAGGTTTTTGATAGATGCTTCTTCTATTGATAGTTTTCTGAGAGTTTTTAAATTTGTCTTAATCAGGAACTCTTTTTCTGCATCGACTGAGATGAAAGTATTTTACCATGTTAATGCAGTGAATTACACTGATTGATTTTTGAATATGAAATCAGCCTTACGTCTCTAGGGTAAATTTTTCTTGATTATGGTATATTATCCCTTTTTTGTTTAGTGCTGGATTCTATTTCCAAGAACTTTTGAAGATTTTATATCTATTTTCATGAAAGACATGGATCTGTAGCTTTATTGGTTTAATTTCTCTGCTTAGACTATCAGGGTTATGCTAACCTTGTAAAATGAAATGAGATTTTTCCTCTCCTCTCCAGGTTTCTATAAGATTTTAACTAGGATTGTTATAATTTTTTACTTAAATATTAAAATTCTTCAATAAAGCAATCTGAGTTCAGAAACTTTTGTAGTTCTTGTTCAGATTTTAATAAAGAATTCAATATTTAATTGACATGGGAGTATTTGTAATGTTTTCAAAAGACCTGTTTTATTTCCATTTATTTTTCTATTTTATTAACTTCTGTTTTTATCTTTTTTTTCCTTCTACCTATTTTGAGCTTACTTTGCTCTTCTTATTCTACAACGTTAATATGAAAGCTTACATGATTGATTTTGGATCTTTCCTCTTTTCTGTCTTGTTTTCTAATTTAAATCCATGTCTCTCACTGTAAACACTGCTTGAGTTGTTTATCACATAATTTTGTATGTTTTACTTTCATTTTTATTCAGTTTAATATGTTTTCTAATTTACATTTACTTGGGGATTTCCATGTGATTTTTTTCCTACTGATTTCTAGTATAACTCTGTTGTGGTCAGATACATCTTTTGAATTATTACAGTTCTTTTAAATTAATTAAGACTTGTTTATGGTCCACGCTATTGTATCTCTTGGTATACTTCGCATATACTTGAAGACAATTTGGGTTCTATTGTCATTGGGTGTATATTTCATAAATGTCAATTGGGTAAATTTATTGATAATGTTTAAGAATTATTTATACTTATAGATTGTCTGCTTGTTCTTTCAATCACTGAGAGAAGAGTGTTGAATTTTCCAATTATAATTGTACATTTAGCTATTTTCCTTTTCAGTTCTGCCAGTTTTTGTCTCTTGTTTTTGGAGTTCTGTTATTAGGTGCATAAAAATTTACAATTTGTATGCCCTCTTGATCAGTTGACTCCATTATCATTGTGACATGCTTCTTTTTGTCCTGATCACATTCCTTGTTTCGAAGTCTACCTTGTCTAATGTTAAAAACAGTATTCTTTTGATTACAATTTTTGTGGTATATCTTTTTTAGTCATTTCCTTATAATGTATCTATAACTTTACATTTTAAGTGGGTTTCTTGTAGACAGCATAAAGTTGGATCCTTCTCTTTATTTAATCAAGTTTGTCAATCTCTGCATCTTAATTGGAGCATTTAAACTTTTATTTCATGTTATTATAGATATATTTCAGTTTAAATATACTATATTTCTTTTTATTTTCTATTTGTCTTTCCTGCTTTATTCTTTTTGTGACTTCTTTTATTTTAGTTGTGTATTTAAAAATATTTTGTTATTCTTCATTATTAGCTTATGCATTATAACCCTTTGATTTATTTTATTTTATTTTTTTATTTGAGATGGAGTCTTACTCTGTCACCAGGCTGGAGTCCAGTGGTGCAATCTTGACTCACTGCAACCTCCACCTCCCAGGTTCAAGTGATTCTCCTGCCTCAGCCTCCTGAGTAGCTGGGACTACAGGCACGCACCACCATGCCCAGCTAATTTTTGTATTTTTAGTAGAGACGGGGTTTCACCATGTTGTCCAGGATGGTCTCAATCTCTTGACCTTGTGATCTGCCCACCTTGGCCTCCCAAAGTGCTAGGATTACAGGCATGAGCCACCGTGCCCGGCCAATTTATTTTTAAGAAGTTGTTCTAGGGCAGCTTTGCTCAATCTGAGTTTAAAGGCAGAATTAAACTAATACCCTAAGACATCTGTTGTATATAATGAACTATTTTCTTTCTTATTTGCCCAATATGGTGTTATTTATTGACCATCCTTTGGAAAATAAATAAAACAGTCACTCACATAGTTTTCTGTGCTCAGTGGTCCACATGAGAGCCTAGGGTGATTATAGATGATCTAAGAAAGTTTATAAAATGCTTATCATGTTTACCTTTGAATAACATTATGCCTCTTCACACATAAGAACCCCAACCCACCTATACTTCTACCTGTCCTCTCCAGTCCTTTTAAAATACCATATGTTTTGCTTATATGTATATGCAAATATATATATAATTTAATATATACATAATAAATACATGTTCTTTTTTGCTTTAAATAGTAAATTTTGTTTTAAAGAAATTAAAAATGAGAAATAATTTATTTTATATTTCCTCATATATTTACAAATTTTCAAGCTCTTCATCTTTTTTTGTGGACTCATTTTCATTGATTCTTTTCTTTATGTTTGAAGAACTTTCTTTAACATATCCTATAGTGCATATCCACTGGCATTAAATTCTCCCAGCTTTTTTTTTTCCTGAATGTGTTTATTTTGCTCTCACTTAAAAAATATGTTCTCTAGGTATAAAATTCTAGATTGTCAGTTTTTTCTTCATCACTTTAAAGTTATGGCTCCACTGACTGCTGCATACATATTTGTATCTCTGAAAGTAATGTATCTTATTTTTCTCTGGATGTTTTTAAGTATTTGTATTTATCATTACCCTTTGGCAATTTAAATATAAAGTGTGTGATATACCTTTCTTGTATTTATTCCACTTGAGTTTGCTGAAATTCTTGCAAGTAGGTTTATAGTTTTCATCAAATTTTTTAAAATTTTAGCTTTTGTAAAAGTGTTTTTCCATTTTCCCTATCTTTCCTCTCCTCTGGAACTCCATACCTCTTAGTTACAGACCTCTTAGTATTATGCTTCAGGTCATTGAGTTTTTGTTTATTGTTTTCCCATTTTTTTCTTTCTCTGAACTCCATTTGGATATTTCTTTTTTGGATATGTTTTCAAATTTGCTATTTTTAAATTTTCACTTCATAGTATCTAATCTGCTCTTAGTATTATCCAAAGAATTTGTTTTACAAATACTGTTTTTTATTTTTAGATATTTCATTTGATTATTTTCTACATTTAATTTCTCTCTCATGTGTACATTTTCCTTAATATTAAGAAACAGTTATAATATCTGCTTTTACATTCTTCTTTAAGCAGGTATTATACATATTATACTATATTATATTATTCTATCATTTCTGCCATTTCAGCGTTGGATTTTATTGACTGATATTTTCCCTGGGTAACATATTTTCCAGTTTCTTTTCCATTTGTAATGATATTTTATTAGGTGTAGGAAATTGTGAATGTTATATTGTTGAGTGTCTGGATTTTGTTTTGTTCTTTTAAATTATATTGAATTTTTTTTTGCCAGCTGTTGGTTAACTGCAGTTTAGTTTGATCCTTTTGAAGCTTTTAAAGAAGTTTTAATGGAATGAGTCTGGAGCAGCCCTTTTTCTAGAGGTAGATTAGTCCTACTACTTGCACAGAACTTCTGGATCTTTACTGGTTACTCCAAGTGGTCAATGAGGAATCTCTACTCCATCAGAACTCAAATGTTTCCCATTTCTGTGTGGGCTTTAGGAATAGTTGAGCTGACAGCCACCTGATTATTCCGCGTTCAATTTTGTATCATTTCACTCCACATATGTATGTCTTAGTATTCAGTGGATTCAAGAAGATTTCTGTAAATACTTCTGGAGCTTCCACTTTTTCCTATAACTACGTCTTCTCTATAACTCTACTGCATATGTTCCAGCCTCTGGAGCCTGCTTGAAATCTGATCTTTGTGTCCTTGACTTGGTGAGTACTGCTGTGTTCTGCTTAGGATCTATTTTCCCTCTCTGATGTATAGAACGTGGCTCTAGGCAGAAAGCCAGGAAAAGCATAAAGCTAACCTCATTTGCCTGCCTTTTCATAGTGATTGCAGTCCTGTGTTGTCTCTTTTTTAGGTCTGAAAGTGGTTTTTTTTTTTTGTATCTTTTCCCAGTTTTCTTTTTGTTTACAGTGGGAGACTACATGTGGGCTAATTGCTTCATAACTAGATGCAGAAATTTCCCAATTTATTAATTTTTGATTGAAGATAAAACTTTTTTTTGACCAAAATACATCTATTTGTTATTCTAAGCACTATCTCCTTAGTACCACTTGGTGGATTACCTTAATACTTGAAAGATTTTCTGGTGAACATGCAATCAATGTGCAAGGAGATGGAGATTCTTTTTTTATTCTTTTATTTTAAGTTCTGGGATACATGTGCAGAACGTGCAGGTTTGTTACATAGGTATGCATGTGCCATGGTGTTTTGCTGTACCCATCAACCTGTCACCTAGATTTTTGTCCTAATGCTCTCCCTCCCTTGCCCCACCCCCCCAACAGGCCTGGTGTGTGATGTTCCCCTCCCTGTGTCCATGTGTTCTCACCGTTCAACTCCCACCTATGAGTGAAAACATGCAGTGTTTGGTTTTCTGTTCCTGTGTTAGTTTGCTGAGAATGATGGCCTCCAGCTTCATCTATGTCCCTTCAAAGGACATGAACTCATTCACTGTATGGCTGCATAGTATTCCATGGTGTATATGTGCCACATTTTCTTTATCCAGTCTATCACTGATGGGCATTTGGGTTGGTTCCAAGTCTTTGCTATTTTAAATAGTGCTGCAATAAACATACGTGTGCATGTGTCTTTAGAGTAGAATAATTTATAATCCTTTGGGTATATACTCAGTAAGGGGATTGCTTGGTCAAATGGCATTTCTGTTTCTATGTCCTTGAGGAATCACCACACTGTCTTCCACAATGGTTGAACTAACTTACACTCCCACCAACAGTCAATCCAAAGCATTGAGATAGAGATTCTTAAGCGTTTGCTTGGCTTGGCCTCAGGAAAGTCTTAACGCTGACAGTCTCACAGATATACTCCTTCCTTTGAAGTCGCCCCACCTCAGTTTAATGCAACTGCCTTGTCAGCGGATTGTGTCAGATATCTTGGAGTCATCCTTGACTTCTGATCTTGTCTTTGATGGTACAATTGAAATTCTGTCAATTGTGTCATCAAAATATTATCTTGTTCCCATTTCCATTACCAGCATGCTGGTGCCTGTTCTAGCTCCCTGTTTTCTCTGCAATTTTTCTTACAACCTGCACCCACACCTATCCCCAGTTTAATGTTGGCAGAGTAGCTAAAGTAGTGCTTTAAAAATGTAAGTCATATATAGTAATGTTCTGTTCTAAACCTCAATAGTTTTTTATCTTACCCAGAGCCAGAACCAGATTCCTTAGAATAGCCTACAAGGCCCTATACAAAGTAGCCTCAATTAACTTCTCTCTTCCTGGTGCTCACTGCATTCCAGGCATAGTAGTGCCCTTGATTTTTCTCAAACACACTAGGCATGATTCCACCTCAGGAATGTTTTCTGTGATTCCACCTCTTAGCATTATGTTCTCTTCACTTTTTTATTTTTATTTTTTAGAGACAGGGTCTTGTAGTTTCAAAGGTGACTTTAAATAAAACTTTGCTCATGTTAAGAGAAGCACTGTGGATACCTGATGCAAAAATAAAAAAACAAACCAGGTGCAGTGGTGTGCACCTGTAGTACTAGCTACTAGGGAGCCTGAGGCAGGAGGATCTTTTGAGCCCAGGAGTTTGAATTCAGGCTGGACAACATAGGAAGACCCTGCCTTGTCACCTATTTTTTATCTTGCCTTGAATGTAATTTTTGTCTGTTTTAATCATTGTAATATCTCTGTTGCCCAAAACACCATTGAACATATGGTGCACACTCCAGATATATTTGTTGGATAAGTGAATATTTGAAGTCAGATATCTTAATGACCAGTTACTCGTGCCTTCTAGATTCAGTATTTATTTGCCCTTGGCAATGTTGCACAAAATTCCAGATTCCTGATCTTGACTGCCTTTTTTTTTCTCTAGACTTCACGTAGGCTACCATGTTGCCATGTTCTCCTTTTTGCAGGCAGGTAACATAATACAGATGACTAGGCTGGAGTTTTGTATTCAAACATATATTTCTGGCCTTGCACAGTGGTTGTTTTGTCTGAACTTCGAAGTTCCCAAATAGACTTAGGGATCTATCTCTTGGAGTGGTTTATTTCTACTGAGAACTAATTTTGTCATTTGTGGTTTATTTCTGAAAGTTTCATTCTCAAATGGCAACATTAATTTAAATTCCAGGGCAACTCATTGTGGTCACTAGGAACCACTTTGAAAGTGTTGAAAATGAGTTCAGTTCAGCTGAGAACATTTGAATTCATATTATCAGTGTTTATTCCCTCCCACCTCCTTATAAATGGTGGTTAGGTGTATAGGCCAACCCACAAAAGCGTATTTTATTCACATGAAGCTGATCTGTAGTTCTAATACTATCATTGTACATACCTGATTTATAATCTTTTTTACAAGAGAAAATGTATCGAAGTTTTAAACAGCTGTGACAGCTATTTGGCTGCAAGTTCCAACACATTAATCTACAAACGTTTTTAAAACATAGCTTGATGACAAGTTTACATCTACTTGGAAATATTTCATTATCTTGGATAAAATGTGACAATCGATGTTGATTAAATATTGTATACAGCAATTGGAAATTACAAAGTGTTAAGTAGTAACGTTTAGACTTAATTGTATAGCTTTTCATCTATCTTTTATACAACATTTTGGCCCTTCTTTTCAGTCTGTATACCATATTTTCCTCTTTTCTGTCTATATCTTCTGGTTAGCAAATCACATATTGAGACTGACTGTTTTAGCATTTAAAAGTTTAGCAGTTTTGTTAAACAAAAAAGACAGATAATTTACTGCAGAATGGCAAGGGATCATTCTTTTGGCCTTTGTTTTGTTTTAATAGGGTAGTTGAGAGAAAAAAAGATGCAGTTCAGTTCTGAACCATTCTGTAACAGGCTATTATCAAGAGAGATGGGAAGAGGGAGCACTTTACTTCCATTTCAGAGATGTTTGCACTTGGAAGTGTATGAATTCTTAAGTTTTCATTGGAGCCGTTTGAATTTTGTTATATAACGTACACATTGGCATCCAATTAGTCACTTTCAGATATTTGTGTGTTGCCCAAATATTCTAGCACAAATGCTAGAAGTGCCTAGCATTTCTCAAACTGACACCTATGGGTTCCCTGGATCTTTGAGAACTTATTTTTGGTTAAACTTGAGTACAATAATAATGTTTAGATTTTCTATTTGATTATATAAAATAATTGATATAAGATATTCTGGATTGTCTGGATGCCCCTTTCGCACTAATTTACATTTACATTGGAACAAAGTAAAGGTCAATTGATATCACAAAAACTAATGCAGAGTTTAGTCTTAGTTTAAGTTGAGAAAATAGTTAGGAGAATTGAACAAGCATAAGACTCTGGTACAAAGATGTCAAATAAAAAAGAATATGCACCATGCCACATTTACCTTTTAGGTGAATGTACTGAGTAATTAGGTAGATCCCATCTTTGTATAAATTACATTTCTTTTGTTTTGCAATGTTGTGAAAATATTTTCATTAATGATATTTTTAAATTTGGCATTCAGTTTTGTTGTAGAAAGAGGTGGACTGTCAGATAAAACGAACGATTGGTTATCAAAAGCGAGCTTGCTGTTAAAAAAGGAAAATAAAAATTAATGAATAGTCAATATATGCTCAAAACAACAAGAATTAGACCATTGGTAACTGACATATAATATACAAATACGGTATGTAAGGACAGCTTTCCACTGCATACTCATTGTTGGCAACTAACTTTTAGAAAAAACATTATATGTCACATTAAATTAATTAAGTTAAATTAATTGCTTGTTAAGAAATTTCTCTACTCTTCTTATTTCCCTATAGAGAGATACACATTAGAAAAACACCTCTGACATCTTGCCCCACCCCTCATTTTTGCCCATGTAGGAGTAGTAAATTATGTGGTTGGAAGATGAAAACCACTGGTCTATGTTTTTTGATTGGGTAGAACTAATCTGGTGAAATACTGTAGGCATTATGAGTTAGAACTCTCTCTTTTAAAATTTTTCTTTAGGTTCTGGGATACATGTGCAGAACATGCAGGTTAGTTACACAGGTATACACTTGCCACGGTGGTTTGCTGCACCTATCAACCTGTCATCTAGGTTTCAAGCTCCACATGCATTAGCTATTTGTCCTAATACTCTCCCTCCCCTCAACCCTTACCCTCTGACAGCCCTGGTGTGTGATGTTCCCCTCCCTGTGTCCATGTGTTCTCATTGTTCAACTCGCACTTATAAGTGAAAACATGCAGTGTTTGGTTTTCTGTTCCTGTGTTAGTTTGCTGAGAATGATGGCTTCCAGCTTCATTATGTCCCTGCAAAGGATATGAACTCATCCTTTTTATGGCTGCATAGTATTCCACGGTGTATATGTGCCACATTTTCTTTATCCAATCTATCACTGATGGGCATTTGGGTTGGTTCAAAGACTTTGCTATTGTGAATAGTGCTGCAATAAACATACGTGTGCATGTGTCTTTATAGTAGAATGATATATAATCATTTGGGTATATACCCAGTAATGGGATTGCTTGGTCAAATGGTATTTCTAGTTCTAGATCCTTGAGGAATTGCCACACTGTCTTGCACAATGGTTGAACTAATTTACACTCCCACCAACAATGTAAAAGCATTCCTATTTCTCCACATCCTCTCCACCATCTGTTGTTTCCTGACTTTTTAATGATCACTATTCTAACTGGCATGAGATGTTATCTCATTGTGGTTTTGATTTGCATTTCTCTAATGACCAGTGAAGATAAGCTCTTTTTCATATGTTTGTCGGCTGCAAAAATGTCTTCTTTTGAAAAATGTCTGTTCATATCCTTCACCCGCTTTTTGATGGGGATTTTTTTTCTTGTAAATTTGTTTAAGTTCATTGTAGATTTTGGATAGTAGCCCTTTGTCACATGAGTACATTGCAAAAATTTTCTCCCATTCTGTAGGTTGCCTGTTCAGTCTGATGATAGTTTCTTTTGCTGTGCAGAAGCATTTTAGTTTAATTAGATCCCACTTGTCAATTTTGCCTTTTGTTGCAAGTGCTTTTGGTGTTTTAGTGTTGGAGTCTTTGCCCTTGCCTATGTCCTGAATGATATTGCCTAGGTTTTCTTCTACAGTTTTTACAGTTTGGGGTTTTACATTTAAATCTTTAATCCATCTTGAGTTAATTTTTGTATAAGGCGTAAGGAAGGGGTCCAGTTTCTCTCTCCTGCATACAGCTAGTGAGTTTTCTCAGCACAATTTATTAAATAGAGAATCCTTTCCCCATTGCTTGTTTTTGCCAGGTTTGTTGAAGATCAGATGGCTGTAGATGTGCGGTGTTATTTCTGAGGTCTCTGTTCCATTCCATTGATCTTTATATCTGTTTTGGTACCAGTGCCATGCTGTTTTGGTACCAGTGCCATGCTGTTTTGGTTACTGTAGCCTTGTAGTATAGTTTGAAGTCAGGTAGCAAGATGCCTCCAGCTTTGTTCTTTTTGCTTAGGATTGTCTTAGCTATACAGGCTCTTTTTTGGTTCCATATGAAATTTAAAGTTGTTTTTTGTCTAATTCTGCAATGAAAGTCAATGGTAGCTTGATGGGAATAGGATTCTATCTCTAAATTACTTTGGGCCATATGGCCATTTTCATGATATTGATTGTTCCTATCTGTGAGCATGGAATGTTTTTCCATTTGTTTATGTCCTCTCTTGTTTCCTTAAGCAGTGATTTGTAGTTCTCCTTGAAGCGGTCCTTCATATCTCTTGTAAGTTGTATTCCTAGTTATTTTATTCTCTTTGTAGCAATCGTGAATGGGAGTTCACTCATGATTTGGCTCTCTGCTTGTCTATTATTGGTACATAAGAATACTTTATGATTTTTGCATGTTGATTTTTGTATCCTGAGATGTTTCTGATGTTGCTTATCAGCTTAAGGAGTTCTTGGGGTGAAACGATAGGTTTTCTAAATACAGAATCATGTCATCTGCAAACAGAGACTGTGTGACTACCCCCTCTTCCTATTTGAATATGCTTTATTTCTTTCTATTGCTTGATTGCCATGACCAGAACTTCCAATAGTATATTGAATTGTAGTGGTGAGAGAGGGCATCCTTGTTTTATACCAGTTTTCAAAGGGAATGCTTCCATCTTTTGCCCATTCAGTATGATATTGGCTATGGGTTTGTCATAAATTGCTCTTACTATTTTGAGATATCTTCCATCAATACCTAGTTTATAGAGAGTTTTTAGCATGAAAGAGTGCTTAATTTTATTGCAGGCCTTTTCTGCATCTATTGAGATAATAATATGGTTTTTGTTATTATTTCTATTTATGTGATGGATTATGTTTATTGATTTGCATATGTTGAACCAGCCTTGCATCCCAGGGATGAAGCTGACTTCATTGTGGTGGATAGGCTTTTTGATGTGCTGCTGAATTTGGTGTTTTATTGAGGATCTTCACACCAATGTTCATCAAGGATATTGACCTGAAATTTTCTTTTTTTATTGCGTTTCTGCCAGGTTTTGTTATCAGGATGATGCTGGCCTCATAAAATGAGTTAGGGAGGAGTCCCTCTTTTTTATTGCTTGGTATTCTTTCAGAAGGAATGGTACTAGCTCCTCTTTGTACCTCTGGTAGCATTCAGCTGTGAATCTGTCTGGTCCTGGGCCTTTTTTTGGTTGGTATGCTATTAATTACTGCCTCAATTTCAGAGCTTGTTATTGGTCTATTCAGGGATTCGGCTTCTTCCTGGTTTAATCTTGAGAGGGTGTCTGTGTCCAGGAATTAATCCATTTCTTTTAGATTTTCTAGTTTATTTGCATAGAGGTGTTTATAGTATTCTCTGATGGTAGTTTGTATTTCTGTGGGATCGGTGATGATATATTCTTCATCACTTTTTACTGTGTCTATTTGATTCTTCTCTCTTTTCTTCCTTATTATTCTGGGTACCACTCTATCTATTTTGTTAATCTTTTCAAAAAACCAGCTCCTGGATTCATTGATTTTTTGAAGGGTTTTTGTATCTCTATCTCCTTCAGTTCTGGTCTGATTTTAGTTATTTCTTGTCGTCTGCTAGTTTTTGAATTTGTTTGCTCTTGCTTCTCTAGTTTTTTTTAATTGTGATGTTAGGGTGTCAATTTCATATCTTTCCAGTTTTCTGATGTAGGCACATTTAGTGCTATAAATTTCCCTCTTAACTCTGCTTTAGTTGTGTCTCAGAGGTTCTGGTATGTTGTCTCTTTGTTCTCATTGGTTTCAAATAACTTCTTTATTTCTGCCTTAATTTCATTATCTACCCAGTAGTCATTCAGGAGCAGATTGTTCAGTTTCCATATAGTTGTGCATTTTTTTGTGAGTTTCTTAATGCTGAGTTCTAATTTGATGGCACTATGTTCTGAGAGACTGTATGTTATGATTTACATTCTCTAGCATTTGCTGAGGAGTGCTTTACTTCCAATTATATGGTTAATTTTAGAATAAGTGCCATGTGGTGCTGAGAAGAATGCATATTCTGTTGATTTAGGATGTAGAGTTCTGTAGATGTCTATTAGATATGCTTGGTCCAGAACTGAGTTCAAGTCCTGAATATGCTTGCTAATTTTCTGTCTTGTTGATCTGTGTAATACTGACAGTGGGGTGTTAAAGCCTCCCACTATTATTGTGTGGGAGTCTAAGTCTTTTTGTAGGTCTCTAAGAACTTGTTTTATGAATCTGGATGCTCCTGTATTAGTTGCATACATATTTAGGATAGTTAGCTCTTCTTGTTGAATTGATCCCTTTACCATTATGTAATGCCTTTCTCTTCCTCTTTTTTGATCTTTGTCAGTTAAAGTCTGTTTTATCAGGGACTAGGATTGCACCCTGCTTCTTTTGCTTTCCATTTGCTTGGTAAATATTCCTCCATCTCTTCATTTTGAGCCTATATATGTCTGTGCACACGAAATGGATGTCCTGAATGCAGCACACTGATGGGTCTTTATCCAATTTGCCAGTCTGTGTCTTTTAAGTGGGGCATTTAGCCCATACACATTTAAGATGAATATTGTTATGTGTGAATTTGAGCCCATCATCCTGATGCTAGCTGGTTCTTTTTCACATTAGTTGAAGCAGTTTCTTAATAGTGTCATTGGTCTTTATATTTTGGTGCATTTTTGCAGTGACTGGTACTGGTTTTCCTTTCCATATTTAGTGCCTCCTTCAGGAGCTCTTGTAAGGCAAGTCTGGTGGTGACAAAATCCCTCAGCATTTGTTTGTCTGGAAAGGATTTTATTTCTCCTTCACTTATGAAGCTTAGTTTGTCTGGATATGACATTCTGGTTTGAAAATTCTTTTCTTAAAGAATGTTGAATATTGGCCTTCAGACTCTTCTGGGTTGTTGGGTTTCTGCAGAGAAATCCACTGTTAGTCTGATGGGTTTCCCTTTATAGGTAACCTGACCTTTCTCTCTGGCTGCCCTTAACATTTTTTCCTTCAGTTCAACCTTGGGGAATCCGACGATTATGTGTCTTGGGGTTGCTCTTTTTGAGGAGTATCTTAGGGGTGTTCTCTGTATTTCCTGAATTTGAATGTTGGCGTGGCTTGCTAGGTTGGGGAAGTTTTCCTGGATAATATCCTGAAGTGTGTTGTCAAACGTGGTTCCATTCTTCCCATCACTTTCAGGTACACCAATCCATCGTAGGTTTGGTCTTTTCACATAGTTCCATATTTCTTGGAGGCTTTGTTCATTCCTTTTCATTCTTTTTACTGTAATCTTATCTTCATGCCTTATTTCAGTAAGTTGATCTTCAATCTCTGATATGCTTTTTTCTGCTTGATCAATTCAGGTATTGATACTTGTGTATGCTTTACGAAGTTCTTGTGCTGTGTTTTTCAGCTCCATCAAGTCATTTGTGTTCTTCTCTAAACTGGTTATTTTATTTAGCAGTTCCTGTAACTTTTTATCAAGGTTCATTGCTTCCTTGCCTTGGGTTAGAACATGCTCCTTTAGCTCAGAGGAGTTTGTTATTACCCACCTTTTGAAGCCGACTTCTGTCATTTCTTCAATCTCATTCTCCATACAGTTTTGTGCCCTTGCTGGAGAGGAGTTGCGATTATTTGGACAAGAGGCATTCTGGTTTTTGGAATTTTCAGCATTTTTGCGCTGGTTTTTCCTCATCTTCATGGATTTATCTACCTTTGATCTTTGAGGCTGATGACCTTTGGATGGGTTTTTGTGTGGAGGTCTTTCATATGGATGTTGATGTTGCTTTTGGTTTGTTTGTTTTTCTTCTAACAATCAGGCCCCCTGCTGCAATTTGCTGAAGCTCCACTCCAGACCTTGTTCACCTGGGTATCACCAGTGGAGGCTGCAGAACAGTAAAGATTGCTGCCTGCTCCTTTCTCTGGAAGCTTCATCTCAGACGGGCACCAGCCTGATGCCAGCTGGAACTCTCCTGTATGAAGTGTCTGTCTACCCCTGTTGGGAGATCTCTTCCGGTCAGAAGGCGTGGGTTTCAGGGACCCACTTTAGGAGGCAGTCAGTCCCTTAGCAGGGCTCAAACACCGTGCTGGGAGAATCCGCCTCGTCAGTATCAGCTGCTCTCCTCAGAGCCCGCAGGCAGGAACGTTTAAGTCCATTGAAGCTGCGCCCACAACCGCCCCTTCCCCCAGGTGCCATGTCCCAGGGAGATGGGAGTTTTACCTATAAGCCCCTATATGGGGCTGCTGCCTTTTCTTCAAAGCAGCCCTGCCCAGTGAGGAGGAATCTAGAGAGGCAGTCTGGCCACAGCTGTTTTGCCTTGTTGTGGTGATTTCCGCCCAGTCCAAACCTACCTGCCTCCTTAGCACTGTCAGGGGAAAACCTGCCTACTCAAGCCTTAGTAATGGCAGATGCCCCTCCCCACACCAAGCTGGATCGTCCCAGGTAGACTTCAGAGTGCTGTGCTGTTAGTGAGAATTTCAAGCCAGTGGTTCTTAGCTAGATGGGCTCCTGGCTTCGTGGGAGTGGGACCCGCTGAATGAGACCACCTGGCTCCCTGGTTTCAGCCCCCTTTCCAGGGAAGTGAATTGCTCTGTCTTGCTGGGGTTCCAGGCGCCTCTGCCGGGGAGGGAGGGAACAAAACTCATGCAGCTTAGCTGGGTGTCTGCCCAAACAGCTGCCCAGTTTTGTGCTTGAAACCCAGGGCCCTGGTGGTGTAGGCACATGAGGGAATCTCCTGATGTGCAGATTGCAAAAACCATGGGAAAAGCGTGTTAGCTGGGCCGGGTAGCACAGTCCCTCACGGCTTCCTTTGGCTGGGAGAGGGAGGTCCCTGGCTCCTTGCAGTTCCCAGGTGAGGCATGCCCCACTCTGCTTCTGCTCTTCCTCCACGGGCAGCACCCACTGCCTAACCAGTGCCGGTGAGATGAACTGGGTACCTCAGTTGGAAACGCGGAAATCACCCCCCTTCTTTGTTGGTCTCCCTAGGAGCTACAGACCCGAGCTGTTTTTATTCGGCCATCTTGCCAGATCCTCCTGAATTCAGTCTCTCTCTGATACGGTCTTTCTCTCTCTCTCCCTCCATCCCAACTCCACCACCTCCCCTCCTTCAAACTAGTACAAAGCTGTGATCCTGTGTAAATTGCAGTTGCTCTGTAGACCTAAACTTTCTATAAGTAGGCTATCCCAAGATTTGGACCCAGACAGGTTATCCTCACACCAAGCCATGTTCTTCAACAGCTTTATCAGTATGAAAGATGATATTTTGCTCTCCACTTGTCTCTTTCATTTGATTAGTTCCGATCTTGGGAAAGGGAGGGGTTAATCATTATTGAGCCTCTAAAACTCCAACAGTTTTTTGTTTTTTGTTTTTTAAATTTTCCTTAGTTTTATGGTTATATGGGCACTATATGCAAATAATTGTATTTATTTTTACATTACAGAAATATAATTATAATGAAAATAATTTAATCCAACACCAAAAACCCCTGAGCATGTTTTTCCTTTAATACACATCCATATAACACATAAGTTGGAGAAAATTTAAGGCAGCAGAATTGTCACTAACACACTCAAACTCAATCAAAATAAAGATTAAAGCAATTTCCCTAGAAACTTTTTTAAAAATAAAGTCAGCAACAACAACAATTTTAGAATATGGTAATGATGATAAGTAGTTTTTGAATTTCCCTGCATTCACCATAAAAAGTAAAAAAGAAACTTTTTTTTTTTTGCTTTTAGACAATATATATGACAAAACTAGATGACAAAATATGAATCCTAAAATATTACTAGGTCAGGTAAAGCTACCAACAGCAATAATACCTGCATCATAGCAACCTCTAGATATGACTACCCATTTCCTGGAAATACGACAGAGGAACATGTTATACCTCTCTATAGAAATGTAATCAGAAATGTAATCAGAAATGTATAGAAATTCCAGTCTATGGGAAGAACCCTGCTAAAGAAATGGTATCTTTAACACATAACCAAAAGAGTAAAAAAGGATTGATTAGAGAGACTTCTGGGGAATATTGAGCAGCTGCAATGTATGACTCATATTTGAATCTTGACTAAAATTATAAAAATTATAAGAAAAGTTAGAAAACATGAATATAACTGAGTGTTTGCTTTATTAATCAAAGCTTTTTTTGATGTGATAATGGTATTGTGGTGTTTTAAAAAAGAATTTCTAACTTTTGGAGTTGCTTAATGAAATATTTACATGTAAAATAATGTGCCTGGAAAGGAGGATATAAAATGAGGTATAGATGGAATAAGACTGACAACAAGTAAATAATTATTGAAGCTGGATTATTGAGGTACATTATAGCATTCTCTTTAGTGTGGAATATGTTTGAAATTTCCTATAATAAAAAATTTAAAAATCCCTTAGGAGCACAAAGGAACGTTTAAATGAGACTATAAGGATCAAATCATGGACTATTAGACTTCAGAGAAAGTGTTTTCATAGTTCAGAGAAAAGGAAGGCCAAAGAAGATTTTGAAATCCTAGGTATCTAGTCAAATTATTTCCAATTCTGTTCAAATATTAGGGGTCCCTATCAATCTACAATAACAGGTAAGAGCGAAGTTATTTCTTTTAACTTTGGAATATATTTCCTTCTTACAGTTAAAAAGGCATATCTGATAGATTGACAATTCCCCTAAACATTTATTGAACCATAGCTTTACAAACCATAGCTTTCTCTAGTGATCTACAATAGCAGGTAAGAGCAAAGTTATTTCTTTTAACTTTGGAATATATTTCCTTCTTACAGTTAAAAAGGCTTGTCTGATAGATTGACAATTCCCCTAAACATGTATCAAGCCATAGCTTTACAGCGTGTGTGGCTGAGAATGATTCACTTCAGCCCTTTTGGGAGCTGGGGCATCTGAGCTCCTGAGCTAAGACTTCCAGCCTGTAGCTGTGTACAGCCTTGTCTTTTTATATCTTAGTGAACTATACAGATATTGTCATTTTCAAATCCCTGTTATGCCCTAAAAATGCATGGGAAGCACTAGACTATCCTGTAAATCTGACTTGTGATTCCCTCTACTGAGGAACTGTCCTCTACGCCCTACATCATTGTTCAGAAGTCTAGTGTCTTTTCCCAAACAGAGATATACACTTCAGATAGAAGCAGATGTCAATCTGTCAACTAACATGTGTTGATTGATTTCCTAGACACCGTGGGGAGGGAAGATACATACTTTATCTTACCATCTGTTCTCTCTAAAAATCCCTTTATTTCTCCACTGGCTCTGATATTACGAAGTCACTAGTGCACTCAGTCGACAGTCAGTTAATAAACATTTAATGAGCGGATAACAAATGTCTGACTCGGTGTTGGATTCTAGAGCTCAAAAGGTAAATATGTAAGATATGGTTCTTGCTATCCTTTTCTTAGTTCTCAGTCTCTTTGCTCTCATTGCTAACTTTGACACCAACGAACTCTACCTTGTAGAAACTTTATAATTCTGAAGTTACCAGATGGCTCCCTATGCTCTCTCTGCTCCAAGCTTATTGCATCATTCTAAAAATTCACTGATTGATGCTGCCTCTGATGAAATATAGGCATTTCTATCATCATCTCTCATTTATTTAACAGTATTGCTTCTACTACCATGTTCTGGGCTCAGGGAACCCATGCATCCAGCAGGAGACAGAGATTGCTAAAGACTAGTAAAGTACAAGAAAGTGCAATTAATTGAGAGAGTTCTGAAGGACGCTAGGGAGGCACTTCATAGAGAATGTGAAAATTAGCCAGGGTTTCAAAGGATGACATACTGAGTTGAGCTGACGTTTTATTTCCACTGTTCCTCCTTCTTCCATATAGCTGTGATTAGCCATAGAGCATTCACCTATTTATTCATTCATTGAACAAATACTTATCAAGCACCAACTATGTAAGAGGGACTCTGCTAGGCAGATTCAGCAGGTGGATGGTCACCCAACTGGCAAAAGAACTGTATAGCAGGGGCCACCAACTCCCAGGCTGCGGATCAGTAGTGGTCTGTGGCCTGTTAGGAACTGGGCCATGCAGCCAGAGGTGAGCTGTGGCTGAGTCAACAAACATTACCGCCTGAACTCCGCCTCCTGTCAGATCAGTGGCGGTATTAGATTTTCGTAGGAGTGCAAACCCTATTGTTAACTGTGCATGCAAGAGATCTAGGTTGCACGCTTTTTATGAGAATTTAACTAATGCCTGATGATCTGATGTGGAACAGTTTCATCCTGAAACCAGCTCCCTCCCACCCCCCGTCTGTGGAAAAAGTGTCTTCCACAAAACTGGTCCCTGGTGCCAAAAAGGCTGGGGACCACTGCCCTACAGGGAATACAGATAATCTGGGTCAGTGACAGGGAGTCATTAATACAGGATCAGGCACTCATGGATCAAGTTCAGTCAGAGGAATGGAAAATCTAGTCTGATTCTTGGAAGATACCGTATCCTCAAGAATTCGTGACAGTTGTATAATCAGACAATTTTGGAAGTGTAGGCATATAATGCAGTTAAATCATTTTCCATTTCAGATACAATCTATGCCATTCACATTAGTTCACATCCCAAATATGTTACCTTGAGCAAAGTTATCCATTCTGTGTCCTTGTTTCCATAGTTGTAAAATGAAATAAAGGGTAGCTACCCTGTAAGTTCTTGAGGGATAGTAAATATAATTTATATAATTCAAGAGTTTTTGTCACCTGAAGGTGCTCATTAAATGCAATTGTTTAAAGTTATGGGATTTTGAACTAATATTGTTATAGCATTTCCTGAAAGGATGAAACAGCAAGGTGTATGTGTATGTATTGTGTGTGTGTATTATAGACACAAGGGGTACAAGACTTTACAGACTGTCACATAAAGAATTACTTTGGGAACTACTGATAGCAATTAATCATTATCATGAATTTAAGTATTAGTTGTTAGTTCTCAATGACAAGAATAGCATGCAGGAGGGTTAGAATTCCACTGTGTTTTTCTGAGAGGGAGGGATGGTTTGTATACATTTGTTAGTAGCTGAGTAAAATTCACCCCTGATAATTTGTGAGGTGATCTTTGTATTAGTTTATTTGCTTTAATTTTTACTGACCAGAGCGCTGGAAAAAGCTGCACCTATTGCTTGGCTATACCATATTTTTTAAAAATGGCACTTTTGTATCTTTTACTAAGAAACATGAAATTTCAGTTTATCTTGGTTTGTAACTTTTGACTTTTTTTTTTATCAGCTAACAGAAATCCTCTCATAAGGCAATTATAGCCTTTGGTCATTATTGCCATAACTTAGACTGCTTTCATTAGAGATGGTGAAAAATGTGAGTGTGGTTGTGGAAAGCATTTGAGAACTAAGACAGCTCACATATGTCATAAGATTAATTTTAGACTAGATATTTTTTCCATTCAATGCGCACTTACTTTTGCCATTTTTTTTTACAGTATCTTGCTAAGATTTAAAATATCCAAGAGATTTTCACCCAGAGAGTATTGTTTCCTAAGAGGGTTAGTTCTTATGCATTTATATTCTCCAAGCTGAATAAATTGCAGAGCTAGGCCAAGAAATGTGTAAAAGGTTTGCATAACCTAACCATGTCTCCAGAAATAACATATTCATTTCTTAGGTGTTAATTTGTCTTTAAATCGTGTCTGGATGCTCACAACAGCACTATTAAGCATAAAGTGTATCATTTCTCCAGTCTTTCATTAATCCCCCCTTTGCTTCCTTCCTACCAGCCAAAAACAAGTCAGGAAACAAACACACTAACTAAACTAAAATTTTAAAGAATAGGAAGGCGAAAAATTACTTTCTGCTTAAGATACATCAAAATTATTAGAGGTTTTTTTGAGGTTTCATTGTAAAAATGAGATAAAAACAAACAAATCAATACCTTTCCATCTGTGTGCATTGATGGCACTCTTTAATAAAAAGTCTTTGTGGCTAACAAGAAAATTAGCAGAATAGTTAGAATACCATATTCATCTTTCAAATCACCAAGAACCAAAGTTTTTACTGAGAAGAGGGTCACAACCTTTTTTCCCATTTGCATTGGATCCTTTAAGTAAATTATCAGCAATGTGACAAATATCTTATTATTACTATGTGGGTGTGACCAGGTCTGTTCTTGTTTAATTTAGAGCTAAGCAGGATAGATTATCAGAGAGTATAGTAATGGATAGCAACATGCTGTGACTTAGGTAGGTCCAGGCAATATTAATAGTAATTTTAATGATCTAAAAGCTAGGTAGATAAGAATGAGAGTATCTGAGTCAAGAGAGTTAGAAACCAAATTACAAGTGCCAAAATTAGAGGAAGAATTGGTAAGACTGAAGTCTAAGGGCAGCATTTCAGCCCCAGGGTAGGATCAACATTGGAATCTTGGGCAGACTATTTAGATCCAGGAACAGGGGATGATGACAGGGACCTAGTTAACAGAACTGGAATTCAAGATAGAGATTTGCTCCTAAGGACAAGGTAGATACTTGTCTATTAGGGTGAGTCCTAGAGTCAGAATCCTTCAAATGATGGTTTAATTTGATCTCTTTAAAGTATGCTTTAAATCTCTTCGTGACTAAGGTCAGAATTGATCCAGGACCTTGGAGTGCTAGAGCAGGGCTTGCAAGTGAGAGTTAAGATGTAAACTTTTCCCATTTATGCTTCATTCCCTAGTGACATGCAATTCCTTTTTCTCTAATCTGAACTAATCTGTTAGTTTAACTGTTGACTTAAACTTACAGCATGGATTAAAGATAGGAGTTCTAGCATTAAACAGATGCCCTTACTTGCTTTGGGACCCAGGTCAGCTTATTCAGCTTCTTGAAGCCTCTGTTTCCTTATCTACAAAATGCAAATAAGAAAATTATTTCACAGCATTATTGTTAGCATTGATGTAAAACACTTGGCATAATGCCTGGCACATAGCTAATTACAATTTGTACTTTATTTTTATTTCTAACTAGCTACCAGCTATGAAAAGAAGACTTTAGTTGCCTGAAGGGTTGATACTTAGGCACAAGTTGACACACAGCTTTACATCATCTGACCATGAATTGTGCAGGCTGCTCCTTCTGCCTCTTTCATTGTGTCTGTCTGCCTGGCTGACTTGTGTGACAGCCCCGTAATAAGTACCAATAAAAGTCCTGTAATAATGCTTGCCAAGAAGTATAATACATGAAATTCTATCTCTAGATGTCTATTTAATATGTTAATCAATTTCACCTAAGCTTTGAATGTGATTTCAACTCTTGAATACAATGTAATATGGAGTGCTTTTTTTTGATGGATGTAATTCTTTTGTGAAAACTTAAGCATTGTACCAAAAATAAGATGTGAATGTGTTTTTTTAAAGAGTAGGTGAATCTAAAAATTGTTATCTAATGGTTACTATTTTGGTTTCATGCATGATTTTATGGCAAAAACCTACATAAATTGTAAGTTATTCAATTTCTTCCTTTGGGCTTATCAAACTCACAGCTTTTTTCCCCAAATTTATATGTGCCAGATACAGCCATATTTCAGGAAATATGAAGTTTTAAAAATGTTCTTCCTGACTGCTAACCAAATTACTTAGAATTTTTCCTTAAGTCATTCTCAGAAAATTGGTCACATTTACGAGTGATAAAATTACATGTACAATTTATTGAATAATTGTTAATAATTAATGACAAATAATGAACTTCAGTCAAGAGACAGATTCTGCCCTCAAATAATTTACAGTTCTTAAAATCATAAGCAGATACTTCCCAGTAGGGTCCGTGTTTTAGTTGACACTGGGCTCACTCTGAGAACGGGAAGTAATCAGAGAACAGTGATGGTTTAACGCTATCTTACTTAGAACTTAGATCAAAGAGTTACAGCGCTTTGTAATCCTCAGCACTCAATGAATAGATTGCCAAAGTAAATCTCAGTTTGTTTAATATCTAGTGAAGAAGAGGAAAAAGCAGCTATTAAGCCATCACAATTTTTAAAGGAGGACAGAATGACAATGTTATTGGATATGGAATTTTCTCTGTCTTCAGTCAGCAGACTTCATTGAATACTTATGGAATGAAAAGAACTTGGTGCAAATTACTGTACACTAAGCATTGTGGTGGGATATAAAAAAAGTATAATAAAGGCATTTGTGTAGCACATTGCAGGTAAAGAAAATATATCATCTCATGTGATATTCACAACTTCTCTGTGAGGAAGGAATATAGATGTTATCATTTTTTCCCACTTTATCAATAAAATGACGGAGGATTTTGAGATTAATGATTTATGCAATGACCTGCAGAGCTAGCATCAGATCCACATCTTCATATACGAATATCCATTCATTCAAACATATTTATCTAGGGACTACTATGTACAAAGCACTGTGCAAAGTACTGGTGCTATGCCAAAACAAAAAGCCCCTGCTTTCCAGAGCTCATATTCCACATGGGGAGATAAAACTACAACAATTTTAAGTAAAAAATGCTGGGCTGTGGAGGGATGGTGCAAATGTAAGTAAAATGTACTGATAATTCAGAAAAGGAAGTCCGTTTACTCTGGCAAGAAAGACAGGGATGTCTGCTAGATATTGAAGGTGTGTGTAGTGGGAGTTCTTCAAAGGGAAGTTGGGACTGGCTCAAGCACAAGATAGAACTCAGGAAGTATAAGATGAGTAGGAGCAGCAGTGAAACGTGACGGGAAAGAAAGATTGGGGATTATGTCCCAAAGAGCCAGATACAACATTTGTTTGAGCTTTCTGAGGTAGGGATCACTGAATATTTTTAGGTATCAGAATGATCACCAAAAAATAAGATCAAGATGGTAGAGTGTGATATGTAGATACAAAGTGTGAGATCAGAGACAAGAGTCAGTTTTTTAAGGACCAGTTGGTTTAAAGCATTTATCTTCTACAATTATGTTGTACAATGCAGTTATTACAATAATCATTACATACTTTCCTCCATTACGTCTTTGAAATGTATAAAAGATATTTTAAAATATTTGGGAAATTAATTAAGAATTTAACAAAAAATAACTCTTTTAGTTGAGTATATAGAATGAACAATTCTCTCGTTACCAAGATCATTGTCTAAGACCAACATTTTATGAAAATGTAGAATTCTACATATATGTGTTAGGGTTTGAAATGATATTTCGTAAGTAGAGGTAGAGATTTTTAAAACAATTCTGATTATTTTCCTTATCTATAGTTTGTTCAAAGACATTCTTTGAAAGATTATTTTTTCATATTAATATTCTAATTGTTATTCATTCAATTGCTTTATTTATTTTCTTTTTTCTTTTTTTTATTTTTTATTTTATTTTTATTATTATACTTTAAGTTCTAGGGTACATGTGCACAACATGCAGGTTTGTTTTATATGTATACTTGTGCCATGTTGGTGTGCTGCACCCATCAACTCGTCAGCACCGATCAACTCGTCATTTACATCAGGTATAACTCCCAGTGCCATCCCTCCCCCCTCCCTCCTCCCCATAATAGGCCCCGGTGTGTGATGTTCCCCTTCCCATGTCCAAGTGATCTCATTGTTCAAATCCCAACTATGAGTGAGAACATGCGGTGTTTGGTTTTCTGTTCTTGTGAAAGTTTGCTGAGAATGATGGTTTCCAGCTGCATCCATGTCCCTACAAAGGACATGAACTCATCCTTTTTTATGGCTGCATAGTGTTCCATGGTGTATATGTGTGACCTTTTCTTGATCCAGTCTGTCACTGATGGACATTTGGGTTGATTCCAAGCCTTTGGTATTGTGAATAGTGCCGCAATAAACATACGTGTGCATATGTCTTTATAGCAGCATGATTTATAATCCTTTGGGTATATACCCAGTAATGGGATGGCTGGGTCATATGGTACATCTAGTTCTAGATCCTTGAGGAATCGCCATACTGTTTTCCATAATGGTTGAACTAGTTTACAATCCCACCAACAGCGTAAAAGTGTTCCTATTTCTCCATATCCTCTCCAGCATCTGTTGTTTCCTGATTTTTTGATGATTGCCATTCTAACTGGTGTGAGATGGTATCTCATTGTGGGTTTGATTTGCATTTTTCTGATGGCAAGTGATGATGAGCATTTTTTCATGTGTCTGTTGGCTGTATGAATGTCTTCTTTTCAGAAGTGTCTGTTCATATCATTTGCCCACTTTTTGATGGGGTTGTTTTTTTCTTGTAAATTTAATTGAGTTCTTTATAGGTTCTGGATATTAGCCCTTTGTTAGATAAGTAGATTGCAAAAATTTTCTCCCATTTTGTAGGTTGCCTGTTCACTCTGATGGTAGTTTCTTTTGCTGTGCAGAAGCTCTTTAGTTTAATTAGATCCCAGTTGTCAATTTTGGCTTTTATTGCCATTGCTTTTGGTGTTTTATCCATGTCCCTACAAAGGATACAAACCCATCCTTTTTTATGGCTGCTTAGTATTCCATGGTGTATATGTGCCACATTTTCTTAATCCAGTCTGTCACTGATGGACATTTGGGTTGATTCCAAGTCTTTGCTATTGTGAATAGTGCTGCAATAAACATATGTGTGCATGTGTCTTTATAGCAGCATGATTTATAATCCTTTGGGTATATACCCAGTAATGGGATGGCTGGGTCATATGGTATTTCTAGTTCTAGATCCTTGAGGAATCGCCATACTGTTTTCACAAGGTTGAACTAGTTTACAATCCCACCAATGGTGTAAAAGTGTTCCTATTTCTCCACATCCTCTCCAGCACCTGTTGTTTCCTGACTTTTTAATGATTGCCATTCTAACTGGTGTGAGATGGTATCTCATTGTGATTTTGATTTGCATTTCTCTGATGGCGAGTGATAATGAGCATTTTTTCATGTGTCTGTTGGCTGTATAAATGTCTTCTTTTGAGAAGGGTCTGTTCATATCCTTTGCCCACTTTTTGATGGGGTGGTTTGTTTTTTCTTGTAAATTTGATTGAGTTCTTTGTAGGTTCTAGATATTAGCCCTTTGTCAGATGAGTAGATTGCAAAAATTTTCTCCCATTCTGTAGGTTGCCTGTTCACTCTGATGGTAGTTTCTTTTGCTGTGCAGAAGCTCTTTAGTTTAATTAGATCCCATTTGTCAATTTTGGCTTTTGTTCCCATTGCTTTTGGTGTTTTAGACATGAAGTCCTTGCCCATGCCTATGTCCTGAATGGTATTACCTAGGTTTTCTTCTAGGATTTTTATGGTATTAGGTCTAACATTTAAGTCCCTAATCCATCTTGAATTAATTTTCATATAAGGAGTAAAGAAAGGATCAAGTTTCAGCTTTCTATTCATGGCTAGCCAATTTTCCCAGCACCATTTATTAAATAGAGAATCCTTTCCCCATTTCTTGTTTTTGTCAGGTTTGTCAAAGATCAGATGACTGTAGATGTGTGGTATTATTTCTGAGGACTCTTTTCTGTTCCATTGTTCTATATCTCTGGTTTACTACCAGTACCGTGCTGTTTTGGTTACTGTAGCCTTGTAGTATAGTTTGAAGTCAGGTAGCGCGATGCCTCCAGCTTTGTTCTTTTGACTTAGGATTGTCTTGGCTTTATTTATTTTCATGGACAGTCAAGATAGTTAAAAAATTGATATAAGTTTGGGGGGGGCAGAATGGTTTTTTTAAGAATTTAAAGAACAATGCAGATGAAAGGAGTTTTATTACATATCCTAAATGTTCATTTTTAGCCTGAATCACTTAATAATTATTTTATAATAATCAAATTATTTTAGATTTTCTCACTACTCACCAATAGATTCACAGTTTGTTTTTTATTATAAACATTTCTGTATGTAATTTAATGCTTGTCAATACTTACAGAAATTCAATGAAATAAAACATTATCCCTAATAAGTTGTCAGTATGTGTTTTTCAGGATCATAGAGTTTATAAATATGATAACATGCAATGGAGCAATACTTAATATTTTATCAAGTAGTTAAAACAAATATTGCATATATACATATTACATGTGCATACATACATATGTGTATGAAGTTTTATTTTTAGATTGAAATTTGTTAAATTAGAAAAATAAAATGGAAATATTATTGTATTTACTTGTAAATCTATTTATATCGGTCTCAGTGTATGTTTAAATTCTTCAGGGTTCTCATTAGTAAATTATTTAAATTATTGGTGGTTAGAGTTCCCTAAATATATGGTCTAACAGCTGTTGATTAATAAATTGTCATAGTTTATGACACATTGTAGGTATATGGAATTATTAATAACTGTTATTTATAATCATACAATATGAAATATTTCCGTGGTTGGAAACTATAGCCTGAAAGTATGTTTCTGTGTAACATTTTCAAATTAATGTGATCATTCACAATTGCTACAAAAAAAGAAATCTAGGAATACAACTTACAAGGGACGTGAAGGACCTCTTCAAGGAGAACTACAAACCACTGCTTGAGGAATTAAGAAAGGACACAAACAAATGGAAAAAAAAGTCCATGCTCATGGATAGGATGAATCAATATCATGAAAATGGCCATACTGCCCAAAGTAATTTATAGATTGAATGCAATCATCATCATGGTACCATTGACTTTCTTCACAGAACTAGAAAATTTTAAATTTCATATGGAACCAAAAAAGAACCTGTATAGCCAAGACAATACTAAGCAAAAAGAACAGGTGGATGCATCATGCTACCTAACTGCAAACTATACTACAAGGCTACAGTAACCAGAACAGCATGGCACTGGTACCAAAACAGATATATAGACCAACAGAGCAGAACAGAGGCCTCAGAAATAACACCACACATCTACAACCATCTGATCTTTGATGAACTTGACATAAACAAGCAATGAAGAAATGATTCTCTATTTAATAAATGGTGCTGGGAAAACTGATTAGTCATATCCAGAAAATAGAAACTGGACCCCTTCCTTATAGCCTATACAAAAATTAACACAAGATGGATTACAGACTTAAACATAAAACCTAAAACTATAAAAACCCTAGAAGAAAACCTAGGCAATACCATTCAGGACATAGGTAAGGGCAAAGATTTCATGACTAAAACACCAAAAGCAATAGCAACAAAAGTCAGAATTGACTAATGGGATCTAACTAAACTAAAGAGCTTCTGCACAGCAAAAGAAACTATCATCAGAGTGAATGGGCAACCTACAGAATGGAAGAAAATTTTTGCACTCTATTCATTTGACAAAGGTCTAATATCCAGAATCTATAAGTAATGTAAACAAATTTACAAGAAAAAAACCAAACAACCCCATCAAAAAGTGGGCAAAGGATATGAACAGACACTTATCAGAAGACATTTACGCAGCCAACAAACATATGGAAAAAGCTCATCATCACTGGTCATTAGAGAAATGCATATCAAAACCACAATGAGATACCATCTCATGCCAGTTAGAATGGTGATCATTAAAAAGTCAAGAAACAACAGATGCTGGAGAGGATGTGGAGAAATAGAAATTCTTTTACACTGTTGGAAGGAGTGTAAATTCATTCAACCATTATGGAAGACAGTGTGGTGATTCCTCAAGGATTTAGAACCAGAAATATCATTTGACCCAGCAATCCCATTACTGGGTATATACCCAAAGGATTATATATCATTCTACTATAAAGACATATGCACACTTATGTTTATTGTGGCACTATTTAAAATAGCAAAGACTTCGAAGCAACCCAAATGTCCATCAATGATAGACTGGATAAAGAAAATATGGCACATATATACCATGGAATACCATGTAGTCATAAAGAAAGATGAGTTCATGCTGTTTGCAGGGACATGGATGAAGCTGGAAACTATCATCCTCAGCAAACTAACACAAGAACAGAAAACCAAACACTGCATGTTCTCACTCAGAAGTGAGAGTTGAACAACGAGAACACATGGACACAGGGAGGGGAACATCACACAGCCGGGCCTGTTGGGGAGTCGAGGTAAAGAGGAGGGAGAGCATTAAGACAAATAGCTAATGCATGTGGAGCTTAAAAACTAGATGACAGGTTGATAGGTGCAGCAAACCACCATGGTACATGTATACCTATGTAACAAACCTGCATGTTAAGCACATGTATCCCCAAGC
This sequence comes from Macaca nemestrina, assembly GCF_043159975.1. Taxonomy (NCBI): domain Eukaryota; kingdom Metazoa; phylum Chordata; class Mammalia; order Primates; family Cercopithecidae; genus Macaca; species Macaca nemestrina. The sequence continues at coordinate 167,734,333 of NC_092125.1, read as the reverse complement.
TGAAAGTAAAATAAAATAAAATTATAAAGACAATATGAAAAGTTTTGCAACATAAATAATGAGAACATTTGTTGAGGGTTATGATGTGCCAGGTATTATCTAAACTCTTTATATAGTTATATTGATGTCTACTTTGTGCAAGATTTTATTCCTATTTTAGAAATGAAGAAACTGAGACACAGAAAGGTCACACCCTTGTTTCTTCCCTCCTTTTGCCTCTAGACTCCCATTGGTGATTTTATTGGCTGAACTCAGGAGTTAGCTGTCAGGGGTGCCTGGGAAATGCAGTAATCAAAATTCTTCCTCCCAGGACATAAAATACAAACCCAAAGCAGGGAAGGGCAAAGAGTGGGTCCCAGGGAAAACAGGTCCAGAACTAACACATAACTACTGTGTAGCAGGTGCAGGTATGTGCTATTTTTTTCTGATAGTTATAAGGTTTTATATGAAATTTTACTTGGTCATTTCTTTGTTTTAAAAATGTTAAGCTCCTGCTAGGTAATTGTGACCAAAAGATATATAAAATAAACAGCCCAATAGAAGAAGAGATAAATTCATAAATAAATAACATATAAAACATAATTATATAAGGTAAATATATATATACATATAATGTATTATAGAAAAATATGAGGAGAGATTTAATTTGGACTGGAGGAATCAGAAGTCTGGAAAAGCTAAGAAAAAGAATGTGATATGAACTGGGTTTTGAAAGAAATAGGAAACTAGAACCCAGTTAGGCATTTAGGTACAGGATAAACATAAATAAAAGCATGAAAACTATAATAGGAATTGTATATCAGGCACAATGGCTTGGCTGTATAGCTGTAGTGCAAGGGATATGGAAGAAAGTGGAAAGATAATTGTTCATTGCATGAGCTCAAAGTCATTTATACATTTGAACTGTATTCCTAACCAAACTTAAGGGCTGTTTACTTCACAGATTTCTGAAAATTGGTTGTATCCATCTTTCTCTTCTTATTGTTTGCACAGACCAGCAGAGTGTTAATGCTGTTCTTGGTCTATGCATAATTCCTGGATCATATAAGGACCATGGAATTACAAAGGAAAAATGCAGTTGGCTTGCATTCCCCAAAATATCTGTATTTGCTGCTTCCCAAAACATTAATATGCATCATGGTTACTACAAGACTTGCAAAGGTGATGCTGATATGTCTGTGTCTGGTTTGTTACTGTTTGTACCTTCGTTTGCTAGATTTGAAGTCTGGCCAGGGAAATAATGTGGGCAATTGCTCAAGCTATGCTGCTTCAGCTTCCCTTTAATACCTGGTCAAGAGCAGTCTCCAGTGATGCTGTGTACTCTGAACACCTCTGCTGCTCCATGACTAGAAAGGACTCAGAATTTAGACAAGGGTGAGTCATGCCAGGCCTGAGTAGGTGGCCATCAACCTAATGTAAATCTTTTAAAGTAGAAAAGTATTTCCCTGCTTATGCTGGTCATACTGCTCACTCCTTCAGATCCATTCCCTGCTCTTCTCTGTGCTGTAGGAGGTTGATCTCTCTAGGACCTCTTGTTACGGTCTGAATGTGAGTGTCCCTGCACCAACATTCACATGCTGAAATCCTAATCCCCAAAGTGATGGTCTTAGGAGGTGGACCTTTGGGAGATGATTAGGTGATGAGGCTGCAGCCCTCATGAATGAGATTAATGCCTTCGTAAAAGTGACCCCAGAGGGACCCCTCATCCCTTCCACTATATGAGGACATGGTGAAAAGGCGTTATTTATGAATGAGGACAGGATCCCTCAGCAGAGGGATCTGCCAGTGCCTTGATCTTGGATGTGCCAGCCTCCAGAACAGTGGTAAATAAATTTGTGTTGTTAATAAGCTACCCAGTCTGTGGTATTTTATTATAGCAACCTGACTGGACCAAGTCAGTGCTCCCTTGATCTTTGGATTGCATTTGATTTTTGCCTATGGGAGGCAGTAATGGAAGAAGTCAGGGAAGATGAAGAGTAATTGGGGTATTTATTACCTCTCTTTCTCCTTCCTAGGTCATAGTTTTTGCAGAGCCTATTTTCCTTTAATTGCTGTGAGATAGTGAGGTGACCCCCTCCTTGCTGACTTCAGCTCCTGTCAGGTTTCAGTAGCACTGTACCTTTCCTTGCCCCGCAGGCCTAGGGATGGTAACAGCTCCCCATTGTGACTAGTCCTTGGATGCTTCACCATTTCTTTTCAGTTGCCATAACCCTGCCTGCACCTCTATAAAATGTCGCTTCCTTCAGTGCTCTTAAATTAAATCCTTTGAGTGCATTCTTTGTTTCTCTTCTGCATGCTAGGCTATACCACGCAGACTCCTTTATCAGGACTGGTGGATGGCTTAGCTCTTTCAGGAATTTCCCTCAGTCATTTTCCCTCACCAAAGTTCTGTTCACTTTCTGAGGCAGCCTGCATTCAGTGACTGATCATTGTGGAGGTATAAAAGGCCTGGTTTGCTTGGACCCTGACTGGGGCAGCCATGGGGTTCATTGTGACTGTTGTTGAGCCTACAGTTGGCACCCAAACCTAGCATCTCCCGCTGCCAGACCTGCTTCCTGTCCTCAGTTCCACAGATGCAGAACCTGAGAGTACTCCCTAATAATTTCTGGAATGCTTGCCTCAGTTTTATAATCTACTTCCCAGAAAAAGCAATTTACAAACACCATTTCTTTAAAAGCACGTGTGCTGGCTAATCATTATAATGATTAATTGTCTTCTCTTGTCTATAATTGCCAATATGACTCACAATGGGCATAGTTTTGCTTTTGTGCCTTCTCAGTTCCCTTTCCTGGGGTCCTTTATGGTCTTTTACTCTTATGCCAATCTGTGCTCTTAAAAAATTTTCTAAACACACTAATTAAAGCAATCCTGAGTTACCAATTTATGCTTGCTAAATCAGCAAACATTTAAAAAATATTACAGCCTCCAGCATTGTTGGAGTTGTTATAGCACAGATACATTTATACTGTGTTAATGGCATTATAAACCAAAGTAACTCTTGAGAAAGATTGCATGACATTATATATCATTATGCTATTTGATCTAATAAGTGCTTTCTTGAGAATTTATTCTTCAACAATTAAAAGGAAGAACAAATCTACATGTACAAGTTATCATCTGTTTTGAAAAAAAAGACCACCGCTTAATATCTGAAATAAAATACTGAATTTATTAATATTTTAAGTAAGGGAAAGCCTTGCTTGTGAGGCTAGCCTTTCTGAGCAAAGCATGAAGCTGATATTATATAGGGTTTTTGGAAGCATGAAGTCCAGAAATTTGAAGTTCTTCTGAGATGTCACTGTTTAGTGATTGGCTAACACTTCGTTGTAGAAGCATGGTTACCAGTCTGCATCCATTGCTGACTTTAGAAATGCAGTTACTAAAGTGAAGCTGTTTCCAATTGGCTGACTTTCAGAATTCAGAGCTGTCATTGATTGGCTAGGTTTCAGAAATATGTTTATTGAAGTGAGTTTTCATTGATTGATTATGTAAGTTTAAACTCAGATGGGTACTTATAATAGGTAGCAAATAACTAGTCTTCTCATAGAAGTATAGGAACTTTTTTTCTCAACAGCATATTCTCTAATATAAACCCGGATGTAATCTCAATGTCTATTTAATATGCAAATGGTTAAGTAATTATGGTGAAGAAATAATGGGATATTATACAGTTAATAACCATTATTAGTATTGCATGGCTGCATAGTAAAAGATTTATAATGTAAGGGTACATTTAAAAAAGATTGTAAATAGAATTTTCTTGTTTATGGCAACTATTTGTAAAATGTGTGTGTGTAAAGGGATCAGTTCATAGAATGACGAAAACTATTAATGTTTTACATGTTTGTATATTTTATATGTATATATGTGTGAGAACACATACATGTTTTAAAATAAAGATTAAAAAAGCAATTTAATAATTCAACAGATAACAGGAAAGTTTGAATTTTAGTAGGCAATGTTGAAGACCAATATGCCTTTAAGACACAAATGAACTCATCTCATTAGAGGCCATAAAAGTGGAAGAAACACTGAACTTGGAATTTATGTCTTCATTTGAGTCTTTCCTGCATCACATTATTATTTATCTGACCTTTGGCAAACCATTTGTCCTTTGTGAGCTTCATTTGCCCACCTTTAAAATGTGACTAACAATCATATGCTTCATAGGTTAAGAGAATTAAATGAGACTCCTATTATGAAAATGCTTTGTAAACTAGAAAATGTTATACAAACTCTATTATTTTTTCATCTTTCAATTTTTTAATTGACATAATATTTGTACATATTTATGGGGTACATGTGGTATTTTGTTATATGTGCCGACTGTGTAATAATCAAGTCAGAGTATTTGGAGTGTTTATCACTTTGAATATGTATCATTTCTATGTATTAGGAACATTTCAAGTACTTTCTTCTAGCTGTTTTGAAATATACAATACAGCGTTGTTAATTATAGTCCCCCTATTCTGCTATTGAACATTAGAACTTATTCCTTCTATCTAACTCTATGCTGATACTCATAACCAACCACTTTTTATCTTCCTACCCATCTACTTACACACCCTTCTCAGCCTCTGGTATCTATTATTCTACTGTCTACCTACATGAGACCAACTTTTGGTTCTTACATGAGTGAAAATATGTGATATTTGTCTTTCTGTGCCTGGTATATTTCACTTAACATAGTGACCTCCAGTTCCATCCATGTTGCTGCAAATGACATTATTTCATTTTTATGGCTCAATAGTATTCCATCATGTACATATACCACATCTTCTCAATCCATTTGTTTGTAGAAGCTTAGGTCGATTCCATATCTTTGCTATTGTGAATAATGCAGCAATAAACATGTAAGTGCGGCATCCATTTTATACACTTATTTATTTTCCATTGGATAAATACCCAGTAGTGGGATTGCTAAATTGTATGTTTGTTGTATTTTTAGTTGATAAATCTTCATACTGTTTTTCATAGTGGTTTACTAATTTACATTCCTACCAACAGTGTGTAAGAGTTCACTTTTCTTCACATTCTCACCAGCATCTGCTATTTGTGTGTGTGTGTGTGTGTGTGTTAATAGTCATTCAACTGGGGTAAGATTATATCACATTGTGATTTTGATGTACATTTCCCATTTTTCCATCTCTCCCTCCCTCCCTCCCTTTCTCCCTTTCTCTCCTTCCTTCCTTCTTTTTTTTTTTTTTTTTTTTTTTTTTTTTTTAATTTACAGGGTCTCACTCTGTGACCCTGGTTGGAATACGGTGGTGCAATCTTGGCTCACTACAACCTCTGCTTCCCAGGCTCCAGAGATCTGCCCACCTCAGCCTCCAGAGTAGCTGGGACTACAGGTGCCCACCAGCATATTTGGCTAATTTTTGTATTTTTTTAAAAGACGGGGTTTTGCCATGTTGCCCAGACTGTTCTCAAACTCCTGATCTCAAGCAGTCCACCTGCCTCGGCCTCCAAATGTGCTGGGATTACTGGCATGAGCCACCATGCCCAGCCCAGCATTTATTTTCATATGCCTATTTGCCATTTGTCTGTCTTCTTTTGAGAAATGTTGATTTATGTGTTTGCTCATTTTTCACTGGGATTTTTTTAAACTTGTTTGAGTTCCTTCTATATCTAGATATTAGTCTCTTATTAGATGAATAGTTTGCAAATAATTTCTTCCATTCAACAGATTGTCTCTTCACTAGGTTGATTGTTACCTTTGCTGTGAAGACGCTTTTAAATTTACTGTAGTCTCATTTGTTTATTTTTGTTTTTGTTGCCTGTGCTTTTGAGGTCTTAGCCATAAAATCTTTTCTAGACCTATGTCCAGAAGTGTTTCTCCTTTGTCTTCTTCTAGCAGTTTTTATAGTTTCAGGTCTTATGTATAAGTCTTTAATCTACCCTGAGTTGATTTTTGTATTTGTTGAGAGTTAGGGGTCTAGCTTCATTCTTCTGCATATGGCTACTAATTTTCCTAGCACCATTTGTAGAAGAGAATGTTCTTTCTCCAATATATGTTCTTGCTTCCTTTGTCAAAAATCCTTTGGTTGAAAAATACGTGAATTGATTTCTGGGTTTGCTACTTTGTCCCATGGTGTATGTATTTGTTTTTATACAAAAGTCATGCTGTTTTGGTTATGACAGTCCTGTAATATATTTTGAAGTCAGGTATTGTGGTGCCTCCAGCTTTGTTTCTTTTGCTTAGGATTGCTTTGGCAGTTTAGACTCTTCTTTGGTAACACGTGAATTTTAGGATTGTTTTTTCTATTTCTGTGAAAAATGACATTGCTCTTTTGATTGGAATTATATTGAATCTGCAGATTGCTTTGGACAGTATGGTTATTTTGATGATATTTATTCTTTTGATTCATGAGCAGGGGAGGTCTTTCAATTTGTTTGTGTTATCCTCAATTTATTTCATCAGTGTTTTGTAGTTTTCCCTGCAGAGTTCTTTTGCTTCCTTGGTTAAATTTATTCCTAAGTATGTCATTTTTTAGCTGTTACAAATTATGTTGCCTTCTTGATTTCTTTCTCAACTAGTTTATTACTAATGTAAACAAACAATACTGATTTTTGTATATTGATATTGTATCTTGAAACTTTACTGAACTTATTAATTTATTAGATCTAAGATTTTTTTGTGGAGTCTGTAGATTTTTTCTAGATATTAAATTATACCATCTGCAAAGACGGGCAGTTCGACGTCCTCATTTTCAATTCCATTCTCTTGCCTGATGGTTTGGGCTAGGACTTCCAATACTATATTGAATAAGAGCAGTGAGAGTGGGCATTCTTGTCTTGTTCTAGTTTTTAGAGAGAAGACTTTCAGCTTTCCCCATTCAGTATGATGTTAGCTGTATCTTTGTGGTATATGGCCCTTATTATGTTGAGGTATGTTCCTTCTATGCCTAATTTCATGAGGGTTTTATCACAAAGGGATGTTGAATTCTATCACATGCCTTTTCTTTGTCTATTGACCTAATGAGATGGTTTTAATCCTTCATTCTTTTGTGATGTATCACATTTACTGATTTGCATATATTGAATCATCTTTGCATTCCTGGGATAAATCCCACTTGATCATGGTGTATTATCTTTTTGATGTGTTGTTGGATTCAGTGTGCTAGTATTTTGTTGAGGATTTATGTTTCTCTGTTCCTCAAGAATATTGGCCTGTAGCGTTGTTGTTTTCATGTTTTTGTCTAGCCTTATAGAATGAGTAATGGAGAATTTCAAACTATATTATTAAGGTGCCAGATTCAATATTTATACTATAGATAACTCAAAGCTAATTGCTAAAAAAGATAAATAAAATGAAGTTGTAATTTTTTGAAACATAAAATGCTTCATAATATGAAGTGTGTTTGGAATTGAAGCCAAGGAAAACACATGCTGCTGCTCAAACTATTTGTCCTTTGATGAGGTGCCAAATAACTCAACATCTGTCTGAGAGTTGGTCATGGCATAAAGGGGGATACCTTTTCTAATACACTATGTGGCTGCTGCTTCATTGGGGAGAGATGCACTGCAATGTGGTCTATATTGTACCTTTGCTCACAAACTTCCTTAGATTTGGAGTCATTGTGTTCAGTAGACATCTTAATGGAAAAGCTACAATTTTGTTCCTATGGAATGCATGACTATTTGTATAAACGGTAAATGTGATACACACTTCTTCCTTTTGTGAGGCATCCACTGACTTCACAGTCCTACCAAAGGTTAAAAATACACCAAAACTGAATCATGCCAAGGCAAGCTCAATAATTTTAAAGTTCAGCTTTTAAAAACTTAAGCAGCTAAGTCACTAATGAAAAAATATCCCATCTGTACCATTGAGATGAGAAATTTAGAACTGCTAGAACTGCTAATCTTATAATTACTAGGAGAATTCTGCAATTTAAAGCTTGACAAATTTGTTTTATTTTTTCCTACCTGGCAAAATCCAGCATTATCTTTGCTTATTTTAAAGTTTTAGGTTGATTCTTTGACTTACATGAAATTTAAGATAATTTGCCTTATATTGGTTTGCATTTTCATGGAAAGACCATTTCTATTACATACCATTCATATGTGAGGGTATGTGTGGGTGGTTGAGCACATCAGGTTTCATGTTTATTTTAAATACAGTTAAAATCTAAACTGTTCTTGCCCGAGAAATTGGGGAACTCTGGAGATTAATCAGACTTTATAGCAGATGACTATATCATTAGTTTCAGTTGAGCTTTTCTTACTGTGGTAACTGGAGTATCCAGATGAATTTACTCAATTAACAACTAGACATTGTAACAGATTGAAGTATACATGTTCTTGGGCTCAATGTACTTTCACTCTAACTTTGGAGACAGAGTAAACATATTAACCAATTAAAGAATACCTGTAGTCAGCTTCAGTCAGAATTGTAGGAGGGAGAGAGTCCCACGAGAGTGGTGGGGTTTAAGCTGATGTCAAAGAATTTGGATACATGGAGGAGAGCAGACAAGCAAAAGAAAGAAGAGTATGCAGGCATCTAGAGGAGACACAGCATAGAGTATTTACATAAGTTTTGCAAGTGAAGTCTGCAGTTCTACATCCTCAGTTCGAACACACACACACACACACACACACACACACACACACACACACAGATACAACTGCAGAATGGACAACAAAGGGACTGAGATGAAACAGCTGCTGTGGTAGTTAGGAGTGTTGGTTTTGGGGTGAGACTGCCTGGATTTATGTTCCAGCCTTTGTGATTAGCTCTGTGACTTTGAAGAACTCACCTACCCATACTAAGCCTCAGTTGTTTCCTATGTGAAATGGGAATGACTATAATAGTACCAGATGAAAATGGGAAAATTGAAAGAGAAAAAGCAATTAGAACAGTGTCCAGTGTGTGATTAGATGTAAGTAAAACTTACTATCATTTGCCGTTTGTGGAAATGTGTTCATAATTTTGTTACCTATGGTGTATTGCTACAGGATCTTTGAGACCCAGAACCTATCTTTTATTTTTAATTAGTCAATTTGGCATTCAGATTTTGAACATTCATTTATAACAAATGCTAAAGATGTGACAGGTTGTCTAATGACAGGCATCTGATCTTTGTATATTTTATATGATTAATAGTTGTTGAAATAAAGTAAATATCAGCTGTTGGAAGTATATATTTTCTTAAGGGTCACTTCTGTCTTTGGTAGTTCAACTAGTACTTTTTATAGCTCTTATAAAGTTATAGTATAATTTTTTATATAACTATACTGTATACATCTTTAGGATCTCATTGGTGTATCACCTTGTGGACGTCTGTCCCAGTAAAGAACTTAGACTATCATATGACAATGAGTCAAGCTCATTGTTACAAAACATGCTCTTCTTATTTTAATTACAGAGGTCTAAGTTTAATAAAAATATTGAATCGATTCAATTCAATGTAGCGAATGTTAGTTATTTCATTTGTTTGATATTTATGAGCTTTAATGGATTTAATACTAAAATGCTTTTTTATTTAATGAAAAGCATGGCAGAATTTTATTGCAGTACAAGGTGCACTGTACTAATAGTCCTTGACATCTATACAAATTGTTGTGTTGGATTGAATGATGAATATTAAAAAGAACATATTATTTTTACTTCTCATTGTGAAAAATGAAATCAGTCTTTTAGGGGTCAAAGAATTGTTCTAGAAGGCATTAATAGAATTGGATACTGCCTGAGATGATCCATGATGTCAGGCCCCTGTGATCTGATAATCTCCTTTATACTTGTTCTTTTCTGAAATAAAGCTGATCTGTTAATCTCATGTGTTTTTTAAATTTAAATTCATCAACTTCTGCCTTGATGTAAGAGAAAATCTTATAACAGGAATTCCCCAAATTTTGCTTCCTTGCTTTTTAAAACCTAGCAAAGCCATAGATTACAGAATTCTAGAGCTGGAAGAGAAGATATTCCCTTTATTTTATAATCCTCTAATTTTACTGGTGAGGAAACTGAGGCCTGCTGAGTTATCATACTTGCTTAAGACAATAATCACAAAACCAGACTGAAGCTAATGTTTTCTGTTTCCAGGTATCTATCTACAAACCAGAGACTCATAATATTGATAGTAACTAATTTAAGAGCACACAACTTAAATATTTTGACAGGGCTTACCACAAATGAGTCACTATTTTAATTGAGTGACCTTGTTTAAATAGATCAGGATCTTGTTTTACTGTTAAAGGGAATCACTAAGCAAAACATGCCTCAAAGCCTGTTTATGCCTTATAGTCTTGAGAGTCATGATGTCTTCAGCTCCCTAATATCAGAACAGTATTTTTTAAAAAGAAAACTGTGAATAACTCTTCACTTAGCTTCTCTCCACTTAATAGCGTGTTTGCATCTGTACTCACCCTAACCCCAGTCCCTGCTTCTCCCTAGGGATAACTGTCTACCTGTGCCATAGGTCTCTCTTCTTCCACTTCATCAGTTATCCTTTTACCATCAACCTCTCCCAGTATGTCACCTCTTTCTTCTAAAACATAGACTTATTCAAGTAATCTCCTACCACCCTACTGATAAACAACAATAACTTTTTATTCATCTTCTGTTGCTTTTCTTCTTTAGGTATTACTCCCTTCTCTTCTTTTCTATAGAGATAAATTCCATTAAGAAATTATCTGCATTTGATACTTCCATTTTATTAGCTCAAATTCACTACTCAGACAGTATTTTCACAAATTTTCATAAATTAAAAAAGTACTTATTGAAAGTAAATAAATACATAAATAATAAACATTATCATGAAAGTAAAGCTTGAAAATAAAATTCAATAGAATAAGTTTTGGTTGTACTCCCTAAAGGAGGAAGAAATGAATTGATGGATGGTGGTTGTGAAAAAGAAGTATCTAGCAGGCAGTCTTTGGAAGGAGTATTATTTCTCCATTGTTTTTCCCCTACCAGTCTTTGGACCTTTTAGGGGCTCATGGTTATCATCTACTTACATTGCTCACAAAGATAAACTCATAGTGGACTTACTTTTAGTTAAAAATTAACATTTCCTAAATTTATATTAAAATGCAAAGATTTTTGACTTGCTAAACAATTTTTAATAAGAAAAAACAGAGTTGGTGAGCAAAGGACATGAATAGACATTTCTCAAAAGAAGACATACAAACAGCCAACAAGCATATGGAAAAATGCTCAACATCACTAATCATCAGGGAAATGCAAATTAAACTCACCTTACTCCTGCAAGAGGTACACTTTACTCTTTACTCCTGCAAGAATGGCCGTAATTAAAAAAATAAATAGATGTTGGCATGGATGTGGTGAAAGGGAACACTTTTATGCTACTGGTGGGAATGTAAATTAGTGCAATCACTATGGAAAACAGTATGGAGATTCTTTAAAGAACTAAAAATGGAGCTATCATTCAGTCCAGCAGTCCCACTACTGGATATCAACCTACCCAAAGGAAAAGTAATCATTATATGAAACATGCACACATGTTTATAACAGGACAATTTGAAGTTGCAAAGATATGGAATCAACCTAAATACCCATTGAACTTAGGTTTAAAGAAACTTAGGTTTAAAGAAACCTGTTTAAAGAAAATGTGGTATATATATCCATGGAAGACAACCCATCCATAAGAGGGAATGAAATAATGTGTTTTGTAGCAACTTGGATGGATCTGGAGACCATTATTCTAAGTGAAGTAACTTAGGAATGGAAAATCAAATATCATATGTTCTCACTTATAAGTTGGAGCTAAGCTATGGGGACATAAAGGCATAAGAGTGATATAATGGACTTTGGGTACTTGCAGGGGAAGTTTGGGAGGGGGTGCCAGATAAAAGACTACATATTGGGCACAGTGTACACTGCTTGGGTGAACACTGAAATCTCAGAAATTACCACTAAAGAACTTATCCATGTAACCAAAAACTACCTGTAACCCAAAAAACAGTTGAAATTAAAAAAAGAAAGAAAAAAACAGTTAGAGGATTTATGCTAAGTGACTTGAAGACTATATTCTATTGGCATAAGGATAGACACTAAGATAGAGAGTCCAGAAATAATTTCATGCCTACATGAGCAAGTATTTTCTCAGTAACTTAATGAGGAAAAAGGTAGTATTTTCAACAATTAATGTTGGATGTTTTGACATATATATGGGAAAATTAACTTGTATAATAACTCATGTCATATATAAAAATTAACTCAAAATGAACATATACATATGAAACATATAATTTCTAGAAGGAAATATAGGAACATAATTATTTTCTTATTAAAAATAAGAAATGATGGGTTGATCAAAGATTTCTTAGAACACAAAATGTCAGACCACATAAAATTAATAAATTGGGAAATTCTAAACCTAAAAACTTTGCTGTGTAAAAGACATTGTGCAGAAAATAAAACGACATGTCTCATCCTTGAAGGAAATGTTTACAAAGCATGTATCTTGTAAATAATTTGTTTTCAAAATATATAAACAACTCTCACAAACCAGTAGGGAGAAAAATAACCAAATAAAATTATGGGGGAAAACTGAACATAATTTCACAAAAGAAAACATATGAATGGAAGATTAACACATGAAAAGATGCCTAGCATTGTTAGTTCTTAGAGAAATGTAAATCAAAACCATAGTGAGATACTACTATACTCCCACTAGAGTGGGTAAAATGAACAAAAACAGAAACAAAAAATCCGGTAATAGTAAGTTTTGGCAAACGTGCAAAGTTTCTGGAAGTCTCATACACTGCTGCTGGGAATGCAAAGTAGTTTAGCTATGTTGATAATTAACTCGGTAGTTTCTTTTAAAGTTGAACATACATTTACCAAATGACTCAGAAATCGCAGTCTTAGCTACTTACCCAAGAAAAAATTAAAACATATGTCTTTAAAATTATTGTACTGTGGCCGGGCGCGCTGGCTCACGCCTGTAATCCCAGCACTTTGGGAGGCCGAGACGGGCGGGTCACGAGGTCAGAAGATCGAGACCATCCTGGCTAACACGGTGAAACTCCGTCTCTACTAAAAGTACAAAAAACTAGCCGGGCAAGGTGGTGGGCACCTATAGTCCCAGCTACTCGGGAGGCTGAGGCAGGAGAATGGCGTGAACCCGGGAGGCGGAGCTTGTAGTGAGCTGAGATCCGGCCACTGCACTCCAGCCTGGGTGACAGAGTGAGACTCCGTCTCAAAAAAAAAAAAATTGTACTGTACTTCAATGTTCATTGCAACTTTATAAGGTGTTAGGGGATGGAATGTATCACAAACAGGCAAAATGATGGAAAAATTCTGTGTCTTGGTTTTAACAATGTTACAGAACTGTATACATTACTCAGCTTAAAGTAGGTGAGTTTCAATACCATTTTTACTTCAGGTATGCTGATAAAATGATACTTCAGGCTGGGTATGGTGGCTCACACCTGTAATACCAGCACTTGCACTTTGGGAGGCCGAAACTGGCGAATCACCTGAGGTCAGGAGTTCAAGACCAGCTTGGCCAACATGGTGAAACCCCATCTCTACTAAATATACAAAAATTAGCTGTGCGTGGTGGCAGGCGCCTGTAATCCCAGCTACTAAGGAGGCTGAGGCAGGAGAATCGCTTGAACTCGGGAGGTGCAGGCTGCAGTGAGCTGAGATAGTGCCGCTACACTCTAGTCTGGGTGACAGAGCGAGACTCTGTCTCAAAAAAAAAAAAAAAAAAAAAAAGATACTTCAACCACAGGATAAACATGGGGTCTACATGAACATTGACCAAATAGTAAAAATATACTATTTACCTTCTTTAAATAAGTGGATGAATGTCTTGTAAAGATTAGGATGGAGATCATTGCCTAATTTCCCATTAGGCATTAAAAATCATGACCAGATAATAATGAAACAGGAGAAGTTATAGATATAAATCCTGGAGAATGAAGGCAATTTTCTGTCTATTCAGTATTACTTAACGCAGTATTAGATTTAACATGCTTTACAAATGATAATAATGACAGTTGTTTTATTGTCATCTGGGCAAAGATGAAAAAGAAAATAATAATAATAATAATATTTCAAATTATTTATAATAATTGCCTAAGAAGTGAATAGGAAGATTTTCTGTTTTTCTGTAACATTTGCATTCTATATTTGAAGGATGTTGGTATTTGTTTAAAAAAAATCTACATTCCATTTTTTATATATGCATATGGGATGTGTGTGTGTGTGTGTGTGTGTGTGTGTGTACTAATCTGTTCTCACACTGCTAATAAAGACATACCCGAGACTGGATAATTTAAAAAAGAAAGAGGTTTAATTGACTCACAGTTTCACATGGATGGGGAGACCTCACAATCACAATGGAATGCAAATGAGGAGCAAAGTCACATCTTACATGGCAGCAGGCAAGAGAGCTTGTGTAAGGGAACTCCCCTTTATAAAGCTATCAGATCTCAGGAGACTAATTCACTATCACTAGAATAGTGTGGGAAAGACCCACCCCCATGACTCAATTGCCTCCCACTGTGTCCCTCCCATGACATATGGGAATGATGGAGCTACAGTTCAACATGAGATTCAGGTGAGGACACAGCCAAACCATATTAGTTTGTATATACACACACAGTCTGTATAATGACAGTCTGAAAAACAGGCAAGCCCAAAATCTTTCTGTGATCCAGGCAATTTTATTTAGCTTTATGATAAAAGAGAGAAATAGTTACTGGTTCTTATTCACCAACACTGAGGGAGAGCATTATAGACTACATTCATGGCTGGATAATAATTTGTCAGTATTTGTTGTTTGCTATAATAATTTGTGATTATATATAGTCTGAAAGACTTGGGATAAATGCCATTTAAGAAATTATATTATTTCCTCATCTTATGATTCGTCCTTTTGTGATGATTGTAATGTTTACCTTGTTAGATTCATCTTGACCTCCTGTCCAGATCCCTGGAGACTGTGAAGCAGTTGTTATAGTCTTTTGTAATAAGAAAATTTAGGCATAAATAGCTCTAAAGCAGAGTTACGTAAGGTATTGTTATTTCTATTGTGTTTTTTAAAAAAGGAAGTGAGGTTGAAAGAGGGCATTTTGTGGTGAAATGAAGAGCATAAGACTTAACTGAAATGGTGGGGTTGTGATTCAGCAAAATATTTAATAAGGACCTACTCACATGCAAGACCCTGCCAGGCATCACTCACTGTTTCATTTAATCCTCAAAATAACTCTGTCAGATAGATAGGATGCATTATTTCTATTTTAATAAATAAGAACACAGTTTCAGAAGGGTCAAATAAATTGCTGAATGTTCCACAGCTACTGTGGACAGAATTAGAATTTCAACCCAGAGTTTGTCTGAATCCAATTGCAAAGACATTACCTGTACACAGATATATAATGCATTGGTTTGCATTGAATAAAGTTTATATTGGAGAATCTTCAAATGCCTATCACTAATACTAGAAATATTAATGCTCCTGTCTTCCTAAAGCCATGCAATAAAATTTCAACTTTTATTCTAGATTTAGGGGGTACATGTGCAGGTTTGTTACCTGGGTAGTACTGAGGTTTGGAGTATGAATGGTTCCATTTCTCAGGCAATAGGTAATTTTTCAGCCCTTGACCCCTTCCCTCTTTTCTCCCTCTAGTACTCCCCAGTATATATTTTTCCCAATGCTTAGCTCCCACTTATAAGTGAGAGCATGTGTATTTGGTTTTCTGTTCTTGTGTTAATCTACTTAGGATAATGGCCTCCACCTTCACCCGTGTTGTTGCAAAGGACATGATTTTGTTCTTTTTTATGGCTGCATAGTATTCCATGGCGTACATATACCACATTTTCTTTATCCAGTCTACCATTGATGGGCACAGAGGTTGATTTCATGTCTTTGGTATTGTAATTAATGCTATGATTAATGTATGTGTGCATTTGTCTTTTTGGGAGAATGATTTATTTTCTTCTGGATATATGCCCAGTGATGGGATTGCTGGGTCAAATGGTAGTTCTGTCTTAAGTTCTTTGAGAAATGTCCAAACTGCTTTCCACAGTGGCTGAACTAATTTACATTCCCACTAACAGTGTGTAAGCCTTCCCTTTTCTCTACAATCTTGCAGTCATCTGTTATTTTTTGACTTTTAAGTAATAACTATTCTGGCTGGTGTAAGATAGTATCTCATTGTGATTTTGATATGCAGGTCTCTGATGATTAGTGATGTTGAGCATTTATTCATATGCCTTTTGGCTACTTGTATGTCTTTTTTTTGAGAAGTGTCTCTTCATGTCCTTTACCCATTTTTAATGGGGTTGTTTTTTGCTTGTTGAATTGTTTAAGTTTCTAAAGATTCTGGATATCATACCTTTGTCATGCATAGTTTGCAAATATTTTCTTTCATTTTGTGGGGTTTCTGTTTACTCTGTTGGTAGGTTTCTTTTTTCTGTGCAGAATTTCTTTAGTTTGATTAGGTCACACTTGTCAAATTTTGGTTTTATTGCAATTGTTTTTGAGGACTTAGTCATAAATTCTTTGCCAACGCCAATTCGAGAAGGGTATTTCCCCACTATCATTCTTCACAGAATTGGAAAAAACAATCCTAAAAATCATATGGAACCAAAAAAGAGACTGGATAGCCAAAGCAAGACTAAGCAAAAGTAACAAATCTGGAGGCACCATATTACCTGATTTCAAACTATACTAAAAGACCATAGTCACCAAAACAGCATGGTACTGGTATAAAAATAGGCACATAGGCTAATGGAACAGAACAGAGAACCCAGAAATAAACCAAAATACTTACAGACAACTGATCTCTGACAAAGCAAACAAAAACATAAAATGGAGAAAGGACAACCTTTTCAACAAATGGTACTGGGATAATTGGCTAGCCACATTTAGGAGAATGAAACTGGATCCTCATCTCTCACCTTATACAAAAATCAACTCAAGATGGATTCAGGACTTAAATCTAAGACCTAAAAGTATAAAAATTCTAGTAGATAACATTGTAAAAACCCTTCTAGACATTGGCTTAGGCAAGGATTTTATGACCAAGAACTCAAAAGCAAATACAGTAAAAATAAAGATAAATAGTTGGGACTTAATTAAACTTAAGAGTTTTTGCATGGCAAAAGGAACAGTTAGCAGAGTAAACAGACAACCCACAGAGTGGGAAAAAATATTCACAACCTATACATCTGACAGAGGACTAATATCCAGAATCTACAACAAACTCAAACAAATCAGCAAGAAAATAAAATCCCATCAAAAAGTGGGCTAAGGACATGAAGAGACAGTTCCCAAAATATGATATACAATTGGCCAAAAAACATATGAAAAAATGCTGAACATCACTAATGATCAGGAAAACACAAATTAAAACCACAATGCAATACCACCTTACTCCTGCAGGAATGGCCATAATAAAAAAAAGATAAAAAATAAATGGTAGATGTTGGTGTGGATGCAGTGAACAGGGAGCACTTCTGCACTGCTGGTGGGAATGTAAACTAGTACAACCACTGTGGAAAAGAGTGTAGAGAGTCCTTAAAGAACTAAAAGTAGAACTACCATTTGCTCCAGTAATCCCACTACTGGGTACCTACCCAGAGGAAAAGAAGTCATTATACAAAAAAGATACTTGCACATGCATGTTTATAGCTGCACAATTCACAATTGCAAAAATGTGGAACCAATCTAAATGCCCATCAATCAACGAGTGGATAAATGGTATGTGTGTGTGTATGTGTATACTATATATATATGTAGTATATACATATATATACACAAATCTGATATTGGTCTATTCAGCGTTTCAATTTATTTAGATTCAATTTTGAATTTGATATTGGTCTGTTTGAAGTTTCAATTTCTTTCTGATTCAATCTTGAGAGGTTGTGTGTTTCTTTGTTAATTTAGCTAGTGCTCTCTTCATCTTGTTTATCCTTTCGAAGAAATAATTTTTGGTTTCATTGATCCTTTGGATGGATTTATGTCTCAGTTTCATTTAGTTCTGCTGTGATTTTAGTTATGTTTTTTCTTCTGATGGCTTTGGGATTAGTATGCTCTTATTTTTCTAGTCCCTCTAGGTGTCATGTTACATCATTGATTTGAGATCTTTTTAAATTCTTGGTATAGGTGTTTAGTACTATAAACTTTTTTTTAAAATAAGTTCTAGGGTACATGCACACAACGTGCAGATTTGTTACATATGTACACAAGTGCCATGTTGGTGTGCTGCACCCATTAACTCGTCATTTACATTAGGTATATCTCCTAATGCTATCCCTTCCCCCTGCCCCCTCACTACAGTAGGACCCAGTGTGTGATGGAATGTGATGATCTCCAAGTGATCTCATTGTTCAATTCCCACCCATGAGTGAGAACACGTGGTATTTGGTTTTCTGTTCTTGTGATAGTTTGCTGAGAATGATGGTTCCCAGCTGCATCCATGTCCCTACAAAGGATACAAACCCATCCTTTTTTATGGCTGCATAGTATTCCATGGTGTATATGTGCCACATTTTCTTAATCCAGTCTGTCACTGATGGACATTTGGGTTGATTCCAAGTCTTTGCTATTGTGAATAGTGCTGCAATAAACATATGTGTGCATGTGTCTTTATAGCAGCATGATTTATAATCCTTTGGGTATATACCCAGTAATGTGATGGCTGGGTCATATGGTATTTCTAGTTCTAGATCCTTGAGGAATCGCCATACTGTTTTCCAAAATGGTTGAACTAGTTTACAATCCCACCAACAATGTAAAAGTGTTCCTATTTCTCCATATCCTCTCCAGCATCTGTTGTTTCCTGATTTTTTAATGATTGCCATTCTAACTGGTGTGAGATGGTATCTCATTGGGGGTTTGATTTGCATTTCTCTGATGGCAAGTGATGATGAGCATTTTTTCATGTGTCTGTTGGCTGTATGAATGTCTTCTTTTGAGAAGTGTCTGTTCATATCATTTGCCCACTTTTTGATGGGGTGGTTTGTTTTTTTCTTGTAAATTTGCTTGAGTTCTTTGTAGGTTCTGGATATTAGCCCTTTGTCAGATGAGTAGATTGCAAAAATTTTCTCCCATTCTGTAGGTTGCCTGTTCACTCTGATGGTAGTTTCTTTTGTTGTGCAGAAGCTCTTTAGTTTATTAGATCCCATTTGTCAATTTTGGCTTTTGTTGCCATTGCTTTTGGTGTTTTAGACATGAAGTCCTTGCCCATGCCTATGTCCTGAATGGTATTACCTAGGTTTTCTTCTAGGATTTTGTATGGTTTTAGGTCTAACATTTAAGTCTTTAATCCATCTTGAATTAATTTTCGTATAAGGAGTTAGAAAAGGATCCAGTTTCAGCTTTCTACTTATGGCTAGCGAATTTTCCCAGCACCATTTATTAAATAGGGAATCCTTTCCCCATTTCTTGTTTTTGTCAGGTTTGTCAAAGATCAGATGGCTGTAGATGTGTGGTATTATTTCTGAGGGCTCTTATCTGTTCCATTGGTCTATATCTCTGTTTTGTTACCAGTACCATGCTGTTTTGGTTACTGCAGCCTTGTAGTATAGTTTGAAGTCAGGTAGCGTGATGCCTCTAGCTTTGTTCTTTTGACTTAGGATTGTCTTGGCAATGCAGGCTTTTTTTTTGGTTCCATATGAACTTTAAAGCAGTTTTTTTCTAATTCTGTGAAGAATATCATTGGTAGCTTGATGGGGATGGCATTGAATCTATAAATTACCTTGGGCAGTATGGCCATTTTCATGATATTGATTCTTCCTATCCGTGAGCATGGTATGTTCTTCCATTTGTTTGTGTCCTCTTTTATTTCACTGAGCAGTGGTTTGTAGTTCTCCTTGAAGAGGTCCTTTACATCCCTTGTAAGTTGGATTCCTAGGTATTTTATTCACTTTGAAGCAATTGTGAATGGAAGTACATTCATGATTTGACTCTCTGTTTGTCTGTTACTGGTGTATAAGAATGCTTGTGATTTTTGCACATTAATTTTGTATCCTGAGACTTTGCTGAAGTTGCTTATCAGCTTAAGGAGATTTTGGGCTGAGACAATGGGGTTTTCTAAATATACAATCATGTCATCTGCAAACAGGGACAATTTGACTTCCTCTTTTCCTAACTGAATACCCTTGATTTCTTTCTCTTGCCTAATTGCCCTAGCCAGAACTTCCAACACTATGTTGAATAGGAGTGGTGAGAGAGGGCATCCCTGTCTTGTGCCAGTTTTCAAAGGGAATTTTTCCAGTTTTTGCCCATTCAGTATGATATTGGCTGTGGGTTTGTCATAAATAGCTCTTATTGTTTTCAGATATATTCCATCAATACCGAATTTATTGAGAGTTTTTAGCATGAAGGGCTGTTGAATTTTGCGGAAGGCCTTTTCTGCATCTATTGAGATAATCATGTGGTTTTTGTCTTTGGTTCTGTTTATGTGCTGGATTACATTTATTGATTTGCGTATGTTGAACCAGCCTTGCATCCCAGGGATGAAGCCCACCTGATTATGGTGGAGAAGCTTTTTGATGTGCTGGTGGATTCGGTTTGCCAGTATTTTATTGAGGATTTTTGCATCAATGTTCATCAGGGATATTGGTATAAAATTCTCTTTTTTTGTTGTATCTCTGTCAGGCTTTGGTATCAGGATGATGTTGGCCTCGTAAAATGAGTTAGGGAGGATTCCCTCTTTTTCTATTGATTAGAATCATTTCAGAAGGAATAGTACCAACTCCTCCTTGTACCTCTGGTAGAATTCGGCTGTGAATCCATCTGGTCCTGGACTTCTTTTGGTTGGTAGGCTATAAATTATTGCCTCAATTTCAGAGCCTGCTATTGGTCTATTCAGGGATTCAACTTCTTGCTGGTTTAGTCTTGGGAGGTTATATGTGTCCAGGAATTTATCCATATCTTCTATATTTTGGATTTTATTTGAGTAGAGGTGTTTATAGTATTCTCTGATGGTAGTTTGTATTTCTGTGGTATCGGTGGTGATATCCCCTTTATCGTTTTTTTATTGCATCTATTTGATTCTTCTCTCTTTTCCTCTTTATTAGTCTCGCTAGCCGTCTATCAATTTTGTTGATCTTTTCAAATAACCAGCTCCTGGATTCATTGCTTTTTTGAAGGATTTTTTGTGTCTCTCTCTTTCAGTTCTGCCCCAATCTTAGTTATTTCTTACTTTCTGTTAGCTTTTGAACGTGTTTGCTCTTGCTTCTCTAGTTGTTTTAATTGTAATGTTAGGGTGTCAATTTTAGATCTTTCCTGCTTTCTCTTGTGGACATTTAGTGCTATAAATTTCCCTCTACACACTGCTTTAAATGTGTCCAAGATATTCTGGTATGTTGTGTCTTTGTTCTCTTTGGTTTCAAAGAACATCTTTATTTCTGCCTTCATTTTGTTATGTACCCAGTAGTCATTCAGGAGCAGGTTGTTCAGTTTCCAAGTCGTTGAGTGGTTTTGAGTGAGTTTCTTAGTCCTGAGTTCTAGCTTGATTGCACTGTGGTCTGAGAGACAGTTTGTAATAATTTCTGTTCTTTTACATTTGCTGAGGAGTGCTTTACTTCCAACTATGTGGTCAATTGTGGAATAAGTGTGATGTGGTGCTGAGAAGAATGTATATTCTGTTGATTTGGGGTGGAGAGTTCTGTAGATGTCTATTAGGTCCACTTGGTGCAGAGTTGAGTTCAATTCCTGGATATCCTTGTTAACTTTCTGTCTCATTGATCTGTCTAATGTTGACAGTAGGGTGTTAAAGTCTCCCATTATTATTGTATGGGAGTCTAAGTCTCTTTGTAAGTCTCTAAGGACTTGCTTTATGAATCTGGGTGCTCCTGTAATTGGTGCATATATATTTAGGATAGTTAGCTTTTCCTGATGAATTGATCCCTTTTCCATTATGTAATGGCCTTCTTTGTCTCTTTTGATCTTTGATGGTTTAAAGTCTGTTTTATCAGAGACTAGGATTGCCACCCCTGCTTTTTTTTTGTTTTCCATTTGCTTGGTAGGTCTTCCTCCATCCCTTTATTTTGAGTCTATGTGTGTCTCTGCCTGTGAGGTGGGTCTCCTGAATACAGCAAACTGATGGGTCTTGACTCTTTATCCAATTTGCCAGTCCATGTCTTTTAATTGGACCATTTAGTCCATTTACATTTAAGGTTAATATTGTTATGTGTGAACTTGATCCTGTCATTATGATATTAGCTGGTTATTTTGCTCAGTAGTTGATGCAGTTTCTTCCTAGCGGCAATGGACTTTACATTTTAACACGTTTTTGCAATGGCTGGTACCAGTTGTTCCTTTTCATGTGTAGTGCTTCCTTCAGGATCTCTTGTAGGGCAGGCCTGGTGGTGACAAGATCTCTAAGCATTTGCTTATCTGTAAAGGATTTTATTTCTCCTTCACTTATGAAACTTAGTTTGGCTGGATATGAAATTCTGGGTTGAAAATTCTTTTCTTTAAGAATGTTGAATATTGGCCCCCAACTCTCTTCTGGCTTGGAGAGTTTCTGCTGAGAGATCTGATGTTAGTCTGATGGGCTTCCCTTTGTGTGTAACCCGACCTTTTTCTCTGGCTGCCCTTAACATTTTTTCCTTCATTTCAACTTTGGTGAATCTGACAATTATGTGTCTTAGAGTTGCTCTTCTCAAGGAGTATCTTTGTGGCGTTCTCTGTATTTCCTGAATTTGAATGTTGGCCTGCCTTACTAGATTGGGGAAGTTCTCCTGGATGATATCCTGCAGTGTTTTCCAACTTGTTACCTGTCACTTTCAGGCACACCAGTCAGAGGTAGATTTGGTCTTTTCACATAATCCCATACTTCTTGGTGGCTTTGTTCATTTCTTTTTACTCTTTTTTCTCTACACTTCTCTTCTTGCTTCATTTCATTCATTTGATCTTCAATCACTGATACTCTTTCTACCAGTTGATCAAGTCGGTTACTGAAGCTTGTGCATTTGTCATGTATTTCTCATGTTATGGTTTTCATCTCTATCAGTTCTTTTAAGGTCTTCTCTGCATTGATTATTCTAGTTATCCATTCATCCATTCTTTTTTCAAGGTTTTTAGTTTCTCTGTGCTGGTTATGTAGTTCCTCCTTTAGCTCTGAGAAGTTCGATCGACTGAAGCCTTCTTCTCTCAACTCGTCAAAGTCATTCTCTGTCCAGCTTTGTTCCGTTGCTGGCGATGAGCTGCGTTCCTTTGGAGGGGGTGATGCACTCTGTGTTTTTGAATTTCCAGCTTTTCTGCACTGCTTTTTCCTGATCTTTGTGGTTTTATCTGCCTTTGGTCTTTGATGATGGTGACGAACTAATGGGGTTTTGGTGTGGGTGTCCTTTCTGTTTGTTTTCCTTCTAACAGTCAGGACCCTCAACTGTAGGTTTGTTGGAGTTTGCTTGAGGTCCACTCCAGACGCTGTTTGCCTGGGTATCAGCAGCGGAGGCTGCAGAAGATAGAATATTACTGAACAGTGAGTGTTGCTGTCTGATTTTTGCTCTGGAAGCTTTGTCTCAGGGGTGTAACCCACCATGTGAGGTGTGAGGTGTCGGTCTGCACCTAGTAGGGGATGTCTCTCAGTTAGGCTACTCAGGGGTCAGGGACCCACTGGAGCAGGCAGTCTGTCCATTCTCAGATCTCAGCCTCCGTGCTGGGAGATCCACTGCTCTCTTCAAAGCTATCATACAGGGGCATTTACCCCTGCCGAGGTTTCTGCTGCTTTTTGTTTAGGTATGCCCTGTCCCCAGAGGAGTGCAGTATAAACTTTTAACATTGGTTCTGCTCCATCCCATATATTTTGTATGTGTCTCTATTTTCATTTATTTCAAGAATTTTTTTTCACTTCTGCCTTAATTTTTTTTATTTAACCAAAAGTTATTCAGGAGCAAGTTGTTTAATTTCCATGTCATTGTGTGGTTTTAAGAGATCTTCATGGTATTGATTTTTATTTTTATTCCACTGTGGACTGAGAGTATGGTTGGTATGATATTGATTTTCTTGAACTTACTGAGATTTAATTTATGGCTGAGTCTGTGGTTGATCTCAGAGTAGCATGCAATATTTTAACACTTTCTTATATTGATTATGTGTTATTTCAGCCATATCAGAAATGTATACAACAAATAATTATTTTGCCAATAGAAATGCAAGTTTAGAAGGATCAAATGACTCATTAATGATTTCATTGTCAGTAATTGAGCTCTTATTGGTAGCTAAGTATCAGTGATAAGAAGTTTTGTTTATGAATTAACTACTTTCCTTCATTTTCCTGATAAAATTCTACTTATGTTACAAAAGCACAGCTTAGATTTACTTTCTTGATGAAACCTTCCCGGGTCCTCCTAGGCAGACTTACATAGCCTTCCTCTAAGTTATTGTCACATCTTGTAAAGCATATTCGTTATATAACTGGTTGTATCAGTTGTGCATTATGATTGTGATGATATTCTACTTAGATTCAACAGTCCATGAGGACAGAAGTCATACTATTTCATCTATGATTCCTCAAGCCTATACAGTACACGGCCCTCAGTAACGCTCAATAAATTGTTGTTGGGTAAATGAATGAATAAATGCCCAAGTACATGACTATATGGATTCATCATTAAAATTTTTGGTGGGTGCAGAAGTATATTTTTTGGTTTTAGAAAGCTTCCCAATATATAAATAAACTTTTGCTAAAACAAAAACAAAACTAAGCGAAACAACCCTTTAATTTAGAGTCTGCAAATATAGGCACTATAGTGGAACAAACTATGGACCAAAGGCCAAGTTATGCAACTAACTGGGTGAATGACAGGTCAACTTTTATGGGCCTCTATATTTTTTTTCTACAAAATAAGGAAATCATGGTATGGAAAACATTACAAAGGTGGTATTTTAATAAGTAAAATTTGAAAATCATTTGAAAATGATTTGATCTTCAATCGCTGATACTCTTTCTACCAGTTGATCGACTCAGTTACTGAAGCTTGTGCATTTGAAAATGATTTTCAAATTTTACTTATTAAAATACCCACACACTTTATGGAAGTGGGTATAATAAGCAGTACTGTAGTGGTTTTCAAGCTTTTCTTTTTAAGTGGCAGAACTTCTTGTGAAGTAAAATCTTACACCAAGTTCCAGAATGTAAAATAGTTGAAAATTGAGATGTTGTAGCTGCTAAGTCTCTTTGTCCTCTAATAGTTGTCCCTTCTGGTCTCTCACTTCCTGCATATCAAATGTATTAGGTGCTTGTCAAATTTCATGAATGAGTTCATTCTTAGGGCAAAGCTTATATGCACCCAATACAGCAGCAACCAGATTTATAAAGCAAGTCCTTAGAGACCTAAAAAGAGGCTTAGACTCCCAAACGACAATAATAGGAGACTTTAACACCCCACTGTCAACATTAGACAGATCAACAAGACAGAAAGTTAAAAAGGATATCCAGGAATTGAACTCAGCTCTGCACCAAGTGGACCTAATAGACATCTACAGAACTCTCCACCCCATATCAACAGAATATACATTCTTCTCAGCACCATATCACACTTATTCCACAATTGACCACATAGTTGGAAGTAAAGCACTCCTCAGCAAATGTAAAAGAACAGAAATTATTACAAACTGTCTCTCAGACCACAGTGCAATCAAACTAGAACTCAGGACTAAGAAACTCACTCAAAACCGCTCAACTACATGGAAACTGAACAACCTGCTCCTGAATGACTACTGGGTACATAACGAAATGAAGGCAGAAATAAAGATGTTCTTTGAAACCAAAGAGAACAAAGACACAACATATCAGAATATCTTGGACACATTTAAAGCAGTGTGTAGAGGGAAATTTATAGCACTAAATGTCCACAAGAGAAAGCAGGAAAGATCTAAAATTGACACCCTAACATTACAATTAAAACAACTAGAGAAGCAAGAGCAAACACGTTCAAAAGCTAACAGAAAGTAAGAAATAACTAAGATTGGGGCAGAACTGAAAGAGAGAGACACAAAAAATCCTTCAAAAAAGCAATGAATCCAGGAGCTGGTTATTTGAAAAGATCAACAAAATTGATAGACGGCTAGCGAGACTAATAAAGAGGAAAAGAGAGAAGAATCAAATAGATGCAATAAAAAAACGATAAAGGGGATATCACCACCGATACCACAGAAATACAAACTACCATCAGAGAATACTATAAACACCTCTACTCAAATAAAATCCAAAATATAGAAGATATGGATAAATTCCTGGACACATATAACCTCCCAAGACTAAACCAGCAAGAAGTTGAATCCCTGAATAGACTAATATCAGGCTCTGAAATTGAAACTATAATTAATAGCCTACCAACCAAAAGAAGTCCAGGACCAGATGGATTCACAGCCGAATTCTACCAGAGGTACAAGGAGGAGTTGGTACCATTCCTTCTGAAACGATTCTAATCAATAGAAAAAGAGGGAATCCTCCCTAACTCATTTTACGAGGCCAACATCATCCTGATACCCAAGCCTGGCAGAGACACAGCAAAAAAAGACAATTTTAGACCAATATCCCTGATGAACATCGGTGCAAAAATCCTCAATAAAATACTGGCAAACTGATTCCAGCAGCACATCAAAAAGCTTCTCCACCATAATCAGGTGGGCTTCATCCCTGGGATGCAAGGCTGGTCCAACATACACAAATCAGTAAATGTAATCCAGCGTATAAACAAAACCAAAGACAAAAACCACATGATTATCTCAATAGATGCAGAAAAGGCCTTCCACAAAATTCAACAGCCCTTCATGCTAAAAACTCTCAATAAATTGACGGGACATATCCTAAAAACGATAAGAGCTAATTATGATGAACCCACAGCCAATATCATACTGAACGGGCAAAAACTGGGGGCATTTCCTTTGAAAACTGGCACAGGACAGAGATGCCCTCTCTCACCACTCCTATTCAACATAGTATTGGAAGTTCTGGCCAGGGCAATCAGGCAGGAGAAAGAAATAAAGGCTGTTCAATTAGGAAAAGAGGAAGTCAAATTGTCCCTGTTTGCAGATGACATGATTGTATATTTAGAAAACCCCATCGTCTCAGCCCCAAATCTCCTTAAGCTGATAAGCAACTTCAGCAAAGTCTCAGGATGCAAAATCAATGTGCAAAAGTCACAAGCATTCACACCAATAACAGACAAACAGAGAGCCAAATCATGTGTGAACTCCCATTCACAATTGCTTCAAATAGAATAAAATACCTAGGAATCCAACTTACAAGGGATGTGAAGGTCCTCTTCATGGAGAACTGTAAACCACTGCTCAACAAAATAAAAGAGGACACAAATAAATGGAAGAACATTCTATGCTCATAGATAGAAAGAATCAATATTGTGAAAATGGCCATACTGCCCAAGGTAATTTATAGATTCAATGCCATCCCCATCAAGCTACCAATGACTTTCTTCAGAGAACTGGAAAAACGACTTTAAAGTTCATATGGAACCAAAAAAGAGCCCGCATTGCCAATTCTGTCCTAGACCAAAAGAACAAAGCTGGAGGCATCACACTACCTGACTTCAAACTATACTACAAGGCTACAGTAACCAAAACAGCATGGTGCTGGTATCAAAACAGAGATATAGACCAATGGAACTGAACAGAGTCCTCACAAATAATATTACACATCTATAGCCATCTGATCCTTGACAAACCTGACAAAAACAAGCAATGGAGAAAGGATTCCCTATTTAATAAATGGTGCTGGGAAAACTGGCTAGCCATATGTAGAAAGCTGAAACTGGATCCCTTCCTTACACCTTATACAAAAATTAATTCAAGATGGATTAAAGACTTAAATGTTAGACCTAAAACCATAAAAACCCTAGAAGAAAACCTAGGCAATACAATTCAGGCCATAGGCAGGGGCAAGGACTTCATGTCGAAAACACCAAAAGCAGTGGCAACAAAAGCCAAAATTGACAAATAGGATCTAATTAAACTAAAGAGCTTCTGCACAGCAAAAGAAACTACCATCAGAGTGAACGGGCAACCTACAGAATGGGAGAAAATTTTTGCAATCTACTCATCTGACAAAGGGCTAATATCCAGAATCTACAAAGAACTTAAACAAATTTACAAGAAAAAAACAAACAACCCCATCAAAAAGTGGGTGAAGGATATGAACAGACACTTCTCAAAAGAAGGCATTTATGCAGCCTACAGACACATGAAAAACTGCTCATCATCACTGGCCATCAGAGAAAATGCAAATCAAAACCACAATGAGATACCATGTCACAGCAGTTAGAATGACGATCATTAAAAAGTCAGGAAACAACAGGTGCTGGAGAGGATGTGGAGAAACAGGAACACTTTTATACTGTTGGTGGGACTGTAAACTAGTTCAATAATTGTGGAAGACAGTGTGGCGATTCCTCAATGATCTGGAACTAGAAATACCATTTGACCCAGCCATCCCATTACTGGATATATGCCCAAAGAATTATAAGTCATGCTGCTCTAAAGACACATGCACACATATATTTATTGCAGCACTGTTCACAATAGCAAAGACTTGGAACCAATCCAAATATCCATCAAAGATAGACTGGATTAAGAAAAGGTCACGCATATACACCATGGAATACTATGCAGCCATAAAAAAGGATGAGTTCATGTCCTTTGTAGGGACATGGATGAAACTGGAAACCATCATTCTCAGCAAACTATCACAAGGACAAAAAAACAAACACTGCATGTTCTCACTCATAGGTGGGAATTGAACACTGAAAACACTTGGACACAGGAAGGCGAACATCACACACCAAGGCCTGTTATGGGATGGGGGTAGGGGGGAGGGATAGCTTTAGGAGATATACCTAATGTAAATGACGAGTTAATGGGTGCAGCACACCAACATGGCACATGTATACATATGTAACAAACCTGCACGTGGTGCACATGTACCCTAGAACTTAAAGTATAATTAAAAAAAAAAAAAAAGTAAAAACTAAAACAACAACAACAAAATAAAGAAAGGAAGAAAGAAAGAAAAAGAAAGGAAGGAAGGAAGGAAGGAAGGAAGGAAGGAAGGAAGAAAAAAAGAAAACAAGCAAGCAAGCCTGGGCAATATGATGAAACCCATCTCTTCAAAATACACACACACACACACACACACACACATATTAGCCAGGTGTGGGAGTGTGCACCTGTGCTCCCAGCTAATTTGAGAGGCTGATGTGGGAGGTTCAGTTGAGCCCATGAGGTCGAGGCTGCAGTGAGCTGTGTTTGTGCCTGGGCATAGAGCAAGAGCCTGTCTCAAAATAATTTTTAAAAAATTTAAAAAAATAAATAAGGAAATGATAGTTTCTAAATATGAAGATACTTAAAGACCAATAAAAATGTATTTCTCTCTTCCTTTATGTTCTATCAAAACAATATTATGTGGCATTCTAGTATTACCACAAGAATTTCAGTCTTCTGCTTTTGACATTGTTTCTTTTTACATGCTTGTTTTTCATATGTCCACATAGACCTGAATCCCCTGACATTTTAATAGAGCTGGGACAGAGAGGCCCAAATTAGATGTTACTTCTAGGTAGGGAATCACTAGCAGACTTCATAAACCAATTATATTTCAGTTAAGCCAGTAAATATTAGGCCATTAATTCATTTAAAGTCCTGGGAAGATTTCTCACATTTTTGTGATCTTCCTCTTATGAAGTCTGTAATGATGTAGTATTTATATTTCTGATAAAGGAACGCACAGAAATTTTGTGTGCTTGCTTGCTTAAAACAAGAATGAACTGCCATCCTTTGTTGTTTCAGTCTTCTTCACAAGAAACGAAAACTTAGTTACTTGATGATGAGTGTCTGGGATTTTTGAGTCTAAAAAGAAGACTTAGACCAAATTCCTGTCTGTGTCTCATATACCCCATGAAACATGTTTGAACAGCACTGTACAGGTGAACAATTTTTAAAAGTCTAGAGACATAGCACTTGTGAATGAATGTCAAGCGTCTTCTCTATTAATTTAAAAAAAATTAGTATTGTATTGAAGCCTAACTTAGAAGAAAAAATACTTGGTGAATTCTTGTTGAAGCATAAGATAAACAGAGACAAATTATTATGCTTTTTAAGTTATGTTTTAGATATACAGTTTTATACACACAATCTACGTTTTCCAATTTAATGTAAATTTCTATGAGATTACATAAAAGAGTAGCTGTTCATGGGCCCCATATGTTCTGCCAACTGCATATCTCTTTTTTTTTGTTTCATCATTTAAAAAATCTTCTGATTCCTTTCTTGTTCTGAAATACCACTTTTATTCCCACTTATCCTGTTTCTTGGCCCCTACCCATCCTCATTTGCTGCTTGTTCTCTGATAAATAATGCTTATTTGCTGCTTCCAAGTGGCAGCAGAGGTAATGGTTGATTTCATGAGCTCTGCAGGCATAGTGCCTGGGTGTGAATCCTGTCTCCCTGCCTTTTCCTAGATTAGTGAGCTTAGATGAGTCATTCACCCTTTCTGGGCCTCAGAATTCTCCCCTGAAAAATGGAGATAAAAATAGTTGTGAGAATTACATGAGATGATAGATTTAGGGACTATAGAATAGTGCCTGCCATAAAGCTATTCATATCTCTGTCAGAAGAGTAGGAATATGTATCCTGTCAATATAGCTGACATTTGCAGTTTACCAGGCATTCTGATTCTGTTTCCTGCCCCCTCCTATCTGCTGCTTTTGAATTATCACACTTTCAGGGAATCTAGCAAGAGGCCTCAA
Source organism: Macaca nemestrina (assembly GCF_043159975.1). Classification (NCBI taxonomy): domain Eukaryota; kingdom Metazoa; phylum Chordata; class Mammalia; order Primates; family Cercopithecidae; genus Macaca; species Macaca nemestrina. The sequence continues at coordinate 167,703,633 of NC_092125.1, read as the reverse complement.
GCCTATCTAGTCTACTCATTCAAACATTTTCCAGCAAATATTTATTGCTTGGCACAAGAGATATAGTGGTTGGCGGTTCTCTCTCTGAGCTTCTGGGAGGCATAAACCTATTCATTCATACAAACAAATATGTAATTGTGAAAAATACTGTGAATGGAAAAATAATGTGATGATACCTTCTTACAAGAAGGGGAAGTCCATAAAGGCTTTTCTGAACAAATGACATCAAAGCTGAAGGCTGAAGAATGGGTTAGCCAGGCAAAGTTGAAGACATGTTACAGTGTAGGAAAAGTTCAGAGACAAGAAAGGCATGCTGGATACACTGTAAAACCAGTCACTGTAAAACCAGTCGAACTAAAGCTAAATGAGTTACAGGGGAGAGTGATGTGGCATAAGCATAAGGTGGGGAAGCAAGTGGAAGCCAGAATAGGAAGTTGAGGCTTAAAAGTCAAGCAGGGACCAGATCTGTAGGGACTTGTATGATTAATCTTCATATTAAGAGTTTTGCATTATCCTAAAAATTACAGAAAGCATGAAGAATGCAAAGCTGGGGATTAATATAAGGAATTTTGCATATTTAAAAGATCACACTGGAGAACAGAGAGAGGAGGACTGGAAGGACTTCTTTCTTTGTTCCTTAGTTACAGTACCTGGGAAAGGACAGTAGCCTCCTCAACGAAGCTTTCCTTGATAACATCTTGCCCATAGAGGTGGCCTTCACTCATTTTTTCATCTGATTAACCCATGATCTATTGCACTTCTCACACTGCACTGTGAACCTGGCACAGGCCAAGGTGTTCAGTATTGTAGGATGAATAAGCATTGATTCTCCTCTCCTAAGATGAGACAGGGGCATTTTAAGGTCAAGGACTATATATATTTTCATCTTTGTATTAGCCACGGCATCTAGCAAATCCCTACCACATGTTGGGCTCTCAATCTTTTGTTGATGTTGAGAAATCAAATGAAAAGTGTTTTTTGATGATGGATGGAAATAGGGGTTTTGGATCATGGATGCAATTTAATTTTTTGTACTCTCATTGAAAGTTGGTAATATTAATTGAGATCTAGAGTGGCTGTTACTAAATACCTCTGAGGGTAGCATTAGAAGATCTCAATTTGGGCCGGGCGCGGTGGCTCAGGCCTGTAATCCCAGCACTTTGGGAGGCCGAGTCGGGCAGATCACGATGTCAGGAGATCGAGACCATCCTGGCTAACACGGTGAAATCCCGTCTCTACTAAAAATACAAAAAAAAAAAAAAAAAAAAAAAAAAAAAAAAAAAAAATTAGCCGGGCGTGGTGGCGGGCGTCTGTAGTCAGCTACTTGGTGGCTGAGGCAGGAGAATGGCGTGAACCCGGGAGGCGGAGCTTGCAGTGAGGGAAGATCAGGACACTGCACTCCAGCCTGGGGGCGACAGAGCGAGACTCCGTCTCAAAAAAAAAAAAAAAAAAAAAAAAAATCGAAATTTGAGAATGAGCACATACCCAACAAATACTTACTAAATTAATTGAATGTGTTTCAGCCATACTTGCCTTTTACATCTGTTTGTAGATCCGTGGTTTATTTTAGGAGACGGAAAAAATTCCCTAATCCATCCTCAACCTCCTCTAATGCCATCTTCACTTTGGCACAGTGGTAACTCAGAGATGAAAACTCTCAGGTGTGGAGAGAGCTTGCAATACCAGGTTATTAATAGATTTGAATACAGGGCTTTTTTTGTTGTTGTTGTTATTTTCCTTTTGTTTAAGATGAAACAAAAAATGGCTGAAACGAAAGTGATTTGTGGTGTTTTAAACTATAAGAGATTAAGCAGTGGCTACTTTATTTTAGACTAAGAAAAATAATTCAACTCTTTAAAACTTTCCACTTAGTATTTACTGCAGGGAAATTCACTAAGAAATTCATTAAGGCATTATTTACACAAGCAGAAACATGGGATTCGTTGTCACTTTCTCTCTGTTGTGTTATTGTTGAAAATTAGCATTCAGCTCAGCAAATTGAATACTAAGAATTCTTTTTTTTGTCACCATGTGTATTGATTTCAAATTTATGCCCGATTAGTAATTTACAAAGAACATATTTTATAGTAGAAATTGGTTTAAGTGGTTGTTCTGGAAACATGGGTTTTACTCAAAGCAGCATTTAGCCTTGCTACTTTGCGTTTTGATGACTGTTTAAAAGGATGCCATTATCTCTTCGTTACTTATTGTTCTCTCAGGATAAGCTAATGGTTTAAGTTCATATTAATTCCTAGCACTTTTCAATTTTTATCTCAAAAGTCCTTGATACTTACTACTTAATTGAAAAAACTGATTCTTCTCTCTCAGCAATGTTTATATCTAAATATTGAGCAACTTTACAAATAAAATGACCTTTCTTATTACACATACTTTTTTTTCCCTCAAATTTACTTGCTCTTTATTGTTTGCATCATACAACTTCAAAAATTTTGGGGAGGAAGCACATTTGTCTCTGTTTATCTCCGTCATATTAAAATCAGAAAGCAGCAATAACTGGGTACAACAGTCCTGAATTTCTAAAAGTGTGATGAGAGCAGTAGATGAAAATTAAAGGGGAAAGTCTAATATTTTATGTATCAAATTCTGGATATGTTTATCTAATTGTTGAGTCTTGAGAGTTGTTTTTTATAGTTTGTGTTTATTTCTGCTAGTTTTCTGGAATTTCATTGGTTTCATAAAGTTTATGGATGATTATACTCCAGTCCCTTTATTTGACAATTGAGGAAACCGAAGTCCCAGAGCTAAGTGGATAGCTATAGCTAGGTGGATGTAGGGGCTGGGAGTGGAGATAGCAGTTCAGGCTCTGCTTTGTTCAGCAAGTCTTCCTTCAGTTCACAGTACATTATATGCTAGCACAAACAGAAAACCTTTGTTTTCTTGAACTAAACCTTAATGTTAGTTATAAAAGTCAAGATCCCATGGTTTAGTTTTGAGGTTCTTAGACATTTATACTTTATGAATTGTTAAAATTTCCAAAGAATTAGGAGACTGACATAGAATTGCCAATTTTTAGTTTTCTCAGTTCAGAACATTAAGAAACAAAGCAAAAATACACCATTGCCTCATTATATTATTGTCATTTCATAAAGGGACATTTTCTCATCTAAAAGAAGATGAGTAGGACATTTCCTGTTAAGCTAGAAAGGACAACTGTAACCCAAAACAGTGAACTAGAAGCCATCAAACTATCCACGTTCTGTAAGGATAGACATACACAAGTGTGGTCTGGTGCCTCGCTCCGAGGCAGAGGCAGCTAGTTGGGTTCTGATTCTAATCCTCATCCTGGCAACCTCTGAACTCTCATGTATATAGACTCTAGATGGGGAGAGGAGGTGTTGGAGAAGTGCGTTATTGGCCTACTGAAAATGAAGAACCATTTCTAGGACAGAAGTACCTTCGACAAAGGACAGGCTAACTTCTGTATCCCTTAGGCTCCAGTTAGGAAAACAAAGGATTTAATACAAGCAATTTGTCCATTCTCCTGGAAGAATAAAGAAGGTCTCCTCTCTCCAAGTCTCTTCAAGTCTCCCACCAGTGATTTCCATTGTCAACACCTAAAGGTAGCCACCTAGATAGAGAATCTGTTAAATGTAGTTTGCAATGTAGTCTGTAATGTAGTTTGATTCACATAGCAGAATTTAGAATGATTGGCTTAGGGCTGCAAGACATTGGTAAATAACTGACAGTATCTTTTCTCTCCATTGATCACTTATGTAGAAGAATTTTGTGCTTTTATGAGAAGGAGAAAGAGAAGTGGAGAGATACAGCAGGGAACAGAGAAGAAACAGCAGTAAAGTAGCATATACATTTAGGTGTATCTGTACATTTAGTATACATACATTTAGTGTATATATTTAGTGTGACCAGGATGCTTGAGCTTATTCTAGATCAAGTGGACATGCAGCTTGAGTCATCATGTCATTATTCCAATCAAGAGAGTAGACTATCAGGCAAGGGGACCTCACCAACAAGAGTTTCAATATGTGCCAATGAGGGTGGAACTGAGGAGACGAGCTAAGTTACTTCTCTCCAGTGTGAAAGCTCCTACTGCCCCATTAGAGGAAGGGCCTCATCTCAACACCTGCCTTAGAGAAGGCATCAAAGTGAGTCTGATTTTACCAGAGAAGCAGAGATGCTCAAAAAAGGACTGCAATTAAATGCCTAGTTAAGTAAGAAGACTTTTCCCTCTTGTCTTTAATTCTTCTACTCTGCCGCAATATGGAAAGAGCTAGAACCTGAAGATAAAAGTAGGGAGGAAGAATAAAAGAGTAGAACATTCTCTTTTCCCACTCCAAGTCCCAGACACTGACCACTGAATTAAAACAGTTACAAGATGGGAGTTACGGAATCAATCTGAACTGTTGTCAAGGAGGACAGAATAGATTTGATATTACATATGGAAAACAGTTATTGGAGAAAAATGAAGACTACTTCATATCTGTGCTCTACTGAGTTCAGAATGTTCAATAAATCAGTTACATAAGAAATAGAGTGAAAGCTTTTTGAACATCATCTCCAAAATAAAAGATATTTTTTAAATTGGAAAAAAGTAGTATTTTTTAAACTCAAAATATTACTTTTGTTTTTCTCATTTCTGCATGGTTTTGTCTAGCATGTGTCCATGATATAGAATTTTAAAATAATTATCACTATTCATTGAAATTCCTTTTAGCCAAGTGTCACTAGTACTGATAACTCTAACCTGTGAAAGGTGAAATTCACACTATTAACACAGAAGTCAGGGTCTTTTTCCTCATTTTAACCTTTAAATATCTGTTGAGAAAGGGGAAAAGGAAAAGGTGCAATTATATAAAGAATATTCTAGTCTGAATAAAACAGAAAATTATAAAGGACTAATATAAATTTAAAAGCATCTTTTAAGTGGTTAAATATAAAACCACAGGGAAAACTATTAAACATATATCAGAAATGGAATCTGCCATCACATTTATCACCTTAGAAATTTTTAGAAATACTTTGTTTTAATGAAGCATATGGTGTTTTGTTTATTCAGAAGCAAATTTTATAAGGGACAATAATCTCAGATTAAGAGAACCTGATCTGTCCTCTCACTTACAGCATTTGCCTTAAATATGAGGTATTTAAAAACTTTAGTATCTTTTAATATCACTTATTTTTGTCCTTACACTAGCAGGGAGCATGGCTCCAGGAAACTGATCAACTTAACTTGTATTACCAACATCAGAAAAAAAAGATACAAAAACCATTTCACTTAGTTTCACCTTGAAAAGATGTAAATAAGACCCAATCAGCTGTACAGTGATAGGTTAATAGTCTTGGTTTTAGAACAAGAATGTTCTGGTCTTAACCAGCAGAGTGCATGCCTTTGGGCAGGTTTCATTACTTTTCCCAAGACATGATGCCCTCACTTGTCTTGATAATTGTGCCTAGCACATTTGGTTGGTTGCTTTTATGATATCATTGAAATCATGTATGTAGAGTGCTTAAAAATGACTCAAGGTAAATCTTCCATCTCTGTTAGCCTAAACAAAAGGCAGCAGAGGTTCCTGAAAAGAATCTCCATTGTCATCTGTGAGTGAGGACACGAAACTATTTCTGACTTACAAAAACAAATTGAGATAATGCTTGCTGACCTTTTCTCAAAGTATCAAAACCAATCTAGATCTCCAAGTAGGTTCTACTCATTTATTCTTTGAATACTTATTTATTGAGAATTGCTTGTGTCAGTCACTGTGCTAGGAACTGAGGGGAGATATTTAACAATTCTGACTATTGTCAAGTTTTGGAAGCAGGTCTGTATTAGTCAGGATCCTAGTAGGAAACAGATTGTTCTCTTAAAGAGGATGAAAGAAAGTTTAATGGAAGTACTATTTACAAAGGGTATAGGCAGGGTTGAGGATAACCAAAAAGGGCTATGAAATACTAGGAGGCTAGCAACAGTGGGAAGCTGCTTCCGGTTCTACAGCTAAATAGGAAGTCCTGCAGGATCTGTGACCTCAAGCAGAACATTTTAGCCATGGCTGCACTATGACCAGCAGACTTTCCTCCTGCCCTCTGATCTTTTGCAACTGCCTCCATTGACTGAACATACCCAGGAGCCAGAGGGCTAGACAGCACCTGAGGGCCAGCCTCCCAGGGCACAGACCAGAATGGAGAAGGGCCAAGAGTGGGTCTGAAGGGGCAGATGAGGAATATCCCAGAAAATAATCAATCTATATTTCTTGCTGTTTTTGGTCTTATATAACATATGTTGGCTTTTTTCCCTAAATATAAAATAATGTATTTTTATTGTAGAACAGTTGGAAAACTGCCTTGTAACTTGTGATCCTGCTTTTTCCGAGCCAGGACATGTGTCCGGTTGAAGACACATGAATTTATACAGTAAGTTATCATACTCAAAGGATCATAAAACAAAATTATTTCCATGGCTAAGACCTTACAAAAATACTCTTGCTTCTCAAAAGATCTACTGATGTTACCCTGGACCATTTTGCTCTCTGCATGATGGCATCTTTCTACATGTGTTGCACTCTTGGCATACCTTTTTATATTTTTGAATATTGTTCTACATTATCTCCACTGAAGAAATTCAACTCACTTAGGAAATCTTCTATAACCCTTATTCCATTATTCTATTATTATCATTATTATATTATCATCATTTCACACAGCACCTTTAATATTTTTTATATGCTCACAACTTTACAGTTATAATCATTGAGTATGTATAGTTTTATATCCTGCATTTAAAACTCATTTAAATCTTGCTTTTCTTAAATTTAGGAGTTTGAACTTTTTTTTTTTTCAGGTTTAACCCTACCTATAGAGGCCCTCGATATTGACTATAACCCTGATGAAATATCTCTTGTTACTTGTCTACTTTTGCTGGGTTTCAACCAGCCTTTGAGTAAAAGCCTTAGAATTCTGCCTACTGCTGTTTGGTCAGCATTAGAGGGGCATCGTAGTTCTAATCATCCTTTCGTGTATGCCGAGGAAATTCTTTTCCTTGGCATATTGAATCAAATACCTGAAAAGCCCGTGGGGTTCTCTCCCTAGAGCACTTATAAAGGCAAAGTTTCTCCCTTCCCCCATTCTCTTATCTACTTTGTCAGTTTCACTGCCAACTCCTGCATAATGTAGTCAAATTATGTGTTAGAAATTCAACCCTGGTTTCCTGGGTGATGGTACAATGCCACTACTTAGTATTCCTAGTCACACAGCTACAATTTCATCATGTTTTTAATCTATATATATCTTCATGCTAGAGAAGCAGACTTTGTAAATAAAGCATGCATTAAGGGTTAAATGGACACAGTGAAAAAATATATAGGAGTCCTTGAGCTCAGCAATAATACAGGATATTTTTGGTACTAAGACCTTGTGAAACCATCATATGGACTAATACTTCTCGGATTTTGTATTTTTTATATTACATCTTTTTTCAGTTAAATTCTGCAAACACAATTCTTTGTGTTGTTTTGTAGTCTATTGTATGACAACTTTATATTTTAAAAATTTTATTTTAGATTTAATGGTACACGTGCAGGTTTGTTACATGGATATATTGAGTAATGCTGAGGTTTGGGCTTCCGGTGAACCCATCACCCAAATAGTGAACATAGTGCCCAATAGATACTATTTTACCTTTTACCCCCCTCCCACCCTCTTCCCTTTGAGTGTTCATAAACCAGTGACTGCTTTGCCTTTGGTTTCTACGATAAGAGTGCACCCTTAAATTCTGGTAGTGTTATTGAGGTTCTTTGTTTCTACAGTGACTTCCAATGATCTACACAAAGCAAATGTCATGAACTAGAGCATCTGTATCTCAAAATAGCTAGATTTCTGTGACTTAAACCAGGAAATTCAAGCTCTAACTACTGGTTGCTAGAATTTTCTGTGATAAATAATTGCCTACTAGTTTATGCATTAGACATATGAAAGATTTAAACTGGTGGTAAAAATGACGATTAAGGTTTTTTTCTTTCATGTATATATATTTTGTATTGGTTTACTTTTCTTTACTTTTTTGACAGTATAAAGCAGTCATATTCTTTAAATTCTGAACTTGTCATGTTTTAGCTATGTTACCTTGGCCAAATAATTGTTCTCTCTGTTCCTTTATTAGAAAAAATGATGAAAATAGTCTAACAAACTGTTGCAAGCATCAAATAAAATATTTTATGGGAATATACTTTGTAAACTATAAAGCACCTGTGTAAAATGCATATTCTTTTTATATTCTTCATGATCATTATTTGGGAGCCTAATTGTTACTTATTATTCTTACTATCTTTTCCCAAATAGCTTTGTACCAATTTCTTGGATTTTTGTATTAATATTTTGTGAAGCTCTTTTCTCAGCATATCACATTTAATTGGCTTGGTAAATTATGATGTTTGGTTTTGCATGTACATGTTACACATTTCAAATGTTACTTTAGAGAGTATGCCACATATTTTTCTTTGAGGATACAGAGCTGTTGTTTTTTTTTTTGTGTGTGTTTTCTCCTGTAGGTATTAAAAAGTGTCAGCAAAGCTGCATTGAATAACAGACATCCTAAGAGGGGATATTTTCCACCTCTATAATGAAGAAAAGCAGGAGTGTGATGACAGTGACGGCCGATGATGTAAGTTCCAAAAGGTCCCAATCATGTTCGGTCTGTTCAATAAAGAAGTCACTGGATAATTCTATTCAAAGGGCAGCTGGGGGTGTTCAACACACCACTCTGTGACTAGGTGTTTTTCTGACATGGGCATAGCCAGCACCTGGATCTGGCATTCTGTGAATTGGACAGCAGGAGCAATACCCTCTTTGCATCTTGGAAATGGGCTGAGTTTCACTTTTATGGTTTTCAATCACAGAACCACCAATCTCTAGTCTACACCCATATCCTCACTCTCAGACAATTCCTCTTTCCACACTGCTTGCATGATCAGTTCTCTGATAACTTTCTTCCACACTTTTACCCATGTACAGCTAACCCTTGAAAGTCACTTCCTGTGGTGGGGTTTTTGACAACTACTCGTAAGAAACTTGTGATATACATAGCCCCTAGGCCTTGCTATTCAAGTGTGGTCCTTGGACCAGCAGCATTAGCATTACCTGGGTGTTTATTGAGAATGCAGAATCTCAGGCCACACCTCAGACCTACAAATCAGACTATATTTTAACAGGATAGCAGAGTAAATAGGTATGTACTTTGTTTGAAAAGCCCCGATCTAAATCATCTGAAGAAATCTGTAAACTATCTTCTATAGCTTTGGATCTTGGTCCTTAATTATCTCTTTGCTTTCAACTGACCAGTCCTTCATTAGTGTGCCTTTAATTGTCTCATCTTTACCCAATTACTGTTTGTAATTGAGCTAAAAATTATGTGCAGCTGATCAGATATGTGAAAGGAAAGAAAGGAGGGAAGAAGGAAAAGTAATTTTCCTTGTTTTCTGTAATAACCCATCTTGTTAAGCTCCTATTTCACAGATGCTCACCCCGTGGGCCCTGTGGGCCCTTTGCCTCATAGCAGCAAAGCTTTGGCAGGAATGTTAGAACTAATTCTCAGCTTTCTTCTATGTTCCCTGTAGGACCCACAGTGCAGAGGGAGAGTTAGGTGTGCTATTTAGGTTCTTGCTTCCAAAATACACTCCTTTTCCATTGCCACTTCTATTTTTTTTGCATGTCAAAGAACCTAGTTAATGTGTTCTGTTCTGTCACTTGTGGCAGCATTTACTTCTTTTTTTTTTTCCTCCCTTCCTAGCTCCTGGACTAGAAGGGCATTTCCTTTAAGTTACAGTCTAAGTTCTCAGTACCAACATTGCTCAGGATATCTAAAATAAAACTTCTGGGATTTAGAAAACTTTTTTTCTTAAAAAAAAAAAAAAAAGCCTTGGGATTGTCCCTTAATACTATTTGTATACTGTGTGCACCAGTATTTTGTTTTTTGGAAGAATGAAACTGATCAATGCATTCCATCTATAAAAGATGGACAAACCATTAATTCTTTCTCATCGCATCCTTGAATAATAATCCTGATCCTCCCTGAGGGAATAGTGGGCATAGTCAAAACAAGAGGAAGGTTGCCTGCAGGAAAAATGCAATGGATATGAACATTAACCCCACCATATTGGATAAATATTACCTAGATTTGCTCTGTCCACTATGGTAGCCACTAGCCACATGTGACTGTTAAGTACTAGTCTGAATGGAAATGTGCTGTAAACATGAAATAGATCTTGGATTATGAATATACAGTGCAATACGAAGCATTTCATTAATAATTTTTGATAATATTACATGTTGCAATATCATATTTTGCATATACAAGCCTAAGTAAAATATGTTATGAAAATAAATTTCACCTGTTTCTTTTTATTTTTTAAATGTAGCTACTAGAAAACTTAACATTACACCTTTGACTCTCATTTGCATTTCTAAGCACAGAAATTATATATGCAAATATATTAGGAGATTGTTTCAAAGAAGGGAAAATAGTAAGAGTGATAATAATTACCTCCAAAAAACTACTCTTCTAATTGATGGTGACTGCCAACAATAAAAATCACAGTTTTCGAAGAAAAAATTGCTTTCATTACTGTCTCATGGAGTATCATGACATTTAGCTTTGATTGGGACTCTGACTGCCATTCACTGCTTTCCATAATTTCCATTTCTGATTTCATAAGGCTTAAAAAATTCTGTCCTGTGGTCCAAATTGAATGTGTACCAAAGCACAGTAGGAGACCTTAAAAATACCTTATTCCATTTTCTCACTATGAGTTTAACCAGAAGAATTCAAAAAGTAGAGAATGCTTCAAAAATGACTGAAATAGAAAAAACAAAAGACAAATAATAACAGCAACAAAACCTTGACTACTTAAGCACCAGCATTTCTCATCTGTACATTTCAATGGTCCCAACTTGGTTGGTTTCAATATGGGGCTATCACAAAGAGCTGTCCTTTGGTGTCCCCTGCCCCTCCTCTCTGCAAACTTCTACTTAGGTGCAGGATTTTACACTACCTTTTCCTTTGTGACAACTTTTTCAAATTTTATTGGCAAGAATATTGACTTTTAAACAAACAATTATTCAGAAACAGAAGGATAAACCAAAACTAGATTTTTCCTTAGGGATTGTTCATATTATCAGGTGAATTTTGGAAACCATGATGCATTTTAAAAGTTGTGATTTCCAGAGGTAACATTCAAATTAATGTTCCTTTCCACAAAATCTTTGAAAATTTAGGAAAAGAAGTTCAAGATCACAAATCAGTAATTAAGAATTGACTAAACTAAATTTTACTATGAGGTTTTTAGTAATTTTAGGGTAGTGGTGTATAAATTATTGGTATGAATTACAGAGTGCGAAGTAATTATGAATAAATCTGCATGAGTTAATTAGTGTTTGTAAAACAATATTAAGTTTTCATCTTGAATTTAATTTCTGACAAGCTATTCCATTATGCTCTTACTTTGTGGCAATGCATTTAATGTTAACTGAGGTCTTCTGGAACAAATCTTTTTAACTTAAAGAATGATTTTAAATTTGAAAATTCGAGCTTGTTCGCAAATTAGTGTGGGAGATATTTTGTGATAGGTGTGACTTTTTGTTTTTCAAATAACAAGTACCAAATAGTACCCATTTAGGTCACTTACCACAATTAAACCTCATTGGTAATAGTTCTTTTTTCTAAAGGAGAAAAATATCTGATAATCACATTAGGAGGCTAGGGTGGTTGGTGGTTTAGCTACATGATAGGTATCCTTATTTCTGTTCTTTGGCATGGTGTTTCTTACATAAGAGATAAAGTATATATTCAAGACTTTGCGTTCCAGATAACCAGTGCTTTCTTTACATGCATATTTGGAACTAGACTGATTTACAGTTATGATTTCATTTAGTTTGTTCTTAAATCTCTTCAGGAAGGTGTTATATATTTTGTCTCCTGAAGTAGTTTGTCTTTCAAAAAATAAGCATATATATTAGTTTTTCCCTTTAGCTTCTAATTTACACATGTAGACACACACACACACACACCATACAGTAAGTGCCAGACCTACAATGGATTTAATATAATAACTAATTACTAAACAGTGAAATACTGATACATTCCCGAATGTTTCAAACTCTGGAAAATTTTAAATTGTTTTGTCTTCTTCCTGATACTGAACTGTGGTTCTACTGAATTTCAAATAAATAGTATTTTAAAATTATAAGTCAAGCAAAGAAAATATAATGGTATCCCATTTTCTGGTATGGAGGGTGGGGCTCCTGAAAATTGTCAAACCTGTTTTTGCCCCGATTTCTATCATCAAAATATAGTCTTGCATGCCTCAGATAAGTATAAATCACTAGATTATATGTTCTGTGAGAAAAGATACCATTCCTCTTTTTGCTATTGTATCCTTCTTAAACAGCACAGTGCACAATAATAATAGATGTGTGTCAAATGTGTGTTGAATTAACACAGTTAGATCCTCAAACTTGAGTTAATTATCCTTGTATGAATTAGGATAGGGGCCATGGAGTGGAGGAGCGGAGGGTAAAGAACTTTGTTTAAACTTTAGGAGGTCTAGTCGCAGGTTTCCTAACTCGAGTCTGAAGGGCTAGTAGGAAATACCTGTCTTTAGGGTCACAGAGTAATTTTTAGGTGAGAGACTAGCCCGATACTAGGACTTCTGTTATTCTCTGCTAGCCAGGTGTGGACAGTGAAAATTCTAACTTTTAAACCTTAAGTTGGTATCAGTGGCCATTGCAGGACTATAACATTTTCTGTTTCAACTGGTATGAATGGTACACCAGGAAGAGGCTCATTAGGGCCTCCCGCTCCCAACAATCTCAGGACCCATTGTCACCAAAAGATATGGGAAGAATAAATAACTTGTATCATTGAGTATAGCACAATGTCTTTGTCTTCTCACAAAGTATATGATTAATGTCAGCATTAGGGCATGTACTTGAACATGGCAGTTCAAGACTGGATAAAGTATACTTCTTTTTCTGAATTTTTACACAATTTGACCAAAAAATTATATATATATATATAGATATATATCTATATATATGTATCTCCACTTGTAAGAAGACCTTTCATAAGAACATAACAGTCACCTCTAATTATCAACATTCCACTGTTCTAAGATACAAAATATTTTTACCTTAAAACACTGAATGGCTGGGTTCAGTGGCTCATGCCTATAATCCCAGCACTTTGGGAGGCCGGGACAGGCAGATCACCTCATGTCAGGAGTTTGCGATCAGCCTGGTCAACATGGTGAAACCCCATCTCTACCAAAAATACAATAATTAGTCAGGCGTTGTGGCGCGTGCCTGTAGTCCTATCTATGTGCGAGGATGAGGCAGGAGAATCACTTAAACCCAGGAGGAAGAGGTTGTAATGAGCTGAGATCACTCCAACCTGGGTGACAGAGCAAGACTCCGTCTCAAAAAATAAATAAATACATAAAATGCTGAACAAGAAACTTTATATTTTCTCATAGTTTGTTCCCATAGTTGAAGAATGATAACATTGATTTCCAAAATATATTTTTAATTTTAGCTAATATCATTTTAGCAAATTATGAAAAAAAATTAAAATAGAAAGGAAAGAAGGAGGCCTCCAATCCACATGCTACAACTGGTAAACATTATCTATATGCCTAAAAATCTTGAGGAATATGCACGGATAAGTTTATTCCAAAAGCTGAGAATCAGCCTCTTCTATTGTTTTCTCTTAAGCTTTTGACATCAATGTTAGATTCTGATTGTGAGATAATCAGGACATCATAAGTGACAGCTTGATCATTTAGTTTCTTGTTTCACTCCATTTAACATTTGAATTTCATTTTCTTTCTCTTCTTTCTTTCTTTCCCTGTGGTTCCTCCAGAATGTTAAAGATTATTTTGAATGTAGCTTGAGTAAATCCTACAGTTCTTCCAGTAACACACTTGGGATCGACCTCTGGAGAGGGAGAAGGTGTTGCTCAGGAAACTTACAGTTACCACCGCTTTCTCAAAGACAGAGTGAAAGGGCAAGGACTCCTGAGGGAGATGGTATTTCCAGGCCAACCACACTACCTTTGACAACGCTTCCAAGCATTGCTATTACAACTGTAAGCCAGGAGTGGTGAGTAACCTCAAAATCAAATGTCAGTTCTAAATTTTTATTTTCCAATTTCTCCAAACATGATTTCATAGTATTAAAATGTGCTTTTCTGTGAAATAACTAAGACGATTGACATTTTGAGAATTTGTTTCCCCTTAGAATCAAACATAAGGTCTTGTAAACAGTGGAGATATTTTCTAGTTCTTCAGAGTGGAAGGAACATGCTTCATTTAAAGCTACTGAGGAAGGAATGAGATACATTTACATTAACGTAAAGGGATAGCAAAATTACTGCTTATGATCTAACTTTTTAAAAAAGAGCTATACAGTGTGCATCAGTATTTTTTGACTTAGAAAAACAAATTACATGAGTTACTATATGTATATGATATTCTTATTGCTGAACTCTACACTTATCCCTAACTTCTCTTTATTATCATCCCATTTTATTAATCTCAGTTTGTGATTATCTATAAAATAAACACTTCTTTGTAAATTGAAAGAGTAATGAAAATTGTGCTGTGATAGATGCTGGGACTATTTTGCAGAGTCTATATTTATGAAAGAGGCTATTTTAAACTAGTGTTGAAAAGTTAATAATCTTACAATTGTGGTTATCATGCCATGACTGCTTCGAATATGTGCTTTATTATGTATTTAATAATTAGTACATTCTCACTTTTTCTCTTCTGTTTTCCTATATCATTTTAAAATACTTTTTCAAGAATTATTGGCTTACATATCATGGAGATTTATCATGAAAATGAAAAATAATTTCTCGGTTTGATATGATTTTAAATTAATAATGTGTTGCTTTTAAAATAGCTTTTTGTTTAAATAATTTATCAAGCTGAAAGACTAAACATTAAATTATTATACAACATTATTCTAGTAAATCATTAAAAATCTATGATTTTTATGGTGTACCATGTACCTCTGCCACATGCTGAGCTCTCCAGGGCTGATGACTAGCCCAGTATGTGCTCTTTGAATAATGATATACGGCATCTTGACATCCTTTAGTTAATGTTTACCTGACACATTGAGAATTAGATCACTGAAACTCCAGGTATCATAGTTAATAGCATCAAATATTTAATCAGACAATCCGTGTGATAGAGAATCATGCTAAAACATTGTAAAGAAAATGGATTAAAAATTTGAGAGGCACTGTCTTATATCTTCTGTTCAGCTGAATTAACATTATATAACAGTCATAGCCAATCATGGAGAACTAAAAGGGGTAGGGCTCCCCTATAGGGTACTCAATCACATGGCTTATGTGATTAGTCTTGATTTTGCATCTGTATAATTACAGATTTGGAGTCTTAAAGATTTCTAGATTTATTTTTCAGCAAGTTGGCAGTGATACAATTCTACCAGTTGTTAAAGTATTGAGATGTTTTCATACCAGTTGGTAAATATATGCTTTCTTGAGCTCTCTGATTGCCCCTACTACTATCCCAGACTATTCTCCAGAAGTCTCCAGAATTCCTCACAATCTAAAAGCAAAGAGGTGAAGACTGGCACAGAGGAGTCTGGTTTTGGTGGGTGCTGGTGCTATATCTGTTGTTAGATAATTTTGAAAAACACCTTGGATAAAATGTACAGTGCCTTGTAAAGTTTGAGTTCATTTAATTCAAAGACATTTTGGAAGTTGTAGAATTGTTCCTTCCTTAAAAATATCAAATCTAGACCCTGCCATTTGGGGCATGCTTGTTTATCTTTCCTAGTTGAATGTTTTTATTTTTAAAGGCGGGCAATAATATTTGTCTCATTGGCTATTGTGAGGATCAAATGAGGTAATCTATCTAAGGTTTTTTGCTTAGTAAAATGCATTCGGTAGGTAATCAGCAAATGTTGATTTTTGTCTTCTTGATCATTATCCAATAAAGATTTTTTGGAAATTAGAAACCATGTCTCAAGTATCAGTAGCCTTATTCTGGGTGTCAGTATTTTAGGGTGAAATGGAAAATTTAGCCATTATTCATGTTCAATAGTCAGTGAGCACCACATATTAGTAATTCATTTATAACATGCCTGTTTTATTTCAATTGACTGGCTACTTTTTAAAGTATGAGAGTAGAGTATGCAGTTATCAACTCTAAATTTATTTTTAAATATAAGTAACTAAAAGCGTTTCTGAACATCTCTTGAAAATCCGGCTTCCACTGAAATACTGATAGCTGAAGACTGGTGGAATTATTGGTGAAGGAATCTGATTAAAAAATGATTTGACTAGAAGTGAGGAAACTGGGTTCAAATTATGATCATTGCCATCAACTTGATGAAAGTTCATAGAGATAAGGAGTACTGCCTGCGACTATGTGAGAGAAAGAATTGTGCTTACCACTTAGAGTACCAAGAATATGGAATCAATTTCCATGCCAAGACCAGCAATGAGCAAATGTTTTCTGTAAAGGACCAGATAGTAAATATTTTAAGTTTTATGAGCTTTGCAGTCTCTGTCACAACTACTCATCCTTGCTGTGATATTGTGAAAGGAGCCATAGCCAATGTGTAAACAAGTAAGTGTTGCTGTGTTCCAATAAAACTTTGTTTACAAAAACAGGCAGCAGGCTGGATTTGGCCTGCCAGAGTTTGCTGATCCCTTTCTAGACTAGTAAACATCTCTAAGACATGATTCTAGGATTTGATAATTGCTTTTACAGTTATCAAGGACAAAAACTGACTTTGAGGTCCTGGCTGATGTGCTAAATAAGTCATAAATATGGGACGATGTGTTCTAGATCAAGCTATCAAAGACAGTGAAATAATTTGATTCAGTTCTAGTGAAAAGTATTGCTCAATTTTATGTAAAGTTTTATCTAAAAACATTAACATGATTTTAGGATGTGTTTATTTGGAGAAAACTGGCCATCGTTACAGCAAAAAGACCTGAAATATCAGAATAGTAGTTTTATTTATCATGGAGCAAGAAAGAGTTAGAAAGGACTCAAGCCCAGTTTTATTGGGTGATTTCCATTTTGTAGCCTTTCAGATGAGTTTCTATTATAATACAATCTCCAAAAGACAGAAATGAACAAACAATGGAAATGGTAATACCTACATTTCAGAGTCATGAGGAAAATTAAAGAAAAGGTTTGCTCTGCATATAGCACAGTCACTTGTTCTTAATGGTTATTTTGATGTTATTATTATTGTGATTTTTATTGTTAAATTTAGACTGAGCAGCCAAAATTATGCATTTTCTATTATTGGAGGTTTTAGGGAAACTTTACCTCCTGAGTTCTTGGAACCAACTTGGACATATGATGAAGGAGGAATTCAGGTATGAAAGCAAGATGTTATCTTTAATAGTGATAAAATTGATATTGAAAATATAATTTATGTCTGTGGGCAAGTGGGTTCCTAATATTGAAACCTATAATTACATAGATGCTAGACCTGGGCAGGATCACTTCACCTCTTACACACACATATATAGAAGGCCTACCCCTACAAAACTTGTAGCATGGAGGATCTGTAGAAATCCTACCCACGTGAGAAAGTAGAGGGAAGGACTGAATTGTACATGGCCAGTTTCTCCTTCTGAAAACACCAACAAAGATAAAATTATTCATTCTCCCTGGAGAATAGCGAGTAAGGCGGCAGAAAGAGGCTGGAAATGTGATGCTGGTGGCATTCTGGACACTTGCAAGGCATATCAAGCATTTCCCAGTTTTTAAAATCTTTTCACCTTAACTTCAGGGGCACATGAGGGATGTGGCTGTTCTTTAGAGGAAGATATCGGGAGTATACCAGTACCGACTTACCGCCATCTTTGTGAAGCTGTTCTCGCAATATCAACTGCTGCCCTTTTGTGTATTCCCCCGACCCCTGCCGCCAAAAAAAAAAAAAAAAAAAAAAAAAAACTGAATTCAAAGTTTCCTGCTGTTGTAACCTGAAGTTCAAAGAAATGAAGTTCTCAAATTTATCCTCTGTGTATTCTTGATTTTCTCATTTTGTTAGCAGGATCTTGAAGCGTGGTTTAGAGGGAGGGTTTCCTAACCAGCTGCAGCCTAAGTCATCTTCCGCTGTAAAGGCTGTAGTTTCGTCAGACCCTTAGAAATTGTATTAGTATAATACCAAGTCTCTGATGGACTTCACTTTTTAAATAGTTACTGATGTACCAAATTTATCAATGCAATTCTGCATAACCAAATTTAGATAATAAGCCAATTCTGGGCCGCGAAATCTAAGTTAATCTATAACTTTAATCTTCTTACATGAGGATCTTAGAACACTTTACTTTTTCAAGTCCTTCGCTGTTTACAGTTTGTTTTTATGTATTTTAATTATCTATCTCTCTCTCTATATATCTTACCACACAATACATTAGCATTTTTTTTTTTTTTTGCATTCACCGTTTGATTTGGATTTTCCCAGATATTTACCAATATTTTTGGTTTTAATTCCTCCTCATATCTTAGACCCTCTGCTGGGATTACTTGCCTTTTTGCCTGAAGTAAATTCTTTAGAATTTATTTCGGTTTGTCTGAAAATATCTTTACTTTATTTCAACACTTTGAAACTATTTTTTCCCTGCTTTTTGTCTTCTGTTGTTACTATTAGGAAATCAGCTATCACTCCAATTGTCTTTCTTGTAGATGACCTGTCATTTTTTTTTTTTTTTTTGTCTCTGGATTTGGGCAGTTGAACTTTACTGTGCCTAAGGGTGGATTTCCTTTTATTTATCTTATATAAAATTTCCCAGACTTCTTGAATATGTGAGTTTATATCTTCCTCATCAGATCTAGAATATTCTTTATCATTATCTCTTCAAATATTTTATCTGCCAGTCTTTCTCCTCTGCCTTTGGACTTCTTACTAAATGTATTTTTTAAACTTACTTCTTTATCTTCCATTTCTCTTAATTTATTCCACTTTTTTTCTCATTTTGTCTTTCTGGGCTGCATTCTGATAATTATTTCTAATCTGCCTTCGAGTTTGCTAATTTTTTTTCAAATGACGTCTCATTTGTTATTAAACCTATTATATATATTTTTCATTTTGATTATTGTGTTTTTTAATTTTAAAGTTTTTATTCATGTATTAAAAATATACTAGATAATCTTATGTGGTTTTCTATTCCCTGCACGTATTCACTACCTATTACTGCATAACAAATAATCCCAAAATTTACTGGCTTAAAATAACTAATTTTTTATCTCAGAGTTTCTATGGATCAGGAATCTAGCTGTGGCTTAGCTGTGTGCCTCTAGCTCAGGTTCTCTCACAAGGATGGAATCAAGTAATTGGCCAGTACTGTAGTCATGTACATGGGTGGAAAGGTGGGCAGATCTGCTTCCAACCTCACCAACATGGTTGTTGACTGGCTCAATTCGTGGCTCTGGCTGACTAGAAATACCAATTCCTTGCCATGTGGGGCTCATAGACCCATGTGAAGGCTATTTATAACATGCTAGTTTGGTTTCTCCAGAGCAAGTGTTTTGGGAAAGAGAGACCAATAGAAAGTGAGCAAGACAGAAGTCAAAGTATTTTGACAACTTAATCTTAGAAGTGACATCCCATCACTTTTATATATTCTGTTCATTAGGTCTTACACATGCACAGGGGAGGGGATTCTGCAAAGGAATAAATAAGGAGGTGGAGATCACTGGAGATCAATTTAGAGGTTGTATATGGCTTTGCAGATATTTTCAAGCTTTAGAAAGCAAGAATAGTTATTTTATTGTTTTGCTCATTTTAGTATCTAAAGTTTTCAGTGATTCTATTTTTTATTATCTTTGTTTCCTGATGGTTTTTGCTCATGCTTTTAAAAAACTTTATTAAGAAAAATAGCCAATGCATGCTGGGCTTAACACCTAGGTAATGAGTTGATAGGTGCAGCAAACCACCGTGGCACATGTTGTATGTAACAAAACTGCACATCCTGCACATGTACCCTGGAACTGAAAATTTAAAAAAAAAAATTCCTTACTACTATTTAAAAAAACTTTATTAAAGTAAAATCAGTGTGCAAAAAAGTATACATATCATAAGAGGGCATGTTGATAAAATTTCACAAATTGGACACAACCACAAAACCAGGAACAAAATCAAGAAACAAAACTTTACTAGTGTCTCAGAAGCTCTTCTTATGCACCCCATGAACCCCTATGCCATCACTACCTCCTCCATACATCTAACAACATCTATTAGTTTTGTCTGTTTTTGAACTTTACATAATGGAATCACATAATGTATACTCTTTTGCATTTCACTTATTTATTGCCCTCAACATTAGGTTTAAGAGGTGTGCTTAATTGTATTGTGTACTGCCACAATAAATTAAATGTCATTGAAACATTATTTGTAGGCACAATTTAAGGTATCAGAATAAGGTTCATCATAGAGAATTTGCACTTGATTCTACCAGGTCTATAGGGGCATTGGGGCATTGGTAGATTGATTAGAGGGTTTCTCAATCATCTGGCTGAAACATGATCATAATCTGTGAAGGTCCATTGTCTATGACCCCACACCCTCAACCACTGGCCCTGCTTGAATTATCACTGAGGCTACCCTTCTGGCAGTCTCCTGGATGTACAGTAGGGGTGTTTACTTCTATTTTACCTTTGCAATGAGAAAATAGCCCTTTGAAATTCTGGTTTAATTTGGGAAGACTCTCCTTTTGAATGCCTCACCCAGGCATGGCTGGGCTTTGATTACAGTTCCCCCTTGACCCTCAAGGACATCAGACTGATGTTAACTTTTCCTCTGTGTGGTAAATATCCTCAGGGCAAAAGCAGCTTTGGTGTCCATTATGTACCTTTGGTGAGAAACGTACCCTTATACTTTGGCTTGCTATTTCCTTACTAACTTGACATTTCTTTAGTAGCATCAAGAAAGTAAGATGATACTTTTCCTTATTTTTAAAGCAAAGGTTTTGTTGAGATAACCTTGCTAACAATATTACAGAAACCTTTCATAGCTACTTGCTATGGAGATCTTAGGTCCTTTCGTTCCACACTTGTTTTGGCTATAAAATTGCCTTTAGTACATTCTTAAACTGAAGTTTCTGATGACAGTTCTTAAGTGTGTGCTCCCAAGGGTCTAGTGAGGAACTATTTCTTTGACTTTTGCTCCTGAAGACACTATATTTCCCCAGTATCTGAATGTTCTTGGCTTTGAGTAAAATGTTTCCTTATTTTATCTGGTAGATATTAGTGTCTTTATTGTTTTATCTCCCTTTCAGAAAGAAACATCTGAGTTTGCAGTAGTTTAATCTGAATCTTATTTTAGTGTATTTTCTTCCTTCGTACTTGTAGGCCTACATGGAGTTGATTACTTCACTTCTTTTACTTTTTCTTGCTATTTGATCTAGGTATTGGTAATTATCCATGGATGAGGATAAATACCAAATACATATACAAACACACACACACACACACATACACACACACACCCTTAAGCATATCATATTCAAACTACAGCAAACCAAAGACAAAGAGAAAAATCTCTAAAGAAATCAAATAATAAAAATAGACATATAGAGGAACAAGAGTAATAATTATACTGGACTGTCAGAAACCACGAAAGCAAGAAGAGAGTAGAGTACATTATTTGAAGTGTCGAAATAAAAACCTTCACCAGGCTAGAATTTTATAACCAGCAAAATTATCCTTCAAATGTGAAGGAGAGAGGGAGACTTTTCAGACAAACAAAACTGAGGAAACTCACTGTCAGCAGACCTACTTTATAGGAGCATCTTAAAAGCATGTTTATTCATCAAGAAGAAAAATGATATAAAGCAGAAACATAGATCTACACAAATAAGAGTGCCAGAGGAGAAATACATGAATATAAGATAACATTGTTTAGTTTTTTCGAGCTAAACTTTTTAAACTATATAAAACAGCTGTTTCAAGCAATACCAACAACATGCTGGGTGATTATAGTATGGGGTAAGGGAAATGAAAGACAACAGTGTGAAATAAACAAGCAGGAGCAAATGGGAATATTCTGTTTTAAGATATATGTACTACATGTGAAGGTAGACTTAGGTTACTTAAAATATACATGTGTATTATACATATATATGTAAATATATATAATATATATTATCTTTATCACATCTGGAACAGCAGCTGCTATTGGAGTCACCACTTGGTTAAACTTACGATAATCCACCGTTATCCTCCAAGACCCATCTTTCTTCTGCACAGGCCAAATGGGAGCGTTGGATGGGGATGTGGTGGGAATAAACACCCATGTGTCTTTCAAGTCCTTGATTGTGGCACTAATCTCCACAATCCCTCCAGGGATGCAATATTGTTTTTGATTTGACCTATTTTTCTAGGTAGAGGCAGCTCTAATGGCTTCCGTTTGACCTTTCCCACGATAATAGCCCTCACCCTAACAGTCAGGGAGCCAGTGTGGGGGTTCTCTCAGCTGCTAAGAGTGCATGTGCCAATTATGCACTGGGGAAATGACCACAGGATGAATCTGAAGACCCACTGGATCCACTGTGAGTTGGACCTGAGCTAAAACTCCATTAATTACCTGACCTCCATAAGCTCCTGCTTTAACTGGAAGACCACAGTGACATTTTGAGTCCTCTGGAATCAACGTTAGCTCAGAGCCAGTGTCCAGTAGTTCCCTAAATGTCGATCATTTCCCTTTCTCCAATACACAGGTACCCTGGTAAAAGGCTGGAGGTCTCCTTGGGGAAAGATGGGAAAAAGATTCACTGCACAAATTGTCGGTAATGTAGTGGAGTCCTTCCTCAAGGGGACCTGGCCTCCCCTTGAGGGCCCTTTCATTCAAGGGATTCTGGGTCTGTAAACTGGCTTAAGTCTGGAAATTGATTGAGGGTATTATGTATAAGTCACTAAACTCCTTGCCTCTCATGAGTGGTGAATGAGGAATGTCAAATGCATCTATTTTGCATTATATCCACGCTAAGGACTATTAGTTTTCTCCATACTATCAGAAGTAGAGTCCTGAGCATTATTGAGTCTAATCATATTAAGCAGCCAACTCCAGAAACTCCCAAACTAATGAAAGAACTCCATCCTTAATATCCTGTTCCTCTAGAACCATTCCAGGTACCAAATCTATGTTTGTCAGATTTCTGTAGAGGGACAGAACTGCTAGGATACAAAGTCCCACAATAAGCTGTCTGTAAGCTTGAGAAGCAAGGAGAGCCAGTCTGAGAGTCTCAAAAACTGAAGAACTTGGAGTCCAATGTTTGAGGGCAGGAAGCATCCAGCATGGAAGAAAGATATAGGCTGGGAGACTATGCCAGTCCCTCCTTTTCACATTTTTCTGCCTGCTTTATATTTGCTGGCAGCTGATTAGATTGTGCCCACCAGATTAAGGGTGGGTCCTCCTCCCCAGCCCACTGACTCAAATGTTAATCTCCTTTGGCAACACCCTCACAGACACACCCAGGATCAATACATTGCATCTTTCAATTCAGTGAAGTTGACACTCAGTATTATTAACTACTACAGAGGGCCACTATTCTCCAGACTCCAGAATGATAGATCCACTGACAGCTTGTACCCTGTACCTGGAAAAGCCACAGGCATTCAATGCCAGCCGTTAAGAGCAGCCATGGGGGATTGAGCCCTGCAAGGCCATAGGGGCAGAGCTGTCCAAGGCCTTGGGAGCCCAGCTCTTGCATCAGTGTGCCCTGGATGTGGGACATGGAGTCAAAGGATATTATTGTGGAGCTATACAATTTAATGATCACCCTGCCAGGTTTTGTACTTGCATAGGGCCTGTAGCCCTGTTCTTTTGGCTGATTTCTCTCTTTTGGAATGGAAATATTTACCCAATGCCTATACCCCCATTGTATCTTGGAAATAACTAACTTATTTTTGATTTTTCAGGCTCATAGGCAGAAGGGACTAACTTTGTCTCAGATGAGACTTTGAACTGTGGACTTTTGAGTTAATGCTGGAATGAGTTAAGACTTTGGGAGACTGTCGGGAAGGCATGATTGTGTTCAGCAGTGTGAGAAGGACATGAGATTTGGGAGGGCCCAGGATCAGAATGATGTGGTTTGAATCTGTGTCCCCACTCAAATTTCATGTTCAACTGTAATCCCCAATGTTGGAAGTGAGACCTGGTGGGAGGTGATTGGATCATAGGGGCACTTTCGCATGAATGGTTTAGCGTCATCCCCCTAGTGCTGTTCTCATGATAGTGAGTGAGTTATTGTGAGATATGTTTTCTTTGGAAATGTGTAGCACCTCTCCCCCCTTTCTCTTCTTCCTGATCCACCCATGTAAGACATAACTGCTTCCTCTTTTCCTCCCACCATGATTGTAAGTTTCCTGATTGTAAATTTCCTGAGACTTCCCTAGAAGCAGAAGCAGCTATGCTTTCCTGTACAGCCTACAGAACAATGAGCAAATTAAACCTCTTTTCTTTATAAATTACCCAGTCTTGGGTATTCCTCTGTAGCGAGGTGAGAATGGCCTAATACAAAAAGGCATACAGTTTGGGAAAAACGAAATAAAATGATCTTTGCAGAAGACATGACTGTCTTTACAAAATATCCTAAAGACTGGCAGAAACAAACAAACAAACAAACAAGAAACACCTCTCCTTGAAGGAAATAATCAATATAACAAGGTTTCTGGATATATAGTTAATATACAAAATCAGTTGCTTTCCTATACACTGGCAATGGACAATTTAAATTTGAAATTATAGTGATAAAATGTCATTTACAGAAGTGATACCTTCCTTCCCCCAGCAAACCCACCGATTTAACAACAACTCACAGACAAATTATCTTACTGAGAAATCCAAAACTAGTTGAGAGGCTCCTGCACCCAGACACATCAAATCCCACAGGAAAATTCAGGACACCCTCATTTCTGAATCCCTACCCACAGCTCAATGCCACGTGATCGAAAGGAAAACCCTAGCTCCCGTCTTCTCCCTGGGGAGTAAAAGAGTTGGACCATGTGTATGACACCCTTCCAACTTCTTCCTCCCCAAAGGATGGGCCTCTGTCTTTCCAGTCTTGGAGGAGTAATGGAACCCAGCATAATCTAACCATCCAAGGGCTGGTAAGAACACAGACAGAAGTTTGCACTGACAGTTCCCATATCCTTTCCCTCAGCTCAACACAGAGCAAGAAAATGAAAGATCCCTGCTTCCAGCATCTTCTTAGGAAGGGAAAAGTTAGTCGGCTTGGCCAATGCTCCAGCTTTTCTGGCAGCTTCCCAAAGGACTTCCTCTGTCTGGCTCGTTTTGGAGTACTTATGGGACCTGGCATACTCTAGCTGCCTTGGGGCCAATGAGAACAAATATGGTGGTTTGTTCTAGCATGCAACTAGATGACATGGTCCCTCCCATAAGCTCAGTGTAGGGTGAACAGGTAAAAAAAAATCACAGATCCCAGCTTTTCTCTCTGTGTGTCGTGGGAAGAGTTGGAAAGGGCATCATATGATTCAATTTTTCTGGGGGCTACTTGAGGAATGGCCCGAATATCACTTGTATTGGAACACTGATTGTACCTAGCATACTCTAGATGGTAGCTGCTAAAAACAAAGAAAACAGATTGGCAGATTGGAGAGGCCCCCAGAATCTCTGGCTGGGCTGGTTAGTGAGGGTCTTCTCCTTTATAAGGTTAGTCTGTGAAGATTGGGAGAGGTTGCTGTTTTGTCTGACGTACAGACACCAACACAAAGAATTGAGGAAAATAAAAATAAACATGGAAATAGGTTCCAAACAAAGGAACAAGATAAATCTCCAGAAACAAAGCCTAATGAAAGAGAAATATATGATTTACCTAACAGAGAACTCAAATTAACCATTATGAAGATGTTCACGAAAACCAAGAGAACAATGCATGAATGTGAGTATTTCAACAGAGATATAGAAAGTATAAAAAGTACCAAAAAGAATTCATAGAGCTAAATATTATAATAACAGCTAAAAATTCACTAAAGCAGTGTGACAGGAGACTAAATCAAGCAGAAGAAAGGATAAGCACACTTGAAGACAAGTTATTGTTGTTGGAAATTATTCAGTCAGAAGAGCAAAAAGAAAAAAATCGCAAAAATAAGGACAGCTTAAAGGACTTACGGGACACCATCAAGTGGACCAATGTGCACATTATAGGAGTTCTAGGAGGAGAGAGGAGAGAGAAAAAGAACCACAAAACATATTCAAAGAACTAATAGCACAAAACTTCCCAAATCTGGGGAAGAAAATGCACATTCTACTCTAGGAAGCCCAGCATATACAAAATGAAATGAACTGGAAGAAACCTACGCTGAGATACATTATAATTATATTGTCAAAAGTCAAGGCAAAGAGAAAATTTTCAAAGTAGCAACAGAAAAGTGATTTGTCATGTACAAGGGATTTCCCATAAAACTAAAAGTGGATTTTTCAGTAGAAAACCTTGCAGGCCAGAAGGGAGTGGGATGATATATTCAAAGTGCTGAAATTAAAAAAAAGAAAAAAAAAAAAAAAGAAAGAAAACTGCCAGCAAAAAATACTATGCATGCCAAAATTCTCCTTTGAAAATGGAGACTTTTCCAGACAAATAAAAGCAGAGAGGCTGGGCACTGTGGCTCACGCCTGTAATACCCATCACTTTGGGAGGTCAAGACAGGCAGATCACTTGAGGTCAGGAGTTAAAGACCAGCCTGGCCAACATAGTGAAACCCCGTCTCTACTAAAAATACAAAAAATTAGCTGGGCCTGGTGGCACGTGCCTGTAATCCCAGCTACTTGGGAGGCTGAGGTGGAGATTGCATTGAGCTGAGATCATTGTGCCATTGCATTCCAGCCCTGGCAACAGGGTGAGAATCCGTCTCAAAAAAAAAAAAAAAAAAAAAAAAGCAGAGAGAGTTGATCAGTGCCATACTTGTCTTAAAAGGAATGCTAATGGAAGCTCTTCAAGTTGCAACAAATGACACAAATAGTAACATGATAGCACAAGAAAGTAAAACTTGGTAATGATAAATATATAGACAAATACAGACTACTGCAAATACTGTAACTGTTGGGTTAATCACTTTTAATTATAAAGTTAAAAGACAAAATATATTGAAAATATCTGTAATCAAATATTATTTAAAGGGATATGGAATGTAGAGAGATGTGAATTTTGACATCTATAATATAGTGTGTGATGGGAAAGAAGTTCAAGTGTAGAGAAATTGAATGTAAGTTATTAGTTTAATATAGACTATTTTAAATAAACTATAAAATAGACTAATAGATATTTTATGTAAGCCCCATGGGTAGCCACAAAGAAATACCTATAGAAGATACAAAAAAGAAAAAGAGAAAAGAATCAAAGTATATCAGTACAAAATATTCACCACAACACAAAGGAAGACAGCATGAGAGAGGAAGACATAGGAGGTCAAGCTGGGAGGGTTACTTGAGCCCAGGAGCTTCAGACCAGCCTGGGCAACATAGGAAGACCCTATCTGTAAAAAAATATGTTTTTAAAATTAGTTGGGCATGGTGGTCTATGCCTGTAGCCCTGGCTACTCAGGAGGCTAATGCAGGAGGATTGCTTAAGCCTAGATAACAAAGAGCTATGACTGTGCCATAGCACTGCAGTCTGGGTGATCCTGTCTCAATAAAAAATAAAACACAGAGAAAGAATAAAAAGACAGCTGTAAGAACCACAAGACAAACAGACAACAATGAACAAAATGGCAATAGTAAATTTTTCTCTATTAGTGTTTACTTTACATAGAAATGGATTAAATTCCTCAATCAGAAGACAAAGAGCAGTTGAATAGATTCGAAAAATAAGAGTGAACTATATGCTGTCTATAAGAAACTCACTTTAGATTTAAAGACACAAATGAATAGTGAAGGGATGGAAATATATATTCTATACAAATGGTCACCAAAGGAGAAGTGGCTGTACTTATATCAGACAAAATATATGTAAAGTAAAAATTAGTACAAGATACAAAGACGAACATTATATAATAATGAAAAAGTCAATTGAACGGGAAGATATAACACTTATAAATATATGGACCCAACATCAGAGCATCTAAATATATAAAACAAAATTTGATACACCTAAAGAAATAATACGCAAAAAATACAATAATTATAGGAGGCTTCTTTACCCCATTTTTAATAATGGATAAGACAACTAGACATAAAATAACAAATAGCAGACTTGAACAACACTATAGACCAAAAGAGCCTAACATACCTATATAAAATATTCATCTCATAGCAGCAGAATATACATTCTTCTCAGGTGTACATGAAACATTCTCTAGGATAGATCACATGTTAGGTCACAAAACAATTTTTAATAAAATGAGTAAGATTGAAATTATACCAAATATGTTTTTGGAGCACAGTGGAGTGAAATCAGAAATCAGTAGCAGAAGGAAAACTGGAAAATTCACAAATATGTGGAAATTAACATACTTCTGATATCCTAGTATTCTTCACTTAGTGGGTCAAAGAAAAGAATAAGGAAAGAAATTAGAAAATATTGAGGCAAATTAAAATAAAAATACAACATACAAAACTTATGGGATGCAGAAAAAAATAAATAAAAATGTGACATGCCAATATAGGACTTTACCATGAATGGAATTTGCAGGACTGATCATTGCTCTGGGTAAGTCAGTGAGTGAATGTGAAGGCCTAGGATGTTACTATACATTAGTATAGATTCTATAAACACTCTACGCTTAGGCTACACTAAATTTACAAACAAATATTTTTCTTCAATAAAAAATTAATCTGAGCTTACTATAACATTTTGCTTTATAAAATTCCTAATTAAAAAAATATTTTTAACTTTTTGCAATAATACTTAGTTTAAAACACAAACACAGCCGGGTACAGTGGCTCATGCCTGTAATCTCAGCACTTTGGCAAGCCAAGATGGGTGGATCACCTGTGGTCGAGAGTTCAAAACCAGCCTGACCAACATGGAGAAACTCCATTTCTACTAAAAGTACAAAATTAGCCGTGGTGGCATATGTCTGTAATCCCAGCTACTCAGGAGGCTGAGGTAGGAGAATCACTTGAACCTGGGAGGTGCAGGTTGAAGTGAGCTGAGATCACGCCATTGTACTCCAGCCTGGGCAACAGAAGTGAAATTCCGTCTCAAACTAAACTAAACAACAATGACAACAACAACAACAAAAAAAAACATTGTATAGTTGCATAAAAATATTCTCATTTGTTATATCCTTATTCTATAAGCTTTTTTTTTTTTTTTTTTTTTTTTTTTTTTTGTTAAAAACAAAGACACAAGCACACACAATAGCCTAGGTCCTTGCAGGATCAGGATCATCAACATCTCTGTCTCCCACCTCCACATCTTGTCCCACTGGAAGGTCTTCAGGAGCAGTAACACACATGGAGTTGCCGTCTCCTAGGATAACAATGCCTTCTTCTGGAATACCTCCTGAAGGACCTGCCTGAAGCTGTTTTACGGTTAACTTTTTTAATATGCATAAAGGAATATTCTAAAATAATGATAAAAAGTTAGCACAGTAGGTTTGTTTATACCAGCATTACCACAAACACATGAATAATGCTATGACATTATTATATCATTAGGCAACAGCAATTTTTCAGCATGATTATAGTCTTATGGGACCACCATCATATATGTGGTCCACCTTTGACCCAAATATTATTATGCTGTTCATGACTGTATTGGAAATAACGAGGAAAGAAATAGGAGAACTTGAGTTCCCAAGGTGGAGATCAGTTGTTGTTAAATATTAGAGTGCATCAGAATCACCTGAAGGATTTATTGAAACGCAGATTGCTGGACCCTAAGAGTTGAGTGTCTAGGGTAGGACCTAACATTTTGTGTTTCTAACAAGCCTCCAGGTGATACTTATGGTTTTGGCCCAGGGGCCACATTTTGGGAATTATTGGCCTAGATTTTCTCAAAAAGTAGGAGGTTAGGTCATCTGCTGAGAATAAGGGAAAGTGGGCCCTGAACTCTCCTTTCAGCCAAAGGCAGGCATGTTCTAGAACACTGAAGCATGTTAAGAGTGAGTTTTAATCTGGAGCAATGTTTTTTTTTCTATGCCAAGCCAACTGATTTGTGGTGGGATTAATTCCCAGGTTTTAGATAACTGCACTGCTTTGAGAATGCTCACAGCTTAATGATACCATAGAATTATTATCAGCTTCATTTTCCATTGTGTAGGAAGAGGCACAGAAATAAATAAGGCAGGAGTCTTCTTTCAGGTTTCCTTATGGTGGACTTTTTCATAAGAAAGAGTTCTGGCTTCTCCTTTGTTGTTCCCTCAAAGAAGATTATAAATATGTTTGCTTGTCTCCCACCTCCATCTGCCTGAGGGCTGTGCTTTGCTTCTGTAAATGTTTCAGTTGGAACATGGTGATTCTGTTTGGGCATCTATTAACTTAGGTGTGATGTCTGATGTTTACTGTCTCAACATTCACCTCCACTGGGGAGAGTGGTGGCGATTTCCCTGACTCTGTCTAAGGCTGGAAACATTCGTTACCATGGAGGGGAAAGTGGTTGGTTCACTGAGGTGGGGGCTTTGAAACACAGGATGTGCTTTATTGCTCCCACAGTCAGTCACAAGTTGACAGTTGCATGAGGCTTTCCATAAAAATATTTTATACTTTTGTGCTGCCTCTCAGCTGCAGATCCTAAAGCCCTGTTTTAAAGATCAAAATACCCATAGATGTGCAAATGCCAGGGATTCAACAAAAGCTGGTGCATGGATGGGAAACTGATGACACACACATCTGTTCAGCTCTCATCATGCTCCACCACCCGCTGGAATCTTTTGGCTACAGAAACTGAATTTGTGATTCGTGCATCAAGCATTGCAGTCAACAACTCAGCAATTCACAAAGTCTCCTCTGTGATTGCCATCTTAGGTACGTGAGGTAATGGACGATGGATATTTAAAATTATGCCTCAACCCTGCTTTACCTCGTCACTTATTCTGGTATCAGTCAAATTTCTACTAGATTATGGGAAGTGCAGGTTTTTAAATAAAAGGTGCCTAGGATAGATGCTGGCCTATGTAGCTCTAATAATTGGTATAATACTTTATAGTATAGATGATATTTTCACTGTAACACATTATAGTATACAATGTCCATTCCATCCCCTACTTGATTTAAACTCAACTCCGTAACAACCTCGTGAGATGGGCCTTATTCCTTAAGGTAAAAGAAGAACAAACAAAAAATGGCTGCAACCAAAATGTAATAATTGGTGTAAATGGTTTCATAGTAAAAAAGAAAGACTTCACTTTTGATATTTGATGGCTGACACCTTTCAGTTTCCCATCTATCTTTCTTTTTCTCCTTAGCTCCACATCCTGAGAAGATAAGAGAACCTGGGCTTTCCTCCCTTGGTGCCCATGGGGAAGTTCAAACCACACAAATCCCTCTCCTCTAGGAATTCTCATTCTAGTCCCAACCCTCTTAACTATGATAAAAACCCTAAACCATCAACACCACCCCCATCTTGACTTGTCTCACCTTAGGTAGAATCTGAGCCCTTCACCTTGGGGAATATGTGAGTAGTAAACTTTATTTTGTATCTGTAAGTCCTATGTTTTATTCATCCTAGCATTCATACATTTCTGAGGATGCTGGATGTTCATATAAATAGGTTTATTAGCTTTAGATTGACTAATGATGCTTTATTCAAATGTGTGGTTATTTCAGATCAAAGAAAAGGAAGCATTGTGCTTGACACAGGGCTAAGAACTGAAAGACGAACAAAACATTGCCTGTGTCCTTTCCTCAGTAGTTATAGTCTGGTAGAAAAGGCAGACATGTACATTAACAAATTACAAAACAGTGTCATATGTAGCATGTACAAGTTATTGTGGGAATGCAGAAGAGAGAGTGACTGGTTTTTCCTGGGTTTAGCAATATATGTATAAAGTCGTAAGAGCATGAAAGAAGATTGTATGTTGAGGGAACTATATTTAGTTTTATTTGGTTGAAGAGCTGGATTAGTGTTGGGAGATGCAATCGGAAAGGGCCTTAAAGGCTCTGCTGGCACATTGGATTTTATCCTGAGGGCATTGGTGAGCTTTTGAAAGGCTTTAAGAAATGAAATAAAAGAAGAACACTTTTAAAGAGTCACTTTGATGGCAGTATGGAAGATAGATGGGAGCCGAGACAGAAAGATACTTGAGAACAATATTACTTTAGTCCAAGTGAGCAATGACAATGGCTAAATCAGGACAAAAGCAGTGAGAATGGTTAGAGGAGGACACGTGGCAGGCACTGTTCCCTGTGTTGGGATATAAGATTGAAAGAGGACAGAGAAATTCTGTTTTTTATGATGTTTTTATTCTGATAAGGGTATAGAAGAGAACCACTAAGATCCATTCTCCTCTTCTGTCCAGCAGTAAGAAAACTCCAGAGATGCAGCTGAACACATGACTACCCAGAAAATAGACTGTACTTTTCAGACTTTCTTGCAGCTTCCTCCAAGTCTAGCTATACTAGTTTCTGGCCAAATCATGCCCTTGAAATGAAGAGGCATCCTCCTCCTTTCCCTTTTCCCTTTCTACGGGTTGGGATGTGTACACAGTGATGAGATTTCTGGCACCATGTACCCAAGGTTACCACAGGCTTGATAGAACAGCAAGACTAAAGGGTCCTGAGTATGTAACAATTTCATGGAGAGCCATCATACCAGGCTGAATTTTAATGTGGAATAACTAAAATTCTATCTTGCTGTTCTGGGTGTCTCTTTGTCACAGAAGCTGAGCCTATCTCATAAGCAATACTGGGAGAGATATACAGTCATAATGAAGATTTACGTGAAGAGAATGCTCAGGTCTTGAACTCCACAAAGGTAGTCATCTAAGCGTATAAATAAGTTATATAAGTATAAGCTGAGTCTGTTAAGCTTAATATGTAATTATTCAAAATAAGTACCAGCTGTAATTTACATGCAAGGAAAAGCTTTGTAGACTGAGCTAGGCAGTGAGGGCTCCTCAGACAAGAAGGATCCACTTATGCAAGGCACTTACATGTGGGAGTGCCAGACAGTGTGATGAAAGAGAGAATAGAGCTGAATATCTCATCCTATGTCTTATTATTTGAGGAACTTACTAATCCTATATTAAGAATTTGGTTAATTATTTGATAAAGGCATGAGTTTGTTCGTTGAGCTGCAAGCTGATTACAGTAGTAATTACAATAACTAGCAAGAAAACTATAGACTGAGATAAATGTAATAAATGAAATAAACAAGGTGGTGTGATAGAGTAAATGAAAACTGAGCAAAAGAATGCTGCTTTAGATAAGGTTGCTACAGAAGTCCTCCAAGAGAGGTGATGTTTGATTGATAAACAAATAATAAATGGCAGTTATTGTATAAAAAGTAGGGGGCAGGGTAGGAACTTTATAGGCAGAGGGACTAGAAATACAAAAGCTCTGAGGTGAGAAAGAGCCTGGTATATTTTTATCGGAGAAAAAAGGCCGGAGTGACTGCAGAATGGAAAGCACGAGGGGAGAAAGAAGGAAGTTGAAATTGTAGAGGGAGGGAGCAGTTAGATCATCGAACTGCTTGTAGGGTATATTAACAAATTTTGTTTTATTCTAACAGCAAGGGGAAGCCATTGTACAGTTTTAAACAAAAACATGACATTATCTGACTTTAAAAAAATAATGTTTTGGTTATGGATAGAATGAATCATAGAAGCAAAGTGGAAGCAGAGATTATTGCAGGAAGGTGATTTGAAACAGGGTGATAACAGAGGGTATGGGAAGAAGTGAAAGAATTTAATTGCTTTTTGGAAACATTGATAGGGCTTACTATGAAATGCAGGTAGAGGTCTGAGAAAAGAAGTCATCAAGCATCAATCATGCTTTTTGCTTGAGGTGCTAGGTTGATAGTGATACCATTTGCTAAAACTGAAAATACTCAGGGAAATATTTTTGGGGGTATAAGCCAAAAGATCAATTTTGGACAAGTATAAAAGTGCTGATGGCTGTAGGAAATTAGGTGTATGAATCTGGGCTTCGAACAAGTGAGTGAAATTTCATTAGTCCTCAGAATAAATATAGTATTAATACTTTAATAGCTCATTTTATTTATAAAATATTTCAAATATACTAAAAGTACAGAAAGTAATTTAGTAGGCATAATCGCTTGATGTGCCCACCATGTAGATTTAACGAATGTTGACATTTTGCCATTTTTTGCTTTGGAACTTTGAACAATATAATGTTGCAGATAAAGTTAAAGGATGAGAGCATTCTTAAGGATGGTGGGAAGACAGAGGCTTGAATGTGTCTTACTTCTTGTTCACTCCCAACTCTACCTCTTCTGCCAGCAGACAGGTCCTAGAGGATAGGAATGAAGCCTCAGGTTCTGTCACAGTCTCGCCAAGGAGAGCAGAGGAATTTCTCTTCTTTGGGAAGAGGAGAGCTTGGGCATCAGCACTGAAGAATCCCAAGATTAGGATCAGAATACCTGGATCCTGGGACAGCTTCACTCTCAGAAACTCGTAATCTCCCACAAATTCACATCTAAAGAAATATACCAAAATTCTTATTTTTGGATTCCTAAAAATTGAGAAGTGACCAAACAGGCAGCTGGACCTTTTCTATCTCTTGGGTTGGGAGAGCATGATGAGGCCAGAGCCAGAAGATCAGAAAGGTTTCCTCCTGATGCCTTGACATGGTACCAGCAAGGTGTCCTTTACCAGAGGAAAAACCAGAAAGGAGAAAACCTGTAAGATATATCTCATGAAATAGAGTTACTGGGGGAGACAGACAATGACCCATGACAAAAAACCAAGTCCTTGGGAGATTCAAATACAAAACAGAAAAAAAAAAAACTTTCTGGAATCAAAATAATTTTAAAACTTTGGCACAAAAATATGTATACATTGTGAAATATGTAAATGAAAACATATGCATTACCTCATATACTTATTTTTGGTGTGTGTGGTGAAAACACTTAAAATCTATTCTCTTAGCAATTTGCAAAAATACACTATGTTGGTGTTAACTGTAGTCGTCATATACAATAGATCTCTTGAACGTATTCCTCCTAGGTGAAATTTTGTATCCTTTGACCAACATTACCCCAGTCAACAATCTCTCCATTTTCTCTGGCATCAGCCTTTTTCAAATCACCTTCCTCCTTCCTCCAATAGTCTCTGTTTCCACTTTGTCCCTACAATTCATTCTACCCATACCTAAAACACTATCTTTTAAAGTCAAATTACATCACATTTTTGTCCAAAGCTGTAGTAATGACTTCTTATTTCTGTAAAGATAAAACAAAATTCCTTACCATAGCCTATCAGCAATTAGGTGTTCTAACTACTCCCTGCCTCTACCATCTCAACTTCCTTCTTTCTCTTCCCTGCTTTTCATCCTCCAGACACACTGACCTCCTCAGTCCCTGCTAAGCATAATTCTACTCTCCACTTCTGAGTTAATTTTTTTTCACTCCATATATAAGCGAGATCATGTGGCATTTGTCTTTCTATGCCTGGCTTATTTCACGTAACATAATGTCCTCCATGTTCATCCATGTTGTCACAAATTACAGAAATTCCTGCTTTTTTTAAATAATAAAGAATATTTTTTTCATATATATGCCACATTTTTTTCTCTATTCATCCATTGATAGACACTTAGGTTGATTCCATATCTTGGCTATTGTGAATAGTGCTGCAATTAACATGGTAGTGCAGATATTCAACATAGTTATTTCATTTCCCTTAGATGTATACCTAGTAGTGAGATTTCTGGGTCATATGGTAGCTCTATTTTTAAGTTTTCGAGGAAACTTTCTACTGTTTTCCACAATGGCTGAACTAATTTGCATTTTCATCTACACTATAAAAGGGTTTCTTTTTCTCCACATCTTCTTCAACACTTATCTTTCACTTATTTGATAATAGCCATTCTAACAGGTGTGAGGTAATATCTCATACTGGTTTTAATTTGCATTTGCCTGATGATTAGTGATGTTGAACGTTTTTTCATATACTTATTGGGCATTTTTGTTTCTTCTTTTGAGAAATGTCTATTCAGATATTTTGTCCATGTTTAAAATTACTATTGAGTTTTTTGAGTTCCTTATATATTTTGGCTATTAATCCCTTATCAGTTGTATGGTTTGCACATATTTTCTCCCATTCTGTAGGTTGTCTCTTTACTGTGTTGATTGTTTGCTTGGTTGTACAGAACCTTTTCAGTTTGATATAATCCCAATTGTTTACTTTTGTTTTTGTTGCCCATGCTTTCAGATTTATACCTAAAAAAAGTATTGCCCAGACCAATGTAATGGAGCTTTGCCCCTATGTTTTCTTCTGGTAGTTTTTCATTTCCAGATCTTAAATTTAACTCTTTAATCAATTTTTAGTTGATTTTTGTTTATCATGTGAGATGAGGGTCTAATTCATTCTTTTGCATGTGAATATCCAGTTTTGCCAACGCTATTTATTAAAGACTATTCTCATTGTGTATTCTTAGCACCTTTGTCAAAAATCAATTAACCATCAATATGCGGATTTATTTCTGGGCTCTCTTTTCTGTTCTGTTGGTCTATGTATCTGTTTTTATGACAGCACCATGCTGTTTTGATTATTATTGCTTTGTGGTATATTTTGAAATCAGGTAGTGTGGTGCCTTCAGCTTTGTTATTTTTGCTTAAGATTGCTTTAGCTATTCAGGGAATTCTACAGTTCCAAACATAGTTTAGAATTGGTTATTCTATTTCTGTGAAAATGCCATTGTAATCTTGATAGGAATTACATTGAATTTGTAGATCACTTTGCATAGTATGGACATTTTAACAATATTACTTCTTGAAAGCCATGAACATAGATTCCCTCTCCATATATCTGAGTCTTTCTCAATTTCAATGTTTTCAGTTGTCAATGTACAGGTCTTTCGCCTCCTTGGTTAAATTTGTTTCTAAGTAATATTTTTGTAGGTGTTGTAAATGGGATTGTTTTCTTGATTTCTTTTGTGGATAGTTTGTTGTTAGTATATAGAAATGCTACTGATTTATATGTTGATTTTATATACTGCAACTTTACCAAATTTTGTTTAATAGTTCAAATTTTTTTTGTGGAGTCTTTAGGGATTTTATTTATAAGATCATGTCATTTTCACATAGGAACAATTTAACTTCTCCTCCAATTTAGATGTCTTTTATTTCTTTCTCTTGCCTAATTGCTCTGGCTAGGATGTCCAGTAGCATGTTGAATAGAAGTGGTAAGAGTAAGCATCATCGTCATGATTCATATCTTAGAGGGAAAGCTTTTGACTTTTCACCTTTGGATATGATGTTAGCTATGGGTTTGTCATATATGGTCTTTACTGTGTGAGGTACATTACTGCTATACCTAATTTGTTAAGCTGATTTTTTTATGGAAGATTTTTGAATTTTATCAGTTGCTTTTTCTGTATCTATTGAGCTGATCATATGGTTTTCGATTTTTTTTTTTTAGATTTGCATATGTTGAATCATCCTGGCATACCTGGGATAAATCCAACTTGATTATGGTGAATGGTCCTTTTAATGCACTGTTGAATTCGGTTTGCTAGTATTTTGTGATGATTTTCGCATCTGTGTTCATCAGGGATATTGGCCTGTAATTTTCTCTTCTTGTAGTGCCCTGTCTGGCTTTGGTGTCTGTGTAATGCTGGTCTGAAAATATTTATGTAGCTGAAGAGCAAGGTTAGATATAGATATGCAGACTTATAAGTTTTCGGGCAGATAAAATGATAGCTGAATGTTTTATAGACAGGGAAATGGAATCCACAAATGAGTTTCTAGAATGAGAAAAGGACAACACTTGAAAGGAGAGGGAATGCAAAGAGCAAGTTAAGACAATAGAGATGACCAGCCCTGGCCATACAGGAGCAAGATCAGAGACAGGAAAACAAAGCAATTAAGCATACTGCAGAGAAGTCATGTAAAATAAAGGCAGGAAGTGTAGTTTGAGTCTGGAGATTTGGAGAGCATTTATGACTTCCCACATCCCCATATGCTCTGTGAATCTAGTAGTCCTGGTTCTTATGTGGGGAGCATTCCTACCAGGGAACATGATAAATGTACCACTCAACTTAAAGCTATAGCTGCTACCTTTGGTAGTCACTTTGGTCTCCTTATAGCAGTAGATGAATAAGCAGAGAAAGAAGTTAATTTATTTGCTGGGATAATGTATCCTAATCATCAAGGAAAGGTAAGGCTGCTGCTAAATCATGGAAATAGGCAGCACAGATATTGCAAGGAGAATAAAGTTGAGCAAAGTGACTCGCCTTGACTCCCTCCCCATGTGTTCTCCTATTTGGGCTGTAGACCCACATAATGGCTATTGGTTTAAAGTGTATTCCTCATCCTAAAGTATAGTGTTCCACACTGTAGAATGTCATTTTCCCGCTAGCACTTCAGTGGCAAATTTGAGTCCATTACATATTTTTCTATTGCTGGCAGCTTCTGGATAGTGTAGTGGTCATAGGATTAGTGCACTCCCTGGTTATTTCCTCTACACCACACATCCTTTGCTGTAAAGTGATCCCTTAGCCTGAGTAAATATTTTGTAGATTCCAATTTGGTTGTCATATGTTTTGAGTTTTTGGATAGGGAACTGGCTGAGACACTGTAGGCAGGAAAGTCAAACCCAGACCAAGAATACATGTTAATTCTGACTACAGTAAACATAACCTTTCCCTAGGTGAAGGGGTCCTTATGTAATCAACTTGCCACCCAATGGCAGGTTGGTCTCCTTGAGAGATGGTCTCCACTTTGCTTTCTGTTGCAAGGAGGTCCAACATTCATCAGCAGCAGTTACTAAATCAGCTTTGAAGAGATGGAGCCTATGCTCATAGCCTCTGTCTCTATCACTGTGGCTACACTGTATGTGAGACCATTTTCCAGGCATCAAGGTGGCCAAGTACAGAGATTTGCTGACATACCTGGCCCAGTCACCCTTGGGATTCTGTAGGATTATTCTGCAGTGGATTCTGTGTGGCAGGCACAAATGTACAATGGAACAATCCCTGCACTTTGTTCCCACTCTCATAGGTTCATTCATATGCCTCTTACCCAGACCTTTTCATACCTGGTCTTCAATCTTGTTTATTTCAAGGCTCTAACCAGTCAGCTAGGTAAGTCATTAGTTCATATATCCCAGTTTTATGCCACTTCTCTTCTTTCCCTAACTACTGTTTTTCAGTGCTACTCTGTAGTACAATAGCTATTCATTTTTATCTTACACCCACACACTGAATTGATCCATCCATGTACCAATCTTGGGCTTTTTCTCCTTCATCAACAGGTCACAGGAAACCCTTCATGAATTCATAGGTGTGAAATGGGGGAGAAGCATGATAACAGTGACAGATAGCATGTAGGTTTGTGACATTTGTTTGTGTATCTTTCTTATACCCCCTTACATCTGCTCAAGTTTGACCCTGGGCATATCCTATCCATGTTATGGTAGATTGCTGCTGGGGTCACCTGATTTTATGATTTATTGGATCTATCGGTATCCATGGTGTGCTAGTAAATGTTTAATGATCACTTCTGAAAAATACTGCCTTGGCTTTTAGCATTTGCTGGCTTCTATGGCGTAAATATGTCTACTATGGCTGATTTCAAGTGCCAAAGTGATGTCAGAATGTGGAGTTAGGAAGAGATATGATGGTATGAACTGTCTCTAGCACATCACTATCTTCAGTTGGTGATAGCCGTTCTGGTCACAAGGTCACTTGATGTCACTTGAGTTTCCATGGTTTGATACTCATTTTCTACTGGGGCCCAGGGGTATGCCAGGAGTTGTTTATCAATAGTTTATAGTTCTGTACTGCAGATGTCATAGCCTTGCCCTGGAACCCTAGAAGTGTACACTGTATAAAACACATTTTGCTACTACAAATAATTCCAGTACTGTGGGCGATGTGGTGCAAGCAAGAGTCTTGGACCTTATGCAGACCATTTGTTGCCTGGGGCTCCTCTCAAAAGTAACATCTCTTTGCATCGTTTGGCAAATGGATTGTAACAGTAGTCTCAAGTGTATTATGTGTTGTACCTCAACATCAAAGAGGTCTACTGAACACTGTGATTCTCTTTCAATGCTAGGAGGCAAGATCGTAATTTATCCTTTACTTTGGAGTACATATCCCAGGATACTCGGAATACTGGAACCCTAAGATTTTTATCTATGTGGCAGCCTCCTGAATCTTCCTCTAGAGCACACATTTCTTTCCAAACCATCCAGAATACTTGCCACTTTTTGCACGTCAGGTACGGTTAACATGATATCCTCAATACAGTGGACCAGTGTGATGTTCTGCAGAATATCCAGATGATGCAAGGCTGTGCTGACAATATTATGACAAAGAGCAGGAGAATTATCATAGCGATGGGGCAAGACTGTGAATATACACTATTATCTGTCTATGTGAATGAGAACTTCTTCCAATCCTTCTTTCTGATAAAAATGAAAAAGAAAATATTTGCCAGTTGAGTGGTGACATACTTGTGGTGTGCTTGGTGACTCCTGGTTAACAGGTGGTCCACACAGTTTTTGCAAGGCCAGGCTAGTGTATTAAATAGGGCCCCATTAGGGACCACCATTCCTGTATCTTTTAAGGCTTGGAGGGTGACACTAATTTTTGCTATTTCCTTGAGATGCTGTTATGGGTTGAATTATATTCCCAAAAGATTTATTGAAGTCGTATCCCCTGGTATCTACAAATGTGACCTTGTTTAGAAATAGGGTTGATGCAGATGTTATTAGCTAAGATGAGGTCATACTGGAATAGGGTGGACCCTTTCTCCAGTATGACTGGTATCCATATTAGAAGAAGGAAATTTAGACACAGCTGTAGACACAGAGGGAAGACTGTTATGTAAATCTGGAGGCCGAGATTTGAGTTATGCTGCCACAAGTGACGGATTGCCGGGGACTACCAGAAGATGGAAGAGATGAGGAAGAATCCTCCTGTTAAGGCTTTGGAGGGAGCACAAACTTGCTGACACCTTGTGTTTAGATTTCTAGCCTCTAGAACTGTGAAATAAACTTCTGTGGTTTAAAGCCACTTAGTTTGTGTACTTTATTATAGCAGCCATAGGAAACTAATACAGATGCAATATATATAGTATATATAATATATATGAATACATATACATAAATATGTATGCTATATATAATATATATACACATATACATAGATGTACATAATCATATATATATTTATAAATTCATTATCCTCATGGAAGTGTCTTACTGGCATATCCAGGATTATTCTCTTTGCCTTTGCTATAACAACAGCTCTAACTTTACAATTCAATGAACAAAGGGCTCTGCCAACTGCTAAGTATGCCCATCCCAACTGTACATTTGGAAACTGTGCAAAGGCCCACCCGTACCTATTGTGAGACAGACATGGTTTGGACTCTGTTTGCTAGCTAACTTCCATATACTTCTACTCTTAGCAGGAGGGTAATGTATTAGTCAGGGTTCTCTAGAATGATAGAAATAATGGGATATATACTATATATATATGTATATATATAAAGGAGAGCTTATTATGCTTTAACTTACATGATCACAAGATTCCACAATAGGCTGCCTGCAAGCTTGAGGAGCAAGGAGAGCCAGTCTGAGTCTCAAAACTGAAGAATTTGGAGTCCAATGTTCAAGGGCAGGAAGCATCCAGCATGGGAGAAAGATAGAGGCTGAGAGGCTAGGCCAGTCTCTCCTTTTCACATTTTTCTGCCTGCTTTATATTCACTAGCAGCTGGTTAGATGGTGCCCACCCAGTTCAGGGTGGGTCTGCCTCTCCCAGTCCACTGACTCACATGTTAATCTCCTTTGGCAACACCCTCACAGACAACCCCAGGGTCAATACTTTGTATCCTTCAATCCAATCAAGTTGACACTCAGTATTAACCACCACAGGCAGTGATGGTGTTTGGGATCTTTGGCTATCAGCATCAATCTGTATGCATTTGTTTGGAAATATCTGAGTAATTTACGGATTGATCGATGGTGTTGCAACATCTTTCCTTTTTTTCAGTCGATGTGTTCTGGGTCACAGAACTGGTTCAGGCCTAAAAGCTGAGCATGGAAATAGGGCTTTTCACTGAGCATAGCTGACCTCCAACTTCTACTCTGCAGTCACCTATCTCTTTTAAATATTCATATTCAAATACCCTTATTGACTGCCTATGTATCTTGCCCGTAGGGACAAAATGTTCTGTGAGCCCTTTCCATAAATTCTGTGGGTCATGCCTTGC
The DNA here is from genome assembly GCF_043159975.1 of Macaca nemestrina. NCBI lineage: Eukaryota > Metazoa > Chordata > Mammalia > Primates > Cercopithecidae > Macaca > Macaca nemestrina. Next base: position 167,661,314 of record NC_092125.1, on the reverse strand, counting down.
TGACTCATTCTGAACTTGCTGTGGATTATAGCCATTCTGTCCACCGCTTTTCTACTGGGTACATGCTGCCACCTGGCTCTGCTGTTCTCAGATCCTATCATCTCCATTGCTATTAGGGAACCCAGTACTACAACAATATCTCACATCATTATTCCCAGGGGTCCTTCTAACCTTATTGCCTTGGAAAAGGGCATGTCTTGTGGGCCTCCCTAAGGAATATGGTTGGTACAGGGTTTTCTGTCTCATAGAATGGACCCATTCCTTGCATGTTGCTTCTGTGAGCTTTTTAAGCCCTTCCTTCATCATTTGCTACAGCAGTTCTGACATCTCTATTTTGTTTACTGTAGGCCTTTCCTTTTCTCAAGCTTTCAAAGTTAATTCTATCAGCCGATTACAGCAATCACTGGGGCTCTTGCCAGGGCATTAAATCCCGTGTCACTGGAAAGTGCCACTGTATTGCAAAGCTCTCCCTGACACAGCTGTACAGCCTATCTTCTCTTGATTTAAGCCTTGATGGTAACATGTTATCCAGGTCTTGATGTTTTTAGGCATGTAATTTATTTTTTGCTTTACCTGGCCCAAGACTCTTTGATCAGGTTATGCTGAGATTTTACTCTAATTATGAACCAAGACAGGAAGTGGAGCAAGTCCTGAGAAGGTAAAGAAATGTTGTCTAAGATACCTACCTCACTTGATACCTTTGTATAACTTCAAACTTGTGTGCGTGTGTGTGTGTGTGTGTAGCTCTATCTTCCAATAAGAGATAATTGGTCACATTTTCAGGTGCATAGTATTCAGGATAACCCAATATTCAAGATTCCTAACTATGTCGATACAGATATCCCTATCCAAGCATCAGGGTCCACTCCTTTCAGGGCTCTAAGTTTGTGTAAGAGACCTGCCTAGGCTGAGATCCAGCTTTCTCTGATGAACTGCCAACAACTAATTTTTTGTTTCTCCTGTTCTTCAACTGTGTCTGCCATCCAGGTGTAGAAGTGGAAGTTTTCTTTAAATGGTGCCTAGGAGTGCCTTTTGCTCTCACTTTGCTAATTTACTTTGTTGATTAATAGACTTGAACCTGTCATTTTCTCTCTTCAATCACTGGTGCTGAGCAATAGCCAACCAATTCCATATTCTTATAGTTGTTATTTCCTCATATCTCTAAAATACCCAGAGTATTGTCCCAGCCATTGCACTGCTTCTACCTGTATCCCATCACAGGCCACGGTAGGTGAGAGTCAGTAAAAAGCACCAGTATTCCAAGGACTGTCAGCCCTCCACCTATCACCAGCAATAGAGTTCTCATTATCATCCAGCTGGAAAATCATCCAACTCCAGGCTACCTATCTTTAGAGTCTGTCTCTCCTAGAACTGCTTTTTGTATCGGTGGTCATAGATTGGGCTCCGCTCAGGTTAGGGATCCTTGTTTAAGTGACTTGTTGGGGGTGTTCTCAATAGGGGAGTGAGGGAAGCACAACAGGATGGGGAAAACGCCAAGCAAGAATGTGGTCTCAGGAGGGACTAACTTCAGTCCGACCCTACAGGACACTCTGGAGCACAAATTACACAACAAAGCTAGTCCTACATAGAGAAAAAGAGGCTGGCCTTGTGTATCCCATGCCAGGAGGTCATTGGCTGAGTCAGCCCTGGAGAAGGGAGGGGAAGTGGTGTATCCACCCAGGCAAAGTGGCTTCCAACTGGTTCAGGACGATTCTCTGGAATAGGGGTGAGCTGTTTATTGTTATCTCCAAAACTCACAGCAAATGGGAGATGGTACTACCAGAAGAGGGAATGTGGACAAATACCAGCCACATTCACCACCATATTACAGAGTTATTAGGAACTCTAATGATCAGCATGAAGTTTTTCTGTGTCTAGGCAAGAAACATATTTCTTTAAACTGTCTGGAAATCTTCTCTAGTCTTGGGTAAGAAGGTTGTGTTTATCTTTCCTCCTTTTTAGTGGAATTATACTCAATCCTAAATACCCATTCACCATCTTTAACAAGGGACCCTCATGCAAATAGGATCTCTCCTCCTGGTCTGCTGTCAACTCTTTGAGTCTCCACAACAAGAATGTTATTCCCCACTGTGTTAACTTTACTTTTCTCTCTCCTTACCTTTGTTCTTGCACTATAATGGTTGCAGTGGGGGATTATGAGAACATCTCCTTTCAGATACGTTGTCACATTTGGAATCGTGTGATCTAGCGTGAGAAATGTTTAACCTTTTTCCTTTCTATTTTCAAGTGAAAATGTCTTTATACTAGTACATGTCATTTCTGAAGAGGGGATTAAAAAAGGGGACAAAAGAAGGGAAGATACAAAAGTAATGTAGTAGTGGCCAAGAATGAGATTTGGGTTTCCTATTTTTTCAGTTTGAGTTTGGAAATTTATGCATTCTTTTTGTTTGTTTTTGATCCAGTAAAAAAAAGTGTAACCTCTGGTCAGGACTTCAATACTTCTGAAGCATCTAGAAGTAAGTCATTGTTTCCTGAGTTGATTTAAGGCAGTTTATGATGAGAGCCATTCTGTTTTTTATTCCCTATAACTCTGAGCATGCTGTTGAATGAATAGTCTGTGCTCCACAACCACTTGAAAAATGATGATGCAGGTCAAAGTGTTTTGAAAACTGTAAAAATCCATGTAGAAATGAGGTAATATGGTTGCTTTAAATTGACCTCTCTAAAGGTTCCGTCACCTTTTATCCTGTTTTACCCCATATATAGATCCCAAGGTTCTTCCTCCCCCTTGCTGCAGAAAGCCCCTTTCATTTCCTCCTTTAGAGCCATAAAAATTCCAACTATAATTCTAGGGCCTGGTTTGAATCCCACTGTGAGGAAACAAATCATGCTACTCTAAGGTTTGGCAATGGAGGATGAATATCCCTTTAGGGAAAACGATGGCTGAAACTTGTGGGTTTCACTCATATCTACTGAGTTTCTCCTAAGGGACCTCCTTTTCTTAGGACAGTGTTTTCAAAGTGTGGTCCCCATGTCAGAGTATTAGCATTACTAGAGAACTTGTTAAAAATGAAAATGATTAGCTCTACCCCAGACCTATCAAATTTTGAACCCTGATTGTAGGACCCTGCAGTTCGTGTTTCAGTAAGGCTTCCAGGTGATTGTGAGGCCTGCTAAAGTTTAAGAACTGCTGTCCTAGGGAATCACTTACTCATTACTTTTGATACCACCCCATGAGCTTCAGGAAGTCCTCCTCAACTTAGCGCTTTATACCACATTAACCCTTAATTGTTGTGGCACAGTCAAGACATTTAAACTAGCTTTCCTACCTCATGCCTTCTCCCTCATAAAAGGAAAGTGAATTCCTAACATTAATGTATAATTAGGCCGGGCGTGGTGGCTCACGCCTGTAATCCCAGCACTTTGGGAGGCTGAGGTGGGTGGATCACCTGAGGTCAGGAGTTTGAGATCAGCCTGGTCAACATACTGAAACCCCATCTCTACTTAAAAAATACCAAAATTAGCCAGGCGTGGTGGTGTGTGCCTGTAATCCCAGCTGCTCTGGCGGCTGAGGCGGGAGAATTGCTTGAACCCAGGAATGCAGGTTGCAGTGAGCCAAGATCATGCCATTGCACTCCAACCTGAGTGACAAAAGCAAAACTTTGTCTCAAACAAAACAAAACAAAACAAAACAAAACAAAACAAAAACAGTTTTATAGTCAGGCAAACTACACTTTGACTCCTACTTTTCACTTAGTTATGTTGATAGGAAGGCTCTGCATCTGTTAAATTATGATAATAGTAATACCTACCTTTTAAGACTATTGTGGAGTTTAACTGAGATGGTGAATGGAAAGCAATTAGCAAAACGTCTGACTCATAGGTAGTTTTCAGTAAATGATAACAAATAATAATTTAGCTTAGTCATCATCATTTGATAGCTCCTTATCTGCAGTGAGTCTGAGAGACTAGCTCTCAGGCCACCTCCACTGGGCATGGAACATATTTTACCCTGGAATTTAGAGGCACCCTAAGCCCTTGCGGTCTAGGCCAAGAGAGAAGCAGGAATTCTCTCTTCCGTGTCTAACTTCCACTGTCCAGATTCTAGTTTACTGTCTTAAGACCCTTCTCTCACCCAGGATATTGTTTTTGGGAAACATCAGGCCCATTCCCAACATTTACAGGGCTTGAAGCAGGAGTATAAATGGAAGGCCCACACATCATATATGTATTTATAATTTACAGAGCAAGCTGAAAATGTTTTATACTCTGTGTAGGCAGGATATCAGCCCACACAATCCCAGGAAGCTGTGACTGTGTTACATTATGAGATAAAGGGACTTTGCAGATGTGATTAAGCTAAGGGCTTGAGATGGGGCGGTGATCCTAGATAATCTAGTCCGATGAAATCACAAGGGTCTTTATGAGAAGGAGGCCGGAGAGTCAGAGAAGGAGATGTAACAAAGGAAGCCAAAATTGGAGTTATGTGAATCCATGAGTGAGGTAGTGGGCAGTCTCTAGAAGCTGTGAAAAAGCAAGGAAAGGGATTCTTCCCTTCATCCCCAGTGGGAGTGCAGCCTTGCTGGTCCATTTTAGACTTCTGACCTTCAGAACTGCTCCATAATACATTTGTGTTGTTTTAAGTCACAAAGTTGCAGCAATTTGTTACTACAGTGATAAGAAACTAATAACCCTCCTACCTTCATAACAATACCATTTTAAAAAGTGTACATATGTTTTAATAAGACTGAAAGTTGACAAAATATCAATGGTGGTTGAAGTTGATGATTATTTTGCATAGCAAATGGTGTTTGAATGATTCAGTAATATTTGGGTGAATAATAAAATAAAGATACAATTTATTATTATTATTTTCTTTTTTAGATGGAGTCTTGCTCTGTCACCCAGGCTGGAGTGCAGTGACATGATCTCGGCTCACTGCAACCTCCATCTCACAAGTTCAAGTGATTCTCTTGCCTCAGCCTCCCAGGTAGCTGGGATTACAGGCACATGCCACCACACCCAGCTTATTTTTGTATTTTTAGTAGAGACAGGGTTTCACCATGTTGGCCAGGCTGGTCTCGAACTCCTGACCTCAAATGATCCACCTGCCTTGGCCTCCCAAAAAGCTAGGATTATAGCCATGGGACATTGCACCTGGCCTCATTAATTATTTTTATCCCATAACACTTATTTTTTTTACCTTTATTTCAACATAATCATGAGTTATATGGCTCAGAGAACTTGTTTCTTATACGCAGTATTGCCACACTAGGCCACCTTACTTGAATTACTGTAGTTCCTAGCTAATATTTAAAATTATTTTCAGTTTGGAGAAACTTGGTTCTACTGAGGCAGTAGCAACTGAATTATCATTAAAACTCTTAAAGAATACTGGATTAAGAAATAGATTATTAACTTATATATCACATTCATGTATTATAAGGGGATTGTTTATGACGCATGGTCTCATCATGATCTTATCATGATCTCAGAAAAAAATTACCAAGTATTTAACTTAAGCAAGTGATTACTGTTGCATATATTTTGCTTTTCAACACCTAAAAAGCAATATCTAGATGCCTAGAGTTTTACTTAAGTTTCTTTTTTTCCCCAATCTTTTCAATTGGTGAAATATTAGAAGAAAATTTTAAAAACATAAGTATAATGCTTAATTTGATCAGTTCTCTCACTACATTTGATACTATTGCTAAGTAAGAATGACCAGCCTGCAGGTTCTCGTTTGTTTGTGCATGAGTCTTCTCCTCTGTGTTCATATAAATGTTTTCTATTTCCTTTTTCTAATTTTTAAATATTTTATTGTTGCATCTCACATGTAGTTTATCTCAATTTAGATAAAAGTAATTCAAAATATTTGCAAAGACTTTTTATTCTTTTTAAAATGAAGTAGCCAAACCTAGATTGTTAGTGTATTTATAAACTTTTGCCATATAATAAGTAGCCAGCAACAATTCATACTGCATCAATTTGTGGTTCCCTTGAGAATCACAAACAAGAGATTCCTTTGAGAATCACAGAGACATAAGAAAACAGACGCTTGGCACTGGTGAAAAATGGTGTGTTATTATATAAGAATCTTTTGCTTTTGTTCTGTCTGAGAGGGCAGAATTGAGTAAATAATTTTTTTTCTTTTACCGAAATCCTTCTCTGTACCCTGAAGCCCTGTCCGTCCGTCCATCTCAGGTGTTAGTTCCAGCACAGTCCCATAAACCTCAAGGCACTGCCACATAAAGACCTTTTGTTCTGAGGACTGGGATAAGAGATGTAGAAAAGTGTCTTCCTAGGGCGTGGAGAGTTTATAGTATACCAACTAAAGTCAAGGGCCGTTCTGAGAGAACCCTTTTATGGGATTTTGCGTTCTCTACCCATAGAAATGTATCTTTCTCCTCTTACTGAAAAAAACAACAACAAAAGCGTAGAAATAGTAATGGAACTCACTACAACAGCATAATGCACCAAGTGGCACATGTGTGCACACTGACACACACACAGGTGAAGAACTGAAACAAGTCACCCAAATTTGCATGGGTAACAGATTTGGGATTCGAGTCCATGTCTACTTCACATTGAGTTCATTCTGCTACGTCATCTTGCTTCCTCAAGAGCAGGGTATTATCCTTGTTCTGGTTTATCTAGCATCTTATCTGTATTTTTCACTCAAAACTGACTCACATTTCACTTCTTGGGTTAGGTCTCCCAATTCCCTTTTGAACTTTCTACAGTAACATGCTATTCAGTCATTTATAGGGTTACATGCTGTTCCCACACTGGCCTCTGATTCTTTGAGGACAAGGATTCTGGTTTCTGTATTTCTGAGGCCTAACAGAGTGCCTAGAATATATTAGGAGCTGAAATGTGGGATAATAAGAAAGCTCTTAATTTAAAAAAGAAATCTACTACCACTATAAGTCAGCATATAAATCAATAAGTGCGGGCATGAAATTCAGAAGTCACATGAATTCATTTTTAGGTCCCAGATTGATAGCTGCTGCGATATTTTAAGGGAATTTTGAAAAGATTCCACTGTTTTCTTCAGTAATTTATTCAAATATGGGTCATTCTATACTGTCAGCAAATTCTTTCTGATATTTAACCTGAAGCAGTAACCTATAAATGATATGCTGAGGCTCTGAGAGAGTTGGTGTAATTGCCAAAGTTTCAGCCTTACTACTGGGATTTATTTAAGGTTTGGGAAAGTGTTAATTCAGCACATTTTAAAGAGCAGTATTTTTAGTTCCTTGGGCAAATGGTTCTGTTCCAATTCAGGAAACAAAAGGTGTTGGTTTAGCTAACAGTTTGATTTCAATCTCTGAAGCCTTTCCACCAATCATTTTCTTATTCAAGCAAAATCAGTCTTTCCTCCATGTTCTCAAGTCCAATTTATTTAAAACACACACATACATGTCCACAGGCACACATACATACACACACATAATATTACAGTATAACTATTATATACTGTTTTAGATATAGATATAGAAAGAAGTGTAGATATAGATTGTGGGTTCTTGAGTTTCTAAGAGTTTCCTTATTGTTTGCTTCTCCAGTGACTTTGCAATAACATAGCAAACTTCCAGTAAATGTTTGCGAAATACGTGAATAATAAATGAGAGAAATGAGGTGGAGCTTGAAATAATCCTGCCACCTTTGTTTCTATCACTGTAAATGTTATGTATACCTGTCTCCTTTCGTAGAAAGTCTTGCACATATGTACCTGGAGAAGAGATATTCATTGTTGTGTTTGCTGTCTTAGAGGGTATGCACAGCTTGAACTTTACCAGGAAGCAACAAATTATTTTTGAAAGTTATTGAAAATTTGTACTCCTACCAGCCATGTATAAATGTTCCTATTTATCTGTGTACTCCCTGACCTTTGATATTGTCGGACTTAATTTTTGCCAGTCTAGTAGGTATATAATGGTATCTCGTTGTGACTTTACTGATGACTTTGAACAATTTTCAGATATTTATTTGCCATTTATTTTTTATTTTCTGTGACATCTCTGTTTAGTTTTTTTGTCCACTTTTGTTTTTCTTCTTTATTAGTGATTTGCAGGCATTTTTGCATTTATGTAAATACTAATATTTTGTCTCAGGCTGGCTTGTCTTTGTACCCTCTTTCTGGTGTTTCTTGGTGGATAACATTCTTCATTTTGACATAGCTGAATTTCATTAACCTTTTATTTTATATGGTTAATGCTTTGTGCTTAAAAAATCCTTTTCTACCCCAACTTTATAAAGATATTTTCCTATATTTTCTCTAAAAGTTTTAAGGTTCACGCACCATTCATTGACTTATCTTTCTCTTAATAATTTCCAATGCTATGTCTGTTACACAGCAAGCTACCATTTATGCAGGGGTCTGATTCTGGACTCTATTCTGATTTGTTTGGCCTGTGTGTCTGTCCCTGAGCCCAACTGCTAATTTATATCAGTAAGGCATTTTCTCCTACTCTGTCACTCTTCAGAAACGGTGAGTTCTTCCTGGTCCTGTACTCATTCATGTAAATTTTAAAATTACTGGTTAAATTGTATGGAAACCTGTTATAACTTTCATTGTAATTGTATTGAATTTAGAAAGCCATTTCTGGAAATTGGTATTTTTTTGTGGTATTGTGTCTTCCTATCTATTAACATGCTGTATTTCTCGATTTATTTAGGTCTGTCAAAGTCTTTAGAAAATATTTATAATTCTTATTCTTAGGTCTTGCTCCTCTTTGTTACATTACTTCACTTTTGCTGCTGTAGTAACTAGTATATTTAAAAAATATATATTTTCAGTTTGTGGCTGATCATGGAAATAAAATTAGATTTTATATTTTGACCTTACAGCCAGCTGTTTGTTACTGATTATTACGTCTAATAACTTGTCTTGAGAATCTGTTGTGTTTTGCATAAAAATCCATTTTCTGCAAATATTGATACTGTGTTTCTTCCCTTCTAATCTTTACTCCTTTAATTTTTTTCTTGTAATTATATTGGCTGTTTAGTACAGTGCCGAAAAGAAGTGCTATTATATGCATGCTTATCTTGTTTCATGTTGTACAGGAGATTGCAATCAGATTATGTCTGTTGTAGGCTTTTTATAGATGCATTTGATTAGGTTATAGGCGCTTTTTGCATTCTTAGCTTTATGAGATTTTTTAAAATATGCTTGTGTTCGATTTTTTAAAATTATATTTTTCCCTGCACTTATTGAGATGATCTTTTTAAATTTATTGATATGGTGATAAATATAATGTATTTTCTAATGATAAACTGCCTTTTCATTCCTAAAGCTCAACTTGGTCAAGATATATTATTATCCTTTCAAATTTATTTTTGGAAAGTTTGCCTATATTTTATCTAATTTTTTTGCATCTAGTTTCATAAGTGAAGTTGATCGATATTTTTTCCCACATTGTGATATTTTAAAAATATCAATGATATGCTAGACTCTTAGAGTGATTTGAAGATTGTGCCCTCTTTCTCTCTTTTGGGGAAGAGTTTAAAACTTATAAATAATGTGGTAGGACTCACCTATAAAGTATTTGGGTCTGATATTTTCTTCTTGGGAAGATTTTTCTTAAAACTATGATTCAACATTTTTAACTTATTTTAAGCCTACTATTTATTCTTGATACTGTTTTAATGTTATGTTTTTTCCTAATAATGTGTCCATTTTGACTAAGTTTTTTAGTATATTGGTACAATGTTGTGATGCACACACACACACACACACACACACACACACACACACACACACACAAATATCGTAGTGTTACCTTATCTTTTTAACCTGTTTTATCTGCAGTTACATATCGGTAGTAATCTGCAGTTTTGTATCTGTAGTTATGACTTATATAGTTCTATTTAAAATTTCTTTTGAAACAAATGTTTGTAACTGCATATCAGAAAAGTATTACAGCAGGTATTTAATCACTTAAATTTGAGTGTGTTCTATGCCTCCCAGATACAGAAATACAGTATTTTATTTTGTTTTATTTTCCAACACAAGGGGGCAGCATTGCTGCACTGTTAATTTCCTGTAGGCTAACACCGCTTTGCCTTGTGTAGGTTTAAATACAGCGCATCTCTTTCAAAAGGATAATCATTTGAGGATTGCATAAATGTAGACCTTGTCTATTTTTCACTTACATGACATTCATGGAAATTTAGTTTTGAAAACAATACTCTCTGATTAGCATTTATACGTGTTTTATATTTGCTTCATTGTTTCTGATTCTGTAACAATCACCTAATTCTGAGAAGACTAAGTACTATTGTGCTTGATGATGTTTATGTACGATAATTTTCTAGAAATCTGAATTTTTTTAAATGAGTTTTTCAATGATATTATTGAGAAATAGGTAGGGTACCGTTTTGACATAAAGGATGAAGAACCCACAAAGCTCATGAGCTTCCTGTCGGATGTGAGAGATTAAAACTACTACTAACTACACCACCAGGTCCATGTCAATCAACTCATTTGGAGATGGGAGGTGAGAGTGCAAAAATAATATTAACATTAATATTAAGTACCCTTATTGGCTACTCATTATAGCGTACATTGTTTATTTGCTCCACTTGGACTTATTTTTATAAAATCATCCTGTAAAGTAGGTATTATTACCCCCATTTTTACAGATGAGGAGGCAGAAGCTTGGGTTGGCTGACTCACCCCTTAGTTCATGAGGCTCAGAAGAGGGTGCTGATTAATAAATCCCCAGGTTTTCTCAATACTCCACACTGCCTCTCCATCAACAGTAAAACAGGTTGAATTCGACAATTCAATAGAAAAGTAATTTTGATAGTTGAGTTCCTTCATCCCTTACCATGTCTAGTTCACATATATTATGATGATGATTATTATGATTTTTTTTTGGTAGAGACAAGGTATTTTATGTTGTCCAGGCTGGTCTCAAACTCCTAGACTCAAGCAATTCTCTCCATCCTGAGCTTCCCAAAATGCAGGGATTACAGGCATGAGCCACGTGCCTGGCTCACATATTAGATTTGGTCTAGGCTACTTTGAACAAAATGCAAAATGCTTTGTAAAGTCTACATTTTATTATTGCATTTGCTATTTTTAGCTCTTTATGTCTGAGCAATTGTTTAATACCTGTGCCTGAGAATCTTGTTCTCAACAGAGGAACTGTGGGGGAGATTCCAGAAGTTCCTTTTAGAGTTGTTGTTTCACCATACCAGTGCATCAGTGACTGAGAAGGAAGTATTTGCTTTTGTGTGGCAGCGCAGTAAATTCATAGAACACAGTTCTGAGAAGCGCAAGGCACTAGCAAGAATGATAGGTCACCATCTCCATTATCTGTCGGTGGTGAATATGGAAGATAGCATTCCACATTAACTTTTGAGAAAGAGAAAGTGAGGCAAGAAGAGATTGCTGAAATAGATTGTCTGTGATCACTGATGGTTGAAATTCTTGAGTTAGCATTTTTTATTCCTGGCCAAAGAATGTATCTTTTGGGTTTAACATCACTTTAGGAGTCAGACAGCGTTGAATGTTAGACTGAGCTTTGCATTTTTTAGGTCGTGACTTTAGACAGACTCCCTGAGCCTCAGATTCATCATCTGTGAAAGAAAGATAAGACGAATAGCAATTTCTCCAGGCTACAAAATATATAAAAATGTATTTTTTCAAACATACACATTCAAAAATAATGGCCGTATTTTTAAATGCTACCCTACGTTGTGTCAAGGGCATCAATTTCTAACTTAGAAACATTTGCAATTCTGAGCAGTGTCCTTTGAGGCCACTGGGTGTCTCTAGAAAGCTTGAAGTTTAGGAGTAAACAGAAAGATACCTGTGAACACGCTTTATAAACTATAAAGACTTGCAAAAATATAAAATCATTATAATGGCTCTTCTCTCTGAGCTCAACTTCCACAGGATACATGGCATATACTTTTGCATGTATCAACTTAGTTCAAATTAATAAAAACTATTTTTGGACTCCTAATATGTGCTAGGAAAACATTCATTCATTAAAAAAATATTTATTAGGTACCTAAATGTACACTGTTTTAGGTACTAGAGATTGGACAATAAACAAAACAGATTAATCCTTTGCCCGTGGAGCTTGTATTTGTAGAGGTGACACGTGTGGAACACACATAGGTAGGATGTTTGGTAATAATATAGAGAAGAATAAAGTCTAGGCCAATGGCTGGAGAATGGTGGAAGCTTGCTACTTTAGATGGAATTGTCCAAAAAGCCTTCTTTGAAGAGGCAAAAACTGAGCAAAGACTTGAATGAACTAAAGAAACGAGCCACACATCTATCTAGAAAAACTGAGTTATTGGCAGAGAGAACAAAAATTCAAAGACCTTGAAATGAGGTTGTGTGCCTGGTATGTTTGCAAAATGGCAGGAAAGCCATGGTAAACCATACAAATTATTGGGTTTTCCATGTAATTCATTGTCTCTTTGAGAGACAGTATCTATTATAATATTATAATTTTATAGCTTCTCTTTTATAGGTGTTCATAATAAGAAGAAAGGTAATAATTAGTGCTTTTTGAGTACTTGCCATGTGCTATATTTGTCCTTACAACCCTTCCAAATAAATATAATTATCCGCTATTATACAGAGACTCTAAGTAGCTTTCCTAAGGTAGCATATTCAGTAAGTAGGTGAGGCAACAGTTTGTCTTATTTCAAAGTGCAGGGTGCATGATAACTCAATGGGGAGACAGATGAGTGAAAAATGCGTAGTAATGTCAGAGGGCTTATGAAAGGCACCTAGTGAAGGTGTCATGAAGTTACCTAGGGAAGGTGTCATGTTATGCCATGGAGGATCAGTTCCTTAAGGAAGGAGAAGATGGAGTGGGAATGGAGACAGAATCTCCTGCAAGAATCAAAGGCATGGGGGCTTGGAAGAGCATGGGATACATATGCAGTAAATAACAAACAGTTAAGTGTGACTGAAGAGTCTGTAGCATGCGATTTAATACAGATGCTCCTCCATTTATAATGAGATTACAACCTGACAAACCCATCATAAGTTGAAAATATCGTAAGTCAAAAATGCACTTAATATACATAACCCACAGAACATCATAGCTTAGCCCAGCTTACCTTAGATGTACTTAGAACATTTATATTAGCCTACAGTTCAGCAAAATCATCTACCACAAAGCCTATTTATAATAAAGTATTGAATATCTCATGTAATTGATTGAATACTGCACTGAAGTGAAAAACAGAGTAATTGTATGGGCATTGACAGTAAGGTTTCTACAGAATGTGCATCCCTTCCACACCATCCTGAGGTCAAAAAGTGGTCGGTTGAACCGTTGTAAGTTGGGGACCATCTGCAGACATGCTCAGGTGCTACTGTGCCGGGCAGGGTCTGCTACTGTAACATAAGACGCCTCCCAGCCATGACTGATTGGACAGAGGTGGAACTCTGCCCCAAGTGTAGCAGAATCCAGTGTTTTACTAGGAACACAGGATGTGTGTAGCTTGACTCAAGCAGCTGAGGTGACTGAATCCAATTCTGACTTTCAAAACTTTGAAGCAAGGATACAGAAGCTGTTGCTGGTCCATGAAAGGCCCTGGGATAGGGAGATTATCCAAATTTGGGTGGCTCAAGAGATCATTGGGCCATGGGAAAGCTGATTAGGAAGCTGTCTACAGAAAGAGAAAAATGGAACAAGTACAGAGAGAAGCAAAGAAGGAATATTATGAAATCTTGGAGAGAAATGGAGACAGCGGATTCTCAGTTTCTGTCGCATTTCCAGTTCTTTAGGCCTCACGAGGCAGGTCTATGTCCTGTCCTAGATCCTGGAGATCTTTCTATCCCAAAATTAGGGGGGAGGGGGGCATACAATTTAGATCCAAAATGGCACTCTTTTGAAGTGAAAGTGGCTGCTATTAATAATTACAGGTTTAAACTCCCAAATCACTGGGAAAACTGGGTTGTATGCAGTGGTGGTCTAGGAAGTATTTAACAACTGGGTCCCCAGAAAACTACAGCAACAACGAACCAGAATTTGATTGGTAGCATGTGTCGATTTCCATGTTGTAGATACTCTCACCACAGCTGATTTCCAGCTACCAACTGGCTTGAAAAATTCCTCAAAATGTAATAATCACCTTTCTCCAGCTGCGACAAGTCAGCCCCCGCACACCACTGGAGGCATACTGCCCTACCTAAACTACGCTCCTTCTATACTCAACCCCCGCCCCCACCGTTACTTTTGCTTGGGTTTTGTGAGTTTATTTGAACCTTGCAACTCCAAAAGCACTGATTAGAACAGTAGTGCTTTTGGCCCTGCGACTGCAGACAGTGGGAGGCCTGCCTACCAGCCTGCCCTCCAGCTCCATGAAGAGAGAGACTATTTTAAACTTCCCTTTCCTCCCCAGCATGCCCAGCACAGTGAGCAGAATGTCACAGCTGTCAGTAAATGCCGACTGCATTAATGTTGAGGTGTCCCTCCTTGCACCCCTGCAGCAAGGTTGGCCAGCTGTGATTTACCATTTGCCTGTCAGCAGTGGGAAAGTAACTTTGTGACAGCGGCAAACACCAGTTTCTCAGAGGATTTTGAAACCTGGGTTCTGATCTTTTTACCTAGATGTGATTGTTGTTAGCTTATCATCCCCTGTCAAGTTCTAGGCTTCCATGAGCAGAAAATGAAGTTTGTTAATTCAGTTATGGGATGCTCTGACTCTTTAGCTACATGGATGCTAACTGCTCGATCGGTGCCGCTCCTTAGCGTGTTCACATTGGCCTGAGGCAAGCCCTGTCACACTCATTCTTCCTTCTTCAAATAACACAATCATTGCCTTCCAAAAAGCAGAATCATCCATCCTGTTTTAGAAATAAACTGGTTACCCAAACTAATTAGCTAAGCTTGGACTGTACAAATACCTTTCTACCTGGAATCCAAGTTTTTCTTTACATTTTCCTCTTTTATTCCTATTTATGCTTGTATGTAAAAATCTTTATAATTTGCAGAAACTGGTAAATTATCAGAAGAATTTGGTTTCTGCCAGCTTCCCTAAAAGCAATTATTTTCCCTGTTTCTGAGAAGTGATAAGAATAAAAACATTTCCTCTGAACTTTCTGAATATATGATTGTTAAATGATTGATATAACACTTACACTGAGGAAAAAAATTATTCCAAGTCAGGCACATGGGTGAGCTCACACACATATAGACACACACATATACTTTCTTCTCTAGCAGTTCTCGGGTGAAAGAGAATCAGGTGAAATGAGAATTCTACGCTTGTACTAATACTGTCTTTTAAAGTTGTTTATTTACAAAAGTCTTCCCAGGTTACATGCCAAGTAATAAAATGGTTAAACAATTAAAAGATTTCCAAGGCAACTTATTCCAAAGTACTGTAAAAAGTCAGCTATGAAATCACACTTGTAATTGAAGACTCAAAGTCTCAGCTTTCAGTAGGCATGCATTAGTATCAAGAAGGTCAAGATTCATGGATTCTGGTATTTTTGGTTATAGCAAGAGAAATTTACTTTTATAAACTCTAGTGTGAAAATCAATTCACCACAAAATTCTGTGTGTTTACAATGTGTCCATTAATGTCCTGGTTAATGTAAAATGATGAGAACATGAGTCTAAGTAATAGATTTTCGTAAAGTGGAATATATAGAGATGCTTTCTAGAGCGTTATTTAAATTTTGAAAAAGAATAACAATTCTACATCTCCAATAAATGAGCATGATTTAATTTGGACAGATAGTGAACTACTATCTGACCATTTAAAACCATGTTGCAGAAGAATATTTGCTGCTGTGAAAAGATATTCAGAATATATTGCTAAATGGTGAATTCAGCTACAGAACTCTATAATAACAATTTTTATATATTGTGTGTGTGTGCATGTGTGTGTGTATTACATATAGGACTAGAAAGATATAATAATTTAACAGTGGTTATACCCAGTGGATATATCTGGGGAGAGTGATTAAGTCATATTGCTCTATTCGCCTATTTACATTTTTCATTGTGCTGTTTTTACTGTCGGAGCATGCTTGGCTGTTTTAGTAACAGGAAAAGTTATTCTCATGAGTGTACTGAATTTTGAAGGGAATAGAGTCTTACACAATTAACTAAAATGAGACATATACATGTGCCAAATGTATGGTGTAGGGACCTGTAATTCATTACCTTCCTGCCCTTTTACTTAGGGACAGGTTTAACAAAGGTGAGTGGGGGTAACCTAGAGGAATGAAAACACCTTGGGTAACATGAATTGATGCCTGCTTAAAGAGTTAAGGCATTTCATCACCCCCATGGAAAAGGAGAACAAAGCTTTTACTGTACTATTAATTAGAATTCAGCTTTGCATAGTTACAAACTTCAGTGAAATTGGTGCAGGATCCTATTCTCAAAGGGTTACAAAGCACATATTGTTGTCAAAGTAAACTCAGTACAGAAAGATGGCATCCTCAGAATAAAAATTAAGTACATTTTATATGAAGCGATCCACATTAGATACTTTCATAGGTTTATACATTAAACAGTGGTGAACAGTTCCAGGAATCCTGAGTCCTGTGAGCTTTCTTTCTTTCTTTTTTTTTTTTTTTTTTTTTTTCATAAAATGAATGCCCTTATTTCCCAGAAATCCAAGACTTAACATTTCTTAACAGCTTATCTGATGGTAACAAACCCAAACTGGCATGTAAATATTATCAACCATGATGGTTTTCAATTAATAGATCAAGGTAAAACAAAAATTACATTTTATTCAATTTTTACCACTAGTGCTTAGCACAGTGCCTAATGTATTATTGGCACTCAACAAAAACATGCGTATTTTTCTTTAAGACTGTCGAATAAACAGAACCAATGACAAAAACCATGTGATTATCTCAATAGATGCAGAAAACGCCTGTGATAAAATTCAGCACCCCTTCATGCTAAAAACTCTCAGTAAACTATGTATTGTGGGAACGTATCTCAAAATAATGAGAGCTATTTGTGACAAACCCACATCCGATATCACACTGAATGGGTAAAAGCTGCAAGCATTCCCTTTTAAAACCAGCACAAGAAAAGGATGCCCTCTCTCACTACTCCTATTCAACATAGTATTAGAAGTTCTGGCCAGGGCAATCAGGCAAGAGAAGGAAATAAAGGGTATTCAAATAGGAAGAGAGGAAGTCAAATTGTCTCTGTTTGCAGACGACGTGATTGTATATTTAGAAAACCCCATCATCTCAGCCCAATATTTCCTTAAGCTGATAAGGAACTTCAGCAAAGTCCCAGGATATAAAATCAATGTGCAAAAATCACAAGATTCCTATACACCAATAATAGACAAACAGAGAGCCAAATCATGAGTGAACTCCCATGCAAAATTGCTACAAAGAAAATAAAATACCTAAGAATACAACTTATAAGGTATGTGAAGGACCTCTTCAAGGAGAACTACAAACCACTGCTCAAGGAAACAAAGGAGGACAAAAACAAAAGGAAAAACATTCCATGCTCATGGATAGAAGAATCAATAATGTGAAAAAGGCCATACTGACCAAAGTAATTTATAGATTCAGTGCTATTCCCATCAATCTACCATTGACTTTTCTCACAGAATTAGAAAAAATTACTTTAAATTTTATATGGAACCAAAAAAGAGCTCATATAGCCAAGACAATCCTAAGCAAAAAGAACAAAGCTGGAGGCATCACACTACCTGACTTCAAACTATATTACACGGCTACAGTAACCAAAAGAGCATAGTACTGGTACCAAAACAGATATATAGACCAATGGAGCAGAACAGGGGCCTCAGAAATAATGCTACACACCTACAACTATCTTATCTTTGACAAACCTGACAAAAACAAGCAATGGGGAAAGGATTCCCTATTTAATAAATTGTGTTAGGAAAACTGGCTAGCCATATGGAGAAAATTGAAACTGGATCCCTTCCTTAAACCTTATATAAAAATTAACTCAAGATGGATTAAAGACTTAAACATAAGATCTAAAACCATATAAACCCTAGAAGAAAACCTAGGCAATACCATTCAGGACATAGGTACGGGCAAAAGCTTCATGACTAAAACACCAAAAGCAATGGCAACAAAAGCCAAAATTGACAAATGAGATCTAATTAAACTAAAGAGCTTCTGCAAAGCAAAAGAAACTATCATCAGAGTGAACAGGCAACCTAGAGAATGGGAGAAAATTTTTGCAATCTATCCATCTGACAAAAGGCTAATATCCAGAATCTACAAAGAACTTAAACAAATTTACAAGAAAAAAAACAACCCCATCAAAAAGTAGATGAAGGGTATGAACAGACACTTCTCAAAAGAAGACATTTATACAGCCAACAAACATATTAAAAAAACTCATCATCACTGGTCATTAGAGCAATGCAAATCAAAACCACGATGAGATACCATCTCACACCAGTTAGAATGGCAATCATTAAAAGGTCAGGAAACAGCAGATGCTGGAGAGGATGTGGAGAAATAGGAACGCTTTTACACCGTTGATGGGAGTGTAAATTAGTTCAACCATTGTGGAAGACAGTGTGGCAATTCCTCAAGGATCTAGAACTAGAAATACCATCTGAACCAGCAATACCCAAAGGATTATAAATCATGCTACTGTGAAGACACATACACACGTATGTTTATTGCAGCACTGTTCACAATAGCAAAGATTTGGAACCAACCCAAATGCCCATCAATGATAGATTGGATAAAGAAAATGTGGCACATATACATAGTATTCCACATATACGTGGAATACTATGCAGCCATAAAAAAGGATGAGTTCATGTCCTTTGCAGGAACATGGATGAAGCTGGAAACCATCATTCTCAGCAAACTAACACAGGAACAGAAAACCAAACACTGAATGTTCTCACTCATAAGTAGGAGTTGAACGATGAGAACACATAGACAGAGGAAGGGGAACATCACACACTGGGGCCTTTTGATGGGTGGAGAACTAGGGGAGGGATAACATTAGGAGAAATACCAGTGTAGATGATGGGTTGATGGGTGCAGAAAACCACAATGACACGTGTATACCTATGTAACAAACCTGCATGTTCTGCACATGTATCCCAGAATTTAAAGTATAATTTTAAAAAAGAAAAAAACACGCATACTTGATTGAGCTAGAAAATATGCTTGTCTGGAGGTCTCTAATCTGTGCTTGCTAGTAAATAGAATGACATAATAGAAAGACTATGGACTGAGAAACCAATACCCACGCCAGCTGGGACTGAGTTCTAACGCCAGCTCTTTTGTTAACTCAATGTATGGCTTCTTCTCCTTGTGGCTCCATTTACCCACTTATTAAAAAGAGGATTGGACTAGATTAACTCCAATGAGAGTATCTTTCAGATCAGAGTACCTAAGGGTTTCTTTTCTTTCTCTCTGTATTGCCATAACTCATGTATTTATTAATGTATTCCACAGATCCTTATTGAATGTTGTCTCTGTACATCAGTCATTGTGCTATGTCATGCAGAACAGGCCTGTAAACAAGGCACACACAGTCCCTGACCTTGAGGTCCCTTCCTCCAGTGAGAAAGTTGTGTTCCCTCCTACTTGGCTAACTATAATTTTTTTTAAAAAAATTCACTCATTGTTTAAAGCAATATCTTAGAGGAATGAGAAGTTATTCTTATTGGGAGAATTGCTTGTCATCATAAAGTTCTCTTTGACGAGATAGAGAAATTTACAAAGATTAAACTCCTAAATTCATTTCCTTGTGAATTATTTGAATGGACCAGAATAAACACAAGTTTGGTGTTTCCTAGCATTTTAGTGACAGCATGGGTACACCTCACTTCACAATGTAAATGCATTTTTAAAATGCAGTTTGTAAAGTATGTTTTATTAACTGTCATATTTTTAGAGTACCAGAGTAAACTGACCATTTGAAGGAATGCTTCATATAGTGAGTCATATTGTCATGTAATTATGACCCAACCTATATTTTTATTTCATTAAAGGATTTTTCTTAATGCAAAGCATCTTTAAACTTCAATGTAAAGGAGATAATTATATTAAAATATTCATAACCACATTTTGACACAGCATTGATCTTTTTGTTGCTTTGATCTAATAGTTTGTAGAAAATAGAATGCATCACAATATCTCATTTAATTTTACCTGAGAAACACCCTACTTTTTCAGGTTGTATAAGTCAGGATAAGCTGGCTATTATGCTATAACAAACAACTCCAAACTCTTGGAGCTTTAAACACTATAGGTTTTCTTCTTGCTCATATGACACATTCATCTTGGGTATGGATGAATTGGACTGATTACAATTACTCTAGAACCCCAGGCTGACAGCTGCCACCATCTCAAACATTTTCATGATAAGTGCAAGAGAGCAAAAAGAGCTCTGAGAGGGTCTCACTTTGCAAAGCATTGTGTGGTTATATCCAGTTATAAATCACTGGCTAGAATGAGTCACATGCTCCATATTTTCACAGGGGGGCAGGAAGTACTATCCTACCATCTGCCTAGGAAGAAGACAGCTGGGACACTAGATGAGTAACACTAATTACTACCAAACACGGTATGAAAGAGTTGTTTTCAGGCATTAGCTCCCTTAATTTGCTAGAGAATCAATTAACACTTGGTTAGCCTAGCAATGTATTTAGTTGAAAAAACTTTTTTTTTGAAGATTTCAAAGCACGAACTTTTTTGAAAAGATCTACTGCATTCTACTATATATTGCTGGAAATCTATCGACATCTTCAAATTTTAGATCTGTGACAATATTTGTAATGACGTGTATTTTACACTTTTGCCCATGACTATTAATGACTTTTTTTTTTTACTGTGATTCTCAAAAGCATTAAAAAAGAAGAAAGGTTAGATCATAGAAATGGGGTTATAGAAATGGTATGATTAGTTTTGTTTCTTTAATTCTTTTTCCCTTGGTGTTTTTTTTAGACTCAGAGTTTTGCTTTGAATTGCTCTTCCAGTATTTGAGAGTGCTCTACTAGTGCTTATTCATTTTCCATTCTAATAAGAATTCTAAGCCAGAACAAATAGGAATTTGTCAGAAAATTATGGTTGACTCTCAACTACTTCTAAATATCAATCTCAAAAGTTCATTTAATAATTCAACTTTCTTAGGCACAGTAATACACAATGTATAAGTGCCTTTTAATTTACATCTTAAAGTATTATTTTTATATTTATTAATAATTGTATTCGTTTATAAATTTACTTATTTAACAAACTTTTATTGTACTCCTATGTAGCAGGCATTCAAACTGATTTAATGGTTTAATATATATTTAATTGTATACTAAGAATTTATGAGAATTTACAAATATTTTTCTAAGTAAGTTTGTTGTGCTTTAAAGGTTATACGGTTCTATTCTTTCATATGAAATTGGCAATACAAACCTAAAAATAGGAAATACATTTTGGACTACCTGTCCAGAGGCAGGGGCTAGACTACCTTCTTTCTTATGATTTTTTGCAGAAGAGTGATACATGTATTTGGAAGATAAATGGCGGGGAGGTATTAGTGTAATATATTGCTGTCAAATATTCTGGGATTCATACTTTATTCACTTAACCAGCCAAAAGTGACTATGTGTTTACTGTGGGTCTTGTGATTTGGTAAGGACTCAAAATATAAAGATTAAGACATGAGCCATATTCTCATGAAGTTCACACTCAACTGGGGGAAATAGATATGCCAATATACAATTAACAAGTATATAATGTAATAAGTTCTATGGTAAAGGTATCTACTGAGCACAATGGAAATACCAACCAACCTGGAGGCATCAGTGAGATCTTTCAAGAATGGAAGTGACATTCGATTGGGTCTTGGAGTGAAATACACTTGGGAAGTGAGGAAGGAGAACATTGCATGTATAACGAGCAGCATGAGTGACTAAATGTGTGAACATGTGAAAAAATGTGCACCTGGAGGACTCCATACGTGAGATGTGGGGTGCAGTAGCAGGAAATGAGGCCAAAAGAAAACCTGGGTCTGGACAGGACAGGATCTTGGCTTGAGTTTGCCTCAGATAAGAAAGGATAGGCTAAAGGATAAGAAAGGAAAGGTTACAGAGCTTCTGGAAAGCCATTAACTAAAGGGATTGGAATTTATCTAGTAGGCATCTGGGATCATTGAGGTGTATAAAGCAAGAGACTGACATGGTCAGGCTGATATATTCAGGAAAATAAGTAATTGTAGTGAGAGATAGAGAGGAATAAATTAGAGACAGTGAAGCCTGGAGGTACAAAAACTTACATCTTGACTTCATCAGCTTAATTCGCCAGTGACTAGACGCTAGGCAATTGAGATAGGTGACTAATTCTTGTACTTTAATTTATAATATTATGACTGTGCTTAGAAAGTGACACCTGGTCCTTTAATAACTTGATTGCTTTTTCTATATAAAACATCTCCATTAAATTTTCTTTGAAGTACCAATGCATTTTCTAGAAAGCAGAAGACATGTTAATAGCAGCGATTGCCTTTCTCTGCTATGAACATCTATGTGATACTAAGCAGTTATTTAGGCATTTCTATTAATAGACAGTAATAGGTATACTGGGGAGATTTCTAAGGGAATCATTTCATGAAGCACCTTATATGACCTTAATGCAAAAACCCAGTAGTGAATAAAGGAATAAGTTGATCAAGTCACACATTTGTAGCCACCAGCATAGTTTGGAGAATGATATGTAGTTGAAGTGAAATGAAAATGCTGAGACTGATATTTATTCCAACTATTTCAAAAGTAGAATATGATAGTCCCTGACAATATTCAGAGAGGATGGTGTTATCAGCAGTATGAGCTGTTTTTGACAAATCAAGAATATAAATGAGGGAGACTGATTCGTGCCAAAATTGACTAACTCCAAGTAATCATCTCTGGAATGCTTAAGTAGGTATTTTCTTTTATTCCTGTAGCTATAACAATACATCATTTGAAAGATTTTCAGAAATGAGCATCATTATCAATAATGAAAAAAGTAGGTCATAATCTCTTTTTCCTTTGGACTTTTAAATGCCAAGTCTTGTATCTTATGAATATAAAAGCCATTATCTGCGTTACGAAGATATATCCATCATTGTTGCTTCTCTCTGTTATGAAATAACATCATTTTTTTCTAGGCAGACTAGGTAGATTCTGGTACAAAAAAAATTGGTAACATATTATGACTGTGTGTTTATTGGATTTTATGTTTATTTTAAACTTATAAGTTTTGATTTTTAAGTTTCTAAACATTTAGGTCCCTTGCACTTTCACATATAAGTGTGTTTCAATGCATATGCCTTATGGTCAGATAGCCAGTTGTTTTGGGAATCAGTTTGCCATTGAGATGGTCAGTCCCCAAAAGGCCAGGAGAATATTCCTTTACACGGCCCACTGGGCACATGTGTACACTTCTTTGTCTTGCCATATTTCAGAGAGGCTATTTTTGTCAATTGGGATTATGCATTTGTTAGAGCTGGTGAGTTCTTGGGAGATCCATGTATCGTAGCCTTTTGAGTTTTAGAATTTTTTCTTGGTATAATGTTTAATAGGTCTAGATTATTTGGGAAGAGGTGTGATAAAGCTGAATATTTTCCAGTAGAAGAAACAATTTGTAATCTTGATTAGCTTTCTGTGATGGAAAGTAGCTTTGGCCAACAGGTGACAATATTCTTCAATTGGTAAGTGTGGAATTGGATGAGAGACACAATCAACATGAAGGTGTATGCTGTTTACCAAACAGTAGACTAGAAGTGGAGGAAAATGAGGAATTAAATTCTATTGAACATACTCTAATTTACTTAGTGTTTCTGCATAACTATTTCTGGAGAGTATTTTCAATTTTTTCCTTTATTTAGATGCAGTTCCACTATAACTAGTCTTACTATAAGCAAGCCTTTTTAGTAAAGAGAGGAGAAAATATACTCTCTTGTTTTTTATTCCTTTGCAACCAAACATTTGTTGAATGCTACACTGGGCCATGCATAGAGTTGAACATGACAAATTGTTGCCAGAGAAAATTCTAGACTGGTGAATAATTAGTCTTGAATGTTTTTTGATTGCATTTAGGTAAAGTTCTTGGAGCAAAGTGTTCCGTTGGCTACAAATCTATCCCTTCTGTTTGTATCAGAAAAACCCAGCGCTAGCCAGCTTTGAGCATTAGTTAATTGACAATATTAGAAAAAAAATCAGGTCCAGAACCAAGCCCTTATTTCCACTGATTGGGAAGACACACAGAATTATTCCTTAAAGTGGTCCCATTTCCATAGAATGAAACTGAAATTAAATGAGTGACAGAATTGCTTCAATCCACAGATAATTATGAATGAATGTAGTTTTACTGATATAGGTACTCAAACTCAGTGACTATGTTTATATTTACATATAAAATACATACGTATCTTTATAATTTTATGTATACAATAATATATACTGTATATTATAGCATAACTGATTTTTAGAAAAGACAATTTTGTTGTAGAAAGATCTTTAGAGTGAGACAGCTGGGTTTGAATAAAACTTTAGTACTTACTATTTTTCAGCTTTGAATCTCAGAACAAGAGTTTCTTTGTTACTGTATTTGCAAACTTGGACACAATAGACATCTAGGAATTGGTAGTTATTATCCTTTTGCTACTAATTTATGTTTAACAAATATTCCAGTGCTATTATGATCAGAAGACTGCATGAAGGTATTGTGGGAAAAACACTAAGAGGAACAATACAAGATCTCTCTCTTTAAAGGACTTTGATACAGTTTAATCGGAGGGATAGACACATTCATTCATCCAATAAATCTTAAAGAATTCCAACCTAAAGCATACAAAATAATGCGAAACCATTATAGGACATAAATGTAGCACCGGGTTTTTTTGTTTGTTTGTTTGTTTTTCTCTTGAGACAGTCTTGCTCTGTCACCCAAGCTGGAAAGCAATGGCACGAGGCTGGCTCACTGCAACCTCCACGTCCTGGGTTCAAACAATTCCCCTGCCTCAGCCTCCTGAGTAGCTGGGACTACAAGTGCATGCCACCACACCCAGCTAATTTTTTTATTTTTAGTAGAGATGGGCTTTTGCCATGTTGACCAGGCTGGTCTTGAGCTTCTGACCTCAGGTGATCTGCCTGCCTCCGCCTCCCAAAGTGCTGGAATTACAGGTGTGAGCCACTATGCCTGGCCTGGAATAATTTTTATGTCACCAAGATGGAAATTCTAGATCATGGTTGCCCTCTTTTCCAATTTCTACTTAGAGATTTCCTCCTTACATGTAGCCATAGTAGAATACTTTTAATAAATAAAAAATGTTCTTGAAAACCATTGTCAATAATTATGATGTGATCAATGACAATAAGTAGACTATTTGTAATTATCATGGATTGTTTCAACCTTATTCTATATTAAGGTTTCACTGTTATTTCTAATAAGCTACTGATTGCTAAAGCTGCATTTTTAAGTTGGCTCATTATATAGGAAATATTCAGATATTAAAATAACTATAGGTGCTCATAGTTGATCAGTCTACAATGCTTGGGTGTTGCCATTCCCTTCTCCCTGGGTCATGGCAGACATTGCCTATTAATCATGGCATCTTTTTTCTATTCATTGCAGTCTCACAAACCTTCTCATGTCAGTGTGATATGGTTTAGATTTGTGTCCCTTCCCAAATCTCATATTGAATTGGAGGAGGGATCTGGTGGGAGCTGAATGAATAATGGGGGTGGAATTCCCCTTGATGTTCATGTGGTAGTGAGTGAGTTCTCACAAGATCTGATGGTTTAAAGTGTGTGGCACTTCCCCCTTGCTCTCTTTCTCTTCTGCTTCACCATAGCATGATGTGCTTGCTTTCCTTTCACTTTCCATTATGACTGTAAGTTTCCTGAGGCCTCCTAGCCATGCTTCCTGTACATCCTGTGAACTGTCAGTCAATTATACCTCTTTTCTTCATAAATTACCCTGTCTCAAGTAGTTGTTTATGGCAGCATGAGAACAGACTAATACAGAAATTTGATACTGGGAGAGTGGGGCACTCTTATAAAGATAGCTGAAAATGTGGAAACAACTTTTGTAACTGGGTAATGCTCAAAGGTTGGAACAGTTTAGAGGACTCAGAAGAAGACAGGAAGATGTGGGAAAGAGTTGAACTTCCTAGAGACTTGTTGAATGGTTGTGACCAAAATGCTGTTAGTGATATGGACAATGACGTCCAGGCTGAGGTGATCTTAGATGGAAATGAGAAACTTATTGGGAACTGGAGTAAAGTTGACTCTTGCTATGTTTTAGCAAAGACACTGTTGGCAAATTGCACCTGCCCTAGAGATCTGTGAAACTTTGCACTTGAGAGGTGATTTAGGGTGTCTGGCAGAAGAAATTTCTAAGCAGCAAAGCAATCAGGATATAACCTGGCTCTTTCTAAAAGTGTGTACTCATATGCATGGACAAAGAGATTATCTGAAACTGGAATTTATATTTAAAAGGGAAGTAGAGTGTAAAAGTTTGGAAAATTTGCAGCCTGGCCACGTACTAGAAAAGAAAAACCCATTTTCTGGGGAGAAATTCAAGCCTACTGCAGAAATTTGCATAAGGAAAGAGGAACTGAATGTTAATAGCCAAGGCAATGGGGAAAATGTTTCCAGGGCATTTCAGAGACCTTCACTGCAGCTCCCATTACAGGCCCAGAGGTGTAGGAGAGAAAAATGGTTTTGTGGACCTGGCCCAAGGCCCCGCTGCTTTTTGTATCCTTGGAACAAGGCACCCTACATGCCAGACACTCCAGCTCCAGGTGTGGCTAAAAAGAGCCAAGGTACAGCTCAGGTCATTGCTTCAGGGGGTGTAAGCGACATGCCTTGGCGGCTTCCATCTGGTGTTGGACTTGCAGGTGCACATAAGAGAAGAGTTGAGGATTGGAAACCTCCACCTAGATTTCAGAGGATGTATGAAAACACCTGAATGTCAATGTAGAAGTCTGCTGCACAGGTGGAGCCCTCCTGGAGAACCTCTACTAGGGCAGTGTGGAGGGGAACTGTGGGGTTGAAGCCCCCACACAGAGTCCCCACTGAGACACTGCCTAGTGGAGCAGTGAGAAGAGGGCCACTGGCCTTCAGACCCCAGAATGGTAGATCCATCGACAGCTTGCACCATGTGACTGGAAAAGCCTCAGGTGCTCAATGCCAGCGTATGAAAGCAAATGTAGGGGCTGTACCTGGTAGAGCCACAGTGGCAGAGCTGCCCAAGGCCTTGGGAGCCCACCCCTTGAATCAGCATGCCCTGGATGTGAGACATGGAGTCTACGAATATTATTTTGCAGCTTTAAGATTTAATGACCACCCTGCTGGATTTCAGACGTGCACAGTGCCTGTAGTCCCTTTGGTTTGGCTGCTTTTCTTCCTTTTGGAATGGAAGCATTTACACAATTCCTGTACCTTCATTTTATTTTGGAAGCAACTAACTTGTGTTTGATTTTACAGGCTTATAGGCAGAAGGGACTTGGCTTGTCTCAGATTAGACTTTGGGCGTGGACTTTTGAGTTAATGCTGGAATGAGTTAAGACTCCATGGGACTGTTGGAAAGGCATGATTTGTCTTAAAATGTGAGAAGGTCATGAGATTTGGGAGGGTCCAGGGATGGAATGATATGGCTTGGATTTGTGTCCCCAACCAAATCTCATGTCAAATTGGAGATGGGGCCTGGTGGGAGGTGATTAGATTATGGGGTCAGATTTCCCCTTGGTGTTCTTGTGCTAGTGAGTGAGTTCTCATAAGATCTGATGGTTTAAATGTGTATGGCACTTCCTGCTTATCTCTCTCTGTCTCCTGCCCAGCTATGGTAAGATGTGCTTGCTTCCCATTTACCTTCCATCATGATTGCAAGTTTCCTGAGGCCTCTTAGCAATGCGTCTTGTACAGCCTGCAGAACTGTGAGTCAATTAAACCTCTTTTCTTCATAAATTACTCAGTCTCAGGTAGTTCTTTATAGCAGTGTGAGAATGAACTAATAGAGTGTTTCAGGTAGTCACAGCCAACTAATTTGACTTGACACATGTGATAGCATCTAATTTTCATCCCATCATAAGCATTTCTGAGTTTGAGAAAGTTCACACTCACTATGTTAACTGAAGCTACCTTGTAACCTGTAAATCTATCTTTAGGAAACTTTATCTACTAGTTATAATTCTGGCTTTTTCTTCTGGTCTCATTATATGCTAAAATTCCTTGATTATCAACTCTGAAAACATGGCAGAATTCAGTGGTTCACAAATATTGGTGTGCATCAGATTCACCTGAAGACTTGTTAAGAGATTTCTGGGTCCCACTCCCCAGAGTTTCTGATTCAGTAGGTGGCAATATTTTAAAACAGGTTTAGAAAGCTTTCAAGAGATATAAACTCAAGCGATGCTTTTGGTGCCGATCATGGAGCCACATTTGGAGAACTACTGACATAATGAAAAGAACGTAGACTTACAGAGAGAAAAGCATTAAGAGCATCATTACTAGATTCTTGAGCCTCAATTGTTCTCAATGAAGTTTTCCCATTAATAAAGCCTGTATCATGGAGTTACTTGAAGCATTACCTGAGAAATATTTCAAGTATTTAGCAATAATGGCCCCTCAGTGAAAGTTCATTCCCCTTTTTGTACTTAGTGCATGTTGTAATAAAAAAATCAGATCTAGCATTGTTCTATATACCATAGGGAAATGGAGATGGTGATGTATAGTTCTTGTTCTTTCTTCCATGAACTGTTGTTACATATTCTAATCTTCAGAAACTCGCTTTGTGTTATTCTATACAGCATACCATATTTGCTCTTTGCTCTGAAAAGCTTGCTTTAGGCCCTAAGGAAAAAGTTTTACTTTTTTACTTTGAGTGTGGAAAAGTGCCCAAATGGTAATCCAGCAGATAACTGTGTATAAAAGCTGTGGAGCCACATTAGGCTTGGATTTCCCTCTTTACAGGTAATATTTTTAAATGAATGTGATAATACTTAGAGCACATTTTACATGTGCAAAGGAGTATACTATTCAAATATTTGTGCCAGATTGTATTGTAAATGCAGAACCATTTAATTTTAATTTATTTTTAAATTAATTTTTTTTTGAGATGGAATTTTGCTCTTGTTCCCTAGGCTGGAGTGCAATGGCACGATATCGGCTCACTGCAACCTCCACTTCCTGGGTTAAAGTGATTCTCCTGCCTCAGCCTCCAGAGTAATTGGGATTACAGACACCCACCAGCACACCTGGATAATTTTTGTATTTTTAGTAGAGATGGGGTTTCACCATGTTCGTCAGGCTGGTCTTGAACTCCTGACCTCAGGTGATCCACCCACCTTGGCCTCCTAAAGTGCTGGGATTACCGGTGTGAGACACTGCTCTGGGTGAACTACCACTTAATTTTAAATTTTCATGTATTAATTCACATGAATTTCCCTAAAGAATACTTGGTCCGAACATTTACATCTATGGACAAGGCACTGAGAAACAGAAAACCTGAAGGAATTTCTCAAGGATGATGAAGAACCTGGCTTAGGTTTGATCTCAAAACACAGATTCCTGATAAATAATTCACTCGCTTAGGTCATTCTCCTCTATGATTGCTCTTCAATTTACCAGGGGTTTAATTTGTTTCCACAAGTATTTTCGCATTCAGATTCTTTATAGATTACTGTATTTTTGTGCTTAGTAATCGTAATAAAAATATCAAGAGTACTGTTTAGGAAATATAATGTTATCTATGGCAAAATTGTTCTTAATTATAATGTAGTGTTTTTGGACAGTATAAATGATAGCTTAGAATTGAAAAGAGAATTACTATGCTTACCATAAATCTCCTTGACAACAAGTTCAATGTTTTGAATAGTGAATCATTTAGAATTTTATGCAGATTTACAGGTCTCTCACCTTAGCATCTCATTCCTTTTTTATATATCTGGGATTTTAACAGGTATTCTTCAAAACCCCCATAATTATTACTGCTTTAACAAATATTTTTGGCCATCCAACTCATTTGTATTTGAAATGTTTGCTTAATTTTTGCTATCATCATCATCACCATCATCCATCATCTTCATCTTTCTTCAGTATTTATTGAGCTTTGAAAAACTGTGAAAATCAACTTCAAAGAACATCTTGATTACTTTACTAAAATGAAGTTCCATATTGGAACCCCCATTCCATAAAAAAGGATGGGATTCACATTCTGGGTCTTCTTTCTAAGGGATATATAATGTCAGTTAGGCAGTTACCATCCCCCAAGCTGCTTGCTTCTCATTTTGTAATGACAAGAAAGCTCTCTCAGCATATAGTATTCTGTACAGATTGCCTTCCTGCCTTTGGCAGAGCTCCTGTTTCTCCTGTGAATCATTCCTCGGTACACAGTGTTACCATTGTGTTATCTGAAAGAGCGAATCCTGCTGGGTGGTGGTGCAGCTACTCCATTGGGAAGGTCACAAGTTCATGTCTGCTTTGCCTTCTGTCTAGTGAAATGTGTTCCCACTAAGGAATAGAGAATTGCAATATTTTTCTGCTTATGGAAGGTCAGGCTTTCAGTGGTACCCCAGCAGCGTTGGCTAAAAGGCCATCAACAGTGGCAAATTCAAGGCAAGGTTTAACCTTGCCTGTTGTCTATCATTCCAGATGTTTTTTCACACCTCTTCTCAGTGGCTGAAAAAATGAATTTGCTTAAGGACTTGGTTGAAGTGACTGAGGATGAAGCAGACGGCTCTTAATGGGACCCTTGAGTGAAAGCTCTTGCAGTTTAACTAAGTGGCCTTTATTGATTAAGCAGGCATTTATTGAACATCAGCTCTGTGCCAGGCACTGCTTTAGGTGCTGGAGTCACCGAGGTAAATGAAACACTAAAGGTCTCTGTTGTTTCGGGGGTTTTATTCTAGTTGAGGTGTCAGGTAATAACAATGGCAGACAGTGAGTGACAGAAGCTGTTAGGAGATTAAAACTGAGGAAGGTAAGAGGAAGGGCAGGGCTGTTGTTTTACATCGGGTCATTAGGGACAGACTTTCTGAGAAGACATATGAACAGATACCTGAAGGAAATGAGGGAGGGAACCATAGAAAGATCTAGAGAAAGAGCTTTCCAGAAAGAGGTAAAAGCAAACAGATCCTGAGGAATGAGTGTGAGTCACCATGAGACAGGGGCCACATATGAATTCAACGTTTGTTTGAAATAAGAATATTTTGTTGATAATGACTATACACATCTATATAAAATACATTTGAAAATATGACATTAAGCACAAAAAGCCATCACCACTTTAAAAAATATGTGTATATAATGAAGGTATAAAATAATATTTTCTGTCATAAATTTTTCCACAGTAGAGCCATCACAGGGTTAAAACAATATGTTTTATACATAATGTACTGTAACTGCTTTTTTAACAACTGAAAATGTACAGAAAATGGTGTTTTGACTGTCTATCTTTAGTCTTCAGCTGTTGCTGTCACGATTCAGAAATTTGGATCTCTGCCTTAAGAAGCACATTTTCTTAGCTATAAAAAAATCTGATGGAATCTACAACTGTAATCATAGGCTGTGACTTTAGAATACAAATCACTTGTTATAAAAAGGGGGTGTTAGTGTTTCTTTTCTTTTCATTTGATTCTCATTTGTGTTCTCAATATGCTTTACTTTGAGTTTGTTCGTATTTGGATGAAGATAAAATTTTCCTTGGCTTCGGTGTGTGGCAAGCAGTGCCCATTTATTTTAATAGATACTGTACCAACCAAATCCCAATATGTGTCAGGAAATCCAGAAAACTGAACCCAGAAATGATGCTAGACACAGATAGAAAGGAGGACTTCAACAATTCCTACATGTTACTTTGGTGATTGGTGTGAAGGGGTATGTTATAATATCTTCTAAAAGCACAGTTACTTTCAGAAAAATTAGAAAAATTTAAAAAGATTTAAAAACACAATATCATTAAGAATTTGGTCTCTTGCCTCTAAATTTTCTAAATTACCAAAAATAAAATAGAATAAAGTTATTGGCTCTAGATAATATAGCACAAATTTGATAGTTTTAAATCTCAGGCATGTAAAATCAGTCCAGATTTCACACCAAAGCACTATCTGTAGCAGTAATAGCCATGAGAATTAAGTATCTGACCTGGGAGGCCCCAAAATATCAATCTTAGGTGTGTCATTAGAAGGTAAAAAATCTGGAAATAGAATCCTAAGATTATATTTCTATCTATAATATTTATGGTAAAGAAAAGGAGGTACATAAGAAAAGTTTCTAGATTTTAACACACGAGAGACAAATAAATTCTTTTCAACATGAAAGACAAATAAATTTTGAGTTGCAAATGAATGAACATGCCAAGGTACATTAAACCAATATACTTTCTTCTAAAACTGGCTTAAGATTGATAAGAGTGCATTCAGGCAAAATTATTTTTTAAAATTACTCATTAATA
This sequence comes from Macaca nemestrina, assembly GCF_043159975.1. Classification (NCBI taxonomy): domain Eukaryota; kingdom Metazoa; phylum Chordata; class Mammalia; order Primates; family Cercopithecidae; genus Macaca; species Macaca nemestrina. Next base: position 167,628,943 of record NC_092125.1, on the reverse strand, counting down.
AAAGTTTGTTAATTTTTGTTGCTTATTCAAATTGCTTTGTGTTGTCCTGAAATAAGAAATTATAGAGAAACAATTCTGGTTTCAAGATATAATAGAATTGGATTTCATAGGTTTTTAATACAGTGTTTTATATTTATGTATATAGAAATATGGCATATTCATAAGTTTCTTTTTCCTTTTTTTTGCAATAAAGTATGGTGGATTAAAGCATAAGTTTTGAAGTCAGATGTCTTTGGGTTCCAATACTTACCAACTGGTTGACTTTGGGTAATTCATCTAATGTTTCTGTAATTCAATTTCTTTATCCGTAAGGTATAGATTATATAGTTCAAAGGGGGTATTATAAGGTTAAATGTGATAATGTGATAATAATGTATATAAAATTAACTAGTACATTGCAAACTCTCAATAAAAAATGGTTATTATATCTTAGTTCCAGTGGTTCTTTCTCTTTCTGTCTTCCCCCCTGAGAAAGGCCTGGAACTGATTCTTTTCTCATAGCTGTTAGAAAGAACCAACTCAGCTTCATTTTTGGACATCTAGCTCCCAGAGCTGTGAGACAATAAATTTCTGTTGATTAAGCCACCCAGTCTGTGGTAATACCAGGAAGTACTAAGGTAGTGCTGTAACAAATACTTTAAACTGTGGAAGTGGCTTTGGAATTTGGTTGGCAGAGACTGGAAGAGATTTGAGGTGCTTAGTAGGAAAGGTCTAGATTGCCTCCAGGAGACTATTGGTAGATTTATGAATGTTAAAGATGTTTCTGATGAAGTTTCGGACAGAAATAAGAACATCTTCTTGGAAACTGGAGGAACGGTAATCCTTATTACAAAATAGAAAAGAACGTGGTCTACTTGTGTTCTAGTTTCTTTGTGGAAAATAGAACTTATAGATGATGAACTTGGATATTTAGCTGAGGAGCTTTCTAAGCAAAGGGTCACAAGCACATCCTGGTTCTCCTTGCTGTTTATAGTAAACTGTGAAGGGAGAGACTAAATTGAAGAAGGAGTTGTTAAGCAAAAAATAACCAGAATGTGAAGACTGGAAAAATTCTCAGCCTATCTACATTGCAAAAAATGAGAAAACTTGTTCTGGAGAGAGCATCAAAAGTGTGACTGAGAGAGCATCAAAAGTGTCATCTCAGCAAAAGCCAGGAATAGATATGTGGTCATCCAGGAAAGATCTGTGAAAGACCCCCTTGTCTGGTGGCTTAGAACCCTATGAATTGCACAAGAGGCCAACAAGATTTTTGAGAGTTTTGTATCAGCAGAAACACTACAGACTCTGACTGAAGGTAACAGAACTGGGATGAAGTGAAGGAAAATGGTCAGACTTCTGGGATTCTACAAGCAGGAAATGGGTTGATTGAACTATCTGGCTGGTTGATAATGCAGATAGTTTTTAAGAAAAGAGAAGAATGATCCGGAAGGTAGTTTAGAGGTCAGCAGAGCTGCTTCTGTCATCATTGGTCCAGAGAGCACAAGCCTGGCAACATTGGGGCCATTTCCTCATTGGCTCCAGAAAATAGGACCACCTCCTTGGTTTCAGAGGGCAAGTCTAGTCACTAATGCTCAGGTCCTAGAAAACTGGTTCCACCACATTTATGGCCCCAAAGGACAGAACACTGAGCCAAAGAGGTTTATTCTCAAGTCTCAATATCTATTGGAATTTTTCCTGCTAGGTTTTGGACCTATGATCTATTTCTTCCTTTTGAAATAGGAATGTTTGTCCTGTGCCTGTCCCACCATTGTATTTTCAAATCAGATAACTCATTGTCTGGATTTATAGGTTTCCAGATGGAGAAGAACTTTGCCTCAGGATGAATCATACTTCAAGTTTCACCCATAATCGTTTTGGATGATTTAAATGAGATTTGAGACTCAGAGTTGATGCTGGAACAGTTAAGACTTTTGGAGGTGTTGTGATGGAGTGAATGTATTTTGCATATGACAGACAAGGACATGAATTTTTGGGGTCAGAAGATGGATGTTTATGGATTTGTGTCCTCCCCAAATCATATGTTGAAATTCTAACCCCCAGTACCTCAAAAAGTGACCTCTTTTGGAGAAAAGATCTTTACAGAGATTATAAAGTTAAAATAAGGTCATTAAGGTGGGTTCTAATCCAATATGACTGGTATCTTTATTAAAAAGGGTAATTGTGACATTGAGACAGCATAAAGGGAAAGCCATGTGAAGAGTCATAGGGAGAAGGCAGCTATCTATAAGCCAAGGAGAAAGGCCTGCAACAGATTCTTCCCTCACAACCCTCAGCGGAGCCGATTCTGCTGACACCTTGGTTTTGAAAGTCTAGCCTCCAGAACAGTGAGACAATGCATTTTTATTGTTTAAGTCACCCACTCATTTGCACTTTGTTATGGAAGCTCTAATAACGTAATATACTATTGTGTATGTCAGAAGTTCAGACTGTGTTATTAAAAAGCATCTAATCTATATTGTATAAGGATAGTTGAAGGAGTATAGTTATTTAGGATGGAAGAGAAAAGTACTACAAAATATATCTTTGCAGGGCTATATATGACCCAGGAATCCTACTCTTGGGTATTTACCATAGAGGAATGACATATTGTATTCACACAAAAACCTGTACACGGATGTTTACAGAAGCTCTATTTATAATTGAGCTCAAAACTAGAAACAGCCCAATTGTCCTTCAGTGGGTAAATGAATAAACAAACTGGTAGAGACTTAAAATGGAATGCCATTTGGCAATAAAAATGAATGAACTATTAATAAATGTAACATCTTGGCTAAACTTCAAAGACATTGTGCTCAGTAAAAACTTGATCTCAACAGGTTAAACACTATATGATTCCATTTATATGATATGATTGAGAAGACAAATCAGTGATGGAGAGTAGATCACAGGTTGCCAGGGATTAGCGGTGGCAGGAAGGATGTAACTATAAAGGTGTAGCACAGAAAGTTTACTGAGGGTGACAGAACTATTCTATATCCTGAACCTGGTGGGAATTGCAAGAATATATATGTGTGTCAACTTTCATAGAACAGTATACCAAAAAAGGTGAATTTTATTTCATGATAAATTAAAAATTTTACTTTACAAAAGAGACGAAAATAGTAACAAGGGAAGCTTTCAAAAAATATATGTTCTTGTTCAAGAACAACGTGACCAACATGGCGAAAACCCATCTCTACTAAAAATACAAAAATTAGCCAGGCGTGGTGACGGGCACATGTAGTCCCAGCTCTTCAGAAGGCTGAGGCAGGATAATTGCTTAAACCCGAGAGGTGGAGGTTGCAGTGAGCTGAGATGGTGCCACTGCACTTCCAGCCTGGGCAACAGAGTGAGATTCCATCTCAAAAAAAATATAATTATATATATATATATAATCTTTAAATGTCTTTTCTAAAACTCTCAGCATACTTACATATCAAATGTCTCAAGCCTTTGATTTTACATATGTAATATTGCAGTGTTTTGATAATATGAAATATTTATATTGAAGTAAATTTGAGTTACTCTAAATTTAAATTTAAATCCTAGGATTTTATAGCAAGTCTTGACAAATAAAATTCTATTTTCTTGATTATAAACTAATGAGCCATCATCATTAATGCTACTGATTTTTTTTTTTTTTTTGAGATGGATCCTTGCCCTGTTGCCCAGGCTGGAGTGCAGTGGCACGATCTCGGCTCACTGCAAGCCCCGCCTCCTGGGTTTAGGCCATTCTCCTGACTCAGCCTCCCGAGTAGCTGGGACTACAGGCACCCGCCACCACGCCCGGCTAATTTTTTGTGTATTTTTAGTAGAGACAGGGTTTCACCGTGTTAGCCAGGATGGTATCGATCTCCTGACCTCATGATCCTCCTGCCTCGGCCTCCCAAAGTACTGGGATTACAGGCTTGAGCCACCACACCCGGCCACTGCTACTGAAATTTTTAAAAATTCCAATATGAACAGATTTAAAATAAACAGACTATGTAGTAAATAAATAAATCTTGAAATTAAGTGAGCTGATCTTGATCTAACCTACTATTTTTGAAGCATTTTCTACATAGATATGTATTACGTGCCCTTGTAAGGCTCATAGTAGAAAATATTAATTTATGAAAATATTGTTTCTGTGAAATAGCTTGCAAATGTCCACTTAAACATGTAATGGATCTCTGCATATTGTTCTTTTTTTTAAGAGCAATGAAGTGGATCTGATTTAATATTAATGTATGCTATACTCTGTGATCTCTGTAGTATCACAGTTAACTGGACTTATGTAGGCAATTATTTACATTTAAAATTTTACAATATAGATTAATACTATATTTTTTTCTCATCTATTTCCGACGAGACTACTGACAAAGTAGGAAATAATGAAAAGAGAAAAGCTTATTTTAGAGAAAGAGGTTTTCCCAAATATAACTTTGTTTCCAATAGCTATGTCCCTAATATTTTATTCATTTGAAATCACCCTTTTAGACAATTTGCTGACAGGTTAATATTATCTTTGGGAACTGGAGTACCCTCTTTTAGTGTGGTTTTTGTAACACCTACCACGGGAATAGCTTCCGCTTGCATTTAGGTATCTGACTCATCCTTTCTAATATATCTTGATTTAATGATGACCTAGGGAAGAAAGAGAGGAACTCCCTTAGTATTTTTATTCTATGTAATCTGCCTTCTCAGAATGTGCCTCATGAAAGAAGCACCTAATTACTCTGCCAAAACCAGAAAGCACTGTGAGGAGAAAGCCTGGCAAGTTTTTCCTACCAGTCTGCCACCTAATGAATAGACATTGTAACACACTGGTATTCTGCTTTTGCACTGCAGCAAGAATGTGAATAATAATAATAATTATTATTATTAAAAGAACAAAGAAATGTTAGCTAAAATGGTAAACATAGATAAACTGCTGTGATTTAAGAAGTTGCCATTTGGAATCCTCTGTAAGCTCAAGTATAAAAAGGATATTGGCTGTAATCGCTTTCAAGACAGTAAGAAAAATCCAGGGCTAATAGCAGGGCATGATTTGAGGTGCCAAATTTATTTTCATTCACACATTTAACTGCTAAATATTAGTAAATCCGAACAGATAATACCAGCTTCTGAAGATACAAAGGTGAATACAATAGTTTATGTCCTTGGAGAGCTCATAGATTAGGCCAGGAGACAAATGAAAAAAAGTACCATAACATATCACAAAATATTCTGAGAGAGACAGCCAATGCTGGTGGAGTACAGATGGATGAAACAGCTGACTCTTCCTATGGAAGTTGAGAAAAAATTTACTGAAGAGTTTTCCTTTGAATTTAGCCTTAATGGATGAGACATGACATGCTTGACAAAGATAATAGAGAAAGAACACTTCAGACAGTGAGAATTGCATAAAATAATACATATACAACATCTTGAAAATGCTATTCCTTATTGCCTATATAGCTCTTACTCTAATTTGAGAGAAATAGTTTATTCCATTTTGTTTGATGCCTCCTCCTTTGTCTTATTCTGCACCAAGGCAATCAGTTATTTATTCATTCAAAGAATATTTGTTTAAATACCTACTATGTAGCAAACAGAATTTGGGGAGCTGAGATTATACGACTGAACAAAATCCTGTTCCTTATGAAACTTGAATTCCAGAAGGAGTAAACAGATGATAACAAAGTCATTAAGTAACATCGACTATGATAAACAAGTAATTAATATTATATGCTGACAAGTACTATGGAGGAAAATGAAGTAGAATAGGGGAGGTCAGTAGGTTTAAACAGGGTGATTATGAGGGACTTCATCAAACAAGCGATATTTGGGCAAATGCTGAAGGAGATGAGGGAACAAACCATGCAGATATACTGGGAAAAAGGAAACTTGAGCAACATTTTCTATGAACAAAAAGGAGGCCAGTGTGGCTGAAGAAGAACTAGGGGGAGAGTTGAAGAAGATGAAAGAGAGGTACTGCAGTTGGGGATCGGGGAACCTCATGTAGGGACCTCAAGGCCATTGTGTAGACTTTACTTTTACTCTAGGTGATGAGGAGTCACTGGAGGGCTTTGAGTGGGCAATTCTTTCTTGAATGGGACCATCTCTAAGATACATGAAACTATACTCAAGCATCTAGGATACAAGCCTCCCACATAGGATTCAGGTGACATTATCAGGTAGTACAGGCTAAAACTGATCTTTCTGAAGCACCATTTTACTAAAGATGAGTAATTAAATAGCATCAAATGGATAAAAGTGAGGTATTCACATCATCTTATAAAGATATCTTGCTAGATAACTTCAGACTCAAGGATGTTGCGTATATGTGAAGATGAACTTCTAGCAATATGACTGGATCACGCTGGGAGCATGAATTCCCTCTTCTGTCCCATAAGGTATCCTCTGTTTTAAAAAGCTTTGGTAGCATTGGTGTAGTATAACAAAATGGACACCATAGTTAGAGTGGAAAGACCTGGTTTTGAGTATTGGATCAACTGGTTAAAAACGATGCAATTTTATTTCTTGATTTTTTTTTTTTTTTTTTTTTTTTTTTTTTTTTTTTTTTGAGATAGAGTCTTGCTGTTGTCTGCCTGGGCTGGAATGGAGTGCAATGGCATGATCTCAGCTCACCACAACCTCCGCCTCCTGGGTTCCAGCAATTCTCCTGCCTCAGCCTCCCAAGTAGCTGAGATTACAGGCATGCGCTGCCATGCCCAGCTAATTTTTGTATTTTTTAGTAGAGACGGGGTTTCACCATGTTGGCCAGGCTGATCTCAAACTCCCGACCTCAGGTGATCTGCCCTCATCGACCTCCCAAAGTGCTGGAATTACAGGCGTGAGCCACCGTGCCCGGCCTTGCGTCTTGATATTCTTATCTGAAAATGGGTATAATAATGTACAAACAATGCACATTCAATCTAGAAATATTTATTGACTGTCTACTCTGTGCCATAATCTATCTCGAATTCCAGAAATATAGTATTGAACAAGACTCAGCCCAGGCCGAAAGGATTTTTTGTTTCAAACAGGGAATTTCAACAGTATTTGTCTAATATATTTATGAGGATCAAATAAAATAATACATTAGAAATGCTTACTGCCATATATAGCTCTCAGTAGAAATGCCAAAAAATGTAAGTTATATCTCTATAATTCTTTTAAAGAGTTGCCAGTTAATTTTATAAGATAGCTAGATAACCATTTTCATTCAGTTGAATATTACCTTCTTTTCAATCATGTTGGAATAATTCTCTAGCTTTGTTTTTAAAAACAAAATAGAAAAATTGAGAGAAGTTGCAATTTGGGGGTTGCTGTAATTATATATAACAGTGTATTTACTGTTATATACTGTTGTATAATGGCATACACTGTTGGAAGAGGTATGGTTGTTCATTGGTGTTCTGTTACCTTGCCATTGACTGAAGGAAGGGATCTGGTATAGCTTTACCTGAATAGAGTCTAATAGTTGTGTGTTGTTTTAGAAAAAAGGAACCAGCTAGTGAAATAAATAAAGACGTGATCAATAATAATTCAACTTTGTTAATACTGATAGTCTTAAATCTGTTCCTCTTTTAAAGCTTTTTTATAAAAAGCTTCTGAATTGTCTTTTTAAAAAAAGCTTCTTAATTAATTGTCTTCTCAAATATTCAGCTTTGTATTTACAGTAAGTGGGAACCATGTTATTTTGAGTGCCATGTTGTGCTATGTATAATATTACTGTATACAAACTGCAGTTTTGTGCATTTAAAATACATTTATTTTTTAATTTATTTTACTTTTTTAGGATTTCCTCATTTTTTTATTATACTTTAAGTTCTAGGGTACATGTGCACAACATGCAGTTATGTTACATATGTACACATGTGCCATGTTGGTGTGCTGCACCTATTAACTTGTCATTTACATTAGGTATATCTCCTAAAGCTATCTCTCCCCCCTCCCCCCACTCCATGACAGGCCTTGGTGTGTGATGTTCCCCTTCCTGTGTCCAAGTGTTCTCATTGTTCAGTTCCCACCTATGAGTGAGAACATGCGGTGTTTGGTTTTTTTGTCCTCGGGATAGTTTGCTGAGAATGATGGTTTCCAGTTTCATCCATGTCTCTACAAAGGACATGAACTCATCCTTTTTTATGGCTGCATAGTGTTCCATGGTGTGTATGTGCCACATTTTCTTAATCCAGTCTATCATCAATGGACATTTGGGTTGGTTCCAAGTCTTTGCTACTGTGAACAGTACCACAATAAACATATGTGTGCATGTGTCTTTATAGCAGCATGATTTATAATCCTTTGAGTATATACCCAGTAATGGGATGGCTGGGTCAAATGGTATTTCTAGTTCTAGATCTTTGAGGAATTGTCACACTGTCTTCCACAATGGTTGAACTAGTTTACAGTCCCACCAACAGTGTAAAAGTGTTCTTATTTCTCCACATCCTCTCCAGCACCTGTTATTTCCTGACTTTTTAATGATGGCCATTCTAAATGGTGTGAGATGGTATCTCATTGTGGTTTTGATTTGCATTTTTCCGATGGCCAGTGATGATGAGCATTTTTTCATGTGTCTGTTGGCTGCATAAATGTCTTCTTTTGAGAAGTGTCTGTTCATATCCTTCACACACTTTTTGATGGGGTTGTTTGTTTTTTCTTGTAAATTTGTTTGAGTTCTTTGTAGATTCTGGATGTTAGCCCTTTGTCGGATGGGTAGATTGCAAAATTTTTCTCCCATTCTGTAGGTTGCCTGTTCACTCTGATGGTAGTTTCTTTTGATGTGCAGAAGCTCTTTAGTTTAATTAGATCCCATTAGTCATTTTGGCTTTTGATGCCATTGCTTTTGGTGTTTTAGACATGAAGTCCTTGCCCATGCCTATGTCCTGAATGATATTGCCTAGATTTTCTTCTAGGGCTTTTATGGTTTTAAGTCTAACATTTAAGTCTTTAATCCATCTTGAATTAATTTTTGTGTAAGATGTAAGGAAGGGATCCAGTTTCAGCTTTCTACATATGGCTAGCCATCTTTCCCAGCACCATTTATTAAATAGGGAATCCTTTCCCCATTGCTTGTTTTTGTCAGGTTTGTCAAAGATCAGATGGTTGTAGATATGTGGTATTATTTCTGAGGGCTCTGTTCAGTTCCATTGGTCTATATCTCTGTTTTGGTACCAGTACCATGCTGTTTTGGTTACTGTAGCCTTGTAGTATAGTTTGAAGTCAGGTAACATGATGTCTCCATCTTTGTTCTTTTGGTTGAGGATTGACTTGGCAATGTGGGTCTTTTTTGGTTCCATATGAACTTTAAAGTAGTTTTTCCAATTCTGTGAAGAAAGTCATTGGTAGCTTGATGGTGATGGCATCTATAAATTACCTTGGGCGGTATGGCCATTTTCATATTGATTCTTCCTATCCATGAGCATGAAATGTTCTTCCATTTGTTTGTGTCCTCTTATTTTGTTGAGCAGTGGTTTGTAATTCTCCTTGAAGAGGTCCTTCACATCCCTTGTAAGTTGGATTTCTAGGTATTTTATTCTCTTTGAAGCAGTTGTGAATGTGACTTCACTCATGATTTGGCTCTTGTGATTGGTGTAAAAGAATGCTTGTGATTTTAGCACATTGATTTTGTATCCTGAGACTTTGCTGAAGTTGCTTATCAGCTTGAGATTTGGGGCTGAGATGATGGGGTTTTCTAAATATACAATGATGTCATCTGCAAACAGGGACCATTTGTCTTCCTCTTTTCCTAATTGAATACCCTTTATTTCTTTCTCCTGCCTGATTGCCCTGGCCAGATAATGGTTGAAAAGTGGTCACTCATAGCAAATTTATTTCGGGTCAACTTTTAAACTTTGAAGGATATTGAGTATAAAAATAATGTAATTATTTTCATCCAAAATAATTGTATTGCAAGGATTTTGAGTTTTAAAAACATTTTAAAACAAAGCTATCATAGTGTCACTATAAATTTATAATACTTTTGACTGTAATTAATTGACCTTTCTTTTCAATTCAATGAAAATCAAAATGTTTCAATTTTTTCCACAATGTTTACAATAATAATATATTATTTAATTGTTATTGACTATATAACTATATTCAAATCCTTTAATCATATTTATTATGATAAATTATTGATTCTTATTGCTTTGACAGGATATGGATATCAGAAATTTCATCATTTGAAACTGAGACAGAGTGGGCACGGTGGCTTGCGCCTGTATTCTCAGTAATTTGGGAGGCTGAGGCAGGTGGATTACTTGAGGCCAGGAGTTTGAGACCAGCCTGGCCAACATCGTGAAACCTGTCGCTACTAAGAATACAAAAAATTAGCCAGGCATCGTGGCGGGCGCCTGTAATCTCGGCTACTCAGGAGGTAGGAGAATTGCTTGAACCCGGAGGCAGAGGTTGCAGTGAGCCTAGACAGAGCCAATGCACTCCAGCCTGGGTGACACAGCAAGACTCTGTCTAAAAAATAAATAAAATAAAATAAAATAAAATGTTATTGAGTTATAAAAAAAATAAATAAACCTGAGACGTACCTTTAATTGGAATTCTCAAATAATTCCCAAGTATCTGTACATTGATAAATTAATTGGGAATTACTCATTTCTCCTTCTGAGGTGCCAAGAACTAAGGGTTATACATGAACAGGAAGGTTTTCAGTTTATTCATTAGTTTCTTCCTAGGCACTTGACAGGGCACATAGACTCTATTTGCTTTTTCTCCTGTTCTCCTGGCTGTCTCTCTCAAATAGTATTCTTTGCTGAAATGTAGCATAGGATTTGTTTTAACTGTACTTATATTTACTTTTTCTTAGATAGCATTACCTATTTCCTACCTTGTAGACTCATCTTTGTTTTCAACATTTGGCAAAGCGTCTCCTTTTTTTTTTTTTTTTTTTTTTTTTTTGGCAGTTTTGCTCTAAAAACAAACTTTCATGCATTTGCCTTAAACTTTTTTTTTTTTCAGAAATAAGTAATTCAGACTTTCAAAAAGTCCGATTATCTTTTAAGTTTTATATTTCAATTGGCTCTCTTTGGTATTCCTTTTTTTTTTTTTTCTAGAGTAGGTAGAATTAACAGACTTTGCATATTTTTGTGAACTTCACTTCTTACGATGATTCTCAAAATTTCTTTATTTGGGAACTTGGCTGTCATAATAGCTAAAGTGAAAAAAGTAATGTAGAATGCCACACAATGGCACATAATTTGGCAATAAGAAATGGAAAGTAATTATAATTGCACTATTCTACTGCTTTAGGTAAGTTTATGTCAACATTTCTTTATCTAAATAAACAACAGTTCACATACGGCTATATCTAGGTTGTGAAATTTGTTGTAATATTTTTAGAAAGAAATTCCTAAAATTCTTACTATATTTTGGCAGTTTTGAAAAGTAAATCTGAGAAGTATCTTTTTGTAACTTCAAATTGCTATTTTACTTTTTGCTAATAAATCACTATGAATAATGGAAAAATCACATATTTTCATGTCCCAGTTTTAAATCATATTATTGCTGGAGGAAAGTCCCAGCTTTGTTTTCATAATTCAGCAAATATTAGGTAGCTTATAGCCATATTTTCTCCTGTGACATTACTAATAGTTTGTCTTCTCAAATAGGGCAGTTAAAATATCTTTAGATATTAAAAAATGCATTAGAGCCAACTTGAAGAAAATTACAATTTTGTAATTGAGTTAAAGATCATTCCATTGGGAATTTAAAAACCTGGGTTTTAGTTTTAGCTCTAGTATCAGCAGCTAATATGACTTTAGGCAAGTTGCTTAAATTCTTTAGCTCTGTTACCTTGTCATTGGAATGAGGAGCTGAACAAGGTGATTACTAGGATTCAGTGCAAGTCTAAAATTCCATGACTTTGTTTTTGTTCATAATATATTTTAGTTAATTATTGAAATGTTGTTGTGCTTTCCAGAGGAGTACCTGTAAACTAGTAATTTAAACCCTTCCTATTGTGTTTGAACCACTTTCCCAAGGGCTGGCATGGGTCTTACTTGTTCCTACACGTAGGAGTTAGTCTGCTCTTATTTAGCCCTTTAGATATTTAGTACATTTTAGCCAGAATATCTGACACAGATTAATGATTTTTTTTTTTTTTTGAGACAAAGACTCACTCTGTCACCAAGGCTGGAGTGCAGTGGCGTGATCTTGGCTCACTGCAACCTCCGCCTGCTTGGTTCAAGTGATTCTTATGCCTCATCCTCCTGAGTAACTAAGATTACAGGTGTGTGCCATCGCACCCGGCTAATTTTTGTATTTTTTTTTTAGGAGAGACAGGGTTTCACCATGTTGGCCAGACTAGTCTCAAACTCCTGGCCTCAACTGATTCACCTGCCGTGGCCTCCCAAAGTGTTGGGATTACAGGCATGAGCCACTGCACTCAGCCCAAATGATTTTATAAGGGTAGAAGACTTCACATCGTAGTGGGAGAATTCAATGTCTCCCTTTTTCACTGAAGTCTCACCGGGAATCATGTCTTTTCTGTCACTCTTGCTGATGAGCCCTAGTTCTGCTTTGTCAAACTTATTTGAGATCAAGCTGGCCCTTGTGACAATCATTGCTGGTATAGACTTTTCATAACATCAAGAAACTTCAAGCACCACTATTTCCTTTCTACTTCCCCATGTGCCTTTTAAAGTATAGAAGCTGTATTCCAATATGTATCTAGATGTCAGGTTACAGTGATCTACTTTTGGACTTGAGGCATTTTTTGGACTCCTCTGCCCATAAGTCTTACTTGGATTCTTTGTGAACAAAGAGCACACGCACTCTCAAATGTATATGCCCACATGCAAGCATACAGTATCTTGTACACTTCCCTGCACACACACAAACACAAGCATAGTGCTTGACTTTGGACTCTGCACTTTAACTGAGAGTGTTCATTTTTCCTGGTTGTTACCTTCATTCCAGTTTTGTGAGCTTTGCTGTCAAAGTGTCTGTTCATCTAACATAGAGTGGCTGCTGTTGGCAACCCATGAACAATGAGCTTAAACAGAAGAATGGGGGTAATGTTTATTGTAATAAATATTGGACATTAAATTCCTTGGGGGAATGAACCAAATCCAATGTTTTCCTGTTCACTGACATTTTTTATATTGATGCTGTTTTGGATCTTCTGGAGAAGGGAGGGGAAAAAAAACTTCAGCAAATCAGCTCTTTCATTCAAAAATGGAATTCAGAAGGCTATTTTAGCTAGCTTTTTTTGACAATTCCGGATTTAATCAGTTTTTACTGTGATGAAGACAGTTAGCCTCACAAATTTTGTGGAAATCTAAAGCGATGAAGGGTGTTGTTAAGGGGGAAACAGAGTGCAATTGTTTAAATAATCCTGAGCCAATAGCGTTTGGTAGGTGGAGTTACTGTTGTGTGCATTACAGAGCAAGATAATTCTGAATGAAGACTTTAAACATTACACATGCTGGACGGATTCTGGGTCTGCTCTTTGTGCAAACAAAACAAGTGACTAGGTTTTGCTTACTATCCATTAGTGAATGCAGCTTGTTTGATAAGATATTTTTTTAAAAAAATACATGTAAAGGATTTATCAAAAGCCCTTATGAATATTTCATGAGTTGATATATTCAGCTGAATGAATTCAGTGAGTGTCAGTGTGTAGCTTGCAGACAAACCTCATCCACAAGGAGGCTACTGACATTGGAAGCACTTTGGCGCATTTTCAGAGGCAAAGCCAGCCTGATAAAGCTCCTTGTGACAGCCTGACTTGCTATTCTTCGAGTATGCTGCTCTTGCTCTAAGACGCTCATACATTGGAGTCCCAGCTTCGTAAATTAAACTGGAAGTAGTTTGCAGACTTACCAGTCTTCTAACCTGCAGCAGTGTCTCTGCTATGTTTGAGATTTTTGTTTTGGATGGTGAAAGCTAGCACTCCTTACAAGACATGACAGCAAAAGATTCTTCAAAGGAACTTACTGCTTCTGAACCTGAGGTTTGCATAAAGACTTTCAAGGAGCAAATGCATTTAGAACTTGAGCTTCCGAGATTGCCAGGAAACAGACCTACATCTCCTAAAATTTCTCCACGCAGTTCACCAAGGAACTCACCATGCTTTTTCAGAAAGTTGCTGGTGAATAAAAGCATTCGGCAGCGTCGTCGCTTCACTGTGGCTCATACATGGTAAGATGAGACTTGGAGGTATCTACAGTGCTTTTCAGATTCTTGCATTAGCACCAGTGATTAGCAGTGTAGAAAATGAAACATTTGAGTTTTGTTCCTAATACATACCACAAGTGTGAAATGAATGGAGACCAGGTTAGCTGAAGAATACATAAATGCACTGTGTGCTAAATTGTCATTGTGCTACTAGCTATTTCCAGATAAAATATGCTTTTAACTGCAGTCTTTAAAATTACTGCTTATCAGAATACATAGCTAATTCTAGGTAAGTCGAGTAATAAATGAATTTTTAAAGTCAGTTTTTTGCTTCATATCTGTTGAGGTGGTAGGTGACTTTTTTGTTCTGTGATTGTTAGTGATTTTAAAAAATAATTTTGGGACATGAATAAGTATTTTAATCTTAGTTCTAACTTATCTTTAAGATAAGGTATAAAGTCTAACTTAATTTGTTGGACCACCATGTTTATAGCGTATAAACCAGTGAGTTTTTGATTTATTGACTTATCTTTACATTACTTAAGGAAAGGGAAAACTAAGTCCTCACTTCTGAAATTGCATGATTAGTTACTTTAATATATGATTCCAAAATGCTGTTATTTTTAAGAGCCTCTTTAAAAAAAAATAGAACTTAAAATTTATAGATGTTTTTGGAATACCCAGCAAATAAATTCAAGAACCCTCTATAAAACTTGCTCTGAGCCTGCCACCTTTAATACATATGTTTACAAGGTATGTAAATATAGTAGGGTAATGTCCTTAAACAGTATAATGATGAAATGTAAGGATAAAACACAATGAAATTAAATCACTTTTACTGTAAGAGCCAGGCCACTTCAGATTTCTTTGGAGGATATATTTTCTTTCAGATTAACGTACCTTTAAAAATTAAGTAGCTGTACCTTGGTTTTTTCTAGCAGAGACCATAGCAATAAAGGGAGCATGTACATCTTAAAGGCAATTCTAACACAGTGATTTTGTGACTACATGCTGGATTGCCAATCAACATTATAAATTGAGGAGATCTGATTTTTAAAAATTAATACTCACTTGAATTATTTTCTACTTATCTAAAATGCTTGTCTGCTTAATCTACTGTATAATGCATTGGCAAATTAAAGTTATGCCTAGAAAGATATAGCTTGCCTTTGATAGATACCACATGTTTAGCCAACACATAGTTTGCCTGGAATATATGTTGTGCTTGTTCTTGCTTTATGACAATGGACTGTCCATATAATGGCTTTATTGCAGAATTTCTTTGGTGATCTTCTTGATGTATTAAATCATGTCGTTTAATTGTAATCTCTTATTTGCAAAATACACGTGGTTAGTCTTTCAAAGCCTACCAATGATGGTAGCATTTGTAGAAAGGCAAGGTTTATGTATAAGGATGTACTGACTTGAAGAAGTCCTCTCTTTTGTGCTTTATCCCACCCCTAACATATATGTATTTTCTTATAGTTTGCTAAGTAGTATAACTAAATAGGGAAGGTATATAAACATATGCTTAATTAGTTATGAAAATAATATATATAGAAAATACATAATAGATGCACATCTTTTCTTACTTGAGTTAATATTGTCACTATTTTAACCAAAAGGATATTTAATTTTAGATAGCTAATTTTTAGATAATGATATGTCTTCTTAAACCCTCAGTAATATTTTTCTTAATGTAGAGTTTTGGTTCTGAACACAATAGTGTGACCTTTCTTTTTCTTATAATAGATTTTTGATGTGCTAAGAACATAGAGCTATAAAAACTGGAGTTTTTACTTTTCCAAAAACCCCAATTTTAAAATGATTAAAGAGCTAGTTTTACTCATGCATTATACAAATTTTCTTGCAGCAAGTTGCAAAAGGAACAATTAAATGGTATCTGAAGTTACCTATGCTAATAAGATGATATTCTTTTAGTTGAGTTAAAACAAAATTTTACAATTGCCAAAAAAGAAAACATAGGACTTTGATATAATGCTGTATAATATAGGTTAAAATAATTCATTAATCATTAAACTTGTAAAATAACTTTAGTTATGACTATGATTCATTTTCACCCTTTTTACTTTCAACTCACACATTCCCCTTCTGATGTTTCTTAGTAAAACTGTTTCACAGTTTGTTTTCAGCTCATGACTAAGTCTTTATTTATATTGATTTCTATTGTTTTATCTGAATATATACTTAACATTTTTCAAATTTATTTTCATACAACATGCAATGAAAATCTCTTTCTGGAAAATAGACATATATCTTACATATTTTCATGACTTTTTCAAATCTTAAAAATTTTGCCTTTCCCAGGGGAACCCCAATAAAGGCTCTGGCCGAAAGCTTCATGCTTTCCCCTTGCTTCACTTCTTTGTCTCTTGAGCACCCTAATGTCTTTCCAATGAATATGCGTGGCTCTGTATGGGCTGCCATATCTCCTGTCTCTAAGAATTGTGAGTATAATAAACTTTTCTTTCTTGAATTTTCAAGAAATTTCATGTGCTTTTTTTACATTAGATGAAATGGTTACATGAGGAAATAAGAGCATAAGTACTTTACTTTTGCCTCTGTCATAGTGAAATGTAACCAGCCTTTCACGATCAACGATTGGTATTTTCCAAACCACGCACTTAAGTTAGAAATTCCAAGATATGCACTTAGAAGTCTCTAAAAACATGTTATTACTTTACAGTAGACAGTAGGCTTCTTTTAAGAAGATTGGATTGTTTTGATTCCAGCGTTGAAATTAAAGTAATTTTCATGATGAAGCTAAACAATGCAGAGGATGCAGTTTATATGCAAACCCACTAAACAGTTTTTATTTGTAGATTTCATATTTCAGTCAGATGGATGTGTAGTTCTGGCTTTAAAAACCCAAGTTATGAACTGTGGACTAATGGCAGAAGATTTAAGAAATATTTATGAAATTCTGACTCTGGGCTATTTAAAAATATCTGAGGAAATGTGGATATTCAATGTGTTGTCACCAATCAGAGTATTTACAAAATCCTAAATCTGGAAGGAATTTGGATGATTATCTCATTGCTTCCTTTTACCCTTGGGCAGGACCACAATTACTCCATCTTTAACATATGGGAATCTGCCCTACTTTTAAGACTCTAGAGAAAATAATTCTAAAACCTCACTTAGTATACAATCTTACTACTTTATAGTCCAGGTACTAGAAAACTATTTGTGATGATTTATCTGTATTATTTATATATTATGTATAATATGTTTTCCCCTCAGTGGATATTATTAATAAAAAAGATGCGTAAGAGCCTGCATGAATCTGAAGATCATTATTAACTGGTGCCAGCGTTTTCTTTTTCATTCACTCAACATATGTAATTGAGCACTGCTGTGAGCAAGAAGAGAAAAAAAATCTGATTCAACCCACATGTATTCCAACACCTACTATATTTTAAGTTTTTTACTAGAATGTCTGCATATGTTATCTCATATAAGTTTCATTTGGAATATAAGTATACTCCAAATTCATGATCCTTTCAATATTGCCTATTGCAGATATCAAAATTATTTTGAATTGCTTTAGCTTCTTATAGGTGTTTATACTCCATTAGTCATTATTTTGACTCTGAACCACCATCTCAAATTTCAAAAATTTTCTTTGAATTTTGAGACCCAAAAGTGGATACCACACTCTTTGTTAGATGATATGAGAAAATATACATATGAAACATGTAATAAGTTGCAAAGTGTCAGTGGAAACTTCAGAATTACTGAATCAGAAAATTACTGCCAGAGTTCTAAGGTAACATACTCTTTATCCCCAATCCCACATCAGGGATGCTAACTTCTGGAGCACAGTGTTATCCTGCCTGGCCTGTATGGCCTGCCTGTGCTTGCCTGGTACTTGTCACACAGTGTCCAGCTTTTATAACCTACCCTTCTTTGTTGATGTCCCAACCTCAGTCATCAGTTCTCTTTCATCATTAGCAACATGATGCTCTCTGAAGAAAGCAATGGTCTTGAATATATCCTGGGCCCACCACACCCCCAACTACCGTCCTCCCCACTGCCAACTCCCGCTCTGCGCCCCCTGCCCCGCTGCATTGCTGCTCCTTTCTGGAGCTCTCTTCTTGTATTGGTGAGCACTATCCTTTATCTGTCTGTCCATACTTGCACACAGGAAACAATATTTTTGTAATTAGAAGTTAGTAGGAGAAAAGAGGCTTGTATTCCTTTTTCTCATTTAGTTTTACATATATCTTGGAAATCTTTTCTCATTTTAACAAAGGTTCGTGAAGTCTTTACTTGTGTATCTAATATTTGAATATAAAAGTTTTTAAAGCCATAGTTAGTACTCTAAAGGGACTTATATTTGGCAAGACAACACTGGATTAAGTGGAGAATAGGAAAAAAAACAGTGAATATGGCAGATGATTGACCTTTCTCAGAACTGCAGATGTGCTTGCTGTATTACGCAACTTAGTCCTAGTTTGTTAGCTAACTCTACTGAATCTGTGCTTGTAATATTGATCAATTGCCTTGAATTCTTTCCTGGTAATATTGGAAATTTTTTGAGATGTCTGTCTTTACATATTTATTGATTCAACATTTGTTTGAACAAAACATTTGTTTAGAGTCTACTGTGCACCAGGCTCTGATCTGGGCTTAGGAGACACACAATGAGAAAGACCCCTTGTCTTCAAAGAACTCCTATACTAGCTGGAAGACAAACTTATGCAATAATAATTAATCAGTGGTGTGGGAATAATGCTACTGAAGCGTGTTGTTCAACTTGTCATGAGAGCACAGAAGAAATAACTACCACTAGACAGTGAGTCAATGTGTTAAGGTAAGTTTAGAGAAGAGATGACATTTGCGTGGGGTTGTGACAAATGAATAGGAGTTTTCTAGGAGAAAAGTGGGCAGGAAAGGTATTTTTTGGGCAAGGGAGCAATAATTAGGAAATCCTGTTAACAAATGATAACAATAATAGCTCTAATATATTTAGCACTTACATAATGTGTTGGATATTAGTTCAAAATGTATTTACTCATTTAAGCACATAAAAACCCCATGAGTTATATACTATTATATTATTTTCATTTTATAGGTAAAGGAATAAAGGTCAGAGAGGACAAGTAATTTATCCAAGTTTACACAAAAATAAACAGCTGAGTTGGGATTTGACTCTGAGCATGAGTGAAAGTACACATGGTTCACTGGGGTTTCAGCCTAAGGATGCAAGGTGGGAAAGCTAGGAAGTAAGACTGTGCCAGCAGGTTGGAGCCATTTGCTAGGGCTTCCAATATCATGAACAAGACTTGGGGCTTTAGCCCATCCACCCTCAGTGGGGAGCCATGACAGGTTATGAGAAAGGGATTGCCATATATTATTTTTATTTTGGAAAGGTACTTTGCAGGTCAGGCGGAGAATGGATTAGAGGACAAGTAGCTTAAAGGTAAAGGGAAAAGGGACAGTGTGCATTTGAGAGATAATGACTTCTACTTATTTTGTATATCCCATAACATTGAAAACCATGCATATGACTTGCTTTATGACTTAACAAATTATGGTTTTTGGAAACTGGGAGGAAAGCATGTGAACTTGGTGTCTCTTGATTTATCACTTACACCATGATGCTGTAGATAGTACTAGCTGGTACAATACCCCTACATGCATCAAACAATCAGCAAAGGTGCATAGGAGGATGTGTGCATCTGAGGAAAACCCTATTAGCTCAGTCCTAATTTACTAGAGGTGCTTTGTATTTTGCTTTAAGTGCAGACTCCTAGTGGGTTAAAAAAAAGAGCAGGCATTATCTTAGTCCACAATCTGAATCAAATGGCAGTAGAAATCTATGCCTCATAGCCCGAGTCTGTTGCTTTAATCGGAGCAAGCATTTTATCAGTACATCTATAAATAGTGTTTTCCTGGCCTTTTAGTGTCCTCAAGTCTTCAATATATTGAATTTTTAAAATACTTACTGTAAAAAGGGCTTTGCAAAGTAATGGTGACAACCCCCAGGACACATGCCGGAAGGTGGCCCAGCAAGCTTGCCAGCTGCCTTTCTTCTAAAGGCTAAACCCATTTTGCTAAATCCCACTTGCGTTCTCTTTCCATTCCTTTCTGTTTTGTTATCTCTCAGTTTTTCTCCTTGGATGTTTATAGTGCTTCCTTCTCTAACATCACTGCCAATGCACTTGCAACATTATGCTAGAAGCATTTAAGTGATTTCTTAGAAAAAATCTCAAATGCTTACCATGGTTTTCAGGTAATATTTTCTGGCCCCGAGCTGCTTCCAACCTTCTCTCCTGTTCTCCAGCCCTGTGAACCTTCTTTCTGTTGTTCAGCAAACAAAGCCTGTATCCACTTCCAGCCTTTGCACTTGGTTTTCTTCTGCCTGGAAGAAAAGTACCTGGATGTTAACATGGTTTCCTCTTATGTCCATTCAGGATTCTACTATCTCCAGGTATCACTATCCAGAGAGGCCTTTGCTGACCTCCCTATCTAAAATAGCACCCTTTCACCTTCTAGTTCCTTGTCTCTTTGGTACTTATTATTACCTGAAAATACACTATAGACATGCTTATGTGTTATATTGTCTTATCTTTCCATCATCTGCCATGGCTGCTAAATTGAATGAGTGCAGCGATTCTGTCTTGTTTTCAGTATCCTGAGAACATACAAGAAAGACAGTCATTTAACATATACTTGTTGAAGAAAATAAAGAATGAATATGGTTTGTTTCCTGCTCTTTATTCTTTGAGCACTTTTCCTTTAGCTTGATATGAAGGAACCAGAAAGGAAGCTTTGTTGATACTTACTCTGCAAGCATCCTTCTCCATTCATCTCTCAATAGCTGTGCTCCGTTTCTGTTAGTATAGTTACTATAACTTGCTTCCTATATTGTATTCTATGATATTGCAGATGCAGATTTAATTATAATATCTCACTAGAGCCTAACTTCTTTACATGGTAGCCTATTTAATTAAGTCACCATGTACAAATCATATTACCTAGTCTGTAGTGCTGTAAAGTAAATATTTGTCTGTAGTACTGTATAATTATTTATTTGGTTATTCTTCATGCATCAAGTAGCACGGTTGGTACATCAGCTCAGGAAAGCTCTACATATCTCTCACCAACTGCCTGAGAAGAAGTGCTGTATGGGGGAATCTATTTGTTATTTTGCCTTCAAAATGTTTACATAGTGCACATTAGAATGCTTAATTATCTATATTTTTTCCACTGGTGTAACATTTACAATATTAACTCTAGCAGCAGCTACAGCAATTTGAGCTTTTAATAGGATTTCCCCAGGGAACTTGGAAGTAAGAAGTCTATGACTTGCAGAGTGAGGAAATTACAAGTTAATAACCCTTGTACTCTAGGAAAGACATCACTGAGAGGGAAACTATTCACTTGGTTCTGTCTCATTTTGTTTTTCCTGAACTAGGAGGTTGGCGACCTCTGTCTCTGGTAGTAATTTGTTTGACATAAGTATGTTTGAATACCACTGTGTACTGTAGGTTGAAATGAAAAATAACTCGACTTCTCAGGTTGCTTCTTGCTGGAACTTAGGGAGAATGAGGATGACTGCTTCTCAAGACCTTTTTGAAGAGAATGCCTATGCGGTGATGTGCTCCCTTGACAGACCCAGGCTTGTCCTCCTCTTCCTAACTATATCTCTCCTGACTCAGGTTTATTGCAAACTATGCAGATTGGAAGTAAGGGGATGGAGGATAGTGTGGCTTCAAAGAGTGCTTCTTTCAAACTGTATTTTCAGGAAAATCAGTGATCTAGATCTAGGAACCATTTGGGAATTCCTTGAAAAAGAGCGTGGTGATGATCTGTTTCCTGGTTCTGGGTCAGAACAAAGCAATATGGATGATTATATGCTTGGAGAATTTTGGAGGATTCTCACACAAGTCCGTAATCTCCAAGTACTTGAAAACCACCAGTTTAAGAGTTAAATGAGTAGAGGGAGAAAAGAAATCTGTTTAATTGTGCTTGATAAAGTCACAGGCATTTCCAGATAATTTATAACATTAAAATTATCTTCATCCAATATGTTCAGGAATGGCAGTAGGATAAATGAGGAGGATGAAAGCAACTGTGGGTCAGGGAGACGTCAATGGTAGTGAAAATTTTAAATTTCAAAGTTGAAAGAATAGTACAATGAACACTCTTTACCTAGATATACTAATTATTAGTGGTTTCTCTTATTTACCTCTGTATCTCTTTCTGTGTATAAGAGCATATATATGTTTTCTTTATGTTGAAGAGAGCACATTTAGATGGAGAGCAGTAGTTTTGGGATCAAAAGAAAACTATTATTTATTTTTAGATAGTTTCCATGTCATCAGTATGCTGTTATTGTAATTCATCCATGTTTTTGCATTTATTAGTAGTTTGTTCCCTTTTATTATTAAGTGGTATTCCTTTGTATTGGGTGTACTACAATTTGTTTATCTGTTCACCAACTGGATAGAAATTTGAATTTCCAGTCTTTTGGCTATTATGAATAAAGATGACATAAACATTCATGTATAGTTTTCTGGGTAAACATATATTCTAATCTTTCTTGGGTAAATATCTTAGAGTGGAATTGATGGGTTGTATGGTGAAGTATATACTTTTTTGGTTGTCATTTGTTTTTGTTTTTTGACACAGAATCTTGCTTGGTTGCCCAGGCTGAAGTGCAGTGGCATGATCTTGGCTTACTGCAACCTCTGCCTCATGGGTTCAAACGAGTCTCAGCCTTCTGAGTAGCTGGGGCTACAGGCATGTGCCACCACACCCAGTTCATTTTTGTACTTTTTGTAGAGATGGGTTTTCACCACGTTGCCCAGGCTGGTGTTGACCTCCTAGGCTCAAGCAATCCGCCTGCCTCAGCCTCCCAAAATGCTGTGATTACAGGCATGAGCCACTGCGCCTGGCCTAAAGTGTATGCTTTACTTTATAAAACACTGCAAAACTGTTTTCCATCATGGATGTCCCACTTTATAGTCTTACTAGCTATATATGAGAGTTCTTATTATTCTGTATCTGTGAGGGCATTTTAAACTGTCAGATTTTTTTTTTTTTTAATTTTAGTCATTCTTATAGATGAGTAGTGGTAACTTGCTGTGATTTTAATTTGCATTTCCCTTATGACTAGTAATACTGAACATATTTTAATCTCTTTATTTGCTATCGCTATCTCTTTGGTGAAATAAAATTGTTTATACAAGTCGTGTATCAATAAACTTTGCAAATATTTTAATTCTTAAGAGCGCATTAACATATTGACAAGTTATGAATACATTTGTAGCACCAGGTTAAAAAAGAAAACTATTAAAATATAGTAGAGGGTTAAAGGCATCTATTATAATATATGATTTTTCTTGCTGATAAATTATTGGTTTTCATTACTTAAAATGGTTTCTAAGAGATGATGTCTATAGGATTCAAATTTTCTTCCTCAAGAAGGGATGTTATTTTTAAAAAATAAATATATAAAAAATTTATAAGGATGAAACACTATACAACATCTTAATGTAGTATACTGGATTTTATCATTGTATAATTTTGATGTTATCTTGAATTTATTTTTTATGGTGAATATTTGTTTTATGTTACTTCATCTGGAGTTGAGAATGCTAGGTTGAGTATCAGTATTTTACCTTGATTTTCTCTTGAAACTTTAGATCAATCCTAGACCTAATTTAACTGTTCTAGACCTCAATTATTTAATTGGCAAAATAGAGAAAAGAGTTTTATGTTCAGATATTTTCAAATGTTAATTTAATTAAAAAATGTCTACCTAGACTGTGAGTTACCTGTTTCTCGAGATAATAAAGTACTTAGAACAATACTTCAAGTGTTATAAGTTGTATAGTAGATGTTACTGTTTAATTATCTGACTAAATCTCTAACCACACACAAACATGCATATTGTTGTCAGGGTTGGTTGGTAAAGCAGGAGCTAGTTTTTTTATTTTTTGAAAAGTATCACTATGTATGGACTGTGCCAATTTGAAAGAGTCACAGTGCATATGGGTTAGTAAAGAAATACATTTATAATATCCACAGTGTGACAATTCAATATACTAAGAAACAAAATATCATTCATTTGCTGTCATGTAATAATCATATCCTAATGAACCAAGCTAAATTATACTAAAATGCACTAATTATCAGAAGACCCAGTGTGAATAACTTACATTCCCAGTAAGAAACTTTATTGTCTTGATTTGCTCTCATCAATACATTTAAAAAAAAAAAAAAAAAACCATTTATCATCTTCCACTGTGTGAAAGAGATAGGAGGACCACTTTGAAGTCATTCCATCCACTTGTACCAATAAGCTTAAAAGAAAAAGACAAAACAAAACATAAGAAGATGACTTGTCTATTTCAGGATCCACATATTAAAAGCCAATATAGGATTCAGTGAACAAATGCCTTGGAAGAATTCCAGTGTCATCAAACTTCTTTATTTCAAAATGTCTCCTTTCCATCCTTTCTGGTCCTCTACAAAATTAATAAGCTCAGACTATTTGTTGCAGCGTACAGGATCTGAGCATGCTTCTGTGGCTTATTTCTGATGTAATTCCCTCAGCAGTTTATACAGGAATTCTTTATCTCACCATCGGGATTCTTTAGGCCAGAAGAGAGGTCAGAGAAGACTGGACAAATAAACTATGGGATCTAAGTCTTTCTTGCTAGGGTCCTAACTGCCCAAGACTTCCTCCTGAGAGTCTGCTGTTGAAATTCATATGCATATTTCAATTTTATGGGGTTAACCCTGGCTGTTGTCTTTACCTGTCAGCCTGCTCAGCCAGGTGTGAGTTCACCCATAAAACAGTGTCTTTCACATACTCATTTACCAAAACGACATAGAGACTTTAGGATGCCAGATGATATAATGCAAAAAGTACAGCATTCGGTTTCTAACTGCACCTTTTTCCGGACACTGGTTTTGGGAAAACCATTCAACCTATCTTAGAAAAAGTAGAAAAATTAGAAAAACTCTACCTGTATTTCATTAGGACTTTATGAAGATTAAATGAAGTAATGTGTGTATGATGGTTAGTATGATCCCTGGCCAATGGCAGGTAATAAGCAGTCCTTAGTTCACTAATGTATCGAAAGCTTATGATTTTGCATAAAATTTATATAATATGTATCATAATGTAAACTACTTAAAGATCTTTATAACATGGTTCAATTAAATCAGTTTTCACTGAGCAAATATGGTACATCTTAAATCCATTCTTTTAGACCACTTAGATGTTACTTAGTTTCATAGGATATGACTTTATCATAAAGCCCATATTAATTATCCTTACCACAATAAAATAAAAAGTAATAAATCCTTGTGTATTATGGTATGTAATCACTCTCATTCATCACAGAGACCATTCCAAATTGCAGATTTTGACCATAGAATAATCTTTTTTTTTAAAATTCCATTTACCTTCTTGAATTTGATTCTTTCTCCATTAGTGAAACTATTAATAGATATCAATGAACCAATGCTTTTTTAAGTTAACATAAAACACATTTAATGGCCTTTTCAAAGTGCCGGAATGTCTCTGAAGTTGTTTTCCTTCGTGGGATCTAACCTCCTAGTGACTTGTTTATATAAGAAAGTTTATTCATGAAACGCAGCGGAAAAGCATCTAGGGATCTAGATTGACAGAATCTAGACATGTATCCTGGCACCACCACTTACAAACTGTTTATTTATTTGTTTATTTATTTTTTGAGTGGAGAAGGAGTAGTCACTTAACCTTTGGGAGCATTAACTTCCTTAACAGTAAATAAGAGATAAAGCAATTACACTTATTTCTCTACTTATATAATTTTATATGATTATATAATATTTACAAATATTAATTAGTATGGTTGAGAAGCATGGGAAAAGAAAGATAAAGATTACTGGACAGAAAAGTAATGGTACTCTATCATTAAAATATAAAAATCAAAGTGCTTGACTTAAGTGCCGCAGGTGTATTTAGGTGTATGTAAAGAGCATCCCATTAATAAATATTATCGAATACTATACACATTGATCCAGATTTCTTTTATAAAAGGGGGAAGAGTTTCTGCTGTATGGGACCATGTAAGTGAGAGACTGGAGACAGGAGACAGACTAAATGATACCTTAAGATCCCATCTACCCCATGGGTCTTTATATCACTTTTATGCTTCCTGCAGAGAGATAATAACAAGCTCATATAACCAATAGATGATGAAGTGAAAGTTGCATTTAACCTTTATTCAGACAACTTTACAACATTTCAATCAAATTACTCTTTATTTCTTGGTCATTTCAAAGAATATTTAAGGATGAAAACAAAAATAAAAGTTATTGCTTCTCCTTTAAGAAAGATTTCCTTCTCACATAATCTTTGATCAGGCTATTTTGTCACTTGGCAACTTAAAGGAAGGAAAAAGTTATATCTTTAAGGCCAGTGGTTCTATTTAAAAGAACTGTCATTGAAAAATGGTTATTCAAATCAACTCAAAGCTTAGTAACAGTGAAAAATAAAGTAAACTACTTTTGGGTTTCACAAGGATCATGCCAAGTTTCTGGCTCTGTCCAAATTAATAAAAATAAGATTTTTAGGAACCTGTCTGGAAATTATAGATTAAATTGAGCAACTGCTTCATCTGAATAAAGCTTTGCAGAGTCTAATATTATGAAGGAGCTATCTTCATGAATACAGTGCTTGCTTGGGATTATAGGGATTTGAGTTTTAATGCCAGCTGAATCCCTAATGCCCACAGAGCACATATGCATTCATTTGTTGATGGTAGCTTTTCTGTCAAGTGGGATTAATAATTACCTGCTCTACCACTCTTACCTTATGTATTATAGTATGAATATTCATACCTGTGTTCACAGAATGCTCTGCCTTTCTGCAAAATAACATGACGGAGGCATTCAGAAAGACAAAAAAAATGGTTTCTAAAAAAGTTTTATGCATATCAGATTTTCAAAAATGTGTCTCAGCTTTAAAATGCATTAATAAATTTTGTATTTTATGTGAACCCTAAAAATGCTCTTGCCAAGTACTTAGTAATCTGAAAGCTAAGATAATTGTTTTAGGTTTCTTACAGCATTGCTGCATTTGTGTATGTTAGTCCTTTTTCAATGGATAAACACCAGATGGACATTGCTTAGTGACTTAACTCTGATGGGTGACTTGCATTTTCATTTTTTATTGATTACAACTAACAGATATTTATTGCTGGATAATGAAAACATGATGCACCATGCCATCAAGGAGCTTTAATCTCGGTAAGGAGAGTATATAGTCATTTGGCATGTCAAATGATTAATTTTGCATAGATACAAGTGTTAAGAGTGTATCAGCATAGCCAGGCATGGTGGATTGCACCTGTAATTCCAACCACTTGGGAGGCTGAGGCAAGAAGATTGCTTGAGCCCAGAAGTTTGAGATAAGCCTGGGCAGCATGGTGAGTGATATGGTTTGGCTGTGTCTCCACCCAAATCTTTATCTTGAATTATAGTTCCCTTAATCTTCATGTGTCATGGGAGGGACCTGGTGGGAGGTAATCGAATCATGGGGGAGGTTCCCCCATGCTGTTCTCGTGATAGTGAGTGAGTTCTCAACAGATCTGATGATTTTATGTGGGGCTTTTCCCCGCTTTGCTCTGCACTTCTCCTTCTTGCAATCATGTGAAGGGGGACGTGTTTGCTTCCTCTTCTGCCATGATTGGAGGTTTCCTGAGGCCTCCGCAGCTATGCGAAACTGTGGGTCAGTTAAACTTCTTTCCTTTATAAATTACCCAGTCTCGGGTATTTCCTTACAGCAGTGTGAGAATGGGCTAATACAGTGAGACTCCTATCTCTACAAAAACTAAAACAGTAATAAATTAGCCAGACATAGTGGCACATGCTTGTAGTCCAAGCTACTCTGGAGACTGAGGTGGGAAGATCCTTGAGCCTAGCAATTACAGGCTTCAATGAGCCCTGTTTGCATCACTGCACTCTGGCTTGGGCAACAGAGTGAAACTTTGACTCTGAAAAAATATATATAAAAGTATAAAATACAGGGCCAGGCATGGAGGCTCATGCCTGTAATCCCAGCACTTTGGGAGGCCGAGGCGGGGGGATCATTTGAGGTCAGGTGTTCAAGACCAGCCTGACCAACATGGTGAAACCCCATCTCTAATAAAATGCAAAAATTAGCCAGGTGTGGTGGCAGGCACCTGTAATTTCAGCTACTTGGGAGGCTGAGGCAGGAGAATTGCTTGAACTCTGGAGGTGGAGGTTGCAGTGAGCGAGATCACGCCACTGTACTTTAGCCTGGGTGACAGAAGAAGAAAAACAAAAAAACAACCCCCCCAAAAAAACAATCAAATGGAAAGCAAGTATAAAATACAATGGCTCTCCCACTGCTACCAGGTGGAAACGATCGATTATGAAACTACAGGTTTGAAGAGCAGTGGTTCTACTTCTTTTTCCAAATGGCTGTGAGCCTTGACTCTGGCCCTGTTATGGTGACTTACCGAGCAATTAATCACTAGTGAGTAATACTTGAGAATCTGGTGTACTAGCAATAGGCTAGGTAGTCTGCTGATGTGAGCAGGTAGGAAATATCTCCTAAGATAGAGGGAAACAAATTCGCATTTTAATTTTTTTCACATAAAAATTAGGCAGTGATAGAACAATTACATCATATACTTCTTACGTAATTTAGTCTTCATCTCCATTTACAGATGAGAAAGTTGAGACTCAGGAAGGTCAGTTGACTGATACCAGGTAAACAAGCTACACATAAATAAACCAAGATTTAGTACATGTGTTCTGATTCGAAGTAACATATTTTATATGTTGACAAGGTCCATAGATACAGAGGTATATCGTTATACAACCTGCCCCATCCCCTTTGTAACTTCCAACTCCCAGCTCCTGTGGGAACACATCCAGGGTTACTGGACTCACATGTCCCCTTATTAAAAACTTCCTCTCAGGAAGGCTTGTTAAATTCATTTGCTCTTACACATAATAGACTCATGGGGTTTAATGTGTGGTTCCATTTGGGGAGAATAAACCATTAAACTAGAATAATTAATTTCTACTTATAGAATTTGGCACATTAGAGAGAAGAGACAAAGGAGAGTATTTTGGAGGATGAAAGCGTATGGTCCAGGCATGGAACATAGACGATGGGCTTGAATGTCTAGGCATGTCATTGTATTTGCAAAACCATTCATTCATTCATTCATTCATTTACATTGTCAGCCACCTGCTTGATGGTGCCCATGTTTCCTGCTTTTCCTGTTTCTATAGATGAATTATCTGTGTACCTGGTTAAGGCCACCCCTCACTGTGCACTGCATTATATCAGTACTCACCAACAAGGGCTTTGCTCTTGCACTTGTCCCTGCTGTGTCCTGTATCATCAGTTTTCCATTCTATTAAATGGTTTCTACCCATTTACAAACATGCTATTTCCCTTTAAAAACCCCTCTTTGACCCAAGGCACTCTTCTATCTATTGCTCTATTTCATTTCTCCCTTATAAGAAAAACTGTCCCAAATAATTTTACTGCTTTCCTGGTTTCCTCTCCTTCAGCCGTCTTCTGGAAACTTCTAACCAAGTTTTCTCCTCACAGTTCCACTAAAAGTGTTCTTACTGAGGTTATGACATTCCATGTGCCAAATCTAATGACCAATTCTTAATCCTCATCTAGCTCAGCCCATCAGCAGCATATCATACAGCTGATTACTTTCTTTTTCTTGAAACACTGCCTTCACTTGGCCTCCAGAACACTGAATGTCTCTCCTTCCTCATGGGCTTGTCTTTCTCAGTTGGTCCCTCCTCATGTCCCTCATGTCTAAATACTGGAATGCTCCAGAGGGTTGTGGACCTCTTCTTTTTTGTCCTATAATAATTCCCCAGGCCAAGTATCTCACTCTAAATAACATTCGTATGCTGATGCTTCCTAAATTTATATCTCTAGCCAGACCTTTCCTCTGAACTCTAGATCTATGTCTCTCTCCAGCAGCCTTCTTGACAACCCAAACTTAGCACATCCAAACTGACATCATGGCTTTCTCCCCCTACACCACGCCCTTGATGTAATATGTTCCAAATCTTTGCCATTGCAGTAAAATGCAATTCAATTTTTCTAATTACTTAGGTCAGAAATCTTGGAGTCTTGCATGATTCCTGTTTTTCTCTGATATTTCCCATTTCAAATGCATCAGCAAATCCTGTCAGCTCAACATTCACAAGGAAGCCAGACTCTCACCACTTCTCATCACCAGCTGTCGCTGTTCTGATCCAAGTAACTATTACCTCAAACCTGGATTATTAAATTAACATCTTACTGGATCTCCCTTCTTCCATTCTTTCCCCTTTATGATTAATTCCTCTTGTAGCTGCTACAGTGATCCTTTATAGTGTCTGATCAGTTGTTTCATTCCTCTATTAATTCCTCTATTTAACAACATCTTCTTTCACTCAGAGTATGGGTCAATGTGCATGTACCATGCCTAAAAGTCTACCCTGGTCTCAATCTATTATTTCTCCAACTCCTTTCTTTCCCCTCACACCATCCCACCCACACTGCTGTACCTGGTTCTCAGGCTAAGCAGCATTTCTTATCAAGACCTCGGCCTTTTCTTGTTGTCAAGAAAAAACTTTCTCTAGATATCTGTATGGGCTTTTCTTTTCTTATTTCAGGTTGTTTATTGAATTCATCTAATTGAAGAAGACTTTTTGGCCATCTATATAAAATAGCAGTGCACATCTTAGCCTTTCTACCATCTTTATCCCTGCTTTCGGTTCTTTATCTACATATATATATACGTGTGTGTGTATTTTTCTATATCTGCATCTACTTTATATCCATGTCTATATGATCTGTATCTTTGTCTATCTGTCTGTCTATCTATCTATTTAATCTTTGGTATTGTCTGTCTCTTGTCTCTCTCCAGGTAGAATATAATCTCCATGAAGACAAAGAACTTTGTCTTTGTCTATTTTATTCATGGCTAAATCCTCAAAACTAGAACACATGGTAGCACATGGTAGGTAGTTAATATATATTTATTGAATGAATAAGTGAATAATAAGTGAATAAATAGACGAATGATTTACAGACTGTTTGAGTACCTTCCAGTTTTAAGCACTGAGGCCCCATGTTGAATGGGAGAGGGAAATGGGAAGAGATAATTTGAAATATTATGTGATAAATAAAATAGTAAAAATATTGCCTTTCAAAATGGTAATTTTATCTGGAAATATAAATTTTAAAAATTAAAAAATATTATTATGTAAAATTTAAGAAAAGGTTATTTTCTACATAAAGAGAAAGAGGGGCATTTGGCAAGTATACTGAACTTAACAGTAAGAAAACTTAAATTCATGTTTTGATTACATTGTTAACTAGCTGTAAAATCTTTGGAAAATAACTCATCTAGTCTCTTCCTCCCATTGTACCTAGTATACTATCTAATTTATTTTATAGTTGTGAAGATTTAGTCAGATAATATAATACATAATTGGCATTAAGTAGATATTATTTTTATTTCTTTCCATATCTAATACTACATTTTACATTCATAGGTTAACCTTCTGTAATCAGTCTTATTCCTCTACAATTTATCAATGACTTTCTAAATTCCCACTTCATTGACTTTCTTCCATTTTCCTCCTGTGAGACTTTTTGATATCATGCGATGCCATACTCAGCCTCATCTTCCCCACGAAGATTAATCATATTTCTCTCCTTGCTTCAACAATATCGCGTATGAGAACTGGTGAGTTTTTTACCTCTATTTCTATGGATGGAAAGCTGGATTAATTTTCAACATTGTAGGACAGTAATAAGTGAATATTTATTCTTTAATTGGAATTATGTTTCTTTGAGTTACTTGTCACTAATATGTAGTGAATCAGTGGAAATGAAAAGGATGCTCATAGAGTAACTGCATAGTGAGTACATAAATCAAAACCATGGCTATCTTTTTACCCTGTGCTACAGCCAGGCTAATGAAACGAGAGCAACATTAATATTTTTAAGAAAGAGTATCACAATGGTAAATTTTATTTGTAGGGCATTATGTAGAAGAGAAAATTTTCAGGAATAATTATATTAGACTCATCTCTTTGACATCAGGCACTATTTCCTATTCATATTGCAAAATAACTGGCAAGTAGATATTTTTAAAAAATGAGTTTTTTTTTTCCTCTGAGACATCTGTATTTTACTACAGGTGGGACAAAGTTATTTTGGTTCTTATTTTGCCACTGGGATATTGGCAGGCAGAGGGTGACAGAATAATGTAACATCTGAAATTTCAGGCTATGAGGAAACTCACACACATAAAATTTGTCAAACAATTAGGATATTTCTAAAATGTGAACAGATGTATAATAGAACTTAGCAAAATGAAAAATGACCTTTTTTGTTTTTGATGGATACATAAAGAATTTATATGCGGTTTTCTAGGTTAGCCTAGTTAAAACCTCTTCTTCCAGTTAAGAAATAATTGCTAATTGAGACCAAGACATTATAATTGTTTTCCTTTTGTATCATAATAATGAAAAATATCAAGAATTATATCTTATCACTTTTTACACAGGTCCAAGTGATGTTTTTTGAACTTCCATGCCACATTTTTTTAGCCAAGTTTTCACCAGTTTGGAACTCTTAAGGGTTATTTTTCAGTGAAAGACAATCTTTTAAGGAGTTTATGTCCTAAATATTTTCTGGTTTTGCAGTAGCATACATCAGACATAGTCATTGTGTTTGGATTGGGATTTTCACTTTTAACATGTTCTCAAATTCTCTAGGCGTTTAATGTTTCCATCTGGTCCTCATAAAAGATTTCACATTTGTAATGCAGCTCAGGCTCCTACTCAGAGAGCATCATTATAATTCTATCCATGACTCTAGTTTGATAGAGCAGATACTTTTAAAACTTTGGATTTGTTTTTTGCTTTTGTGTTCTGTCTTAAATCTAGGAATAACACTTGAGTTTAATGGTGCATTTCTTTCTGAAAATAATCATAGTGTGCACACCATGACACCAGGCTCACACCCTGCTTCCTTCTGTGCAGTTTGAAGCTCCTAGGGCAGGAGGAGTAACCACATTGTGAGCCCAGTACGAGGAAACTTAGCAGTCATCTTACTTTCTCTTCATTAAACAATCTGTTCTCAGTCATCACAGATGGAGAGGATATTTTCAAGGACTTGAACATTTTCTTGAAATAGCCAAACAACTAGGAATCTCCTTTTGCCATGTTAAATAATAGGTTCTAGGGCACAGTTTGAGCAAAGTTCACAGCTTCTAGCAAGGTCTTTTCTATGTAGTTAGGTGTGCAGTGCATGTGGATTTGTTTAGTGAGTATGTGCTTAAGTAGCACTTACTATATGTCAAGTAATTCTCTAACAACTTCACAAATATTAACTCATTTAATCCTCACAGTAACTTTATGAATAAGGTACTATTAGTAACCCTATCCAAGGATGTAGAAACTGAGGCATAAAGCAAAAAGACCACAGCTAGCAAGTGGAAGAGCCGGAATTAAAACCTAGGTGGTCTGGTTCAAGAATCCATGGTCTTAACTGTGAAACTATGCTATGACTGAATGTGTTCAGTATCAGATTCCCAAAGATCTATTATTACTTTCCCAGAATTGAATTGCACACTTTGTGTAACTCTCCTGAACACCATCCTTGACTCATCATTGGCACTCAGTGAATGTTTGCTTACCTTAGGGTTTAATTAAGAGTGAAATGATAACTGATTTTGCAATCATTTGAAAAAAAGGCAGAACCAAAGGCGAATCATAATGGTAGCCAGTGGACAGGCTGTTTTTCATTCAGAAGAGTCAGTGGATCCCGTTATCTAAGGATAACCTATATTTAAGGCCCAGATACTTCTAAGATGATGCTTTGGATTCTACATTTTCAAATCTGGAAGAACTATCTTCATTTCACTAATAGTTCTTTACTGATACAGTTTTTTTTTATTTAAGTGTGGTGAAATACATATAACACAAAATTTACCATCTTCGCTATGTCTAGGTGTACAGTTCAGTAGTGTTACATAATTCACATTCTTGTGCAACCAGCCTCCAGAACTCTTTTCATCTTTCAAAACTGAAAGTCTATACCACTTAAGCAACAACTCCTCATTTTTTCTTCCCTCTAAGCTCCCAGAAACCATCACTTTAAAAAAAAAAAAAATCTCATCCACCCATGGAAATTTGGGTTGCTGCCACCTTTTGGCTATTGTGAATAATGCTGCTATGAACAGGGGTGTAAAAATATCTCTTTGAGACTCTACTTTTATTTCTTTGGGGTATATACCCAGAAATGGAAGTGCTGAGTCATATGCTAATTCTACTTTTAATTTATTTCCCATACTGTTTTCCGTAATAGCTGTATCATTTGACATTCCCACCAACAGTGCATAAAAGTTCTACTTTCTCCACATTCTGACCAATATTTATTATTTTCTGTTATTTTTTTTCTGATAGAAGTTACCCTAATGGATGTTAGATGGCACATCATCATGGCTTTGATGTGTATTTCCCTAATGATTCATGATGTTGAGCATCTTTTCATGTGATTGTTGGCCATTTATATATCTTCTCTGGAAAAATGTCTGTTCAAGTCCTTTGTACATTTTAAAATTGGCTTGCTGTGTTGTTGTTGAGTTGTTGGAATTCTTTATATATTCTAGGTATTAGCCCCTTGTCAGATATATGATTTGCAAATATTGTCTCCCTTCTGTGGGCTGGCTTTTTACTATACTCTTGTGTTCTCTGATGCACAGAATTTTTACATTTTGATGTAGCCGAATTTATCTACTTTCACTTTTTTACCTATGCTTTCTGGTGTCATAGCCAAAAAATAATAATCAAATCTAGTGTTAAGATCCTTTTCCTTATGATTCCTTATAGAATTTTTATAGTTTGGGTCTTGTGTTTAGGTTTTTGATCCATTTGGAGTTGATTTTTGCATATCGTGTAAGATTACAGTCCAGCTGCTTTATTTTGCATGTTGGTATCCAGCTCTCCCAACACCATTTGTTAGAAAAACCAATAAAGATTTAAGGGAAACTCAGACCACATAGCTATAAACCTGGAGTTCCTCTCATACTTTGGTCCAAACCATAATAGATTTAGAAAGAATCATGATTAAAGTTCTCAACTGGGGCCTCTTTTCTTCCCCTGAGAACATTTAGCAATAGGTGGGGACATTTTTGGTTGTCATATCTTGGGGTGGGAGTGGGGGTAGCAGTTGTTACTGGAATCTAGTGAGTAAAGGCTATGAATGTTGCTAAATACCCTACAATAAACAGGACAGCTCCCTAAAGCAAAGAAGTATCTGGCTTCAAATGTCAGTAGTGCTGAGGTTGAGGAACCCTAGCCTAGAGTACAGTGAAGTACAGGTTATGTTGTAGGACTGGAAAATTGGGGAATCTTCTTTTTTTTTTTGCCATTTGAGGGCTTGATGATCATTGCAGAGGTGACTACCTAAGTGTCCAATTATTAACTACTTGGTAGTTGTTTTTTTAAAGATGCCTGAATTTCACATACATCCAGTTAGGTTTTAACAACAAAATGCTATTTTGCACTTCACTTTTGCCTTCAAGACTGTTCTTTCTCCTCACTTTCTTTCACCACAATTTTGTCCTTTTATGTATTCATTTTCTCTTTTCTGTAAGAAAACAAGTAAATAACTATAGGATTGACCATAAGAACTGGAGACCTATTAGACTATACAATAATCAAGGATTACAGAAATGCCTAGAAATTCTAGGCATTTCTTCTTCTCCTGCTTCTGAGCTACTTACAGAAGAAAGATGCCCAAATGACAATACAAACATGAAATTAGTTACTTTATAATAAATAGTTAATTTATAACACCAAGGCTTGTATTTAAAATTCCAGAGCTTGACTCTCTGCTGAACTGAGCTGGAGCACACGACTTCAGCCCAAGGTAATTTTATACTGGGTGTTTATGGTCAGGGAAACTTCATTTCTGAGGACATGCTTGAGCTGAGATGTGACTGGCTAAAAGCCTCAAGCCATGAGAACATTTGGAAGAAGAGTATTTCTACAAGAAAAAAAAACAGAAAATTACAGTGCAAAGGTATTAAGGTAGGAATAAGCTTGGCATGTCCAAGAAATATAAATAAGACCAGTGAGGCCGATGCTTTGAGTTACTGAGGATGACAGAGGTATGATGCAACTGCTGAAATCAAATTAATATTTCTTTTTTCCAGAGGAAAAGGTGGGGGTGTTTGATTAGAACTTCTCCTAGTATAAGGAGAGCTTCTCTCAACCTTGGACACCTGAAGTTGGCAGGTGTGTAAAGCATTGGTTTTGTATTGCATGGTTGGTTCATGTTATCAATTACTGTTAAAGTATTTATTTCTTCATGTTTCAAAAACCACCAATAATTTTCTGCATTCTAGGCACCATTATAGGACAAGGCATTGGAGAGACTGAGATGAATAAGACAAAATGCTTATGTTTAGGAGCTCATAGTTTGCATTTGTGGATTGGATAGTTGGATAGAACTCTTCTAATTATTGACTATGTGACATGGGGAAAGTTATTAAACCTCTCTGTGTCTGAGTATCTCCACCTTTAAAATGAGATATTTATTGCAGTTACTTCATGGGGTTTTGTGAGGATTGAGTTAATACATTTAAAGCAGTACCTGAGATATAGTAATAGTAACCACTCAATAACTTAGCTATTATTTTGTGATGGTTTTACAGAAGGACAGAAGGAGACTCATTAATTCAGTCTCAAAGGTTAGCGACAATTTAAAAGAAGAGGTGAAGTTTGAGTTCTTTCATTAACTCATCATTTGTTTGATAAATATATGTCAAGTGCCTACTGTGTTCCACATACTGCTTTTCTGCTGTGGCACATACTTCTTTCTTGCTGCCTGGATTATCTTTGACACCGTTATTCAGCTGTCAAACTTTAACATCCACATCATCCTCTTCAATGTAACCTTCTTCAGTTTAAGAAAGAGTATATATTAGGGATAAAAATTATACAAATAATAATTTAGTTACAATTGTCAACTATGATATCAAGTGTAATCCAGTCAGTGAGGGGAAAAATGCAAGGAACATTGAGAAAGTGTGAAAGATAAGAAAATGTCTTAGCCAAGAGATGCAATATATGAGAGATAAGAAATGCAAAATGTCATAAGAAAAATTAGAATAATCATAATCATCAACTTTGTAGGTTTCCTAAACTTCTTACATTTAATGTATTTATCTTGTAATTTTCTAAGAGTTGAACACTTATCACCAAAAAGGCTTCAATGCTTGCTTTTGGGTCAGCCATAAATGGATAAGGAGCAAAAGGATGCAGCTTGCTTTCAATGCCAAGTCAGACTTGTGCTGGAGGAGGTGTTTAGGGATGGGTTTTCTAAGGGAGAAGAATATGTAGGGCACCTACTGAAGGAGAGGAGTATGGGATCTTTGGCCATTCTTGTGAAGAAAAAAGACAGAGTGTGGGTGGGATAAGGAGCAGAACTAGGCTAGAATAGGGAGCGTTAGGTTGAAGCAGGAGGGCTGGAGGGTAGTTCTCTGGAATTTTGATTGTGCCTATATAAGCAATTCTTTGCCTTTTTTTTGGATTTACATACTTGATGTCTCCTTTCAGACTGTTGACTATTAGAGCAAACATTTGAGAGCAGAGAATTTATTGTATTTGTGTAACCAGTATCTCTCATTCTGCTGCATATATATAAGGCCTTTAGTAAATGTTTGCTGAATTCCCCTATCAATTTATATATCAATTAATGAGATAATAAAATAAGACTGGAAGAAGAGGATCATATCCAGTATACCTAGCCTATAATTTGTTCAATATTGATGTGTTTAAAAATAAAAAAGCTACCTAGATAAAAGGCCAAAATATAACATGTAGTTATGACAGTCAGGGTTTATTTAGCATTTCTATAAGCCAATCGCCTTTCAATTTATTCTATGTGTATTCAGTGGTGATGGTAGACAACTGGTTTTGGGTCAAAATTGCATATAGGGTCATATTTTCTTGCTAATTCAACTTTCTAAGTTCTAGGTTGGTAAATATTGTAGAAAAAGCAAAATGCTTCCCATATGTCTATAGATTTTCTTGCTTTAATAGCTTCATTTGTGACTTTGGGAACCAGAATACTTTAGAAAAATTTAAAATAAAACAAGTCATTTATTCCTGGAATAAGTTCCTAGGCCATGCATATCTTGAGTTTAGAAATTCGGCTGAGAGCAACTGGTGATTATTTCCTGACTACAACTATTTGTGAGATACAGAAATCTTAATGATAATAATCCAGTATTAGTGAGATTTTTTTAAACAAATATATATTCAAGTGTGCTTTCCAAGAGCAATTTATACCTCACCAATTATTTACTGAGTTGTATGTGGAAATTGGAATTAACTGGCACCATTTATTTCACTTACATTTTGAAACCACTTACAGATTGACACCTGGTAACTGGCTATATTTTATATAGCTCTGCACAGATCATAGAGTTTTAGAGGTGGAAGTTACTTTTTACTTTTAATGTTACTGTTGTAACAGGATGCATTTAATTGTTTCAGCAAGAGGAAGACACACGTTTCCATCTAAAGAGTATGCAGTTTTAGGCCAGGCGCAGTGGCTCATGCCTGTAATCCCAGTATTTTGGGAGGCCAATGCGGGTGGATCACGAGGTCAGGAGATCGAGACCATCCTAGCTAACATGGTGAAACCCTGTCTCTACAAAAATACAAAAAATTAGCCAGGCATGGTGGTGGCGGGCACCTGTAGTCCCAGCTACTCAGGAGGCTGAGGCAAGAGAATGGAGTGAACTCAGGAGGCGGAGCTTGCAGTGAGCCAAGATCACGCCACTGCACTCCAGCCTGGGCGACAGAGCCAGAGCGAGACTCTGTCTCAAAAAAAAAAAAAAAAAAAAAAAAAAAAGAGTATGTGGTTTTTGACTTTTATAATACATAGATTCAGCTTGAATAAATTTTAAGATTAAGTATTTAAATGTTGTGCTTTGTGTAGATACGTAGATGCAACAGAAATATCAAAGGACAATTCCAATATGAGGTTAGTATTTTAATATCTTATATCAAAATATCTGAGCACCTAGAAACTGTTTGGCAGAGGCAATTAAGAGCTTAAATGGTTCTTCAAATAATTCAATTTAAGGGTAGGATTTGGAAACAAGTAGCATTATCAGACTGAAAATAACACCTTTTATAAGAATGTCTATGGATACAATCTTAAGTTAGTGGCATATGGCTTTTATATATTTATCCAACCAATATCAACTATGTGCAAAGAATGTGATCTAAAGAATGTGTTCAGCCAGATAATACATGTGTATTTTAATAATTAAAAGGTTCTGTGATATAAATTCTGACCTGAGGATAAAGTACTACAAGATATAATAATTACCATAATTTTATATTTTATAATGATAAAACTACCTATAGAATGAAATACCTTATATCTTACTTTTTGCTACTTTGGGGTTAATTATGCACTTAAATAAATGGTAGGAGTTATTACTCACTGTTTTCACATTTAAATTCATCCTGATATGATGACATATAGTTTTAATGACCTGGTTAATCCTAATGAAAACTTTCAGTGGCAGTGCCTGGGGCCAGTAGTCTGCTGTATGTTTTATTTCTATATTATTGCAACAGCAGCAAAAGATATTGGTGCTTCTGTTCACCTACAAATCATCAATAAGGAACTGAAGGCGAATTTATTTAAAAAGCAATTTTTAGAACAAGTCATTAGTTCACACAGAGCTATTTAAATGTCCCATGCAAATTGATGTAATGTTCTAGCAAATATTATTTAGAAAATTATTATTATTATTGTTATTCTTCTTCTTCTTCTTTTTTTTTTTTTTTTGAGATTGAGTCTTGCTCTGTCACCCAGGCTGGAGTGCAGCAGTGTGATCTTGGCTCACTGCAGCCTCCGCCTCCCGGGTTCAAGCAATTCTCCTGCCTCTTCCTCCTGAGTAGCTGGGAGTACATGTGCACGCCGCCATGCCCAGCTCATTTTTGTATTTTTAGCCGAGGCAGGGTTTCACCATGTTGGCCAGGATGGTCTTGATCTCCTCACCTTGTGATCTGACCCCTCGACCTCCCAAAGTGCTGGGATTACAGGCATGAGCCACTGTGCCCGGCCTAGAAACTTTTTAGTAGCTCACATTCTTTGCCCAGTCATTTCACACCAGTATCCCACAGGAGTTCCTTTGCATCCAGAAACAGAAAGGATTAGATTTTAATATCATCTAACAATATTCTTTTGTTGTTTAATCACACTGTATAGTGCTAACCTAAATCTAATCTGGAAATTTGTTCATATCCAGTTTGAGGAACTAGTGAAGTAGACAATACTCTTAGAGAGCTACAGGAGCTAAATGCACATCTCTGGTTCATTTGTAGACATCATTCAAGCCTCAGGCTTGTATTCTTCATTTAGGTCTGCCAGTCAACAAGAATTCACTGCGTGGTCACTCATGACTGAGACCTGTACAAGACTGTGTACATAGAAGCCAAAGAAAAATAGTCACTATCAACAAGCATATATTGATACACATAGGCACAATTCCTCTTTCAAAAGTTTGCATTACTGTTGAGGAAAGTAGACATCTATATTTTTATAATGCCTATTTGAAATTTGTCTAGGAAATTCTGTTGCTGGTCAACAGTGTAGCTAGACCTGGTATAAGAACAGGTCAGGTACAGCAGGATTCAGATTAAGGCAGGTGTCTGGCATCAGAATAGTGAACGTTAGAAAGGTAGGATTCCCAGTATATAGCATTACTTAAAGAACACTTTGAACTCTTACCATTGATCGCTTGTGGAGTGTAAATGGTGACAATCTGTTGGTACCTTGGAGAGCTCCCAATAACCTCTATCTTTGTTTTGTTAAGGTGCTACTGAGGCTTTTTGTTGTCTTAGTTTTAGGCCTACTTTTTAAGCTGTATCGTCCTGGTGGACCTAAAAGGTAGGTAAGGCAGCTGTACTTCAATTTGCTGTGATTAGGCTATGTGGTACTAGGATTATTATCTACATCTTACTAAAACCTTTTGGCCTTCACACAAGATCATAGACAATATTTTTGGGTTCCTCAAAGTTTCCTATGCACTGAGGAGGACAGATAGGCTTATCAGTTCACAATGTTGGCACACTTTGTCTCCAAGGGAAACAGCATTTTTTGGCATAGACAAAAGAAGTGTTGCCAAGGACAAGGTGGCATATGCTCAGCTCCAATTAGTGGCAGAGACGATAAACACAGTAAGAGTTCAGAGAAGGAAGTTGTTTCTGAGTACTATGGAACAAGTGAAAAGCTCCATGCAATAGCTAGCCTTGTAGTAATGAAAGCATTCAGGTGGAAGAGGGAATTCCAGGTGAAGGAAATGGTTAGCATCAACATTCTGTTGATTTCAATTGAAGACAATTACAAGGCAAAATCTTTATCTTTAGCCTATAATCCACCTGAGGGAGAAACGAACCATGAAAGCAGAAACCAACGTTAGATCAACTGTCGTTTATGTAGTTAAAAGAGTAATAAGATACAGTGTAAACTTAATAATAATGCTTAGGAGATAAAGCCTTAGGAATAAAGGATCTGTGTTGGGTAGGGCTATTTAGGGCACTGTATGGAGATCTGTCTCCTGATTTCAGTTATTATTTTGTTTCTTACGTTAGTACTTCATTACTATATGTGTCTCAAGTGGAGAGTTGAACTCAGGAAAACAGCCTCAGAAAGAAAAAGAAAAAAAAAATACTACATACTGATCTTAGTTATACGTATTTTGATAATAATGTGAGTTGTTTCAGGCTGAGTTTATTTTTTACCTTTTGTCCTGCCTACCCACTACTTTTCATGTTCCGGCCAGCCTCGTGACTTTGGGGTTCTCCATTCTGAGGGACTCTCCATACAAGTATCCTCCATTAATGTGAAGTAGAGTTGCTTATACTTGCAAAAAGTCCTAGAGGATAGAAAAAACAATCAATAATGTGTGCAAATAATAGATAAACACTATTTTTGATAGTATTCAAGTAGGTCTCTTACCAAGTTATTTTCAGAATATCCCTAAAAAATATAAATCTAGCATCACAATACCTTAGAGTTGGAAGTGCTTCAGAGATCATCTCATTTACCCCTTACTCAATCAGATAGCCATCCAACTTGCATTACTTCTCTGATAACTAGGCTATGTCTGAACGTTTTCAGATATGGAAAGCTTGCTACCCCCAAGGAGCCATTCTGCTGCTGACCAACACTTAGAAAGGTGTTGCATTAAACTATAATTTGTCCCTATGACTTTAAATAGATTTTTCCAGTTTCTTTCCAAAGAAGCTACACCAACTATGTCAATTCATACATTTATTCAACAAAATATATAGGTCATATAATATATGCAAGGAATTTTCTGAGCCCTACAAATAACTTTATAAACATGGATATAATATCCTCTATGAGAAGGCAGATTCTTAATAAATGGTTTTTTTTGGATCACTAGATAGATGGATAGATGAATCCTTTTCACCATTAAATAATGGTAAACTCTTGATGTATAGAGTTTGGTGTATACCTTGATAAGTGAAGGATGTGGAATGAGTATATTAATATCCTAATATCCTCTAGAATGGTGATGTATTTTATTTCATAGCCTATCAGTGTAAAAAACAGGCAAATACAATATTTATGTATTTATTTTCAAATTATACATATGAATTACTTAACTAAAGTATTTTATATATGAACTAAATAGATATTTTTAAAGATTTAACACAAGTACATATAGCTATATATTTTAATAGTTTTTACAGTGCCCTATATAACCCACAAGTATGATTTATAGCTTTGTTAGTTATTCAAATATACTGCCTTTCTAGAAAACCAGCATTTTAGTTGTCCATTACATCTTAGTTGTTTTCCTAACTGGAGTCAAGTGATCACAATATGGTAGCATTTAAAATTTGGCTTAAGAACATATTAGAGCTCACCAAGTTTTTCAAAAAATATACTTGGAGACAATATTAAGAAACAGAGTACCTCAAGGAAAGATGTGATAGAAGTAATTTATGAAAAACAATTTATATGAAAGCTTTATACTTTTAATATAAAAGTACTATAGAAAAAAACACTGTAAAGATGCATAAAAAGGAGAAGTTTGAAACTGTCAAATAGACTAAATTCCTTACTCTTTACAAGCCTAACAACCCAGTTGGAATATCTCATAGAGTATAAATCTGGGATCTCATTAAAAATAAATATTTTCCAGTAACACAATGATGCAGAGGCAAAATGTAAGAAATAGGAAAAAATAGGAAAGAAAATAATGACTTCATACGCTTCTTACCTATTGTCTGCTATGCCAATTTGGATTACCACACCACAGGTTTAGCTTGAAACTGAACTCATAATTTCTCCCCAGACTGTTTCCATGTGAGTTACCTAATTCTGTGTATGGTATCACCATCCTCTGGGTGTCCCAGGCCCCCAACTTTAAACTTAATCTCTGTTCCCCATTTCATGACTATTTGTTTACCAAGTTATTTTGATTATCTGCAATATCCAGCAAGCAAATTATCCCATGTACTTAGGTACAGTAAAAATTTAGATCTGCTAACAACCACAGAGGTTTGTGCTTTAAGTTTAGTTGTGAGCTCTGAAAAATGTTAGAGTATTAAGTGTCAAACTTAAGATGGCAAGTCCATTTTCATAATTTAATTCTTAGTTTCAATTTTGAAGAATCTCAGCAAA
The DNA here is from genome assembly GCF_043159975.1 of Macaca nemestrina. Classification (NCBI taxonomy): domain Eukaryota; kingdom Metazoa; phylum Chordata; class Mammalia; order Primates; family Cercopithecidae; genus Macaca; species Macaca nemestrina. The sequence goes on along the minus strand of NC_092125.1, from coordinate 167,585,073 downwards.
TGTATATGTCTCAGAATATAAACCTTTAATAATATAATTATTTTCTGGTCAATGACATCTTTTATTGTTTTCTTGATCCATACTCAGACTTACAACTTTGAATAAAAATGTAAATATCTGCAACATTTGGGCAATATTGCTTTATAGATGAAAGTGTACATACAAGTTCAGTTCAGTTTTGCACTTTTACAAACCTAGGAGATGTCCTTGATACATGAATGACAGTGTTTCTTCAAGGGGTTAACATACTATTACAGTAGAAGGCATGGTCAGGACTCATGCTTACACTTTCAGCTTTGACCCACCCTGGCTTTGGACCTTGGGTAAATGATTAGTCTCACTCAGAATAAAACTTCTACTAGACTTTTCATGTCAATGGGTCAATGGTCCCTTTCTGTGTCTAGCTAACATTGTGCCTCATGTCCTCTATTATCCCCATCTGGCCCTAATTAGGTGAGGCTATATCATGGCAGCATAGCTTCAGGATTAAGCTCTCAGGCTTGAAATCAGATACTTTGGGTATATGTCCCTGTTCTGCTACCTATGGTAACAGGACAAAAGCATTTAATCTCTATGTTTTGATGTCTGATCTGTAAAATGAGGTAATAATAGCACTTAATTTATAGGTTTGTTGTGAGAATACCACAGGTTAATATACAAAAAGTGCTTAGGACTAGCACATAATAACTCTATGTGGTTGCTATTATTGATATTCATATAATGCACTCAGCAATGTGCCTGGCATGTAGTGTGCACTCACTAAGTATTAACTGTTATTCTCATTGCCAGACTCCATTCAATTTCTGTAAGCCTTATTTCAGACTTTGGTCACAAAGCAAAACAGATGAAAGTATATCCTCATAACACAAATCTGTGTTCTTCACCTCAACAAACCAACCAATTGTGGCATCCTGAGGGAGGATGTGTGCATCACCTTGCAATGTCATAACGTATGTCTGCAAAGGACTATTATACAACACGTGGCTCAGTAAACTTACATTTTTCTTAACAGCTGCAAACTAAGATTTGTTTTGAAAAACCCTATTAGTTTGTGCCAGAGTCACTGTGAAAGTGCATGTTCAAATTCTTGACCCTTGTTTTACCTGTTAGCTTTAATGCATTTTACTTTTTAATATTATAATCTACTAAAATCTAAAAATATGAGTATTAGTCTGTTATCATGCTGCTAATAAAGACATACCTGAGACTGGGAAGGAGAAGAGGTTTAATTGGACTTACCATGTGGCTGCTGAGGCCTCAGAATCATGGCTGGAGGCAAAAGGCACTCCTTACATGGTGGCAACAAGAGAAAAATGAGGAAGAAGCAAAAGTAGAAACCCCTGATAAACCCATCAGATCTCATGAGACTTATTCACTATCACGAGAGTAGCATGGGAAAGACTGGCCCCCATGATTCATTTATCTCCCCCTGGGTCCCTCCTACAACATGTGGAAATTCTGGGAGATACAATTCAAGTTGAGATTTGGATTCAGACACAGCCAAGCCGTATCATTCTGCCCCTGGCCCCACCAAATCTCATGTCCTCACATTTCAAAACCAACCATACCTTCCTGGCAATCCCCCGAAGTCTTAACTCATGACAGCATTAACCCAAAAATCCACAGTCCAAAGTCTCATCTGAAACAGGGCAAGTCCCTTCTACGTATGAGCCTGTAAAATCAAAAGCAAGTTAGTTACTTCCTAGATATAATGGAGGTACACGTATTAGGTAAATATAGCCATTCCAAATGGGAGAGATTGGCCAAAACAAAGAGGTTACAGGGCCTATGCAAGTCCAAAATCCAGGGGGACAGTCAAATTTTAAAGCTCCAAAATGATCCCTGACTTTATGTCTCACATCTGGGTCACACTGATGCAAGGGTTGGGTTCCCATGGTCTTGGGCAACTTCACCCCTGTGGCTTTGCAGTGTACAGCCTTCCCTCCTGGCTGCTTTCACAGGCAGGCATTGAGTGTCTGTGGCTTTTCCAGGCACATGGTGCAAGCTGTCAGTGGATCTACCATTCTGGGGTCTGGAAGATGGTGGCCCTCTTCTCACAGCTCAATTAGGCAGTGCCCTAGTAGGGACTCTGTGTGGGGGCTCCAACCCCACATTTCCCTTCTGCATTGCCCTAGCAGAGGTTCTCCGTGAGGACCCCGCCCCTGCAGCAAACTTTTGCCTGGGCATGCAGGCATTTTCATACATCTTCTGAAATCTAGATGGAGGTTCCCAAATCTCAATTCTTGAATTCTGTGCACCTATGGGCTCAACACCAAGCGAAAGTTGCCAAAGCTTGGGGATTCCACCCTCTGAAGCCACAGCCTGAGCTGTTTGTTGGCTCCTTTCAGCCAAGGCTGGAGTGACTGGGACACAGGGCACCAAGTCCCTAGGCTACACACAGCATAGGGAACCCAGGCCTGGCCCACAAAACCACCTTTTCTTCCTAGGTCTCCAGGCCTGCGATGGGAAGGGCTGCTGTGAAGCTCTTTGACGTGGCCTAGAGACATTTTCCCCATGGTTTTGGGGATTAACATTAGGCTCCTTGCTACTTATGCAAATTTCTGCAGCCAGCTTGGATTTCTCCCCAGAAAATGGGTTTTTCTTTTCTATTGCATAGTCAGGTTGCAAATTTTCCAAACTTTTATGCTCTGCTTCCCTTGTAAAACTGAATGCCTTTAACAACACCCAAGTCACCTCTTGAATAGTTTGCTGCCTTAGAAATTTCTTCCATCAGATACCCTAAATCATCCCTCTTAGGTTCAAAGTTCCACAAATCTCTAGGGCAGGGGCAAAATGCCACCAGTCTTTTTGTTAAAACATAACAAGAGTCACCTTTGCTCCAATTCCCAACAAGTTCCTCATCTCCATCTGAGACCACCTCAGCCTGAATTTTGTTGTCCATATTGCTATCAGTATTTTGGGCAAAGCCATTCTAGAAGTCTCTAGAAAGTTCCAAACTTTCCCACATTTTCCTGTCTTCTTCTGAGCCCTTCAAACTGTTCCCACCTCTGCCTGTTACCAGTTCCAAAGTCACTTTGACATTTTCGGATATCTTTTCAGCAACATCCCACTCTACTGGTACCAATTTACTGCATTAGTCCTTTTTCACACTGCTTATAAAGACATACCCAGACTGGGAAGGAAAAGAAGTTTATTTAGACTTACAGTTCCACATGGCTGTGGAGGCCTCAGAGTCATGGCAGGAGGTGAAAGGCACTTCTTACATGGTGGTGGCAAGAAAAAAAAATGAGGAAGAAGCAAAAGCAGAAACCTCTGATAAACGCATCAGATTTTTCATGAGACTTACTCACTATCACGAGGGTAGCATGGGAAAGACTGGCTCCTGTAATTCAATTACCTCTCCCTGGGTACCTCCCACAACACGTGGAAATTCTGGGAGATACAATTCAAGTTGAGATTTGGGTGGGGACACAGCCAAACCATATTAATACCTGATCAGATAGGAAGCTTGCTCTAAGTTGGTAGAATGTAATTTCATGCAAGAGAATTTGGGTTGAAACAGTTTGAGATAAATATGATTTGTATAACAAATATTTTAGAGTGAACTTTTTCAATTTGCCGTTATTAAAAATGTTTTACCTCACGCCTGTAATCCCAGCACTTTGGGAGGCTGAGGCAGGCTGATCACGAGGTCAGGAGATTGAGACCATCCTGGCTAACACAGTGAAACCCTGTCTCTACTAAAAATACAAAAAATTAGCCGGGTGTGGTGGCGGGCTCCTGTAGTCCCAGCTACTCGGGAGGCTGAGGCAGGAGAATGGTGTGAACCCCTGAGGCGGAGCTTGCAGTGAGCTGAGATTGCGCCACTGCACTCCAGTCTGGGCAACAGAGCGAGACTCTGTCTCAAAAAACAAACAAACAAACAAACAAAAATATTTTACATAAAAATGAAAGATGAAGAGTCCATTGACTCTTTTTTCTTAAGCTAAAGTAGACAATACTAATATTAATTTTTATATATTATGTATGAATGTTACTTTTACTTTTTAATATGAAATGCAAGTCTTATGTTACTATAATAATAAGCACTACTGGCAAAGTTTCTTGTTAATTGTAATCTTTACAGCATAATGAATTCATCTTCCTACATCTAGACATGCAATAATGAAATATTTTAAATACTGAATTTAGGATCAGTTTGATTTTATATACTCTTAAATTTGAAATAACCACTTTCAAATTTCTCACCCAGTGATTATAGCAATAAATGATCTTTGCTTGTTATACAAAGGTATTTTCAAGCAATATTCCTTTTGTTGCTTACCCCAAATTATGAAGTCTAACTTCAGAAGTCTCAGATTAATTGGGATAGTCAAGCATAGTGACAGAATTGGTATTTAAATCCGGACTTCTTCAATGCCTAATCTGTTGAGGGTTTTCTTATCATGAAGGGATGTTGGATTTTATTGAAGGCTTTTTCTGCATCTATTGGGATGACCATATGGTTTTGGGTTTTGATTCTGTTTATGGGGTGAATCACATTTATTTATTTGCATATGTTGAACCAACCTTGCATCCCAGGAATAAAGCTTAATTGATTGTGGTGAATTAACCTTTTGATGTGCTACTGGACCTGGTTTGCTAGTATTCTGTTGAGGATTTTTGCATCTATGTTCATCAAGGATATTGACCTGAAGTTTTTCACTGTGTCTTTGCCAGATTTTGGTACCAGGAAGATGCTGAATGTATAGAATGAGTTAGGGAGAAGCCCCTCCTCCTTGATTTTTTGAAAAGGCTTTAGTAGGATTGATATCAGTTCTCCTTGCATGTCTAGTAGAATTTGACTGTGAAGCCATCTGTTCTGGGGCTTCTTTTGGTTGGTAGGTTTTGTAGTTTTTTTAATTACTGATTCAACTTTGAACTTTTTATTGTTCTGTTCAGGTTTTTGCTTTCTTCCTTGTTCAGTCTACTATTTGACTCAGCAATCCATTACTGGGTATATATCCAAAGAAAAATAATTACATCAAAACACATATACACACATATGTTCATTACAATGCTATTCACAATAGCAAAGACATGGAATCAACCTAGGTGCCCATCAACAGTGGATAGATTAAAGCAAATGTGGTACATATACAGCATGGTATACTATGCAGTCTTAAATAGAATGAAATCATGTCCTCTGCAGCAAACATGGATAGAGCTGGAGGCTATTATCATAAGTGACCTAATGCAAGAATAGAAACCCAAATACTGCATGTTCTCACTTATAAGTGGGGGCTAAGCATTTAATACTTATGAAAGTAAATATAGGAACAATAAACACTGGGGACCACTAGAAAAAGAAGGGAGGGAAGAGGGCATGGGCTGAAGAACCATCTGTTTGGTATTATGCTTTCTGCCTGGGTGACAGTCATTGGGACCCCAAGCCTCAACAACACACAATTTACCCATGTAACAAACCTTCATGTATATCCTTGAATCCACAATAAAAGTTGAAATTAATAAAACATAAAATAAAAGCACAAAAAAAAAACCCTGGACTTCTAATGCCAAAGACTACATTTCCAGGTATTTAAAGTAAATAGACTAAAATAATTGATTAGAGAATTTTAGGTGAGAGGAAAACACCCTTTTCTCTGTGGATTAATAAAAAACCAATTAATATTCTTTCTTTTTATTCTCACCTCTCATTCCTTTATAGAGAAGAGCAATGGAAAGAAGAAGGGAACAGGGAAACATGGTCAAGGAAGGAAAGTGATTCTCAATCAGGAGAAAAGGTAGCTCTCATTGGTGAAAATTTGGTGCAGTACAACAAAAATACAAAATCCAATTTACAAAAGATGAAATATTTCAGTGACCCATATATTTATTTTTCTGTGTTTATCTCCATGGGTTTGGGCTTTTTCCTTATTATTTCAGAATTGGGCTGTAGCCTGCAAGTAAATTAAAAAGCAATTGTTTTCATTTTTAATTATTGATTAGCTGTCTCTAAGGTTCATTTACTATTAATGCAGAGGTAGAATTGTGGTTTTTTCCTTACTCTTTAGTTCTTGATGAACCCCATATGGTTCTGGGGCTCACAGCTCTTCAATAATTCAAGATTGTCATGGAAATATAATCAAGTTTTGAAAATCTAGATCAGTAGTTTTCAAAGTTTTTTCTCCTATCAACAATAGAAATATTTTTTTCTAGCTAAATTATAATCTGGACTCAAACTTTTAAATTGTGTTTAAGTGGAGCTGCTTGGCTTTTGTATAAGAAGGAAGGTTTCTCCGTGGCTCATTCAACTTTCCATCCTCTCCGGTGACCCCACAGGTGGCTCTTTCAAAGGTTGGGGCTCCTGTTGAACAGAATTTGAAGTACACTGAGATAGATGAAAAACAGATAAGATGTAGCTCAGCCTGAGTGCTAAGATAGAGCTGATCTGGGTTCAAACCATGAACCTCACCATCAACTAAGCTTGTTACCAACAGCAAGTAGCTAAACTTCTCTAATATCAGTTTCCTCCTCAGTATAAGTGGAGGGAAAATAATGGCCAACTCATAAAACTGTTTTGAGGATTGAAATAATGCATATAAAGTGTTTGGCCTGTATTGTTACTTTTGTCAGTTAATAATCTCTTCTGAGACATATTCTATAGTGATACAATGTTGGCAGTATGATGAAGCCATAGAGATAATGCTACTCAGAGTACATACTGCTTTCTTGATGACAGACCTGAATACTTCAAATTATAATCCTAGGAGGCTATAGTTTATGTTTTTTCCAACTCTAAGATTTGAATAAAGACATATTTAAAGTGTATCCATTTTGAATAATACATTTAAAGGGATACTTTATCTTCTAAGATGCCGCACTGGTGAAAATCCCTAGGATAATGTGTAATCTTCTTTGACAGTATGTACACCTAAAATAGTTTCACAAGTGTAAGATGGCAAATGTAATCTTTCCATGTGCAAATAGACTTTATTCCGTTGAGGGTAGGGTCTCTAAAGCGGAGTTTTTTTTTTAATGCCATGGTATCATTTATCTAATTCTTTTTTTTTTTTTTTTTTTTTTGAGACGGAGTCTCGCTCTGTCGCCCAGGCTGCAGTGCAGTGACCAGATCGCAGCTCACTGCAAGCTCCGCCTCCCGGGTTTACGCCATTCTCCTGCCTCAGCCTCCCGAGTAGCTGGGACTACAGGCGCCCGCTACCTCGCCCGGCTAGTTTTTTGTATTTTTTAGTAGAGACGGGGTTCACCGTGTAGGCCAGGATGGTCTCGATCTCCTGACCTCCTGATCCGCCCGTCTCGGCCTCCCAAAGTGCTGGGATTACAGGCTTGAGCCACCGCGCCCGGCCCATTTATCTAATTCTTAATAGGCAATCCATTTTGCTTTCTTTCTTCTCTCCCTCCCTTCCTTCTCTTCTTCCCTTGCTTCTACTTGGTGCCAAACACAGTGTTTTATTTATGATACTAAAAAGTAAAATGAGTGTGAAGCTGGCTGGTCACCCATTGTTTTGAACTAATAACTTAGAAAAAAATATTTCAGTGGCCCATATATTTGTTTTTATGTGTTTATGCATGTGGTTTTGGTTTTTTTTTTTTTTTTTTAGTGTCTTCCATCCCTAGAAGTCACTTTAATCTCAAGACTCTCCAAGTAAACTTTTCAGCAAAAGCATCAGGTGAGAAGTCTGGGAGAAACCATTCTGTAAAACAATATGAACAGAGTGGAGCAGTGAACACAGTGCACCCTTTCTTTCTCTGTCCTCCAAACCATCTTTCTTCTTATAGACTCCCTGCCATGTGTTGCCTGGCTCAGGTTCTCCTTGTTCATCCTGCCACATTAGCACTGGCTTCTTTGAGTTCTGCACTGAGTTCTGAGGCGGTGGCGCTTTATTCACTAGTAACTTCCAGGACCAGGGCATGCTATGCTCCAATTGATTGTGTAGATTAAAAGGTCTCTTCTTAAAAAATAATACATGCTGCTTGGAAATCCACGGACACTTAAATTTTATTTAGAATCTTACTTGGAATGTGTTAGTAGCCAGATAAAAGAGCAAGACTGACTCAGGAAAGAAGCCAGAGGAAGGGTAGGAGTGTCAAGCAAAAGCAGACAGCAGCACCAAATTGAAAAAAAAAAAAAAAAAAAAAGAGAGAGGAGGAGGAGAAGGGGCTGAAGGTACATCTCTTTTTTCTTTTCTTTTTTTTTTTGTAATTTTTGCCTTAAGCTTTCCATTCAAATTATCTTGTTCTTCTTGGACTAGCTATTAATATGAGACTTATGAGTGATTAGCATTTCAAAGAGATAGAGACAAGGGATGATGATTCTGTGAGTCACCGACTCCATTGAATGACAGCTTGACTAACCCAATGACACACACAGTTCTCAGCCACACCCCTACCCTGAACGTGTCTTCTCAGAATTCTCTCCCTTAATCTTGATCTTTATGTTCTTCTTTCGCTTTCCATTTTATGTCTCTTTTGCCTCTTGTAATGAATTCTGTTTTCCTAATCTTCCCCCTTACCCCTTTCAACGTCTGTGTATTCCTTTCTCCCTCTTTGTGAGTTCTCTCTCTCTTTTTCTCTAATATTTTGCATACCCTTAATTCTTATCTGCACAAGCCATGGATTTTGAATTACATGTTTGAAATATTAACTGCAGCAATTTAATAACGATTTAAAACTCTAGGTTTCTGTTAAATAACAATTAAGTTGAAAGTTTAAAATTTCACATTTCACAGGAGAGGTTTTTTTTGCTATGTAAGCCACTTCTTTGGACTTTAGGTCAGAATATTTAAGTAGAAAAATAACTATCAGTTCTAATTTAAGCTGTTATTTTAATGTTATAGACAGTAAATTTAAATTATTCATGGCATTATGGAATATTCCTGGGTTTCCTGATCCTCTAGTTTTAGGCTACAATGTTTCATGAACTGGCTTAACTACAAAAACTGTTATCTAAAATCTATACCAAACATTAAAAGGGCAGAAAAGGGGAGAAGGCATCCAGACATTGAAAAATTCTGCAGAAACTTCATCCTGGAAATGCATTGAACTCACACACAACCTTTAATATTTTCCTTGCATTCTTTGAATGAACCTTGCTTTTTTGTTCAGAACCCTAGCATGTCTAGGAACTTACATTGCATGTGCTGAGTCTTGGAAGTGACCATATGTCCTTTTTATTTCTACCTCTGTTTGGCTCTATCTGCTCTAGGTTTTTCCTGTCTGGTCATAAAGTTTTTATCTTACCATTCAGTTTCTCCCAGAAAGCCTCTGAACCTGTCCAACTTTGTTATTTCTGTCTGCTCCCCCACTCCTTGATGGAAGTGTGGGTGGGGATAGGGGATTGTTTAAACTTTTCCCTTTTAGGTTATCATCTTATCTCCTTGCTCTGCCAGTATCAATATTCTCTCTGCTAGAGAGTAGCTTCCCAAAGTACTTGGGTCCCTTAGGGACGTCTCTGCATCCTAATCTTTCAGTACTTATCTGCGGTCCATTACTTACCCTCATTAAATACAGTTTGGATCATTTCCCAGAGTCAATGGCAAAAATAAAAAGAAATTTTTAGTTTAATTAAAGACTGGCACCATTTTTTAATTAATTTTTTTGACAAATGATAATTGTGTGTATTTATGGGGTATAATGTGATGTTTTGACACATGTATACATTGTGGAATGATCGAATCGTGGTGATTAGCATATCCATTACCTCAAATATTTATTATTTCTCTGTGGTGAGAACACTTAAAACTCCTCTCTTTTAGCTATTCTGAAATATATTCTGAAATATCTGCTACATTATTATTAACTATAGTCATCTTCCTGTGCAATAGAACACCAGAACTTATTCCTCCTATCTAACTATAACTTTGTACTTATTGACCAACGTCTCCCCTTTTCCTGTTCACCTCCAAACCCCTAGCCTCTGGTAACCACCATTCTCCTCTCTACTTCTATTAGTTTAACTTTTTTAGTTTCCATATATAAGTGAGATTATACAATGTTTGTCTCTCTGTGTCTGGCTTATTTCACTTAACATAATGTCCTCCAGGTTTATCCATGTTGTTGCAAATGACAGAATTTCCTGTTTTTGTAAAGGCTGAAAAGTATTCCATTGTGTGTGTGTGTGTGTGTGTGTGTGTGTGTGTGTGTGTGTGTGTGTGTAATCACGCTTTAAAATTATTCATCAGTTTATAGACAAAAGTTATTTCCATATCTTGGCTATAATAAATATTACTGCAATGAATATGGGAGTGTAGACCTCTCTTCGGCATACTAATTGTAATTCCTTTGTACGTACACCCAGTAGTGGGGATTGCTGGATAATATGGTAATTGTATTTTTACTTTTTTGAGAAACTTCCATAGTAGTTTCTAAAGTGGCTGTACTAATTTACAATAGCATCAATAATATAAAATCCTTCCCTTTTTTCCACATCCTTAACAATATTTGTTACCTTTCATCTTGATAACAGCCATTGTAACAGGGTGAAGTGATATGTCATTGTGGTTTTAATTTGCATTTTACTAATGACTAGAGATGTTAAGCATTATGAGCATTTGTATGTCTTCTTTTGAGAAATGTCTAAGTTCCTTGCCCATTTTTAAATAAAATTTTTTTCCTTGTTATTGAGTGGTTTGAGTTCCCTGTATATTTTGGATATTAGCCCCTTATCCAGCATATGATCTGCAAATATTTTCTCCTAATCTATGGGTTGTCTCTTTGCTCTCTGAACTGTTTTCTTTGCTGTGCAGAGCTTTCTGGTTTGATGCAATCCCATTTGTCTATGTTTGCTTTTATTGCCTGTGCTTTTGGGCTCATATCCAAGAAATTTCTGCCCAGATCAGTATCATGGGTATTTTCCCCTAAGTAATTTTGAGTAGTTTTACAGTTTCCAGTCTTATGTTTAAGTCTTTAATCTATTGTGTGAGTTTGTTCTTATATTAGGGGTGAGATAAGAGTCCATTTTGGTTCTTCTGTATCTGGACTTCTGTTTTCTCAATGGCATTTATTGAAGTGACTGTCTTTTCCCATTGTGTGTCCCTAGTGCCTTTGTCAGAAATCAATTGACTATAGACATGTGGGTTTATTTCTGTGCTCTCTGTCTTATACCATTAGTCAATGTGTCTGTTTTTATGCCAATATCATGCTGCTTTGCTGTTTTCATTACTATGGCTTTGTATATTATTTTGAAATCCTATAGCATGACGACTCCAGGTTTGTCCTTTTTGGTCAACATTGCTTTTGCTATTTGGAGTCTTTTGTGGTTCCAAACAAATTTTAGAATTGTTTTATCTGGGCCAAGCATGGTGGCTCATGCCTGTAATCCCAACACTTTGGGAGGCCGATGCAGGCAGATCATGAGGTCAGGAGTTCGAGACCAGCCTGGCCAACATGGTGAAACCCCGTCTCTACTAAAAATATAAAAAATTATATTTTTATAATTTTTTGCATGGTGGCGTGCGCCTGTAGTCCCAACTACTCGGGAGGCTGAGGCAGGAGAATCACTTGAACCTGGGAGGTGGGGGTCGCAGTGAGCCGAGATCGCGCCACTGTACTCCAGCCTTGGTGACAGAGTGAGACTCTGTCTCAAAAAAAAAAGAGAAAGAATTTTTTTTCTATTTCTGTAAAGAATGACATTGGGATTTTGATAAAGATTGCATTGAAACTGTAGGTCACTTTGGGTAATATGGATCTTTTAAAAATATTAATTCTTCCAATCTATAAACATGGGATATCTTTTCATTTGTCATCAATGTTTTATAGTTTTCAGTGTACACATCTTTCACTTTATTCATTAAATTTAGTCCTAAATACTTTAATTTTTTGATGCTATTATAAATGAGATTGTTTTATTTCTTTTTCAGACACTTTGTTGTTAGTGTATAGACATACCACTGATTTTTGTAGGTTGATTTATGTATCCTGTAACTTTACTGAATTTGTTTTTCAGTTCTAGCAGTTTTTTTGGTGGAGTCATTAGGATTTTCTTTATATAAGGTCATGTCAGCAAATGAAGAGGATTTTACTTCATTTCCTATTTTGATGCCTTTTATTTCTTTCTCTTATCTAATTGTTCTGGCTAGGACTTCGAGTACTATGTTGAAAATAGGTGATGAGAGTGTGCATCCTTGTCTTGTTCCTGATCTTAAAAGAAAAGCCTTCAGCTTGTTACCATTAAATATGATGCTAGGTATGAATATTGGCATCATTTTTAACAATAAAAATATTTTTAAAATTTTGTGTTGTGGCAAAAATTGGCTATGCAACATATTTTTATCATTTCATAAAAGATTATGGATCAAAAAATATTAACGAAAATAAAAGAAAATATATTAAAACTTCCCTTATTATCTTTATTCAACTTAGGTTTAAATTATATGATAAATTAGAAATAGAAGATATTAACAAAATAAAAGGCTTTATAGCACTTTTGTAGAAATTTGAAAGGTTTGCAATAATTTGTATAGTGTAAAATTGGGGACAATTTTCCATGAGGTCATAAGTACAGGATAGGAGGGCATGAAGGTGGTGGAATAAAATTGGTACATACTGATATGGGACAGAATCACAGCAAAATGTGTGCAGGGGGTAGGATTCATTTATTTAGTCAGTCAGAGAGTCAATTATATATTTTACAAATCGTCTAGTTGCTGTTATTTTGTGCCAGTCATTGTACTAGGTTTTGGGGTTTCAGTGGTAAATAAAAACAGACAACATGAAGTATAACTATATAAGCATTCATTGAGTAATGACACAATGTTTACTGTGTTATTTAATGATTATGTATGTGTTTGGCAGGAAGACAACTGAAACCATAGAACCACATAGCTGGGGATCTTGTTATGCAGAGTGTAGAATCAGAGATTTCCATGATGAAATGATATTGAATTAAAGTGGGAGCAAAGAGAACATTCTTTTTGTTTTATTTTAAGATTGGCAACCCTCAGCATTCTTAAAGTTCAAAGGGAAGGATTCAGTACCTACGGAATAGTGGAAAATATGGAGGGAAAAAAGATATCTGCAAGATATCTGAGATGGTAGAAATAGGAAATGAAGTTGCAGGATTTTGTGGCAGGGAGGTGGGTCACAGTTTGGTGCTTTTCTTAAGACAGGAAAAAATACTTGTGATTGTTTTGTAAATAGGCTCTTGAACAGGGAGGAAACTGGTGAAGGTATTGCTTTAAGAATGGTGGCAATAGATTGTTAAGCTATTGGAATAGTTTAAGAGTGAAAGACCAGGTCAGGTGGAAGATAGCTGCATCTAAGCAGGCATTGAGTAATAAGGTCATGAATTGAGATAGCTTAATGTCCATGTGAAAATTATCTTCTATGCTTTCTGTTTTTGTGACATCTTTTCACTCCTTTTTTCTTTTAAACAAAATGCAGTTGTGTGTATCTCGGAAGTCCTATTCAGTAAAAATTTTCCCTATTCTCTCAGGAAGAGTTTTATTGCAACTCCCCCAGAATCCCACAGAATCTGATTTCTACCTCTTAGTGCACATTCTATGAAACAATTAATTATTTATGTTCTTGTTACCTGAATAAAACTGATAATTTCTCATGGGCTTGGAGAGTTATTTATTTTTATAGCATACACAAGACAGAATTTGGAAAATATTGGACACACAATTAGATATTGTTATTGATTGACTGAGTGCCTAGATGAAGATAATCAACATTTGCATTTTTTACATTTTCCACAGGTAGCCTGCCTTGTTGATTTTCTTCTTAGTGTATCTCTAAGTGAAAGACTTCATAACTTGGAAAATACCAGTACCTACATTGTTGAAATCAATTGCTTACCTAAAGCAGACAGATTGGTTTCTTTTCAAGACACAGCAAATTAGTGATAACTGATTTATCTAGCGTGTTATTTTTCAGTTTCAGAATAATATATACCAAAATACGTTGTGTTTTCCCATTCTTAGTGGGTGTTCTAAGAGGTTCACCAACAACGTTGTTTACTTCTCTCTTTCTCTCTTACTTTCTCTCATATCTCTGTATATCTATAATCTTTCTATCTATCCACTGATCTATAATCACATGTACATACATATATGTACGCCAAAGCCAGATAAACATGGATTTAAATCGTGTTGGCTTCATTTAACTGTGACTCAGAAATGTCATACAGTCACTGAGCCTCAGTTTCTGCATCTGAAAATGGTAAATAATTTCTCTTGTCTTGCGGACTTTAAGACAGGATTAGAAATAACATCTTGTGAAGTGTTTAATAATTGGTACACAATTCACAGTGGCTATTATTTTGGTATATATTTTACAGTACTGGTTATGTAGTTGTATATAGGCATAAATGATTATTGGTATTCGTAACTGACAATGTATGCTGATCAATTTTGATGGACAACTGAGAGAAAACTCTGTGGTTTCAGATTCTGCCCCTTTAGGAATGGATAATTGGGAGGAAGAAGCTGGGATTCTGCATTCCTCTCTCTCCATCAGCATCCAAACTGAAACCTTCATGATGGAGGATAGGATGGATTCTCCTGTTAGAGAAGATAGTTGCACTGTCTGAACACTGGTTGCTCTTAGGATTCAATGTTTATCTTTTAACTTTTTCAATGAGGGCCACCGTTGTATTGGCAGAAAGAGTGCTTTTTGATATGGTTATGTATATGCCCAACTCCTAATGCATAAACCTGTTAGTAGAGCACATTCAGGATACTCAGGACACTGAATAAAGAAACAATAACCCGATTTTATTTAGAGGAACCACCTCAAAGTCTCTGGCAGTGATGCTCAATTCTCTCCCCTTCCTAACCCACAAGGAAGAAGGCGGCTGGAGGCACCTTCTTCCTTTCTTTGGGAGTGGGAAGAAAATACATGTTTCTTCCCACTTCCAAAGAGAAAGGCTATGCAGTGGGAGTAGGCTGGATGTTACAATTCTTTGCTCCATTAGGGGATTAAAATGACAGGTGACACTTCTCTTTTATAAGCCAGGCACCTAGGAAAAAAAGGTTGCTTGTTTTGGGTTTGCTTTATAATAAGAAGAATATGCTGAAGCACAGGTAGTTAGAAAATAAAAGTTGGGTAAGAGGTTTGATGAAAGGCTGGGAATAAAAGTAGTTGCATTTTTAGTACAGCATGAAAATTTAATCCTACAATGTTTGAGATTGTCTTGGATGCAGTTTTAAAGAAGTGACTTTGCTCAGGAAATGAAGAATCAAGGAGAGTAAAGGTAAAGAAAGTATTTGCAATTTGGTACCAGGTTTAGAGAAGACCTCAAGTGTTATAGCATAGAGGCCATTTGGAAAGTCAACCCTTAGCCTAAAGTGTGGAGAAAGGGGAGGGAGAGGAGGGCTTTTAAAAGGAAGTAGGAAAGACAAAATCATATCTTACTCACTTGATAATTTTGCCTAAAATCTGATGGGACTGATTTTAGCTTAGTGGTCCCATCATTTTAAAAACGTTTCAGCCCATCTTTTCTGAAATTGGTAAGATTGGAAGTGGATAGCAGCTGGATGTGTCTTCAAATGATTTGTTGCTGAACAGAATAATTCCTTTTCTAGAACTAATACAAACTAAGGTGTTGTATACAGGTGGAGTAGGATGGTGATAGTTATTTACTGGGCAAAAATGCTAAGCAAAGTAGCTTAGAAAGTATAATGGCCCAAAGATAAACTGTTGCCTTACTTCTGCTTAGTGAAATATTGTTTATTAAGACTCAATTCATAGTTGGCTTCTGTTTTTTCTTCTGCCGTCCAGTACTGAAAGATGTGCAAAAATGTTCCAGCATTTGCTCAATGATCAAATGGTCACTTTCTTTGTATTGACATCTCTCTTGATGTTAGTTTGTTCCACATGTCATCCAAGGCCGACAATTGTTATAGTAGCCTCAAGGTTTTCGTCATTACAACTTCCTGACTTCTCTCCTTCTTTCTCTTTTTCCAACTTAAGACCCAGGTGTATAGAACCACTTGCAACTTCTACAACATACCATCTTTGCTTACGCTGTACCCAGTGGTTGGAACATTTTAACTTACTTCATCACTTGCCTCACCCTACTGAATTTTCAAGACATGGCTCAATGTCCTATAGGAAGCATGGCCAGTTGCAGGATGAAGTCAAAGAAAACTGTCTCTGCTATGTGCTCCAGTTAGATTTCTGTGCTTTGTAACAGCATTAATCACAATATATAGCACGCCATTTTTCTGCTTCTCTTTCTGGGTCATGAATAACCTGAGGAAGAAGAATCTATTTTCCTTTTGCTTTGAAATACACACGCGCGCACACACACACACACACTTACACACAGAATACCTAATGTATGATTCAACATAATGTCTGGCTTAGTAGGTCATCAGTAGGTTCAAAGAATAAATGAATATATGAATTGCAAGTGTTTTACATAATGGATATATAATAAGTAACTGTTAAATAAATGTTTTCAAAGGAGTTACTTTTCTTGAAGAAAACAAACTTCTTGATTCAATTTTTATTACAAAAGTTTAAAGATATATTTAATGAGCCATTTTCAAAGGAAATGCCATAAGTGGAGGTTATTAATTATTCACTAATTCCTTTTCAACCAACTTACCAACTTCAGGTGACTGTTTTCCCCAAATCAAATAATTGTTAAAATTATTTGTATAGCTGTTAAATTGATTGATACAACTTAAATTTAAATAGAAGAAAAGTGTTTTAATAGTAACATTTTCAGCCCCAAGATAGCATGTTTTCCTCATGTGTTTTCCAAAGAAAAGAAGCTAGATTACTGTGACTTAATTTATAATATATTTAAACACTGATGGATAAAAAAATAATGAAGTGTTTATTTACCAAAAAAGTAAATTTGAGGTCCAGTATATCTTAATATACTGATTTATTGCTTATGCAATGTATAATATTAATTATGTACAACTGCATTATACAACACACATAATGGCAGTAATTACATTCATGTGTCTGAAATACATTTTTGAATGAGTTATTTATTTATTTAATTCGAGGGACAGAACAATAAGTTAAAAGAAAGTATAAGGCATGGCCAGAGCTGGGAGATAGCTGAGGAAAATAGTGGAGTCAGCTAGCACTCAGACTCTTACTTCCTTGCTTAATACCTCTGAAAGCTTGATAAGTTACTTAACCTTCCTAACTCCCCTTTTCCTAATCTGGTACAGGTTGATAATGTTACCTCGTTCAAATTATGTAGAGATTTGAAAAAGATAATATAGGGAAAGCACTCGATCCAGTTTTCAGCATAAAACAAGCTCTCCATAAAGCATCATTTCTCTTTTAAGGATATTGTCCTTAAGGCAGTGTGTTGCAGAGGTTTTGAGTCAAGCAGTCTGGATTTAATAAGATGTTTCCCTGGCATTCAAAAGTTTTTGATCTGTTAAAGGTAGAAAAATTTTTATTAAAAAGACTAACTATTTTGTATTAGCCAAAAGTAGATATAATTGTTGTTAATGTAAGAATAGATTTGGTGTATTACTTAAAAATTTTTGACTCTCCAATATCTTTCAAATTTCCAACACCAATAGTAATACAAGCCCCAGTAAGCAGTGAATCAAATTGGAACTGTACTTCTGCAATGGTGTAGTTCTTTGCAGTGCAATCTGTTATGTTAACTCGTTTTTTACTGTATGAAATTCATGTGTTCTTTTCATAAACCTGGGATTATAAAAAGTCTAATGTGATGTGTGAGTTTAAAACTATGAATCCAGCTTTAGGGAGGTCTCGTTAAGGAAAAAGGGGACAGACGGATCCGTGTGCTTACTGTGTGTTATAGTGCCTACTGAATGCTTTTGGAATAAAAAGATGAGTAAGTTTGAGCCTTTTAACAGTAGCTACTTAGAGCCCTTAGAAGGAGGAAAGGAAATTACAGAATACCTCTTTGAATTTTTGACCAGTTATAAATTTTTTTTAAAAGTGAAATAAAGAAGTCAACTAATTGGATTTGCTTTGCTATTTCAGTCAATCTGTGTTGAATCTTTGAGCAGAACTGGTTGAGCAGCTTACATGACAGCTCTCCAAGTAAATGGAAAATTTCCCAAGCTCATGCTGGTTAGGAAACAGAAGGCCTCTTTGAAAGCAGTGCAGAACTCAGCAGTTTGGGTTTCATTGAACTGGCTTAGTGGTTTCAACTTATATAACTTCCATATGGAAAGTTAAGGGGAACATGGAAACCAAACCCTCTTATTGTACCACCTGAGAGCAGCTGCTCTTTCGGGGGTTTCTGGTACATTGCCTAGGACCCTGGAGATCTTTTATTTTTCCTAAAAATCTGGAATTCTGTCCAAAGACCAACAAAACCATGAAAGTCAAACTTATGCAAACTAATTTCTAATGGCAGTGAGAGGAGGAAATCTAGTTTAATCTTCTTTTTAAAGTGCACGAGCACTTGGAACTGGTTCACCTCCAGTCAGCAAAGGGTCCAGAGAGAACCAACACCAAACAGGCAACACCATTGTGTTCTGTAGTAAATCATGGATGGTGAAATAATTTTGTTTTTCTTTTGAAATAGTCTAGAGGCAAATGAGAATATTAGGCTGAACGTTGTAAATTACAGACAGCTAGGAACCATCATTGGTAAAGACTAAAGATCCAATTTGGAAAATAAAACAAACAAACAAAAAAATTGTGTCTCACTTGGTTATGGGAGGACATTGAGAATCACTGAAAGTCTGTCAAGTATTATACTAAACGTATTATATGTGCTTTGTCATCTAATTTTTTATCACTTCTGTGGGTGGGAATTATTTCAACTTAATTTTAGCTTCTGAAGAAACTGACATAGAGACGGAATGTGTTTCTAAAGGACTGAAAAGGGGTGAATTTAGGATCGAATCCCGTGTGTGTCTCTACCTTTTTTAAATAAATCACACTCTATTTTGATGTGTTTATAATATTTCTTTTAGGGATATGAATTTACAAATGGTAAGAGTGGGTTGAACCATTCTTAAAATACTGATAGTTTAATAAAAAATATTGTAAAAATCTTTACATGCCTAAAATTGATTACTCCTCTGCGAAAGTTTCTACATGGTTGCATTTGTGTGGCCGAATGAAAAGACATATGTTTTAGAAGAGAAACGTAATGAATGATTTGATGATTGTGCAGTGTTTTTATCCAGTGATTTAGAACTCAGCTTGTTTGAATTGCTTTAGCAGGGGGATCACAAGCGGTATATTTTTTTAAGTAAATGTTTAAAACATTGGCTATATCTTTAATTAGAGAAAAGTCTCTGGACGCACAATGAGCAGAGGAATTTGAGAAAATTAGTGTAGTTAAAACTCAGATGTCCAGCAAGGTTATATTATATTTCTTTTGTGCTTCATAAGATGTGAATAAGATTTTCCAAATAATTAGGACTGAATGTTAACTCTATAAGAGAAAGATTTTATTTTTAGAAATCTGAATAAGAATCTCCCTTTAAAATCCACATTTCCATGCCATATGTGATCATTTTATGAGTAAAATTTTATCTTTCCTAGAATCCAAGAGCATTATTATAAACATCAGCTACTGAGTTATTCTGTTAACTGCCATTGATACAATTTTTATGAAATACAAACTTGAGTAACAACTGGTCCTAAATTTAAAAAAAACAGAAACAAAAATTCTCCATTTATTTGTAATAATGACATATTTTTAAGTCCTCTATAACTGGAATAAAATAACCAATCACTATATGTATCTGATCCACCTGCATTCTCATTCTAACCGCATGGTGAGGGTCAAACTCCTGCTCAATGCATGATCTTTGTCATGAGGTGGAGCTTACCAGGACTTACGACTGTTTACAAACTGACCTTTTTCTCCTTTGACTCCTATCTTTTTCTTTGTGTATGTACTGCTGAAGTAAGCATTCTCCTTTGACTCTTTCTTTTCATTTTATTATTATTTTTTCAATTTTTATTTTCAATTCTCTGTGGGTACTCCCTTCATTTTAGAATCTCAAAGTAGCACTTAGTCACCAAATGTCTGTTTCTTCTGTTTTGAAGTCTAATCTAACTCCTGTGGCTCCCCTGAGCTAATGCTGATTCCTAAAGAGAAGGCGCCCTTAACTCAAAGTTAGAAATATAATCAAAGTCCCTAAGTTTTCTCAAATATCTCCTTCTAGCATGTCTTTCTGAACAGAGTCTTATCAGAAATTTCTCCTGCAAAAATACTTTCCTGGCTTGTACCTCCTAATTTTATTCAAGAATGTAGCAGGAAGTTCATGAAGCATCGATGAAGTGTCTATTACATGGAAGATACTCTTAGGTGCTACACACACAAAGATGGCTAAGATGTATGCTCATCCCCCAAGATGCCCATGTTAAAGTGGGGGGCAGGGACATAAAGATGTAATATATATAGATGATTGTGAAAGGATATATATGAGATTCAATCAAAGAAAATATGTTCTTGAAAAGCAAATCTCCAAGAGTGTTTAAGAGTCTAAGATTATGGGAATGAACGTGATAGGCAGTGGGCTGAAAGATGTGCAAATGAATGCTGTGTTCTAGGAACCACATATAGTTAAATAATGCTAAGCATAGAAGTGAGAGAGATGGGGAGTGGAAGGAGAGCAGTCTGTAAGGGTGAGAACCATATCACGAATGAGACCATGGTAGGGAATCAGACTTGATTTTACACATGATGGAGTGCTTTTGGAGTGTGTTTATTTTAGATGAATTATTCTGTAGTGACTGTAGAAGAGATATTTGAAAGGGGCAACACTGGAGGCAGGAAAACCAGTTAGGAAGTGATTGTTAGTCAACTAAGCTGGATAGGATGAAGCTTTAGACTGGGTCCATCGTGACAGAGATGGAGGAGAGAAAATTTAGAGAAATATTTATTAAATGTACATGACATGGAGAGTTCTAAATGTTTACATTGAGCTGCAGGAACAGATACAGATTTTGTGGGGCCTGAAAAGAAAGTAAAATTATTAATTCAAAAGCAGGTATAAAAGTAAATATTTATTTAAAATGAGAGAATAAATCACAAGGTTACACACTTTGATAAAATGACAAGCCACAAACCTCATAAAATTGAGAAAAATAAATGTATTTTATATAAGCACAAACTCAATATTTCTTCAGTTCAACTTCCCTTTAGCCATATTCCAAAACTATCTGTACTGATTCTAGTATCTCCCAACATGAGGAAATATGACAGAGATAAAATCAGAATTCAAAGAGAATCAGGAGCGAGCAAGATACATCCCAGAACCTTTGTTCCCGGTGGTAAATTAAGCAATCATGTCTGGTCAAAGTCAGTGCTTGTTATTTCTTATCTGCATAAAATATTTTCCATTTTAAACCAAGAAGACTCTGAATTATCTGGAATTACATGTTTTTGGCCATAAGAGTGGAATAATGACTGTAATCATTAACAGTAAGGAGTGAGGGAGGCTATTCAATGAGGAAAGAAATGTGTAACATTGCTTCACTTAGGAACATTATCCCCCTCTGCTATTCTTTCTTTTAGTGCCTTCCTGAATAGAATATCCTCCAATATTCAGATACAATGGGCTCTAGCATGCTCTTTAAGAACCAACAGTCTTGAAATCTATAATGAGTCAATGCAGATAAACTTTTCTGAACTTTAATTAGATTTTTATCTAGTTTGATATTTATCTAATTTGATATCTATGCACAGAAACAAGATAGCAAAACTAAGAATAAATAGGATTTTATAAATTGTTTTATTTAAAGAATAGCAAGTATTAACTTTGGAGTATTAATTCCTGTGATTTTCTTGATATTTGTAAGACAACCAGTGATTCCTGCAAGAAATGTGGCAAGACGGGTGAAACATGCCATCTATTAAGCTTTCTGTTCTTTCTTTGAGAGACAGCACAGCATAGGGGTTAAGTGCAGGAACCACAGAGTTTGACTGATTTAGTTGGACTCCAGGCTGCTTACTGGTTATGTTCTACTTAACCTTTATTTGCCTCAGTTTCTTCATCTGTTAAACAGGGATAAAATGACACCTACCTTACTGGGTTATCGAGTGAATTATAGGTGTTAATATATGAAAATATCTTAGAAGCAATGCCTGGCACTTTAAATAAGCATTATATAGGTAGCTGTTGTTGTTGTTATCCAAAGAGAAGGAAGCATAGTTTTCCTTAGACTAGCCTAGAAGTCCCTGTACCACTGAGTCAGTCAGATTTCCAAACTTTATTCCTAGCTACTATACTAGGTATGCTGAGCTCCAGCCCAGTGTTGCTCAAAGTGTGTTCCATATGGATGTTCTGAGATAATTTGTTATGCCCAGTAAGTGTAGAGCTGAATTAAATATTTTAGAGGTGACAGAAAGTTCCATATAGTTTTTCATGCTTTAGACTCATAACTCGAAGGCCATATGGATGGTCTCTGAAGATGATGGGGCAATATCCTTTCTATCTGTTACCTTGAGCTTTCACTGAACATGACAATAATTGATTATGCTAAGACTTTGGCCTTTCCGACTTTTGTGGTATAAGTTCAGACCCTTTGAAGAAGCAGTTCATAAATGCCAATTAAATAAATTTCACCCCAACATTAGCTGTGCTGTCCTGCCAAGGGAAGTGTTGCTTGTTTACTTAGCACTTGTGTCTTGTTAATACTGGTGATGGCCATCTGTGGGTATGAAGGGCTAACGGCTGTTAAGTGACAGACGAATCATTTCCACAGGGCATGCATATACATTCTTTCTTTGGATGCTGTCTAGAGTTTGTCCTTGGCAGACCATTGGCATTTTCAGACTTGCTTCCAGTATCCTCTTGTATGTGTTGCCTCACAGTAACTTGTCACTTCACTCAAGCAGAAAGCTCACAGTTCTCTCCTTGCTATACCTATTGTACTAGCCTCTGAATGCAATGTTTTGGTGACTGCCATTATCACTTCCTTTGGCTTTTGATCACTAAACTTCCATTATCCAGGCATCACTTGTATTTATGAGTAAACTTTTCCTTTGGCACCACCCCCATACTCCAAGGCTTGTAGATGAGCCATTTCCTGACAGCTAAGGAGCAATCAGCTCCACTGTCCTCCTACATAATAATGAATAATCTTTTCTGCAGTCAATAAAACAGGCTCCCACGATCATATCCTTTTATGACTTGAGGATGCTGGTGAAGAATCTTGACCAGATATTATTTGATTTGGGAGAATAGAGCAATGTAAGTGTGGCATTCAATATGCTTTAAAATAATTATCTGAAAGGTGTAACTTTCATGCTAAACATGATTTACGATACAAAGAAAGTAGTCTAGAAGAAATAAACCATGGAACTCATGGGCATTTAGTGATAAAACGAGTAAGATAATTGTCTAATCTGCCTCCTTTATTTTATAGTTGTGGATGCTGGAGCCCAGTAGATTTGACTTGCTCAAGGGCACATAGTTAAGGAGCAGTGGAGATGCTGGAATAGTCTTCTGATTCACAGCCCGTTGCTCTTCATTCTCAGATGTTTTATAACTGATAATATCTTCGAAAATATCTAAATATCTGTGGTTGGGAGGCTGCTTGAGATCACTTCCTTTTCACTGATAGGTCAGAGGACACACAAGAAGCCCGCTCTTAACATATCAGTAAGTCAGTGATGGATGAAATGAAGGGGTAAGTGTAGACGCCACCATTTTTAAGTTACATTGTTGAGGAGAGGGGAAGAAATGCTCAACAAATTAGCTCTCTGTCTTTCTTCAATCTGTCTGCTATGATTTATCCAGTAATGTATTGGCCCCCTGAACTTGGTGTTTTTACATCTAGTACATTTCCGTATCTTACATTTGAGTTAAAATTTAAATATTCATTACTTGTTATTCCAAGAGTGGAAAGATCATAAGCCTAGAATAAGGAGATTAGGTTCTACTCTAAATTCTACTGTGAACCTGAATCCCAATCATGAAAAAGTCACTACTCTTTGCCTCAGTTTCTTCACATGTAAAATTGAGGTGCTGCTTTAAATAGCATCATCTAAAATTCGTTTCAGATATTGTGAATGGAAAAGCAACAATCTCTGAATGTTACAACTGTCAGGTCAGTTACCCTCATGGATTTCATACATTTCCCATGCCTGGTTGTTGGCAGAGGGACAAGAGTGGGAGTGTGGTGTCTGTGTTAGTATTGCCAGCTGACGGGCTTTAAAACAGGAGTAGTATGGTTTGAGTAACAAAAATACCTTCTTAGGGTGCCTCACCAAATAATAGACGGTGCTGAAGAGAGTATCTAAGTAAGAGACCCGGCTATTTCTCAACTAGACCTACATTTAATATTTAAAAACACGAAAACTCATATAATTAACATGTAAGTTATTTGTATTAAAATTAGTATGCTGACATGATATTTTCTAAAACTGGACCACATATGCATGGATTTCCTAAATAATCCTTCAAGAGAATAGAGCAGGAAATGAAGTGATATGCCCATTTGCAGTGTGGTATGGGGCTTCCTGAATGTATAAATATGGAAGGCACCAAGGTGGGGCTGGATACCAGTAATGCCAATAACTTAATTTCAGCATTTCAACTACTGTGTACATCCTCAAAATGCCTTTCACTTTAATTTTGTATAAATACAAATTGGATCCTGGGTTACATTTTGCTTTAGATATGAAAAAAATGTATTTATGTTTCCCACACAACTGCTAGGAATTAAAGTAGTGTGCAAACTCCACACAAATAAATAATACATTTAAAACTGTTTCCAGAAGAATAATTTGAAAACAAAGTAGTTTTGGCACATAGGCAACAAAAAGTCCCTTTTACCTGGGTTTCTTTGATTCAGAGATTAAGCATATGGATTTATGGAGACAGATTACGTCCTCAACAAATTAAACAATACAGGATATACGTTGTTGTCTGATGTAATATGAGGAAACTTTAAAATTTGTTTCCATGAATTCTATGTTCAATTGGAAATATATGTTCAATTGAGTATCAGTAGAAAAATCTATTGTTTTTACTAATGACTCAGCTGCTTAAATGATCTATTGTATCGGCGGCCAGTGGCAGGAAGGAGGCTCTGTGCAGTATTGTTGTAACCATGACATTAGTGACATCATTTAGCAGAAATAGAATTTGGGACATTTGGAAAACAAAGCAGTGGCCTCTTGGCTCAACTTTGTGAGAACCTAATAAATTCTAAGAAAGTATAATGGACAGTGTTGATTTCTCCATGTATATTTAGTGATATTATATATAGGCACACACACACAACTATATACATATTTTATTTAAATTCACCTACTAATGTATGAGATTCAAAATGCCCTATAGACTTTGGGAAGAATGTTAATTTTGTATTGCAAAGCCATGCTCTACTTTAAAAGCAATGCCATCAGATATACAGCATACTCAACAGGGCCAAGAAAACATGTAATGTTGATTCTGTTCTGAGATACACCTTTGTTAAAAAGAATACCTTCAGTTTTTCCTGTCTGACTAAAAATGATGAAAGGGAGGGTATTCTGCGTGGCTGTGTTAGAGCATCGAGATATTGGAGATCCGTGAAGGAGCATCATCGTTACTGTAGAAACTAATGCTGCTCCTGCCATGGACATACAAAGGACAGACTGAAAAATGAAGAGGGGAAAAGCAATGGAAGGAAGAGGTGCCATGAAATGAGAATAAAGAAACTACACAGAAAGGACTGAATTAAGAAAAGAACAGCCTGCAGCAGAGTGGGGAATCTAGACACTGAAAATTCCCATTGGAAATGTAAAAAACTGGATCACCACTTGGGTGGGTTCAAAGAAATGATGACTTTTCTATTTTTAATAGTTAAATTTTCTCTAAAGTATATGTATTTTTTTGCCTTTGAAACACCTTTTTGAATCCTGAAGCCTCTCTTAAAAATTAAATTTGAAAGAAAACAAAATAAGTAAAAGTATTGAAGTTTGTGATAGACAATGTATTTGAATACTGAGTATTAGAATCTGTGACAAGCCACTTGACCTCACCTTAAAATAGGGAAACTAATAGCAACCTCATGATTATTGGGTCAGTATAGGAGAAAACCAAATTCAAACCCTGCTCCATGGAGTGAACATTTCTATTTTGGGGAGAAGATTAGGAAATGGAATCTGGGAATATAAATTATTCAGTTTAGTATTTCAGAATGAAGAGAAAAGAGAAGATTTCTTTTCCTTTATTCCTCTCTCTGAAAAAGAATGATTTGTTCATGTTTGAAGACTGTGAACAGAGGTAGAAAACATTTATTATATACACGTAAATATATAATTAGATGACAGTTTACAAAGTGAATGAATAGATGCTATTAAAATGCTACATTTGACCTTCAAAAGTATCTCAAATAGGTTTGATATTATTTGGTTATTTGCTAATTTGGATAAATTGCAGAGCAAAATTTTATATCTAGAATAGAAGATATAATATCTTTCTATAACATTTGATATGTTTTCTGGAAATGTTTACTTGTAGATTATTATCACTCATGTATTGTGGTAGACAAGGTGATGTAGCATCCAGATACCTCTTAAAAGAAACACTTGCCAGCTCCTGCCTTTTTATCCAAAGTCATACTATTCACTCCTTAGGCCAGCCTATTTTCATAGCTGATGAAGCCTGGGGTATAAAAGTATGGCCATCTTCTGAGGTTCTGTTGGGTTTACTAAGGTCGTGGTGGGGCCTGCACTGAAGCTCAGCTTTTCTTCTGCCAGTCCTGCTTTTTCCCCATCCCTTTCATGTCGTTGAGTCCAACAAGACGTTCTTAATAAACATCCTGTATGCTAAACTCCAATTCAGAGTCTGATTTCTAGAGAACACAACTGGTATCATGTACTTTACTATTGCAAGTAAAGTATCATGTGGATAAATATTTTCCATTTGAAATGTCCATCAAGTTTAACTTTTAATGTCAGTTTTCACATGTATGCATAGCTTCAGATTACCTGTACTATCCTTTAAAAATTCACAAAGAAAGCTAAAAATGCTTGCAAAATTTGTTAGTTCATGTTTTATATGCAGAATCTTAGTGACTAAGGAATTTTAAGAAAATATTTATAGTTATAGGGTTTCAGGAGACACTACAGATCACATCAAACCCACTTGTATAGATAAGAAAGCTGGAGGGCTGCAATAAACATACGTGTGCATGTGTCTTTATAGCAGCATGATTTATAATCCTTTGGGTATATACCCAGTAATGGGATGGCTGGGTCATATGGTACATCTAGTTCTAGATCTTTGAGGAATCGCCATACTGTTTTCCATAATGGTTGAACTAGTTTACAATCCCACCAACAGTGTAAAAGTGTTCCTATTGGAATCAACCCAAATGTCCATCAGTGACAGACTGGATTAAGAAAATGTGGCACATATACACCATGGAATACTATGCAGCCATCAAAAAGGATGAGTTTGTGTCCTTTGTAGGGACATGGATGCAGCTGGAAACCATCATTCTTAGCAAACTATCACAAGAACAGAAAACCAAACACCGCATGTTCTCACTCATAGGTGGGAACTGAACAATGAGATCACTTGGACTCGGGAAGGGGAACATCACACACCGGGGCCTATCCTGGGGAGGGGGGAGGGGGGAGGGATTGCATTGGGAGTTATACCTGATGTAAATGACGAGTTGATGTGTGCTGACGAGTTGATGGGTGCAGCACACCAACATGGCACAAGTATACATATGTAACAAACCTGCACGTTATGCACATGTACCCTAGAACTTAAAATATAATAATAAATAAATAAATAAATATATAAAATAAAATAAAAAAGAAAGCTGGAGGGCTAAGAGGACTCTTTCAAGGCCATGCTAGGGCTTAGAACACAAGAAGTCCTACTGCTCCTTTAGTTTTCTGTGTTCAGGGACTGATTTTTTTTTTTTTTTTTTTTTTTTTGCCTTCTCTCTTTCTTTCCTCCTCTGTTCCTTTAACCTAATTTGCTTCCTCATATTCGTAAGCCACAGCTGTTTCCCAGAACTGTGAAATCTTTTCCGAGAAATGATTAGGAGTGTGATATGTGTAGGGTGGTATACAGAGGGCACCTATAACTCCTGTAATTCTGTCAACTTGTAACTGTGCTTAAAATTTATCAAATTAGAGGGTGTTTTCTGAACCTCATGACACTAGCGGTTTTCCCAGATGAAGTGAATGTTACCCAGGTTTCCTCTGAGAATCCAGGAGGTAGGCTGATGGGCAGCTTCTTCATTTTACATTCAAGACTACACATTTGTACCTTCCTCCCATGAGCACAAAAAAATGTTTTCAATATTTCTTAGGCATTAGATGTAATAAAGTGTCATTAGGAGTTTTATAGTGTAGAAAAATGTATTATTTCCGAGCCCATTTTAGACTTTCTATGTGGCAGACAATGTATTTACTGCTAAACATGTTCTATAGCATATGGCCTGAATATATTCTGTAGTTATCTCATATCTAAGCAGATATTTAAGTAGTTGAGATCCATTTATCTTTCCTGAAATGCCTTAATAATATTTTATAACTGATTAGCATGTACAAAATGCTTTTATGTATGTATATTAAATGTTTGTTGAATAAATTATACATGTTTTTATATTCAGACATTAGAAAAGAAAACTATGTAGTAATCTCACTTAATTTAAGCCTCAGTCTATGAAGTAAATATTATCTTCTCCATTTTTCAATAAGAAATCTAAGAATCTGCAAGTCTAAGTTCTGATAACCACTGGCTTACACTTTCTGTGTATTATGTCCCAGACATGTTCTAGGAGCTTTATGTGTATTAACTATTTCTTTGAACAACCCAACTGAAGTTGGTACCATTATTATCGATGGCATTTTACAGATGAGTACACTGAAACACAGATAGATTAACCTGGCCAAGGCCACACAGTGGGTGAATGTTAGGAGTGGGGGCTGGGCATGGTGGCTTACTCTTGTAATCCCAGCAAATTTGGGAGGCCGAGGTAGGCGGGATCACCTGAGTTTAGGAGTTCAAGACCAGCCTGGCCAACACGGTGAAACCCCATCTCCACTAAAATAAAAAAAATTGGCCGGGGGTGGTGGTGGGTGCCCGTAATCCCAGCTACTTGGGAGGCTGAGGCAGGAGAATTGCTTGAACCCAGAAGGCGGAAGTTGCAGTGAGCCGAGATCACACCAGTGCACTCCAGCCTGGGTGACAAGAATGAAACTCCATCTCAATTAAAAATAATAATATTTTTTAAAAAGGAGGGGGATGCAGCCTAGGTAGGATGACCAACTATTCTGACTTGCTCAAGACTGAGGGGTTTCCCAGGGCACAGGATTTTCAGTGCTCACACCGTAGCAGTCTCAGGTAAGTAGAACAGCTGGTCGACCTAAATCCAGTTTGTGTGCTCAAGGACCTACACCCTTAAGCAC
This sequence comes from Macaca nemestrina, assembly GCF_043159975.1. Lineage (NCBI taxonomy): Eukaryota > Metazoa > Chordata > Mammalia > Primates > Cercopithecidae > Macaca > Macaca nemestrina. The sequence continues at coordinate 167,555,822 of NC_092125.1, read as the reverse complement.
CTAGCTCTTCTGTTTGTCATGCATAAGGTGGTGGATCCAGGGTTTGAACCCTCATTGAGTGACTCTGAAGCCTGTGCTTTTATATTTCCATCATGTTGCCGTGATTTGTATTTTAATACAAATATATCATAAAAGGTGATCACAGATTACTGATGTATAATATGTTTGGATAGGTAATCATATACCAAAGCCTAATACATTTACTTAGACAGGAACGTGCATTCAGATATTTGTCATGATTCTTTTGTAAACAACTTTATTGGGGGATAATTGATAGCAAAAAAGCACATATTTTAGGTATACAATTTGGACATACGCATACACCCATGTAACAGTCACTATAACCAAGGTAAAAAGCATATTTATCACTTCCAAAAGTTTTCTCATGCCCCCACCGTTTAGTAAGTTCTAGAGATCTGTTCAACGTAGTGTCTATAATTAGTGATACGATGTTGTGCTCTTTAAACGTTGTTAGGAGGGTAGATCTCATGCTTTGATTCCTAATTGGCTTCATCTCATTTGACATCTGGCTGTTTAATTTTTCTTACACTTCGGTTTCTCCCAAAAGCCTATTCCCTATTTCCCATAAGTTGCTGTGGACTTGTACTATAGATTGATATTTTATTCTTCCCTTTCCCATCGGTCACTCCTGAATGATATCTTTCTCATGTGTACCCTACTTCAACTTCACTTTCCCTGATGGGTTTGAAATATATGATGTATACATTCAGTATCCACAGGTGCCTGCCAGTTTCCTCTTCTGTCATGGTTCCTCGTTATCTATAGGCCCCTACTTCTCTAAGTGTTATTGTTTCCCTAATCCCAACTCCTCACATCTCTTTAGTTTCATGACATCTTCCTGTAATATTGTGCCAATAAAACTACCTTCAGATTTGAGAGAAGGGAGAAATCAATATAAACTAGTGTTGTCGTGGACACCTTTAAAGAGATGATATTAGTCAAGCTGCATTTTAAGGAGTGCAAATGCGATTTAGATGAGCATCAGTAATATCAAAGTCTTGATTTTGCTGATTTAGATTTTGAAGGAAGATTGTAGTCTAGGAACTAAGAAATATTTAATTAGTCTTTCTTTTTGATTTCGTGAACTTATCATGAGTGAACTACTAGGTGACTTATGCAATTTCTAGACTCTGTCTTTGAAGGCAGGGTTCTTAAATTGTGGAGGCACATGGTGCTTAATTGTATTGGAGGTTGGCTTTGCATTGTAAAGAGCATGTTTGCATAACACTTATCAGGTGAGTTACTTTTGGCTAGCATTTATTTAACTTCCTTGAGCCTCAATTATCTTTTGGCTAGCTGTACTTACCATGTAGAGTTGTTGTAAGAATAAAAATAGATAAAGGATTAATAAAATAGCTAGTTTAGTGCCTGGCACTCAGTAGCTATTATTAGTCTTACCTAAAGCGTTGTTATTCTGTTCATGGATGAAAGCAACTGATTTTCGACTTCTTTTGATACTCTAATGAGATAACAAGTACATGAGAACGGATGACTGTGGTTAGTACTGTAGGTCAGGAATAAGAAATTATTTTTAAACTCCTCCCACTCTTTCCCTCTATAGCAACTCCTTCTTTGTCCGGATTGAGATTTATGTAGATGCTTTTTCCCAGTGCTTCAGTACTAAATGTTTAAGAATGCCAGATATTTTAATTTAAAAGCATACTTTTTCATCAAAAATGATGCCTTAGAAATATTAATGTTAACCTTACATAAAATTTTGAGATATAAATATAGCACACTCTGAACAAAATTTGTGTTTAACCATGTTGATATGTTAGATGTTAGATTGAGGTAGACAGAGGGTTTGTGATTACATATTTTGTCTAGAAAAAGGTAACTATCAGAAATGTTCTATTGTTCAATATTGTTTACATTCATATTTCAACAGAGCTACCACTTTTCATAAATACCAATATGTGTAATGTTTTCTGGCTACACTTCCCTAGAACAAAATTTATATTTTTTCCATGATTGATTAAACTTCCTTATTTGAATATATTTTATAGTTAGGTGTGTAGGTGATGCTTACTTTATTTATGCTACTAACTTTTTAAAAATTTACTTATTGAACAGTGCCTTTCAGGCTGATGGGGCCTCTGGAGGCAATAAGAAATAGCAGGGAAAATAGATGAAATTATTTTTAATTTCAATTGTCATTTGCATGCAGTTTCTTTTCTTTCAGACCTTTTCTCTATTACAGAAGTTGTGGGGGTTGGAGGGAGAGAAAGGGAACGAGAGAGAGATTTGTGTAAAATTGCTTCTCCTGGCTGTGGTCAGAAGGGTATATGACTGTGGAAGAATGGTCAGAGACATGCAATGCTAATTGCTTTGAAGGTGGAGGAAGGTGGCCAGGAGCCAAAGAATGAAGGCAGCATCTAGATATGAAGAAAGCAATGAAAACAAACAAACAAACAAACAAACAAAATATATATATATTTCCTTACTTGGTAAACTTTGTGGATGTGATTAAAGATATGGAGCTTGAGATGGGTTATATGATTGTGATCAGTTTAATCACACGAATCTTTAAAAGTGGAAGACCTTTTATGCCTTTCCCGGCTGTGGTTAAAGAGAGATGTGACTACAGAAGAATCATCAGAGAGATACAACATTGATGGCTTTGATGATGGAGGAATGTGATCATGAGTCAAGAAATGCAGGTCACGTTTGGAAGCTGGAAAAGGTAAGGAAGTAGATTCTCACTTAGGGTCTCCAGAAAGGAACATAGCCCTGCTGACACTTTGACTTTTTTCCAGCAAAACCTGTGTCTTATTTCTGACCTCCATAAATGTAAGAGAATACATTTGCATTGTTTAAGTCACTAACTTTGCAGTAATTTATAACAGCAGCAATAAAAACTAATTCATGTATACATTTCATATTATATTGAAGGAAATAAATATATTTTCATTGTTTTGAATATATGTATATTCATCTCTAGCATAATCTATAGTAATATATGCTTAAATTATCATCCTGTACCCAAGACAAATTTATTTATAGGAGTCCTCAGTTTGGTGCACCATGACTTACATAGAGGGAACTCTTTCCTTATTTCAATGGATATTTACTGAGCACTTAGTATACACTAAGTGCTAAGTGCTGGATATGCTGTAAATAATAGTAGACATGTTTCCTACTCTTACTACATTATTGCAACATTAGTCATTACTAGTTCTGCCATGTTTTCTCCTTTTTAGATTGTACTAAAAAGGAGGAAATACTAAAAGAGTATTGTACTAAAAGAGTTCTTGGATAAGGGACTCTTTCTTTCTTGGTTTGCAGTTAGCACTGTTCCAACAGTATGAAGACATAAACAATTTTTAAAGAATGGAAGTCTTTTTGAGGCTAATACATACAACATTAGTTCATTTTTATGCTGCTGATTAAGACATACTAAAGACAAACATGAGACTGGGCAATTTCAAAAGAAAGAAGTTTATTGGACTTACAGTTCCACATGGCTGGGAGGCCTCACAATCACTGGGGGAAGGTGAAAGGCAAGGAGGAGCAAGTCACGTCTTACATGAATGGCAACAGGCAAAGAGAGACCTTGTGCAGGGAAGCTCCCATTTTTAAAATCATCAGATCTTGTGAAGCTTATTCACTGTCACCCGGACAGCATGGGAGAGACCTGCTCCCGTGATTCAGTTATCTCCCACAGGGTCCCTCCTACATCACGTGGGAATTATGGGAGCTATGTGATGAGATTTGGGTGGGGACACAAAACCAAACCATATCATTCCACCCCTGGTCCTTCCCAAATCTCATGTCTTCACATTTCAAAACCAATCATCCCTTCCCGACAATTCCCCAAAGTCAACTCATTTCAGCATTAACTCAGAAGTCCACAGTCCAAAGTCTCATCTGAGACAAGGCAAGTTCCTTTCACCTATGAGCCTATGAAATCAAAAGCATGCTAGTTACTTCCTAGATACAATGGGGGTACAGTTACCGGGTAAATACAGCCATTTAGAATGGGAGAAATTGGCCAAAACAAAGGGATTATGGGCCCCATGCAAGTCTGAAAACCAGCAGGGGAGTCAAATCTTAAAGCTCCCAAATGATCTCCTTTGTCTTCGTGTCTCACATCCAGATGCTAATGGAAGAGGTAGGTTTCCATGGTATTGGACAGCTCCACTCATCTGGCTTTACAGAGTGCAGCCTTCCTTCCACCTGTTTTCATGGGTTAGCATTGAGTGTCTGTGGCTTTTCCAGGTGCATGGTGCAAACTGTCAGTGGATCTACCACTCTGGTATCTAGAGGACGGTGTCCCTCTTCTCACAGCTCTACTAGGCAGTGCCCCACTAGGGACTCTGTATAGGGGCTCTGACCACACATTTCCCTTCTACACTGCCCCAGCAGAGGTTCTTCATGAGGGCCCTGCTCCTGCAACAAACTTTTGCCTGGGCATGCAGGCATTTCCATACATCCTCTGAAGTCTAAGCAGAGGTTTCCCAAACTTCAATTATTGATGTCTGTGCACCTGCAGGCTCAACACCATGTGGAAGTTACCAAGGCTTGGGACTTGCACCCTCTGAAGCCATGGCCTGAGCTGTACCATGGCCCCTTTTAGTCATGGCTGGAGAGGCGGGGACGCAGGGCACCAAGCTTCGACTGCACACAGCACAGGGGACCTGGGCCCAGCCCATGAAACCATTTTTTTTCCCTAGACCTCCAGTAAAGGAGGGGGAGGGACTACCATGAAGATCTTTGCAATGCCCTGGAGACATTTCTTCTGTTGTCTTGGGGATTAACATTTGATTCCTCATTACTTACACAAATTTTTGTAGCTGGCTTGAATTTCTCCTCAGAATATGGGATTTTCTTTTCTATCACATTGTCAAGCTGCAAATTTTTTGAACTTTTATGCTCTGCATCCCTTATAAAACTGAATGCCTTTAACAGTACCCAAGTCACCTCTTGAATGTTTTGCTGCTTAGACATTTTTTTCCACCATATACCCTAAATCATCCCTCTCAAATTCAAAGTTCCACAAATCTCTAGGGCAGAGGCAAAATGCCACCAGTCTCTTTGCTAAAACACAACAAGAGTCGCCTTTGCTCCAGTTCCCAACAGGTTCCTCATTTCCATCTGAGACCATCTCAGCCTAGACTTTACTCTTTATATCACTTTCAGCATTTTCCTCAAAGCCATTCAACAAGTCTCTAGGAAATTCCAAGCCTTCCCACATTTTCCTGTCTTCTTCTGAGTCCACCAAACTGTTCCAACCTCTGCCTGTTACCCAGTTCCAAAGTTACTTCCACACTTTCAGGAATCTTTTCAGCAACCCCCCACTCTACTGGCACCAATTTGCTGTATTAGTCTGTTTTCATGCTGCTGATAAAGACATACTGGAGACTGGTCAATTTACAAAAGGCAGAAGTTTATTGAACTTACAGTTCCACATGGCTGGGGAGGCCTCACAGTCATGGAGGAAGGTGAAAGGCACATTAAGTCACATCTCACGTGAATGGCAGTTGGCAGAGAGCTTGTGCAGGGAAACTTTCATTTTTAAAACCATCAGATCTTGTGAGACTTACTCACTATCTTGAGAATAACACAGAAAAGACCTGCCCGCATGATTCAATAACCTCCCACTGGGTCCCTCCCCTAACACGTGGGAATTATGGGGGCCACATGATGAGATTTGGGTGAAGACACAGAAAAATCATATCACATATATATTCAGGTATTTTAATATTTTCTTATATAGCATGGGATCAAAAGAGAGCTTATTTTCTTTGGCTATAACACATTGTTTTTAAGATACCTCTTACAGTGGAATACCTGATAATTTAAAACAATTTCTGGCCAAAATGGCAGTGACCAAGGAAAAAGCTCAATTAGAATTTCAAGTCTATACACATTTGGAATCCAACCCTGACTTCAAAAACAGTTTTTAAGTAAGTCATTCTGTGAAAACTAAATTATAAATGACACATATGTAAAGATTAATTCTTTAACTATATCATAGCATGCTCCCTGAATGTTAACAGCTCTTATTTGTTTCAGAAGGGACTTCAGGCAACAATTTATATCTTGTGGTTTTCAATCTGGCTTCATTTGTCACTGGGTTCTGAAGCTTCAGGATTAAATTTTGTAGTACTAGTGAACACAGACTCTTTATCAAATGTTCATGACTATTACTCTTTCGGTGTTATGCAAAAAGTAGACAGAAAAATACATAGGACCAAAATATTAGAGTTTTTACTTGCTGTAAAATTCTTCCCGTATTTAAAATACATCGTATAATACCTGTTTTTTCCTTAAAAGAACATTCAGAAAAATGTAGCACTCTTTATGTGCTTTCCAATATGGTGGTCATTAGCCAGACGTGTGAATATTGAATGCTTAGAATATGGCTGTCTAAACTGGTTACGAGTGTAAAACACACACTGGAATTTGAAGATTTAGTATAAAATGAAAATATTTAAAATACATCATAACAAACTTTGTATTGATTACATGCTGAAATTGTAATATTTTGATATATTTGGCTAAGTAAGATGCATTGCTAGTTAATATTGCCCATTTCTTTTTACTTGTTTAAAAACATAGCTACTAAAAAATTTATAATTCTAAGTGTGCTTTGCTTCTGTGACTCGCGTATTTTTGTCAGACACTGCTGTTTTAGATGTTAAGTTAGTTATTCCAATTGTAGGAAAATATAGGGAACCATGTTTGGATTCTTAAATATTAAGTGTGAGGTCAGTGTTTCCTGACTAGCGAAGCCACTCCTGCTTGGTCCTTCTCTTCTTCCTGAGTCTGGTGTTTCAGTGCAGGTATCTTTCTTGTAAAGAGAGTGAAAAATAGGTGTAATACATTTAAGAAAATGATTAGAATGTCATTGAATGACATCAAAAGAAGTGAATAAAATTGGAAAAGAAGAGTGGGCAGCATATTAATTCTGTCATCAATAGCTATGTTCTTTGTCCTTTTTCAGGGAATCTCTAGAACATGTCCTTTGAAAATGAGAAAGATAGCCTGTTTATTCACCAGATAAAGATTACATGTGGTCTTTAGCAAGAAATATGAACTCAGGAGGATGACAGATTTTAACCTTAATTTGAATGGAAGGGAAGCATTGTGTAAGAAGGATTAAATAATGTGACTTCACACTGTCTTCATACTACATAATAACTGAAAATTGATTGGCAATATAGCATTTATTATTTTATTGCAATACTGTTATTAGAACACGGGAAAGTGGTTATCCAAATGCCCATGCTTTCTAAGGAGGAAACCAAAGGTCTGATGTCTGGATATGAGTTCAGACTATCTTCCCACTAAGAGTAAAAACTTCTCGATTTCATGAAGGACAGGCTGGAGAAAGGCAAAAAAAAGACCACCTATAAAATGGATACAGAGAGAGGAGATTGAATCGTAAAGTCTCTAAGCCTTTGTCCAATTATAAGATTTTTTCTCTTGTTTCGAGACTTTATTAAAGTTCTATGATCTACACTCATTGTGTAAAATTGATAAAGGTTAATATTATTACCATCTAATCTATTGAATATTATTTTATTTAAACTGATATACCAAAGGAAATCATGAGCTTTGTGTTAGCAAAAGGGAAAGATTTTCAATATTCTCTTACTGCTTATAAATAACTGTTTTATCAAACACCAGGGCCTGTCGGGGGGTGGGGAACAAGGGGAGGGAGAGCATTAGGACAAATACCTAATGCATGTGGAGATTAAAACCTAGATGATGGGTTGATAGGTGCAGCAAACCACCATGGCACATATATACCTACGTAACAAACCTGCATATTCTGCACATGTATCCCAGAACTTAAAGTAAAATAAAAAATAATTAAAAAGAAGTTCTTAATTATCTCCAGGGAGAGAGAGACATAATTGTGAGGTTCATAAAGAAGCAAATTAAAAATGATCATACTTTGTTTCCCAAATGGATCTTTGCTTGTTTTTGGAGCAAGGATAAGAGGTTGCTTATACACCTAGTTTTGCAAAAGGTTGAATACTTTAGCCATCTTACCATTTCAACATTGCTGATATTCTATATCCCGAGCCAGGGAAAAGAGATTCTGTCTAAGCAAGCAAATCCGAACACTAAAATACCTTAGTTAAAATGAAAAGCAGGAGCTACTCTGGGTTTCTTTACAAAATGCAATTTTTCGTTCACAAATAAACTCATTGGTGCTAATCTTGTAAACAGTGGTAACTACGGCACCTAAATAAAAATGGCACTTTATTCATTAGCACCATGGAGGGTTTATAGGAGATCACTTTGAAAGATATACTTAGGAAGACAACTTGGGGATTCTGTATAACTCTCTTAAAAGAACTCAAAATGCTCTCAGATGGTAGTGGAAATTAAGCTTTTTCTGCATGACTTCAGGTGAATTAGGAAGAAGAAAAAATGTTGAAGGAGAAGGAAATTTTGTTCAAGTTTACCAAAGAGCTTCCCAACAAATAGAGATTATAGTGAAATTGGTGACATTTGGAAGCCCTAAAAGTTCAGCTATGAAATAAAGTATAAAGCAGAGGACTGAAAATTGTTATAAAGTATGCTAGAGTGGAATTTCAGCCTCAGGTAGAAATTAGGTATGATGCTAGGCAAGCTGACCTTCAAAGACCCTTCAATGTTAAATTCTATGAAAAGCAATGATTGATTTGTGTTAGTTTTCTAAAAAGAAACTTTCAGTATCTGTGCTGCATTAAGTATTGCAAGTCCAAATGAAATGCATTATTATTTAAAATTTTTGACCATTTTAATACAATTCATTGTGCTCTCTTTCACATCCCTCTTTAGTGCAGTGAAGAACATGCTTATTAGTATGGATCCTCATGTTCCAGAAGAGTCCGTTTTCTGAGTGGTAAATCAAGCATGTCGGTGTCTCTGTAGCAATCCCAAATACAACATAGCCTGGTAGCTGGTGGTACTGCTGGCACTGCTTGTCTCTAGCTTGACCTTATTAAAACATTGATCAGCAATGGCCTCATGTAGCTTATTTGCACACAGCTGCCTCACAGTAGATATCATTTGTTTTGCGCCCTAGTGGTTTTGCCCAATGAGTAGTTTAAAAGACACTAAACTTAAAATCCTCACAGCACTGCAAACATGGGAATTTGTCTGTAGTTTCTTACTCAGTTGGAATGACAAAAGGTTAGGCGAAAAGAGAAGGTGAATATTATTTACTTCAGTGGTTCTAAACTCTGAAAATAATTACCAGAGTCTGGACCCCCTACTTAGGGATTCTGATGTAATTTATCTACAGTGGGTACTGGGCTCTGGTATTTTTTGACAGCTCCCCAGGTAATTCTAATGTGAAGCCAAGGTTGGGAAAAACTAGTCTTTTCTAATCATTTTCTTATGATACTTTATTTTATTTTTTAAATTGATACATAATGATTAGGCATGTTTATGGAGTACATAGTGATGTTTTAATACATATGTAAAGATCAGATTGGTGTAATTAGCAGAACCATCATCTCAAACATTTATCATTTCTTTATGTTGGGAATATTCAATATCCCAACAGTTAGGGAACTGTTGTATCTTCTCTTTTTTTTTTTTTTTTTTTTTTTTGAGACTGAGTCTTGCTCTGTCGCCCAGGCTGGAGTGCAGTGGCCGGATCTCAGCTCACTGCAAGCTCCGCCTCCCGGGTTCACGCCATTCTCCTGCCTCAGCCTCCCGAGTAGCTGGGACTACAGGCGCCCGCCACCTCGCCCGGCTATTTTTTTGTATTTTTTAGTAGAGACGGGGTTTCACCGTGTTAGCCGGGATCGTCTCTCGATCTCCTGACCTCGTGATCCGCCCGTCTCGGCCTCCCAAAGTGCTGAGATTACAGGCTTGAGCCACCGCGCCCGGCCGTATCTTCTCTTTTAAAATCAAATTTAAACACCTTATAAATAATGGAAAGAACTTCTTTATTCCAACAATTGAATCATTGAGCCAATATAAATTTCTAGAGAGACATTTTGAATTGGATCTTTTCGGAAGAGATAGGGAAACAGTCTTCCTCAGGAAGCACTGTCACCCCTCTCTCTAAGGTAACATGACAGTCTGAGTGATGAGTGTTTCCTTGAAGTAAGAGTACTAAAGGTACAAGGAAAAGACTGCTTTTTCCTGTCTTCAAGCCTTTGCACCTACCATGCTATCAGACTGGCATGTTCTTTTCTCACTTTAGATTGGAGAATGCCCATTCATTTTTAAAAATCCCATGCCACTATCATCATCCCTAAAGTCTTTCTTAATGTCTCCCAGGAAGTATTAGCTGCTCCCCTCATCTGCATACGCAGTTCATATCTCTCCTATTGGACATATTCCCAGTTATACAATTTATTTACTCACACATGAAAATCTGAACTCTTCAAAGCTAGACACCCCATCTAGGACTAACCTATTGGTGTGTTTTCTAGTATAGTTAATGACATGTATTATGCACTCAAGAAAAGTTTATTAAAATAAAATAAATAATTGGGTTGGTGCGTGAATGAGTGAGTGTAAGTGAAGTTGCAAATATTCTTGCTGTCACTAGAGAAGCTGAAACAGATTGATTGAATAAACATAAAAACCGTAGGTTTCTGCCCTGAACCATTAAATACAAAGTATACAAAGAATGTCCCAAGAATCCTCCTTTGATATACAATAAAAACATCTAACATCTTAGGCCCTGGTATCAAAGACTGTATAAATAAGCACGGTGAAGGACCCTCATGAACTGGTTATGTCACCCTATTTCCTAGCAAAATGCTGTGGAAGATGACATTTTAGCAGTTGTGATAATAAGACTTTATTTTTCAAAGTTCCCAATAATGTAAACTGAGTTACGAAAGTCTGGAATCCAGAAACAAATGACCTACAGTCTTCTGGTTGGTTTTCTAACTGTGAATTTAACAGTATCTGGAACCTGTTTCCTATACATTGACTATGACTTTGGACTTCCTAAGGAACCAAACTGTATTTGTACTCTTATCCTGGTTGCGTTTCCAACCCTTAAAATCTCGACTCCTAAGAAAAATTATTTAAGTCCTTGTCCAATAGATCCAATCAACTACTACACCTACAATATAAAGAAGATAAGAAGCTGTCATCCAGGTGTTCACTAGCAAATCTGGTCACCTCTCAGGTTGTAGTCATGTGACATCTATCATTTATTTCTTGCGTGCTCCAGCTTCCTTTCCTCTGGGTAAGTGAAACCCAAAATCCATATCAACCACTTATGCTGCCCCAAGGTCCCAGGAACCCCTAGCTTTAGTTCTATCTGTCTAAAATACTATTATGAACATATGATTTAATTTGTATTCCCTCAAGTCCTTTAAAAACTTAGGTTATAACCAGAATAGAACAATTTTTAAAATTAACATTGGGTAGAAGAATCAGTTTCTTTTTTTCCTTTTGATATGTTTGTTTCTTAAATTTAAAAGTAGGAAATGTCTAAATGCGTTCAAATAAATGAATGATCAAAGCCAAAATCAGAAGCAGGTTTTATAGTTTATCGAAGGTAGTTTTGCATAAAATAATCCATAAAGAACATCCAGTATGTTTTCTCTGAGTCCTCTGAAATGAACAGGTGCTTTCCTATTTAGTTAGAACTCTCACTACTGAACATTATAATAACGTTTGGGAAAGATCAGAATTAACAATAAGTCAGTGAGTTACCCAAAATTGAGTCAGTGCTTTTCTTCAGAGAGTAATATGTTGTGAACAAAAATTGAGGTATGATTAAACAGAATTAGATATTCATACTCCTCAATATTATTTACATTTTAGGTTTCACTCAAGTTTTTCTTAGCCTTTGTTAGCAAAAACAGAATTTGCTTCCAATAGTGCTAATGAAGTGTTGTCAATGAAGGAATTATTTACAGAGTTGTAATCAAGGTAAGGGACAAAGCAAGGGTTGATGCGATGCCAAGAAGCTAATGACAGTGGGAAGCCTACATCTGAAAAAGTGAAAGTGCAGAAAGTAAAACAGAGTTACTGGGGCAGGAGCTGATGCAGAAGAGAAGGGCCGCTCAGTGGAGCTATGGAAATGGAAGTCACCAGCTGTTCTGCTCTACTAAAAAAAATAAAGAAATGAGGAAGACAAGAAAAGGAAAAAAAGGAGGCAGTTCAGAGATAGAGGGGGATACAGAAGAAATAGCTATGGTCTTCCTCTCTTTTGCCCTCCAGTTTCTTGCTGGTGTTTACTGTTAGCCAAATGAAAGCCAAGTGGAGCTTCCTCCTTAGCCCGTTTACCAGTAGAGTTCTCATTGACTCTTTTTCTCAGGGCTTATTGTTTTCCTGGACTCTGAAGTCTAATTTTTCCTGATACCTCTATGGAACCTTAGGGTTGCAGTGTGTTTTACTGAATTCTTGGACACTGCACTTTGTTCTCCTATCTTTATTAGAATGTTACACCTTATGTTTTAACTTGAGTGCCAACTCTTAACTATTAGTAGCATTTACTAAAAAATATTCTGAATGAGCTTTATGTCTTTGGTATTTCTTGCCAACTCAGAGGTTAAAAAGAAAAAAAATGTTTCAGAAACTTTTACAATCTTTTCCCCTAAACTATATTATTGCTTTTCTCATTTTATAACTCTGCAACATGAATTTGGCTATAAAATAAAAATTTCGTTACTTTTAAATAATAAATAGAAAATTAATATTTTCTTATTCTTGCTATTTAAACGTTTCCGTATACTTCTTTAGATTTCTGTGTCGAGCTTCTTCTTTCAAGATTTTAAATCAAAGCCCAGAATTTGCTTAGAGGTAGATTTATAAATAATGTATTAAATTATTTTTTTAAATATCAAAGAAATCTCTTGTGGTATTACTAATGAAATTGGAATTAAAGATTGATGTTAACTAAGAACTAGTTATTAATTCATCCATTCATTCATTCATGGAGCTAAATATTTATTGAGTAGCTATTACCATATGTCGTTGAATTTAAGTTGCCATCAATTTTAAGTAGTATCCTGATTTCAGAAACATTAAAATGTAAAAAAATGCATACTTTAGAATTAATGAATAATACGTGTGGTAGGTGTATTTCAATTTAGAATAACTTATGGTTGGGAAATAGTTTATGATCTAGAATTGATTACCAAAGGCAAGCAAAACAAAACAAAACCAGATTACTGGAGTTTCAGTTGTCATTTTTATATGTTGCTTTTCTTTTTTCAATAAGTCTGTTTATGTCTTGAATGCGGGAACTGTATTATACTTCTTTGACATTCTCTGGGTGTGATTGTAAAATGTAATCATAGAATATTAGTTATGGAGGAGACTTTGGTGATCATTTAGTCATCTAGTCCAACTTCCTCATTTATAGAAGAAGGGATCAGAGAAGGGCTAACTTGCCCTGATTGCCTAGCTAGTTAGTAGCAGAGTGAATGAACACTGAAATTCAGTTCTCAAATTATTTTTCCAGTGTTTTAATCTATTATTATACAATGTAAGTTTTAAGAGTAGATAGCAATGAATATACATACACATATTGTATGTTTACCAAGGTCATAATTAACTCCAATATTAGTCCTCCACTTAGGTACTAGGGTTTTACTTTAACTTTAGTACAAAAAGGCTTAGTGATGTCTTTTGTCACCTTTAGATATATACATGTGTTAGTAGTAGGTTTTACTTTAGCAAAACTTCATCCATTTCCTGTTATATTAAATGGCTCATTCAGTCTTCTTTTGGGTGCTTTTGTTCTTCTTTCTAGTAACAAAAATTATAATTTAGAAAAATATATAATTTTATGTATTTGTATATTTAAAAATAGAATATGTATCATTTGATCTTTCATTATTCAATCTTTATCAAGCACTTAATTTTTAATTTCTGTGATGAGTGTTTCCATATAATTTATGTAATTTTGTTGTACTTAGTAATGAGATAGTCCCTACCCGCAACCTCCTCCATCCCCTACATTACCTAAATTAACTAGTACACATTTTTTAGTCATGTAGATGCAGAAAAAGCTTGCCCTGAAGCTTTGCAGATTTGGTGAGTAGTATTTATTATGCAAATTTCCTAAGTGTTCAAGGAGAAGTTATTTTCCAGCATTTCCAGTAGGAAATGATTGGTAGTATTCCTGTTGAGTACACAAAGCTGATTTTGCCTTTGAATTTAACTACCACACTTTAGCACCGCTTTATTGAAATGTTAATGCAGATGTGATGTGTCAACATTTAGAAAAACGTAAATAAAATTGGAAAGTTCCAGGTGAATTTATACGTTCCTTAAAAGCTGCAGAATACAATTACTTTTTGACTTTCTTCGTTCTGGCTTAAAAGTTATAGTTTCATGTTCATTTCTGCTTTTCAACGCCTTGTATCTTATGTCTCATTTACCCTTCGCACTAATCTCCTGAAGGCAGAGCACATGAAGCCTATTATTTAAGAATGTTGGCTTTTTAGTTTCAAAGGTTTGAATATGAATCTTGGCTCAGACTTCTAACTAGCTATGTGATTTTAGGTATGCTACTTGATCTTCTTAGACTTAGTTCTCATATATGTAGAATATTAAAAAGATTAAAACCTCACAAGATTATTCTGAAAATTTCGCAGGAAAAGTAATATAATCTTTTTTGGTTCAGGGCACAGTTTTACATACATTTAAGCTGATTTTTTTTTATTTTGTAATATTCACACAACAAAATGTAGATTGTTGAAGCTAAGAAACCTATAAGACACAGCAACCAAAAGTCAGTGCCTTGGGGGAGCTATATGTATAATTGTTCTTGTTTCCCCAAAAGCCAGGAAGACAATACAACTTGGAGAACTATTCCTGAAGGAATAGCACAGAGCAGAAATACAATTCAAAACCAGTGAAGCTATTCCCAGGGATACAGAGAAAGAGTCTGCAAGCATTTTGCAAAGCAGGCATTGAAAGAGAACTCAAACAAATTTACAAGAAAAAAACAAACAACCCCATGAAAAAGTGGGCAAAGGATATGAACAGACATTTCTCAAAAGAAGACATTCATACAGCCAACAGACACATGAAAAAATGCTCATCATCACTGGCCATCAGAGAAATGCAAATCAAAACCACAATGAGATACCATCTCACACCAGTTAGAATGGCAATCATTAAAAAGTCAGGAAACAACAGGTGCTGGAGAGGATGTGGAGAAATAGGAACACTTTTACACTGTTGGTGGGATTGTAAACTAGTTCAACCATTATGGAAAACAGTATGGCGATTCCTCAAGGATCTAGAACTAGATGTAACATATGACCCAGCCATCCCATTACTGGGTATATACCCAAAGGATTATAAATTATGCTGCTATAAAGACACATGCACACGTATGTTTATTGCAGCACTATTCACAATAGCAAAGACTTGGAATCAACCCAAATGTCCATCAGTGACAGATTGGATTAAGAAAATGTGGCACATATACACCATGGAATACTATGCAGCCATCAAAAAGGATGAGTTTGAGTCCTTTGTAGGGACATGGATGCAGCTGGAAACCATCATTCTTAGCAAACTATCACAAGAACAGAAAACCAAACACCGCATGTTCTCACTCATAGGTGGGAACTGAACAATGAGATCACTTGGACTCAGGAAGGGGAACATCACACACCAGGGCCTATCATGGGGGGGGGGGGAGGGATTGCATTGGGAGTTATACCTGATGTAAATGACGAGTTGATGGGTGCAGCACAGCAACATGGCACAAGTATACATATGTAACAAACCTGCACGTTATGCACATGTACCCTACAACTTAAAGTATAATAATAATAAATAAATTTAAAAAATAAATAAATAAAAGAAAGAGAAAAACCTTCCTTGGAGAGTTGTGTAGCAGATATTAGAATTAAGCAATAGCTAGAAATATAGAAACAGAACTGATGAAGAATTGATAAGATTTTGAGAGCAATGACATCATATTTTTAAAATACAAATTGCAGTGAACCCCTACCCCTTTAAAATTTATATTTTAACGTTCCTGAATTTGGAATTGATTAATGTCCTGTCTTCCCTCATCAAGTTGATTTTCTATCTTATAATGAAGTCATAATCCTGGATTAGGGTAATAAAATAATACATGCTTTGCTTTATTAACTAATACACTTTGAACAATTGCAGATGAAAATATAGAAAGTTCTTCTCATTTAAATATAATCACTCATACAAACACACTTTTATATAAGGCCATTACAATATAGACAGAAGTGGGATATAGAATATAATGAGACACTGAAGAAGAGTAATCTGGGATCATGGAAAAGGAAGATCGAAATGAGATCATTTTTCATTGCTTTGATCAATTCCTTAATTCCACAACTACAAATCTGTTATTTATGGTTTGTAACAGGTAGATGTTCAGTTCACTCTTTGGTTAACTGTAGGTAAATTTCACCTCACAGTGTGGCTAAATCACTTTGAATTGAATTTTTTGTTGTCTTCATAAAGTCCTGAATTAGAAGAATTCCATTCTTCTATGAGACATAGGTACTAAATAAAGCTTTAAATTGCAAGAAGAATTATTTGACAAAGAGAACAGGCTGTGGCCATTCTAAGAATGGTTTCCAGATAAGCCTATTTCTGTTCGGTAACTGTGTTAACACCCTGCTGTGTCCTTACGTGGTCCTCTATTGTGTATTTTAACCTGGGCATTGAAGTGCGTCAGCAAAGTCTGACCAATAGCTCCAATTGACTTTTCCAATCATGTTCCCATTATTGAGTCTTTGACATCCATGGAAAGCATTTCTTTCTCTGAGCATCCTCTGTTCCTTTTTGCCTCTTATTATGCCACTCATAAAGCTTTGTTTATTTTGAAATACCCTCCTTAGCTTATCTCTGTATGGTGAAATCCTAACCAAACTTCAAAGTAAATCTCAAATTGTCACTATCCAGTAAGAGGAATTATCATAATCTTAATTTCTTTTTTTCAGCTCTTCCAGAGCATATGATTATACTTCTGCCTTTATCATTTTCTACAGTTAGTTTTGCATTATACTATTTTCTAGATTTACGACTCTAATTATCCACAATTCTGTCTTTTCCAGTAGAGGTCACACATTTATTGAGCACATACTATATTTGGACATTAGCAGTGTAGAAATGAAATGGCCATATTCCTTGCTCTCTCAGATCTCAAGTCTACTGAGGACATAGAAAGGATAATCTCTAAAATGGAATATTGGTACCATTGTAGGTAATAACAGGGTGTCATGGGGCTAGGTAATAATGAGGGCCTGGGTCAGGAAAAACTTCCTGGAGGAAATGAAAACTCTGTAAATTGGCCCTTCATTGTATCTCTCACTGAAACCATTTTGGGTGGAATTATGTTTCCTGTGAAGCCTTAACTTATATTTATGATTACAAAAAATAAGATTTACTCCTTTTTGATTGTTTGTGTAAAGCTCTGTTATAATATTGCTACCTTGCTTCCTTATATTAACATGTATGTGCATGTGTATGCATGTGCATGTGTGTACTATGTAGTTTTGTGTTTGTTCATTGAGGGGGACTTTGAAATCTTGATCAGGGTAGACACAGTGTTTCTTTACACTTGTTACTCTGAAATTATCTGTTTCATGTTCGTACATTTTTACAAGGCTCTGAATTCTTTTTGGGCAAGTGCCACCACCTCCTCATCATAGCCACAGGTGGTCAGCTCATATAGGGCAGGCACCCTGTAAATGTGTTGAGCTAGATTGATTAATGTGTCTATATGCATTTTTTTCCCTCAGGAGAAAAAGGTCTGTTGAAATCTTTAGTTGGAATATGTGAATATTCTTGTTACTATATATAGTCTGTAACTACATGGAGGAAAGGCTTTGAGGGTGGAAGAGACATTTGCAAGCTGGAGAAAAAAGAATGTGTCAGTATATGAGGGAATGGTAGAGGGAAAAGTAGATGGAGTGGGAAGCTGGGGGCGGTGAAAGGTGGTAAAGTGAGACACTAAGTGACAATAAACCATTTAAAAATAATTCGTCCTAAAGTTCTGGCCATTCTGAATTCATCTTTGCTGAGAAATTTTACATTTTTGGCTCACCTTTTGGGAAGGTAGAGATTTAGGCTAGGGAAAAAGTAGACAAGTACAAGTTTCCATGGAAACAATTACCATAAAATATCGACCAACAAAGATATTAGGAAGCAGGAAAGGAAAGAGATAGTTGCCATGGAAACATGGACAATCAGAGACATGTACTTGAAGTGATTCCTTCTTATTTATTTTAGCTAAATACCTGATTAAAATTGTAATACTTTAGTTTGTAGTTTAGTTTTAAATATTCATAAAGATTTGTTTAAGAACATGTTTTTCTATCTTGGTAAGTTATAAATTCACAGGAATTCAGGGAATATCCTTTTGTTTTGATTGGATATGACATCATTTTATTGATTACAAAATCCATTTAAAATATGACATTTAATATATAAGCTATGAAAGTATTATTTTATAAACATGACTTTTAAAAATTTACTCTTTCTTCAGAGTAAATGATGTTAATTTTTCTTAATGAAGGTTAACATTTTTCTTGATGAAGTTTAAATCATTGCTTTTAATTTGCATTGACTAGCATAAATTAATAATATTAGGAGTAGGGCATTCCAAGCACTTTGATACAATAAAAGTAGGCTCACTTTTTCTCCAAACAATTTTGTGTGACTTAAATTTTGAGATCCTTTTTAGGTTTACAATTTTATTTTGGTTATTTTGGCTGTCTACTTACTATATAAACATGAATGAGGTACTATTAAAGGCAATATATCTGTAGTGGATAATTATATAAAGATTAGATGATTCAAAAAATGTCCCATCTATATATAAATGCAACTCAGAGAAATTTGGATTAATAAAGCAGAATATTAATCTCCAATGTTGGTTATAAATTTGTAGGATTCAGTTTTAAAGTTCCCTTTGAAGAGTACTTTGGGAATATATTCTGAAATGATTTCTTATGTTTTCATTGCTGTAACACTGAAATGTGAGGAGCTTACAGAGAATACATCATTTTCTACCAGATACTGATATACCTTAAGTGTCAACTTAAATTGAATTACCATTTTTGAGAATTATTTTCCCCTCCTAGCTGTCACCTCTTGTCATCTTCTTAGGTATTCAGAGTTCAGCTTTCTAAAAGAGGAGCATGCAGACCTCTTGTGGACAGCTTCCCTGTTATGACTGATCTTTTGTATCTTAAAAAGTAGGTTACAAGAAAAACTTCTTTAGATGCTATAAGACTATGTGTTATCGATAACCTTTGCAAAATAAAGCATGTTGATTTTTCAGGCTCTGTAGGCAACGAAAAAGCCCTCTTCTTTTCTTAAGGTCATACAACTTTATAGGTAGGAGGAACTCAGAGGTTAATTTGTCCAACTCTTAAATTTTAAAGGGGAAAAATTTGAGGTACAAAGATCCTAGGTGACATGCTAAAGGCCATGTCTCCTGTTTGTCAGTTTAGTGTTCTCTTTATAGCACCAGTATATATCCAAGACATGGTTTGGCTATGTTTTACCTACACCTTTGTCTCTCTTAATCTACCCCTAAGCCACCACACATAGATATACACACATAAATTGCTCACTATGCACAGGAAGCTTTAAGCCAAATAATTCACTGCATGCTTCTCCTATAAAGAAAATTCTGAAGGTCCATGAATACTATGTAGGCTGCTTAAGAAATAATGAGCAAGCAGTGAAGGAAAAGAGTGGTGTCCTTATTTCCAAATAGAATTAACCTTCCCCTCCAAAAGACATACATCCAAATCACTATCAAGTGTAAAAGACAGAGCTGATTTCCAGAATCATTTATTTTGGACTTTCCTTCTCTTTTCTTAGTGCTAACATTTTTTATCCATGTTGCTAATGTTTTTTCAAATGTGTGGATATTTCCTTATAATTTCTCTGAGAGAAATTCTACTACTAAAATGGTTTTACCAATTTTAGTTTGCAGACTTAACATTTCTGGGGGAAAGGGGTGCAAGCAGCTAGGTAGCTCTCCAGACTACTAACAAGCTGGAGAGTGGAGTTTTCCTTGTTAAAGAGTGACCATGACTGTTTTGAGAATCTTGGTGCCTATACAATGCAGCCTTTCAAAATGGTCCCCACATGGCCAACTCACTAGGATTCTCTGTCTTTCCATTCTAGTTTAGTTATTAAATTACACAGAATTATTCAGGTATTTAGTCCTGAATACCTGCTCTGTTCTAGATAACCTGCTAGGTTCTAGGAACATCAAGGCAAATCATATATGGTTCTTGTCCTTGAAGTTTTTCAGTCTAGTGGGGATGAAAGTGGAACAAATAGAAAATAAACTTTAATACATTGCCATAATAGAAATGGAATCTCAGAGCAAAGACCCCTAATGCACGTCTGTGGAAACTGTAGGATTGATGAAGGTGGAGGTGAAGTAAACAAACAAAATTTAAACAGCAAACAAAAAATATCCCACTTCTCTAACACAAATTGTATTCAGCCTTTAGCCTTTTTTTTTTTTTTTTTTTTACATTTAACCAGTTCCTTATAGAAAAACATTTGCCATTGTACAGTGATTTGACAATGCCCTTGCTGTGGTTTGATGGCCGAGCCTGCCGGATCTTGTGATTCTCTGGGACAGGGATTGTGTTCTGCAGTGTCTGGTATGAATTGGTGTGTCCAACAGATTGAACCTTTCCATGGCACATCTACGCACCTTTCTTTACAATGTCACCTAGTACTTAAGAGTAGTCTGTGGGATTAGGCAGATCTGTGTTTGATTTGAAGCTTTGCCACAAACTGTCTACCTTATCTTGGGCAATGAGACTTTATTTCTTCAAACCTATTTCATGTTATTATGGTGAGAATTCAATGAGGCAGTGTTGGCAAAAGTTTTAGAAGAGTACCTAGACAAGAAAGTCTCAATAATATGTCAAGTGCTTTATGATGACATGCATGACTATGGAAGGGATGGGGAAACTAGGTGCTAGCAGTCTTAGGACCCCAGCTCTGTACAACCAGCTCATATCACCCTCCTCCACTCTCTCTGCTCCCACCTCCCTTTCCTTTCTTGGCATGTGGTGATGAAACTGTGTCTCCCCCTTGTGCTTTTTGAAAAAAAAAAAATTGCAGCCAACTCCAAGTTTTAGTTGGCAACAAATCTGATAGTAAACCAGATAACATGCTTCTCTCCAAAGCAAATATAAACTGTATCAATAGAAATGTAGTTTTCGGAACTCTGGAAATTCTTCTCTGGCACCCTTGTGGACCATATTTGAACACTTAGCCTAGTTTCAGATGCCACCTCTGAGGACATTAACAAACAAGAAAGAATCCTAGGAAGGGTGTGTGTATTACTTAATGGTATGAAAACCATATCATAGAAGAAAAAAGGTCAAATACATAAAGATAATAGTGTGGAAAGGAGTAGACCCAGGGTACACGAGAGCTAAATTTAATAAAGATAGGGCTTTAATGTCGAGTGCAGTGTTCCTTGGGAACCTCAAGGCTGGAATCCCTCAGCCATTGCTTATACATTTTTGAGCACTGTAATTCAGTAGATGGATAGCACCTGATCTTCAGGCAGGCCGTCTTACCCATTTCAGGCTCACTACCTGTGTCCGAGAAGGTTGTGGAGATGTGATTGCTCATGGATGTATCCTTGGAAGGGGGACTGGAAGACCTTTGGTTTAATGAATTCATGGGCACATTTATAATGGTGAGCATATCCAAATGTTTTCTTGGTCAGAAAAGTTTAAGTATTAATAACACCTTCCTTTTGTGAGGAATTGTCAGGTCATGTTTCATTTTGCTCAGTAATTATTTTATGTCCTTTCTAATAGTGCTGATTAAGCCATTCATTTATTCAAGAAAAGCTTACTGAACAAAGATACTTGGACAAAAGAGAACAAAGCCCTTGCTCGTTGAAAACCTAAGTCCTATGAGTAATGCCTTTATTTAGATTGTACTAATATTACACATAACAATGTTTACCATTTTAACTATTTTGAAATTTACAGCTCAGTCACTTTTAGTACATTCATACTATTTTGCAACCATCACTACCATCTGGTTTCAGAATATTTTGATCATGACAAAAATAAATTCTGTACCCATTGAACCAGTTGCTCCTCATTTTCCCCTCCCCCAGTCCTTGGTTGCACTAATCTGCTTTCTATTTATGTCTATATGAATTTGCTTAAGCTGGGTGTTCATATGAATGAAATCATATAATATGTGGCCTTTGTGTTTGTCTTCTTCCACTCAGCATAATGTTTTCAAGGTTCATCTATGGTGTAGTATATATCAGTACTTCATTGCTTTCTACGGCTGAATAATATTTCATGTCATGGATTCACCACCTTTTGTGTATCTGTTTGTCTGTTGATGGACATTCGAGTTGTTTTCAGCTTTTGGCTATTGTGAATAGTTGTGATATAGAGCAGGTGAGTCCCCAATTGGGTCTTAGCTCAGGAGGGTTTTTGACTCTGCCCAGGAAATAATTCAAGGGTGAGTTGGTGGTGTTAGACAGCAATTTTTATCGAAGTGGCAGTGCACGGCAGCAGCACATTGTTTCTTGCAGAGGAGGGCTACTCTATAGGCACTGTGCCCAGAGTAGCCCTGCTCTTCAAGGAACAGTACCTCTGCTGCTGCTATACACTGCCACTTCAATAAAAATTGCTGTCTACCACCACCAGCTCACCTTTGAATTATTTCCTGAGCAAAGCCAAAAACTCTCCCAGGCTAAGCCCCAATTTTGGGGTTCACCTGTCCTACATCAGCTGGGCTATGAACATTTTTGTACGAGTTTTTGTTTGAACAGCTGCTTCAAATTGTATTGGATGTATGCTGGGAGCGTTATTATTGTTGGGTCATATGGTAATTCTATGTTAAACTTATTAAGGACCTATTTTTTTTTTAAGTGAGATTTCCAGGTTTTATATTTACTGCTTTACATGCAGTTTGTGGAATTAGAAAAGGTTCTCAGGACCTTTGTTCCCTCTTTTTAAGAGATTTAACAATATTCTCTTTGACACAAAAATTTTTAAAAATCCAATTATAATACTGACCAAAATTATAAACCTGTGAATAAATTTTTAGGAAAGATCTTATCTAGAAGGGGCTTTCTGTGTGTCCTACGTATCATTCCCACTTCACAAGGAGTTGTACAATTGGAGCCCTGGCCTTGCTGCCTCAAGTTGGTCTCTGGCACCATACAATGGGAAGAAGACCTCTGGGCTTTCTGAGGTAAACCTTGGCTCATGCTCATATTCACTAAGCAGAAATGTTCTTTCCGATTTTTAGGTTTTTCAGGAGAAACTGAATATCTAAATTTTTATATGATTATCTTCTATTTTTTTTTCTACCAGAAATCATTTGATTTTTTAAAAGATCTAATAAACATGGCCATAGAACAGTATCTATAAATTATAAGGGATGGTTTTACAGAACAGAAAATTTTATAATGTTGATTTGATGCAAGCAATTTAGCAGATTGGTTCAAATTTGTCATCTGTACTTTCTAGTTTTAGTGGTTCTCAAATGTATACTCTTTTTTTTTTCTTTTTTATTATACTTTAAGTTCTAGGGTACATGTGCACAACGTGCAGGTTTGTTACATATGTACACATGTGCCATGTTGGTGTGCTGCACCCATTAACTCGTCATTTACATTAGGTATATCTCCTAATGCTATCATCCCCCTTCCCCCTACCCCACAACAGACCCTGGTGTGTGATGTTCCCCTTCCTGTGTCCAAGTGTTCTCATTGTTCAGTTCCCACCTATGAGTGAGAACATGCGGTGTTTAGTTTTCTGTTCTTGCGATAGTTTGCTGAGAATGATGGTTTCCAGCTGCATCCATGTCTCTACAAAGGACACGAACTCATCCTTTTTTATGGCTGCATAGTATTCCATGGTGTATATGAGCCACATTTTCTTAATCCAGTCTGTCTTTGATGGACATTTGGGTTGGTTCCAAGTTTTTGCTATTGTGAATAGTGCCACAATAAACATGCGCGTGCGTGTGTCTTTATAGCAGCATGATTTATAATCCTTTGGGTATATACCCAATAATCGAATGGCTGGGTCAAATGGTATTTCTAGTTCTAGATCCTTGAGGAATTGCCACACTGTCTTCCACAATTGTTGAACTAGTTTACAGTCCCACCAACAGTGTAAAAGTGTTCCTGTTTCTCCACATCCTCTCCAGCACCTGTTGTTTCCTGACTTTTTAATGATCGCCATTCCAACTGGTGTGACATGGTATCTCATTGTGGTTTTGATTTGCATTTCTCTGATGGCTAGTGATGATGAGCATTTTTTCATGTGTCTGTTGACTGCATAATATGTTTTTAATGCCAGCAACTCATTCACATTTAACAAAACAAAACAAAACAAAACACCATGGGCCAAGCAAAACAAGTCTGGAAGCTAAATTTGACTTGCAGGCCATTGATTTACTACTGCTTTCTTTTTCTTTTTCTTTTTTTTCTTCTAACTTTTGTTCTAGGTTCAGAGGGTACGTGTGCAGGTTTGTTACCTGGGTATACTGCATGACAGTGAAGTTTGGCGTGTGAATGAATCCATCTCTCAAGTAGCAATATATAGTTTTCAGCCAATAGGCAGTTTTCAGCCCTTGTGCCCCACCCCTTCTTATATTTCCCAGTATCTGTTTTTCTCATCTTTGTGTCCATGTGTACTTGATGTTTAGCTTCCACCTGTAAGTGAGAACATGTAGTATTTGGTTTTCTGTTTCTACATTAGTTTGCTTAGAAAAATGGCCTCCAGCTGCATCCATTTGCTGCAAAGCACATGATTTCATTCTTTTTGATGGCTGCATAATTTTCCATCTGTATATGTAGCACATGTTCTTTAATTCAGAGTTGATGGGCCCCTGGGTTGATTCAGTGTCTTTGTGAATAATGCAGTGATGAACATATGAGTGCATGTGTCTTTTTGGTAGAACAGTTTATTTTCCTTTGGGTATATACTCAGTTATGGAATTGCTGGATTTAATGGTAGTTCAACTTTTAGTTCTTTGAGAAATCTCCAAACTGATCTGCACAGTGACTGGACTAATTTACATCCCCACCATTGGTGTATGAGTTCCCGTTTCTCTGCAGCCTTGACAGCATCTGTTGTTTTTAGACTTTTTAACAAAGACCATTCTGACCAGTGTGAAATGGTATCTCATTGTGGTTTTGATTTGCACATCTCTGATAATTAGTAATGATGAGCGTTTTTTCATATGTTTGTTGGGTACTTGTATTTCTTCTTTGGGAAGTTCATGTTCTTTGCCTACTTTTTAATGGGGTTACTTGTTTTTTGCATGTTGATTTGTTTAAATTTTTTATAGATTCTGGATATTTGGCCTTTGTCAGATGCATAGTTTTCAGACACTTTCCCCCTCTGTAAGCTGTCGGTTGACTCCCTTGATAGTTTCTCTTGGTGGCAGAATATCTTTAGTTTAATTAGGTCTTACTTGTTAATTTTTGTTTTTGTTGGATTTTATTTTGAGGACTTAGCTGTAAATTCTTTGCCAAGGCCAATATTGAGAAGAGTATTTCCTAGGTTTTCTTTTAGGATTTTTATAGTGTGAGGTCTAACACTTAAGTCTTTAATCCATCTTGAGTAAATATTTATGTATGATGATTGGTGGGGTTCAGTTTCATTCTTCTGGGTCTGATTGCTTTTTTTTTATGAGCATACCACCACTCAGATGGTTACAAGACAATAATAGCTAATGCATTTATGCTAAATACTATGTTCTAGGCACTAATGTAAACATTTAATATGTGTTAATTTAATTCTTATGACAATTCAGTGAGGTAGGTGTAATTTTATTGCCATTATTCCCATAGCACACTTTTCAGAGTACTTTGGTTATTTATTTATGAACTTGATTTCCTTTATATATTGAAAGTTCTTTGTGGGCATGAACCATGTTTTACTTACATTTATGACCTCAGAACTGAGTCCAGTGCCTAGGATATGTGGATATTCCCTAAATTTTGGTTAAGTGAATGAATGAATGGCATCCTATCCTGACTATAATTCTGGTCTGCCCTGCAATAGTGAGAATGCTCACTAACATTTCAGGCTTTCTGTGTGTTTGGGACAGTGCCAGGTACTTCTGAGAGATATTAGTTTATTATTAAAGGCCACGTTGTGAAGAACTTGGGTTCTCAGTCTCTAGGAATAAATAGACTTCCTGATTCAAATCTTGCCTTTACCAACTCTTGTTTGTGTGATCTTGGTCAAATAACATAACTCTATGTACTTTATTTTTCATATCTTCAGATGGTAACAATGATGTAATAATAGTCATACCCAACCTCTCCAAATGATCATCACATCCTCTGTACACTGTTCTAAGCAATTTGTAAAAATTATTTCTTGCAATGATAGCCAGTTCGTGGATTTTGTGAGAGGTAAATGAGCTAATTCATGTAAAGCATTTATAATTTGCTTGACACATAGTAAGCACTGAGAACAGTTGGTTCTCTGTATTATATCCATTTTACGAAAGAGAAAATTGCGTAGTAGAGATATTGAGTCCCTTTTTTTAAGGTTGCATGGCTAGTAAACTACAGAATTGAAATTGAGACTACTTGCTACCTGGTTTAAGCCTTTTTCTTTTTTTTGTTTTTCAAGACAGAGTTTTGCTCTGCCGCCCAGGCTGGAGTGCAGTGGTGCGATCTCAGCTTACTGCAACCTCCACTTTCATGGTTCAAGCAATTTCCCTGCCTCAGCCTCCCGAGTAGCTGGGACTACAGGCACATGCCACCACACCTGGCTAATTATTATTATTATTATTTGTATTTTTAGTAGAGACGGGGTTTCACCATGTTGGCCAGACTGGTCTTGAACGTCCTGACCTCAGGCAATCCTCCTACCTCCACCTCCCAAAGTGCCGAGATTACAGGTGTGACCCACCAAGCCCAGCCTAAAGCCTCTTTCTTTAATCACCATGCTGTGCAGCCTATCTCCTAATATACACTTTCCCCTTTTCTCCACCTATATAGCATGTGCTTAATCTCTAGACTAGAGACAAAATTGGTTATTTCTCCCTACTCCAACCTGTTCTAGTGTTTACTGGGCAATTCATCTTTTAAAAAATTGTGACAGCTCCCTCATTATCACTATCATAAATTGTACTTTAAATCTGCTCGTAGATCTTAGATCTTATCTTTTCATTTTTTCTGTGTTGCAGCCTAGCGCAGGACCTCATATGAAAAGCGCATAATACGTGAGAGGTTCTCGCAAGTAGGAAGAACTACTTTATCACCTTCATCAAAGAACACTCCTGTTCTCTTGAGGTGTGAGTCACTTACAGTTTTGGACGGATGGGCATAAGGGAGAGAAAGAGACTCAATCTAACCCCCACAATCCACTCATCAATTCCCTTATTTATTCAGGAAATACATGTAGATATAATGAATAAACCCTGATGATTAAAAAATGGGATGGATTTTGCCACCAGATAGCCTGCACATCTTTCTCTTATAGTGTATATTGATTCTCTTAAAACAGAATTAAAAATGAAAATCTATGCTCTGAACACACTCTCTCACTGTCTTGGTTTCTGTCTCTCTCTGCTTCTGTTTTTTTTTTTTTTTTCCTCTCTCTCTCTCTTGGTCTCAATTTCATTCAATGCTTTTTTATTTTCAGTGGACCCTGGGGGTGTGAACAGGTATTTCTAGTTAAAATATAACTATTTATAGTTAAAAACTCCTGCTGATTGGGTCACAGTTACACTAGTGCCCTATTTGGTGACTTAAGGGAGCTTGAGGATTTGGACCCTTTATCTCTGTCATTTTGTATACCTGGCAACCTACAGGTTACATGTGAAATATGCCACATGAACCTGCCAGTGCTTTAAATTCCCAGCAGATATTCTGCAGAGTAGTAGCACATCGTTTTTGTAGTACATCTGTAACACCATGTAATGCCACTCACCAAATTCCAGCAAATTAAAGAAACTTTGAAGAATTCACCACAAACTGATTAGAGAAAGAGAGTTATTTAGAGAAAAGATTAAAGGAGCTAATTAATTAGCACAGCTTGACAGAGTGGGGGCTAAAGGGAGAGCTAATGGCTGTTCGAAATTATTTGAAGATACTAAATGTCGAGGAGGAAAAAATATTTTGTATAATGCAACAAAGTGCTATTAAGAGCAATGAGGCAGAACTGAGAATGAAAGTATTAAAATGAAGTATGTGAGAACTCTACTAAAAATATAATTTGTTAAATTGTGAAGTAGTCTTTCCAATTATGAGGTAGAAGAGCAAAGAAATAAAAATAAGCATATAAATATATACTAACACGCTTTAATGAAAATAATTTTAATACTTGTTGGACAGTTTAAATGGTCTGCTATTTTTAACGTTTATTAATTTCAAATTTGAGCAATTATTTCATCCCAACAAAGGCCCGTTCTGTCCTCAAGTATTTCTATATGTCCTGAAAAACACTAGGTCTCTAACTCTATAAAAGAGGCTGAGAATACCAATATTTTTAAAATTATTCATTAGGATTTTGTTTCATTGGCACATCTCTGAGAATAATGGGAGCTATTGACCAGACTGACATTTCTGTGGTTTTGTGCCATGGTGTTTTCCTTTCCCAAGTGAGAAAGTTTTTCCAGTTCATACAGAAAAATTGTGTCAAAGTGTTACCAACCAAATTCCACAAATCACCGTGACACTACCGATAGAACATGTCTGTAATATAAGTTGTTGAAAACTGAGCAAATAAGATGCTTTGACAAAACCGGTCAGTCTAAGAATATTGTTATCTTTTTAGCAAGCGAAAAGACAGTTTTATAACTTGAATTATAGTATTGGGGAAAAAAAAGGGAAAAGAAGAGGCTTCATTACATAAGTAAAATTCAAAACATAATTATTGAAAACATTGGCAAAGGTTTTAATGTTTGGATGTTATTGCAGAAATAGTCTGAGTTTATAATAAAAATGATAGGAAGTCTTTAGAAAACAAAGTGGGAAAAGCATGTCTTCACCAGTGTGTCCCCCCAGGTGCTGAGGGGCCCCATCTTAGAGGCAACATCAAGGTGTCACCATGTGTTACAGGTACACTCTGGCCTTCTTATCCCCTATTAAAGTGTCGGAGATTTTTATTTTGAAATTTTAAATGTATTTTTCTTTTCTTATTTTTCTTCTTTGTTAACTTTTATTTTAGAATCATGGGTCCATGTGCAGGATTGTTACAGGGGTATATTGTATAATGCTGAGGTTTGGGGTATGACTGGACCATCATCCTGGTTTTCAGCACAGTACCCAATAGGTAGTTTTCAGCCCTTGCTCCTAACCCTCTCTCCACAACTAGTAGGCTCCAGTGTCTGTTGTTCCCATCTCTATGTCCATGTGTATCCCATATTTAGCTCCCACTTGTAAGTGAGAACATGTCATATAAATGAGAAAGAGATCTCCCATCTTCTATTTGGCCCTTAGTCCAGAACTTCTAAAACATTCTTCCATTTTTTGTGATCTTACTGACTCACAGCTATTGCATCTTTTACAGAGCTTTCTCCATGGTCTTTTGCTCTATGTGAGGAAATTCAATTGTAGTCTCTTATTTCTTGCTCTTCCTCCATAAAAATTGCTGTTTAGTCATAAGAGAGAAAGCATCTAACATTGGCATTAATTGAGATTAATTTGCCTACCGCATATCTCTCGTCTGTTATCAACATTCTCCATTTCATTCAAAAGCTTCAGTGCTAGGTCCTCTTCACTTGAATGTTAAGTCCCACTAGGCTTTGACTGAGAATCTTCCATAGATGATATTCCATGTCCCAAACGTTCTGAGGTCCACACTTTCCACATAAAAGTTCAACAAAATTCACCTTATAAAAGAAATTTAGTGAAAGTAAATCTTTTTGAAGTAATGTTTAAAAAATCTTCTTGAAATATATATTCTAATAGTCATCCATCTGTACTAATTTCTGAAGTAGAATAAAGTGTATATAATAAATAATTCAGGGATAAAGAAAATTCTATGTATGGAATTAGCAATTCAATTCTATATCGTTGATGATTCCAAAGGAAATTTCATTTTTTGTCAGGAACCCTGGTAGCAATGTGAACTAGTAGAAAGTGTCCAAGCTTTAGTGGTAGTACTGGAGAGATGTGGTCAGTTAGTGTCGTAACAGTTTGCTCTGCCTGACAGGTGGATATATAAAAGCCCATCTTTTCTTTACTATGAAACATTATACCTGGGAATGAAAAGTAAAACTCTCTCTCTCTCTCTCCCTCTCTCTATCCCTCTGTGTGTGTGTGTGTGTGTGTGTGTGTGCGTGTGTGTGTGTGTGTATGTAGCTACAAATACTCTGCATTTGCATAAACACCACTTTGCCCATTAAAATGGCATGTACTCATTTCACAAGTCATCCAGTCTAATATGTCATCAGATTCCTGGAAAGGAAACTTTTAGTAAACTCCTCTTTGGATGGACTAATATATTTTATACAGCCTTATAACACAAAAGGAGAGTTGGAAGTACATATGCAGAAAGAAATAAGAAAATAAAATCAGAGGAGCATTAAAACAAGGGAATATGATAGCATTCACTCCCATTCCCCAAATCCCAGCATTGATTATCCCGTGTCCTCATTGCATACTTCATCAGGTGGTACTTTGCAGTCTTCTTTTACTAGTGTCTTTTATCTTATTTTGCTTTTCACATCTACTGCCCTCTGTTGCCTGAGAACAAGGAGCCTCCTTTGTTCTCTCTGGGCACCTTGCTTATCCATAGTAGGAGAGCATTTTAAACCTAAGTGAATATCTACCTGTGGAATTGATATGAAGATTAAATGCTTATGAAGTACAAGGTATGGAAAAGTTATCTGGTTTCCATTACTTCTGTTTCTCTTTTGACAAGACTTTCTCTTTTTCCAGGACCCATTCCCATTTCCTTGAGTAAGTGTATAGGCTCTGGCATCAGAAGACATGGGTTTGAATCTTGGCTCTGTCATTTGCTAGTTAAGTATCCTTGGGTAAATTGCCTCAATGTGTTGTGCCTCATTTTGTCAGTTTTAAATGGAGATAGTAATAGTATCTACTGTATAGGAATTTTGATAGGATCGAAATAATATATATACAGTGCTTATAAAGTGCTCAATAGAAAGGCTCAATAAATAAATATTTGTGATAGTCATTAATATTATATATTATATATTGATTTGTTTTCCAAGAACAAAATTTAATTCATTATTCATTGATGAAATTTGCTTAAAAACATTTTTAGTATCATCTAGATTTGAAATACTATGCTAGGCATCTGTGAACAAGACAGAAATGGTGTTTTTTCCGTATGAGCTCAAAATCTAGTGGGAGATAAAGACAAACAGGAGGTAATGGGTAGGACAATTACTATGATTAGGCTTGACCTTTGACTCCTTCATTCCTCCTACATAGCCAGTCACAAAATCCTCTCCAAAGAAAGAAATATTTTCTTCAAAGTATTTCAAAGTCTCTCCTTTACAGTCTTCTGCTGCCTCCCTCATCCTGCAGTTTGTTGTTGCTTTGTGTCTATTACCACAATAGCCTTCTAGTTAGCGTCCATGCCTATAGTATTTTCTCCTTCATTCTCTGCCTGCATGGCCACATTCACCTTCTTTAAACACTGCTTTCATCATGTCACTGCCCTGTTTAGTAACTTTAAATAGCTCGCTTGTTCCTCCTCTGTCAAGTCCAAAGCTATCTGCTAACTTATAAGACCACCCACCATCAGTCCCCAGCCTAACTATATAATCATTTTTTCCACTTCTCCTCACAGTATAGCAGGCATTCTAGTGAGCATGAAACCTGCATGCCGGGGACACTTAATCCTACCTCCAGACTTATCACTATTGTCATAGAAATGACTAAACTTTGAGTGCTTAAAGGGTGCTAGGTATTGTAATAGCTGTTTTTCACAGTTTATCTTTAATTTTTATAAAACCAAGATTCTTCGTTGACGTTATTATCCTGATTTACAAATGAGGAAAAGTATTCTGAGAAGTTCAGGAATCCAGGATCCAAATCCATGTCTGTTTCATCTCAAATTCCTCCTCCTTTTCACTGTACCTCCATTCCATGCTGCTCATTTGACCCAGAATGTTTTTCTGCTCATTCTACCAACACAAAAACCTTAAATTATCTCCATAACCTAAGTGCTGGTTTAAGTTCTGTTTTGGAAAATCGTTAACTCTTTGGAAAATCTCTAACTCTCCCTTCACTATTTTCCTTCATTATTAAACTCCTGAAATGCTAACAACCATCAATATCACCTTGTTCCTAACCTTTACACTTGTATTGTGTGGTATTATTCTGTATGTGCCAGTCTTCTTTCCTCAGCTACATTGTAGGTATATTAAGCATGAGCACTCTGTGTTATGTCATACTCTCTCAGGTGAGTTGCAGTTTTTCTGAACATGAGGTGTATACATAATACATGCTTGTTGATAGGATTTTTTGTCATCCTCAGCCATTGAGTTATCTCATTTTCTTGGGTCCATGTGGTCAGTACAGAAAGGGTAAATCTTAATTCAATTTAAAAAATTAGACCACTTACAAGAGAGATAGAAAATATAACAAGAGAGTACATGTTGGGGTGAAAGAAAATAGAAAAATAAAAGTGGGGACAATGTTGCTGGGAATGTGACTTAAAACATACAATATAATGCTGGAGGTGGGTCTTGTTTCCTACCAGTCAAAGGTGAAAGACAGGAGCCTTCTCTCTTACAAAATTTATTGTTCAGAAGACAAAATGCAAATCAATTGCTCACAAGCAGTAAATCTATATTTGGTATCAAGACCAGACAGAAATTTCTCCCCATGCGTTCTCATTAGGAGGAAATTGAGTAAAGCAGTGAACACCCTTGCAAACATTATTACAGTAGTTACAATAAAGAGCTTCATAGGAATCTTTCTTATAATGACCCTCAGTCTAGCCAATGACATCATAGCAACAAAGTGAAATACATTAAGAACAATTCCTCAGGTGGGGACCAGAGCAAACTCTGGTTTAGACCCCAAGAAACTCATCTAGTAGAAGGACTGAGGGATCAACCCTCAAAGAAGTTGCTGTTCCAAATTGATGCTTTAGGGGTCTGGAGGCTCAGGTATGGAAGTGAAGATCAGATATGGTAGGTCTGGGCTGTTTTTAGTCTTTTTTCATGTATGTGATAGTATCTTCATTCTACTTGGTGATCTGTCTAGGTTCTGGTAGAAATTTAGGCTGTGGCTAGCACTACAGTGGAAGGGATTCTCCCTCCTGGGAATAAGGCAGAGTCCCAAGCATTGGGCTGAAATTACAGACACAGTTCTTATTTTGGTTGGAAACAGAGGTACTGATCAAGAAACCAAAGTGAACAGCCAGTCACATGCATAGAGTTAAGGCAGGGATGGTGGGGGATGTGGCATTAGCTTGATGAACTTAGGGATGTGCTGGTTTACTCATTAGGATGCACCAAGTATCAGGATTAGTAAGGATGCAGCTGGAAATATACCTATGTAAGGCTTTGATCTCATTGACTCAGCAGTGATCCCCAGTGTGTAGAATGGAATCGCCTGGGGATGCTTGTCAGCATGCACATCCCTGTGCCCTACCCAGGACCTCCTGAGTCAATGTCTTTGTGGGCAGCTGTGGGTTTAACAACCTCCCCAAGTGCTTCTCATGTAAACTAAAATTTGAGAACCATTGAATTAGGGAGTAAGAGGATGAACCTACAGGTTTGAGATATAAGTATCTGTTCTTAGGCTGACTTGAAGCTAACATTGGACACAGCAATTTTAGTGGGACTTAGAGGAATAGACACCATTAAATTTTTCATAAAGCATTGAATGATGAAATGACTTGAAACAAGTCATTGAATTAAAAATGGAATTTTTATGACAGAAGTGCAGGCAGGAAAATTTAAATGTCCTCTTAATAATGAGAGAAGGTGCACATTTAATGAATGGAGAAGTTTTAACAGGAGCTAGCAGCACACCCTGCATTTACCTTCATGGGAAGTAGCTCTCAGAGCACCTGAGAAGTTTTATTTTGGGAGAAGGGAGATCTAGAGGGCCCTACATGCAGCTAGGGAAGTAATTACTTGACAGCTGATGAAAACAAAATGATAGGTTGCTGTAAGAAGCAGAGTGGCTGGATACTCTGACTCTAGAATGTTTCCCTGGTTCTGAATACATTATAACTGTGCCAGCACGAAGATCCAGGGCATGCAGTACATATTTCCCTTGGTCTTGACAGGTTATGGGGAATCATGACAAGCTTTGCCTCTGTTAGACTAAAAATAGGTGTTTTGACTGCAAGTTTGCGCAGCTGTCTTTGATGATGAGGAGCTCATCCTACGCTTCTGCTTGTTGTGTTATTGTTTCATTTGTTTGTTGTTGTTATTTTAAGTAGAGAAAGAAAAGAATTGGGGAAAAGGTTTGAACCAAAGCAATCAGACAACTTCAGTAATAAAATGCTACCCAGGTTTTTGCAACAGGAAACCTGAGCAATCCTACTGCTAATGCTGTTCTCGCTATAGGGATTCATCGAGCCTATTTTATCAGCTCAGTGGGGTTCAGTGTCTCTCCACTCCGATGGGAAAAAAGCAGAATTATCACCAGGTAATGACAAACACCCCATCCCATGTTTATAGGGTGTTTTATTAAAAGCATGTTGCTTTGGCCTCATATACCAATTGCAATATGTGAGTGTAAGATGCTAGAATAGCTCTCAAGGGAAACACTTTCCTTTGTGCTAATTTAAAATTCCTCGAAGAGCATGCAGTCAGGTGTGATGTTAATATTTTGAATCCTTACTACCTGAGATTTTCATAAAGGAGATGGTAGGTGGAGTAAAGGGTCAGCTGAGTTTTGGAGCCACCTGGCCAGGGCTGGCAGTTTACTATGATTTGCTTTCAGAACTATTTTTTACATTTCTGATATCCCACACTCTTTTATTTTATGTCATAATCATTAGGGGATTCAAATGAGTGTTCCTATTATGATTAGGTAAATAACATTTTACTTATTATTCCTGTTTATAACCACATTTTACTTGGTATAAATTAATTTTCTATTATGCCAGTGGAATTTTCACATTTGACTCTTTGTTTCTGCAAAGCTTAACTCAATGTTGATTTTTGCGGACTCCACCATTAGTTCCATCCAATTAGCATTTTATTCTCCAGCTCATCTTTATCCTAATTCTTTCAAAACTTTAGGGCCCATATTAAGTTCTAGGACAATTAATTCCTACCACAGTGTGTAGTTGACTAGAGGAGGTACACTTGTAAAGAAATAACACCAATACAGTGTGACAACGATAATAATAGAGGTGTTTAAAGAGAGAAGTTTAATTGAGAAGAGTGATATTTCGGTTAGATCTTAAAGGACTGGGTGGAAATTCACCAGACTTTGAAGAGAAAGGTGCTTATGCCTCGGAGAGAAACCTGCATGTACAAGGGCATGGAGTTATGGAAGAACAGAGTGCTTGGCATGTTCAGAGACTACTGGATAAGTCTGCACCTGTTCTTTATACTCACATATTGCAATGAAGGTTTACAGTCAAAAGATAAAGTCAGAAATGTAGGACTAAAATTGTGAAATTCCTTATGCTCTATACAGTTGGGCTTGGCCATTTTCCTTTGGGTATTGAAAGGGCAGTCAATGGCAAGTAGGCCAGTATTTTTAAAAGCATATTAAAAAAGATTACTCTGGCAGAAGTAGGCAAAATGATTTGGAGCAGTCCAGACTAGAGGCAGGGAGGTCAGTTAAGAGTTTATGGCAATAATTCTGAGACTAGCTGAGGAACCACAGCTTGGGCTGAGGTTGTTGGAATGGAGGAACGTTGCTAAGTAAAGGTTAAATGAACTTGGTGATTGCCTGTTTGAAGCAGAGAAGAGGAGTGGGAAGGACACCGTGAATTTAAAGATTCTAACTTAGGGAACTGGCTGGTGCTATGTCAACTCAGACAAGGCATCTGTGAGGAGAGGGCTATTTATTTATTTATTTATTAAAGACAGGAAGTTAGTAAGTCAGTTTTAGGATGATGAGATCCAAGAACCTCTGGGTATCCAACTGGAGATGTCTAGTGTTTAGTCAGATAAAGAAGCCTGGGGCTCAGGAGGAAAGTCTAGACAGGAGACATGGATTTGGGAGCGTGGGGACTAATTATTGGTCTGCTGGAATCATGACTTTACAATGCTGTTAATATAACCTATTCATACAGCTGCATTACATAGATGTCTCATTTACAGATTCTATTCTAATAATTCTTAAATATTTTTACATTTTCTGCTACTGTGTCAGATCTACCCTATGCTATACTTGTATTTTTGCACTTTTTTTTTAGCCTAAGTGAAGCAGAAGCCTCTTAATTTATCTTTTTTCAATGTCATACTATTGAATATTCAACAAGGTAAAATGGTCAGAACTTGGACTTCAGAGCCTGGTAGTCATTGGGGCTTTTTTTCCTCATCTCCTGGAAACAATACAATTATATCCCTCCTCTTCCCCCATCTCCAAGTAAGATTTAGCTAGCTTTTAGCTCTTGAAATGTGAGTAGACAGATCATGTCATTTCTAGGGAGAAGCTTTAAGCATTAGTTTGTCATTCATCACATCCTTTTTTTCTGCCTTTGTAGCCTTGGAGATATAAGCCCTATCAATAAGAGTTCCAAAGTGACTGTATTGAGCAGAGTTCTCCATATGACCCACATTAGACAGAAGAATGAGAAATAAAATGGACTGCATTGAGCCACTGAGATTGACATTGTTGTTATGAAAGCATAAGCTAGCCAGTCTGGCTGGTAAAGAGGTAACTAGACATGGGCTCAAGTCCTGGCTTTGTCACTAATTGACTAACTGTAAGAAAGTTACACAACTTCTTAGAGCTCCAGTGTCTTCATTTTTGGAAATAATGATACTGAATTTGCCAAAACTCTGTGAGAATTAGAGACAAGGTATACAAAGTACCTTGTAAAAAACAGCCATCCACTACATACCAGCTATTATTACAGTCTCCATCCATCATTTTGGATAGTTACTCAATTTTAGTGTTTTGATTTTGTAGTACCTTACAGTGGCTATCCCTCTCAGATTTGTGTTGTGTTCAGATTTCTTGAAAATGTAATCTCCATGTTTATCTGAGAAACTGTTAAAAAATAAAAATAAAAATAATGAAAGCAAGATAGGGCCAAGGACAGGACAGGGTGGTCATGCCAACATAGATCTTCTCACAGACACTGCATTTATTAATGGCTGTCTTTAGATAAAGTTGTAAAATTAATTCTCCTTGCAATGGCCCCAAACTCCTCATCTTTTTTCCTGAGGATACAGAGGTTTTTTCATAGGCACCCTATAAAAGAACTGCTTAGCCAGTCACCTTGCTAAGACTGCATATGATATAATCACATCAATTTCTTAAACATTTGAAAACTGTTTGTTTTGTGGTATGTTGGCTTTTTGTCTCAAACAGCTGATTGTTCTGTGTATTACGAAGTACCCAAATCATTTCTGAGCCATTATCTTCTACACCAAAACTTCTGTCATTATGCTATTATAGAGTTATTTTTCTATCATGATCTGATTGCCTGCTTATACTATCCACCTTATTTAAAATTCTACACTGGTCACACAAGATTTTATCCATTTGTATATAAACTAAAGTTCAAAATCTACTTATGGAAAATAGGAGTATGCCCTTGATCTATGTAGATGACAGACTCAACTCTTAGAAAAAAGAATAAGGGATGATAGGAATTACATCTTGTAACTTCATTTTGAAAAACAAAACTTGGTTGGTATCATGGAAGACATAGGAATTTCAGGACAGAGTGACCTTAGCTAATACACAGATAACAAAACTGTAGAAAGACAAGGGTATTAATAAGGCAAATGTATTTGTAGAATAGTAGAAAGAAAGGATTACCTTCAGAGGTAGGCTTGATGTAAAAGGAAGTATCACTTCTTATGATGGTCAATATAAAGCTATAAAGCCTATTTCTTCCAGGGGTGATATAGCTAGAAATACACTTTGATTCTAAATAGGTTTAGTTAGGTTTATGAATACATCGATAATGTGCCATTGAGGGCAGGACAGGTCATAGGAACATACATATGATATTTGAGGGGAACTTTGGGTGGCCTATCACCTCATACTCTTAAGAGAGGACTTATGTTGTATGGTTCAGCAGCTTGACCAATTTGGGGACATTCCTTTGTTCTTGTAAGTGTTATGATAGTCAAATTACTCAGAGGAACAAATAGTTACAAGCTCCCTGAGGTCTTAGATGACAAAATCATATATATATATATATGTATATGTATATTTGTGTGTGTATGTATGTATATAGACACTGACATTACTCATAATTAAAAAACATCTTAACGTTTTTGGGAAAGAGGTACAGACTTCTTTTACTCTGTATGAAGGAAACTAGAGAATTTTGAAAGTCATAGGTCTGAAAATGTTTAGTTACAAGTGTGTTTTCTTTAAAATCTATCCTTCAGTTGAGATGACAGTAGCTGTCACCACACCCCTTTCCCTAGGTAGCCAAATTAATAGGGAAAAGAAAAAATGTGTTCATTGGAGTAGAGGCTCACACACTATCACAGTGCCCTTGACAGCACCCTGTTGTGGCCCCCGTTCCACCTATGTGATGGCCTTTCAGACATGACAAACAGTGTTTCTAGTTTCTTTAGGTGAAAAGACTTAACTGCCAATTAACAAGACATCCCAGGTTTAAAAAAAAAGTGACTGTAACTTCGTAATTTTATTTTCCTAGCATCTGTTCTATTCAAGCCAAGCCTACTGCGGTGATCTTCATCAAGACAATGCAGGGGTTTCCTAGCAACCAAGTTTCCTGTGGTTTCCTTGGTTATATGTAATGACATAAGTCTTATGGGCAACTTCACCAAAACACAGAAGAAAGCCCTCCTAAAGAATGAAATTCAAAAAAAAAAATCAGGTTACTGCTCACTGAGTGTCTCTGTTTAAAATGGAGAAATTTATCTTTGTGAGCGTTAATGACACAATAAATGATTATGTAGCGATTGCAAAGTAAAATCACATGGTTATACGATTTCTTTCATTGTTTTTGTTATATGCCTGATCCTAATTTGATTTCTGAAATCAGGATCCTTTTTCCATCTCTTCTAATTGCCACATACTTAGATATATCCAGCAGATGAAAACTAGACACTTAAAAAATTACATGAGAGGTCATTTATTAAAATAGCAGAGTTGTAGTTGCTCAAGAGTAGGAACCAATAATACTGCCTGTTTGCACTAACAAAGTATATTTAGGAAGTTTGTTTGGCAATATTAAGGGTTATTGGTGGAGACCATTAAATAACTGTTAATGTATACTGATCTGTAAATTTTCCATGCAACATGACCGACATTAACTACTTTTATGTACTTAATTGTTTTTTCCTTCTATAGTCACAAAGGCAAATTATATTGGGTAACTACTCTTTGTTGATATATCTAAAATCCATAATATGTCGACCAAAGAAAGAAATATAAATTTACACAATTAAGAGTAAAATTTGTGTAACATCGGCTATTCATCCTTGCATTTTCAGTGCCTATCATAGAAGGTGGCTTGTGATAAATATGAAAGATTGGATTAATGAATGACCAGAGCCCAATAACTCCTTTGGTTTTTCCAGTGGAAATCGGAATTTAATATGGGGATCCCCAGATTAAAGTAATGCACACTTAGAAAAAGAGAAAAATATAATTAATACATCAGAAATTTTTGAGTTAGAGCATAGTATGTCCTCACTTGTTGATAGGTTCTTGGAAACTGTGACTTTAAGTGAACTGACATAATGAATAGTAGAACTAATTTTACCATAGGTTAATTGGTACGAGCAAGAGTTAAGTTCCTATGGCATACAGTATATACAGTACATTGTTTCACTTAAAGTCACACTTTTCAAGAATCTATCCATGAGGATTTACCATATATATTCCTCTGCATACTATCCATTTATTAATTAAATATTTATTATGGACCTATTAGGTGCCAGGTTCTGTGCCAAGTGTTCAGAGTACAACTGAGAACAAAATTAAATATGATTACAGCCTCAAGAAGCTTGACAATAAAATGATTAGGAATTATAAATTAGCTAAATGAGAATACAAACAAAAGTACAAATGCTGTAAAGACAAGATACTGTAAACACAAGATAGATTAGGCCATAAGTTTAACAAAGAAACCTCTTCTGATTTGGGAGTAGAGTGTCCAGGGATAGCTTCTCAAAGGAAGTAGCATTTAAGCTAAGAGATGAAGGCCTAGGTAAGCATAACTGGGAGAAAGTTGGGTGTAGTTGGGGAACAGCAGAGACAAAAGGATAAGCATGTGCAAAGACTTTAGAGGAACCCAAAGAAGCCAGAGAGACTGGAGTTCTCATTTCAGTCCGTGGGAATTAACCTAGAATAAGAGGAGATTTCAGAGGGCTTCAGGAGGATTCCTATAGGCCATGTTGAGCATTCAGCAGAAGCAATCTAGAAAAAAGTTCGGAAATGTGGTTAATAGTCACAATTTAACTCTGTAGTGTTAAATGTACTTAAAAAACTACCTAAGACCTTGATTTGAAGGTGACAATTTAATTCTGAAGTTACTGAAATAGTTGAGCCCCAGTAGGACTGGGTTTGTGGTATGAATGGGGCATTCGGACAGACTGCTTGTGGACTGGTTGTCCAACCTAGGAGAAGCTGAAGTCCAGCAGCAGTGTCAATTATCCAGGCAGAAGATTGAAGGTCTAAAGCTCAGAGCAGGCAAAAAGCATGGTAATGGAGTGGGGGTGGAGAAAATAGCATTTATTTAAGATGATTTTATTACATATTTGTATATACCTTATTTCATTTAATTCTAAAAACTGCATGATGAGGTGGGTATTAAGAAACTGAGAAATAGAAAGTGTAAAAGCCTACCCTGGATGATACGATACCAGTGAGGCTGGGATTAAAATCCAGGATTTTATTGAGTTCTAAAATTGTGCTTTCTTTTTCAGCGTAATACATTATATTTCCACTCTTCTGTGCAGTAACTTGGGTCAGAGTCTTGATATCAAGATGGACCGTATGTCATGGCTGACCACAGCCAATGAGAGAGGAAGATTTATTCTAATCTTGCTTTCCTGAGGCTTCTAACCAATAAGTTATACTAATCCTAACTTAGTGGAAGCAAATGCCTCCTTTAACTTTATTTAAATAGAAGCACTTATTTGTGTATGTATTTATCCAAGAAACTTTATTGAGTTATCTTTAAAATCACATGCTTAGCAATCATTTTGAAACTGATACATTTGGAGTTTGATGTATTCAATTCTGCAATGAGATGAGGGGGAAAAAAGCATAAGACAACTTATGCCCTTCATATCATTAAGACAAACATGGAAAAGTAGAAGGGACCCAGAGATCGTTTGGGTCCTCGATGTTCTTTCATTCATTCAATCAATTTTTTATTGAACTTCTGCTATATGCCAGGCACAGTTTTATGTGTTGTGGATATTCCATTGAACAAAGTCCTTGATATCATGGGAAATAGACAAAAACACATAATCTAATAAATTATAATTCGTAGGCAGCAAGAAATGATATGAAGAGAAATTGATGAGAACATTAAAAAGTGATCAAGTGAGGCCTCCCTGAGGAAGTGAAATCTTACTAGAGACCAGAAAGAACCTAAGGAGTGATAAATGGAGGAAGACAATTCAAGGCAGAGTGAGGAGAAATCCCAAAGACTGAGACATACAGCATGCTTGGTAGGTTGGAGCAATGACTACACTTCAGATTTTCTGAAAACTTAGTAATTAATGATTTTTCAAGCTAATAAACTGAGTTTACAGTCCTTGTGTAACAGAAGAGACTCAAAGATCTACCATTTACTCAAGGAGCCATGCAGCTGAAACTGTATAAATCCAAATCTGGCCTCATTTAATATGAACAATTGTGTTAAAATCAATTTCTTTTCTGCATTAAGATTTAGTCCTTTAAAGTTTTCAATTAGCAATAACCATGCCTCAGATAAACCTCATTGGCTATGATATTGCTACTGTACAAAGCTGATTTAGT
This sequence comes from Macaca nemestrina, assembly GCF_043159975.1. NCBI lineage: Eukaryota > Metazoa > Chordata > Mammalia > Primates > Cercopithecidae > Macaca > Macaca nemestrina. The sequence continues at coordinate 167,513,818 of NC_092125.1, read as the reverse complement.
CCTTTAAAAACTAAAAGCCACTGTCTTGCCTCACAAACTTTGAAAATCACTTTAGAATTGTTTAAGGCAAAGACATAAACTGGGTTAATTTCAGAGTAAAGATGATTCTCTGTTGTTTGCACAGTATTTTATTAATTCTAGAATCATGGAATATTAGAACTTAAAGTGATCTCTGAATTCATCTAAAGCACCATGATAATAGCTAACATTTATAGAGCCAGCTGCCATTCTAAATGCTTAGCTCATATTAGTATATTTTGTCCTCATAACCTTTGCAGACATAATTATTAAGCCTCTGTTTGTAAATGCGGGAAATTGAGGAATATAGGGGTTAAGTAATTTTCCCAAGGTAACACCACTAGTAAGCAATGAACCCACGCAGTCTGAATCTAAAGTCTTTGCATTTAACCATTGCATATTAGACAGCTGGAAGAACCTGAGACTGACTGGTTAAGTAAAATTTCCAAGATCACACCCTTGGGAAGCAAAGGTGGCATTTCAGCCTTGTCCTGTATGCCCTTAGAATTTGAGTTCTTAATCACTATTCTGTGCTACAAGCATCATCCATCTTGGTGAACATCTAGTTTAAACCCCACTTTGAGAGGTAATACTATTCTGTAGAATGTACATGGACTTTTTGAACTAGAAGAGTCTTTATTTAAATTCAGTTATATACTTGCTATCATAGCTTGCAATCTTGAGCAAATAACTGCTTTAAGTCTCAGTTTGCTATATATAAAATTTAGGTAATCACACTTGCCAAATTACATTGTAGAGAGAAATAAATGATGTATTGTGTCTAACATAGCATTGAGTATGTATGAGGCAGTTGACATATGGCACAATTACTGTAATTCTGGAGAGGAAACTAAGGTGAAAGGAGCTGTGTCACATAGCTAATAGTGGAATACCTGGGATACAAATCAGGTTCCCTGATTGTTATATTTCTTGCATTGAACTACAAAAGGACTAAGTAGTGACAAGATTCACAGAAAAATAACCTGCCAATTTCTCTGCATGTCTGTTGTTATTCCAACTCAGAATCTGTGATATTAATTACCATAGCCAGTTTGCTGAACTCCTAGTGTTAACCATGCTAGTTCTGTGTGATACATGATGTCATGGATTGTTGTGTAATATAATATGTATCACTCTTGCCTTCCAAATTAGATCATAATAATCCCCTCAAAGGGATTTGTTTCTTGTTTGATTGTTTTTGTGCTTCTTCTGTATCCTTGAGCTTCACCTTCAAGTGTGGGAGAAAAGGTCTTTTATGTTAACAAACCCACAAATCAACTACTTTAACTGCTTTTTAAATTTTAAAATATTTTATTTTATACTTTTTGTACTTTTAATCAATACATGGTATTGTAAATGTTCATGGGCTACATAATTATATTTCAATACATATAATGTGTATTGATGAAATCAGGGTAATCAGTATATCCATTATCTCCCTAATTTATCATTGCTTTGTGTTGGGAACATCCAATATTCTCCTTCTAGCTATTTGAAACTGCATATTATTGTTGACTATAGTCATCCTACAGTGCTATAGAACACTTGGACTTATTTCTCCTATCTCGCTATAGTTTGTATCCCTTAACAAATCTGTCCATATACCATTTTCCTTACCCTTCCTAGCCCCTGGTATCCTCTGTTCTATTTTTCACTTCTATGAAGTCAACATTTTCAGCTTCCTCATATGCATGAGAACATGCGGTTTTTAACTTTCTGTTCCTGGGTTTTTTCACTGAAACCGCTTTGTTGAGAGATCATTTATATGCAATAAATAGTATCAACTTTAAATGTACAATTCTATGAGTTTTGACAAATGCATACAGTTGCATAACAACACCACAATTATGACATAGACTACTCTGTCCAAAATGGTTGCCACTAGCCCCTTGTGGCTACTCGTCACTTGAAAAGGGGCTAGTCCTAATTAAATGTGGTATAAGTAAAATAATAATAATAATAATAAAAATATATATACACACACACACACACACACTGCATTTCAAAGGCTTAGTATAAAAGTTTAAAAATCTCATTAATAATTTATGTTGATTATATATTGGCCACTTTTTTATATATCAAGTAAATATATTTAAATTAATCTTACCTTTTTTTAACTTTTAAATATAGATAGTAAAATATTCAAATTACATATGTGACTGGCACTATATTTCTATTGGGCAATGTTTTCATAGAACATTGTGACCACTTCTAAAAACTTATTTCTTGCCACTTTCTAAGCAATCTCCTTCCTGCACCCCAATTCTTGGGGATCGCTGATATTCCCTCTGTCACTATAGTTTTGCCTTTTTTAGAACATCAAATAGTGTGTAGTTTTTCATATCTGGTTTCTTTCATTTAGCGTAATGCTTCTGAGAGTCATCCATGTTTTTATGAATCAGCCGTTTGTTTCTTTATTGTCGAGTAGTATTTATCATGGATATTCCATAATTTGTTTATGTACTTCTCAGTTAATGGACATTTGGGTTGTTTCCAGTTTTTGATTCTTAATAAAGCTGGCATGAACATATGAGTACAAGTTTTGTGTGGACATAGGTTTTCATTTCGATTGGATAAATATATCAGAAGGGGATTACTGGATAGTATAATAAGTATACGTTCAACTTTAGAAGAAACTGCCAAACTCTTTTCCAAAGTGGTTATAATACTTTACGTCTTCACTAGTAATGTATGGGAGTTTACGTTGCTCCACATTTTCAACAGCTTTGTATTGTTAGTCTTATTAAATTGTAGCCATTCAAGTGGATGTCTTTGATATCACATTGTGATGGTTTTCATTTATGTTTTCCTTTACAGCTAATGACGTTGAAGATATTTTTATGTGTTTGTTTGCCTGCCATTCATATTTCTTCCTTGGTGAAATGTGTCAATCAAATCTGTTGTCCATTTTTAAATATTATTTGTCTTCTAATTGAGTTGGAAGGGTAAAGTTATTTATAAACACTGGATATGATAGTTTCTGTTTTTACATCTTCAAATTTACTTATTTTTTCTGCAGTGTTTAATATTATGGCAATACAATGCATTGTAATTTTTCATTGAAGATTTTCTTTAAATTTCCAGTTGGCTCTTTGTTATAGCTTATACTTTTTTCTTCCTTCTATTATTTTATATTATTCTTTCTCTCTATCTTCTTAAACAAATGAAACATATTTGTAGTACTTTTTAAAAAATATCCTTGTCTACAAATTCTATTATATCTGTTATTTTCAGTCTTTTAATTTGTTCATTTTTCTATTGCTTATTGTCCTTATTTTTCTATCTTTTTATTAACTATTGGATTTTTTAGATAATCCATTGTTTGCTGCTGAGTTTTTGTTTTGTTTTGTTTTGTTTTGTTTTTTGTATTTTTAAAAGTGATAGATTTTGTTTTGGCACCCTTGGGATACTTGGAATCAGTTTGATCCTTCTGAAGGTTACTTTCAACCATTATTAGAATTGGCCCAGAGTACCAGTTAGTCTAGGGTTACTACTATGATGATAACTATATGATGATTCTTGGGGATGTGCCGTGTAATCACACTGCTTGATAGAAACATGAATTATGACTAACTCTATGTAAGCTCTGACAGTTGTTCAGAGTGAGGTTCTTTCTTCAGCGTTGGGTAGTTTCCTCTCACACGATTGCATATCAATCTTCAGCCAGACTCAAGGGGATATCTCAGCAGATCCTCAGAGCTCTATATCAGCGCAGCTCCTTCATCTCTGGTACTTGTTCTTGCAATCTCTAGCCATTTGGCCTTCCATAGACTCTGACCTACCCTAACTCAGAACAAATGCCAGTCTCTGTCTGGGTTCCCCGCTCTCTGCACTGCAGCCTAGCAACTGCCTTCAGGCTGTACACTGGACATTCACTGAACTCACCCTGCTTCTTTACCTTTTCTCAGGGATCATGATCCATCATTTCATAGACTTTGTATTTCATTATTCCATCATGGCTGGAAGCATAAGGCCAGATATTTTAACTTTGAAATAAAATATCATCTTTGAAGTCTACAGAGGTTACATATGCAGCCTGAGTTTTTCCTTTCCATTGACAGTTCAAAATATCAGCACTCTGCATGGGTCTTCAAGAGGTTAGTTTTAAATTTTTGCTCCTTAGGTTCCAAGTAAAACCCAGTTAGAAATGTTAACACTTTAACATTCAAGAAAGTCTAAAGACTATAATGAGCATACCTGTTTCTCAATTTGTAAGGCTTCGTTTCTAAATCAAATTAGAGCGTTAAAAAGCAACTTAATTGGAGTACTTTTCTTTAACTCTCCCATAAATGGCTTTGCTCAGCTTTATTTCATTATTGTGCTTTAGCTTTCACTAAAGTCATACAAAAACATCGCACCTTCTGACAACACATGTACACACAAACATAGATACAATGAGAATTGAATTGCCATAACACATTTCCATCACTTCCTACTACTAAATGTAATTCTCAGATCCTTTGTTCCTGGTTTGGTGAAAATCTTGAAAAAATTTTTTAAACAATTTAATTTCATTTTAAGTTCTGGGATACATGTGCAGCATGTGCAGGTGTGTTACATAGGTAAATGTGTGCTGTGGTGGTTTGCTGCACCTATCAACTCATCACCTAGGTATGGCCCCAGTGTATGTTGTTCCCCCGCCCCCATGCCCATGTGTTCTCATGGTTCAGCTCCCACTTATAACTGAGAATATGCCGTGTTTGGTTTTCTGTTCTTGTGTTAATTTGCTGAGGAAAATGGCTTCCAGCTCCATCCATGTTCCTACAAAGGACATGATCTCATTCTTTTGTATGGCTGCATAGTATTTCATGGTGTTTATGTACCACATTTTCTTTATCCAGTCTATCACTGATGGGCATTTGGGTTGATTCCACATCTTTGCTATTGTGAATAGTGCTTCAGTGAACATACACATGCACGTATTGAAGTAATACATTAAAGGATGCCACTTAATGTGTTTTTGGTAGTTTTGATTCTTATTTCAACTTCATTGTTCTAATTCCTTATTCTTTATGTTATTTTGATTTTTAATGGAATAATTACATTTTAAAATGATGAATGAATAAAATTGTTTTTCTATTTTGACAATGCTAGACACATAGTTAATATTCAGTAAACTCTGATAAAATGAAAGTAATTGCTAATAGACTAAGCTAGTGAACATATGCAAGAAATAGATTACTAGTCCATTTACCTCAGTCCCAAGCACATATTGACACCTACGATGTACAGAATGTTGAGGTGGGTGCTCAAAAATAAATTGACTGAGATGTGGTCTTTTCGTCACGGAGCAATCACTTATGAATTTGATTTTGTATTGATTCAGTCAGAATAGATTGCTTTCTCTGCTTGAAATGCTCCCTCTTTCTACAAGTCACCATACTCAGACAGTCTCTCATGTTTCTTACTTCATTCAAGCCCTTCCTTTAATATCACTTCATCAAAGAAGTCTTCCTTGGCCATTTTTCCTAAAATGCAACTACTTGTTTATACTTCATTCCGTCACTCTGTTTTATTTTTCATCATAGCTATTGCCATCACCATATATATGTGTGTGTGTGTATATGTGTGTATATATGTATACATGTGTATATATGTATACATGTGTGTATATAAGTATACGTATGTATATGTGTGTACACGTATGTATATGTATGCACACACGTATGTATATGTATGTATACATATGTGTGTATATTTATGTATACATATGTATACATATATACATACGTATACATATATACACACACATATATATACACACATATATGTACCTTTGAGACAGAGTCTTGCTCTGTTGCCCAGGCTGAAGTGCCGTGGTGGGATCTCGGTTCACTGCAATTTCCCCTCCTGGGTTCAAGCAATTCTCCTGCCTCAGCCTCCCCAGTAACTGTGACTACAGGTGCGCACCACCATGCTAACTAGTTTTTGTATTTTTAGTAGAGATGGGGTTTCTTCATGTTGGCCAGGCTGGTCTCGAACTCCTGACCTCAGGTGATCAGCCCGCCTTGGCCTCCTAAAGTGCTGGGATTACAGGTGTGAGTCACTGTGTCTGGCCTGTGTTCAAATTTTTCTTTCACTTCTAACCTTAATTTCAAAGTAAATTCCATGACGACAGGGATTTGGGCTGATGTGTTCATACAGTGTCCATGAGTCTTAGAACAATGACTAGTACAAGTAAATGCTTAATAAATATTCACTTAATCAATCAATGAATGAATTTAAAAAGCGAATTCTCTGTGATTAATCTAATCATAGATATGTTAAGTTTAGCCTGCATTATTTGTAGTTTGCTAGAATTTCCACTGGCAGCCAGTTGTGTTTGAACTCATGAAAAATACTTTCCAGCTTCACTGTTGTTGTGAGGAGAGTCTTCTATGTGTAGAGGTTAACTGCACATCCCCCAAACAACATTATTGCTGAGTGAAGATGCCTAATGCCTTTACTATTAATTATCTGTGGCTATACGAAACTCTAAGCTTTTGAGTTTTTATCTTTTTATTTTAATAGTTAATTTGAATAGAACCTACTAATTTTATAATCTAAGATCTTTTAGAGTTTTTTGGGTTTTTGTTTTTAAGAAAAAGGTTTCTGCATCATACAAATATTCTCCTTTAAATATGGAATTTCATTATCGTGTTTTCAGGGAGAATGGATGTGTCTACCTAAATATTCTTTATTTTGAAATGTGATGAAAATGTAACTAATACCAGACATACTGAATTCTGTACATCAGAATTTATTATTCTAGCAGCATATGGGAAATACTGAAATTCATTTTGCTGTAAGTATAGCTGGTGAAGTGAGCAGTATTGTTGCGTTTAGAGTCTTTGATGTTTTGGAAAGTTGCCATTAAGGCCTTTTAATCTTACATTTTGGACTTATGAGAAAAATCCCTGGGGCTATTCTAAAATCCTAACAGATGCCTTCTGCTAAAACGCATACAAAATATATCTCTTTTCCTATATTAAACTTTCATATTTATTTAATAAAATAAAGCAAATATCTTTTGTATTAGAAAAAAGCACAAATATAAGGGATCTGCAAGATCCTTTATATCTACTTCTTCAATTCCCAATTGAAAAAACTGAGACTCACTTTCTTGAGTCAGAACAGGACTTTATCAAAGACAGAAAATTAATAACAGGCAGTTCTAGAAACCAGAAACCTACTATTCAATTTACTAATATGCCAAACGTTCAAATACTTTAGATATTGTGCCTTAAATATTGTTACAATAGTAATATTTTCCCATTATGCCAGAGAATAAACCGCAGTCTATTTCTAAGGAAATTAATTATATAAAAGGAAGGATCCTATGGTTCTTTATAGTATTTTTTAAAAATGATCAATTAAAGCTCATTATTAGTACTAAAGTAGAATCACTTTTCTTCCCTAGGAGAACTGAGTTGTAAGAATGCATTGTAAATGTATTTTTAAATTGTTGATTTTATTTAGAATTGGCATCTTTTGCTAAAGAATCACCATGAGTCTTCGCCGAAAGGTTGAAATGAGTTGCTATTGTTGAGCATTGTGGGCTAAGAGAAATCCTGCCTCATGTAAATTTATTTACATTGCTTTATCCCTCTCTGTATCTTCAGGAAGTTCAAGGACCTGTGATAAAACTGATGCTGAATGTATTTCTCCAAAGAGTTGGAACTTTACAATATTGGTTATTTTCCTTTCTTCAGATTTCTTTTTCTTATCCTGCTTCCTACTATATGTCTTAAACTTTTGATATGAGGCCAGCATATGTGCCATTGAAAATGGTCTTAGAGTTTCTCTTTTAGTGAAATTGAATATTCTCTCATACATACTAATAGTGATGTGTATAGACAATAATTTAGCATGATAAAGCTCTAGAAGCAGCCTTGGCTTTTCTAGTGAACATCATGGCAATCTTTTTAAAGTTATTGGTTTAGTATGATATAAAACTCACAGGTATAAAAGAAAGCAAATAAATACAAATAGATAAATAAGGTATTTCCGTAGCATTCAGTTGGTACGACAATCATTATACACAAAAATTTGCTCTAGATATTTCCCCCTGTGCAATCTGTCAGAACATTCTGGGCTTCCATGTGGTCTCTGAGTGAAATTCACTTTTCACTACAAAAATCTTTTTATATTAAATCATATGCTCCATTACTTTCTAGGAAATGGGAAATCATAGCCCACTGTATTGTACAAAAAGCATACCAACTACCTACAAATGAAATTAAGATTGAGAGGCATCATTCATTATTTTCAGTGCACACCTGAACTGAGAAAAGCACATTAATGTTGGGTTGTTGATGTCAACCCATTTTTCCTGTATTTATTAAAAATTGTCATGTACTCTGAGCTTAAAAATTGTTTTGATTTCTTCACTTAAAAAACATTTTCAGCTGTTCACATAATTTAGGAGACAGTAAAAAATACGTACCTTCCCATGAGACTTTCATGGTAAGTCCACCTGGATGACCAAAAATACTTTTTTTTTGTTAGCATTCTTGCTGCAGAAATAATACATTGTTATGCAGATATATTCACTTCAAGGCAAAACACCAAATTATTTTCCAGTGTTTTTCCCCTCAGGAGCTTTCATGATTCTAAACCTTTCACGAGATAGATAAAGCAAATCTTTCTGAAGATAAATTGGATACTGTAAAATCCAAAACTATTCTAAGCTACCAGGTGAATATGATCAGTTTCAGTTGTGTAAGCCTCAACTCAAGACAATAAAAGGTGTTTGCAGCTCTTATTGATATCAAGTATATGTCAATATAAAACGACAGCAACAACAAATCTCAAAACATTGTGATGAGATTAGACTTATTATATTTAATTTGGATTTCTAAAAAAGATACACACTTATTTTTTTAAAAAAATTAAATAGACAAAATTATACATATTTATGGTATACAGCATGATGTTTTGATATATGTATCCATTACCTCGCATACTTATTTCTTTGTAGTGAGAATATTTAAAGTCTACTCTCTTAGCAGTTTTCAAATACACAATACATTGTTATTAAAGAGTCATCAGGCTGTGCAATAGATCTCCTGAACTTACACCTCCTGTTTAACTGAAATTGTGTAAGCCTTTCACCAAGATCTTCCCAATCCCCGTCACCTGCCCACACCAGCCCCTGGTAGCCATCGTTATACTTTCTGCTTCTTTGAGTTTGATTTCTTGTTTTTTTAGATTCATCCACTTCGATTAGAAACTAAAACATAAGACCTGAGACTGTAAAACTCCTAGAAGAAAACATAGGGGAAAAGCTTCTTGATAATGGGCAAAGATTTTCTGGATATGACCCAAAAAGCACAGGAAACAAATGCAAAATTAGACAAATGAGATTGCATCACACTAAAAATCTTCTGCACAGCAAAGGAAACAATCAACAGAGTGAAGAGACAACCTAGGGAATGGGAAAAAATATTTGCAAACCATACATCTAATAAGGGATAATATCCAAAATACATAAGGAACTCAAACAACTCAATAACAAGAAAACAATCCAATTTTTTTAAATGGGCAAAGGACTTGAAAAGACATACAAATGGCCAACATGTTTATGAAAAATGTCCAATGTCACTAATCATCAGGGAAAGGCATGTTCATTTCAGTGTCTTTTATTAATGACATTATGGTATCTATCTATCTATCTATCTATCTATCTATCTATCTATCTGTATCTGTTAGTGTTGATTTTTAATTACAGCATCCAAAATATTCAGTGTCTACTTACAAAGCTGTTTTAAATTATTTTGATTCAACTGACTCATCAAATCAAATGATTTGATATCATTTTCCAATGAAATTAAATTTCTTAATTTCTAGTTTTTGACTGCATGCAAATAAAACTGTTGGCCATATAGAAAGTTCCTGTTCCCACACCGTTGCCCTCATTCCATTATTTGTGTTTTCTACTCAATGTCTTCACTGTAGTATTGGTGGTGGATAGAGAGAGATAAAGTTTGCATTAAGTGAAATAAACAAGTTATTGGAATATCCCTTGCTAATCAATAAGGTAATTAATGAATTATAATTAGGATGTAGAACCTGTGAAACCCTGTTATAAAATGCCATGGTACAGACATATCTAAAATAGACCAACAGATGTTTTGAGAAACTTCTTGAAATTTTCTTTGTTTCTTTAGAGTTTCTTTATCAAATTATAAGTAAGAATACAAATGTAGTTGGTGATGATGAGATAATTCTTTGAGCAAAACAATAGCTCTGTAGGTGAGGTTAAAAAGTTCATATTAATATTGCTAAGAGTTTTTCATATAGAAATAATTTTATTTTTCAGATTTTTGAGAGCTGGAGAGATGAGGATGGGGGAATGAAGGAGCAGTAAGGTTTGCTCAATTGATGACACATTTATGTATAATTTTTTCATGCTTTGGAAACAAATTTTATGAAAAATTGTTCCAAGAAGTTTTAAACACATTACAGATATGAATTAACTGCATACTATTAATTTAAAAATTATTATTAGAACATTTGTTACTTTCACATATGACAGCATTAGATAATACTAAGTTCTAATTTTTTGATTTTTCTAGCTCACATCCCTATTCTGGGTCTCCTTTTCAAGCTTTTTGATGTATTCATAATTTAATATGTTACCTTTTAAAAATTATTTTATTTTAGATTTAGGGGATACATATATACGTTTGTTACACGGATATATTGAGTAGCGGTAGTGATTGGACTTCTAATGTACCCATCACCCAAATAGTGAACATTGTACTCAATAGATTATTTTTCAACCCTCACCCCTCTCCTCTCATTATAGTTTTTTGGCAGTAGGTATTTTTGTTAAGATATCAGAAATTGAATTAGTGGAACTCTTCTTAAAATGACCAATAGGTAACTCAGTTCATTTCTGTGCAGCACTCCTAAATTCGAGATTTTTCTGACTTTCTAGTTGAGAATTAGTGGAACTCTTCTTAAAATGACCCATAGGTAACTCAGTTCATTTCTGTGCAGCACTCCTACATTAGAGATTTTTCTGACTTTCTAGTTGGGAAAGTTCATGTAATTCATTGTCAAAACTTTTAAATCAAAATGCTAGCCTTAATATAAGTTTCCAACACTGCAGTGGAGTCTGGGTGCCATGTTAACTTGATTGCGGCAGTAAAAAGCTTGAAGCTTTCATAAATGCAGAATGATGCTGGTGAAGAGGAACCTGATTTTAAAATTATTACTTAAACCTAGGTTTCCAGTAAAGAGCAGAAATTGATGAGCATTTGAGGGAATAATAACCAATGGTTACAGTCAAAATAGTAACTTCTGTGACATTTCTAAGTATGGAAGTGTGAGATGGAAGTATGTGGAGGAACTGAGAGCTCCTCACTACCTCAAACTTAGGCAGCTTTAACTAGATTGGGAGAGTTCCAATGTATATACCTAACTGCAGGTGTCCATCTTTGAAGAAAGTGGAAAAGGGCAATGAATGAACAGATTCCACAAGTCTTGTCTGCTACTAAACGAATTGGTCAGTGTTATTGTGGAAATAATGTATGAAAAGCATAGAGCACAGGTCCTGGCACATAGTAAATACCAAATACATGATGGATATTACTAAGGGACGCAGCAATGCTTATTAGCTAAAAGCATAGATTCTGAAGTTTAACCATCTGTGTTTTTGTCTTGCTTCCACAGTAACAGCTGGGTAAACTTGGGAATGTTAACTTCTCTGAGGCTTGTTGAGATCAAAAATAATACTACCTCACATGGTTGTCAAGGAAATAAATGAGTGAGAATATATATAATGCAATTAAAACAACTCCTAATATGTAGTAAGCACTCAATGTAAATATCAGCTATTTCCACTACCACTACAACTATGATGAGGGTGATGACTACGACTGCTATCACCACTGCCTTCTGCAACTACTGCTATCTGGCCTATCTTATTAGGAATTGGCTGGGAGCTTGTAGAAGCTTTGGATAAGCAGAATTGGTTAAGTCAGGACCTGACTAATCTGACCAGTTTGGGCAGAGCTGAAGCTTACTTTGTAACACCTTGGAAGCAAATATGGAAAAACAGATTATCATGAGGATTAAACTATTTGATAAAACAAAACCGTTTTAGCAAGATTATCGAATTATTTATAAGTAAATCATGAAATGATGCTGTTTTAATCACAGATTTAAGGCACACCAAATTCTTACCCCACATGAAAAGACCTGAACCCCAATATTTAAGAAAAAAATTATATCATGTATACTTTAAAATAATTTTCTAACAGTTATTTTGTGTGCTGCAGAAGAACTGACATCTTTTCTTATTGTGTAAAATATATATAACAAAATTTACTGTTTTAAACATTTTTATGGAGTTTGGTGACATTAACTACATTTACATTGTTGGGCACCCATCATGACCATCCATCTCTAGAATAATTTCCATTTTTCCAAACTGAAACTCTTTACCCATTAAACGATAATTCCACATTTCCACCCACCTTAAGTACCTGGCAACCACCATTCTACGTTTTGTCTCTACACTTGACTATTCTAGACACTTAATATAAGTAGACTCATAGAATATTGTCCTTTTGTGTGTGGCTTATTTCCCTCAGCACAGTATCTTCAAGCTTCATCTATGTTGTGGCATGCATTAGAATTTTATTGTTTTTTAAGGCCCAATAATATATTTCATTGTATGTATATGCCACATTTTGTTTAATCCATTCATTTGTTGGTGAACATTTGGGTTGTTTCCACCTTTTTGCTATTGTGAATAATGCCGCCATGAATATTGGTATACGTGTAGCTATTTTTAAAGACTATTATTTAACTTAGGCTTCCATTAAAATGAACTGTCTCCCTTAATAGTCCAAATTAATGAACTTTTTTTCCTGTACCTCATTCCTTTGATATTAGAATGCTACCCTAAAAGAGTAGTTATGAAACTTTAACGTGCATCAGAATCACCTACCTAAAGGGCTTGTTAAAGTTACTGTGCCCTACCCTAGAGTTTCTCATCCAGTAGTTGATCTTATCCCTACTGAAAATTTGCATTTCTAGTACATTACCTAGTGATGCTATTGCTGCTGGTTAGGGATCACATTTTGAGAACCACTGGCACTGGTTTTGACACTAGCTTTGTCACTTTGAGCAAGCATCTTTTCCTTTCTTCACCTACAAACTGAGGTGAGTATACTATTATCTGTGAATTCTCATCCAAAATTATATATATCTATATATACATACACACACACACACACACACACACACACACACACACACATATATATATATATATATTCCTAGCAGGAAACAGATGGCATTCTCAAATTAGGATAATTTTAGGAGATGTATACAGAGAGTAATTTACAAAGGTGTGTAAAGGAAGGCACAAAAGATAGTTCAGTTGCCCAAGTTGGAAATGGTAGTACCATTGCTTTCCCTAAGTCTCAAAGAAGAGGGAAGGCAGGAGTTATATGCAAGAATAGGTGGAGACAGCAGTCTTAGAGCAGATGAGCCTTTCAGTTGGCCCATGGGCTCCATTCAGGAAAGAGTCCTGGAGAACAAGCTCCTCCCCCATCCAGCCTCTCCTCCCCACTGACTGAAGGCAAGAAGCTGGGGCGAGAGAGCTCTGTGATGTCAGTCAGGTAGGTCAGCCCTTTGGAGAATGCATATAGAGAGATCAAACAGATGATATCCAGCACAATGGAACCAACAAATGCAAGGAGCAGCTGCTGGAAAATCTATCAGACTGAGTCTTCTTTATATGGTTAGTTTTTTTCTGCTGCCACTAAAGTATCTCAAAACATGTTCGTAAATCATGTCTTTTTTTTTTTTTTTTGTCTTTTCAGCTCCAACTGAGTATAATTGTTTATTGTCTAACAGATGTTGACTAGTCATACTCATTATAGTCGGGGGCCTTTTTCATGTCACAAAAATGTTTGCAGGTGTGATTACATGTAGAGTGATGCTTAGAGAAGAAAGGTACTGTCCTCAACTGGTTTTCAGCTTTCTCACTGGCCATGGATCTACCAGTGATACGTTCTGTAAGATCCATCTATTTTGGCCTGATCTGTAGTTGATTAGAAGGAGTTATACTTCTTTTGATTACGTATTTTTATCTTGTCTGGTTATGGTTTCTTACCAAAAAGAAACAATGCCAGGGTTCACTATAATCATTGTTTCTTAATAATGAAGGAACTAAATGGTACCAGGTTCTTTGGCAAGACTAAATGTTTTATATTGGAAACCCACAATTTATGAATCTAAATGAATCTAGAGCTCTGCCATTTTAGAACCTTTGCATTTTATTCAAGGATGAAGATGAACAAAATTACCAACGAGCAATGTATATAAAAAGTTGATTAATTTGTATGCATTGAGTACTTATTATAGGCAAAGAATCTCCTGAGGTGCTGGGAGGATTACAGAAAAACTGTAACTAACTGAGTCATGCTTATGAGCTTACAGTAATTTTTAGAGAAAAGGAAGACATTCCTGAAAAATAAAGGTACTAATAAAAAGGTAAATTTTTTTTCTAGCTCTTCCAAGTTTAATCTTCTTGGATTGCTTGCTTTTGTACTTTTCATTTAGAGCATTTATTACAATTTATAATTTATATATTTGGAGAAATTATTGATTGAATATCTGCCTCACCCCAGACTATAATGAGGACAGAACTGAGGTCACGTCTCTACCAGTGTGACTAGGAACATTGGTAAATGACCACTGAATTAATTAGTTAAGTAACCACATGAACACAAATATAAAATTTAAGTCATAGGTCAGTAGCTGAAAGAAGATAAGGAAAGATTTGCTGATTGTCTACAATGAGCCAGCTGCTTTCCAAAGGTACAAATGACAATTACAGGCTAGGCAGTGAGGACATATCTAACTCTGCAGGACCCTCTGCCACTGATGCTGCCTGATTGTTATACAGATTGAGTCTCTCTTTATCTCTCCTGTCACTTGTGTTCTCCTGTGTCGCTTGTGTTTTCCTTCTGTGCCTCTAGCATCATTGCCTCCACATCTTATCATATTTAATCATCTTAAAGTGCTTTTCAGTTTACCAACGGCTTTATGTCCATCCATCAGCAAATATCACAGCAACTCTCCACTTTACAAAGGAGGAAACAGACTCAGAGGAATGTGATGACTATCCCAAGATACTGCAAAGTAAATACAGAACAGAACTTAAAACTGGGTCTTCCACTTCCAAAGCTAGTGCTGCCCCAAGTGATGGGATTATACTGCACTTTGTAGTGACTGTGACAGCCTTTAAAGTGACCAAGTTTCTTTTTGGTTCCTCTTCTCTCTTGGTGTTGAGTTTTTGAGACACAATTGCATTTAGAATTCTCAAGTACTGAAAGGTGCTTTTCCCCATGGATTTGAATCAAATGTGTGAATAGCATCCAAAAAGGTTAATCTGTTTACCCAACTAGAACATTTTGCACTGCAGAAATAAAACTAGAAGTTGCATTGCTGGGTTGCTCCAGATGTCCTGTGCTTTGAGCTGCTTTATTTGCATTTGGTATTTCAAAGCTTGTGATCAATTTACAATTATAATTGTCACCGAAATTTTACTTTAACTAGCACTTTGTGAAGGAAAATATCAATTTACATTATTTTGCAGAGTTTGAAAATATCTAATGATTTATAAAACATAAATGGTTTTCATCAAGACAAGTGAGTACAAAATTGCTGTTGCTCTCTATGTTGTAATTGTTTCCTAATACAAGATCTTGTTATTTTCATACATGCATTTTATATTCACTATGCTAGTCCATAATAAGATAATTTTAATCATTGAGCTATACAGCTGCTCTAAGAGAATGAAGAACATGAATAAGAAAATCAGACAGCTGATTGTAAAATGTATTATTGGATGTCTGTCTTGGCAGCACATGTAACTAGATTAACAGTGAGCCTGATTCCATATGTAAGGTGTTTCTTACTTTTCATATCTCCTTTAAGATATGCAAAGATATATTTACTTCATATACTATTAATAGAATTCTTGTCAGTGGCGTTAGAGGAATTCTTAGAAATAGCTCAGTTTCTTTAAACTGTAATACCAGAAGGAAAAGACATCATAAATTATGCATCAAATATATTGTTTTGAGAGTCAATAGATAATAGCAAACATTTATTAAGTGCTTGCCTTTAGCTAGGCTCTGTGCTAAGAACATTATGTGCATAAGGTCATTTAATCATTTGAGATTCTATTTATTATTTGAGACTCTGCTATTATGAATTGCTATGGCCTGAATGTTTGTGTCTCCCTAAAATTCACATGTTGAAAACCTAATCACCACTGTGATGGTATTAAGGGGTGAGGCCTTTGGGAAGTGATTAGATCATTAGGACAGAGCTCTCATAAATAGGATTCATGTCCTTATAGAAGAGGCCTGAGAGAGTTGCCATGGCCCTTCCACGATGTGAGGACGCAACAAGGAGGCTCTGTCTATGAACCAGAAAGCAGGCCCTCACCAGCAACCAAATTAGCCAGCACCTTGATCTCGGACTTTACAATCTCCAGAACCCTGATAAATAAATTTCTATTGTTTATGAGCTACTTAGTTTATAGTATTTTGTCATAGTTTCCTGAACAGACTAAGACATGAATTCTTTCTCAAAGATGAGGAAACTAAAGTTTAAAGTGGTTAAGTTTCTGAAGGTTCTGTAGCCAGCAAGAGATATATAAAGCACCAAATAATAAAATAAATTTTCAAATAAAAGTGAAATCCAAGAAAAGACAGAAAGTACTAATGCTTAGTTCAGAATTTTATTATTAGTCTGAAAAAATAACATAATTTATGTGTAAATTATACAAGCTTAGAATAAAAAGAAACCCCTTAAAGACTCTCTGAAAACATAGACTACGTCTTTCTTAATTTTTAATCTCCTTGCATATAGTAGCCCACAATTTTCTTTTTTTCGAGACGGAGTCTGGTTGTGACGTCCAGGGTGGAGTGCAGTGGCACAATCTTGGCTCACTGCAACCTCTGCTTCCTGGGTTCAAGCGATTCTCCTGCCTCAGCCTCCCGGGTAGCTGGGACTACAGGCACATGTCACTACGCCTGGCTAATTTTTGTACTTTTAGTAGAGACAGGATTTCACCATAGTGGCCAGGCTGGTCTCGAACTCCTGACCTCAAGTGATCCACCTGCCTCAGCCTCCCAAAGGGCTGGTATTACAGGCATAAGCCACTGCACCCAGTCATATAAAAAATACGGAGTTGAATTTTATTCAGTGTCAGAACCTTCCAAAATTAGAGAGTTTACAACCCAATTTATTGTTGAGAAGTTCCAGGTATCAAACAATTATTTTATCTTTTAAGTAATAATGTTTCTCTCCATAATTTCCCTTTGTTGAAATTGTGTGATCACGGAGCCTAAATGTCTATTGGTAATATAATATTAATATTCAACATGGATGATGCAATTCATACTGACCTGTCAACAGCCCAATATTAATTTAAACTCCTGACCTTCAATGATTTACCTCAGAGCAATGGTTCTCTTTTCTTGCTTACTTTTGGGTCAGCTTCAAACGCACCAATGCCCAGTTTCCACTACAGAGCAAATTGGTCTGCATATCTGGAGTTGATCTGAACATAAGCATTTTTTAACAACTCCCCAGATAGTTCTAATGTGCAGCCAATATTGAGGCTCACTATGATCGAGAAATGCACACTAAATACAGAGGGTTATGCCAGGCAAGGAACTACCTTTCTGCCCAGCCAGGACAATCCAGAAGAGCATTATTTTTATGACTTCATCAAGCATTGAGGTCCATAATTTGATCTTAACCTTGCATAAAAGTTACGCAGACCCTAGGAAATTGATAATATGTTAATCGAACATGAAACTGTCTCACATACAATATAGAATGCCAGACTATGGGGGCTTCCCATTGGGCACATTTGCTGTCTGAAAACTCGTTCCTCTTTTTCAATTAGTTGGGTGGACTAACTAATTAAAGAGCTGAAGAGCTAGAATTCGAGTGGAAATAGTTGATAATGTTGGTATATTTTGCTTAAGGTGTGAAGAATCTTGATAAAATGTCCTTGTTTTGATGATAATGCTCTTTTGTTTAAATTCTGATGTCCTATAGGTTCAAGGTCTTCTGGATATTCTAAATTAATATTGCCAAGTCAACTTATTTGACTCCTATTTTTCTATGACTTTGTAGGTAATCCTCCTTCTTTCTTTATATATAATACTTTATCTTGCAGTTTTAGCATTGGCAACATTCTATTTCTGTTATATTTCTTGATTGCATTAGTGAAGTTCTAGCACTCCTTAAGCATAGTTGACAGAATGCTTATCCAATGTGTGGAAGACAGAAAGCTTAGAGGATTAGAACAAACATTAGAAGAGCAGTTTGTTCTTAACCTACTTTTCTGCTGAGACGCTTCTTAAAGTTGATGTTCTCTTGCATGGGCATACCCAGATTTTGAAAAACCTTGTCAAATTATCTCTATTTCTGTTTTGTTTTTTTTTTTTTTTAATCTGGGTCTCTCTCATGTTTTAGGCTTTCCTCAAATGTCTGATGATTCTTGATTGTTTGTATTTAAGAGAGTCCATAGAAAAGCTGGTTCAGACCTCTGTGTTCAAGGGTAACCATAGCTTTAGCATAATGAGGCAGACAAAGCAGACAGGGCATTCAACTAGGTACTTTGTGCTGGGCTCCCCTCCTCCCCCTAACCCCCACCACACACGTCCTGGAAGGCAGCAATGCTTCTGTTTCATCATACAGTATAATCACATTCTTTAGAATTCTTCCACTTTTCTTGTCTAAAGATTAGACTGAGGGTGTCAATATCCAGAGGTCAGTATAAAGACTCCCCCCGCCAGCCGCCCCATACAAGATCTTGCTCTGTCACCCAGGCTGGAGTGCAGTTGCACAATCACAGCTCACTGCAGCCTCAACCTTCTGGGCTCAAGCTATCCTGCCACCTCAACCTACTGAGTAGCTGGGATTACAGGCATGTGACACCACACCCGGCTAATCTTTGTATTTTTTTTTTTTTTTTTTTTTTTTTTTGTAGAGATGGGGTTTTGTCATGTTGCCCAGGCTGATCTCCAACTCCTGGGCTCAAGCAATCCTCCAGCCTCAGCCTCCCAAAGTGCTAGGATTACATGGGTGAGCCACCACACCTGGCATATATAAAGACTTCTAGGCAAGGGTTCATTCTGGTTCCCTTTCCAGCTACAGCCCCAGGATGTCACCTGGCTAAGTCCATCTCTGCCTGCCCTCATTATTTGCCACCCCTCCATCTGGCGTTGGTCTTCCAAAGTGCCGGTGACTGCCCCATACCCTTTTCTTCATCATTGTGTATTGATTGCTTTCTCGAAAATTCCATTTTTTATTTTTTAAATATCTAACGAGGAGAGGGAGACAATTACCGGTGGATAAAGTAAAACAGACGTTCAGGAAAATTATTGAATGTGGACTGCAGCACAGATAAGTAGATTGTAGATTATACACAATTCCAGTGGCTCAAGCTATATTCCATCACTTTGTTTTCTCAAGAAAACTCTTACTAGTTGCCAAAAAAAAAAAAAAACCTGATGATCTTATAGAGATTTTCTTAAATCAAATTCACGGGCCGAGATATGTGAGTGTTAATGAGAAATTACTTCCCACCCTCTTCACAACTGTTTATAAGCGAACACTCTGTTGTGCCACTGGTTTAGAAGGTGTCATTAAAAGAACCGGGAGTCCAGAAGACCTTTACAAGCCATAATTATAGAAATTATCTGGGAAGGTAACCTTTAATACTGGTGGATGTA
This sequence comes from Macaca nemestrina, assembly GCF_043159975.1. Lineage (NCBI taxonomy): Eukaryota > Metazoa > Chordata > Mammalia > Primates > Cercopithecidae > Macaca > Macaca nemestrina. The sequence continues at coordinate 167,494,034 of NC_092125.1, read as the reverse complement.
ATATTGTGCTTGAGTGCAGTTGGAAGAGATGTGGTAGAAACAGACACAGCTTTTATCTAGGTTTTTTTTCTAAGTTTCCAGGGCTACAGTTATTTCTAAAATATTTTTGTATCTTCCTCATAATACCCAGCATATAGCTTTATCCATAGTGAGTATTCAATTTTTCACTGATAAACTGAAGTAGTTTCTGGGATCCTGGCAGCCCACCAACTTATAAAATATTAGAGCTGAATGGAATATATCAGCTCATCTGATTTTTCTTTGATTCTGGGACATTTTTCTTTTCTATATGTCATCATTACTTAAAAGGAGGATGCATATGAAAATGGATATGTACAGATAAGATATGATTGCTTCTTTTTCTTAAAAATCCAAACCCTATTATTTCATTGACAGATTGTCTTAGAGTTGGCAGCATTTAATAATTGAGTAAATACTGTCCTTCCTGTTACTAATGTGCCCTATTTTTTCTTTCCTCTCTACTTTTGCATAAGCATTTTTCTTTGCCTGGAAGGCTCATTACCTCTTTCTTGTTTCTTGGTGAATTCCTAAACCGTTTTTTTTCAAAATTACCTCAAATGTTACCACTTTGAGGAAGCCTTCCTGGATTCTCACAGGAACAGCTAATGGCATCTCTTTTAACATATCCCCTTCTTCATCTCTATGTATACTCTTCTTCAATTTCATTTTACAAGTAGCAAAATTCATCCAGAGAGATGAAGGAGCGTTTACAAGGTTAAACATCAGAAGAGCCTCAGAGATTCAGAGGAGTCTATTTCTGACCCATGTAATCTCCATGTGGCCAGCTGGGTCATGTGGCTTAGTCTCAATTTTGATTGAATTTCAAAGGTGTTTTCGGAGGAAATAGAGGAGTAAAGAGGTCAGAAGTTCATTTTGAGAGATGCTTCCGGAAGACCTCTTTACCACATAATTTGTATATTCGGTGGTGTGTTTTCCACTGTGATTTTGGCCAGAGTGTAGTTGTACACAGACACTTGTTACATTGAGTCTTGTAGAATTAGGTAGGGTCTGACCTTTTAAGGCCATTATTATGGAGTAGAACACAGAGAAGCTGCCTGCACAGCTGGCAACATGTATAGGTAATGGAGCGTATCTTCAGACTGTAGAGAGAAAAGAAGTGCGTGTATTAATTTCGCAGGAGAAATAATATTGTCTCTAGCATTCTCTATAAACCATAATAGAAAAGCAGTCCTGTGTTCCAGGACTCTGTCAATAACTGATGTTAGTGCCACAATTCCCAGTTCTGTTTTCCTGGCACAAGCTTCTGCTGGGATTTCCAATTAGCAGAGGGAGCTCTGCAAGAGTTTTGGATTGTGGACATTGTCACTGTTCTGGGTTAAATTGTGTTTTCCCCAAAAGTTATTGATGTCCTAACTCCTAGTGAATGTCACCTTATTCAGAAATAAGGGTCTTTGCAGATAATCAAATTAAGATGAGGCAATTAGGGTGGGCTCTAATATAATATGTCTGGTATCTTTTAAAAAAGAGAGAATTTGGACCTCGGGACAGATATGCTCAGAGGGAAGACAACATGAAGACACAATGAGAATGCCATCTATAAGCCATGGAACCTCTGAGGTGAGGCTACCAGAAGCTTAGAGAGAGGCATGGAACAAAGATTCTCCCTTATATCCCTCAAAGGGGATGAACCCTGCTGACACCTTGATGTCAGACTTCTAACCTCCACAACTGTGAGACAACATATTTATGTTGTTTAAGCCGCTCAGTTTGTGGTACTTTTTTACAACAGCCTTCAGAAACAAATACAGTCACTAATTTGCTTTCATCTCTGTGTCACCTTTTCAAATGTCAGCTCCTTGTTTCCAAATTGAAGGATCTAGATAACATGATCTCCAGCTCTAAACTTCCCTAATCTCTCTAGAAGTTTGATAAACTGGTTCTGCAGCTGTGCCTCTCTTCCCACTTCGTCTTTGATTCCTTGACCTAGACCCTTGGTTTGGATGGGGTATGGCTAGGAGTAGCTCACCCTTCTCTGGTCTCCTGGGGGAATTTAACTGAAGTACATTCTCCTCCTGCCCAGTAGTGATGGCAAGAATTAGAGGAAAGACTTGCTGTGTCTCATACATCATGGATCTCTGACCCCTTCTTTCCATCATATCTCCTGAAAGTTTCAGGCCAGATATTTTACACCAGAGATCACAATCTGGACTCAGTATACAAATCGGCTTTATTTGCCTGTACCATTTTTAATTTTTTTAATTAAAAAATTAGTGCCAAGACGAAAATTGTAAGATTTCACATCAAAATCTGAATTTCTGGCATAGCAGGCCAGGATTCCCACACAGTAACAATGATTATTTCCAGCTCATTTCTGTTGAAAGGTGGTTGCCTTTGAAAAAGTCTGCACTGTCTATTGTACCACTGCCTCTACCCCTCTCTATTCTCCCTTCACCAGCTCCAGTTCTGGCTTCTCTCATGAATGCTATCTCCATGGGCCCCACAGGCATTTGACTTTGGGACCTCTGTGGACATTATGATGAGAACTATTTATTTCCATACTATTTTCTCTGGGAGTACAGAATTTAAGTCATTTTATATGTCTCACATGTTATATCACAGTACATTGTATATCTATAAATGTATATGCCCTTTAATGATTACAGATGTGTCCCCATAGTGTCTTGTACATTGTGGACACTAAACAGGTATGTACTTAAAATGTTTTTGTCCACTCTGTAAAAATCAATCTTTTGGTACCATGAGGTCCTTAAAGATAGATCAGAAAGTAGTGCTGCCTCAGGGGGTTACTATCCTCTCTGAGGAAGTAAGACATGGAGTCAGGCAGGTAAAGGATTCAAGAAGAAAGTGAAAAGTCTGAAGACAAATGCAGGCATGGTATGAGGATAATTCAGGGGAAGGATGGAGCACTTCTGACTGGGGCCATCGGGAATTTTGCAGTGGTAATAGGGGACATTTTAGCTGAGACTTGGAAGAATGGTAGGATTTGCTCCAACATGAGGAAATATGAGCATTGAGTAGGCAGGTATGGGGTAATTTTAGAGTTGGCAGCATTTAATAATTGAGTAAATACAGTCCTTCCTGTTACTAATGTACCGTATTTTTTCTTTCCTCTCTACTTTTGCATATGCATTTTTCTTTGCCTGGAAGGCTCATTCCCTCTTTCTTGTTTCTTGGTGAATTCCTAAACCATTTTTTTCAAAATCACCTCAAATGTTACCACTTTGAGGAAGCCTTCCTGGATTCTCACAGGAACAGCTAATGGCATCTCTTTTAACATATCCCCTTCTTCATCTCTATGTATACTCTTCTTCAATTTCATTTTACAAGTAGCAAAATTCATCCAGAGAGATGAAGGAGCATTTACAAGGTTAAACATCAGTAAAGCCTCAGAGATCCAGAGAAGTCTATTTCAGACCCATGTAATCCCATAAAAAAATAGTTCGGGAAATTATGGGAAATGAGCCAGAGGGGATAATTTAGAACCATCTAACCATGGCACGAATATCAGGTGTAAGGAGTTTAGGCAGCTCCTCCTTCCTGGAGGAACTACGTTTATTCTTTGTCTGTGAGTAAGAACTAGACAAGAAGGATGTACCTCACTTCTGTTGTTCAGAAAGAAAAATGGCCATTTTATGTTTGCATCTACTTTGAGTTTCAAGGTAGAAAATCTTTCTTTTTAATTTTCTTCATTCTGGTATGAGTAGCAATTTTTAAGGAAAGCGGCCCAATACAGTTCTTGACAGTACGTTCTAAAACAGCAACACAGCATCCTTATCTCTGCTATAACTTCGTCTATCCCAGCTTTCTAATAGGAGCATATTAGCATCCTTCACAGAAGTATGCTCAATAACTTATTAGCTGTTCATTGAGCAAACTTATTTGTCATTTTGAAACTTGAGTCAGGTAAAATATTTTCTTTCACATTTTTTCTTTCTCCTTTTCACTCTCTCAACTTTCTCTACTTCTTTCTCCCTCATATCACTCACTGTCTCCTTCCGTCCCTGTCTTTCTTCCTTTCTCCTTTTTCTTCCTTTCCTCCTTCCCTCCTTCCTTTCTCCTTTCTCCCCTACTGCTTCCTTCTTATCTTTCTAATAAAGCAGTTAAGAGCAACAACTTTGAAGTCACATGGCCAAGGCTGTAATTCTAGGCTACTGACTGATTGTAGAACCCTGAAATAGCTACTTAGCTTCTTTGAGCATCCATTTTTCCATCTGCAAAATGGGATCATGATAATAACTACTGCATAAGAATATTGAGAATATTCATGTGTTAACACATGTAAAACACTCAGACCATGTGCCAGGCACATGTTAAGTGCTCAGTAAGTGTTATCTGTTTTTATTGTTATTGTATCTGCTGCTTTTTTCACATTTATCCTCATTGACTTTGGGTTCTTTTAAAATTGTGTAGAAAAATACACTGTAATTGTTCTTTGTTTAATTTTAGACCCAAGAGATATATTCTGATATTAAAAAGATTTTTTGTTATTATGGAACAAAATATATATAATCCACAACTTAGATCCATATAATTTGTTAAATGTATTATTGGACTCTGACTGATAAGTGGGTTAATTTTATATATGTAACCATAAGACCACTTTTAGAAGAATATGGCCATATCGTAGATGCCTTCTTCTATTTGCTGATTGAGATAGAGGAAAATGACATATTTTATGTATAAGGAGTCAGAGGGTCTTGAGTTTCTTTAGTATTTTTTCTTTTATCTTTCCTTTTTTTTTTTTTTTTTTTTGGAGACAGAGTTTTCCTCCTGGTGCCCAGGTTGGAGTGCAGTGGCAAGATCTCAGCTCACTGCAACTTCTGCTTCCCGGGTTCAGGTGGTTTTCTTGCCTCAGCCACCCAAGTATCTGGGATTACAGGTGCCTGCCACCATACCTGGCTAATTTTTGTATTTTTAGTAGTGACGGGGTTTCACCGTTTTGACCAGGCCGGTCTTGAACTCCTGACCTCGGGTGATCTGTCTGCCTCGGCCTCCCAAAGTGCTGGGATTACAGGTGTGAGCCACTGTGCCCGGCCAGGATTTTTTTCAAGAGCTCTATATTTTGACCGTTTATCTGTTTCTCTTTTCTTTTTCCTTTATTGGGTGCATCCAGTCTATCATATTTTGACATTTGGAAAGGTCGGTATTTTTCCACACGCTAGTAAGCATATTTTACTTGAAATAGGTAGACCCATGAAATTTTGATGCCTTTTTATGAAGACAATGATTTTAACAAGAGAAAATGTCTTGCTTTATGTCTTTTCTAATAACTGAGTGCAACATGTATGATAAGTGAGATTCTAATAGTTTTGGCAAAAGTGCACAAATGTAACTTTCTTGACAGCATTTTGAAGGTTATCCATCCACAGTAGCTTTTATATCTGTACAACTTGCTTCCTAAAACACTTATTTTCATCAGTACTTTCAGATATCTGAATTATACTTTCTCAATTTGATTTTTCAAGTGAGGTGTAAGGATATAGGTGGGACTGGGGAATTCCTACCTGCCTTTCTTCCTTTGTCATTCCCTCTCTCCTTCCTCCCTCCTCCCGTCCCTCCTTTTCTCCTTCTTTCCTTCCCTCCTTCCCTCCCTCTCTTATTCTTTTATTTTTCTTTTTTTAAAAAAGGCTTTAATATTATTCTGCTTCTGTTAAACTGGCAAATATTGCCCTTAAATAATCATCACAGACACTTTCACCCTTCTTACCCTCAATTCATCAAATAAAAACAAATTAATTATGTTTAGATGCATCTACTAAATTGTGAGTGCCTTTAGGCCAAGAGCAAATGCTTTTCAAAATACCTAGAAGAATGAATTTACTCACAGTACTTGTGATCGTTAAATCCCTTAGCCTACCAGTGGCTTTTTTACTTGACCTGTACACTGGATTAAAGATTCTTGCTCTCCCTGTCCACTTCCATAGGTTATCATATCACAATAATGATAATAACAATACATAACTTTTGTTCAGCTCATAAAAGTTTTTAAGATGTTCCCATATACAAAGTGATTAATGAGAAAGCTCTTTGGAAATACAAAAAGCAAAGCAAATGCAAGGTTTAGCAAGTTTAAAGAAAACTGTTCTGCACTGAAATGTCTGTGTGGTGCCATTAAGCATTTAATTTTATTTCTCAGGTTATGGATTTGTCTCATGAGAGGCAATGTGCTTAAGAACATCAGTGTGAGTGAAGCGGGACTGGCATAATGCATAAATGTAATTCCAGGGGAGTCGGGAAGACACCAAAAAAAAATGCTTACTGTTAGCTTGAAATGGAAAATGATCATTCTCCTTTGTTAGTTCTGAAGAGCTAGCAGATTGACAGTGATACGACACAGGATCTAATTTTACACTGATGCAAATTAGATAAAATATAAAAATTCTGGTTCTAGAAAGAACACAAGTACTTGCTTATAAATTATTCAATTGGACACTTTGAAAAGAGTCTGCCATGCTCCTATTTTGGCAACATCCAAGTAGATGTTAGAATGACAGAATGTGTTATTTTTGAAAATGACTTTATGGATCATCTAATCAGTTGTTTTGATGGGGAAACTGAAACACAGAAAGGCAAAATACTTTTGCTATGACCGCGTGACTTTTTAATGGCTGAACTAGACTCTTTCAATATATCATCCCCCATATTTTGCCTGTAATATTTTGAATATTCACTAGATTGAGCTCACTGAAGGTAGGTACAGCAGGTCCTCTAGTAATGCAGTTTTGTTCAGTGTTGTTTCCTCATAACATCAATGAGGGAAAAAAAAAGTTAATTCCTGGCTCAAGCCACTGTCTGGGTGCAATTTACGTTCTCCTTGTGTTTGCGTGGGTTTTCTCCCAGTACTCCAGTTTCCTCCCACATCCCAAAGATATGCTCCTTAAGTGAATTGGCGTCTCTAAGTGGTCCTAGCCTGAACGAGGTGCGTGTGTGTGTGTGCGTGCATGTGTGTGTGTGTGTAACGGCAGCCTGTCCAGGGCTGGTTCTCACCTTGCACTCTGAGCTGCCGGGATAGACTTTGGCCATCTGTGTGCTTTAAGTGGCATAATTACCTTACTTTATTTTTTTATCTTGTTTTTTTTGAGACGTTGTCTCAATTTAGTCCTTACCGATATTTCTTTCCTATATCTCTAAATTGTTGAACTAGTCATTTTGCAATTCATGATGGCCCATACTATTACATTTCTTTTTTTTTTCTTTTTTCTTTTTCTTTTTCTTTTTTTTTTTTTTTTGAGATGCAGTCTTGCTCTGTCCCCGAGGCTGGAGTGCAGTGGTGTGATCTCAGCTCACTACAACTTCCATCTCCAAGGTTCAAGCGATGCTCCTGCCTCACTGGGATTACAAGCGCCAGCCACCATGCCCAGCTAATTTTTGTAGTTTTAGTAGAGACGGGGTTTCTCCACGTTGGTCAGGTTGGTCTCGAATTCCTGACCTCAGGTGATCCACCCGCCTTGGCCTCCCAAAGTGTTGGGATTACAGGCGTGAGCCACGGCACCCACCCAATAGTGTGTTGTTAAGTGATAAAAGTTCAGGGATAGGTCAGATGAGGTGGCTGATCTCAAGGAGCTTATAGTCTAAGGAGGAGAGGAGAAAGAGAAAGAGAGAAAGAGGTGTCAGCAGTTGAAACACAATGTAATAAGCGTAGCAAATATCAGGTTTTTTTTTTAAATTTATTTTATTTTAGAGAGAGTCTCACTCAGGCTGGAGTGCAGTGGCGCAATCTCGGCTCACTGCAAGCTCCGCCTCCCGGGTTCACGCCATTCTCCTGCCTCAGCCTCAGGCTCCTGCCACCATGCCGGCTAATTTTTTGTATTTTTAGTAGCGATGGGGTTTCACTGTGTTAGCCAGGATGGTCTCAATCTCCTGACCTCGTGATCTGCCCGCCTCAGCCTCCCAAAGTGCTAGGATTACAGGCGTGAGCTACTGCGCCCAGCCTCAAATATAATTTTTATTGTCCCTTAGTGATTAAGGGACAATAAAAAGGAATGAATTAATTAATTTGCAGAATAAGTCAGAGAAATATTTTGAAAAGACATATTTGAGTTGGAACATGAAAACAAAGGTCAGTTCCTAACTAACAAAATAATCAAGATGATAACTTTCTAATAAGCTTCTGGTATTACTAATATCAAATACAAATAAATTGTGTCAGAGGTAGAAGCTTTCACTATAGTGTTTACTCTATGTAACCCCTATACTTTTTTAAACTTTAAACTTCTTGGTCCATGATGCCATTAACTCATCCCAGCCCTGCCTTATTAAGATGAAAACTTTGACCTAAAACACATATATATTTCAGAAAACCTATAACAAAAAATAAAATGATGATTTATTTTCAAAGTAAACCAACAAGCAAAACTGTCCTTAAAGCTTCTCCTTTTAGAAGAATTTCAGTTAATAAATAAATATAGAGGGAATTAGAGAAATAAAAAGTTGCCGATAGAACCCAGCAGTAATAATAGTTGCGGGCAAGATCCACCAGTGAATGATAAAATTCTTCGTGAAAGTTTGAGAAATGACAGATATGTCTATAGTAGTAAAGTGTTCATTTCAAGATACTTTTAATTACAAAAGCAATAATATTAATTTTGTAGTGGAGACACCAGGTAGATTTCACCTTAACAAGGTGATATGTTTAATATCAACAGTAATAAGACAGGTGGGCATCAGCTTTTACCTCACAGGATATACTTCAAGGGTGCATCACTTACAAGGACATTCTACAAAATGACTAATCTGTTCTCTTTAAAAACATCAAGATCATGAAAGACAAAGAAAGAGGGGGGAACTATCATAGACTGAAGATAAATAAGGGAATTAAAAAACTAAATGGAATATGAGATACTGGATTGGATCATGGAACAGACAAAAGCCATTACTGGAAAAACTGGTAAAATACCAATAAAGACTGCAGTTTAGTTAGTAGTATTGTACTATGACAATTCCTTAGTTTTTAAGATTGTCCTATGAATATACACTATGAATACATCTTGCATGAAGGTATGGCTCTGCGTACCTTAGGAGAAACAATAGGGGAGCTGGCTGAAGGATGAATGGCACACAGCAACTCTCTACTCTTTCTGTACCTTTTTTGTAAGTTTAAAATATTTTCAAAATAAAAATAATATAAATAATTGTCTTTACACGTTAGGGATATTTCTAACTGATTTGAACTTTTAATAAAGGGCATATAATGTTGAAAGGTGATCCAAATCATTGTGTTAAAGGAAATTTGAAACAAAGAGAAAAAGATGGTTGTATTTCTATAACGTCTTTATTCTAGTACTAAAGTGTAGAATTTAAATAAAATACATAATTTAGTTATAGATTAGTCTTAACTAATGTCAGAATTAATCTTAATCTGTCTTGTGCTCCACCTCTGTTTACATCTTTACCCTAAAAATAGTATATAACACAAAACACAAAGCATGCAATTTCTCAAGTATATTCAGGAAGTTGATTCTGGGGTATAAAAAGGTGTAGGGCTCTACAGTCCCTCATTAGCAAAGAAAACAATTTCCTTTTAATTTAAAAAACGTTCTTTTATCCCCAGGAGATGTTATTGGCTCAGGATTACTGACATCATAGTGTTGACTTTTTCGTTATGAACTTTCTAATAACTAACATTTTTATTACTCCAATTATGTCTTTCTCAGTTTCTTCTTTATGACTGAGAAGATTATTTTAGTCTGCATGTGACTTTGATTGGGGGATTTTCTAAGCTAAACTGTAAGAGTTCTTAGGTAATTCTATTTCAGTCTTTAGAATGCTGGATGTCTATACTTTAAATCATGTAAAGTTTATATGTCTGACCTCAACAGATGTAAGTGGGTTTTATTGAGCATTATTTCTAATAATATCATATGTTTGAAAATCTCACTAGTTTAACATAGGTAGATTCTGGGTTTAATTACTAAATTTTCTTCAAATTCTGTGCAATCAAGGTGAAAGGGTTTGTTTCCAAGGAAACAAATGCATTCCATTTTTATCACATAAAATGTTTTCTGCAAGAAAATTCCATAACCAGTCTCCAGGGAGATACCGTGTCATAAAATAGCTCTCATTGGAGATTTTTCCAAAGGAACACTATTTCATTTTTGTTCCCTGAAAATAATCCTGTATTTGTGTAATTTTCATTATATTGAATTTTTAAAAAATTAACAACAGAGCTGTTGCCATCATCTCTTTAGAATCATAAAATGTACAATTTGAGGAGAATGTGATTTTCCTCTGACCATTAGGTTGCATTTATATTGGAGTCTAAATAGCATGTATTCAAGATGTTCACTTGAGAAGAAACAGCCTGTTCTAATGCTGATATTTGCCACCTTAAAGGCTTCATTCTTTGTTGGTATTTATTTGATGTTGGACATAACTGCTTCTTAAGAAAATTTGACAGCCACATGATAGTCTGGCTTTGCATATCTATTAGTCTGTTTTCACACAGATGATAAAGACATACTCGAGACTGGGTAATTTATAAAGAAAAAGAGATTTAATGGACTCGCAGTTCCACATGACTAGGGAGGCCTCACAATCATGGCAGAAGGTGAAAGGTATGTCTTATGTGGCAGCAGGCAAGAGTGAAAATGAGAGCAAAGTGAAAGAGAAAATCCCTTATAAAACCATTGGATCTCATGAGACTTATTCACTACCACGAGAACTGTATGAGGGAAACCGCCTTCATGATTCAATTATTTCCGACTTCCTCCCACACAGCATGGGAATGATTGGAGCTACAATTCAAGATGAGATTTGGTTGGGGACACAGCCAAACCATACCAACAAACTATTATGATTGAATTAAGAAATAAGGAAACTGAGGGAAGTAGATTCGCTTTACACAAATCTGAGGGTCTCTTCTTACGTACTTCTTTTCGTAGTAGTTGGCCTTACCCATGTGAGTGTTTGCATCTAGAGACGTTGTGTTATTCCTCTTGCAGCCTGGACCTAACATATGTTTGACAACAGAATAAAATAATTAACCATTTATACATTAAGAAGACACATTTTTGAAGTAGAAAACAAGATAACAGTGAAATTACAGTGGTTAGGGATAGCATAATAGTCAAAATTATAAGTCATAGCTCTGCCCCTTACAAAATCTGTAACTTAGTATATCATTTAAACCTCTCTGTAAAATGAGGAAAGACGTATCTATTTCCTAAGGTTGTATATTAAGATACTATGTATAAAAAGTGTATGCACTAGAGGAATTTCTTTAAAATATGAGAACTATTCCATAAAAAGCACTGTGATGTTGCACATAATATGACTTTGTCTTAATTCAGGGGATGTGTTACATTTTTCTTGTTTTTAATGCAAATTTCATGCATGGGCCAGCTAATGTGAAATAATGTACTTACCTTGCTAGGTTAGCACTATTGTCTAAAAAACAGAAGTGATTTTTAAAGCATTCTGTGAAAGTTTGGACTTCTCTCAGCCCAACCCTAATTCTACAAATCCCCCAAATTCCATCTTCAGAGATCCAACATGCAACTGTCTAACTCATCCCACATGGCTCAAATCTTTACATGACTTAGAAGTATAGATTACCAATCAAAGCAAATGGGAGAATGCATTGATTTGTGAAATGGCAACAGGCCCCTCATGGGACACCCAGTGGAGCCTCCTTAAAAAGTTTAGCTTGTGCAATTTGTGAACAAAAGGGAGACACTCATGACTCATGACAGACTGTAGCATACAGGAAATAATAAATACTGACAACAAAATGTGGCATTTGTAAAACATTCATTCATTCATTCATTCATGTGACAACTGTTTATTGAGTGGCAAGTGCCAGGGACTAGGCTAGATTCTGTTCACATACATGATCTCATTTGAAATCACATGAAATTTCGGGAAATATGATCAACCCCACGTAGTGGATGCTGAGTGACAACTCACAGACCCCTACTTAAGGACCAAACTACACTCACTCTCCCAGCTGTCCCCAAATGTTGACAGTCAAAGCCTCTTGTGTGAATCTCTATCAAGAAATGTTCTCTCAACCAAAGATAGACACCTTGCCCAGAATCATGGTCCTTCCTGGAGGCAGCCTGCATCCAATGACTGATTTATGTAGGATATACCCAGTCTCAATTTTGAACATCACTGAAGGGTCGTCCCGGCTCCAGATCCTTGGTAGGCTCACCTGAGGCCCCTGTTGCAACAGAATCACAGATCATCTCCCTCTGTCAAATCCTGTTTTTCTCACCTCTTATGGGTGTGTTGTTCCTAAAAGCACTAGCCAAATAAATCTGTTGCACACAAATCTTAAAGACTTAGAGTCTATTTCCTGGAAATTCATTTTACAAGTGAAGAATCTGAAGTTGTATTATTTCACCCAAGCCCATGTAGGCAATATGTGGTGGGATTAGGATGCTGTCTCCAAATGTCATGCATGTTGTAAAAGCCCAGCAATTAGAGATGGGGTTCAATCTTGGAAATGGCCCTTATAAGGTTAGGCCTTCACCAGGTTTAAGTTTTCAGTTTCAGGTTGGCAGTCCAAAGCTCTCAAAATCAGTCAAAAGTGTTGTGCAAAGGTAAAAAACGTATAAAGGTAGAGTGGATATGTCCAGCTGTCCCCATTAGCAGGAAGAGGGTAAGAGCTAATGAGCAAATGAAGCTTGGTGGAAGTATTGACAACTAGAAGCAGATTTTTACACCATTTTTTTTTAAACGGGGACTTTGTTAATAAGTCAATTCCACTAAGCAGCTACTTATTTGACCTTGTTATTTCCAATATGTAAAAAATTGGAAGATCAAAATAAGGAATTATAAACAACATTAAATATTTATGAGAAATCATGTTTAAAGAATATATTAATGACATTGAAAACAGGTCCTGAATCTATAATGTCTGTACATATGAGAGAAAATGAGCACTTATATTAAAAATATTTGTATGTTGGCTATGAAAATGGCAAAATCAGATAATCCTAATATTAACCTTCAATATTTTCTAAATGCCAAATATGTATTTCTAACCAGGGAAAGGATGATGATTTAACATTTTGAACTCTTTTAGTAATAACACATTAATTCAATCAACAATATTTATTGAGAACCTTCTATGTACCAGACACTATTCTAAGCAATGGGAATAGAACAATGAATGAGAAACATGGTCCCTGTCTCAAGACCCTATATTATACCAGAGGTAGGGAGAGAGTCAACAAGCAAACACAAATGTAAACAAGGCCTCTCTGTCAGCTGACCTCTCAGCAGTGAGGTTACAACCACTTCAAGATCTGTGAGCAGAGCCTTCTAGGCAAAAACCAATGTGGAACCCTATGAGGGAATAGGAAGAACTTTGTAAAACAGAAAGGCAGGAGGGCTGGAGCAGAGCAAGTGATGGGGAAGGTAGAGATGAGGCTTTAGGGTTAGGTAAGAGCCCTTCACTTGTGGGCTATGAAAGAGAATTTGGATTTTATTCTAGGTGTGATGAGAATTTCTTAGTGTGTTCTGAACAATAGAATGACATGATCCTTTTTTTATAAGATCATTTTGACTTTACAGTGTCCCTGAAAAACTAAGTATATTCAATGAACATTCAAGCATTACTTATTGCACTGAAGAGGAGACAGTTGGAGAGTACTGCAGTGTAGCTGGGAGAACATAAGCTTTGTGGTCTGATAGATCTACGTTCAAAACCCATCTCTGTTTCTTTCTAACTGGAAGTCATCCTCTGAATTTTAGGTTTCCTTTTTATTTGTAAAACAGAATAATAAAACTTAGTTTTCAGGGCTAGTTTTAGGATTGATGACTCATGTTCAGTGGCTGACACAGTGTTGGTGCTCCGTATTTTGTGATGGTGATGAATGTGGAGTACAGTAACATAATATAAATTATACTGACTTTTCTCTGATCTCATTTGTTGTTGGTGCTATAAAGACCTACAGATAAACTCTGACCCCCTTCTTAAAGAGACAAATAATTGTTTTATTGACCTTTTAGTTTCAAAGGAAGTTAGACATGAAGGTCTGCTGAGACTGTGTGACTGGAATATTTCTTTCATATTATTTCTCCCTCTTTTTTCCCCACTGTCTTGAAATTGTGTACCTCAGACCTACTGTTTTTGTTGTCTTCAGATCACACAGAGCAACTTTTGATGGAAACTTGGGCTCACCAGCATACATTTTTGTAGTGTGTGCATTTGCACTTAACATTTGTCTTCTTGGCTTTAGCAATGATTCAAGAAAAAGACACCAGAGAAGACCAAAGTCATCCAACTTGTTTAACAGGCTTTTTAGGACTAGGGGACTTAGATAGAGCTCAACAGTGGCATATCTTGGAAAATGTTATGTTTGGAAATTCTTTTCTTCTGAGGTGGCAGTGAGATGCAAGAGTTGATATACCAGGGCTACTCGCTTTGAGGGCCTGCACCAAGGACAAGGAACCCCAGCAATCTCCTCCAATGTTGCGTCTTTAGGATTTTGTTTAAAGTGAAAAAAATAGGAGGAGGAGGAGGACATTGGAAGATAAGGACTCAGATACAGAAGCAGGAAGGTTGCCTCTGTTATTTTCAGTGAGTGATTCTCTCTGTATGGTGCTATTCACATTTTCCCACAATATAATGACTCACAAAATTTGTAAGGTCCAGGTGATCCTCTCAACTTCCCATATATTAGAGACAGCTTTGGATATCACCATGAAACAAGTATCTGAAGAAATCTCAAAGAAGGTTATTATTATTGCTTATTTTTGAATCTCATTTCACAAACTTGGGAATGCAGTAAATATTACCATCTTTACTTTCACTAATGTATCCTAATTTCTGTCTCCGAGTCCTATTTTACTTACCTAGTAGAAAACTTAAGCTTAGGTCTTTCTGGCATTCTCACCCTCAAGAGTGAGTCACAATTCCTTGGGCTTACTGCCAAGTATGAATATAGGGCAACCTTGTCTTGAGTAATTGGGCCCATAGGCTGACTTGACCATAAGAAGTCTGTTGTTCCTATCCTCATAGCTTCTTTAGGTTTACTCTAATAGCATTTGTTGCCTTCTTGTAGTCCTTGGGGCCCAGGAATCTTAAGCAAGTCTTCCTCTGATCCTGTCTGCCTAGAAGCCATCTCCTTCCTTGTGTCTTGCTACCTTCTCAATATACTTTGGGGAAGCAGAGCCCAGGCCGTTTGTACTCTTAGGCCCCCAACCTGGAAGGTGGGGAGTGGAAGGGAGTTGGTAACTGGAGTTGGGCTTTCACTCTCTATATGTCCCTTTTATCTACTGTCCTAAAAGTTTTCTGACTTTCCCTATTTCTCCCCTGGGAAAACAGTGAGCTCAGGGCCTGCCTCTTGCTTCAGTGGAAGAGAAGGGAATAGGAAAAAGGCAGAGAGAGAAATGCATAGGTTCCTATCTCAAAACTATATATGCAAAACTGGAAAAAAAAAAGACTTTTAAGGCTGCCCTTAAACAGTGGAATCTTTTCTAAGATGAGATAGAGATTGCAGATGAATATGTTGAAACCAAAAGAACAGTTTTCAGTTTTCTTGTCGTGCCAGAACCATGCTGTCTTCCTAGGGAAAACATACTCTGATTCAGTCAGAGAAACAATTGTGTCTTAGGCAGATAGTTACAAAGCTGGCACCATGGAGTTGCTTTGAATAAGCCAATGCAATTATGTGGTCCTTTAAAAACTTCTCTATTTTATAATTAAAGGCACTAAGATAGAAGTGGTACCTAGAATAGCAGAGCTCTCAAAGGTACCATGGCCTTTTACCACTTCTCTCCTGAGCCTCTCTTATTTTTACAAGTATTTGGTTCTTCTCCTTTTGATGTTTCAGGGCTGGAGGAAACTCCTACTCATGTTGTCAGACACTATATGCCTTATTTTACATATGTACTTGGACTCAGCATCCAAAGGGTACCATTGTGGCTCGTTGGGCTGAACATGGATCCTTGACTTGGGAAGCATAGGTCCACATTCCTTGCTACACTTAACTCATTTGGTGGTCTTTAACAGGTTGCTTATGCTATCTAAGGCTATTTCCTTATTTTAAAAAGAGAAGTGAAAAATATCTAATTCACGATTTTGTTCTGAGAGTCAAATGAAACAATGTGATGAGAGGTTGTTTGTAAAATACTGTTTTATACAATTATTTCATTTTTTCCAAAAATGTTTATTATGTGTGCCATGTGCCAAATGCTTTGTTTGGTCTAGGCTTTATAGCCATATAGATAAATAAAATGCAGTCACTTCTGTCAAGCAATATAATCAGGTGAGGGAGATAAAACAGAAAGATACAGTGTGAAGTCATATCTGTAGAGA
Source organism: Macaca nemestrina (assembly GCF_043159975.1). Lineage (NCBI taxonomy): Eukaryota > Metazoa > Chordata > Mammalia > Primates > Cercopithecidae > Macaca > Macaca nemestrina. The sequence continues at coordinate 167,477,764 of NC_092125.1, read as the reverse complement.
TATAATTGTGTCATATCATGCAAAATTACATAGTCTGTACAAAAGGATAATACTAGAATTGGCTTCCTGAAGAAGTTGACTCTTGAATTGAGTCTTATAGGATGAAGAATTTGGTGGTATGAGGTAGATGAATAAGAAAGACATGCCAAGGTATCAATAACAGAATGAACAGACGGTGAAGCAGCAAGCACCCATGTGTTGATACATATTGGTGAAAGCAGAGGGTGGACAGACATATCAATATAGCTGGCGCTTATAATTGGAAGCAATATGTAGCTTGAGATAAATATGGGCAGGTAGTTAAAGAACAAAGATTACTCTAATAAAGAACTCAGATGTAATTTTTTAGGTGATGAGAAATCATTGAAGAGTTTTATACCATCAGATTTTTACTTTTTACAGATAACCCCAATGAAGGGATTCGCAGTGTCAGCAGTTAATTTGAGATATCAAGACCAGAGTCAGAGAGACAAGTCAGTCTCACCATCTGGGGAAGCAATGATGAAGATCCGAATTAGCACAAGATAAGAATAGAGTATGAAGAATAGAGCAATGCTTGGAGATTGACTTGGCTCTTGGAGATATTGATTGCAATATGGAAATCAAGGATGATTGATGCCAATGACTGGGAAGACATATAGAGGTAGAAACAAGTTTGGGTGTGGATAAATTTAGTTTGGGGTGCTCAATTTGAGGGCTATGTGAGGCATGCAGGTTGAGATACACATACAGATGCTGGAATTATGAACTTGAATCTCAGAGAAGGGATCAGGCCAGTAATATAGATGTATTCATATACTTAACAAGTACAGCTTGAGAGACTGCAACCATAGAAGTCTCATGGTCATTTTTTGCTCCCCAATACTCTCATTTTGATAATTAAAATATCTGATTTCATATAGTAGTTAAATTTCAAGTTTGCATTTTAAGCTAAAGAATCTGCCCTCCCAAACTTTGGGCATGAAAAATATGGAATGAGGGAGGAAAAATTGGGCCAGGAAAGATCTCTCTTGACTGATACCAATGTAATCTGGTATTGGGTTGCTCTGGTTGTTTCAGATGTTTCAAGGGGATTCTTTCTCTTCTTGGTACTTTCATGAGCTCATTGAAGAACTGCCTACTGAGCTATGCTAATTACAGCTCCCTTGATGTCAGCAGTATGTATCCGTAGGCTGGCTACTTACGGTCCCCTCCCATCCCCCCGCCCCCACCATGTAGTTCCACTTTTTAATGGTCCACTAGTACCACCCTAATCTGAGATATCCTTTCTACTTTAAGTTCTGTTCAGGTGCTATAGCATTTATCCTGAAACATGGACTAGTTGACATCTGTTCTCCCAGGGCCTCGACCAAAACCAAATAAAATGAACCCCATTTTTATCTTCTATTTCAGAGATGTGTGAATCGTTCAATTAGAAGTGGCAATTGAAATGATGAGATCCTCTTTCTTCCCACCCTCACCCTGCCAGTAAGAATGCTCATAAAGGGGCCAGGCACAGTGGCTCATGCCTGGAATCCCAGTTCTTTGTACTTTGGAAAGCCGAAGTGGGCAGATCTCCTGAAGTCAGGAGTTTGAGATCAGCCTGACCAACATGATGAAACCCCATCTCTACTAAAAATACAAAAATTAGCTGGGCGTGGTGGCAGGCGCCTGTAAGCTCAGCTACTCGGTAGGCTGGGCTTGAACCCAGGAGGCAGAGGTTGCAGTGAGCCAAGATTGCACGACTGCACTCCAGTCTGGACGACAGAGCAAGACTCCATCTAAAAAAAAAAATGCTCAAAAAGGAAGATAAGTGGAATGCAAAATGCAAACAGATTGCTGGGGAACAAACCATCATTCAGAAAGTGAGCAGAGGCAGGGAAGGACAGAGACAGAGAAGCAATGGTTGAGACAGAAGGAGAACCTGGAGAATAAGGAGTCAAATAAATTACAGAGTAAGGAGGTCTAAGAAGGAGGACGTAATCAACATATGGGATGCTGTGAAGAATGCAATTCGATGAGGACTAGGATAGTAAAATGTTAGATTTTGCTATGAGATCAATTCCTATCCTTGTAAGGAAATCCAGTTAGAGAAAGGGAAATGGCAAGGGTTTTTGAGAAGTGTGGATGAAAGAGGAGAAATATTAGATATTAGATAGAGGAGATGTGGGATCAATGTAGAGTTTTTAGAATTGGAGAAACCAGCAATGTTCACAGGCTGAGGGAAAATAGGCATAGTGACGGCTGATTTGAAGAGGCAAGAAGGAAGAAGGATAATTGATGGTAGATGGTTAATGCTGATTATTTCTCTTTTGGGCACTTTCGAGGTCTCATGGGGTGTAGGAAGGAAGGAGATCAAGAGCATAGTGAAGAGGTTAGGACTGATTAAAAGGAGGGATAGCTCATACACTGAAAAAGGAGAAGTGTGACATAAGCATGCATTTTGATTTGTTTGTTCATAGTGGCAGAAAGTTGGATGAGATCATGTCTGATGGCTTTAATTTTCTCACTGAAATAGGGATAAGGCTATGTGCTAAGTGTGGTGAACCAGGATCTGAGTCACATCTAATCCACTCACTTAGAAATTAGAAAGACTGAGCTGAATTGAGTGGTATTATTATACCTAACATAGAGATGTGGAATCCGTGATTCAGAACACTTAAGTGACTTGCTTGAAGCTGCCCTGGTGGCTAATGTTAGAGTCTGGACAGCATAAGGAATCTCCAGATAATCAGGTTATTGGCACTTGAGAGTCTCAAGAGATTCTTATGTTCCATCTTTACCAGCCCATCAAAGGAATAAGAGGTAAAAATAGAAAATTGCAAAGAGTTGTGTAAATTCATATATTCTTTATTACCTTTCCCCTCTCCTTTCTATAACCAAACTTTAACATTTACTGAATATCTAATATCTTCTAGTCACTGTGATAAACACTATTCTGGGAAATCAAATATGTAGCTGATTTATAGTGGGCACTTATTGTGTATCAGGAACTATTCTAAGTATTTTATACTTATAAATGAATGTAATTCTTTTATGAATATAATGAGGCTGGAGAACTCGTGTCTCCATATTACACAGAAGGAAACTGAAGTCCAGTGATATTAGCTGACTTAAACACAGATATTAAGTTACAAAGCTAGGCTTGTCTAGCTTCAGTGCCCACAGTTTAATCCATTACAATATACATAGTTTCTACTCTCAAAGAACTTACCTTCTTTTGGGAAAGCACAAGGAAAACGTGGGTGGTTTTAACAAATAAAGCAATCGAAAGCCAGATGATATAACACTACAGAAAAAGTAATGGCCTGGCGCCATAGGTCATGCCTGTAATCCAGCACTTCGGGAGGCAAAGTGGGTGGATCACCTGAGGTCAGGAGTTTGAGACCAGCCTAGCCAACATAGTGAAATCCCATCTCTACTAAAAATACAAAAATTAACTGAGCATGATGGCGGGCGCCTGTAATCCCAGCTACTTGGGAGGCTGAGGCAGGAGAATCGCTTGAACCCTGGAGGCAGAGGTTGCAGTGAGCCGAGATCATGCTACTATACTCCAGCCTGGGCAGCTGGGCAAGGTCGAGCAAGACTCTATGTCTACAGATTCAAAAAAAAAAAAAAAGGAATAATATGGGCCATGATGAAGTGCAAAATGACTAGGCTTTTAGAGATACAGGAAAGAGATGTCAGATGGACTGGGTTGTCTGGTAGGTAGGATTAATACATTTTATTAATATAACACTGATGGCTAACAAGTGTTTGTTGAATTTAGTTACTCAAATAGAAATAGTCCAACCAGGCTTATCGTTTATGTGCACATATATAAAACTTTATACTTTTATATTAAACCCAAATCACCAAGCCAGACTTTGCCTTCTTTCAAGTGTTTCCCCTTAGAAGTTTTATTGCCAGCAGACCTAAGCTAGAACCTTTCCAGCCATTAGAATAGGTTCTACTAACACTGAACTCCAAAAAAACAAGTGGGAGAGGGCCTTGATCTTTCTCCTTTTAGCTAAGGAAGCTCTTTGACCACCATAAAAATGTGCTTGTTTTCTCTCTACTTTATCAACATATCAAAGGTATACTGAGAAAGGCAGCTTGTGTTGGGACCCAAAAGGTCTAATTACAACCTCTGTATTTGTTTTCTATTGTTGTTGTTACAAATTACCACAAATTAAGTGGCTTAGAATACCAACCACTTATTGTCTCATGTTTCTATTCATCAGAAGTCCAAGTACAGCATGGTTCAACTGCTTGGAATCTCCAAGCCGAAATCAATGTGTCAGCATGTCTGCCTTCCTTTCTGGAGGTTCTAAGGATGAAGTTGCTTTAAGTTCACGTAGATTGTTGGCACAATTCAGTTCCTTGTGTCCGTAGGACTGAGGTCCCTGTTTTCTTGCCAAAAATCAACCAGGAAACTCTCTCAGCTCCTTAATGCTGGCCAGTTTCCTCATCCCATTGTTCCCTCCATCTTCAAGCCAGCAAAGGCACACCCTTCTAATGCTTTGAATCTCCTGGGCTTTCCACATCTCTCTGCCTCCAGTAGGAGAATGTTCTCTACTTTAAGAGCTCATGGGATTAGATGGGGCCCATCAGGATATTCCAATGTTATCTGCCTATCATAAGGTCTGTAACCTTAATGATATCTGCAAAGTCTCTTTTACCATTTAATGTAACATATCTACGAATTCTAAGGGATTAGGGAATCAGCATCTTTTGAGATCCTTCTGCCTACTATACCATCCCCCTAGAAATAAGTGAGCATTACTCAAAATAGCCACTTAAGTAAATCTCCCTCCCCCCCACCAAAAAAAAAAAAAAAAAAAAAAACATGAGCCAAACATACAAAAACCACATCTGCACCAGAGCCAGGTATCTGCTGACTCCCCAGCTCTAGTGAGAGAAGAGGTGAACATGTTTTAAAAGAAAAGATTTTTCATCAGGCATCCCATTGTATATATGTTGGACATTAGACCATTCTTCACCTATGTGAGGCACTTAGTAAATTGTAGCTGCTGTGATGGTGATGAGGGCAGTGATCCCACTAGATTTAACTTAAGACAGAATGTTAGGTACTGAAGCAGATTCAAAGCAGATCAAACGTAGCTTTTGCCTTAGGGAAAATGACAGGTACACAAATAAATGCAGGATGAAGCAGTAAATGCCTTGAAAAGAGGAACCTTTTTTTCCTTTTGATGGCTGTTCTTGATGCTTGTTTTAAACTGTTATCACCCAATTAAAAATGATGCAAAGGGTGGAGAGCAGTGTTTGTTAACACGGGATTTACCCCAACTGCCACTCACTTCCTGTGTAGTGCCAATCTTGCAAATCCAGGAAGGCCAGCCACTCGAAACCACCTCAGAGAGGGCCAGGAACCAGGAAAGGTCAGCGAAGCCTCTTGGATTTAAAATAAAGAATCAGGAAACAAAGGGCTCAACGCAACTTTTACAACTACAAATTAAATGCAAAGAATGACACATCATTACATAAGCAGCATAAAATATAATTTAAATGTCAAAAGAACTGAAGATTCTTGAATCATGTAAGAAAAACTTGCAGAATGTGTTAAATGTCTCAATTTGTACTATACCAAAAAAAAGTAAAAAGTAAAAATGGCATTGTTTTATAATGCAAAAATACAGAAATCAGTCTTGTTTTCCTACTGTTTATAGGAATCCTTATGTTTATTTTAGCTAACTTTAAAAATATTCATCTTTTAAAAATTCTTATGACTTTCAGGGACTGTGGATATATTTGAGTATAAGAGGGTATTATTTAACTTAAGACAGTGCTTAAATGTGATATGTGTGCCTATTAAAGTTACAGTTAAATCTTTTATATGAAGAATGCATTTTCATTGGGAGGAGTAGGCGTTTCACAGATTGCTCTACTACTTGGAATATGATTTCACATGCATTTTTGCTCTCTTGAAAATTAGCTTTGTGGCAATTGGTTTCCCTACTTCTGCCACCCACTTACATTTTAGATCTTTGTTTTGAAGCTTGTGAGATATATTTAACAACATCATATTAACATTTTAGGTCTCTGTCTGAATACAGTAGTTCCACGTTCTTTGGCAGATACAGAATTTTTCTAGTTTTTGGTTGTCAAAGATATCAATCTAAACAAAGCTAAATGTGTATGTATATCTATACATGCATTTGTATGTGTATGTGTGTAGTATAAGCTATACCTAGAAAATTTACTCTTCAATCATTTATTAAACATTTATTGAGCTCTTACTGTGTTTCCTGCAGTTACCTAAACACCGAGAATACTAAGGTTAGTAGGACACAGTACCCTGGATTCAGAGAGCTCTCAGAATATTAGTTGAGGGAAACTTGGAGCAGTATATTGTGGTAAATGGCAGCCAGCAGTGCAGATAGAGAGCTTTGAGAATATATATAATAGAGAAGAAACTTACTCTAAACTAGGGCAGAAAGAATTGAGCAAAGTTTCCCGAAGATGACTTTATTTTAGTGAATAAGTCTTTTAGAAGTAATTTGTTTATTCAGGTTTCTGATACTTTTGGCATTTTCTCAGATTAGATGAATCCCCCCAGTTTAGTGGAGGGGACATAGGAAGGAAAGGAAAGCAGAGTGAGTTAGGGAAGAAGAGAGAGTAAGGAGTAGTCTCAGAAAGCCTCCTCAGAAAGCCTCAGAAAGTTATAGCCTCCTGGGCTCTTGCCTCTGGGAAGAGTATACAATACTTTCTGGACCTATGGAAGGCTGGGCCTGAAGGGCATCTTAGGTCAGTTTCCTTTACGGCAACATTTTCCTGGACAATCTTGGGTAGTGCTACCTGAAGTCACATAGGCTTCCCTCCCAGGTCGGTCATTGTTCAAACTAGGGCACCAACACAATGTATTCTGCACCAGAGGTATCACGAAAACAGCAAGGGAGTAGAAACATAGTTGACTCTTGAACAACATGGGCATTAGGGGTGCCAAACCCTTGCACAGTTCAAAATCAAATATTACTTTTACTCCCCCCACAAAACTTAACTACTAATAGCCTACTGTTGTTCAGAAACCTCACAGATAACATGGTCAATTAACACATATCTGAATATGTATTATATACTGTCTTCTTACAATAAAGTAAGCTAGATAAAAGAAAATGTTATTAAGAAAATCACAAAGAAGAAAAAATATATTTATTATTTATTAAGTGGAAGTGGGTCATTATAAAGGTCTTCATCTTTGTTGTCTTCATGTTGAGTAGGTTGAGGAGGAAGAGGAAGGGGGTGGTCCTGCTGTCTCAGGGGTGACAGAGGCAGAAGAAAATTTGAGATAAGTGGACCTGTACACTTTAAACCTGTGTTGTTCATGGGTCAACTTTAATTCTACATAATCTCTAAGAAAGTCAACAGTAGTGCTAAAAGATTTAAAGTCACCTCTGCCAGTTTACATGGCGCTTTGCTTGGCTCACTTCAAAATTAGGAAAGCTATAATCCTCTGCCAAGAATTCCGTATGCAAATATTTTTTAATAAAGAAAATCATAGGAGGAAGTTGAATTTTGCTGCAGTATGGCAACATACTAACAGTGTGTTTTAAAAATTTTTTGACAGAATGCAGTGTTAGAAAGCAAGCACAACAGAGTTCATTTACAAGAATACCTGCTTTAAAAATAACTCTACTGTTAGGAGGAAACAACTTCTGGACTAGTTCTTTTGTGTGGAAAAATCCAGAAATGAATAGGAAATAAAGTTGTTGTGTGTTATATACAGAGCATTTGCATCATGGAAAAAGCTTTATATTCCTTTCGAAGTGACACAGTTATATTCTCATTTAATAATATTGTAATGTCGGTGTTTTGATCTTTTGTTATCTGGCCACATCTGGTAATTTTGTGTCTTACAGCCTTCAGTCCAGAAAAAAGTTAGTCAGAAAGAACAGTTGAAGGTTTCCTTCAATACTTAGTTCAGCCACCAGAAAAGGTTTCCACAAAAGATTTTTCTCCCAGCATCAGAGAATGGGTGGGTAATACAGAGAGTAAGCTAAGGGAGAGAGAACAGTTCAGCTCACGTCTGTGTTTTGCATCTGTGTTGTAACAGGCATTTACAAAAGGCTGTAGATGCAGTATAAAGAGCATAGCACAGGAGCCACAGTGTTGATTAGAATAAGAAGCCCAGAAAATGCTGGAAGAATCAGAATAGCATCACTTTAGTGCAAAAGATACTTATAAAGGACTTCTCTTTTGCTAGACACTGAACTGCAATAAAAGTGAAGACAAGGGTTTGTCTTTGTTTCTAGTGAAACAGGTTCATTCACAACTGTATTATGAGCCATGTATACACCAAAATTCAGAATTCATTTTAACCAGGGGAAGTAAGGATGCTTCATTGAGTATATAAGGTTTAAGTGGAGACTTGACAAATAGGGACAATATTTGCAGGTAGAAAATGGAAAAGTGGGAATGGTACGTGGATCAGACATTACATCTGGAATCCACGGCAACAATTTGAGCATGGTTGAAATAAGGAGTAATGCAGAGAGATGAGACTAATAGGACTCTGGTTAATTGGAACAGGACAGTGAAGTCAGAAGATCCTTGATGCTCTGCCAGCCAGGGTACTTCTAGGGTGGGTGGTGATGCCATATAGTGGAATAGCAGACACTGCTGGGCACTCCTCCTTAAGAACAGGACTCTTAATTCTAATTTGAAAGCCAATGTGCTCAACATAAAATCACCTATTTTCTCAGAACTATCTTGTAGCAAGGGATGGGTATGTAACACAGTTCAGGCTATTGAGACATAAACAGAAGTTGAGATATAGCCAGAGGACATTCTGAAAGCCTCTTGAAAAGGAGAAAGTCACAGCTGACATTTGCTTTTTTCATGTTGCCCTGCACCCTTCTTTCCACTCAATTTGTAGGAATGGGCAGCCATCTTGTAACCAGGATGGCAGATGTCTTGTGGGCAGACGTCTTGTGCTAAGGATCCTAGAGCAGGAAGAAAGAAGGAGCTTGGTTGAGTAGCTGCAGTAACTCAGGTCTGCCTACCCCAGACTCCTTGTTATGGGAGAAAAACAAACTTCTTATTTGTTTAAACCACTGTAGCCAGATTTCTGCTAGAGCAGCTAAATTGAATCCTTATTAATATAGATGGCCTGTGGGGAAAAGTGAAAATAGTTGAGGGGAAAAGTTGAATGGAAGTTACAAGCCCTAAGAATTGTAAGGAGGGAGAAAGGAAAACTTGCCAGATTTTCCCAAGTCAGTATCGAGCAAACGGTTCCAGGTTTTTTTCCATTGAAGAATTGCACGTTATTACATCCATTCATTCAACAATTAAACAAATATTTATTTATTTATTGTGCCACTGTTATGTGTCAGACATTTTACTGGATTCCAGGGGTACAAAAATGTATGTAATGAGACCCTTCAGGAAGCACACGATCTAATAGAAACAAGCATGTCAAACTTAATCATAAATAGTTTGGATTTGAAAACTGTGATTTATAAATTTATAAAAATTCCTGAAACTCTAGTAGAGAATAAACTATTTTCTTCCAGCTGCACCAAAGATTTGGAGTGTAAATTGGTTACTGATACAAATTGAGCATTCCTAATGTGAATCTCTGAAATGCTCCAAAGTTAGAAACTTGGAGCGTTAACATGACACTCAATAGGAATGCTCATTGGAGAGTTTAGATTTAGATTTAAATTTTCAGATTAAGGAGGCGCAACCATTCAACCAGTAAGTACAATGCAATTATTACAAAAATCTGAGCTCCAAAAGACTTCTGGTCCCAAACATTTTTGGAGGATAAGGGATATTCAACCTGTACATTAGTGCTGCAGAATAAAAGAGGCCATGGTACTTTTTCGCCAGTGACTTTGAGTTAAGGGAGCACAAAATTAGTGTCTTTCTAAAGGAAAATGAATTGAGTAACTGGAGAGGTATTATCTTGGGAGACATATACATACCACCAGTGGACAGTTATGGATAGCTACTCTACTCTCATACACTTCCAGAGGTTCCCATCTCCACTTTTAAAAACCACTGCATCTCATCAAACTATTAACTTTTTACAATAGTAGAATGGACTGATGTGCGAAATATAACCTCTTTATGCCTTGATGAAGCTATGGTGGCCATGAGCAGCAATCTACAAACTTGATTGCTAGCTTCTAAAACAAACATTCAATATCAGCATTAACCTATTCCTTTCCAGACATTCATCAAACATTATTGATCACCCCCTAAATATAGGCCTTTTCTGGGGATAAGGGCATCCCATCATTTATCTTTGTATGATGAATGCAGTATGTTTTGAAGTCTTGAGTCTCAGGGAACTTTGGAAGTCAGGTCATTTCTGAGCTTTTTATTTAAGTAGCAATCCTGTGATCTTCAGACAATGGGAAGTGATTTCCGCAAAAGCTTTTATGCTTTATTACTTGCCCTTTAAGAAATGTGGGATGAGATAAAACAAAGAAGGTGCCTTTCCAGCCAGTTCATTGCTGCTTTGCTTCCCACAGTGGATTGTTGTGCCTCTCTGGATAAATACCGAGTAGTGTTTTTCTCCTAATTATTTCCTCAAAGTGATAGTATCAGCTCTGATGTTGAATAATGATCCCTGCTATTATTAAGATTGTGTGTGTGTGTGTGTGTGTTTTGAGAATTGTATGACTGCTATATGACTGCCATATTTGCTTCACTTCACAAAAGTCAGTAAGGACAGGAAGGCATTTGACAGGTTAACTAGTCCACCCCTCACCTCTGGAAGTAACTTTTAACATCTGCTGTTAGACAGTCTTCTTTTTTACTGTTCACAGCATAATAGAAATATATCAAAACTGCTCATCCTGAACAAGTTTAGGAGAAGGCCATTGCCTGGGCAGCATGATTTTATGGACTTAGTCTACCATGACTTTTTCTCTTGGATGAGCAGCTAAACGGTTGCCACTGTTGCACAACTCCACTGTTCAAATAAGAATCTATGTGAATGGTAGCCCTGAAGTTGTGCAATAAAAAATCCACAGAGTCAGACCTCACAACTCTGAGCTAAGATATTTGAAATGTGTCCACCACATTTCAAGCATCACACTCTTTGGGAGCCTGCGTGCTATTCCGAAGACTCAAAGTGAAATATTAAAATTTCATGTAAATTTTGCTTCTATTCTACTATCTGTTTTAAGACACAAATCCTATTTTAAACTACTTACCATAGAGGAAAATTAGTGTTTCATTAAAACTGACCCTGTTTAAAAATCTGTACTTTCTTATTCCTATTGCACACTAAAAATGATGGGTAAACACAAAGGACAAAGGACAGCTTCTCCAATGAGCTGTATGCAACTCTAGGGCCTGGAAATTCAACTCTTTTTGAATTTGTGGATCTATGTTCTCAAGGGTTTATATATGACTACATTAATAAATCAGCCAATAGCCTTCAAATAGGTTGACAGCCTGTGAAACCCAAGTGAAAAATTTTGTGCAGTAAGGAGCAATTCACGTGGAAGGAAAGCAAAAATAACATATTTGATCAATATATTATACTTCAGAAAGCACTTGCACATGAGACTGTGACCTTTGTCAGTCAAAGACCATTTTCAAATTATTTGTGTTCCCAATGCTCTAAACAAAAGTAAATTCCTAACAAATATTTCTTTTTTTATTATACTTTAAGTTCTAGAGTACATGTGCACAACATGCAGGTTTGTTACATATGTATACGTGTGCCATGTTGGTGAGCTGCACCCATTAACTCATCATTTACATTAGGTATATTGCAAGAATAAATATTTCTTAAGTTAATTCTTAATAAATATTTGTTATCATATTTGGCCCACCTACCAGCCCGGTAAGGTCGGGAATATTGTCATTTTTCAAAGGATGAAACTGAGATTCAGTAGTGATTTGCCCAAGATAACACTGTTAGCGATCACAGGATTGGGAAAGGGAACCTGAACCATGCCCACAATGCACTGTCTATGACACCAGCTACCTTCCACATACCCACGCTCACAGTTTCCTCTTAATAACCACACAGTTTCAGGGGAGAGGAAAAACAGTCCATGCATATTGAGTTCTTTTTCTGGTTCAAATGCCTGGTGCAGAGTAAAAGCTATTTTCTAAATCTGGTAAATCTTCTTGTCTGCTTGGATTCAGTCAGACTTCAGAATGGAATGAGCAAATGATAGATGGCAGTAATAGGGTGCTTCCAGTGGGGCATTTCTTAGCCACTTTATTCTGCTTCTTGGAACTCCACTTGGAGATGTTTTAAATCACTTAGGAAGAGAAACTAGAGTGAGAAAGCCAGACTTGTAAGGAGCTCTGTCCTGACAGACATCTTTAATGATTTGCTATTACTCTATCACTTAAGGCACTACTTATTTGGACTGTACCCAAGTAAACCCTACCAAGTCTTGCAAAAAGACAATAGAAACGAGGAAAACATGTTTTCTCTTCTTTTGGGGGTCACTATCTCATCTGTATCATTAAAAGAATACATTCTTGGGCCAGGCATGGTGGCTTATGCCTGTAATTCCAGCACTTAGGGAGGTGGAGATAGATGGATTTTTGAGGTCGGGAGTTCAAGACCAGCCTGGCCAACTTGGCAAAACCCTGTCTGTACTAAAAATACAAAACTTAGCCAAGCTTGCTGGCGAGAACCTGTAATTTCAGCTACTCGGGAGGCTGAAGCATGAGAATTGTTTGAACCTGAGAGGCAGTGGTTGCAGTGAGCCCAGATTGTGCCACTGCACTCCAGCTTGGGTGATGGAGTGAGACTCTGTCTTAAAAATAGTAATAATAAAATAAATAAGTAAAAGAATACATTCTTAGGAATGTAAGAATTTGCACTGGCTTCCCCAAGGAATTTTCTATGATCTCACTTGTTATCTAAATCTTGTCTATTCTTGAAGGATGCTGAAAGCTTTCTATGCCGATTCTATTTCACACGATAATATCCATGTCTCACTTTCTATAGTTTGTTGTCTTTTAGGTATGTTTATTGATTTATAATTTACAGACCATAAAATTTATCTTTATAAAGTTTACAATTTAATTATTTTTAGTACATTTATGGAACTGTGCAATCATCACCCACATTTAAGTTTAAAATTTTTGGATATCTCCCCTAAGAAATCCTTTATTAGCATTCACTCTCCATGAGCTTTTACTCTCTACTACCACCATCCTCAGCCCTAGGCAACTCTAATCTATTTTCTGTCTCTATAGATTTGCCTATTCTGGTTATTTTATATAAATGAAATCTTGCAATATGTGGTCTTTTGTGACTGACTTCTTTCATTTAGCATAATGTTTTTAGGGTTTATTCATGTAGCATGTATCTGTACGTTACTCCTTTTTATCGTTGGATAATATTCCATTGTATGGCTATACCACATTTTGTTTATCCACTCATCAATTGATGAACATTTGGGTTCTTTCTAGTTTTTGACTATCATGAGCAATGCTGTTATAAGATCCATGCACAAGTTTTTGTATAACTAGGACGGAAATCGCTAGGTCATATGGTAACTATGTTTAACCTTTTGAAGAACTGCCAAATTTTCCCAAAGCAGGTGTACCATTTTTCAATCCCATCAGCAATGAATGAGCATTCTGATATCTCCATATCCTTGCCAATGCTTTTTACTGTTTGTCTTTGTTATTTTAGCTACCCTAGTGAGTGTTAGTAGCATACAATTGTGGTTTTAATATGCATTGCTCTTGAATGATGATAGTGAGTATCTTTTCATGTGCTGATGGCCATTTGTTTATATTTTTTTGAGAAACATCTGTCTAAATCCCCATTTAAATTTATATTATATTTTTAAACTATTGAGTTATTTATATATTCTGGACACAAATATATGTGATTATTGGTTATATAATTTGCAAATGTTTTCTCCTATTCTATGGATTGTCTTTTTACTCCCTTGATGTTATCATTTGTAGCACATTAATTTTGATGTGGTCAAATTTGCATTTTTTTTCTTTTGTCACTTGTGCTGTTGGTGTCCCTTCTAAGAAACCATTACCTAACAGAAGGTTATGAGAATTTACTCCCGTGCTTTCTTCCACAAACTTAAGGTGTTGGGGGTTCTGGGGTGCTCGGTAATCCCAGAACTTTGGGAAGTCAAGATAGGGGGATAGCTTGAGGCCAGGAATTTGAGATCAGCCTGGGCAACATAGTGAGACCCATCTCTCCAAAAAAGTAAAATATTATCCAGGTGTGGTGGCACATGCCTGCAGCCTCAGCTACTCAGTAGGCGGAGGCAGGAGCATCCCTTGATCTCAGGAGTTTGAGGATGCAGTAAGCTATGATTGTGCCACTGCACTCCAGTCTGGGTGACACAGAAATACCCCACCTCAAAAAATATATAAAATAAAATAAAATGAGAAATAAAGTTTGGACTCTGATAAACTTTGAGATAATTTTTTAATATGTTGTAAGGTAGGAGTCCAGCTGCATTCTTTGTTATGTGGGTAGCCAGTTATCTCCTCAGCATTTGTTGAAAAGACTGTTCTTTCCCCATTAAATTGTTATGGAACCCTTGTAGAAAATTAATTGACCATACATGTGTGAGTTTATATCTAGACTCTCAATTCCATTCCATTGATCTCTATGTGTATCCTTAAGCTAGTATCACACTGTCTCATAACTTAGATTTTGAAATCAGGAATTGTAAAACTTGGTTCTTTTTCAAGATGGTGTTGGCTATTTAGGGGCCTTTGTAACCCCATAAGAATTTTGGAATCAGCTTTTCAATTTCTGGGGGAAAAAAAAAAGGCCAGTGGAATTGTGGCAGGGATTGCACTGGTTCTGAAGATCATTTTCACATTATTCATTGCTAACATATGGAAATACAATTGATTTACATATGGGGATCTTGTATCCTGCAACCTTACTTGAAGTCATTTATTAGCACTGATATTTTTCTATCAGATTCCTTAAGATTTTCTATTTGCAAGATCATGACATCTCCAAATATAAATTGTTTTACCTCTTCCTTTCCAACAATGATGCCTTTTATTTCTTTTTATTGCCTAATCGTACTGACTAGAATCTTCAGTACAATGTTGAAAAGATGTGGCAAGAGCAGACAGCCTCGTTTTGTCCCTCAACATAGGGGAAAGCACCCAGTCTTTCCCTGTTAACTATGACAGTGGCTATGGGTTTTTCATAGATGTCTTTCATCGCGTTATGGAAATTCCATCATACCCCTACTTTGTTGGGTATTTTTTCATGAAAGGATGTGGAATTTGTTATATGCTTTTACTCTGTCTATTGAAATAATCATGTGGTTTTAATTCTTTAATTTGTAAATATGGTCTATTACGTTAATTAACTTTTGTATGTTAAACCAACCTTGGATTCCTGGGTTAAATCCCACTTGACCATGGTGTCTAATGCTTTTATATGATGCTGGATTCAATTCCCTAGAATTTTGTTGAGGAATTTTTTATATCAATATTCATACAGGATGTTAGCCTGTACTTTTCTTTCCTTGTGATGTCTTCACCTGATTTTAGAATCAAAATAGTACTGACCTCAGATAATGAGTTGAAAAGTGTTTCCTCTTATTTTATTTGTTGAAAAAAAATAGATCTTATAAGGATTTGTGTTACTTCTTTAAATGTTGGATATAATTCACCAGTAAAGTCATGTGGGTTTGAACTTTTCATTGTTGGGTGTTTTTTGGAAAAAAGGGCTTATAGGCAAAGAGAACAGTAAAATGTAATAGAACCTTTTTAAGGAGCAGTTAGAAAACAAAAGCAGCTGTAGCTGAAGTGACTCCCCATTGCCTATATGTTAAAATTTAATCTCATTAGTCTGATTCATGGCTCTTCCTAATGTGGAACTTGCTCAATCCCTCCAGCTTCATTCATCTCTTGTCACTACTTCTTTCACACTTTAAGCATCTTCCATGCTGATTTCATAATAATAGTTACTCTCTTCCAGGCATTGTATTAAGTCTGTGACACAATCTCAATCAACCATTATATTCAAATTCTCAGAAATAAGGCTGCTGTTATTTCATGACTTCGTTCAAGAAGCTCTTACTCCCCAGAATGAACCATGCCTTTATTCATTTCTTCTCCCTCTTTGCCTCTGTCTTGTGAGGCTGAAAAATTCCTATCTATGGTTTAAAACTCACCTGGAGTGTCACCTACATAAAACACCAGTGAAGAATGTCTAACAGTCTGGGTACTTTTTGTTAATATGTCTGTTTCTCGCCTATTGTAAGTCTTTTGATGGCAGGCACCATATTTGATTCATCTCTTTATTTCCAATCTCCCAGGGTGCCTGTCACACAGTAGACACTCAATTAAAAATTGTGGAGCTAATGAATAAACCTGGCTATCTCGAATGAAGTTCTCCCCAGCATTTTGGATAGCTGGGATGTTATTGTATTTCTCTATGCTTCTTATAGCACCTAGTGCAACACTGAGAAATGCTCATTGAAGTTAACTCGACTGAATGATAAATTAATATTATAATGTCAGTAGCACATTTTGAACTCTTCAGTAAAAAGACGCCATGAAAACCTCAAAGTAGCTGTAAAAAATAGAAATGATAAAAATCTGTTTGGATGACATCTTTTTAGAAAATACAAAAACAATTCTGTTGTGTTTTGATACATAATTACACTTGAAGATTTTTGGTGTAACAGAGCTGTGTTTGGGGATTCTAGTGATCATAATAACAGCACTGCTTGATGCTAGGGGAGGGGAAATCTATTTTAGAAGCTTTCAATGACAACTTTTGTTCTCTGTATCTGGAAGCAATTCCCAGTGCTGTTTACTTAAATGCTTTATAATGTGGAAAACTCAGGAGCATTGTAGGATCTCCAAAGACAGGAGAAGATTTAATGTTTCTTAAATTCTCCCTCTGTCACAAGACGAAGATGAGCAGGCAGGGTGGCAGCATTGTCTGTAGCAGCAGCAGTAAACCACCACCTATGCAAGCTCTGTACTTTTTAACATAGCATTGGAAGCCAGTATCAGTCATGGCTCTCCAGAGAAACAGAACTGATAAGGTGTGTGATAAACAGAGCTGATATATGTATATATGTGGTGTGTATATATATATAATATATGGTGCATGTATTTATATATGGTATATATACAATATAGGGTATAGGAATTTTTCAGCCTCACAAGACAGAGGCAGAGAGGGAGAAGAAATGAATAAAGGCATAGTTCATTCTGGGGAGTAAGAGCTTCATGAACGAAGTCATGAAATAACAGCAGCCTTATTTCTGAGAATTTGAATATAATGGTTAATTGAGATTGTGTCACAGGTATATACATATACGATATATATATAATATAGGGTGTATATATATAATATATGGCTAAGTGTGTGCATATAAGTGTGTGCATATATATACACACACACACATATGCACACTATACACACACACACACATATACACACACTAAGAAATTCATTGTAAGGATTCGACTCACATAGTTTTGGGGTCTGACAAGTCCAAAATTTGTAGGGCAAGCCAGCAGGCTAGAAACAGTCTGGAGTCAATGTTGCAGTCTTGAGTCTGAAATTAATAGGTTAGGCTAGCAGACTGGAAATTTAAGCAGGTGTCAGTGCTGGAGTCTTGAGGCAGAATTTCCTCTTCTCTGGGAAATATGTTTTTGCTCTTACGGTCTTCAGCTGATACCAGGAGACCCCACACACAGTATTGAGAGTAATCTCCTTAACGTAAAGTCAACTGATTGTGGATGTTAACCACATCTACAAAACATCTTTGCAGCAACATGCAGATTATTGTTTGATTAAATAAGTGAATACTATAGCCTAGCCAAGTTGATACATAGAACTAATCATCACAAGGCCCTGTGACACATGGGACATGCTTCCCTCTCCCAGCTTGTATCTTCCATGACTTCTCATGCCCCACACCAGATTGCAAAGCTTGCTCTGAAGAAGCCCTGCACTTCTCTGCCTTGTGGTGCCTTTGCTTTTTCTCCGTCCCTACTCAAGATTCTCTTTCCTCCCAGTTGTCCAACCCAGTTGTCAAATTCCTACCCTTATCTCTTGGATCCTGTGCAAATGTCATTTTCCTTCCCAAACCTTGGCTGCTTTCCGGTTTAAATATTGTGTCTTCCTCTCTTGAACCCCCAACAGATGTCCTTGAAGTAAAACCTCCTTGCTCTGCTTTGCATTATTTGTAAATGTATTCATGGCAACCATTCCGTCTCTCTTATAGCCTGAGGGGGGTCAAGAACCTCATGGATTTTTTTGTTTTGTTTTGTCTTGTTTTGTTTTAATATCTTTGTTCCCGACAGGGTATAGAGCTTCCATTCATATGGCAATCTTTATTCTTTTTCTGTTCCCTGTTCTTTGCTAGCTTCCCAGGAATATAAAGATTAATTAGACTAGTTTCCAGCACTCTGAGTCTTTATAGCCCAGTGGGGAAGGCAAATAAGTCAACCATAGGTATCCACAAGAACTCATTGAACTGAATTAATTCCGGCTGCAGAAGTACAGTCACTTTCCTTTTAATATCTCCTTACCTTAATACTCCTACATACAGACATTAGCCAGAGCAGACAGCAGGCTTGTAGTGGGCTGGAAAGCTCTGTCCTCATAAGACTTACAGAGGAGTAGTGTGTATGGTGTGATCTGAGGGGCATCAAGGAGGCTTACTGATCCAAAAATATCTCTGTTGCTAAGATGCCTGATATACCATCATTCATTCATCCAAGTTCAGATTATCTTATCTCTAAATGTACCTGGGAGGAATTACTAAATGCCTATATTAACTTTTCAAAATTCTTTTCCCTTCTTTTTTTTACCTTTTTATCTTCCCTTTCTCCTTTAAGGCAGCTAAACTGCTCTCCCTGAAAGACTCCTACCACACAAAGGAGTTAAGAGCTCCTCCCCTGGGTCCCAATAGCACCCCGTGCCTGTTACAGCAGAAATGTTTTATCCTCTAGTTCTTATGTGTTTATTGCTTACCTGAGCTCCTCCACCAGACTGAGCTCGTAAAGGGAAAAACTGTGTTTTTCATCTCTATAATCTCAACACAGAGCACAGTGCCAAACACACAGTGGAATGCTCTGTAAGATTCCTGGAATGACCAGGTGGCTCTCCATGGTGATATACCTGTTTGCCTTTCTTCTCTGATAGAATGACCCATGAGCATATGTAGGGGACAGACTTGATAAAAGAGAATTGAAAGGCAAAGAGAAGAAAACAGAGATAGGAAAAAAGGGACTTTCGGGAAATCACTTCAGTGCCTAGGCCCATCCTTGATCCTGCTGTTGGCTGTTGTCCACTTTTTGGTTTCATTAATGGATAAAGTGCCTTGTGAATTAAACATGCTGTTTTCTTTTGTTTTGTGATACATGATCTGAAGTACCATCAGCTGGCAGGAGATTTTCCAGAAGCATTTTGTCAAGTGGAAAGGTGGCTACACATGCTCCATTTACAAAAGCAAAAATGCTTTCAAATATCTTTTCCTTCCACATGGATTGAGAACACAAATCTCTTCTCAGGCCTGTCTCTTCCATTCGTTACCCCTTCTCCTTTGCTCAAGGAATATGCTTGTAAAGACATCCAAAAAGTGCTTTTTCCAAGCCCCTTGTGGTTGCAGAATGCAGACCTGCAAAAATTTCCTGAAGTAATAGGATGGGAACTATAAAATTACACCTAGGCTGGGCACAGTGTGTAATCTCAGCACTTTGGAGGCTGAGGTGGGAAGAATGCTTGAGCCCAGGAATTTGAGACAGGCCTGAGCAACATAACGAGACCTCATCTCTACAAAAAAATAAGAAAATAAGGCAGGAGGATCTCTTGAGCCCGGGTGGTTGAGGCTGCGATGGGCTGTGATTGTGCCACGGCACTCCTGCCTGGGCAACAGGAGTGAAACCCTCTCTCTGGAAAAAAAGAAAGTTACATATAGATTGGAGCTGAAACCAAGATGGAAGCCGAGGTGACTTTAGAGTCAGCTATTTTCTGTTTCTTTCTCATTAGCTGAATGAGCTCTTTCTTCTGCTCTCCTTCCCTCCACAGAGTCACTCCATTTTCCTCTTGCTCCTCTTTCCCTATACGTCTCTTCTCTTTCCTCGTGTCTTCTGCTTACCTACAATTTCTGCCCCCTCACAACTTCACAGGACCTAGTGTGGCTACCCCAGACACTCACTGCCTCATGATTTCAGATGTAAAGATATATGCCTCCACGTAGATACCCCATGGTTCATACTTATTTTAATCTCCCCAGAAATATGTTCTTAAAATTTAGTTTTAGCAGGGTCAATCAATAAATTGGTTCATTTGCCCTAACATAATCTAGAACTGATTTTATATTGTTACCTATCATTTGTAGCCACTAGATTATTTATTTTTTATACATACATATTTATATATACATGTGTATATATCTATATATACACATATATACTATATATAGTACCTACAGAATGCCAAGATTTGTGCTAGGTACTGGCAATACCATCATGAGAAAACATAAATCTGCCCTAGTGGAACTAATTTCTAACTGATTACTTTCCTTCTTACTTGTCCTCATCTAATCTAACTTCAAATGAGTAATCCTTCCAACACATGAGTCAAACCATGATATTCCCTGCTTAAAATCATTAATGACATTTATCATCCAAATTCACATAAGGATGTTTTACCGCCTGCTTCTCTGTTTTTATTTCTGACCCCTGCCCGATTTATTGTACTTTATGCTTCTACAAAACCAATGTTAATCCATGCCCTTGCCTTGGCACATGACAGAATCAGGAGAAGTAGAAAGTATGGGATGAAGTAAAGATAAACTTGAGAGACAGGTTGATTCAGTGTCTAAATGTTATTATCCTAACTAATGTGTAAATATCACAAAACCTAATCTTGCCTTCACATAGTAAACCATTTTATGTATTTTTGTTAGAGTGGATTAAAAAGTGGCATTTGTGGTTTTATCTGGCTTCAGATTCATTAGGAATGAGTGAGTGAAAGGAAACTAAAAGGGTGAGTTCATTGGTACATGAACAATTTAATCCTTTTTCAGTCTCAATAGCTATTGTTGTGGCCAACAAAGCGACTCTTATAAGTTGTGCACAAACAAGAAGTAGTCAGGAGAGTGTTTATGATGTCATCATAAATATTTATAATAAGGACATGATACAATGTTTTGGGAGACATTGTTGAGAAAGGTTAGACAGTGAATGTTCATTTAGATCAAAATCAAACACCTGACACTTGTTGAGCATTTTGTAATTTACAAAGCATACTCACATTTATCATCCTATTTAAACTCAATTTTTCAATCTACATTGGACCATTATCTTCATTGGGCAAGCATTCGCTAATATCTCCATCCTTAGACTCCACATTCCCCACCAGGAAAAAAACAAAAACAAAAACAAAAACCTTAATATCTTCTTTCTTTTACAGCAAAGCCCAAGAGTTGTCTATGTTCGTTATCTTGACCTTCTCACCTAACATTCTTTCGTCAGTCAATACAGATCTGGTTTTTGTTCCCACAACTTCACTGAAACTGCTTTTATCAAGGTCATTAGAAATGCCCATCGTGTCTCTTCAGTCTCTCTTCCTGGAAACACTCTTCTTCACTTGGCTTCAGACACAGTATATTTCACGGGTTTCCCACCTATTTCACTGGTTTATCCTCCTCTGCACTTTTAATGGTCCCACTGCTCAGTTATTGTCTCTCAATACACTCACTCCCAAGGTGATCTCAACCAGACCCTAGTTTTCAACATGATTTGAAAGCTGATGACTCCCAGTTTCTATCTTCAACGCAGTTCTCTCCCTTAAGCTCTGAACTTGTGTAGCCAACAGCCTTCTTAACTCTCTTTAGATAGGCATCTCAAACTTACAATCCTAAAACTGAACCCTGGAGGACCCTGCTCTAATGCAAGTGCTCCCCTTCTCAGGAAGTGGTACTAAATCCATGCACAGATGCCCTAGCTGGAAATATAGATGTCATCCCTAAGGCCTCTCTTTTCTCATTCTCAGCATTTCATCTATCCACATGTCCTTAGAATCTGACTAGTTATTACTACCTACACCTCTGCCAACCTAGAGAAAGCCACCATTATCATCACTTAGACTTCTGGAACAGCTTTTTAACTTGGTTCTTCACTTCCTTTCTAGCTCCTTTTGAGTGCAGTCAAAGTGATACTTTCAAATAATCTAGTGGTATTCCCTTCATATTCTGATGAAAACCCAGTCTTTTTCTAGAACCTATAGACCTTCATGACCTGGGTCTTGCCTTTCGCTTCAAACTTAGTTCTACCTTAAGGTATTTGCGGTTACTGGCTCTGTCTAGAATTTTCCTCTACCAGACCTTCTCATAATTCATTCCCTCAGTTCCTTCTGATTCTACCCAAATGTAATCTCTCTTCCCCATCCTACAGCTTTTTGTCCCTTAACCCTCTTTATTTTCCTTATTCCCTTACTGGTCAAGATAGTATATATTTGCTTAATTATTTATGATCTCTCTTTCTCTCAGTAGAATGTAAGTCCAAGAGGTTTGTTTTCTCCTATATTCCCAACATCTAGAACAGTGCTATATTATTGTAGGTGTCAAATAAATAGATACTGAATGAAAGAATGAGATTTAAATATAAACCTTTCAATTAGAAGTCAAGTGTTCTTTTCATGACCAAAGCCCATGTAAAAAAAGTGATCATATTTCCATATTTTTTTTATCTCTCTAGCATATTCTGAGGAAGTATTTTGAGGACATGATCTCAGATTCTTTTGGATAAATGGAGATACATGATATTAGAGCACTTGTGTAATTGCAGTTTGTGTTGATGAGGTATGGGTTTATGACAGAGACATCAGTATCATCTCCATTGGTATGGAAGCATTTCACACCAATGTTCTACTGCATAGATTTAGGCATAATTCCAACAGTGGCAGGAGAATTGCCCTAAAAACATAGGAATTCGCAAATTTTAAACTTTTGATCCAGTGAAACTTAAAAGGGCAGCAGAGATAACACAATGGTATTACATCAAACTTAAAAGCTACCATACAGCAACAGAAACAATCAAGAGTGAGGAGATAACCTACAGGATGAGAGAAGGTAACTTGCAAACTGTGCACCTCACAAGGGGTTAATATCCAGCAAAAGAACAAGTAATTCTATTTCAAAATGTGCAAAAGACCTGAATAGACATACAGATGGGTGACAGGTATGTGAAAAAAATACTCAACATCACTAATTGTCAGGGAAATGCAAATCAAAACCACACTCCAGTAGAGAAAGGGGAACTCATATACTGTTGGTAAGAATGTGAATTAATACAGCCATTCTGGAAAATAGTGAAGAGTTTCCTCAAAAAACTAAAACTAGAAGTACCATATTATCCAACAATCCCACTACTAGTTATGTATCCAAAGAAAATCAGTATGTCAAAGAGATATTGTCACTCCCATGTTTATTGCTGCATTATTCACAATAGCCAAAATACGGAATCAAACTATGTGCCTATCAGTGGGTGAATGGATACAGCAAACATGACATATATACACATTGGAATACTATCCAGTCATAACACAAAATGATATCCTGTCATTTGTGGCAATGTGGTTGAACTTGGAGGACATTATGTTAAGTGAAATCAGCTAGGCACAGAAAGACAAATACTGCGTGATCTCACTCATTTGTGGAATCTAAAAAAGATGATCTCATAAAAGTAGAGATTAGAATAGTGGTTACCAGATGCTGAGAAGGGTAGTGGGTAAAGGAGGATGGAGAGAAATTAGCAAAAGGGTACAAACTTACAGTTAGGAAGAACAAGTTTTGGTGTTCTATTACACAATAAGGTGATACATAATAAAAATGTATTGTATATTTTAAGATAGCTATGAGAGAGGATTTTGAAAGTTATCACCACAAAGAATGATAAATGTTTTAAGTGGTGGGTGTGCTAATTACCCTGATTTGATCATTATATAATGTATACATGTACTGGAACATCACACTGTACCCCATAAATATGCACGGTTTTAGAGGTCATTTATAAATAAAATAAAACTTTTTTTTTTTTTTTTTTTTTTTTTTTTGAGAAAGAGCCTCACTCTGTTGCACAGGCTGGAGTATAGTGGTGCAATCTCGGCTCACTGCAACCTTTGCCTCCCGGATTCAAGCAATTCTCATGTCTTAGCCTCCCAGGTAGCAGGGACTACGAGTGTGCGCCACCACACCCAGCTACTTTTTTTTTTTTTTTGTATTTTTTGTAGAGAAGGGGTTTCACCATGTCGGCCAGGCTAGTCTGAAACTCCTGACCTCAGATGATCCACCTGCCTCGGTCTCCCAAAGTGTTGGGATTACAGGCATGAGCCACCACATCCGGTCAAAATAAAACTTTTTAAAAAAGAAGAGAAAATTCAAGTATTAAAAAGCCACTTCAGACAATCTGTTTGTAAAGTGCTGTAGACAATAGGATCTTGGACATGGGTTGAATAATTTTGAGGGTTTTGCCTGGTGCCTGAAATCCTAGCACACTGGGGTAGTGTCCTCTTTTGTCCTTGTAGAAATCATATAAAAGCTCTTAGTCTTTATAAGCCATGAATTAAGTGCTCCCCACACTTTCCTGGGAAGCATTTGAAATTACTTCAAAATTTACAGTTGAATAGAGTAGCTGCCGTTTATTGTGTACCTACTGTGTGCTCAACATTTTAAGTCTGTTATCTTATTTGATCTTTAAGTTCCTGAGTTAGGTATTTGTAGTAGACATTTACAGTTTTGTCAATCTGGAATAGTCTCCTCGCTCTTCTAGGAAATGACTCTTCCCATTCAAATGCCGGATGTTTTAATAGGCACTCTACATACAGCTCTCGCCTGCTGGCCAGAGGAGTTGGCTGGGACCAAGAATGAACCAAATAGATTCCTCACACAGGATTTTTACCATGGGTGTTAAAAGGGGAAAATTGTTCCCTCGTATCACAATACCATAAGGCATAACCCATGCCAATGTCCTACTGTGTGGAGGAGTATGACTGAGAGAATTTACCAGGTATATGGAGAATAGAGACAGATCAGAGACAAGAGACCCAAAGGTGTTTGAATCCTTTCTGTCTTCTATGAGGTTGGTGCTGCCTCTACCCTTTCAATTCTTTCAATTGCTTCCTTATATGAACCAATGGCTTCCTCCTTTACTTATGTCCATTTAATTGGCTATTTGACACTTGCAATTACAGGAGCTCTACATAGTGCAATAAATGATATCTCCTTTTTATGGATACAACCCCCAAAGCATAAAAAGTTAAATCACTTTTTATCTGTTACGTGGCGAAATGGTATTAAATTCAGGTCTGTGGGTTCTAATAGCCTTCTGCTCTGTCCAATGCATTACATTGCCATTCTTTTTATACCTTTGAAAGGTAGCACTCAGCAGATAGTTAAATATGTGACACAATGTATTTGTTTTTTTATTAATGGAGACGAGCATCTAATGTAGTTACAAGAATAAAAAGCTATCTAAGTGTCCTGGCACATGTCCTTGCTTGTTTCTTTATTTGTAAAATGACCAAGGTGAAATCTAGGACCTCTGAATTTTGTTTCTGTGGAAAGTTGTCTAAAATCAAACAGATTCTTAGTGCCTCTGAAGATCTAATTATACTGACTGTGCCTCTAGGATTTATTTAAATATGAAAACAAAAGGAAGTGCCTCTATCAGACCTCATAATCATGAGCCAAGTTGGCTTCCAGTCCTGCAGCAATAAGTCTGGAGTGGCACTGCCAGAACATCAATATCTTCTTATTGCCAGATCAGAGTCCCATCCTAAAAGACATGTGTGCATTGTCAGGAAGAAATTTAAAAATACCCAGAAACAACCAATCTTCTGGAAGATGAAAGGCATTTTTTTTTTCCTTGAAAATTATAGCATACACCCCTAAATCTTGAAAACACATTATTTTGGAATGGTTGTTATAAGCACCTTCCTTTGGCATTCAAATTGGGCATCTAACAACTCCTACAGAACATCAGCTGCGATATAGATGATTATGTTGGAGGTAAAATCAGTACAGTGAAGCCCGTTTCAGCACCGACATGCACAAACAGGTACAGGAGCCAAACCTGAACACACACACACACACACACACACACAGTCACACACAATGGTCTTTTTGTTTTCTTTTTAATGTGTTCTCAGAAAGGGTGCTTAAAATTGTCCCCTTTGTCAGCTTTTGATACTCACTCAGTCTGAAGTATCAGAATAATCTTACCCTAAATGCATTTCTGGTTTAATACTCAATTCTTTGTAAAAGAAAATCAGTTCACCTTTCAGAATGTCTTTTTTCACAGGTGCTCTAATTATTTTTAAGCTCATATTGATATGATATTTTATTGCCTACCAGATGTTTTCATGCAAATTACCTATGTAAAGTGTTTAAATTATGTACCAAACATATAAGGCTATTATTATTATTATTTATGTTTTACCTGCTTGTCTTTCATTATCACAGAAGCTCTATTATTATTTGCATTTAAAGATGAAGACACTGAGGGTCGACGGAACAAATGACATCCAGGAACACACTTACTAGCTGTGTGTCCCAGGATAAGTTACAGCTAACAAGTATGTCCCAGAATAAGTCACTTATCTCACTGATACTCTACTCTGGCTTCAGATAACGCAAAGAGTAAGGGATTTACAACCAAACATGTCTGGGTTGAAATCCCAAATTCACCTACCAGCTTTGTGACTTTAAGCAGGTGACTTAATCTCTTGGATCCTTTGTTCTTATATCTTTAAAATGAAGGCAGTAATAACTGAATTATAAGCTTTTAGTGAGTATTAAATAAGAAACTATATGAAGCCCTTAGCACTCATCAGTGCAGAGTAGGTGCTCGCTAAATGGTGCTAGTTTTACTCCAAGTGCTCTTGGTTGCTGAAAAAAAAAAAAAGTGACCTATTTGGTGCTGATTCTCTAAGGGTCTATGGAAGCTCCAAAAATTCAGTGAAACTTTTATAGCATAACGTGGTCAGTGCTAAGGTGCCCTGAGGCTCTAGGGACATTCTCCCTCCTCGCTTTGTCCCTAATTGAAAACTAATGTACAGGGACGGGACAAGACTTGCGATTTCACAGGTCCTTTGGTGGTATGGTTTGTGGACTTGTCTTTTTTTTTTTTTTTTTTTTTTTTTTTTTTTTTTTTTTTTTGCTATTCTGGTGACCCATACACATATAGCATCTAATAGTCTGTGGCTTCCAGGGAAGGGAGAGAGTCAATTCCATACTCCTGTGATGCTCTCATTTGGGAGTAGTGTCTATTAGAGCAGGTAAACTGTCAGAGAATGCACCAGATCTTGGGTAAGTCAGCCAGCTTCTTTCTGTTCCATGACTACAGGTCCAGCTTGATGCCCAGCCTATACAGGTTGAGTATCCCTTATCTGAAATGCTTGGGACAAGAAATGTTTCAGATTTTGGATTTTTTTTCAGGTACTGGAATATTTGCATATACTTACTCATTGAGCATGCCAAATCTAAAAATCCGAAGCTCAAAATGCTCCAATGAGCCTTTCTTTTGTGTGTCATGTTGGCACTCAAAATGTTTCAGATTTTGGAGTGTTTCAGATTTGCGATTTTTGGATTTGAGATGCTTCATCTGTACTTGCTGCTGGTCATAGTGTGTGAATGAGGTGGTGCTGGACACTTGATAAACTGAGGAATGGGTTAAGTACTATCAGTTGTTACAATAATGGATCGATTAATTATCAATTGTGTTTTTGTCTGTAAGAAACAGAAGACCCAAGTCAACTTTTATTACTTGAAGGCAAATAGTTCTACTGTGGTCATGGGAAGGCTACTGAGCTTCTTTTAGTTCAGTTTTCCAATATCCTAAATCAGGGTAATAATGCTACCATCCTTCTAGGTTTGCCATAAGGTTTCTTACTGTAAGAGATTAGCCTTAGACTGCAAAGAAGTGTGCTCAACTCCTTTCCCTGCCTCCTACTGGCTACAGTAATCTAATCTAATTCTTCCCAAGACTCACCTGCAGAATGAAATTAACAATGCCTTCCTCAAAAGATGTTGTGAGTGACCAATAAGAGTTATTGGTAGGTAGGATTGCACAGGTGGCAATACCTTGCATAACATCCAATACACTGATGTTTGTTGAAATTAAAACTGACATCTGGATGTTTAGTTTCTTATCTATAAAATGAAGATAGGGGTACTTTTCTCGGAAGATTGTGATGGGGATTAAATGCAATGATATATGTGAAAACATTTTAGGAACTCCATAATAATGTATAAAGGTAATTATTAGTACTATTAATCTCATAATTATTTGTATTATAATATATAACCATTATATTAATCATTTTTGTGGCTCTTATGATGTCTAAGTCAATAGTATAGATTCTGATTTTTCATATTAAAGAATTACTTATATAAATAGATTGCTTAGAAATAAATTTTCAAATGTTTGAGTCCATAAGATATTGTCTAGAGACACATTTATTATAATATACTTTAACAAAACTGTCATGTTTCAGCATGTAAAATTGTTGAGAGAAATAATTTTTAAAATGTCACTTAAAGCTAGTGAGGTTAAAAATTAGTGAAATAAAATAAGTGCTGCCTGTTTAAGTATTTAACAGCTGCCCACCTTCCCATTGCACTTCAGATTTTCAGCACCACCCTATAGAAGATCTTCACCTGGTACTGGTGTGTGACTTACTGCTAAGTGAAGCTGCCAGCTTAGGTGAGGTTGTTTTGGTGACTTTTATCCTGTTAGCTGTTGATGGACAGCCTATGTGCATTTGCACTCTCAGATAACATTCCTTGTTGTTTTTCCTCTAGTAAGCTTTTGAAACCAGTCTTCAGGTGCATTTGTCTATAAGTATGCAAGTCCCTGCCATAGATTTTTTCCATTATTTCCTGATGTTACCCAGCCCTCTCAGCTAGAAACCAAAATTTACTCCATCAACAAGACATGCTTTAGTAGATAACAAAAAGAGAACCATTTGCAGACATAATCCTAGAGTAATGTATTTCGTATGTGTGGTCTTTTTTCCCCAACCCAAGAAATTACTACTACTGGTGGTTCATCTCTTATGAAAAGACCAGCAATCAGGCCAGGCACGGTGGCTCACGTCTGTAATCCCAGCGCTTTGGGAGGCCAAGGTGGGTGGATCATGAGGTCAGGAGTTCAAGACCAGCCTGGCCAACATGGTGAAACCCCATCTCTACTAAAAATACAAAAAAAAAAAAAATACAGCCGGGCATGGTGGCAGGCACCTGTAATCCCAGCTACTCGGGAGGCTGAGTCAGGAGAATTGAGAATTGCTTGAACCTGGGAGGCAGAGGTTGCAGTGAGCCGAGACCATGCCACTGCACTCCAGCCTGGGCAACAGAGGGAGACTCCGTCTCAAAAAAAAAAAAGGAAAAGAAAAGAAAAGACTAGCGATCTTTGTTATAGGCAGTAGGGCATAATGCATATGAAATATAGAGTCTGAGAACTTAAGTTCGAGCCCTGACTCTGGATCTTCTGGATGAGTTACTTTGAGCAAGCTGTGTCTCTCAGACTTAATTTCTTTAACTTATATTTGAATTCCTGCACTGCTACTATATCTAATTAACCATGTCCTTGGACAAGTCATGTAATCCTTCTCAGGCTCGCTTTCTGTTATAAAATAAGATAAAAATTTTCTTCAGAGAATTGTTGGGAAGATTAAGTAAAATAAAGTTTGAAAAGTATGGTTTCTGGTATATATAATAGCTATTGTTATTATTACTATGATTATTTTAATATTAACATTGTAGTATTTAATAAGAGATGCAAGTCACAGTTCATTTTTTTCTAAGACTATTATCTGAGGGGCAATGGATTTCTCTCAGGAAACTCAAAGAAATGCATTTTGCCTCCTTTAATTTTAGTGAGCTAAATAAAATTCATTGTAAAAGAACTTAATCTTGCAGATAATATAATTTTTATAGAGACGATTCTAAGAAGTACACATATACACAAACTAAAAAAACTAATAAATGAGATTCAGCAAGGTGGCAGGATATAAGATCAATACATACAAATCAATTGTAATTCTATATGATAGCAATGAATAATTTGAAATTTAAGAAAACAATTCCCTTTATAATAGCATCAAAAAGAATAAAATATTTAAAAACATTTGCCAAGGCAATACAAGATTTTTATGCTGAAAACTATAAAACATTGTGAAGAAAAATTAATGAAGACTTAAATAAATAGAAGAACATCCTATGTTAGTAGATTGGAAGACTCAAATTTTAAGATGGTATTACTCCCCAGATTGGTTTACAGATTCAATACAATCCTTATCAATATTCCAATTTTTTTTTTGAGAAATTGACAAACTGATCCTAGGATTTATATGGAAATGCAAGGGACCTATAAAAACCAAATCAAACCTGAGGGGGAAAAAAAAACAAAGTTGGAGGATTCACACTTTCCAGCTTAAAAATTTACTAAAATGACAATATAGGACTGACATAAGATAGATATAGATAGATTAATAGAATAGAATTGAGAGGCTAGAAAGAAATCTATGCCTGTATAATCAATCTATTTTTGACCAAGGTGCCAAGATAATTCAATGGAGGGGTGGGGAAGGGAGAATAGCCTTTTCAACTAATAATACAGAGACAGCTGGATATCCACATGCAAAAGAATGGAGTTGGACTCCTAATTTACTCCATGTACAAAAATTAACTAAAGTGAATCATAGATCTAAAACTAAGAGCTAAAACCATAACAATCTTATAAGAAAAAAGAGGAGTAAATATTCACGACCTAGGGTTGGTCAATGGTTTCTTAGCTATGACACCAATTACACAAATGTCAAAGAAAAAATGGATGAAATAGACTTCATTAAAGTGAAAAACTTTTTGTTCTTCCAAGGACACTATTAAAACACCAAAAGGGGGCTGGACGGGATGGTTCATACTTGTAATTCCAGCACTTTGGGAGGCAAAGGTATGCAGATCACGAGGTCAGGAGTTTGAGGCCAGCCTGACCAACATGATGAAACCCCATCTCTACTAAAAATACAAAAGTTAGCCGGGCATGGTGACACGCGCCTGTGATCTCAGCTACTCCGGAGGCTGAGGCAGGAGAATCACTTGAACCCAGGAGGTGGAGGTTGCAGTGAGCCAAGATGTTGCCACTGCACTCCAGCCTGGGAAAAGAGCGAGACTCTGTCTCAAAAAATAAATAAATAAATAAAATAAAGTGAAAGGACAATCCACAGAATGGGAGAAAATATTTGTTAATCATGTATCTGACAAGGGGACATGTTTCTGGAATAAACAAAGAATACTTACAATTCAACAACAAAAAGCCACAGACCGTAACTAACAAATGGGCAAAGGATTTGAATAGGCATTTCTCCAAAGAAGAAATACAAATGGACAATGATCATATGAAAATAGACTTTCACACCATTAGTCATTAGGAAAATGTAAATCAAAACCACAATGAGATATTGCTTCACACCCACTAGGATGGCTATGGTCAGTAAGACAGCCGATAACAAATGCTGGAGAGAATGTTGGGGAAATTGGAACTCTGATACATTTCTGGTGGGATTGTAAAATGGTGTGACCACATTGGAAAACAGTTTGGCAGTTTCTCAAAGTGTTAAACATAAAGTTAGAGCAAGTTTACACCTACGTTTATGTACAGGAAAAATGATCACATAAATTCATGCAAAAACTTGTACATGAGTATTCATAAAAGTATTATTCATACATAATAGCTAAAAAGTAGAAACAACTCAATGACAATCAACATAAACAAAATGTGATATATGAGTACAATAGAATTTATTTTGGTGGTAAAAAGGAATAAAGTACTGATATATGCTACAAAATGAATGAATTTTTAAAACTTTAAGTGAGAGAACCCACACAGTGTGTGATTCAATTAACATGAAGTATTCAGAATGGGCAACTCCCTGGCAGGAGTAAATGGAAATGGAGTTCCCTTTAGGGCTGATCAACATTTTATAAAATTTGATAGTGGAGATGGTTGTAAAATATTAATATATTAAAAACCATTGAATTGGACATTTTATAAATGTAAATTTTACAGCATATGAATTGTATCTTAATAAAGCAGTTATTTAAAAAGGAACTTAAGCACTTTGATATTTCTATGGAAGTGAAAAAGAAAATAGGTTACTTGCTTTCCATTTTCAAGAGTATAAGCCAAGTGTCTCCCTGTGGTTATAGTGGTAAATTAGTGTGAATCATGTGGTGAATTAGCGACATGTCATCTTTAAAATTCCCCTTATCCAATATTCCTAGATCATCTTTGCTAATTTTATATTTTCTTCATAATCTAAAAGCAATACTTTAGAAGCATTCTCAAAAGTCATTTTGTTGCCAGATTAGATTAAATGTACACATGCACCAATGCCTCTCTCTTTTCTATTCAGTCCTTCTCAAAAATTAAATTAATCTCCAAATGACCTGAGAAAATAAAGCCTTCTCCTGTAAGAGAGTTACCTTGAACATTCACTCTGACCCAAAATATTATTTTCATGAAAATCACTTCTATTATTATGAACTAGACCAGCTATCTTCTTTCTCATTAGCTGAAAACCTCCAGACTAGCATTTGTTTTTATTCATTTATAAATTAATTTATTTTTCAACAACTATTTATTGAGTTCCTACTTTGTGTTAGGCACTAGAGTAGGCACTGACAACAAAGTAGTGAAAAAATACAGAAATCTTCTTTCTCTTGGAGTCACATTCTAGTGCAAGGGTACAGATGATACATATAATAAATACATGGTATATTAGACAGTGATGTTGTGAGAAAAAAAAGCAGAATAAAGACAGTGCTGTGGTGGTAGGGTGGTCAGACAAGGCTTTGAAAACGAGGTGACATTTGAACAAGGTCTGAGTAAGTGTGGGAGTGAGCTATGGAGCAAACTGGGGAAGAGCACATTAGGCAGAGAAAATAGCCATCGAAAAATTCCAGAGGCGAGAGCATGCCTGGCATGGTGTAGAAACCTCAAAGGGTCACTGTGGCTTCAGCAGTGTGGGGAATGGGGAGAATAGGGAATGAGGACCATATCTACCGTCTTGGAGACCATTGTAAGAACTTTGGCTGTCATTGTGAATAGAAGGGAGGCCAGCTGGAAGATGTTCAGCTGGCGAATGATGTGTGACCTGAGTTATGTTTCTAAAAGATTATCTTGGATGCTATTTTGAAAATAAGCTGAAGGAAAGAAAGGGCACAAGAGGAAGTCCAATTAGAAACTGGTTTTCGCAATTAAGTTTTGACCTTCTATGTACCTGTATTATTTTTTACACCTGTTGCTACCATTGCACAAAATGAGTCTTGTCCTAAGGTCAGCTTCTCTGAGACATTGTGAGGGTTGGGGAGATGAGGTGTGAGGCAAATCTGAAATAAAGAAATAAGGCATCCCTTCTAGGAACACAGATCCAACTAAAATACAGGATTATCAGGTTCCCGAAGGAGGATAAATGATACTATGCCCTGAAAAACAGACAAAGGGGAGACCATTCAAAAATGCCTTCTCATTTGATTGCAAACCAGGGATTTTCAGTGTGAGTCATCTACATTTTACTCAGAAATCCAGAATGCCAGGACCCTTGTTCTCTCTGTTGAATGCCTTTGGGGTATAATTTGTCACTCTGGGAAATGCCATCAGTTTTTCAGAGATCAGAGGATCTTTGAACCTAATACTGTTGTGCTGGGTTAATTGTGATTTCAATGGCCTTCAAGTGCTATTGTATCTGCTTAGAGGCCATCTTCCTGCGCCAGTGGTGAAAGTTTAAATATACACTAGCATGCTTAGAGCAGTCAGGGGAGTTGGTCCTAAATCTGGAAGTTGAATTCATTATTCCAGTCGCACTGTTATTTCTTTGTGTAACATAGATATTTTCTTTGCTCTCTAATCTTCTGTGATGAAAAGGACCTATAATCTCTCCAGGGTTTTCGCCTTTGTTGTGGTCTCACATGTGTCATTCAGGAAATCTGACCCCATGTGTTAGGTGTTCTCTCATGGTGCACTGAATGAGCTAAACAACGCAGACCGAGTCAGACAGAAGGCTGGATAGCTCCAAATGCAATGCAAACCAGAGAAGGAGAGAGAATTGTATTTGATTAATCAGATCACTGTGAACTTCTGCTATAAGAAACCCCCGAACATGCTGACATATCACCAGGCATAGAGGAGAAAATGCAAAATGAGAATGAAAACAGAGGATACTGTTTAAAGGGAGATATTTCTGCAATTTGGGAAACTCAAATTATTTCTTTTTCTGAGGTAAATTGGAAAAAATCCTACACGCATCATGGAAAGCTATCATTCAGATTTGGCTACAGATTGGTTTTCTCATTTGATTTCTTAAGCAAACTACTGACGATGTTCCTGTTGAATGCTTACATGTTGATTGCTAAGTCAGTTGTATTCATATTGAAAATTACATTTACTCTGCAGTGGTAAGTGGCATGCCATCAGAAAGAAAAATAAAAGGACAAAGAGTTAAGTAATAATTATGTAGCAGCAAGAGCACAGGGAAGATAATGAAAATGAACTAAGTCCCTGAGAGTGAGATACGGATAGTGTACCAGCTTTTCAGGATGTTGCACGTTCGTTCCTCAACAACATTCGTAGATATGGTAGGTGTTAGTGATGCTGTGAACATCAAACTTTATCTGACAGTTCGGGAATCAAGCTGGGAGATGGTGTTATATTTAAAAACACTGAATAATGAGAAATGTTAAAGAAGTAAAATGTTTAGGGAAAATATTATGCTTTGCAAAATTATATGATTTTTAGGAAAAATGCATTGAGTACATTATTTATATTAAAATTTCCTTACTTACCTTTTTAAAAAATTATAGGCGTAGCTTGTGAATTGAGTGTGGAGCTTTTCTGTAAGAATAAATTATCTGCTTCCTCAGGTCAGGCTACCATCTGTGAATGATATTTATTTTTGTCTTTGAAATTTAAATATGACACTTTTAAAAAGCTTTTCCCTATTAGACTTTTACTAAAAGAAATAGAAGGTAATGAGCAGTTATGACAAATTGTAAACATTTTCTGCTACTCCTAGATATATATTTTTATGTGACTAATGAATAATTGATGATTTTTTTAAATCTCTTTTTAGAGCTATCAGAGAGGTTTAAAATACTTCACATTGCTTAAAATATTTCTGGTGTCCATGAACTGTGTCTCCATTTTGACGGTTAACACAGCAAAAACATGGAATTGTGGGTGGTGGAATGCAAAGGATATCACAAACTAGAACCAATCAGTAATTTGTGTAATTTTTAAACTGATTTACCCTTTTGTAATATCATAGTACCAGGTTTACATGTGCAACAAAACAGAGGCGTGTGACCATACATTTTAAATAGGAGAATTGCTTGGTTGGAGATTAAACTTTGAGCTGCTCTGAATGCCAAGGCTTTTTGGAGGGCAGAAATTGTGGCTGGCATAATTTCTGTGCGCAGTGCCTACCTGGCATGAGACTTTTGGGTGGTGTTGATGAGTAAATCAGAAAAGCAAAGCACTTCTTAATTAAGATTAAGAGTTACTTACTCTTAATTTTGAACATAATTAATTCTTAAATCAGTCCACAATTTTGCCCACTCACATTTTTTTCTGGGATTGATAGAAAATATCAGAGACATTCAAGGAAAAGGAATTTAGAATTTTTACTATTCCCATAAAAAGTGGATTTCAAAAGAGAATTTTGAGTAATTGGGTCAAATATGAAATATTTTCTTCCCATTTTAATAACTTAAGTTGAAAGCAGTCATGTACTTTATGAGATGGAACATTAGTCTTCTGCAACAAAATATAAAAGGAGGCAGTTTCTTGAAACTAGAGAACATGTGGTTAGAAAGTTAAGAAGGTTCTTGTTGGTTTTCAGACATATGATATATAACTAATGTCATCATAATTTTCTTTAAAAATAATATATTAAAAAGGGAAAAATAATTTAAGCTTATCTGATCACAAAACTCTTTTTGGAGGTGAAGTGCCTATTAATATCTCAGTGACCTTCTGGAACAGCCTGGGTGACGTGATGTTGCTTCAGTGAAACAAACACTGCCTACAGAACCAGATCAATACTGTTGAAAATTACAGCTTGTTTACCTCAAGCAGGCCTGAGCTCTAATTTTCTTGTGTGTAAATGAGTTTATAATGCTTCCCTTGAAATATTGTGAAGATTGCGATGTAATATGAAGCACCCAGCATAGTTACTGGCACATCTGAAGCACTCAATAAAAACTAAACTTATATTAAGAATGAAATATACAAAATAATATTTATATGTGACTCATTGTGGTGTTTCAATGAGGTGTAAAAGTACTTAGCACGGGGGCCTTGTCCAAAGAATTAACTCAGCAAATTCTAGCTTTCTTTTTAAAAAATTTCAACTTCTATTTTAGATTTAGGGGGTACATGTGCAGGTTTGTTACACTGGTATATTGTGTGATGCTGAGGTTTGGAGTATAATTGATCCCAGCATGCAGATAATGAGCATAGTATCCAATGGGTAGTTTTCCAACTCTACCCTTATCTCCTGCTTTTGGAGTCCACAGTGTTTATTATTCCCATCTTTGTGTCCATGTGTATGCAATGTTTAGCTCCCTCTTATAAGTGAGAACATGAGGTATTTGCTTTTCTGTTCCTGCATTAATTCACTTAGGATAATGGCCTGCAGCTGCATCCATATTGCTGCAAAGTATATGATTTCATTTTTTCTTATGGCTGCATAGTATTCCGTGGTGTATAAGTACCACATTTTCTTTATCCAATTCACTGTGAATGGGCACCTACAGTGATTCCATGTCTTTGCTATTGTGAATAGTGCTGTGATGAACATATGAATGGATGTGTGTTTTTGGTAGAACAATTTATTTTCCTTTGGGTATATGCCCAGTAATGGGATTGCTGGATTGAATGATAGTTTTGTTTTTAAGATCTTTGAGAAATTTCCAAACTGCTTTCCACAGTGGCTGACCTAATTTACATTCCTACTAACAATGTATAAGTGTTCCCTTTTCTCTGCAGCCTCCTCAGAAGTATTGTTTTTTGACTTGTTGATTATAGCCATTCTGACTATTGTGAGATGGTAGCCCATCATAGTTTTTGTTTGCATTTTTCTGATAATTAGTGATGTTGAGAAATGTTTAAGAGAATTAATTTGGTAAATAACAGCTTCTTTCCTTTTTTCATCTCCTCACCTTCACATTATGTATAAGTTAGCAGGCTCTTTTTTGGAAATCCAGATCCTTTCAGTTATAATATGATGTTTAAAGCAACTTTTAAAAATTACACTTATCTATTGAAATGGTTGATTCATTCTTCTTTTTGGTATATACTTAGTACTTTCTATGTACCAGGTACTGTGCTGGCTTCTGGAATCTAAAGTTGTATAATTTTCAGATGGGGTGAGCCCCCAAATAAATGAATGATTATAAATCAGCTTGTTAAAACCATAATTGATGTGTATACAGTCTGCTTTGGGCACATGGATACACCTGTATCAGATTGGGGGTACAGGAGGTGACCCGTAATCAGAATTTTCATGGATAAGTAGGCCACAAGTAAACAAAAATCAGAAGGAAGACCTTCCAGGCATAATATAGCATAGCATGATGCATCCTGGAGAATAACTATTGATGTTCTAAGTCACGAGAAGGAAAATGATTGCTTGTGACAACATTGAATAGGCAACAGGGCTGGATAAGCCCTCATGAGAACTTCAGTTTTCTCCTGAAAGCTGTGAGGGACCGTAAAGTATGAAAGCAGAGAAGGGCATAAGCCAAAATATGGGGCTACCCTGGAGTCAGAAACTGGTCAGGGTGTTTTCCATGAAAGCTAAGGGCGCTTCCATTGTAATAGAATTGTATTCTATTTTAAGAGGAAAAAACTCAAGCAAGTGCTGCTAAACCCGCAAGAGTCTTTTTGAATTTACCTATAATCTTTGAGGTGGCCCAATGGCTTGGACTACTCTTATATGGCAATTTGCAGCGAT
Source organism: Macaca nemestrina (assembly GCF_043159975.1). Lineage (NCBI taxonomy): Eukaryota > Metazoa > Chordata > Mammalia > Primates > Cercopithecidae > Macaca > Macaca nemestrina. Next base: position 167,439,804 of record NC_092125.1, on the reverse strand, counting down.
CAAAATGGAACATCACAATTAAGCTGTTGAATTGTTAAGTGGTAAAATGTTTTAAAGATTCAACAGCTAAAGGCTTAGAAGCCTGCCAAGAGTATACTTGTAAGCCCTCTACCTGATAAAGATTTATCTGTTTTTATGTAAGTCATTAAGAGTTAAGAATAACTTTTTATTTTCTCCAGTTGAGCTCATTTGACTTACTTAGTTTTTTTGTTTGTTTTTTGATGCAGAGTCTTGCTCTGTCACCCAGGCTGGACTACAGTGATATGATCACTGCTCACTGCAACCTCCACCTCTTGGGCTCAAAGCATTCCTCCCACCTCAGCCTCCTGAGTAGCAGGGACCACAGGCTTGTGTCACCACACCTGGCTAATTTTCATATTTTTAGCAGAGAGGAGTTTTTGCTATGTTGCCCAGGCTGATCTCAAACTCCTGGGCTCAAGCAATCTGTCTGCCTTGGCCCCCCAAAGTGCTGAGATTACAGGTGTCAGCCACTGCATCTAACTTTATTTTTTTAAGTTATTTTACCTACAATTTTTTTTTCTACTGAACTACAGCTAATGATGAATTCAGGTGAGAAAATAAAAGGGAACTCTACATTTTCAATTACACCTAAATCAATTAATTAGAGGTTAAAAATCACTTAAACGCAGTAGGGGAGTTAAATTTTATGAACTCTAGGGGAAATCCTTGAGCAAAGAGAATTATGTTTATAGTAAAATTATTTTCTGATTTACTTGTTTTATAAGTATTAATTTTGTACTACATGATTCTCTAAAGCAAGGCACACTTACATTTCGTAAATTTAGTAGGTGGAATTATGTATGGGCTTAACCTAAAACAGTGTTGCCTACTGTAATCATCCATTCTCACACTGCTATAAAGAACTGCCTTGGCTGAGCACAGTAGCTCATACTTGTAATCCCAGCACTTTGGGAGGCCGAGGTGGGCAGATCATGAGGTCAGGAGTTCGAGACCAGCCTAACCAACATGGTGAAACCCCATCTCTACCAGAAATACAAAAATTAGCCAGGCGTGGTGGCTCATGCCTGTAATCCCAGCTACTCGGGAGGCTGAGGCAGGAGAATCACTTGAACCTGGGAGGTGGAGGTTGCAGTGAGCTGAGATCGCACCCCTGCACTCCAGCCTGTGTGACAGAGCCAGACTCTGTCTCAAAAACAACAATAACAACAAAGAACTACCTGAGACTGGGTGATTTATAAAGAAAAGAGGTTTGATTTACTCACAGTTCCACAGGCTAAACAGGAAGCAAGGCTAGGAGGCCTCAGGAAACTTACAATCATGGCAGAAGATGAAGGGGAAGCAAGGCACGTCTTACATGGTGGAAGGAGAGAGAGAAAGAGGGAGGAGGTGTCATACTTAAACCATCAAATCTCATGAGCTTTCACTCACTATCACCAGAACAGCATGGGGAAACCTGCCCCTATGATCCAATTACCTCCCACCAGGTCCCTCCCTCAACACATAAGAATTACAATTTGGATTACAATTCTAGGTGAGATTTGTGTGGGGGCACAGAGCCAAACCATATCACCTACCAAGGCAATTATATTATAAGCTAAATTATAGATGTGTAAACATTTCCAGAAACCAGTAAATATTTCTTTATTGAACTAGTCGAAAATCCATAGAGCCCAACAGAGTGTATTTGTCACTGCCAAACACTGAGAAGAAGCCAAGTTTCAGACTGTGCAAGAGCTCATTTTGACAACTATTAGGTTGCAGTCCTATGCGTAGTTCTGTTGTAAAGAACTACTTTGTTAGCTAAAAGAAGACTCGTTGCTTTAATTATCTAAGTCAGTATGAGAAAAAATTGTGCCTGAGACCAGTTCCCTGTGATGAAAATAAAAGCCAGTAAAATAGTAACACTTGGACACATTCAAATATATTATCTCTGACTGTTAGTCCCTGATAGGTACAGACAGCAGAAAACTTCATTCCAATCAACAACTTTTTTATTTATAAACATTTAAGACTTTAAAAAATGTATTCTTTTTTTGTGCACTGTGGACATTTTTCTCCTCTTGAGATGTGAGCCTTAGCATGTGCAGTATGAGTGAAATGCCTATAACTCCCTACTTTGGTGAAGACAAATGTATGTAACATTTGAAGAATGACATTACTTCTTTCTCTCTACACTATATAATAGAATTGCATACATCCTGCTCCAGCAGAACACACACTTAAAAGTCAGTCTTGTATGAATCATCACATATTTGCTCTATTTAACATGGAACTACGTATTAGGAAGGTACAAAAGAAGTGTGGTTCACTTGCCTCAAATTTGAGACAGAAAAACAAACTTTTTCTTTTAATGAGATTATTTCCATGAAATGTCATGCAAAAGATTTTTTAGGAGAAAAAAGATTGAGAAAGGACACATTCTTATTCAGTATAAAAGCTATTTAGTACTTAGAAGCTGGTTAAAGGCAGATGGCTCAGGCTATCAGTTCAGTAGACCTAAAATTATCCTGAGAGCTGATTTCAGGAAGGGATGTTAGCTTCCTCCTAAGACCTTCTTCCCTGTCAGAAATGCAGCTTCCTCTTTGATTGCATAGTTTACTCAACAAAGGCAAGATTGCCCACGCTAAAGACAGACGGGAAAATTCCAAGGTTGGAGGTTGACTGGCAAGAAGCAGGTAGCTAATCTAACAGATAGTGCAGATAGTGTCTTGAGAGAACCCCGCCTACAAAATCACAGATCTAACACAGCATGGGGGCTAGGCATCATCTAAAATCTGCAGGTCCATCCACTCTTGGAACATTCCCTGCCTGAGATCACAGCTACCCAAAGCAAGCTCTGTTGTGCCAATCACAGTGAATTAGTCAGATGGCTAAGACTTCCCTCTTAAATAATGCAGTAATTTAATTTTCTTGTGATAATTAGAAGGTTGAAGAAAATAAATCTCTTAACTATGGCCCTCAATTTATTCAAATATAAGTGCAGATTATAGCACATATTAAAAGATAATCAAGTTATAAAATTGGTATTTCTATCAAGGCTATTTGTGTCAACTAATTAAAAGTTATCTTTTGAATTACCATGCCTGCTGAATCAGCTTTCAGTAAATAATGCTAATGTACTTCACATAAAATAGTTATATTTAAAGTAAACTATTTCTTAAATATATGAATTATTCAGACTTTGTTGTGGATGGTATGCGAAGAAACATCCTAATCACAACTAATCTCACAATTGATCTTTATTTTCCTTATGTAGCATAAAACTGCATTCACTTCTCAAATGAACACTTATTGAGAGTGCTACTCTCTTTTGCTGTCTGGTCAGTGGCCCTGGCAATACAGTACTTACTAAGAATTACTCCTTGCCACGTTCCTGCCTAGATTCCTCCTCTAATGGGAGGGACAGATATCTGCCAATAAGAAGACAATCTGAGAAATGGCATAAAAGGGCTATGCATAAAGCTCCATGAGGTCCCCAGGAGAGCTAGCACCTGCTTCACAGAGGAGGTGACATTTGACTTCAGTCTAACAGTGTGACAAGGGAGGTAGTCTAGATAGAGAGAAAAACAAATGCAAATGAATGGAGACAGAAATGGGCATGACTGGCTTAGAGAAAGATAAAGCCTACAGTACGGTTATATGTATTGTTTGTTTATGTCTCCCCCTTGTCCCATGTTACCCCTACCACAAACTGGGATGTGAACACCATGAAGGCAAGAAATTTTGTCTGTTTTGTTAACTAATATATGCCAAATGGTTGGAATGGTGTTTAGCAGATGGTAATACTTGTGAAATGAGTGAATGTATATGTGTGTGTGAGAGAGAGTTGTAACTGTGTGACTTGGGACTTAGGCATATCCGGGAATTCAAGTGACTTTGTAGAAATAACATCTAACAAGCGTTGGTCTTTGACCCTCTTACTTCCTTGGGAATGCTTTTCCTGAAGGAAGATTTTATTTGAAAACTAATAATCACTCTGTAAACTTTATTCTGACAGCAGCAAAGTTTCAAAGCCCTGAAAGATCTCATTGTCATTGAACAGTGTCATAAGCTGCAGGCAGGAAAAGTCAAGTTTAGGTTTGTGTCCACAGTGCATTGAAGCCAGATAATAAATATTCAGACTGTGACATTTTAGGAACCTTAGTTCAAGGATATTTAGTGTTAGGCCTCTGGTGTTTTATTGATTTCCAAGTAAGCCACAGGAATGCCCTGAAGCCTTTCCTAAAGGTGGGATCATCATGGTTCAGTAAATAGTCAAAGCTTTACAGAAGTCGATACAGGCTTTGGTAGGCATTGTTTTTTTTAGTAAAAAATCTAGTGAAATTCCAGTCACATCATCAAAAATCACTTTCTAAGATACAAAGGACCAAGTGTGAGAATTGGAATTATAATTCACATTTTAAGATACCATCAGGTGGCATCACAATGCCTATTATTCCTTAAAAAGAAAGAAAAGACAATGAAAGGAGAAAATTATGTATACATCTCTTATTCTAACTTAGTATTTAATAAAGCTCAGGATAGGTGACATATTTTTAAGTTACCATGTTATGTTTTTTCCTCTTCTCCCCCCCAAAAAGAAGTCAAAATAAACAAAAATTCATTATATTGTTTTTAAAACACTACTTCAAATATCTACTCTATGCCAGTTTAGGGTGCCTTGTACCCACTAATTTATTCTTCATAACAATCTGTTAGTTAGGAACTCTTGTCCCTGTATTGCATATTAAAAACTGAGGCTGTGATGGTGTTAACTTTTTCATTTTCATGAAAAAAATATTGAGCAGAATCTGAATGAAAACTCAGTTCTGTGTTATTCTAAAACTCTTTCTACCATATGATAAATACATACAACTTGTATAATTACTGATTTCTTGATTGCTAATGGCAGTGATTTTAATTTTTAAGTTTTTATTTATAAAGTTTATAAATATTTAAATTTTAATGAATATGTTTAAATTTTCTTGTGACCTTTAAAAAAAGAAAAATAATATTTATTTCCCAATTTATCCAGAGCTATTTGGTGCTCCTAACTAAAAAGATTTTGATTGCTTACAAATGCAAGTCAACAAATTTTTATGGCACTCATGCTATGGGTAAGGAGGGCTATATAAGATATGCTGCATGCTGGAACTGTTGTAAATAAGTGAAATATCTTCAAGGACCTTGTGATTACATTTGGATAATGAAATATACATGCTCAATATCTAATCTATACATGTCAATCAACTATTCAGAAAAGATCTACCTTAACTTTTTCTTTTCTTTTTTTTTTTTTCTTTTTTCTTTTTTTTTTTCTTTTTTTTTTTTGAGATGGATTTTCACTCTTGTTGCACAGGCTGGAGTGCAATGGCATGATCTAAGCTCACTGCAACCTCCGCCTCCAGGGTCAAGCTCTTCTCCTGCCTCAGCCTCCCAAGTAGCTGGGATTATAGGCACCCGCCACTAGGGAGGACCGGCTAATTGTTTTTTATTTTTAGTAGAAACGGGGTTTCACCATACTGGCCAGGCTGGTCTCGAACTCCTGACCTCAGGTGATCTGCCTGCCTCAGCCTCCCAAAGTGCTGGGATTACAGGCATGAGCCACCATACCAGGCCCTTAACTTTTCATGACTTCGATTGATTCAAAGTTACTGATTCTTTCAGTTTGTCAACCTTACTATGGAAACTCATTCAGCATATAAATTTGCAGTCTCAAAGCACCATCATATAGTGAATGAGCAACACCAGGCTATATAAGTGTCTGTGCATATTTAGAAAGCCATCATAATTTTCTCCTTTATTTGTCAATGGTCAGTGCAGACTGCATATGAGATGGGTAGCAACACAGAATATGATGGAGGGTATGGAGTGAACGTAGAAACAGAAGTTACGTGAAGAAGATCCAGGAGCGTGAGAACTACTCATTGGCAAATATAGCCCTCTTTATGGGCTGCTTAAACATCAAAAATGTATTTGAAGGAAAGAAAAGTATACATAGTAAATATTTATTAAATATAAACTAACCTGTTTGCTCCTTACTGAATTTGCAATGTGTAGGATGACACAGATGCCAATCAATAGTTGCTGAATGAATGAATAGACAAATGATCCAGGACATTCAGGTCATTTGAACAAGTGTAGCTGTCAATAAATGATTAATTAGCTTGCTGTATAGACTGCTGTAGGCTTCCACCTCTGGCTTCACTGAAATTTCTGGACTGACATGGTAGATTGTACACTTCTTACAAACACAGGGAACCCTCAGAGGGTGGGAATTTTAAATGTCTAAGTGTGATTCTAGAACTTGTAGAATCCTTTCTTATGAGTTCGGAATCCAATGCTTGTTTCTTCAATGAAAACAAGGTCCAGGGAGGAAGGAAATGGGGACTAATTGACCAAGAATCCCCCCAGAGATCCATCCATATTCTATAGAAAGGATTTTAAAATCTCATTGACAAGGTAGATCAACAGAAATCATAACTTCTAATGCTCATGGATTCATTTAACATTTTTCAAACACAGCATGCCATTGTGTGCCTATTTAGGGGAAACAGAAATGAGTAACATGTTATTACTTTTCAGGAATTCACAGTCAAGTAGGGAGGAAAGCCAACATGTGAACAAATACATGTATTGCAATCTGGTAAGTGTCTGTCATGACAAAAACATTTATTAAGAGGAATTGGGAGATATATATGGAGGAAAGGGACAGAAAATATGTGAACATGTGAAACAACAAAGCAAGTTGAGGAAACTGAAAGATTATGGCACAGGTGGATATTAAGAGTCACATCAGAAAAGTAAAGTCAGAATGTGAATCAAGCTACATATCATATAGAATTTGTTGTGACATGTTAAGGAACAGATTTTTTTCATAAAATCTTTGAGAAGTCATGGAGGTTTGTAAGCACGGAGGGGCATGACAGGGTTTATAATTTTAAAAGATTATCATAGAAATAAAGCTCAAGGCAGGCAACTGTTCAGAAGGCTGTAGCAGTAACTCAGGAAAGAGATGATCAAAAGACATGAATTAGGGCAGCCATTGCCAGAAAAAGAGAAAACTAATTCAAAAAGGCAAAAGAGGTGGAATACTCCAGGGTAGGTAACAACTTGGGCAGTTGTTCACTTGTTTATGACACTGGCAAGGTTTGGGTTGGCCACTGGCAGTTAAAACAGATTGTCCACAGTTGTGAAGGGGTCTTATTTGCTTTTATTGGTAGTGGTAGTGGTGATCAGATGTGGGAGGCAAGAATGATTCTCAAGTTGATAGCTTGATTTACTCTGTGGATTGATAGAAAAAGAGAGAGAGAGAGTGCATGTATATGTGTGTGTGTGTGTGTGTGTATGTGTGTCCACTATCTAGCACTGTGCCTGGCACTGAAACACAATAATACATATTTTAAAATAAATATCTGAGACTAATAGCTGTCTCATATAGAGCGCCTCTGAGGTGTTTTATGCATGTGTCATTTCATTATTACTGTGTATATGCAGAATCATTCAAGGACATATCTCTACTAAGAGATGAAGCTGGATACAAATCTGCATGTAACAGGCCTCAATGCCCATATCAATACCATTGTGCTGAGTGAAAGGAATGATGAATCTGGTCGTGGAAGAAAGTTTAGGGCTTGCTCAGTTAGGAGGAAGTTCAGGCTTGTAAATAATGTACAAGATATTTGGTAGCTTGAGTGGTAATTTATCGTCTGTTTTGCAGCTAAATGAATGGAAGAGGGTGAAAACAAAACTTATTGTTTAAATCCAGGTACTAAAGAACACTTTAGATACCTACCGTTGGGTAAACATTACCTAATTGGCAAGAAGTTTGTTTTTCTAGCTAACCTAAACTCTTAGTGCTGACATTTAAACACATGTTCTCTTGTTCGCTCCTCACTGAAAAAGCAAGTCTTCTCCACAATGATCTTTCATATTTCTGGAATATTTTTATTAATTTAGAGGAATACATATCATATATACTATTAGCTAATGGGATAACATAATGAGCTGATGATGCTGTTTCTTGGACAATAGGCAATTACTGAAGAATATTCTTTCTGTGTTTCTTTCCCTTGGCCAGTTTGACTTTCTACATTGAATGGCTTTAGATTCTATTGAGTGTGGCTACATAACCTTGAGATTGACATTGATGTTTTCACCCTTATTTTTACTCCCAATCTTCTCTCTACTCCACTTTGTAGTTATTTTACCACCAGCATTGTTTGCCAACAAATACTCCAGAACGAAAGGGAAGATGAGATTGCAGTTGATTCCCTACTTTTCACTCTGGTTAGAGTGTTCTATGCCTAGCTTTCCTGGGTAACTTTAAAAACAAACAAAAATCTATCTTAAGTGCATGTATTAGTTTTATTTGCTATGATTGGCCTTGGATAGCCTTAGTAGTTTAAAGTTTCCTTCTTTTAAAAAAAAATAGCGGGGAAAAAAAGAGCAAAGACCTTTACTTTAAAACTAAATAATTGGAATAAGTGCTATTTTTTTTTTTTAGATTTGAACATATTATTATTTACTCAGGCAAGTACGACCATTCCTCAAAAAAGGACTTGAAAAGTCAATAAATAATATGCTATGCCTAGCAAGCAAAAAAGCAGTTGGCTCTGCTTCTTTCTTTTTGGTTTTATTTTGAATGTTTTTGAAATAAATGTTAGTTCACAGAGCACTAACTTCCTTCCTGTCACAGGATTTTTCGGTGTGGCTGTTGTTTGCTTCCTAAATGACAGTAAAGCTTCGTTATATGTGTACCTATTCTTTTCCTGAACATTTGCACATTTCTTGGAAACATGGTAGAGTTTATCATTTGACATTATTATTGTTTTGGGAAAATATAGTAATTTGCTTAGAATTTTTATACAAAGCATATATAGAGAGTGATCTTTAATAATTTTATAAATGAGACATTAAAGGAAATTGTGCCCCTATTTAAGTTAAATGTTTTAGTAAGCATTCTCTTGTTTAATTCAGTTTTAATTGCATTATTAATTATCATGAACAAAATATTGCTAGGGAAAAGCTGAAGAGATCATCTAATTGCAGCTTTTACTGCTTTGAATGATAAAGTACCTTTGATTTGGTGCTGAGCCAGGAGGGCTTGATTGATAATATCTGTCTCAGATGTCACCCTGGGAGAAAAGAATAAAACCTCAGTAGAGTTGGTGCATTGCAGCTGTCTCTGCTGCTCCAATTTCTCTGCCCCATTGACGTCATTGGGAGGTTTCAAACCAGTCCAGGGTGTCTAGTAAACCTGCACATAAATGAAATGAAGAAACAAAAACAGTGATTCATAGCCCCACTCTCACTCCAAAGAGGTGGCTGTTATAGCCTTTCAGATAATGGGCAGATGTTTTCTCCTTTACTGAATTTTAAAAAGGGAAAAAAATATCATCAGCTCTCCAGAAATGTGGGAAAGCCTCAGACAAGGAATGCGAATTGCGTAAGCCCTTCTGAAATCAGATTATATCACAATGAGCCACATTTGTCCAAAGTTCTCAGATACCATAACCTGTATCCAGCTTGTCTTTAAAATCAGGAATATCTGAAGCAGAATGTGGCATGGGAAACAGCTTCCTTTGGAGACAAGACTGCTCTCACCACTCAGGCCAGTTCCCAATACCATTTCCTCCCCTTCTCTCTTCAGGCTGCCTTTTGTGCTGAGTTCTAAATGAGGGGCCCCCAAAGACAATGATAGGAACACAGAGTAGAATTACAGTATTTTCCAGTAAAGATGTTTTTGTTTCCTTGTTTGGAGATATGTGTTTGTTTAAGTCTTTTTTTTTATCAGCTTAATGCATTAAATACATGATAAACTCTAATCCTCCAAATAATATCACAAAGAACCATTTCTAAATGCTACCACATAGCAATTTAGGGATCCAGCTGAGCATTAATGATAAAATATGTTCAGATGCTAATTTTTCATCTGCTGGGCAATTTGGCTGCCGGGAGCAAAAGAATGTTCTCCTTTTCCCCTCCCCTCATTTACCACGAGTGATGACAGGAAGGACTCCAAATAACCGAGTAGCTTTCATTTCTTATTTATCCGACAAATTCCATGAAATACACCTGAAAAATACCTGAATCTGTATAGCACTTTAAAGTTTGCAAAACATTATCATCACTTTCATTTTCCCAGTTATGTTTGTTAGACAAAACTGTAAGGCAGATATTATAATTATCACCATGTTTTCCAATCCTGTGCCCTATATTTTGAAATCACTTCAACTTCAACTTAGCAGAGATGTGTTGACCATTTATTACATGTGGTAAATTCTTTAAGGTAAAAGATACATAAGACATAGTTTTCAGGCTTCATGAGCTTAGAGAACTGAGGACAAAACAAGCATTCACATGTACCTTAAATCACAAGGCAGAATAACACAGGTGCATAAGACAAAGTGTTGGCTCCCGACAGTGGGTCTTGAATGAAGGGACATTTCAGAGCAATATTCAAAAACCGATAATATTTCAATAGGTAAAGATGATGGATGTGGCCTTTGGGAGTCAAAGGACCTGCATGAACAGAGTCAAATAGGCAAGATGATCTGAGGGATGATTGGAATGACACAAAGGATGTTTGGAAACTAAAGGCAGGGATCTGGTGAAAGGTAGGTCAGGCTATTAGTGGCTGACCCTAAATGCCAGGGTGAGAAATTTGTAATAATAATGAGACATTTAAATGCTGAAGCTAGGGAGTAAAACAAATCTGTCCTTTAGTAAAATCCATCAAGCAGTCAAGTGTAAGGTATATGAGAGAAAAGAAAATCTGGCTCATGGCGCTAATTAGGAGGCTCCATAGAAATCCAGGGTAGGGAGGTTTGAAGAAACAGAATAATAGGAATTTATTTGTTTAAAAGTATTTATTGAGCATCTATTATCTGCCAGCCACTATTCCAGAAATGAGAATATGGCAATCATAGACAAACTCTCTGCCTTTATAGGTCTTTCCTTTTAGTAAGGAAGAAATGAAAACAAAGGAAAAGTTTACCAAATGCTATGGGTTAGAACTAACAGCACTTACTAACAGGTGGTTCTGGATAGAAGAAGATTCAGGATTAATTTAGTAATTTCTCTCTTTGAGAGAACATATTCCTTAACATGTTAGCTAAAAGTGCACTTACTCTATGAAGTTAGCTTTCTTCAGGTGCCACAATAACACTTCACATGGATACCACATAGCTCAAATATAATGAGGTGTAGAAGCACACTTGGCAAAGCACTGAGTGCTAGATAAATATTATCGTTATTAGTTGTGAATGGTTGTTTTTAGTGTATTGTTATTATAACAAAATAGCAATACTTCAGAGTTTTCATTTGGTAAATTGTTTTTCATTTTAGTTATTTGAAAGCAAAGAGTTGAAATATAGTTATATTCATTATGTGTCTTCAAATAATCTCAGAAAAGTTTGGAACTTACCTTGCCATATAATCCTTTGATTTTGTTGCTGCTGTGATTTTTGCTTACATGTTAGTGTAGTATACATTATGAAAAATGATATGTATTGTCTAGGGAGCTCCTAAAACTTGTATCTGGGACTCCAGTGCCTAATGGAGAAAGAGGCCAATTCAGCAAAGAACGTATTTTATGCATTGATAAATTTTGTGAGCTACATCCTCATGAGCACCTAATACTTTAAACACCTAGCCATCTTCTTTGAGGTTATTTATATGAATGATTTATTAGAGAGTTTAGGTTATTTCTCCTATACATCCACAAGTCTCATAACATTTAAAAGACTGATCTGTTGCTCCTGTTATTAGTAAAATTCATTTTACAACATATATTTAAAAATTAGCAGAAATTAAAATCTTAATTCACATCAAAGTAAATGTGAGCTGCATAATCAGATTACTATCGAGTCAGTAGACTACCTGGGGTTATCAATAATGACCCTACTTATGTGCCTGCCTTTTTGTCAAGTTAAGAAGAAGAATCTACATTCAAGTGGAAGGGGAGAATCGAGAGCATTACCTAGATAATTGTCTTTAAGGAGTATTAGTTCATTTTTGCGCTGCTGATAAAGACATACCTGAGACTGGGTAATTTATAAAGAAAAAGAGGTTGGATGGACTCATAGTTCCATGTGGCTGGGGAGACCTCACAATCATGGCAGAAGGCAAAAGGGACGTTTCACATAGCAGCAGACAAGTGGGAATGAGAACCAAGCAAAAGGCAAAACCCTTATAAAACCATCAGCTCTTGTGAGACTTATTCACTACCATGAGAATAGTATGGGGGTAAACACCCCTCATGATTTCAATTATCTCCCACCAGGTCCCTCCCACAACACTTGGGAATTATGGGAGCTACAATTCAAGATGTGATTTGGGTGGGGACACAGTCAAACCATATCAGAAGTCTTTTTAGGAAAAATAAAATGATAATAAAATGAACTTCTTACATTGATAACTATCCCTGATGTACTAAAAAAGGCTTACTTGGTAAGTACTTCCTAATGTATATGTATCTAGGGCCTTGTGTCCAAAATTGTTCCCTCTTTCTCTCTCTCTCTCTTTGTATCTATTGAAGACTCTTTTGTGATCCTTTCTGCCCAACTGAAGATCAGGCAGATAAGTAAATAATTTGATCAGTGACTTCTTTTTGCCTATAAAACTTTAGTTTAAAAAAACCATTTGGTAATCATAATCCCTTGTCTTTTTGCTTAGAATTCAGACTCAACTGAACTGATCACAGTCTCTGATAAGCCCTTCCCAATTCTGCCCACTGCCCTTCTGCATCCTCCTAGCTCTTCTCACTGTACTGTCCTTACTGTTTGCTTGTCCATATCATGCTGTGCTTATCTATTTATATGATTCTTTCACCTCTTGGCCATGAAACCACTGAAGAGCATGACTGTTTCCTTCATATCTATACCCATCACCCCTAGAAGAGTCTCAGTCACCCATGAGGTTCTCAAGAAATATGGGAAATGTCCATTAAAGTGAATTTTCTTTTGACGATGGAGACATGGCTTTCGTGGCTTCAGGGGAAACTTTTATTGTCCTAAAAAGGAGCCCCTTTATCCTTTATGCCAAATACAAAGGCTGTATCTCTTATCAAGTCTTAGGGTAATTTTCTGAGTCTTGAGACATATGGTAATTAATAATGATAATAATAACAGGAGCAGCAACAGTTAACTGAGCACTTGGTGTTTGCCAGGCCTGTGTTAAGCACCTAACATATAATAATACCTCAGTCAATCTATATTTTGCAGAGGAAGAAACAAAAAGTTGAAGGTACTTGCCCAAAGTCATACAAATATAAAGACTTGGTAAATCAAGATTAACCCAAGTTTTTCTGCCATTAAAACCTACTTTTAACAGTTATGAGGAATTGCTAAGTTGACACATAACAAATCCATTAAAAAGATATGGATTTTATTTGTACACAGAGCTGGAATATGTCTGTCAGTATGGGAAGGTACCTGACTTCATGATCATATATGGAAACACAGTAAGACGTTTCCACAAGAAAGGAATTTCATGTTGTCTGTCTAGTCCTTTAAACATCTGGATATATTTTGAAACTAATTTTTTAAACTGCCTTTGGTTTGAGTCTTTGAAAATGAAAAATATGTTTTATGAAACAGTCACTGTTCAGGGAGCCAAAAGACTTGAATTCTAATCTCAACTTTGTATTTTACTAAACCAGATTCCTGAACCATCCTAGGCTATTTCTTGGTTGTCAAATCAATGATGGAATGATATTGTAGGTTCACCATATCCTGTTCCTTCCTGTTCCTCTAGTGTGCTTCACTTACTTTGGAGAGGCTGCTGAAGACCAATTTCAAATTACTTTTGGTGATAAAAAGCCTGCAACTTGTGGGGGATACTTCAGGGAAAGGTTTTCATCTCAGAGCTTTAAAATAATCATGTCCACTGGGTTCTCCGTGGTTTGGGATTCTTATGAAGCTTAATGAGTGAAAGGGACAACAATTTTCAAAATGTTAGCAATTTCCTACATTTGACCTTTTAACATTTACAAACATTGGTCAAGGTATCTTTAAATTCTTTAAATTGTAGCTGACCTTTGGAGGACAAAAACCATAAATTAAAGTTATTACCTATATGGAATGCTTATATGGAACTATTAGCAAAGTAAAAGTGGGACTTTAAGTTCACTATGGAAAAATGCTTTTAGAGGCTGAAATCATTATAGGGGTAGAGTCATTGAGCTGGAAAGTAACTTGGGAAGCCATCTAGTCCACCCTTCTGTCTAAGGCCATGTCACATTTGAACCATAACAAGAGATTTGAAATCTTTTTTTTTTTTTTTAAGGAAGATTCAACCACTTCTCTTGGTATCTAGTTCTAGTAACTGACAATCTCACCTGTCAGCAAGTCGTTTTTCATAGCTAACCTAAATCTCTAGGGCTGTAGTTTGAACTAACTCATTTTCTTCTGTTTTTAGATGTAGAAAACAGCTTGTATAATAACTCCTTATGCACATGAAGATTGCTATCAAGATGTTATTCAGCTCTCATCCTGAAGCCAGATTCTCTGAGGGTTTCTTCACAATTTCTTTGTGTCTAACCTTTTAGTAACCTGCCTTTTGCTCGTATGACTGTACCCAAGCCTTCATCCTCTCAACTGTGAGACCCACAAAACGAGCTAATAGCATACTTAGCTATGATACTCTATGAATTGCTTAGTTGAATATGTTATGCTAACAAGATAACTTGGATGCTGTTTCTGTTTAACAAAACATAATGAAAACTTTTCCTTTAAACAATAGAAACAGAAAGCATTGTATTGACAGCAAGAGAGATTACAAGGGTGTCCATCACCTTAAAATTCCCCAATTTATAAAAATCATGAACTAAAAAAATGAATGAACTAAGGAAGATAATTTAACAAATATTTATGACTCCTTTACATTTCTACTCCCATGCTGAGCAGGTGGTTAATGAAGTAAAATAAGTTTTGGTATAAAACAACTCCAATTTCATACCCCATGTAACTGGACTTAATGAGCAAGTATATTCTAATTTCTAAGCTTTATTTGCCTAATCTTACAGAATATGAAAATAATAAAAATGGTGAGTTCCTTGAGAACAGGGTCATTCTTATTTATTTTTGTATCTATGGTGAGTTCCTTGAGGACAAGGGCAATTTCTTATTTATTTTTGTATCTCTAGGGCCTTCCCCAATTCATAACAGAGATTAATACTCACTTATGTTTGAATTTTACTGAAAGATTGCTTGTGAGAATTAAATGAGATTATATATGTGAAAATATTTGGTCTGCTGTTAAACTCTACATAATTGTGAGTCATTACCATTAGTTATTTTAAAAGAGTGATGATTAGTAATGAGTTTTAAAAATTAAACCAAACTTTGGTTTGCAGCTGTCTTTCCAGGAACTTTTGTGAATCATTTGTTGCATATCATGTAAAAAGTTATCTAAACATGAGTTTCCTAAAATTAATAATCAATGGTACAAAATTGGCCATTTGGAGTTTAAGGCTTAGACTCTTTCGTTGAGCAAAATGAGAATGACAAGGGAACTCAGATGTGACCCAGGTGACCTCCCAGAGCCAATCCAAATTCACTCTGGCACCAGATGAATAGGATTACCCTGAAAAATTTATAATTTTTCCAGGGCTTCCATGACCTTGTGTACATTTCCCTATGTGGGAGAGAAAAATCAGTGGTATCTTTGACTGACAATAGCACCCAAAGGTTTAAATAACATTGCTTTATTTATTAACAACATGACTAAAAGGAGTCGTTAAGTACTTGACCTTCTTTCATGGGGAACAGCCAAAGGGCCAGAGGAATACAGGGACTTAAAAAGCAGTGTTTATGAATAATATTTGAGAGCTTTCTAAAGAGCACCACCCCCTGTTTTGCTATTTGGTTTACAAATACTTAGTTTAAGAAAGATGAACTTTGGAATCAAAATTCAGATTGAGATCTTAGCTCTGCCATACAAGTAGGTCCTTGGGACAATTACTTAGCTTTTCTACCCTCAATTTTCCTTTCTGTAAAATGGAAAATATATTACCTAGCTCATAAGTTTCCTGACACTGCTGGGTTCTTGGTAACTTCATTACCTCGTACACCTGATCTCCTTCTTCACCTGTCTTGTTAGTGGCAGTTGACTGGCTAATATGATTTACAAAACTAGTATGTCCAATGTATTTGAGACCCCTGCAAGAAGCAGCAAAACTATTTGATAAACATTTTATTGAATTTATTTCTAAAAGTGATATTGATTGCATGACAATGACACAAAACTATAAACCTCAGAGAATGTGTTGCTTTTTGAGGAATTAACTTAAAACTAGAAAAATACAGCTTTAGATGTAAAAATTGCTTATAGCCTGCCGAGGGCAAATAGCATAGGAAGGAGTTCTGGAAGCGGAACTGGCAGCCCTGGGTTTAGGCCCACCTGTGCCCCAAACTAGAAAACCCTGGACGAGTCACTTTTCTTTTCTGAACCTTACTTGCTTCATCTTTAAAATGATAGGATGATGCCCTGGGCCTTTTTCTGCATCAGCAGTCCATAGAGTTGAGAGTCAAGCATCAATACTCTCCCAAACAGATGCTGCCTAGGCACAGAAGGGTTCAGGCTCCATCTTGTTTTGCTGTCAAAACTTCGAACAGTGAGGACTATGGCCTTTAGGCCAGCACATCTCTGTAGAGAAAACATAAGTTGTCCCAGTGTGAAGATTCTGAAGGCAGTTTGGTCTCCCCTTCCCCAATTTATTTTCTAGATGAAGAACATGCTATCTTGTTTAGTGAGAAAGTTTGTCACAAAAAAGAAAAGTAAAAATAACAAAAAAGAAACATAAACAAGAGCTCAGGATAAAGAAAATAACAAAATTGGAATGCAAACCATACCAATTTGAAATCAGGCAAATAATTTATTTTACTAAATCAAATTTCAAAGATTGAAGTCTGGATCTGTTTATGTTGCTGCAGTCCCTCTTGAAATTACCAAATAGGAATATCACTCCTGGTAATTTAATTTCTATGGAGCTGGAAGATATAGATATTTGTGAATCTCCCACTTAAGGCCTAAATTAGATTTCTTCATTTAGAATAAGAAATATGTTTAAAAAGCATACATTTTATTTTTTTCTCCACGTTTTCTGCACTTGAAAAGGGATCGTGTCTAATTGTACGCTCAGCTTAGAGCCATATTCTTGGCTTAACAGAGATAAATCAACTCACTCCACTAAACCAAAAGGAAAAATAACTTATAGATATTAATCTCTCATAGCTTGCAGCAGTCTTTCCTATTATTAGAGGGAGCAAAAAAATCAGCCAGAGACACACATCATATTTATATATATTTAAAATGGAATATTCAGGAATGTTGTTTATCACAGTTAAACCTGTGCTGAAATACTTTACAGATATGCAACTTAAACTACAGTGAAAAACCATCTTTGCTCTTTTCCTATGTGCTGATGAGAAAGAATATACATCTCAAAGAGCAGTGGTTTCTTCAAAATCCCCTATCTACATCTTGGAACTCTATTCTGTGCAAATTCATTTCTCCTCAAAGATGAAAATAAAGAAATGAACTTATTTAAGACTTAAGGGTAAGGCAAACAAAAAATGCATAGACAAAATTTAGAATCCCTAATAATCTGGGATTTAACCTGAAAGTCTTTAAAATGCACTAGCATTTAATTTTAGAGAGAGAGGGAGAAAAAAAGAAGACCCTACTGCTGTATATTTGTGTTCAAAATTTACTGCTGTTTCTCTGGAATAGAAAAGAACCAGTTTCTGTTGAGTTGGCAAATTAATGTGCTTGAACAGAATAAAGAGAGCAGGCCAAGGAAATCACACTACTTTTAATACTTTCTTTGCAAAGAGCTTTTTTGGACCAAGTCCATGACTGCTACAAGTAAGTACTGAGTTGCAAGAAGAATGTGAGTGGAGATCAAGTAGGCTGGGGCTTTTTGTTAATTCACTCTTAATGTTACTAATGTTAATTTGAATCTGGAGACTTAAGATCAAACCAAGTGGCTAATATTCTGCAAGGCCCCGTTCCCTTTCCTAGTGACTCCTGGGGGTAGAAATCATTTCTTAAACCTAATATAAAAATCTGCTCTTCTGAGTGATTGCAAAATAACTGGGGTTAGAGTTCTGTATCTTAGCTTTCTATTCACTTATGTGCACAGCTACTTTTTAAATTATTTTTTCTGTTTGTAAGAGAAGTGCATAACCATCATGGGAAACATAAAGAAAAAAATCCTTTGTATTTGACAAAACATTCATAAAGCACAGTCAAGCTAGATAAGCAAACAGTGGCATTTATTTTAAGTTTAATTCATCTTAGAGAAACTACAATAGGAATACATGTGTTTCCAAAGCCTCAAGGACTGTTAGGATTCACTTGTGGCCTCTTTGTGCTCCTCTCTGCACTTTTCCTGTGTTCTTAAGTCTTTTGGTAGTTCAACCTTTTCTAACCCATGTGACAGAAAGCATGGCCACGCCTAAGTTTTAGAATTTATGGCTCATCTATGCAGAGAAAAATTTAAGTATTATACTCCCTCTCCATTCCATACTTAGATTATTTAGAAAGAAATTCATGGACCCAACTTAGGTCAATAGCCCACCCTGGCACAATCATATATAGCATAGGCTGGAGTGGACCAGTAAAATGACAAGACATAGTTGCTTCTGCTCTACTCAAGTAGACTAGGGAATGGGGACAAACTTCCTCAAAGAAAGAGGCTGAACAAACTTTGTAATAAATCTCCCTTTTAAACTTGAAATCTCTTCACCCAGAGATAACTACTGATAACATTTATATATATATATTTTTCTTCTGATTTTCTCTTTAAGCTTATGTATTTTTTAATGTGTTAAGGTCATTCTGTTTATAATGTTTTGAATCTAGCTTTTTCTAATCCATCATTCATCATTAGCCCTCACCCATGGTTTACTTTTAACAATAATAATTACAAAGTAACAGCAATGATAGTAGGTAGTATGCAGCAAGTGCTGTCTTATTGTTAAGAACTTTGCATTACCTTATTCACTCTCACAATAGAGTAATATATATTAAATCCGTTCACAGTTTGCTATAGCTTACAACACACTTTCATAGATATTCCATTTGATCATGCCAACAATGTTGTGAAAGATGGCATTATCTTATTTATTTATTTATTTATTTATTTATTTATTTTTTTTTTTTATTTGAGACGGAGTCTTGCTGTATCGCCCAGGCTGGAGTGCAGTGACTTGATCTCGGCTCACTGCAAACTCTGCATCCCAGGTTCACACCATTCTCCTGCCTCAGCTTCCCGAGTAGCTGGGACTACAGGCGTCCACCACCATGCCCGGCTAATTTTTTGTATTTTTAGTAGAGACGGGGTTTCAACTTGTTAGCCAGAATGGTCTCGATCTCCTGACCTCGTGATCTGCCCGCCTCAGCCTCCCAAAGTGCTGGGATTACAGGCGTGAACCACCACATCCGGCTGGCATTATCATTCATTTCCCTTTTATGTCTAAAATAGATTCTCTCTGTGCTAGAAAGGACCATTCGCTAAAAGTTATACAACTAGTGAATGGTTCTTTCTAGCCAGACTTTAAATTCTGTTTCCTTGAGCTCATGCCCTGTTGCCTCCCCTGGTATTTTTCTGCATTCAGGTAGACTGACTGCTCAGTTGTTCTCCAACGTTGTCATTTATGCAGTCCTGCCCCTCCTCTTGCCAAGGACTTTCTAGACACTCACAGTGACTATAGGGACAAAAAGGGAAGGTGGAGAAGAGCACTGAAGCGATGTGCCAGGAATCAGGAGTTTGTTCACTATGATCTCCCAGGACACTCATGGAGTGGCAATGGAAGTGTGGCTTCCAAACTGTCAGGCACAGTCTCTTTTCCCTCAGAAACTCTGCTGCTCCTCACCATGGCCTGCCACTGCTAGGCACTCTCGGGCCTGGATATTTTCTCTCAGGGTCGCCTTTTTTTTCTTTTTCCAATCCAGTTTCTTTCAGGGAAACTTGGAATTTACCCTTCAGGAGTGATACTCAATTATGAGCTAGCTTCAGAAGATCTACTGGAAAACTTCTGATTCAGTGTCCCTGAACGTTCAGGAACAGGAGGCTATCTAGCCTGGAGCAAAAACAGAATCTGTAGCAGGGATACAGCCTAACTCCACAGTCCAGCATTTCATCCCAGATAGAGCACAATGACCAAAGATGAGAGGTAATGTGATAATCTTGAAAAGGAAGGTAGAGGAAGCAGCAAGAAGGTAGAAGACTTGGTCATGCTAGGTATGCCAAACATTCTGTAATTAATTCCTATTTAAAAAAAAAATTATGTGGGTGGGATAATAAGAGATACCATGAAATGTGTATCACATACTATAATGACCTTCATTCATTTTGTAAGCAGCTGACTTGGTTCAGAAATATGCTTGCTAGTAATAAGTTGCAGGTAAGGAAACTAGTGACCTAGACCAGGTGATCTGGATGTGGCTTCAGTGGACGTGGGTAGCCAGTCACCCATGGAACACAGAATGTGGATCTGATATCATTATGTATGGAACTTCAGAGATTGCATGGTCTACTAGCTCAGGAACAGGTTTCATTTGTCTTTGAACCCCTAGCATGTAAGTTAAACAAACTGAATATAGGTTATTGGGGTCAACATGAGCAAAATTCTGCATTACAGCCTGGCTTATCATGGACTGATTACTTCTGCTGCCCTTTAGTGCTTTACCATTCGTCTTCCCCAGGCAAAACATCCAAGGCTGAGTCCACTTGGTGAAAGATTGCCAACGCTTGTACTGAAAGGAAATACTACATTTCCCCTGTAAATAGTAATGAAACTGACTAAATAAGCACAACTTATATGGCAAAAATTTTCAAATTCTTGAATCAGGCTGAGGTAAATGGAGAGTTAAAAGATTAAGATTTTATCATTGTTTTTAGAGTAACTTGTTTATAGTCATGCTGTTTCTTTATTATATTTGTAGTCTTCAAGTGCCATTATTTCTTACAAATCATATGTGAATTTTTAATGAGGTAGTTATAATATTCGTTAATTAAAACTCACTAGCAAGATTAAAGCCAATTTCTTAATGTAATTTATAGTGTTAATATTAATAATTCAGAAACTGAACCCCAATTATTTACATGGATGATATTTTGATGTTGTAAATATTTATGAGCCATGGGTCACTGGAGATATAAATTAGTTTCTCATCAATTAAGAACAGCAATTTAAGGCAAATGAAAAACGTTTTCAAAACAGAAATTTATTGTATTTTTAATAATAGCTCAACTTTATTGCTAACCTTATTACTGGCAAGAACCTGAGAAACAAAATCAAATTTGGGTTTCTTTCTAAATTTTTTTAAAGTTACTGGAAAACATAGTCTGTTTAATTTCTCATATGATACACAAAGGGAAAAAAAAACTCTTCTAGGATGTAGTCCCAGTCGTAATGGTGAGTCATTGGCTGCAGCAGTCATAATGATAGAGGATTCTATTTATTGCTGTTCTCTAAGCCTCATACAGTGAAGCCGGGCAGAAATTATATAATTATTCCTCCTGGATGGATCTTCTTATTGGTTTGTAATTACAAAGTACTCTTTGAATACTTTTATATCCTGAAATTAAGACTTCAGAATTGCAGAAAGAACTATAAGGTTTGATCTCAGGCTTGTTTATCCTCTTTATATTTTATTTTGCCAATTAATAGTGTAGCTTCCTAGTGCTAAACTGTGACTTCTTTATCTTTTGTATGGCTCAATTACTTAGACTAATTTTAAGTAAATCCTAAGGGAAACCTCTTATTTTCACAATTACATGGTATATTTTTCCACTGCTTGTAACTTCTTCCTGTATCAATTAAGTAGCTTACGTTGCTAATGTTCCATGCTCTGTAGGTGTGCCTCCTTCAATATTTCCTGTCCTTTTCACCACTTCTCATAAATGGTTTCTAATCATTCTTACAATTTTATCTTCTTGGAGCCTTGAGAGACAGGCACAGGTTCTCTTACATAAGCTATTACTGATATTGGTTGCTTTTATTTTCCCTCCAACCCCGACTCCAGCTAACAACTGTTGAGTGCGTACCATGTGGCAAGTAATAGGAATAAAGAGATTAATGAGCCCTCAAAGAATTCTTGATTTATGTGGCACATGCTTCTAGCTAACTGTTCTAGCTACACCAGCCAGTTCTAGAGAGGTACCCACGGAGGTTTTGGGTATGTGCTTAACTCCTTGAAGATTCTTCTGGAATGATGACTAAAGTAATTGTCAAGAGAAGCTATGCTAATCTTCCTCTTCAGAACATTCCCATTTCTTTCTTAGTTATAGGTATGAGGAGTCTAAAATATGCTTTAACAAAGTAAGCTTATTGTTATAACTGGAGCCATGCAAAAACTTAATTTCCTACAATATAATTTCTTGCTCCTCCAAAGTCATTCAAATAGTACATTTGACTTATTTTATATGTTGCTTAGTGGAAAGGTATCACAAATAAAAAGTGGACCACAACGAGTAGAGGATCAAATAAGATGATGCATGCATAGAACTTGGCAGAGTGTTATTTTATTATTAATAAATCAAAATCAATTAAATAAATTAGAAAATATATTGATTTGTTAATTAAAATATAACACTGTGCTAAATGCTTAGCTTGCATTATCTCATTTAATTCTTACCAAAACTCTTTGAGGTGATTATTGTATATACTCCCATTTACAGATGAAAAACCGAGGTTTAAGAAAAAGACATGTGTGTCTAAATTTCTTAGTGACTAAATGGCAGCAGACTAGGACTGTCTTGACTCCAAAGAACATGTTCTAATGCTGTACAGCTTCAGACTACTTCATCAGAGCTGTGATGCTCGATAATATATGTCAGGATATGAATACTTAGACTCATGCCAGACCATGTCATAAGCCTTAGACCTTTTTTATTTGTGTTTTATAGATAGTGACCTTTTAGTGCAGTGACAATTTCTTACCACATAGCAATCTGCATGCAAGGAATTGCTAATATCTGCTTTGCTCAGAAGGAAGCTTATATGTAGCATTAATTAGGGCACCATTAATCCATTCAGTTATTTATTGAAACTATTATTTGTTGAGTTTCTGCTACATGCTGGGAAGTTTCATGTGTTATCTCCTTCAAACACATTGTAAAAGACATGAGGATACCAATTTTCTATATCTGCCGTAATTTTCCCAAGGTTACATAGCTACTAACTGGATGTAGTGTCTTGGATTCAGACTCAGCTATGTGTCTCCAAGGTCTATACCGAACTACGCTGCTAGTTAAGTTAGAGCTTATGTTTACCACAAATCTATGTCCCACCAGCATGTAATTTCTAAATCAACTCTGTTGAGGTATAATTTAAATAAATGAAATGCACATGTTTTAAGTGTGATGCATTTGGTAAGATTTGATTATGTATGTACCCTTGTAGCTACCACCCTCACTCCAATTATACAACATTTCCATCAGTCAGTAAATTGCTTCGTGCACTTTTGCAGTCTCTCTTACTCCTTGCCCTAGGCTACCATTGATCTGATTGCCATCACTGTAGATTAGTTTTTCCAATTCTAGAACTTCATATAAAAGGAGTAGTACAGTATATACTCTTTTTTGCCTGATTTTTTCACTTGATATAAAGTTTTGTGAGATTCATACATGTTGTTCCTATTCAATAGTTCATTCTTTTTTATTACTGAATAATATTCCATTATATCATCACATCACATTTGTTTTTCCATTTGTCTCTTGATGAGTGTGTGGTTATTTCCAGTTTGGGGTGATGTCGAATAAAGCTGCTATGAGCATTCATATTCCAATTTTATTGGCTCATCCACTATTGTCCAAAAGAATTTCTTGAACTCTGCATTTGTCCTGAAGGATTCTCTGATTGTTCTTCATACAAGCCCAATCTCTAGGAATATAACGTGAACTCCAGCTAATTTCTGAAACTCATGTATTTAATTATACATTTACACTAACTACCATTTGCATTGAGATATATCCTCCTGATTGATGGCATTGCTTTTAGAGTCAGTTATCTTTTATTTCTCACACTAGTCATAGTCACCACTGTCAGTCAGACTTTTTAGTTCCAAGAAACTGAAACCAATCCTGGCTCCCTTAAAAAGTAGATGAATCTGGCCAGGCACAGCGGCTCACCCCTGTAATCCCAGCACTTTGGGAGGTCGAGGCAGGCAGATCACGAGGTCAAGAGATCGAGATCAGCCTGGCCAACATGGTGAAACTCCATCTCTACTAAAAAAAAATTAGCTGGGTGTGGTGGCACACACCTGTAATCCCAGCTACTCGGGAGGCTGAGGCAGGAGAGTCACTTGAACCCAGAAAGTGTAGGTTGCAGTGAGCCGAGATCGCACCATTGCACTCCAGCCTGGGTGACAGAGCAAGACTCCATGTAAAAAAAAAAAAAAATGGAAAAGAAAAGAAAAAAACAAGTATATGAATCAATGAACAGGAGAGTGGGTAGTTCATACAATCACAGGAAACTATAGAACGAGGTTTGCCAAACAGGCAGGAGCAAGGAAAGCTAGGCAGCTGCCAGGTCCACAGCCAAGGTCATATAAAAAGATCAATCTGTTGCAGACACTGCTGTCACAGCTACTGACATTAAACTCACCATTTCTGCTCCTGATCATAAGACCGTATTAGTTATGCATGACTCACTTTCTAGTACCTATTCCATTTCTTTTTTTGCCTTCAGACGGTTGTGTCTAAGAAATTTCCAGCAAGTCTCGACCTGGGTTGGGATGAGAGTAGTAGGACAAGAGAAGTAGGCACCCCAGAGGTGTGGACCAAAAGCACTTGCCTTCTAATTATGACATCAGGGCTTGCTTAAGCAGTTCCTCCTGATGACAGAGAACAGCAGGGCAGAGTATTCCTGACTTTAAGGGTTGGAAGATAAGATGTACCATTCATGGACAGCCTTGTCACATGGTCATCTGAATTCCGTGTGATATGAACATAATATTACAAGGCTTATGGATTTAATCTCTCCTAATACTCAGACACTATCCAGGTGCAACTTCTTATTTGTATAAAAGACAGGGTTTTCTCCAGGTAATCATATTATACATTCCAAGCCTCTTCTCTCTCCTTAAATTCTGGATGAGTATTTCATACCTTTGCCTCTCTTTAAACTCTCAAAAATCTATCCCCACTCTCAGCTGATGATGCTTCTTTCTAATTTACTGAGTAAACAGAAGCAATAAGGACTTCCACAGACTCCCAGTTGATGGGATCTGCACTCAAATACTCTACTTTCCTGCCTATAGATTAATTACCTATGCTCCTATCTAAGGCCAATTAAATAATAATGCTATATACTGGAGTAAATGATTTTGATTTATTCATAATAAAATAACACTCTGCTAAGTTCTATGCATGCATCATCTCATTTAGTCCTCTAAGCGTTTTCATGTGGGCACTTTAATTAGCCCTGATTTATAAATAAACTGTAGCTTAGGGGAGCTAAGTAACTTGTCTGATGTTCTACAACTAGTATTTGGCAGCAGACCAAGTTTGAGTAACTTTAAAGGACAGCTTCAAAAAATTTTTAATCTCAATTTTGTGATTTTTTTTTTTTAGTGTATCATAGAACATAGCATTGTTGATCATTCAGTCTCACATTCCAGGTTACCTGATAAACCTTCAGCCTGCATCCCAGCTGGTGGATATTCTCACCCAGTGTGAAACCCAAACCTTTATACTTGATGGATCTAACCCTTGAGATCCTGAATGCATTTCACAAACAGATTTTTCTTGCCTTCTACCACCAGGCATGGAGTATCCAAAAGTACTCCAGCACATTCCTTGGATACCTCAATATTCATCTCTGCCCTTTTTGTGTAGCAGCAACTATTAGCCACAGCCTATGAACAAACTTGGATGTGGACCTTAGACTCCTCTTCCAAGAAATATCACACAAAGTCCAGCCACTGGTAAAATTTCTCTTCCCCACTGTCCTTCATGGTCAACTCTAGGTGCCCTCCCCTATTTCATGTCAGAATCTGTTTACAGTTGGTACCAAACCATTCCATCCTCTTTCTCTCATAACCTAAGTAAAGGCCCAATGTACCTGACCCTCCATTACTTTTCTGACATCCACTTTCCTTCTTACTCTTTTGTCTTTCTGTACATAGGACTCCATACTTTTGTTCATGCCATGCCAGCCTTTGCTCTTGCTGTTATTCTGTCTGAAATGTCCCTCATCCCCGTATCCACGTGGAAACTCCCTCCTCTTCTAGCCTTTGCTTGAATCTCTCATTCTCCAGGAGGCCTAGCTTTCCCCTCCTCTCTCACCAGAACTCCTGATCTACTCTACTCGTTTTACATTTTTGTACAGTGCTTTTCACTTTCTAAGACACCATATAATTTACTTACCATTTAAATTTTATTGTCTTTCCCCCCACCAGAATGTTAGCTCCTCAATGTCATTTCTTTTGTGCCCACTGACAGTTCACAAGCACCTAGAAAAATCCTGGCCCGTATTAGACTCTCATTAAACATTCATTGAACTGACGCTGATCTTAGTGACTTCCATCATGATATGCTCCCTGAGACCTGCTATAGACTCCATACCACCCCTTGATACAGCATCACAGGACAAGCACAATAACAAGAATAAAATGGAATAGCTACTTGTGCTGCAGCACAGTATAGCAGCGAGACCTCTCTTCTCTGGATCCCCCTCAAAGATAACAGCTGTTCAAGTCACCTGGCTAGTGAGTCCAGACAGCACAGCATAATGTGGTATATACTGCCTCCAAAGTCTATGGAGGTTCACTCAAGTTTTGTTCCTCCTCTTTCTCAGTGGTGGCTCAGTCAAGCATTCCTTTCTTTCTTTTTATTTTTCCAGTTAGGTTCTTCCCATTTTATTTTGTCTCTGAAGACTCCATGATTAATTAGCCAATATTTCTATAGGCATTCTTTCTTGATGTGTCATTAAACTCTTAAAGGAAGACTCCTTTCTAAGGAAGCTTTAGGAATCTCCTGGAGATGACATTACAGTGACATAATGTGAATAATTGTCTCAAGAAAGAACCAAGGTACCCTGACTTTCTTCTTCTTCAGATTGTTTTCGCTGCCTTCAGAGAGAATACCTTTTTAGGTATTTTCTTTCAGACATAAAGGTGAAAATTATTAGTCTTAAAATCCTTTTCAAGATTTACCTTAAGATGCCTATTAAGTACAAAGAATATTTTTGGTGCCCAGAGCTGATATCCTGGTGTTCCATGGAATATCTTGATCCCTAGATCTTTACTACATATCTATGGCATTTCTGTTTTTATAGCAAAGTAAACTAAGCACTATAATCACTGTTACTGCAAAATCTTGGGCTACATAGAGTCTCTTGAACTGCCTTAACACAGTTTCTGCATTTTTTTACTTTTAGGATTTCCTCTCTGAAACCTGAATATGTAAGCAATCACCGACTGTATATATTAAAGCCATTGTTTTTTCAACTTGATGGAGACCACATGTATGGCTGGACGTCCCTGTGTTAAACTGCATTTGGACCATTGCTCTTCTACCATATATTTATTTTCACTTGGAATTTTAGATCGTTTGTGGATTTTGGCTCTAGTGTAGATTTAGTGCTCTACTTTTTCATTCATGCAGTTTTTCATCACATTGCCCCTGAATGACTTTTTGGAAGTGGAAGTATGATTATCTCATTCATAACTACATAACATCTTTCTGTGTTCTCCCATCACTTCCAGGAGAAAAGTTTGAATTAATTAGCTTGATCAAACGCGTCTTTTTAATCTAGTTCTGTTTATCTTTCCAAACCTTTCTGCCAGCCATACAGATGCCTACAGTAAAAAATCATATTTTTGTATCAAAAAGATAAAACATCACGCCAAACATACCTGTGGCAAGAGACACACTATGATCTTGGGCATGCGACAGTGAAAGCTAAGCAACATCCCGTTTTTCTCAAGTGAAAAACTATCTTTGATTCTTGGTTCTTGAAATGTCTTCTAGTTCCAAAAGTGGAACAAGCATTTTCTACAGGAAACTGTACATCTGGGATTAGTACTATTTAGACTTTAAATGAAGAAAAGCCTCTGTTTAAGCAAGAGGAAAGATCAAAAGTATTCTCAGATCTTTTATTCATTCCTTACTTTCCCTTCTGGCATTTTTTTTTCCCCTGTAACTTCGAGAGATTTTTGAAGAGGAAGAAGGCAGTAAGATCACGATAAGGTACACACAAGGGAGTTGGAAATGAATTCTTATTTTCTCAGCACTTGCTCATGGCTAGGTATTGGGCTGAGGGATTGCACATATATTACTGCATCAATTCTATGATACACATTGCTTTTATATTTTAATATCTCAGAAGTATGTGTTGAAATCAATAGTATTTTAGATTTGATGAAATATGCCTTGCTTGATCTGAACCCCAACTTCATTAACAGATTTATTTATTTTTATTTTTTATTTTTTTAACATCAACTTTATTTTACAAATTAAGAATCTGTAGATGAGAAAGATTATTTGCCCTGTGTCACAAGTAGCAGAACCAGAATTCAAGCAGAGGTCTGAATAACTCCAAAACCCACTAACAAATTGTAGATATTACTTTAGATTTGAGATAAATACCTAATGTTTATTATGACAAATTCAGGATCCAAAATAATCTTGACTGGCCAGAGCAGCCTGAGACAAACTAAATAAAACTGCAAGTGATCCTCTCTCATAACATGACCAGGTTGGAAGAAGTAAATAGCAATGAGAGAGTCAGGAATTAGACAGAAGTAGAACAGGTACTGGAGTGGGGTAGGGGTTAAAAAGTGGAGAGCAGTGGGTAAAGATGAGAGAAAAAAGTCTAGACTCTAGTAATAGGCAGGAGAAACTTGCTATGACAGGTGAGGGAAAGTTTAGTACGAGGTAATGGGGTGTTTTGACAGGCAGACAGAGCCCAGGAGGTGCAAAGCTCAGCACAGGCAGTACAAAAAGATGCAACAGAATGCCTCAGAGGGCCGGGCGCGGTGGCTCAAGCCTGTAATCCCAGCACTTTGGGAGGCCGAGGCGGGCGGATCACAAGGTCAGGAGATCGAGACCACAGTGAAACCCCGTCTCTACTAAAAGTACAAAAAAAAAAATTAGCCGGGCGCGGTGGCGGGCACCTGTAGTCCCAGCTACTCAGGAGGCTGAGGCAGGAGAATGGCGTAAACCCGGGAGGCGGAGCTTGCAGTGAGCCGAGATCGCGCCACTGCACTCCAGCCTGGGCAACAGCGTGAGACTCCGTCTCAAAAAAAAAAGAATGCCTCAGAGATCTCTGTCACCAGCTAGCAGGTCATAGGCAACAAGCCAATGGGAAGGCTTTAGCATTAGCCAATGCTAGCAAATATTTTCACTCTAGCAGCATATAGTTTTGAAAGTCAGTGAAGAATATCATTTTTTCCAAGATGGTTCATAGGTCGAAATCCTAGGCCTGGGAGATGCTAGAAGGTGATGAGAGAAGCAGCAGTAACATAATGCCAAGATGTTAGATGTTGATGTTAGAACTCCTAGTTTGTAGCTATGCTATACTAGAAAAGGAAAAAGAGTGCTTCAGCAGCTCCTGTGACTCCACAAGAGGGTTAACATACAATATTACAGAGGAGGGAGGACTTGTAAGATGGCAATGTTACTGCTGGTCAAGTAACATAATATTCTACCTTCAGCTGTACAAGGGCTTAGATTCCTTTGGGGATGGAAGAGCGATATGATGGCTTCTTTCTGCAGGAGACTTCAGAGACAGGGGATTAAGTCAAAGCTGAACATGCCCCCAGGTAAAGCAATGCCCTATCCACATGGAGGCCATGAACCAGAGGGAGGCCAGGGAGAACTCTTCTGGACCAATGAGTGAACAGTTACCTAAGTATATCTCTGCCTCCCCTATTCTTTGTGGAGTTAGGCCTGGAAAGGAGAGCTAAAGAGATGATACATCCCCAGACTCTGTCCCCATCTCATAAGGGGCTACGCTGGGAGGATGAGTAAAAGAGCAAAGGCCAAATGTTGAGCCAGTGATGAGGGGAAGCATGACATTTGGTATGAGATTGGAGTTTTAAAGTGGCATGGAATGTAGTTCCAAAACTGGAAGTGCTTGCAAAGTCATGAGATTTGCTTGGGATGTTATTCAAGTGTCACAGCAAAGGGAAACTCAAAAACCATGTGATGTCTGATTTTACGTGTCAATTTGCCTGGACCACTGGGTGCCCAGATGTTTGGTTAAACATTATTCTGGGTGTATCGGTGAGGGTATTTCTGGTTGAAATACTCTCTGTTTTATTTTTTAAAAATAAATAATATAATTGCGTCTATACTATAATATAAATAATTAAAATATCCTATCTATTTTAATTGATAGGTTAAGTAAAGCAGTTTGCCCTCCTCATTGTGCATGAGCCTCATTTCCTGTTGTGTTCTGTTTCTCTGTAGAACTCCTGATGAGTACAGTATATTTAAAGAAAGCAATTCAAAAAATAAAAAGTCATTCTTAGTTTATCCCCAACAGAGTTGAGATTTTTGCAATAAACTGGTTACAGTTTTGTTATAAAGAGGTATGAGAGTACTCAATTGTGAATATTCAACTACACCTCTGAATTTCCTGCATCACTTTTGTGGACTCATCTTCAGTAGACCTAGTCAAACAGTCTTTAAATTAACATATTGTATTTTACTTTTGACAAACGCACATCATATTATTAGACGAGTCAATGCAATTTGGCCATGAGACTGCTCTCTTAAGCCATCTCTGAAAGTGTCTCAAAGCACAGTCAGCTATTAGATAGGAACAGAATTTCACATATTTACTTCCAAACTAGCCAGTGCATGGTGTGCAAGAGAATAATGGAAAAGGGATGCTGAAACAACTCATTTCCAGCACAGGGAAGGGGAGGCTGGTTGGAGAAGAAGGCAGTCTTAATAGCACGGTCATTAATTTTCCAAATTCTTTTCTGAACTTGACTGTGACTCTCTGGGTAGTGTGTTATCAATTTCAGCCTCATTACCTATGCACAGCAAGGGAAACTGAGGACAAATCATGTCCCTAGACTCCAACCTGTTATAAATTCCCTTGCATTTGAGATCAAATAAAGCCTTGAACTTAAATTACTCTCTTCTTACATCATCATGTCTGCTTCATTTGCTCTAAGTTTATTCTCCCCACATAAAAAATAAGGGAGGCCATTAAGAATAAGAAGGGGAATGTAGTGGTTTGTCAGCTTACCCTCTCCAGATCTTCTCCCATTTGTGTCATTAGTGCTCACATTTAGTCCACTGGATCAGTTCCACTGTAGTTATTTTTGAAGGCCATCTGAGGCTATTATACTTAGTCATTGAGTGTTTACCCCAGCATTGTAGCTGTCATTGGCTAAGCAAGAAACAAAGCACATCTGGCTGGGATTGTAAATGGCACTTGATAAAGGTATTCACAGAAGTGTAGGCAGGGATATTGAGATACCCAATGACTAGCAACAGTGGGAAATGGTCACTACTACTATGCCTAAAGAAGCAGGAGGAAGAAATGATTAATGTGGCATAAAATGCAGCAGCCAAAAGAGCTGCAGTGCCAAGCAGGAAGGAGCAAGAAGAGAGATGCACTGACATCTTTCTCCTTCTGCCTGTCTGTCTCTTTTTGGTGTCTCCTGTTGACTGAACTCGACCAAAAGTCAAAGGGCAAAGGAACCCATGGTCAGTCCCTCAGGTCACAAAGATGGAAAATGGATTGGAGGGTACGGATAGGGAGAGGCAAATGGAGAATAATCAACCCAGTTGTTTTGCATATTTGTATGATTTGTTTTATTATTTTTATTAGTTTTGTATTTAGTAGAAGAAAATTTCTTTCTCCATCAAGGCCTGGGTTCTGTTGTACAATTATTATTTATTATCTACTGACATTACTGGTACTGCAACTATACCTGGGATCTTTCAAACAATATTTCAATATATTATGGCTTAAGTTTAGGAAGAAGACACATACACACACACACACAAAGTGTGGCTGGAAAAGTAGTTTGAGGCCAGATCATTGAGAACTTTTACTGGCTGTTGAGAATTTTGATAGGCAACAAGAAGATATTGAAGGATGTTGAGGAAGGGAGTGCTTTACTTAGAAATGTATTACAGAAATATTAAGCTGACAACATTATAGCAGATGTTTTGATGGAGGAGAAATTGAAGGCAGGGAAAATTGGAGAAGCAGCATTAGCCTGGTAATTGATTATCCTCCCAACACCTCTGTAAAGCTGTTGGGTGCAAATTGTTAGTGGTTTACTATCTAGTGCCTGGGAACTGCAGGAAGATTCAATGCCCTCCAAAATAATAGCTTCTAACTACTAAATTAAGGACAAGGAGGAAGCTAGGTTACTCCCAAGTGATGTTGGCTAATATCTCAAATGCAGTGACAGAGAGGGCCTCGTGTCATGAAGTTCAAGGACAGTGTCGTTAGGGAAGGAATTTACTGGCCTCCTTGAGTGGGAAATGAAAGTGGTCCCAGGCATTCATTGTGAAACAAACCCCAAAGTTACGCAGTCTCTTTCTAAACTGTTTGGAAAGTACAAAGAAGTGTGGTAGGGAGATGACTCTAGCCATGCTTTGAGCTCAGTGATTATTACTGTTGCTACTGACAGCTCATCTCTCATGGAGATGAGCCATATCCTTAATAATCTCATTTCGTTCTGTTTTCCAAAAAGTTATACTCCTCCTAGATAATCAATCCTTTTCAATATCAGTGCTTACGACCCCTCTGGGACCTCTTTCCCACCCTTCAGAAATGCTGTGATCTTGGAAGAAATCTGCTGTTAGATCCTTGTACATATGTTATTCTACCACCAGACTACTGTTCTTGAGAGCAGGGATGATATTTATTCATTTTAGCACTCTTAACACTTATTACAAGGCCCAGCATTCGATAGAGTTAAATACTTTTTGGTTGGATGGTTGCATCTAGCTACAGATGGATAGCTGTGGCTATCTTTAAAAAATCTGTTTTATTGGGTTTTAATCATGGGATTTAATTATGTTTTGTTTATAGAAAAAAAATCATGTTCTCATTGCATTTACTAATATGCATTATTTCTGCCAACAGTATTTGATAGCATCAGTGTTTCTGTCTTCTCAGTTTGAATAAATAAAGTCAAGTTACCTCTCACATAGGGTATATAAATATGTAAGGGTCCCGTTCTCACATGGTTCCACTGTAGTGGAGAGCTTAGCCATGTATGGCTTCTCAAATATAAGCTCAATAAAGATAAGTAACTTGAAATTTTTCTAATATGACTTCTCCTGGAACATGGTGCAGTGGCAAGGGCAACATGATGGCAGAGGCTAGTGGCAAGTACAGGTAGACATGTAATGCATGGTAATGTGAAGGTGGCATGTTTCTCATTCAGCTCTGTTGGCTGCCACTAAGAATTCATTGCTTTTACTTTGTGCCATAGGAGTTTCGCAGAGGTGGAAACTTATTAGTAAATCATCACAAAGAGCAACTTCCTGGTTGACATAAATCACCTTGCACTTTACAGCATTTTCTTACATTGTGGTTTCAGTTGTGAAGATGTGCTATCTGTTTCCATTCTGCCTGTGGTGTTAGAGAACAAGTCATGGAAAAAATTGAAATCCAGAAGAATGTACGAAGCACAACATTATCCCTTCCTGTTGTTCCTGGTCTCTACCTTCAGATTCTGCACCATGTTTGTATGCTGAAAGGTGTTTTCGTGATGACTGGGTTGGGCAATGACATGTGAAGAGGTGTCACTTCACCTGGCCAACACAGAGCTCAAATTATCCAGATAAGACGACGAATTGGAATCTTCAGATCAAACACTTCAAGAAGACTATTGCTGAGGAAGGATTCTGCATGACCTTTCAGAGAAACAAGATCAGACAAAGAGTAGGGATGAAGATAAGCCACATTGTTAACAATAAAATTAGAGAGCAGAAGCTCAGCAGGACTTGTAGTTACATCTGTAAGGGAGTTAGAAATGAAGCAGCAGAGACAACATACTTTATACAATTCTGGAAACACTTATCATTTCTCTAGTTTATTATTTTTATGATTTCTTGACAGTTTTTCTATACTGATTAGTATGGCAATGTATAAAACTAGAAGGTTCTGCCAATTTACCTTCCAAGGCAACAAGGAATTAAGGGCTAGAGGAAAATTTCCAAGAGCTAGAAAAAGCTACTTAATTACAGGACAAACTAAGTAAAAGGAAAGAAGAGGGGAGTTCAGGAAATATCTGGAGGCTTGGAGGTAATCTGGGGCTGAGCAGCCAAAAAGTTCACAAGATTGGATGTTTTACTTGCTATTGGGAAAGAGAAGAGAGGAGTAGCTGATAAGAAGAATGCTCTTTGATCCCCTCTACTTCAAAGCATTATGGATCTAGATTAATATTCAGTACTTCTTTATTCAGGTAATTTTCTTTAAGCTTCACCTTCCTTCCATTAGAGTGAGAAAACATTTTATAGTTTCTAAATTGTCTCTTCATAAGTTCTAAGGGATAAAGTGGGAGACATTCAGGAGCCTGGCACATTAGCATCCTCTTAATGCAGTATGAAGTTGAGGGGCTTTTAATGTGGATATCAAAACTGATTATTGAAATTACAAAGAAGCCTTGTATGCTGCTTGCAGGCTAAGATGGATGGCGACGGTGGAGCCTTTTGCATTATAAATTAGAATGGATGCTCCCTTTTTAAGTCATTGCTCTTTTAGGTTGCTAATTTATCTTTTTATCTGTGATTTATCCTTCCTTGCTCACATTCTTAAACTGCTTTTCCCTCTGCTACTATGTCTTAATAGCATAGACTTGGATTTACTGTGACTGATTTGGCAAATTTCAAGCTTTAGAAAGGTGTCTTAAAATTGTTGCTGAGAGCTTTCTGGAGATGGGTAATAACATTGATTGGAATTGATAGTCTCTTGAAGAAGAGAAGTTGAAAATGTTGCCAGGGCTCCAAGGAATGACATGAAGTTGATATCTTCATTTATTTGTCCAATTGAGACTTGGCTATTTCTGTCTAAAGTGGTAAACAGACATATTATTTTTACTACTATTAAAAGTAGCAATAGCAATAACAATAGTTATATAATATATATTAATATTTCAGTTAGGACTTTTTATTTCATACCACATAAATTATCTTTGATACACTTAAACAAAGGATAATTTATTGAAAAGATTTTGGGAGCACCTACAACCATTGCAAACCTGGAGAGCCAGCCCTAGAAATAGACAAGAACCAAGGCAGCCCTAGAGAGAAAGCAGGACCCTCCAGAGAGGCCTCCTAACCAAAACCATTGGAAAGTGGCCACCTTACTAGGATAAAGACAAATTCTAGCCATTTTTAGCCTCTTTGTCCTTTAGTTGGGATTTAAATTCCAAAGATAGGGCATCTTGT
Source organism: Macaca nemestrina (assembly GCF_043159975.1). Lineage (NCBI taxonomy): Eukaryota > Metazoa > Chordata > Mammalia > Primates > Cercopithecidae > Macaca > Macaca nemestrina. The sequence goes on along the minus strand of NC_092125.1, from coordinate 167,404,451 downwards.
TTGGCCTACCTTGAATCACATGCAAGCCGCTTGTTTGGGTTGTGTGGACCCCCTGATTGCTTATTATGTCAGCAGACTTTATGTAATATGAAAGACATTTACTTAAGGGCATAGAAAGATATTGTCAAAAATGGGAATTGAGTGCCCAGCAACCAAAAAAATAAACCCATGGTACTTTACTTTTTATAAAAAATGTAAAACATATTCAACTTAACCTTTGCAGCAACACTCTGAAATATACAGGCAGTATTAAAACTGTGTTACAGATTAGGTAATTTAGGATTAACCTTATCAGGTAAATTCTCCCAAATGGCATAGTAATTTAGTGACAGAATAATATTCAAAACCAAGAGTCCTCATTATATATTTTATGTTTTTCCTTGCTTTCTTTCTTATTATTTGGGGCTTTGATACACAAACAGGTAAGATCATTGAGGAACTTCAGTTCCAAAATATTTTCTCCTTTTATCCCTCTGGCCCTCCCACCCTCTGTCATCATTCCTTGTATCTTTCTTTGTTCCCTTTGGCTAATATTATTGAAAGCTTATTGAATTATCTTCCCTTAATTAATTTGAAAAGATGAACTTCAGGTACTGAGTGTATTGACACTTTTTTTTTTATCGCCATGTCTGTATTAATTAAGATGAATTTTGGCTGAATATGCTGAACATTCTAAAACAACAGTTGTTTAAACAGAAAAAGGTTTGTTCTCACACATAAAAGCCAAGGAAAGCCAGGTCTGGTGTGGTGGTTCTGGGACATCATCAGTAACCCAGCATCCTCTGTCTTTTTGTTCTACCATATTAGCTCTGGCTTCCAATTTCAAAGTCTTTTCATTAGTTATCATGACTGCTGGAGTCCCCGCCATCAATCCAGATGTTCCAGATTGGAGTATGGAGTAAAAGCAGAAAAGCAAGTGAGGGTTTTCTCTCTCTGTATGTGGTCTTCCTGAAACATCTTAGAGGTTCTTCCCAACAGCTTCTGCTTATATTTCATTGGCCAGAGCTTAATCACATGGCTACACTAGTTCAAGGGTATGTGTAATATCTCTTTCTGAACTAGGGTTTCTTGCCTTTAATGACAATATTTAATTCTTGGTATTGTCGTGAGGATTAAATGAGGTAATGTGTGTACATTTTCTAACAAAAGGGCTTGGTAAATAATAAGCACCTCGTAACAGTTGATTCATTTCTACTCTCTTCCTGAGGCCTAGAGTTCAGGGCACCCATGCAGCCTCCAGTTGTTCATTTGCCTTTGCTTTTTGTGGAATCTTATGGTCTAAAGGAGAAGATAAAAGTTTTAAACTCAATTAGGACTTCATCAAAATGTCAACAATTATGCTGACTAGCTGTGTAATCTTGAGCAAATTATTTAACCTCTCTGATCATCTGTTTCCTCACTGTTCAATGTGAATAATACTGTAAAATCTATCTTGTGAATTGTTATAAGAATGATATGATATATGTAAAAATATGCTCCCAGCTTAGTTCCTGACATAAGAATAGATGCTCAAGAAATGTGAGTTGTTCCTCTTGCCCTCTCACTATTACAAAGATTTGTAGTCACTTATTATTAAAACCTTTTCTCCTTGGGAAAAGAAAAATTGGCATCTTAATGGCTTTTCATTATTTTTTATAAAGAAGAATAAACTAAAGGAATAATAAAAGATAATTTAAATTGTTTTGTTTTTCTGCTTGTGAACTCAGAATACTTCAAATATGATAGTTCCTCATTATTATTTTTTAAGGAAACATTAACTTGAGCATATATCCATTGAATGTTCACTCAATGTGTGCCAGGTGTGTTACAGATCATAGAAATACAGCAATAAACAAAAACTGACAAGGTTTCTTTCTTTCCTGAAACACATTTTAGAGGCAGAAATAAATGAATACATACATAATATAGTTTCAGGCAGTGATGCATGTGGTGAAGAAAAATGCACAGGAAAACGAGATAGAGAAGGATGGCCAGTGTCATGTCAGATAAGATTCTCAGAGAAAACACCCTCAAGGAGGTGATGTCTGAACTCCCTGCCCACCACAACAAACAGCCTACAGGACCTTAAGGAAAAGGCTATATTTGGGCTGATTACTCAGTTTCCCCGAGAGGCCATCAGAACTAGCTCCAACTTGCTTCATATTCCAGTTTCCCTCAGTTATCCTCAGTAGTCCAAGCCTCCCATAATCATTTTAGCATTTTGCTCCATATGGCTTGACACATTTCCTAAGATAAATGAATCTTCCCTAACCTTTCCACAGTGCTGCTGAAATTCTGAGTCTGGAAATCATGGAGATTTCCTCCATCCTCAGATTCCTAGCTAATTGTTTCCTTGCCTTGCTCCAGCTGACACCTGGCTCTCCCTTAGCCTCTGAGCTACATTTGCAGTGTTCTTTTTTAATCCCCCCTCCTCCACTCCATATTCAATGCACTGCAGTGCCTAGAGAAAGAGGAGGGCCCTCTGCTTAGAGATCATTTTATTCCCTACCTTTCTCAAAAACCTTGCTTTTTTGAGGTGCATGCCATCAGACTATACAATACCTGCTACTCTTCTTTGATGTAGTCAGCCACAGATTTCGGGATCATACCCTTGAATTCACTGAATATTGCAGCCTCTGACTCACTCTGTCTCCATGACAAATGGTGGCATCATTTGTGATAACTTCTACATGCATGTAGATCATCCATTCAATACCCTGGTCTTATAGTTATTTGCTATCACTTTGAATAACCTTTTCTTCCACACCAACTAAGCCATCTCCTCTCCCATGTTTACTTTACACCTTTTAGTTTACCAATAACTGAACTGTCTCCAAAATCTTGATGTCAAGCATTTCCACTTGATGCCTGACTCTTACTTCCCATCTTTCCAGTGCATCTCTCTCTTTCCACTGCTTAGACTTCTACTCCATTACGACTTCCAACTCATAGACTCTGCCACTTCTCACTGCTCCCCATTCCCCTCAATCCTTCTCACATACATTCTCCACTTCTTTCTTTGCCAAGCTTAAATTTAAGTATTTGTCATTAAAGTTACTCGTTTCTAAACACACTTAGGTGCCCACCAAAATTCTGAGCAAAATTTTGGAGCAGATCAGATCAATCCTTGCCTACCCAGAACTGGCACAAGGGCAGCAAAAAATGGCTAGAGAAAAATAGTCAACCGGCCAGGCGCAGTGGCTCACACGTGTAATCCCAGAACTTTGGGAGGCCGAGGCAGGTGGATCATCTGAGGTCAGGAGTTCAAGACCAGCCTGGGCAACATGGTGAAACTCTGTCTCTACTAAAAATAATTTTTAAAAAATTAGCTGGGCGGAGTGGCACGTGCCTGTAATCCCAGCTACTCGGGAGGCTGAAGCAAGAGAATCACTTGAGCCCGGGAGGCAGAGGTTGCAGTGAGCCAAGATTGTGCCATTGCACTCCATCCTGGCAACAGATCAAGAGTCTGCCTCAAAAATAATAGTAATAATAATAATAGTCAAGCACAGAACTCGAGCTCATTCTAAACTAATGCCCACAAATCTCAGATGAGTTGTCAATGTTACTCTGCAATTTTATTGCAAATTCTGGTCAAGTCACTCTCTCAGTCTCCAAAACAACTATTTTATGTCATCTCATCTCTACTTAAACCTCCAAAACTATGTCCGTCTGTCTCATTCTTACTGAGAAAATAGAAAAAATCTCAAGAGAGTTATTTATCTGTCACAGAATCTACCAATGTGTTCTACCTTTTCTTTGGACACAATTCATGAGCTACATCCAGCATTTCCACTGTACTCTGGACACCACTTCACGTTGACTCCTCGAGGACTTTGCACCTGTATCTCTCTCCTCCCTCACCTTGATCATCAATTTCTCTCTCTCTCTCTCTCAAACATGAAAACATGACATTAAAGAAGCCTACATGGGCTCTGCAGCCTCCTCCAGTTACTGTGTCATGTCTGGCCTCTGCTTCACAGACAAGCTCTTTTAAGAGTTGTTTTTATTTTCTCACCCCCCGTTCTCACCTCAACTCACTTCAACCAGGCTTGGGTCCACTACACCCAAATGGAAATTACATTCTCAATATTCTCACTTTTGCCAAAACTCATGGCACATTATCAGTCCTCATTTTACTCTTCTCAGTTGATAATATTTCTAAGAATTCTTGCGTTTTTGATGTGAACTCAGATTTTTTCCACCCTCATATTTTATAATGGGAGTCTTTGAGAGGTATGAGCTCCTTGACTTTCATTAAGTAGGTTTGAATAGAATTCAGTGAAGAAGGTCTGTTTCTCCTTAGTCACAGGTATGCCAGCTCCCATAGCATTTCTCCTGATGGGCTCTAGAGCAAGACATCTTATGCACAGTTCCAGCCAGAATTCAACTAGACTTGGGCTCTAGAAATTCTAAACTGAATACTTGGGCCCAGTAACCGGGGCAGGGATAACTGATGTTAAATCCAGCTGTGAAATCTTTTTAAAATCACCCGGTGTTTAACTTACGTAAATTCATACTGTTCTTTGAGTCTCCTGTTTTATTTTGTTTCCCTGGTTGTTGGCATTTCCAATTTCTTATTTTTGTTTATTTGTTTCATGGATTAGTAACAATTGCTCATCAATAAATCCCCCCTTGGGGGAAGTAACACATTCATTGTATGTGTCACGTTTGTCTTAAAGAAAGTCTAGCTCATTGGATGATTTCTTCTGTTGGTGCAAACACTACCAGACCTAGGGCAAGCACTTACTGATGTGCATACTGAAATTCATTGTCATTCTGCATCTGTATCTTTAAGTCCTAAACCTTGTGGAATTGGTATGAGGGTCAGGAAGTGAAGTAGTGCCGTGTAGCAATTAGAAATTCCAACAGACCTTTTGATTTGTCTAGCAAAATGCTTTTAATTTTTTTAACTTAATTTTTTAAAGCTGAGCATGCATTCAGTTCACCAAGACCCCAACAATCACTTTTTATTATCTTTTCTCTGACCAGTTTTATTTAAAATATCTTTGTAGAGGCTCTTCTTCAGGTCAGGCACTGTACTAGGCTCTAGAGATATTGCAGGAACAAGATAGAGCAAAGTCCCAAATCTCATGAAGACTGCATTTAATGGAGAGATACTGATAAAAAATGAGGCAACAAATGAATAAACAAGAACATTCCAAATAATGAGAAATGCAATTAAGTTAATAGAATAAGATGATGTGGTGTGAAAAGTGTCCAGGAGGAGATGTTACTATAGATTGAGTAGGCCAGAAAACCCTCCTAAGGAGCTGGCATTTGCTCTGAGGAATCAATAATATGAAGGAGCCACTTTTTGAAGATCAGAGAGAGGATGCTAAGCAGAGCCAACAGCAAGGTCAAAGAGCCTGTGGCAAGGAAAGTTTGGTTTGTTCCAAGAAATGGACAGTCAGTGCAAAATGGAAGCAAGAAGGGAAATTGTATAAAATGAGATCAGAAAGCAAAGAGCAGATTGTGGAAATTCTTACAGGCTATCATAAGGATTTTGGATTTTATTTTAAATGTGATGGACAGCTATAGAAAATTTTAAAACATGATCTAGTTTATAATTTTTAACATTTACTCTGATTACTGTGGGTAAAATAGTTTATAGAATCAAAGAATGGAAACGAGAAGACCAATGACTGTTGAAACAAAACCTCATAAGAGGTAATGATAGTTTGAGTGAGGTTTGGAGCTATTAAAGTGAACAGAATGTACAAGGATAGGACAGATGTTGGAAATAGAGCCAGCAGGACTTGCTGATGGATTAAATGCATCGCGTGAGGGAAAGAGAGGAATCAAGGACAATTCCAGATTTTGGGCTTGAACAACTAGCTAGACAAGAGTATCATTGACTGAGATGGGAAGGACTGAATGAGCAACAGATTTAGTTGGGAAAAGAAATAATTCTGTTTTGGCCATATGGCATTGAAGATGCATATGAGACATCCATGTTAAAGTTGAGTAGGCACTGGATATGTGAGTCACTGCATCCATTTACATTACCTGTAAAGGCTTCTAAGTTTGTGTCTTTGGTACAGAACGTAGGTTAAGAACAATGGTTCAGGAGTAAAAAGATCTTTGTTTGAATCCAGTTTTTGATGCTTACCAGCTCCACGACCTTGGGCAAAATTCTTAAGTTGTCTAGACCTCAGGATCCTTATCTATATAATCAGGTTAGAATATTATGTACTTCATAAGTTGATTGTGAAGATTAAATAAGTTGATTTATGCAAAGTGCTTAATAAAGTGTCTGGAAAAATATAGATATACAATGCATTAGGGATTATTTATTGAACATCTACTCTGAGATATGCCTTTTGTATATATTACTTCACCTAGCCCTCCCACACTCCTCACATCAGCTCTGCCTGCTAAATATCACTCTTCAGGAGACTGAGAACAGATTGATACTTTTTCACTTTTCAAAGAAAATGTACATACCTGCATGGACTACTCCTGCCTTACCAACCTAGGAAGCATTTCTATGAAGCTGAAATGGTTATCTCTACACTGAAATCCATATTTCTGTGGATATGCCTACCTCATATCTCTTCTTTGATGTCTGTCATTTCAATTGACGTGATCTGATCTCTACCCCAAACCCAAATCTTCTGCTGACTTCCTCATCTTAGTTGAGATCTGATTGCCCAGGTATAACACCCTGTAATCACCATCAGTCCTTGTCTTTCTCACACATGCTTCATGAAAGCTTTACATGAAATGGCTTCATGGTATCCCACTCTTATTTCCTGCTACTCACCCCCTCACTCACTTTGCTGCAGCCACACTGGCCTACTTGCTGTTATTCAAATACACTAGGCATGCTCGTGCTTTTGTGCTTGCTGTTTCCTTAGCCTGACACCCAAATACCCTAGACATTCCCCCAGATATCTGTCTTGTTAACCTGACCACTTGTTCAGAATTAAAGCTCTTCTGGCACTATTTCCCTTCCCTTCCTTTCCCCTGGCTCATTCAGAGAGATACTATACTCTCTTAAGCCAGTTTCCCTGGAGTCAATTCTTCTGTCAGTAAAGGTCCTTTGGTCCTCTGCCTACTGACTCAGCCCCATGACATGCATTAGGGTTGTCTCTAGCTGCAATGTAAGAAACCACACAACTTTGGGAGTCCGAGGTGGGCAGATCACGAGGTCAGGAGATTGAGACCACCCTGGCTAACACGGTGAAACCCCGTCTCTACTAAAAGTATAAAAAATTAGCCAGGCGTGGTGGTGGCGACCACCTGTAGTCCCAGCTACTCGGGAGGCTGAGGCGGGAGAATGGCATGAACCCAGGAGGCAGATCTTGCAGTGAGTGGAGATCGCGCCACTGCACTCCAGGCTGTGTGACAGATCGAGACTCCATCTCAAAAAAAAAAGAAAAGAAACCATGCTATAGTGACTAAACAGGGCTTTATTTGTCTCATGCAACAAGAAGTTCAGGGGTAGGGGTAGGTAGTCTAAGGCCTGTGTGTCACCAAAGATTCGAATCCTCTTACCTTCTTTTTCTACCATCCTGGTGCTTATCCTTAAAGTCATACTATTGATATTGATTGTCTATGAGTTCTTTATTTCAGGCAGAAAAAACAAGGAAAGGGTAAGAAGCAAAAGATAAAGAATTCTCCTAGGTTGTAAAGTTTGTCTTCTATAGTCTGCACTATCTGAAATTGCTGATTTTTCAGCTATTTTTAACCTATCAAATGGCAATTTCATATGGTCTGACCTAATATTTGGGAAGGAACACCTTCCCTAGAGGCTTCCACCTGCATCTCACTGGCCACAACTATGCCACCTGTACACTCTCAACCTCAGGCAGAGGAGATAAAGACTGTGTGAGCCTTTAAGGCAGCCACTTCAATGCCTGCCATCCACAATTTTGTTTGTTTTGAGTTACCAATCTTCCATGAACTTATTCAGCTTCCTGGCTTGGGGCCATCCCCCTCAGAGCTTCTGTTACAAGGCAGCCACTACTCTTTCACAGACATGGGGGTTCATAACTCTTCACTAAATCCCTACTGCACAACTCAGCACATGAGAACTTTTGGGTCTCCTATGTGATATCTACAGATTCTGAGGAATTACATTTCAGAGACTGGGGCACTAATGACAGAATCTCAGGCCTTCTATCTAAAGATATCATACTGCCATTTCTATTCTACCACATTATCCTGTGCTGGTGTGGCGAAAAAAACCCTGCAGAGCTGAACTTCTAAATCTTTATACATATTATTTAATCTAATCCTCACAGCAAGCTTTTAGCTCTCTCTTCTATTGCTATTTTATACACGAAGAAACTAAATCTCAGAGAGGTTAAATCCAAGGCCCTTTTAGCCAGCAAATGACAGAGCTTCTATTCAAACTCAGGTCTGCCTCAAGCCAAAGCCACGGCCTGATCCATTTCGTTAAATTGCTACTGAGTATTATAGATCTTTCCTAGGGCAATCATTTTCTTCTATATAGGACTCCTGGAGTCACTCTGAGCATTTTTAATGAGGCTGACAACAAAGGGAAGCTTAGAAGTTTCTAAGCAGTCACTCCCACAGAGTTGCTTAATTTGCCCTAATTCCTGATTTTTGCATCCCCTGTCCTAGGCCCTTGCTCACACATGGACTTGAATTTGTGGAAAGGTCAAAAATGATATTCTAGATGGAGAGATGGTCTTGCAGTATGAAGAACGTAAGCAGAAATGAGTAAATAAAGCTCTAGGAGAGCATGTGATTCAGCTCGATTAAAGGATAGATAAGCCGTGGTGGCATATAAGCTTAGGTAGAGTTCAAATCATACCATTAGGATTTTGACTGCCAGGCAGAAGAGTTTAATCTTTCTTCTGTTGGCAATGATGATGTATTGGAGGTTTTGACACAGAAGAATTAAATTATACTTTGTGTTTACAATTTAAAAAAATTAAAAACTTTTAAAGTTGCCTTGAATAAAAAGGAAACATAATAATCCTACCACAGGGATTCCAAGGCAAATTTGAAAGTTTTGTGACATTTTCTGTTATCATTTCTTTTTTCCAAGATAGCAGTGAGATTTAGTTTGTACATCATAAGGACTGTTAGCCTTTAAACAGACAAAACAGAAAATCCCTACATCTAAATTCAATTTTTGTTGTAAGAACAAAAGTTGCTCCTACTAACGTTAAATAACAAATGACCGGAAGCATCTCCCAATTCAATGTTAAAATAGTTCCTGACCGGGTGCAGTGGCTCACGCCTGTAGTCTCAGAACTTTGGGAATCTGAGGAGGGCAGATCACGAGGTTGGGAGTTTGAGACCAGCCTGGTCAACATGGTGAAGCCCTGCCTCCACTAAAAATACAAAAATTAGCCGGGCACGATGGCATGTGCTTCTCAGGAGGCTGAGGCCAGAGAATTGCTTGAACCCAGGAGGCGGAGGTTGCAGTGAGCCGAGATTGTGCCACTGCACTCCAGCCTGGGTGACAGAGCGAGAATCCATCTCAAAAAAAAAAAAAAAAAAAATTCCTAAATTGTAAAACCAGCATGGCAAACTAAATGAGTATGATGGCTTCCTTGTCTAGAGTAGAATGGTTATGATTCAGAATATAATTTTTTAAAACATATTGAAGAATATTGAATAATTTAAGTGACTCATTAATAAAATTGAGAAGCTACATGCAATAAACTCAGCTAGACCGTTTAAGGTACTGGTTTTTATTTGTCCAAATAATGTCACATTATTGAGGTGGCACAGAAAACAGTAATCTATCTGTGAGTCAGAAACATGTGAGTCAGCAACACTGTGTGAAGAGCCCTCTGTCCTTTTGATTACTCAAACTGATGTTTTGATTCAACTGAGTAATTTACCAGTAAGTTAAGATAATTGAGTATTAAAAAGGAAATCCATGTTGAGAGAATTGGTTGTGAAAACATGAAACGAGGAAATGGAGTAATTGACAGAGCTGAGAAGTATTCAGGGATGTCTGTATCAAATAAATCAACCCTTCAAATGACTTGTTTTACTGTTTGTGATTGAGTGAGTCCAAGTACAGGCTTCTAAGAGAAGCAGTTGAAAGAAATGCTTTGCAAATGTGTTTTCTCAAGTACTTAAATTTGAAGGCAGTAACTGTTGCTGCTATTCAAAGGATGGATTTGTAAAATAACAATGCCTTCTTTAAAAACAGGTGTTTAAATTGGTATTGATATCTAATGAGGAAAATAACTCACATTGGTTAAAAAGTAGACTTCTCTATTCACTTCCAAACACTGCTCCTATTTCCCTCTTTTGAAAGGATTGCTATGGAAAGAAAAACCAAGCCTATCACAGTGATTCAGGAGTTTTATACTCCATGCGGGGGTCAAGTGTGAGTGAGGTAAAAGATTATCACAGTTCCTCAAGGATACTATCATAGTGAGGACATCTCCCAATCCTGACTGGTTCCACCTTAATTTGGCTTTGGGGAATGAAATTGGGGACTGTCCAGTCATAGGAAGAGCAAGCTAAGACCTGCTCGTAGGCATTTGGTTTAAATTACAGGAAGATTAAATTTCTAAAAATAATGGCAACGAACAGCAAAGCCTGGAGACTGAGCTTTAATAGAATCATCATACCATTTATTTTTGGAATGTTGACGTTTCTGAAACTCCTCAGATGCAAGATCAATGCTAAGTAGTTTTATAGAAATTGGACGCATTTTCCATAAGATTACCACCAGAGCAGAGGGCAATGATGTGCAAAAGCAGTGCAGAGACAGTGCCTCAAATACACCGCAAAGCTCTGTCTGGGCACCTCTCCTGCAGCACCTGGCATCAGTACTACATTTTCAGACCTTTATCTGTTAAACTGTTTGTTTGCCCTTTTGGGGATATACAGTGTGCTAGCTTTGTTGTCTAGCTGGATTAATCATTCATCATATTCTTTCTGTAGTTCTCATTGTTTTAAACACATTAGGGAAGCATTGGTGAATAGATAGTATTCTCTATCATGATAAAAACTTGATAAAATCACCTAGGAAATCAGTGTAGAGAAAGAAAAGACCATAAAGCTGAGCCTAGGGGCCCTCCAACATTTAGAATTGGAAAAAAAAGTTAGAGTTTGGAAAAAGACCTAGGAAGCCAAGAATATAGGAGAAAAACCAGGAGGAGAGATACCTTGAAAGTCAAATGAAGGATAACTTAGGCCAAATATTCCTGATATTTGAGAAAGATAGTGACTAAGAATTGACCATCGGTTTGGACAAGATGTAGGACACTGATGATCTTGACCAGGGGGATTTCTTGTGAAGTGTTGTGGACCAAATCCAGATTCTAGTGTGTTGAGAAGAAAATAAGTGTTAAGGAAATAGAGACAGCAATAGAGACAACTTGTTAGGAAGTTTTATTTGAAAAGAATTGCTAGAAAATGAGGCAATGGATGGAGGGGTGCATGGGATAACCACAGGTCTTTTTAAAAAACATATATATAAGGTACAAATAACATACCAAAAATGCACTTCTTAAAGTGTACAGTTCAGACACATATATATTCATGAAAGTATCACTACATTGAAGATAATAAATATAGCAGTCAAACCCAAAACTTTCCCTTTGCAAACCCTCCCACCTCTCCCTGACACCACCCCTTTCCCCACAGGAAGCTACCTATCTTCTTTCTGTCACCATAGATTAGTTTTAGTTTCCAGAATTCTATATAAATGGAATTATACAGTATGTACTCTATTTATCAAACTTATTTCACTCAGCATAATTTGTTTAGGATTCATCCATGTTGCTGCAGGTGTCAGTAGTGCATTCTTTTTTATAGCTAAGTGGTATTCCACTGTATGGGTATACCACAATTTGTTTATCCATTCACCTATTACATTTGGATTGTTTCCAGTTATTTTACTATGCCAACGCTGCAATAAGTATTCTACCTAGACTATTCTATCATCTATTAATAAAAATCATTTTATGTCTTCCTTTTCAGTGTATATGCTTTGATATCTTTGTCTTTCCTTATTGCACTGGGTAAAACCTCCAGTAAAATGTTGAGCAAAAGTGGTAAGAGCAGGCATTCATACCTTGTTCCTAATTTTATGGAGAAATAATTCAGTCTTTTATCTTAAAGGATAACGTTAGCTGAAGGTTTTCACAAATGCCATTTACCTGGGAGGTGTGTGTGTGTGTGTGTGTGTGTGTGTGTGTGTGTGTGTATGTATGTATGTGTGTAGAATGGATGTTGAACTTTGTCAAATGCTTTTTTCTTCACCTAATTATGTGATTACATGTATGTTGGTTTGTTTTTCAGTCTGTTAGTATGGAGAACTACATTGATTTTTGTGTGTGTGTGTTATAACAACCTTGTATTCCTTGGATACACCCTACTTAATCATAAGGTGTCATCCTCTTCATGTATTATTAGATTTGATTTGACATAATTTTGTTAAGAATTGGTCCGTGTGTGTTTATGGGGATATTATTCTTTTGGGTGATTGATTGTCTTTGATTTTTATACCGGAGAAACCCTGACCTTATACAATGAGTTGAGAAATATTCCCTCCTCTTCAATTTTCTAAAATGATGTATAAAGTCAGCATAATTTTTAAAATATTTTGGGCAGAAGTAACCAGTGAAGTTATCTGGGCATGCAGTTTTCTTTACAGAAATGTTTTTAACTTCAAAATTCAATTTCTGTAATAGATACAGACCTATTTATGTTATTTCTTTCTTCCTGAGTGAATTTTGATAGACTGTGTTTTACAAGCAATTCATCCATTTCTTTGAAGTTGTCAAGTGTATTGGTATAATAATTATTATTATCATTATTATTTTATTTTATTTTTGAGATGGAGTCTTGCTCTGTCGCCCAGGCCTGAGTGCAATGGCAGGATCTTGGCTCACTGCAACCTCTGCCTCCCAGGTTCAAGTGATTCTCCTGCCTCAGCCTCCCAAGTAGCTGGGATTATAGGTGCATGCCATCATACCTTGCTAATTTTTGTATTTTTAGTAGAGATAGGGTTTCACTATGTTGTCCAGGCTGGTCCTGACCTCAGGTGATCCGCCCGTCTCGGCCTTCCAAAGTGCTGGGATTACAGGCATGAGCCACCACACCAGCCTGACATAAATTTTTTTATGATTTTTTATTATCTTTACAGTATCTTTAGAGTCTATCCTGATATCTCCTTTCTCATTCTTTCAGTAACCTGTTTCTCTTCTTCTTTTTTTTTTTTTTCTGGTAAGTCTCACTAGAGGTTTGTCAATTTTATTGATTACTCAAAACCTGTCTTGGCCTCACTGATCTCTCTCTCCCTCTCTCCTTTATTTCCATTCTATCTTTATTTTTTCCCTTCTGCTTCCTTTGTGATTTTCTCTTTCTTAAGCTAGAAACTAAAGTCATTTTCTTCTATTTTTTAATAAAGGTATTTTAGTGCTGTAGATCTCCCTGAAAATACTGCTTTAGCTGCATCCTACAAATTTTAACATATAATGTTTTCATTGTCCTTCAGTTCAAAATTGTTTTAATTTCTATTTTCATTGTATCTTTGGCTCATGAGTTATTTAGATTGTATTTCGTTTTCAAATACCTGGGGCTTTACCAGAGATCTTTCTGGTTTTTATTTCTAGTTTAATTCCGCTCTGATCAGAGGACAAACTTAGTATGACTTCAAATTTTTTAAATGTTTTGAGACTTGTTTTATAGACTAGAATGTCAGCTATGTTAGTGATATTTCATGCACACTTGAAAATAATTTCCATTCATCTATTGTTAGGTGTAGTGTTCTATCATTGTCAACTAGCTAAATTGATGGTGATGTTAAAGTCTTCTATATCCTTACTGGGTTTCTGTCTATTCATTCCATCAATTATTGAGGCTCTAATTGTGTAGTCTTCTATTTCTTTCTTCAGTTTTATCAACTTTTGCCTCATGTAGGTTGAAACTCTATTATTGGGTACAAAAATATTTAGAATTGTTATATTCTTTTTAAGAACTGACTTATCATTATGAAATCATCCTTTTTACTCCTGGTAATATTCTTAGCTCTGGAATCTACTTATTCTTTTATTAATATAGACATTCTAGATTTCTGCTGATTAGTGTTATCATAGTTTATCTTTTTTCAATTCTTTTCCTTTTAACATATTTGTGTCTTTATATTTAAAGTGGTCTATTATAAGCCACATGTAGTCAGGTCATGCTTTTTTAATCCATCTAGAAAATGTCTTCCTTTTGAAATGTGATGTTTAGACCATTTACATTTAAAGGTGATACTGCCATGGTCAGGCTTAAATCTACCATGTTGCTATTTGTTTTCTATTGTCTTATCTGCTCTGTTGGAAAAAAAAAGTTTAGACAAGTTAAATTTAACAGAGTTTAACTGAGCACAGGATTTTTTCAGAATCGGGCAGCCTTCGGATCAGAACAGGCTCAGAGAGCAGCACTCCAGTGTGGGGCAGTGGCATTTATTAATAGAAAACAATAGTAATGTACAGAAACAGCTTGATTAGTATGATTACTTGGCCATCCATGATTGAAGCTTGGCTGCTGTGGTTGGCTGAGCTCAGCTATTTGTTACAAAAGTATAAGCCTAAGTTAAGCTTTCAGTTAGTTTATATCGTTAAAAGTACAGAGGAATTTTCAGGCTAAATTTAGCAGTTCATTATATGCTTTTTCCTCTTTTTCTTCTCTCTTTTGGATAGTTGTTTTATGCTTCCATTTTCTTTGTTAGCATATATATACACACATATATATGCTAACATATATATATATACATATATCTTCATTTTTAAATGTTAATAGTTACTTTAGGATTTAGAGTATAAATGTTTAGTTTATCAAAGTGTACCATTAAGCAATATTCTACCACTTTATATAAGAATCTTCAGAATACACTTCTATTTCCTCCTTCTTTGCCTTTGTGCTCTTGTCATATAGTTTACTTCTACATATGTTATGAACTTCACAGTACATTGTTATTATGTGTGCTTTTCAATCACTTATCTTTTAAAGAGATTTTAATAGTAAGAAAAAAATGTTTATTCTTTTGTATAGAACCAGATTTCCATCTGGTATCATTTTCTTTCTGCTTGAAGGATTTCCTTTAACATTTCTTATACTTCGGGCTTGCTGTAGATGATGAATTCTTTCAACTTTCATATGTTTGATGAAAGTCTTTTTACTAGTTACTTTTTGTTTGAGGGTTTGTTTGTTTTTGATACAAAACTTTACAGCTTGTTTGCTTGTGCAAAATGGAAAATGATGATGCGGGAGAGAATAAGTGTATGCAGAAGGGTAGACCATGAGTAGATGAGGGAGGGCAGGATTCAGAACAGAGGAGTTGGCTTCTGATAAAATCACAGAAATGTATCCATAGTAGCAAGAAGAAAGACAGAACAGATGTTTACACGTGTGAGTTGATTGATTCATTAATGGATCCAACCAAACTGTTTTTAAATCCACGATGTACCATTTAATAGCTAAGTGGTTATCAGCAAGTTATTTAAGCCCTTTAAATTTGAATTTTCACATCTATAAAATCAAGTTCCTTCCTTCCTCACAAGGTGATTAGAACAATGAAATGAGGTAACGTATATCAAATGTACAGCACATGGCCTGGCACATTGTGCCTACTCAATACCTGTGAGAAAAAAATATATAGCTTTTCTATGCTTTACTGCCTAAGTACAAGTGAAAAGATACTGAAATATCATTTTTCCATTTCTACTTTCTCTGCTTCCCCTTCTCTCACCCCTCCTCCCTTCCCAAAAGAACATATTTAAAATCCAAATGCCAGGTTGTCTGCAGGTGCAGTGTTCAAGACTGATAATTTTATTTGGAGGCCAGATGTTAACTGACATAAACACTATTAAGTGCTATGTAGACCGGAGGCTGAAGCATTGATTTCCAATTTTATGATTATTATTTGAATTTACAGCAAACCATACTGCCATTCCTTCCACCTTTCTACCTCCACCAAAAAGAAAATATATGGCCTATTCATTCTCAAGAGAATATAAATTGTTTTTAAAAATACGAAGTTCTTGAAATATTAAGTAATGCTATTTCACAAACCTGGAACTGAAAATGTACCCTTGACGTGCACCTCAACACCTCTCTGGAGCTCTCCTTGAAAGGTCAAAGACTTGTGAAATTTGATCTGAAAACCAGTCTCATTTTCTGAAATAAACACAGAGTAATAACGACAAAAATGCTTCAAACCTAGCACAAGTTTTTACATTAACTTATATTTTAAATCTGAGTTTCCTTAGACTTGATGTGGGAGCTGACCCAATGGCAATAAATAAATAGCCCTTCTCTGAGTAAAGAAATACTTTGTGAAAACAAAAGTTGGGTCTACTGTGAACCACGGAGGTTATTGTTGGTGTTTAATGCGCTCACACAGTCAATTATTCATTCATTAATCTATTGAACAGACATTTGTTCATAACCCGCAGTATGTCCCAGGAAAGTGCCAGGCACTAGTTAATATACCGTTAAGTGCAACAGATGGCCCTCATGGGGCTTAGAGTTGTATGAGAGAGGAAGGCAATAAAAGGGAAAAAAAGACAAATAAATATAGCAAAAAGCTTTAATAGGTGCTATGAAGGGAACTTACTTAAATAATGGGTTAAGGAAGACATTTTTTAGTAGATGACTTAAACTAAAGCTTAAAGAATGAGAAGAAGGCAGCCATCCAGAGAGTAGAGTAGAGGAGAAAACAAACAGAAAGACCAACATTTATTCATTCATTCACTCGACAAATATTTATGTAGCACTTTCTACCAGCCAGGGACTGTTCAAAGCAAAGCAGATATACCAGGAAGGAAAACACACACGTGCAAAATTGCTGAACTGAGAAAGGATTTGGCATGTTCTGGAACAGAAAGGAAGTCTCTGAGGCTGAATCACACTGAGCAGGGGACAGTGTGGTATTGGATGAGGACGGGGGGTTGAGGCAAGGGCTAGATTATGTGAAAATTTGTGATCCATGACAAGAAGTTTGGATTTTGTCCTACATGAAGTGACATGATTGTATTATTGTATTAAAAGATTGCTCTTGTTATGTGAGAAGGTTTGAAGGACAGGGTCGGGGGCAGTGGAAGTGGAGAGATCCATGGGGTGGCCATTCCAGTTCAGATGAGAGATTTTAATGCCCTGAAACCATGGTGGAAACAGAGTTACAGAAAACTGTATAGTTTCAATATAGAGTGGATAGGACCTGTTGGTCAACTGAAAAGGAGAAAGGAAGTTGGGAAAGGAAGTAAAATCATGGATGATTCTGGTTTGTACAACTGAGTAGATGGTGGCTCCATTTACTTCGATGAGGGAGAATGAGTGAGTAGGTGGTTGGGATCAGGGAATGAAAACTAGAGGTAGGGGGAAGGGTGGGTAAAGATTAAACTAAAGTTTTCTAGCCAAGTCTTGAAGAATTAAATCAATCCAAAATTTTAATTCATTATGTCATGTGGTTCCTATGGCCCCATCACTGGAATATACAAACAGAAGCTAAATGACCATTTATCTGCAATATTTTAGATACAGATTTCAAACAGATATCTAGAACTGATTTTCAAATAGTAAGTGAGAACTTACAAAAGAAAGCAGCAATTTCTTGAAGCCATCACTACTTTAGTAAGAAGTAGTTTTCCCAGATCAATCTCATCTCCCTAATTGATCTTGAGCTACTGGAAACTGACATCGTATTTCTTAATAAAAATCTTATTTAATTACTAGATTGTCTTGTTGGCAGAAATACTTAACTTATGAATTAAAGTGTTTATATTTTATTAATAGAGCATTTAACAATCTCTTATGATAACTTTTAAAAAATGGAGAATGTAGCCTGGAAAATATTGAGCGAGTAGAATATTTTGCATACTCAAAGTGCACACTGGGGCAGAATCAATGCAAAGCAATCCTCCCTCCCTGGCCCTTTATAATGTCTACATACAAAAAAAATTCCCACACAAAATTAATCTCTTTTAGAGAACTTTTCCTTTCCTTGGAATTACTGTTTTATAAAAAGTGGTAATTATTATTAAAAGTTGTAACATCCTTTAGGGGTTTTAGTAGATAAGAGTTTGAAAGTGAGTCTATGAAATTTCAGCCATAATTAGAACACTAAAGAAAGACATAATTTATAATTCCTATTATTTCTGAAAAACATTTTTTACCTGGAAATAGATGGACAGAGCATTTTGTAAACTTGCTAGAAATAATGCTTCTATATTTATGAAGAGGGAATATTTACATATGGTCATGTTCTGCTTGCGCATTAAGTAGTATGACATAGGAACAACACAATGTGAAATTACCAAAGAATCACACTAAAATATACTCCTAAGCATTTGAAACAAAACTTTTAAAAAATGATACTTATCTTAACAATTTCAGTAGAAAAACTAAGTGTTGATATTCTTTTTTCATTGTTCACCCATTTCTTTATAGTGAAATGTTTACAACCCAGAAAAGGATCTCAATCAATAAGTAAAATAATTTACAAAATATATTTATCGTCAAAATTAAAGCTTTCTAACAAAGGAACTGAGGGGTACTTGTGGCATTTCCACCTCTCACCACATCAATACCAGAAGATGTGAATGATTGCTGCTGTGTGTGGGCACTGGGCCTCTCCTTTGGGCTTGGAGCTCTCTGGAAGGCATTCTAGCTCCTCCCTGCAGGTGGTATTTGGTAGCACATTCCCAGTTCTTCTTTATGGAGCTAACTTTTAGGAGTTGATTAGGGTACAGGGCAAGAGATGACTGAGTATCGCCATATCACCCACAGTCAGTCTTGTTGAAGTTCGTCTGTGCTGTCTGTGGTGGGTATCAAGGGGAGTTTATAAAAATTCCTTGGCCCTAAACCATTCATTCATTCATTTGTTTATTCATCAGACATGATAGGCATGGCCCTTAGCACTGGGGTTAAAAATAAGAAAAAGATTCAAACCTAAGTATCATCTGACTCAATTCTTTAGTTAAAGTATAGAAATGAGGATAGGAAGGAACTTAAGGACAAGTTTTACCACTACCTGTGTCTGATCTCAACACTGCCTGAGAAAGATGGACGGTATTTCCTGGTGAAGTGCAATTGACAGCCTACATGACTGGATAGAGTGGACCTGCTGCCTACCCAAACTAAAGAAACATTATTCCCTTGGTCTCTATCACACTACTGTATGTTTGCTTTTCTTCATAGTATTTCTCACTATCGGAAACTATCTTGCTTTCCTATTTGTTGTCCGTCTTTCCCTCAGGGACCTTGTTTCATACACTGCTGTATTCTCAGGTGGAGAACAGTGCCTTGTTTCATAGTGGGTGCTTGCTAAATATTTGTTGAGTAAATGAATGCTCATCACTATTAACATAAAACCACACTTGAGAACCAACCTTTTTTCTATCTCCAAAATGTCTGCAAGTTGTCTAATCTTAGGGGGGTACCTCACAACTTCATTTCAGTGGGAAAAGATGAGGTGTAGGGGGCAGGATACAGGGATCCCCTGTTTCATTTCAGTTAATTCCCCCACAGAGCTGGAAGTAGAAGCCAGATCCCTAGAATCTCAGAGCTCTTCAGCATTCCTGCGCTACCTCTGGTTAAGCCTTTCTGTGGGGAAAGCAGTTTTGGATTACTGCCATGAATGTAATTTTCAAAGGCCCTGGAAGAAGAAAAAGCAATGGAAGCTGCTTCTAGACTTCAGATGAGCTGAACATCAAAGTTCTTCTTCGTAGTCTGTGGAAGGGAATTCATAGAATTCTTACGGCATAACTGTAATATTCTGCTATAGCTGTGGCCAGAGGAGTTCTGCCTGCCTTCTGCTAGGACATGGGCTCTATATCAGGCTGGCTGTGTTTTTCACAGCTTAGTCCTTCGTTAGAAATTAGGACTGGCTGCAGCCTGCAGTGACTAATTATAGAAAGATGGGTCATTGTCATTGTGGGTAAAAACACATGTGCCTGTTAAACTCCTCTGTCTACAGGGATCAGATAGTACATTTGAAGTGACGGCCAATATAATCACTTAAGTAAATGGATAAATAGTTATTTGTTTTTATAAAAATGATAAACAAGCGTTTGAAGACATTAGTGTCTTTTTCTTTTTCTTTCTTTTCTTTTCGTGAAATGGAATCTCACTGTGTCGCTCAGTTGGAAGTGCAGTGGCATATCTTGTCTCACTGAAATCTCTGCCTTCTGGATTCAAGTGATTCTCCTGCCTCAGCCTCCCGAGTAGCTGGGATTACAGTTAGTTTTTGAGTACAACTGAGGAGAATATTTTCCAACAGAAATTTAAAGAAACCCAGCATTTTTTCATGACTATGCCTCCCCCCACAACATACACACTCTATACAGAAACATGCACTTTATTATAGAAACAACATTTTCCATAAGCAAAAACTGCTAGGATGGAGTTCCTGGGATACTGCAGGGAGAGTGGGGAAAGAAGAACCCAGTGACTCCCTTTAAGAGCTCCACTGAGGTCATCACCTGCCAGAGGTTTTAATCCAAATGGAGCTGGCTTTTTGTCAGATGTGAGAAAAAACTATGAGATTTTTGCATTCATTTAACAAATATTTGTTGTATGCCTTTTGGTGTGATACTCAGCTCTAGGCCCTGGGAATACAAAACCGAATGCAGGCTTCATTCCTGCTTCAAGGAGGTCACTGTCTGGTGGAATGAGAGAGAGAAGTAAACAGAGGAGTACAGTCTAGCATGGCCGGTTCTGGAATCAAGGAGTCTGTGGAGACATCTGAGGTGTCAGGGCACAGATTGTAAGGTGTAATGAAAAGAGGTCACACTTTAGAATTTTTTGAATGAAGTTTCACATTTTGGAGCCTCCATTTTCTCTTCTTTGAAACGGGGCAAAAAGAATTAGCCTGCCAGAGTTGTGGTAATTCAATGATACAGAAGAGACTCAGTGAGTAACTTCTAAGAAAGAAATGCAAAACTGAGACAGCAAGAGCTCTCTCCAAAAAGGCAGTGAACCATTCTGCGGACCTGTGGATTTCAATCTCTTTTGTGGAGTTTGCAGTCTTTCCAGCGGGTTATTTGTTAGAATAAGCCAAAGAGGCTCACCTAGAGAATGACTAAGTTGCAGAAGAAAAATCTCCTTTGGTTCAGAAATTAATTATTCCTAGGATGTTGCTTCACGAGTCTTTGTTACAGAAATTGGAGTTCGTGCAAGTAATTGGGGATCAGGAAACAACCACCCTGGGGACAATTGCAGGCATTTCTGCGACCAACTGGTTTAACTTGAATTCTTGGAAGTAGAGCTTCTCTTAGGTTAATCAAAGGTTTCATGGTACACCTTGTGGCTCTTTTCCTTATCCCTGATTTTTCCTCCCAGGCTTATGAATAAGGCTTCAGTCATATTTCTCCCTCCAACACTGCCAGCAGCCCCACCTGCTGGGCTTGGAGGCTGGGGCCTGCAGCCTAAGGACAGTGTGGCAGTCTGCTGCCATCTGCTGGCACACATGTCACCAGCTCCGGGCTGGCTTTGCAAGGATTCCCCAGGAATGGAAACCACCAGAATAACTGTGGGGCAAAGAACGTTCCTGCTTATATTGAAAAACGAAGAGATGAGAAGATGGCAGACAGAAGCTGGTATAAGAAGGCTTTTCTTCTCCTGGGAGTTTATGTAAAGATGCGGACATCTCAGACAGCTAAGCCAGTGATATTACTATGCAGATTTGTTTTGCTCAGGGAGAATACAGCAGTACTTTAAAAAAAAAAAAAAAAAAAAAAAAAAAAAAAAAAAAAAACCATCTTATTGTATTTAGATCACTGTCTCACAAGGTCAAACAAATAAATTAATGTCACATCTCTGTAGATTCATTTAAAGGAAACAGTAGAAACACATGGCAGTGGGGTCTCAGGTGGGTATAGGGAAGCAGAAAGAGGGGAGGGATTGGAGAAACATTTCACAGTTAGTTACAGTATATTTTAGTTGGTTCTGTCCACATTTTTTGAAGACCTACTGTTTACAAGGCTCTGACCCAGATGCCTGGGATACAAGAATGAGTAATACTCAGTAATACTGAGTCCCTCCTGGCTTGGAGATAACCATGTATTGGGGAGCAGTAAATAAAGAGAATTAAAATAGAATTGCAAGTACTGTGATAAAGTACTATGGTAAAGGAATCTGGGAGAGCACACAGGAGGAGCGTATGTTAAAATCAAACTGGACTGCAGTGTCAGAGAGAGCGTACTCAGGGAGATGGCATGAACTGAATTTTGAAGATACTAGCTCAAAGAAGCACCGCTTCTCATACAGTCTATCACGCACCATCACTGCCTGGAGGAGCTGAGAACACTAGATACAAAGTAAGAGAAGGCTGTTAAAACATTAGGTCTCAGATAAGCAATTGATTCAGTCCAGGGATATTGGCAGAGGCAAGGAGAAGCAGACAGATCCAAGTGAGCAGGCAGCATAAAGAATCCTGAAGGTCAGAGAGCAGGGCTTGGCAGGCTCTTTGGACCCAGGGAAAAGACCACTTTCAATGCTGTGTCCATAGATTGGATAAGGGCAACCCCTTCCAGGCAGTTATAAGTCACAATCAAATATTCAGAAACTTGTGAGTAACTTCCTCTCTTAATCTATCTGAAACTTCTGTGTGACCTAATTTAAATGTTGAAATAGCTACAAGCTCAAAGGTATCAACTGCAACGTTATTCAGAATTGCAAATATGAGGAGCAAGAGTAGAGAAAATGCTTGAGAAAACTGTGATACAGCAACTGAATGAAGCAGCTCATGGAAAATGCTAATTCTGAAAACTGTAGCACATAACAAATACTTGTGAAAAAAATCAAGATCCAAACCTGCAGGAAAAAAAAAATATTCAGAAGAAAAAAAAATAAACTGCTAGTAATGATGCTGTTCTTTTCTCTATTGTCTAAGTTTTATATAATATTCTTATATTTCTTTTATAATGATTTTTTAAAATATAAATAGCCTAAAGATGAAATGTGTGTCCTGATGAAGGCAGAGGCAAAAATTACCCTAAACAAATAATGGCCCTATTTATGTGTTTGTTTCTGCTACTGTAGATTCCATTTTCTTCCTAATTGTATTTCAGTTGGTGTGGTATATTCATTTTGCTTATAAAGCCTGTCCTCAGCCTTCCCTTTGCCCACACCCCTCCTCATTCCCTGGATCTGTGGGACGTATTGTGATGTCTGCCCGCTAATTTTGCTGTGACTGGGGCTGGTGTCTGGTTGGTGATTCATGTTTGTTCCAAAGTTGTACATCTGTGTTGGTTGCTTTGAAGCAGTGCCCCAGGGAATATGAAAGGCCATTTGTCTCCCTAAGACTGCTTCTTTGCATCAGAGACTTCTTCCCTGGCTTCGTTTAAATTCCAGCAAGCTCTCCTATGAGTTTAAGTAGGGTAAGAAGGAAAGAAAACAAAAGCAAAGAGGGTCATCTTGGAGACAGCGTTGGAGTCAGGTTCTAACCCCAGTTTTCCTGGCAGAAGTAAACTTCTTGGATGCTAATACTAGGGACAGAATGCCTGTGATGCTCATTTTAAGGGTAATGCTTTGTGGACTTACCCTCTGCCCACTAGGAATGCCTTTAGCAAAATAGAAGGCAGGATGAGCCTTGGTGGAAACCCTCAATGGAAAGAGTTCTGAGAGCTTGGTGGGCATACCCACTTGGCACCTCCTCTAAGATTTTAGCACAGATACACACAGCAGTGGCATTCATAATATTTAATGACTGGCACTGCATGAGCACTGACGAATTAATGGACACAGGCACAGTGCTTCCAGACACCAATCCTTTAGTTACTGGATCACTAGGAAGTCCAGCTGATCCTGGAGGACCCGGGGCAGTGGATGGATGCTAACAGTTTAAAAAGTATGTTAGGGTTTTAATATCCAGAAAGGTTGCACAGATGCATGCCAATGAATAACAACATAAATACATGAAATTTCTAAACTCATGCCCACCGTTAAGCTTTGTGTATTTCCTCCTTCAGTTTTTAAGAACCTACCTACTTTGCCTTTAAAAAGGGTTCAGAGCCCATGACCTACTGGTTCTATGGGATTTGGGTGGCACACAAAAAAAGCGCTTATCCACAAAGGGGCTTTTTATTTTGCTCAACAGCTACGACAGATCTCACCCGAGGGAAGTTTGCAAGTCACTTTATTATATTTTCGCTTGTTGCAATGTATGTGGTTAACAACATAGCTCTGCCTCCCGGCAGGCTGGCAAGCAGGCTGGTAGTATGAGTGATTGCCCACCTGCCTGTCTACCTGCAGTCTTTGAAAGGCAGCCCCATCCCAGACCATTAGCCTACTGAGAAAATTCATCTACAATACCTTGAAAGACCAAACACATTGGATCGTTGTAGCTTTTCCTTGGCCTTTTACCCAGACATTATCACTTTCTGCTTCTTATCAGACACCTGGAGTTTGTGGGTTGTCTAAAAGCAGCTTCTCTGAGTGATCTCCAGGGAAGCATTATAACCCTGCCTTCTGCCATTTCTTCTCCTCATGTTTCAAGGAAACCTACAGCTTCAATTTGCTGCCTCCCCGTTTTCATTCAAGAGAGCAGCCAAGGTTGCTTATAGTCTAACTGACTCTTTATGTACCAAATTACCTTTGGTTGAATTCAGAGACTAAAGAGGAATTTCACTCAGTTATCCATTGGGCCATCCTGGAGTTCTGTCATTAGGAAAGTCTGAGGTTGTAAAGAAATTAGTCGCAAGACATGAGTCTTCCAATTCTGCTCTACAAGTTACTAGCCTATGACTCTGAGCAAGGTATTTCCATCTTGCTAAGCCTCATTTACCTCAAATGTAGAGTGGGATCATCTTATATACTTCACAGGGTTGTTAGGAGGAGGCGCTTTGTAAAGTGAAGAAATATAAGCAAAATTCACCCAAAGAGAGCTGGTTGTAAGAACTAGTGAAAGGAAAGCACCAAGAATGTAGACATAAATCATGGCAGCTGAATTAGTATACAGGAAAATCACTAATTTGAATTTGAAAAAGGGAGCATCCTCAGCCCCATATCTTTTGTTCAACATCTCTCTGCAAAGCTGTAGCTGGGGAGCAGTGAGAGTTCTGGAGAAATACTAGGGAAGAGGGTTATTGTCAATTTGAGGCTAAGAGAGGTTGTGTGTGCAGGAAAAAATGCATATGTGATGATAAAGGAGAATGTGAAAAGGGCACAGTGCCCAGGGAAATACCAGCCATGGGGATACAGAAAACAAGAGACAAAATCTCTACTGCTCCCATCTCTGTGTTCGTTGATCAGAGCCTGTTCAAATAATTGTGGGCTTGAGGGCACCTTTCTAGAGTGATGAAGACTGATAGGAAACCTCATGACACTCCTCTGTGGGAGCCAGTGAATGCATCCTCTCCCAGAGACAAAGCTCTGCAGCCTTGGAGAGTAATTTGGTGTTAGCAGATTAATTAAGTCTTTTTCTGTGGTTAAATTTGCAGATGAATATTACCTCTCAGGTTGAGCCTCCCATCTAGTCACCCAGTGGAGGTTGTCAGGATAACACTTTGTTCCTGAAACGTTTAGAAATATGTGGATTGTATATTTAATGAGACTGTGATATTTGTTCATGACAGGAAGAAGTCTTCCAGATAGGGAGACTTACGCATGTGATAGTTCAGTGTCTGACATCTAGAGCTGTGCTGAATGTCCCACTAGAGTTGCTTATTATCACCAAGTTGTTGTGTGCCTGGCACCAATGCTGAATTTGTCGAAGTTGCTCATGTCACTGAAAGACCATGGAGTTTGCTCCTGGGTTCGAATTCTGGCTCCATTATTTGCTAATGGTGGGCATGGGTAAATAACTGAACCTCAGTGGGACTCAGTTTCCTATACATAACATGAAAATAATAATGACTGCAACTCTAAGCTGTCCTGAGGATTAAAACTTTCCATAGTACATACAGTTTTATGTAAAATGCTTAGCATATAGTACCTGCCACACATTGGTTCTCAGTGTATACTATGCGTCCTCCTCCATGGTTACCATGTGACCAGAGTTTCCTGCTTTCTCTTTAAGCTTTGATGTGGAAAATGGCCCTTCCCCAGGTCGGAGTCCACTGGATCCCCAGGCCAGCTCTTCCTCTGGGCTGGTACTTCACACCACCTTTCCTGGGCACAGCCAGCGCAGAGAGTCATTTCTCTACAGATCAGACAGCGACTATGACTTGTCACCAAAGGCGATGTCGAGAAACTCTTCACTTCCAAGCGAGCAGTAAGTACAAGCTCTGTCTGGCTTCCAGTCTCACACTTACTTCATCTCTACCCAGGTCACAGTGGCAGCAACAACAATTCCCCTTTAATCCATGGGAAGGATGAAGGAAGAAAATGAATATAAGCAGGGGTGACATGATGACCATTTTAAGGACATTTGCTCTATAACATGCAGAATATGTAGCTGGGGTCTCCAAGGGTGTTGGAAAATCTAGACACAGTGTTTACTTTACATCTGTTACTGATACCTTAAAAAAATTATTTTGCTTCATTTCCTGAACTGCTGAGTCATTTACAGCATGAGAACCTTAACACTTTTTATGCATCACACTTGAAATTTCAGCTGCATGTGCCGTTTCCATGAGGCTCCAGCAAAGAGGAAAAATGGTGATTGGTTACATGCATGCTGTCTCAGTGGCCTTTGCTTGGTGACTTTAATAAGCTGTCATTCAGCCACATGCCTGTGTCCCTTCTCTGAAACCTTAACACAATGCCCACTTGTTGCCTGGCTCCTTGGTGAGACACAACACACTCCACCGCCCTATAAAGCACAGCTGATATTTTTGTTTTGCCGCTATTAATTGTAAATCTCTAATTTTTATTTAAAGAACAAGGTCTAGGTTGTGTCACCCACTTATTAAATTTCCAAAACCAAATAAAACTGGATTCTGGAATTCATGTCTTAAAAGGTTTCTGGGCACAGATACAATTGTTTTTATATTATATGTCATAAAAGTATCAGTAGCTCCCTAAAGTCTCCAGTTTGGAAAATTCCACTGTATTCTCTTCTGCTATTGGAAAGGAAGTCAAAAAGTTTCACCGTCTGGTGAAAGGGGGTATTTTGAAGCTACCAGCAAAAAAAAATTCCTCGAGGCATTTCTGCCAGCACATTTTTAATAGAAGCACCCCTGCCCTAAAATATCTCAATCATCATGTGGGCCCAAATTCATTTTTCAGTCATTTGGCAAATATTTACTGATTCTCTCCTTTGTGCCACACATTGTGCCAATCTCTGGTGATAGAAGACAAGCAAAACAGTATAAAAATCACAGATGTGTTAAAAGCATATCTCATTCTCAGAAAGTGCACATGCTCTCAGGGAGGTTACAGCTAAATAAGAAAGACCAGAGAAACACACACATACACACATAACAGAGTGGAAGGAAATAATATTTAATGAGCACTTCCCATGGAGCCGAGCTCGTGTTCTTATGTTATCTCTGTTAATCTGTCAGGTAGGTGCCATTATTATCCCCACTCCATAGATCATGAAACTGGGACTCTGAGAGATTGAGAAACTTGCCCCTATCCCATGACTGTGTATCATGCTGTGTCCCATGATGCGGCTAAGACTGACCATATTAAAAACTTTTGGAATCTTTCCATCCATGTTCTTCAAATTGCAAAGTCGCATCTCTGCCACTAGGTAGAAAACAAATGACTGCAGAGTAGAGGTGTCCGAGGCTGGAGGAGAGGTAGGTAGCCAGCCACTTTGCTGTAGATCTTGTAGAACCCAAGGCATTTCTGACAAAAGTTTGAATGGGGGTCTTTGAATGCAAAGGTATTGGGAATTCTTTCTTTCACCAAGATAAACACCTTTCTAGGCTTCATCGTGGGAGAGCATAGGTTATGTGGTGAGCTCAAAGTAATTAGAACTTAATTCACATAGTATTTTACAGGTGAAAGATTAGCTTTGAAATCTTGTCATCCCCCCGAAACTAATTCCCTGGTTAAGAGTTCTCCAGACACAAGCCAAGCGGCAGGAAGAGTCTCAAGGTCGTTCAGAGTCTCCCCAGAAAACTCTACCGCAATTCCAGATTAACTCTTGTGTTTTATTATTTGGAATCAAAAGGTGGTAGAAATGTTAAACTTGAAGAGACCTTAAAGATCACAATCCAACTCAGTCTACGGCAGTTGAAACAGAGGTGTAGTTCTAAATGATTCTGCGTCCAGCATCCCTGTTACTGGTAGTTGACTGTCCTTTCAGTTTTACTGGCCAGTAAAATTTCCCCTGGTGTAACTTTAGAACCTAATTTTTCCAACTTTAAATTTAGGCAAGTAAAAATTATATATGTAAATTATCGAATATCATTCTCTCTTTTTAAAGATAAGGACTTAGATAAAAAGTAGGACAAGCAAAATTTCATAATAAAAATCAGCCTTTCCGAAGAAAACAAGGTTGGCAACGTAATACCACCCTATCAAAAATACTGATAACAAGATGTATTCAAATCTTTATGTGAATGAAAATAGCACAAGATTTTGTTTTTCAAATATTTCAGTGTCACAGAAAAAATCTTCTATATATTTGTCAGGTTTTGAATTATATTTCACTACACACTGAAAAGTAGAGTTTGAATAATATCAAGCTTCTAGTAATTTAGTTTTATGTTAGCAAATCCAGTTTCACACAAACATCTGAATCTGAACTAAAGTAATGCTCTTAAAACTATTTCACATGATAATTAATTCTTTACGATGAATTGAAACAGAGGAACAGCAACCCCCAAGCTTCTCACTCCTTCTTTTGCTTTCTGTCCATAGATCCAGGAAGAAGAAGGGTGATCATGGACTAAGAGTCTAGATGTGAAGGCCATTTGGTAGGGGCTGCCAGATGTTCCCTGCTCACAAGCCCCTCATATCCAGCACAGAGCTGTCGTGAATTTTTTATGAAAAGTGGAAAACTTTACATAATTCTACTGCATTAAATCCTAGTAATAAAGGAAACACTCGCTTTTAAAATTTTCTCATCTGAATTTTTTCAGAAAAGTAACAGGAAATTATAGTCAGGGGAGAGTGAATGAAAAGATATTAAGAGTAAAAATGTGAACAAGAAAAATTAAAAGTGGCTTTAACTTTGAGCAACAAAGGAGAGATCAGAATAAGGCAATAAAGCAAGATCACCATTGGGTCCCAAAAGGCAATTTCAGATACTTTCCTAGATGTGGCAATAGTTTGTTGGTTTCTGTTCAGTTCCTGTGTTGTAGTCATCCCAAACGTAATGCCTTCGTATACTGAGGTACAGATTGCCTCATGGGAACATAAAAGACTGGAAACTAGTAAGGCCAGTTTTATTGCTGAAAACTGTGGCAGGAACCACCATGGAGAGAATGGAGTTTTGATTATCCACCTGCAAAGCCACAGGAAAGGACACTCCATGTTTTTTTCATTTGGTCATCCCATTTTGCAAAGCCTTACATGGGCAAGAAGCTTTTGAAAGCCACCATTTGCGTGTGGACTAAGTAGTCTCTAGAGAGAGCCTACTCATTTTCAAGGGAAATGAAACCTAAGAACCAAGAAGAAAAGCAGAAATAACAACCCACTTAAATTTAAAACCTGTTTATTGATGGACTAGCAAAAAGTGCAGTGTGGTTTCTAAGACTTGAGTTAGACTTACAGCCATCACACTTGCTAGCACTGTGGCTTTTAAGACGTTGAATCTCTTTTATTGTCTCTAAATTATCTGTAAATAAAAGCACACATTTATTGAGTATTTTCTGTATGCTATCTGTTAAAATACTTTACGTATGTTAATTCATTTAATCCCCATATCCCCAATGTGGTAGGTACTATAACTTTCTTGTTTTAATGATGACGACATTAGGGCACAGAGAAGTTAAATGACTTCCCCAATAAACGGGAACAAGACAAACCCCAGAAGTCTAGGTGGTAAACTATATGGATATCCAGTATGTAAACAGACTCTAAATGAGGCTGAAAAACTGTCTTATTTGTTCACAAAGTTCCTAAATTTACATATTTATTGAAAGAGAGAATGAATATGATCCTCCTAACAGCTGGAAAGGTAGGCAGAACAGAAATTAATAGCATTATTTTTTATTTTTCAGCCTCATTTAGAGTCTGTTAAGTGACCTCCCCAATAAACGGAAACAGTTTCTATGTCTTCAAGGGTACTAAAACATTAGTAAGTCAATAGGCAGTTTTAGTAGCTTCCGATAAGGGCAGGCATAGAGCGTTATGCACTGGTTTGAAAGGTCTGGCCAGGCAGGAAAGCAGCCTACTTTGAGGAGGTTACAGCTCAGCTAGAGGAGTCAGGCAGGCAGAAGGACGTGCAGGAGAGGCCAGTTGCTAACTAATTCTCCAGTTAGTGTGGGAGCATTTTGGAGAACCACAGCTCAGTGTGGTTGATCCAGAGGATATGAGAGGATAAGGAAGTGGTGAAAAACGAAACTGGAAAAGTGAGCAGGAACCTCATCATGAAGGGCCTATGTTAAGGGATTGGCCTTTACGCTGCAAGTGGAGAGTTACTAAGGGCTTTAAGCAGATAAATATATAATGCAACATTTTTAAAAATAGCTCTGATTGCAACATAGAAAATGGTTTACAGAGTAGGGAAGCTTAAAGACTAGTACTCAAACCTACAGAGCCAAATGGGAGGCTGCCTTGATATTCACGTAAAAGAGGACAGGGATTTATATAACAGATGATCTAGTGAGCAGTTAAAACATATTTGCAAGTCAGGATCAGCAGGAGTTAGTGTTTGACTGAAGGATAAGGGAGATGGAGGTTTCAGGCTTGGTCAAGAAGATAGGTGGTTGCACCATTTCCTGGGATCAGGAGCATTCTCTTACTACATGAAATAATGTACATGAAAGTGCTTTGCAAACTGTAAATATCACATAAGTATGAGTCATCTTGATTGCAATGGACAGACATGAATATCTTAAAGGAGCTCTCATTGCCTGGAAATAGAGACATGCAACCCTTTAATTACGGATGCCCTTCAACTTACAATGTCCCAAAAATTCCATCCTAATTTGAATATATTGTAAGTTGAAAATGCATTTAACATACCTAACCTACCAAACATTACAGCTTGACCTAACCTACCTTAAGTGTGCTCAGAACACTTACTTTAGCATACAGTTGAGCAAATCATCTAAAGCAAAGCCTACTTTATAATAAAGTGTTGGATATCTCATGTAATTGATTGAATACTGTACTGAAAGTGAAAAACAGAATGGTTGTATGGGTACTCTAAGTACAGTTTCTACTGAATGCATATGGCTTTTGTGCCATTGTGAAGTCAAAAATTGTAAGTTGGGCAGGGTGTGTGACCTGTAATCCCAGCACTTTGGGAGGCTAAGGCGGGCGGATCGCTTGATCTCAGGAGTTTGAGACCAGCCTGGACAACATGGTGAAACCCTATCTCTACGAAAAATACAAAAAATTAGCTGGGATTGGTGGTGAGTGCTTGTGGTCCCAGCTCCTCAGGAGGCTGAGATAGGAGGAACACTTGAGCCAGAGAGGCGGAGGTTGCAATGAGCTAAGATCATGCCACTGCACTCCAGGCTAGTTAATAGAGTGAGACTCTGTCTCAGAAGAAAAAAAAAAAAAAAAAAAAAAAAAAGGAGTAAGTGAAATAATCGTTAAGTTGAGGACCATCCATATAAAAACAAAGATACCTACCTACTGGCATTGCTAATAACTATAAATCAATAACTAAGCTGCTTTTATGTGCTAAGCACTGTTATTAAGAGTTGTACATATGTAATAATTCATTTAATTCTCATACGACCCTCTTTTACAGGTAAAAATGTTGAGACATGAAGAGGATTAGCTAGTAATAATGCAGCTGAGAGACAAACCCATACTCCTTGGCTCCAAAATCTGTGCTGTTAACCACTATAGTATATATCTCTCTATATGACAGACTAAAATCAAGCAAATTACAAGTTAAATTCTGGGTGTAGTGATAAAACAGAGAAAGGTGGAATGAATTAGTAACATTCAGAGTGTGGCAGTGAAAGGCAGTTTTTCTGCTTTCTAGAAAATTATTTTATCGTTTAGAGCAGACCTACATACACTCCATTCTATGACTCAATACTAAGACTGGAGTGCTCATTTCCAGTTATGCTCTAAATTTGCAATGTGCTGACTTTGTCACTAGATGTTGCTCTTGCAATGGTTCTGAATATCCGGACTTGATCCTGAGAGGCATTGCTTCTCCAGCGGTTTGGGAAAGTAAGAAGTGTATTAGTTTCCATAATCAATCAAATGTTTTGTTCTTTCTATGCTATTTGATTCTTAACTAGTGATTTATCAAATTGTGATTTTTAAAAATTTATAATAGTTCCATAAATAATCCGGTTGCACTCAAAGAGAAGTTTTTTGTTTCTTTTCTGTTACTTTCTATAAATTGATAGATTCTTTAACAGCAGTTTTCTAACATACAGCATTAGCTTTGCCAGCTCGAATTCTTTAAGGGAACCAATGCTGGGAATCTGTAAAATCTATTTTTTGCTTCTGAATGTTCTGTTCTCCTAAACTTCAGAAGTTCCATAATGATAAAGTCATGATGACATTATGCCCTATTAATGTTTCTTTATCTCCCTTTAGTCTTTGGATTGTGCAGTTTTAATAACTCCTCCAACTCATTCAACAATCCATCAGCTCAAGGTACCACCTATGCATGAGATTTACTTATATTATTTAGCTTTTATCAGATACCAGACTCTGGAAATCCAGGAGTCATGGAAGATACACTTAAATCTAAATCCATTATCTTGTCCCAAATTCACCCTGATGTCTTATGAACAATGTGAACTTCACATCAGAAATCAGAACACTTCACTTAACTAGCCTAAAAAAAATAGAAAGGAGAAAATAGAGAGAGAGAGAGAGAAGGAAAGAAGGAAAGAAGGAAGGAAGGAAGGAAGGAAGGAAGGAAGGAAGGAAGGAAGGAAGGAAGGAAGGAAGGAAGGAAGGAAGGAAGGAAGGAAGGAAGGAAGGAAAGAAGGAAAGAAAAAGAAAGAAAGAGAGAGAGAGGGAGGGAGGGAGGAAGGAAGGAAGGAAGGAAGGAAGGAAGGAAGGAAGGAAGGAAGGAAGGAAGGAAGGAAGGAAGGGAAGGAAGAAAATCAGAACAAACTGCAAGATCTTTACCCATCTCAAAGTTCATCTTGGGAAAAATGACTGGAAAGGGGCAGTTTCTGATACAGTTCACCACACTCCATTTATCACAACTGCTCCTCTCTTGATTATTCTGTCTTTCTTTTTTGCATCTCTCCAAGAACCCTGAGGCTCTTCCTTTGGCTCCCTATTTATATGTACCCCCACCTCAGGGGGCCACTTCCTGCCATGGCCTTAACTATCCCTACTTTTGTAGGGAACCCCTTAATCTATAGCTCAAATTCCTATATCTCAGTCTTCCTGCTCGATGTCTCCACCCAGATGTAAATCAGTACCTTAAAGTTCAACATGTAACTTAAAAACTCAGTGACTACTTAAAACTCCCCCAACAGGAGGGTAAACTCCTCATTTCCTTATTTCTACTCATGACTTCACTGTTTTCTCAGATATCCATTTTTAAAATTGAAAATTATATTTCTTTATGACCCCTTATCCAATTAAATGTCGAGTCCTGCGAAACCTCTGGGCTCTCTTCCAGTTGTCTCATTCTGTCCCTTTCTTGGCCTTACCTATTGCTTCTCATCAGAATGGGTGCAATTTCTAACTATTCTTTCCAGGTCTGTCCCTTCTCCAATCTATCCCTCCACATCCAAGCATTTTACTTTCTAAAACACTTTTCTGTTGGCCCATCTCACTTTCCATCTCTCCAGAAACCTTCACTGGCTCCTTTCTCTCTCTCTTTTCTTGCTTTCTCTCTTTCTTTCTTTCTTTCTTTCTTTCTTTCTTTCTTTCTTTCTTTCTTTCTTTCTTTCTTTCTTTCTTTCTTTCTTTCTTTCTTCTTTGTCTTTCTGTCTTTCTTTTCTGTCTTTCTCTTTCTTTCTTAGACAAAGTTTCACTCTTATCACCCAGGCTGGAGTGCAATGGTGTGATCTAGGCTCACTGCAACCTCTGCCTCCTGAGTTCAAGTGATTCTCCTGATTCAGCGTCCCGAGTAGCTGTACCACCACGCCCAGCTAATTTTTTTTTTTTTTAGTAGAGACAGGGTTCCTCCACATTGGTCAGACTGGTCTCGAACTCCCAACCTCAGGTGATCTGCCTGTCTCAGCCTCCCAAAGTGCTAGGATTACAGGCATGAGCCACCGCACCCAGCCTGGGTCATTTCTTTCTATGGAGTTAGGTACTGACTCTATAATCTTTGTCTGGATTGTCCATAATATGAGCATGGGGGGACTTCTATCTTTATTTTCTACAAATGTCTATAGCTAATATGCTCTTCTCCACCCAAATAGTCATCAAAGATCTTAATAAGCGTATTCAGTATTTTCTCATTTCAGTGCCTTTGTTCCTGTCATTTCTCTTCATTGGCAGCATCTACCATCCCTGACTTTTTAAATCCTTCAAAGTTCATCTGAAACACTGCTCACTCAATCAAGACTTTCCTACTTTCTCTAACCTGTAATTATCATGTTTCCTTTGGACTTCATGAAGTATACCCATTGTTCGTAATTCTCATTCTATATTAAAATGTCTATTACAGTTTTTAAAATAATTTGTCTCCCCTACTTTGTTTTAATTTTGGAGGTCATGAATATTTTGTATGATTTGATATGTCAACTATGCAGCAAGTCATAAAATAGGAAGCATAGGCTAGGTGTAGTGGCTTACACCTGTAACTCTGGCACTTGGGAGGCCAAAGTGGGCCGATTGCTTGAGCCCAGCCTGGGCAGCATGGCAATACTCTGTCTCTACAGAAAAATACAAAATAAATAAATAAATAAATACAATAACTTAGTGTGGTGTTGTGTTCCTGTAGTCCCAGCTACTCCAGAGTCTGAGGTGGGAAGATTGCTTGAGTCTGGAGGCAGAAGTTGCAGTGAGCTGAGATCATGCCACTATACTCCAGCCTAGGTGACAAAGCTAGACCCTGTCTCAAAACAAAGCAAAATAATGACAACAACAAAAACGAAGCATAGCGTTTAAAAGCACAGATTTTTGAAACCAAACGGTCTAAATTCTTACATTTGGAATCAGTCTCAGTTCTTCTACTTACTAGGTATGTGCTAGTTTATTGCTCTGTGGATCGATGTCATTTATATAATAGCAATATTAAGAGTACCTGCCGCACAGCCCTGTTACAATAATTAAATGAGATAATGCATGTAAACTGCTTACCATGAGGCCTGGCAGACAGTAGTAGTCACACAAAGAATGCTTACTCCTTGTCAGTATTCTTTTTATTGTCACTGTACAAAGTGGGCACAGAAGAAACTTGCCAGATTAAATTGAAGTTCAGAGGTTTCTAGCTAAAGACAAAGGTGGAAAGAAAAGTATCATATTAAATAGATGCCAAGTTAAAAGCCTATGATAGAGGAGAGGCCCAAATGGATGTATGTGTTGTTAACTCTGGAGCCCGAGGCCTCACATGGTGCCTGGTACATGGCACACAATTAATAATTATTGGTTGCACTAATGTAGTTAACAAAGAAGGTGCCATATTTGTGTGGCAATTATGAGGACAGGGAAGGTAGGCCGGACACTAAGGGAAGGTTCACTGTTACTGACTTCTGTGCTGCTACGATGATTCACACTGTAATGGAAAAGGGCCTGATTTTGTGACTATAGCTCAAACCAGCATGTCTTCTAGTACCTTCAATAGAGAGATTGCTGAATGTGGGTTTAAGTAGATTTCTCAAAGCACGTGCCAGTGAAAACACATTTTCGACTCTTCCTAAATACAGATTTACATAACACTGGGTACAGCTTAATCAGTTCTTTGGGACAAAATGGAGTGACAATGGTATGATTATGGTGGGTTCAGCCATATGCTACTATTAAAAGCTTTTCCTTAGATACTTTAAGAAAAAAGTTATATTAAAAACAGAAAGTAATGGGATTCCCAGACAGAATTCTGTGTTTAAATGGCATTAAAGCTGTGGTTCGAATCAACAAAAGCCAGGAAATCCAAAGTTAACCTTTATCCAGACTGTTATACCATTTTTTCCAACTGTGTGTGTCCCTGTGAGCAGCCCTCCCTTTGAATTTCCTGGCTCTGGCAACCAAAATCCACAAGTCGCTTTAAATTACAGTACTCTGGATCTGTTATTTAATGGGAATATATCCTGAGGATATATGCTTACTTGCAAATGCTTTTATGTGTAGTCACTGTAAATTCAGGAGTCATGAATCTGGTACTAATTTTTTTCCTTTCAAGCTCTTGGGATACACTTTCAGGCCAAATTGTGAGTCCTGCCTTATATCCAGGTAGAAGAACTTGTGTAACATTTGTGTTGTTAACACTGATAAAATTTAATATTAGAGCTTGTATGTCACAGTTATAATTCAAGTAAATTTCTAAAGGTTCTTTTTTTCTCTTTTCACCAGACATGGCGATGACTTGATTGTAACTCCTTTTGCCCAGGTATGTATTATGCTGGCCCTGGCTTGCTTTCACTGTTGCTAGTTTCTAAGTTTGAACCTGGCCATTTGTCTTCTTTTGGCCTTAACCATTTTAAACATTTTTCTTGTAGGTCCTTGCCAGCTTGCGAAGTGTGAGAAACAACTTCACTATACTGACAAACCTTCATGGTACATCTAACAAGTAAGCATTGACTTTTTTGTGGAGTTTGAATCCCTAACATAAAGGCAAAGTATTGAGCAGCAATTAAAAAATACAACTATTACATGGAAAATTGCCCTCTAAGCTAAGTTAATATACACATTAAAATTTGAAAATAGGATGGATCACCATAGTATTTTAGAACTCATACAACATTAAAAGTAACCTAGTCTGGGTCTTCTTAGTCTTTGTACCTATAAGACTTAGTATCCAGTAGGAATTCACAAATGAAAGAACAAGAGGAGGATTTTATTTTTTGTTGACTTTTACATTTACCACTTTGACCAGTAATGGCCATAAATTCTGTTAGAAGACTTTTGGAGTAAGTTCTTAATGAATTCAGATATTCAAACTTAAAATTAAACGTAGCAAAAAGTTCAAGTCCAATTTGCCTAATTTTTGATTTTCTATAAACAAATTCATGCAGTTTAATGAATAAGTGCAGGGTTATCTTCTCCTCCACCTTCACTTAATTATATGATCTTGGCATTTAAATTAATATTGCTGATCCTTGATCTCCATATCTATAAAATGAAGGGTTTGAACTTTATATTCCTTGCAGTAATACTCTCTCCAAAATCATTTCAAATCTATGAGCCTAAGCTAAAAGTTCTATTCCATTCACTCTTCTGCATGTTTTAAAAAAGTATCACAGAGGTCAGAGAGTCATAGAACCCATAATCCTGGAATGAGAGGGCTGGAGGAGGCCTTTGAGACCATTGATTCTCTTTGTTTAGGAGAAACCTAAGCTCTCAAGAATCCAGTGACTTGCTAACAACTGCCCCCTACTCCATAAGTTAGAGACCCATCAGGGCCAAAACCTACATCTAATTTTTCAGCCAGAGTTCACTACAGAGTATCCTATATCTCTCATCTTTGTGAAATTATTTTTTAGTCCTTTACTTTGCTTTCATACAAATTTTCATAGAATAGATTTGTTAAAAGTGGGAGTAAACCCTGCTTTGAATGTTTGCTTTTCCTTTCACTGTCTTATGACTAGGCTTTCTTGTGAGATGACTCTGTATACTCTGATCAAACTTCCATGTGAGTGATCTTTCTCACATGTTGTATGACTGTGTCACCCTTCAGCTTGAGGCATTTCAGCAGTCCGGTGTTATTAAGATAAAGTTTAAATGCTGGTGCTTGCACCCAAGACAAATTAATTTGATTGATAGTTGCTTGGGTTTATATTTAGTGCAACGTATATGAAATCTAGAGGCTTGTCCCAGCCTCTTTTGGAGTAGGACTCCATTTATGTATTTATTCATCTATCTATTTATTTACTTACTTATCTATTTGTCCATCCAACAAGTATTTATTTAGCACATACCATCCATTCATAGATCCATTCATGGATATATGCATTTAGCAAACAACTACTGAGCACCCCCATCAGTAGCAGGCACTGGTAATATAATAGTGTCCAGAGCAGACAAGTTCTCTCCTCTTTTAGGGCTTACATTCTAATATGAAATGCTGGGGGATGCAGTGTAAGCAATCAGACTAGGTCTCTAGCCACGTGGAATTATGTTCAATAATCATGGTCTGTTGTTCTCTGCATGCTCTCTTCTCTATCCTAATTATGGACTTACTGTTCTTTCTTCCTAAAATGTCTCTTTCCACTTGCCAGTGTCGGCTTGGCCAAATCCTGATTGTCTTTATGTCCCATCTCTAGTATCACCTTCACTGAGATGCTTTCCCTGACCTCACTAAACCTGGCTGAGTGGCCCTCATGTGGATCCAGAGTACTCTGAAAACCTTATCACTTGCTTTATGGATCTCCGCCTGCCACTAGATTGTGTGCCCCTTAGGAGTAAGAATTGGATTTAGTTTTTCTTGAATTCCCAAGAATAGCAGAATGCCTGACATACAGTTTGTGCTTCATAAAAATTCATCACATATATGAATTTCTGGATAGATAATTGTTGGAGGAAAGACCACCAATTATTTAGAAAATTATATTTGCAGGAGTGATCCCTTCTCTATGTTTTTTCTTTGTAGAATATGGCCTCAGGAGCCATGATTACAGGCTTCACAGTCCAATTCTACCCCCTCGAAAATGATACACTTGGGCAAGCTAATTACCCTCTCTATATCTCAGTTTTCTAATGTATAAAATAGGGTTGTTGTGAGGATTAAATGAATTGATATTCGCAAAGTACTTAAAACAGCATCTTGCACAAAGTAGGTGCTCAATAAATGTGAGCTATTATAACGGATCATTACATTTCTCTTGCTGAATCCAGAAGTGGTGTAACACTTTGGGGATTTCATATCTGTTATGTCAGCTTAGATCACCATGAATGATATTCATGGTATTGAACGAATAAAGGTATTGTTACTCCCACTCTAAGGGTAAGGAAACAAAACTTAGGGAGATTAAATGACTTCAGCAAGAATGTACAGCTTCTAGTGGGCAACAGAGTTTTCCTTGAAACCTGGAATCCTGTCACTGCAGTGCTCTTTTCATTTGCCAGACCTGTTAAGTCTTCTGGTTTATAGGAAGAAGTCCCTGGAAGGTTTTGGAACAGAAAGACATTTAGGAAGAATTTAAGGAATACCTGAAGATCAGAAAGCCTGAAGATAGAGACAGTAGCTAAAATAGTATTTCAGGAATTAAAGGGGGTATAACTCTGAACCAGATTGATGGAGATGGGAATAAGGGGGAAGGGATTAATATAGACACATTTAAAGGCTTCTTCAGCATGGCTGGACTGAGAACCACTACATTGCACAGCACTAGGGAGAAGGCCAGGTGGGTGGTGGTGTTCTCATTCTTATTTGTTAGCATGGGTTTGAGGATTTTTACCTCTGTTAGCAGTATTAGGACATTCAGCCTAACCCTGCTAATTAATATGCTGTGCCAACTGAAACTACTTTCTCAATAATCAGGTCTTTCCACACCCTTGAGGGTTTTGGTCCTTGTGAACTTTTAAGAACCAAGTACCCCAAAACCATAATTGCCATAGCATAGCTGAAGCACAGCCCTTCCCACACTCTAGCTGAGGACTACCCTTCAAATCACGGCCCCTTGTGTCGCCCTTGGTCCAAAGCAAGCCATACTTATCACACAAAGCAGGTCTCCAGTGGTAAGATAGTTGTATCTAATGATCTTTCTCAAATTCATACCCATGTGTACAGAGTTGATCCTGTTACGATTGCAAGTACTACCTTGTCACCAACAAAAATTCAAGACAGGGCACATTTGCCACTGGAGTTTCACCAAAGGGAGTTGAGAGTGGTGCAGTCCAGCTCAGATTCAGTCCTGAATAATGGATTTCAGACATCGGGAAGCTGAAATCGATGAAATCAATTAGCCATCTCCGGAGAAGACTGGCAGGGGCAGGTTGGAAAACTGAGTGTCCATTTAATGCACTCCATTTTATTTCTAGATAGTGAATACCTTCAAACAACTAAAGAAAATCCAAGAGAAGGAACTGAAGACAATAATGTTTGAAAGGAATGGATACAACATACAGAAAGCATCCCCCCACCCCAACACACACACACACACACACACACACACACAGAGACACACACACACACACAGACACACACACACACACACTCACACACACACACACACAGAGACACACACACACAGAGTTATCTTAACAGCTGAAACTGTAGAATTCATGGAACTCAGATATTTCTTTCTGGGATACTTGACTTCGGATCCAGGGTGCCATTCCCTGCCTTGAATGTAGCATTTAAGCAATAATTATGTCCTAGGAGTGGTTTTCATGAGACATCTGGTTAGTGTGGTTTATTGTAGGAAAAGGAACTCCCACATAGAACTATACTTCTCATAAGTCAAGATTTCTTTTATCTTTTGGCTCTGCTCTGCATAAAAGCAGTCCATTGTCTGCCTGTGCTTTACCACCCAAAGGGTGGAAATCTCAAAGTTCCTGTTGAGGTGGTTTCCTTGCACCTTCATGAAATATCCCATTGAGGGATGCTTGATTGGACCTGTATTTCTTGGCTGCAAATTAAAACCTACACTTCCTTTGTCCCAAGAGTTAATTTTGAAAATATGGCTTTCATTTAGAGTTGTTAATTCAGATAAGCATTCTTAAAGCATTTGCTGACTTTAAACAGACTGCTGTAGTAATCAGGTGGATGAGTGAGTGTGCCCACTGTTCAGTAGTCTGATAGCCAGGGGATGGAGCTGGGAGCAAAGAGGTGTCATTTATCAATCAACTCTGTCATCAACATCATGAATATCACCTGTGGCTATCAGGCAACCATGTAACTTCTTTGTATTAACATTCTTCCAAAGCATAATTTAATCAACATGTATGTAATCTTCAGGAAAGGATTAACAACCACTTACTTTTTTTAGGTGTATATCTATCCAAAATGTCTTTTATTGCTGTATGTACTTTGGCATGTGAATTAAATTAGCTGAGGATCATAAAATTTTGAGCATTCAGAGTTGGAATGAACCTAGTCAAATTTCCTCAGATTAAGTGAAGCAATATATGTAAAACTCCTCACACAGGACCTGGTATGTTGTAAATCACCAGTAAATGTTAGTTCCTGCCTGCTCTCCTCAAGTGAGGAAGAAACTAAGAGGTTCTATGAATTGCCCAAGGGCTATACAGTGGGAAGGTGCCAGAGCCAGGATTAGGATTCCTGTCTTCTTAGTCACAGTCCAGTTCTCTCTCCACTGTGCTATTCAGGGCTGGAAAGTATGAACTGCCATGGCCATATTATCTTCCCTATTTATATCACCGTCTTCAGCAATCAGCCACATAACTTTTTATGATTCTTTCATAAGTTAGGGACTTTGGAAACTGAGCAACCAATACCACTTTCCTCTGGCACTCTTTACAATTCTCTGTCTGGCATTCTCAACTTACAGAACATTGAAAATGTACTGAGCATCTTGTTTGCACCAGGTCTCACGAATAATTGACAAACCCAAATAAACATGGTCCCTGCCTTTCCAAAGCTTCCACACAGAGATGCTTATCTGAATTGACAACTCTAAATAAAAGCCATATTTTCAAAACTAATTCTGAGACAAAAGAATTTGCATAATATGTGTAATTTCCAAGAAGTCATTGAGAGAATTGGGCACTGTGATTAGACATGCTGTAAAGAAAGTAGAGATTTCCAACATTTAGGGTCTCCTAGTTCAGTGTCTTCTTTCACAAAAGTCTTCTTTGGAACTCAGGAAAAGGTGCAAGATAAAATTATTAAATTGTATTATTAATCCAGTACATATGTGTTGAGCACCTACATCATACCAAATATTATGCCAGATCCCTGTGTTACAGTTGTGCACAATGTTCAATCATTGCTTAAATTTCTCCCAGATGAGTTGAAGAGAAAGACAGGAAAATGGGAAATGCAATACAGAATGAGCAATGCAATGGTTCAGTAAGCATAGAAAATACAGAACACAGGTGAGGGCCACTCACAGAGGGAAGGCTCCTCTGAGGAGGTGATGCCTGAGCAGAGTCCTAGGACATATGAAAGAGCTAGCCATTTAAAGAAAAGAAAAGTATTCAACTGAGCAAAATGTGTGCAAAGGCACAGCAACAAAAGAGAGTGCTGTGTTCGAGGAACGGCAAGTGGCATATAGAACCAAGATTGTATGTGAAAAGGAAACCAGATAAAATATTCATATAGAGTATTTGGTTCTCAAATCACTTTCACATCAATGGGTTATTCAATCTACATTCGATTAACATTTTGGAGTTCCTACTATTTGCCAGGCAAATTGGTGGGACCTGAAGAGTATGTAAGCAAAGATATCAGAACTGGATCCTGCCATCAACAGGTCACAGATTACTAGTGGAGATAATATGTGCCAATATGGACTGTCACATGAAGAAATGACCCTAAAGATACAAATAAAGCACCATGAGAGATTAGAGAGACCACTCTTGGCTAAGAGGATGGCATCCTTTGGAGAAGGTTTGATGAGTAACTTAACCTTTGATGGGTAGATTGGTGTGAAGAGAGTTTCCTTTACAGGGGAATGAATGGTCTGAATAATGACAGGAAAGGGGCAGCACATATTCAAGGAAAAAGAGGTGATCAAGTTTGTCCTTGGCAAGTGTGAGTCAGCTCTGTTCCTCATTCATTCATTCTTCTATTCAATAAGTATTTACTGAATGCTTGTCATATGAAGGACTATCCTGGGTGCCAGGGATCAAGCAGTAAACAAGTTGTTCCCTGCTCACATAATGTTTACATTTAATCTAAGGAACTATGTATTGAACACTAACTAGACAAAGCCTATTTAAGCTATAATTTTAAAGTGCTACAAAAGAGAAGTACAGGATGCATGAGAGCACACAGCCAGTCAGTGGTCTGAGATGAAATGTCGGGCAATGAGGAATTATGAGAGATAAGCTGGAAAAAGGATATTGGGGCTAGAGAGCAAGGACTTTGAATGCCAGACTAAGGATTTTGGAATTTAATCTCTTAATTTTCCTGAAAAACAGCCCTCAGTATTAGTGCAGGTGTTATCAGCATATGGTATAGTGGAAAGAGCATGCACTTTGGATTCAGAAAGACTTAGCTTTGAATCCTGGCTGTACCAATTATAAATCATGTGTCAGTATGTTTCTTAACCTCTCTGAGTTTCAGTTTTCTTATCCTTAAAATGGGGTGATAATACTCCCAGTGGAAGCTAAGAAGTACCTAGCACAGCCTAGCAGAGAAAAACAATCATTAGATGATAATTTCCCTTCTCTTGTCACATGTGAAAATTGCATACCACTGAGAGTTTAAAACTACCCTGCCTAGGATCACCCAGCTAGTAAATTAATGGTAGATGTGGACCTGTCTATAGACTATGACTACTAGGTGTGGGTACCTACAAGCTAGATTGTCCCTAAAGGACCAGAGATTAATTTAGAGCAGCAGAAAAACCTAGGGAAATAATTCTGTGGCCACACCAGTAGGAAGACTCTTCTTTAGCAACGACAATGCCGGCTGTTCTTTGTCATTTAGAATTTGACTTCGTTCTCAAACTTGCCTGTGCATGAGAATGCAAAGACAAGTGAAAAATACAGATTCTCAGGCCTCATCTCAGATATACTGAAATCAACTCTTCGGGGTTGGGAAAAGAAATTTAACAGCTCCCCTAATGAGTCTGATGCTTATCCATGTTTGAGAACCATTGGACTAGAGTCTCACTCTCTTGCTCATAGCAAACGTCCTGTTACTCCTTAGTGGAGCAGAGAATCCTTAATACCAGTGTCTCTGAAAATGTGGTCCTCAGACCGGCAGCATCAGCACCACTTGGGAACTTTTTATAAGGGCCAACTTTTAAGCCCATCCCAGGCCTACTGAATCAGCAACTCTGGGGGTAGGGCCCAGCAGTGTGTCTGTATAAGCCCTCCAGGTGGTTCTGATGCACCCTAATGTTTGAGAGCCCTGCTCAAGAGTACTCCTGAGAAGTTCTCCAGCAATGCAGCGGGAAACAGGAGAGTCTGGTAGAAGTTCTGCAGAACATGAGAAGACTGGTAAGAGCAGTGAAATTGAAAGATTTGGGGCAGAGAAAGGAAAAGAACCAAGAAAAAAGGAGGAGCCCCTGTACTATGGGAACATGGGTTTGCTTGTTTCATTTAACCCCTGACTTCAGCAGGCTTGTTATGACATAAAGTGACATCCCAGTTCCTCCATGTAAATTCTGTTCCCTAAGTAAAGCAAGTTGGATGACTGTTCCCAGTGGTTGTGTGACCCTGGTAAGTGACTTCACCTCTCTAGGTGTCAGTCTCCTGAGGTACAAAAATTAGGGACCTGAAGTGATTGATCGCTAAGGGTTCCTCTGGCTATAACTTTTTACAGCACTGCCCAAAGGAATTGAGATTCACTCTGACATTTCGAGTGATGCCTGAGCGAGCAACTCCTTTTCTGAGGGCTTCTTGGAACAGCAAAACCTAAAACAGGGGGCTGGTTGGGGACCCGGAGTAAACAACTTCCTTCCTGGAGAGTCAGAGCATCCTGAGGCCTTGCAGAGGGAAATTCCAGGCCATCTGGATGTGAGAGAATTGCAGTCCATCTGGATGTGAGAGAATTACAGTCATCTACCCGGGTTACAGGAGCCTGCCTTCCGGAGATAGCATTATGTCACTACATAGTTCATTATGACCTGGAAAAGTCCTCAGTAACCATGAGGGTGGGGTGTCGGGGGTGGGAATGGGGAGTTTTGATACACAG
Source organism: Macaca nemestrina (assembly GCF_043159975.1). Classification (NCBI taxonomy): domain Eukaryota; kingdom Metazoa; phylum Chordata; class Mammalia; order Primates; family Cercopithecidae; genus Macaca; species Macaca nemestrina. Next base: position 167,359,657 of record NC_092125.1, on the reverse strand, counting down.
ACTCAGTCTTTCTCTTCTCTGTCTGTCTCCACAGGAGGTCTCCAGCTGCTAGTCAGCCTCCTGTCTCCAGAGTCAACCCGCAAGGTAGGCCATGTCATAAGGTCTATCTCGATGTTTCAAGATAGAACAATAAACATGCCTCTTATTCAGAACTGGTTTTTAGAACAATAGCATTGTTTGCATATTGTGGCTCTCAAAAGTATGTCTCTTGGTGACTTTTTTCTAAGGTACACTGGAGCATTACTTCACTCTATTAAAACCACATTAAAAGCAGGACTAAATAATTTGCCCATTGTATTTGCAGACTTTCAGAACATGATAAATGTGGAGTAATGCTGCTCCTTCCCCAAAGAGGAGCAGGAGGCAGAGTTGTATTGACAGTGCAGCTTGACCTCAGCTTGATGGCCCCAATAAACTACAGGAGAGCTAACCTCAAAGACCTAAGGTGCCCCATGCTGGCCTGAGGGCCCCTGCGGATATGTTAGTGGTTTCCCTCTTAATGTCAACTATAGATCCCGCTTGAATCTACATCCTTTCCAGGTGTGAAACCAAAGGCTCTTTCCAGGTCACGAATCATTTCTCTTGGAGGGCATCCAACTTTGTTCCTCAACGGTGTTGTTTTTTTTTTTTAAGAACTTAACCTCTCATCTTTCAGACCAGTGCATCCACTTCTCTTGGTGTGTTGAGAGCTGCAGAGAGGAAGGGTCACCTTGAAGGAACACCATGGAGTTGTGTTGAACTGAAATTCTTCTTCACACAAAATGCAACCAGTTCTGTGACATTTGTTAACGTCCAAATAATGTTTTCTCCTAAATCTGTTCCCTACTATTGTAGCAGTAGGTTTAAGAAAAAACACAGGAGAAACAATTAAGATGAACTCACACTGAGATCACCTAACGCCTGACACCTAACAATGCCTCACACGCTTTTCTATTTCCAGCAGCGCTTCATACTTAAAATCTTTCTTACTTGGTTGTTGTGTTTTCTTTCTGGTATCCTGATCATAAGTATAACGGAAGCATTGCAAAAGCTCAACTTCTAAAAGAAGGGAACAAAAGCAGCAGATTCTATTGGCTCATTGGCTTCTGAAGTATTTGTGGTGCATGCTTTTAAAAATATTTTCATAAGAGAAAGATTGAGAACGAGAAAAAAAAGTGAAAGAAAGATATTACGTAAAGGTGAGTTTACTCTAGAGCCCTGAGATATGAAATACAAAGAAGTAAATAGTACTCTATGAACTTCAAAAACCTGGCGTGCTGCATGTACTATTTCCCTTAGAACTGTTATTGAAAGAAACAAAATAGGGTGTTTTAACATATAACTCGTGTTACATACTTGGAGATCAAAGGAGGTAGTTTTGAAACTCCAATCATTTCATCATATTGGCCTACCAGTGAGGCAATGTTGCTCACATTTCTGTTAGACAAATTTCTGTTAGCCAAATATTCAACATCAGTTTGAATATTTAGACAATGTTTTCTTTTTCTTGTAATAAATACTGACAAACATTAGGAGAATATGTAAAATTTATGGTTCTGTAAATTAGATCATTAACCAAAGATGTGGTTGGAAAGATCATTTTGTGATTATTGGCACAGCAACTACAGCTTGACAACTAGGGCTTCTTTTGATAAAGTCTTCTCAAACAATGGAGCAAAGAAATGACAATACCACTCAGGCAATTTGTTTCCTTCTGTCTCTGTGGCAAACTACAAAAATCCTGGCTTTTCACTGGGAAGAGAATGTAGTGATACCAATTATTACGTAATTATGGGTTTCAAAATCTCCTTAACGTTTAGCCACGGTTAGGAAAGGAAGGAGGAGACACACATCCCGTGTTTTGTTCTTATTATCAGCTGAAATAAATCAGGCAGATTTTTCCTGTTATTTTAATATTTATCAGCATATGACAAAGAGGTGTGTTTAAATAGAAACTTTAAAGGGGAATGAAAAATAAGTGGCTCAGAACAAACAGAATTGAGAACTGGAGTGCTGCTTAAAAAGTAAGATCAGGTTTTTATTTGTCAGTACTGACGTTGAATTCATGTATTTCAATTGAAATCTAAGATAAAAGGTACAAGAAATCTACAATAATTTAAACAGATTTAGCAACAACCCAGTTTACTCAGAAAGCCTGACTTAGATATCTCTATTCTTGTATAGGAGCAATTCAGAAGAAGAGAGAGAAAGAGAGAGAGAAATACCAAATCTTAAAACGCTTTATTTTTTTGAATATATAAAGGAGAAAAAATGCAATTTATTTTAAAAGCTAATAGTCAGAAACCATGGTAAATTGGTACATTTACTTTTATAAATTGATTATTAACAGAAATATTAAATAGATAAATCAAAGGAAAACTCTCCGTCTGAAATACCCTTCTTCGGCCAGCGTGGTGGCTCATGCCTGTAATCTGAACACTTTGGGAGGCCAAGGTGGGCGGATCACAAGGTCAGGAGTTCAAGACCAGCCTGACCAACATGGTGAAACCCCATCTTTACTAAAACTACAAAAATTGCCAGGCGTGGTGGCACGTGCCTGCAGTCCCAGCTACTCTGGAGGCTGAGACAGGAGAATCTCTTGAACTTGGAGGCAGAGGTTGCAGTGAGCCGAGATCATGCCACTGCACCCCACCCCAGGTGACAGAGCAAGACTCCGTCTCAAAAAAAATACACACACACACCAGAAATACCCTTCTTCTCACTATCCAACCAAGGTTCTTATCAGCTCTCATGGCTCAATGCAAATGTCCTTTGCAAAGACATCTTATTTTTTCTTAAGTTGTCATAAGTGCTCCTTATTTAAATTAAGGAGCAATTAAAGTTGCTATGGCAACAATTTAATTCTCTTAAACAATTTAATTTAATTCAAGGCTTCTTGTATGTCTCTCCCATTGGAGATAAAGCTCTTGAAGACAGGGACTATGGCTTATCTATCTTTTTATCACTCGTGGTGCTTTTGTGTAATTATTTTCACATAGTAAGAACACAGTAAGTGTTGAATTGACCAGGAGAAATACTAAAATTTAGGGACTTTATGTGAAGAAAAATACATATAAAATAAAATTTTAATAATAAGCCAATATTTTTATCTCTATTGCTGTGAAAAGTATTCAAATTGTGTTTTTTCTCTATGAAAAGTTAGTTATTGCACTGAAGTTAATAGAGGTTTGAGACACACTCTATAACTGCTTATATATGTTAGTGTGTTCATATAGGTTTTGAACAAAAAGAGTGAAATCTAAGAAGCTGGCATTTAGCACTTCGAATAAGAAAGCCAGAGTAGAGCAATGGAGAATTTTAAGCCCAGAAGGAACGAGGAAGTCATATGCTCCCAGGTTGAGGAGAAAGACACAGTAAATCCTCCTGGGGGTGTCGAAAATGCCAATGTTATAGTTTAATGAGCATCTGAATTTGTTTCACATTTTGCCTTTCACAAGCATAAATTCCAGGCTCTCCCTACATGGTGCTCAAGGATTGAAACAGAAAGGAAAAAAAACAGAAAAGAAGAAAGAAAACTCCAAAACAAGGGAGGAACTTGAATTCTGTCACCTGTACATATTCAAAACAGAAAATTGAAGTAATTCTCAGGATTTCGGGTCCCAAAACGATTTGCAACAGGAAAATGGGGTGCATGCATACACACATGTGTGTGATAATTGTCCCCCTTTTGCCACGCCATCCTATCCTTTGCTCTTCAATAGTAATCATACATATGTCATGACAGTCAGAATTTACTGAAAAGATAAATGATCAAGTGTCAACTGTCTTTACAGAATGATTTTTTTTTGCTTTATAGAGGGACTGGAGAAGTATCCTTTTAATTACTAGCACATCTGAGTCATACAAATGTGTCTTAATGTAAAATAATATGTATCATGTATACAATATTTTAGCAGCCAACTTGATACATAAGGTGGGGTGCTCTCTACTAAATTTCTTTTTCTAAAATTTATCAGTAAATTTACTGAGCAGAAACATTATCACTGGAAACAGGTCAGATGTTATGAAAAACAACACAGAAGTCTATGGGTCACTGGAAATGACAGCGAACCATAGCAACAAAATGACTAGGGAATCACTTTGAGGACTTCAAGCCAGATTGCTGCAGATACTAACGATATCAAAGCCTGGATATCCATAGCCTTGATTTATGGTGGTTTTCAACACCAGCCAATTAGAATGCATTTCAAGAAAAGACCGTGTTCGGAGAAATCTGATGAGACAGTATAGAGCTTTCCAGTAAAGCCTGAAATAGGTTGGCCTATGTGAGAAACAGGCTTAATTAAGGTTTTTCCAGTGCTCACGGAATGCATTTCTTTTAATATGTGTCTAGGCAATTCTGGGGAGGAATTGGCTTTTTACCAGTTGATAAAACAGAAGAAGAGGCTTTCTCTTTGGAAACATATTTCTCCATATGGGTTCTGCCCATAACTTTACTTGATTATGACTATCCTTCCAGAGGTTCATGTGAGTGTACCAGATGCAGGGTCTCTTCAAGTAGTGGACAAGAGGGTCAGTGAGTTATCTTCGATTTTAAGGAATTCAGAAAGTCATGACATTGATTCCATTCTCATTTTTTGCCAGAGCTTTCAGGACCTGTGATGAGACAGGGTCTATGTGTGCATGGGTAATGGGCTCTCTGAGAACCACAGCAATAGCCTGAGAGCAGTGCTGCATCAGATGACTGGAAATGAGGCCCAGCATAAGCAGAACCTTTGCTTGGTTTCTACATTAAGCAAGAACTGTCAGGCAAGATTACAACACTTATGGACAAATAGGAATAAAATCAATCTTGTGACCAAAAGCTGTGACCAGTCATGATAAAGGAAGGATTGGAGGGAATTATAAGAAAAAAGAAAAAGGAAAGAAAAGAAAGGAAAGGAAAAAGAAAAAGTCAGAAATATCAAACGATGTTTTCTTCCTTATTCTGAATTATGAGTGCTGAATTATTGCAATAATTGCCTTAATTACTCACCTTTAGTGTTTAGACAGCCTGCATAGAAAATGATAGCACAAATGCACCAGAAAAGCCCCAGTTATTTTGAGAATAATTTCCAAATGATTGTTTTGTAATAATTGTTTTTGTCTAAAATAGCCCTCTTGTGAAAGTTTACCCCAGAGCATCAACATTGAGCTGTTTATATTGATTTGCAGTTATTTCATACGTATCTAAAATTAAGTATTGGTAGTCATAAAAACGTTAATACCTCAGCTAAAGTGCAAACGTTAAAATGTTTCCCTTAAGCAGGTATTGTCAAATATAACATCCTGCTTATTATGGTTATTTCACTAGTTCAAAATTAATTTGCAAATTTAGCATAAGTATTTCTTCTCTTTGAATGAAACTGATGAGACCTGCATCTAAGTTCTCACTAGCTGCCTGAACAGTGGAGTCCGTTCCGTGTTGACTCCACTTCACGTTTTTGTACTGCTGAGAAACACCATCCACCCACCCTCCCCTTGAAAGTTGGAATCATGCATGTTAGTAAGTATTTCAGTTATGCTATTGACGTCAATGGAGTCATTAAATAGATTGCTGGCCCTCCCAGAGGCAAATCGCTGCCAGGGACCTAGATACAGACACGTTTTTTACAAAGACAACCATCAGGTTTTGCTATAGCAGTAAGCCAGAGAAAGGAAAAAGTTTATACTGTAGCAGACCTATCTCCAAACACAGTTTCTTTCTTTCTTTTGCATTTTAATTCCGGCCTTTCTTTCTCTTTGGTTACAGTGGGCTGGAGCAGATACCCAGATATTGTTGCCTGAATGTTTTGTGTGCAAAAGCATCTCCTGTAATTGAGACCTTGAAGGGAAGTACCCCACTTTCAAAAATGAGTCTCACCTTTTGCTCTACACAGCCCAGTTGACTTGGTTGCATAAATTATCTAGGCAAATCACTATTGTCTGCCAGTAAGGTTGTGTTTGATATACATATAGTTCCCTGAATAAACAGTCTCCTCCAAACACACACACTTTTGTCCTTTCTGCCATCTCTGCGTGGCATGTAGCTGCATCCCCTCATCTATGAATCAACCTTTATGCAGCTAGCACTGTGCTGTAGCATTGGGGATCTGCAGCAAAGGGTGGAGGAGGAGGCTGGGAAGAAAGCTTCACTTCTCTCAGCTCAGCTGCCTCATCCGCAGCGCTCCCACAGGAGGCTGTCCACGTGCCTGTGTCCTCCCAAACCCTAGCTGCTGCCTGCCTGCAACCTGGTCCTGCAGCTCCCAGGCGTGGCAGGCAGAACCCTTTAGGAAACATCTGCCTCTTTCTGGGCATTCTTGACAGCTCTATTTACCTGCACAGCCCCAGGAGTCAGAGCCAGAGATTCGCCTCACACATCTGGACTCTTCCACCTCCAGGATTGAAGTTAGGGAGACATCTGGAGCAGACAAATTTCTTCAAATCTGATTGTCAGAAATTATCCCCTTGGTTTTAGAACCTATTTCCCCCCTCAGTCCTGTTCCTTAATTCCCCGGACACCCCCAACCCCCATTACTTACCGATAAGTTTGTATATAAATGCCAGACACCTGACTACCTCTGGTAACCCCTTTTGGTTCATCTGGAGACCCAAATTCATTCCCCTACGCAACTGTCCTTTTTCCTGTTTTCCTGACTTTGAGTAGCATCTTCATCATCCACCCTTTTATCTCCCTCTTCGCCTACCACAGTCAACTCCTTTAGTCTTTTTCTCTAATCTTTCTTTTTCCTTTTCTCCCCTACTTCCTCTGCCTTTGTTTATTGTTCCATCATCCTGTACTTAAAGTATTACGGTGGTCCTCCAACTTGTTATTGTTGTCCTCATTCTTTCCCCACTCTAAACCAGCTTCCATTCTGGTATTAGAATTCTTCTTTTTTGGGGCGTGGGGGGAGCGGGGGATGGAGTCTTACTCTGTTGCCAGGCTGGAGTACAATGGCATGATCTTGGCTCACTGCAATCTCAGCCTCCCTGCAACCTCAGCCTCCTGGGTTCAAGCGAATTTCCTGCCTCAGCCTCCCATTTAGCTGGGACTACAGGCACCCGCCACCATGCCCAGCTAATTTTTTGTATTTTTAGTACAGTCAGCGTTTCACCATGTTGGCCAAGTTGGTCTCAATCTCTTGACCTTGTGATCTGCCCACCTCAACCTTCCAAAGTAGAACTATTCTTATAAACCCCAGTTATGGTTATATTATTTTCTTTTTTAGCTACACTTTGCCTTCAAGATAAGACCTAAATGTCTCGCCAGGCATGCAAAAGCCTTTAGAATTTTGCTCTCCCTCTTTGTCATCATTTCCCACTTTACACTGCCACCCCCATGCACAACTGATGGCTGAAGCGCACTGAGTATATGTCCCTGAAATACACCAGGATCTTCTTGCTTTCCTGCTTTCATATATGCTGTTTCTTCTACCTGGTTGCCTTTTCCCCAAAATATCATTTACATATTCAGCTCAGGGATTTTTTCTCATATTGTCACTGTGAACAAATTCTATATATCATCTGATTCTTGGATTCAGGATTAAAATAAATATATAGTCTCAATTCAGGGCCTGGCCCCTGATATATACTATACGCATAGGAAACACTACTTCCTTTACCCATTTCCATCTGGAAAGTGCCTTTTAATCCTTCATCTTCTTAATATACCTCCTGCAATTCATCCAAAATTACTGTTAATTATATCTCAAAATCTCTGTTATTATACTTATCATACTGTATTGTAATTATTTCATTTTTTCCCATTCTAAACTAAAAGAATCCCAAGTTCAAATACTAATAATCTTTTTCTATATCCTCAATTTATAGCATAAAGCCTGGAACATAGTAAATGCTCAATAAATATTTATGAAATGAACAAATAAGGATGAATAATGCCCATGCCTGAACCAAATAAGATTAGAAAGGAACTGAGACTCAAGTTCAGCTTTGTTCAGACTTTCTGAAATATCTGCTAGCTCTCAGGACATGTGCATAGTGCTGACATCCCTTGCTAATCTTGACAACATCTGACTTTCAAGGCACTTGAAGTGAACTCTTTGTTATCCATTACTTCAGGAAGAAGTGGCAGTGTTAAAAGAAATGGAAGAAAATTAAGCAACTAAATATGAATTTTTATCATACTATATTGTTCTCTTAGTGCCTGGCATTGTACTTGTCACAAAGTAGGCACTCAAGTAGCATATTGAATGGAATTGGTTTGAGAACTCAGTTCATCCTTCAGATAAGTTACTTTTCTGAGACTCACTTTTCTTTTCTGAAAAATGGGCTTTTTTTTTTTTTGAGACAGAGTTTCACTCTTGTTGCCTAGGCTAGAGTGCAATGGTACAATCTCAGCTCACTGCAACCTCTGCCTCCCAGGTTCAAGTGATGAATCTCCTGCCTCAGCCTCCCAAGTAGCTGGGATTACAGGTATATGTCACAACACCCAGCTAATTTTTTAAATATTTTTAGTAGAGACGGGGTTTCACCATGTGGGTCATGCTGGTCTTGAACTCCTGATCTCAGGTGATCCACCCTCCTCGGCCTCTCAAAGTGCTGGGATTACAGGCATGAGCCAGCGTGCCTGGCCGAAAATGGGTATTTTAATATGCTATATGTTAAGATTGTTGTGAGGGCTAAACGAGAAAAACTTTATATAGTGATTAAAGGTGGAGACTCTGGAGTCAGACTGCCTCTTTCAAATTCCAGCTACACCACTTTGTGACCTTGGGACAAATTGCTTAACCTCTGTATGTCCTAATTGCCTCATCTCCAAAATTAGGATGAAAATTGTGTGTTTTGGTTGTAAGAATTCAATATGTTAACATGTATAAAACACGTAGAACGTCCCAGTGTTGGTATTGGTGTTATTAGCATTACGTAACATGCCTCAGATAATACCCAGCACATAGCAAGCTGCCAATATGTGGTAGCTAAGATCCTAGATCCCAGCCTTCTGGTATAAGGAGGGAACCACAACAGAAAGCCCTGTTGAGATCTTTCTAGAAGGTTCTGGTCTACTTTGCTTCCATAATAATACAATGTAAAGGGAATCATTTTTGAAGTTTAGACTTTTTTTCCTCCCGAGACCATAGAAATCTGGTTATATAGAAATAGTTTTAGAACTGAAGGTAGGGTTCTCCAGCTCATACAAGGGAAAGCTGAGGAATCAGGAGGGAGAGTGGAGCTGATACCAAATATACGGGGACACCCCTAAATACAGCTTTTTCTCTTAAAAGCAGAGTGCAAAAGAGATTGTCAAATTATTCAGGATTTCTGGTAAACCAAATCTTAGTTAACTGAGAGCCCCGTCTTGCATAAACCTGAGAGGATGCCACTTTATAAGATAGCATAATTACAGCTTGTACAGCACATCAAAGTTGTATTGAAATACATCTTTCAGGGTTGGTACACACCTATTCAGGCATAGGTGTTACAACCCAGGAAGCTTAGCAGGGAGTAACAGTAGGAGCTGATGCAGAGCTTCCCTTTGCAGAGAGGACAAAACCTACTAGCAGAGTCCACAGGAAGGGAAGAGGATTGGCCCTTTTGGGAAAAACTTTACACCCTCTCCAATTACTGCTGAGAAGAAAAAAGCAACCTCATACACATTTTAAGCCCTTCTCCTCTTTATTGAAAGGGAAGGAGATCAAAAAGGAGGTTGGGGCTAGCCTAGAGAAGAATGAATGTGAAAGTTTGCTAGGAGACAAAGAAGGAAGAGGACCACCAAAGTTCCTTTTTCTGCCTCCTGCTTCCCCAAGAGGGTATGATCCTGGGGGCAGGCTGAATTCTGCTTGCTTGTTTCTGATCAACCCCGAGCCAGCACATTATGAAGTTGCCTCCAGAACTGTTCTCGGAAGCCAGGAGCATTTCAGGGAACAGTCTTTCACCCAAGAGGAGAGAAACAAAGCAGGGACTGTCCCCTTAAAATAGAGAACAGGCAACAGAACTCACTGGATCTTTTTCTTGGTTTATTGTCTTGACTTCCTCCCAGCCAGAGCTGTTGACAAGTACCAAAAGTCACCCCTTGGAGTTTTCTGTATTTTTCCTACCCCCTCTTTGGCTGTGTCCACAGAGTAAGCTTATTTGAATCTTAGAGGCAGCCAGGTCAGATAATGCTATTTTCTCTCTGCCCCCCTCAGTTGTATTTGGGGCTTCAAATTTCTAGGGTCTAGTCTAGCTAGTACTGCTGGTCTAATAAACTAGATAATGTCCAAAGACCACATGTGCACCACTGATTTCAGCAAAGGTAAGAGGCTAGTGATTATTTCATTTCTGGTATGTGCCGGGCACAGTGTAGCCCCTTTGAATATATCACCTCACCTAATTCTCCAAACTAAACTTATTTGTATATATTATCGCCCCTATTTCACGTATTTGATTCTTTGCATATATTATTGCCCCAATTTCACATATTTGGAAAAAGAAGGTTCAGGAAGTATATGGGGCTTACTCAAGACCACAAAGTTAGTGATAGAATCAGAACTGAAAGCTAGATCTGTATTTCTTGAAAACCCATGCTGTTTCCTCTACAGTCTTAACCACACTGTCTCTGCCTGCATCCCACTGTAAACCTTGGACGTTACAGCTTATCAAGAAGGGGATGGGGAAAATGTCATAGCAAGAAAGCAAAGTGACTGGACTACCAACAACCTTAATAATTATTACATACTAGAGGACTTTCTTTAATTTCTTTCTCATCTATCCATTTTATTGTAAGTGGTAAGCAAAGGTGTAAGTCTTGAGAGAAATACATCTCACATGTCCATTATTCATTCATTAATGTATTTAATAAACATGTGTTAAATTCATACTGTACACAAGGCACTGTGTTAGCCACTGAGGATGCTGTGATGAAGAGAATGCATTCAGAACCTTATCTCATAGATCTTATGGCCCAGGAAATAATGCATGAATAAATTCATGCTTATACACTTTATAATTGTAATGAAGGAAAGTACCGAATGCTATGATATTGGCTCACTTTTTCACCTGTAAAAATGGGAATAATACTAGTACTTACCATTAGGGTTGTGGTAATATCTAAATGCATTATTATACATAAAGCATTTAGAACACTGCCTGACACCCAGTATTATTTAGTGTTTAATTATTATGATCATTAGTTTTATCATTATTTATCATTATCTTCATTATCATTAGTCTAGTTGTTATTATTGTTATAATTCTGGGGACTAAAGTAGATTAGAAGATAGGAAAGAACTCTATAAATAAATGACTTTAAACTGGAGTTCTGAACACTGAGGAGCTGGGGTAGATCGAGGGGTGGTGGTCCCTGAGAGAGGAACCAACACCTCAGAGGTTCCACAGCCAGAGACCTGGGCAGTCTGAACAATAGTAAGGGACACAGCCAAAGAGACTGAGAAATGCCAGGTTAAGCATAACATTTGTAAGTCATGATAGATGTGTAGATTTTACTGCAAATTCACTTGGGAGCCATTAAAAGATTTTGAGAAATGGATTGACATGATCTGACATGCATATTACTTATTTTATTTTATTTTTTGTTTGTTTATTTTTTCCTTTTGAGACAGAGTCTTGCTCTGTTGTCCAGGCTGGAGTGCAGTGGCATGATCTCAGCTCACCACAACCTCCACGTCCTGGGTTCAACCGATTCTCGTACCTCAGCCTCCCGAGTAGCTGGGACTACAGGCGTGTGCCGCCACGCCAGACTAATTTTTGTATTTTGAGTAGAGATGGGGTTTCACTTTGTTGGCCAGGCTGGTCTCCAACTCCTAACCTCGTGATCTGCATGCCTTGGCCTCCCAAAGTGCTGGGATTACAGGCATGAGCCCGGCCTGATATGCATTTTAAATACACAACTTCTCTTTGAGCCCCAAGTCTGGGTTACTGACATCTCCTACATGCTCCCAGTACCTGTGTTTTCTCTGTCATAATACTCAGCTCCTGCCACTTCCATGCACCTCCTGGTTAAGGAGACTGGCTCTGCAGCTAGATTGCCTGCACTTAGTTCTAGTTCAATACCTTTCTTTCTTTGTATGATTGTAGAGAAGTAATTCAACATCTCTGGGTCTTGATTTTCTTACATGTTTAGTGGGGATAATAATAGAACCTTCTGCATAGAATTGTTTTAAGAGCAAAATTAAGACAGTTAGAACAGTGGCTGGCACACATAAAGCACTAAATAAATATTAGTTGTTTTTAATATATTGTAACTGCCTATTTTCTTGACTGTTTATACACTAGACTGTATGCTTAGTTCCTGGCACAAGGCAAGTGCTCAAAAATATTTACTGAAAAAAGAATGAACAAGGAAAGAGAGGTAGTGCAATAAATTGTAACTAAAAGAAGATAAAGATTGCTGTCCTATTCATGGAAAAATGGGCTTTCTGGAAACTGGGGTATATTCTGATAAGGAGGAGCTTGCTTATGGGGCCAGAGAAACTGAATGACTTTGCAGCTGCCCAGCTGCTACAGCTTTGGGGAACTTGAAATAACATCCGTGGGACAAAAATTTGTTTCAGAATCTGTGATGCCAATCTGGACTGCCATCTGCACAAAAAGAAAACTGGGCTCATGAAAGAGCTTTTTCATTCTCTTGGGCTATGTGACTATCTCTCTGGAAAGCAAACGCAAGGCTAAACCTCCGGAGTTCTCCATTTGCTGCCTTTGGAAGGACAGTCTCACCAAAAGAGCCAGTCATCCTACTAAGAACATAACACTATGACTTCCTTTTCATCCCTGCATTGCTAATAGGGTCTCAAAGGAACAAGGGCTCAGTTCTGTGAAGTAAACACACACCTTTAGTGTAGTGAATAGACACTGGAAGAAGCTTTTCACGTATTTGTAAGCTGGGAAGTCTTTTAGGCATTGAGTAGCAACAGCTCCTTTATTGCTTCATGCAGCTGCACGGGGTACCTGCCCGGACAAACAATGAATCCTTCAGCTCTCTGAATGTTCCAGTTCTGTGCTGTGCTGTGTGTGTGTGTGTGTGTGTGTGTGTGTGTGTGTGTGGTGTGTGCATGCATACGTGCATGCGTGCTGGTTTGTTACTGTTACATCCCAGGGGAAAATAAGGGTTCTTTGCATGCATTTTGTCAACACAATGGGTCTCTGTTCTCGCTGACCTGGTTTTCCTTTATTCCTTCCCTCTCATCGCAAGTTTAGGCAGTCTGGCTTTCTTCATCCACAGAGCACTTCAAGGCCTTCCCCTGATTTACCCCTCTCTGCATGCTCTTCACACTTCCAAACCATTTTCCATATAGGCCTCTTAAATCTAATTTAAATACTTCCCTCTAGAAAGCTTCCTACGATGAGTACTGCCTAATTGCTCCCTCCTGTACATCTCCTATGTTGCTTTCTAAAAGCATCATAGCTCTTTATGTCATGGGCATAAGTTCTTCCTTCATTATCTGTCAGGTGTGTGTGTACTCCTTAAGCTAAAATTTTATATTATGGCATCTCACTGAGCCAAGGGGAAGGAGGAGTACTTGTGTGAATAAGACCTAGACTCTGATTGGGAATTTAAACCATCTGGAAACAAGAAATAAGATACATTACTTGTAGCCAGGAGTTCAAGACCAGCCTGGCCAACATAGTGAAATCCTGACTCTACTAAAAATACAAAAAATTAGCCAGGTGTGGTGGCTTGCTCATGTAATTCCAGCTACTTGGGAAGCTGAGGCAAGAGAATTGCTTGAACCCAGGAGGCGGAGATTGCAGTGAGCCAGGATTGCGCCACTGCACTCCAGAGCGAGACTCTGTCTCAAAAAAAAAAAAAAAAAAAAAAGAAAAAAAAAAAGAAAAAAGAAAAAAGTAAAATACGTGAAGATAAGGACTGTGTCAGTCATGGTCCTCTACAGAAACAGAATCAGCAGTAGGAAGATATTCACTTTAAGAATTTGGCTCACGCAATTATAGTGGTTGACAAGCTTGAAATCTATAGAGCAGACAGTAAATTCAGGCAGTAATTAATGCTGCAGTCTTGAGGCAGAATATGTTCTTTTCCAGGAAGCCTCAGTTTCTGCTCACAACTGACTGCACAAGGCCCACCAACATCATTGGGGGTAATCTCCTTTACTTTAAATCTATTGATTGTAGATGTTAACTACATCTACAAAATACCTTTCACAGACAACACCTAGATCAATATTGATTAAATAACTGGGTATGATAGAGTAGCCAAGTCGGCACATACAACTCATTATCAAGGACCCATCAACCAACAACCCCAAACACCTGTCTTTGGAATTAGGCTGGAATTATGCCCAGCTCTTCTGCAAATAAGATGTATAAAATACAGGACAATAAAAATTTTTGTATTATTTCTGATTGAGTCTTCACTTCAAAACAAACTAAAATAATCATTCATCCTAGCTCACAGAATTGTTTTGAAAGCCAAACGATCGTTCAAAAGACCGGAAGTGCAAAGTATTGCTACTTTGAACACCTTAACAGTGCGCAAGTAGTAGCGGTACACCTGTTAAATATTGGTGGCCACGCAAACACATCACCGTTCTCTCTACTGAGCAGGCATGAGAGAAGAGAAAATCTTGGGCTTTTGCTTTACGTGAATGCCAATCAATTTGTGCCTAGTATCTGGAATACACAACTGATTATCTTAAACTCAATGGAGAGAAATATCTTTAAAAGAAGTTAATTTGGACAAGAAATATCTCAGGGGAGGTAGGAGTGAGGTGGGAGCATTCTTTATGTATGTTTCCACAGAGTTGAGTATGAAACTTTATTCCCTATAAAAACAAATTAGAAATTTGAATGTCAGTCCAATTTGCCAGGTTATCCTTGAGACACCCTTCCTTCTCACTCCTGGATATTAAAACTTATCTCCATTTCCCTGTAAGTCTTGTATTCCTGTCACTAAGAATGTCTCCAGCCTCTTTGCAGAGCACATTGGCACAAGGCCCCCTTCTGAAGCCACAGTGCCAAAGTCTGATTGCACCTCCGTATTCCTGTGTTTCCAGTAAGTCTTTTAAAGGCATTTGACTCCGCCTCTGGTCCTGAATATTTTAGGCCTATTGAGTTTAGAATCTAGAGAAAATAGCAGATTAAATGTAGCTCAGGAACAAGAGGGTGTTATCCAGAGAAAGCTGAAAGTGACTGGCGCAGCAGATGTAAACATCGTCACCAGGACGTACATAGCTTTAACTCAGGTACCTGCACAGGCATCAGAGGCAGCATGGCACAGATAGTTCACAGGCCTGGGTGTCTATGCTTATGGACTGGCCTTCCAAGTGCAGTTTCCTCCTCACTCTTATTTATCTTCTAATAAAGAATTGCTCCCAGCAAATTACTAAACTAAACCTACTGTTGATACTTTTACTCGAGTCATAAAAACACATAACTCTACTTCCTGCTTCTGCAGAAGTGGAACATGCTTCTACAATTCCCTTTTCTAAATTTGTTGATGGGTTACTTATTGCCCCACTCCTTAAGTGTCTGTGGAGGGGATTCTGTCTAATCTTTAACAGGGAACAGTTTTGGGGAAATAGTCCCTTTTCTCCCTTCTGTGCTGCCAAAGCAGAGGGCAAAGACAAGTAACAGTGAGTGGGAATTACAGGAGAGGTTTTTGCCTCAGTGAGCCTTTTAACCCATTAGAGATCTGGAAGAAAATGGAGTGGGTTTCTGGGGGAAGTGACTTGTTCTGCATTCCCTTGCTGGAAGATCACTTGCCTGGACATATGTAGGAAGTGTAACATGGGTTTTCCTTATTCGGAGGAAGGGTGGATTCAATCACTTTTGAGATTTTTCTGGTGTTAGGAGCATATATGGTGGAACTGTGGTTTGGTAAGTCAGTTTCAGTTCTACACTGCCCCCAAAGTATTTTGCTTGTTTTCAAAGGCCTGTCCATAAAGCATTTGTTTCAAATACAAGGCATGGGGGAGGAGGTGTTATCATAATATCAAACCCCTGCTAAGTATCAGATTTTTTATTAGGTACTCTGCAAAGGAGATCTTTTTTTATCCTCAACAACCTTCTGTTAAGTCAATATTATTATCCCATTTTTTTAACCGATGAAACTATGCCTCAATGAATGTAACGAGTAGTATAAAGACACTCACTCAGCTTGTAATTGACAGACCTAGGATCTGAACCATAAAGACACTCAGCTAGTAAGTGGTAGAGTTAGGATGTGAACACTGACTTGTTTGGCTCAGAAGCCTGTATACTTGGCATGAGCTCTCTGTGCTGTCCGGTAAGTAAAGGTGCATGTGATGCCCACACAGGTACCTGTGTTGAAGGTACGTACACCCTTGAGATGATGTTTACATCTGTGGTTCCAATCACTCTCAGCTGTCTCTGAACAATAACCACTTGTTCTTCAGCAACATTTAATCTGTATTTTTCCTCCAGATTCTGTAACTAGAGAGAATTTAGGAGAAAATATATTTCAAGCTTTAGTTTTCCCTCATGGGAATGACTGAGTCAATAGGGAGGTGGCAGTGTCTTCCTCTCTTCTAGGAATAAGTCTCCTTCCCTGAAAGACTTTTGGGTTTTGAGTAGGCCATCCTGGCAGGGAAAGGAGGCAGGGGAGAATTTTTAGAACGTAGCAGAGCTGTGGGAGACATATCTCCAGTGCATTACTCACTGCTTAAAAGACACCCTCAGCCTCTGACATCACAAGGAGAGAGAATAAGATTTCAGATCTGTAGTGAAACTGAGGTGTGTCTTGCTTGAACACAAGGAGGCAGCCATCCAACTCTAGGCTGGCTCTGGAAAGTCCCATTTTGAATAATTTGCTTCTTATGATGCTTTGTTCAGCTTCCCTACCTTAAGTGAAACTGTGTGACTTAAATGAGAGAGCACTGAGCTGAAACTCAGGAAACCTAAATTTCAGTACTGGCACCAACCAGGTGTGTAACCAGAAGTAAATCCTTTAACCTTTCTAGACTCAGTCACCTTCAGTTTAAATTATTTCGAGTCTTTGAGTCTTAGAATCCAATCTTAATTCAGATTTCTAAAATGGCTCCTGGCCCAAAAATAGTGGTATGTGGGTGTTGACATGGATAATTCTTTGTCAGGGAGGAAACAGCCCCTCAGTAAGAATCTGGAATTCAAGCCTAGGTCTCTGGTCTAACTCCAAAACCTAGGCTTCTTTCACTTCTCCTGCCCTGACAAGAGGCCATACTATTGTTTCATAACAAAGTGTATCTGTATTACTTTTATAATTCCTGTTAGCCTTGTCATTGGCACAGTTCATTAGCAAACATGCATTGAGTGCTTATGAGTGCTGGGAAAACAAAAAGGAAGGGGACATGGTACCTGACCTAAACTTAAAAGCATTTTCATAAGGAGATTCTGGAGCCACGCTGCCTGGATTTAGATCCCAGTTCTACTACTTTTTAGACTGATTACTTCTTAAACTTTCTGCATACCTTAGTTGCTTCATCCTCATTTTCTTCATCTTTAAAATCTTCCTCTTAGAGTTGCTTTAAGGATTAAATTTGTTACTTCATGTAAAACATTTAAAATAGTGCCAATCATAGAGGAATGACAAAATACATAATTGCCGTTATTGTTACTATTATATATATGTATATATGTATATATGTATGTCAGTCCCCTTGTGTCAAGAGTCTTGGAAGGTTGCAACTGGGTCTTGTTCGCTGGCACTTAATAAATGTTTGTTGGGTCCAATTATTCAACTCATATTTACAACTTTTCTACTATGCACAAAGCCCTCTGATGGATGCTTGGTAGAATCCAGAATTTTTACAACTTACTTTTTAAAAAATCATCATGTCTTAGAGCTTACATAAGTATAATTTGGAAATTTCTTTCTCTTTCAATATTTTCCCCTCTTTCTTTTTCTGTGGCCCTTGTATAGAACGCATTAAGGAACTAAGAGGAAGATATCCCACACATATGCTTTCTAACTTAATCATATGAGCCATCCCGGAGGAGGTGGAGTTAACAACACACCAAAAAGAAGATTCTCCTCTTTCTTAAATGATAAATGTCTTTTAGAACTCTGATGTCAGACAAGAGAGTGCTGCTTGTCTGTGGCATGGGTTTTCTGTGTCAGAGAGAGAGAGAGAGAGATTCATTCACTCACCTCCTCATTCACTCATTCATTCACCCTAAAAGCACCTGGCGAGTACTCACCACAACATGAATCAGGCATTGTGCCTGGATAATGCTGGATAATGGAGATACAGGAATGAATAAGACATGGTTTCCTCTTTGGGAGAGTTTACAGTCATGGGGCAGACAAACACAAATTGATATATAATAGAGTGTAATAAGAATTTTTCAGAAGCATGAGTAAAGTGCTCTGGACGGACACAGGAAGGCAGGTGGTTGGGAGCAGGATCCTGGCCTAAGTATAAATAACATTCTGTACTGAGCTGTACTTAGGAAATTTGTAAATTGGGTTTTATTAAATTTTAAAAATTAGTATTTCCCATAGCTGGGTCATTCATTATACAGCTAAGTTTTCAGCCATTTCAGCTCAAGTTAGCATATTCTTTGAGCACCTATTATAACCAAGTAGATTAGGAGACTACATATTCATTCTGACCATGACTAAGACAGGGAAGGTATAGGATATATGATTTGAACTCTGCCTTAAAGAATAGATAATCTTTCGTAAGGCAAAGTGAGAAGTAGTTTTTAAGAGGGCAGACCATGCTCAAACAAATGGAGGCCAGCTAGGTACAGTGGTGCATGCCTGTAGTTCGATCTACTCAGGAGGCTGAGGCAGGAGGATTGCTTGAGCCCAGGAGTTTGAAACTGTAGTGCACAAGATCATGGCTGTGAATAACCACTTCACTCCCACTGGGCAACAAAGCAAGACCCCATCTCAAAAAAATAAAGTATGTAATGAAAAAGTATAGGTTTAATTGCTTAGTTATTAGAATGAAAGTCATCCTGGGGAATTAGTGAAGGAAGGATAGGGCGTAGGGATATGGCAGGACATTAGACAGGAAAGATGGCTGGGCAAAGAATAAAGGGTTTTGCTTACCTACCAAGATTTTATTTTATGTGCAGCAAGGAGCCACTGATATTTGTTCAGCAGGGAGATTCATTATCAAAGCAGTGCTTCTTGGGATGTTTAATGTGGTTTTGGCTACAGTGACAGGAAGCAGATTCAGGCTTGGAATCAGAAAACATAAGAGATATTGATGAATTGGGATTAGTTGTGTGATCCTGAGCAAGTTCATAATCATTGCTGAGCTTTAGCCTCTTCATCTATATAGTAAGCAAGATGAAATTACGACAAGAGCAACAATCACAACAACAATGTTTATTGATCATTACTCTCTGAATAGCATTGTGCTAGGCCATTTCCTTGTAATGTTTAAGCCTCAAAACACCTCTGTGAGTTCTTAAAAAGGTAAACATAAATTTATCCATATGACCCACCAATTTCACTCTTAGATATCTACACAAGACAATTGAAGACGTATCCACCAAGTCTTGAACACAAATGTTATTAGCAGCATTATTTATTTGTTTTTAATTTTTAATTTTTAAAAATATATTTAGGGGCTACAAGTGCAGGCTTCTTACGTGAATATATTTTATAGTGATGAAGTCTGGAGTTTTATTGCATCCGTCACCCAAATAGTGAAGATTGTACCCATTAGGAAATTTTCAACTCTCACACCCCCTTACCCTTCCACCTTTTGTAGTCTCCAACAGCCATTATTTCGCTCTATATGTCCATGTGTCCATTGTTTAACTCCCACTTATAAAGGAAAATGTGCAGTATTTGACTTTCTGTTTCTGAGTTAATTCACTGAGGCTAATGACCTCCAGTTCCACTTATGTTGCTGTGAAAGATATGATTTCATTATTTTTATGGCTGAGTAGTGTTCCATGGCATATATATCTTAGCTGATCTTGACTTGGGCAGCAGTTGCCCAGATGGATTAGAGGAGTGAGACGAACCAAGAAAAAGAGCTATACAATGCTGCAGGCGGGAAGTAACAAGAGCTTACCCAAAGCACTGTCAGGGGTAAAGAACTGAAGATGTTGACAGTGAAGCCAAGCTAGGGTAATGCTCCTATTGTACCATATTTTAACTTCTCTAAACAATCATTTAGGATGCTTGATTCTATGAACAAGAGAAGACAAAGAATAGAGGTCTTCCTTTCCTTCAGCAAACAGCTGACACACTTTCCCATCATAAACTTTGTAATTCAGGATGTAAAACCAGATCCAACAACCAAACCCAGCTAGAAGGTTAAATAAATAAGTGCTAAATAAATAAACATGATTTTTCTTTTCCTTGGCCCATGAGTCTCCATAGAAGATGCCATGTGCTTCTGGTAATTGAAGTCTACTAGTCAATTTTCCTTTCTTTGTAAAATTGGGGGAATGGCCTACTCAGGGTTATAAACTGAAACTTTGAGGAGTTGGAACTTTTTGTATGTTTTGTTTTGTATTTTCTCATCATGAGCCCTATCATTAACAATAATTATGAATCACAGGTGAGGGAGTGCACCTCACATTTCATCTTTTATTTTGAAATGCTGTTAAAACTCAAAAGGCAGAAACATAGCCTGTGGCCTTGGCAGATGCAGGACTAAGTGATTTCATGGGGTTTTTCCTGCATTACTTTCTATGAGTGATATTTTGTGGTGCAGATGTGCCTGCCACATTGTGAAACATTATTATTAATAAATCCACATTCCCCGAAACAAACAAGACAGCATGGCAAACAGTGGTGTTTGCTCTGTATACATTTGGGTTGGTTTTTCATCATTTCCTAAGACCAAGGCCC
This sequence comes from Macaca nemestrina, assembly GCF_043159975.1. NCBI lineage: Eukaryota > Metazoa > Chordata > Mammalia > Primates > Cercopithecidae > Macaca > Macaca nemestrina. The sequence continues at coordinate 167,338,968 of NC_092125.1, read as the reverse complement.
TGCTGCTTCCCATCACATGGTGAAAAATGTGAGAATTCACAGTTTGCCTATTTTGGCAACATAAACATGGGAAAACTTGTGGTCACAGAGTCAGGACTCTTCATTCTGGAGGGCTTGGTAGCAAGTGGATGGGGTCGTGCGGGAGCTTCCTTAGGGAGGACAATATTGAATCTGGAAGTGCACAGGACTTAGTCCATGTAATAAAGAGACTATTCTGAACACCCTTTAGTATTCAGTCTTTCAGTCACTGTCCCCAAAGAGCCAAGAAAAACTAATGTATGCCCCCCTTGGTAATTAAATGTTCAAGCTTTAAGAAACTTGAAGAAATCTTGAACGTAGCAACACTAACTGCCGGCTTTGTTAGCTGTTATAAGAATTCAGCCAGTCACAACTCATTCAAAATGCCCTTATTGGACACTGACTTTGTGCATAGCAGGGTTCTAAATTATAGTCCCAGTCCTCAGAGGGATTACAGTGAATGCAGGTGGGGATGATATTTAAATGTGACACATTTACATATTAACTGACAAAGTGAATGGTGGTGGTTTTCTTCTCAGTGAAGACTTTCAGAGCTGTCCTGCCCCAACAACTGGCGAGTGGAGCCTCCATCTTCGAATCCAAACAATTCGATCTCACTCTGTTAGAGATAATAGAAAGGTCATGAGTTTTTGGCATCAGAAACTCGTAAGTCTTAATCACACATTTCCTGTCTATTAGGTGGATTGTAAACTCCCTGAGGACAAAGTCTGTTTAAACACTGCGTATCTCAGAACCCAGCACAGTGCCCAACATTTAATAGGCACTCCACAAATATTTGATGTTGAACACATAAAATTAACTGTAATCCTAACAAAGTTAACCTCTGAGTCCAGCGTTCCTCTTGGTGAAACAGGAGGAATCACACCTGCTTCACAGGATCTGAGAGGTTGACTGGAATGGAGGGTGAGGAGGAAAACTCCAGACCTTCCTTGCCTGGGCCCAAATTCTGGTCTGGCAATCATTAGCTCTGTGATTTTGAGCAAATAAGTTGTCTTTGCCTCTGTTTCCCACGCCACCAAATGAGGATAATAATATCGCCTACGTTTCAGGCTGGGCACAGTGGCTCATGCATTTTGGGAGGCCGAGGTGGAAGGATTTCTTGAGGCCAGGAGTTTGAGAGCAGCCTGAGCAACATAGCAAGACCTTTTATCTACAAAACAAAAACTTTTAAAAAATAGCTGAGCATGGTGGTGTGTACCTGTAAGTCCTAGCTACTTGGTAGGCTGAGGAAGGAGGATGACTTGAGTCCAGGAGTTGGAGGCGGCAGTGAGCTATGATTGTGCCACTGCACTCCAGCCTGGGTGACAGAGTAAGACCCTGTCTCTAAAAAAACAAAGCAAAACAAAACAAAAAACTGTTTTAGGCCATTCTTGTGTTGCCATAAAGAAATACCAATGATTAGGTAATTAATAAAGAAAAGAGGTTTCATTGCCTCACAGTTCTGCATGGTGGCCTACAGGAAGCATAATAATGACATCTGCTTGGCTTCTGGGGAGACCTGAGGAAACTTACAATCACGGCAGAAGGTGAAGGGGAAGCAGGCATGACACACAGCCAGAGCAGGGGCGAGGTGACACACTTTTAAATAGCCAGATCTTAGGAGAAATCACTCACTACTGCAAACACAACACCAAGGGAACAGTGCTAAACCATTCATGAGAAAACACCCACATGATTCAGTCACTTTCAACCAGGCCCCACCTCAAACATTGAGGATTACATACCAACCTGAGAGTTAGGTGGAGGTGGGACATCCAAACCATATCACAAAACTACTTTTTCGGTTTGCTATGATGATTACATGAATACTTGTATAGTTCTTAGACTAGGGTCTGGTACATAGTATATTCTATGAAAATAGTTATAAAATGCCTCACATAGCCTGCTCCAAATGATGCTGAATAAATGTTAAAGAACATTATGCTTGACCCCCATCTCCTAAACTAGTGCCCGACTTACTATAAATGCACAGAATGGAATATAATTATTAATTGAGTGTTATTGATTTTCTGAAACTCAAGCTAGAAATATGGGCTTGTGGGCTAGAAATGTGGGGAACAGTTTCATCAAGGACAAGGAACAAAATTTGGACCTTAGTGGAATTAAATGGCAGTGATAAGGAGTTCACAGATAAGGCATATAATCTGCAAAAGCTGGAGGAAAGAAGGATCAAGTCACAATCACAAGATGCCCCACCATCAACAGGACTTGGTGCCAGTTTCTGGGAGAATAATTTGTCATGATCCAGCTTTTTAAGTGAGTTTGACCAAAGCTCTGCTTTAGTTCTGTGGTTTCAACTGCACAGATTAATACTTCGATGGCTGCTTGTTTATTCACTTATTTATTGAGGAAATATTTATGTAAATCCTACTATGTGCCAGACATTTTGCTAGGCGGTGGTGAATAAAATAGAAATGGAAGCCTGGGCAACATAGCAATACCTGTGTCTACAAAACAATAAAAATAAAAATAAAATAACATGCCTGTGGTCTCAGCCTCTCAGGAGGCTGAGGCAGGAGGATCCCTTGAGCCCAGTAGTTAGAGGTTACAATGAGCCATGATGGTGCCTCTGCATTCCAACCTGAGTGACAGAGCAAGACCTGTCTCAAGAAAGAAAAAAAGAAAAGAAATGGACTTCATCTCTTTTGGACCAGGAAGGAGAGACAGACTATAAACAGGAAAATAAATAGATTTTGATAAGAGCTTCAAAGGATATTAAAAGGATACGGTATTCCTCAGATGGAAAAATGGGAAAAGGTCTGTCCAAGGAGGTGATATTTCTATGGAACCCAGAAAGGTAAGAAGGAAAAAGGAGACTCTTCCAGGCTAGGAAACATAATATTCAAAGGTCTTGAGAATGGTATATTTGAGAAAGAAGGCCGGTGTGGCTGGAACAGAGTGAACTGGGAGTGAGTAGTGAAAAATGGGGTTGGTATCATATAGACAGGGCCAGGTCTCACAGGATCTTGTAGGTGATGGTAGACAATTTGGATTATATTAAAGCAAATTGGGCAGCCACTGAAAAAAATGGAGAAGAGAAAATGTTATATATATATATATTATTTTTTAAAAAATCTCACTCAGATTTCAATGTGTGTAATAAATTGGATTGGAAAGAGAGGATATGAGAGGAACATTGAAGAAGTCTGAGCAGGAGGTTATGTTTGCCTAATCAAGGATGGTAGCGGTAGGAAGTGAGGGCAGTGAACCGACGTGTAATATATTCTGTAGGTGAAATAGATACGATGATGCTGATGAATTAAATGGGGAGGGACTGAAAGTAGAAATAGTAAGGGAGAGGAAAGATTCAAGAATGAAATCCAGGCTTCTGGCTTGAACCACTGAGTGAGTATTAATGCCAATGACTAAGTTGAAAATGTTAAAAGAGGGAATGTTGAAAGGTGGATTGAGGAAAAAATCAGGAGTTTGGTTTCAGATGTCAATTTTCAGTGCTCTGATGTAGCCAAGAAGAGATGTCAACACAGCAGAGAAAAGATTAGGCTAGAGAGATAAGTTTTGAGAGTTGCACAGATCTAGAGGGGGGTGAAGGGCAGTGGGACCCAGAAAGCAGGTTGAGGTGTTGGCCTTTGGTAACAGCAGGGACACCTGGTGAATGAAGAAGAAGGGAGGATGTGGGTGTAACTGGAGGTGATAATCATCATCACCATAGCTAATATTTATTGAATTTACTGATAATGTACCAGGTAATGTTCTAAGTAAGTTTCATTTATTAACTCACTTAATCCTCATAGTAACCTTATGAGTAGATTTGTACATATACTGTTTCAAAACTGAGAGGGTTCTCATTCGATGGTCTACATTGTGGAAGGGGAGTCAAGCAGGACATTTGAAGAGAGAAGCTAGGACACAGTGGGGATAGAAAGTATTCAGTGGAACTTCCAGGCAGGACTGAGAGTTCCTTTGAGATTTTAAGTTATGAATGTAAAGTGAATCTAACCCAAAATACAAATGGATTTTCCACAGCATTCAGCAATCAGACTTCAGTGGCCTGACTTAATTGGTGCTTCATGTGGAATCAGGGATAGTTTCCAATGCCAGGAGTAGTAATCAAGTACACTATTATTCCCTACTAGTATCCTAGCACTTTATGTGCTTTCGTGAAGCTGCTTTGGAGACTTGGCCACAAGAAGCCTTCCACCCACCAGGCTACCCCTCAATCCCTGCTCAGAAGCAGAAACCATGGCTCCATGAAAGAATAATATCTAGAGTGAACTACAGCCACTCATCAGGAGGATGAAGAAATTGATGACTGAGTTTAAGCCTCATTTCTAGAAGAGATCCAAACTGGATGCCCTGTCTTGTTCTACCTCACTGCTTTCCAGGTTCCTCTCAGTGGCCAGGGTACCTCCTCTACCTAAGAAATTACCGTCAGCTCTCCCCACTGCCAAGAGCTCACACATGAAGAAGGGATGCAAAATCTTTACTTGACACAGAAAGCTTTAGGTTGACAACAAATAGCAATAGCTAACATTTACTGAGTACATCTCTTATATCAGGCTGTGGGCTAAGTGCTTTTTATATGCAGTATTTCCCTTAATCTTTAAAACAAACCAGTGAGATAGGAATCTTTGTGATCTCATACTACAGATAAGAAAAGTGAGCTCTAAGGAGGTTAAATATTTTTTCGCAGACCAAGAAGCTAACAAGTAGAGCAGCCAAGAGTAGAATCCAGGCAGTCTGACTCTAGAAACTGGGCTCTTTTAACAAGTACAATATAATGGCAAATCAACCAACATCTCTGCTGGATCAAGCTGTTGTGTATATCCATTTGTTATCACAGGTTGTCAGCTTTCTATAGATGTTACTTAAGAAACATATGGATTTTATTTCTAACTATATTTAGACTGGCTTCTACTCTCCCGTGTTCTCAAAATGAGGGACTAACTCTGGGGGAATTATGGAATTAATAGATTTTATTATTTCCCTCTTTTGAGAGCAAACAGCCTGTTACAGAGTCGTGTTTATGGTTTGTTGGTTTTTTGCAAGCCTGGTGACCTATGTTAAGAGAATTTCCCCTGAAGTCAAATGTGCTCACACATGTGACAGCATAAGCTGCACTCCATGGGCTCCAAGTACTGGCAATAATGACCTGACTTTTTTTCCCACCATGTAATTATGAATTAAGATTTGACTTTTAACACGAATTCCCAGATAATTGAGGTCAATATGAAAATTTTAGTTTCAATATCTGAGTATCTTAACTGTGTAGGTTATTTGTGGGTATACTGATAATAAGCTCTTTATGTTGACCTTCTTTTAGGTGGTTGTAGCCTGTGAGTGGGTTTTTTCATAAATGAGGGATATATGGATTCCCATGGAGCCATTCACACATTCTGCACATAATCAGAGCCAAATGGTACTCATTAGGATTGAACATGAGATGTTAATTTCCTTGAGGGCCTGGGGAATCTGCATTTTTAAATAAAACCCCAGGTGATTCTTGTATAAACCAAAGTTTAAGAAACATTAAATAGATGTGCTTTAATTGTTTGATTTATTTTGTCTTCTTTTCTTATTAAGGATAAAAAAAATTAAATGACCTTTAGCAGGCTTGACTATCACTACAGTAGTAATAAAAGCCAATAGCTGGTGAATGTTTATCTTTGCTGAATACTGTTTTATGTATCTATTTCATATGTAACACATTCTTAGGCAGAGATTATCATTAGCCCCATTTTGAAGATAAAAAACAATGAGATGGAGAGAGTCTAAGTAACCCAAGATCACATAGCTACTGAGTGGCAAAGCGAGGGTTTAGAATTATACTTTTGCCTTTGAAGGCCAACTAATTATCTGGAGACAGATAACGATGGATATAAATCACAGCTTTACTACTTACCAGCTTGAAAGATGAGTTTAATAATACTGACTTTGCGTGGTTATTGTAAAAATGACAGAATAATGCATATAAAGCACCAAATACATGCCTGTCAAGTAGTAGATACTCATTAAATGGTGGCTATTAAATGTTGTGAGCTGCAAAGTTGAACAGGTATTCCATGATTTTGATCACTGTAATCAGTGAACACACGTAATCCAAATACCTGCCTACATATAGTATACTGTTTTTAGTGTTTTAACTCTCCAAATTATTTCAATAATTATCTCTACCTCCTCCTTCCCACTATCTCTTTAGATGTGGTCTGTGCCTAAGACTCCCTAAGACACTAATTCAACATGATTTGAAAAGTAACATAAATACTTCTATTGTCTTTCTATCCTAGGGAAGTTTGAATGAATTTAAGATATTTTCCGGGCCGGGCGCGGTGGCTCACGCCTGTAATCCCAGCACTTTGGGAGGCCGAGGCGTGCGGATCACAAGGTCAGGAGATCGAGACCACGGTGAAACCCCGTCTCTACTAAAAAAAAAAATACAAAAAATTAGCCGGGCGCGGTTGTGGGCGCCTGTAGTCCCAGCTACTCCAGAGGCTGAGGCAGGAGAATGGCGTGAACCCAGGAGGCGGAGCTTGCAGTGAGCCGAGATCGCGCCACTGCACTCCAGCCTGGGCGACAGAGCAAGACTCCGTCTCAAAAAAAAAAAGATATTTTCCAATGACTTTAGGTATGAATGTTTGCAAAGGGCCAGAGCTCCCTGGAAGTAAGTTGAAAAACAAACCCAGCTGTAATAGCCTGGTGACCCAGCAGCCCAGACCTGCCATAATAACCCATTTGGGGATTGCATGGTAATTGGGTCCATGGCATTTGGCTTAGTGGTTCTGATTGTGACACATGATGATTCAAGTTTACTCATGGACACACTAGACCATCACAAAATGACCTTTTTTGAGGTCCTTGAGGTCAGGCGGGGAGGGAGGGAGGGAGAAGCACTGGGGCACTCTAAACAAAGCAGCTTTGTTTTTACACCGCTTGCTTGGACAAGTGTCTCCTCACGTGCAGCAGTCATTTGCTGTGGGGCTCTGGCAGAGTAACTAAAATGTGACAGAAATGAAGGGCAGATTCTGAAATCCCCTGGAAAATCACCCTCCCAAGCAAATATTTGCCATGGTATTGTAGCCCAATGACTTATTTTTTGTCATTCACTTTTCTTTGCTCATTCTTTTCCTTATGACCATTTAAAAGGTGGGTAAAATGAATATTTATTGAGCATCTACTATGTGCATTGCACGTACTGTACTGAGTTTATGGAAGATAGAGTCTGGGCTGAAATCATTTACCACCTCTAGAATTCATTCTCCATGTCTGCAAAATGGGGATTTGGGCTATGTCAGTGATTCTCAAGTTAGTGTATAGTTTATTAAAGCATATTCAAGAAGTGATTCCCAAGTTAGTTACATAGTTTATTAAAGCACATTCAACATTGCATTTTCTATTTAAAACACAGACACAAAATCTTCAGAAAAATCTTTAGAAACCAGGAAAGTAAACTTTAACAAAATCTCAGCCAATAGACATATAAAAAGTGTAGAATCTCAACCAAAGGGCCACCTGAATCTGCATAAAGGCCAGGTATGTGATTTTGTTGTTGTTGTTCTCAACCATATAAAACTGGTTGAGAAACTCCAGATCAGATAATCGCTAAGATTTATCTCAAGTTCAAAAAACTCTGTGGCCAGACATGGTGGCTCACGCCTGTAATCCCAGCACTTTGGGAGGCCGAGCTGGGCAAGTCACCTGAAGTCAGGAGTTCCTGACCAGCCTGGCCAACATGGTGAAACCTCGTCTCTACTAAAAATACAAAAATTAGCCAGTTGTGGTGGCAGGCACCTGTAATCCCAGCTGCTCAAGAGGCTGAGGCAGGAGAATTGCTTGAACCCAGGAGGCGGTGGTTGCAGTGAGCCAAGATCACACTACTGTACTCCACCCTGGGCAACACAGCAATACTCCGTCTCAATTAAAACCAACAAAAAACAAATCTGTGATTTTATTAGGGCTTCTCTCAACAAAGTTAGTGTTTTTATGGCTCAGAGAAGATATATGTAGCTTTAGAGAAGGATAAATCATTATGACTTAAGAGATAATCAGTCATTTCTGATATCAACTTATGATTGTTTATTCATGGACAAATGTATGTAGTGACTCACAAAACACAATTTTCTAATTGATTCTACTGATATTGCCCATCAAATATAATTAATTTAGGCCCAAAGTGAATTTTTTTGCTTTTCTAAAGTCAGTCTTCACTATCTTCGCAGCCCAAATCAGCCAAATAATTTAGGTAAAAAGTATTTATTTTACCACTTCTCTCAGGTTTCTCTCTGATGCCTGTGCTTTGCAAACAGGTCAGTAAAAAATATAAAAGAAATAAGCAATAAATCTTAAGTTTCTTTCTTGTCTATCTGTATTTTTTTGTTGTATATTAGGTATTTTTTCTCTTTTTATTAATTCAGAATGTTCCAGCAAAAGAGGAGAAAAAAACACACAGTAAAGGGAAAATCAAAAAGGAGAGACACTGTTAAGGGATTGACTACATTAAAAGAGAAAGTGGAGGAATGAAATCCAAAAAGAATTTTCAGGGAAAATCCCTCAGTTAAAAAAAAAAAAAAGACAAAGATATTGCATAGGGTGTGTTTCATGACTCATGCCTGGCTCTGTACCTGGGTGATTCATTTGGTGGAAAACATAGCTGGCTCAGAGAACCTTTCACAGGCCCCAGACTTTGTTGAAATCATTTGAAGCTTCATTTTGTGTGTATATTTTCCTCACTTCTTTAAAACTGAAATATTAATTGCTTATGAGAAACAGGCCCGGATCATCAGAGTTTATGTGTATGGCCACTTGAGATTTAGAAGTAGATCAGGGACTTTGAAGTACGGGAAGTGTTTAAGAACCTGGGACAGGTTTGTTCCTAGTGGCTTTTCTTTATCTCCCAACAGGAATAAATAGTAGGTCCAAGGGAATCCTGTTGGATAGAGTTCAAAGGGGACAGGCCCTTGGTAGGGGCAGACTAGATTAGTGGCTTTCAAACTTTTTTGATCATGACTCACAATAAAACATATATTTTATATTAAGACTCAGCCCCACATGTCTGTGTGTTTTGTGAAACAATACTTACCTTTACTATATATGTTTTACTTGATATTTTCTATTCTATTATATTTTATTCCATTCTTTTTTTTTCTTTTTAAACCGAGTCTTGCTCTGTCGCGAGTGCGGTAGTGCAATCTCGGCTCACTTCAACCTCCACCTCCCAGGTTCAAACAATTCTCCTGGCTCAGCTTCCCATGTAGCTACAACTGCAGGCGCACACCACCATGCCTGGCAAATTTTTGTATTTTCAGTAGAGACAGGGTTTCACCATGTTGGCCAAGTTGGTCTCAAACTCCTGACCTGAAGTGATCCTCCCACTTCAGCTTCCCAAAGTGCTGGGATTACAGGAGTGAGCCACTGTGCCTGGCCCCCATTCTTTTCTTTTGTTGTTTTAAATAAATGTTGGCAAAGACCTTAAAAAGATTTCACAGCTCAGTAGTAGATTTCTATGTATAACTTTCCAATTTCTGTCCTCTCTGCTGCACCCTCTAAACGCACACCTTGTTAAAATACAGCACGATATAGCCAATTTTCAGGAACATCTCTCTGGCACTCCATCCTTCACACTAAAATACTTGCAGTTTCTCAAACACCATACTGTCTTTCACTTCCTTCATGTGTCGCCCTCTCTGCTCAGTGCACTTGAGTACTTTCCCACTCCAATTCCTCTTTGTTCATGAGGCTAACGCCCGCTGGTTTAGACCCAATTCAGAGGTCAACGTCTCTTACTAGGGCTGTTTGTCTTCTGCACGCTCCTGAGCATCCTGGGTTTATCTTTATCTCAGCCTTATCATGCTGTGTTATGATGACCCATTTATATGTTTTTCTTTCCCACTAGACTTATTGGTGGCAAAAACTGTGTCTTATTTGATATCCGCAGGATCTGGCCTAATGCTTGGCACATACCTGACTAATAAATTCTGGATGAATGAGACCTACCTACTGGCAGGCACTTGGTAGGGAGCGGGCTGACTTCTTGGTAAACTGTAGCCTGTTTACCACAAACAAGAAAGCATACTTCTATGGAGAATGCTCAGCTTCTTTTAGTTGATGTGCTGACCCTCATTGCAATTCTTTTTCTGTTGCCAATAGGAGATAATGTAGCAAAGTAGCTAAGAAGTCAGACTGAGGAGCTGTATAGAACTGGATTTGACTTCTGGCTCATCAGTTACTAGCTTTGTGACCTTAGGCATGTTACTTAATTCTTTTAAATCTCGGGTTCCTCATTTGCAAAATAGGAATAACAACCTTCTATGGCTGTGGTTAGGATTGTGTGAATGCTATTAAATAATGGCATATAAGCTCCATGAGGTTAGGATGTTTGTCACTTCAGTTCATTGTCATGAACTCAGAAGAGAGGTTGGCACATATTTGTTGAATCAATGAGTATCTTGTACATAATAGACCATCAGTAATTCATAGCAGCTCTTATTCATGTGAATTTTTCACCAACTCTTACATGAAATTTTTTGGAGTGTGTATGATGTGCATAATAATTCCATATCCCTTCTTTAATGAGAAGTTAAGGACCCACCTGTGAGGTGACCCTTCCAGAGCCTGACATTCAGTGACACAAGATGCATGTAGAAACAGTTGCCTTTCAAAAGAAGTTGTTTTCAGGCTAGAATTAAGTTTAATCATTCCAAGCTGTTTGATTCTGTGGAAGTTCTACAGTTCTGTTTTTGAGTCGTTGTCCATCGGCATTTGACTCTTTCTTCTTGTCTCATATCATACATCTCTTAGCCATATCACCATTTGCTGAATATTAGACTCACATAGATTCAGATTCAGAGTCTCAGGGGAAAATGATTGCATTTCTCAGTGTTCTTGGAGCTGTTTCACTTGCTTCCTCGACAAATATTTTGTGTAAGATCCATAAGGATAGAAAATCCGTTATTACATAAGACCCTTTACTGTTTCCCATTTCATGAATAGATGTTTGTATTTCAGGTTTTCACTTGGGTCTTTCCCATGCTCAGTACTTTTATAAGTAACTTATTGTGCTACAACCAAGGTATTGTTTTGGGTTTTTGTGAATTTTGTCAGCATACAGATATCCCTACATACTATATTTCTACAAAAACCCCACAAACTTTAAAAAGTAATTCCCAAACTCTTAAACAAGCCAGGCCAAATGAAAGGATGACATTGCTTTATTTCTATAGCTTACTGAAACAGTAAAAATGAAAAGAGATCCTCAAGAAAGTGGTTTTACCTTGCTTTTATTTTCTCATGCATTTATCCAAAAAGTCCTTTTATTATATTATTCATTACATATTATTCATTGAAGCCCACTCCTGAGAGAATTAACCTGCTTCTGTGATAATAATATTACTCCATTCATAAGGGCTCTGCCCCTCACAGGTGCTACCTGTCAACACTATTGATTGGAGATTAAGTTTCTAACACATGTACTTTGGGGAACACATTGAAAGCACCAGAGGTCCTGGTCTAATGATTAGGGGTAATCATTAGCATGGTATCATTCATTATGGTGTAGGTAGTAAAGTTAAATGATTCAGCTTATTAGTCCATTATTCATTCATTAGTCCATATGTTTGCTTACCTTACATTTGACTAGGTTGGTGAACAAGGTTGTCCTATTACTTACCCTATTGTATGTAAAAATCTGCCCAAAGCCATTTTAATCATTGGTATGAATGTAGGTACCATTTCAGCGTGCACTCCTCATAAACTCTTCAGATACATACTAAGAGGATATAAAAGAGAGTGGTAAATCCTATAGCACTGTGCTAATTTAATAACTTACAAAGTTCATCAACAGAACAATATACTTTTGTTCTCAAGTTGAAGATTACTCCAAAGTCACTATAGTCATATTATGCTGGCTGGGGCTTTTCACTGAAATTTTGAAAATAGGAGGAAGAGGAGCATATCCAGTGGGGAAAGAGAAAACATTTTGGTAAGTGGAATTGGGAGAAAAGCAAGCTTGCCTGACTACCTAATAGGCCTTACTTAGTTGGTTCAGTGGTGGGGACCAAGTAGACCACAGAAGGGCCAAGCTGTCTGGAAAAGAGAAGGGTTGTCATTTCTGGAACCCCTACTATGTGCTAGATACTTCACAGGTCTTTTACATCTTTAAGTTGAACCTATGGGGAAAATTATTGCATTCATTTTAAAGATAAGTAAACTGCTGTCCATTTAAAAAAAGTAAGTACAGTTACTTTGCAAGGTCACACAACTTTTATGGGGTAGGGCCTGGACTTGAGTCCAAGACTTCAAAGCTTGTGTTCTTTCTACCAGCCACCTACTCTCAGAATGCTCCTGTTAAACCCATTTTGTGGCAAGTCAGGTATGTGTTGCACTTGACATCTTTTTTAGATTTCCACTTGTACAACCATTCCCCCCAAAATTGTGGAGAGGTTCCACGCAATGGAACTTGAGACTTCATCTATTCAGCCTTCTACCCTGAAAGGTTCCTCTGAGCTCATCACTGTAACCTGAAATGTCTTTCACATGGATCTGAAAACATTTAGTGAAGTAGAAAGTATTGTGTTCATAATAGTCATTCCATGGTACTGTTTTTTTCCTTTTTGAAAAAAGGAAAAAGTTTAGTTGACACAAAATAATTGTATATATTTGTGGGATACAGAGTGATATTTTTATGTATGTATACACTGCATAATGATCAAATCAGAATAATTAGCATATTCATCACCTTAAACATTTATCATTTATTTGTGTTGGGAACATTCAAAATCCTCTCTTCTAGCTTTGAAAATATACAATAAATTGTTATTAACTATATTTACCCTATAGTGCAATAGAAAACTAGAACTTATTCTTCCTGTCTGGCTCTAATTTTGTGTTCCTTACCAGAACTTTCTGTCTTCCTCTTCCCACTAATCTTCCTAGCCTATAATAACCATACTTCTACTCTCTACTATGAGCTTAATGTCTTTTAGCCCCCAGATATTAGTGAAACTTGCAGTGTTTGTCTTTCTGTACCTGACTTATTTTATTTAATGTCCTCCAAGCTCATCCATGTTGCTGTGAATGACAGAATTTCATTCTTTTTCATGAGTGAATAGCATTCCATTATTATATGCCACATTTCCTTTATCCATTCATTTATTGATGGACATTTAGGCTAATTCCATATCTTGGCTATTCTCAATAGTGCTGCAATAAATGTGGGGTATAGATATCTCTCCAATACATTGATTTATTTTCCCTTGGATAAATACCCAGTAGTGGGATCACTGTAATATGGCAATTCTATTTAAGCTTTGTTGCAAAACCTCCATACCATTTTCCATAATAGCTATACTAACTTACTTTCCCACCAACAGTTTATAAGAGTTCCCTTTCCTCCACATCCTTGCTGGCATTTGTTATTTTTTGTCTTTCTGATAAAGGACAAAAGCTTTTAGCTTTTCCTCAGTCATTGTGATGTTAGCTGTGTGTTTGCCTGTTTTGTGTTGAGATTTGTTCCTTCTATGCCTAACGTATTGAGAGTTTTTATCATGAAGGGATATTGAATTTTATCAAATGCTTTTTTCTGCCTTTATTGATTTGTAAAACTTTTTAGTAACAATAAATTCGATTATAGAATATAAATATTATAAGGAAAAATATATGTTATATATGAATTAATAATGGCATGAACAGTAAAATCAAACAAAATGCATTTTGGAAAAATTGGCACTATTGCACAAACACAGACATCTAGGGGAATGTCTTTCTCTCTAGTGTTCTTGTTTTTACCTTCTTCAGCCATGTGAAAAGACTTTCAAAGGTTCTGTTTTATTCTCAGAGTTGACAGACTCACCCTGCAACAGAGTGGGCGTCAAAAGCCAATGGCTGCCTTGAGTAAATTAATTTTCTGTTGATTTTAGTTCCCCTTTGAGACTTCCTGAGATACTGATCATAGAAATGAATATTAGCGATTTAATTCTGGCACCTCGTCAGGACTAAGACTGCATTCCTGGATGCAGCCTGTAACATCACTGCTGGCTGAACTCACTTCTCCTTGCCCACCAAGGGACCTGAAAACCACATTAAGGTGGAGAGGAGAGTGTGGCACCTCCTTGCTCAGAGATCAGCCAGTTCACTGTATTTTATTGACTGTGTACTGTTGATTTATCCAGCCTTCTCATTTCACATGTGAGGGAGAGCAATTTGGAGTGACTTCTCTGCACTTACATAGCTGATGATAGAGGGTGGACCAGAATCCACATCTCCAACTACCAGTCCAGAATTCTTTCCATTCCCCAGTCACTCACTTACTCATACATTCATCTAACATTTATTGGATGCCTACAGTGTGTGTATAGCTGTGACTACAAAAATGAATTGGACACAGACCCTGAACTCAAGGTCTTTACCCTGGCTTATGTTTTTGATTTCCCAGAGGTCTGAGGTCCATTAGGAAGGTGACTGTCTGCCAGGGCAGTCTCTCCATGCCGGCTGGATTAGGCAATCACTGCTGGCTGTATACAGTCCCATTTTCAGTGTCCAGATGCATTATTCATAGATGGCTTATTCTCTGGTTTTCTGACTTTCTTACTGGGTTTTCTCACCCAAACAGCATTACTGATAAATAATATTTAAGTGGCTGAGCTCTGAAGATTAAGCTATTAATATCACAAACAGGCTCCATAGTCTCTCTAGTAAAGAGAGAAAAAGAGTCAGTATGTATGTGTGTGTGTGTTTACACATATGCACATGCAGTGTGGCTCTCTGAGACACTTACAAGAAAAGTTCCTGTGTGCTCATGAATGGCCCGTAGTACAGTTACGAGTATGTTCTAGGCCTCACATGGCTCTAATGCTCACCAGATTACCAATATTAGAGAAGCAGATTTTTTTCAATAGGTAATTTTTAATAATTTAAGGACTCTTATTTCTCATTATTTTAGAAATCCAACTTGGGGCGTCTCATTTGATTAGCAACTATTTTCCAAGGGACTCCTGTATTCTCAGCCCTGTACGAGGTTTGGGCCTTGGAGGCTGAGTCAGAGATCATGATACTCAAACCATTTTCACTTTCATTTGTTGTTGTTTTCATTGTTGCTCCATTTAATCCTGAGGTAAAAAAGGACTAGTAATATTATCTCTATGTCACACAGGAGGAAGCAGAGGCACAGGGAGGCTTAATGACTTGCCAGGACCCTCAATGCTATAAGCAGGAAAGCAGGGGCGAGACCACCAGGCTTCTTACTACGAGGACAATGCTTTTTTTTTCCTAACTATGCCAGATTGCCAATCCGTGTTTTTTAATTCAGGAAGGATTAGAGAAAAAATATTGCAAGCATATAAATGTAACCTCATGATAGAATAGGAACAATTAAATAAAAATACTAAAGTTCATTTTAAATACTACCTAAATTAGGTCATTAATTCACCCTATAGCTTTTTCTACCAGCAGGCATAATTGAGTTGCTTTCCCAAATGCCAGGTTATTCTACCCATGTGAGTTATAAAGACCTTTTTCTTGAAGGGATTACTGCTGAGCTTCTCCTAATTCATGACTTTGTGATGGGAGAGATACAAGTAACATGTTCGCTGGGCTTTTGTAACTCTAGAGAAAGCTCTTCCTAAATCTTGGAGCTTACTGCTCAGCCAACTTATTGACTTTGTCTAGGAGGTGGTCATTAGCCTCTCAAACCACAGAGGTTTGGACTGTTCAACTACAGTAAGCCTAGAAGCAAAGAGAGATTAGAACACAGCATCGCTGGGTGAAAATGGGGAAAGCTACACTGCTTCTAAATTGCAGTGCTCTGTCCTATACTCATTTCTAGAGGAATCAAGAAGAACTTGAAGCAGATGTGACCCACTGGCCTTGCAGACAGGAGGCAATGGAAAAGCACATCCACAAACCAGCCTCTCTGAGCATCAGCTCCCTAGCTGGGTGACATTCCTAAGACTCTTCCCTGTACCAGTTTCCACATTTATAAAAAAGAACCACAGATGTGTCCTTGATAGTCATCCTACTGTCATCTGTTACCAACACATACGCTGTGGTGTTATGTGGCTTGGGAAAATCTACAAACTGGTCTTTTGGCTTTGATCACCTGATTGATTTACTGTCAGCAGATGACATTAAAATTAGCTTTCATTTGTTGAGCAAATCTAGATGGGCAATTGAGGATGGAAACAGGGAGTGGCCTGGGTGGTGACTGGAATTAGAATAGTAATCTCTTGTGTTTTAGAGGTTACAAAACACTTTCCCACCTGTAGTCTCATTGAATTACCATAAAGTCCTGCAAGGGCCAATATTCTTAACCTCATCTGACAAATGAGAAGTTGATGTTCCGAAAGGTAAAGTGACTGGTCAGCGTTCACCAAAAGATTTGGTGGCAGTACGAAAAGCAAAATAAAAGCAAAAGTTATTGCTTTCTTGTGCAACACATCAGAGAGTGATTAGAATCTACTATAAGGCTTTTTGGCTATGCTGAGATGATCAACAGTTGATTATAAAACACTGTCAACATACACGCTGGTGCTCTTCTCTTTCTGGGCTTTCATACCTGCTCTTCTTGAGGTTTCCCTCCCCAATCTGTGTGTAACTCCTTCAGTTTATCACTTGGAAACCACTTCCTCTAAGAAGACCCAAGACCTTGCTAGATGCCCATCCTATGGATTTCCATGGCATCCAAAGATTACCCACATTCTGTTCATACCACTCTAATTCAATTGCCTGTGTTGGAATATAGCTCCATTTAGGCACTAAGAATACTTATTCACAAGTCATTCAGGAGTGCTTATTTTTTCACCATTGTAACCACAACACCTTGAACAGTAGACCCTGGATAAACATTTCTTGAGAAAATGTTGCATGATCTGCTGTAGCCAAGAGGAAGTTTTACTTCCACATTGCCCTCAGGGCTGGGAGGGAATTGGAATCTCTTCCTCCTACCCTCCAGCTTTATTAAGGTATAATGGACAAATAAAAATTATATATGTTTATGGTGTATAGCGTGGTGTTTCTATACACATACACACACATACACACAGTGAAATGATTAAATCATGCTTATTAATATAATCTGTCACTTCATAGACTTTTTATTTGTGGTAAGAAGATTTAAGATCTACTCTCTCAGCAATTTTCAAGCATACAATACCTTATTATCAGCTATAGTCACCATGCTGTACAGTAGATCTCCATAACTTATTCTTCCTAATAGAAACTTTGTACCCTTTAACCTTTAAAATCATCCAAGACAGTACCATTTCCAGAAGGAGGCTCTCAGGAATCCAAAGAAACCAAACTCTAGTTATTTGCCTAAAATGTTAGATCATTCCCAGAAGTAAGCCTTAGAGTTGAGAGAGTACTAGAAGTGTGACAAGGATGGAGGTTAGCGTTTGTGTATCCTTATGGGAAAAGAGATAAGAGCAGATATTTTTGGAGTTACTGGGAAACTTAACCATGACACTTGGCCTGCTTATGTGTCTGGTATTATTGCTGGGAACCAAACTTCATACCAAACCTGTAGCTATCAGATATCAGTTTTGGGAAGAGACTTGAACTTGCTTATGTTGTTATTTATAACAATAGTTTTCTATTTTGTGTCAGGTTAGAAGACACCATCACACCACTGAAATATGTTATCAGAACCACAGGCAGGTAGAGTATAGTAAATATGGTCAATGATGAGCAAGACCTAGGACTCACGACTCAGGAAGATATGGAACCCAGCATTTAACCTAGTACCTACCCGTGCAAAATCCTTTCAAGTATTTAGGAGTTAATGAGTATATTAATATCATCATCCTACAAAATGAATTTGTCCAATCTTGTCAGTGAGGTCATTTCTGCAATGACAAAATTTTAAAGGACTTGCAGAGTTTGACAAGAGATAGACATTACAGGCATTGTGCTGAATTTTCAGCAAAAGCAGTCATAGGCAATATAAAACAAAAGAGCATGACTGGGTTCCAGTAAAACTTTATTTACAAAACTAAGAAGTGGACTGCCATGTTTGCTACATCACAGTTTCCTGACACTGGTAAAAATACACCTATCAATTCCCATTTTTACTCTTTCATTTCCTTCTGGAAATCTTTCCTATGTTCTCCATCCTCCATAAGCTAAAGCCTAAACTCCTTAACTCTGCTCTGATCTGAACAGTACTTCCACACTCCCTCATACTTAGTGGTCCTTTTCCTCTCTTTGTGCTCGTCACATTTTTCCATGCAGATAACACCACTCTTAATGCTTTCTACTTAGTCCAATTCTACTCATCTTTTAAGATAGATCTCTTCAAATGAGGTAGAGGGGTCGTATCAGAATAATCTGGGAAACCTTTTGACAATAAACACAGTGCTCCTCTCCAACACTAAATTCTCATAGACACAGCAAGGAGAATGGGGAGAGCAGGGACATACGGGTTTGGAAAATGTGCCTCACCTTATTCAAGCAATTCCTACCTTCTTTTAAAACTACTGCTATAGGACGTTACTAAAATCCACTTCCTCCAAGAAGCTCTCCCTGATCACATAAACCCATACTCAGCTTTTCTTTCTGTGGACCTCCTCGGTCCTCAGGGCTCACAAAATTCATTTTAGCACCTGGAGTATTATTTGGCTAGTTAAGCTTTTCCTGTGCCAGGCACTGTTATAGGTGCTAGTGTACAGCAGTAAACATGACAGTGAATGCCCTTCTCTCAGAAGATGACACTCTAATGACTTGAAGAGACAGGCAAGTGCAGTGCATGTGTACAAGAGAGTGAAAAGATAATTTCAGACAATGAAAACAAGATAATGGGATAAGGAGTGACTGGAAAGCAAGGAGTAAGGGATGGTTGGAGGGATAAAGAAGTGCTGCTTTAGCTAAAGAAGTCAGGAAAAGCTTCAGGAATCTATAATTGAGCTTAAAATCTGAATGCAAAAACCTAGAGGAAAAGAACTGCAGGTAGAGGGAACAGCACAGTTTTATCTTTCCCTTCTCTGAAAATGCTATTGAACATAGAATGTTGGAGAAGCAAGACTCATAGAGATAGTTAAAAACAGTCTTCTTATTTAAGGTTGCTAGATACAGTATGGGATGCCTAATTAAATTTGAATTTCGGATAAACAACAGGTAATTTTTTTAGTAGAAAGACTAATTGTAGCATAATAACTGAAAAGAGTATTATCTGAAATTTAAATTTAACTGGGTGTCCTGTTTGTTTGTTTGTTTGTTTTGGGCTGAACCTGACAAGTCTACATTTTATTCATAGGAAAAAGGTGAACCAGGGTGATTTGTGTCTAATATCCTCCAGGTCCTTTAAAGCTGTACTGAAACAAAATCGGAATCTAAGCAGAAGCAATTTAATTTGGTGTTGCTATGTCAGATGATCTTATGCTGTTTTCTGATTGTCTCATTGGATAATAATTTGTCTCCCTGGTAACTCCTTAACAACAGATTCCCTATGACTTTAAAAAAATCATATACTAAGTTCAATATTAAGTAATTAATTTATTCTGTGATGCTTCTTCTACCACAAGCCTGTAATAATAGTACTTTCCTGAATGAAAGGTGACAGGCCTCTATCCTCAAGTATAATAGGAGAAATTAGCAGACATAACTCATTTAAAATCATCTTGGATCATGACAAAGGGCCACAGCAGAGGTACCCAATGGACTGGGTTTCTGAGTAGGGAGATCCAACATGGAAATCAAGGAAGTCTGATGTAGGCCTTGATCAATGGCAAGAATTTCAATAAGGGATTATAGAAGACATCATCCAGGAAAAACAAATCAAAGACAATGCGCTGAAAATAACAGAACTTGTCTTGGTAACAAGTCCATCTCTGTGGTTGAAACAGAGAATAGCTAAAGGATAAGAGCATGAGATGTTAGACCTTGGTTGTCACAAACCCTGTACAACAAATTAAGGGATTTTGTTCTTTGTCTTTATTTTATACCTTTGAAAACTTGTGGACGTCTAAATATTTTTGAGCTGGCACTTGTAAAAAGAGTCACAAATGAAGGAAAACAATCTGATATGGTGTAAAACATGGAGACCAGTAAGAGAGTGACTGCAGAAGTCCTAGTTATTCAAATGAAGATTTGATTCTACTTTATAATAAGACAAAAGGAAAGAGGGCACTGAATGCAATAGATATTTCTGAGATAGAAATCCCAGAGCCTGCCAACTAGTGGGTTGTAGAACTTGAGAGAAATGGAGGAATTGAAGATAAAGCTGAGATTTTATATTTATATGACTGGGAGAAAGACAGTGCCATTCACAAAAATATGGAAAACCTAGGGAAATCAGTAGATTGTAGGTGGACAAGACTTACTCATTTTTAAATATTGCATTATAGAATGTATAGCTATAAAGAGCATCATGATAATGCCCAATTCCTTTGTTTCATGTAGAAGAAAATCCAGTGGGAGTAAGTAACTTGCCTGTGATCACTCAGTAAGTTAGTGAAATAGCCAGTTCTGGAAATCTGATGCCCTATTTTCCCTGAACGGTGTATCATCCGTAAGATGGGCTGTCTTATGATGAGTTTATAGAAGTAGAATAATTATGTGGTGCTGTGCAGTGATCAGTTGGAAATACAGATGTGACACTTTGGTAAAAGATCAGGGACAATGATTTGGGAGGCATCTAAATGAAAATAACATTTGAAGGTACGAAAACAAATGGGGTAGCCTAAAGAGATGTAGTTCATATAAGTCAAATGTGACAGATGTCAATGGGGACTAAGAAGAAGTCTCCACTGAATTTCACATTTAGAAGGCCATTGGGATGAGAGAGAGAGAAAGAGAGAGAGAGAGAGTGCAGAGTGAGGGGCTGGTGCAGAAGTGGAAACAAAATTTAAAATTATTTTTCTGGAAGATGGAAGTAAAAGGAGAAAGATATAATATCGTTGAAGCAGGGCCTAAAGAAAAGCTCTCAGGTTGTTGTTGGATAGGAGAAAAATAAATGCACATGTAGGTAGAAGCAATGAGAGCCATGGAAAGCAAGTAAAGATGTAAATCAATGAGGGTAGAACTGAAATTGGTGAAGTCCTGCAAGGCACTAGAGGAGACAGAGGAGCAGGAACCAGGAGGACACTGAAGCAGATCATTAAAAGTGGAGATAGAGAAGCCTCCACAGCACAAAGTGGTGAAGTGGATGGAATTCAAATTGACCTTTACCTCCTCAGTGAGGTAGAAAGTTGGGTTCTTGGTTAAAAGTGAGAAGATTGAAATGGGAATGGGAATTTGTGAATAGTGGAAATGGCTTGACATAATGACCGTGGAGAATCAGTAAAGAGATGTAAACTCAGATTTAGGGCCTTGCTGAGGGTAGAGTAGTGCATTTGTGGTAGCCCTAATCAATCTAGTTTCCATGCTGTTCAGCTATGGAAGTAGAAGAGAAAATATGAACAATGGGAGTTTTCCAGGAATTCTCAGGTGGTGGTGAGTACCGTTTTGTTGATGTTGTTGTTATTGTTGTTGTGTTTAAATTACTGTTGATGAAATTAATGTTAGGTAAAGAGTCAAGCAGACTGGGCAAATGTCTGCTTGATATTTGCTGAATGAAGGCGTTAAGTCGCGGGCCAAGGTCAGGTTTCCAAGGGTGCTTTTATGCTAGGCTTTATCTGCTTGTTGCACACATTATTTTTTTATCCTTGTGATAATAGGAAAAATTAGATAAATGATAAACTTATGAGGTACCCATTACTACCCCAAATTTACAGATAGAGGTCCTCAAACTAAGATTGAGTGAACTGTGTACAAAAAGACCCACAACCGTAAATGGCAGAACTTTTTCAAACCCTCCCTTGCCTTTGCCTCCAGTAACCAGGAAGGAAATGCAAAATTGGGCAGATAAGGTAGCTGAGGTCAGATGAGGAATTTCAGAAATAGAGATGGAACACTTCCTAGTGATAAGCTCCAAAGTGAAGCAGTGGTGACAGAGGAAGGATAAAAATGCTGCTTATAGATGTCAAGGCGCAAGGAATTAGAGAGTTCATGGATTTTTTTCCAGAAACTTATTATTGAAGTATCATATGCAGAGAGAAAAGTGCACAAACCACAAGTGTAGAAATCGGTGATTTTTAAGAAAATGAACACACCTATGTAACCACTACCCAGACCAAAAAAAAAAAAAACAAATAATTACCAATTCAATAGAAGGCCCCTAGAAGTCCCTCTGAGTCTCTAAACCCTGAAGGTAACTAGCATCTTGACATCCTGGCTTAATATCAAAGATTAGTGTTTGTCTCTTTGGAGCTTTGTATTAATGGTATCATACTATTTAATGTACTTTTTAACATCTGGGCATTTTTTGCTCCACATGGGTACTTATGAGATTCATTCCTGTTGTTTCATGCTACAGTTGTTGCAGTAGATTTAACCACTAATATAACCATGCAAATAGTTACCACCTTTTCTAATGAGAAGAGTCCCATTATGTGAGGCCCATAAACAAAAGATTATGTACATTTTTATGCATTTTTATTAGATAGAAAGTGTAGGCAACTTGACAGATACATTTCTAACATATACAGAGCTATGCTAACATTGCATTTAGATATAGTTATTAGAAAATTATAAGAAAGTTCTGTATGTTCTACTCTATAGTACTGCAAAGAGCCTTGTAATTAGAAAAAAGAAGGTTCACCATTTAGTCCAATGTACATACACTTTGTCGATTCAGGAAAGAGGCTAGGATTCAATGAATGCACTGACAATTTTGAAACAAACAAAAAATGCTGTGTCATTATGAGTGTTTGGAATTTCAGGATTCACCAAACTATTCTTAGTTGTTTGGAAATGATGTGCACTTAGTCCTGGAAGATTTAAGGAAACACCACCAGCCTTTCAGTAGTGTGTTTCTGGGAAGGCTCTATGTTAACCATTCTGCAGTACAAATATAAATAACTACATACACTTTAAGACACAAGACATAATGGTCTAAAAAATGATGTTCCAGAGCAGCTGGAAATGCAGACAAGTACATGCTTAATGTTGCGAATGGGTTTATAAAATCTCCAAGTTGCTCAACCTCCCTTGAGACACAGTTTCTTCTTCTATAAAATAGAGATAATGCTCCCTCTAGCTCGGTGGGCTTCTATGCGAATCAGATGATGTGGTATATAAGACAGCACTTGCCAAATTGTAAGACAAGAATATGGTATGATTCTTTCTTGCTGTAAATCTTTTTCAGTTGCTCATTGCAGGTCAATGTGAAGGGGGAATACCCAGATTCATAGCACCACAGATTGCAGCAAAGTTTAGCCAGGTGATGAATAAGTTTGCCTTTGGAATCAGACAGTCTGGGATGGGAGTACAGACTGTGCCTGCCACTCACTAGCGGCTGTGTACTGGATGCAAGTTATTAATCTCCTAGGGCCATAGATTTCATTTCTAGAATGGAGATCATAGCACTTGTTAGACTTACCTAGAGGAATAGGTAATTGTAAGAAATGCACCCCTCATGGCACCTTATGCTCAGAATTATACCAATAAATAGTGTCGGTTACCATAATTCTATTATGATAATCGCAGTAATAATAGTATGATGGCTTCAAGCAGCCACTTAGTGCTGTTGAGGTACAAGGTAAACATTGACCTCCTGGGGTAGTACCTGCCGGGCTCTCCCACTGTTTTGTTACTTCATTATTTAAGGGAATTTTTCCAGGCTGATGATAGCAGGCTTGGAACCTTGGTAGCTTACATCCTGTGGCCTCTGGGCACCTACAAAATTCAGGTGCCAAGGGAGCCTCATGTGGGAGGGCCTCTGATAGAGGAACTACTCTCCTCCTCTCTGCTCCCAGATTCTCAAGTAAGCCCTGTGCCTTTCTGTAATTTCTTGATGAATTTTAGAATAATGGAACATTGGAGCAGAAAGAGACCTCTAGACATCATCTGGTGCAACACCCACATTTCACAGCTGAAGAACTAGGGCTCATAGAGGCTAAGGGGCTTTCTTTTAGAGTGAGCTGGTGGTAAAGCTGGGGCTGGAACTAAAATCTCCCAATACCCCGTTCAGAACACTTTCTTCTCTTCCACACTGCCCTCAGGAGGTAGCTTCACCTCCACTCTCTCCGTGCAAATGGAGGACTGTTATCTGCTTTAAATTTGGGCTTGAATCTTATTCTCCATGGAATCCCTTGGACAATGCTTTGCATGTAATAGTTACTCAGAAAAAAGAGTATCTTTAAGTGGAATTCAATTTCTAGGATACCCTCTTCTCATATTCAATTTTTAGAGCAGAAACCAACCTTAAAGATCATCTTTAAATGACCAAGCTCATTTCTCTGTGCTGCACATGTCCTGCTTCCTAAGAGCATTCTCCTCTAGTTGTCCTGGGCAGTCAAGCCGTCTTTCCATTGCTCTCACGCTGCCTCCACTATACAGCTGCGTGCTAATACTTACATCACGATAGCACAGTATAGTGGCTAAGAGTATAAGACCTGGAGTCAAGAGAGAATGACGATCCTGGCTGACACTTACTATATCTTTAATGACTCTAAACCTGTTTTCTTTTTGTTCCCTTTTTTTTCTTTTTCTTTTTTTTTTTTATTATACTTTAAGTTCTAGGGTACATGTGCACAACGTGCAGATTTGTTATATATGTATACATGTGCCATGTTGGTGTGCTGCACCCATTAACTCGTCAATTACATTACGTATATCTCCTAATTAAACCTGTTTCCTTATCTGTAAAATGGGGAAGGTAATGCCTACTTTGTAAGGTGTTAAACGTTAATAGTATGTCAAGTCTTTAGTATAGTGCCTAACCCATATTGAGTGCTCAATGAATGTCTTAATATTAGGTTGTATCACAATTTATACATTGACATGTCTGTCTCCCCTGTTGAACTGTTATCTTTGGGTATAGAACCTTGCCTTAGTTAATTTTGTATCCATGGGATCTTGAATGGTGTTGTCTGGTACAAAATAAATACTCAAGATTTTTAGGAGAGGGAGAAAGAGAAGGAAGGAAAGAAGGGAGAACTAGTTATGCGGTGCAGCTGAGCTCCAACCTAAAAAATTAAAGACCTGGGTTCAAGCTTCAGCTTTTCCATCTACTGGCTGTGGAGTTCTTGCCAGTTACTCAATGTCTGTGAAACACATTCTCTTTATCAGCGAAATAGGTTTGCTAATACCGACATCATAGCATTGCTCTGAGGATAATTTGAGACAATGTGAGACTGTTTTGCATATTGAAATGTACTTTACAGATTTATACAAATCATCATTGTTATGAGAAGACATGCCTTCACTGTCTCCTTTATTTTACCAGATAATCAGCCACTTTGCAGTGACTGTATCTATGGAGCAGAAGCACTCAGTTAGGTGCTGGGAGGAGGCCTTTGCTTTCAATATGTTTACTATGCAGAAGGGAGGTTAGAATCCACAACCTCCACTCACAGCCATGACAGGTAGCTTGAGAGAATTTCTGGCTGGGAGACTTTGACCTCCACTGATCACCCTCTCTGAGTGCCCAGCAGCAGCAGTCTCTGAGGTGACCCCTAATGTGGCATGCACATGCCAGGCCTGCTCAAGTTCATCTTTGGAATGCTGTCTCCTTTGTCAAATGTCACCAGCGTGATTTTCTCATTTCCCTCATTTTAAAGCAGCAAAGTGTATTCCCCATGATGTAAATGGTAAAGTGGCACAGAGTGGAGACAGAGGGTGACCTAATGCCAGTGGAATAGAAAGTCAGGGCTGATACCTGACCGCCACTTCCCCACTCTGAGCACTGCATATAGGGACCTGCTCTGAGACCTTCATCTTTAGCTTCATGCAGAGCTTCTCCTTCCTTAGGTATAAATCCCCAAATGTATAGGCCTGGGAACCTCTAGAGAAACACAGATAAAGAGAAATTCACCTCAGTGCCGCTTACTCTTCATCAGGGATCTGCAAAGCTTTTTCAATTGTAAAAGCAGCTCCTTTTAAACACTTCCTGAAAGCATTACCTCATTTCCTCACATCTAAAACCACATTTCTTTAACCTACTCTTTTCATCTAAGTGAGGGATTTAAGTGGATGTTGAACCTCCATTCTTAATTCTGGAGGCTTGGGTTTCTCTAGAACGTTTAGAAGGTTTGGCTCACGTGGGAGTCTTGGTATTAGTTTCCTATTGCTGCAATAAATGTTACACAAACTTGGTGGCTTAAAACAACATAAACCGTGGTTTTGGCAAGGCTGTGTTTCTTTCTAGAGACTCTAAGGGAACATCCATTTTCCTGTCTCTTCCAGCTTTTAGAGGTTGCTTGCATTCCTTGGCTCCCGGCCCCTTTTCATCTTCAAAGGCAGCAATAGCTGATCAGACCTTTCTCACCTCCCATCACTGTGACACTAAATCTTCTGCTTCCCTCTTCAGCATTAAGAACACTTTCAATTACATCGGGCCCAACTGGATAAGCCAAAATAATCTCCTTATTTTTGGGTTACCTCCTTAGCAAACTTAACTCCATCTGCTACCTTTTGCCATAGAACAGCACATGTTTACAGGTTGCAGGGATTAGGATGCAGACATCTTTAGGAGAGTGATTTCAGGATCTCAAAATTTCTCTATAGCATGATCGACAAACTATAGCCCATGGGCCAGCCACGTGATTTTGCAAATAAAGTGTTATTGGAACACAACTCTTTGTTTATGTATGATCTGTGATGGCCTTCGTGCTCAAATGGCAGAGTTGTTTGCAACAGAGACCGTATGACCCAGAAATCTAAAATATTTATTGTCTGGCTCTTTTGAAAAAGTTTTCCTCTGCTCTGTAGCACTTTTTATGTCTTTGGTTCTGACTGCATCTCTTTAGAACATCACTCACAACCTTGTGGATATCTGCTTCACATTTTAATTACAAACAACCCCAAACCCACTTTTTAAATTCTAGCAGTGTTCTGCCTGCCTCTCCAGTGGTTCCTCCTCTATCATCAATTACCATACAATTACTTATCACTTGTAGTAACTCCAAGCACCATAGAGTGTTAAGTCTCTTTGCTTTTTCCCTCTGCTTGAAATGCACTTACCTTCTTTCTCTATCTCTTGCCAGGCAAGCTCCTATTTATCCTTTAAAACTGTGACAATGCATAACTTCCTCCAGGAAGCCTTCTCTAACATGCCCATCCAAGGAGAAGTACTCTACTCTGAAATTACTTCTAGAATCCTAGAATAGAATAACTTCTACTCTCAAAACAGTCTTGCTGGACTGTAAGTGCCTCAGTGGCAGTGACTGAGTGATTTACCCTTCTTGTTGCCTCTGCACCTTGTTGGAGAAACTTGCTTCTTTCCGTTTCTTGGAGGGAATGGCTGTTTCCTTGAAGATTCACTTCCCTTCTCCTGGCCTCAGTCTCATCATATGCGAACCAAGGAGTTGGATTAAGTACAGTCAGTCTCTAAGGCCCCTTCCAGGTTCAATAATCCTTTCCATCCCGGAAGATTTGGCCTGGTTCCTTACAGATGCTGAGGAGAGAGAAATCTCCTGCATTAAGCTTGTGCCCTGCAGAGTTGGAAATCATCCAAAACAGTTATCACTCCTAGCTTTGCTTTGACTGTGTGGCAACTGGGAACTGAGGAAATGGGGGTAGAGTGACTGGAAGAGAGCAAGGAGTTGCTGAGATAATTTGGGGGAAATCTCTTGTAAGTATTTGTCCCTGACCTTTCTTCAGGAACCAATGAGAAGGCAGCACAGTGGCCTGGAGATTTATAATCCTTTGCCGCAATCCATGCCTGGGGCTCCTCCACTTGTTATGGATGCACCCTAAATCTTTGTAACCACGTGGGAGTCAAGACAAACTCAATGTGGTAAATAATTAACACATCTCCCCCTCCTCCCCTAACTCCCTCACATGTATCAGTGTTTCTGCTCTTGTGTCCCACTCCAAGGTTTTGTGACAATTTTGGACACAATTGTCACCCTTTGTGATGATTTTGGAGACTCCCCTCTCCGATCCTCCATATCCCATCCCTTAAACATATATTTTTGCCTTCCAAACATTGCTTAGAACTTAGCTCTTCTCTGTCATCTTATTGCTACCACCTATTCTAGCCTACATAGGTAATCCTGACAGTAGAATCTTCCCCAGGTTCCCAACTCTAGCTACTTCCCATTGAGAGCCATCTTATATCCTCCTGCCAGCTTCATTGTTGCACATTCCCTCTCCCCTCATGCCTCACCCCTGTTCAAGAACTACAATAGCTCCATGCTATTCCTGTATCAAATCCAAACTTCTTGGTCTCATTTCATGATCTAATTCCACTGTTTCTGTTTGTTTGTTTTTTGTTTCCTGTTTTCGTTTTTTGTTTTGTTTTGTTTTTTGTTTCTGTTTGTTTTTGTTTTGTTTTGTTTTTGAGATGGAATCTCACTGTTAAGCCCAGCCTGGAGTGCAGTGGCATGATCTTGGCTCACTGCACCCTCCGCCTCCCAGGTTCAAGCGAGTCTCCCACCTCAGTCTACCAAGTAGCTGGGATTACAGGCACCCACCACTATGCATGGCTAATTTTTGTGTTAGCCACAGTAGAGATGGGGTTTCACCATGTTAGCCAGGCTGGTTTCAAACTCCTGACCTCAGGTGATCCCCCCGCCTCGGCCTCCCAAAGTGCTGGGATTACAGGCTTGAGCCACCGTGTCCAACCTCCAATGTTTTTTCATCACTCTGTTCAGTGTGACCTATCTCGTCTCTGCTTCACATTTCATTTTGGCCTCCATGCCATTCCTCCTATGGTTACCATTACCTGGCTTGTAATTCAGTTTAATTCAGTGCATTTTCACAAACACTTATGAAGTACCTGCTCTGTTCAAAGCACAAGCACACCTGTGCTGCTCCCAGTCCTTCTCTGATGATCCAACTGCAGTCCATGGTTTGCCCTTGCTGTTTTCACTTTGTGTCTATGCACTTCTCCCCTCCTAGACACACATTCCTTGAGGAAAATGACAACTGTGTCTTTCACTGTCGTACCCCTCACTGGGATCTATTAAGTCCAGGCTCCCAGGCCACCTTTACCCATACATCATTCTCTTCCCACTTGTTCTGTCTTCTATAAATTAATGATAACAAATCTATCTCACAGGTTGTTTTGAGTATTAGAGATATTTTGTTCAGGGTTGACTCTCAATTGATGGTTGCAATGATTAGCATTGTTTTTTATATCCATCCCCTTAGAGTCCTTCAATTTTTATTGCGCAAGCTCTTAAGCATTTGGAGTTAGGGAAAGTAAAACATATTTTATCACTATTAGGCATAGAAGTTATTTCTGTTCCTGAGTCTTGACTGGAAAATTCTACACTCAACACCACAAATTACAGTAGGTTAATGCATCTAATTTCACCTGTTCATAAGGCAAATATTTATTTTATTTTATTTTTTTGGAAACAGAGTCTCACTCTGTCACCCAGGCTGGAGTGCAGTGGCACAATCTCGACTCAGTACAACTTCCGCCTCCAGGATTCAAGCGATTCTCCTGCCTCAGCCTCCTAAGTAGCTGGGATTACAGGCACACGCCACTATGCCAGGCTAATATATATATATATATATATATATATATATATATATATATATATATATGAAAGTGAAATTATGAGTCTTTATAGGCCATTACTTGTGAAGAAAATTACTTACTTCCTAAGTGCCAAGCACTATCCTTGTCTATGAGCATACTAGGGTGAACAAGACATCATGCATCTCATTGTCAAGAAGGAAAAAGAGGCAGTATACTGATACACACAAAAAAGATTATGTATTTACAAATTATGCTGACTTCCAGGAAAGAATATATATATATATATTTTTTTTTCAAATAGAGACGGAATTTCACCATGTTGGTCAGGCTGGTCTCGAATTCCTGACCTCATGATCCGCCTCCCTTGGCCTCACAAAGTGAAGGCAAGTATTTATTAAATGCTTGCTGTTTATCAAGCAGTGCTCAGTCCTTACCATTAGCAACTTCAGTGGCCTTCTTTTTTTTTGTAGGTGAGTCATTCCCTCTTCCTCATCTCAGACCCAGCCCTCCCTACCTAAGAGGAAGTGTAGTATGGGAACTGTGCAATTCAAAGTTTTCACTGAGGGCTTGGTTCTGAGCCTTGCCACGTAAACCTCACTCACTCTCCACCCTCCTGGGTTCTTCTGAGGCTGTGTCTGCTGGGTGCCAGCTAGAGCCTTCTGTCTGCTGGCTCCCTAGCCTATTCAGCTTCAGAAAAATAATTTCTAATCCAAACTGCAACTATTTGAAATCCAGTCAGAGTGTAGCAGTAATTCATTCATTCAATAAGTTCAATCAGTGAGTAAATTCAATTTAGTAAATGATTGCTAAATTAAAGCAATCGCCCAGCAAGTCTGATTCAACAATCTCAAAATGTCTGCTGTATGTTTCTGCAACGAACTTTGTAGTATAATCTCTTCATTAAAAGATTAATATTCCTTTGTTTACTACTACTTCAAATAATACAAATTCACATAATTCAAGGAAATCTTCCAAACTAGATAACATGATATTATATGATAAATGCCAGAAGAACCATCAAAACAAAAACCAAAAACATCAAACCTTCACTAATGAGAAAACAACTTTTAAAAATTACCTTAGGCATCTATAACCTAGATCATCCCAGTTTTAAGACTTTTCAGAATCTGTGTCTAGTTGTTATATGTATGAAGCTGGCAACAAGAGGCCAAAATGTCAGAAGTGACATGCAAAACATTTACAGTCCTGTCTGTATGTGTGTGTTCAGGGGGAGATTGATTTAAGCCAATATTTTCTACCTAGCCTGCACATTTATGTTGGCAGGATTTCACTGGTAAATATTGGTCTAAACCAAACACTGAAATCTTTAATCACATTTAAACAGACATTGCATTATACTGCGTTAGACACTGCATTAGAAAGGAACCAACAGGGAAAAAGTAAGCACAGCTGATAGCTACAATCTTTCAAGAGTAAAAAGGAAAAATCAGAATTCAGTAAAATTCTTCAGAGGGAGAAATGCCAAGAAAACCATAGCTGAAATGCAAAATTTTGTTTTTCTAAAGTCTGGAGCTGAGTTCAGTTAAGTGACGTAGTTTACAAACCAGGGGAAATTAGGGCAGGAACGGAAGTACTGCTAAATTAGGAGAAATCGGCCAAAGGAAAGTGAGCTAGCTGTGACATACAGTGTTGGCTTCTTTCTCTCATTCTCAAACAATTCTTGTTTGCTACTGTGTGGAGTTGGGTTGCCATGAAACCTGAGGCCTAATTTTATATTTCATTGGAAGTTCTGAATCTGTCACATAAAGCAACTGTTTGTCTACCCACAGAGGCTGCAAAAATCGTAACTGTTAACCTTTCCTAATACACACAGAAAACCCCAACCCAAAAAGAGTTGCTTGGCTTTTTTTGTTTAGTGTCTTCATTCAGATCCAGGGGTTCTTACTGAATCATCCAGAACCCTGTAAATCACCTCAAGAGCCTGTGAGTCTCCTACTAAAGTGCCCCTTCCTCCATCCCTCACCACCTCTGCTGCACCAAACCCCACCCCACACACTTCAGACACAGCCCTAGACTGCTTAGATGCTTACTAAGAGAGTCTTCAGGAGGAATGGCTATTTTATCTCTGAAATCTATGCTTTTCCCTTCTTAATTAAACTGTCAGGCCCCACATTTTGGTGCAGATGATAAGATTTGAGAGAAGCAGGGATCCTGTTGAGATGAATGGTCAGTCCCACTAACGGGTGCTTCAAAGAAATACTGTTTTTATTTGTTTCTTTTCTTTATTATTATTTTTTTTAAGTCAGACCTGGTGCAGTGCCTCACATCTGTAATCCCAACACTGTGGGAGGCCGAGGTGGCAGGCTCACTTGAGCCCAGGAGTTCGAGACCAGCCTGAGCAACACAGCAAGACCCTCATCTCTACAGAAAATTAGAAAATCAGCCAGGCATGGTGGTAAGCACCTGTAGTCTCAGCTACTTTGGAGGCTGATGCAGGAGAATCACTTGGCCTAGGAGTTCGAGGCTGCAGTGAGCCGTGGTCACGCCATTGTGCTCCAGCCTGGGTGACAGAGTGAGATCTGGTCTCTAATAAAATAAAATAAAATAAAATAAAATAATTTATCAGCTCTTAGGAGAGTGAGGACGTGGGACGCCCAGGAAAAAAAAAAAAATGTTGAAAGACTCAGCATGGTTATTGCCAAACCTGGCTGAGGATGGAAATCACCTGAAGCAATTCTAAAAAGAACAAATTCCCAGAATGCAGTCTGCCAAGACTGCTTTATATGTCTGGGGTTTAGCCTGGGAATTGCCCCCAGGAGATTCAGATGCACCTCTTCTATAGACGGGTATAGTGATGAATATCAACTTTGAATTCAGGCTGGATTAGAAACCACGATCTAGTATATACTTAGTGTTGTAACTTTGGGCAGATTATGTAACCTCTCTGAGCCTCAGTTTGCTCATCTGTAAAATAGGGATAACAACTATATACTGGGGTTGTTGTAAAGATTAATGAAATGATATACATAGTCTCTCACACACTGTCTGACTTATGGTATGACAAAAATAAAGTTAAGCCAATCCAAATGTCTCTCTGAGACTCACCCAACTGAGATACTCCTAAGGCATTCCTGATCACGCCGGAGGCAAACTGCCTCAGTCTGAATTCTGACTCCACTAAGTCTGTGACTCTGGAAAGTTACTGAATTTCTCTTTCTCCTCTGTAAAATAAAATGATCTATTATATTTAAAATAATACCCAGGTCAACAAATTATGATGAAGATCAAATTAGTTAATGGATGTAAAGTGCTTAGAAGCAGGGACTACTACCCAGTAAATATTAGCAAAAAATCATTATTTTTATTACCACCTCTTTTAAGACAAGCAATTATGGTGGAATGAATGCTGGCCTTCCAGTGTTCAAGTCCTGGCTATAGACTTATGAGCTAGAATACTGCTTCCCAATAGAAATGTAATAAACACCCTACAGGTAATTTAAAATTTTCTAATAAACACATAGAAAGAAACAGGTGTAATTAATTTTATAAACAGATTTGACTTAATATATGCAAAATAGTTAACATGTAATCAAATATATACATTTATTGAGCAATTTACATCATTTTTTCATACAAAGACTTCGAATTCCAGCATGTATGTTACACTTATAGCACATCTGACCACAGACTAGCCACATTTTAAGTACTCAGTAGCCACATGTGACTAGTAGCTACCATATTGCACAGGGTAGACATTCCAGATTCTAAAGCAAGTCCCAGCACCTTCATGAGCCTCAATAATCTCATTTGTAAAAATGGAGATAACATTAATGGCTTTGTTTGCAGAAGAAAATCAGTAAACTTGAAAGCTCATGTCAACTGGTAAAGACTGTATATAGCAGGTTTTTTACTCTTTACAACACTTGGACTACCAAATACAATGCAATTTTCATAAAGTGATGTATCCAAGGTCGTGTGTGATCTGAGACATCACCCAGGACCACATCAGGCAGAGACACTTTCCTATAGGCAGATGAAAGAGATTTTAGCTAGTAATGTTTCAAGAGGTTGGAAATTTTCTAGTCCTCTTCCCCCCCTCACCCACCACCTTCACTCTCAACAGCAAACACATTTGCTTCTACTCTTCACTGACTCTTGAAATTCCTTTGACCACTTTCATTCTACAAATAAAGATAAAATTGAGGGATAAATAACCCTTGTGTTCTCTCTAATAACATCTTAATTTGAGGCCTCCTTACTTCTTAAGTTCCTATCTTTTTCTACAAATGAAATTCTCTGATGTTAATCATTTACCAAGTGCTTATTCTCTACACTCTTATAATTTTTATAAAATTCTGCTATCAGAGCACTAGTTCATCTTCTTAAGGATTGTATTTTATATGTCAAGAGCACTGAACTTGGAGTCAGAAAGCCTAGATTCAAGTTTCCAAGTTCTACATTTTCTAGTTATGGGATTTGAGGTGAAGCATGTAATGACCAGAAGACATGAAAATTCCCTGAGCTTCGTCAGTCTTTTCCTCTATAAAATAAAGACAATGATACCTCTCTCACAAGATATGATGAGGATTAAAAGAGATAATACACAAGAAAGTGATCTATAACTGCAAAGAATTAGACAACTATAAAATGGTATTTAGGGATTTATAAGCCATTTTGTGTATGATATTCTTCCTTTGCGCAGTTTTCAATAGTTCCTTATTGCCTGCCAAATAAAGTCAGAATCTTTAATCTAACATTAAAAACCTCCCCAAAATTTGGCCCTGACCACACTACTTTTGCAAGTTTATCCCACTCAACCCACTTACTCAAATCAAATGTTCTAACCAACTAGAACTCTCATATTTGTCCTCCCCAAACAATGCTGAATGGTGTGACATATTTCTAACTTGGTATCTTTCTTCATGCTGTCCATTGCCTTACCTCATTTTCCAACCTCTCAAACTTCCACCCATTCTTCTTTACCTGGCCTCCAAATCTCTCATGATCTCCTTTTCCCTTATATACTTAAGCTCTATCTCTGCAGCCTCTGAACTTTGCTTGTGTCTTTCTTATGGTAGCTATGAAAACCTTTGTGGGATTCTAGTAACTCTTGGTGCACAGAGACTTGCAATAAGATGCCTGA
The DNA here is from genome assembly GCF_043159975.1 of Macaca nemestrina. Lineage (NCBI taxonomy): Eukaryota > Metazoa > Chordata > Mammalia > Primates > Cercopithecidae > Macaca > Macaca nemestrina. The sequence goes on along the minus strand of NC_092125.1, from coordinate 167,304,412 downwards.
ATGTGGGTACTCGGTGAGAATTAAATAATCAAATCTGCAAGTGATTTTGCAGAAGTACTATTGAGAGGCAAAATGTTTCCCATGTAAAAAACTAGCCAGCCTAGAAATCTAATCAACACATGAATGCAAAAGAAAGATAGACCTGATTAACTGTGGTAACACTGAATAAATCAGTAAAAAGGAGGTGGTTTGTTTGGAGACTAGCAAAAAAAGAACAAAGGACAACTATTGAACATTGTGTCTCTGATACTGTTCAGTAGCAAAGGCCCCTTTCTTTTTGGTAATGCATAGCCTATCTGTTGATATGCTGGGCATGTCTACAGTTCAACCAATATTTTCTGAGCTTCTACTAGGTAATAGATGCTTGATGCAAAAAAGACTAGCTCAAAAAGATAGATTCTGTACTGTCAAGAAGGTTCGAATCTAATAGATGAGAACAACCAAGAGAAATGTTTGTAATGAAATACGGTCATTTGGAAATAGAGGTTTGCAATATGGTGTTGTGAGATCTTAGAGGAGAGAGGCTTAATCCAACCTCAGAATATTTAGAAAACGTTGTAGAGGAGATGACACTAGGCTGAGTCCTAAAAGATAAGGAAGAGATAGCCAGCTGAACAAAGTTGGGAAAGGCATTTTAGGCAGATAGAAATGCTTGAGCAGAAACAACTATTATACAATCTATCTCAGTAAGGGAGCTGAGTATATCAGGCTTGAGGAAAGGAGCCATTTAAGCCATCCAGCTAACTCTGATGCTCTGATTTCATGCTTCCCAACCCATCTTATGATTAGAATTTGACCTCCTACATAGGGAAACATGTGATGACCAGAAGACATAAAAAGCTTTTTGTAAATTATTGTTCTCCATTAATTCATTGGACTCTGATTTGCCATTGGGCTCTTGTGAGTTGAACTAGTATAAACTGAATGAACTCAAAATACACTAACAAAATTACATTTCTGGACCTGAAAGGCTGAAGTGACTTGAATTTTGGTCATCAACCAAATTCCACCACCTTAGAGGCCATGTGGTTTTAACTTACGAATGTTTCAAATCCATTTACCTCTCTTCATCTCCATTACTATTACATGGTTGTAGCTGTCATCATCTCCAGCATAGACTACTGTAATAAAGAAATCATGATGCCATCTTAGTCCATTCTTGCTGCTACAACAAAATATCTGAGATTAGGTAATTTTCAAAGAGCAGAAATTTATTTCTCACAGTTCTGGAAGCTGTGAAGTACAAGATCAAGTCATTGGTAGATTCAGTGTCTGAGGAGAGCTGCTCTCTCTGCTTCAAGATGGCCTCTTGTTGATGTGAAGGACCTCTTCAAGGAGAACTACAAACCACTGCTCAAAGAAATAAAAGAGGACACAAACAAATGGAAGAACATTCCATGCTCATGGATTGGAAGAATCAATATCATGAAAATGTCCATACTGCCCAAGGTAATTTATGGATTCAATGCTATCCCCATCAAGCTACCACTGACTTTGTTCACAGAATTGGAAAAAACTGCTTTAAAGCTCATATGGAACCAAATAATAGCCCGCATGGCCAAGACAATCCTAAGCAAAAAGAACAAAGCTGGAAGCATCATGTTACCTGACTTCAAACTATACTATGAGGCTACAGTAACCAAAACAGCATGGTACTGGTACCAAAACAGAGATACAAACTAATGGAACAGAACAGAGGCCTCAGAAATAACACCACACATCTACAACCAACTGATCTTTGACAAACCTGACAAAAACAAGCAATGGGGAAAGGATTCCCTATTTAATAAATGGTGCTGGAAAAACTGGCTAGCCATATGTAGAAAGCTGAAACTGGATCCCTTCCTTATACTGTATACAAAAATTAACTCAAGGTGGATTAAAGACTTAAATGTAAGACCTAACACCATGAAAACCCTAGAAGAAAACCTAGGCAATACCATTCAGGACATAGGCATGGGCAAAGACTTCATGACTAAAACACCAAAAGCAATGGCAACAAAAGCCAAAATAGACAAATGGGATCTAATTAAACTAAAGAGCTTCTGCACAGCAAAAGGAACTATCATCCGAGTGAACAGGCAACCTAAAGAATGGGAGAAAATCTTTGCAATCCACCCATCTGACAAAGGGCTAATATCCAGAATCTACAAAGAACTTAAACAAATTTACAAGAAAAAAACAACCCCATCAAAAAGTGGGCAAAGGATATGAACAGATATTTCTTAAAAGAAGACATTTATGCAGCCAACAGACATATGAAAAAAATGCTCATCATCACTGGTCATCAGAGAAATGCAAATCAAAACCACAATGAGATACCATCTCATGCCAGTTAGAATAGTGATCATTAAAAATCAGGAAACAACAGATGCTGGAGAGGATGTGGAAAATAGGAACGCTTTTACACTGTTGGTGGGAGTGTAAATTAGTTCAACCATTGTGGAAGACAGTATGGTGATTCCTCAAAGATCTAGAACTAGAAATACCATTTGACCCAGTGATCCCATTACTGGATGTATACCCCAAGGATTGTAAATCATGCTACTACAGAGACACATGCACATGTATGTTTATTGCAGCACTATTCACAATAGCAAAACTTGGAACCAACCCAAATGTCCATCAATGATAGACTGGATTAAGAAAATGTGTCACATATACACCATAGGATACTATGCAGCCATAAAAAAGGATGAGTTCATGTCCTTTGCAGGGACATGGATGAAGCTGGAAACCATCATTCTAAGCAAACTATCACAAGGACAGAAAACCAAACACCGCATGTTCTCAGTCATGGGTGGGAGCTGAACAATGAGAACACATGGACACAGGGAGGGAAACATCACACACTGGGGCCTGTCAGGAGCTGGGGGTCTGGGGGAGGGATAGCATTAGGAGAAATACCTAATGTAAATGACGAGTTAATGGGTGCAGCACACCAACATGGCACATGTATACCTATGTAACAAACCAGAGCATTGTGCACATGTACCCTAGAACTTAAAGTGTAATTAAAAAATAAAATAAAATAAAAATAAAAGATGGCTCCTTATTGTTGTGTCTTCTAGAAGGGACGAACTCTGTGCTGTCATATGGCAGAAGGATGAAAGGAAAAAAGGGCCTAGCTAATTCTCCCCAGCTCTTTTAAAAGGTTGCTAATCCCATTCATGAGTGCTCTGCCCTCATGACTTAATCACCTCCTAAAGGCCTCACCTCTTAATTCCTGTGTTGAAACCTCACCAGTAGGTTTCAACACAGGAATTTTGGGAGACACATTTAGATCATAACAAATGCTACCAGCAACTAGGATGGATACTTAACTAGGTTACTGGGTAATGTTTTATGTGTTTTGGTATGGTTTACCTCATTTAATCTTCATAACTACCCCCACAAGATATGCTTACCCCCATTTTAGAGATGAGGAAATTAAGGGTTAGAGAAATTGAGCAACTCACTCAAGTTAATACTGCTAATAAATGGCAAAGCCAGATATCAAACTCGTGTATGTCTTCCTGTGGATATGGGGCTCTTGAATACTATTTAGCTAACCTCATTGCTAGTCTCTAGATTTCATTCTTGCCTTTAAGTTCATTCTCCAAATTGCAGCCAGAGGGATCTTTTTAAAATGCAAATTTGGCTGGACCACTCCTTTGATAGAGCTCCACCAAGTTTTCCAATTGCTTCCAGAATAAAATACAATCATAGCCTTCCATGACTGTGTATAACTTGATCTAACTTCTCCTACCAGTCTTTCCCTCTCTGTGTTCCTGAGCATACTCTGATATTCCCCTTGCTAGAATGCTTTCCTCTCCCTTGATACTTAATTATTATTCCTCAAAATCTCATAACTTTTCAAGGCAGGCCTTCTCTCACATCCCCACTTTTCAGATTGTGGGTCTCCAGTTATCCCTATTATAAATGTTTATAGCGCTCTACACTTCTTAGTATCTCTTTTCCAAGTTGTACTAAGTTTTTGCATAATTATTTTTCTATTCCTCTTAGGATAGAGGCTTCAAGTAAGCAAAACTCTAATATTCACCACTATATCCTTAGAGTTTCATGATGTGCCTACAACATAATAGGCACTCAAAAAGTTCACTCATTAAATATTTATCGTATCATATTCAACAAATAATAGCCAACATTCATCTGGTACTTGTACTATGCACTGTCCTAAGCACTTTACATTTATTTATTTGTTAACCACATGCTACAGCCCATTAAAATAGATACTATTATTATTCTCATTACACAGATGAAGAAACTAGGGCACAGAGAAGTAACGTCTTACGTAACAAAGTAATATAACAGTGAGTGGTGGTACTGGAATATGAACCAAGGCAGTCTAGCTCCAGAGACCAAGCTTTTAATCACTGCTCTATATCCTTCATAAATATTGTGTCAATATATTTACTTTGTTAGAAAAATAATTGGACAACAGCTTGCCTCTATCCCTTTCACTTTCTTATGTCCTTGGTCTTGGTCTTTAATACCAATACAGGTAGATAATTAAGTTCTTTGAACATCCCTTCACATTGGTGGTACATGTTTTAGCTGGATGAGAACAGATTCTCATTAGCATGTAAATGCCAAAGGCAGAGTTCTGGAGAGCAGGTTTTGGTAAGGGTAAGGATATTAAAAGAGTGGGAGGTAGACCAAAAGGAAACAGTGCTATGAGGCTGGCACATCAAAGACATAGCTTTGCCTTGTCTAAGCCTATCTCTATAGAAGAAAGAGAAACTTTGACCATTTATTTATAACAGGCCCCATGGCTTAGCAAAAAAATTATGGAATTTAGAATCAATATGTCAATCAATAGAATTAAAATGTCTCCTTCATCCTCCCTCCTTTTCCCATCTTCCCCTCTCAATCTCTCTGTCCGTCTTCTTTGCCTCTCTCCCTCCTAGGCCCTAGGATGTGAGAGAAGTGGGGATGTGAGAGAAGGCCTGCCTTGAAAAGTTATATCATATCACTTTCAGCAAATTGTGAAATGCATCCAAGCCTCAATTTTCTCACATTCATAATGGAAAATGTATGTCATAATGATAATAATTTCTCTCTTGGGGTTATTTTTCAAGGAAAAAATGAGATATGCAAGTGAAAGTGCTTGGTAAACTGTCAAGTTATATATACAAGAGCCAGTTGTGATTACAGTTTTTTTTTTTTTTTTTTTTTTTTTTCTTGTAGTCTTAGAGGAATTTGCTAAAGAGATCAGCATCAAAATGACCTACTTTTCACTGTTATTTCCCTTAAGGGCAGTGAACCTCTTCTTTTGTGAATCCACCCAGAGTGAAATCCCTGTCATATGCAATTGCCAAGTTCCATATTTATAAAGACATGCTAACAAAGTCCTGCCTAAAGAAAGGCTACATAGGGTTTGCTAACTTTGGTCTTGGAAGAATTGCATTACAGTGTATACATGTTCTCCTGTTCTTATGATTTGTTCCATAGATATTTTACCCAAGGTTAAAATAGCATGCCCTCTTGAAATGTTGCACTCTAACTTGAGTGTGCTTCATTTACCAAATATTATATATTTGGACATAATAACTCATGATGAAGAAAAAATATTCCTAACTCTAAGGGAAAAAATCACAACCAAAATCGCCAAATAAATAAATAGGCCAGTAGCCTCAAACTCATACCTTTGCATAAAGAGATGCCAATTCCTATATGTATGAAGCTATTTTACATTTTATCAAGTACTTACTGCACTATGGGAAGGAATCAAAGAATGGACTAAGTATGCTAACTTAAAGGCATGTAGAGCCATAGGAGCAACCCAAACATAAGACATCTGCAGGGCTAGAAGCTTGAGAATGAAGCTAAAAGTAAAGCTGAATGTAAAGAATCCAATTAAAACACACTTCTCATTTACAAAGATCAGAAGATTATGGGAGGAAGCTGAGAAGGCACCTAGCTTCACAGACTTACTATTTATAGAAGGAAAAGGGATTTCCAATATAATCACAGTGCAATGGACAATAGCACTCCTGAAGTGTCTTGTTCATTGCTGTAATCTGGCACCCACCCAGCAGCAGGCTTGGCACATAGTAGTTGCTCAGTGTACTTTTGCTGAATGAATGAACAAACAGCTTCCTTATACAATTCTCCATGTCTGAAAGGCACTGACCTGGTATGTCAGTTAGAATTTTGTGAAAAAACGATCCATCAGGTCAGGTCTATATTTTAGAAGTGGAAACCAACTATCTCTAACTTAAGACAAGTGTTAAGAATGCATTTTTCTGAAGTCATACAGTAAGAAGGACATTTTAGGATGTCATAGCCAACCTTACACATGCTTCCCTTCTCAGGGCCAAAGCAAAACTCTGTCAATGACCCAGCTGTCAAATACATGTCAATATATCATCAGGAAAGTGACCCAGGACCAGAGAAGTGGTGGGAAGGGGGGAGAAGTTCCTGACACGTGCCAGATCAAAGGCTTGGCGTATATTGATTCACTTAATTTTCACAGCTAGTTTAAACTATCTTCCTGTTTTACAGGTGAAGAAATGGAAGCACAGTGGGCTACTTTTCTTGTCTAAGGGCACACTGCTATTAAATGGCACAGTTAACAGTTTATAAACAGCTGGGCAGACTCTAACGTGTTTCACTGAATTTTGAGTTAGTAAGAGCATCCTGGTCTATGTCACATTAAAACCAACATTTGTTGTTGTTTCTTAGCTATGTGAGATTTACTCAAACTCTGTTGATACCCATTGCTATAGCTAAAGAAAAGGAAAGGAAATGTGTTTTTGGAAATTCTGCTCTTGTTTTTTTAAACTGGGCTTCCCCTAGATGGTAGTATCTGTTGAAAGCCTACATGGATAACCAGAAAGACAGAAAAGTGCACAAATCACAAGTGTAGAAATCAGTGAGTTCTTATAAAGTGAACATACCTATGTAACCAGTTCCCAGAACAAGAAATAGATCATTGCCAACCCTATAGAAAGCCCTTCAAGTCCCTGCTGGTCACTAAGCCCACAAGGTAACCAATATCTTGACTTCTATTAATTTAATTAGTTTTTGCCTCTTTGGAACTTTATGGAATTTGACCCATACTATTTTTTCATGTACTTTGTAATATTTGGTTTCCTTTGTTCCACATTTGTGTTTATGATATTCATTCCTGTTGCTGCATGTAACAGTTGGTCCAATTGATTTAACCACTAGAATAACTTTGCAAATAGTTACCACCTTCTCTAATAGAAAGGAAGTCCAATTATGTGAGGCCCATAAAGGTTATGTACAGTTCTTTTCTATGTGCTTTCTGTGGATAAAAAGTATGGGTGACTTGACAGATAAGTTTCTGATATATAGAGATATGTTGGAATATCATATAGATGTAATTTGTAGGAAATTTATATTTGGGGTGTATTATGATGCTTTCAATTGCTAATCATGTGTAATTGGGGGCAGAGCACTGTTTTCTCTCAGTCTCAGTTTTCTCATCTGTATTACAAGCCATGAGACTTAAGGTTTCAAAGTTAAATGATGCCAGATACATAAAGGGCCCCTGTACCTACTTTTCCAAGAGATCAGTGTAGTCATAAGATTACGTTTCCCTGCACGGATTGCAGGGCCAGCTTTTAGGGCACCTGAGGTCTTTTAGCAGTGGGGCTGCTGATTTCATAACTGCTAAAATGTGTCCCCATGTTTTCTAACTATGAGTAACTAGCTATTTGTGGCCAGGCAGAGGTTTCTAATTACCCTTTCCTGTCACTCTTCTCTGGATCTCTCCCTCTTCCCAACAGGACTCTGCTAACTCACACACCTATTTCTACTAGATTTGCATTTAAAAAGCTGGGGAAATTGGTCTGTGAACCTAAGTATTAGATGAACTGCAAAATTACTGAAACAGAAAAACATGAAAAGGTCATTGACTGAAAATAAGAATATTGCTCAGTAGTTTGTACAATGCGATCCTATTTCTGTTATATACATATGTATGTTTACATACACACATAAACACATACATGACATGCACCAAGAAGTCAACAGTGGTGATCTCTGACTGCTAAAAATGTGAGATTTTTATCATTTGAATTGTTGGCTTCTCTGCAATTTTCTGTTTTTCTAACTGTGCCTGTATCCCATCTGTAATAATAAGTGAGATATTTGCAAAATGTATATAATACTAAAAGGTTTACAGTCCGTTTTTGTGTCTGTTCCCTGATTCTACCTTTCCCATGAGAATAGGATATTTTTCTTATCCTCGTTTTAGAGATAAATAAATTTAGTCTTCGAGAATATAAGTAATTTACCGGAGGTTACTCTCTGAAGCAAGATGCAGGACAAGAACCATGCCAGGTCTTCTGAGTAAATATTGCACAGTTTCCCTGTGCTAAGGCCTGCATTAGGTAGATCAGAAAAGGGAAGTGGAGACTTGAGAAATAACAACATTTAGGAAAGCAGTTATGCAATCGTAAATGGAAGAGATCCGAGGGTAAGATGCAACTTTAAATGCAGAATTTTCAGGAATACGTGCATCTTTCAGTGCTAAACTGAATCCTCTATTTCATGGACCAAGATATAGTCTTATTAGGAATCTGGAGGGAACTATTTGCTCTAATAATTTAACCTCTGATTTCTTAGTTGATGCCTTCAGGTAAATAAGATAATCATCCTACTTCCGTATCTATCACACGAAGATGTTGCAAGGATTAACAAATAGTGTGCTGGGAGCTCCTTTGAGAAAAGAGCTATTTGAATGCCACATATCATTAGCAGATTAATATTATAATTATTTATTCAATTTATCTTCCTGTTTCTCAGAGTCAAATGCAATACCCAGAGACTTATAGAAGGAAGAAAATCTTTCTTTGACACTCTTGTTGGAATAAAAGAGGGAAAAAAGAGAGGAAGAGAAGGGATGTCGTTTCTCCCTACTTCTTCCCTCTGGAAGTTTTTGAAAATGAAGTCCAACCGCGTGACCATCCATGGTCCCATGACCTACTCTTACGGCCTCTGAGATTTGTTTCTGTGGTGTTAAACATTGTTTCTTCTCAGGGACATCTTATGTAAGACAGGAACAGAGCCAGTTTCATGGGCATGTAACCTGTTGGGTTGCACAGGGCCCTATGCTCAGAAGGGTTCCATATTTGCCATCTTAAAACTTGTAATAATATTATATTTGAACTTGTGTTTTATAAGTGATGTCTGATGGAACAGTAGAGTATGTGCCAGTGGCTTGGAGCCTTGGCTCATGCACTTTCTCACTTCCTGTCACCTGCCTGTCTCCCTGGACAAGATCATCCTAACCATCCACTCCTCTGCTCCCTGGTGCCCTAGGAATCGTCTAGCTTCCTTTTTCCCACCTGCACCTGTGACCACTGCTGTCCTCCATCCCCAGTCAGGGTACAGGCACAGGGAGGGTCTGAGTGAGCCATGTGTGCTTTGTAGCCTCAGGTGGGACATGGAAGCAGCTATCTCTGACCTGGGCTGGCATAGCTGTGGTAGACAGAGGCCAGGTCTTGATGGGAGTGAGCCTCTTGTCCACCCCTGTTTCAGGTACCCAGCATGTCCCTGCTAAGAGGCTGCAGTACCCTTAGCAGTATGCTAAGACCCAAGGGGTTGTCTGCTGTGGGTAGGGTCTTAGAGACCATGAAAAGAGAGAAATACCTAACTTGACTTCCCCAGCTCTTGTGCCTGGTAGGGGCACAGCTCATCAGTCTGGTAGCTATCAGGAAGGAGGAGTGAGCTGCTGGTGAGCTATGTGTGTGCCCTCAGTCGTAAGTGGCAGGGCCTTCATGTTGCTGTGAGGGTCTGCACTCACCTCAGGGTATCCCAGTGCCTGAAATAATGCAATATTTAAACACACCAAACCTTTCATTGTGATAAGTGTACCATAATAATATAAGACATTAACAATGAGGAAATTCGAATGTGGGATATGTGGGAAGTCCCTGTGTTATCTTTGCAATTTTTTCTGTCAGTCTGAAAGTATTTTAAAATAAGTATATGAAGAAAAAAACACCATGACAAGTTGAAAGAGAATGCAGAAGAAAGGAAAAAACTTTATATTTTAGTATCTTTTATAGTAATTTTACTGCTTTTTGAACAAGGGGCCCTGCACTTTCACTTTGTACTGGGCCTTTCAAATTATGCAGCTGATTCTTACTGTAAAATCCCTTATTGAATATGCAATTCAGTTATCTCCCTTTCTTTTCTTCCTCACACTCTTTCCTACTCCTCAATGCCAGGCCTTAGGATTTCTCCGATTGCCCTTAATAATTCTCCTATGCATCTATCACCTACTAAGAACTGGCTATCATCCTAGGCACTTCACATACTTTATCTTATTTCATCCCTTTATAACTTTATGAGATAAATATTTTTATCCTTCTTCTACAGATGTACGAAATTGAGGTCTAGGACCACACAGTAAGTGATAGAAGAGAAAGTCAATATTCATGATTCTTACTCCAAATCTGGTGCTTTTTTTTCACAGTGCTACAGACGGACCATTCAGCCTTCAGGTGCCCAGGTATTTGCAGGCTGCTTAGGCAATTTGGTTTCCATTCCTCCAATTATTTGCTGAGTATCTCCTAGGTGCTAAAGCTACAAAGTTATAGCAGGGAGGCCAGTCCTGAGCTGCTCTGGTCATTTTCTTTAATTGCATTCATAGGTAGCAGGTGTTTAATATCCCCCTATTTAGTACACTCTGACCTCTGTGCCCCTGGCTTAGTTACCATGATAGGAAGACTATAAAGTGGACACAAAGTCTTGACTGTGGATTAAGAGTTTGGAAAGTGACACTCTAGCATAACTAACATTGCTTCAAAATGTATTAATTTTTGCTTCAACATTTTGATGGGTGATCTGAAGAAGAGAGACAATGGAGGAAGGACTCTTCATATCCATTATCTGTTCACCCACATCTCACGCTGTACCAACTCTAGAAGTACATGCATGCTTGTTCCATACAGTAGACAATGAATGAGCTCACTGGTATATCTTTGAAGAGTCCTTCTTTTTTAGTACTTCTGCGGGTATAATTACTCTATGTATTTCCTTGGTCAAGCTTGAGTAGAAATCAGATCCCTTTTTTCCTCTTCATGAAGGAGAAATGTGATGTATCATCTTGCAGTCATTTTGCATATCAGCAGATTCAAAAGGCTAGGAGCAAGCTGCTTTCTCCCCACCGTCCTGCTGAATGTCTGATATTAGTTACAGAGAACCACAGGTTGTGATGTGGAAGACACGAAGGTAGTAAATCCCCAGCAGCTGGGAAGTCATCGGACTTTTTCCCTTATTAGAGGCAGGGAGGGTTCTGTCTCTTCAGAAAAAGCTTCCTTGGAAGAAGTGCTCTTCTGGAAACAAACAGAGGAGGCAAGGGGGTGTTTTGGACACACTAGAGAGTAAGTCAGAGAATCTTCATGTTGAGGCAGCATCGCAAAATTGAAGAGGAAGAAAGGAAGGAAGGTATGTGTAAGTCTGACTTGAAATGAGTTTTATTAAAAACACCTCAATTCTTGTCTGCACATTTTTGAAGAGTGTGAAAAAAATGGAGGAAGTTACCTCCCGTGGTTTTGTGGCTTTTTAAGTATGACATACAGGATATTGAATTTAACCCCTGTTTATCCTGAAGTGTATGAATATTTCTGGGATAAACAAAGCAACTATTCTTTGAAATATGCGTCTGTGGCCAAGTGATTCCAGTTACTTGGAATCACAGTTCTGTTGATTCTCTTTTCTGCTTCAAGTATTTGCGCACCACAGACATAAGATTATTCATACAATAATTTTTAAAAACTATGTGGTCTTGCTAGAATTTCTGTATAAATATATGTCTTTTAATTATGGCAGGAATGTTATATTAGAACTCTATATGAGATTTTACATTTTATTAGTGCCTATTGTGTGTTTGTATTTCAGAAAGCTTGGTAGATAGAGTTCATGCTGTTTCTCTCAAAAACAGTCCTGTATGCAGGAGAATCCAACAGCTTTTTACAACTCTCTGTAGCTTCATTAATTCATCTAGCATCTATAAAGTTAATTCAGTGTTTATTAAGACTGATTTCTTAAGCCAATAACCTGAAGTATTTTTTAGACTCACAAACTTTTAGATGTAAAATGACATGTTAAGGATATGTAAAAAGTTTTAATTAGCAAAAAAAAAAAAAAAATGTGGTCTTCACAACAATATTTTTTGTATGGACCTCCAACAATATTTCCAGAAAGTCTAGAGTCTTAGGGCAGCAAATCAGAACCCCCAGCTTTAATCAAAATAAAAATCTGCAGTGTTCACATCTGGCTCCACCTGAAAGTCCGGTTCAGAATTTCCCTGTGATCCTGGCACTTGCAGAAGGGAAGTTTTAGCTTTGTTTAGTATAACAAGAGCTGCAGGACTCCCAGGCCAATAAACGTGTTCACGTAAGACTCCAGACAGCTTCTTTTAGACTGGAGTCTTATCAGGGAGACCTCATTTTCCCTCTAATTAAAGGGAAGATTTCAGGGAGAGAAAGGAATAGCCCATGCCTCCTACTTGTGCGAGTCAGTGTTCGCTGAATTAGAAGTTCTTCCAACATGAACACATTCCCCAGCATGAATGACTGCCTAGAATTTGAACGTAATCGTCAACCAGTTTTCGCCCAAATTTTGACTGTTTCATTTAGAAGAAAAGCAAAATGAGAAAAAGCTTTCCTCATTTCTCCTTGAGATGGCAAAACACTCAGAAATGACATCACATACCCTAAAGAACCCTGGGATGACTAAGGCAAAGAGAGACTGAGAAAACTCTTTGCTGCTTCTGCCTTTAGTTTTAGGACACATTTATGCAGATGAGCTTATAAGAGACCGTTCCCGTTCCCTCCGCCTTCTTCCTCAGAGGAAGTTTCTTGGTAGATCACCGACACCTCATCCAGGCGGGGGGTGGGGGAGAAACTTGGCACCAGCCATCCCAGGCAGAGCACCACTGTGATTTGTTCTCCTGGTGGAGAGAGCTGGAAGGAAGGAGCCAGCGTGCAAATAATGAAGGAGCACGGGGGCACCTTCAGTAGCGCCGGAATCAGCGGTGGCAGCGGTGACTGTGCTATGGACAGCCTGCAGCCGCTTCAGCCTAACTACATGCCTGTGTGTTTGTTTGCAGAAGAATCTTATCAAAAATTAGCAATGGAAACGCTGGAGGAATTAGACTGGTGTTTAGACCAGCTAGAGACCATACAGACCTACCGCTCTGTCAGTGAGATGGCTTCTAACAAGGTAAGAGATGACCTTTTTATTCATTAAAGTGTGATCATGCAGGGAGCTCCAGCTCCCCTCACCTCTGTCTGCTGCAGAGTGTACCAGGGAACGCTACCAACCCTAAGAATGTGTTTCTTGCTTTGTCTAGAAGATTCTGTTCCAAAGTGTCACACTCTACTTGTGTCTTGATGCTACAGCAAAAGTTTAAAATCCTCAGTACACTTCAATTTCCAGAAGCCAAATTTCTCTCTTACCGATGCAATTTGGAATAGGTTTAAGGTGAGAGGTGTCTGTCTGTAAAGCTTCCAAATCAATATAAAATGGAAAGTGCTTTAAATTTTTTTTACAATTATCAGGAAACTAAAATCTGAGTGAATCTTGCTGCATTGCAATCAGGTGTCACATATTTATTTTTAGACAAGAAAGTAGTTTAACCTTCATATATCAATTGGAAAGAATGTTCTGCATTCAAGTTGGATAAATTCCCTCTAAGAAGAAGGACATCCTGGGATTTTCTAAGATTTCTTTTGTGATGCTTTCATGATCTAAGATAAAAAAGAAACAATGTGCTTTGTCTCCAAAACCAGAAGTTTTCTTTTGTTTAAGTTTGCTGATTTTCATAGTGAAATCATTTGAAATTGCTTCATGCATACTGCCCTCAAAATGGTTTTATTTACAATCCCTAGACAAAGCTTAATGTTGAAGAGCCTTAATTATCTATCATTGTATCATTTGTTTAATTAACACCTGGACTTAGAGTGCTAATTTATGTAGTGATAGTTGTTGCTTTTTGTTTGTATTTTTACCTTGGAGAATATTATATTAAATACATATTGTTATAAAGTTATACAAAGTTATATATGTGTGTGTACACAGGCACACACACACACATACACTTTGTTAAAAAGCCTTACACCATACCTTTATAAGTGCACATTTCAGAGTCCCAATCATTCTAGCCTGAGGTATCGTCTTGTTGTCTATGTTTCTGGGGCTGAGAAGAGATTTTGTTCCACACCTGCCAGCATGCCCTTTCCAGCCCTGAGGTGCACCAGTGAGTGTGTGTCCCTTCTCCAGTTTTCCTGGGGTAAAAGTACCACCTTTGGATCAAGGCTTGCTGGCTGCCGCTCAGAGGATCTGCGCAGAGGAAGCAGTGTGTCCTCAGGAGATCCTCAAGGAGGGGAGGGGGAACTCTTCCTACTTGGAACTCTTTGTTTATTGGTTAATGAAAGGGTGAAAATAAGTCCCTTTCTAAAATTTTAGTTTAGAGTTTAAGTTGGAAGGGAAAAAAAAGAAAAGAACACATTTGAGGATTAACTATTTATTGACTTTTCTCTGAAGGTCTCAATTGAAGGTTAAACTCAGGGATTTTCCAGGCTGGGGTAAAGCTCAACCAACTGCTTCCCTGTGAGGAGGGCTTTGCTGTGTGACTTCTCCAAATCACACTGGGACTCCATGTAGAAGGACTTCCACAAGGCTTGAGCCTACTTTGGAGCGTTAGCAGACACTCTGTTCCCTGTATTTTGTGATAATTGACGGCTATGCAAGATGTAGATCCAACATTTATGGGGTAGTTTTTCAATAGCTTTCACCATAGAGAATATGGCAAACTTAAGTAGTCACTAAAATATGCTAACTAGAGTCACCAAGATAAAGCAGACAATTAACTCCAAGAAGAGAAAAAGAGTACCCCCTGAGAGACTACAAGTTGCCATTAATTTTCATTTTGAGTGTCAATATGCTGTAGTATTCTAATCCCATTCATGCCTAGAGTGCTGGAAATAGACATTGACTGTCTTGCAAATTTATTAAAAACAATCTTATTCAGCATAGTAGTTAGTAAGGCTCTGAGACCAGGCACTCTGTAGATACGGGTGAGGATTCCAATCCCTCAGGCTTCCGCTCCTCCTTTATGGTGTTGTGTGCAGGAAGCAATGAAAGTTGAATAGAGCTAACCCTAACAAAAGGGCTAACCTTCAATGCTGACACAGTTAGCTTAAGTAAAAAGCATGCAGCCTCAGTCATTTTCTAGATCTACAGTGGAAAGATTGTCAGGCAAAGCAATTATTTAGTGCATGAATGATGCCCAACTGACAGCTAAGAATAAATTTTAAAAATATCTCTTTTTACTACCTTTTAAAAGATTATTGATTATTCAGATAATTGTCTCAGGTTAAACTTAAGCATAACATGCACCATGACACGTATGATATAAGGCAATGAGGCCAGGGTGTGGTGGCTCACACCTGTAACCACAGCACTTTGGGAGATTGAGGCAGCACTTTGGGATTGCTTGAGCCCAGGAGTTCGAGATAATGCAATGCAAACATTTTTGTGACCACCAGAAAGAAATTGATCTGCACCCGTTCTTTGGGAACTGAATTATCCGTGGCAAAAAAAAAAAAAATTATATTGCATATTCACTTTTCAATGTTGTTGAAACTATCTGAGATTTCCATCCAAGTTGAAGTTGACATTTTAAAACTTTATCCTGATCATCACTCCCATTACTATGTAGTCTTATTTGGCCATATTTTGCTTACCCTTATCAACTAAGGAGCCAGGGTAAAAGTCTCTGAGTTTAAGATCTGGAAGTGATGTGAAGACATGTTATAGAGGGCGTGTACCTATCAGCAGTATCCACTACATTTTTGCAAAAACTCTGTGTTCCTAGTTCTGTTTCAGCTAAGTGCCCATTAAGTTTTGTTTGCAATATCTGATCTTAAGAATGGTGATAGGTGAAATCGTGTAATGCTGAGGGGTATTTGGGAATTACATAAGTGCAGTCTACATGCCACTGGTAGAGAGTTAACTGTGTTTGGTGGAGGAAGAGCAAGCATCTTTCATCTTTACTTCATCTAGGTAGGGTTGTGCTTTTTCAGTTTGTTTGTTTTCCTTAATCCTTTAAATTCTGAAGAAAACTGAGTGACTCAAATCTCCTAAAAGACTTTCTCAAATGTATTTCATAGCCCAGAGAGTTAGATGAGAAACATCGTCCTCTCTTTGGCCCAAATTTCTCTGATCCCTTAATGCTGGCCATGGTCCAAATGGAATTCCAGAATTTTAGAGAACGATGCTGCCAGGTACTTTAGTCTTGTAAATTATTTTCCTCCAAGAATTACTAGAAGATGGAATAAGTTCAGCAGAAGTTTTACAAGGCAATGGTATTGTTATTTAACATGAAAAGGATGGCTAGTGAACCTCCTGCCAGCTGCCCAAATTCGATTAGACATGTTAGAGCTAGCTGTTTTGCTTAACGATAGATTGCCTTCTTAGAATTGTTCATTAATTTTGTGTTTCAATTTTCATCACCTCCTGAATTAGAAGAATTGTCTTACACTTCAGCAAAATGCATCAGAGCATGAGTTCCTCAGTGGCAAAACAGTCAGATGTTTTGAAAACAGGATGCTTTGGCTCTCCATTATAAAAAGAGGAACGGAAAGAGAAACAGTATAGAAAGGAAGAAAGCAAATAGCCTCAGCAGGGTCCCCAGCCCAGCAACGGCATAAACAGTGACCTATCTTCCTGACCTTCACTGTGGCTCAGTTCCTGACCTCGTGTCACCAAAGCCAACCGACGTCATTAGAGGAGGATAGGAGGAATGGCGCAGCTGCTGTGAGGGTGACTAGAATTTCCTGTCTCCTTCCTGACAGACGCAGTCAGAAAAGTACAGGGTTGCAACAACAGTGGCTGAGGAAGGAGCAACCCAGAACAATCCCAGGGAGGCTAATTGTGACTGACGGGGAATGGGGAGGTGTTCCTTCCCTCATTGTACTGAGAAACCTAGTTTCTCACCTAGAATTTTCAGGTGAAAAACGTCAAAAGGGTCATTCTTACCCAGAATGCTAAATGTTTTTCAAAGGATGAACATGCTGTGGTATTCAGAAAGGAGCTATGTTCAAGCAACTAGTCACTGTCTTCACTTCCCCCACAAACGCCCTCCACTGTCCTTTTCGTTCTCCATTGGTTTTGCTCTGGGACTGTTTTATATGTAGTACAAAGGTTGGGTGCTGCTGGGTGAAAATGGATATTCTGTTGTTGAAAAGAGTGGCCCTGTGTATTAGTACTTTTTTTTGTTTAGAATGAAGTGTTAGGACCTAGCACTTGAGTAAATGTTTGCTAAGATAGAAATGGGAGATAGATGGTCCTTTTTCTCTTAAGGCATTGTGAAGTCGGCTACAGATAACCATCATGGGGAAGTGAGTCCTCCTGGCTATGCAGGCTTATTTTTCCAGTTCTTCGGGTGCAGCCATACTAGAGTACTAAACAGGGAGCATGAAGGCAACTAATTGCCAGTGCTCTTGGGTGTGCGGGATAAAGTCACACAATTCTACCAGGCCCCAAGCCAGCTGGGAATTAGGCTGCATGACACTGGATGGTGATCATGACAGGCTGATTGCCCTAATGAGGGGTAAACCATTTTGTATTTAACTGAATAATCAATAACTATGGAAAATGCCAGCTCCCGCAGAACTGATAGGAAATAGATCTTACTGGCCAGTGGATTCATGTTAGAGCTCCATAAGAGAGAAGGTAGACAGGTGTTCAGTCCTTGAAAGGAATATTCATGCCACTTTTGCCTAAAATGTAATGATATGATTGCAGCAGTGCCACCCTAGCATAAGATGGATCCTTTTCCTGGGCTCTGTGCTGTAATCAGAGGGCCTTAGCCTGGCCTTCCTTCTGCTGCCCTCCATCCCAGGAAGTGAGGAGTTGGCCGGGCCAAGGGAGCAGCTTTGCTCCCCTCTCTAAACTACATTTTGCATCTGCTGGACCCCCACATTCTCTGTCCAGATGGCTTTGAACCCACTTCCCAGCCATACAAGCCTCTTCCTGGAATGTGCTGCAGGCATACACACCCTTAGACCTAAGGAGTTTAACCAAGATGCAGCAATGACAGGTGTGAAGACACTTGTGTAGAAGGAACTTAGGCAACCAGGTGGTGGTCCAGGGCTCACACCAGCTGCTCACAGGTCCCTGGAGATGGAAGGGCATGGGGAAAGAAGAGGGCCAACCCATATCCAAGGAGTTCAAGAATTTGAAATTCAACCTGACCTTCCAGGCTATTATGGAGGAATATCTGTCAAAGTACAAGTAAAGGAGATAGCTCAATGTATATCTTTGTATATTTAGACTTACGGTTTGTAGCCCCACGTGTGTTAGAGGTGAGCCTGGATTAGAGGGCAGAATAGAATTCTGGTAGCCAGGTGGGCACTCATACATTTTTTTTTTTTGGTTCAAATTTTCTCTCTTTACTGCTCAGATTTATATAGACTAAATTATGGAGGGAGCAAAATAAAGTGAAGAGAGCTTGGAAATAAGCCATGAGTTTGAGTTCTAGCTCTGCCTTCCCTTAGGTATAGTATTATAGACAATAAAACTATTTAGAATCTTTCCATTTTCTCTTCTGTAAAACAAAATAGTTGGAAAAGACTCAGCTCTTCAGTTTATTGGTTGAATAATATTAGTAAACAACAGAACTACCTTTACAGATGTATGCAGTCATTGTGCTAAGCTCTTTACCTCATTCTATAATCAATATTCACAGTAACCCTTTGAAATAGGTACTGTTATTATTCCTGCTTCACAGACGAGTAAAGTGAGGCATAGAAAGTTGAAATAACTTGCCTAAGGTAAATCATAGAGCCAGGAATCATACCCAGTTCATCTGACTTACTATCAATGATCCCAATGAGGCATATAAAGATAGAAAAAAGTTTAGAGTTATTTAGTAATTCTTCTAAGGGGATTTTGGATTGGTTGGTGGGTGATCTTGTTCTTTCAACTGTGGCAAGCATTAGGGAGGCCTGGTTCAAATTTATATTCTGTAGCTACCATAGTCACAACCTCTAGGATAGCCATTAATTGCCCTAGGCTCAGTCTTCTTGCCTGGGAAGCAGTGTCTCCTAACATAGATAAGGGTAAAGAGCAATCACAATTATAGAAAATGGTTATAAAGTGCTCATAAAAATGCAAATAATGGTATTAAACTAATCCATTTCCTATTTCAGATCAATTTGCTAACTTCAAGATCTGTTTCTTAAAATTCTCCAACATGGCCTAAGATAAGATAATAAAGGTTCGTTCAAAGGACTATAGACTACCCCCAAATTCCCTTTTTCCCTGCTTCTCAAAATAAAAAGGGAAATAGAGATAAGCTATTCTTACTTTTTAAATTTATATTATCATTCAAATAATTGGGGCAATTTCATTTTATGCCACAACCTTTCCAAGGCATGGAACATGACCATAAAATAGAATTAATGCTTCAGTAATAGGTAAGAGAAATTTTTGGAGGTAACATGTCCACTGTTTTTCTTGGGCTTTGTCTTCAAATAAAGATGAAAGAGAAGGTTAAGCTATTTATTCTTTGTCAATGTTTCAGTTACTCTTTCTATGACAAAATGGAGTTGTACTAGTGAGTATTAGTATTGGTGCAATTCAGTATTCCAAGTTCTAGTCTTCTCAAAACTTAGCAAATCACAGAGTTTGAAGGTTATTTGGTGCTTTGTAATAAGTTTGATTTGTAATCTGTTTTGTTTTATTTAAATAGTTCTTCATTGGTTTTAACAGAACCATTTCCTTTACTCAATGGCAATCCATTTGACCCAATCATTCTGCCTAACTCACTTGAAAGTCCCCAAGTGAGCAAGTCTCCAAAAAGCAAGCAGAAATGAAGAGGACATTGCCTTTGATTGTTTTACCTCTGGCTAGCTGACGAGAGAGCATAATAGTCTCAAAATCTGATACATAAATCATTTTAAGGTGACCATCTTTCTCCACATTAGGGAAAAAATAATAGCTATGTTTAGATTGTCAAATGTAAATGTAGAACACTAGTCTTGAAAAATAGAATTCAACACATTAGCAGAATAAATGTTTGGTCTCTATTTTTAAAAAATAATTCTTTCTCATCTTTTTAAAACTTTTTTTTTTTTTTTTTTTTAATATGTCCAGTCTAAAAGGCTCGTAGGTTCTATGCCATTGTTATCTATGAAAGAAAAACCAAGGGTGGAGCTTGCATTTGCATTTTTCTTCCAAAACATTTTTCTTCTGAGTAAAAGTGTGCTCAACAAGTAGAGATAGCTCAGATATCTGGAAACCAGGACTTACTAAACAAGAAGATGCCAGGGCAAATTTGTGCTGCAGTCAATAGGTTTCACGCTCTTGAAGGCACGGTGCCAGTTGTCAATGTGCTTTCCTGAGCATCCTTTCCCTCTAGCATTTTTCAGGGACCTACCAGCCCCTCTCTGTCTTGCGCACTTGTACGTGATGTTTCCCTCAAGTGGTGCCAAACTGTTTAGTCTCTTGGATATTTCACTGTAACTTCCTTTGTTTGATTGACTTTAAAGTAGCCAAGTGCTTCCACAAAGAAAGGACTGTTAAGTTATTTAGAAATGAAGAAGACAGTAAAATTCCTGTTTCTTTTGTTTCTGTTTTGGGAAGTGCCTGATAATTTTTTCTTCTTATGGAGTAGATTTTAAAGCTATAAATCATGCCATTCTGTTCATCAGTCACTTTTTTCCTTCTGCTAATTACTTGCAATTTTAAAATATATCACTTTTGAAATCTAGAGCCCCCAAAGATTGAAGTTTAGCAAATGTATTAAAATAAAATGTATCTTCATGGCTCAGTCACTTTCATCTTCTAATTTTTTTAGCTACTCAAAATAATTATAATTTTTAAATTAATTATTAAACACTTTACATGGCTGCCATCCCCTCACTTTTTGCTAACAGCGTAGTGCATAATGTTTTAACTTTAAGCAATTATAAAAATGAAATTTGAATACAGATACCAGGAAGTAAAAATGACTAAGCCAATTTTTAAATTTTAGATTTGGGACGAGAGGTATTGGCATTTGATATCTAAAAAGATAGATTTTAAGTAGTTGTTTTAGAAAGAAAATAGTAAAAAAAAAAAAAAATTATCATTAAATAAAAATATATTTCCAACTCAATTATATAGGCTATGCTAAAGCCAATCAGACAGGGCACAGTGAAGTATTAATTTGTCAACTATCTAATGTCTTTGGTCACTATTGATAATGAAATTTGATAAATCAAACCAAGAAAGATCTAAACATTTTCTTTCTAGTTATAGTTTTATGTGATTACATTAGACAAAGTCCTAGAACTTTAAGCCTAGAAGAGAGCCTTAAGTATTATTATCTATTTCTATTTGAAGTCATTTTATAGATGAGAAAATGAGGTAGCTTTTGCCACTAATAACAAGTGAGGATTAAAGTACCTAATGTACTCCAAATAATTTTGTAAAATATAAGGCACATTCTAAATGAAAAGTAATTTTATTATGGCATGGCTTCTCCAAAGTCTTTTTTTTTTTTTTTTTTTTTTTTTTTGAGACAGAGTCTCGCTATGTCGCCCAGGCTGGAGTGCAGTGGCCGGATCTCAGTTCACTGCAAGCTCGGCCTCCCGGGTTTACGCCATTCTCCTGCCTCAGCCTCCCGAGTAGCTGGGACTACAGGCGCCCGCCACCTCGCCCGGCTAGTTTTTTGTATTTTTTAGTAGAGACGGGGTTTCACCGGGTTAGCCAGGATGGTCTCGATCTGCTGACCTCGTGATCCGCCCGTCTCGGCCTCCCAAAGTGCTGGGATTACAGGCTTGAGCCACCGTGCCCGGCCAACTTCTCCAAAGTCTTAAGGTGAATTGGTGGGATTAAGGTATTAAAATATAGGTCTGATCATAAATCTGGCTTACTGTTCATCTTCAGCAAAAGGCTGGATATGTTTGAGAAAGACATGGGACATTCTGTCTTTTGTTTACATTGACTTTTAGACTTCTCATTCTTCATTTACACATCTTGTGTAAAAGGTACACATAAGTGTCTTAATAATTTCAAGTAAAGAACTAATTTAGTATGCCTGAAAATTAACTGATCAAAACATAGCAAGAACTAGTTGAAGTGAGTTACTTTAAATGCCCCTGGTTTTAATTTCAGAATTTTTAAAAAGCCTTAAACTTTTGAGGCTTTTGATTGTTGTTTGCTTTCTCACTAATTCCAATGCCAAAGTTTAGGTAGTAAAAATACCCTGTGGTTAGTGTAACTGCCCTTAACTTCTTTCTATTTCTTTCTTTCCTCTCTCTGAAACTGAAGATGATAAATTGGAAAGTTTTACCGCTTGGATCGGTAAGCCTTGGGTTCTCTCTGCCACTTTGCCGAGCCGTTGGCATGGAAAGTTGAACTTGAGATGGTGATTCCAGTTTGACCCTCTCCCTACACCCTAGAATGTTTCCGCACAGTGAACCAAATTATGTAAAGCTCTCACAACCCAAATATAATTTCTTGATTCTTGAGTCATATTACCAAGATCCTAGTGGAGTTAGGTACAATGGTGTTGGTAGCTACCTATTGAGAAATAATACATAATATAAATGTAATTAATGCCTTGTAAATAGTTTAAAGCAAGTAAGTCTGATTCACAGCATATAGAGACACATTTTTATGTATTTAGCTAACTTAAAATGAGTCTTAGTATGTGTAGACCCCTGAGTTAAGCTGATACTGCAAATATTTTGCCATAAAATTTGGATAAATAATAAACTATTAATGTAATTATTTAAATGTGGGGAAAATCAAGTGAAAATTACTCGGAGAATTGAGCATCTTGGGAAAATATTGATTAAGGGAAATTATTCCTAGAAGATCCTTGACAGTCTAAAGTTAGCTCTTTTTTCCTCCATAATTTCTAATCATTATCTATGTTACGAAGTAGAACAAAGTAAAAGAAAATTCCTTAGTATATAATGTAAGAAATGAAAAGAAAATTTCTAATTCTTAAGTGAATAAGAAAGCTTAGTGTTTTAGTTATTGGAATAAGATACAGAAAATGTGAATTAAAAAACTAAAATGAGGCCGGGCGCAGTGGCTCATGCCTGTAATCCCAGCACTTTGGGAAGCCAAGGTGGGCGAATCACTTGACGTCAGGAGTTTGAGACCAGCCTGGTCAACATGATGAAATCCTGTCTCTAATTAAAAAAAAAAAATTAGCTGGGCATGGTGGCACATGCTGTAATCCCAGCTACTTGAGAGGCTGAGGCAGGAGAATCACTTGAGACTGGGAGGTGGAGGGAAGGGAGCCCAGATCACATCCACTGCACTCCAGCCTGGGCAACAAGAGCGAAACTCCATTGCAAAGAGAAAAAAAAAAAAAAAAAGCTAAAATGAGTCCGGACCAGTGGTTCATGCCTGTAATCCCAGCACTTTGGGAGGCCTAAGAGGGTGAATCACTTGAGGCCAGGAGTTCAAGACCAGCCTGGCCAACACAGAGAAACGCTGTCTCTACTAAAAATACAAAAAATTAACTGGGCTCAGTGGCACGTGCTTGTAGTTCCAGCTACTGGGGTGGCTGAGGCTGGAGGCAGAGGTTGTAGTGCACCAAGATCGCACCACTGCACTTCTGCACTCCAGCCTGGGTGATGGGAGTGAAACCCTGTCGGAAAAAAAAAAAAAAAAAAGGGTAAAATGGTGGAGATTTTACTGAGGGAAGATCCATTTAAGGGCTAGGAGAATCATTTGTGTGTAAAAAGGAAAGGCACAGATTTTTTTTTTAAAGAGAGACTAAAATTTTTAGTAGCTCCTCTTGATGAAAACAGTGGACTTCCAACTTCCTCTCTACCCTCAATGTCAGAAAATCTATGGAAAATATGGCTTCAGAATATTATCATCACTTGAGAATAAAGAAACAGAGGGATTTACCCTCCATCTTTATATTTCATTGCCTAGAGAACTTCCCCTTGGCTCAAACATGTCATCAGATCAGACCTTGTGCTATGATTCTGCCTCTAGGACACCAAACTGTGGGGCTTTTTTTGAAACCCTGCCTTAGCTATTCTAACTTCCATAACATTTTCATAGACCATCCTCTTACCTATCTTATCAATTAATACCATAGCTAACATTTTAGTTATCTGGGATTTTATTTATGTCTGCTCAGATTGCAAGTGTTGAATGTTTTAGACTCCAGTTTCCTTGCAGGATTCAGGCTAATACATGCCAAGGAGGCATAGATCTCTTTCTGTTTAATTGTAAAGATGGAAGTGAAAAGCAAAGAAAGTTTTTGTCAGTTGGTGGTAGTTGATATTTGGTTTATTTTAAAAAGCTCTCTGCAGTTTTCTTGGTCATTTAAGACATTTGTTGACATGGGGACTTTTAATGGATTATCCTGCTTTTCAACAATGCTGGCAGGGTAATGACTTCACTGGTGGGCACAGAACAATAATAAAGATGGAGATTTTCTTTCAGTATTTTCAAAAAATTTAAAGTTATGAAACATTTTTACACTATCCAGTTCAATGTGCATTTCCAGTATACTTTTGTGTGATGGTGAGAAGCTAGGGACCTTCTAATGGGTCACTAATGAAATGGACTCCAACTCCCACTCTGGATCCCTCACTCATAATCCACAAGAATTAATTTAACCTGCCAGATGCTACCCATTTAGCAAGCTGAAAGGAAACAGTGCCCCCCAATGCCTGTAGCCCTTGTCCATTGTGATTGCTGTTACTGATTCCATTCTATAAGTGAGTCAGATGATTTAGATACATATATGTTTACTAATGCAATGGGTATGTTTTTCTTGGCCAGGCTCAGTATATTATTTGTGTTCTTGTCAGGGAGAGCTACCACTGAATCTTTTCCTGCTGTATTTTAACACTCAGGAACTGGTTGTGCAAAGTTTATTTGCATCTTTCTTGCATTGCATGGGAGCATCCTTGAGAATATTTTATCAAGATTTGCTAGTATTTTTTTAATATTTAAAAATCAGTATCATTTAATTTCAGAGAGTTTGCTTCAATTTATTGGAATTAATTTAAAATTCTTTTGTATTTATATTTTTTCTTTTACATATTTAAAGTATTAAGATAAAGTCATTGCCTAATGCTGTCTGCCATAGTAAAATTTGCAAACTAAGAAAGGTCACATATTGCTTTTCAAGAAAGACTGTTTAGGGCCCTTAATACAGTGCCAAAATAGAAGAACTTTGTCAAAAATGAACAAAAGTATGAAATCCTTGGTAAGAGTAGATTCTCTTTGTTTTAAAGAAGTTAAATACATTGGGTTACAATGAGCAAAATATGAGCTCCTTTTTGGAAAGTTAAGAAAGGAGGAATAGAGATTAGGAAAAATTCAGAAATTTCCAATCACTGCTTCTCAAATCTAACCACATAATCCAGGACTTCATTTCCCAGAAAACTTTGCATCTGCCCAAGGGAACATTAGTTATGAGACAATGCAGAGATTTCTAAGGCCCATTTCTTCACTTAAAGTTTATTTGCTCTCAAAGCTTCTTGTGGTACCAGGATAGAGCATTAAATAGCATTATTATCTTTGAGTTATAGCTGTGTCTTATTTTTGCATTGTTAGTTCCAGTGTAGGATGGTAATAAAACATATTTGAAGTATCCATTCCTGCATACACGGTGCTCTTACCTGTGTTCTCATATGACACTCACCCCGAGGAAGGTCTTACTGTATCCCCATTTTCAGATATGAAACTGAGATTTGGGAAAGATAACCAATTTGTCCAAGTCCTTTACCTACTAAATGGCAAGACGTAGAGTCAATCTTGTTCTGTTTGCTCAAAAGTTGAATAATTTAAAAATAAAAGTTAAAGGGAAATCCACAATTTATTATATTCTTGTATAACTTGTTAACAAAACATATCATCATAGAATTTTAAAGCTAGAAGTCAACCAGGTCTTGTTTTTCAGACCTCAGTTTAGATATCGTCTCTTTAGAAAGACCTTCTTTTAGTACCCTAACTCAGCAGCCTGTTGGTTTTACAATTTACTATCACAAGATATAGTTTTTGGTTTTGATCATGGAACTTGGTTCTTACTTATATCTTTCATTAGACTGTAAAGTTACTGAAGACATGGATTGTGTCTACCATGTTCACTAGTGAAGCCCCAGCAGTTAGACTAGCTATAGGCACATGGTAGGCATTAGAATAAATTTTTTTTATCAATTGCATGAAGTTCAGAAACTTAATTTAATTTGTCCATGACCAAGTATTTGTTAGTGGTAAATCCATTAGAACCCTGGAATCCTGTTTCCTGCTGTGCTGCAATGGCTACTTGCAGGGGCCTGCCATGCCTAATTCCAGCTTTCTAATTGTTAGGTTGCATGAGAAACCCTCATCTGGTTCCCAATGACTCCCCAAAGTACCCTGAAAAAAGGGAAAACTTATTCCTACCCTTCTCCTTCATCCAAAGTCAGATAACAAAGAACAAAGTTGTCAGGGACAAATGCTTTCTTCCTGTGAGCAGAAATGTGAAGCATGGTTTTGGTTGGAGTTTTTGTTCGTTTGGTTGGTTTTTGGTTCAGTTTTGCAGTATTTGGCTTACTATTCTCTCAAAAAGTCTGCATCCTGTGGACAAGAATCTAAGCTCTTCGGAGACTGGCAATGGCTATTCCACTCTCTGGGGAGCCTATTTATGAGCACACATGTCTATTAACTCAGCCATTCTCCATATCTGTTGGAGAATAGCAGCCTAATTATCTGCCATCATTTGGTTTTCATTCCTGGCATATTGGTGACACTCCTCTTATCTCAGCCACATATTCAATTAGTTTATACGTGTTACCACATTGATCTCAACTGTGAAAATCTGAGCAAAATGCATACTTGGTACAGTTATCCTTATGTCAGGTAGTCTGTGGTCAGTCATAGCTTTTAATCAATAGATAAAAAATTGTAAAGTGTCTTAATTTGAGAAAATTGGCTAAACCAAAGAAGCACGAATGGATAGTTACCAACAGTTGAATTTCTCCAAATAGACTCTTTTTTATGGTATGACTTAAACGTAAGGCAATTTTGAGTTATGGTGTTTTTCATTTGACTTGCTTCATCTATCTTTCTGGCAATTCTGGTTTACGCTCCTTAGACTGGTGAATAATCTGAATGTCAACCAGAGAGTCTGAACTTCTATGAGTAACTCATGTGTCACATAATCTATGTGACATAGTACTGCATCACACCTGCAGCAGCATGCTATAGGAATTCTGTAGTTAATTATATACACTGCTGTCAACAATGAAAATAAGGTATTTAGGTATCAAAGAACCAACTGAAACTTCCACCCAAAAGCAAATCCAAAGTGAGAAAGGTACCATGAGCTCAGATTATTTTGAAATTTACAGATAAAACCTAGCTTCAAGTACAAATCCTGTGGAAGAAAGAGCACACACAAGGTCTCAGACACCTTGGCAGCCACTTTACATATATTATTCCTAATCTTCCCATTTCAAAGATAGAAAATTCTAGTCTCTAAGAGACTCATTACTTGCCATGTTTCTCAGACTAAGTTACAGTACATATTTTATTTCCAGATTCAGTTGAATCCTCGGATGCTCTTGTATCAATGCTATTATGATGTTGGATTAGCTGCAGCTCACTGGTAAGGCAAACCTGCAACCAGCACCCCCTCTACTTCATGTTTGCAGTAGAAGCTGCCTCTATTAACCTTCCATGAACCCAGCAAACCTATACATCTTGAGGTGCCTTATTCAAAGCATCTCTCCATCTCTTCTAAATTATGATAGCTAATAGCTATCATAAAATAAAAGTGATAGCTAATAGCTAATAATAGCTAAAAATACATAACAAGCCTAACTACCTTTTTAATAGGATAAAATTACATAAGATATCACTAAGTCTATGAAATTTATGTCTGTTTTATAACTATGTTATGCAACTATTTTCATCTTTTATAGTTTTAGTTAATAGTTTATATGTGCAAACCTCCAATCTGTTACAGATTTTCCTCAATTTGCTGGTACATACTCTAGCTTAGGGATTACTGAAATATCAAAACATGATAACATATATGCTTTCAGGGAAGAAAAGGATACATCTATGTAGCCCAAAGTTTTCATTTATTTTTTTGATAGGCCCTAGAGTTGATCTTGAAAATTGCCAGATTAGTAGGCTGTCCCAGCCCTGAGAAATCACTAGTCCAGAAGTGGCAATTCCCAAGGCAGGTATTGAAGCATTCCATTGTCTTTTACCTCAAGGGCTGTATGAAAGTCACTAGCTGAAATCAATACAATTAATAATAAACACAACGTGTTCTACATGGTGTTTTTAAGGGGTAGAGTAATAATCTCAAAAACAAACTATGGTAAATTTTTGTAGCTGCAAAAACTATTAGAAACTTTAATAAGGCAGGACTTAAAAAAACAACCTAAGAGGTAGTATAGACTGAAAATGGAATTCACTTCTTAAAGAGAATCATGGCCAATACATATGGGTTATGAAAAGAAAGTAGAATATTTGGGTGGTAGTTTCCCTGTTCTGTGTAACTACTTTCACGTCAGATATGAAGGTCCTAAAACATAGGTGTTATTTTTCACTGGTCAGGAAAGGACACTAGACTGGATGGTCCGTGGGTCTGATCCATGACAAGTCTTCTGATTGTTGAAAAATACTGTAAGTTGTAGAGCTTCTAGCTGTGAAATGTTTCCAAAGAAACCTTTGTCATCTACTTTGGAATCATATTAATGCCCTGTGGCCTTGGAATTGACTCTAGAAGCTTTCAGTTAAATATTAGCCATTATACCTGTACAGAAAAAAATATAGAAAGGCTTAAATGGAAAAACAAAAGAGTAACTGAATAATGTACCTTGATTCCTTGATTTTTCTCAGTTACCATGATGATTTTTGTCATCTGTTGAAAAAGGTTTCTGCTAAATTTAATTATCAGACCATCATCTCAAATCTTCAAAGTTCCTTTTTTGTGTGTCTTTCTCTATTAACAGACAAATTAAAAGGGAAGGATCAAGTATATGAAATGAAATTGTGATGCTCCAGGAACAGTTTTAGGTCTTACGTTTCATTGGAAGAAAAGTCCTCTGTCAAAAAGAAAAGTTCAAAAAGTTTAAATTATCTAAAAATATACAGTGTCCCTAAACCTAACATATATAATGAGTGTATGGCCTGGAAATCCAATCTCTTCATAGGTGATTTGGATATGCAATATCAGGACTATACTTACAGTTAAAAAAAAAAAAAGATAAAGAAAACTCTTCTTTATCTGAAATTCAAATTTAACTTGGTGCCCCAAATTTTTATTTGCTAAACCTTATATATGTGGAAACATAATATAGTTTATAAATATTATATATATAGTTTAAAATGCATAGTGACTATATCAGTCTTTAGGTATAAATAGTTACAGTATCTTTTGTCAATTTGATTACATCATTACAGCAACTTTCAGAGTTGAGAGAATGTTGGATCTTGAGAAATTGCTATAAACATTCTTATGGGAATCATTTTGGGTCTAGGAAACGTTGATTTTTTAGCGTTCCAATAATGTGTGTTATATCATCTCTTGAGAAGTTTTCAGAAATTCTGAGAAAAATGAACAGCATAAAAGGGTTAGATAGATAGGAAGAAATATCTAATAATTTGGAGAGCTGTTCAAGCCCTAATCTCAAGATATA
The DNA here is from genome assembly GCF_043159975.1 of Macaca nemestrina. NCBI lineage: Eukaryota > Metazoa > Chordata > Mammalia > Primates > Cercopithecidae > Macaca > Macaca nemestrina. The sequence goes on along the minus strand of NC_092125.1, from coordinate 167,274,755 downwards.
GAGCTGCTATATTCAAATTTGTTTGATCTTTTGATATTTTTCAATTCTGTATGAAGGCATTAATGGTTTTTTCCTGCTTTGCCTTTTAATATGTCACTTGAGCAGATATTTGTCCTCTAACTAGCAAGTCGAATTGATTCTATGGTTGCTTCATCATAATTTTTGATGCAGAATAATGGTAGATATATTCATGCTTGTTTTTCGTTGGATACTTATTGATTACTACATCGCTGAACATTTAAGAAAAGAATCACTCAATTCTAACATGTTTAGAAGAGTTTCTTTCTGATTTGGCACATGGACAGTGAGAATGACCTCACTGTGTTTGTTCCCTGGCACACCAAAGGTTTGCTGCAGATGTTAGTACAGCAGAACTTGTTCGCTAAGATGACCCATTATGGAACTCTAGCTGATTAAGCAGATGTTAATGGACAATTGCATGTCCATTATTACTTCTTTGACCATATTACCAACTCAACTCAATTGTACTTGCTTTTCAAATAAGACCAACCTGTCAATAAAGAAACCGGACATCAAGTTTCAGATGATTGGTAGAGATTACAGGGAAACGCAAAAAGGAGGGACGAGATGAGACGCACATTGTCAAATAATCTGAAATGTTAAGAATTGTGGAAATTGTGAGTTTCATAAGGAGTTTTAGACAAGGTACACTATATCCCCCATTCTGTTTTTTTCTATTTCGTTTTAAACTTAGATTTGCTTTACTTCTTTGGGTCTTCATTTCTTTCCATGCAAAATTCCTGAAAGTCAAAAGGAAGATTAGAAGCTAGCCATTTTACCACTAAAGAAACTTAGCCCCAAGAAGTTAATTCAGCTTACCAAAGATTACATCTTTGGTTAGGGCCAAACCTAAGACAGGGACAGACTCTGTTTCCTTCATTTCTCACTAAACTATATCACTACAGTTTAAACTTCTTTCTACCACTACTAGCATTCTGTGCCTTCAGAAGGAATTTTCAGTCCCTTCACTTTCCTGATGCCTGGGAATTCTTTTTAAGTTATGACTAACAACGTATAAAACATGAGTCAAAAGTTAGTCCCTAATAAAGTCATTGTGACTTTAATGACTTCAGCAGTTGTTTCATTCTGCAAAAACAGGAAGATCCCACACAATAAGGCGCCTGTCTCACAGCTGGGCTCCTGCGTAGACGGCCACCCACAAGAGTAACTAACTGCTGGGGCTGTCTTCCTCTCTTTGACACCTTTTTATTCTCTGTTCTTACAGTTTTCTCCTACTGACCTCATCCTGAGATTATCCATGAGAGGAAGGTACCTGCTTTAGCTTTTCTTTGATAGGGTAAAGAATAGTTTTAATCACTTAAGATTCACTCCTAAGTGATTTTCAGGTCACCCTCAACAGGCCTAAATTAGTCTTAGAAGGAGCTCTTTCATGGGCTTTATACTAGCTTCCTGTGTTATCACTCTTCTGGATTGTTTTATTCTCAAAACATAAAATCGCCAAATTTTAGATTTAAGAAGAGCCTGCGATCATTCCAGTTCACTCCACCTATGTGATTAGTTTAAGAACTCATTACCAAGATGGTGCCTATCTTGCCTGCAGATCTTTGCATAAAGCTCAAACTAATTCCCCCACAAGAAATATAGAAAAGTGAAGAAGTGTCCTATCATTTCAGAAGAAACTGGCTTGGATGAAATAATCTCTATATGCAGTGTTGAAACGAAAGAAAAATTGAAGCCATCAAACAAACAAAATGTTCCTATCAAGTGTAACTGAATTTTAGCTTTTATTACCTATTCTCTACTTTTAAAATAACTTTTCGCTATTAAAGGAACTTATTCCAAAAATCAGACAATTTTATAGAAAAGGTATATTCTAGGCGAATAATATTAAATCACTTACCTAGAAAATATACCTTCTTCCCTTTTCAAAAAATAGCTGCAATTTCTAGCAGTATATGTGAATCTAGTGTTGGGCATAAGCTTAAGAAGGCATTGGAGGAATTTTTTATTACTAAGAGTTCATTCACAAACTTTGCTTGTCTGTGTTGAAAAGTGGCATTGGCCATTTCCTCTGGGGACATTATTTCTAGGTAGGCTGTAACAGGGTTTTCCTGTGAAGGCAGATTCTTAGGGAAAATAGTATCTGTGTGCATGAGATGGTAGAGACACATTTATCTTTAAAATAAATGTTCCTATTTGTGAATTTCTCTACTGCATTTAATAAAGTAAATAATGCCCATTTCCTTTCAATCCAGTAACTCCTTGGGACACAGTTTTACCCAGGAGCTATTTTACCTTTGAGTCTGGATGAAACATGTAACTTAATAAACTCCAAAAGTCTTACACTATAAAACTCTGAGGGATGATAAATGCTTCCCTTCCTTTGTTACGGTCTGAAGCATTTTCAATCTGAGTTGTTTTCCTCAGTCATGTAGAGGGAGTTTTGTTTTCTGGGAAGTCTTGGTTGCTGGTAAATAATGTGTCCAAACTGTAGGAGGCAGCCACAAAATTTATCATACAAGTATGAAAGGTTAGGGTTGAAAGGCTGAGATCCTAAAATCATGCATCATTTTCATTTTACACATGAGAGGTGATGTAACTACACAGGAGAGTGAGAGCCGAGAATGAAAAGTCAAGATTCATCTACTACATAGTGGCTGCCTCTGGCTCAACAGAAACACTCCCATGTGGGAGTCAGTTGCTAAAAACCCAACTAAGCCTAGCTCCTCAACTGTCTCCTCAGGCTTCACTTCAAACATAATTCATATCTATTCTATTTCTTAATGTGTCTCATCACACAGTTAAACGCTAGTCATACTAACTCAACTCTACATATACTAGAATGTAAAAGATACCCTTCCACCCCCCGCTGTCTGCTCCTTGAAGGCCATGTCTGCCTTTCTTAGTTTGTACAGAGCCCAACATAAATGGGCCCTTCATACGTGCTTTTTGATGAGAGCAATGATTGCCTTCACGTCAGTGTGGTTGGGCCCTCCCTTACGGAGGAGGAAAACCAACAGTTGTTGCTAAGCAACATTTAAAGGACTAGGTTAGTTTCTGACACTAAGTGACCTCCCTTTGCATACTTCGCCATGTTGTGTGTTTTATGATTGCCTTAAGATGACTTTGTTTTTTGGTGGCATTGCTATATGCCCTTAGCAAAAGGCTCCTAGGAGAACTAGTTTAGGCCTGGAAAGGAGGAAGGTGATATTCATCTGTTAATGACTTAGATGAGTACGCTGATCCTTTCAGTAAACTATGCAGGAAAGGTGAGGAGTTTGGTTTATTTTCAGCCCTGCAGCTGAGAGCCACCTCCCTGTTCCCATATTGAAAGTGATTGACAATGTATCCCAACAGGGTCCTGTGGCAATGGGAGGCTATAGGAAGAAAATAAACAGAGAAGTCTTTCCTCTTATAGCCTTTTATGATTCAATTTCTACCTGCTCCTATCTTCTGAGCAGAGATGCTGATATAGCTAATAAAGAACTGGCCCCACCCTCTCCAGACTGTTTGCTGTTGTGGTTAAACAACGTGCCCTAATATATCTATTCCTACTAGAATGAAAGCTGATTAAAAACATGAAAAGAGTTTTTGTTTGTTCCTTTTTTTTTTCACTGCTATATCATCACTCTTTTCCCTGGTCATTTTAGGTATTCAATAAATGGTTGACAAATAAGTGAAAAAAAAGGGGATTATTGAACTAATACCAACCTGATTGGCTCTAAAACATTCCTAAGTGTTTCAGAGAGACTAAAGAAGCCAAAATGAGATAACTGTTTGAATGTTATATTTGCCTAAGTCTAGTGCAGAGAAAATTATGGAAGAAATCATCTGTCTCTAAGCTTTTTACAAGATATGTTTACAATGATTCAAGTAAAGTTTATTTCTTCCCCAAAATTCAGCTTATTGGTCAGAGCAATAAACTTGTCTTCTTCAGCTTCTGAGTCTTCAGCCTAAGTACCTGTCTTTTAAGGATTTAAGATGAGAGGCCATTGTGACTGAGCAGTTGTATCTTTAAAACTAAATAATTTGGAAGTCATGCGATTCACAGATTCACCTGGGGTTCAAAATTGCACGGAGGTTCAATAAGTAAAATACGCTAGCTGAGATGATTGATTCAGAGATGCCTGGTTACTAACATATTGTATCATCATAGGAAACACACCCACATACACAAGTAGGGTTACCCAAAAAGAGGGTGATTGGACATCTTTGAGAACAATGCATGGTGCAGTGAGCCGGCAGGCAGAAATACTGACTTGCATTGGCTTCACCTCCAAAAGCCAGGTCTCCTAGGCACAGGCCATGGCGTAACCCCGGGCTTGGATACTTGAAATAAAGCTATTGTTGGATGCTGATGCTCATTTGAAAGGGGAATGCCTCACAGGAAAAAAAGCCAATTGCAAGTCGGGGTTGTTGCCGTGGTGCTTTGCTACTCCTTCAACTTGCTATAAATGAAATTATTGGAGTACAGGGGTAGGATAACAGAGGGGAGAGATGAGGAGGGAAATGGGATGACCCTGGGGCAGGGAATCCCACTGCAGTAAAGCTCTAGTGTTTCCCCTTGCCTGTACTCTAATGCTGACAAGGAGAAGGGAGGGGCTGGGAAGAAGGGAGAGAGAAACATGCACGGAAGAAATGACTTTCTCAACATACTCTGGATGGCTAAAATAAAATAAAAATTAATTTAAATCCTCAGAGTTCTAATGTGAGTTAGAAGAGGTAACACTAAATCTCAAACAATTCACCATTCTTTCAGTTATGACTGTTCATATTTCCTAACACACTCTGGATCTTAGATGGAAAGGTTAAAAGAGTTTAATACATTTGTCGAATGCAATCTAATATGCATATCAATGAGCTAATGGAGGGCAGAAACTTACATGCTGCATAGGAAGTACTTTTCAAATGAAATAAATTAATTCCATTCCCATTCATTTTACTATGAAAAGAGGCTAAATGCATTGGCACACGCTTGGTGTGCGACAAATAATCCTCCAAAAAGCTAGTTCACAAAAATTATTGTGTACCGGCAAGCCTAGTCTGAAAACAGCCACGGTCCTAACCTTTTTTAAATGTTTGTTTAAATGTTCAGAAAGTCGATTCATCAAATGCATCATCACTTTGATCCATTAGAGCAGCTGGATTTTTGTGCAGAGGCTGCATCTGCAGAATTCTGGTCTGCAGTGGAGAGAGAGGGTTAAGGAACACCTAGTTGAAATGGGGGAGGGTACCGACTTCAGATTTACTTAAATATTCATGGGGCTTCCTCCATTTTAATCTTCTCCTTTTTAAAAGATGGCTGTGTTTCCTAGTCTGGCAACTCCTCAGGAAAGAAGAATTGCTTCTTCCTTGCAGAGTTCGGCTGAGTAGGACTAATGTAGAAGAGTGGAAACCCCTTCGGCCACCAGGACTATTCATAATTCATAAGTGCTTCAAACCAGCCAGCTGAATACATTTGGACAGGCTCTTGCTCCTTCGTGCAATTCCTGATTTCATTGCTCTCTTCTGCCAGGAAATAAGCAGGGAGCATAGGCTTCTTGCAAGAATGGAGTGCGAAGATGGGCTTTGTTTGGCTTAGGAAATGCCATACATTTTGGAGGTTTTGTCTTTTCTAAGTTTTGATTATTTTATCACTGGATCTGCAGGGCTTTCCTGATCCTTTCGGGATTGCTCTCTCAGAACCGTGAATTCTTTCAAAGGGATTTGTGGATTGTGGCAAAGAGAACATTCCAAAATGCCTGAGGCAAATTATTTGTTATCTGTATCTTGGGGTTACATCAAGGTGGGTTAATTTGATTGTGTTCTGTGTCTTTGATAAAATGTGAAACATGTATCTGTGTGTGTGTGTGTGTGTGTGTGTGTGTGTGCGCGCGCGCGTGTTTTGTGTGAAGTAGAGGACATCTGTAATGATTTAATTTGTGTGTTCATTTAACCCACTGGGACCTCTTATTTTGAAATAAGAGCATGTTATATTACATTTTATTTAAGTGTACTATGCTGTGTTTTAACCCTATTCTTTTTACTCAATTCTGTTTTTTAAAAGATGCTTCTTTTTTTTCTTTTTCGCTTAAACTTTTCACATATAATCTCCTGTCACCAAATAGGTTATTAAATTATATTTTAGAGGTAATTTCAGACAAATGTATTTTTAAAAGTAGTTACAGTTTCAAGTGGAATTATCTTGACATCTATTAAAATTCCTTTTCCTAGGTTTGCATCTTCAAAAGTAATCAGTTGTTAATTCTAAGAAATCTTAAGAAAACCTCTTTTCCAAAAGTGACGTTGGGATAATTTCAAGTTGAAGAGATACATTTTGTAGAAACAGTACTATTTATCTAATGGTATCTGCTCATCCAACCTCTTGATTCCTGGACAGTAAAGTTGGAAACATTTAAAGTGAACATTTGCTCTTTTGAAAATGGTTAATGCATTTTTGTTCTTTATAAACAGTTCAAAAGAATGCTGAACCGGGAGCTGACACACCTCTCAGAGATGAGCCGGTCAGGGAACCAGGTGTCTGAATACATTTCAAATACTTTCTTAGGTAAGATAATAACTGGGAAAAACCTGTTTTATAACTGGGGTTTTCGGAATTAATTTCTACAATCTATCAAGGACATCCCCATGTGAATTGGGGATGGAGTTGAGTCATATAAAAATCCATTTAAAATAATAACTAAGGCCAGTCTTCAAAAGAAAAAAAAAAGCAGAAAGATCATGTTTTTGAAAAAAAGAATTAAAATACCCATCCAAGACAGAGGGTTATTATGGGCTAACTGTATTTAAACGGCCCTCAGCCCCACCTTGTCTGCCTGCCCACTTCCATCTTTGCTAAGACCTCTGAAGTAATGAGGGAAATCCAATCACCCAAGCCCTAGAGACAGCTCCATTGGCTCCTCTGACATGGTAGCCTTTCAATTCCTTCAATAACTGAGCTTTGAGCAAAAGGTTTCCTCTATGATGTTTTGTAGGGGATATGCTTGAGGAATAATTCCATGGTGATTTGGTCCATGAGAATAAGCTTTGGGAATAATTTGACTATTGCTTTGCTAAGTTATTTATTAAAGATAAATGGATGGTATGGGGAGAATTTTAATACTATCTTAAGGATTTCATATTCTGCAAGCAGCCTTATTCTCTTTCCCATCTGATGCTTTATCCATTATTCTGTTGTTACATTACTGGTATTTAACACATGATACTGACCAAAAAGGATTGCATGAATGGTCCTCAACTATTGTCATGCATGTTATTTGATTATTTGGGATTTTTGAATTCAGTCTTAAAGGCAACTTTTGTATAATGAACCTATTAGGACAATTTTGATTTAAGAAGTCTTACAGAATCTGCAGATCTGTGCATCAAAGTAAATGGATAGCATTTAGATTCTGATTTTGTTGACTTTAAATTGCTGCTGAATTATGCTTGCTTATGAAACCTCATTTTCCAGGGAAGTGACCCACTCTCACAGCTGAACATTGCATCCTTTCTTCTTTTTTGGAATAGCCATATAGCATTAAATCAATGAGCATTTTCCTTGACGTGTGGGAGTGCAGAAGACAAGAGTAGAGATTTGGGAACCTCCTCCTAGATTTCAGAGGATCTATGGAAATGCTTGTGTATATGTGCATATTTTCTTTAGCCAGTCTATCATTGATGGGCATTTAGGTTGATTCCATGTCTTTACTATCCTGAATAGTGTTGCAATGAACATAAGTGTACATGTGCCTTATTGAAACAAATACCTCTTCTGGTTTTATTTCTAAGATCAATCCTATTTCTCTAACACCAAAGCAGTTCTTGCTATCAGCAGATCAATCAGCCCTCTCTTTAAGCAGCCTCTTACAGAGCTTACTGCATTACTCTGCAGTGGATGGTCACCAGACATGATTAACAAGTGCCTTTCTAACAGTTTCTAGTATGTGAGTGTCTGCAGCACTTAATTTTCTCCAGCTGCAGTTGCAGCGCCTTTGTCAGAGAACAAAGGAGAAGAATTTTCATCCATCCTAGCTCCCAGAGGTGCCTAGAAAGTAACTCTACAGAAAACATTAAATACTGATCCTTTTCTTCTCCTTTAATACATTTGAAGAAAGGGATCTTCTGCTGAGCATTTCAGATATACCCTGCTCTGTGTAGTGCCCAATGATTTTTCATTAGCTGGAAGCTGTTTTAGGGACATTTTACAGGTTAATGACTGTGGGAGACGAGAATAAAATCAAAACTGCAAGAACCCATTTTTGTCTTCATAAGCATTGCATTTTAAAATATGAGGGCTTGAGGACTTCTCAGAAGAGATTCTCACTACTGTAGTTAAAGTTATATGAAGTCTCTGAACCCTTAATCATCCAAGACTGGACTTAAGCAGTCCTCTTCATTTGTAGTCTCTTTCAATATCTGCTTACCAAGGACAACAAGAATATCTTAGTCCACTAATTAATCTTTTTTATCACCATAGGCTACCAAGAAAGAAAGCTGATAAGATAATAAAGATGATTCATTCCTCAGAGTAGGAAAAAATAGAAAGAAAAAATTTAAAAGATGCTAAATATGAGCTCTGAGTCTCAACACTGTCCAAGATGAGGCAAATGTCAACTCTTTCTTGCCTATTGTGCTTGCTATTTAGGCAGATCTCTTGAGCAAAACCAGTCATTTGGCTTCTCATTGTTCCAAAAATTAAATTCAAGAACAAATTGTTGAGGAAGGTTATTAGAATCTCAATCCTTGTAGACTCAGCATTAAGAGGGTGGTGTGTGTCAGTGGGTATATATGTTTGAGGGTATATGGGGTAAACCCCATCAAATAGACTAGACAGGCAGATTGGAATTTTAAATGTTCTTGAGAAGATATAGGAAGAAAAAACATATAATATGAACAAAAGATGCATCAGTTGTCTCACTTGTAAAATGGGAGCACTGGTATAGATGACATCTCAAATCCCTTCCAACTCTAACTTCCTATAACTTTCATATGAACTGAGTTTATCAGTTTTGCTAAGACATACCTGGCCATCTGGATTCTCTGTGGTGAACCCTCGGCTTGTAATTTGACAATCTCAAAAAACAAATAAATGAAGTTTGTTTCCAGACTGACAGTGAAGGGCATGGAACTCTTAGTTTTATCCTGTGAGCATGATGAATGTTCCCAGAAGACCATGAAGCCTTCTTCATAAACCTTCTGATCTGCATGGGACCCTAAAACCTTGTAGTCCAATTCCCTTATTTTATAGGAGAGAAAACAGAGGACCCAGAGGGATGAGGTAACTTGACCAAGATCACTTGGCTAATACATTCCTCAGCCAGAACTAGGACTTGGCTCTCTTGACATCTAGACCTAAACACCCTGTCAATCCTTTAACGAGGAAAGAAGGCTGTTAGGAACACAGAATATATAGAACAAAATCACATAAGGACTCTTAAGTAATACATACATCATTTTGGAAACAAATCTTTAGGAATCAGGATTGTGGGACCTAAAAATAAAATGTTTATTAACAGGCCAGGCATGGTGGCTCACGCCTGTATCCAGCATATTCAGAGGCCGAGATGGGCAGATCACCTGAGGTCAGGAGCTCGAGACCAGCCTGGCCAACATGGTGAAACCCCGTCTCTACTAAAAATACAAAAATAGCTGGATGTGGTGGTGCATGCCTGTAGTCCCAGCTACTGGGGAGCCTGAGGCAGGAGAATCACTTGAATCCAGGAGATGGAGGTTGCAGTGAGCCAAGATCACACCATTGCACTCCAGCCTGGGCGAAAAGAGCAAAACTCTGTCTCAAAAAAAAAAAAAAAATGTATTAACAGTTTCTAATAATATAAAAGTTTCCTGTAAGACCTTGGCAACCACTTCAGTGAGCATAAAATAAGATCTTAGCAATTTACCTTAAACTTGAAGAGCAATATCTCACTAAGAGTCATTAAATGTTAAAAATGTGTCATCCAGGTAGGAGGGAAGTCCCTTAATCCAGAGATATGTGAAACTTGTGTTGCTCGTATCTTAAAAAAAAAAAAAAAGTGATGCAGGAGGACAGGGAGAAAGGCAGGCAGCAGACTATATTTACCAGTCCAGGCACTCATTGATGCTGTGATAGAATAGCCTCCAGGTTGCTGGTACAAGGGGAAATAGAAGTGTCTAATTTCAAGGGAAATAAAGCAGGACCTAGGGAGAAGGAGAATAAATAATACAAGATTTTTAGATGTTATATTACAATTTAGTTAATATTTTCATGTACAGAGAAAAGTTATCCTTTTAAATCTTCTACTTACCATCTCAAAATCTAGAACTTAGAATTTTCAAGATGTAAGGAAAAGAGCTTAGGAATTTTGCATAATTAAAAAGTGTGATCTAGCAAAACAGGAACCTCAAATTAAGCCATTAACAGAATTTGGATGAGACTATTTTTTGTATCTGCTTTTTGTTTGTTTTATACAGGCTGGCTGTTTGCTCACTGTTTTCTGACTATTCCATAAATGTAACTTCACTCAGTGTGTTTATTGTGATTTCTTTGAGTCTGAGTTTCTGATTATTTCCACACTGTGCTGGCTAAGCATTTAATAGAGGAAATTCAGAATAGGGAAACCTATTAGTTGTTCCAGTGCCTGCATAGGGAAACACCCATTAATGTCAAATTGGCACTATTTGTGAATAATGGTCTTCTTCATCATTGCCGTGTTCCAGACACAGTAGTGGTTCAGCTCAATTACTCACTGTTGCGGGAAATCTTTAATTAAACAAAGGGAAAAGGCTGCTAGTCCTACTAGAAATGGTTATATGTGCAGTGACACAGGAGAATCTACGAGCCTCTTTAACTGGAGGTGAAGAATGGTGGTTAGAAAGGCAGGCCCTGTGGTGGCCTTTCATTTTAGCAAAAAGTAGTAATTATTAGGAGTAAAGTGACAGGGAGAAAAGTAATTTCAAACTAATATAAAATACAGTTTTTATGCCGGAGATTGTGTGGCAGGAAAGAGATTTTTAACAGGAACCTCAAGGCCTGGGTTCTATGCTATTAAATCACTGTGTCTGGAGCAAAGTAATTGCAAAATAAATATCTGTTAAATAAATTGCCCTTTGAGCTTGGGCAAGTTGCTGACTTCATCTGAAAAATGAGAGTGTGGGATTGTTATTGGTTCTCAAACCTGGCTCTGATTAGCCAAGTCACTCGGGAATCTTTTAAGAAAATACTGATTCAGTAGGGTTGGGTGGGGCTTATAAATCTGTATTTTTCTGAAGTTTCCTGGGTGCTTCTGATGCTGGACTAGGTTGGAAACCCCTAAACTAATTGAGATGACCACTAAAATTCCTCCCTAAGCAAAAGTCGTAGGCTTGTGAGTGTAGGAGCTTGTGGGACACCTAGAAACAATATTGATATGTCAGGGATGGAGAATTCCCTTGCTTCGGCCCCACAGAGAAGAGGTGAGGTATACACAAAGCTGGTACTGTCTCACTGTGCTTGCTTTGCTCTGATGAAGTGTCCACAGGGGCCTATGAGCAGCCAGAGGTCTCTGGGGAAAACATGTGACTGTGCCATTATCTGCAAGAGTCAAAACAAATCGTCTAGATCCCAAAATGCCATCTGGGAGCATGTCATTTTCAAATGGCAGAGTTGTCTTCCTACTAATTTTCACTGTAACTAGCAGAGGTAAATGTAGGTACTTTTGAAAGCTGCATTAACTCTTTCGGCCACAGGATGTCATTTAGTTCAATAAAGTAGTTTTTATGCAATTTAATAATTGCCTCTGTGCACCCACCAGCATCCCTGTGGCCTGAAAGAGTTAACACATTTTTTCAGGATTACTGAGCATACATCTCCCTGTGAAGTGAAATGGAATATTTGATTGCTGATATTTTTAACAGCACAATGTAAAGGAAAGAGCTTCTATAAGCAGGTAGGCACATTTTTTTTTTTCGCTGATCCAAGCTCTGCTGCTACCTTGTTGTAACACAACTTTTAAAAATATTATGAAATATCATAAATATGTAATAACCTTAAATGTGTTAGTAAGTGTAATGCTTATTACAAATGAGAGGCCTTATTATTATTTATTAGTAGAATTAATAGACATAAGGCATGAAATAAAACTGAAATTATATTCTTCCTCTAAACCTCAAAGGGTAATAAACCAAGTCCTTAAAGTAATTGTTTGAGGATTATGACCCATTTCTACTTCTAACATATATACTGCTTATTTAAACTGAGCCCTGCTAAAGCCATATGGGTTTTTAAATTTTTTAAGTAAAGATAAGATGAGCAGATCATGAAACCTGTTTTTATTAATCTGATGAACATTTTATTATACAAAAATATGTTAATCACTTTATTTAAAAAATCTACATATAAATATTGGTGCTCCACCTTGCAAATGTATAAGGGTAATTCTCCTAAATTACACTGAAAACAGAAGATTTGGTCTTGGGTCCTATTTTTCTTGCTTTCTGGGCAAGTTATTTAGTTCCTCTGGGCTTTAATTTGCCTAGCAATAATATGGAACAACAAATCTTCTTATCATTCTCAACAAATTTTATATATTCCCCACTTACTTCATAGAACTACTCTAGAGATACAGTGAAATAGTGCTACAAGATTTTATAAGATTCTAAAGCTGTTACAGATGGTTAGAGTTGTTTTGAATATTGCAGTGGATTCTCATAGACACGTGTGCTGAAAAACATTTTCCTTTGTCTGTTGTAGACAAGCAGAATGATGTGGAGATCCCATCTCCCACCCAGAAAGACAGGGAGAAAAAGAAAAAGCAGCAGCTCATGACCCAGATAAGTGGAGTGAAGAAATTAATGCATAGTTCAAGCTTAAACAATACAAGCATCTCACGCTTTGGAGTCAACACTGAAAATGAAGATCACCTGGCCAAGGTGTGTATAAGCTCAGGTTTTGTGCATGTAGCTCTCTGCTTTACAGCAGACGGATGACCGTATACCTTTTAGAAAACAGTAGGGATTGCTTTTGCATTATTGTGTTAGGGAAGCTCATATGAAATGAGTTTACTGTGAGCAGTAAGGCCTTCTGAAAGCTGTCATTAGAGGAAGGTTGATTAAACATGAGACCAAGTCTTGGGGGAGAGCCTGGATCTCTTATGCTGGTAGTTATTAAGAATGCCATTGTTGGGGTATCTAATGGAAGATCCTTTTTCCATACCAAAGAACCACTTTTTTTGTTTTGTCTTGAGTTAGGTTTGTTATGGACAGTTCCTTATGAATGAAGAATCCTTCTGAAGAGACATGGGGAAAATCCCAGGAAAGGTCAATAGGCAGGTCTCAATTATCCCAGAGGACATTTCAGGGACTGTATGCTGAGGACCAATGGGAAAATCTGCACTAATCGGTAGTGCTGGAAAAGAAATAAAGAGAAATTGACAGCACTGACTCTGGAGCCCAAACTCCAGTAGTGGAGGGAGGCATAGAAAGAATTCATACATCCTTTAGGAGGCCACACAAGGTGACTACTGAGGTCCTCTCAACTTTGTGAGAATATGAAATCAGCTTACTGTGAGCAGTAAGACCTTCTGAAAGCTGCCATTAGAGGAAGGTTGATTAAACATTAGGCCAAGTCGTGATGGAAAGCCTGGATCTCTTACTCTGGGTAGTTGTTAAGAATGAAATAAATTGGTCCTTAAATCAGATAACCTTGGAATAATCTCACAACACAGGACTGAGTGATGTTTCTTCCAGGTCCATCTGTGGCCCAGAAGCCCTAGGATATAATTTATGACTGGCATTCTTCATGACCTTTTACATTAAATTGGGTTGACTTATGCACATTCTGACAGCTGAGTCTTCCTGATCTGGCTTTCAGTGATGATAACCAAAGGGCAGAGGAGTTTTCCCTGAGACTGATTTTCGAGCTGTTACTAATGGGCCAGTAAGCAGCAAGGAGAGAGACAGGGAAATTAAACTAGAGTGATCTCTGTTCACTTGTGGCCACTTTGAAAGCAACGTTGGTTGAAGACTGATGCATGTCCAATATAGGTCAGCAACTAAATTTATAAATAGATACTCTCCTTTTTCTGAATAAAAAAATGTTCAGAAATTTATAGCTATCCTGAAGAGGACACACGACCTCCTAGGCAATTTAACTTTCAGATTTTCATGCAACCGAAGCGCTCTAAGGAGCCACTCTAAAGACTTAAGCAGCCAGTGTCCAAAAAATAAATTAAAAGAATGAGGCATGTGAGCACAACTTTCCTTATTCCTAAATTCCTTTAAATTTTTAATTGCAGGAACTGGAAGACCTGAACAAATGGGGTCTTAACATCTTTAATGTGGCTGGATATTCCCACAATAGGCCCCTAACATGCATCATGTATGCTATATTCCAGGTGAGTGAACAGGAGTGAATGCTGGCTTTCCAATTGGATGGCTCTTTATGATTTTTTTTTTCTATCTTGCTTTTCTGATTTAACTTTCCTCCACTTTGGACATCTACTTATTTATGTTCTAATCCATTTTACAACATAGGAAAGAGACCTCCTGAAGACATTCAGAATCTCATCTGACACATTTATAACCTACATGATGACTTTAGAAGACCATTACCATTCCGACGTGGCATATCACAACAGCCTGCACGCTGCTGATGTAGCTCAGTCAACCCACGTTCTCCTTTCTACACCAGCATTAGACGTGAGTAGTTATGATCTGTTTTGCATTCCTGCCCATCCTCCTTCAAAAATGCCATACCAGCTAGATGTAGTAGCATGTGCTTGTAGTCCTAGCTACTCGGGAGGCTGAGTTGGGAGGGTTGCTTGAGCCCAGGGGTTCAAGGTTACAGTGAGCTATGACTGCTCCCCTGGACTCCTGCTTGGGCAACCCTGTCTCTAAAATAAATAAAAACAAACAAAAAAATGTTTTAAGTGCCTTACAATATGCAATATACTTACAAAATTAATGTAATTAGACCACATTGCATACTTGAACTGGTTCTTTATAAAATGTATCACATCCATTAACTGAGCTATTTATAAAAAATGAATGACATTTCTACTTGCTTTGCTTTCTAATATCAGAGTAACCTTCCCTTTACATCTCTTACTATTAAAAGTATTTAACTATAAGGCAATTAACAGGATTTCAGGGCAGGAATCATGTCTTATTCTTCATTGTATTTCTAGTAAGGGATGCAATGTACCTCAAAATGTCTTGTTCAGTGTCTGGTAGATAGTATATTCTCAGTATGCAATTACTTATCTGAACTGCCCAACACCACCCTAGGTATATACAGAGCACTATATTCCCAGGGGGGTATCGCAGAACTATAAAATACTCTCTACATTTCTTATTAGTAGTAAATATTCAGAGGCTTTTTCTCCTAAAAAATTATAAAACTGATGCTGTGTATTGAAGAAATAGTAACTAAAAATCTAGAACAGAAGAATTAATAATGCTGAAACAAGGAGAAACAATATTCATAGTTTGCCATACTAACTCTGAGAAGGTGGCTGTAGCTCCTTCTTTCACAGATTAATGCATTTGTGTATGCCAATATAATCAACAATGTATGCCAATATAATCAACAATGTAATCAACAATGTAAGGTCATACTCTTACTTGACAAATGAAAATGATGGTCAAGTACTCCCAAAATGTGCTGGACCACTGCAGGAAGGGACTGGCCATGCCCTATCCAGCCTCACCTTTACAGATTCAGTTTGGAAGGTGAAAAAAGATTGGCCACAACTCTGTTGCTGAGTTGCATATTTTCTAAGAAAAGAAATCCAAGAAATCTTGAGAAAGTGAAATGGAGCTAAGGGTGTTTGATCCCTCTGAAGGAGAGAGAAACAGTACTGTTTTTATACCCTGTGTAAGTATCACAGAGTGAGGCAACACTATTTATCAACTGCCTGGTGTTATTAATAGTATACCTACTGAGTGGCCAGAAAATGGCTATGAGTGCAGCAAACTTTTTAGAAAAGGGAGGGTTCAGTGAGTGCTTGAGTAATGGGATTGGTCTTTATAGGAGAGGTGGAAACTTGCCTCAAGCTAGCATTGGAAGGACCAGAAGATTTAACTAATCCCAGAGGATGAGGGAAGACATTTCAGCCCTGGAATGAGCACCAATATATACCTTATTAATCCTAGGTTTGAATCATTGTGCATGGGTAGGGGCAGACATGACATGACATGAAGGAATTGAGCAGCGGGGCCTCAGGTTTCACTTCTTAGGAAGGTTCTCAAATCTTGCCCATAGTAAATGATTAGTGGATACGTGTTGAATGAACGAGTAATATCTAAAAGCTTGTGACCACACCATAAATTTCACTTTAGGAAATAATTTATTGCTTATCTTATGAATCGGGAGTTTGGCCATTTTCTCTAAGTTATTCAGCTAACAGCATATGAAGGTTGTTATATCTCAGAGCAGAGCCAGCCTGACTTGCTTCTTTGCTTCTTTGACTTGTATCTGCTTGTGTTACATAAGCACCATGCTGCCACACCACTGGTCCAAGAAACAAACATTAGACATTGACACACGCCATGAGATTTGTGCTAATGTCTTTCCAAGCATCAGCCTTTAGGCTTGATGTGAGGCTGAGCTCTGGTCATCATTCCTTTCACGTCAGAGACTTTATGATGCTGAACAGAATCTACATTTACTTAAATTAGTATATTGAGATAGTACATAAATCAACAATCCCTCTCCCAACAAGGATAAAGTAGGATACTTTACAAATGAAACTGAATAAGCAGGATAGGCAAATTGGATGTGGAGTTAAATGTGTTTATTTGTCCAACAGGCTGTCTTCACAGATTTGGAAATCCTGGCTGCCATTTTTGCAGCTGCTATCCATGACGTTGATCATCCTGGAGTCTCCAATCAGTTTCTCATCAACACAAGTGAGTTCACCACCAGAACAGTCATTCCAGATAATTGTATGATTCACTGCTTAAGTTTTTTCCTCCTAATGTTTTCATTATGGATAATCACAAGGATAATAGTGAGGCAATCCTTCCATTCCTCTCAAACTGGTCAGGCCTTTCGTGGATACTCAGTCCAGTCTGGCAACACAATGTTTGAGCTGCTTGGAGAACTTGGAGAGGGTCATAGGGGAGCCATAAAAAGTACTCAAAGTTTGGCAAATACAATATGTAAGGAAAGAATAACAGATATGGAATTATTCATAAAGAACAAGAAAAGGTTTGGTGATCCCATGATAATGACTTTTGGTATTATACAAAACTCTGCACAGAACATAGTAACTCACTACTGTCCCTATCTGCTTGGGAAGCAGCCACAAATGTTAAATCTGCACATGGGAACCTCCAAGCAAAAATAAGATGCTGTAAAAAGCACTGGAATGAGTTTCCACAGTTCAGAAGGAAGGGTCACTAAAAGTTCCACACATTTTCCTCCAACTGCATAGATTTGATTATGGATTGGGAGTAGCAATGACCTGAGTGACCAGGGGTGTCTAGCCTTAGGATCCCAAGCCATACTCAAAGCTTTTGTCATGCTTAAAATGTTTAGTTTTCACATCTTTGAAAATCCTTTCATTCTCTCAAATAATGCACTATCTCTAAGTGCTGGAAATCTAAGTAGTTTGAGAATATTGGTTATCCCAATGTGGTCATGAATAACATCAAGTACTGATAGTTTCCTAGAAATGCTTTTTTGAGCTACTTGCTGCAAAAGATCATCAGTCCTTGACCTTTATCCAAAGAATATCTGAATGACCTAGGTTTGGAGTACACTGGATTCTTTTACTTCATTCTTCTATTGAACAAACAAAATGTTGGGGCAGCTATGTGTCTGCATGGATTATATCAGTTGGTAGAGTGTGGTGTCATGAATCAATCCATATATAGGCCAGTTAGCCTCACACAGAAAAATGATCTATCTACTACAGTCATCCATAGCACTGCAACATATAAAGCCTGCTTGTAGATCAGTGCCCTTGATCACAGGATGAACAAAACAAGAGTGCTCATCGGAGGTTAGTACTCAGAGCACACTACTAAAGCAATGATATATGTGTAACAGAACCTGCAATTAAGTAACACATTGCCACCACTTGTCTGGTATTCTTGATTAAAATGTGGTTTCGTAAGTCTGATGACCATATTCCCAAGCAGACTTCTGTCTAACAAAAGATGCCTGTGATTCTTCTATATAAAAGGCATGCTGGAAGCTGCATCTTAGGTTTCCAGATACTGCAATTTCTCGTGGAGAGAGTAAAAAGACAGAAAATTTGACATCAGAATTGTTCCAAAAAAGTAGTAATGTATAGTATCATATGAACAGAAAGCTCTAAAAAGTGATGTTATTTGGGTAAAATGAAGTTTTACATCAAACACTATCTTTGACAATCCAAAATTCACAATTGCCAGGGATTAGGGAGCATATAAAATGTGAATATAGCTTGAAAATCTCATTACAATGCATAAAGTTTAGTGGTACTTTCACGTTGTTCTTTGCCAAAGTACAAAATTTTTGAAGACACATAAAAATAGGATTTAGCTGCTCAGGAATGCCCTTACCTAATATTAAATTCTTCATCTGAGATATAGAATGAGTAAAAGGATTTTAAAATACAATGAATTTTAATCACAGAGAAAGCTTATACACCAGTAGAGGCATTTTTTGCTTACAAACTGACGACTTCTGTTTGTAGAGGGCCACTGCTTCTCTAAGAGGAAATGGCATGTGGCTGGTGGTTCTTGAAATAATTTGGAGAGAACTAGGTCTGATTTCACTTTGAGATAACGCCAACATTCAAATCATATCCCTTTTTAATTAAGTCATCATTTGGTCTGATTTTTTAGATTCAGAACTTGCTCTGATGTATAATGATGAATCTGTGTTGGAAAATCATCACCTTGCTGTGGGTTTCAAACTGCTGCAAGAAGAACACTGTGACATCTTCATGAATCTCACGAAGAAGCAGCGTCAGACACTCAGGAAGATGGTTATTGACATGGTAAGACTTGAGCCTCTCTACGTTCCTCACTTACTGCCATTCTCTCTGATAGACTGAATTTATTAAAAGTTTTCCTTTTCTTTTTACCCAAGGTGTTAGCAACTGATATGTCTAAACATATGAGCCTGCTGGCAGACCTGAAGACAATGGTAGAAACGAAGAAAGTTACAAGTTCGGGCGTTCTTCTCCTAGACAACTATACTGATCGCATTCAGGTATTTGATGAAAGTCTTTGATTTAACACAAAACCACACCAAACTAAGCTGAACAACAATTAGAAAAAGAAAACAAAGATAAATTCAGTTTTTGGTATATCCTAGGCTACTACTATAGCTGAGGGCTTAAGAACAAGCTAAGGAAAATGGACATTCAAGTTTATCCTCTAATTTATGAGGGAAAAAAATCCCTATTTGTGGAATTGCTTATTAGGTCTATAAATAAATTGCAAAATCTATTTGTAATAGGGCATACGTGACTGTTGGTTCCAAAAGCTTGTGTTTGGATTTAAATCCCATTGACTTGAAGTTTGTTAGGTTTGTTTTGGATATACAAATTGCCATCAGCTGTTCTCCTCTTTCCACAAGCGGAAAATATGAAGTTATCTACTTGGAGTAATTCTTTGCATTCTTTCCAAACTGAGAAAAGGAAATGATAGCAGCATCTGACCTCTAATGTTCCTTCCAATTTTTAAATTCAATGACTGTCAGTCTAAGAAGACACACATTTTCCCCTTTGGGACTCTATAAAGGTAAATAACTGACCCAGGCTAGCACCATTGTAATTCCATTTTTTTTTTTTTTTGGTGCATATGTCATAATTATAATGCAATTAAAATGTTCTAGGGTTTAGTACCAAGCGTACTAGTATGAGAAGGATGAGATGTTCTGGCAGTATTTACACCTAATTTTATGGGATTTCTAAAAATTGATGATTTCAGGTCCTTCGCAACATGGTGCACTGTGCAGACCTGAGCAACCCCACCAAGTCCTTGGAATTGTATCGGCAATGGACAGACCGCATCATGGAGGAATTTTTCCAGCAGGGAGACAAAGAGCGGGAAAGGGGAATGGAAATTAGCCCAATGTGTGATAAACACACAGCTTCTGTGGAAAAATCCCAGGTATCTAATATGAGATTTTCAAAGTACTTGCGAGCTCTGCTGATTGTAGAGCTGGAGGGTTCTATTTAATTCCATTTTTCCAATAGAATATGTATATATGAGACGAGAAGGAGACAGTTACGCATTTTGTTCCATTATAGTCAGGACTCATGTGATTCTCCATTACACTCAGTTTCACAGGGTGGGGATAAGTAGTCATCAGAAACCCATCAAAATTTGGATTACGTGTCCCTAAATCATTTAGATAGTTGTCTCTGATGTTTGCAAATCCAGCTGAATGATCTGAACACTGGTATCTGCTCCATCCCATCCCTCTGGATTTCTTCTTGCTCTGTCTTCATTCAAGAGCTCTGCTCCTCACCCTTGCTTCCAGTCCTCTGTTTTTATCTTCGTCCTTAATCAGCCCACTGCAACCATCACCAGAGGCAGTCTCTTTTAACGTATAGTCAAAGCCCTGTCTTGTGTTCCCTCCCGGGATGCTTCTATGCTTTTGAGAACATGCTGACATTTTCCAGTTGTGTCCAAAGCTTCACATTCTGTGTGTGCTTAGGATAGGGGACAATAGTCTGGAGGAGGTGAATACAGAAATGTCTAGATGCCAATAGCTGCAGAATATGCAGCAATGGACAGTATCAGTATCCACACAGAGTTTTTTCAAGAAAACGAATGGGCTGAGCCAAGTAGCTGAGATTGAGAATTAGTTCATAGACTGTCCAAGATCTTTATCCCAAAAACATTTGGATTGTTTATTGTCAGTATTTATCCTCTTTCCCTACTACCTGGAAACCCCAAATTTGCACATACTTGTAATATTAATGTACAGTTCCTTTGCAATTTTTATTTTGTTGCTTCTTAAAGAAACTCAACTAAATGAGTTTTAAAAAATCTGTGAAAGGGCTGGACACAGTGGCTCACACCTGTAATCCAGGACTACGGGAGGCTGAGGTGGGCGGATCACCTGAGGTCAGGAGTTCAAGACCAGCCTGGCCAACACGGTGAAACCTTGTCTCTACCAAAAACACACAAAAAATTGGCCGGGCATGGTGGTGTGTGCCTGTAGTCCCAGCTACTCGGGAAGCTGAGGCAGGAAAATCGCCTGAACCCAGGAGGCAGAGGTTGTAGTGAGCTGAGATTGTGCCACTGCATTCCAGCCTAGGCAACAGAGCAAGGCTTCATTTCAAAAAAAAAAAAATCTGTGAAAGTGATCTGAAGTCTAATATGCTGTAAAAATGCAAGTTAACATTGTTAATGAGGGTCAATTCAAATAGCCCAAAGGCTTAAGTGGAACAAGATATGAATCAGTAAGGAGGAGTAACACCATTTTATTAATAGCAGTGATGTTTTATGTTTATATGATGTTCTGTGCAGCATTTCACACGTTTTCCATATATTATCTTACTTGGACCCCCAAACAGCCTTGCAAAATAGATAAAGCAGATATTTCTCCAGCATGTCAGGTTCAAAGCTGCCCTCTTGGTCCACTACAGCAGCTCTCTCATCCAAAGCTCTTCACTCTCGATCTTAGGGACAGGTCTTCCTGTTGCCATAACATCGTTATCCACTCTGGTGTTTCCCACCGATGGGCTCTGCTGAACACTGTCTGATTGGCCCACCAGTAAAGCTCTTTACTGGGTGCTCTCAGGATTCATACAGCTCTCTCGTCCTGTGATCTAGGGAATAAATAGCAGCTACCTTGCAGAAAAATTCTCAGCATTTCTTAGCAGAAGCAAAACAAGTGAAGAAAGGAAATGACTGCACTGTGTTCAGCTTATTCAATTTTCTCCATTACCTTGAGCTTGTTATTTTGGGTCCCTGGAAAACACCTTGAAAATAGTCTGTAACATTCATTAAGTAAAGAAGTAAAAGGGAGGGAAAAGGAGGGGGTGGAAGTGAGAGAAATATCTGAATCATGTATGATCAAGTTTTTATAACCAGTGTAGATCAGAGATGCCCTGATTTTGCTGTGAATCTTGCTTTTTAAGGCTAGGAAAGCACCAGAAAGAAGAATAAGAAAATATATATATATACACACACACACAGACATCATATATATATATTTTATATATGAAAGAGTCACATATGACCAAAGTTCTTGTGTACAGTACAACTTGGATGTATTAAATGACTGGCCAAATACCAACATATTAATAAAGGGAAGTTTCCAGTAGTGTGGAAAGAGACCTATATAATGTCCCATGGGTGGGTGCCCTTTGCCCATCTACCCCTAAATCCCAACCTAGCATCTCTCTAGCTCCCCGGACCATGGCAGGGGAATTCCCTTCTCTCATTCAGCTAGTGCCTATTCTTTCTCTCTACTTGTCCCCACCCCCAGTGTTTCCTGTTTGTCCAACAATGAGGAGGCCAGCGTAAGGCCACACTGCTAGCTCATGCAGGATGCATAGCCCCTGAGTAAACCATAACAGAGCCATAAGCCTGGTATTTAATCACAGGAACACCAGCAAAAGGAACTGCTTAATTGTTTTTTATTTTCCCTTCTTTCTCTTGATGGAAATGACTGTGTGCTCTATAGATCCAAAACAATTGCATGAATGTCCATCAAGGGGATATGTGTTTCTTTCAGGGCTTAAAGTATTTTCACGTGTTTCATCAAACTCCTCTACCAGCCAAAAGCATTCCACAGAACTTGAGAAATTCCAGAGTAGTGAGGAGCCAGATCCTCATCACTTTGGAATAGCAACATATTTTAAAGTTAGCAAGGAAAAAATATTGAGTCAAAACACGTTAGACCTGGGCCTGCCTTCTTCAGAAAATGACTCACAGAATCCAAGTAGTGACAGAGTCGTGCTTTGTCTTTGGGTCCCTGGAAAACATGAGGATTCCATCCAGACGACTTATCTGGCGCACGTAAAAGGAAATGCAGTCTGTTGTAGTGAGATGAACACAGGTTTTGGGATCAGACAAAGCTGGGGCTGAGTCCCAGCTCCACCACTCACTAGTTATGTGACCTCTGACAAGATATTTAATCTCAGTAAGTCATAGTTTCTGCCTTTCTAAATAATATACAGCAATACTTACTTTTCAGGATTAAGAGAGAATACATCAATTGCATTCAGTGTGAGACCCACCATATAGTGAGTGCCCAAATCATGGAATCCATTATGATTGATCTTTCTGGTTATTCATGTTCTTTCTTTGCATGGAAACCAGGACACTGTGTTTACTTTTCAAGCACCATCACAATAACAGATGTGTAATCTTATTTTTCTCCAGGTTGGTTTTATCGACTACATTGTCCATCCATTGTGGGAGACCTGGGCAGATTTGGTACAGCCTGATGCTCAGGACATTCTCGATACCTTAGAAGATAACAGGAACTGGTATCAGAGCATGATACCTCAAAGTCCCTCACCACCACTGGACGAGCAGAACAGGGACTGCCAGGGTCTGATGGAGAAGTTTCAGTTTGAACTGACTCTCGATGAGGAAGATTCTGAAGGACCTGAGAAGGAGGGAGAGGGACACAGCTATTTCAGCAGCACAAAGACGCTTTGCGTGATTGATCCAGAAAACAGAGATTCCCTGGGAGAGACTGACATAGACATTGCAACAGAAGACAAGTCCCCAGTTGATACATAATCCCCCTCTCCCTGTGGAGATGAACATTCTCCCCTTGATGAGCATGCCAGCTATGTGGTAGGGCCAGCCCACCATGGGGGCCAAGACCTGCACAGGACAAGGGCCACCTGGCCTTTCAGTTACTTGAGTTTGGAGTCAGAATGCAAGATCAGGAAGCAAAGAGCAGCTCAGGAAATCCCACGGTTGACTTGCCTTGCTGGCAAGCTTGGTGGAGAGGGCTGAAGCTGTTGCTGGTGGCCGGTTCTGATCAAGACACATGGCTTGAAAATGGAAGACACAAAACTGAGAGATCGTTCTGCACTAAGTTTCGGGAACTTATCCCCGATAGTGACTGAACTCACTGACTAATAACTTCATTTATGAATCTGCTCACTTGTCCCTTTGTCTGCCAACCTGTGTGCCTTTTTTGTAAAACATTTTCATGTCTTTAAAATGCCTGTTGAATACCTAGAGTTTAGTATCAACTTCTACACAGACAAGCTTTCAAAGTTGACAAACTTTTTTGACTCTTTCTGGAAAAGGGAAAGAAAATAGTCTTCCTTCTTTCTTGGGCAATATCCTTCACTTTACTACAGTTACTTTTGCAAACAGACAGAAAGGATACACTTCTAACCACATTTTACTTCCTTCCCCTGTTGTCCAATCCAACTCCACAGCCACTCATAACTTCTCTCTGTTTGCTTGCCTTCAACAATACTTTTTCTCCTCTGGAGTTTAACTTTTTGCTGTAAACAGAATAAAATTTAACAAATTAGGGGGTAGAAAGGAGCAGTGGTGTCGTTCACCATAAGAGTGTGCATAGCACTAAGCAGTGTGCCCTGCTGTGTCTTGGACCCTGCCCCTGACAGGAGTTGTACAGTCCCTGGCCCTGTTCCCTACCTCCTCTTTTCACCCAGTTACGCTGTTTTCAATGTAATGCTGCCGTCCTTCTCTTGCACTGCCTTCTGCGCTAACACCTCCATTCCTGTTTATAACCGTGTATTTATTACTTAATGTATATAATGTAATGTTTTGTAAGTTATTAATTTATATATCTAACATTGCCTGCCAATGGTGGTGTTAAATTTGTGTAGAAAACTCTGCCTAAGAGTTACGACTTTTTCTTGTAATGTTTTGTATTGTGTATTATATAACCCAAACATCACTTAGGAGAGACATACGGCCCCCTTGGCAGAGAGGACAGGGGTGGGCTTTTGTTCACAGGGTCTGCCCTTTCCCTGCCTGAGTTGCTACTTCTGCACAACCCCTTTATGAACCAGTTTTGGAAACAAGATTCTCACATTAGATGCTAAATGGTTTATACTGAGCTTTTACTTTTGTATAGCTTGATAGGGGCAGGGGGCAATGGGATGTAGTTTTTACCCAGGTTCTATCCAAATCTGTGTGGGCATGAGTTGGGTTATAACTGAGTCCTACTATCATTGTGGCTTTGGTTCAAAAAGCAACACTACATTTGCTCACAGATGATTCTTCTGAATGCTCCCAAACTACTGACTTTGAAGAGCTAGCCTCCTGCCTGCCATTAAGCAGGAATGTCGTGTTCCAATTCATTACGAAAGAAAACAATGAAACAATGTGAATTTTTATAATAAAATGTGAACTGATGTAGCAAATTATGCAAATGTGAAGCCTCTTCTGATAACACTTGTTAGGCCTCTTACTGATGTCAGTTTCAGTTTGTAAAATATGTTTCATGCTTTCAGTTCAGCATTGTGACTCAGTAATTACAGAAAATGGCACAAATGTGCATGACCAATGGGTTTGTGTGTCTATGAACACTGCATTGTTTCAGGTGAACATTTGATCGTTTTCAAACGTTTCTCACAATGTATGTTATAGTATTATTATTATATATTGTGTTCAAATGCATTCTAAAGAGACTTTTATATGAGGTGAATAAACAAAAGCATGATTAGATTAGTCTGTAGGCCCACTTATTTCATGATTAGTTCTGACATATGAAAAGCAGATCTTTCTCTTCTCTTCTGCCATTCCCCACAAAGAAAGCCAACCACTTTGTCCAGCCAACATCACAACTGAAGTTTCAGAATCTATGTCCAAAAAGTCCCCCAGTTTGGAACATTTCACTTTTTTCTTAGCAACTGTTCGACCCAGCTCAATGATGCAGGAAGGGGGTTGAGGAAGGAAAACAAAACCACTTTGCTCATCTCGAACCATTTCCTTCTACCTCTTTAAGAGTCTGAAGTGCTTAATCTACTAGATAAATAAAGGGAATCCCCAACTTGGATGAATCCTCTAGAAAACTGAATCATAGATTATAGAACATTAGTATAATGCAGTCAGAGAGTCCCACTGATTCATTTGACACATGAAGAATCTAAGGTCCAAAGAGTTATCTTCAACCACAACCCACAGAGCATGGGTGGACACTCACGGTTTTCTCAGTGATCCATGCAGCCTCTTGTTGGTCATATGGCTATGATTTTCTTTCTGGAAAGAACTGTTTATATATAAGAAAAATACTTAAATGCTTTGTTGAAATCTTAAAGTCAGCGTTTTAAAATATTTTATCCTGAGAAGAAGAGTGTGTGTGTGTGTGTGTGTGTGTGCGCGCGCGCGCGCACGCGCCTGTGTGTTTGTTGCTGAAGCTTGCAAACAAGAATCAGTGTTGGCCCATAATAATTTAGCCACAAGGGAGTGCTCTGTGAACCAGTAAGATGGTCTTCTCTAAACACAGCTGAAATTAAAATGAGCCGACACTGCAGAACCAGCTTGCCTGCTAGTTGCAGAGCTATTTCCAACATTTTCCATCATCTCTGATTTCTGATTGTGCCTCACCATCTCTGAGAGTTTGAAATTGAGCAAAATAAATTGCTTACAATAGCCACAGGTGTGACTTGTGTAATGCCTAGTGCTATAAATATTTACAGGTCTGTTTTCTACTGGTAAGAGGTTCTTAATTAACCCTTATTGCAAATAAGAATCATGTTGGAAATCAATATTTTTAAAAATACTTGTTTGGGGCCCGTCCTCCTCCCTTCAATTCTGATTGAATTGACCTTGGGTGAAGCCCTAGGCATCAGATTTTAAAAATTTCCCCCAGGCTGGAGTGCAGTGGCACAATCTCGGCTCACTGCAACCTCTACCTCCCAGGTTCAAGCAATTCTTGTGCCTCAGCCTCCCATGTAGCTGGGACTACAGGCGCGTGCCACCCCATGTGTCTAATTTTTTGTATATTAGAGATGGGGTTTCACCACGTTGCCCGGGCTGGTCTCAAACCCCTGAGCTCAGGCAATCCGCTCACCTCAGCCTCCCAAAGTGCTAGGATTACAGGCACGAGGCACTGCGCCCAGTCTCTCCCCAGGTAATCCTAATGTGCAATTGAAGTAGAGATCCACTGCTCTGAAACAGAAAATCATGCCTGCAGCTGAGGTGTTCTTTCAACCCCACTGTCATCAGATATTCATTGTGCACTCATCATGGCCAGCATATCATGCCCAATGTAGCTATTTTAAACAGTAATTTTTGTTACATCCCAGTTTTATCTTACCAGCTGACTTCTAACTAACTTCTAGGTAAGATGAAACGGTACGATTTCACTAGTTTCCTATCGGAAGTCTCAAGAACCAGGCCAGACCTCAGGCATCCAAGCTAACTAGACCCTTCATGAGTGCAGAAATCATACCTAGTACTTTCTCCTCCGTTTCCATGATGCCTAGCATCATACCTGGCACAGCGTTCATGCTTAAACATTTGTTTCATCAATCTGGATGTTGATGATGTAAAATTTCAATTAACAGGAAGATCAGAAGAATGCACATTCTAGGCAATTTAACTTTCAGCTTCTCTCACTTGATCGTAATGATCTGTTTTCAGATGTCTCTCCACCCAGCACTGAACCCTCTCCAAGATAGAACAATGTTTTTTGCCTGGTCTCTTTTTTAACGTTTGTATTCTTCATCAACAAACACTATACCAGCCCTAAGCGAAAGGAGAACTGGTGATGTTTGTTGAGCTAATGACCCAAGAAATAAGTAGAACCCTTTTATTGAAATTACTTGTGAAATTGGATCTACTTGATTTTCTTGCTGAAGGAGTAGAGTACACTGGGAAAAGCATAGTTTGACAAACCTGTATTCCAAGCCTTTTCCTGTACCTTCCTACCTATGGGGATTTGGACAAATTTCTTAAATTTTTGAGCCTAAATGTTCTCATCATTAAATGGAGCTAACAATAGACAGCCAAAGATGAAATCAGGCATAGTGTTACATACAGTAGAAGCTCAATAAATCTTTGTTATCTAAGTGTATGTACTCATGGATGAAGGGATTGATTAATATTTAAAAACTTGTAAAAATCACCTCTAAAAGCAGAAGGCAACAACACATTTTGATTAGTTTAGGGTTCTTGAAATCAAGTTCCAGTTAATCTAGATTTTTCTACATAAACTTCAAGATTCTGGGAGGATGAGTGCTGTCACTTCAACCCATCATATGGGACTATGCTGACACTGATAGGCTCATTGAGTTGGAAGAAAACGTGTAAATCATATTATTCTTCCTCTTCAATGCTATAGAATCCCTCCAAAAATATACCTAATTGAAAGCATCAGGAAATAGATAACTCAGCAAGGCCTTTTGAAATAATGTAAATTACTAGGTTTCTGGGAATCAAAGTGTACTCTTCTAGAGCAGCCTTTCTTGTTTGATTTTTTAAAACATTTCTAGCTAAATATTGTATGTAATTCCTCCTCTAATTTCTTGTTCCAATTGAAAATAGGAGCCAGACTTTTTGACTATGTGACCTTGGGAAAGTTTATATGGCCTCTCTGCACCTCAATTTCCTCATCTGTAAATAGAAGTAATAATAGCAGCACCTATTTAATAAGATTATCTTGAGAATTATATTAATTAAAGCTGTAAAATAGTAAAAATAGTGTCTGGCTCATAATATGCATGAACAAATGTTAACTGTATATAGCTAAAGGTAGCACGCTTTCTACATTGTAGCTCCTTCAACCAACCATTATGCATATGACCTGTCTTCATCATTATGGTCAAATTATTCTGGGCTTGTTCAAATAGACAGTGCTCTTTTAGGATGAGTGCCTCGGAAGCAAGCACCATACTTCACTCATCGTGGGGCACAGTGTGATTCTTGCCCTTCTTTGTTCTGTACTCTGTTCTATAATCCAAGATTGCATTCATTTGGAGGGACGTCAGGGACTCACCCGGATAATTCATAAGATGCTTACAGGCAAACAAAACACTTCATACCTTTTCACATGAACCACTGTTAAACTAAATCTTCTCCACTTTGTTCTTATACAGCTAAGTTTCTGAATTTCAGGGCAGAATTTATACTTCTCTGATACATTTCATCTGAAAAACAAGTAGGGTATAAGAAAGAGGGTTTTCAGTTTGAGTGTCAGATTGACCTATTTGTAAATCCCAGCTCCAGAATTACCTGTACAACCTCATAGAAGGTATGCAATTTATTTTACCTTCAGTTTCCTTTTCTGAAGAAGAAATATTTTATATATATAATAAAATATATATAAAATTTTAATATATAATAAAATATATATAAATATTATATATATAAAATATATATATATATATATATAATTATTTGGAGGCCAGGGGCAGTGGCTCATGCCTGCAATCCCAGACTTTGGGAGGCTGAGGTGGGCAGATCACCTGAGATCGGGAGATCGAAACCAGCCTGACCAACATAGAGAAACTCCCTCTCTACTAAAAATACAAAATTAGCCAGGCGTGGTGGTGCACACTTGTAGTCCCAGCTACTCGGGAGGCTGAGGCAGGAGAATCTCTTGAACCCAGGAGGCAGAGGTTGCAGTGAGCCGAGATCGCACCATTGCACTCCAGCCTGGGCAACAGGAGCAAAACTCTGTCTCAAAAAAAAAAAATTTGGAAGGCAAAGGTAAGCATCTAGCACATTCAGGGCATACAATAAATAAGGGTTATTAGTCATATTAATACCCTACTATGATGATTAAATGAGATAATATGTATATGGGAAAAATCCTCATACTATTGTTTTAATTCATTATTTTTGGCTTAAAAATTATTTTGAATTCTCATCCTGATAGCTCACAAACTATGTCCTTCCTACCAGAATTTGTTATCTATAGATAATAATGTATTTTATATTTTTATTTACACTTTAGTAAAATGTTAACCAGAACAAGACAAGGAATGGATATGTGTTAAGCTGCCAAAAGTCTGTCTCATCAGCATTGATCCATTAGTCAATGTTCCATGGGCAATGGCACTAAGTCAATTATAAATTCACCTATGTATACCATCACCTAGGTCAGTCTGGACAAAAACGTATCAGGAAAAATGTGATCAAAGACTTTTCTGAAATTCAGATATACCATATCTAAAGCATTTGCCTTCTTAGTATAATCTATTAGCCCTAACTATCTGATAAAAGAGACTATGATAGCATGACTTGTCCTTGGGGAATTAATGCTAGTTACTGCCCTCGCAAATGGCCTACAAACCATGAGATAATAATCCATTCCAGAATTTTGCATACAATTGATGTCATGCTTGACATTTTGTAGTGCTGGACTCTTTCTTTCTAAAGAGTGGGAAAATATTTGCCTATCACACATCCCCAGATTTCTGGTCTGTTTTGTGTTCTCTTTGATTTCTGATAGATCACCAATTATAAGCCAAAAACACATTGAAAAGCCCTTTCAATATCGTGGGAAATCATATGCCTAGAAACATGAAACTACTTAAAGAACAGAGATGCTCTCCTAACTGCCCTTTGCTTTACATGGCAAGCCTAGCAGAAGCACATGATACTTGTGCACACGGATATAAGTTAAAGACTCATATTCTTTTAACTGAGTAACACTGTCTTCTTCCACCAAATACAGTTTCAAAAAGGATCCCCATGGAGTAGTGAAGGATGACAAGGGAATCTATCTCATTTGAATGGGTTCTTTAGAACCTACCACTGATTGATTCAGTAAACATGTACTGAGTCCTGAATACTTTCAGGCACTGTTCTAAGACATTGTCCCTATGTCTTAAGTATTGGAGTATGTAAGAAAATGGATGTACAAACAAAAACCTTCAGTAGCAGTATAAGAAGTGCTGACTAAAGAAACACATAGAGAACACAAAAATGGGAGCATCTAACTCCTTTGGGAGAATAAATTAGGGAACATTTCTGATAGAAGGACAAGGTTGAGTCTTTAAGAATGTGTAGAAAGCTGTCAATGAACCTGGATCAAGAGACGAAGAGCAGGCAGAACTTTGTTACAGCGGGAAGGGACAGCATGTACAAAGTAGAGAATGGGAAAGAGTATTTTTGAGGCCCATTCATACACTGATTTATTTCAAAACTATTTATTCACTACATACTGTGGCCCAAGTATTCTACTAGACCTTAAGGATACAGGGACATACAAGCAGAGGAAAGCCCTATTCATTAAATAAAGCTGCAGTCAAGGAGACAGATATTAATAATGTTTTTAAAAGTGGATGTGTTATTAGGAACTGGTACAAGTTATCCAAAGGATGGAAATATACTAATGTGAGACTAATTTTTAAAAATCACCTTGGGGCCGGGCGCGGTGGCTCAAGCCTGTAATCCCAGCACTTTGGGAGGCCGAGACGGGCGAATCACGAGGTCAGGAGGTCGAGACCATCCTGGCTAACATGGTGAAACCCCGTCTCTACTAAAAAAATACAAAAAACTAGCCGGGCGAGGTGGCGGCGCCTGTGGTCCCAGCTCCTCGGGAGGCTGAGGCAGGAGAATGGCGTAAACCCGGGAGGCGGAGCTTGCAGTGAGCTGAGATCCGGCCACTGCACTCCCGCCTGGATGACAGAGCCAGACTCCGTCTCAAAAAAAAAAAAAAAAAAAAAAAAAAATCACCTTGGCTAATTTGTAAGAAAAAGGGAAGGGAGCCCTTTCTGACTGTAAAAGCAACTTGTACTAAAGTCCTGTAGTGAGTGTGAGGAGCAGGGCATCGAGGAGGAACTGAAAGCTGACCAATTTGACTTGGGGTAGTGGAATCGTCAGAATTGACGCTGGTGAGGTGGCACAGGCCAGGTCCCACAGGACCTGGTGGACTATTACAAGAATGGGCTCTTTCTTAAACATAATGAGTGTCTGCCCAAATTTTTAAATGGGGAAATGATACGATCAGATTCCATTTGGAAAGATCATCCCAATTGCAGTGCAGAAACAAATCTTAAGAGGGCAATAAAGAAAGTGGGAGATCTGTTAGCAGGCTGTTGCAGTTATCCAGCCAAGATGAGATGATATCTTGGACTAAAGTGAGGCTGAAAGATGGATATAAATGGATGGATGCAGAGTTATTTAGGTATTGCATTTATAGATCTTAGTGATGGATTCTATTGAGAAGAAAAAGAATCAAGACTAGATCTTGAGTTTTTGCCCAATATGACTAGAAAGGCGAAGTCATTCTCTGAAAAAAGGAAACACTGGGAAAGTATTAGTTGGCACAGAAGCATGATTCCAGTTCTGAGTGTGTTGATGTGAGTGGCTTTGTGACACCAAAGTATATGTGAAGTAGACAATGGAATATGACCATCTGGAATTCAAAGAAGTACAGACTGGGAATTATCACAGGGATCATACGTAAGGAACCTGAAGCCATGACATGTCCCAGGGAGAGAGTGTGGAATGAGAAAATCCGTGAGAGACAAGACTAACACGTCAGGTACTCTATTAGTTCATAAGAGAACACAAAAAGATGGGCATGTAAAGGAGATTGATAAAGAGAAACCAAAGAATTAGTACAACTACCAAGAGACTCTGGTTTCTAAGAAGGCTAAAAAAAGAGTATTTAAAGAAGGGAGTGGGTCACAATATTAAATCCTTCTGAGACATTATTTTTTTTAAAAAAGGAAAATATTTATTTTATTTAGAAATATGAATATCACTGATGAACTTGGAGTGATGGCACATTAGCTAGTTTTTAGTGAGTAAAGACTAAACAAGAGGTAAGGAAAAAAATAGAGGCAGTGAGAACAGATAAGAAGTTCAGGTGCAATAAGGAAGATTGAGCAGAGTGCTATCTAGGAGAGGAAGGTAAGGGAAACTTTTCTTTTGAAAGTACTAAACATACTTAAGAGCTACTTAAGCATATTTTAATGAAAATGGAGAGCATCCTGCTAAGACAAAGCAATTGAAAACAGAGGAGAGAGATTGAATCATTGATACTGGCTGCCTGAGAAGCAGAAATAATGTATTCCAAAGCACTTGCAGAGGGATTAGTCTTGGAAGAACTTTCACAGTGTTGTCACAGGGCTATATGCATAGACCTACCATATGTCATGGTCTTCTTGATAATATTATGTTAACCTCTGATTCTCTTGCAGGTTTAGAAGCGGCAACACTTCTGTTGCCTGAGATTGGAATGATGTGACTGAGACTGCCTTCCTGGCAGCGAAATGGGCTATTCGGCAGGCACAAGTCCTGTGGTAGTTGACCAGAGGTGCCCGTTTGAGCTGGGTGTGCATGTGACCACAGATGGCTTCAGCTGGGGCCTGTGGCAGTGCATGGAGTGCTTGAGAATAACAGTAGGCTTTTAGTCCCAACTATGGAAGGGAGCTGAGCTGTGGTATTCCTCGATAGAGAAATAGCTGGCAGCTGTATATGCCGCCCTTCATGCTTGTGAGAGTGTGACAGCACGGGCTGCAGTCGTCATGCAGATAACTTATCAGACAGTGGGATGGGTAATGATGCATTCCCGGGTAATGACCCCCAGGATTGGGACAGCACAGACATCCACTTTAGCAAAGTGGGGTGCCTACTTAGAGCAGTGGAGTACTCTGAGTACAGGTCCCTTAGCAGCAGAGCTGCAAAAGATCTCAGGACCTGTAGTCCCAATGCAAGATAAGGCCATGGGGCCTAAGGCACCCCCGCCATTCCTGATGGGTCATAGTCTACAGATAGGTCTAGCCAGGGTGCTACTGCTGCCTGGACCACTGTTGCAGTCCAAGTTAGTATTGACACCATATGGTTTGAAAGCAGGTGTGGGCATATTTGCCAATGGGCTGAACTCAGGACAGTGCGAATAGTGATCACTAAGGAGGTGACACCTACAGTAATCTGCACCGATAGCTGGGCAGTTTATCAAGGCTTAATCTTGTGGTTAAATACACAGAAGTTACAGAAGTGGCTAGTTCGTCACTGACCCATGTAAGGCCAAGCCATGTGGCAAAACCTATGGGAGGAAGGATGACCTCCTCTGACCAGGTATGGGGATGAACAGTAACATGTTGTTGCCTGCCCCAAGGCCCACAAAGGTAGGGAAATTAAAACCTGGCTTAATGTATAAAGCAACATTGGGGTAGCGTCACCATGGGGTGGTTACCTGCTATAACTTAGAGTTGTTGCCCCCTGTATTACTACTGCGGCCCTGGGTCCAGGGTTCCTCTCTGTGGGTACATTTCCCCACTAGAAAAACTCTCTCAGCCTTACATTCCCCTCCCATTCCCTTGGGGGTGAAATGTAAGGCCTATGTGTCAGACCTGTGTATCTAGGGCCTGTGTGCCTACAGCTTATGTATAAGGCCTATGTGTCAGACCTGTGTGTCCAAGGCTAATGTCTCTGTTGGCCTAGGGGGTGGAATGTAAGGAAAATAGATGTTCTGTGGTCAAGAACAGGCTGAAGCAAATATCCAGTCCAGCATGACTCAGCAAATTTGGATTGCAGGCACACACCTCCACTCATTATGTAACCATGCCACGAGAGGCACATTAGGTGATCACCCACATGAGCCTGTGCTTGGCTCAGAGCCACTATTGTCTGTAAAAGGTATAGTTACCCTGATAACACTGTACATACAGCTTGTGCCCATGGCTCGCACCCAGGCTTGTTTGTGCCTAGGTTCGCTCACATCCAGAGACAGAACAAAGCTACATCGAAACTATATATGATTCAAGTGTTTTTCCAGCTACCTACCAGTCATCCACTGACTTCCCTTGGACTCAGTTAGAACCTGACACAAGGACATCAGGCTGTTGTAAATTTGGAGCTGGCATGGTCACTTTCTCCAAAGCTGCCTGTTGTTTCCTCCTCAACAGCAAGCTCTTCCTCTTTAGTTGTAATACCGTGGAATTGCAATTCCCTTAGTTACTTCCTCAATTATAAAGAATGAACTTTCTGGGACCTTCTTTCACCAAACTCTCTTGAATGCTAATGTTTCTTAAGTAGTCTGAACTATTTCCTCTGAGCCAAATTATTCTGCCTCTTTTGAGCTCTCTGTGTCTAAACTGTCCCTGTAAGAATCCTATCAAAGCCAACTTTGACAGTGCATCTAACCAGTCATCTGTTGGTCAGTCGGTCAGTCAAGAAAATGATTTACTAAGTACCTAAGACCTGCTAGGCACTTTCTAGTAATTGGAATAATTAGTTGCCCTTTTTGTCCTGTTAACTGTCCTATTTTTTCCTTTTCTTAGGTCTTTTGCAGTTAATATAATAAACTTACCCTAGAACCTCAGGTTTTTAACATGCTATAACTTTTCTACAATCTATCTTGCTCTCCTATCCATTTCACAGGCACATAGAACTGTAGAATTGGAAGGGAACTTTGAAATTGGCCCATCTGGCACCTCTTACATTTGAATGTGCATATAAATCACCTGAGGATCTTGTTTAAATACAGATTCTGAATCAGTAGGTCTGGGATGAGGCCTGAGATTCTGTATATTTAGCAAGCTCCCAGGTGATGCTGATAGTGCTGGTACTTGAACAACCCTTTAAAGAGCAAAGGTATAGCAAAGGTATAGTCTCCTGGTTCATAACTAAGAGTATATATCAGAATGCCCTGCTTTCGCAAAATACAGATTCTGAATCAGACTCTAGCAGTGGGGCTGGGACATATGAAATTTGAAAAGGCAGTCTCAGAATTCCATTTCCAGTCAATATGGAATAACAGGAATTGGATTTATCATCCTGCCTGAAACAACTAAAAGAAAAAAACCTGAAAAATTATGATTCACTGGTTTTCAAGACATTAGTGGATAAAGGAGTGATTTCTCTGGACATGAAACAAATGGCATAAGCCCTATGATTGTCCTAGTTTACTGCCTTGAAAGTGTCTCCCAGCCATGGATTAGAGGAGAGTAACCCAAGCAGAGACTGGCTAACTCCAGAGATGAGAATCAGGCAAGAAAAAGATGGGCAGAGTTCTCAGAGCAGAGTACCAGAAAAGGAGCTTCACAGAGAGAGAAATCCAGAAAGCCCCCTTCGAGTACATAGCAGAACACTGATTAGCACACAAGTGCCAGAAAACTACTCAAGGCAAAGAACAGCTAGAAAGGATAAGAAGTAACAAAGCCCTGTGCTCACACAGGATGGACAATAGTACCTGTACCCATCAGCCAAACATGTCATGGTTCAGGGGGCATTTTCAGAACACTCAGGAAGGACTTCCACAGGTAAGGAATAATGAGTCCTAGACTGAGCACTGCTACAACCCCACCTAACAAATCTTAAAGGCAGGATTTAAAAGGATAACTGTTTTTAAGCAATTTAACTGTATTGCAGAATAAATCTCAAGAATATTTATAGACATACAAATTATCCAGCACCAAACAAAGTAAAATTCACAGTAAATAGCATTCAATGAAAAATTATCAGGCACGGAAAGAAGAGACTGTAATCAATAAAGAGAAGAAAAATTAATTTAAAAAACTAACTCTAAATGTTAGAATTAAGAGACAATAATACATTTGTAATATTTCATACATATAACTTCTATGTATATAGGTTTTCATCCACGGTTGCAGACTCATAACTCCCATAGCCCTTGTTACAAACAGATCTACAGAGGTTACAGACAGACTCTCTCTCTCTCTCTCTCTGATACTCGTCTGCCCTCCTTTCACCTCATTCCAGTGGGGGAGTCCTGCCCCATATCCTGGAGAAAGAAATGTTGCTGAGATGCCAAGTAGAATCTGAACAGACAGGCCTTGCTGGGTGTAGATCCCACTCTTTTTGTCCGGTCACATTTTGACATGGTTTGCCATGCTTCAATCATGCCTACCCAATGAAGTCTCCATAAAAGACCCAAGAGGACAGGGTTCATGGGGCTTCTGGAGAGCTGAACTCATGAAGGCTGACAGAAAGGTAAACAAGAACAAAACCACAGGCTGAGAGGGTGGCTCATCTCAACTCCAGGGAGACAGAGGCTTCTGCACGCGGGACTCTTCTGGACCTGGCCCTATGGATCTCTTCATCCAGCTGTTTATTTGTATCCTTTAAAATGTCTTTTATAAAAACTTGGTGAATGTGTCTTCCTGAGATCTGTGAGCCCCTTTAGCAAATTAATGGAATCCAAAGTGGGAGTCATGAGAACCCAAACTTGAAGCTGGTAGATCAGAAGTTCTGGAGGCCCAGACTTGCAACTGACATTGTGGGGCTGAGGGTTGAGACTGAGCCCTCAAACTGCTGGATCTGATGCTATCTCCAAGAGACAGTAATGGAATTCAATTGAAGAACACCTAGCTGGTGTCTGCTACAGAGTTGATTGCTTGCTTGCCAGTGGAGAGAAATACCAAAATGTATTTTGGTATTAACTATTGTTTTGGTGTGAGAACAGAGGAAAAATTGTTAGAGTTTTTCTTAACAACAGTAAAAGCTGTATTCCATATGTTTACCATGTAAAGTAGAGATAAGGAAGATATTTTCAAAATACAGTAAATAGGGTTAATTTTAGAAGATTAGATATTGTGGAAGAAAATATTAGTGAGCTTAAAGACAGAGCAACAAAAACCATTCAAAATGAAACACAGAGAAAAGAGAATTAAGAAAAAAAAAAAGAATCAATCAAATGGCCTAATAATGTATAGTTGTCCCAGAAAGTAATTTTCTTCCAAAATCCAAAAAAATTTAAATATTTACAATGCTTATATTACATATTTAATATATTAAAGTATTATTTTTTAAATGCTGGAAATTTTCCAAAATTGATTTAAAAATATACATGCACAAATTCAAAAAGCTCAAAAAACCCAACCACAAAAAAACTTGAAGAAAACTACATTAAAGCACCTGATAATCAAATTGCCCAAAGCCAGCGATAAAGAAAAGTCTAAAAAACATTCAGATAAGGGGAAAATGTCATGCTATATACAGAGTAACAAAGGTAATTATGGTCAGCAGATTTTGCGCCAGAAGTAATGGAAGCAAGAAGACAATGGAACATCATCTTTAAGGCACCAAAAAAGAAAAGAAAAAAAAATCCTGTTATCCAAGAACTGCATACTAAATGAAAATACCTTTTTAAAGTGAAGGTGAAATAAATACCTTTTCAGACATAAAAAAATAAAAGAATGCATGGTCCCAATAAATCCACACTACAAGAACTGTTAAAGGAAGTCCTCAAACAAAAGGACTTCCTTCAGATGGAAAAGTGAATCTATATCCAAGAATGAAGAACACTAGAAATGGTAACAACACTATTACATATATACCATTTTCATATTTTAAAAAAACCTCTTTACAAGATAATTGTGTCTTTAAACAAAAAAAGTAGCATAAAATTTATGATGTATATATAAAAGTAAAACAAATGACAGCTATAGTATAAAAACAGAATGAAGAAATGAAAGCTTATTATTGTAAGGCTTTCTATTATGTGTGTGTACAAAAAAGAACATCTTCAAAGTAGGGTGTGGTAATGTACACTTGTAGTACCAGCTACTTTACAGGTTGAGGTAGGAGGATAACTTGAACCTAGGAGTTTGTGTTTGAGTTTGATTGTTTTTCTCAAAATATTATTTGGGTTCTGTTCTTTAAAAAAATGGCTTAATTCATTCTTTCAGCACCTACGTATCTAGTGCTGGAGAAACAGAGATTTAAAAAGACAATCCATGACTTCACTGAGCTTCATTGAGTTTACCTTATGGGGGAAAAGAGAAGGTAAGAGAATCTTCCATTGCAATATAATACGAAAAGTACCAAGTAGCAGTTAACAAAGGGCATTAAGAAATAATAGAGAAGAGGTTTTGCTAGATTTATTAAGGAGCTGGAAGGGATGTGGCAAGCATTCTGGGAAAAACTGATTGGAATTCTGTAGTTGCTTCATAATTTAGTTTGATCTTTTATGATTTTATTTAAATCATGCACATCTGTGCTTGGGCATTTATGTGCAAATGTGTTAGTGCATTTACATAGTGCCTGACACAGGGGTTGGCAAATAGAAAGTACTCAATAAACATTTGATAAATCAACAAAAATTCACACACACACGCACGCGCGCGCACACACACACACACACACACACACACATTTTATCCACCAGAAACTGCCTTTAAGTTTTCATTTTGTGCTTGTGTTTCTTTCTGCTAACTTTGGAATACCTACAGCAGCCCAGGCTTGGACCTAAGAGTTGAGGTTTCTCCCTGATCTGGCTTACTGACTTCTATCAACACACCTGCCTTTGGGACTGTATTAGTTGATTAAAGCTGCCTTAACAAATGACTGCAAACTTGACAGCTTACAACAACAGAAATTTATTCTCTAACAGTTCTGGAAGCCAGAAGTCCAAAATCAAGGTACAGGCAGAGCCATGCTCCCTCCCAATGTTTCTTCCCTCTTCCAACTTCTGGTAGTTCCAGGCATTCCTGAGCTTATAGTTGCAAAACTCAAATCTCTGCATCTATCTTCACACAACCTCCTCTGTGTGCCTATGTCTTTTCTTCTCCTGTCTCTTATAAGGATATTTATTACTGGACTTAAGTTCTATTAGATTATCCAGGATGATCTTACCTTGAGATCATAATTACATCTGCAATGATCCTTTTTTCAAATAAGGTCATATTTACAGACTCTAGGGTATAGGACATGAGCATATTTTTTCGGAGGGCCACAATGCAACCCACGATAGGGGCATTTCAAGCAAGTTCAGGACTATAGTGAGATGAATACGGTACTTATATCAGGTACAAAATGTAAGGGAATGCCAAGAAAAA
Organism: Macaca nemestrina; assembly: GCF_043159975.1. Classification (NCBI taxonomy): domain Eukaryota; kingdom Metazoa; phylum Chordata; class Mammalia; order Primates; family Cercopithecidae; genus Macaca; species Macaca nemestrina. The sequence continues at coordinate 167,235,177 of NC_092125.1, read as the reverse complement.
CCCTCAGTAATCAACATAAAGAATATTTTAATGCAATAATTATTGAAAAATCAAAATGAATGCTAAAAGTCAATGATGAACAAAATATAAATTTTTAAAATACAGACAATCAGAATTACTGATTTTTCTTTCCTTTTTGATCTCCAATATGGTTCAGCATTGCACTAATTTCCAGCAACAGCCCAAGCTTCCGATCCATAGTGAGGATGAGTTCAACCAAGTCCACTGTTTCCCTTGTCATATTTAGATCACTCTTCTCAGAAACATTGCTCCAGGGAGCTTTACTCAGGAGACCAGGCTGCTATAAACTGGCCTTCCTACTTCCAATGCAGGCTTATTTTTCTTATGAATTGTGCAAACACCTCCTGAGAAGCTAATTAAAATGGAAGTCAGTGCTGCCAAGTCCGGGAAGCCTCCAAATGAGCATCAGGAGGCTGCCAGAAAGCATAATTAATACACACACTCAACTCCTCACTATGGCTTAAGGGAGGGTGGGGGTAGAAGACTTTGAAGGACAAATTAACTCTGAAAGGTGAATACAAAGTGGAACTTTCTGAGCTCCATTGCCAAGCACAGCACAGGCCAAATGAAAGGCACTGGGTATGGGTATAAAGAAATGCTTGGTGTTGGGTGGATGTAGTTTAAGAACAGGAATAAAACTGAACTCCCTGCTTCTTAGTACCATTAAGAAACAAAAAAAATGTTATTTATATTTGATTTGTGTGCTACACTTGGAGTTAAATTAATAAGACATATCAGTAAGCTGGGCCTAGTAGTAAAATAAAAATATAAAATCTGATATTACATAATAACCACTGAGAAAGTATAATAAAAAATAAAATCACATTTCTAATAGTGACGCATGATTTTTCTTCTCAGTCACTTTGCAAACTGAGGACCCCTGGCTGGCAACACCCCACCTGGGCCTCTATCAGCCATGCTGATGTGCCCCAGTTCATCTGTGTTACAGCTTGTGCCTGCATTTGGTGGTTCCCGAGCTCTTATACTGTGCTCAAGAAGAATGAGGATATGCAGGGCATTGAAGGGTGAGGAAGACGTAGAAGAACGATGAAAATGGCTTTCAGTGGAGAAGTGATGTGGGATGAGGGTTGTGGGAGTGGATGGTTGCCCCATTGCTGGGTCTGGGGCCCTTCATGGACTCAGAATAGGGAGTGCATGCTGATTGGTTTGTGAGTATGCCAAAAAGTTTAAAGTGAAGACGCCACTCAAAGGTGGGCATGACAGTGTAGAAAACCCAATTAGGAAAAGGTAGGTATATGTTAAATAGGTGAAGGGCAGAGATTAATCAGAGGAAAGTGTGCCAAATGACCGACAAGTACGCAATCCGGTCAGAAGATTTAACATGTAGCTTGGTTTTCAGGCTTTAAATTGTCTTTAGCTTGGACATGGGGTTTTGCCAGGGACCTGCCCCTATCTGCTTAGGCATTTGTCTGCCTCTGTTGATAGTCTGGCAAAAATATTTTTAATACCTAGGAACAAACTTAAGAGGAAATAAGTAGGACCTCTAAGAACTCAGAGACTTTACTTATAGCCATAAAGAAAGACTTTAAAAGACTTTTCTAAGTGGCAATATGCATTACACTGAGTGAAAAGACTCTATATTGTAATATAAATCCAACTCAAATTCGGATATAAACAGAGTAATTTTAAGAAAAGTATCAATGGTAGTTTTGGAGGAGATTTAACAACTTGATTTTCTTCACATCTTTCTTAAAACAAATAATTTCCACTTTTATTTTAGATGCAAGGAGTACATGTGCAGGTTTGTTACAAGGATATATTGGGATGCTGAGGTTTGGAGTACAATTGATCCCTTTACCAAGGTACTGATCACGGTACAATTGATCCCTTTACCAAGGTACTAACCCAATAGTTCTTCAACCCATGCCACCCTCTCTTCTTCCCAACTCTGGTAGTCCCCAGTGTCTATTGTTGCCATCTTTATGTCCATGAGTACCCAGTGCTTAGCACCCACTTATAAGTGAGAACATGAGGTGTTTGTTTTTCTGCTCCTGCATTACTTCATTTAGGATAATGGTCTCCAGCTGCATCCATATTGTTGCAAAGGATATGATTTTGTTCTTTTTTATGGCTGCATAGTGTTCCATGATAACAACCTGATTTTAAAATTCATCTAAAAGGTCAAAGCAAGAGAGTAGCTGAATACATTTTGAAAGAAAAAAATAGATGACATGGGTTGGACACGGTGCCTCATGCCTGTAATCCCAGCACTTTGGGAGGCCAAGGTGGGCAGATCACGAGGTCAGGAGATCGAGACCATCCTAGCTAACACGGTGAAACCCATCTCTACTAAAAAATACAAAAACTAGCCCGGCATGGTGGCGGGCGCCTATAGTCCCAGCTACTCTGGAGGCTGAGGCAGGAAAATGGTGTGAACCCCAAAGATGTAGCTTGTGGTGAGCCGAGATCGCACCACTGCACTCCAGCCTGGGGGACAGTGTGAGACTCTGTCTTTAAAAAAATAAAATAAAATAAAAAATGAAATAAATAAAAATAAAAAGTAGATAACATGAACTTCCAGGTAACTAAAATTATTACAGAACTATAACGCTTAAGAAAAGGGATAATGTTACCAGCTAAGAAAATTGACACATGAAACAAAATAGCCTATAAACTGAGCTCCCTATGTGTAAGGTTTTTATGTGGATTAGAGGCTCTGTAGTAAGTGATTTTTGAAGGGAAGGCTTAATAAATATTGATCTAATGTGGAGCTATTTATTAATTATTAGAGAAAAATAGTTGCCCCCTTTATATATCACTTAAATTGAAATTGATTAAAGATAGAAATGAATTACAAGAAAGTATATGAGACCATCTGATCTCAAGATAGAGATATATTTTTCAAAGCATGAAAACAAGGAACATTATAGAGTAAAAAGTCAACTTTTCTCCATGAAATTTAAAATCTTTATATCAAAACTCACTGTAAGCAACTTAAAGGAAATAATACATGTAGAAAATATTTGCCACATGTATGAAACACGATTATTAGCCTTGTGTAATAGATGTCTCAAAAATCAATAAGGGTTGATTTTGATTGTTAAATCAAGAAGAAAAAGAAAAGATGCCAGGTCCGGTGGCTTGTGCCTTTAATCGCAGCTATTCAAAAAGCTGGGGTGGGAAGATTGCTTGAGGCCAGGAGTTAGGGACCAGCTTGAGCAAGATAGCAAGATCCCTGTCTCTCAAAAAATTAAAAATAAAAAAATCAACCAAGTGTGGTGGTGCACGCTTTTAGTCCAAACTACTTAGGAAATTGAGATGGGAGGATTGCTTGAGCCCAGGAGTTCTAGGCTACAGTGAGCTGTGATGTTGCTGCTACACTCTAGCATGGGTGACAGAGTGATGTCCTGTCAAAAAAAAAAAGAAATAAAGAAGAAAGAAAAGAAAGGAAGGAAGAAAGGAAGGAAAGAAGGAAGGAAGGAAGGAAGGAAGGAAGGAAGGAAGGAAGGAAGGAAGGAAGGAAGGAAGGAAGGAAGGAAAGAAGGAAGGAAGGAAGGAGAAAGAAAGAAAGAAAGAAAGAAAGAAAGAAAGAAAGAAAGAAAGAAAGAAAGAAAGAAAGAAAGAAAGAAAGAAAGAAAGAAAGAAAGAAAGAAAGAGAAAGGAAGGGCAGGGAAGGGAAGGGAAGGGAAGGGAAGGGAAGGGAACGGAACGGAACAGAATGGAACGGAAAGGAAAGGAAAGGAAAGGAAAGGAAGAAGGAAAGAAAAGATGAATACTATACTCAAAAAAATGAGTGAAACTCATGAATGAAGGGTTCACGTAAAAAGAAATCTAAATGGCCAATTTTGTGTGAAAAATGTTAACTTTGTAAGTAACAAAAGAAATGCAAGTTAAAATAAAAGCAGAATACCATTGCTCAAACTGAAAAAATTATTTTTAAAAAATCAAACCCAATATGTGATAAACAAAACTCAAGTCTCTACATGCTCACTTTTCGCAGAAATGTCAAGCAGTGCCCTCTTTTGAAGTCTTTTGACTATTATATATCAAAAACCTAAAAAAAATCCTGCCAATTCTTTACTAATTCCATTTTTAAATAGAACTGAGGAAATGATTTAAATGTACACATAGGTTTAAGATAAGATATTCATTACAATATTAACAAAGGCAAAAAATGTAAAATAGTCTCAGTATGTAACAACATGAAAACAATTATATAATGGGATCCTATGATATTATTAAAATAATGTTTTGAACAATAATTATACATTGTAATGCTCTATTTACTTTTAAATTTATTAAAAGCTGTAAATAAATACCTGAGCAAGCAAATACATACTACAGGAAAAAAGAATAATTAACCCTGATGTATTAAGATTAACATTTTCTCAGAGCTAAGCATTTTATTGGCTTATTATTTTCACACTTTTTCATTTTATGTTGTCCAGATTTTCTACCATTAGAATACATTATTTTATAATCAGAAAAAAGTTAATTAAAACATTTTTTAAGGCTTGATTACCACCTCATAGGATATCAACCCTAGAAAAGAACATGAACAAAAACCTGACCTGCCTTCTCATTTTTCCCATAAAGAAACCAGAGAATCAGAAAGTTAGATGGTTGGCAAAGGCCAAATGCTATTTGCAAGCAGAGTAAAGGTGCCTCCTCAAATTTGCAGCCAAATAGACCTCCCCAAGATAGCCTGTTTCAAAGAATCCCTTTACAGGCACCCAGATGGAGAAGCCACCAGCCCGCAGTGTTTTGGGGGACATGGCAGGCCAAGGGCAGTTTTCCAACTCATCTCAAGCTCTGGCCATTCTTGTTGAAACCTTAAGACCAGAAAGTAGAGATATGTCCAGGCCTCAGTCTTGCTGCCCAAGAGACAAATCCTCACCTGCCTAGACCCTTGAGCAGATTCTGAGTTCCCTTCAATCTGGAAGGCTCCATGCCTGTTTGAGAGGTGAAGGAACTGAGGGAATCTGCAAATTCTACCCACCTCACATCCAAATATACCATGGTTTTCCACCCCTGCCCTAACACTCAGATCTCCTTTATCTAAAAGTAGGTCTCAGTGGTAGTAGCAGTGGTGGTGGGGTCATTCCATAGGCTACAATGTGAATGGTAGTTGTGGCAGGTGGTGGCCTTGGTCTGGGAGGACTTGAAGGAGTCTGCCATTGAAAAAGGGCAGAAATGTACAGGCTTGTCAAGCAAAAGGAACCATGTGCAAAGGCCCTGGGCTTTGATACCGTGTGATGAGAAGTTCAGCTGCATGGGGTGTGGGGGCAGGAAGGGATGACAGCTGATGTGGCTGGAAGTGAAAGGCCTTGAAGACTGTGCGAGGGAGGACTGTGGGAAGTCAAGAGCAGAGTGTGGGAAATGGAAGGGAGTGGGAGGTAGGCACAGCGGGGCCCAGGCCCTGACAGAGGAGGAGCCATGTACCAAGAGGGGATTGGGCAAACTGGACCAGCAGATAAATGGAAGTACATCCCTGATGGACTGCAGCCAAATTCAGCCAATGGCCCAGCCCTAGTCTCAGACCAGCCTGGACATATCGCAGGAGGGTCTAACCAGCCAGGGCCATCTCTCCTGTCCCAGCTGCACATTCCCCCTCATGTGGCTCAGAGTGGGCAGCTAATAGGGGATCTGTGTTTCAGAAGAAAAGGATGAAAACAGGGCCACACCAAAAGAGGAAGTGGCAGAACTTTGCTCAGAAGAGTTTTCAGCTGCGGGGAGTCTCCAGAGATGCTGAACGGAGGCCTGGGCGACAGCTGCTTGACTGAGCACAGCCAACTCTGTTCATGGATGACGGACATGCTTGGGTGGCGGGTGAGCTTAGACGACAGAGGCCTGTGTTCACGTCCCAGCTCTGCCACATCTGTAGTGACGGGCAAGTCATTTATCCTTTCCAAGTCTCAGTGTTCTCCACTTTCCCTGTCAAAAGGGCATAATAATAGTCTCTATTTCATATGGTTATTGAGACTATAAAACAATTTATTGCATAGAGCATTAATAATACTGAAGGATTGTTGTTAACTTTTTAGTCTTCTCCTTTCATCTTCCTGGGACCCAGATCCATTATTTGTATTTGTATTCCAATAGAAGAGGAACGGGGTATGTGAACAGCCACATATTGGGTCACTTTACCTGAATTACCCTCCGAATTCTCCCATGGGCCCCATAAGAAGGGCATTAAGATCTCTCTCGGGCAGAGAAGTTGAATTTCAGAGACGCAAAATCACTTATGTAAGATCCCAAGCTAATTTAAGGCAGAAAAGTAATTCTGTCTACCTCCAAACTCCTGCCTGTCCACCAACCAGGCTGCCTTCCCCAGCTCAAATCTCCACAACCTGTTAGTACCACCTACCCCTATACACCTGCTGCCATGGGAACAAGGGTCCCGTCCCCTTAGGTCTCACACAGACTGGGAACGTGGCCTTTGTTTTACTGGCAAAGCTGACCCAGGCCAGGACACAGCCAGATCCACCATCCCTGAACTCGGGACTACTGTGGGTCACAGACACCCCTTTGACAGTGAGATGCCACACCTAGAACCCATTACCTAGCAAAACATAAGAATTTGGAGTAAAACACCATTTAAAAAAATCTACGTGTGCCTCTATCCCACAGGGAGTTCCTGAGGTTTCAGGGAGTTTTTCAGGGGTCCAGAGAACCCAGAGGGATAAGGGGCTGGGAATAATTTTAACAGCATAGGATCTCATAGGATGGAATGAAGTGGAGAGTCGCGGGGAGCCATTTTTACACTGCATATCCCACAACACTCTCTAATATGATTTAGCCCTTTCACTACACAAAGTAAGAAGCTGACGGTTAGACACACAGGGGAGAGGCTGCTTCACATGGCAGAAAGAGCTGGGACTGCCAGTCCATGAGATGTTTGTTACAGTTCTCATTTCTTTACTTATTTTGCTGGGTGATCCTGGGCAAGTGGCCTAGCTGCTGTTACAACACAACCACAATGATGCCTGCCATTCACTGGGTGCTTCCCAAGGGCTAGCCTTGTCCTAGGCTCTGAACGTTTATTATTGCATTTCCTCTTTACAATAACCGTAGGAGATAACCATGATTTTCTCCCTTTCGTGGATGAGGGTTGAAGCACACTGCAGACTCAAAGCCCCTCCCCAGGGCTCTACATCTACCGTAAGGCCACCCTAGGCAGACACTTCTCCTTTATAGAGCAGGGAGCCTCTGACAATGCAAAGGTCAATGTCAGATAATTTTTTTTTTTCTTTTAACAATCGTCACTCTGGATGATGCTGGAGTGGTGTGTGTGTGAGGAGTGTTTCCTAGAGAGACATTCATGACAGTTCTTAAGGTCAGGGGTGGTGTGGCTGGAGCCACATCTGTGAAATCTAATTGCCAAGATTCCCCCTCTTTCAAAAGAGTAGAGCTCCCTCTTCTCCTTGCCAGGCTCTCTGTTTCCGGAACTTTGGGCTTTACTCTCTAAGAGTTTCAGATGTGTTGAAACTCTGTAGAATTCAGGGGAAATCTTGCTGGGTCAGAGCCTGCACAGTTATCCCTCTGGGAGTTTCCAGCTTTGTGTGGGCTCAATATCAACAATTTTTGTTCGAGAAGCTCTAGAACTGGCCAAAGACCAATGTTACCCTGGCCAGGCCATTGGTGATAAAACTCAAAGGTTATACTTCTATAAGAAGAAAGAGAAATTGTCTCAGCCACAGGCAAATGACAGATGTGTGCAGGAGTTTTACATTTGCCATCTCATTCGGCTTTCACATGGGAGATAGAGGATAGTATCCCCATTTTAAAGAAGGGAGAACTGAGTTGGCCAAGGTCACCCAGAGCATAGTAGAATTGGGAGAGATTTTTCTTTTCAAAGCCCACTCTTCATTGCTGTGATTCCTTGCTAATTATCCAGCCGAGACACAGGATCATGTTGCAGTATAAGAACATACCAGACTAGCTGGGATTAAATTTTGGCCCGACTGTGGGCTAGTTACTTAATCACCCCGAATCTCAATTCCTCATGCATGAAATGAGGCTGAAATTACCAGTGTTTGCTTCATAGGGCTCTTATGAGTTTTCAATGGGTTAATATGGGGGGAATGATTAGAACAATGTACATGACATAGTGTCAGTTATTTTAATCATATAACTTGATTTAAGAGATGCACTGTTGTTTCAGCAGGTATATAGTGTACACTAGGGGAAGGAACATAATTTTCAGACAGCAAATCAGACTCTGTGCTGGGTGGGTGCTTCAGACTCACAACCCATTTAGAGTGCTGCACAGTCCCATGAGTGAAACATTCAACAGATGAGGAAACCGAGGAATAAAGAGTGTGCAATGTGACTCATGTTGCTCAGCTACAGAGTATTCGAGCTGGAACTCAAACCCCAGGCTGACACCAGCACTTCCACTTTTGCCTCTGTCATGGTGGCCAATGCCACTGGATGAAAAAGAAGAGCCCAACAAGAAAGCATGTGTTGGAAAGCACATACATGTGACTAGAGGACCACCAGGGAGGGAAGGGCTGCCATCTTACTCGCATTGCCTTGTTTTACAACTACATTATTTCCTGATCTAGTCCTCTGTACATTTAATTGTGATTAATACTGAAAATTAAAATGCACAAAGCACAAAGGAACCTGGCATTTCAGGAGGCTACTGTAATTGATTCAGAATTTGAAGACATTCATCTATATTTGTTGTTTATTGTCTTCCTACTATATGCTGGATCTGGGGGTTAGAAAGTTAATGGAGGAGTGACACGAAGATTAAATAATGACACACTGAATGGCATGTGCACAAATGATTATAAGCACCATTAAAGAGAGCTGGGCCGGGCGCGGTGGCTCAAGCCTGTAATCCCAGCACTTTGGGAGGCCGATACGGGTGGATCACGAGGTCAGGAGATCGAGACCATCCTGACTAACACGGTGAAACCCCGTCTCTACTAAAAAATACAAAAAACTAGCCGGGCGAGGTGGTGGGCGCCTGTAGTCCCAGCCACTCGGGAGGCGGAGGCAGGAGAATGGCGTAAACCTGGGAGGTGGAGCTTGCAGTGAGCTGGGATCCGGCCACTGCACTCCAGCCTGGGCGACAGAGCGAGACTCCGTCTCAAAAAAAAAAAAAAAAAAGAGAGCTTGATGGCATTTAAAGGGGTAGATGGTAGTCTGGTCTGATCTAGCTGAGGGCTCAAGATATAGCATGCAGAAGTCTAAAGGAAGAAGAGAAGGAGAGGATGAATGTCACAGAGAGAAAGAACAGCATTTGCAAAGGCTTTATGGCAGAAGAATCATAGACTATTTGAGGAACTGAAAGATTCTCTGTGTCTAGAGCACAGAAAAAGTGGGTTAAAGAAGTTCAAGATGAGGTTGGAAAGGCAGGAAGGGGCCAGAATATGCAGAACACTGGTGATCACATAGAATCGGTCTTTGTTCTAAGAGGATGGGGAGGAATTCAGATTTAAAAAATTAAGACTTTTTTTTACAGGGGCTGTAAAATTGCAAGTAATCTGTTTGTTTAGGTTATGATTAACACAACATCATATCATTGTATTATATACTAACATACGGTTAGTACCCATCATATTGTGAAGGTATGACAAACAGCCTTCAACTTACCTCCAATTCTGAGGATAATTAATGGCTATGGGAATAATGTGTTGAGACTCAGTGGGTATATCAGGATGCAGTAGGAATGAATACTATTATCCATTAACAATATAAGCCTGGCCGGGCACGGTGGCTCACGCCTATAACCCCAGCACTTCGGGAGGCTGAGGGGGGCAGATGGCTTGAGACCAGGAGTTTGAGACCAGCCTGGCCAACATGGTGAAACCCCGGTTTTACAAAAAATACAAAAATTAGCCAGGTGTGGTGACGCATGCCTATAGTCCCAACTACTCGGGAGGCTGAGGCATGAGAATTCTTGAACTCAGGAAGCAGAGTTTGCAGTGAGCCAAGATCATGCCACTGCACTCCAGCCTGGGCTCAAAAAACAAAACAAAACAATGTAAACCTGGAATGGACTGAAGCTGCATGTTCTAACTGTGGCTGCATAAAGCAAAGGGGCTCTGTCATCAGACTGCCCCAGGTCAGAATCACAGCTGTGCCACTTGGTATCTGCTGGAACTTGGGCAGTTTACTTAGTAACTCAGAATCTCAGCTTCCCAAGCTGTAAAATAGACACAGAAGCGTTCACCTTCAAGGGACTTTGTGAGGATTATTGGAGTTGAAATGTTTAACAATTAGGCACATGATGGACTTCATAATAATAAACTATCTTAGTGTATAAAGAGAATTTGGAAGTATAATCGTGGAATCTTTAAAGTTGGACCTTAGGGTAAGTGGGAAGGAGAAAACAGAAAGGACAACTTATTTCACCTTTTCTCAACATAAGTTGTCTTTAAGTATGAGTACTACACAATAGACCTTTACAAAAACAACCAAGAGGGCAGGTGTATGTTCTGCATTCATTCACCAGGTTTGGTAAATGAGCTACCCATTCACCCCGGGAATATAAGAGGTTATTAAACTGTGTCACCAAAAGACAGACAGACTAGATATTGGACACTTGAGCAAATTTGAAAGCTGTCCATCCAAAATTTTAAGCCACAAAAAGGAAATAGCCACAAATAGGAAAACCATTAGATGACTTGCACACATTGAAGAGATGAGAGAGTTGGGATGCTGAAGATTAAGAGGATTTGTGAAGAGGATTTCTTCAGAAAGAGGTGTTAGTGAATGGAGTCTCAGATAACTCCCGGGTTTTAACTTTTTCAGGCATAGTGCCAGGTACAAAGTTGATATTCAATAAGCATTTATTGAATGAATGATTGAATGAATAACTGATATATGACTATAACCTGAAATAGGTAAGAAATAGAAAAAGAGCATTAAGTGTCTTTAACCTTGAGGTAAGAAATACATATAAATTATAACACATAAAATTAAGAAAATTGGCTGGGGGCAGTTGTTCCCACTTGTAATCCCAGCACTTTGGGAGGCTGAGGTGGGTGGATCACAAGGTCAGGAGTTCGAGACCAGCCTGGTCAGTATAGTGAAACCCTGTCTCTACAAATAATACAAAAATTAGCCGGGTGTGGTGGCTGCACCTGTAATCCCAGCTACATGGGAGGCTGTGGCAGAAGAATTGCTTGAACCTGGGAGGCAGAGGTTGCAGTGAACTGAGAGCATACCACTGCACTCCAGCCTGGGTGACAGAGTGAGACTTTGAAGAGTATGGAGTAAAATTATAGAAGACTAGGAATAGTTTCTCCTTTACAAAAAAAAACAGCTGAATTTCAGAAATGATAAACCTGTGCCATTTATTTTGGCAAAACACTAAAGCATATTTCTAAACAGTCATGAAAGTAGTCCTCACCAGGAGCTAGTATTTGTCTGCTAGGGTTATAAGAGTAGCCTGAATAGGAACATACTAAAAATAATGTATTCTGATTTTAGGGAGAGATTTGATAGTTGTGTAATTGCAAAAATGTGGTTGCAATGATAAGACAGCCATAGTTGTAGTTTGTAATTACCTTACCCAAATTCTCTCATGGCAAATTAGTCTAGATGGGATCCCTAGATTCAGGATGTAGAGTAGTGGTTTGCCGTCCTGGTCAACTCTTAAACAAGGAAACTTTTACAACACATCAATATCTGGCTCCACTCTCAGAAATTTAGATTTTGTTTGTCTGGTATGGACTCCAGCCATTTGAATGTTTCAAAAATTCTCTAGTGTTCTAACATGCAAAGTTTTCATCACTATTTTCTTAATGTTCTATTCTTGGCCATAGCCTTTACAATATATTTTTAAAGAACATATTGAATGAAGACAGAAAAGCTGCTTGTGTTGTGTTTGTACATGAGTCAAAACTAGAAAATGATGAAATTAAGCCTGAAATGAGCAAACAAATGAAAACCTTCAACAAGACAGAAAAATAAGCAAAGACACTCACAAAGTAAAATGTCTTGTTACAGAGATATTTTGCTAATGAAATGAGTCAACACATAGAAAGAACTTACAGCAGAATTAGGCACACGCACACTCAGTACATTTAGCACACCAAATCCTGCTCACCGTAGGTCAGCATTCTCTTCATGTTAGAGAAACGAAGGTACAAAGGATGTGCCCTTCTAGCCTAAAATCATGCAGTAAGCTGTGAACCTGGGCTTCAAACCCAGTCCTGACTCCAGGGTCCAAGTTCTTATTTACTATTCTGAGTGTTAGTATGAACTTTGATTTTTAGGACTGAAAGGGATGTTAGAATTTACCTCAGACATTTTAGAGAGAAAAATTGAGGTTTGGAAAAGTGAGTCATTTGCCCAAATGCACACAGAGAATAGAAGAAGAAGAAGAAGAAGAAGAAGAAGAAGAAGAAGAAGAAGAAGAAGAAGAAGAAGAAGAAGAAGAAGAAGAAGAAGAAGAAGAAGGAGGAGGAGGAGGAGGAGGAGGAGGAGGAGGAGGAGGAGGAGGAGGAGGAGGAGGAGGAGGAGGAGGAGGAGGAGGAGGAGGAGGAGAGGGGTAGGGGGAGGGGAGGGAGAGGGGGAGGGGGAGGGGGAGGGGGAGGGGTAGGGGAAGGGGAGGGGAGGGGGAAGAAAAGGAAAGAAAAGCAAAGGAAGGGAAGGGAAGGGAAGGAAGGGGAGGAAAAGGGGAAAAAAGGAAAGAAAGAAGCCAGGTCCTGTGTTTAGGGCCCTTTCCAAATCAAAGGAAATCTGGGAAGGTTCTAACTTACTCCAGGGAAAATGAGTGCATCAGTAGGGAAATCCACAAGAAAGCTTTGAGAAATGCTCTCAAAGAGGTTCTGACTCTCACAGGTGGTGCTAGACGTTTCTCAGGAATCCTGAGATCAGTGTAGGGGTCAAATTTCTCCCCCTCGCAGCCCCATGCCTGGACTAAGACTTTTTTGTCTTGTTTGGCTTTGTTCTGTTTTGCTTTGTTTTAGAGGCAGGGTCTCACTCTGTCACCCAGACTGGAGTGCAGTGGTGCCATCAGGGCTCACTGCAGCCTCCACCTCCCAGGCTTAAGCCATCCTCCCACCTCAGCCTCCCGAGAAACTGGGACTACAGGCACACACCACCATGCCTGACTAATTTTTTTTTTTTTTTTTTTTTTTGTAGGAATGGTTCTCCCTATGTTTCTCAGGCTGATCTCAAACCTTGGCTTCAAATGATCCTCCTGACTCAGCCTCCCAAAAAACTGGGATTACAGGTATGAACCACCATTCCTGGCCTAAAGGTTTAATTAAAGAGGTGAACTCCCATATCAAGGAGAGTGTTAACAGGTAAGAGTTGAAGTTTGTTTTCTCTGGCATAGGGAAATCCTGACCCAGAGATATGGAGAAGGATATTGAAGATGTTTTATACCAAATTATAAAACCTTGGATTAGGAGATTTCAGAAGACTCTTGCCACATGAAAAAAACTCTTAGTCCTGGAGAGTATGCTCCAGTGATTTCTGGGCATCCCCAGGTAGAATCCCACATGTACTCATGAACTAGCTTTGTTGGCTACTATGTTGCTTTGACCCCATTTTTCCTTTTTACTTTTTTTTTTTTTTTTTTGTATTTTTAGTAGAGACAGGGTTACTTTTTTTTTAAATTATACTTTAAGTTCTAGGGTGCATGTGCACAACGTGCAGGTTTGTTACTTATGTATACATGTGCCATGTTGCTGTGCTGCACCCATTAACTCGTCATTTACATTACGTATATCTTGTAATGCTATCTCTCCCCCCTCCCCCTCCCCACAATAGGGCCCAGTGTGTGATGCTCCACTTCCTGTGTCCAAGTGACCTCATTGTTCAAGTCCCACCTATGAGTGAGAACATGCGGTGTTTGGTTTTCTGTTCTTGCGATAGTTTGCTGAGAATGATGGTTTCCTGTGGCACATACACACTATGGAATACTATGCAGCCATAAAAAAGGATGAGTTTGTGTCCTTTGTAGGGACATGGATGCAGCTGGAAACCATTTTTCCTTTTTTCTTAAACTCATTCTCCGTAATGAAGCTGCCTCACTCAATAGTGAGCATGGAGATCAAATGAGATAGCACATAGGCACTCAATAAATCAAAATTTGTTGCAATAATGCCATTAATAATGAAGAAAAATAACTCCACTAGTCGCTTCTGCTATTTTAAACTAGATGTCCACTGGAGTCAAGAGAGACTAGAATAAACTACTAAGGAATATTTGAAGGGAAAGACAATCCTTTTCTATCGATGACAGTGATTCAGGCTTCAAAGGCAGGAGGATGACCCGGTCTGGACACAATAACAATTCCAGGCGCAAGCTGCTATCTGCTGCAGGCAGGATCTCCTAAATGGAGTCCTGGTGGACACCTGTCCTAAAAGCACCCAGAGCCCACACTGCTCCAGTCTGCACCTCTCACCTCCAGCCACTTTGAAGAATGGAGATAAGATAGTGATCACTCCAGAGTGCACGCTGAGGCTCAGGGCCTGTGCTACATGCTCCAAGTATGTGACCTCACTGAGCCCTCACAGCAATTGGTATTATAAAGCCAATACCCTTTACAGAAGGAGAATATATGAATTCAAAGGAGTTAAATACCTTGCCCAAGGAACAGTCCATTTTCTGACTCTAAGACACATCCTTAACTCCTCTGTACATGTCAGGAATTTCTGGTAAATATTTTTTACCTAGACCTGCAAGAAGGACCCCTTCTCCTCTGCTCATCTGCTTAGACCATAAAATGATCCCTACATTCTGGCCTCCTAAGAGTCTAGCCTGGCTGCTTTGCCTTCTCCCCTCGTGGGAGTCTTTGTGAAGAATGGATTTAGCTTCTTGGCTCTGCAGCTTTGCTTCTGAGCCAGAGGACTCACATGACTCCAAGTGTCAAGTCCCAGGGACACCAGTGCAAACACCAGCTGCAGCTGTGACTCTTTTTGCACACACTGTTTTTGGAGGAGCTCTCACCCACACTCTGAGAAACTAAGCACACTATTCACTTTCTGAAGGGTACTGAAGGAACATCTGGGGTCATCCTGCATTGGTCAATATGCCTATATCTCTGCAGCAAAAGGCAAGCTCTCCTCACCCTTCCAAGCACAGAAATGCCTGCTGTCAGGGAGAAAACTTCCAACAAGAGCTGGTGCTTTTGGACTGTACCAGATCTCTCTATCCCAGCTGATTTTCATAATTTCCTCTTCCTGAAATGGAGGCAGCACTCGCTAACGTCTATGCTTCTTGCTGGCAAGAAGATATAGTCTCAGCAGAACCTGCATGCAGCACTTTGGGGAAGAAAACTTGAGTATTTTCGATATCTATCCTGAAGGCTCAGTGTCCAGGTTTCCATGTAGGTCCTTGAAAGGCATGTCTAATAGAGCTGTGTACTACGTGTGCCTCAAGCTCCAAAATCCTGTGTCAGCAGCTTGAGATGACATCTGCTACTTGCTTAAAACCTCACGTCCTTCTTGAAAATATTAGCCCCACTCTCACATTAGTTTAAGATCCTCATCAGAGAATTTTCTAAAGAGCCTATATTAGGGATTTCACAGGAAGATATCCTCGATCTTCCTCTGTAATGCATCTCAATTCCTTATAACCTAACCTAAATACAACAAACCAAAATAATTTTGAGATCGGACAGACTGAAGCTGAAATTACCCAAAATGCCACTGGTCAGGTTTCCTGGAAACAGACTCATCGAGGGAGATTTGTGCCAGGTGTTTCTTGGAGAGTGCTCTTGGGAGCAACATCTATAAGGGACCAAGGGAAACAGGACTGGGCAGAGAGAGTTGAATAGAATGAAACAGAGGTTTAAGCTGATCCCGTGGGGGAGCTCTGAATCTCGGTTGGCCTTTCAGAGATGTCTCAGATTAACCTCTCTGATCTTTGTATCTCTGCACAGACCAGCTTCCAGGGAGGGGGTTGTGTGTAACCTTGGACAAGGCAGTTACCTTTGGTAAAGAGAGCAATTTTCAAAGAGGAACTTACCTATGGGCCATCAGCAAGCAATGCTTGCAACCATGGGGGGGCACTGAATGCCTTTGTTTTAAAGGGGGGGATTTAGGTGCACACCACAGCATCCACTGCACAAGCAAAATCTCTCACTCTCTAGGAAGCAGAGGCCTAGAGAAAAGTGGATGGCCCAGGGTCACACAGCAAGGTGATGGAATAAAAAACAGCATGGACTGCTATGGAAACTGGGAGCATTAAAACAAAGCAAAACAAAAAGGAAAAACAAAAACAAAACTAAAACTAAAAAAATACACTAGAATTGCAATGACTGTAAACCTCAAAACAATGTTTTCCCGCTAATATCAATACACCTATTGTTTGCTGAGCATATCCTATTGTGCCAGGGGTACATTAGTTAATATATTAACTAATCAGATGGAACCCCATAGAGTAGGTATTATTGCCCTTATTTTGTAGCTGAGGAAACAGGTCTCAAATGTATTTAGTAGCCTAGCAAAGTGCCTAGCACATGTTAAACATCCGTCTGTCTCCAAAGCCTGTGCTTATAACCCACATCTTCCTCTCTACGATTTACCTAGGAGCCTTCTCTCTACCATTGTAAACTAGGCTATCGCCCCAATCATCAACAGTTTAAGAGAGGAACAAGTCACCATTCTCTGCCCAGCAATCCCTCACTGTCATGAGAACTGCTATTTTTATCACCATTTGTGATTCCTTTCTAGTCCACCACCATTCTTATGCTGGCTTCATAAAATGAATTTCTAGCTTATCCAGCCGAAGGCCCATGGATCGCAACCCTGTGACTAAACATTCTTCCAAGCATAAAGCAAATACTTATTGGGTGCACACTATGTGCTGGCATCCTGCTAAGCACTTTGCACTCATTCTCTCATGCTACCCTATGAGGCAAGTATTTTGAATCCTACCTTGTAGATGAGAAAAACAGAGGTTTAGATAGTGCAGTCACTGACCCAAGATCACGTAGCCTGGATTTACATGCAGATCTGTTTTGCTTTGACAAAGCTGTGTTCATTCATTCTCTGTTATTAAGCAAATATTTATTAAATGCCTACGCACAATCCAGTACTGTGCAGAACTGCACTGGAGATAAAGCTTCACTCAGGACATATGCTCTCATTCCTTGCCTTTGTGGCAGTTGCATTCTAGAGGAAGAGTCACAAATACAAAGGCCTCCAGGGGCTTTGAGTTAAGTGGATGGGTGGGGAGTGCAAGGGAGGGGACAGCAGGTTTCTGCCTTCTTAAGGCACTAACTACTCAACTCCAACCAAATGTTGCTATGTGAGAACATGGGCCCAGAACTGCCAGCTTTTCCATTTTTCAAAAGGAGCCAGAAATCTATATTTTATGTGAAATGCCTTGATGTCTTAAAATTGCGGACTAAGCCAACCATTCTGTTAGCATTAATGTGTGTTAAACAAAAGGCATATGTGGGCCACATTAAGTCCTGGGGGACACCCTATTCTGAGATTCCTAGAGAGTCAGCCCACCTGAATCCAGGTTAATTTCATGTCGAAATATCAAGTGCACCCTGCATGTTCCCTGAGTCTGGGGCCTTTTCCTATGGTACAGGAAGCTTTAAGTCATGACTTAAAGTTTTCTTGCTAGAGAAACTCTACAGTGTCTTTTTCCTTGAAATTCCATTCTTCCCTGAGTCTAGGCTATTAGCTGACCTGCTTCTGTCAGGAAATAGCTGGATTGTGGGCGTCTACAAACAGCAAGAGAAGGCTACGTGACCACTGCTCACAGCCTCCTTCCCCCTTCTCATTCCTGCTGCCACCAGATGGTTCTGAGATAATGCCACGTCTTTCCTGCAAGAAACAACATTTCCGAGCCATTCTGCCGATCCCTTCTGGCTGTCTTGGAATGCAATTTCTGGGCCTCTCCCCTCCTGTCATTGCTTCCCCTGTCTTATCTTCAGAGGGATAGGGGACCTGAGCTGGTCCCTTTCCAAAGAGAGTCAATCATCCACCATGCTGGAAGTTCAGGGGCTCACGTAGACGATGTAAACGTGCAAACTCAAGTTCCGGCTCGCCCATGGATGCTTACAGTATGTTTGGGACCACCCAGTCATTTCCAAAATTATGTATGATACCAATCTCACTCCTTATCTCTGCTGTGAAGATTCATATTCTCTAATCAAACAAGTGGAGTTCTTAGTCTCCCAAAAATCCTGTGAGAGACAAAACAAGATAATCTTTCCCCACAAACCTGGCATCCAGCCAAGCTTTGATCTCTGGTTCCAGCCCCTCCCTCAGTCTTCAACATGATTTTCCCATGATGTTAAACAACATCTCCTTCTACCTCTGCTGATGACACAAGAGGCAAAGAGTGGGGATCTAATCAGTAGTTACTGCCTGCTCCTAGATATTAATTGGTAGGAAGGAGAATTAGGCCCCTGAGATGAGATCAATATTAGCTGTCAGAAAAAGCTGGCATCATTAATCTGTTTCAGTGTGAAACTGAGAGCTGACGTGCAAAGACCTGGGGCTGGCTGGGTGCAGTGGCTCCTGCCTCTAATCCCAGCACTTTGGGAGGCCGAGGTGGGTGGATCACTTGAGGTCAGGAATTTGAGACCAGCCCGGCCAATAATGGTGAAACCCCGTCTCTACTAAAAATACAAAAATCAGCCGGGTTTGGTGGCATGTGCCTGTAATTCCAGCTACTCAAGAGCCTGAGGCAGGAGACTCGCTTGAACCCAAGAGGCAGAGGTTGCAGTGAGCCGAGATTGTGCTGCTGTACCCCAGCCTGGGCAACAGAGCAAGACTCCATCTCAAAAAACAAAAGAAAAAAGAAAAGAAAAGAAAAAAGAAAAAAAGACCTGGGGTTTCCTAACCCAGGGAATATGGAAGATATTCTAAATATATTGCTTGACATTGGCAAACATTGGCTCTTACATTTTACATTTGAGCTACCCTCTAAAGGCCATGTCAAGTCACCATTTACAAATTTTGCTGAGGCACAAATTTGGATTGCACAATGAGAGGCAAGTAGTTTGACAAATGAATGAGCCCAGCTAATTGCCTGATACCTACATTTCTGTGGTATTTTGTCTCCACTTAATACAGGATTTCCTTTAATCTTCACAAACAGCCTGTTGGGGAGGTATTATTACTCTCATTTTACAGATTCATGAATAGATCATGGGCTATGGGCTATGGTAATCTACATAAAAATGAGAATTCAAGAAAATCTCAAATAGTATCTCATTTGCATGTCAAGAGTCTACTGGACTAATTTTTGTCTTCTCTATTTGGAACAATCTAGTTGAAAAAAAAAAACCATCACTGCAATGATCTGGAAAGAATCTTCCAACTATACCTCAAACATAAACTGAGGCCTTCTAGACTATGAGATGTATGAGATGTAATTAGAGTTACCACAGCCTCCAATTCCACCACCTAGATAAACCTGAATCCCAGACTTGCTTGCCAATTCTCTGAGCTTTACAATCATAAGGGAGTTCCCTTGTCTACAAGCGCTCTCTTAATGCATTTGGGGAGTTCTATTAAAAGACCAACAAATGTTTTAGGGTTCTGTAGACTTTGCAGAAATTTTATTTGCTTGCTTGTTTGGGGAAATGGTGGTTAAAGAAGAGTTTCATGGAGAAGCACACAGCTTGCCATGATTTATCTCACTCTTCATCCCTCTTGTCCCCCTTTCTTTTTCTCTGGCCCTTTCCCAGCCCTTAGGAACTACAACTTATTAATGCAATCCCCTGGTCCCTTTCTCTGAAGAGTCACCAACCAACTCCCAGACCTTGAGGGCCTTAGATTTGCCTCAAGTGAGGCTATCAAGGCAGTTTCTTATGAAAATATTCTATGTGTGTTGCTGTAAGAATAAAATTATCTCCCTTTGGTGATAACAACTATGAGAACTGTCCCAACCATGGAAGAGGCTGCCCCAGGAAGTAAGGAGATTGACTCCTCTAGGTCAAAGACCTAGAAAACCATTTATAGGGACATTGAAGAAAGATTTATATTGATGATTATGCCAAAGTACCTGTAAGATCCTGCAACCCAAAGATCCCCTAGTACAAGATTTCTGAGCACTCCCAGATTTTGACAGCAGACAGACCTGGATTTGCATCAGCGTTCCATGTCTTGCTAGCTGTCGGATTACGGGACGGTATATATCCCATCTGAGACACATTTCCAACGTCTGTAAAGCACATGATAAATGATAAATGGCAAAGTGTTCCTCAGTTATTTAACACAATGTCTGCTACATAGCAATAGCAACATAACAGAGGGCTTCTAGTATTATCTTTATTTTACTGTCGTTGTCTTGTTGGTAGGTTGTCCAAGTCAGAGAAACAGCAGGACTTAATTTTAAACAGGTAGTAAATTAGAACCGAAGAAATAAACTCTATCACCACTTCTGCTGCATAATATCTGAGCGACGTTAAACACATCACTTAACTGATCTAAACCTTGGTTTCCTCACTTGAAACTATGGGGTGATAACACTCTTTTTTTGACTACCAAAGTTGTGTTACGTGAGAAAATTAAGGTAACTGTAATTTAAACATTATAATTACCTTAAAAATTAGTCAAAATGGGAAGATTTACCAAGTAAATGGAAAGAAAAAAAAAAAAAGCAAATGTTACAATCCTAGTCTCTGATAAAACAGACATTAGGCAGGGCATGATGGCTCACACCTGTAATCCCAGCACTTTGGGAGGCTGAAACAGGCAGATCATGAGGTCAGGAGATTGAGACCATCCTGGCTAACATGGTGAAATCCCATCTCTACTAAAAATACAAAAAAAATTAGCAGGGTGTGGTGGCACGCGCCTGTAGTCCCAGCTACTCAGGAGGCTGAGGCAGGAGAATCGCTTGAACCCAGGAGGTGGAGGTTGCAGTGAGCCGAGATTGCACCACTGCACCTGCACTCCAGCCTGGGTGACAGAGTGAAACTCTGTCTAAAAACAAATAAACAAACAAAAAACAGACTTTAAACCAACAAAGATCAAAAAAGACAAAGAAGGGCATTACATAATGGTAAAGGGATCAATGCAACAAGAAGAGCTAACTATCTTAAATATATATGTACCCATACAGGAGCACCCAGATTAATAAAGCAAGTTCTTAGAGATCTACAGAGAGACTCAGACTTCCACACAACAATAGTGGGAGACTTTAACACCCCACTGTCAATACTACACAGATCAGTGAGTCAGAAAATTAACAAGGATATTCAGGACTTGAGCTCAGCTCTGGACCAAGTGGACCTGATAGACATCTATAGAACTCTCCCCTCAAAATCAATAGAATATACATTTTCTCAGCACCACATAGCACTTATTCTAAAACCGACCACATAATTGGAAGTAAAACACTCCTCAGCAAATGCAAAAGAACATAAATCATAACAAACACTCTCTCTGATCACGGTTCAATCAAATTAGAACTCAGGATTAAAAAACTCACTCAAAACTGCACAACTACATGGAAACTGAACAACCTGCTCCTGAATGACTACTGGGTAAATAATGAAATTAAGGCAGAAATAAATAAGTTCTTTGAAACCAATCAGAACAAAAACACAATATACCAGAATCTCTGGGACACAGCTAAAGTGGTGGTTAGAGGGAAATTTATAGCCCTAAATGACCATAGGAGAAAGCAGGAAAGATCTAAAATCAACACCCTAACATATAATTAAAAGAACTAGAGAAGCAAGAGCAAACAAACTCAAAAGCTAGCAGAAGATAAGAAATAACTAAGATCAGAGTAGAACTGAAAGAGACAGAGACACAAAAAAACCTTTCAAAAAATCAATGAATCCAGCAGCTGGTGTTTTGAAAAGATTAACAAAATAGATAGACCACTAACCAGACTAATAAAGAAGAAAAGAGAGAAAAATCAAATAGACAATAAAAAATGATAAAGGGGAGATCACCACTGATCCCACAGAAATACAAACTACCATCAGAGAATACTATAAACACCTCTACCCAAATAAACTAGAAAACCTAGAAGAAATCGATACATTCATGGACACATACACCTTCTAAAGACTAAACCAGGAAGAAGTTGAATCCCTGAATAGACCAAAAACAAGTTCTGAAATTGAGGCAGTAATTAATAGCCTACCAACCAATAAAAGCCCAGGACTGGATGGATTCACAGCCGAATTTTACCAGGAGTTCAAAGAGGAGCTGGTACCATTCCTTCTGAAACTATTCCAAACAACAGAAAAAGAGGGACTCCTCCCTAACTCATTTGATGAGGCCAGCATCATTGTGATACCAAAACCTGGCAGAGACACAACAAAAAAAGAAAATTTCAGGCCAATATCCCTGATGAATATCAATGTGAAAATCCTCAATGCAATACTGGCAAACTGAATTCAGCAGCATGTTAAAAAGCTTATCCAGCATGATCAAGTCTGCTTCATCACTGGGATGCAAGGCTGGTTCAACAAACACAAATCAATAAACATAATCCATCACTTAAGCAGAACCAATGACAAAAACCACATTATTATTTCAATAGATGCAGAAAAGGCCTTCAATAAAATTCAACACTCCTTCTTGCTAAAAACACTCAAAAAACTAGGTATTGATGGAACGTATCTCAAAATAATAAGAGCTATTTATGACAAACCCACAGCCAATATCATACTGAATGGTCAAAAGCTGAAAGCATTCCTTTTGAAAATTGGCACAAGAGAAGGATTCCCTGTCTCACCATTCCTATTCAACATGGTATTATAAGTTCTGGCCAGGGCTATCAGGTAAGAGAAAGAAATAAAGGTATTCAAATAGGAAGGGAGGAAGTCAAATTATCTCTCTTTGCAGATGACATGAATGTATATTTAGAAAACCCCATCGTCTCAGCTCAAAAACTCCTTAAGCTGATAAGCAACTTCAACAAAGTCTCAGGATATGAAATCAATGTGCAAAAATCACAAGCATTCCTATACAGATAGAATGGAGAAAGAGAGAGCCAAATCATGAACAAACTCCCATTCACAATTGCTACAAAGAGGATAAAATACCTAGGAATACAACTTACAAGGGACATGAAGGACCTCTTCAAGGAGAACTACAAACTATTGCCCAAGGGAATAAAAGAGGGCACAAACAAATTGAAAAACATTCAATGTTCATGGATAGGAAGAACCAATATCCTGAAAATGACCATACTGACCAAAGTAATTTATAGATTCAATGCTATTCCCATCATGCTACCACTGACTTTCTTCACAGAATTAGAAAAAACTACTTTAAATTTCATATGAAGCCAAAAAAGAGCCCATATAGCCAAGGCAATCCTAAGCAAAAAGAACAAAGCTGGAGGCATCACGCTACCTGACTTCAAACTATACTACAAGGCTACAGTAACCAAAACAGCATGGTGCTGGTACCAAAAAAGAGATATAGACCAATGGAACAGAACAGAGGCCTCAGAAACAACACCACACATCTACAACCATCTGATCTTTGACAAACCTGACAAAAACAAGCAATGGGGAAAGGATTTCCTATTTAGTAAATGGTGTTGGGAAAACTGGCTAGCCATATGCAGAAAACTGAAACTGGACCCCTTCCTTACACCTTATACAAAAATTAACTCAAGATGTATTAAAAATTGAAACATAAGACCTAAAACCATAAAAACCCTGGAAGAAAACCTAGGCAATACCATTCAGGACATAGGCACAGACAAAGACTTCATGACTAAAACACAAAAAGCAATTGCAACAAAAACCAAAATTGACAAATGGGATCTAATTAAACTAAAGAGCTTCTGTACAGCAAAAGAAACTATCATCAGAGGCAACCTACAGACTGGGAGAAAATTTCTGCAACCTATGCATCTGGCAAAGGGCTAATATCCAGAATCTACAAGGAACTTAAACAAATGTATAAGAAAAAAAACAAACAACCCCATCAGAAAGTGGGCAAAAGATATGAACAGACACTTCTCAAAAGAAGATATTTATGTGGCCAACAAACATATGAAAAAAGTTCATCATCACTGGTCATTAGAGAAATGCAAATCAAAACCACAATGATATAGCATCTCATGCCAGTTAGAATGGTGATCATTAAAAAGTCAGGAAACAACAGATGCTGGAGAGGATGTCGTGAAATAGGAATGCTTTTACACTGTTGATGGGAGCATAAATTAGTTCAACCATTGTGGAAGACAGTGTGGCAGTGTGGTGATTCCTCAAGGATCTGGAACTAGGAATATCATTTGAGCCAGCAATCCCATTACTGGGTATATACCCAAAGGATTACAAATCATTCTACTATAAAGATACATGCACACGTATGTTTATTACAACACTATTCACAACAGTAAAGACTTGGAACCAACCCAAATGCACATCAATGTTAGACTGGATAAAGAAAATGTGGCATATATATACTATGGAATAGTATGTAGCCATAAAAAAGAATGAGTTCATGTCCTTTGCAGGGACATGGATGAAGCTGGAAACCAACATTCTCAGCAAACTAACACAGGAATGGAAAAGTAAACACTGCCTCTTCTCACTCATAAGTGGGAGGTGAACAATGAAAACACATGGGCAGAGGGAGGGGAACATCACACACACAGGTGGGGGCAAGGGGAGGGATAGCATTAGGAGAAATACCTAATAAAGATGATGGATTGATGGGTGCAGCAAACCACCATGGCACATATATACCTATGTAACAAACCTGCACATTCTGTACATGTATCCCAGAACTTAAAGTATAATAAAAAAGATGAGTCAAAATGATGGAGTTGCCACATCTACCTTATGTGCACATCTCACATCTTCTGTGTCTGGGTTCTATTCTTCCTAGTGTTTTTGTGTTGTCTTCCTCTTGTCTGGGATCCACTGAAGCTCACCAGCTTGTTAATGCTCCTGAGCTGTATGCCCAAAAGCTCAAAAGTGGCCCCTACTAAGAATTTGCTCATGACTTTGTAAGCTAGCACTGTTTGAGAACATAAGCATATTTTCAACAGGGACTTTCTAGAGAATTGTCCCATAAGCCAACAGGAAGATAGAGATGGTAGAATTATTTTAAACTGGATAAACCTTATGGTGTGTATGCAGAAAGAGCCTGCCTTATCTGAAGCTAGGCCAGACTCATTCTGTGTCATGTCCCATTGCATCTTCTATCCCAAGCCTCTGTCGATCAGCTGTGAGATCCACAGACACACATATCCTGTAGCAGCTTTCATTCCATACCAAACTATGTCTCCTGCATGACCAGAAGCAGAGGCATAGACCAGATGACCTCCAGACATCCCTGCCAATTCTTGGAATGAAATATCAAAGGGATTCCAGGCAAAGTGATTGCAACCCTTGGTCATTTCTTCAACAACAAATATTTACTAAACTCCTATGTTAAACCAGGCATTATGCCAGAATCTGAGCACTCAAAGCTGCATAAGATGCAACATAGCCCTGAATTGGGTGCTAACCTCCTTCCATGAAACTCAAAGTACCATAAATTCCTATTTGAAAAGAAAACCAAAAATTCTTCCCAGGCATTTTCTCATTTGATCATAAAGCTACTCTGTAATCTAATAACTGATATCCCCATTTAATATAGGAGGTAACTGGGGCTCTGAGGGATTTGTTTAACGTAAAAGAGACATTAACTAGTAGAGCTGGAATTTGAGGAGGGCAGGCACTTCAAGGGAAAGGCAAGCCCATTGTCTTTGGTCTGTGCTGTTTGTCCTTGGGATTCTGAGTCTGTTAAAAGCATTAGTGTGAACAAGACAGAGATGTATATATATGATTAACTCACCCTAGTACTTCTGGTGTTTCAGATAACCCCCCCTCCAATCCCCTTGCTCCCTCTCTGCAACCTGCCACTTAAGCCAGGGTAAGGCAAACACAAAGACAAGGGTGGATTTGCACCCTCTGGGAAGGCAGCACAGATCTTGAAGGGTGTGCTACCTCTGCTTAGATCATTATCTTTCTCTTCATCAGAAGGGCCTTGATTAAATAGCAAGCACATTTCAGAACTGGAATGAGAAGGTAATGCATAAAACCACAGCCTAGTTTTAGAACAGTCTGAAAGCTCCTAGGCTTTTTGCCTAGAGAAAATAATTTGGTCAGAGGGCTTTTAGCTCCTCGTTTGGGTGCGTGGGGACTATAGTGATCTGCAGTTTCCATGACAACAACATTTTTTCTATAAATAGATCTGCCCCAAGCAGGGTGCAAGCTTACAATCAGTTCTTAATACATTTTCACAAATGACTGATCAATGACTGGAAATACATCTCCCTTCTCCAGTACACAGCTTACCCATTTCCAGCAGTGACAGAGTTCATAGGGTTTTTTTTTTTTTTTGGCATTACAGGGAAATTTACTCTAGTGTTTATGGAAGCTATCAGGAGTGTATTTAAATATTCAACTCCGTCTAAAAAGATTCTGTGATTAATATTTCTCCAGACCAAACCAGCTTGAGTCTCAATAATCAGTAACAAAGCATTATTTCTCTGGCTCTTTTCCCGCCAGCTGTTGCAATAATGAGAGCTCACCCCAACCCTTCTTTTGCTTGTTCTGGGAATCCTCAGGGAGTGGCCTATGTCATATAGGCCCTTGAACAGAGTTCCTGGATACTGATTTTTCCGTTACTCTTCAGAATTGCACTGGTGATGTCTGCTGTCACTGCCGATACCAAAGTCTTCTTGATATAAGCATGATTCTGGAACACGGCGACCTCTCCATTCCAGATGTGAACTGACTCTGGTTCAGGCAGTATCCATCATGAGGACATGCCTTTGGAGGCCCATCCCACCTGTTCTTCATATGTGCTTGAAAGGGTCTGTGTCCCATGACGAGTACAACTTAAACTGCCAAGCTGGGACCCATGCTGCAAGCCAAAGTGAGCAAGTGTCTGCACTGGCTTTGCATCAGGAGTTGAACTAGCCTAGATTTGACCCGGAAGCTGATGATAAGTATGCTGACAACACTTGAGTCTCTTTTATTCCTGATGTAAGTAGTTAAGCTAGTTCTACTTTTGTTCTCTGAATGACTGGAGGAAGGAGAACTAAGCTCATTTACTCTTTACTTTGGAAAAACGAAACAGCAGAAACTTGGGGCACAGTCTCTTAATGGAAAGTCACCTTAGAACATAATTTCTCAACCAGAAGTTGAGTCACATGTCTAACAAGTGCAACAAGTGGGTTTATAATGGTGATGGAAAATATAATTTGGAATGAAGATTCTTTCAGATGCTGCATTTGTTTGTTATTTATTTCTATGTCACTCCCTATAGGAGTTAATGCCACTGCCAGGAATAAAGATCTCAAAGAAACATAAAAAGGAAGCCCATATAAGTAAAAAAG
Source organism: Macaca nemestrina (assembly GCF_043159975.1). NCBI lineage: Eukaryota > Metazoa > Chordata > Mammalia > Primates > Cercopithecidae > Macaca > Macaca nemestrina. The sequence continues at coordinate 167,207,937 of NC_092125.1, read as the reverse complement.
ATAAACATGATTGGGGTGTAAGGTAGAATTGAAATGAAACTCATGTAAAAATGCCACTCAAGCAGCCTTAAGCTTTCCAGCATTCACACACACACACACACACACACACACACACACACACACACACACACCTGATAGAAGTTATGGGATTCCTAGATTTCTTAGGATTTGTTTTAAGTTTCTCAAGAAAAGATAGCTATTCCTGATATCAAATAGAAATAAGTTTCTCCCAAGAAGACTTACAAAGTGTGCTTCATGAGTAATTCCAGAAAATGTGGTCAATAAAAACCAAGGAAAGCATTCAGTGGGCAAAGAGGGTGATGGTAAGAATGCAAGCAGCAGTGCATGAGCACAGAAGATGAGAAGAGGCCCAGCTGGGAACTGTGGAGGCTCTTGACCTCTTCTTCCCCTTCCTCCTACAGGTCTTTCTTTTGCATGGTTTCTGCCCCATCTAGCATCTTCCTTCCAGTCCTTTTTTCCTCAATGACTCTGTCCTTTTCAACCTCTCTCTCTCTCTCTCTGTCACTCAGTAAAGTTGTTTCCTCTTCCTGTCCTGAAGTTCAGAAAGGACAAAGTACATGACCAAGGTCATACAGCTGAGTAGTGTAGTTTATGTGTCTTAAGGTTTTGAGTCAGACCTGTGTGTCAAATCAATGTCTATCCTTAAAGATTTACTCAATATTTAGCAAATATTTATAGAATTCAAACTAAGGTGATCCCATCTAGTCTTAAGACTTGAAACATGATCTGTATACTCATGTCACCTAAGTGTATACTTCTGGTCCTGACCTCTTTCCTGAAATTCCAACTCCTACATCCAATGCCTCTGAGCATGTTCACTCAGATGTCTGATAAGCAACTACAAATGTCCAGATCCAAAGTACCATGAGTCTGGATTTTTCCTCCAAAGCTTTTCCTGCCTATGTCTTTTGCATCTCGTGAAATGATATCTCCATTTACCCAGATGCTTAGAAAACTTGTCAGTTTTCTTGCCCTGCCCTCATCAAATACATTAGGAAACCTATCTGCTCCAACCCAAGTTGAGCCACTTCTTACCATCCCCAATACCATCATTCCAGACCAACTCTTCTCTCTCCTATTCTAGTGCTAACATAGCCTCCTACACAACTTCGCTATTTCTATTCTTGCCCCACTGTCCACACAACAGCGATAGCAATCTAGTTAAAACTAAATCAGATCATGGAATGTCCTTGCTCAAAACCTTCCAATGCTGCCCTTGTATTGAACAAAACTTAAATAAGGGAGTGGCTTCAAGGTTGTTTGCAGCCTGGCCTCTACCTCTCTGAACTCATTTGCAAGCATTTTCTCCTTTTATTTACTGTGCTTGTGTGTGTGTGTGTGTGTGTGCACATATGTGTGCATTTATGTATGGAAACATAATTAGTATTGTGTTTCATTGACAAACCATAATTGTATATAACTTTATGGGGCACAGTGTGATATTTTTATATATATATACAATATGGAATAATTAAATCAAGCTGATTAAGATATCTATCACCTCCCTTATTTTTTGTTAGAAAACATTTGAAATGTATTCCCTCAGTTGTTTTGCAATATACATTATTATTGACTATAGTCAGCCTATTGTGCAATAGATCGCAAAACTAATCCTCCTGTCTAACTGAAACTTTTTACCCTATGACCAGCAACTCCCCATTCCCTGTCTCTTCTCCTCACCTCTCCACCCAGCCTCTGTTAACCATCATTCTACTCTCTACTTCTATGAGTATAACTTTTTTAGATTCCGCATAAAAGTGAGATCATGCAGTATGTGTCTTTCTGTGCCTAGTTTATTTAACTTTGCACAATATCCTGCAGATTCATCCACATTGTCACAAATTACAAGATTTTCTTCTTTTCTAAGACTGAATAGTATTCCATTGTCTGCATATACCACATTTTCTTTATCTATTCATCTGTTGATGGACATAAGTTGATTCCACATCTTGGTTATTGTGAACAGCACTGCCATGAACATAGGAGTCCAGATATCCTTTGGACACATTGATTTCAATTCCTTTGGACAAATACCCAGAAGAGGGATTGATTGACATATGATAGTTCTATTTTTAGTTTTTTGAGGAACTTCCATTCAGTTTTCCATAATGGCTGTGAGTCTGGAATTTGTTGCTGCCAGTGGGCTTGTGGTCTCACTGACTTCAAGAATGAAGCTGCAGCCCTTCGCAGTGAGTGTTACAGCTCTTAAAGGTGGCACGGACCCAACAGTGAGCAGCAGCAAGATTTATTGCGAAGAGCAAAATAACAAAGCTTCCACAGCATGTAAGGGGACCCAAGCAGGTTACCGCTGCTGGCTGGGATAGCCAGCCTTTATTACCTGATTTGTCCCCTCCCATGTTCCATTTCTGTCATATCAGAGTGCCCTTTTTTCAATCCTCCCTGCAATTGGTTACTTTTAGGCTCCTGCTGATTGATGCATTTTACAGAGCCCTGATTGGTGCATTTTACAGAGCACCGATTGGTGCATTTTACAATCCCCTTGCTAGCTACAGAGCACTGATTGGTACATTTTACAATCCTAGCTAGAGTGCTGATTGGTGCATTTTACAATCCTCTTGTAAGACAGAAAAGTTCTCCAAGTCCCCACTCAACCCAGGAAGTCCAGCTGGCTTTACCTCTCAATACCCCCTTTAAAGAGGACACTCCAACTGTTGTTGGGAATTGGGTGATGACCACTCTAGCTATTTCCTGCTGGATAGGGGCAAAGAAGGGGCCCTGCAATTGTAGTGTCCTCCAGAGGGGAACTCTCTAGGCCAGTCAAAGGGCCAGTGGGTCGGTCCAGGAGTCCTCAGTGGAAGTTGTGAGTTGAGCTCATTTGAGGTTCCATTTGTAAGACCATCTGTAGCTTGATGGCCTCAATCCTGGAGGTAACAAATTTGACAAGGAGGTTAAAAATACAGGACCCAAAGGCAAGTAATAGCAAAATGGCTGTTATGGGACCTAGAAAGGGGAGAAGCCCTGTCGCCCAACTCCAGAGGTTGGTATAAGAGTTTGAAAGGCATTGTCTGATTTCAGAAGCCTTTTCCTATAAATGCCAGGTGGTGTCTTGTACTCTCCCTGACTGGTTAGTGTAAAAACAACAGTCTTCCTCTAACAAAGTGCAGAGTCCTCCTTTCTCAGCCGTGAGGAGGTCTAGGCCTCAGCAGTATTGGAGAGTCACTGCTGCCAAAGAGTCTATTTGGGATTGTAGAGTAAGGATAGATTTAGTTATTTCTTGCAAACAGTCTGAGAAATCCTTTGAGAGTGTGTGGTAGTAGGGCAAAGTGGACAAACCTGCTTTTCCAGTTCCTGCAGCAGTGGCCATCCGTAAACCTACAAGCAGGGGTATTACTTGTATGGCCCTGCACTAATAGACTTGAGCTTTGAGGGGCACTGATAGGTTCTGATTTCCTGGGGCAATGTCGGTGTTGGGACTTAGGAAGATTAAGGTGCAGGTGCTTGTCCAGTTGGTGGGGAGGCAGATAGAGGTTGAAGTTCCATACAAGAAGAATATGCCTTGGCTGGGTAGACAGAACGGGTTATGTATGTTGAAAAGGTGTGTGAGTTTGTTGTTTTCATTTTCCCACACTCCTAGAGTACTTGCCAAGGTAGCTCTGGAGCAGCTAGAAAGGGATGTTGGGAGCAAACTGAGTGGCTCCCTGTGTTCTATCTTCCCATTGGAGAAAAAAAACCATTTTGTATCTACTAGGAACCATTCAAGGGAGTGATTGAAAGTGGGGATGAGAAGGCATTCATTAGTGGTGGGGGCACTGCTGCAGGAGGTCCAGGGGTGATAGGTCATGCAGGGAGTATGTTCGCCATTACAAAACCCAGACTGTTTATTAAGCAGGGAGGAGGTGATGATTTTTGGAGTCCCTGAGAAGCAGACAAGTCGTCTGAATGGAGCTGTTTGGGTGACTCTGAAGTCACTATGATCAGTTGGGGCTTGAAGTTGTAGAGTGTAATTACGCTGATGGGATAGTAGACGCCCCAGGGGGAGGCCTGATAGCAGGTTGCGTTGGATGTTTAAAAGGGCTTGGAAAGTTAAGACGGTATTTGTAGTTGCAGGGTTGTGTATGGACTTCTTATTGCTTGTGTAATAGGTGAGGTTGGAAATGTAAGAGCATAAAAGTTAGATTGTGCGTCCTGTTAGGGTATTCTTGGTCTTATCAAAGATGAGGAAGTAGGCTAATGGTTGCATATTTAGAAGTTGGAAAGGGTCTTTTCCTTCACAATGGGGATGGTAGGTTAAGTTAGTAAAGACCCAGTTTTTTGCAGGAACAGGAGTGGTAATGTAAGCAGTGACTGATAGAGAGATGCAAAGCCAACAGTCATTTGTCAGGGAAGGATTGGACTGGTTTAACAGAGAGTGGGTTAATTTGAGAGTCTTGTAGAGGTAATTAGGAGCTAGTGGAAGGGGAGGATCAACTATGTGGGGTATCCAAGGAAGCAAGAGGGATAGATAGGCAAAGAGTAAGTAGGAAGGTAAAGAGGGTACCCTGGAAGATGAGATCATTTTATCCAGTCTGAGTTAATAATAGGAGTAAATTGCTGTCAGAAGGAAGGATGAAAGAAAAAAGGTTGAAGTGATTAGGATTTTCATCCTGGCAGGAGCTACAGTATATAGTCCTACTGCAAAGAGTATGGCTAGTATACTGGTTAATAATGTGATGAAACAGTGAAAGGATTCCATTAAAAGGGCAAGGAGAGGTGTTAAAGATTATGTAGGTTTTCACTTATCTTTTTGAAGTAAGAAGGGGTTTTTCCTCAAGATCAGCTGTAGGAGTCTTTTTAGTCTGGGATGTTTCCTTCCAAAATAGGAGACGCAAGGCCTCCAGTGGCTCACAGGGGTATCAAAGCTGATCTGGCTGATCTTGGGACTCCTGAGCTGTTGGTCCCGTAGGTTGCTCAGGGGGCGTCCAAAGTTTAACTCGGGTATAGTGAATCCAAGATTCCACTCCTGCCACCTTAACTGCAGTGGGGGTAGAGAGGATTACTGAGTATGGTCCTTCCCACAAAGAATCCATAGATGGGGAGATAGAGGGGAGGGATTTGACCAACACTAGATCTCCCATTTGAAACAACTCCGTTCCCTTTTCTCTGTGACATCCTTCACATAGGATTTAAGGTTTTGTTGATATTTTGCCAAAGAAGTTATATCTTTGACCAAGTTGGCCATTTCCTGATCAAGTAGGAGGTCATTTGTGAGAAAAGGTCGTCCATACAGCTTTTCATATGGACTGAGCCCCATTTGGTGAGGATAATTTCAGATTCTCAACAAGGCCACAGGCAAGACAGTAGGTCATCGGAGATGAGTTTCTTGTGTTAGTTTCCTTAGGTGCCTCTTGAGTGTTTCATTTGCCTTCTCAACCTTCCCTGAGGATTGTGGCCTCCAGGCACAGTGAAGGTGATATTGTATCCCTAGTGCCCTGGAAATTCCCTGAGTTATCATGGCTTTAAAAGCCAGACCATTATTGCTTTGTAAGCTTTAGGGAAGTTCAAATCTAGGAATTATTTCATAAATTAGGACTCTAACCACTTCCTGAGCCTTCTCTGTCTTGCAGGGGAAGGCTTCTATCCAATTTGTAAAGGTATCAACACAGATCAACAAGTATTGAAATCCCCTTGACTTAGGCATATGGGTTAAGTCTAATTGCCAGTCCTCTCCAGGATAGTGCCCTATTCTTTGTTCCCCCAGAGGTGCCTTATGATGGACCGAGGGATTATTCCTTTGGCATACCTCACAGTCTTTGACTACTTGTTGAGTGGTGTGGAGGAGATTTGGCCCTGTAAACAGGATTAAGCCATTTGATGAGTGTTCTCAACACCCATGTGAAAAATTTGGTGGAGGGTTTTAAGTATTTTCCACTGGCTGGCTTTGGGTATGAATACCTTTTCCTCTTCTGTCATTAACCACCCCGAGGGGAGAAAACTATGCCCCCGCGAAAGTCCCCATTCTGTTTCAGTTGGGGAATACTGGGGCTTAATCTCTTGGAGAGGTTTGTTCCATACCAAGGGTCCTTCCATAGGTATTTCTAATGGGAAGTTCTGCCTGGCAACAGTTTTGGCCTCAGTGTCTGCCCAGTGGTTTCCTTCTGCCTTTTCTCCTTCACCTTTTTGATGGCTTCGGCAGTGTAAGACTACCACCTCCTTGGGTTTTTGCACTGCGTGCAATAACTCCATGACTTCCTTGTAGTATTTAACAGGGGTTCCCCCAGAGGTTAGGAACTCCCTTTCTTTCCATATTGCAGCATGAGCATGTAGGATTAGATAAGCATACTTGCTATCTGTATACACGTTTATTCTTTTTCCCTTTCCCACTTCTAAGGCTCCGGTAAACACCACTAGTTCTTTTAACTGGGCACCGGTCCCTGGGGGAAGAGACTTACTTTCAAGTACTGTTACATCACTAACTATGGCATAACCTGTCCTTTGTATCCCATTCTCCACAAGTGAACTTCCATCAGTATATAGGTTAAAGTCAAGATTAGCTAAGGGAATTTCTAAAAGATCCTCTCAGATGGCGTAGGTCTGGGCTACAATTTGTTGGCAGTCATGCTCGATTGGTTCCCCATCATCTGGGGAAAAAGTGGCAGGGTTGAGGGCTGCACACATGTGTATTTGAAGCACTGGTCCCTCAAGGAGTAGTGCCTGGTATCTAAGCAGGCAATTGTCTGATAGCCATAAACTTCCGTTGGCACCTAGTACACCATTTACATCATGAGTAGTCTAGACAGTGAGATCTTTTCCTTGTATTATTTTTATAGCCTCTGATACTAAGATGGCCACCACTGCAACTACCCATAAACAGTGAGTCCAGCCTTTTGCTACTACATCAATTTCCTTACTTAGGTATGCCACTGGTTGTGGGGTTGTCCCGTGAGTCTGACTAAGGACTCCAAGAGCTATTCCCACTCTTTCTGTGATGTATAAACAGAAGTTTTGTCCTGTGGGAAGGCTTAAGGCTAGAGCTTGTACTAAGACCTGCTTTAAGATTTTGAAAGCTATTTCTGCCTCTGGTTCCCATTCTACTAGATGAGTATTTGCCCTCTGAGTCTCCTTGATTACAGTATAGAGTGGCCTGACCATCTCGCTGTATCCAGGGATCCATAGTTAGCAAAAGTCAGTGATTCCAAGGAACCCCGCAAATGTTTTAATGTCTTAGGGCAAGGATAAGCCAGTATAGGCTGTATTCCTTCCTTGCTGAGGGCCCTGGTTCCTCTGGCTAAGATTATGCCTAGATATTTGACTTGTTGTAGGCAGAGCTGGGCCTTTGATTTAGACCCCTTGTACCCTTGATTAACTAGAAACTTCAAGAGATCTAGAGTAGTCTGCTGGCATGAGGCTTCCAAACTGGTAGCCAAAAGTAAATCATCCACATACTGAAGGATCAGAGTGCCCAGACTTGAGAAGTGACTTAGATCTTAGGCCAGTGCCTGACCAAACAGACGAAGGCCATCCCTAAACCCTTGAGGCAAGACCATCCACTTAAGCTAGGACATGTGGTCTGTGGGATCCTCAAAGGCAAAGAGAAACTTGTAGTCAGAGTACAGTGGACTTCAGAACAAGGCATCCTTGAGGTCCAGAACAGTGAACAATTCTACTTCCTCTGATATTTTAGAGAGCAGGGTATAGGGGCTGGATACAGTGGGATATAGAGGAATTACTGCCTCATTGATGAGCCTAAGATCTTGCACTAGTCTCCACTGACCATTCAGTTTTTGTACTCCTAGAATTGAGGTGTTGCAGTGACTGTTGCATTTTCTTAATAAGCCTTGAGCTTTCAAATGTCTAACAATATCCTGTAATCCTTTATGAGCTTCAGGTCTTAAGGGATATTGCCTTTGATAAGGAAAAGTGGTGGGGTCTTTTAGTCTGATTTGGACTGGGTGGGCATTTTTTGCACTTCCAAATTGTCCTTTCAATGCCCAGACTTCAGGGTTGATTTCCTCCTCAAATAGGGGACAACAAATGGGTATTTTGTCCCCCATATTCATATAGATAATAGCTCCAGCTTTGGCTAATATGTCCCTCCCTAATAAGGGTGTGGGACTTTCAGGCATAACAAGAAAGGCATGTGAAAAGAGCAATGTCTCCCAATTACAACTGAGGAGGTGGGAGAAATACCTGGTTACAGGCTGTCACAGGATTCCTCAGATGGTAACTGACCTTGAAGACACTTGTCCAGGGCAGGAGATTAACACTGAGAAGGCTGCACCAGTGTCCAGGAGGAAATCAGTTGCCTGGCCCTGAATGGTTAAACTTACCCGGGACTCAGTGAGGGTGATGACATGAGCTGGAGCTTGCCCTGGGCACTCTCATTCCCATTGTTGGATCATCTGGTTGGGGGCTTCTGGACAAGAGAACCTTGGTCCTCTGCAGTGTGCCTTCCAGTGATTGCCTTGGCATAGTGGACATGGGTGAGGGGGCTGCTTGTTTCTCATTGGACACTCTTTTGTAAGGTGTCTTTGCAAACCACACTGATAGCAAGCCCTAACAAGTGATTGGCCTGCTCCATTTTCTGTCCTCTCTGAACCACCAAGATTTGTCTGTCTGAGGGCCATGACTAAGGCTGCGGCCTTTCTCTGATCTCGCTTTCCTTTTTGGCCTGTTCATCTTGGTCCCTATTATAGAACACCAAGTTTTCTAGGTTTAATAATGCCTCCAGATTTTGTTCAGGGCCAGGGCTCGCTTTTGGAGCTTTCTCCTGATATCTGTGGCTGATTGAGTAATAAACTTATCTTTGAGGATCAATTGACCCTCAACGGAGTCGGGTGACAGGGAAGTTTATTTTCTTAAGGCCTCCCACAGCCACTTGAGGAAGGCAGAAGTATTTTCTTCCTTTCCCTGAGTTATGGTGGACATCATTGAATAATTCATGGATTTTTCCTAATTCTCCTTAGTCCTTCTTCTAGAACACAGGTGAAGAGATGTTTGCCACTCCAGTCCCCATGATCTAAGTCTAGGTCCCAGCTGGGATCCATACTGGGGACGGCTTGCTGACTGGTAGGGAATTTGTCCCTTTCTTCGGCTGTCATTCTATCATTTACTTGACTAAGATACAAGGTATCTCCAATCTCTCAGGCTAGAGATAAAGCTGCATTCTTTTCATTAAAGGCCAGGGTTTAATCTAACAATAGCATGACATCTCTCCAAGTGAGGTTGAAGGTTTGCCCTAGACCCTGTAGGACATCTATATACCTATCAGGATCATCTGAAAATGTCCCCAGGTCTACCTTGAACTGCTTTAAATCAGAGAGGGAGAAGGGGATATGTACCCAGATTGGGCCAAATTCCCCTCCCCTTACAGCTTGAAGGTGACATAACTGATAGTCCCGGGGGGGTTTGTGGTCCCTTGGAGATTTCTTTGCTTGTTCCCTATTGGGTGGGGGAGATTAGAGGAAGCTTATCATTAATAGGAAGGGGAGCTGTAGGGAGGCAAGGATATGGAGGTAACTGAGAGGTCCTCCTGTGGGATGTAAATTGCAAGCTTTGCATAGTTATGGATTCTCCTTCAATGAACAGAAAGCTTGTATATAAGGTATTTCACTCCATTTGCCTTCCCTTTTACAGCAAAGGTCAAGCTGCAGGATAGTACTGTAATTTGTACTTCCCTGAGGTGGCCATTTTTACCCATCAGAGAATATTGGGCCAGGCTGTAGTACAGAAAAAAATTAAGCTGCTTCTTTTTCAGGATTTGTGGATCAAACTGATCCCAATGGCTTAAGATACATTTCAAGGGTGAGCATGTTGATGCCTAAGTGTTTCCCATCTGAAAGAAAAAAATGCCTACGATTTTGATTTGTTTGTTTTTTTGTTTTCCCTGCCCAAGAACCCACAATTGTCCCTGGACCCTGCTGTTTGAAATAGTTGTGCTCACCGAAGCAGCAGCAGAAACACTGGTTTTCCTCAGAGACCACAATGAGGACCAAGGAAGGTCAGATTTAGTGGCCCTTACCAATGAATTCTCGAAAACCTACACCCTTGCCTTTCCTCTTAGACCACAAAGAGTACCAAGAAAAGTTAGATTTAGTGGCCATTACTGACACATTCTCGAAAAACTGTTAGAGTCCTAACCATTCTCCTGTTAGTAATGGGACCTTATGCTTGTCCTGTGAAGATGATATGCCTCAAAATGGAGTGGAGGGCCATACTTTGAGGGAGGGAAGGGATCTCCAGGGTTGGAAGAGTGATGTCTTTTGTCCTCACTTCTCATCATATGAATGGGAAGGTTATAATCTCTGAGGCTCCTCATACCCTAGCTTTGGGAATAGCCTTTGTTAGGCCTGCTAGTCTAAGGAGGGATCCTAAAATTCCAGATAGTGCCCCTGCAATGGGGCTTTGGCCAAAAATTGTCTTTCTGATTGGTGAGCCCAGGTGCCTAAAGAAGGGAACAGAGTCCCAAAATTTATACTAGAAATCATTCTTATAGAAGAGACTAGAAGAGCACCAGGGACAGGGAGTGGTTTTTAGAAGCAGGACTAGCCTCAGAGAAGAGGGGTGGGAGGAATTTTGTCTGACAGGCATTAGGACCCAGGAGGCAAGAGTAAGGATAGATAGGATAGATGGGCGAGTCTCACTTGAGTGACTTAACTTTGAGAGTTCTGCTCATGGCTGTAGGATCAACCAACTTTTTGCTGGGACCCTGGAGCTGAATGGCTTTGCTCTCTGTTGACCCTAAGCTCAGCCCAGAAGTGCAGGAAAAGTGGAAGCTGGTTCCAGGCAAACCAATGCTTCCAACTCCAAAGAGTCAGGGGTTGTTAGAAAGCCCTTTCCCAGAAAGCCTGACACCAATGTCTTTAGTCTGACAGATGCCTAGTGTTTAGCCCCTGAATTCTAAGGAAAAATAGGACAGAATAGCAAGTGAAAGGATATCACCATGTGGCGATATCCCGGACAAGCCCCCAAGATGACTATGCTGCCCTGGGGAGTGACAGACATCTGGCAACTCGCTCAGGTTCCCTTCCACGCTGTGGAAGCTTTGTTCTTTCATTCTTCACAATAAATCTTGCTGCTGTTCACTCTTCGGGTCTGCGCAATCTTTAAGAGCTGTAACACTCACCACAAAGGTCTGTGGCTCCATTCTTGAAGTTAGCAAGACCATGAAATCACCGGAAGGAACCAACTCCAGACACAGCTGTACTAATTTACATTTCCACCAAGATTATACAAGTGTTCTCTTTTCTCCACATCCTTGGTAACACTTGTCTTTCATCTTCTTGATAAAAGTCATTCTAATTGGTGTGAGACAGTATCTTATTGCGGTTTTAATTTGAATTTCCTCAAATGATTAGTGATGCTGAGCATTTTTTCACAAACCTGCCAGTCATTTATATGTCTTCTTTTGAAAAGTGTCTGTTTAGGTCCTTTGCCCATTGCTAAATCAGGTTATTTTTTTTTTCTTGCTATTGAGTTTTTTGAGTTTCTCATATATTTTGGATATTAACCTCTTATCAGATGTATGGTTTGCAAATACTTTTCCTACTCCATGGGCTGTCTCTTCATTTTTGTTAATTGTTTCTTTTGCTGTGCAGAAGTTTGATGCAATCTGTTGTCTATCTTTCCTTCGTTTCCTGTGCTTTTGGATCCATATCCAAAACATCATTACTCAGACCAATGTTGCAGAGTTTTTCCCATATGTTTTCTTCTAGTAGTTTTATAGTTTCAGGTCTTGAAATGTGGATGTCAGTGGATAAAGCTGTGCTTAGCTGAGCAATCTCTTGTTCTTTGATCAGGAAGATAGCAGTGTGATGATGCAGGTACCCCAGGGACTCCAAATTTAACAAAGGGGATTTCCAGTTTTGGGGTATAGTATTGGCTGAGATTCAGGCTTCCCTGGTCTAGCATCATCAATATGAGCCTAGGTATATGTTTCCAGCAGTGGCTGTGGTGTGGACAGCTCCTCTGCAAGGGGATTTTGAACCTGAATCTTTGGCTCTCCTTGGAATTCTGTGCACTCTCTAAGATCTGTGTTAAATTTATTTTCTGTTTAATCTAGTTAGGATGGATTCTGTGTTTGCAACTAAGAACTCAGATGACATATGGATCATCTGAGCTATGAAATGGTTTAGGTCAGTATCCTTGACCTATACAAGCCCCTCATCAGTAACCAACATAGTGGTCTTTCACCAACTTATGTCTTTCACCTCCTTGGTTAGATAGATTCCTAGGTATTTTATTTTTTTAAGCCATTATAAAAACTGTTGAGGTTTTTAATTGATTCCCAGCTTGGTTGTTGTTGGTGTATAGCAGAGCTACATTAATTTTGTATTCTGAAACTTTGCTGAATTCATTAACCAGCTCTAGGAGCTGTTGGGAGGAGTCTTTAGAGTTTTCTAGGAATATGATCATATCAACAGCAAACAGCGACAGTTTAACTTCCTCTTTACCAATTCAGATGCCCTTTATTTCTTTCTCTTGTCTTATTACTCTGGTTAGGACTTCCAGTACTATGTTGAATAGAAATGATGAGAGTGGGCATCCTTGTTTTGTTCCAGTTCTCAGGGGAAATGGTTTCAACTTTTCCCCATTCAGTGTATTGTTGGCTGTGGGTTTGTCATAGATGGCTTTGATTACTTTAAGGTATGTACCTTTGATATAGGTTTTGCTGAGGGTTTTAACCATAAAGAGATGCTAGATTATGTCAAATGCTTTTTCTGCCTCTATTGAGATGATCATGTAATTTTTGTTTTTAATTCTGTTTATGTGGTGTATGACATTTAATGACTTGCATATGTTAAACCATCACTGTATCCCTGGTATGAAACCCACTTGATCATGGTGGATTATCTTTCTGATATGCTGTTGGATTCAGTTAGCTAGTATTTTGTTAAGGATTTTTGCATGTATGTTCATCAGTGATATTGGCCTGTATTTTTCTTTTTTTGTTACGTTTTTTCCTGGTTTTGGTATTAAGGTGGTACTGGCTTCGTGGAATTATTTAGGAAGGAGTTTTTCTCTGTCTCGTGGAATAGCGTCAATAGTATTGTATCAATTCTTCTTTGAATGTCTGATAGAATTCAGCTGTGAATCTGCCTGGTCCTGGACTTTTTTTTTGTTTGCAAATTTTTAGTTACCATTTCAATATTGCTGCTTGTTATTGGTCTGTTCAGAGTTTCTATTTCTTCCTGGTTTAATACAGGAGAGTTGTATATTTCCAGGAATTTATCCATCTCCTCTAGGTTTTCTAGTTTATGTGCATAAAGGTGTTCATAGTAGTCTTGAATGATCTTTTGTATTTCTGTGGCATCAGTTGTAATGTCTTCTGTTTCATTTCTAATTAAGCTTATTTGGATCTTCTCTCTTCTTTTCTTGGTTAATATTGCTAATGGTCTATCAATTTTATTTATCTTTTCCAAGAACCAGATTTTTGTTTCATTTGCCTTTGGCAATTTTTTTTGTTTCAATTTTATTTAGTTCTGCTCTGATCTTTATTATTTCTTTTCTCCTTCTGGGTTTGGGTTTGGTTTGTTCTTGCTTCTCTAGTTCCTCAAGGTGTGACCTTAGATTGTCTATTTGTGCTCTTTCAGACTTTCCTCTCAGCACCACCTTTGCTGTATCCCAGAGGTTGTGCCACTATCATCATTCAGTTAAAAGAATTTGTTAACTTCCATCTTGATTTCATTGTTGACCCAACGATCATTCAAGAGCAGGTTATTTAATTTCCATGTATTTGCTTGGTTTTGAGGTTTCTTTTTGGAGTTGATTTCAAATTGTATTCCACTGTGGTCTGAGAGAGTACTTGATATAATTTCAATTCTCTTTAATGTATAGAGACTTGTTTTGTGGCCTATCATATGGTCTATCTTGGAGAATGTTCCATGTGCTGATGAATAGAATGTATGTTCTGCAGTTGTTGGGTAGAATGTTCTGTAAATATCTGTTAAGTCCATTTGTTCTAGGGTATATTTAAATTCATTGTTTCTTTGTTGACTTTCTGTCTTGATGACCTGTCTAGTATTGTCAGAGTATTAAAGTCCTCCACTATTATTGTATTGCTATCTATCTTATTTCTTAGGTCTAGTGGTAATTGTTTTATAAATATGTGAGCTCCAGTGTTAGGTGCATGTATATTTAGGATTGCAATATTTTCCTGTTGAGTAAGTCCTTTTATCATTATATAATGCTCCTCTTTGTCTCTTTTAACTGCTGTTACTTTAAAGTTTGTTTTCTTCTGATATAAGAATAGCTATTCCTCCTCACTTTTGGTGTCCATTTGCACAGAATATCTTTTTCCATCCCTTTTCCTTAAGTTTATGTGAGTCCTTATGTGTTAGGTGAGTCTCGTAAAGACAGAAGATATTTGGTTAGTGAATTCTTATCCATTGTGCCATTCTGTACCTTTTAAGTGCAATATTTAGGCCATTTATATTCAATGTTAGTATTAAGATGTGAAGTACTATTCTATTCATCATGCCATTTGTTGCCTGAATACCTTGGTTTTTTTAAAATTTATTATGTTTTTGTTTTATAGGTCCTGTGAGATTTATGCTTTAAGGAGGTTCTATTCTGGTGTGTTTTGAAGATTAATTTCAAGATTTAGAGCTCCTTTTAGCAGTTGTGGTAGTGCAGGCTTGGTAGAGGCAAATTCTCTCAGCATTTGTTTGTCTAAAAAAGACCTTATCTTTCCTTCATTTATGAAGCTGAGTTTCACTGGATACAAAATTCTTGAACGATAATTATTTTGTTTAAGGAGGCTAAAGATAGGACCCCAATCCTTCCTAGCTTGTAGAGTTATTGCTGAGAAATCTTCTGTTAATCTCACAGGTTTTACTTTATAAATTACCTGATGCTTTTACCTCACAGCACTTAAGATTCTTTTCTTTGTCTTGACTTTACATAACCTGATAACTATGGGCCTAGGTGATGATCTTTCATGATAAATTTCCCAGGTGTCCTTTGAGCTTCTTGTATTTGGATGGCTAGATCTCTAGCAATGCTGGGGAGGTTTCCCTCAATTATTATCTCAAATATATTTTCCAAACTTCTAGATTTCTCTTCTTCCTTGCAAACATCAATTATTCTTAGGTTTCATAATTTAACATAGTCCCAAACTTCTTGGAGGCTTTGTTCATTTTCTTTTATTCTTTTTTCTTTGTCTTTGTTGGATTGAGTTAATTTGAAAGCCTTGTCTTCAAGCTCTGAAGTTCTTTCTTCTACTTGTTTGATTCTATTCCTGAGACTTTCTAGTGTATTTTGCATTTCTCTAAGTGTGTCTTTCATTTCCAGAAGTTGTGATTATTTTTAATTATGTTATTTCACTGAAGATTTTTCCCTTCATGTATTGTATTATTATTTTTATTTATTAACTGGGACTTCACATTTCTCTGGTGTCTCCTTGATTAGATTAATATTTGACCTTCTGATTTCTTTTTCCAGCAACTCAGAGATTTCTTCTTGGTTTGAATCCATTGCTGGTGAGCTAGTGTGATCTTTTGGAGGTTTTAATAAAACTTTGTTGTCATAGTTTCAGAATTGTTTTTCTGGTTTTGTTTTTGTTTTGTTTTGTTTTGTTTTTTCTCATTTGGGTAGATTATGTCAGAGGGAAGAGCTGGCACTCAAGGGTTGCTGTTCAGATTCTTTTCATCCCACAGGGCGCTCCCTTCCTTTAGGAATATGGCTCCCTGAGAGCTGAACTATAGTGATTGTTATTTCTCCTCTGGATCTAGCCACCTAGTGGAGCTATCAGCCTTCCAGCTCTTATGAGGGGTTGTCTGCCCAGGGCCCTGTGAACCATCTTCAAGTCTCTCAGCCATGGATACCAGCATCTGTTCTGATGGAGATGGTAGGGGAGTAAAGTGGACTCTGTGAGGGTCCTTGGTTGAAGTGTTGTTTATTGTAGTAGTTTTGTGTTGGTTAGGCTCCAGCCAGGAGATGGTGCTTTCAAGAGAACATCAACTGCAGTAGTATAGAAAGGATCAGGTGGTGGGTGGGATCATAGAGCTCCCAAGAGATTATGTCCTTTGTCTTTGGCTACCAGGGCAGGTAGAGAAAGACCATCGGGAGGGGGCAGGATTAGGCATGTCTGAGCTCAGACCCTCTTTGTGCAGGGCTTACTGTGGCTGCTGTGGAGGATGGGGGTGTGGTTCTCAGGCCAATGGAGTTATGTTCCCAGGGAGATTATGGCTGCCTCTGGTGCATCATGCAAGTCACCAGGGAAATGGGGGAAATCCAGAAGTTAGTTGCAGTCCTCACTCAGCTCCCATGCAGCCCAAAAGGCTGGTCTCACTCTCACCATGCCCCCTAGTAACACCAAGTTTATTTCCAGGCAGCTAGTGATCAGGGCTGAGAACTTACCCCAGGCTGCCAGCCTCCCTGCTGAGAAAGCAAGTAGGGCTTTCAGGTTTTGTGCCTCCCTGCCTGTGGTAACTTCTATGCTGAGTCTGCTCCAATTCCCCACCCCCCACCCCTCACCACCAGGGTTCTGTCCAGGAAATGTCACATTCAGTCAAAATTGTTACACACTTCAGCTAGAAGTTTCCTTCTCCCTGTAGTCTTTTCCCAGTTCTTCTGGCAGCCCTCCCCAAGGACCCCTGTGAGACAAAGTCAGAAATGGCTTCCCTGGGGATTGAGAGCACCCACAGTGCTCTTCCCACTGTTTCTTCTACCCCTATATTTCACTTGGCTCTCTAAATTTGTCTCAGCTCTAGGTAAGGTCAAATTCCTCTTCTATGATTTGGACCTTCAGGTTCCCCAGTGAGGGTACATGTTTGGGGGCAGAACACCATTTCAAACTTTGGATACTCACAGTTCTTCAGGTGTCTCTTGGAGCATGCAGTGGCAACCCACTTGCTTCAAAGGGTCTGTGGATTCACTTGGCTTTCCTGGTATATTCTTGCAGTAGTTCTTGGAGCAAAAGTTCATGATGTGAGTCTCCATATGCTGCTCTGTCCATCTGAGTGAGAGCTGCAAGTTAGTCCTTCCTCCTAGCTGCCTTTTTCTTCTAACCCTACCATTGGTCTTTCTTAACAGCAGGAGAGACTCCCTTCATCCTCTGCCTTTTATAGTTTTGGTGGTGTTTATTCACCTTTGTTACAGTCACCTAGCTCAAGGCTTATTGTAGTCTCTCTCATTCTTATTTTCCCTTTCTGTCTGCATTCCTTTAGCTTTCATTGACCACCTACTGTTTGCCAGACACTAAAGACATGGAAATGAAAATACATTATACTCCCTTCCAAAGAACTGACAGTATTCTCAAATGACCAGCAAGCAAACAACAACTAAAAGGCTGTATGATGTTAAGTCATCTACAGCAAAGTAAAATAATGCAATAACTAAGTGCATAGGCTTTGGAGTCAGACTCACCTACATACAAATTCTGGCTCTGATGCTAGCTGCTGATTTTTGCTAAATTATTTAATCCCTTAAGCTTCAATTGCCCCATCTAAGAAATAAGGTTAATAATAAGTAATGCATAGGGTGATTGTGAACATGAAATAAAATAGCGTACACTAAGTACTTAATAAAGTGCCCAGTTTTTTGTAATATTCAATAAATATTATTGTTAAAAACAAGCTTGTCTGATGATGTCAGGAAATCCCTCACAGAGGGAAAATAACATTATTACTTAAAGGAAGCATTCTTAATCTAAGCAGGCAGATGCACCTGTGCATTTTGTTTCTTAGTCAACAATTATTCATTTTAAAAGACTGTTTCTTGTAACATCCTGGGATGAGAAGTATCCTGTTTTGATTCTTTTATTTTGCAAACAGAAAATGTCAGAAGCTAATTAGCTCATCCAAGTGCATACCAGTTTTGTTATTTAACCAGTAAAGGCTTTCTGTGAGAAAAGATTGTGCAGTTAATCTACATTAAATAATTAGTCTGTACAAAGCCTTGTGGGGGATATAGAAATGTAAAACCACTAAGAGACACCATGTGGTGTCACTGGGAGTGAATGTTGATTCCAAGATGAGCACTCCACAAAGGCAGAAAAGATGAAACTGTCATTTTGTGTGTCAGACTAGAGTGACAGGTATAAAGAAGAGATCATGGTCAAGAGGGATGATCAGAAAATACTATCACAAAGGAAGTGAACTTGAAAAGCTGGGCTTAAAAATCAATGGAATTTATACAATGGGTAGAGAAAGTATGGGAGTGTGTTAGGAAAAACAGAATTTGAGCAAAGGGCATGGTGGTGAAGACACACAACACTCAAGAGAAATCAAGCTGGTAAATTTTCTTTGTGCAGTTAAGAGGTCAAATGACTTTCCCAAGGTCACACAATTATTTAGGACTAGGATGAGGTCTTCTAATTTGCAGTTTTATTTGTTCTGCCATGTGCAAGATTTATAACTGATGATTGGGTGTTGCAAGAAGGGCAATATTTCATCAACCTCAAAGAAATGAGACAAAAAGACTGCCTCTAAGGCTTATTGGATGCAGATGTGGTTGCCTAAAAATTCCAACAGACACATGCTCACCTTCTGTGGCTGAGCAGGACCATCTTGTAGGAAGGCTGCTACTGCCGACCTGGTACTCCCACCACATCCTGACTCTCCGACTCTTGAGTATGTGGCTTTATGGGAATATCCAAGGCCATAGGACTTCCTCAGGGCAGCCATAGCACATGGCCACAAAAGGGTTTGGGCCAAATAGACTACCATGGCTCTTCAGAGGGACAGCAGTGCAGGGAGCATTTCTGGACTTTATTACCCTGGATTGAGCAAAATTTGTGAGTTTCCAATTAGAGTTAGCTGTGCCTAGTGTTGTCTTTTTTTTTTTTTTTTTTTTTTTAATAAATATTTTAGGTTTGGGAGCACATGTGAAGGTTTGTTACATAGGTGAACTCGTGTCACAGGGGTTTGTTGTACACCTTATTTCATCACCCGTGCATAAAGTCCAGTACCCAGTATTTATTATTTGTGCTTCTTTTCTTCCTCCCACCCTCCACCCTCAAGTAGACTCCAGTGTCTTTCATTCCCCCAAAGCTGACATTTTAAACCAGCCCAAAATATAATAATGGTAATCCAAAGTCATGTGTGATTTTTTTTTTTTTTTTTTTTTTGGTCTTTGGCTCAGTTTTTTTTTTTTTTTTTAATTATACCTTAAGTTCTAGGGTACATATGCATAACGTGCAGGTTTGTTACATATGTATACTTGTGTCACGTTGGTGTGCTGCACCCATCAACTCATCAGCACACATCAACTCATCATTTACATCAGGTATAACTCCCAGTGCAATCCCTCCCACCTCCCCCCTCCCCATGATAGGCCCCGGTGTGTGATGTTCCCTTTCCTGAGTCCGAGTGATCTCATTGTTCAGTTCCCACCTATGAGTGAGAACATGCGGTGTTTGGTTTTCTGTTCTTGTGACAGTTTGCTGAGAATGATGGTTTCCAGCTGCATCCATGTCCCTACAAAGGACACAAACTCATCCTTTTTGATGGCTGCATAGTATTCCATGGTGTATATGTGCCACATTTTCTTAATCCAGTCTGTCACTGATGGACATTTGGGTTGATTCCAAGTCTTTGCTATTGTGAATAGTGCTGCAATGAACATACGTGTGCATGTGTCTTTATAGCACCATGATTATAATCCTTTGGGTATATACCCAGTAATGGGATGGCTGGGTCATATGGTACTTCTAGTTCTAGATCCTTGAAGAATTGCCATACTGTTTTCCATAATGGTTGAACTAGTTTACAGTCCCACCAACAGTGTAAAATTGTTCCTATTTCTCCACATCCTCTCTAGCACCTGTTGTTACTCACTTTTTAATGATTGCCATTCTAACTGGTGTGAGATGGTTTCTCATTGTGGTTTTGATTTGCATTTCTCTGATGGCCAGTGATGATGAGCATTGTTTCATGTGTCTGTTGGCTGTATGCATGTCTTCTTTTGAGAAATGTCTGTTCATATCCTTTGCCCACTTTTTGATGGGGTTGTTATTTTTTTTCTTGAAAATTTGTTTGAGTTCTTTGTAGGTTCTGGATATTAGACCTTTGTCAGATGAGTAGATTGCAAAAATTTTCTCCCATTCTGTAGGTTGCCTGTTCACTCTGATGGTAGTTTCTTTTGCTGTGCAGAAGCTCTTTAGTTTAATTAGATCCCATTTGTCAATTTTGGTTTTTGTTGCCTTTGCTTTTGGTGTTTTAGACATGAAGTCCTTGCCCATTCCTATGTCCTGAATGGTATTGCCTAAGTTTTCTTCTAGGGTTTTTATGGTTTTAGGTCTAACATTTAAGTCTCTAATTCATCTTGAATTAACTTTCGTATAAGGAGTAAGGAAAGGATCCAGTTTCAGCTTTCTACTTATGGCTAGCCAATTTTCTTGGCACCATTTATTAAATAGGGAATCCTTTCCCTGTTTCTTGTTTTACTCAGGTTTGTCAAAGATCAGATGGCTGTAGATGTGTGGTGTTATTTCTGAGGCTTCTGTTCTGTTCCATTGGTCTATATCTCTTTTTTGGTACCAGTACCATGCTGTTTTGGTTACTGTAGCCTTGTAGAATAGTTTGAAGTCAGGTAGCATGATGCCTCCAGCTTTGTTCTTTTGACTTAGGATTGTCTTGGCAATGTGGGGTCTTTTTTAGCTCCATATGAACTGTAAAGCAGTTTTTTCCAATTCCATGAAGAAACTCATTGGTAGCTTGATGGGGATGGCATTGAACCTATAAATTACCTTGAGCAGTATGGCCATTTTCACAATATTGATTCTTCCTATCCATGAGCATGGTATGTTCTTCCATTTGTTTGTGTCCTCTTTTATTTCACTGAGCAATGGTTTGTAGTTCTCCTTGAAGAGATCCTTTACATCCCTTGTAAGTTGGATTCCTAGGTATTTTATTCTCTTTGAAGCAATTGTGAATGGAAGTTCATTCATTATTTGGTTCTCTGTTTGTCTGTTACTGGTGTATAAGAACGCTTGTGATTTTTGCACATTGATTTTGTATCCAGAGACTTTGCTGAAGTTACTTATCAGCTTAAGGAGATTTTGGGTTGAGATGATGGAGTTTTCTAAATATACAATCATGTCATCTGCAAACAAGGACAATTTGACTTCTTCTTTTCCTAACTGAATACCCTTGATTTCTTTCTCTTCCCTGATTGCCCTAGCTTTTTATGATAATGGTTAGTTGATGCAGTTTCTTCCTAGCATCAATGGTCTTTACATTTTGGCATGTTTTTGCAATGGCTGGTACCAGTTGTTCCTTTCCATGTTTAGTGATTTCTTCAGGGTCTCTTGTAAGGCAGGCCTGGTTGTGACAAAATCTCTAAGCATTTGCTTATTTGTAAAGGATTTTATTTCTCCTTCACTTATGAAACTTAGTTTGGCTGGATATGAAATTCTGGGTTTAAAATTCTTTTCTTTAAGAATGTTGAATATTGGCCCCCACTCTCTTCTGGCTTGTAGACTTTCTGCTGAGAGATCTGCTGTTAGTCTGAGTGGGTAACCCGACCTTTCTCTCTGGCTGCCCTTAACAGTTTTTCCTTCATTTCAACTTTGGTGAATCTGACAATTATGTGTCTTGGAGTTGCTCTTCTCGAGGAGTGTCTTTGTGGAGTTCTCTGTATTTCCTGAATTTGAATGTTGGCTTGCCTTACTAGGTTGGGGAGGTTCTCCTGGACAATATCCTGAAGAGCGTTTTCCAACTTGTTTCCATTTTTTTCCCTCACTTTCAGTCACCCCAGTCAGACGCAGATTTGGTCTTTTCACATAATCCCATACTTCTTGAAGGTTTTGTTCATTTATTTTTCCTCTTTTTTCTTTAGACTTCTCTTCTTGCTTCATTTCATTCATTTGATCCTCAATCACTGATACTCTTTCTTCCAGTTGATCGAGTCAGTTACTGAAGCTTGTGCATTTGTCACGTATTTCTCATGTCATGGTTTTTATCTCTGTCAGTTCGTTTATGGCCTTCTCTGCACTGATTATTCTAGTTATCCATTCTTCCATTCTTTTTTCAAGATTTTTAGTTTCTTTGTGCTGGGTATGTAATTCCTTAGCTCTGAGAAGTTTGATGGACTGAAGCCTTCTTCCCTCAACTCATCAAAGTCATTCTCCATCCAGCTTTGATCCATTGCTGACGATGAGCTGCGTTCCTTTGGAGGGGGAGATGCACTCTTATTTTTTGAATTTCTAGCTTTTCTGCCCTGCTTTTCCTCCATCTTTATGGTTTTATCTGCCTTTGGTCTTTGATGATGGTGATGTACTGATGGGGTTTTGGTGTGGGTGTCCTTCCTGTTTGTTATTTTTCCTTCTAACAGTCAGGACCCTCAGCTGTAGGTCTGTTGGAGATTGCTTGAGGTCCACTCTAGACCATGTTTGCCTGGGTATCAGCAGCAGAGGCTGCAGAAGATAGAATATTGCTGAACAGCGAGTGTACCTGTCTGATTCTTGCTTTGGAAGCTTCGTCTAAGGGGTGTACCCCACCGTGTGAGGTATGGGTGTTGGTCTGCCCCTAGTTGGGGGTGTCTCCCAGTTAGGCTACTCAGGGATCAGGGACCCATTTGAGCAGGCAGTCTGTCCATTCTCAGATCTCAACCTCCGCGTTGGGAGATCCACTGCTCTCTTCAAAGTTGTCAGACAGGGTCATTTGCATCTGCAGAGGTTTCTGCTGCTTTTTTTGTTTGTTTGTTTAGCTGTGCCCTGTCCCCAGAGGTGGAGTCTACAGAGACAGGCAGGCCTCCTTGAGCTGCCTCAAGGAGGCAGTGGGCTCCACCCAGTTCGAGCTTCCCAGCGGCTTTGTTTACCTACTTAAGCTTCAGCAATGGCAGGCACCCCTTCCCCAGCCTCACTGCTGCCTTGCCATTAGATCACAGACTGCTGTGCTAGCAATGAGGGAGGCTCCACTGGCGTGGGACCCTCCAGGCCAGGTGTGGGATATAATCTCCTGGTGTGCCATTTGCTAAGACCTTTGGTAAAGCGCAGTACTGGGGTGGGAGTTACCCGATCTTCCAGGTGTTGTGTGTCTCAGTTCCCCTGGCTAGGAAAAGGGATTCCCTTCCCCGTTGCACTTCCCAGGTGAGGCGATACCTCGCCCTGCTTCAGCTCTCGCTGGTCAGGCTGCAGCAGCTGACCAGCACCAATTGTCCGGCACTCCCTAGTGAGATGAACCCAGTACCTCAGGTGAAAATGCAGAAATCACCCGTCTTCTCTGTCATTCACGCTGGGAGCTGGAGACTGGAGCTGTTCCTATTCAGCCATCTTGCTCCGCCCTCCTTTTTTTTTTTTTTTTTTTTTTTGAGATGGAGTTTCTCTCCTGTTGCCCAGGCTGGAGTGCAATGGTGTAATGGTATAATTTTGGTTCATTGCAACCTCTGCCTCCCAGGTTCAAGTGATTCTCCTGCCTCAGCCTCCCAAGTAGATGGGATTACAGGCGCCTGCCACCACACCCAGCTAATTTTTGTATTTTTAGTAGAGACAGGGTTTCACCACCTTGGCCAGGCTGGTCTTGAACTCCTGACCTCAGGTGATCCACCTGCCTTGGCCTTTCAAAGTGCTGGGATTATAAGCGTGAGCCACCAAGCCCAGCTGTGTTGTCCTTTTTGATAAGCAGTGTCATTTAGAAGATTATATGCTGGAGAAAGAAGATCTGGGTTCAAGTCCTTTTCTAGCTTTGTGATTTGGAGCAAGTTAATTATGATATCTTGTTACCATGAGATTAGTTTTGCCAATCTCCTTATTTTATGGGTTAGAAAAAAACCCAGAAGCTCAGAAGAGTTTAATAACTTGTTCAAAGTTATATGTTAAATATATAAATCTCCATTGAATAATATCACCTCTATCTTCCTCACAAAGCTTTTATGAGGCTCAAATAAGAAAATAAATATGAATATTCACCACAGTACTTGATGTGGATGCCAGAAACCCTTAATGTTCTTTTTCCCCATGAATAAAGTGGTAGTAATCAATCACACACACACACATGCACACACACACACACACACACCCATATAAACAGCATAGTGCATAACACACATACATATAAGATTTATTTAAAATGACCTTGAGAAGAAAATTATTAACTCTGGGTCAGATGTGTTTATAAGCCCATTTCTGGGACCACATTCTGGGCTCTACCATATTGTATCTTGGGGTCATGCCTCTCTCACAACTGGAGAGAGGTACTCCAAGCATCAATTCATAAAAGCTGTTACTAGCACACTATCTCTATCCTATTTTTTTTTTCAAACAATACTATCTATCTTGCCTTTTCTGAGGGAGCACAGATGTATCTAATCAAGTTGATTGAAACAAGGGAAATTACACTGGTATTTGGACCTGTTGTCACAGTAAAGTGTCAAAGACTTACAGGACCAGGAAAACTTGTGACTTGGCTATTGCACTCATGATGTGGTTTTTATATAAATGGCCTGCATTCATTTAAGGACAAACACCAGACAATCCTTCTCCCAGCTTCAGAATAGACTGAAAGTAGAGAAGAGCAGAGAAAAATTTTGTTTCTTTGGTTTGGTTTTAGGAAATAATTTACAATATTTATACTCTAGGAATTGCCGTAGAGAAATTAGAATTTTTTAATTAAAAATTTATTTTCCTCTTAGCTTCTTGCAATGTCCACATTATACAGTGCATTCAAGATATACGGTCTTATTCCTATTTCAGCAATTCTCAATCAGATAATCTCAGAATGCTTGTTAAAATGCAGATCTTTGGTCTTTGGTCCAGATCAACCGATTTAGAATTACTTGCATAGGTAAGTTAAGTAAGCTCTTGGTGAAATTCTCATGTCCACTAGAATTTAGAAACCACTGCACACTCCCTTCTAGCATCTGAAATCACTTCTATTTTTATAGATAAAATAACCTGTTTTTCGAACTCTTCCATACTTGTAGCCTTTGGGTTTCTAGATCTCTTTTAAGCTCACCAGGATCTAGTATTCAGACTAGGACTCAGCCAGTGAAATTAGATGGAGTAGAATGGAAATTCTACGTGTGCTTCCCATAATAAAGCTTCACTCTTCTCTCTTCCTGCTTCAACTTTCTCCACAAACACACAGCAGTAAAATATACTTATATTTAAAGTTCTATTCTTATGCACTACAGAGCTTAAGAAACACTGCTCCCCTTGTGGTAGGTGCTGGACCAGCCAATGTTTTCGATTAGTAGGTGAGGCACATGAAGAGTTTGTGGTGAATGCATCAGTGGGAGGAAGAAAAGCATGAAATGAAGGATTGACATGATTGTGGTGCCTGGAGCCAGAGAGTTAGGTGCTGGTTCCAGCACTGATATTAACTGAGGGTGTGATTTGAGCTGAGTCATGCCTCTCTTTGGGCCACAGGGTGCTACCTTAGGGCTAGGCAGAATTCTTTAAGGCAGAGCTTGCTAGCTTTTATGTAGTCTCACACTGGTGTGCCACAAATGGATCACAGGTGTGCTATGAATTACTGAGTTCCTCAGCTCTCAGAATGTGCCTCTAGCCAAGAGAAGCCTCATCAGAATCTTCTTGGGGACTAGTCTGAGCAGTGTAGGAGTCCAAGAACTACCCTCATAGTCCCTAGAGGAGGCAGTGGGCACCATGTGCCACGTTTACCATGCATTTCTCCACTATAATGCCCTGAGTGTATGCAGCCAAGAAGGTAGGTTCTCTACTGCATGGGCATCTCAGCAGCCAACCATCCTAGCCGTTAGCACCACTAACCATCCTAGGTAAGGCCTGAGGATCAGTAGGGAGTTTGTGTCCAGCTGCCCAGAAGCTTAGAGCTTAACCCAAGATGCGGCCAGTGGGGATGAGTGAGTACAGAAACATGGTGGGGGTTTCTGGTCTGCCCAGCAACAAGGGATAGCCCAGAATCTCTCTTTCCACATATATCAGATTCATCTTCAGCGGCTGGATAAAAAAGTCCATTTAGTGATTTCCATGCTAGCTTTAGGGCAACTGCTTTTACAACGCATATGCAATATACAAATTAGACCTTCTTTATTATTTTGGAATGCTAGATAGCATAAAAGTCTGAATTTAAATTACCTTTGCTCTATCATAAAAAGTTAAACATGAACTTGTCAGTATAAGAAAAGGATAAGCTATTAGGTTCTTTAATTTCAAATGTTGCAAATCTTCAAATAGTTGTAAACAACGGTTTTAATTTTTTTTTAATTATCTTATTGTGGGAATGAAGGTTCTTGCTGATACACACCACTAGGAATTTGAAACAATCATCACTAAAAAGTCTTAATTAGAGTTTTGCATAGCTATTTTGAATATGGTGTCTGTTGGTAAAAAGATATGTCAATGGTAGTAGGTTCAAATTTCTAATTTTTAAAAATTATTTTATTTGGAATCTTTATATAAATTTAATATTTGATATTTTTCTAAACATCTTGCATTTTATTTTTCCCATGAGGATATAAATATAGTGACAAATTTTTTCACTGAGCTTCATTGATCTATTCCCAGATCACCCTCCAGTTTTTTAGAGAAAACATTTGTATAGAACAAAAAGATTTTCTATGTGTGGAAGATGTGACAAAGATTGCGTACAGTATTTTAGGGCAGTGGTTCTCAACTGGGGATGATTTTGCTTCCCAAAGGGCGTTTGACAATGTCTGAAGACATTTTCTGGTTGTCACTATTGGGGAGCTACTTATGGCATCTAACAGGCAGAGACCAGGAATGCTGCTAAATACCCTACAATGCACAGGAAAATTCTCCATAAAAAGAATTATCAGACCCAAAATGTCAATAATGCCAAAGATAGAAACTGTGTGTTCCAGAGCCTGTCTCATTCTTATATTCTGATTCAGAATTATAAATGTTCTTGTAGTAGTTGGAAATAATGGTTATGGCCAGAAATGGCCAGCTCTAATCTCCTAACTGCGTCTATAATAGCAGACCCTGTAGGCAAGCAAAACGTAGGGCAGAACTTCCTACGGGCCTGTTGGAAATCAGGCTACAGATATTTGCTTGAGATGATATGCATTTCAAAGCAGTCATTGTGTAACTTTTATGGCTACAATCTTAGTGCCCCCAGGTGAGCATCTTCTTCTGCCCTTTTATTTTTTTAAAACATCATATTCTAGAAATGACATTTTTGTTCCATTGGATTGTGACTCATGTTGTTTTTCAACAACACCCCTTCCTCTAGCCCCAACTCTGGATCTCATCATGACTAGCTTGGCTGGGATGGGTGGCCCAAAAGGCAGAGATCTGCACTGAAAATCTTTTCAAATCATTTCCTTCTCCTTACCGTTGAAATTCAAAAGGGGAATTCAAATTCCTTCAAATTTCTTTCGAAGTCGAAGCCATCCTGTTTTTTGGCATTAGTGTGCTACTTCTAAGACTAAACAAATCTTCCATATCCTTCCTCTCTGATGCACTCATCCTCTTGGTTGTTTTGTTTTGTTTTGTTTTTTAACACGTCAGGATGATTCAAGTGACCAGGGATTAAACCAGTCTGGACAACCATACTTCTTTATCAGTATGACTCCTACCACCCCTTCAAGTCAATTTTTACAACAGATTCACATCTACTGTCTGGTACCAATAGCAGGTTTAATGGAGCATCAGACACTTTTATTTGTCCTAGGACCTAACTGAGGATAGGCAATTCTATTAATAAATACACTTGGATAGAAGAAAGATCAATAGATCTAGGGTCTTTGTTACATAAAATTAAGCAAGTTAATCAGTCATTGGGGCCTCACTTTGCTCATATAAAAGACTAGTAGTGACTAGAGGGCTGTTGATTTTCCCTCAACTTAAAATGAAAGAAAAAGCACTGAAAATTTTTGAAAAGCATGTCAGTATTAGGAAGTGCACACTTCCATGGTATTGACTCATTGTTAATGTATCATTTATACTGAAATGAGGAAGTTGGGTTTTACAGTTGAAATCAGGAACTAGTTTACATCCTTTGCAGGGTTTAGAGGCCCTGGAAGAGTATGGTCATCAGTGTGACCTGGATAGCACTTTAATGCTGGCAAAAACGACCCACCAATTTATTTAAGAAATACATATTAAACCCCTAGTATGCTCTTTGTAAACAAATAGTACAATTTTTTTTTCTATTTTGCAGAGGAGAAAGCTGAAGCACCAGATGGTTAAAAGGACTGTTCAAGACAGCCCTGCAATTTTGACCAAAGAATAAAGCTGTGAAGGGTACTAGGGCAAGAGAGGAACTGTGTCCACAACAATTCATAATTCCAAATTCTCACTTCCATGATTCGAATACTGAATGTGTACTCCTTTAGCTAAAAATACAGTTGTTTAAGTAAAATCATCATTATTTACTGTCTTGCTAAATTGTAGTGTTGTTATTAACCAGAAACAACAGCTTAAGTCATTGTGTTTTAGAATACTGATTATCCTGATTGTTTGAAAATGCTACCTGAAATTTTTCCTGGCACTTTTGAGTCATTCTCAACAGGTACACACATCTGGTGTTTCTCCATGACACACTAGCCATTCCCCTTTAATTTCTTTCTTCTTCCTAACAGACACTGGAGTTATAATATCAAACTTCCATTCATGATGAATATTTGAACTACGATGGAGACTGAGAGTCCGGGGAAGAAAATGTGTCCTGTTGATATGTACCTCAATAAAGACACCTTCCTCTCTATCTTCTTGGGGCAGCCTCACATCTAGTTCAGTTAGGAAGCCCGTAAATTCTGATCCATGTTTGGAGCCCTCTGAAACTTCAACATGCATTAAACTCAAAACTTCCCAGTCTCTGAAGTTCCTTAATTGTTCAGCGTTCCCTACTTGAAAGGCAAAGGACCACATCCTCAGGTCTCCTTTTATTGCATTTACCCCAGACTTGAGTTCACTGATTAGGTATGTGGGTGTTTAGACAAAAGACAGAAAATTAGAAATGTGTTTGGAGAACTGACTCCAGGTTCTGTACTAGTACTAAACTCTGCATGTTTGCAATAGTTGATATTTTCAGTTTTTTCTATTTCTAGCCATAATAAGTGAGTGGTGGTATCTCATGGTGGTTTTAATTTGCATGTCATTGCTGATTGATGATTTTGATCATCTTTTTTTAGGTCTTATCTAATCATTGATGATTTTGATCATCTTTTCTAGGTCTTATCACCCATACATACAACGGCTTTGATGAAGTGCACTGAATATGTATATATATATGGTCCTAGATTTCTTAACAATGGGGGTACATTTTGAGAAATGCATCGTTAGGTGATTTCATCATTATGCAAACATTGTAAAGTGAACTTACACAAACCTAAGTAGCATAGCCTACTTTACACCTTGGCTGTATGGTATAGCCTATTGCTCCTAGGCTACAAACCTGTACAGCATGTTACTGTACTGAATCCTGTAGGCCATTGTAACACAATGGTAAGTATTTATGTATCTAAACATAGAAAAGACACAACATTATAATTTCATAAGACCACTGTCATATATGTGGTCTTTCATTGACTGAACCATTATTAGGTAGCACATGAATGACTGTTTATATATATATCACCTCTCTCTATATATATATATACACACACACATATGTATAAGTATGTGTGTATATATGTGCATATAGGAATGTACACTTATGTGTAAACATATGCATATGTATGTATACATGTATGCATGTATCAGTTTGTATACATATATGTACATACTTATACATATATACATATGTACATGTAGGTATACATGTGTGTATATAGGAAGAGAGTGAGTGGTAGTATATACATGCATACATTTGTATACAAACATATATACATACACATATATACACACATATACATGCATATATGTTTATATATATACACACATGTGTGTATAATATACATATATGTATATATGTATATATACTCCACATACCACACATTATATATATCTATCTTATATATATGTGTATGTATATGTGTTCACATATGCATAATTGTGTATACATATATGCATACACATATACATACATATGTGCATTATGTCTATATATGCACATATGTATGATACATATATGAATTTATACATATACATATATGTGTATATGTGTGTATAGAGAGAATGCTAATATATACATATGTGTGTATATATGTTTGTGTGTGTATATGTAGGGGGTATATATGTGTGTATGTATTCATATATATGTATATGTGTATATATTTATATGTGTGTGTAAATATACATATATATGTATACGTGTACATATATGTACACATATACATGTATCCCTGAACTTAAAATAAAAGTATAAAAAAATCTTATTATGAAGTTACAGTCATCAAGAACAGTATATGATATTGGCATTAAGATAGGCAAATAAATCACTGGATCAGAATAAGGGATCCAGAAATATATACATATATATGTGTGTACACACACTTCCATGTATGTATGTGGGTGTATATATATACACACATATTTATATACATAGAGATCAAGAGCATAAATGACTTGGTTAAACAACACAGAGAAAGTGCCTATAGATGACATAGTGAAAATGTATGATGGGCTTATTAAGAAATAAGAACACTGTGCATTCTAGAGCAAGGCATTATATCAGTTAATAAAATCAAGGAAAAAGTTCTAAGACAAAACTGTTGTTAGTGGAGCAAATGACTGGAGAAAACATTTTTAAAAGCCATCCAGCAGAATGCCTCCTCATCCCTGGAGGTTCCACTTCCTGCTCCTTCAACTGCTCTAATGTTTCTTCTCACCTAAAAAAAGTAGAATACAGTGTACAGTAACCTTTTAATCAAAACACAGCTTCACAGTTAGAGACTGAAAGCCTGGCTTTGTTGTTGCTGTTGTTTAACAGCTAATACAGGTATTCTGGAGGAGCTGCTGTGTTGCTCCATTACCCTGAACACATTATTTTTTTCACTGTATTAACCCATTTATGCCTGAGGTTGCAATTTTTTGAATTTTTGCACTCCAACCTTGGCGATGACCTTGAGCAGTAGGATATAAATAACTCCCGCATGCTTAGTGTTCCATTATTGGGTTAATGGTATGTCATAATTTTTGTCATTAATTACCTATGTGCAAGTAAGTGTAAGAAATTGATTGCTTATAAGCAGCATATAAGTGCAGAGTCAGGAATGATGGTGATGCCAAACAACCACAGATTGTCCAGCTGGGTGGCTGAGATAGAGACACTTTTGCTTTCTGATGTATCAATGTACACAAACTTTGTTTCATGCACAAAAGTATTAAATATATTGTATAAAATTACCATTAAGCTATGTGTATGAGACACATATAAGACATAAATGAATTTCATGTTTAGACTTGGGATCCATCCTCAAGATATCTCATTATATATGTGCAAATATTCCAAAAGCTGAAAAATCTAACAGAAACACTTCTGGTCCCAAGCATTTTGGATAAGGAATACTCAATCTCTATATATAATCAAGTATTTTATCATTGCAAAACATATTCTGTTGGCCTGTAGATTGTCTTTTCATTCACTTTAGAGTGTCTTTTAAGGATTACAAGTTTTAAATTTTGATGAAGTCCAAATGTTTAATTTTTTTCTTTGGCGAATTGCGTTTTTGATGTCATATCTAAGAAGGTTTTGCCTAACCCAAAGTCACAAAAGTTTCCTATGTTCTAGAGGTTTCATAGCTTTAGGTTTTAAATTTAAATTCATTTTTGTTTATTCTACAAATTATGAATCAAGCTTCATTTTTTTGCACACAACTATTCATTTTTTCCAGCACTATTTGCTGAAAAGATATCCTTTCTCCATAGACTTTCCTTTGTACCTTCACTAAAAATCAGTTCTCTCTCTCTCTCACTCTCTACATATGTGTGTGTGTGTGTGTGTGTGTGTGTGTGTGTGTGTGTGTGTAGTTTATTTCTGGACCCTCTATTGTGATCCACTGATTTAGTTGCCTATCTTAATGCCAATACCATATACTGTTTTGATGACTGTAACTTTATAATGTCATTTTTTTAACTTTTATTTTAAGTTCAGGGATACATGCACAATTTTGTCACATAGGTACACTCGTATCATGGGGGTTTGTTGTATAGATTATTTCATCACCCAGGTATTAAGTCTAATACCCATTAGTTGTTTTTCCTGCTCCTCTCCCTAGCCCCACTTTCTACCCTCAGGTAGGCTCCAGGGTGAGTTGTTCCCCTCTATGTGTCCATGTGTTTTCCTCATTTAGCTCCCACTTATAAGTGAGAACATGAAGTATTTGATTTTCTGTTCCCGAGTTAGTTTGCTAAGGTTGATGGCCTCCAGCTCCATCCATGTTCCTGCAAAGGACATGATCTCATTCTTTTTATGGCTGCATAGTATTCCATGCTGTGTACATACCATATTTTCTTTATCTAGTCTACCATTCATGGGCTTTTGCATTGGCTCCATGTCTTTGAGGTATAATAAGTCTTGAAATCAGGTAAGGCTACTCCTCCAACTTTGCTCCTCTAATTTTGTTTATTTTTGAGACAGGGCCTCCCTCTATTGCCCAGACTGGAGTGAAGTAGCATGATCATGGCTCACTGCAGCCTTGACCTCCCAGGCTCAAGTTTGCTCTTCTTTTTCAAAGTTGTTTTGGCTATTCCAAGTCATTTGCACTTCCATTTGAATTCTAGAATCAAATTATTAATTTTCACAAAGTCCTGCTCCGGAAGTCCATCAGGCTCCTCTTGTGTCCTCCCTGGTCACACCTGGACTTCCTCAAGGCAATAAGCTCTGGCACTGACTTCAGCTCGCTTGCTTCAGGTGTCACTGTCCCTCACTGCCTGATGTCTAGAAACTTCAAAAACACTCTTTCACATATTTTTTTCTTTTGTTGTTATTGTTGTTGTTTCAGGCAGGAAGATAAATTCAATCCCTGCTACTCCACCTTCACTGGAAGCAGACTCGTGTTCACATTTTTTGAAGTATCCTTATCTTTTAGATTAACATATTGAGTGATGTACAGATAAAATGATAAGACATCTGGAATTTGCTTTAACATGCTACTGACATCTGAAAGTGTGGGGGGCATAGATGAAACACAATTGGCTCCAAGTTGATAAGTGTTCTTACTGGGTGATGGGTAAAATGGGGATGAAAGAGAGAGAGAGAGAGAGAGAGAGAGAGAGAGAGAGAAAGAAAGAAGAAAGAAAGAAAGAAAGAAAGAAAGAAAGAAAGAAAGAAAGAAAGAAAGAAAGAAAGAAAGAAAGTAAGTTGGAGTGAGTTTAAAATTTTCCATAAAACAGTTTTCAACATAAAGATCTTGAAACTACTGCCTAGCTCAAGGGATTGCTGTGAGGATTAAATGTGGAATTGTATGTAAATTGCCCAGAACTATGCTTAGAACTTAACGAAAAGTAGCTATTAATACTACATAATTGTATAAAACCAACTACCAAATATATATTAAAGAAGTCTGACAAAAATTTCTCCTGAAAAGAGGTAACCCTTCAGCTAAAAATGAATGTGGGTCTCTGCTCACCCACAGCACCCTGCTCTTCCCTCTCTTGGTGCTGTCTTTCTACTGTCGCCCTGAGCTCTGGCTGCCTGGCCCAAATAAGTCAACATGTCAGCATCAGGAAAGAGGTGTTTGGAGAAGGATTGGAGCGACAATTTTAAGCTCATGCAAACTTTGTTCTTTCTCTCTTTATTTCTCCCTCCCTCCCTCCCTTCTTCCTTTCCTTTCCTTTCCTTTCCTTTCCTTTCCTTTCCTTTCCTTTCCTTTCCTTTCCTTTCCATTTTCTTTCTGTGCATTAGTTCCTTCAGGGAGTCTCCCAAACCCACAAACACTAAATTTGGTACCTTTTCTCTGAATTTCCCTGGCACTCTGTCCCTCCTACTGTCAAAGCACTTAAATAGGGCCTCGTAGCTCTCTAGTTTGGAACCTCTCTCCCAATTCCTAAGATTTCCTTACATTTATTTCCATATTCTTAGAGCCCAGCACATAGTAGACACTCAAAGCACACCTGTGGAACTGTTTGATGTCACGGTCCCACCTGCCCATCTTTGCGACCTTCTTCTCTGTGTGCTTTGTTCCTTCCTCTGTGGGCTTTGTTCCTGCCTCTGTGGGCTTTGTTCCTGCCTCTGTGCACAGCCTGCTGGGGTGACGCTTTCCTGTTTGAGAGTCTTGACATTCAGTTTCTGTTTATGTACTTACTCAGGCTCATTATAAGAAATGGTTATCTTTTCTTTTCAATTAATTGCACTGTAATGAAAACTCTGTCTCTCCAATCCTTCTCCAAATACCTCTTGTTGCTGTGTTGAGTTATTTGAGCCAGGAAGCGAGAGCTCAGGAAGACAGTAGAAAGACAGCACCAGGAGAGAGAAGAGGAGAGTGTTGGAGGTGAACAGAGACAGCAGGGGTCTCCTTTCAGGCTGGTCCAGAGCCCCACATTCTCTTAGTATGCACACAAGTAGACTAGGGTGAAAAATTCAATCATGAAAATGAAAGAACTTAGAACCACAAATGTGAGGGCTAGAAGGGGCATCAACATAATTGAACCTTTCATACTTGCTCCAATCACCAAACACACACGTGCACACACACATGCAAATGCACAGACACACATGCACACACCTTGTCAACTGGACGTGTCTCTGAAGACTCCTTAGGTCATTGAGGAACAAGAGCACAATTTGGAAACCACCAACCAAGCTGGATATTTTTACTTTAAGGAAAGGCACAGAGATGAGTCTGGGATCCAAATCTTACAATTCCTGGTTTCTTTTCTTTCCATTAATTAACCTACACTGCCACCTCTGACCAAAACAACAACAACCATGCTCCACAGATGTGTCTGCATTCTGGATGTCAGAGCCATAGAAATCTTCCCAGCGTGAATCAAATATTAGTAGATGTGTTGCTGGAACAATCACAGCTTTCAAGAATGAATCTGAAAGATTTCAAACCTTCCTCAGAAAAAAAAAAAAAAAAGGCTACATGATATCAGATTGAGATGATTTGAAACGCTGAGACTGGGGAGCTGAGTCTTCTGCTTGGCAGGCCAGAAAGCAACGAAGGCCATTTTGTGTACCTGAGAGAGAGACAGAAAGTGGTTTTACACCACCATCTAGTGATAGAAAGCAATACTGTCGCTAAAGCTCAAAAACGGTTCATGATTTTTTAATTCAACCGACAAGTATTTATTCTAAAGTCTCCGATTTGTCAGAGCTTACACTAGACACTGGGGACATAGCAAAAGTTAATTACAAAAATCCATTATACCAATTTCAGAAATCTCTCTCTCTCTCTTACTCTTACAAGCACCTCTAGTCTGCGGTCTTGACTACCAGGTCCCTCTCACTCCTGAATCTGTAATCCAAAGTGATCCTCAGACAACTCAGATCCCAGAACATAGAGACCTCTTAAACGCCAAGCACCTGATGTGGACATTTCTGGGGAAGGGGAGGCTTTCACAAATTCTCCCTGAATGATAACCATTCAGTTGCTATCAGTCTGAGAATGCAAATATATGTGCTTCTTGAGTCTTGGAGAATGAGACATCAAGATTCACGTCATTCTCATGGAATTTTGGAGAGAGATTCTTATGATGGAATAGGACTTTATATGATGTCTTGAAGAGGACAGCCTATGATGCTCAGGGCTCAAAACGTATCTGACTAATTGGTAAATTTCCTTTCCTTCCAATTTATCATGACTCTACCTTGTAGGGTCTGATCAAAGTCCAGATGGAGAAAATGACAGGGTAAAGAAGGTATCTTTGCTTGATGTCCTGGATTACTTGTAGAGGCCAAGCAATACGATGCTAAAAGAGTTCTTTCTTTGCCATTGCCTTAGAATTTTTCTGAGTTCAATTTACAGACTAGGCGATAAACCTGAGAAGCTTCTCAGTTTGTAGTGATAAATTCTAATCCTAGTATTTTTTCAAATGCTGGAAATAACTTGGATAAATTGTTTCATCCCTCTGACTTTCATTTCTGCCACTGGAAAAAAATAGAATTCAGAATAATTTGACACAGATAACCAGAAGATATGTTATCCTTCTGGAAAAATGTATGCAAAATTTCTTAGAGCTTCAGACAACTCAAACTCTTAGCCTGACCTGAAAATACTAACTCATCAAAGAAAAATGTGGATGACAGTTTCTGGCAAGACGGCACACTCTTTAATCTAGAAGACCTTCCAGGTAAAATATAATCCAATGATGAATTATACACACACAATAAACATAATTTTAATGCATTGTTACACTTATTAAAAAGTGAAGGAAAACTTCTGAGGCTCTAAAAGTTAAATAAATAGTAACAGAAACAATGCACTACAACCTGAGCAGGCAGCTGTAGCAACAAGCAAGTGAGCAGAGGAGGGAGTTATAAATTGGGATTGTCTGGAAATAAATGCTTACATTGCTGCAATCAGCACCTCCAATATAGGTTATTGGATTCTTACAGATTTTATTCCATAAAATGTAGCTCATAACGAAAACAGAAAAACCAAAACCAAAAAACACACAAGGAGTACATGAGAGACAGCAGAAATAATACATGATAAATTAGACTTTCAAAGACTTCAGATATTGGAGTGATCTGATAAAGAATGTGAAATGTAAACCAAAAATAAAATTCTAAGCACCCCAACCAACTCAATGGACCCCTCCTGTCAGCCAAGGGGATTCCAAAGAAACATAAAATACTGGCTCCAGCCATGATGGGAAGGGCGGTGGAATTGGACATGCCTCATTACATGGTCCTCTCTTTGGAATTTAGGCACAACTGTCCAGCATTAACACTAAAACAGAGATCTCAAGACTGACAAAACAGATTCTTGTAATGTTAGGATACCAACTTCCAACCTGACTCAAGTATAGCATCACATGACAGATAGCAGGAGCCTGAAAGAAACAAAAGTATTTTACCCCAAATTATAATTCTTTGACATATTTTGAAATGGCCCTGCCAAGCTGTCTCCTATGGGGAAAATTTACATTCTGCAGAGAATCTCTTTCCCTTTCCAGGTATTTTTCTGACCCTGAAGGGATTAGATGAGAGTTTAGCACTTTTGAAGGTATGAATAGGAAATATTTGCCATTTATTACCTCTAAGGGCAGCTGCCTATGAGACTTCACCTACATAAGAACTGTGGTCTCCACAACACCTTATGTTAACCCAGACACTCCTTTCTGTTGATTTCAGGTCTTTAGATAATAATTAACTCTTTCAACAAATTATCAATCAAAAAATCTTTTAATTCATCTATGACCTGTAAGCCCCCATTTCAAGTTGTCTCACCTTTCCAGACCAAACTAATGTATACCTCATATGTATTGATTGATGTCCTATGTCTCCCTAAAATGTATAAAACCAACCTGTAACCCAATCACGTTGGGCACATGTTCTCAGGACCTCCTGAGGCCATGTCATGGGTCATGATCTTTGCATTTGACTTAGAAGAAATCTCTTCAAATATTTTACAGAGTTTGGCTTTTTGTCAACAGAAACAACCATGTGTAAAAGGTCAAAAGAAATGGAAAAGGAAATTTTAAAAAATCAAGAAAAACAGAATGTAAAAACGGGCTGGGCGCAATGGCTCATATCTGGAATTGCAGCACTTTGGGAGGCCACGGTGGCAGTCCTTGAGCCGAGAAGTTTGAGACCAGCTTAGGCAACATGGTGAAACCTCCATCTCTACAAAAAAACACATTCAAAAAATAAATAAAAAAAATTCAAAAGCAATATGGCAGATTTTAGAAACAACTAAATAAAATGTGTAGATTTCAAGTACACACCTAGACCTCAATGGCTGAATGAAACAGCAAATTAAACAAAGCTGAAAAGAGTATTAGAGAGCTGGAAAATATAACTTGAATAAATTACCTATAACACAGCCCAGAGATATAAAAAGATAGTATATCCGAACAGATGATCAAGAGACACAGATGAGATGATGGAAGCAAATTCTAACACAACTAATTTGGAGTTACAGGAGTAAAAGTTGGTGCACAAGCAAGAGAAGGGCTTGCAAAGCAGCAATTAGGAAGGTAAGGCGAGATAGTGAGCTGAAATGATCATGGTTATGACGATGATAAAAAACTGAGGATTGCAAGATTAATAGTCATTTTCACTATTTTTTTTTATTATACTTTAAGTTCTAGGGTACATGTGCACAACGTGCAGGTTTGTTACACACGTATACATGTGCCATGTTGGTGTGCTGCACCCATTAACTCGTCATTTACATTAGGTATATCTCCTAATGCTATCCTCCCCCCTTCCCCCCTCCCCACAATAGGCCCCCATGTGTGATGTTCCCCTTCCTGTGTCCAAGTGATCTCATTGTTCAATTCCCACCTATGAGTGAGAACATATGGTGTTTGGTTTTCTGTCATTGAGATAGTTTGCTGAGAATGATGGTTTCCAGCTTCATCCATGTCCCTACAAAGGACACAAACTCATCCTTTTTGATGGCTGCATAGTATTCCATGGTGTATATGTGCCACATTTTCTTAATCCAGTCTGTCACTGATGGACATTTGGGTTGATTCCAAGTCTTTGCTATTGTGAATAGTGCTGCAATAAACATACGTGTACATGTGTCTTTATAGCAGCATGATTTATAATCCTTTGGGTATATACCCAGTAATGGGACGGCTGGGTCTAATGGTATTTCTAGTTCTAGATCCTTGAGGAATCGCCACACTGTTTTCCACAATGGTTGAACTAGTTTACAGTCCCAGCAACAGTGTAAAAGTTTTCCTATTTCTCCACATCCTCTCCAGCACCTGTTGTTTCCGGATTTTTTAATGATTGCCATTCTAACTGGTGTGAGATGGTATCTCATTGTGGTTTTGATTTGCATTTCTCTGATGGCCAGTGATGATGAGCATTTTTTCATTTGTCTGTTGGCTGTATGAATGTCTTCTTTTGAGAAGTGTCTGTTCATATCCTTTGCCCACTTTTTGATGGGGTTGTTTTTTTCTTGTAAATTTGTTTGAGTTCTTTGTAGGTTCTGGATATTAGACCTTTGTCAGATGAGTAGATTGCAAAAATTTTCTCCCATTCTGTAGGTTGCCTGTTCACTCTGATGGTAGTTTCTTTTGCTGTGCAGAAGGCTTTAGTTTAATTAGATCCCATTTGTCAATTTTGGCTTTTGTTGCCATTGCTTTTGGTGTTTTAGACATGAAGTCCTTGCCCATGCCTATATCCAGAATGGTA
This sequence comes from Macaca nemestrina, assembly GCF_043159975.1. Classification (NCBI taxonomy): domain Eukaryota; kingdom Metazoa; phylum Chordata; class Mammalia; order Primates; family Cercopithecidae; genus Macaca; species Macaca nemestrina. The sequence continues at coordinate 167,168,893 of NC_092125.1, read as the reverse complement.
TTACCTAGGTTTTCTTCTAGGGTTTTTATGGTTTTAGGTCTAACATTTAAGTCTCTAATCCATCTTGAATTAATTTTTGTATAAGGAGTAAGGAAAGGATCCAGTTTCAGCTTTCTACTTACGGCTAGCCAATTTTCCCAGCACCATTTATTAAATAGGGAATCCTTTCCCCCTTTCTTGTTTTTGCCAGGTTTGTCAAAGATCAGATGACTGTAGATGTGTGATATTATTTCTGAGGGCTGTTCTGTTCCATTGCTCTATACGTCTGTTTTGGTACCAGTACCATGCTGTTTTGGTTACTGTAGCCCTGTAGTATAGTTTGAAGTCAGGTAGCATGATGCCTCCAGCTTTGTTCTTTTGACTTAGGATTGTCTTGGCAATGTGGGTTCTTTTTGGTTCCATATGAACTTTAAAGCTGTTTTTTCCAATTCTGTGAAGAAAGTCATTGGTAGCTTAATGGGGATGGCATTGAATTTATAAATTACCTTGGGCAGTATGGCCATTTTCACAATATTGATTCTTCCTATCCATGAGCATGGTATGTTCTTCCATTTGTTTGTGTCCTCTTTTATTTCACTGAGCAGTGGTTTGTAGTTCTCCTTGAAGAGGTCCTTTGCATCCCTGTAAGTTGGATTCCTAGGTATTTTATTCTTTTAGAAGCTATTGTGAATGGAAGTTCATTCATGATTTGGTTCTCTGTTTGTCTGTTACTGGTGTATAAGAATGCTTGTGATTTTTGCACATTGATTTTGTATCCTGAGACTTTGCTGAAGTTGCTTATCAGCTTAAAGAGATTTAGGGCTGAGATGATGGGGTTTTCTAAATATACAATCATGTCATCTGCAAACAGGGACAATTTGACTTCTTCTTTTCCTAACTGAATACCCACATCCCACAAGGAGTAGAGTTGATCAAACGACACAATGAAAGAAAATACACAAGAGAGTTGCTGCTATTTTAAACGATGAAAGTGAATGAAATGGTCTTTGGGAGGAAGCAAAAACAAATTTAAAAATATACAATCTGTAGTGATGGACTCGAGAACATAGGATCATGAATGCTTTGTACACTTTCTTTTTTGTTTTCTAAAATTTCTACAATAAATAGGCAGACAGGGTCTATTGCTTAGGATTGCAAGCTGTATTAGGTTTGCATGGGAAGAAAAACTGATTTCTGTCTACCCTTTAGGTTCTTTGGCTGAGCCATGAATTAAATCAACATAAAGCATATTAACAGGAGAAAAATAATTTGAATTATGTATGTATGCACAGGAGTCCCACAAAAATATGAGACTCAAAGAAGAGCTGAATGATTGATACTTATATATTATAGCATCCTGAGCTACAGTCAGAGGGAGGGGCTTGGGGCTCCTAAGGAGTAGTGGGGACAAGTTATGGGAGGATGAGGGGGGAAATGTACAGTGAATAAATGTGGTCTCATTATACAGATAAGGATCTCTCATGTGGTAAGAGTTGTCTCAGGAGCAGCTCTTTCCTTGATACAGTTATCTTTATTAATGCAAATTTTCCTTATAGATGCATATTTATTTTACAAAAGGGCAGCTATTCAGAGCTGCTCTAGTTTCTCAAAATAACCTGCTAATAAACAGGATGCCCAAGAGGAATATTTAGGGGTTATTTGTCCTGAGCTCCAACAGTGTTTTAGAGCTACTGTAACAAAATACCACAAACTGGGTGGCTTAGAACCATGGATATATTTAATGTCTCACAGTTCTGAAGACTAGAAATCTAAAATCAAGTTGTTGGCAGGGCCACACTCTCTGTGAAGCCTCTCGGGGAAAATCTGTTCCATTCCTGTCTCCCAGTTTCTGAAGTTACCAGTAATCTTCATCACTCTAAGTCCTGTGTCATTACACAGCATCTCCCTGTGTGTCTGGGTCTCTGTGTTTCCTCTCCTCTAATAAGGATACCAGCCTTATTGGATTAGGAACCCACCCTACTCCAGCATGACCTCATCTTAATTATATGTTAACTTAATTACATTTGCAACAACCGTATTTCCAAATACAGTCATATTTGGAGGTTCTGGGAAGCATACGAATTTTAGGCGACACTATCCAACACAGTACATGGGTGTTTGGTTTAAATCTTGGCTCTGCTACCAATTAGCTACGTAAACTTGAACAAGCTAGTGGCTATTTTGAGCACCGTTTTCTCATCTGTAAAGTGAGGACAAGAATACTCACTCCATAGACCTTTTGTGAGGATTACTGTGAAGGGCTGTGCTTGTGCCTATTGCAGAGTAAATACTCAGCTGGAAACAGCTATTATTTTTGCTCTCACTGTCGGAAATTTTTTTTTTAACAAATTTGAAGACAGAGAAAAAAGAATCACCTGTCACTAGACCAAACCATGCCATTTAAACGAAGCAAGCTTTGGGAACCGCAATGTCTATCTAACATTCGTTTCTCTCTCGCATTATATTTAGTACCTAGTAAAAAACCTAATTTAGCTCAGGATATACTAGGTTCTAGTTAACTGATTGTTTCTGATGAAGGAGAAAAATTTTGCATCTATTTCAGTCTCAGGCTAAGAGGCTCAGAAGAGATACACAATTTTAGCTAAGAGTACCTGCCTAATCTAAAAGTATCTATTGCTTCTTTTTTCATTTTTGTTCCTACTATGCACAAGCTTGACTTTCCAGTTCATTTTAACTTGATGTCAAGTATATCCAAGGTCTTTTTTGTAAGAGAAGGGAGCTGTATGATCTACTTGGCAGAAAATAGCTTCCTTATAGCGTAATTAAACTTCTCTTCATTAAGGTTGAGTACTACGGATTTAAAGATATGTTATCTGGGAAGGCTATGATACTAACTTGTAAGAAATCATTAACATTTTAGGATGTATTATTTTTCCATTAAATTAGACGCTTAGAAGGGCAGTTCATTCTGAGGGGAGAAAGGAGGTTCAGGAACATTCCAGAGCGTGGTTCACTTCAGGGTACACTTTTTATCTGGGAAAATGTAGTGAGAGGGTAACTGAGAGCCTCTGAGAGGCAACAGATTTACCACCTGAGAAAAAAGCCCCTGAGGCAATGACTGTGTTATTTACATGTGTATAATGCTCCACGTGCTCCTCTGAAAATATCCATGTGGCTTTGTGTACATATATGTTTAAATAATGTGTAAGCAAATATAAGCAGGTTGTGAAACATACACACACAACAAAAAGAAGTTGGGTGCTGGAGTCACCCTGCCAGAGCCCACAGTCAAGTTCCCCATCTCCCAGCCTGTGATCTGGGCAAGTAACAGAAGTTCATTGGGCCGGTTACATCAGACCCTAGAGTTGTTTTAAAGATTAACTTTGTTACTATTGTAAAACACTTAGAATATCGCTTTACACAATATAGGTTTTTAAAACATCCTTAGTAATTTGTTTTTTTTTTTTTCCTGCCAAAGACATGAAGATGTTGTGCCTCTATTTGTTCTTCATCATCTCATTATGAGTTTTGCTTTGGAACAGTAGGTTATAATCACCTGAGGATTCCCTTTTGAGTTGATGAACAGGATCAAGCTAGCTCATTTCCAACTGAATCTACATCAAATTAAGGAAAGTAAAAATATTTTTCAAAGAACAGACTGATATTTAGTAAGGGAAGCAATAGTTTGTTAGCAGAAAAAAAAAAAAAGAAAAGCAGTGCCTGCTATAATGACTGACAGTCCAAACAACAAAGTGTGTCTCTGTGGGTGGATGCTAACACAGATATTTATTTTTATTTATTCATTATGTTGTTTGGTAGAGACTGAGTCTCACTATGTTGCCCAGGCTGGTCTTGAACTCCTGGCCTTAAGCAGTCCTCCCTCCTGAGCCTCCCAAAGTGCTGGAATTACAGGTGTGAGCCATGGTGCCCAACCCAACAGTTTTTACTAGTACCAAAGTAAAGAAGATTTTTAAAAAGCATATTCTGTCTTATTGCTGTTGTTTCTAATCAGGAAGGCAAACAATGGAGACAGGAGCAAGTTTAACCTTTGGAGGAAGTGTTTGTTTAGTAAATATCACATTTTTTAATCCAAGAAGCTCTTTTCCTTCAATCTGTTAGCAAATAGAAGTCTCCCTGAAAATCAGTGTTGTGCATCTAAAATGAGTATCTTGACTGGACAAGACCAGTTGGGTCTGACCACAAGAGGAAACATATTCTGACATTAGGCTTTCTCTCAACAACAGGTTGGATGTGATGGGCCATTGAAAAATGGATGACAGGTCCTTAGATTTAAAGAGCTGATGGACTCATGGAGAGAACCAGATGTTAACGCATTTTGAATGGGCTGATTCCTTGCAATGTGTGTGTGTGTTTTTTTGTTTTTTTGTGTTTTTTTTTTGAAGTTATTCTATTACCATAATGATCACAACAAACAATGGTAAGTCCCTGTGTATTTTCATCTGAGTCTATATATGCCCTGGTCCCTGTTATTAGCCCCTTCCTTCCCCCAGAAACATCAAATAGAGCCTACTAAGTCCCAGACATTATTATAAATAGTTGGATACAACAGTGAGGGCCTCTGACCTCACAGAGTTTACAATCTAGAGAGGAAAGGGGGCTACCCTGCTTTAGGTGGCCAGGGAAGGCATCCCCAGAAAAGTGACCCTTAAGCACAGACATGAATTGGTGATAGAACCATGTGATGAGGGGCTCCAAAACCAGACTGCTTGAGATCAAAATCCTGGTTCTGTGTGAGGTTTCCAGAACTTTCTATGTCTTGAGTTTCTTATCTGTAAAATGGAGATGAGAGTAATTGCTTCATGGTGTTGTGAGGATTAAATGGTTTAATAGTATATCATCAATCATAAGGCTGTATTTTTTCCCTACATTTTGACATCTCAAGATCAAGAACTTCTTATAATGAATAGGGCTTACACTCACTGATAGGCATGCGGCAGTCCTAATGAGGTGGTTAATGATTGCTTAGGAGCTAAGACAGTTGCTGTCCCAGGTGGCATGACACGACATTTGCATCTGCTCTGTGCCACAAAACATTAAGGACCATTTTAGGAAGAAACATGAAGCCTGATTGTTGGAAAACATTTTGTGTGACACCCTGTAGTCAGATCTAAGATGCTCAAGTATCAAAACTGGGAAATGGGTGTCAGCAGCTTGGAAGAAAATTCCTAGAACTGGAATCCTGGAGTGAAGTATTGGTTAAAAAAATATATATATATGACAGGATGAGTCTCTTCATGACTCTGACGCTCATTATGTAGAAAATCCCAGACTTTGGCAATTTTGTCAAAACTGATTGAGAATGGGCAACTTCCAAATGTAAAGGAGGCTTAGAAATTGATTAAATAATTTATTTTACTTACATTTTCATTTTTATGTGTGAACAAGTATGATCCCTAATTTTTAAAATTATATCCAAATGAGGATCATTTTTCAACAAGAACAAATAAAAATTCAAAGTGACAAGAAAACATGGTTCATATTTACTTGACCACAGTTTTTTTCTTTCTTAGTGGCTCATAAAATAATAATACATCTTACAAAGGATGCATCTTAGAGTCCATGAAAGGTTGGTGAATCTTTTACAATAGTGCCTGGCAGTAGTAAGCTTTTGGTAAACCATTATCAGTATTTCTCGGTTCTTTTGGGGACAATGGTGCTCACCTCTAAGTTTCACTGCTCAGTGTACCTCTCTCACTTTCTAAGCAAATCCTCTTCATGAGGCTCTTACTGCAATTCACTGAGAAAGGAACAAGAGCTAGCACAGAGGAGGTGCTCAATAATTATTTATTTATTAAATGAATGAATGACTGGATTCCTGCTAAGACCCTTCATATTTCAGACAGCAGGTGTAAGAAATTCCCCTATTACCTAAGTCACCATGGTTATGGGAGTGGAGAGGAGACACTGTGTGAGACTCCCAGACCCAGGGACCAGAGGCAGCCTCTGAGCTCCTTCACTTGCTGCCAGAGCACTGAGAGGAGCACCGTGTTTCTGGTGCAGCCTAGAGAATTGTGGATGTGACACTGGTAAGTAGAGGAGCTGAGGGTGCCTGGAGGCCAGCGCAATTTCCTCATTATCCCATTGTCATGAGAATCTGAGAGCCCCCAGAAACCTAAATGCCATATCAGAGGAAAAAAAGATTGGGAAAAAGTGTAAAGGGACAGCATTTTTCCTAAATCACCTAAGAATACCACGTATGACAAACTTTACTCTTAATTGGCAATGTTGCATCCTATTACTGATGGAGTAGGAACTTAAGGAAAAAGCCATGTTTAGTTCAAGAGGAAAAAAGTATTTCCTATATACCTAAGTATGTGGCTTGAATATTCTTACCTGCTGTATGCATACATCCTAAGAAAACTCATTAATCTGGAGGAATTATGGGTGGAAGCAGTGTAGTCTAAACCTATAATGAGAAAGAAAATCTCTTCAATTAGCAAGACGTTCCCTTGATCTTGTAGTCAGTTTCTTAAAGGAATATTGACCAAAGGGATATCCAAATCATGAAAAGAAAATAATATTAATTTCTTGTGAATGTTCTATTTGATTCCAAAGGACGGACTCTGGATGCTTTTTATTGTGTGCATTGGGGATTTGAGGGATGCTGGCCATTCTTTTCATAGATGAATTAACGTGCTAAAGTAATACCCAGAAAGCTTGTTTTCCTAAAGAAAAAATAAACTTAACTATGTAGAAATTCCAGAAAAAAGATGGAAGGACACCAAGGACACCTAAGTAATTGAAATGTGAATTTTGAGAAACAACTGTGGAATAATTTCCTAAAAGAAATGTCTCAGATGCTAGATGCAAAAGAAGAGGCAAATGCCAAATTGTGGGGTGAAAACATGGGGATTGCAAAAGGATTGCAACTGGAGTGTAAGAGTTAAACCCAGGAATTAACAAACAACTCTGAACTTATCCAGGAAATAATGGATGGTTATATCAACTGGAAATGTTTCATTTAATAACAAAAAGTTGTCATAAACAAACTTTTAAAGTACAATGTTAAAAATGGTAGAGTTCTTAATTTAGGATCCTTTGCCATTAGCCCACAGATGTCTGTGACATATTTGGCACCCTCATCTTCAATCACTGGGGGGATTCTGAGCCTTCCCTATTATTGAATGGTGAGTATCATATGTTCCAGAATTAAGAACCAAGAGAGACAAGCTGTACATGTTCATGTGCATATCTTTCCCAACTTATGTCCTTTGCTTCAGTGAATAAGCCGACTGGAGTGGTGACCAATGGCGGGTGCTCCTGGCACCCCCTTCGACTACATCAGCACAGAGACATGCTTTTGTTTGTTGTGTTTTTAAAAATCTTGCTCTCATATGAATTTATTACATTTTGTTAGTTTTTAAAATATACTTAAATTAAAAATCATACATTTCAGACTCTATTTTTAATTTTTTTATTTGTATAAATTTAAGGGATATAAGTGCAGTTTTGTTACATTGATATATTGTGTAGTGGTGAAGTCTAGGCTTCTAGTGTATCCATCACCTGAGTAATGTACACTGTACCCTTTAAGTAATTTCTAATCCCTTACCACTCTTTCACCCTTTTGATTGTCTAATGTCTATTATTCCACATTCTATGTCCATGTGTACACATTATTTAGCTCCCACTTATAAGTAAGAATGTGCAGTATTTGACTTTCTGTTTCTGAGTGGTTATACTTAAAATAATGGTCTCCAGTACCATCCATGTTGCTGCAAAAGAACATGATTTCACTTTTTTTTAATGGCTCAACAGTATTCCATTGTGTGTGTGCGTATGTGTGTATGTGTGTGTATGCATTAATACCACATTTTCTTTATCCAATCATCCACCGATTGACATTTTAGATTGATTTCATATCATTGCTATTGTGAAGGATGCTGCAATAGACATAGAAGTATAGCTATTTTTTAATATAGCGATTTTTTCTCATTTGAGTAGATACACAGCTAGATTGTTGAATTGTACATTAATTCTATTTTTAGTTCTCTGAAGACTCTATTTTTTCTATTTTCCAGTCTTCACCAGTTTTCCCAATAAACCCATTGTCTGCTCCACGATCCAATTCAAGACGCCATATTTTATGTCGTTTTCATAGTTGTATAGTCTCCTCCAGTCTATGACAAGAAGTTTTAATACATAAATGTTTTAGTATCGAACAATTCTTTTAATCTACATACATTAGAAATAAGAGAAGAAAAAGCCCAAAAGTTATATATGGCTATGACATATGTCAAGGATGATTGAGAAACAATACAGTGCCTTAGACTGCACTAACAAATTCATTTAAATAAGATAAAATTAAACAATCTTAATGTACAGTCCTATAAATTTTGACAAACACATACATCTGTGTAGCTGTATGTTATAATCAAGATATAGAATAGTTCCATCACCCACAAAAAATCTTTTATCTGTAGTCAATCAGTGCCCTAAAACATCCAGCCAAACACTCCCCTAAAACACACAGCCGTGGCAACAACTTCATTGGCATGACGTTGCTCATATATCCCCTTATTATCCTTTAATTACTGTAGACTATGTAGTGATTTCACTGCTCTCATTCCCAGTATTGATTATTTTTGACTTCCCTCTCTGACCAGCATAACTAGAGATTCATCAATTTCATTGATCTCAAAGAGCAAGCTTTTGATTTCATTGATTTTTCTCTGTTGTTACTCTGTTTTTTATTCCACTGATTTTTGCACAGATCTTTATGATTTCTTTCTTTCTTCTTTGGGTTTAATATGTTCTTCTCTTTCTAGTTCCTTAACATGAAAACCCATATTACAGTATATTAGACCTCTAATATACTGATTAGAGGTCTTTCTTCTTGTCTTATATAAGCATTTAGTGCTACAACTTTCCCTTTATTACCGCTTTAGATATAAATATAATAAATTAAAATTACACAAATTTTAATTTATTGAGTTTTTATTATCATTCATTTTTAAACATTTTCTCATTCCCATTATGCCTTACTCATTGAGCCATAGATTACATAGAACCACGTTGTTTAATTTCCATTTTCCCCATAATTTTCCAGGTATTTTTCTGTTGTTTTCTAGATCAATTTCAGTATGATCATAGAATATGATTTGCATGATTTCAATTCTTTTAAATTTGCTAAAGTTTATTTTATGAATAAGAAAATGGCAATCTTGGTGTACTTCCATTTGCACTTGAAAATAATGTATATTGTGCTATTGTGCTATTTTGCTATTGTTGGATAAAATGTTCTACTATTGCCAGGTAGGTTAAGTTTGTTGATAGTGTTGCTCACGTGTTCTCTAAAGTTACTGTATTTAAAATTTATTTGTTCTATTAATTACTGAGAGAAGAATATTAACATTTCCAATTATAATTATGGATTTGTCAATTTCCCTTTTAATTCCATTAGTTTTTGCTTAATGTATTTTGAAGCTCCATCATTAGGTTCATATGCATTTATGATTGCCATGTCTTCTTTATCATTAGGTCATGTTCCTCATGATTCCTGGTAATATTTGTTCTAAAGTCTACTTTGATATTTAGTCCCTTTAGCTTTCTTTTGATCACTGTTTTTATAATCCATCTTTTTCTATTCTTTTAATTTTACCTGTATTTAAAATGAGTTTCTTAAAGATTACATAGAGTTGATGAGTTGCGTGTTTATTTAACTTGATAATCTCTGTTTTTTGTTATGTTTAGACAATTTGTTTAATGTAACTATTGATATACTCTTATTAAAACCTACCATTTTGTTAGTTGTTTTAAATTTTTCTATCCATCCTTTGCTTCTCTTTTTTTGCTTGCTTTGGATTAATTTTTTTTTACATTCAATCTTATCTACACTTTTGGCCTATTATTCATATATATTTTTAAAATGTTTTATTTTTAGTAGTTGTTCCAAGCTTTATAATGTGCATTATTAATAAAGCGCAGTCTTAGGCCAGGCACAGTGGCTCACGCCTGTAATCCTCCCAAAGTGGCTCAGCACTTTGGGAGGCTGAGGCAAGTGGATCATCTGAGGTCAGGAGTTTGAGACCTGCCTGGCCAATGTGGTGGAACCCCCTCTCTACTAAAAATACCGAAATTAGCTGGGCATGATGTCGAGTGCCTATAGTCCCAGCTACTCAGGAGGCTGAGGCACGAGAATCGCTTGAACCTGGGAAGCGGAGGTTGCAGTGAGCTGAGATTGCACCACTGCCCTCCAGCCTAGGCAACAGAATGAGACCATATCTCAATAATAAAAAATAAAAATAAAGCACAGTCTTACTAAAACAAATCACACTACTTCAAAGGCTTTAAAATACTTATATGCTTCCAATTCCTACTTCCCATAATCAGTGAGGGTATTACTGTCACACATTTTAATTTTGCATATGCCAAAATACATCACTCTTATTTTTGCTTTAGAAAACCAATAATCTTTTAGAGTAATTAAAAAGAAAAAAAACTTTTTTTTTTCTTTGAGATGGAGTCTCGCTCTGTCACCCAGGCTGGAGTGCAGTGGCATGATCTCTGCTCACTGCAAGCTCCGCCTCCCGGGTTCACGCCATTCTCCTGCCTCAGCCTCCCGAGTAGCTGGAACTACAGGCGCCCGCCACCATGCCCCGCTAATTTTTTGTATTTTTAGTAGAGATGGGGTTTCACCGTGTTAGCCAGGATGGTCTCGATCTCCTGATCTCATGATCTGCCCGCCTCGGCCTTCCAAAGTGCTGGGATTACAGACGTGAGCCACCGCACCCAGCCAATAAAAAAAACTTTTATACTTATCTTTATTTTCATCACTTCCAGAAATCTTTATTCTTTGTATACATCAAAATTTCTCTCTCGTAAATTTTCTTCTGCCTGAAGAGCTGTCTTTAACACATCTCATAGTGCAGATCTGCTGATAATCAAAGATCTTGGTTTTTATTGTCTAAAAGAGTATTTCTCCTTCAGCTTAAACTGTATTTTCACTGGGTATAGAATTCTAGGTTTACAGACATTTTGTTTGTTTAAATGCTCCAATGATATCACTTTATTGTTTGCACACTTGCATAGATTATGACAAGAAGTCTGTTGCAACTTTTTTCTTTTCCTTGTTTCTGGGTGTATGTGTCATTTTCTCTATAACTTTAATTTCAGCAGTGTGAATATGCTGTCTCTTGTGGTGTGTGTGTGTGTGTATGGTGTTTAATATTTTTGTGCTTGGGGTTCTCTGAAATTTTTTGATCTGTATTCTGCCACATTTCATTATTTTGGGAAAAGTATTGGCTGTTATCTCTTAAAGTACTTTTTCTGTCTAATTTTCTGTCTTCTTCTAGGGTTCTAATTACACATATATTAGACCATTTGATAGTATTCCAGAGTTCCTGTATTCTCTGTCTGTCTTCCTTTTTCCACTCTTTTTTTCTCTTTGTGTTTTACTTTGGGTGATTTATTCAAGTTCAGTGATTCTTTCTTCAGCTATATTGATTCTTCTGATAATTTCATTAAAGTAATTTTTCATTTCTGTTGCAATGATTTTTACTTTGTCTTTTCTATTTGTCTTTCTCTTTATTTTCAATTCTCTGGACAGACATTTCCCATCTATTCATACATGTTGTCCCTATTCTCTCCTAGAGTGTTTAATAAATTAATCTTAGTCAATTTAAATTCCTGCCTGATTGTTCCAAAATCTGGGTAGGGTCTGAGTTAGATTGTTGATTGCTTCATCTCTTGACAGTGGTTGTTACATCTTTTTATTGCATGCTGGATAAAGTATACAGGACAGTAGACACTAAGATAAATAGTACTTATGCCTAGAAATAGGAATACTTATTCTTCTATTGGTCATTAGTGTTGGAGTTTGAGTCAATACGGTCAGCAATTCAGCTGGGTTTCAGTTGTGTTGTTGCTTCAGTGCCCTGCCAGTTTCATTCCTCTGGCATTATCTTATGCTTAAGATGGAGACCAGTTTGCCTGATAATTTTACTCAATGTGCCTGGTCTACCCTCAGTTTTAGGCCTTTTCTGAGTATCTGCATATCAAAGAAGTTGTCTCTTCAATTTTCTTGCCTTTTACCCAACAATAGGCTGCTATCACTTGTTACTTGGCACTTGCTAGTATGGTAGTGGGGAGTAAGAGATGTTTCCTACTGCTCCACTTCAACCAAATTCTTAAGCAGACCCTGTGGAAGTTTTGCTGCCCTTCCACCAACAACTTAAGTCTTTTGTTCCTTAGGGGAGAAGGAGCTTGGCAGGATTTTGTGCTTTTCCCATAGCAGAGGCAGTTCCCCTTGTCCAGGCTCATAAGAGTTAAGATTTGTCATGTTTCTGGAATCTTCTGTTGTGAGACAGAATCAACATTCTTTTTTTAACTTTTAAGTTCAGGGGTACAAGTGCAGGTTTGTTATAATACATAGGTAAATGTGTGTCATGGGGTTTGTGGTAAATATTATTTAATCATGCAGGTATAAAGCCTAGTATCCATTACTTATTTTTCCTGATCCTCTCCCTCCTCCCCACTCCACCCTCTAAATGGCCCCAGTGTGTGTTGTTCCCCTCCATGTGTCCATAAGTTCTCATCAGTTAGCTCCCACTTATGAGTTAGAACATGTGGTATTTAATTATCTGTTCCTGTGTTAGTTTGCTAAGGATGATGGCCTCCAGCTCCAACCATGTTCCCACAAAAGACATACTCTCATCCCTTTTTATGGCTGCATAGTATTCAATGGTGTAGGATATGGTTTGGCTCTGTTCCCCACCCACATCTCATCTCAAATTGTAATCTCTATGTGTCAGGGGAGGGACCTGGTGGGAGGTGATTGGATCATGGGGGTAGATTTTCCCCATGAGAGCCATGCTGTTCTCAAGACAGTTCTCACAAGATCTGATGGTTTAAAAGTATGGCACTACCACCCTCATTCTCTCATCTGCTGCCACCATGTAAGGTATACCTTGCTTCCCCTTCACTTTCCACCATGATTGTAAGTTTCCTGAGGCCTCCCTAGCCATGCATAACTGTGAGTCAATTAAACCTCTTTCCTTTATAAATTACCCAGTCTCAGGTAGTTCTTTATAGCAGTGAGAAAAAGGACAAATACAGAAAATCGGTATTGAGGAAGTGGGGCACTGCTATAAAGATACCTAAAAATGTGGAAACAACTTTGCAACTGGGTAATGGACAGAGGTTGGAACAGCCTGGAGGGCTCAAAAGAAGACAGGAAGATGTGGGAAAGTTTGGAACTTCCTGGAGACTTGTTGAATGGATTTAATCAAAATGATGATGGAGATGAGGAACTTATTGGAAACTGGAGTAAAAGTCACTCTTGCTATGCTTTAGCAAAGAGACTGGTGGTATTTTGCCTCTGCCCTAGAGATCTGTAGAACTCTGAACTTGAGAGAGATGATTTAGGGTAGCTGGTGGAAGAATTTTCTAAGCAGCCAAGCATTCAAGATGTGGCCTCGCTTTTTCTGAAAACATAGTCATCTGTGTTCACAAAGAAATGGTCTGAAATTGGAACCTATGTTTAAAAGGAAAGCAGAACATAAAAGTTTGGAAAATTTGCAGCCTGACCATGTGGTAGAAAACAAAACTCCTTTTTCTGGGAGAAATTGAAACCCCACTGACTGCAGAAATTTGCATGCATAAATAAAGAGAAACAGAATGCTAATAGCCAAGACAATGGAGGTGTCCTGCTCTGAAATGTCTCCAGGGCATTTCAGAGCTCTTCATGGCAGCCCCTCCAATCACAGGCCTGGAAGCCTAGGATGAAAAAATGGTTTCCTGGGCAGGGCCCAGGGCCCCACTGGTCTGTTCAGCCTTAGGACATAGCACCCTGCATTCCAGCCACTCCATCTCCAGTAATGGTTTTAAAAGGGGTCAAGGTACAACTCAGGCCATGGCTTCTAAGGGTACAAGCCCCAAGCCTCAGTGGCTTGACATATTGGACCTGTGGGAGTGCAGAAGACAAGAGTTGAGATTTGGGGACCTCCTCCTAGATTTCAGAGGATCTATGAAAATGCCTGTGTATATGTGCACATTTTCTGTAGCCAGTCTATCATTGATGGGCATTTAGGTTGATTCCATGTCTTTACTAACCTGAATAGTGTTGCAATGAACCTAAGTGTGCATGTGCCTTTATAATAGAAAGATTTATATTCTTTAAGGTATTATACACCCAGGAATGAGATTGCTGGGTCAAATGGTATTTCTGTCTTTTGATTTTTGAGGAATCGCCACACTGTCTTCCACAATGGCTGAACAAATGTACACTCCCACCAATAATGTATAAGCATTCCTTTTTCTTTACAACCTCACCAGCATCTGTTATTTTTGACTTTTTAATAATGGCTATATTAATCCATTCTCACACTACTCAAAAGAACTTCCTGAGACTGGGTAATTTATGAAGAAAAGAGGTTTAATTGACTCACAGTTCCATAAGCTTAACAGAAAGCATGACTGGGAGGCCTCAGGAAACTTACAATCATGGTGGAAGGTGAAGGGAGAGCAAGCACCTTCTTCACATGGTGGCAGGAGAGAGAGAGCGAAAGGAGAAGTGCCAGACTCTTTTAAACCATCAGATATCATGATAACTCAATTACCATTGTGAGAGCAGCAAAGGGAAACGTGCCCCCATGATCCATTTACCTTCCAACAGTTCCCTCCTCCAATGTGACATAAGATTTGGGCAGGGACACAAATCCAAACCATATCAGTAGCCATTCTGATTGGTGTTAGATGGTAACACCAGAAAAGTGTCTGTTCAGGTCCTTTGCCCACTTTTGAATGGGGTGGTTTGGTTTTTTCTTGGAAATTTGTTTAAGTTCCTTATAGATGCTGGATATTAGAGCTTGGTTGGATGTATAGTTTGCAAAAATGTTCACCCATTCTATAGATTGTCTGTTTACTCTGTTCATAGTTTCTTTTCAACTATGTTTACTCTATTGATAGTTTCTAGTCACTGTTTTATCTCCAGCACCTGGAACAGTGCCTGACACATAATGGTCACTCCATAAATATTTATTCTATGAATAAATGAATGAATAAGAAAGCTCCTCTGTTTTTCTAGGTATAACAAATTTCATCTCAGGCTGATAAACAGGTAGTATAAATTACGTTTCTTAAGTGAGATTCATGTTTTGCAAACTGCATGTTGAATCCATTATTCATTTTGGATATATCTCTACTAAAAAGAAGCAAATAAGGACAATTAAATTTAGAAAATTGGCTTTGGAGTATAACATAAGAAGTATAAGGAGATATCAATCACCCAACAGATATATCTGAATGCCTTCCATTTGTCTAGCTCTATGATAGGCACTATGGGGAGCAGGCACACAAAAGTACTGGAATGAGTCTCAGCAAATAGCTACAAGAGAGTTAGGCAGAAGTTCATAGAGAAAAAAATCAAGAGAAAAATAAAAGCTACATCTGCACATACCTGTGCCTCATTGAAAACATTTTTTAAAGATTTAGACAAAGAAGAAGTTAAAGTTATCTGAGACCCATGATAAAAGAGTCCAACCCACAAGGATTTATTGATCATTTTGGTTGACCTAAGAATGTCTAAGCAACATTCATCTACAAGCCTTAATTACTGTTGTTGTTGTTGTTGTTGTTTTCTGGCTATCCTGCCTCTTGGAATAGAAAATATTCTCTAATAATAAGCTCTTTCTAAATTGTTTTTTACAGTGAAAAAAAAAGCTGGGAAAAAGTCAGTTTCTATGCTGCCACCTTACCCTATTGTCACGGTCAAACTATGTTGCCTTGGTAACTTCACCAGATAAAATGTGCTGCGCTATCCACCTGTGATGTCACAGCAGATGGCATTATCTTGGCAGCAGAATAAAATAGCCTCTCTCTGAACTTGCTATTTGGACTGTCTCAGAAACTTCATTCATGGAAGAATATCACACAATGTCTATTTCAAATGTGGTACCCTTTCCGGACCTAAATTTCTCCAGAGCACATTTCTCTCCCTTCATACCAGTCAACACAGGACTGGAATATAGCCGGCTGGGAGGAAGGGGTGTCCCTGGGTTCCTGTGGTTGATTTATTTGTTGCTTACACAGTATCCATTCTCTCCATACTTCCTTCTTTCTAATTTTGCTTAGAGATTCAGCCTTCTCACAGTCATGTTTGCGACTCAGAAAAACTGAAGACATATGCACTCTGGAAACAGATCATAACTAGGCCAATCATGGTAACCTCATCCCCTTATGAGTGATTTGTTCCGGGACCCAGTTTTAAGCTTGTCAGTGCACAGGCATTTCCCTGGTGACTGTACTGGTCCAGAGTTGAGCACATGACCAGTTTGGCTCAATCAGATTGCAAAGAACTTCCATTCCATGGTTAGAGGAAAGAATCTCTTTCACCAGGTCAGCAAGAACAAGGAACAATTTTGCCACAATTACAGTAAGTAGGCATGTTGAAAGCATGAAGGACGCCAGCCTGAGGCCAAAGCTGGCAGCTGGTGGCAGGACAGAGTAGAGAAGATGGCAGAGGAATGGAATCAGAGCTCTTAATTGTGCCTTGTTTGTAGACTGCTCCACCACTGGACTTCCTGATATGTGATATAATGAATTCTGTTATTGTTTAACATAGTTTAGACTCAAGGTTTCCTGTTTCTTATAACTGAGAGCATCTTTACTGACATGGTACCAGCACCCAAAAACAAACATGTCATCTTGGACAAATCGCTTCATGTCTTCATATCTCAATTCACATATTGAACAATGAAGGCATTTGATTGAAAACCTCTAAATTGGTCTTCTGGTATTCTAAACTTCCAAGTCTAAAATGCAAAGCATAGTTCTAGACACCATGAAGTTTTTAAAACAGTGTAAGAACCCAAGTGAGCAGTTCAGGCCCAAAGCTTGGGAGAAAAGGCATTATAAATCATATCACATTTTATAAACAATGGACCTCTAGAAGTTTACCTGAAAAGCTTAGTGAGAAGTGCCAAAATGATCTAATCTCTAGTCAATATAAGAAGAACCAAGATGGGAGAAGGGTAGGGGGGAATCTTTTGGAAAGTTCAGAGTTCACAAAGATAGGCTATTTTCTTCTTCACTATCACCTGTGGAGGAGGGGTGGCTGCTTCCCTTCCTCCTAACCAGTGGGGCTCCAGTAGAAACTCTTACCAAGATTGGGCATGCCTGCAACAAGAAGAAACTTGAATTGATTCCCTGCTCAGAAATTTTCTTGACTAGTGGCTTATTAATCTGCCCCTTTCCATGCCAAACAGGAGGGAGAGAGAACTATAAAATAGCAGTACTGAAAAAAAGAGGTAGACTCTTGAGTGTACTTGAGATTCCTGTGGATGACACCAAGAAAGGTATTTGGGCTTAACCTGAGGCATCTGCTGAATCAGGGAGCCCAAGCAGGAGGGAGCACCTTTTTGGGGATCTAGGGGATGATTAAATTGAATACAAGCCAGATTTCCCAAATCATACCATTGTGCAGAAGAGAGATGTCCTAGAGCCTAGAGAGAGGATTTGAATGTCTGCTGTAACTAACACAAGGTATGTTCTATTGCAGATGCACAGTAAATATTTATGAAAGAAAACTAGGAAAGAAATAAGTTAGCTGGTTAGTTTTTTCTCTATCGTACTTTGCATGGTCCCTGTGTGATTCTTTTAGAAAGATGAGGATAATAAGCGGACTATGCCTAGGCTCCTACTACTACTCTTCACCACACTGTAGTTTCTAAACACATTCTTTCTCCTCCCACCTCATGCCTTTCTACTCCTTTTTGCACACCTGGAACTCCTGATGTATCAAACCCACTTCCTGCTCCAGCAGTACAACACATCATCTCACACACACACCAGGGCCTGAACCCTAAATGCTGAACCCCCTGGTTTGTCTGGAAAATCCCTCTTCCTCTATCAAAACGAGATCTTGAAGTATTCCCTAACCTTCCCCATATAAGATTTCCATGACACCCAGTGCATCTCTTTTTATTATTTATTATTTACTTCCTGACTCATGCTTAGCTGAAGTCTCATATAATCCAAATTTGGTATTTTTCTTACCTTGAATTAGCACAATGTACTATTTTCTGTATTAGTTTCTAGAGAACATTTTTCCATTGCTCTCTTCCTAGTTCTCTGTCTTGACAAAGTTCTTTGGAATTCAAGTTGCATTCTCCAGGGTGTTATCTACTTTTTCCATTCTGGAAAAATATTACAGAACTGCCCATACAGAAAAAACCTGTTATTTTTATAAATAGGAAGGTTCTTAAAGATTATCTAATCAACATCCGTGTTTCAATGATAAGGAATTTGAGGTCATCAGACGTGAAATGACTTCTCTATGTTTGTAGAATTGCTTTATAGTAACACAAACTCTGATATTGCAATAGACAGTAAAGTATTGCTGTTTTGTCTAAGACGAAGCAAAATGAAACATCTTAACTGAGCTCATTCATAATTCCATATTGAAGATACCAAATGTGCCCTGAGTGATATTCACATTCGTTTCAGAACCTCTCACCGTGGCTTTGAATGTAGGGTATTCCAAGCCAATGGAATACATGGCAGGATCATAGCATGTACAATAAAAGAGAGAATTAGCATGTAAAAATACACCTAGCAAAAAATATCATACACTCCCTGTACCTTTCTCAGAATTTGGCATTCTTAAAACTGATAAGGACTTTATAGGTTACTCAGAGAAGCACCTTCTATATGTCAAGCATTTTAGCAGACTATTGATATACCAGATCTTATTTACTCATCACAAAACAAACACATTGAGGAAAGTGTTACCTCTATTTTTAAAATGCCAGGACTTGAGGCCAGGCATGGTGGCTCACGCCTGTTATCTCAGCACTTTGGGAGGCTGAGGCAGGTGGATTCCCTGAGGTCAGGAGTTTCAGACCAGCCTGGCCAACATGGCAAAACCCTGTCTCTACAAAAAATACAAAAATCAGTTGGGCATGGTGGCAGGTGCCTGTAATCCCAGCTACTGGGGAGGCTGAGGCAGGGAGAATCGCTTGAATCCAGAAGGCAGAGGCTGCAATGAGCCTAGATTGCGCCATTGCACTCAAGCCTGGATGACATAGTGAGACTCTGTCAAAAAAAAAAAAACTTGGATTCAGATAAGATAAATGCCTTCCTCAAATTTCTAGCCAAGTAATTATGGAGCTGGTCTACAAACTCAGGTATGTCCAACTTCAACACCTTCTTAACCCTTTGCTCCTAAATCAGATTTACTCTCTCTAATCACAGCATTCTTTTTTACAGATTACATGAAACTTCAGCTGGAAAATCTCAGTCTGGGGTGGATTTTGTTTTGAGAAGCAACTCTCTTTCTATAGTTGAAAAATTCTGGGTTTTCTTCCTAATTTTAGATCCCCAAATTTGCCTACCAGGAACTTCCACTGAGTCTTTATGCAGCCTTTTAGAGCAAATCTAACCAAGCTAATTATTTGTGAGGACACTTCTAAACTTCTTCCATTGTTCCTTGGGCTTGATTTTGTTCTGTAACTAACTAATTGAAGTTAGTTAGCCATGAGTCTTCATTTCTTCAGGGAAAACATCCAGTGTTCACTCAACTATTATTGGTAAACTTTTCTTCCTAGGCTCTTGCCTGGATGGCATTTCTTGTACTTTCTATTCCAGTGTTACTGTGTAAGTATAGCTCTCAGAACAGGACATGATTACTCCACATGTAGTCTGTTTTCAACTTGATATTACATTTCAATGATTGCAGCCTAAGTTTATTCGCTTTTTCATCAGGATCTCGACACACTAAAGACAGATTTTCTGAGTACAATTCTACAAGGCTTAAGAACACTCAACAGACTCTCAGAAATTTAGCCAACACTTGATTCATCCAATTAAAAGGAAACACCACTAACATGCCGTCAAATGCAACTGAACTGTATCTTACCTCCAAACATTCAAGACTTTTATAGGAAATCACAAGCTACTTAGCTCTGTGTTACTTTGAATTAGTTACAGGACCAAATCAAGCTTTGTGGGATTTTTGCCAGCTTCTGTGCAGAGATATGCATTGGCCTCCATCCAATGCCATTTCTAGGAACAACCCCGTTAGTGGAACACAAAAGCAGTAAGACTACAAATTCAAGGCTGAGTCGGACACTAATAAATTGTTTTATTTCACTAACTGCTTTTTTTTTTTTTTTTTTTTTTTTGAGATGGAGTCTCACTCTGTCACCTAGGCTGGAGTGCAGTGGCAGGATCTCGGCTCACTGAAGGCTCTGCCTCCCAGGTTCATGCCATTCTCCTGCCTCAGCCTCCCAAGTAGCTGGGACTACAGGTGCCCACCACCATGCCTGGCTAATTTTTTGTATTTTTTAGTAGTGATGGGTTTTCACCATGTTAACTAGGATGGTCTCAATCTCCTGACCTTGTGATCTGCCTGCTTTGGCCTCCCAAAGTGCTGAGATTACAGGCCACTCACTGTACTTTTTAAGAATGTTCTTTTATTTTAATGAAATTAAAAGAGAAAGCACCAGTTAGACCTTTCTCTCCTACACAAGGGAGAATCTGCAGCAACCTAGAGAATCATGTATCTCTATGTCCTTACCAAACAAGAAAGATAAGGGGCGGAAGTGAACCTTTCTACCAACACTGAATAACACAGATCTGCGTACTGTTAATACAAAACAGTATAAAGGAAGAACAATATTTGTATATTTGTGATAGATAAAAAGGATCCGCTAGATTGTAAGCAGCATGAGAACATTTATGTCTTACAATCGTATTCAATATGCGACAGATAATGCTGTATCCATTTGGATGAACAACTAAATGAACCAATAGAATCAAATCTATAAATGGTTGACACTGGCATGAATCATGAGGTTGTGTGTTTCCTGCTGGGGGCTCTAGATTCTCTTTCAATTAGATGGTCTTTAGATTTTTGCTGCCATTGACAATTAGCAATCTCTATAAGCAATGCTCTTAGACAAAGTCAAATTCCTCAGTCTTATGTTCCTTCATAATTCAGGGTGATAAATTGAGTGAATTGAGCTCTTCCACACAGACAGTTCTATTCAATTATCTTAGGAGAAAGAGTATGGTCAAGAAGAGTCTTTTAGGAGAGGTATTGGTCAAAGGGAACAAATTTTCAGTCAAAAGATAAATAAGTTCTTAGGACCTAATGTACAGGATGGTGACTCTAGTTAATAATACTGTATTGTATACTTGAAATTTTCTAAAAGAGTAGCCCTTAAGTGTTCTTACCACACACACACACACACACACACACACACACACACACAGGTGTGATGTGAGGTGACGGATGTGTTAGTTTGATTGTGTTAATCGTTTCACAATGTATATATATCAATCACATTAGATGGTTTAAATATATACAATATTTATTTGTCAATTATACTTCAATAAAGATAGGAGGAAAAATAATCTTTTAGAGCTGGTTGATCTGCTGTGGATATAGACTTTCTAAGTTAATATTACAGGCCCCATAACATAAGCAGGTTTGGAAGTAAATCAAATACTTCTTAACAATATCCTGCCTGGATTATTTTTTGTATCCAATAAGGTAGAAAGTCATATAAATAGGACAAATACGTCATCTTCATAACTCATAAGAAATGTAAATTATCTTAGAAAAATAATATTTATTAGGTGAGGAGTGTTTGCTCTTAAGTAGTTTATGATGTGTCATCAGTCACAGATCTTGTTTTTAATAAAGTAACTTAAAATCAGAGAATCATCAGTATCTCAGTCTTCCCCCTCACTCACAAAATGAGAAATCATATCTTTCCATTTGTGAGATATCAAATCCTGGACCAAGGAAATCCTTTTGTGCCTAGCCAAAGATGTTAGAAAGGATAAAGGAATGAGGCCTCTTTTTTGTTGTTGTTGTTGTTGTTTTTGTTTTGTTTTTGTTTTTGTTTTTGTATTTGACCATGGAATCATTTTATATACAGCACTATTAATACCCAGCATTTCAAATGATACAATTTAGGCATGCCAGCTGATAGTGGAGAAAAGTAACTATAGTTCAAAAATAAACTGGCCTACAAAGTACTAAGTAATATACATTATTATCTTGTTAAATATTCACTATATATCTGCCTGGTAGGTAATATTTTCATTTTATTTTATCTTATTTTTTAACTTTTATTTTAGGTTCAGGGTTACATGTGCAGGTTTGTTACGTTGGTAAACTCACATCATGGGAGTTTGTTGTATAGATTATCTCAATACCCATGAATTAAGTCCAATACTAAGTAGTTATCTTTTCTGCTCCTCTCCCTCCTCCCACCCTCCACCCTTAAGTAGATCCCGGTGTCTGTTCTTTCCTTCTTTATCTTCATACATTATCATCATTTAGCTCCCACTTATAAGTGAGAAGATGTGGTATTTGCTTTTCTCTTCCTGCATTAGTTTGCTTAGGATAATAACCTTCAACTGTATCCACACTCCCACAAAATACATGATCTTGTTTTTTTTTATGGCTACATAGTGTTTTATGGCTACATAGTGGTATATATGTACCACATTTTTCTTTATCCAATCCATCATTTATGGGCATTTAGATTGATTCCATGCCTTTGTTATTGTGAATAGTGCCGCAATGAACATTTGCATTCATGTGTCATTATGGTAAAAATGATTTATATTCCTCTGGGTATATACCCAGTAATGGGATTGCTGGGTCGAATGATAGTTCTGCTCTTAGCTCTTTGAGGAATCACTATACTGCTTTCCACAGTGGTTGAATTAATTCACACTCCCGCCAGCAATGTGTATGTGTTCCATTTTCTCCACAATCTTACTAGCATCTGTTGTTTTTTGACTTTTTAATAATAAAGTCATTCTGACTGGTGTCACATGGTATCTCATTATGGTTTTTATTTGCATTTCTCCAATGATTAGTGATATTGAGCTTTTTTTATATGTTTGTTAGCCGCATATATATCTTCTTTTGAAAAGTGTCTGTTCAATCCTTTGCCCACTTTTTAATAAGGTTGTTTGTTTTTCACTTGTAAATTTGTTTAGGTTTGTTATAGATGCTGGATATTAGGCTATTGTTAGATGCATAGTTTGCAAAAATTTTCTTCCATTTTGTAGGTTGTCTGTTTACTCTGTTGATAGCTTCTTTTGCTGTGCAGAAACTCTTAAGTATAATTGGATCCCATTTGTCAATTTTTGCTCCTGTTGCAATTGCTTTTGGTGTCTTGTCATGAAAGCTTTGCCCGTTCCTATGTCCAGGATGATATTGCCTAGGTTGTCTTTCAGGGTTTTTAGTTTTGGGTTTTACATTTAAGTCTCGAATTCATCTTGAGTTGACTTTAGCATATGGCGTAAGGAAGGGGTCCAGCCTCAGTCTTCAGCATATGGTTAGCCAGTTATTCCAGCATCATTTATTGAATAGGGAGTCTTTTCCCCATTGCTTGTTTTTGTCAGCTTTGTCAAAGGTCAGGTGGTCATAGGTGTGTGCCCTTATTTCTGGGCTCTCTATTCTGTTCCATTGGTGTATGTTCTTATTTTTGTACCAATACCATGATGTTTTTGAGTAGGAATGGTGAGAAAGGGCATCCTTGTCTTGTGCTGGTTTTTAAGGGGAATGCTTCTAGCTTTTGCCCATTCAGAATAATGTTGGCTGTGGGTTTGTCATAGGTAACTCTTATTATTTTGAGGTATGTTCCTTCAATACCTAGCTTGTTGAGAGTTTTTAACATGAAAGGGTGTTAAATTTTATTGAAAGCTTTTTCTGCATCTATTGAGAAAATTATGCAATTTTTGTCTTTAATTCTGTTTATGTGATGAATAATATTAATTGATTTGTATATGTTGAACCAACCTTGCATCTCAGGGATGAAGCCTACTTGATCATGGTGGATTAGCCTTTTGATGTGCTGCTGGATTTGGTTTGCAACTATTTTTTTGAGGATTTTTGAATCACTGTCCATCAGGATATTGGCCTGAAGTTTTCTTTTCTTGTTGTATCTCTGCCAGGT
The DNA here is from genome assembly GCF_043159975.1 of Macaca nemestrina. Classification (NCBI taxonomy): domain Eukaryota; kingdom Metazoa; phylum Chordata; class Mammalia; order Primates; family Cercopithecidae; genus Macaca; species Macaca nemestrina. Next base: position 167,145,011 of record NC_092125.1, on the reverse strand, counting down.
TTTGATATAAGAATGATGTTGGCCTTATATAATCAGTTGGTGAGGAGTCCCTCCTCCTCAATTTTTTGAAATAGTTTCTTTAGGAATCGTGCCAGCTCTTCTTTGTACATCTGGTAGAATTTGGCTGAGACTCCATTCTTATGTGTAGAGAGGTGTAATTTCCCAAAAGAGGGGTGCTATGGTCTGAATGTTTGTTTTCCCCAAATTCAGGTGTTGAAATTCTAAACCCCAAAGTGATAATATTAAAAGATGGTGCCTTTGGGAGGTAATATGGTTTGGCTCGGTCTCCACCGAAATCTAATCCTGAATTGTAATCCCCATAATTCCCAAGTGTTAAGGGAGGGACCTGGTGGGACATGACTGGATCATGGGGGCAATTTCCCCCATGCTGTTCTCATGATATTGCATGAATATGCATGAGATCTGATGGATTTATAAGTTCCTCCTTCACTCTCTCTCCCTTGCCTGCCACCACATAAGACATGCCTGCTTCCTTTTCCACCATGATTGTAAGTTTCCTGAGGCCTTCCCAGCCATCCAGAACTGTAAGTCAATTACACCTCTTTTCTTTATAAATTACCCAGTCTCGGGTATTATCTTTATAGCAGTGTTCAAATGGACTAATAAAGGAGGTAATTAGGTCATGAGCACTCTGTCTGCATGAATGGGATTAGTGTCATTATAAAAGAAGACTAAGGGAGTTTGTTTGCCCCTTTGCCATGTGAGGACTCAGCTAGAAGGCACCATCTATGAAGTAGAGAGAGAGTGCTCACTAGGCACCAAATCTACTAGCGTCTTAGTCTTGAACTTCTTAGCCTAAAGAACTATGAGCAATGCATTTCTATTGTCTATAAATCACTTAGTCTAAGGTATTTTGTTATAACAACCCAAATAAACTAAAGTAAGATGGTTGAGGACACCAAATTCAGCTTAAAGAGGGCTAAGGTAGAAGGAGTAAGAGAAACTTTAGGTCTGATTTTTCTAAAATTTCCCCCTCCCTCACACTAACCCTCTCCTGTACAATATAGGAGGAATGTCTCAGGGAGCAGATGGAGTGAGAGCAGGGGAACCTGTTGCAACAGAACTACAGTGCTATGTACCACTTTGTGTAAGTGGTATTAGTTGATTATTTGAATGCCCTTCTCCATCTGCTCCACTCCCTCTACATTTCTAGCTCTTAGCCTAACGCCTGGTGATATAGCTTGGATGTGCGTCCCCTCCAAATCTCATGTTGAAATGTGATCTTCAATATTGGGGGTGGGACCCAGTAAGAGGTATTTGGGTTATTGGGGAGGATCCCTCATTAACGGCTTAGTGCTGTCCTCTCGGGATTCAGTGAGTTCTAAATCTTGGAGTTCAGATGAGATCTGGTTGTTTAAAAGAGCTTGCTACCTCCTCCCTCTCACCCTTGCTACCACCATGACTGGAAGCTTCCTGAAGCCCTCATCAGAAGCAGATGCTAGCACTATGTTTTGTGTACAGCCAGCAGAAACATAAGCCAAATAAATCTTTCCTTTATAAATTATCCAGTCTCAGATACTCCTTTATAGCAACACAAATTGACCAACAAACTCAGCATGTAGTAATTATTCCATTTAAATGAATGAGGGTTAAATACACAAATAAAAACTTTCTTTTTTAGTAAGTATAATGTCCATAGCCTTCTGGGTTGGAAACAAAAAAAAGGAATTAGTAGGGGAAGGATGACTAGTGAATCGGCTCACTCTGTCCCAAAAATTCACCTTTCTCTTCAAGGTCAGTCACTGACTGTCCATGACTTCACCATGCTGGCCTATACCACTTCACACCCTTGTCCAAGCAGAAACAGTGAGCCTCCTTCTTAATATCTCTTATCCCAGATGAGACAAGACTATAACACCCACATGACATTTTACCATGGACACATATACCAAAGGGGAAATAAACATAGAATATCAGGAACCTCAATGAGTGGTTTCCTTTAAAGAGCTTTTTTTTTAAATTTTGGATTGTGTAGCAATAAATTATCTGGTAGATTTCAATGGGATAAAACAAACATAAATAAAATGTTAAAAATTAATTTGTGACATACTATAACCATAGAATATCCCATGAAATAGAACATGTGTGATCCAATTGTCTGTATTTTTAGGGAACCTACAAATATGAAAAGAAGTGTCCAATTTAAGAGGACTAGTGAAAAAGATGGAACTGAAATTAAAGCCCCTTCATATCCTGTCTAGTTCTCTAGTCACTCAACTTAATGTTTAAACCAACTACCTGACTCTTCAGGTCTCCATGGTCCCCAGACACTGAAATCTAAAATAGATTCTAAATGAAATTAATGCTACTTGTGCTATTTTGTTAAGATGTAGTTTATCTTTTTTAACTTATTATATTGTAACTGGAGAGGTAACTCAGTACTTTAAAGAAATCTTGATAGTTGTTGTTGACTGACAAACATGTTTATAAGGTAGTGAGGAGAAAGAATAGTTGCATGTTTAGAAAAAGGAAAGGTTGGGAGATAATTGATCCCTCTTTACCAACTTGTCAGGTGGAGCTTTTAGAATATCAGACCATCATGAGATACCAAATGATAAATGGATGAACCAAACCACTTTGGGCCAAGGGTGAGAGAGATGTCTTTAAGGTAAGATTTAAATAATGGCACAAAGAAGATGTGGAGTAAATTTGCCTGAGAGAAGCAAGTGGACTGGCCGAAGAGGCAGAGATAAGGAAAGAGAGGTAGTTCATAGTGTTATTGGAATATCTGCATAGAAGCTTTCCAATTCTTTCAGGTAGCCAACTGCCCTCTAGTAGTTTATCCACCTGGAATTAGATGTTGCACCATCTTACACGGTTGTATCTCCAGGTGCACTGCAATCAGCAATAGCTATTTTGCTTAGTTCTTGGATGAACAATTGCCAATAAGTAAACTCAATCATAATATTAGAAAAGAAAAATGAAAATAATCATTTGAGCAGAAAACCTCTGCCGCAGCAAGTCTTTGGGCTAAACTACAGAAAGGTGTTATCATTTCTCAAGTAGTTTAGACCAAGAGACATGACAGAAACTTAGTAGAAAAGGTGGCAGGCGTGGCCACTAGGATGGGACTAGTGAAAATTAAGTTGTCTCCAGAGCCTGGAGAAGACAATAATGTGCGATATTAAAGGACTGAACAGGCTCTGATGTGATTCTGATAAGCACGAGAATCTAAAGAGTTCTAATCGATGGAGTGGAACATGTCTCTGGGAGTTGCCACAGGAAAGAGAAACATAACAAATCTGAGTTATATATTGGACCTAGCCAGTAGGCTATTCCTAGAAATAATTAGAGGGCTATGCAGAGAAACCAAGACAAAATTCCAGTCATATGAAATAGCAGCCCCAGGAGTGTTGGAGGGAAAATATTCAGAAGATACCAGGGCACACAGGGTTTATTCAGCACAGCAAGGCCGAGTCTATGGCACCAAAGACAAATCTACCTTTGTTGTAATGGATAACGGCAGTGATTTGGGTGTTAAAAAGCATTGGTTCTAAATCCTGACTTTGCTGTTTACCAGCTGTGGGACTTTGATGGATAGTGAGTTACCCCTTTGACCCTCAATTTTTCCATTTTTTAAATGAGATGTTGCGTAACTCCTGTCCTTTGCCAAGAGGATTAAATAAAATACTATTTTAATTTGTAATTGAGTGTGTGACATGAAGGAAGCATTAAGACAAAGGTAAATATTATTTTAATTCTTTTTCACTGATGGGACCAAGGTTGTTAATATGCCTCTGGCCTTAGACAGGACTGACTCAGAGACTGGACGATTTTGCTTGGCAATACAGGCATCAATTCTAGATGAGCAAACCAAGAAAGTTGAGAAACTTAGAGGGGCAACCTGTCTCGACCATCGAGGAGGCCTTTTAAAAATGCATCTGTTGTGTTAATTTCTTCTTAAAGTTTGTTACTGAAAGTGGAGTGCAGAAATTTTATGGCCTGGTCTCTGCAAAACTTTATTGTGTTAAAGGTCAAACAAGGACCAAAGTTAGCACTTCGATTCAAGATTCTACTGGACCTGCTTTGCTCAATAGAAATGAATCATTTAAAGCATTGGCACAAGAGTGCATTGGTATTGCTGAATGCTCTAGAACACTTGGATAAGATTATTTTCTTAAGCAGCTAAGTAGTTGTCCTTAAATCTTGTTCAGTTTATCAACTGACAGAGTAAAATCTTAAATAATGAACAAAATATAGTGCAGACCTATTTATCTGTCCGTACCATTAAAAATTTATGAGAGCTAAATAAATGAGGCTTCACAATGTCTGAGAATATCAGGTAATTTCCTTAAGAAATTTACAAATATAAGTAAAAATTAATTTTCTAATTTCTAAGGATTTCTATCTCCCCATTAGTTGTGAATATGGAGGCACAGTGTAAACTTAATATTATGGACAGGAAAAGTCATTTTTAGCTTAACTTAGTAAAGAACTAAAAAAGAAAATAAATCATAGACCAGTCTCTGTTCCAAACCCTTTCTGCAATGCACAGAGTTGTAGAGTTTTAGCTCTGCCCAAGAGAAGCTCAAAATATGAGAATTATTTATTCATCCATTCAACAGAAAACAAAATTGATTGTCTACAGCACTGAGAAAACAGAAGTGAATACTAGAGACAAAGTGTCTGTCCTCAAGGAGCTTACATTCTAGTGTAGGGAGACAGACAATAAATAAAAAACACAAACATATAATTCAGGTAGAGATAAATGGAATTTTTTTTTTTTAATTGCAGAATAAGTGCTAGGAGACTGGTGTGAGATGTACACATTTCTTATAGATAGCATGTCAGGGACGACTCTCTGTGAAGGTGACAGGTAAGAAGAGCCAAAATGCAATGAGAAAGTGAATCTAGCAGAACCCAGGCCTGGCAGGGTCCTCTAACACAGTGGTCCCCAACCTTTCTGGCACCAGGTTTCGGTTTCAGGGAAGACAATTATTCCATGAACTGGGTGGTGAGGGAGGTGGTTTCAAGATGAAAGTGTTTCATCTCAGATCATCATCAGGCATTAGACAGATTTTCATAAGAAGTGCACAACCTAGATCCCTCGCATGCACACTTCACAATAGGGTTCGCACTCCTGTGAGAATCTAATGCTGCCACTGATCTGACAGGAGGTGGAACTCAGGTGGTAATGTTCTCTTGCCCACGCTCACCTCCTGCTGTGGCCCCTTTCCTAACAGGCCATGGACTGGTACCAGTCCACGACCTGGAGTTTGAGGACCACTGCTCTAAGATTTCATCAACCTCTGTCCCAACAATCGCAGCAGCTTCTTCTTCTTCTGTCCCAACATTGACAGCAATGACATTTAGAGGTTCAGGAACATGGCTCGTATTTTCTCCGAGGATGTACAGCAAGAGCATAACTTCTATTCGTCACGTAGTGCCTCCTTTGTCACCACCACTTTCTATCTCTTTTTTCTACCATCAATATTTTAATACCAGTGGCCTGCCTCTGAAGATTTCATGGCCCAACTTTTTAAATGCCAAAAAAAAAAAGAAAAGAAGAGAAAATATCTGTTTCTTTAGGAGTCTTGGTAAAAGAAAATTAAATATATATATATATGAAGTAGTTTGGGTAGCTTGAACACTCCTCTCTTTAACAAGAATCTTCAAAATTGTTTTGGTAGCAGAAGTCTCTTCTCAGATGAATCTTATGTAAAACAGATTATGTATTATACAACAGAGAAAACAGCAGAACTGTTCTGGATAAAGCAGAGATCTGACTTCCCAGAAACTGCTTGAAAATTCCTCAAAGGCCCTGGAGCAAAGTCTCTTTGGACAATGGAAAGAAGATTAAGTTTATCAAGAGCATCTTTTTGAGAACACTCATTCAAAATATTGAATGATATTCAATATTCATTTTCTGAATTTCTGCTCAATGCAAGGCAATGCCCTAGAAACTGAGAGCAACAGTGAAAGACAGGGAAGGGATAAAAAGAAATCGGCCGGGCGCGGTGGCTCAAGCCTGTAATCCCAGCACTTTGGGAGGCCGAGGCGGGCGGATCACAAGGTCAGGAGATCGAGACCACAGTGAAACCCCGTCTCTACTAAAAATACAAAAAATTAGCCGGGCGCGGTGGCGGGCGCCTGTAGTCCCAGCTACTCAGGAGGCTGAGGCAGGAGAATGGCGGGAACCCGGGAGGCGGAGCTTGCAGTGAGCCGAGATCGCGCCACTGCACTCCAGCCTGGGCAACAGCGTGAGACTCCGTCTCAAAAAAAAAAAAAAAAAAAAAAAGAAATCACTTCTTGATCTCATTCAGATGGAGATAAAACAATTCATTATAATGGTTAAATATATGAGATTTGGAGCTATATAGCTTCCAAGCTGAGATCCTTCACTTCTTTTCTGTGTGGTCCCAGTGAGTTAATTAATCTAACTGTGCCTCAGCTTCCACAAATGTGAAATAAAATCTGTTCACTTGGTCCTTCACCAAATTATTGGTCCCTGCTAGGTGAGTATCTCCAAACATTGTGGATGAATCACATTTTTTCTTTAACAAAAGCTTTACTGGATTGAACAGTAAGGATACAGCACAGTGAGGAATCTGTGCAGAGTGCTCTGACACCCAGTGGATGATCTAATAGTGGGTCTGTCTATAATCATTCCTATACCCTCGTTACCTCCTAGTAACTAGGAGGTAATCTAGGTCAAAGATTCATGTCTCTAATATGTTAAATGAGATAAAAGCCCCATCCCTTGCCTTGGAGCCTCAAAAGTTTCTTTGCAAGGTTTAGTTACTAAAATAAGTTTCTGGACAGCAAGGACCTCAGTCTGTCTATTCAAATCCCAGTGCCCCTTGTCCCAGGTCTGTCTTCTGGAGTTACCAGGCTGCAGAGAGTATTCACAGTTTTGGTTCTGCATCTTTGGCAGTATCACTCACAAATCAGATGTCATTTCAGTCCGGCATGCAGAGGTCCTTTCTTCTTTGGTATTAGGAATAAACCAGCTCCTTAGAAACAAGTGTGAAGTCTGCCCACCTGGTCACTGAGAGAGGCAGGGAAAGAGCTTAAGTGACTGTGGGAACACAGTGTGTAAGCATGCATGTGTGTGCAGGAGTTATGAAGAGGTATAGACAAATGCTGAAGCAGGCCTCTTTGATCAACACACCGACCTCATAGCAAGGAAGGTATTAAATAAAATCGTGTATGTAAAGCATTCCAACATTTTATATTCATTCTAGTATAGGGAGACAGACAATAAGCCAGTAAAAAACACTCTGTGTTTCTTTTGCTGTTCTACTCAGTAACTGTAAAGTATACTTGTGTTGGTAAAGAGCAATTTAATTGCAAGCAATCAATTTTGTTTAACTACCTAGACAAAGGGGAGTTATTTATGTATCACTCAGAAAAATAAATATCACACTTTGTTATCTGAGGGAATCATATATACTACAGGAAATCGTTTCATAGATGTTGGAAGAATGAAAGGGCAAAAAAGGGACCCTGAACTAATGCAGAAATGGTAACTGCAGGAAGAAACTACCTCCTCTAGGAGAAGGATCTCTGGGGAAACAGAATAGAAGAAGTATGTTTCCAGAGCCATGGATTTCAGAGGAGGTGCTCTGTGGACTAAGATTGCTGAGAAAGAGGCAGCTCTCTTCCAGCTGCTGTTGGCTCCTCTGGGTGCCTGTGCTAAGCCTGCTACTCAGAGGCAAAGACACTGGAAGCTGCAGCCAAATGCCACTGGTGCAAAGATGCTGCCAAAAACAAAACAGAAAGGACAGGCTAACTCTTTCCCTTGGGCATTCTTATGTCCTTTAGTGGCTCTTACAAGCTAATGGGAAGCCAGCTAGCAGAGGGGCCTGGGAAATGCAGTTTGCAGAATATAGAAGGGTGGATTGAAGCTGAGAGATAATAGGTAAATAACTGGCAAATTGGTTCATGGAATCCAAGGAAGGCTCAACTCAGAAACCATATGAACCAGGACCTGCATGTAGCTAGGACTTCCTGTTTCTTCTCTAAATTCTGCTTCTTGCTGCTCATCAGCTTAGGCAGTTCTGTTCTCCATGGCAATGGCAGCACCTGGCTGCTCAAATCTCCCACATCTGACTCCCTGCAACTGTGACCATCAGAGATAAATTAAAAATTAATTAAATTATACCTGCTTTTACTTGCTCTAGTATGACCTTGACCCAAATTTGTAGCCTTTTGAATTTCAGATTTTTTTTTTCTCTTCAAGGTAGATTAAATAAAATTGTTGACTTAGGGGAAACAGAGATGACTGCATGTCAGGTAAAAGTCACAAAGTACATTTTTTATTCTATTTCATATTATTTCAATAATGGGTCATTGTATAATATCTCAGGAGACATCAAAATTTCCAAAGGAATTTACTCACAGTATAAAAATTTAACACATACCTCTGTTCTGCTTCAGAGTACCATAGTTAACTCTTAGGCATGGTTCTCCCTTTGTGGTTCCTTCCTTTCCTCCCACATCCTTTTGGCTAGAATTCCATTAACAACTGCACCACAGTGAGAAAAGGAAGAGAAAGATAAAATCGATGAAATTTAATTCAGACTGTTATGTTTGTACTTCAGGATTTTCAAGCATTTGGCAATAGGCACAGCAGCGAAACAAGCCAACAGAGTCCTGGCCTGCCATGTATTCACTCTTGACCATGAATCTTTTCTGAGCTGGGGTTTTTTAAATTTTTATTTTTATAGTGAGAATAATAACAATTACATTTTCGCAGATAATATGAGAACCAAATAAGATACCATTTGCAATTTAAAAAAAAACCACTTCTCAGCCAGGCGCCGTGGCTCACATCTGTAGTCCCAGCACTATGGGAGACGGAGGCGGGCAGATCCCTTGAGGTCAGGAGTTCAAGACCAGCGTGGTATGGTGAAACCCTGTCTATACAAAAAAATACAAAAATTAGCTGGGTGTGGTGGTGCATGCCTGTAGTCCCAGCTACTTGGGAAGCTGCAGCAAGAGAATCACTTGAATCTTGGAGGCGGAGGTTGCTGTGAGCCAAGATTGCACCACTGCACTCCAGCCTGGGCAACAGAGTAAGAACCTGTCAAAAAAAAAATCACTTTTTAGGCTCCCTCTGACTTCTAAACATAAACACTGTAAGGACCAGCATGAATGGAGCTGAGGACAGGCCCCCCAGGCTTGCATATGTGATGCAGGTGACCTTTGCCGACCTTGCTGCTTACCTGTTTCACTGCCAGGATTAAAGGTCATCAGAGTCAGGGAGGCTCAAGGTCAGGGACAAGGAAGTTCAAATCTCAAAGTGGCCTAAGGCTAAGAAGAACCCAGAACTCGGAAGGGGCATGGCTACTCTGGAATCTAGTTCAACCCTCCTACAGATGCATTCACTTGAGTGGAACAGCCAGGATTGAAAACTCTGTGCACAAATTGTTTAACAAGAAGACAGCAGCCCAAAGAAGGTGTGAATAAAGGCAGAAGAATCACAATCATTGATTTTTAACAAAGTGAGTCCATTCCAGTTGAGCTGTGTCTTTCGTTGATACCTAGTGGCTCAATCAGTTACTCAAAAGCAGCAGTTTTAAAACTTCTGAAGACTTCGTATTGGATCCAGGGCAAAACCTAAACTGCTTAGTCCTACATCCAGAGCCCTTGTATATAGCTTCCATTACCTTCTCTCCGTAAGACAGCTCTTCCTCAATTGTGTCCGGCATTCTCATGACTCTTTGCCTTTGACGTAGGTTGTTCTCTTTCCCAAACTGCCCATTATTACTTTTCCTACTCGCCTTTTAAGGCAGAGATTGAATATCATTTCCTCCTGGAAGCTGGGTGTTCTTACCTACTCCTTATAGCACACCCAACACGACACACAGCAATAAAAATCACTTGTCTTCCAACTAGACTATGAGTAATTCCTCTAACAAGAAGCTAGGACTGATTCATCATACACTCCACCTCCTTGTCTCTTCCTATCCTATGTTTGGAGTTTGTAAAGTTTGGTGAAATACCAGTTAGAATGGCTATTACTAAAAAGTCAAAAAATAACAGATGCTGGCAAGACCATGGAGAAAAGGGAATGCCTGTACGCTGCTGGTAGAAATGTAAATTAACTCAGCCGTAGTGAAGAGTAGTGTGGCAATTTCTCGATACCTTAAAGGAGAATTACCATTTGATCCAGCAACCCTATTATTGGGTATATACTCAAAGAAATATAAATTGTTTTATCATAAAGACACATGCTCATGTATGTTCATCACAGCACTGTTCACAATAGCAAAGTCATAGAATCAACCTAAACGTCTATCAATGGTAGATTGGATTTTTAAAATGTGGCACACATACATGATGGAATACTATGCTGTGATAAAAAAGAATGAGATCATGTCCTCTGCAGCAACATAGATGAAGCTGGAGGCCATAATCCTAAGTGAACTAACACAGAACAGAAAACCAAATATGCATGTTCTCACAGGTGGAAGCTAAACATTGAGTACACATTGACACAAAGAAGGAAATGACAGACAGTGGGCCTTACTTGAGGGTGGAAGGTGGGAGGAGGGAGAGGATCTAGAACTGCTTGTGTACTTCACTTATTACCTGGGTGATGAAGTAATGTGTACACCAAACAACTGTGACATGCAATTTACCCATATACCAAACCTGCACATGTACCTGTGAACCTAAAATAATAATTAAAAACAAAACAATGAAACAATAAAAAAGTGGGGTCCCCAGAAAAAAAACTGTGAAAGAATGAAAAAAATCTCAAAAATGAATATTTACCCTGAACACACTCTTCTATGTGATTTCCCTTTCAATGAGAATAGCATGGTATAGTGGACGGTAGGTTCTAGGGCTTCACAGACCTTATTCTAGTTCTGGTGTCCCACCTACTAGCTAAGTCCCAGTAATCATGTTACTTCTTTCAACCTCAGTTATTTCATTTTTATAATGAAAATAGTAATAATAAAGTTACATTTCACAGAAAATGCAAAGTTCAAATAAGAAAATATTTGCAATTTTAAAAAATATAAATAGAGAAATGCTATACAAAAGTTAAATATTTAAACATGACAGGAACTACAATTTTAAAAAAACTTATTTACTTTTTTTTAAAGGGGATAGGGTAGGAATTAAAATTCAACCAGAACCAAAAAACAGCTAAAAAAATTAAAGGGGGGAAATAGAATGAGGGCATTTCATAGGTGGTTTCTGGTAAGAAGAAGTAAATAAAAGTGGCTAATATTAATGTCTGAAATAAAATTTTGAAGATTTTCAGAGATGAATCAACAGCTTCCTCATCATAGAGTGGGAAAATTGCTATTGCTGTTTTAGTATTGATAATTAAACCAAAATGACAATAAACTGCTTGCTATTAGAAGGCAATAAATAAAACCCAAGTTTCTATTTGAAATACAGCAGACAATTTTAAGCTTTTTTTCTTCTGCTGTGAATCACCATCGCTTTATTGTCACATCAATTCTTTGGAATCACCTCTCACTTTTACTGTCTTTCTGCCTCTTGCCAACTCCTCTCAGTTCTGACTTTAAATTTCTGCCTTTCCTCTCCTATGAGAATGATCTTTTAAAACAACTTGGAAGATCCTTCTCAAAACAACTTGGAAGATTAGAGCACACAATCAGATCACTTATAATCTCAACTTAGATCAAATCGAGATGCAATTCCAGCTACAAGAAAACAAGGTTAACTCATAAATGAGATTTCAATTGTACTTTAAAATATAAACTTACTGCAGTACTTACTTAATTATGTCATCGCATGTTGCCTGTAACAGCCATCTCTTTTTTCCTGCTTAGCAATGCTGTAAATCGGCTCTCCATCCCAGCTCTAGGGGGTGAATGTCAATTATCACAGTTAATCTAGAGTCATAATAATTGTGTTCCCTTCACCAGCGATTGGTTTAATCGGGGGTATATTATGTAATCCTGGCCAATTAGGCTAGAGGGAAGTATGATTCTGGACTTTTTGAGGAAAGATTTTTCATCCTGATAAAAAGAGCTAGGTGATGAGAAATAACTCATTTGTGCTTCTCCATATGATCATGTGAGCACATGACCTCTCTGGCTTCAGCAAAGAGGAGGGAGGCAATGCCTCCATAGTAGAAAGGTTCAAGACCCCTGGATCGTTTAGAAGAGTGTTAACACGCTGGATTAGCACACTATGAAAACGCCCACTTTCAGATGTGATATTATGTAAAATAACAAATCCTTTATTGTTTAAGCCACTTTCAAATTTTACTTCATTTTGCTTTTCCAGCTGAAAACATCCTAAGACATGTAGTAAACTTTTGGCAAATTGAATTGTCTGGCTAACCAAGAATTTTTAAAAATATCTTCCAGATTATCCTGAGAGAATACTAATAGTGTCATCCCCCAAGTTTGCCTGTGAAATTCTAATGAAATACAGAAATAAATGCAAACATTCAATGATATAAGAACTACCAAACTTCTAAAAGAATCTCTAAAATATAGATGATACCCTTAAACATAAAAGATTATATATAATATTTCAAAGAAAATTTAGATGACATCAGATACAAGGTTTGGTAGACTTGACCATATAAAAATTTAAACTCCTAAACATGACAACTAATTCCATAATCAAAATTAGTTTAGAAAAACAAATTAGGAAAAATATAGGTAACATATATATAACAAAGTGTTAACATCCTTAATATAGGAAGATATCTTACAAGTCAATAAGAAAAAGGCATTAAAAGGAGAAAAACAGTTGAAAGCAAACCCATTCAATAGACAAAAATTCAAACTTCATAATTAATATAATAAAAATAAAGAAACAAGGAAACTCTATTCCTTGACTATCAATTTGTCAAGGTTGTTAATGTTAATGAAGGCATGGTGAAACGGGTATCTTATAAAGTAGAGCTGTGTCACAACTTTTACTGATTAAAATTTGGTAACTAAAGCCAAAAGTTAACAATATTCATTTGTTTTGACCCAATTATTTTGCTTTGGGATATTTGTCGTTAAGAAAATAGTCAAAACAATTTACAAAGTTATATGCATAATAACACCCATTTCAGTTTATATACACATATATATACACATATACATATATGCCCCCAAACTATGGCACTTATTATTTAAAAGTTAATACTTCTATAGGAAAAATTTCTATGCCACAACTAAAAACCATTTTTAATAAGCAACATGCAAAAAAGGTTGTAATAAAAAAGTGAAAAAATTGGATTCAATATTCCATATATACAGTATGATCTTGACTGCTAAATGTGTTCTACATACATTTCACCCAAAGTATTGCAAACACAAAGCTGAAGTGTACAATGGAATTTTAGTTAAATTTTGGTGGAAAATTGTGTTGGTGAGGATGCAATAAATAAAACAGAGAAAGGAAAACAATTTGCAGTTCAGGTGCAGATATTATTATTTCTAAACTCTAGCACATACAAATCTTCCATTTCTTTTTAGTTTCTCACTGGCTGTGTAGCTCTGTGCACTTCCAGATCCCCACCAGGATGATAGGCCTAGTTGCAAATCTTGAGCTACTGCATTTCCTGTTACTTTTTCTTCAAGGAGATACATCTCCCCCTTTGTCTTGTCCTTGTCCATCCAAGTCGTGTTCTGTGAAAGTGTATTGGGAGTATGTGGTAACAATCCTGTCTTTTGACGCCAAAAAGGCTTATCAAATGCTTTCCATCCTCCTTCCCCTCAAATAAAACAGAAGAACCATCTACCATAGTTGTGTCACTAATCAAGAAGGCAGGAGCAGCTGCTGTGAGTTTGTAGCAATTATTTTTATTTAAAAATAGCATCTCTTATACCTGTTCAATAACTATGTGTATATATTTATATCTTTAGCAATATTTATTTCTGAGAAGGATTACTGAAGATTTTTATTTTTGTTTTTATGTTTTTTCCTATTTACAAAAAAAATCTATAATAAGTATGCAATCAGAAAACAAACCAAAATATTTTTCTAACATTTTTCTATTCTGTTTATTGAAAATGCATGTAAAGCATGCTGAAATACTCTCTTGCATTTGTAATATTGACTCACAAATGTAACGAATCTTTAATGAATTTGGATAAAACAATAATTCTTGAAGCAGTAAGGATCATCAGTAGGAAAAAGACACTGCTTCTTACTGCAAAATCCTACTGAGGTAGAAAGAAATCGATGAGACTGGCCCACCTAATCATTACAATGGGCTTTTGTTCAAAAGGTGCATCATTCTCTAGTTTAATGGACTTGTAAATGAATCTGAACATGAGTCTAAATGAACAAGAGTCTAAAATGAACTTGACAGTTGACATTTTAAAATAATAGTGGCTATCAATTTATTTTCTTGTCATTCATTTCTCTCTGCTGAAAGAGACTACACATGCACAGGAAGAACCATGACCTGAGAGCTGTAGTTCATTAGATAAGGCTGTGTGTGTGTATGTGCATTTATTTGCACATATGTGTGTTTATGAAGGAATAACCCTGATCTTTGGACTGAACTGTGTATTATATAATTGATTGTATATTGCACAATGCTCTCGGAATCAAACTTTCAATTAATTTATTTATAAAATTTTTCCAAATTTTCAGTCTCTCAGAGCCTACCTCTTCTGCCAATATTTATTCATATTAACCTACATTTCATTTATCTTATTCCTTTAATCTTTCCTTGACTGCCCAGTGCTTAAAATGCCATTTGCTTAACAGTATTATTATACGTTCATCTTTAAACAGAGAGAGGATTTCACGCCCATCGCCATACCTAAATCCAAAAGAGAAGAAACAGGGCTGATTTTTCTGTTCTCCAGAATACTTGAAAGCTAATTTTCTCAGTTTCTTGAATCATATCTCTGACTAACATTTGGGCTATTCACGAAGAAAAGAAAAGGAAGTGAAAAAGAAGACGTTCTGGAATAAACCCTAGGAAGTATGTGCCTGGCTGTGTGATCTAGTAAAACAGCCTGGGCTTTTTTTGTCAGATAGTTCTAGCTCCCATACCTTCTTGCTCTGTGACCATGAATATGTCATTAAAACTGAGTCTCAGCTCCTTCACTGTAAAATGGGACAACATGTTTACCTAGCAGGGTTATTCTAGGATTAGAAACATACGTAAATAATTATGATTGTATGCCTATATCATGTATCTAATATCAAATATGTCCCCCAGTATTAAATATTCAAGTAAACATTTAACTTTGAACAAGTGATTAAATTTCTCTGGGCTTCAGTTGGTTTTTTTTTTTCACCTGCAGTGTGAACAATGCTTTTCCTCACTTACCTCCAGTTTTCATTGATCTATAAAAAGACAATGCAAAGGATACGCTGTGTTTATTTTTGATGCCAAAAAAATTAATTATATTTTTCAGGACTCATTTCATTAACTGATTGCTTACATAATTACTATCTAAGATTACTGTGAAGATTAAATACATAAAGTGATCCAAAAATATTAACTATCATCATCATCATCTACATTAAGTAATTTTATCTTCCTTACATTGTCAGACTTTGTTCCTGATTTTTGGTGTGAAAAATATTTCTGTTAAGTGTGGGGATAATTTAGCTGTTCTGTCTGGGTCCGCACTATCTGGGAAGGCCCTTCTGATTCTCCTGGAGGTTCTGTCAACCATTTGTAGGAGCAGCATGGGCACACTGGCTCCATTGCTCCTATGACACTTGTTTTCTGTGTTCCGGATACTCTGGCAACTGTGCAAATTATTTCATTGCTGAAAACTCTCCACTCACCATGAATACTGCAGGGCGCTTGAGCACTCATGGCCAAAATCATTAAAACCCTGTCTATGAAAACATATGAACATGGAAAAGACAGTGTCCCCTCACTAGTAGCAAGGATTTGCACTGTCAGAGTACAGTTCAGGCAAAGCTCCAGGCTGGCTCTCCCGGTAAGTACATTGGCATTTCCAAACTAGTCGTGTTAACATGTAGCCCCTCAGCCACTGATCAGATTTTTAGTCATCTAATTACATTGTAAAAATTGGCTTTTCTTCCATGGACAGCTTTGTGAACTATTTTAAGAAGAGAAATAAAATAGGTCAGAGAAACCTGCTTCTCTTAAAACTATATAAAATGATAGCTGCTGATTTTCAGAGGAAAATAAGTAAACTGAAAGGTAATTGAAAGGTAAATTGGGAACCAGGGAATAATAAAGCCAAGCAGAGCTGTAATGAGAGTTATCCAATTAAAATTGTGGGGAATAAGAAATGGTTCTCCATCAAGCTCTCTATCACAAAAAGCATTCATTTCAGGCCTTCAATTGTGAATAATTTTTCCAATCAAAGATTTAAGTGAGGTTACAGTAGGTGGTATATAAACAATCAGTTAATGAAATGAGCTGTAAGGAGCAGGATGAATAGTTCTAATATTAACTACAAATGCAGCTTCTCCCTTGCTTTCTCTTCTTATAGAGCAATGAGAAATGAAAGCTGGTTGTTGGATATAAATAAAACAAGTATATGTATAGTACAGTAGAATTGCTTAACCGGAGGCCTGGGGTCAGTCATCTGAATTATAGGCAATAGAGTCTGACTGTCTGGAGATAACAGATTTGCAAAACCTGAAAATCAAAGCTCATACTCTTATTTCACACATGAATTCCTAAAGTGGAAATTTTTTATTTAAAAAAAACAACAACAGTTATTTCATGGTTTTTTAAAGATTATTAAAGAAAAATTCCTTTTTGGACTTTAAATAAGATAGAATACAGAAAAATTTAAACAAAAAAATTAACCAATAGTAATCCCGGCACACAGAAATAACCACTGGCTATTTTATGTATTTCATTCTAATATTTTTTTGTTGGATGCATATACATAAATCTATTAAAATGATTCTTGCTTTAAAATTTATATTCTGCCTTTTTCATACTGATTGTTATTTTAAGCACAGAGCTAACAAGTTTGATTTTCTAAAATATTCACAGCATTTTAGGAACTGCAAATTAGAAGAGAGACTCAAGGATGTTTAAAGGGGAATAAGCTCTCAACTGTGAAATGAATGTCCGTGAGTGAAGTAAGTTAGAAAAACCCTTGGTGAATAAAATAAGAAAAATAGGATTAGAGGGGAAACTCAGAGAATGTGTAATTCAACTCTGATGCAAATGTTTAATTCCTTCTAAAGCAACCTTGCTAAAGGAATACTTTAGAGGCAGAGAATGTAGTAGAGACAGTCCCCGTCTTATGATGGTTTGGCCCATAATGTTTTGAGCATGTTTAAGGTATGCTAGGCTAAGCTATGATGATCAGTAGAATAGGCATATTAAATGCACTTTCAGCTTATGAGATTTTCAATATACAATGAGTTTACTAGGATGTAACTCCATCTTAAGTTGAGAGGTGTCTGTTTTCCCAATGGAGTGCTTCCCGTTTTCAGACAGTTCTTATATTAGCTAGACCAGTGCTAGTGTTTACAAAAGAGAGAGTATTCAAATCTAGTTAAATAGCAACCAAATATGTTGCCTAATTAATGGCAGGCTCCCCTCCACATATTGATTCTGGGCCTAGGCTCCTTCCATCTTTGGCACAAAGCTTCAAAGGCTTCCAGGTTCATCAACATCAAGCCAGTGGAAGAAGAAAGAGCATAGCGGACTGTGCAAAGAAGGTGTTCACGGGCCAGGCCTGAAAAGCCCACATCACACTCCCTTGGTCAGAACTTAATCACAAGCACACACCTAACTGCAAGGGAGTCTGGAAAATGTTGTCAAAATGTGGGCCCCAGATGAGGAGAAACAGGTTTGGTAAATAGGGCCAATCTCTGCCATAGTTCTATTCATTAGAAAGTTCATCCTCAAAATGAGACAAAATTCTGCACAAATTGCTTCTGATTTTTTCCTCCAGGACAACATAATTCTCATTCCACTTCCACAAGATAACCCTTTAAATGCTTAAAGAATAATTTTATATCTCTCATATGTCTTACTTTGTTCAATGTAAATACTCCAGGTTTTCTTCAATTTTTTTAATGTGACATTGCTATTAGAGTCATTTGGAGTTATTTGTCACAGAAATAAGCAAATTTCTGTGCTTTAGTACTCCTTTAAGGCATGATTTTTTAGGCAAAACATAACCAATGTGCATAATAAAATTCTTTAGTCATCTAGAAACTATTTAAGATCACAGGCAAAGTATGTAACACGTTTTTAAATGACATGCAACAAGATGGTAGAATGGAAATCGTTTGCCCTATCTTAGTATCAACTATAGCACCCATATAGATATCAGGACACCAAGATAAGCCAGAGACAGAGTGCCCAACTCTATATGCTCCCCATATGCAGATTTATAAAGAAAATGATCCTGAGAAACTAGTCCAAGTCTCTTAGATCTTTCAGCCAGATCAAAGATTAAAAATGGGGTCAGAAGTAAAACTTTGGAGCAGAAGTAAAGTTGCAATCTTTCCACGTCTAGTCTAGTGAGGCGATCTTCAAACGGACCACTTGGAGAAAATGTATGTGCTCTCTGCAAGTGAGAGATGCCAAGAATATTGATATCAAAGAAAGCAAGAACTGAGGTCTCACTAAAGGGTGAGAAAGAGGTTGACTGGTTAAAGACCCAGAGTTTGTCAGAGCAAACAATGCAAGAATGTTTCCTGTGGGCCATGTGTGGGCCTCACAGGAGAGTATCAATCAGCCTGGAGTTTCTTGGGGCCTACCCAATAGAGGCACCTAGAAAAGCAAGAAGATACCTGGAAGCTGCCAAAGTCATCACAAGTCTTATAATCTAGAAAAGGGATGCATCTGCCCAGGTCAAAAGAAATGGAAGAACAACGAATCAGCACAGCACATTCATAAAGCCCACAAAAGCACCCCAAGAGAAAGTCAGCCTTGATGGTCTGTTAGGCCCATCCACAGATGCCAATTTAACCATCCACTTGGGACACAAGGCATAAAGCTACACAGTCAAGTAAACATTGTTCTATCCCCTTACCTCACCTCCCATACTGCACCATATGTAAACCACAGGTACTGCGTGGAGACCAGATGAGCAGGAACAGGAGAAAAAGAAACTCATGACGCCCTCTCCCTGCTGTGGCCTCCAGTCTTAAGCAGACCCAGCAAGGGGAGGGAACAATGTGTGAGTTCAGAGTTATGATTAAAATCTGACATGGTAATCCAAATACTGAATTGAGACTGTTCTTACTACATGAAATAACCTTCAAGACTAAGCAGGATATTTATGGAACCTCCCCAGTTTGCCTCCATGGATAGGGGAAGATGATTACAAGTCGTTCTTGTCCAACATACTGATTCCATTTGGGTGTTAGGAAAATTCACTAATGTGAAACCTCTCCTTCCCAGAAGATTGTGGATAAAAGGAATTCAGTGTAGCCACAGGATATTTATGACATGAAATGAACAAATAGGTACATTCCTGCATTAGAATGGGATTGGCTATGGTAACAAATAACCCCAGAAACCTTAGTGTTCTTATACATGAAAGTTTACTTCTCATTCACAAAGTCTTCTTTAGATCACACAACTCTCCAAGGCTGTTCCCTTCTGCTATAAACTGAATGTTTGTGTCCCCCCACTAATTCATAAGTTGAAACCCTAACCTCCACTGATGGCATTAGGGGCTGGGGCCTTTGGAAGGTGATTAGATCATGAGAGTGGAGCCCTCGTGAATGAGATTAGTGCCTTACAGAAAGACATCAGAGCATTTGCTTTTTCTCTGCTCTCCATCATGTGAGGATACGAGAGGTTAGCAGTCTGCAACCCAGAAGAGAGCCTTCACCAGAACTCAACCATGCTGGCACCCTGATCTTGGATTTTCAGCCTCCAGAATTGTGAGAAATAAATGTCTGTTTTTATAAGCACCCACTCTTTGTAATATATTATACCAGTCCAACTGACCAAGGCATCTTCCGAGCAGGGATCCAACCTCCTTCCATTCTAAGTCTACGCATCAAAGAAATAGCTTCCAAAGTCACAAAAGACAGAATCTGCCGAGCTCACACTGCTCTTAAATGCTGCAGAGCGGAAATAACTCACGTCACTTTTGCTCACAGACCACTCTCCAGAACTTAGTCACATGGCTCCATCTGACATAAGGGCCTGGGATGTCTTCCTGTGTGCCCAGGAAGGAAAGGAAAGCTGAATGTGATAAGCACTAGTTATTTCTATCACAAATCTTCTGCACAGCAGCTGCAACACTGATAAGAAGAACATTTAGTGTTGCACCACTAGAAGGGTTGTAAGATCCAGTTTTCAGCTCAGGTCTCTCTTGGGAAGTGACTCTTCACACCAAAAAAAGAGAGGAATGAAATAATACACTCTTTAATTATAGTGGAAATATATAGTCTAAACAGAGAATACACGTACAAAGAGATAAGAACAGTCAGGTTACCAAGAATGTTGCAGGTTTAAATAAAGACATATCATCATTAAGTTAAATATTAGAGACTAGTAAGTTTCAAAGTATGTTTGGAGAAACACTCTCTGAAGAAATCAACGGGTGCAAATTAGTATTTGAAGTACATATTAAGTATCAGCATTAAACAGAGACATATGCAAATTATGCTGAGTGTTTTGAAAGAGCAATAATAAAATATATTTATTGTAATACAGTTAAACAGACTCAATATCCTCAGAAATGGTCAAGGTAAAAAGACATTTTATCTTTACTAAACATGTATTACTAATGCCGTTTTATAGATGAACAAGGAGGAGACTCAGAAGATCATATCAGGACTCTTAGCTGCAAGCAACAGAAACTCTTTTGCTTAAACAACATGGAAATGCACTATCTCACTTAACACTGAGTCTAGAGGTCCAGAGGTGGGGCACACTCCAGGAATTAAGTCTTTACTGTGTTACCAGGGCCCCATATTATTTCCATCTTTCCCTTTTGCCACCCACAGCATCAGCTGATTCCTCTTTTGGTCCTAAGATGGCTGCTACCAGAAATGCTCCCCACTTTATACCCAGCAGGAGAGAGAGAAAAAAACCTGCTTTCTCTTTTTCAAAAGTCACCTGTTTCTCATTAGGCTAGTGGTTCACAACTGGGAACAATTATGCCTCCACAAAGGAAATTTGGTGATGTCTGCAGACATTTTTGGTGGTTGTGACTCGGAGCAGCGGTGTTCCTGCCATCTGTTGGGTAGGGCTGCTGCACAGGATATGCACAGGACAGCCTCCCACAACAAAGCGTGATCCAATACAAAATACCAATAGTGCTGAGGTGGAGAAACCCTGTGTTAGACAAAAGCTTCCTAAGGCCCCAAAACACATCTGTGCTCTTCAGTGTATTCCCAACATCCAGCAGAATGCCTTACAGGACCTTCCTCTAGACACAGGCCCACACTTACTTTGCAATTTATTATTGGAGCCCATGTTTACATAGGAAGCCATTTTCTCTGGTTCCAGACACTTTGAAGCCAGTGTAATCTTGTCTCACAGCAGGATGAAGTCTCAACTATATGCAAGACTTTAGCCAGAGGTCCTTACAGCTCCTGATCTTAGTGAATTTTCTTCTCCAAGCTGTTGAAAGGAATTCTGTGGTTTGAGTGATCTACGAGTAAGGAAGGCAAGTTGCTCACTTCACTGAGCTGATTCTGGTGATCCACATCCGTATAAAAGCAGAGATGAGTCTCCATGGCCTGGGTGACTTGGAGACATCAGGGATTTAAAATGTCCTGAGGATTAGGAAGAGCCTTCAAGACAGACTGCTGAGGGCAGTGACTTTTGATTCTCATATGTTTTGTCACCCTAGCGTCTCCCAAGAGACTGATGGTAGGATAGGATAGTGTGTATAAATTATCCTTTGCATAGTAGCAGCTAAATAGATGCTTTCTTCCTGTTTCTCTTTTCATCCTTGAGCTTTTAAGTCCCCATTCAGTTTTACAACCAAAAGGTAAAGTTTGGGGGGAATACAGAAACTCTTGTTTTTAATGATGTTGAAGAGAGGAATCTAAAAAAGAACCTTGTAATAATCAAGGGGCCCTGATTTCCACCTTCACTGCTCTTCACATTTACTGGATCATTAGACTGTTTTGTTGAAACATAGAAACTAACACTTAAAACAGAACTGGAGAAAGAAGACAGGTCCTCTAAATAGTGATGAAGACAAGGAAGATACAAAGAGAATTCAATTAGTTGACAGTGATGTAGTCTGCTGTATGTGACACTGCATTGGACACTGTGGTTGACTTAGGGTTAGGTTCCATCTCCAGATGTTCAGAACACTTCTAACTTAAAATCTCCTGGGTGGCACAAGGTATAAACGTTAGTAAAACTAAATATCAAATGTCCACATTAATAACAATTTATTACAACTCCCAAAGAGAAGTCTCAAGACAATATGAAAGGAATAGCCAAGTATAGGATAGTGAGAATAAATGGTAGACAAATTACCGCAAAATGAAGATTGCTATAGCTTAGCTTCATTTGAGAAGTTTTCAGAAATCACGCCAGATAAGAGATAATTTTTAAAGGATGCACAAGTTTTAGGTTGCATGGATTTACAACATGTTGCCCAGGCCAGTTTACCTATTATCATTTGTTTATGGGAGTAGATGTTGATTTATTTTGCTTGCTTCCAAAACATACACAGCTCCAAAAAATGATTCACCATTTTTCATATTTTCTTTTTGAATTGAATTTCCTGAAAACTCTACTTTAAAAATAACAAATTCTCAAGGTAGTTTCATACATGTGTATATCACATTGCTCCCTGTGGTTCTTCTTACATAGTGCTTAGAATCTGGGCAGATATAAAACACCAAGGAGATCGTAAGTTAATAGTTTTGAACCACACTAACAAAATTTTAGAACTTTCCTATCCCCAGTTTCCTTCTGTGGCTCTTATTGTCAGAGTAGCCTCTGTTTTATTCCTTCAGCCTCTGGTGCCAATCCCCCCGCCACTACTGATCTGTCTTCCCTATAACACAAGAGGTCTTTCTAAAACTCAGATCTGGACATACTACTACCTTGATTAATGCTGTCAATGTCTCCTCCTCATTGCTTGCAGCAACAGTCTGCAGGGTATGCATATTCCTGTGGATAATAAACATCCCAAGGAATACTCAAACAAGGAGAGTTTTAAAAGAATTGATTTTCAGATATTCAACTTCTATTTATTCTCTTTCCTAAAGCTGATGTGCCTGAGAAAGCATCTGTGGTCACAAAATCTTCAGTTGTTCCTTTTCAACTTTCCCCCAAAACAGGCAAATATCACACTTTTTCTAAATTGTTATGGGAAATTCTCTAGGTTGTAAACACCTTCTGGGAACCACAAAAGGCAATAATTTGAAATATCAGTATACAACAATTCAAAATATCAGTGTAGTGGAGAAAGTGAATATCCCTCACAAGTGGGTAATAATCTCTATTGCAAGTTTGGTGAGTTTCATATTCATTGTTTGTAAAGATTGAGAAAGAAATTGAAGGAAAACCCAAATTGTTAGCTAAATATAGTGTGATAATGGATCATTATGTAATTTTTAGGCACGTAACTCATAAAGAATTCTAAGAACTGAGGGACATTGCTGTAGCAAAACTTTTTCCATTTCCATCTATGTATTTTAGAAAAGTTTCTCAGACCTCCAACTTTAAAAATTTTAAAAATGCAAATGAATTGATGCTGATCCTTGCCTCGTTCTAGCAAAAAATTGACATTTATCCATGGGGTTTAAAACTAACTTTAAGAGGGCACTATCTCTTTTATTAAGAGAGCACTATCTCTTTTATTAAGAGATTCAATGCCAATAGAAATTTTGTTTGTTTAATATTCATCAAAATTTATAATGTAATTATTCTTTTTGACAGACTATCCACATTCTATATAATGTTTGAACAGGTTTACTAGCCAAATATATTCATTATTAATTTAGAAAAATGTCTTCATTTAAAATGTTTTCAAACTTATTTTTGAATTTTGAGTTTTTGGATAAGGGTTTGAGAAATAATTCTGTGCTAATTATTGTAATGATAAACTCAATCAAGATGAAAATTTAATAAAGATGTATTATGGTTCCAGAAAAAAATCTTAACTGTTACATTTTTAAGGGATATATGAGGCAAGATCAATAAAATGCTTTCATAAAAGAAAGTAATTATCAAGATAAAATTTTAAACAGGACCACACTTCTGTGTGAGAGTACAAATGGAATGTCTACCCATTGTCAATCATCTTAGGAAGAAGTCAATTCTTGAGCAAGCAAGGAGGTTCAAGTGGTGGCCTTTAGAACCGTTGAAAGAACATTTTTCTTTTGTTGATCAAGATCTTATTTTGGCTGGTAATTACTTACACTCTGACACATAGAAAAGTTGACGATAACTAGGCACTTTGAATCTAAATGATAGCAGAGGGAAGATAATCAATTGAGCCACTATTTTAAATACCAGAAATTACAGTAAGATTTTTATAGTTTTCACAGAATAAGGAGCTTAGCTCTAGGTGGAGAAAGAAGCACACACACACACATATACAGAAATAAACAAAAAATATATTTTTAAATATATACTTCACAGTATCTACTTAAAAGATGAGAAACCTAAAAATAAACCTAACAAAATCTGTGTAACATTTTTATGGAAAAGAATTATAATATTTTACTGAAAGACTTTAAAGAAGCCCTATATACATGTTCATAAATCGAAAGACTCATAGGATGTCAATTCTCTCCTAAATCACTTTATGAATTCAAAAAGATGACAAATAAAATCCCAACAGTGATTTTCATGTAACTTAATATTAAAGGCTGAATTATGGACTCGCCAAATTCATATATTGAAGTACCTCCAAATGTAACTGTATTTTATAGATAGGGTCTTTAAAGAAGTGATTAAGTTAAATGAGGCTATTTGGAAATTCCCTAATCCAATAGAACCAGTGTCCCTGTGAGAAGGGGATATTTGAACACAGACAAGTACAGAGGGAAGATGACACGAAGACACTGAGGAAGAGGATGGCAACTTTAAGTCAAGAAGAAAGGCTTGGCACAGATTCTTTCCCCATGGCCTTCAAAAGGATTCTGATCCTGCCTCAGCTTGATCTGGGACTTGGAAGCACCAGAAATGTGAGAAAATAAATTTCTATTATTTAAGTCACCCAACCTGTGGTACTTGTTATGGCAGCCCTGGCAAACTCATATACTTAATAAGCCTTTTCTAAAATTTTATATTGAAGAAGCCCATGAACAACTTTGAAGAAACACAGGAGCTCTCAAGAGTATTAATAGTTCATTACAAAACTATATTAACTAAGACAGAGTAGTTTTGGTATAGAGACAAATACACTAGTAGAATAGAACAGAGAGTGCAGAAATAGAGCCTGTGTTTACTGAAAGCCGATGCATGACAGATGTTGGAATGAGATTCGGTAAAAGGTGCTAGGCCAACTGAAATTGTCTAAAAAGAAATAAAAGTGAGTTTTTACCTCACATGATACACAAAAATCACTCCCAAATGGAATAGAGCCTGAAATATGGAAAGAAAACCTTTAAATATCTAGAATATATTGGAAAGTATCTTTATGTGCTCAAGTTAGGAATAGAGTTATTAAATAAGACATGGTCATAAACACAAAGGAAAGGTAAACAATAACTCTACTACATTAAAATTGAACACATCTGCTCACAAAAGACACAACACGTGTGAAAGGATGTATAACAGCACAAATATTTATAACACATATAATCAATAAAAGAATTATCCTCAAAATATGTAAATGACAATTATAAATCAATAAGGAAAAAAAACCCCAACAGTCCAAAAGAGATGAACAGACAAATCTCAGAGGAGGAAACATATGAAAAGGTTCAATCTCACCTCTAATTTGCATTCCAGGGAAATAAAACCTAAAACCATTCCTCACATAGGCAAATGTTACAATGTCTGCTACCACCAAATGCTGGAGAGGATGTGGGCATGGAGAAACAGGTGTACATCTCTTGGGGGTAAATACAGTGGTAGAACCACTTTTGAGAACAATTGTACAATATTTAGTAAAATCAAAACTAAGTACACCCTATAATTCAGTAAGCCAACTCATATATATATATATATATATATACACACATATATATACTTTCAACACATTTTAATGGGCATACAGAGACATGTACAAGAATTTTCATACAAATACTTTTGTAATGATAATTGAAGAAAGCCTAATATTCATCTACAGGAAAAGAAGTACATAATTTAACCACAGTGAAAATAAATGAATAAAGCATCACAAATAAATGTGGATGATTCTCACAATCATAATAATTAGATTAAAAATTAAGTTGCAAAAGAATATATATAAATATGTGAATGAACATATATACACATATATAAAATGAGATGCCGTTAATATTAAGCTAAAATAAAACCATTGTTAATGGGAACATACAAACGAAATTTTTAAAGAAGTATTTTTAAGGAACTGGAATTTCAAGCCCAAATTTGGGGCAGTATTTCTGTGTGGGTGGTGGCATAACGTGGGGAAGGTGATACACACAAATACCATCGATTCTGTTAACATTTCATTTCTTAAGGTTATTACACTAGATTTATATCTTTCATATATTTTAAATACTGTATAACACATTAAAAGCTCTGTTATATCCAAATTATTACAAACAAGTAAAACTTTATTAACAATCATTATCTCCTTCCCTAGCCATGATTCATCACTTCCCATAATTACTTTTATCATTTCTCAGAAGTATAATCTTCCTAAAAATATAGATGTTTACATTTCAAATGGGTAAAGGCAGACTATGTTGTAGAAAAACTTGATTGAAAGAGAGTCTTTATCTCTTTACATTAAATGACAAGAAAATGCAACAGATAAATCTTTCATATGACAGACCAAAGAAGTTTTTCCTTAGTAAGAATGACCATAATTAATCATCTAAACGGGAACACTTTTGAGAGTGAAATAGAGAAATATTAAGTTAAATTAAATTAAACGGAGAAATAATAAATCGAGCAATTGAAGCGGAAAGAGGCACTGTCCGAGACAAACTTACCCTTAGTTGGTCATTTCACTAACCAATGCCCTTTGCTTCCTTCACTGATTGTTAAACTGGGCTTTCTTCTTAGCACACAAAGGTACCTGAATAAACAATATATTTTGTGTCCCTGTCACAGTTTTCCCTTTATAAAGGCCAATTCCTAGATTTCCATTTCTGATACATTGTTGAGTGATTTGGAGAAAAAATTTCTGGTATATATCACCAAAGAGTGCTTGATAAGTGTTTTAAAGATACAGTTGAGCTGGAAAACAGTAACGTCAGAAAAAGGGAATGCCAGAACAGACAAGAAAGTAGGAAACAAGATAGATAAGGGAGTTCTTTGCCTTGAAATTGTTTTTGGTCCTTAATGCTTCAACTGGGAGACCAGAGACCAAGTGGGAAGATGGTCCAGAAACCACTTTTTCCATCTGGGGCATGAAAAATGATATCCTCAAGGAGTAAGTAGAGAAAAGATGCTCTGTAGTGAAGATATTTGTCTTCACATTGACCATGAGAAGAAAGATAAAAAGAAAATAAATCTCTGAGTGTTCTCAAACATAAGCCCTCTGTCACATGACTTTGGGCAAGATTTCACACTTCAGTGTGGCCAGTGAACTTGAAATTTAAACAATTTTAAAAATTTAGTTGAAAGTAGTCCCGTGGTGGTAGTGTTTGGCAGGTAACTTACTGACAGAACATGAATAGATCTTTTTTAGGGAAAATTACATTTAATCACGTTAAATCACCCACACAAAAAGTGATACAGATACGGTTTCCAGTCATATGAGCTCAGAAGTCATATGAAGCAAGAGTGAGCAGAAACAATAAACTGCAGAGTTAGATCTGATAAGATTTATAGATTAAAATTAGTAGATATTTTTAAAGGATGTTTAATATGCTTAAAGAACCAAGGAAGTATTAAATCATGACCAAGAAGATGTGAAAAGGAAACAAAACTTTTAGAAATGAGAAATATAATAACTGAAAATTGGAACTCAGTGGACAGGCTGAATAGAATATTAGGCAAAGCTAAAGATAATTAGAGAATTAAAGGCTGTGAAAATTTCACAGATTGCATTATAGATTATTTTATTTTTAATCTTTTTTTATTTCAGCATACAATTGTAAACAACTCGTGGATCAAATAAGAACTCATAATGGAAAACAAAATACTGAATGTAAAAACTAAAACACTGGTGGGGTCCAGCCAAAGCTGTATTTGAAGGAATTGTGTACTGTAAATGGTAATATTGGGAAATAAAAAGAAGGAAGGCTTAAAATACATGAGCCAAGCATTCAGCTCAAGAAGTTAGAATGAAAACAAGAGAATAAACTGAAGGAAAGTAGAAGAAAGGTATTTATTATAAAAATAAAATCAAAAATGGATTCAATAGGCAACAAAGATACAATAGAGAAGTTTGGCAAACCAAATTCAGTAATCTACAACAAAATGAATATATAATATCTGTGTGGAATTTATATCAGCTATTCAAGATTTTAAGTGTTAAAAAACCAACTAATATAATTGGACCCCTTGTGTTCTTAAGAAAGGAGAAAAACGTATGAAAATTTAGTAGATGTGGGAAATACATTCAATAAAATGTAACACCCATTTATGATGATAAACTGAGAAACAAAGGGAATTTTCTTAATCTGATATTGATTCTCTCTTTAAACCCTATGAGGAAATGTTATATTCAATGTGGTAATTAGCACTGCTTCATTTTATAGTAGAGAACAACTTATACTGTAATAATATAAACTCCTGCAAGGAAACGCGTTTTCTGTATGGGTACTGGGTATACTGGGTTGCATTTTAACATAACAATAAATAGTTAACTTTTTCACTGGACAAATAAATGCTAAGATGCATGATTATTGGAACTGCATAATAATACAGGACCTTGCATCTAATTAGTAAGGTGGGTTCAAAAAGTACATGATGTACCATGGAAAATCTTTCTCATTTTATGAGAATGACATGACTTAATGCATGGACAGTCTTTTAAAAAATCTTTTGAAAAAACCTTGAAAAAAACTGTTACTTGGCTCTTTCTAGAATTATCATTTCTAGGTTAAAAACAAAAACAAACAAAACTTCCACTTATGATCTCTGAAGGCAGACAGAACTGGGCTAAAATTCTAACTTTTCCTTTTACTGCTATTTACTCTTTGGAAGATACTGAAACTGTCTGGTTCTCAGTTTATCTGTAAAATAGGAATGATCACATCTGTATCATAAAGTGTTGTACAAATTAAAGAAATGCGGAATTTACCATGCACCCAGCACAAAGTCAAAGCTCAACAAATGGATAACAAATCCTTATCTATTTGTATTTCCATGTCTATTTTTCTTTTGGAGTAGCTCAGACTTTAAAATCCTACTTACACATTCCTGGTTTTATATTTAGCTGCACATTGGGGAATGAAGGCAAAAAGTCTGCATCTAAGACTCGGACTGAGTATTAAAGGTGGAACAGCACCCTCCTGAGGACAAAGTGGGTTTGACAGCTGTTGTCACCTCAAGAGTGCTTAGAAGGTAGCTAGCTTCCACTCGCCTTGGGAACCAGAACCAGCAACATAATTGGCAGGGCCCAGGGCAGAATAAAAATATGGTGCCCTGTGTTTGAAAATTATCTAGAATTTTGAGACAGCAATAACAGAGCATTAAGCCACGCAAAGGACCCCTTGAGCCATGGGGCTTTTTGTTACTCCATGGTTGCGTGCCCATGAAGCATCTCTCTCCATTTTCACTCATAGAGAAACAGGATTTGGTACCTATTATTGAAACCAAAAGGCCTCTTACGTATGATCTTTAGTCAGTAAAACTTAGTTTCAGTTTGGGGTTTTGCTGAAAGACATATCCCGACAGTTTCCTTCCATTGGGTGTTTTTTTTTTCTTTCTGTAAATAAACTTTATTTGCATTCTCTTATTAACATTAAAGGTTCACTGAGTTTAATAAGAATAAAAACTCTCTGTAAATGTAATTATTTTTAGAATTTATTTCCTTTTAAAATCCTTCCTAAAGGAATTCCTGAAACATACCAAATTTTTCAGGTCGTTACCTCTGAGGAAAGGCAGAAGTGATGAGAATTTTGGAGCAGAACATGGGAGAAGAGCTTCGACTCTACCTATATTTTATTTCCAAATCTAAATACATATTAAAATTCAATAAAGCTGGATGGTAGGCATACATATAATATATTCAACTCTGTAAGCTTCTGCCTTTGCAATATTTTATGATAAAAGTATTTCCAAAAATCCTAAACTAAAGAAATTGGTCTTTAAATATAATTTGGAGGAGTTAAGAAAAGAATCTGAATTTAAGTTCTGCCGTGCAGTGTGGCTGCACGAACTTGGCCATATTCCTTTAACTCCTCGAGCTTCCATTCTCTTATAAATTGATAGGGTTGAACATTACAATCTTTAAAGCCCCTTTTAAGCTATTAATCTTTACTTCCATGAAATAAACAATACATTTACAACATAATTTGATATGTTACAATTTCTCAATGTGCATAATTAATTGTGAACTGGTGGGGCAGTGGGGTAAAACTTGGTAAACCTAAAGTCCAACTGAAAAGAGAGGACAGTGTGCAGGTATTTTTCCTTCTCTCAACTTTACTTTTAAGAGAAACAGGCTAACCACGAGAACAAAAACAAACAAACAAAAACACATTAAAAGCTTCATGTCAAATATTCAAAAGTTTCTCAATTTCAACTTTTTTAGTTATTGTTGTTGTTTTTTGTGGGTTTTTTGTTCGTTTGTTTGTTTTTGAGACAGAGTCTTGCTCTGTTGCTCAGGCTGGAGTGCAATGGTGCAATCTTGGCTCACTGAAACCTCCGCCTCCCGGGTTCAAGCGATTCTCCTGCCTCAGCCTCCCAAGTAGCTGGAATTAAAGGCACCCACCCACTACCACACCTGGCTAATTTTTGTATTTTAGTAGAGATGCGGTTTCACCATGTTGGCCAGGCTGGTCTTGAACTCCTGACTTCAAGGGATCTGCCCTCCTCAGCCTCCCAAAGTGTTGGGATTACAGGCGTGAGCCACCTCGCCCAGCCTATTTCAATTTTTAACTTAGAAAATTTGAAACTTTCAGCTGGGTGTGGTGGCATGTGCCTGTATTCCCAGCTACTTAGGAAGCTGCGAGAGAAGGATTGCTTGAGCCTAGGAGTTTGAGGCTGCAGTGAGTTATGACCATGACGCTGCACTTCAGCCAGGGCAACAGAGCAAACTTAAAACAGCCTTTGCAAAGGTAATGACAGTGAAA
Source organism: Macaca nemestrina (assembly GCF_043159975.1). Taxonomy (NCBI): domain Eukaryota; kingdom Metazoa; phylum Chordata; class Mammalia; order Primates; family Cercopithecidae; genus Macaca; species Macaca nemestrina. The sequence goes on along the minus strand of NC_092125.1, from coordinate 167,113,814 downwards.
GCAGTCTAGCATGGCTGACTCCATCTTGCTTCTAGCCCCACACGCTGGCTGTCCTCACTCTTCCTGGGTGTAGGCCAAGCTAACCATGGGAGGAATTTAGTTTATAGTTCAACTTTAATGCAAGGATGTTTGATAATAGTCCCTTACTAAAACTGATCTCCTCCTGATCAGGAATGGAAACGACCTTTGTTTGAATTTTTGGCATGAAAGGCTAAATATTAGAATTATGGGAGGGACCTGAATTCTGCTAAAATGTAGGTGTAGCTAAACAATTACCAGTCATTGTCCCAAGCTTGTTTTTCTATAATCTCTTACTGCTCAGGAATCACGTGGCCAGGAGTCACAAGATTTGTGACTTTGCCAATTGCTCCTGTAGATAACATCACTATTGTGGAACTTAAGATTGGTCTCTTGAGATATTTTTCAGACTTTTGCATCCTGGCAACTCACCCCACTGAGACCATGACTCATGACTCAGCTGGTCCTGTGTTCCCCACCCAGAGGTGGACTTAGCACATGAGGACCATCCATTTTCCACATTCCTGTGATTTCATCACCAACCAATCAGCAGCACCCATCCTCTAGCTCCAAATTGCCCACAAAAGCCCTAGCCTCTGAGTTCTCCAAGAGGCTGATTTGTGTAATAATGAACTCCTATTCTACCACTTGGCTGGCTTTGCATTAATTAAACTCTACTGCAATAGTGCTGTCTCAGTGAATTGGGCTTATCTATGCCACAGGCAAAAAGAATCTGTCAGATGATTAGAAGACCATGTCTCAAAAAAAAAAAAAAAAAGAAAGAAAAGAAAGAAAGAAAGAAAATTTGAAGCTTCTCTATTTCCAAATATTAGGAACTTGGAAAAATATGAACAAAGCTAGGATTTCTAGTAAGGTGGGGTTCTTATACTTTCCTGATACACTTTTCCGTGTGAAGAGAGGTAAGTCACTGGGTGGGAAGCTAGATGTGGTTAGGAGCGGGTGGTGAAGACTGACAAACTGGAAAGAGTATGCCCTGATTGGACAGTCAGCACTTAGCTTTAGTTTATTATTCCCATGTATCAGTATGAGTGTGATGTTAACAAAGCTTCCCATTTTCCAAAAGAAGACCCAAAAACCAGAAGACCCAGAAACCTGGACTTTCGGAGATTTTTCCTAGTTTTTATTTGTTGGTAGAGCATGCAGACCTTTTCTTAGAAGTGAGTTGTCTATCAGATAAAAACACCAAAAGGCTCAATTTAATTAATAGTACTAATGTTTTACTGACTTCTGGGCTTAAGTGTGCTTGTTGGTTATGCTCTGTTTTGAGGTTTTCAGTAAGATTATTACCATGTCTACTGGAATTGAGGCTATTAGTTACTGAGCCCCAAGTTATTACCCCATACACACATTTTTCTGGTGACTTCAGCTCCTAGTTCACTCTCATGCTGTCTCTACTACTTATTATTATATCTGCACTCTTGGTGATTTCAACATATGCATATGTGAAACTTTCACAGCCTGACTGCTCAGATGCTTAATGTCTGCCCACCAAGGATCTTGCTGTTCACCCTACTGGAGCAACCTTACTCCCCAGATCACATGGTAGACGTCCAGACTGCTAACTTCAATCTGGCCATAACTCCACCCCACTCTCTGATCACCATCTTTCATCTTTCCAGTTTATTCCCTCTACGCTGACTGCTGGTTCCAACATCTTTTGACTCTTCAAGGCACCTACCTTCAAATGATCATTTTACCTTTTTACTATCCCTTTGAGGAAAGAAAAGAACTTTTTATATGAGGAATTGAGTCCTTTCAAATTATCAGACTCGGAGAGGCATTAAAATGAGACAGTAATCATGTCCTACTTCCTACCTTTGAGCTACGCATTATTCTCTGGAAACTGCTTGCTATTGCCCCAAGTTGCTATTAATTAACCTAATAAGGCTGCACTGGACACTACAACCCACACCCTATAGGTTAACAATGTGTAGCCAATCACTAATCAATGTTATTTCTGTAAACCAATGAGAATTCCTGACAAATAACTTTGCATCAGCCCACTCCTGTACCCCCGCCTTTTTTTTTTTTTTTTTTTTTTTTCCTTTAAAAATCTGCTTGTAACAAATGGAGCTTATATTCAAAGTTACTTGGGTCTGAGTCTTCTGGGCAGCTTCCTAGCTTTGGCTCAAGTAAACTCTTTAAATCATATTTTGTGCTTTAGCCTCTTTCTTCTGGGTTAACACCTTAATGCCCCAATATCCTCTCTTGCTTCTTATCCAGTTACAAATTCCAAAGTCAATATTTATAGTCACTTACTTGCACATATTCAATTCCATACCCATCTCTCTCTTTATTTTACCTGAAGGCAAAACCAGAACCCTGGCTAAATGCAAATCTCAGTATTCCACATCTGCATCTCAACTGGGAGTGTCTAGGGGAAAACATTCAGCTATGCCAATGGAAGTCACCTTAAATTCCTGACCAGAACCACAAGGGCACCCTTAATGTTTTCAGATAATTGTCCTAAAATTTCTCTAGTTTACTATGAGGAAAATGCTAGTAGTAAGAGGGATATATACACAATAGAAAAAAAGAGAGAGAATGTTTAACATCAGAGAGTGGTGAGAAGATTATGAATATTGCAAATGAATGAATTTGCAGTATGGTGAGAAGGAAAGATTTTTGAAGGACAAAAATCAAATCACGCCGTCAACAGTAAGTACAGTGCTTCAGCAAGACATAAGGAAGCATTAAGGGCAGAATGAATAACCTTCTAAGTGTGGCTTGAGAATCAGCATCCATGCTGGAAGCCCGCTAACTTAATATTTACTGAGGAGAAGGATCAACCTTGTTAAAGCACTGAAGACAAAGCAAGGTGAAAATGCTATTGATGAGCGCTTCAGTGCAGCTCTTGAATGTGCAATGGTTCAAGGCCTATTGATCCCTGCACAGCACCAAAGGAGTAATGAAGAGGCCAACAGACACTGGGGCATTCTGTGGCTGCCCTGGAGAGCATCAGTTGTGTGGGTCGTGAGAGGAGCTGATTATTGGCTTTTGCTAATTTTTAAGGCAGATGAAACTAATCTAACTGATCTATTTCAGGAAATGTTATCTGAGAGAATAACCATCAATAAGCTAGAAATTTGATCCCCGTTTTAAAACTGCGAAGGGACAAATCAAACTATAATTTGGTTGGAACTACATCAAAGTAATACATGTGAGACCCCTTCCCAACACTTTAGAGTTATAAGCAAATGGACTCAGGAGTAACTTTTTAGAACCTGATCTGCTTTATATTTCAAAAAGGAGAATTTCTATAATTAAATACCAACAATGACAATTAAAACAATCACTTTGGGATTATAGTTAGTTGTTTATAACAATAGACTGAAATCTTGAGGGAAAAAAAGCTACATCTTCTGTTCTTTTATTCCCAGCACCTAGCAAATTCTATTAAAGCAAATACTCAGAAAATATACATAGATTAAATAAGTCACTGAAAATAAATGATAAGACAGGTATTCTTATATATCAGTCAAAAAAATTCCAGGAATATACATATTTTTAGACTATAACTAGAGACTTTTAAAATCTCTTTCTTGAAAGATTTTTAAGTTTCAAAGGAGGGAAAAAAATTAGTGTTAGAACTCTTTCTCAGTTAATTAAAATTCTTATTTTCTCTGAGCATTTTGGCTAATTGGTAGGAAACGGCAAGATGACTGACTAGACACAGACAGGTAGAACAGCTACTACCAAGGGATGGAAAATACCTGCACACTCCTAACAGATCTTCAGAGGGAAAGCACGGAGAGTAGACAGTGGGAAGACACAGAAGCTGGGGTGAAGGGGGAGGAAGCCGGGAACCCTCCATAGGGCTATCTTGGGCTGGGACCGATTCCTGGCCGCCAACAGCTCTTGGGGAACAGGTGAGTTGAACTGGCGAGGAACAACCCATCCTTGCCATGGGCCTCTGAAATCCCAGCGGGAGGAGACCCCCTCAACCACCTTGGACACTCAAGTTATCAGGGAGAGCTGCTTAGAGAAGTGGGAGGGGCAGCGGGCCAGCTGTTCTGGAGCCCAAAGGGTTTGGTGCAGGAGCATCTGTAGTGGAGCAGCTGCCAGGGATGGCCATCCCCCTAGGCTGTTCTTGCTCCCATAGGAGACTTTATCCTTAGGGGAACTATGGGACATGAACTCTGCAGGGCAGTCTTGCCCATCAGGCTGGGTGGTCTGACCTGAGCACCCCTTGGTCTGCTGACCTCTCCCAAGGCCCCAGCCTTGCTGGGCCTGCTTGCAGAGCAGCCTTGGGTGTCCTGAGGGCCCACATCATAGCTTCTGCACTGGTGGGCTGTGCCTGACCAGCAGAGAGCTCTAGTGGGGTGGTCCCCACCACTGCACACCAGCCCTGCCCACCCGCTCCCTCTCAACACTACAGCTTCCCCCAGGCCCAAAGCAACTGTCCACATTGTTTTGCAGGCACACACGGGTGGGCAGGTTTTGCCTTGTCCCTCCTGCATGTGTGTGTGTGTGTGTGTGTATGTGTGTGTGTGCACCCTGCCCTGCCACTGCTGCAGCAGTGGAGCAATCCACCCCCACCATCCACTGTCATTGCAGTGGGAGCTTTGAAGTGCACAGAGCCAGCCAGCCCTGCCCCTGACAGCACCCACCCCTTACGCCAATACCACCAGGGAAATGAAATGAGGCACAGAAAATAGCAGACCCTGCCACGCCTGAAGAGATCAACCTTGCCTGAAGTGCACAGAGAGGGCACACAGACCTGCACCCACCAGCGCCCCACCCCTGTACCACCACCACCACCAGCATGACCTTGCACACAATTGCCAGCAGGGCCCCCAACCCTGCCCACAGTCACATTGCCTCCAGGATTGTGGTGAACCCAGGCACAGAGGCAGGCACTCTAGCACCTTGCTGCAGCCAATGAGCATTCACCTCCCCACTGCCACTGAAGCTGCTGATGGCACGTGAGAATGAGGATGGATCCTGCTGTCACTGCATTATGAAACACTTTGCCTGACACCACCTGTTGGAGGGTAATGACCAGCAGTCTGGGAGTACCTCATCCCTGGACCCCCAGAGCAGTGGGTTCCTAATCTCAAGGAGTCAGGGAACAAATTCAGGGCCCAATAAAAGTCCCCCACAGTCAGAACACACAGTCCAGGAGTTCAGAGCTGAGTGTTGGCCCCCTAAAATCTTCTGGAAATGAAGCCACTTGGCTGAATCACTTTATACCACAATCAAACCTCAAGGTCATCAAATAGTTAAAAAAAAAAAAAAAGCCATCCAAAGGTCAGCAATTTCAAGGATTAGAGGAACATCAGCCCACAAAAGTGAGAAAAAAACGGTGCAAAAACCCTGAAAACTCAAAAACCCAGAAACCCAGAGTGCCTTCTTTCCTGAAAAGGACCCCACCACCTTTCCAGCAAGCATTATGAACCAGGCTGAGATGGCTGAAATGACATAAATAGAATTCAGAATATGGACAGGAAGGAAGATCACTGAGATGCAGGAGTTCATTGAAACCCAATGCAAGGAAGCTAAGACTCACAATAAAACAATACAGGAACTGACAGTCAAAAGAGCCGGTGATATGGCTTGATTCTGTGTCCCCATCCAAATCTCATCTTGTAGCTCCCATAATTCCCATGTGTTGTGGGAGGGACCTGGTGGGAGATAACTGAATCATGGGGGACAGATATTTCCCATGCTGTTCGCATGATAGTGAATGGGTCTCACAAGATCTGATGGTTTTAAAAACGGGAGTTTCCCTTCACAAGCCCTCTTCTCTTCTCTGCCACCATGTGAGATGTGCATTTCACCTTCCACTATGATTGTGAGGTCTCCCCAGCCATGTGGAGCTGTGAGTTCAGTAAATCTATTTCTTTTGTAAATTTCCCAGTCTCAGGTATGCCTTTATCAGCAGCATGAAAATCGACTAATATAGTAAATTGGTACCAGTATAGTGGGGCGCTGCTGAAAAGATACCCAAAAATGTGGAAGCAACTTTGAAACTGGGTAACAGGCAGAGGTTGAAACAGTTTGGAGGCCTCAGAAGAAGACAGGAAAATGTGGGAAAGTTTGGAACTCCCTAGAGACTTGTTGAATGGCTTTGCCCAAAATGCTGATAATGATATGGACAATGAAGTCAAGGCTGAGGTGGTCTCAGATGGAGATGAGGAACTTGTTGGGAAATGGAGCAAAGGTGATTTTTGTTATTAGAAAAGAGACTAGCTTAGCCTCCTAGCCGACATCTTTCTCCCATGCTGGATGCTTCCTGCCCTCAAGCATCGGACTCCTAGCTCTTCAGTTTTGGGACTCAGACTGGCATTTCCTGCTCCTCAGCTTGCAGACAACCTACTTTGGAACCTGTGATCATGTGAGTTAGTACTACTTAATAAACTGCCATATATATATATGGACAGGACATATATATATGTACAGGACAAGATGGATTCTCAGCTGAATTCTAACAGACTTTCAAAGAAGAATTGATACCAATCCTATTGACACTATTCCACAAGATAGAGAAGGAGGGAATCCTCCCTAAATCATTCTATAAAGCCAGTATCACCCTAATACCAAAACCAGGAATGGACATAACAAAAAAAGAAAACTACAGACCAATATCCTTGATGAACATAGATGTAAAAATTCTTAACAACATACCAGCTAACTGAATCCAACAGCATATCAAAAAGATAATCCACCATGATCAAGTAGGTTTCATACCAGGGATGCAGGAATGGTTTAACATCTGCAAGTCAGTAAATGTGATGCACCACATAAATAGAATTAAAAGCAAAAATCACATGGTCATCTCAATAGATGCAGAAAAAGCATTTGACTAAATCCAGCATCACTTTATGATTAAAATCCTCAGCAAAATCAGCATAGAAGGGACAAACCCCAACATAATAAAAGCCATCTATGACAAACCCACAGCCAACATAATACTGAATGGGGAAAAGTTGAAAGCATTCCTTCAAAGAACTGGAATAAGACAAGGATGCCCACTCCCACCACTTCTATTCAACATAATACTGGAAGTCCTAGCCAGAGCAATAAAAAAAGAGAAAGAAATAAAGGGCATCCAAGTGGGTAAAGAGGAAGTTAAACTGTCACTGTTTGCTGATGATATGATTGTATAACTAGAAAATCCTAAAGACTCCTCCAGAAAGCTCCTAGATCTGATAAATTAATTCAGCAATGTTTCAGGATACAAAATTAACATACACAAATCTGCAGCTTTACTATACACCAACAGCGACCAAGCCAAGAATCAAATAAAGAACTCAACCTCTTTTACAGTAGCTGCAAAAAAAGTAAAATACTTAGGAATCAAGTAAGTTCCTTCATTAGTTTCGCTAACAAAGGAAGTGAAAGACCTCTACAAGAAAAAGTACAAAACACTGCTGAAAGAAATCATAGATGAAGCAAACAAATGGAAACACATCCCATGCTCATAGATAGGTAGAATCAATATTGTAAAAGTGATCATACTGCCAAAAGCAATGTACAAATTCAATGCAATTCCCATAAAATACAACCATTATTCTTCACAGATCTACAAAAAAAAAAAAAAAATCTAAAAACCAAAAAAAGAGCCCACATAGCCAAAGAAGACTAATCAAAAAGAACAAATCTGGAGACATAACATTACCTAACTTCAAACTATACTACAAGGCCATAGTAACCAAAACAGCATGGTACTGGTATAAAAAAGGCACATAGACCAATGGAACAAAATAGAGATACCATAAATTAACCCAAATAATTACAGCCAACCGATCTTCAACAAAACAAACAAAAACATAAAGTGGGGAAAGGACACCCTATTCAACAAATGGTGCTGGGATAATTGACAAGCCACATGTAGAAGAGTGAAATTGAATCCTCATCTCTCACCTTATACAAAAATCAACTCAAGATGGATCAAGGACTTAAATCAAAGGCCTGAAACCATGAAAATTCTAGAAGATAACATTGGAAAAACCCTTCTAGACATTGGCTTTGGCAAAGACTTAATGACCAAGAAACCAAAAGCAAATGCAACAGAAACAAAGACAAATAGATGGGACTTAATTAAACTAAAGAGCTTCTGCACGGCAAAAGGAATAGTCATCAGAGTAAATAGTCAACCCACAGAGTGGGAGAAAATTTTCACAATGTATACATCTGACAAAGGACTAATAAACAGAATCTATAAGGAACTCAAACAAATTAGCAAGAAACAAACAATCCTATCAAAAAGTGGGTTAAGGACATGAATAGATAATTCTCAAAAGAAGATATACGAAAGGCCAACAAACATACAAAAAAATGCTCAACATCATTAATGACCCAGAAATGCAAATCAAAATCTCAATGTGATAACACCTTACTCCTGCAAGAATGGCCATAATCAAAAAATCAAAACATAAAAGATATTGGCGTGGATGTAGTGAAAAGAGAACATTCATACACTGCTGGTGGGAATGTAAACTAGTACAACCACTGTGAAAAACAATGTGGAGATTCCTTAAAGTAGAACTACCATTTGATCCAGCAATCCCACTACTGGGTATCTACCCAGAGAAAAAGAAGTCATTGTACAAAAAAGATACTTGCACACACATGTTTATAACAGCATAATTTGCAATTGCAAAAATATGGAACCAACCCAAATACCCATCAATCAATGAGTGGATAAAGAAATTGTGATACATATATATATCACGATTTATATATATTTTATATATATAATGGAATTATATATATAATTTTATATATAATGGAATCCTACTCAGCCATAAAAAGAAACAAATTAATGGCATTCACAACAACCTGGATGGAACTGGAGACTATTACTCTAGGTGAAGTAACTCAGGAATGGAAAACCAAACACTGTATGTTCTCATAAGAGGGAGCTAAGCTATGAGGATGCAAAGGCATAAGAATGATACAATGTACTTTGGGGACTCAGGGGAAAGGGTGGGAGGGGGGTGAGGGATAAAAGACAACAAATTAGGTTTAGTGTTACTGCTCGGGCAATAGGCGCACCAAAATTTCACAAATTACCACTAAAGAACTTACTCTGTAACCAAATAGCACCTGTTCCTCCCAAACCTGTGGAAATAAACGAAAATGCAAAAATCAAAAAGGATGGCCGGGTGCGGTGGCTCCCACCTGTAATTCCAGCACTTTGGGAGACCAATGCGGGTGGATCACAAGGTCAGGAGTTCAAGACCAGCCTGGCCAAGATGGTGAAACCCTGTCTCTACTAAAAACACAAAAATTAGCCTGGCATGGTGGCGGGCGCCTGTAATTCCAGCTACTTGGGAGATTGAGGCAGAGAATTGCTTGAAACCCAGGAGGTGGAGGTTGCAGTGAGCCGAGATTGTGCCACTGCACTCCAGCCTAGGCAACAGAGCGAGACTCCATCTCAAAAAAAGAAAAAAAAATTCTTTGGGAATAATGAAATCAAACATACAACATACCAGAATCTCTGGGAAACATCTAAGGTAGTGTTAAGATAAAAATTTATAGCGCTGAACTCCCATATCAAAAAGTTAGAAAGATCTCAATTTAACAACCTAACATCACAACTAAAGCAACTAGAAAATGAAGAGTAAGCCAACCCCGAAGCTAGCAGAAGACAATAAATAACCAAAATCGAGCTTAGTTGAAGGAGATTGAGACATTAAAAAAACATTCAGAAGATCAATGAATCCAGGAGTTGATTTTTTGAAAAAAATTAATAAAATAGATAGACTACTAGGTAGACTAATAAGGAAAAGAAGAGAGAAGATCCAAGTAAACACAATCAGAAATTACTAAGGAGATATTACCACTGACCCCACAGAACTACAAATAACCATCAGAGAATATTATACACATAAAATAGAAAAATCTAGAAGAAATGAATAAATTCTTGGACACACACATACTCCCAAGACTGAGCCAGGAAGAAATTGAATCCCTGAACAGATCAATAACAAGCTCCTAAATTGAATTAATAATAAATAGCCTACTAACTGAAAAATCCCAGGACCAGATTCACAAATGAATTATACCAGATATACAGATAAGAGCTAGTACCATTCCTACTAAAACTATTCCAAAATATTGAGGAGGAGGGACTCCTCCCCAACTGATTCTGTGAGGCCAGCATCATCTTGATACCAAAGCTTGGCAAAGACACACACGAGAGAGAAAACTTCAGGCCAACATTCTTGATGAATATTGATACAAAATTCCTCAGCAAAATACTTGCAAACCGAATCCAGCAGCACATCAAAAAGCTTATCCACCATGATCAAGTAGGCTTTATCTCTGGGATGCAAGGTTGGTTCAACATATGGAAATCAATAAATGTTATTCATCACATAAACAGAACTAAAGACAAAAAATCACATGATTATCTCAATAGATGCAGAAAAGGCTTTGGATAAATTTTAACAACTTTTCATGTTAAAAGCTCTCAGCAAGCTAGGTATAGAAAGAACATACCTCAAAATAATAAGAGCCATCTATGACAAACCCACAGCCAACATCATACCGAATGAACAAAAGTTGGAAGCATTCCTCTTGAAAACCAGAGCAAGACAAGGATGCCCTCTCTCACCATTCCTATTCAACAAATATCGGAAGCCCTGGCCAGAACAGTCAAAAGAAAGAAATGAAGGGCATCCAAATAGGAAGGGAGGTAGTCAAAATATCCCTGTTTGCAGACAACATGACCCTATATCTAGAAAACCCAGTCTCAGCTCAAATGCTCCTAAAACTGATAAACAATTTCAGCGATGTCTCAGGATACAAAATCAACATACAAAAATCACTAGTATTCCTATACATCACCAGCAGTCAAGCTGAGAGCCAAATCAGAAAGACAGTCATATTCATAATAGCCCCTAAAAGAATAATATACCTAGGAACACAGTTAACCAGGGAGGAGAAAGATCTCTACAAGGAGAATTACAAAAACGCTGCTCACAGAAATCAGAGATGACACAAATAAATGGAAAAACATTTCATGCTCATGGATAGGAAGAACCTTAAAATGGCCATACTGCTCAAAGCAATTTATAGATTCAATGCTATTCCTATTAAACTACCAATGACATTCTTCACAGAACTAGAAAAAGCTATTTTAAAATTCGTATGGATCCAAAAGAGAGTCCAAATAGCCAAGGCAATTCTAAGTAAAAACAACAAAGCTGCAGGCATCATGCTATCCAATTCACACTACACTACAGGGCTATAGTAACCAAAACAGCATGGTACTGGCATAAAAACAGACACATAAACCAATGGAACAGAATAGAGAGCCCAGAAATAAGGCCATACACCTACAACTATACCATCTTCAACAAAACTGACACAAATAAGCAATGAGGGAAATGACTCCCTATTCAATAAATGGTGGTGGGATAACTGGCTAGCCATATGCAGAAGATTGAAACTGGACCCCTTCCTAATATTGTGTGCAAAAATTAATTCAAGATGGATTAAAAACTTAAATGAAAAACACAAAACTATAAAAACCCTGGAAGATAACCTAGGTAATACCATTCTGGATACAGGAACGGGCAAGGATTTCATGACAAAGATACCAAAAGCAATGGCAATAAAAGCTAAAATTGACAAATGGGATCTAATTAAACTAAAGAGCTTCTGCACAGCAAAAGAAACTACGAACAAATAAACAGCCGACCTACAGAATAGGAGAAAATTTTTGCAAACTATGCATCTGACAAAGATCTAATATCCAGTGTCTATAAGGAACTTAAACCAATTTACAAGAAAAACAATCAACAAAATTAAAAAGTGGGAAAAGAACATGGACAGGTAGTATTCAAAAGAAGACATATATGCAGCTAACAAGTATATGAAAAAACTCAGTATCACTAATCATTAGAGAAATGCTAATCAAAACCACAGTGAAATACCATGTTGCACCAGTCAGAATGGCTATTACAAAAATGTCAAAATGTAACAGATGCTGGCAAGGTTGCAGAGAAGAAAGACTTATACACTGTTTTTGGGTGTGTAAATTAGTTCAACCATTGTGGAAGACAGTGTGACAATTCCTCCACGATCTAAAAACAAAAATACTATTTGGCCCAGCAATCCCATACTCAAAGGAATATAAATTTTTCTATGATAAAGACACATGCAAGTATATGTTCATTGCAGCACTATTCACAATAGCAAAGACATGGAATCAACCTAAATGCCCATCAATGGTAGACTGGATAAAGAAAATGGGGTACACATGCACCATGGAATACTATGTAGCCATAAAAAAGAATGAGATCATGTCCTTTGCAAGAATATGGATGGAGTCGGAGGCCATTATCCTTTGCAAACTAACACAGGAACAGAAAACCAAATACCGCATGTTCTCACTTATAAGTTGGAGCTAAATATTGAGATCACATGGACACATAGACAGGAACAATACACACTGGGGCCTAGCAGAGGGTGGAGGATGGAAGGAGGAGAGGATGAGGACAAATAGCTAATACGTACTAGGCTTCACACCTGGGTGATGAAATAATCTGTACAACAAACCCTCCTGACATAAGCTTACCTGTATAACAAACCTGCACATGTATGCCTGAACTTAAAATAAAAGTTTTTTAAAAATCTGGTTTTAGCTCATTAATGTGGGATGTGTATTAGAGAGTAAATTCCATTTATTTGAAGATGCAATTCACTGACAATTTTGATCAAATTTAGAATGAATGTTAAGAGTAAATACAGAGTTGAGTATGTTGATATTGGATTAAACTTAGAAACTTTTTAATAGTCAAATATTATAAATAGCTTTTATTGAAAGGTGTGCCCCCAGTAATATCTGTTATTTGGGGGTCAGTACAGTTAACCTGTCTCATAAAAAAAGAAAATTGTATTGCATTTTGAATTAACTTGTTGACAGTCTGATTGTATAAAACATGCATTTCACTGTGCTCCATGCAATTCCAAGATAGACATTAAAGAAGATTAAAGGAATAAAAACCAAAGTGCTCAGTATTCTTAGTGTTCAGTGTCCTTTTAGGTACTGATAACTATTTATGCCACCTATGAGATTACTATTTGTATTCACATGGCTTATTTTCTGGATGATCCTATTTCATACTTCATCACCTTCCTTTTTCACATGATTGCCAGACAGACCGAGGATCCATGCAAACTTGAGAAACAAGTGCTTTAGTTGCATGAGCTTGGGCAAAACACATGCACACACACACGCACTCACACACAATTTCCCTGTTGCCTCAACTTCCTCATTTGTAAATTCAATTCAATTCAATATTTTGAGTCCCTCTCATATTTCAGTGTTTGTGCTTGGGTATTCACAAAGATGATCTGATTTCATCCTCATTAAGAATTCTATAGGTAGTCATTCTCATTTTATAGAAGAGGAATCAGGGACTCATAGAGGTGGTTATTTCATCAAGATCAGGTGACTAGCAGGAAGAAAAACCAGATCTATATGATTTCCAAGCCCATGCCTTTGCCACTAAAACCTGCTGCTACCTTCCAGGAAGAGTGGTATTATAAATGGAATTCATAAAACTGACCAAATGAATAAAAATGAGTAAAAATAAGGAATATATTATTAATCTTGAATCCAAAGAAAGATTCCTGCCTCATACATACTATAGGCTTTGATTGCTATTGTTGATACAAAAAACCCCAGTCACCCTACACTATAAAAACTATAAAAGCTAAAAATTGGGACTCAATGTCCTCCATTTGCTGCATCCCCCATATTCAATGTAAATATATGACAGTACATCCCATTTTAAGAAAATTAAATGTACAATATTTAGTCATTCAAGAAGGTACAGACTCGAAAATGCTATAGACCTTCCCTCTGGTTCAACTGCTTCATTTTACAGATGAGTAAACTGAAACTTGAGAAGTTTAAGTTATCCACCCAAGGTCATCTAACAAGATAGCAACCAAAGTGAAACTAGAACAGAGCTCTCCTGATGGTCTATTAGCACTCCTTTCTTTATATCATGCCATCACCTTTGCAAGGGATGCCATGGTGCTATCAAATGACAAATTCATAAAATATTTACTGAATGCCTATTATGTGTCAGGCACTGTGATGTAATAGTAAGCAAAAAATGTAATGGTAAGCAAACAAAATAGAGTCTTTGTACTCATGAGACTTACAGTTTAGTAGGAGTTGGAGACATTTATGAAATAATTGCACAAATATATAATTGCACACCATAAAAGCACTATAAAAACTACACAGTGCTGCTATGAGAATGTATAGCTAATCTGCTCTGACAGAGTAGATTAGATCTGTGGGAAGTCAGGCTAAGTTTCTCCAAGGAAGTGATGTTTGAACTAAAATCAGTGTGAGTGGTGGGCCATAGAGGAAAGGAAAAACAGAGTGCCTCCTACCTACCTATGGAGACTTGGTTTCCAAAAATCCAAAGCATATCAAAGTCAAAACTAAGTTCAAACATATAAACCAGTGACTCAGAAATGTGGTCCCCCAAACCAAGGTAATGATCTGACAATCAAAATTAAAACATGTCCCAAGATCAAACACTCAGCAGTTACTTTTAAGAGGTAATCCACCGATGCTGGGAGGAATATTCAAAAGCACATTGAAGTCAAATAAGCGTGTGCTAAAACACTAGGGTTGTTACTTGTGGTGGTTTGAAAATGGAGATTTGCCAGTAACTATAAAATTGGTGAGTGTGCGACATTTGTTGTTGGCAACTTGGAACCATCGCCATCAGTCCCTCTTAAGGCTGAAAACTACAATGTCCAAAATTCCTTTCCCTGTAAGTTTCAGGGTTAGAAATTTGTCAATGGAAAAGACTTACATGAAATTTGAAAAACAGAAGTGAAGCGGAAACTATTATATTGGAAGATAATGACCATCCTACATGACAGGCTTCCAGACTTCACAAGTTCCTACTTTGAAGTAAAGTGGTTTACAGATTTTCCCACAAGAGGCAGCTTTCTGTTCCAGTGCTTTCCCTAATATCACAATAAAAATTTCTCCAGTTGCCCAGCCTCAACACTCCAGATATTTCAAACCCTGTAGATCCTAACAATTTCTGTAAACTCTACTTCCTATATTAAAATACTTATTCTTATAATACTTGTCATAGCTCCATTTTCCCAATCAACCCCAAACTATTGCAACTTTGGGAATTGAAAGTAGTCTCAGGCACACATAAATTTATGGATAGGGATCTTTTATTGGTTCTCTCACCTGATTAGATTTAAAGATATTAATAGCCTTCATTTTCAGCATCAGTGAGCATCACTATAGCAGGCAGTGGCAAAATAGTTACTTAAATTATCATGGTAGTCATCTGGAGTCAAGTACCAATAGAAGTCAAAGATGTAAGTTGCCACAATAGAACATGTATACAACGGCTGTGGGATGAAATGATGGCTTCTAAATGTAATAAAGAACTTGGGGGTGGAAAAGAATAATGCACTTAGGACTAAAAAATCCAGCTCAAGGCTAGGTAAAAAATCAGAAAACTAAGACTGTCCTGAAAGAAACTCTATCTTCTGTGGCCTCAGAGTTGAAATCCTGTGGGTGGCTGAACTACAATACAATCTGAATTCACATCCACTCAGGGTCTCTTGTGTTAAATTGAGGGCATTGATTGGGAAAGAGCTGCACCCATAAAATTGGGAGGAGGATATCTGGCCAGATTTTGATTAAGCCAAAAACCTGGGACTTCCAAATTTCCCTGCACTTTCCCTTCCAGAAGAAGCAATCTTCCCTTTCTTATGTAAGAGTGTGAGACTCCTCTTACTCATAGACTAATGACTACTCCAGGGATAGTTTTCTTATAAGTGAGTGCTGATCTTTAAGACTAACCCCCACCAACTCCATTGATTCTAGACATTTAATATGACTCATATCCCAGTATAAACCAGATGGTCAGGTATTAAGTGCAGAATTTTGACAGCTTATATCAACAGAAACTTGGAAAATATGGATGAGAAGATTTCTTAGGGGTGTTAGACCAGTGTGGGAGGAATATAATATTGGGTCAAACTGAATTTAATATGGATGCATTAACTAGAGATTATGAATTCAGTGTACTATCTCAAGTAGCTAGGAATGACTCTAACAGTTCTTGACTGGTTGACTGACATCTGGGCTCAGTAGTGGCTTATAGTTAATGAAGCTAAGATACCAAAACTCTCTTGGTATATCATAGAGCAAGCCTTTCAAATTTGGCACTATTGACACTTAGAGTTAGGTAATTCTTTGTTGGAATTAAAAATTAGTCATTGGGACTGTGGATTGTAGACATTTAGCAGTATTCCTAGCTATCAGATGTCAGTTGCACCTCTCCCAAGTTATGATAATAAAAAATGTCCCTAAACATTGTAAAATGTCCTCTTGGAGAGAAAAATTTACCTCAGTTGAGAACCACTATTGTAGAAAAGAGCATCCAAAGGCTTATGGAGATGTGAATGCTGGAGTATATTTACTATGAATGAGCTTCTTACCCACCTGCTAGTTATGTCACCTGGGAGGGTCCAGAGTATACACACTTCATTAAGGCATTGAGAAACAAATTGGCAAAGGCAGCATCAACATCCATAAAAAGGCCCTGTAGTGGCAGTTCTCTGCAAAGAAATAAGTGATGCTGCCATGGAAATGAGCTCCTTGAATTAAATAGGTGATGAGATTCCCGGACAACAAGGTCCAAGAAGTGATCAGAATGATTTGGCCTATAGAAATCTTCGGTGAGGACTAATTTATCATGGGGTTCCCAGGACCATAATTAACTACCTACTAAAGTCTTATTTGTTTTGTATAAGCAAAATAAACACATAAAACCCAAAAATTGGTCTGGAGACAGAGGTCCAGCATGAATCACTACAGTTGACAGTCATTGCTTTCTCAACAAATTCTCAGACTTGAGTAGCATTATAGATCTAGATCCCTTTTTAAAAGATATAGTAGACAGAATAATGGCCCCAAAAGGTATATACATCCTCATTCCCTGAACCAGTGAATATGTCATAGCAAAAGGGAAACTAAGGTTACAGATGGAAATAAGGTATTCTAATCAGCTGAACTCAAAATAATATTACCCTGAATTATCTAGGGTGGTGGGTCCGATGCAATCACAAGGGTTCTTAAAAAAGGAAGAGTAAGACAGAAGAGTCAGAACCAAAGAGATGTCATCGTGTTTAGTCCAGTGAAACCCATTTTGGACTCCTGACCTCTAAACTTTGTGTCATTTTAAGTCACTACATTTGTGGTAATTTATTATGGCAGCCATAGAAAACTAATACACTAGGTTACTGTGAGTAAAGGCTCTGCTACACTTACAAAAATTTTATACTGCAAGTCTTCCTCCCAACATTTTCCAAGGGGACTCTGTCCATTTACCAGTATAACTGTGTGCTGGGAAAATGAAACCAGCCAAACTTTCCAGGGTTTCATAGAAACTGAGTCTGAACTGATGCTCATTCCTAGAGATCTAAATACCACTATGGTCCAGTAGTCAAAGTAGGGACTTCTGTCTCACTGTAGGCCCATTTGATCTCCAAGCCTATGGCTATTCTCCTGGTTCTGGAATGCATAGTTAGAAAAGGCATACTCAGAATTCCTGTATTAGTTCCTTGATCTGTGGAGTAGCAGATACTCTCGCCAGATAGATATCTCCTTATTAAAATAGTAAACCAAAAGTAATGCCACATCAAAGACTTGGAATACGGAGGGTTATTGGTCCCTATCACTATGCCCATTCACCCTATCTGGCCTGTGTAGAGATAAGATGAATCGTGGATTACCATAAACTTAATCAGGTGGTGACTTTAATAGAAGCTATTGACCAGATGTGGCTTTTTACTGGAGTAAATCAACACAGTCCCTGATATTTTATCTGCAGCATTGATCTAATGGATGTTTCTTCTCTACACTTGTTAATAAACACATGTAGAAAAAAAGTTGCCTTTATATGGCAAGAGCAGCAGTACACTTTCACTATGTTGCCTTACTTCAACCTCTGTTTTAATCCAGTACTCAGGAATCTTGATTGCCTAGCAATTCCATAGGATATTATTCTAGCCCATTGCATTGGTGATATCAGGCTGTTTAGTATTAGTGAGCAGATATCAGGCTGTTTAGGACTGGTGAGCAAGAAGCAGCAAATATCCTAGAATACCTTAATAAAACCCATGACAGGTGGTAGGACCACAAAATTCAGGACTTGCAGACTCAGTAACATTTCTAGGAGTTCTGTAGTCTGGGATATATTGAGATACTCCCTAGAAAGTGAGAGACAAGTGGTTTTAACCACTAGAAAAAGCCATAACACTTAGGATGCCCATTTGGATCTTCAGGCTATCTATAATTTACTTAGTCATGCTGCTTTGATTCATTTACTGAGTAACCTTTTCACACTGCTAGTTTTGAGTGGGGTATAGAGCAAGAGAAGGCTCTGCAACAGGTACAGTTCGTTTCGCTTCACCACTTGAGCCATATAACACTACAGATCTAATGGTGGTGAAGTTCCTGTGACAGATCCGAATGTTGTTTGAAGTCTTGGCAGGCTCCTAAAGATAAATAACACCGCCAGCCTTTGAATTTTGTAATAAAGCTAATAAAGCTATGTTGTCTTCTGTGATAAATATTTTTCTTTTGAGAAACAGCTTTCAGCTTGCCCACCAACTTACCATGTGACCTAAGTTTCTCATCATAAAATGTGTGTTTTCTGGCTCCCCAAGTTACAAATTTGGATGTATACAACAGCACTTCATCATCAAG
Source organism: Macaca nemestrina (assembly GCF_043159975.1). Classification (NCBI taxonomy): domain Eukaryota; kingdom Metazoa; phylum Chordata; class Mammalia; order Primates; family Cercopithecidae; genus Macaca; species Macaca nemestrina. The sequence goes on along the minus strand of NC_092125.1, from coordinate 167,095,045 downwards.
TAGAAGATATACATATAGGACAGGACTTGAGCAGGTTTTGAAGGCACAAGTAATTTACACAGGCCAATGACTCAGACTCTTAATGCTTCTACTCCAGTAGCAAGACTTCATTTCCTTTACTCAGCTCCTATGGCCTTATGGTTAGTCCCCTATGACCAGTTTATTTGCAACAACAAAGCTTTTTTTTTTTACAGATGGTTCTGCATTATATTCTGGTAACAATTGAATGTGTGTAGCTGCAACACATCAGAAGCACTCAGGGATGACCCTGAAGAATGGCAGTAAAGGACACCCTCAAGAGAAAAGAACTTTGAGTAATGCTACTTGTTGCTCATTTTGCTTGGAGGGGAATCTAGGCCAAGGTATGGATCTACGCTGTTTTGGGGCGGGGAGTGGGGGGTGTGCAGTGGTTAACAGTTTAGCTGGATGATCACGGAATTTGAAGGCACAAAATTGGAAAATTGTTCACAAAGAGATCTGAAGAAAGGATATATGAATACAATTCTCCAAATTGGTACAGAATATGAGAATATTTGGTTCCCATGTAAATGTTTACCAAAGGGCTACCATGACAGAGGAGACTTTCAATAATCAAAGGGACAAGATGGTCCTGTGCGTGGATGTCAATCAGTCTCTTTCTCCAGCTACAGCTTTCCTTGCCCAATGTGTTTGATCAAAATGGCCATAGCAGCAGGGATAAAGACTGTGCCCTCACCAAGACTATTGGCTATATCCTGTACTGAGTGACTAGCCAGCCAAAAACAAAGATCAATACTGATTTCTCCAATATGGTACTGTTCTCTGGAAGGGCCAGCCAGCTGCCTGGTGGCAGAGATTTGTTTGTACTTACACAAACATTTATGTACTATATATGCATATATATGGATTTGCCTTCCCAACTGACAATGATTCTACTAAAATAAAATCATCTGTAGACTTACAGGATGCCTTATTCACAGTCTGGTTATTCTACACAGACAATGCTTTTAACCAAGAAATAATTTTATAGTGAATGTAATGCGGCAGTAGGTTCATACCCTCAGAATTTACTTGTCTTGCTATGTTTCCCATCATCCTGAGGCAGGTAACTGATATAACACTGGCGTGGCCTTTTGAAGGCACAGGGCTTTAGCTGCTTGACACACTTTGCTTGGCATGTGTTCTGAATCAGCAATCAGTATATTGTGTTATTTCACCTATAGCCAACACACATAGAATTAGGAACCATGGGGTAGAAATAGAACTGACTTCTGTCATTATTATTCTTAAAAATTTATCAGCAAAATTTTTCATTCCAGTTCTTGCAACCCGAGCTTGCTGCATGTAAAATCTTAACGCCTAAGATGAAAAGAAATAAAAATAGTCATTATGAACCAGAATCTGTGAGTACCTTCTGGCCACTATGCACACCTCATGCCACTGGACCAACAGCAAAGTAGGGTGTTACTACAGGGTTGAGGCAATTCATCCTGATTACAAAGGGGAAATTAAGTTGCTAGTACAAAATGGGAGTAAAGAGGGTGTGACTAGAACTCAGAAGACTCCATGGAGTGCCTCTTAGTACTCCTAAGTCCTACAGCAAAAGATAATGGGAAACTATAGAAACCTAAACCAGACAGAACCACTAATGACAGAGATTCTTAGGGAAGATTTGGGTAACTCCACTGGGCAAAGAACTACAACCAACTAAACTGCTTACTGAGGACAAAGTGACTAAGCAAACTTTAATGAAATAAGAAAGATATAAACACCAATTATTACCAAATCATCAGTTACAGAAATAGTAATTATACTAATTTTGTTCATTTTCTTTACTGCTTTGTTTACATTTATATACATTAATGAATTCATATCTTCAATTTTATATTATCTAATATACGATGTTATAAGAATGATTAACCATATATTTCAGTATCTGTATTATATTACAGGACATCAAAGGGGTAAGCATAAGTCAGCTAAAGATGGATAGACATTATCTGGAGATAGTTAAAATGACATAGAGGACTTGAATCTCCTCTTCAGGAATAGGGCTTGTTAGTCTTTTGTTATTAAAGGATAGCTGCACTGTGCTACTTAAAAGCATGATGTTGTTATACTATTTATTTAGATGTTAAATGTGGTTTAAAAGAACAAGAATAGATGTTAAGTTTCCCTAGAGGAGACTCTGCTAGGTTGGTTGTATTGAATTTGATAACATCTTGACATTTCCTTTTTGAGCCTGAGAAACAGGTTTCCTAAAAATCTTCCCCACGTGGTCCTGGATTCGAATTTTCCAGTAAGAACAACTTGCATGAGATTTGAAAGGTAGAAGCACTTTGAGAAAGTCATTGCAATTCCATGCATTACGTTTCCAGACTTCCTCACAAGTTCTCAGCTAGCAGCCACAGAGAAGTGAAAACTTTCCCTTAAGTGGCACCATTCTCTGCCTATTGTTGTGCTTCACTCTGATATTTGTGACTGTTTCTGGATTCTCCAGCCTCAGCCATTCAGATTAATATTTCCCCAGTTCTTTCCATATTTGTGTAAGCCCTGTTTTCTTTATTAAGCCCAATTATACCTGTTAATACTTGCATTTGCTCTATTTTCTTGAAAAAAACCGAGACTGATACAGTGAGTGACCATCTAGTGCTGGTTTATATTCAGTACCCATTACCCCTGTGGTAGTTGTGCCCAGTGATGTAAAACTGCCAGTGGAAAATGGATACTAGGGAAATTGTTTGGTAAAACCAGAAAATGGGACTGAGCCCCTTTCAAGCAGGTCCTGTGAAGAAACCAGCAGGAAAACCAAGGGCAGATTAGGCAGGTAGACCAGAATATAACAGTGGAGTGTGTTCCAGAATTCAGAGTTCGTCCTCTGCACACTGATACCACACTGCAAACACAAATCATTCTAGGCTTCACCTGCTGTTTGGAACGAATGCAATCCCTAACATTTTTTCCAGCTTTTGTCAGGGTAGGTTCACAACCAGAGCAGCTGAAGCTACAGATGAAAGATATCAATGACGCTGGTTCAAAGAAACTGAAAAAGGCACGGCCTGACAATGGGGCTACAAATATACCCAGGGTTATTATAGACCAGAACTATAGCGCAAAGCTTATCACCCATAATGTTAAATTAACATACTGAATTATAATCAATTAATGCCTTAATAAAATTAGCAATCACGACATTGCTTTGGTTCACAAAGAGAATATATTTCTCATCTCAAATCCATTTCTCAAGTCCACTCTATGCATCCAATTTAAAGTGTAGAGTTTCTCACATAATAGAATTTATATCCCCTGTCACTATTTATCAAGCAACCCTGAAATTGAAAAGATTTATTCAGCAAGACCTTTCTCTGATTCCATTTTATGGGTCTAATAACTTGGTTTAATTGTCAACTGTAAAAGAGATAAGATTAGAGAACTTAGTAATTTGTCCCTTTTATGTTAGAAATATTTCACCATGGCCTAGATCCAAGAAGATGAGTAACTAGCGCACAACCAATTCTTAAAGAAGGAAAAAAGCAATTGTATAAGCATCTCCAATATTTTGGGTATAAACCCTAAGCCATTCCAAATCTTTAAAGCCTTAGGTGAATAGGTTGCAGGATTAATATTACAGCTTGGACACATATTGATCCATTTAAATTCTCAGTCTTCAACAAATTTTGTCAGACTATTCATACTGTTAGTAGATTCTGAAATGAGTTGGGCTGGATACTGTTCTTGTTCTGGATGATAATCACAAAACCTACAAGAAGCAATTGGAGTTTATTTCTACTGGCCTGTGCACATGCAAAGGTGTTTTTCAGCTGAGATTGAGCAGTAAAAGCACTGCACATGCACATGTGATAGGCCTGATTATAGCAGAAGCCCCCAAGGCTCCTCCTACTTTTCGCTGCTTCTGCAGTGCCCCCCTTGAATGGGATCTGTTGACAAGGCCCCTTCTGGACAGTAGCTGACAGGCACAAGGAGCTTATAGGTTTTGAATGGAAAGGATTTGCTAAATAAAGCTTCAATCCAAACTTCACCCCTCCCTTCCCGAGGTCAAGGCACTGAAGTCCTTGGTAGCTATGGCAATTACAAGGTGAACCAATGAATTACTGACATCTTAGGGTTTGCTACTTGACTCTTATCCCCAGTTAAATGCAGTTATAAAATTAAGTTCATATATTGTATTTTCAAAATGAAAATACAGAGCGAGAAAGCTTTTTTTTAAGTAGCCATGTAATTAAAGATGGTACGTGCCTCTGCAGTTCATTGTCAAAGATTGATTGTCTCCTAATCTAAACCTCAACACATTATCCTTTTGAAATTAAGTATACCAAGAGTCAAGACTTTTTCTTCTAAGAGTTAATTCTATATAACCTAAGTTACTCAGCTAATATGATATATCATGTATTCAAATGTCTTTTATTTCCTTTTTATTTTTTTCCCTTGGTTCTAGTGTAAGATTTATTTAGTTTGTAATGGTCATTAAAAAGAAGGTAGTGGATACCAGTGAAAAACACTATTTTAGGATGGTGATGGCCTTCTTTGGGCTTGATTCTTAAAAGAAATTATGTTATTTTATAATATTCTGATTATTCTCTAACTTCATCCATATCTTTGAACTAAGCTGAACACTGACCTCTTATTTTGGCTAGTGACCTTTAAAAAGAAAAGAACTTCAGATCTCACAGAGCTCTTTCAAAGTAAGTGGTCTTAAATGATTTCACTTCCATTGTCTCTCACTCTCTAATCCACTTTCGGTACTGTCTGACTTGCAACTTCTTGGCTTTATCTCCTATTTCTAGCATTTCATTTGCTTTTTGTGTATGCTTACAGGTCTCAATATTAATGATTTTTGACCGTTAGTACTTCCTGGAACGGACTGAATCATTTAGGACTCCTCCTCAAGTGACAGATAGCCAATCTGAATTTGCTTGAGAGAAATGGAGAAGTTATTGGTCACTGCTATGGACACAATGTCTGGGTCCTGTCAAAAATTCATGTTGAAACTTAATCTCCAATGTAGTAGTACTAAGAGATTGGGCCTTTAGGAAGTGGTTAGGCCATGAGGGCTCCTCCCTCATGAGTGAGATTAAGGCCTTTATAAAAGAGGCTCCACACAATCTTCAGCCCTTTTGCCCTTGCACCTCTTTTGCCGTCTGAAACACAGTATTGCCTCTGGAGGATGCAACAACAAGGCACCATCTTGGAAGCAAAGACTAGGCCCTCATCAGACACGCAACCTGCCAGAGCCTTGATCTTGGACTTCCCAGCCACCAGAGCTGTGAGAAATATACTTCTGTTGTTTATAAGCTACTCAGTTTATAGCATTTTGTTATAGTAACCAAACAGGCTAAGACATGTATAATATGCATACATATGTAAATATTTATATACATAGTATACAGATTAGCATAATGAAGGTTTAGTTTTCTCACACATTCAAAGTCTGATAAGGGCCAGGCAGCTCCCTGAAATTTGGGAGGGGAAGAAAGGTATGGAGAATATGCAGGATGTTTGTAAAGGCCAGGCCTGAAAAATTCCATTGGTCTTAATTTAGTCATATGACCCCATCCAGCTGCAAGGAAAGCTGGCAAATACAGTCTTCCTGTGTATCCAGATGGAGAAAATAGTGTGATAAGCATGTACCACTATCTCTGACATAATTTTATTTCTATTTCTTCCTAATATTTTGGCTAGCATCCATAAAATAGTATTAAATATTAAATAACAGTGATGATAAAGAATAATTGTCTTATTTTTGATTTTTATTCTTGATAATGAAAATGTTTTCACTATGTTTCCATTTAAAACATGGCCAATTTGGGGTCAAGATATGTATATTTTAGCATCCTAAGGAGGTTTTATATCTCTTTCTTTGTTAAGATTTATTTATTTAATAAGTGATATAAATTGAAATTTATCAAATATCTTTTTGGCAACTATGAAGATAATTATACAAGTTTCTTTTTAAAAGCTTAATATTGTAAATTGTATTAGTAGCTCTCTTAATGTTGAATTATTTTTTCTCACTTTTAAAGTCTAATATAATATACAATGTTCTTGAAAAGCTGTATTATGTTTGCTGTCATTTACTTCAATTTTTGTATCAATATTCATAAGTAAGATTGAGCTATAGTCTATTTTTAATTATTTTTGTCATGTTTCATAATTCATAAGTTGAAGCTTTATGGAGCTTTTTCTCTTTTTCCAGTTTGTTGAGCTGTCAAAATTGCATTGGAGTGATTTGATTCTCCAAAGAGAGAAAGAATTCCACTATGCTTGGGTCAGTTGCTGTTGTTGTAGGTTTATGCTTCAAGCACATAGCCACTGGGCTATCAATGTTCAATCTTGGCAGTACCCATTTTATCACTGCTTATAGCTATAACATTTTAAAATGTTTAATGAGAATGTTTTTATTACTTCCATGCACTCTTTCTGGCTCTCAGTATGCTCTTTTATCACAGCAATCTGCTCTTATTTATTGCTGCTGTATCTCTGAAATTATATCAAAACTGGAAAACAGATTTAAAAAAACATGACTCTCAAGTTCTCTACATTTCCTCTGCCTCAGTGGAGACATTTCCTCTGCTTCAGTGAGCTGTAGTTATTTTCCTTCTCTTTTGAAACTGTTGATTTTTCTCATGGATTCAGTCGTTATTGCTTATCCTTATCAATGTAAGTCTATTTAAGCAGTACTCTCAGCTGATATAAATTTCTTCAGCACTCATGTAGGTATGGACACGTGGCTCTTGGGCTGCTCATAGACCAATGGGTGACAAGCATACCACGGCATGTCTTGTCTTTGGTGTAAGTGGGCCCGCACATAGGGTCTTCCCCCCAGGGAAACAGGAGCATGACTACAGGGTCTGCTGGTTTCTCTCTGGATCCCATCATGATAGGGGTTCTCTTTGCCATAGAAACTCATATATATATACATACATAGTCACAGTAGTGAGCATATGACTAAGTCCAATGTAAGTTTTGGTTTAAAAAAAAATCTATCGTGAGAATTCATCGACATGGTCCCCACTGACTGGTTTGAAAAGTGAACAATGATCCAAGCCAGGTCAATCACAGTCCTTCCCTGGAAGTTTTTTGAAGGAGATCTAGGCTAGTAAATCTGTGAAGAGGTGAGCTTAGGGGATGCTAATGGTCAGGCTCTGATCATGTTGAGAAAAATTGGTAAGAGAAAAGGAGATGAAATGTTGGGAGAGACAGAGAGAGTTCTGAGTACTTGGTTCAGGTAACAAAATTTCCTGGAGTGTCCTGGTTCTTGCTTTCCCTCAGCTGTTCAGTTCTTGCTATAATTCTATGAGCTACCTCAATAAATTCACTTTTTGCCCATGTTAGTTCAAGTTGGAGTTCTTTTATTTTAGCCAAGAGTAGAATAACCATGGGAACACACACACACACACACACACACACACACACACACACACACACACAAAGATATATGTATCTCTTTTTCATCTGCGTCATCTCATGGAATTCCAATTTTTCAGTCTTGCCAATTTCCAGGACTTGGGCAATACTTTTCCTTCTACATTCACTGAATTACCTCAATGGGGATGGCAAAAGGGGCAGAGTCAATTGTCATGTTAGGAGCACTACCTTGGAGATACACAAACAAATACACAAATCTGGATACATATTTTAGTGCTAATTTTCTTTCCTCCTTTCTTTGTGACTCAATTCTCATTGTCTTCTTTCTCTTTCTAAAATACAAACAAATTTCCCCTTAAACCTAAAATTGGGAGATAGTGAAGAAGCTCAGCTTTTATAGTAGGAATATAATAAGATTTCATTCTAAAACACGACGTAATCAGTCATTACTACCATGCAAATATTATTTTAGAAAAAAATGTTGAATGTCTAGTGACTTCAGCAATTAAGTTTTTGGTCTTGGACCAGTCATAAGTACCATATCAGAGCCTTGTACGATCTGGGCTGACATTCACATCCTGAGCTGAACTCCTGAGCAATTCTTGCACTTTGATGCAAGTCAATTATTCACCCAATCTTTTCCATATACCCTTTGACTTTCATTTCAGAATTGCAAAAAGTATTCCATGATTTTGGAGGCTAGATATTCTCCTTTGCCCTTGCTGGCAAGCAAAAACTATACTATGAAGTGATAAAATTTGAATCACAACCTAAAGGATTGTCTTTGTTCTTGATCGAAACAATTTTTTTTTTCCAAAAACCTATGAGAGGCTAGGCACGGTGACCCACGCCTGTAATCCCAGCACTTTGGGAGGCCAAGGCGGGTGGATCACTTGAGGTCAGGAGATCGAGACCAGCCTGGCCAACACGATGAAACCCCGTTTCTACTAAAAATACAAAAAAAAAAAAAATCAGGTGCACGTGGTGGTGCATGACTGCAATCCTAGCTACTCAAGTGGCTCAGGCAGGAGAATAGCTTGAACCCAGGAGGCAGAGGCTGTAGTGAGCCAAGATCTCACCACTGCACTCCAGCCTGGGCAACAGAGTGACACTCTTTCAAAAAGAGAAAAAGAAAAAGAAAAAAACCTATGAGAAAATACCACGATTAGGATAATCTCTTTTGATTATATATTTGAGCAAATTTTATTGAAACAACTTCATTCATTGGATGTTCTTATAATTGGTAATAGCGTCTTCTTTTTAAAGGGTAAAATACACACAGCTGATGAAATTGTGGTGAAGTTTAGCCTTTGGGATTAGCTTTACCACCTTTAAATACACATCCCTTTCTGACAATATCTACACACTTCTGCTTTTCCTATAAATAGTCATTGACCAAAAGAATCTTTCCATTGACTTGCTGTCTCTAGATAGTTGCTGCAAGTCTAAAGAAAACTTGAAGTGTACCCATACCAAATAATCCTAGAGAGGATTACTCTAACACACTGTAAAACTTATATTGGGAGGAAGAAGGCAGGCAGCCTGGGTTTCTCTGCCTTTCCCTTACATCCTAACAATGGCCCCCACTCCTGCACCTCAGTGCTTGCACTCACCTCCAGATTTTGCATGAGACTTTTTACTTACTTACAACTCCCTATATTCTTTAGAACTACCACTTCAAGCCCATTCCAATTAATTTCTGAACTCTGAAATTTCACCTCTGTAAGAAAACAAAAAGAAGTCTTTCCTAATTAACCTCATTTGGTTCTGATTTCCCACTTAGCAGCCTTTCAGAAATCTCCAACATGTTACATCTTTGGATGCATCACCTGGTCTTTCACTAACTTGTTCTCTGTGCCTTTGGTACAACTCCCAGTTGGCTGCAAACTTCTTTGATGCATCTGCCAGCCCTTTGGTAGTAATAATACTAATACTAAAAAGCTAACATGCCAGTCTTATTATGCTCCAGACACAATGCTAAGTAATTTACTGTCAGAGTATTTGGATACTGTCTGGCATATAGTAAGCCATTAATACAGGTTTGTTATTATTACCATTTATAGCCCAATTAACTTGGTATTACTATTCTCTCCATTTCAGGATAAGAAAACTGTGAGGCACAGAGAATTACATAAATTGCTCAGAGTCACAGAGCTCATTACGTGGCAGAAACAAACCTTGGTGCCCATCTATTTGACACCAATACCTATCAATGTTCTTAATCATTACAAAAAAATTGCTAAACACACACACACGCACACACACACACACACACACACTAATTAATCCTTTTTGCGATAATACCCCTGTCGTTTTCAGAGCAGTGTAAGTTGTACTCAAGGCAGGTTTTACTTAAGAATTCACTCCCCTTTTAAAATTTAACTGTCTTAGAGACATAAGGAAAAAGTCACAAGTATTTGTATCTCCCCGGAGATTTTCATTTTGAAATTTAGAGGCCACTGAAATATGTGTCCTTAGGGAGAACAATGGGTTTTTCAAAACTTCTAAGTTGCTAAGGAGCTGTGTTCTGTTTTTTAACTATGAATATGCTACATCAGTCAGTCACCAGGACGTCATATTTGCTTTGGTCGAAAGAGCTAGGCCATGTCCAGGCCTGAGCAATAGAAAAAGTTTATGAGTATATTGCTAATATAAATGATTAATAATACATTACAGGCTCAACCCTGATCATGCCATGCATCTTCTTACAGTTATTTTGAGTACATTTTCATTTGATGCTCACAATTGCTCTCTACTGTAACAACTTTTCTCCTGGTCATGCTGTGAGATTGTACAGGGAGAAACACGCACTTCTGATGTTGTCTTTCCTGAGTTCTAAAGAAGGCTTTGCCTTTCCTCCCATCTCCTTTCCTTTTTCTCTTCCTTCTTCCTCTCATAGGCTGCCCCGTCCTTTTCTTCCTTAGCTGTCTGAGCTTTCTTGAAGGGAACCAAGGGTCGTAGATTCCCCAGGCCTGAGCCCTTCTGGAAGGCTCCAGGTTCTCTGGAGAGCAGTCAGGTGACAGAATCAACCCAACCGGGCCCAGTGACATAACTTCCCACTTAGGCAGCTGCACAGCACCCAGATCCCATCCCTGGAAGCTTCAAAACCCTGGGCTCCGCCACAACCAGGCACAACTGCCTCCCTCCAGGTTTCCACTTGGGTGAATGAATGGGCTTGAAGGCAACTCCAGATGCAGGAGGCGCGTTGCGGAGAAACGTGTCATTTACGAGAAAGTTTGTTTCCTACAGAGACTGCAGTTGGCAGCTGCACTCCCAGTCGGTTGCGAGAAAAGCTCCCCACCTGGGGAAGCGAGGCAGCTCCCGTGTGCGCTTGGCAGGGAGGACGCGGTGGCGGCGGGACTCGAACTCGGTCGTCGAAGGGCGCCCCGCAGGGTCCCGTCTGTAGCCCGGACGGCGTGCCCAGGTTGGAGTGGGAGGGAGCCGGCGTGCACAGCTGTCTTTGGTCGGGCTCAGGCTTCCGCTCCCTGCCTGCTCCCCTTTCCAGCCTCCCGCCCCAGAAATGATCTCAAGCGTTGCCAGTTTGATTCCAGAGCCCCACTCGGGTGGGTTCTTTTGTTTCTTTGTTTTAATGACAGTTCCCAGCCCTTCGGCATGTCATGCGCAATTAATTCCCTGGCTCTCACGAAGGCAGCTGGGGTGAAATTTCTTCTGCATCATCCTTTTGGGGATAATTGTTTATGATGTGACGTCAGTCGGATTGATTTTTCTCTCTTGAATGAAGGGTGGGAGGGGAGAAAGAGAGACGGAGAGAGAGAGAGAGGCGCACAGATGTGCACGGAGGCCACCGACACTGACATTTGGAATTCCTTCAGGGTAAAAGGACACCGGAATGGGAGCTTAAAAATGTATTGCTAAGATTTCAGGCTGCACGGAATTGTTAAGTTTTTCTTAAAAAAAAAAAAAAAAAAGAAAAGAAAGAAAGAAAAAGAAAAGAACCCCCTCCGCAGCAAGCCACTTAGGTGCTCCTTTCACGCCAGAGTCCCCTGTTAAGGTGGCAGCCCTTGGAATTAATCTCGGGCACCCAGCCGCTGCTGCAAGCTTAAGGAGACGACGAGGAGGGGCGGGGGAAGTGCGTCACCAGGTGGGGAAGGGGCTGTGTATTTGGTGACAAACGGGAGGCGATGGGGGTGGAGGGGAATGGGGACGGGAAATAGGTTCTGTGTGCTCTCCGGGGGTATTGTGTCAGGAGATGCAGGCTGGCTACCATGTGACGCGGTCCAAAGCTGAAGGGATTGGCCGAGGCAGCGCAGGCGGTGCAGCTCGGCCGGCTTGCCGTTCCTCTCCCTTTCTCTCAGCATCTTCCTGGTAGCCTGCCTGTAGGTGAAGCAGCACCAGCAGCATCCATGGCCTGTCTTTTGGGTTAACACTTATCTCCTTTGGCTTCGGCAGCGGACGCAATAGACCTCAGCAGCGGCGTGGTGAGGACTTAGCTGGGACCTGGAATCGTATCCTCCTGTGTTTTTTCAGACTCCTTGGAAATTAAGGAATGCAATTCTGCCACCATGATGGAAGGTAGGATGCTTTCGGCTGTGGTTGACTGGCTTCAAGCAAGGTTTGGGCGGAACAGCGTTAAAGAATATGTGCAGCCAGTGTATGTGGCGGTTCTAGAACCTGGTTGCCAAGGTTTTGCAAGCAGAAATGCTGCAGTTTGCTTGCAGTGGATCTGGGCTCAGACTAATGGAATCAAACCACAGGGCTGCTGCTTAGCTCAGAACCTACAGAGCTCCCAGCTCCTTTGAGAGAGAAAAGCCTAAAGTGTTTGCAGGGAGCTGAGATGGAGCTAGGAAAGAGCTTGCAAGCAAATAAGTTGGGCAAGAAGATAAGGTTTTCTGTTCTGGGTTCCTGGGACTACACTGATTAAACATTTACAATGGAAACTTGTTTTCTGAAATTGACATTAGACAGGAGAGGTCATGAACAGTGTTATCCACACAGACATTTTCAGTGAACTGTTTAAAAATTATAAAAATTCTTACAAGGTATTTTTATCTCTGCAGTTTACATCATATTATTGGGATAGGAGGGCAGCAAATTTGGTCCATAAACTGTAGTTGTATGAGAATGTAATTGCAACAGAATGAAAAATATAAGGAAAATACCCGGGCCTCTTGCCTCCTGATTTGGGGTCTTATTAGGTTATAAAAGAATTTTATGCTCCCTAAATGCTTTCCCTGTCCAGTGGTTTTTAGCCAAGCATCAAATGATTATTTGCTGATGATCTTTTTGTATATTCAATATTGAGTGTAAGGAGGAACTTTCCCTGGGGAGATGCTATTTAAACTATATTGTATTCTACTAAATTACCCTTCCCAACCTGAAACTGTGACAGCCAAGATTGTCTCAAAAAAGCAGCAAGCTGATCAGGAAAGAAGCAAGCAGCTCTATGCAGGCTTTGATTTTCTGTTTTCACACTATAGGATGGTGCAAAACTCCTGGCCTTTCCTAAGATGACAGGCAGAAATTTGTCCCCAGCCTGGATTTCACAATGCAGAATTGAGTGCATAATGGGTCTCAAATCAGCCATGAAAATGGCAGAGAGGCCACCTCTTAAGCCAAGGTTTGTCCTACGGATTTTAACTATTGCTTAGAAATTTACCAAAATGGAATAAGAAGAGGATGGTTTCTTAAAAACAGCAGTGTAGCCTGTACTTATTTGGCAGAAATGAATTCTTTTTGCTCTCCCTGTCATCATGTCAAACATTGTCAATGTGATTTGGGGGAGTGAAGAATTCTAGAGTCAAAACCCACAGATTTTAGAAGATAGCCTTAAAAGAGAGGTTGGGTATGATTTTGTCATGGAGCTGAGTCTTGTTTGCAAAAGGTTCTCAAGCTAGTCCTTCAAATCCAGGCCTATATAAATTGAGATTGCTAACACTCTCAGATTAAGTCATTTTCATTAAATCAAAATGGATTTAATCTTTGAATAGCAAGGCAAGACAAACAGAAAGAGTATTATTTATGCACTTTTCAATTAAAAATTCATGTGGATTATCTTCTTCAGAAAAAAATCTTGCCTGTAGAGGTACTGTATTTCTCCAGCTCAATTTCATATAGCATTTCTTAAAAATGCATCTGCACACATTCTGATTAGATTTCGGTCTTGCACAGAGAATTGGATGCTCTTTCTTTTACTTCTTGCCTTGCAAACCATGGCACTAAAGTATCTTCTTTGAAGGTTGTAACGTTTTTTGATGCTCATTAATGATTCTCCCGGTAATATGGTCTATTGTGCCATCCAAGAATGCCAGTTCAAAGCCCTGTGATAAGCTTATCCAGGCTGCCTAAACCAAAATGAGAACTGCAACAAAGACTTGTTCTGGAGCTGAATTAACACTATTGCTCTGGGTTTGCCAAATTTATCTAATGAAGGATGTTATCTTAGCACTGGTATGAATTAGAGGTTATACTATGGATACAGTTGTCTTTCACCAGATCTTTTGCAAGAGAAATTGGACAGGTGTTCCCACTGGCTTAAATAGCTAAATGAAATTAACATTCATTTCTACCCATAGTTCCTACTTAAATGTTTTTAAGCCTTATTATCTTAATAGTTCAGTGACCTTAGAAAGGCAAATAGGAGCTTAACCAAAAATCAATTTTCTATCAGTTGCCTTCCAACTTAGTTGACAGTCTTTTTGGCAATATACATTCATGTTTCCAGTATTGCATGGCAGAATTTCACCTCTGAATTGCTCTTATTCTGAAGGTGTGGTATATAATTATTATTTCCACTTAACTCATCTCTAGAGATTGCCAGGCTCTGTACATCTACCACAATAACGTTGGAAAGATAAGGAACCTCATCAAAGGCACCCCGAAATTGCCATTGCAGCTTTTTGTTGAAACATCAGTAGACTCGGAGAATGTGCCACCAAACATCTAGTTAAAATCATATTTCTTCTCAAGTAGTGTGTCTCACACACACACATAGAGTCATCCACACAAACACATTTCTGGAAAGGAAGAAAACATATATTTGCACTCATGAGTATGTACATTTCTATATTGCTAAAGTGTTTTAGTCTGCTACTCAGAAAAAGCATGGCCATGGCAACTTTTCAAAGGCACTTCTCTACTTTGTGTAAAGCAAGAGTAAACAAATATTCAGCAGAATGGGTTATAGTAAACTACGTTTTGTTTGTGTGACCAGGATATAGGCTCCTTTCATTCAATGTCTATTGGAAATCCATCTTATCATAGATGATAAATGTTACTACCTCCTCAGTGATCCTAATATCATGGAAGTCAACGAAATAATTCCCCAGGGACCACAAGCCGGTGATTAGTAGTTTGTGGCTCCATGGTTCATTTAACGTATTTTAATTAAAAAACATATTTTTGAGGGACTTGATTTGTTGCTTCCTGCATACTTATCTTTTGACAGTGGTTGGCATTGAGTTGTTTCCTTTCTAAAGAAAGCCACATGATCATGAAGGGAAAGATGATGAGCAAAGGGAATTATTAACTAAGGAGTGTACATGCTGGCTAAACTTGCAATGAAGTCTATGTGGTTAGGGTAACTATTCAAGGACTATTTTTTTGATATATTATTATTAAAGTTTGAAAGCGGCATTCTTTAGCTATCCTTTCTAAGACAACTGGAACTAAGTCAGAGTTTCTTGGGCTATCTGTCTATGTGTGAGGATGTCTAGAAAGTACTTTCCTTGTTCACGTAGGCCCAACTGAAAGTGTTTTGCATTTTCAGTTCCATATTCAGGCTCTTAGGTGCTATACTAGAAAGATAAGTTTCTAGGTGCCAGTGGTTTCATTTTATATGATAATTTAAAAAATTAACAAGCATATACTTTGAAGGGATTACTGGGTTTAATTATAATATTCAGGGTAATATATTTTATTATATTTATTTTATATATTTTATATTTTTAATATATAAATATTTTATATTTTTAAATATATTTTATTATATTTACTACTCGTAAAAACCTGAAAATAAGTATATTGTGTATACAATGCTTTTTTCAGTCTTTTTCTACATTTCAAAAGTAAAAATAATGCATTGAGGCAAAAAAATGGTGGAGTAGAATTTGAACCTACATCCATTTAACCACAAAGCTCATGTTTTTGACCCTCTAGGAATCTCTTAGTTTCGCTTTGCCTCAGGTTGGGCATGTTAACCTAATTGAAAAATAGGCCATAGTGCCTTTGGTTGCATATTCTGTGTCTCTCTGTTTTAAATATGAATATTCACAGAACCATACTCTTTAATTTCTTATTAATGCTTTTTATGTCCAAAAATCATTATTTAAAAAATTTTGCATAATTCAAGAGTAACTGAATTTCTGTTGTTGCAATAAACCTTATAAACACTAAGAACTTCTTTTCCTATTTAGAAACAGAGTTTTACTAAATAACATTTGGAAAATTCTTTGGTCAGAAAAGAGCAAGACATCTTGAATCTGGAGCTGTTCATTTTATAGTTAGTTAAGAAGTTTTAAAGGGAATGCTTCTAATTTTCCTACTGATTCTCTTCTTTAAATGATGAAATTACTTTATAAAATCTAAACATGCAGATATAAGATTCTAATATATGTTCCATCACTTGTGTAATTTCTCATCTTCTCCAGTGTTCTGTGTCATAAAGAACCTCTTTAGATGTATATGTTCCCATCCAAGTGTCAGGGGTCAACATTAAACTTCTAAAAATAATATGGAGTCTTTAAAAAAGTTAAATTAGATAAACCATACTAGAAGACTCTGAATCATTCTTTGTGTTGGATGTAGCACATACACTATCCATGTTTCAAATACACAAGGGACAGGAAGTTACCAACTCACAATTTTTGTGTTCCTGAAAGTTTGTTTGTGAGTTGGTTACTTGGAACCTGTTTTCCTGTAGGAATAATGATACAAATAATAGAGTCTCGCACAAGTCCATCAAAGGCTATTAACCCAATATCTAGTTAACATCCCAAATATTTGCTATAAAATGTGTAAAGAACAGTATGGTTCTCATAGTAATTAAATAGAAGAAAATTATGGCATTAAATGTGTTTTTAATTTTGAATGTTGCTGTTTGAAGGAAAGAAGCTTTAACTGGAGGGCAATGAAGAGCTGGAGAGAAAATTTGAAGGTATTTTTAGAATACCATCAAATACTTTAAGTATTTTCAGAAGTTTTAGATACTCATGACACTGGATTTTTCAATTATGCTCAATTTTACTTTCATACTTGTAGCTTACCTTTTCCCAATTCAATTTTATCATATGAACTGCTTTTAAATTATGAGTAAAGTCATGATGTAAACTCAGAGACTGGATTAAAAGTGGGAGAGAGAATTTACTGAGATAACTCTAAAGGAGTTAGAAGAGAGAAAAGTGATAAGGGATTATAAGGAATTTGGGCTCACGTGTCTGAATAAGTCCCATTTGGAGAAATTAACTGAATAAGAAAGAGGTCATAGGTAGAATAGAAAAAGCAGGAGCATAGTAAAAGCAGGAAAAAGTGGGGTGAGGCAGAGGTGTTGGGTCTCATAGGTTTGTATGCTAACTACCAAATGTAGGTATGGGCACACAATGGCAAGCTTTCCATGGGGGAGAGATTGGAGAAGTGCATTTAGACTTGGGAAGCGATGGGCCTCTATTCTTGGAACTTGTGTATTGGTTAACTACATCTGCAAGGTATTAGAAAGATCTGATATTAGAAAGATATTAGGCATCTAGAATTAAATACTTTACATCACACGCCTGCCTTGTTTAAGAAAACTTCTATATCTCCCCATTTCTCTTAAAATCCATAGGCTACAAGACCCTGCATGCTCTGGCCTGCTGTGCCTTTTCAAGCTCATCAAATACTTCACTCACACTGAAAGCCATACTGCTTGCCTTCTGGTGTTCAGAATAAACACTTTCATGCCTCAGGGCTTTTTCCTTGCCTAAAACACTCATTTTGCAGGTCATGGAGTTACCAATTCTCTTGTGGTCCCAGCAAAACTGCCACCTCCTCAGGCAGCCTTTGCTATCATCCTTGTCATCTCAAACATATATCCTGGGCTACTGAGTCCATCTCAGCCCGCTCTCTCTCCTCAGAGCTGTGTTTATGGCCTGTGGTTGCTTTCAATGCATGGGCTGAATCTCTCACTCAGAGGTAAGCTCCACGAGGGCAGAAATCTGGTCTACCATATTCACCTCTGTATCCTTAGCTCTTGGCACACTATAAATACTTAACATGTTTATTAATTGAATAAGTGAACAAAACTAGATACAAATGACTCAGATAACTGTATACTATTCATTATTAGGTATTATTTTGGGCATTATGATGGACGTAAGAAAAAAATGCTCAAATATGTATTCTCACTGGAGAAATAAAATCAATAAACATGAAACAATTAGGAAATAAGACAATATTCTGCAGTGATAAATTGTGAGAAACAGATAATATATATTGAAATGCAAAAAAAAAGGAAATAGTTCATTTTAAAATACGTACTTGAGCTTGAATTGTTTTGGTGATGAGTTCCTAGGAAATGATTTCGTAATGAAAAAAGGCACATTGTAGCACCACCATTCAAAGAATTCCCAGAGTCAGTTTTGTCAATATCCTGATGCTTTTTTTCTTTTCTCTCTTCCTTTGCCTTCCTTGCATTTCTGCCTTTCCTTTCTCTACTTTTCTCATTCTTCCATCCCACCTTTCCCTTCCTGGGTTCTCATTCCTTTTCTCTGGTTTATGACCAAGCCTGAAAATGGTGGCTTACAAAGCTAGCAGGTTTGACTTGGAATCTGGGAAAGTGTTTTTAAATAAATGAATGAATGTAAATGAGTGCAACGTTGTTCTATGTTTTTGTGTGTACAGTGACGATGTCATGGTATATGAGATTTTTCAGATGCAAATTACTCCTGATTAAAGAATTTGTTAATCTTAGGCGCTCAATGTGTTAGCTGATTTTATGCAGTTGGACTTTTTGGTAAAAAGAACATGAACCCAGAAGTCAGACTTGAGTTTGAGTCTAAGTGTTGTGACTGCTTGGCTGTATGCCATGAGAAAGTTACTTTACATTCCTGGACTCTGTTTCCTTGCAAACAAAATGAGATAATTGATCTACCATACCTCTAGAACTTCCAGCTTTAACAGTCTCTGGCATTTGCTGAATGATTGGGATTCCTCACATCTACTCGCTCCAAAGTTTGAATTCTAATGATTGACTGCTTTTCCTCTCATCTCAAAATATATTCATCCCCGACACACAAATCATTCAAATGCGTTACTATCTGCCTTTTATTAGTTTAATTTTTCTCTATTTTTATTTTGCATCCACAATTTAGTTTTGCCTCTTTCCTGTACTGGAACACAAAAAGTGCATGTATGGCAACCCTCTTCTGCAACTCCTAGTCTAGAACTGTTTGTTTATTCATCAAATATTCTGTATCGAATGCACACTAGGCATTGTTCTAGGTGCTATAAGCTCAGTAGTGAACAAAACAGATTAAAATGTCTGCCCATGTGGCATTCCTTTTACAGAAGTCAGTCAGCATGAGCCTATGTGATCCATGGATCAAGTGACAGGTGAGCATTCAGAAGTCTAGCATTCAGATACTGGTTCTGTGAATGTTTTATGACAGTGCCCCTTGGGCTCATGCTTCTCACACATTTAATAAATGAATGAATATCATGTCCTTGCCTTAGCTCACCATTCCAAACCCAAAGTTGCAGCTGAGAGCTCAGCAACTGCTATAGGCTTGAACATTTTCACAGAAAAGATGTAAATGCCACGAAAGGGTCATTTCAGGATCAAAATTACACATCTACTCACATGTTTTTTGGTGTATACCAAAAACTTTCATTTTTATTTTTGGTTCATATCCACTTCTGTTATGTGTCAAGACTAGTGTTTTAGGATTTTTGAAAGCCTGTGTGGAGTTACCTATGTTTCTTCTCTTTACAAACAATATAAGGAGGAAAATATTCTGCTCACTTAGGGCATTGTCAAAGATTATGCGACATTTGCACATGCTTAAAAGTTTTAAAAATGCTTTATTCATCAAACAGATACATCTGGAGTGTTTCTGATATCTCAGTTGTTGTACTAGGCACAATGAAAATGACAGCAAAACACAAGGCAACAATGTAACCCATCTTCAGAAGCATAGAGTCTATTATATGATATCACATTTGCATGTACATATTTTATTCTTGCAATGCCTCTGTGTGGTAGAAAGAATAAGTACAGTAATCCTCCCTTACCTACAGAGGATTTGTTCCAAGACCCCCAGTAGATGCCTGAAACTACAGATATCACCAAGCCCTATATACACTATGCTTTTTCCTATACATATATATGAGATAAAGTTGATTTATATATATGATTATATATATATACACCTTCACAGGTATCAATCAATAGGTATCAATTTTACCTATGATAATTTTACCTTTATCATAGGTAAAATTAACTTTACCTATGATAAAGTTAATTTGTAAATTAGGCACAGTAGGAGATTGGCAACAATATCTAATAATAAAATTTAGAACAGGTATAACAGCCTGCTATAATAAAAGTTATGTGAATGTGCTGTCTGTCTCGAAATATTTTGTTATACAGTACGCACCTCTCTTCTGATGATGTGAGATGTTACAGTGCCTACATGATGAGATGAAATGGAGTGAATGACGTATGCATTCTGATGTAGTGTTAGGCTGCCATTGACCTTGAACACAAGCACTGTGATATGCAACAATGTGATGACTGAGATGACTACTAAGTGACTAAGAGCAGGTAGTGTAGACAGCATGGATACACTGGACAAAGGACTGATTCATGTTCCAGACAGGATGGAGTAGGATGGCACGAGATTTCATTACGCTACTCACAATGGCATGCAATTTAAAACTTATGAATTGGTTATTTCTAAATTTTTTCCTTTAATATTTTCAGACCACAGTTGACTGTGGGTAACTGAACCCACAGAAAATGGAACCTTGGATAAGGAGGAACTTTTGCATTACTATCCTTATTTTAAACAGAAGGAAACTAGGGCCCACCAAGGTTAAGTGACGCTCAAGGTGACCACCTTACTAGTGGCAGAACCAGCACATATCAGCCAGGCTTGACTCCTAGTTAAGTGCTGTTTATTTGTATAATGGCGTAACTGGAAAATCTTACTCATATCTAAAGTGTTTGACCTAGGTCTCTGACTGGCAAGTAAACAGTAGATTGCTTAAGTCTGACTTGATGTTTCAAAAGCCTTCTTCAGAACTAAGCGAGTTAATTTTATTATCAGGTCATGATCTTTCAGAACAGTCATCAACTTGAAGAAGGCCACCTCACACAGAAGGGTTTTATCCCAGTGGGCTCTTTTCAGTAGCTCTCCCTGTTTTTCTACAGTTTTCTGAGGAAGAGGGTCACGATGTGATGTCACTAGTCCAGTAGACTCTAAACTTTCACAACTTACCTTCTACCACACATTTTATCAAAAAGCCTGGTTCCCACCACCAACAAAAGCCCTTTTTTCCCCCTGAGAAGGACAGCTCAGTGTTCACTGATATTTTATGAAAACTGTGGCTGTTATCATGAAAACATGATAATGTGTACCATCATTTGAAGATTAACCAAATGGGTTCAACCTCATTTTATAGTTGCAGAAACCAAGGCCAAATGAAAAGGCTTACCTAAGGATTTTTATTCTCTCTGTAAGAGGACAAGTCAAAGTTTATTTTAGTAATGATTCCAAAACTGTGAATAGACAAAGACTTGGAGCCCACGGTGTCTTTCACGTTCAAAGGTGCTGAGGCTGGCTGGATGACTGCCAAAAGACACAAATGAATGTGTCCCCAGGGTCATCGTTCTACTGAGTACACATACAATGTGACCATTTATAGCTCTCTCCCTTGATTTTCTCAGTGAGCCAGTACAGTGTAGGGGGAAGGGCCAGGACTTGAAGAGGGACTATACCGCCTCTGTGACTGGTGACCTTGAGTGAGTTCTGGAATGGTTGGCCTCAGCTTCCCCATTTGTAAAGGGAGAATAATGCTGGCTACCTACCTCATAGAGTCATTATGAAGAGCAAATGAAGTAATAAATATACATCTGAGAGTGTACTACAGATGCCGGTTTTTTTCTCAGTTTTCTCTCAACCTATATACCCATTATAAAGTTTAATTTATAAATTAGGCACAGTAGGAGATTGGCAATGATAACTAATAATAAAATAGAAGTTTCCATTGTTCTATTGGGTGTTACTTGTGGATTTCTTAGCCTCTGGAGGCTAGATATTACTGCTTGCTGTTTTGTTTTTTATGTAGATTATTACTGTACCTTCCTGAAGATAGGCCTTACAGATTTCTTTCTCCTCTTCACCATACCATGAAGTTACAAGCATACTCCATCATCCTTTATTCTCAACGTCCATGTGGTCGGCCACCCCTTTCTTGAACATGTACAGCATCACTAATCAATCACAGCCATCTTTCCCCTAGCTGTAGTATCTATCTCAACATCATATTCCAGGAAATTCCTGTGAATTGATTGGAATGGGCACATGAGATGATATTACCTTGCATTCCTTACCACAAGCAGTTTCCCAAAGTTGAAATACAGGGAATAAAACTAGAATATAGGCTGGGCGAGGTGGCTCATACCTGTAATTTCAGCCCTTAGGGAGGCCGAGGCAAGTGGATTACTTGAAGCCAGGAGTTACAGACCAGGCTGGCCAACATGGCAAAACCCTGCCTCTACCAAAAATACAAAAAAATTAGCTGGGCATGGTGGTGCGCACCCGTACTCCCAGCTAATCAGGAGGCTCAGGCGGGAGAATCACTTGAACCTTGGAAGTGGAGGTTGCAGTGAGCTGTGATCACATCACTGCACTCCAGCCTGGGCCACAGAGGGATAGTCTGTCTCAAACACAAACAGACAAACATACAAAACCCACTAGAATATAGGTGATCTACCTGTGCACCCACCTTTACAAATGCCCTTAGTGAATCACCAAAAATGACATGTCAAAAATTGCTCACAGCAGCAGCTCTGGTAACAATGGCAGGAAATGGTCTCCAAGCCTGATTGTAGATAGAACCCTACTCCTGTGCTATTGACTGTAACCATTAAGTTTCCCTTAGCCTCCTTGTGCCCTAATTTGAAGAACTATGTCTACCGGGTAGCCAAGCTAGAGTCACTGCTTGGATTCATTCCTGATTCCTCCTTCCTTCCTGTCCTACATCAGTAGGTCCTCAAGAACTGTAGATTGTCTTTCCTGAATAGCTCTTGACTTTGTTCTCTCTCTTTCATCCCCTGCTAACACATCTGATCAGACCTTGCTTCTTCCACCTTCCAATGAATCCTCACAGCCACCAAAGACATCAATTTCCTCATTTGCCTTTGCTTGTTTCCCACGCTTCTAAGATGAAGTCAAAATGCTTTAGTGTGCTGTGCAAAGCTTTCACTCATAGGCTGCCTTCAGCCTTATCGCTCACTGGCCCAGCCAGACAGAGCTCCTTGCCATTCTCTTGCCCTTGAACTTGCCATTCCTTTCCTTCTCTATATGGAAACAGTCTGTTCTGACTTTTCAAGCACTAACTAAAGACTGCCTGCCTTCAGTGAAGCCTTCACATATGCAGCAGGTTGAAAATGAGAGCTCTGGCTTTGGAGTCAGACTGATCCAGCTTAAACCTGTGTGTGTGACCCTAGGGAGCTAGTGAACACGTTTCCTCCTCAGGAAAGTGGATATGATGATAACAGTCTTTCTCATGGGTAATTTAATCATGTAAGGTTGAAAAAATTAAATCAGAAAGTGCACTTGTAGCACTTGGAGTTCTCCAGAGAGACAGAACTGAACAAATATTTTGTGTGTGTGTGTGTGTGTGTGTGTGTGTACATACATACAGAGAGAAAGAGAGAGAGGAGTTTTTAAATAAGGAATTGTCTCACATGGTTGTGGGGACTGGCGTGGCAAGTCCAAAATTTGTAGGGCAGGCTGGCAGGCCGGTAACTCAGGCAAGGGTTAACAGTGCAGTCTTAAGACAAAATGTTAAGCTCCCAATAAATCTTAGTTACTATTCTCTTTTAGGCATAGCACATTCTTATACCTGCTTTGTTCCTTGCTAAAAACCAAGGACTATGCCACAGTGGAGATCATATTTTACTCACTTTAGGATTCCCAATGTGTGGCATGTGTGTAAATGCTCAATAAATACCCAGTTTTAATCAATGAATCCTGTGTAGGGATCACAAACTTTTGGTGAAAGAGTCAAGTCACCTAGCATATGGTTATTATGAGAATTAAATGAGTTAAAATATGCAAAACATTTAGAAGATGATTTGGTCCATAGTAAAAGCTTATTAAACGTTATTGTCATGTGCACATCAAAGGTCCCAGTAAAGTTCCTGGATGCCAGGCAATACCCTGGATCGTGCTTCCTCTGCTCTTCCCAAAGCACCCATCTGCCATGTAGGATCACACTGGCTGAGAGCCACATTCTGGTTCCAGGAGTGTGCAGTTAATATAGTATCTCACACATGTCTGCCTGACTCCTTTCATCATTCCCTCTGATTTTAAGAGGCCAGGTTTCATTGCAGGAAACTTGCAAAATAAGAAGATATGTAGAAGAAAATTAAATTCCCAAATAATCTCATTGTTATGAAAGAACCAACCACTACTACAGTTTGTTGAGTGAAGAACATGAGCTTTGGAGACAGACAACCTGAAGTTGCTTAACCCTTGGTGATCTCATCAGCATCATAATTTGTTTCACTATTCCTCTGTCATCAAATATTTAGGCTTGATTTGTATATTGAGGACAAATTGCTCAGATTAAGGAGTCTCATGGTATGGTATGACTTCTTGGCTCTTATCTAATAAGTTATCCTGATGAGGTGGTGAGAATTCTGCATTGAATTCTAGTCCTGGCATTGCCCCAACCAGTTGAGTGACTTTAGACAAGTCTCTAAAATTGGGGAAAGAAAGCAAGGTAGTAAAGAGAAATTGATTTTAATTAGAAAAATTCTGATATCTCCTGGCACCTTTCTTTATTGGTTATGAGGATAAGGCCAAGAATTTCCTAGGTGGGTAAGAACCAATTTGGCATGTCCTTTCTGCAAGTCCTGACTATGTCTATTGGGTTAAGTCATCACCTCTCTGCTTTCCCATCTATAGACTGGTAAATTATATGAGTGTTCCTGAATCCTACTGGGTTGAATATTGAAGCATTAAAATATATGTGAAAGTATTTTGAAAGCTGTAAAATTTTTTATGTAAGTATAATGTAGTATTAGAGCATTATTAGTTTTAGTATCTTGAAAATTCTGGTTTCAACTGAAGAGTTGGGTTAGATATTTTGAAGGCACCAACTCATTTTAAAACTCTATGATGAATCCCTGCTACAGACAACCCCTTTCCCCAATATCCTTAAATTTCCATGTCTACAAATGATTGTTTTTCATTTTTAGATACCAGAAGATAAGCACCTTTCCAAATTTAATGATTTATTTAAATGGGGATGGCTATATGGAATTTTGTTAAACTGAATAAAAATATTGTTACCAATAATGGATACATAGTGGGACAACTTAAAATGCAGTTTAAAGGGTGTTCAACTGACATCTATCTTGTACTAGTTACAAACCCAAATATAGTTCTGTATACAATTTCAGCAAAGTCTAATCCTCTCCTTCTAAATGCCAGATCAAATGATTTCATCTGGATTTCTTCTCTTGAGTTTCCTGCTATCTTCTGTCTTCATGGCAGCCCAGTTCAAGTTGGCACAATGAAGAACAGAGCTCGTCACACTCTTGATCAACTTTTGACTAAGACACATAGGAAGTGTTGTAGTGACAGTGCAAGGCGATGAGCTAGCCAGGCATCTAGGTGTGAGACACAGGTGAGCAAGACACATACAGACCTTGCTGTCATGGAACCTGAGTTCAAGTATGAGGACACAAGATTAACAAACCAAATGAATGAACAAGATCATCTCAGATTACGTTAAAATCAGTGAAAGAGGCAAAATAGAATCATGTGGTGGAGAATGGGAGGGGTGGTGGTAAAGGCTACTTTCGGTGGTAAGGGAAGGTTTTTCTGAGAAGGGGCACTTGAACTGAGACCCCTATACCTTGTGACCTGTGAAGCTCTGGAACAGCATTTCAGGAGTGAAAACAGCAGGGTGATGTGCCTGGGCCTTTGTGAACTCAAGGATAAGAGGGAAGCCTGCATGGCCGGAGACCAGTGAGGAAGGGAACAGAGGCAGGAGAGAAGAACAGGAGATTCACATCAGGCAGGGCTTTGTGAGCAGTGGAGGTGGATCTGGAATGGATTCTGAAGCAAGGAAAAGCCACTGGAGAGGGTGAAGGAGAAGGTCATGCTTTTTCTTGCATCTTTAGACAATTACTTGTGTTGTCAGATGGACTTTAGTAGCTTCAGATGGCATTATAGCTTTTTTTTTTTTTTTTTGAGGAAGTGGAAGAATGATTATCTTGAATCTGTGTTTGAGTAATAAATATTCTGATTTTATTTAAATTTTATGTTTATTTGCGGGAAAGCTGATGGAGATTGGAAGGGATGGTGGTGCCCTTCCCCAAGCCACTCATTGGCACCATCACTATTGAGGTCTGTAGGCTCAAAGTGAAGGTTTAATTTAGCTATTGAATAAACTCTAACCCAAATAGTTCTGGCATTAGGCTTTTTCAAAGACATGCTGACAACTGAAAAAGATGAAGATATTGGAGATCCAAGGGTATCGTGCACTTTTTTAATGTATTTATCTTTAAATATCTTTGAAGCACTTCAATTATTTGATAGCTGTTCTGATACTGAATCAGTTAGTTTATTAGTCTGGCTTTCATCACTGAGGCTTTTTCTCTCTAGGCCAGATCAGAAAGACAGAAATACTTAAGAGATCTTACTGTTGACAGAGGTTGACCTCTCCATGCTTCATTTTTCTCTCCAAATGTTTCCATTAAAACCTTTTGTGTTCTCTCTGAATGTCATCTACTGAGATACCTACAGTCTGCCTTAACTAGATTCACCTGTGCGCTTCTCCAATTCTATAGCCCTCTCTTCCTACCTGCAGGTGCCAAAACTTACTATGCCCTAAATTGCATTTTTACCCAAGAGGAAAATATATGCAAGGCTTCCTGTAAGTGGGAATTGCTCCTGGTCTAGTTTCCTTTGGGACAGGAACAGGCCTCTGGTTTTCTTTTATAATTTCTTACATAATATAGCAGCTAAATGCACAGGCTTGAAAGTTAAAAATTACTTGGATTCAGATCCTGACTCTGAGACTTGCTGGCTATGCGCCCCTGGGCAAGCCTGAGCTTCAAGCTCCTTCCTTCCTTCCTTCCTTCCTTCCTTCCTTCCTTCCTTCCTTCCTTCCTTCCTTCCTTCCTTCCTTCCTTCCCTTCCCTTCCTTTCCCTTCCCTTCTCTTCCTCCTGTCTTCCTTGCTTCCTCCTTTCTCTTTTTTCTTTTTTTCCTTTTAAACTATCACAAATTACAAGCTTGTCAGCAAGTATTTATTGAGGTTTCAAATATTGTGCTAGGTACTAGATGTACATAGTGAGCAAACCTCATGAAACAGACATTGTGGAGCTTACAGTTTAGTGACAATGACGTTAAAATAACACAGATAATTATATGATTATAAGTGAGCAAAGTTATGTGAAGGAAGCATTGAATGGGATTCTTGAAGAGCTTTTTAAATAAGGACCTAACCTTGTAAGTGAGAGTGAGTCAAAGTGGCAAGCATTAAATGACACTATGTGTGTGTAGAGTCAAACATACTTCCTGTTACTTTTACAGTCAGTTGCTCATGTTATCCTTATTATTATAGTGTGGTTGGCATTGTTAATATTATCAGCACCCCCATGCTTGTGCATATCCTTGATTCAGTAAACTTCCCCAGAACTTGCTATAAGATAATACCAAAATGTCTTTTTACGATATTCTTGGTCACTTGCCTAGATGTGCCCTACATCTGTGCTTCCCGACCCCTGCCAGCTTACCTAGTTTTTGACCAGGTATCTGAGCAGTTTCTAGGGCTACACACTCATATTTTGGTTTCCATCCATACACTGACTCCCCAGAATCTTTAGAAGACCTCTGATCTTACTGCTCCATCTCCTAAATAGGTGTCATCCAAACCTAACATCACAACTGCCCTGTTGCTCCGTTGTTCCAGAAGGAAGCAGGAATCTTTTAGGGAATTTTCCAAAAGAAAAGAAGAGTCCCTCCCAGTATCTTTGAGTTCTTTTTAAGAGCTCATTGCTATACCTACTCTGCTCTATAAGCACCTGCTCTGGCTGAATTATGAGCCTGGGAGATATTCCTTCTCATTATTCTTGAGAAAGTCTTTCTTGTTCACCACTGGTAGGCCATAAATCTAATCCTCAGACTTCATCGTTTCTCCACACCAAAGGCTGTGAAATTATGGTTTATTTTTTATTTTTTATATTGTCAGTGCATATGTGTTACGTAAACCTATGTATGGCGAACCCTTGATTTTCCTAGTAGATTGGTGAGAGGAAGAGCTCTTAATAGCCAATAGCCCTGAATCACCTCTTCTATTAAAGTTTCTCATAACTGGCTTTAGTTCTCCTTTCCTTTTCTTCCCATTCTCTAATTAGACCTTACCAAAAGATAGTTGCCCTGTAACTTACCAAAACCCAGCTACCCCAGAACAGCCCTAGATCTCTGGATATTGCATAATAAAAAAAGACTGAGAATAACGTTATCCAAGAAGCGTTCCATAATTTCTCTTAACAAGTATATACAGCTGTTACCACTGCCCCTCCCACAAGAGGAGGAAATATTCGAGTCATGTTCAGATTTACTAACATAAAAATAGCTATCATTTCTTGAGCTCCTGCAACATGCCGGAAGTTGTTCCTAAAATATCTATAAACATTTATCTCATTTAACATTCACAAGAATTTCATAAGGTTGGTACTAAGATAATTATTTCTATTACACAGATGAGAAAACTGAAGTTCAGAGAGTTTATGACTTGCCTAAATATTTAGGACTTGAATTCATCTAACGAGATCAGGCATGTTCAAGGTGGTATGACCACAGACTTGAACACTGATCTATCTGATTCTCAAAGTTATATTGTGAAACACTAAGAAATATTGTCTCTTAATTTTTGCCTTTGAGGATTTAAACTTACTGTATTCCCATATGGGGCAGAACAATGGCATTCTCCGCACCACAGCAATTGATAGTGATAATAACTAAGATTATTATAGCATGCTTACCTACTGTCCTTATTACATAGATGAGAAAACTGAGGCTCAGAGAGTTTATAACTCACCATATTAATGGTACATCAGGAAATGATGATAGAGCTAACAAAACTATTATTAAGGATGTCTTTGTTCTGGTTATTTTAAATCAGATTGGTTTGTAGTTTCTCATATTTTAGTTTTCTGTGGCATTGTATGTTAAAGCAAACTTTAATGAATGATGTTGGATGTTTCAGGGAAATTTGCAATGCTGTTTTCAGCACTTAAAGCAATTCTCCTATGTTAGAATGCAATATCTATTTCCACCTTTTGCTTAACAATCTATTAGGCACATCTCCTACTTTCAGTTGTAATAGAATTTAAATTTTTTAGCATTTCAAAGGCAATTAAATCATCAGTTGACTTTTGTTTAATATAAAAAATATAGTCATTATGACTTTGTGGTTTGGAAAAGGTTATAGTTCCCAATTTTATATTAATACTTTCATTGTAGTTAAAGTTTAACACTTCTTTTGATTTTAATATTCTTAACAGATGCTCAACTCTCAATAACTATAATAAGACATACATTTTAGAAATATGTAAAAACATGCCAGTCCTCTCCAAGTTACTTATAGACCTGAAATAGAGTATTTATGCTGTTTGCTCTGCAGTAAATACAAATACTGCTCTTAGGTGTTGCCTTTTTACTTGCATGTTGTGTTTCTTGTTATCATCATAAGTTCTTTAGTCAGAGCATGAAAACCAATTTCATAGGTGAGTGCCATATATAAGGCACCTGACTCCAACGTATGCAAAAGTCCAAGATTGTAGATTCTGAGATGAAATTAACTCATAGAAGATGACCCAAGGTTAGTAGTAATAACATTCATTATTAATTATTCTGGACAACTTATCAGTGTACCAGGCTCTGAGTGAGGGGCTATATAAATGGTGGATCACCTATCTCTCACCATTCTGCTATGAGGAGTAGTCTTAATCCCATTTGATAGATGAGGAAACTGAGGCTCAAGATCACATGCACGGGTAGGGAGTAGCAGAGCAGGATGGGACCACTGAGTCCTAGCTGGTGTGATCGCTGAAGCATTGCGTTTACCACCAGACGTCATGATGGGCTTGTTAAGAAAGCTGAGTTGGAGAGGTTCTTGTCCCTTGTCATGAGGGGAGACTTCATGCGGAGCCGCTTGTCCACTTCTCATCACGTCCTCTGAGTTCTTGG
The DNA here is from genome assembly GCF_043159975.1 of Macaca nemestrina. Lineage (NCBI taxonomy): Eukaryota > Metazoa > Chordata > Mammalia > Primates > Cercopithecidae > Macaca > Macaca nemestrina. The sequence continues at coordinate 167,065,252 of NC_092125.1, read as the reverse complement.
ACCTGCCCACTTTGTTGGCTATTTGTTATGTATCTTAAAGAGTCTTTACAGACTTCAGAAAATTCATTTAACAACACAGTTTCTAGGGTTATGCTACCCTTGGTGCTTCCACCTCACCTTTCTTTTCTGCACTGTGTGCTCATTTGCGCCATCACACTGCTCCCTCTTTCCTTCTGCTCTCTTGCCTGGTTGGCATAGTGCTGCTGCTTCTTCCTGGGTTCCTCCTGTTCTGTGGTCTCTGCCTTCGTTCTTCCCTCAGACAGGCAAGTTTACGGAGCAGCAAAGCATCGATAAGACAGCAGCCTTTTGAGCTAGGCTGCTTGAGTTTACACCTTAACCCAATTTCACTTACTGCTCCACTATCTTGGCTAATTTACTTCTCTTCTCTATGCCTCTACTTTCTCTTTTCTCAGCTTTAAAATCAATACCTATCTCATGCAGTTTATTTTGAGGAATAAATAAGTTACCATATGTAAAGTACATAGCTTAGTGGTTGGCACATAATAATTGCTCACCTAATTAATCTTCTTTTTTGTTGTTTACATTTCCATGATAAGAGGTAATTTACATCAGGAAGTCCCATTATTTGGGTGAGAGAGAAAATTACTTCAATCACTATAAAGGAAAACCCTTCCTTCAGGAAGAAAAAGCAAATAAGTTTTCCCATTAAGGTGTTTCTCATTCCCTCATTTTCAAGCTCCCCTTGTCCACAGCAAAGTGAGCTGGCTGACTGCCATTGGGACCTCAGAGACCAACACATCAGCCAAGTTTTGTTTTTGTCTTAACTCTTGGAATTCCCATCTCTCCAACTCCCAGCTGCCCTTATGCACAATGCTGGGGTGATAGCTCCATGTTTGGGTCACGGCTGACCTGAGTCTTGCAGTCTTCAGAGGGTAGGCAGAAAGCTGGGGAAATGGTGGCTTCCTGTTCACTTGCACCACAACAGTCAGGCACTGGGGAATAGATGATAACTTTATGTGCATGCAGGGAGCAGAGACAGTAAAGAAGAATTCAAAATGACCCTCAAAGCCAGTTGCATATGAAACATTTCATGAAGCATTTAATTTATGCTCACTGCCTCTTGTTATAGATGGCATTTTTTTTTTTCATCTTAAAAATAAAGTCATCAAAAATGAGGCCAACGGCCAGGCATGGTGGTTCACGCCTATAATCCCAGCACTTTGGGAGGCTAAGGTGGGTGGATCACTTGAGGTCAGAAGTTTGAGACCAACCTGGCCAACATGGTGAAACCCCGCCTCTACTAAAAATACAAAAATAGCCGGGTGTGGTGGTGAGCACCTGTAGTCCCAGCTACTCGGGAGGCTGAGGCTGGAGAATTGCTTGAACCTGGGAGGTGGAGGTTGCAGTGAGCCAAGATCGCACCACTACACTCCAGCCTGTGCGACAGAGCAAGACTCCAGTCTAAAAAAAAAAAGAAAAAAGAAAAAAATGAGGCCAAGGAAGTGAAATAATTTGACTAAGATCTACAGGATTTCAATACCTCAATACCTATGCTCTTCATCACCGCATAGTGCTGCTCCCTTCACTTTGCTGTGCATCCTCCTTCCTACACTACCCTCTCTTGGCCTCAGTGACTTCATCTGTAAAATGATAGGTTTGTCACAATGATGTTGGCGTTCCCTTCGAGCTCTGACATTCTGGCACTCTTGAGTTGGCATCCAAGTTTAGAAACACCGTTGCCAGTGGTCACTTTCTGAGTGTCCAGCAGGATGTGTCTGGACAGGCCTCATTTACTCATTGCTGCTTGTTTTATGCTGCAGTTGTCTGCGACTCTCTCACTGAATCACATTACAGCTTACATTATCCTGTCTTCTGTACCAACCAAACATACTTTGTTCCATTACCACTGAGCAAATCCTCTAAGGAATCTAATACAGCTCCAAGAATTATCTTATGGTAGTTGCTTAATGTGTGTTTCCTCCACCCACAAGTCAATACAATTTCAGAACAAGATGCTCCACAGAGTCTAAATGAGGTTGAGATCAAGTATAGACAGGAAGGAACCCAACACCACTGAGCTCTACTGAGTTAAGGATCTTTTTCTTTGCTTTTTACAATCTTTTGAGATTAGATGCTTTCTCCAAGGTTCAGACAGAATAAGCCCTTAGCCAATGCAAATAATGCAATTTTGAGTCTGCCTATATGTTATCCATGCTACTGTAACCTTTCCCTTGGTATAACACGTTGAGCATCCCTAATCCTAGAAGATCTGAAATCCAAAATGCTGCAAAATGTGAAAATTTTTGAGCAGTAACATGATACCATAAGTGGAAAAGTCCACACCTAACCTCGTATAATAGGCCACAATCAAAATGCAATGAAAACTTTGTTTCATGGATAAGATTATTTAAAATGTGTATAAAATTACCTTCAGGCTATGTTTATAAGGTATGTATACAAAACATAAATGGATTTTGTGTTTAGACTTGGGTCTCATCCCCAGGATACCTCATAAGGCATATGCAAATATTCAAAAATCTGAAAAAATTCAGAATCTAAAACACTTCTGGGTCCCAAGCATTTTGGATAAGGAATACTCAATCTGTAGTAGAGTATTAGTAGAAAGAGTCACAAATTGGAAATACCGTTCCAACTTTGCTACCGATTTTTTGACATATTGTTTTGATAAGGCACTCATCTATACAATGCGTCTATAAAAGTGATTATCTTTCAACTGAGTAACCTTAGAGATTCTCTATCTGGAGCCAGGTTAATGTTTAAATCATCTCAACTAGTTAGGAGAACATTAAATCATCTTTCATTCTTCTTTCTCCTTTATCTCATAAGTTCAGTCACCAAGTACTATCAGTGCTCTATTCAGAATGCCTCTCTGTATTTTTCTTCCCTGTTTCTGTCACCACCACTGTAAATCTGAATATTATGATACTCCCGGAATCCTGAAATAGATTTCAGGCTGCACATATTCCCAGACTCTACCCAACTTGCCTCCTAGTTCTTCATGTGTGCCCTCTTCATATACATAGTGCTCACTTCTTGCTCGCATCTGAAACCTCCATTTTTCCTTCTCCATCACTTGTGTTATCAAGTTCTCTGGGTTTCAATAAACAGAACCCACCCAAAATAAACTTTCTGTTCTCCCATGTCCACCATGTTTATCTTATATCTGAACATTTACCAGTACTGTTTTCTGCAACTCTGTTCATCTAATTCTTCCAAATCTTTCAAGACCCAGCCCAAGTACAGAAAAGAGTGCTGTCCCTCTTGTTCATCAAGAGGGATGTATCCCAAACACTAGTACAATCCCAGGCTCATAATAACAGCTTAGTAAATGTTGATTGAATTAACAAATGACTCCCTTCCACAAAGGTTTCTTTGACTAATTTAGCCCAATTCACTTCAGAATTTTCTAAACCCAATGGCATCAATTTAGCAGCTATACGGTCTTTTAATTTCAGGGAATTGCTTTGTTTTCATCCATTTAAGGAAGATCAAAATCAATGAAACTATAAGAAGGTGTTGAACTGGATGAATCTTAGCTATGGCCATATCTCTTACAGGGTGGAGGAGAAAAAAGCACTACCTATGTATCAGGCCCAGTTCCAAGTCCTTTATCCGTACTTTACTCATTATACTTACAACAGTGTGATGTAAGTGCTAAATTATCCCCAATTTATTGATGTGAAAACTGAGATTCAGAGAGGTTAAGTGACTTGCTTAAGGTAAGAAAGCTAGAACATGGTTAAGCCAGGATTTGAACCCAGCGATTCTGGCTACAGATGTGTAATCATTAGCATTATACTATGCTGCCTCTCACATCACTGCAAAATACAGGAAAATATTGAGTATTTCACAAGAGTAATGCCAAGACTAAAACAAACAAACAAACAAAAATAGCTCCTAAGTCAGCCTCTCTGGTCAATGGAGCATAATATAATCATCTTATTAGGAATGGACAGTTCTTTAGATTCAGCTCTTGCTTATTCATAATCCCTGGTAAGATGCTCTCCTGGCTGCTTATAAATAGGTCTGCTCTTGTGTTTTGGCCCTCAGTGATAACAGCCTCACCCTAGCTGGAACTCTCCCTTTTTCCTTTGAATTCTCGGGCCCTCTGAAATGCCACAAGGCTAACGGCAGGATGTGCCTTCTTTAAGGAAGCCCTACTTCCTGGAGCTTCTCTGGCAAGCTGTCCTAGGCAGCTCTTCACTGCAAGCCTCTGATCAACTGAATGAAAATGAAGTGGGCATTTGTATTTCCCCACTGATTGAGTTGGCTCAACTTGATGTAGGTTCAAATTCACAAAAGCGTGTGCAGGCTTGCTTCCAGGCTTGCAATGGAGCTGGAGGAGGGCAGGCTGTGTGCCCGGCTTTCTTGCAAAGCATGGCCTTGGATATGTGTCACTGGTACCCTCAAAAACCAAGGCTCCAGAATCCCCCACCCCCACTTACAAGTCATGGGATGATTTGTGCAAGGTGCCCTACTTCTGACGCCAACTGGACCCTGTTCAAATGAGCGTGGAGATCAGAAAGTATTCTTTAAAGGGTGAGTGAACCCATCATGGCAAAAATGATCTGTAAAACAAAACATCCCAAACTGTCCCCCTGTTGGTTATTCAACCTTAATATTTTTGCTCTACTTGAAAGCTTTTCGCTTAGAAAAGCGCAGCTCTTGGTTAGTGAATGCCAGTTATTTAAGAGAATGTCAGCCTGGTTAAATTATGTTTTCTGAGTTCTTGCTTGACAACAATTATAGTAGTACCTTGATATTTACAAGTTTAACATTCAGATTTTTTGTATTTGTACAATGCACTTTAGAATCACAACAAGGAGTAATTTGTAGGTGTCCTGAGATGTGACTATGAATCATCCACTTAGGAATGCAGAGGTTTAGGTAGGGTCAGTTAGAGAATATATCTAGCTGAGTGCCCAGCATTCACATCTGAACAGGTCTGTTATTCTCTAGAGTAGTAATTATAATTTAGGAATTCTTGTCCAAATGTCAAGGGTGAACTCTATTTCTGAATCAGTGAAATAGCTTTAGATTTTTGTACAAATGATTGTGACACAAGGCTTTTGAAATTTTCCCATTCCACACTCAGAGCAGGCATTGCTAATAAATCAAGTGCTCTAATCAAATGCAGCCTGAATCAGAATTTTCTGCAAAAAGTTAACTGGATTTGGTGCTTGAAAATGTGAAAATTGCTCAGTATTGCTGGGCTTTGGAAGGTCTAAAGTAAGCTGCCTGTTTTCTTCCCTTTAACTTGAGCCTGACATTAAATTCAGATCTCTCTATCCTCTCCTACACACGTTTGGGTCTCTCAGACAGAATATACCAAGCATTCTCCAAATACATCAGGGAACTGGGTCGCTTCATTTGGTCTGCACACCTCTGGCAACCAGATTGGGATAAATGTGTAAGAAGGAGTAGGTAACGAAAAGGAGGAATAATGATCAGATTTCATGTGGAGAGAAATAGGTAAGCACAGGCTAGGCAAAATTTCCATTAGGCAAAATAATGTCCCAACAAGAAACTCGCCTTTTGTTACCAAAAACAGTCTATTTCTTGGCCTAATTTCTGAATTGTGCCAAACCTGAAATTAACTTTTGTTAGAAATGGAAATGTTCTAATCTAAAGAAGACATTTACACTTTGTGGATTTGTGATTCCATTTTAAATACTTAATACTTATTGAATTCTTCCATTGTAACAATCAGATACCTTATATGATAGGCCTGTTTGCATGTCAGTTTGCCTCCTGAAACATGAGCTCTGTGAGGATGGGGAATGGGAAATACTTTTTTTAAAAAACTTGCTTCTGGGAAACTATCAGTATGCCTTCCATGTGGTAGGCGTGAATGAATAAATGATATATAGTATGAGTGGTTTTATCACAGATTCTTATTCACCATGAAGCAGTTATAGACCTGTTCCAATGACAATTTCTCTTGATTCCAGGTTTTCCAAAATTGGAGACAATGGCATTTATCTCTGTCCTGCTCATTTTACCCTGAGAGCTGGGCTGGCTTCATGGGTCTGTAATCTGCACATAAGGGCCCAGGCTTAGAGGGGTCCTACACTTGGTTTAGTACTCTTCCATCACTTTCTTAAAATTTGTAATAATTTCTGAGCAAGGAGCCCTGCATTTTCATTTTGCACCAAGCCCCACAGACTTTGCAGCCAGTCCTGCCTGGCTATGTAATCTGAAGACTAAGCTAACCAACAACTGCCCATCTAGCACAGTGAGTATATTAGACTATATATTGTATTATATAGTATATAATACTGAAAATATATAATACTAAACAACCCCGAAAGATTATGTGGTTTTGCAAATATCATTAATTAATAATTAATTGGGCACCTAGTATGTGCCAGACACTGTTCTGGCTACCAAACAGGCATTATCTTATTGAAGCCTCAAAACAAGTCACAGAATTAGACTATATTATATAGTCTAATAACCTCACTGTGCTAAATGGGCAGTTGTGGGTTAGCTTAGCCTTCAGTTGGTCTTTTCTCTCTTCAAGTTGAATTCACAAATAATGTCTGGTTTTGTGGGTGTGTAGTTCTTTTTGTTTAGGGAAAAAAAAAAAAAAAAACTTCTACAGCATCCATTTTATCAGAGAGAGGCATTCTTTGTCACTTGGGTTCCAGATTAATAATTCTAGAATCCTACCATGCAGGAGTTGTAATTTGGTTTCGAAGAATCAAAGAGAAAAATTTTAAGAGGAGGGAACCCAAAGAGGGGCTAGCAGGTGTAAATGACTTCCAGGCCCTTCCTTTCATCTGGTGGTGAGGGAAAGGAGAAAGATGCTAAGCAAACTTGAGAGCTCCTCAGGAGATCCTTAGGAACCGTGTACTGCTGGGCCCCTTTCTCCTGCTTCCCTTCCAGGGCTCAAGCATCCTTGGAAAATGCTTCTTCAACTTCTGTGTGTGCAGAAAACATGTACCAATCTTGTTTAATGTATATTCTGATGCAGAAAGTCAGGGGTGGGGTGTGTGATTCTGAATTTCTAACAGGACTATAGGGGAGGCTGATGCTATTGGTTCATACTTTGGGTAGTAAGCTGACAGGTTTGCCATTTTTCAGATATTTGAGCAGATCCTGAATTCCTGCTTTATCCTGACTTATGGAGCTATGACTTTTCCTATAAGTAGCCTGGCTTAACCTATCTTATAAATACAAATACCGACACACGCCTACTTAAGCACATGCATGAATGCTATGACTTAGAATGTTTAGTGCTTCGAGGAAGAGAAAACTGTAACTCAAACTGCCTTAGGCAAGGAGGACATTTGTTATTTTATGCAACTGAAAGAGCAGACAGAGTCAAAAGCAAGCTTGAGGAGCAGTAGAGTACATGGCTCCACAATGTCATTAAAGACCTGGGCTTTCGTTTCTCTACTCTGCCATCCTCTGCCTTCAGAAATGGCTGTGACTGTGAGGGACATCACTTTCAGATAAAACAATGTCCAGAGGCAGAAAAGAAATGTCTCTGGTGTCTCTGTTTAGAACCCAGACACATTTCCCAGAAGCCCCAAGGAAACATCTCACACCTCATGTCGCTGGTCTGTTTCCAACCCAGTTATTTAGCCAGGGGGATGGATGACTGCGATTGGCTTAGCTTAATGAAGATAATCAGAGTCCACTAGCTGGAGCCAGGGAAGAGGGGGTCAATGTTCCTTTAAACACATAAATATTAAGAGGAATGAATATCTGAAATATGTCCAAATTATGTTGGAAAGAGGAAATTTGTCATAGCTGAGGGGAGAGAGAATAGGTACTAAGTTGGCAAATGACCAACATAGTGTATATGTCTACTCACATTCACTCCCCAGCAAAGGAGCTTTATTTCAAGAAGAGCAATGCACCATCTCATCACAGATCTGCAGCAGAGAGGTCTGGAGGCTCAAACCCTTCTCTTTGTGTCGTTGAATTTTTCCTCCCTGACCTCTAATTTGTTTGGTTTGGCTGTGAAAAAAATAACCTTCACTGCAGCTTTCTACCGGGAAGCTAATCATTGACGCATAATTACAATGTAGGGCAGAAATAAGTACCCAGTTGATTTTGTTGTTGACTTAATTGAAATACTGTACGTTTTTCAGGCCCACCCTCATTAGTTCCGCACTCTATCCTTGTAGTTTATCCCTAAAGAGAGGGAACTCTGATGCCCAACACTTTATTGATCCAGCCCTTGAAATCTCATGATTGATTTTTGCCAGCATTGTACGACGTGTTTCCTCTGTTTAGACACTAGATAAATTTTGCAGTAAGCAATTATGGATAAATTTTCCCATAAGCAATTAAAAAACAACCAGGTTTCTTAATAACATTCCTGGGAGACCCACTGAACTGCCAAAAACTACTTTTAAAAGTATGTTAAGAGAATTTATTTCTTGATATAAATTCCTATAACAAGAGACACATTGAGTGAAACTTTTTCCTCATTTACTAACAAACATTTACTAATAAATGTTACTTAAAAAAACAGGAGGACAACATGGTGGACAAAAACACAGACTCTGAAGCCCAACTACCCAGCTTAAATCTCAGTTATGCCACTAACTGCGTGACCTTAGGCAAGTTCTTAAGCTTTATGCTTTGGTTTCCTTTTCTGTGAAATGAGGATAAGAATAGCATCTACCTCTCTTGGCCTTTGTGAATGTTAAGCGTGAATATAAAGAAAAGTGCACTTAGCACAGAGTAAGCCCATTGTAAGTGTTAACATGTTTATATTTTTACATGCCTTCTTTTTTGAAGTAGCACCTCTATTTACACATATTTTCTCTAATCTCCCAAACACCCCTGAAAGATTATATAGTATTGCAACTATTATTAACTCATAATAGCTAACATTAATGGAGTGCCTACTATGTGCCAGACACTGTTCTGGCTACCAAACAGGCATTATGTCATTGAAGCCTCAAAACAAGTCACAGAAATATGATTTTTCTCCTTTTACAGATGACAAAAACTGAAAGACAGAAAGATCAATTAAATTGCCCAGTGACATTCACTTTGTTTGGTAGTGGCACTATTGAGACTGGAACTCAGTCAGCTTGACTCTCGCATGCTTAACTTTATGCTACTTTTGATATGCACATATATAGACTATGATATTAAATGACTTGTTTACAATCTTTCCACTACGCCTTGTTCCCTTTCCTCAGTTTGGTCAATAAGCATGGTAAAAAATCTACTCTCTGTCAAAAAATGTGTGGGAAGTCAGAGATTGTGATCCATAGAACATAGCAGAACTTGAGAAAATGAGGAGATATGTTTAAAAGGGTACTAATAAGTATTCAATCGAAAATAGAGTCTACAGAGCACTTTCATATTTAACTGAACAGAATTAAGACGTTAATTGTCTCATGAATAGTACCTGCTTTATAGAAGCTTGCTAAAACAGGGTGCTTGTGGTAGGATGCAAAGTAAAATACTATGTTCATGGCACAAGTGAGGAAGACACTCAGTCCCACCTGCCGGACTCTCTTGCGCCTCACATATCACCATGTCATAGTCTTCAAATGACATTCTTACTGCTTTAGATCACAGAGGCCTTTTATTCAAATGAAATATTGTAAGGGGAGGCCAATGTCTGAAACAGACACACGTTTTATTAGTACTCATTTCTACATTCAGCATTATAGAAAAGTTACAATAAAGTCCTCAAACAAGATCAGTTAAAATGCACCAGGCTTAAAGTTTGCTTCCAGTTTTCATCATTTTGCCTTTGGTTGCCCGTTCCTGATAAAATCTTGAGTCACAGATAGCAGTAGTCATACATGCTAACAGCTCCTGACTTCCCAAATCCAAGATTTCTTCTGTATCAGTTTAAATAGCTGTGGGAGTTTCTTTCAGCCAAAAAAAAAAAAAAATCTGGCTTTCATTCACTGACATATATTAGTGAGCACCTCCTATGTGCTAAGCACCCAGTAGAGTGCCAGAGTATATGACAGACAGGGTAGAAACGGTCCCTGCCTTTGCAGTTTTGGAGAGTGGCAACTTCTAATCTAGACTCTGCACAACAGCTAGTTTTAATTTTTCATTTCATTTTTCCAAATGCAATAGATATTAGAGGAAATTTTAAAAGAAGAAGATTTGCTAGATGAGGGTTTCAGGGAGATAAAATTCTTCTCTCTAAAGGGGGGAAATCCTGTATCTGATAGAATTTTAGAAGGGATTAAAATGATAGCAGGGAAGAATTCTGGGGGATGCAAAAGAGGGAGTATATGAACAGTAAAGACTGGGATAGAGACTGCAATGGAAGCACCAAGCTGAGAAAAGACAAAGAGGACTAATTGGATAGGTTCCCTTCCATTCACCAAGGAGGGGTGGCAAAATATGTTACCACCAGCAGCTGAATATGCTTAGGACCAAAACTTCTTGCTCAATTTGTTTATTTATTTTGGTTTTTTCTTTAGCAAAAATACTTTGGGCCTTCTTAGATGTGGAAAACTAGCCCCGGGGCAGAGCCAAGGAAAATCAAGGGGAAAGAAAAAGTTGAATTGCTCTACAAAAGGAATTGGAAAATTTTAAGTATTTAGGAATTGCCCAGGAGGGGACACAGGAAGGAGGAGCATGAGCAAGGTTCTGCAACAGGGTGATGCACAGAGGGGCGAGGCGATTTGGAAGGTGAAGGGTTCTCTGTGATAATAATGGCCTGTGATTTTTAAGAATAGAAATGTTTAAAATGTTATCTGACTTGCTGTAATGTAATCCTTTGTTATTCCCTATTTATTGTTGCTGTTGTTAAAATCTGTTACCCACACTCTCTTACACGTGGTATTTATAAGAAATTGAAGAAAAAACAGGGAGGCAGGGGCATTGTCCTGAATTATTGGAAACATTAGTATGAAGTAGAAAGAGAAAAAAATCAGCTGCAAGAAGAAAACCAAAACATCAAGAATTTGGTATAAATAGGCAATCTGAACAAGAGATGCCTAAGAGGAGTATAACCCACCCAGTAAACCTTGGGGTAATAGGGGAGGGTCAGTGTGTCTCACAGCGGGCACTGGAGGTCCTTCTACTTTAATACTGCGAAGTGTTACATAAGCCAGAGGACTTGGAGCTGTCCATCTGGCTGACTCCGGGGTTATTTGGAGAAACATGCCATGTTGCAGCAAGAAGAAACTTTCAAGACACAAATCTAGTCCAGAGCCTTCCTTTAACAGATTTGGTCACCAAGACCAGAGAAGAGAGTGACTTGCCCGATTCCACCAAGGTGAAGGGGAAGAGACACAACTACCAGATCTCCTGACTGTGACCCTGGCTCTCGGTCCACTCGGCTCCTGTCTCTTCACGAGAGAAGACTGTGCTTTGATGATGTTTTGGGAAAGTGCTAGTGGTTTAGAGTTCTCCAGCAGGCTGATTGGCTTAGCAGCTGGGAAATTCTGAATCACATCGGATGGAATGTTTTGTTTACTTCCTCCCAGCAGTGCTAAAGGGGAGAAAGAGTTTGTTCCCCCACCCCCTCCTCCACCCAACTAATTTGCTGGAAGCAGTAAATAATTTCCCAGTTCATCTGATCTCCCTTCTAACCAATGTCTTCCTGTGATGTTGAAGAGAAAGAATATCATTTGAAATACTTGACTTCTTTTCAGAAGCTAGCAAAGAGAAAAATGAATGTCTCTTCCTTAACTCTTAGAAAGCTACTATCCCTTACTGTTAGGGGCAAATTGTAACGCAGAGATCCTGTCTAGGGCAGCCAGTGAATAGATGTGTGTCCAGAGATTGTTAAACCCAGACTGTTAGCAATCATATAGTTCAACAGATCAGAAGCCCTTTCTTAAACCAAATTAAAGTCAACATTCAATAAACAAAAACTGATAAAATTGGAGCAGCTTAGGTTGAAGTTAGGAGTTGAAAACATCTTAATCTCCCCCTTACCCTGCTGTAATAGTCTCTGAGACAGATCTCTAAAGAAGCAATTTGGAAATGACTAAACTAGTTCAGCTGACTCACTCTACCAATGGTGATTTCAGAATGGCCTTCCCTATGTCCCATGGCTAAGGAGTGGCATACCTGGACTTGAACTCAGCTCTCCTCAGACTCAGTCCATTGACCCTTCTGTAATTCACTAACATGGTAAAGTGCTCTCACGACTTACGCCTCATCTGGAACTAAGATCTCCTTGGAGTACAGAGTGACCAGATGAGATTAGACAGGCAATATGTTACTGTATGCAGTAACCAGGGAAAATTCAGCGACATCGAGTCAGAGGAAGCTGTGGTTTGACCTGACCTATCTAAACAAATGTACACAAGCAAAGCAGGCAAAGCAGGCATGGAAAAATACATATTTCAGGTGATTCTTGAGATACTTAGAGTGTCTATGTCATCTGTCATTTCCTCTTTACACTGGTCCACATACAGCCCAAAGATGCCCTGTAATCCTGAGCAGACAATACAAGCAGGAAATCATGCTGCGTCAGTTATTCTTTTTCTACAAATAATATGGTAGGAGGTGTTCACCAGTCCACACAAAGGTAAAGAAATTAACTTGGATCTAGGGGTCACCAAGAATCACACAATCTGCTATCTGTGGGCTTTTAGGGTAGTTACTTCAGTCCCCTCCTTCCCAAGGAGGAAATTAGAGGGAAATGAGATTTTACACCTAGAGCCCTCAACTTCGTGTCTGGCGTATAGTAAGTATGCAATAGTACTAGTGAGTATTTTTGTTATGTAACTAGCATAATAGTAACACTTCTTACAATAACCCTGTGGTGCTTATAATGATCAGTCCTCATTTTCCAAATGAAGAAAAACTGAGGTCTGGAGAGTTTAAGTGCCTTGCCCAAAGTCATGCAATCTGGAAGGGGGCAGATGGTAGACATAAAACCAGGACCACCTGACTCCACTGCCAGTTTGCTTTATGCTTCAGTGATTCCCCCAGTAAATTTCTACTTGAGTTCCATGTCAGGGGAAAAACATTTCTGCCAATGCATTGTCATCTGACATGTAATTTGGGTGTCTCCCTTTTCAGTTTAGTGCTAGAAAACTTGTAACCAAATTTATTGTCCAAGTATAATACTGTAACTAACTCTGAAATAATTTATCCCTTCTCTTTCATTTACATGGGCTCTTATTTTTGATGGCCTGATTTTCATTTATTTTATGTTTGAAACATCTTACCATGTTACTTTTGAGATGTCTTTACAAAAACTGTCGTCATTATCAGAAATGAATAGAAATTCAAACTTAATTATGTTAGAGTTGTATTAAGGGGTAAGGGACATAAAAAGGATAAACCAAGGTTTCTGGCATCAAGAAACTTACAGTTTAATTGGGGACAATAGAACTATGCATGAAAATGATGAGGCAGTAAATAAATTCCAAGTGAGAGAGGTATGGACAGAAAGTACCTCTGAAGAGAGAGAGATTTCTAAAATTGGAGGTTATGTTGGGAAAGACTTGCTGAAATTTGGGCTTAGATTTCCAGAAAAAGCTGGTTACGGTAGAATCCAAAAGCTAGAAGACTCTCGCTTCTCTAAGTTAAAATAAATCATTTGCTTACACGTTCATTCAACACACTTTTGTTCACTTCCCTGTGCTAGACTATGTATTGGCACTGGGTGGTGAGTACAATAAGAATTGTCTTCACTCTTGTAGAATAGAAAGTGTAGGTTTTCAAGAAAAACATTATTAGTGCTACCATGTTTTATTTCTAGAAGAAAGCAGAGAGCAGGAAATACTGAAATCAAGTGTAGTGTAAATTGTAAGCAGTCATCTCATTCTCATTTACCAGCCCATTTAATAGTAAATTTTATTTCAAGTAAAATATTTTAGATTCTTATGGCTTCAGTTAGATTCAACCCAAACTAGCCATTACACTGAATGAAAGATAAATTCACTTAATGTCTTACTTTTATTGGGAGAAATTAATCATTCCGCTAGAATATGCTGGAACAACCAGAAACTGTAAATCCTGTTTTTAGAGGAATACCAGGGTGGTTTCCTTACTGGTAAGAACCCATCTCAACACAGTCTGTCAGTTGATTTGCTATTTGCATCATAAGATCTTTTAAAGATCGATGTAAATAATGAGCAAGAGTTGTCTGTAGGGGCCATCAGCTTTCCTAGGCACTGATTCTTATTCCATCCATCATTTTTGTTTCAGAGACATTAGGAATAACAACTACTAATTTGAAAAAGGGAATTTTTATATATTTGCCTCCAAAACCTTTTATTTTATCCATCAAGACAAAAACGCACTTTTTCTGTGGGAAGAGTTCTTTCTATTAATTTTTGAGTAATGAATATTAATCCTCGTATGCAGCAGAATCTAGTCCAATGGAATAACACCATTTAAGAAACTTACAGTTTAATTGGAGACAATAGATAGTCCCCACATTAAACAACACATTTAAGAGTGTGTTGACCTGAACTGTAGTCCTAACCATACCAATCGATGGGTCTAGTTTTTCATCTGTCATGTGGGGATAATAATGAAAACATGATAGGTATTAAAATATAGTATAAAACATAGAATGTTTTATTGTTTTTGCCTTCCTCAGATGCATTTACTCTTTTTTGTTTATTTATTCTACTTTAAGTTCTGGGATACACGTGCAGAAAGTGCAGTTTTGTTACATAGGTATATATGTGTCATGGTGATTTGCTGCACCCATTAACCTGTCATCTGGGTTTGCAGCCCCACATGCATTAGGTATTTGTCCTAATGCTCTCCCTCCCCTTGCCCCCTACCCCTTAACAGGGCCCCGTGTGTGATGTTCCCCTCCCTGTGTCCGTGTGTTCTCATTGTTCAACTCTCACTTATGAGTGTGAACATGCAGTGTTTTGTTTTCTGTTCCTGTGTTAGTTTGCTTAGGATGATGGCTTCCAGCTTCATCCATGTCCCTCCAAAGGACATGATCTCATTCTTTTTCATGGTTGCATAGTATTCCGTGGAGTATATGTATGACATTTTCTTTATCCAGTCTATCATTGATGAGCATTTGGGTTGGTTCCATGTTCCTATTTCTCCACAGCCTCACCAGCATCTATTGTTTCTTGACGTTTTAATAATCGCCATTCTGACTGGCATGAGATGGTATCTCATTATGGTTTTGATTTGCATTTCTCTAATGACCATTGATGATGAACTTTTTCTCATATGTTTGTTGGCTACATAAATGTCTTCTTTTGAGAAGACACATCCTTCGCCCACTTTTTGATGGGGTTGTTTTTTCTTGTAAATTTGTTTAAGTTCCTCATAGATTCTGAATATTAGACCTTTGTCAGATGCGTAGATTGCAAAAATGTTCTCCCATTCTGTAGGTTGCCTGTTCACACTGATGATAATTTATTTTGCTGTGCAGGAGATCTTTAGTTTAATTAGATCCTGTTTTTCAATTTTCATTTTTGTTGCAATGGCTTTTGGCATTTTCATCATGAAATCTTTGCCCATGCCTATGTTCTGAATAGTATTGCCTAGGTTTTCTTCCAGGGTTTTTATGGTTTTAGGTTTTACATTTAAGTTTTTAATCCACCTTGAGTTAATTTTTGTATAAGGTGTAAGGAAGGGGTCCAGTTTCAGTTTTCTGCATATGGCTAGCCAGTTTTCCCAACACCATTTATTAAATAGGGAATTATTTCCCCGTTGCTTGTTTTTGTCATGTTTGTCGAAGATCAGATGGTTGTAGATGTGTGGTGTTATTTCTGAGGTCTCTGTTCTGTTCACTTGGTCTATATGTCTGCTTTGGTACGAACACCATGCTGTTTTGGTTACTGTAGTCTTGTAGTATAGTTTTAAGTCAGGTAGCATGATGCCTCCAGCTTTGTTCCTTTTGCCTAGGATTGTCTTGGCTATACGGACTCTTTTTTGGTTCTATATGAAATTTAAAGTAGTTTTTTCTAATTCTGTGAAGAACGTCAGTGGTAGTTTGATGGGAATGGCATTGAATGTATAAATTACTTTGGGTAGTATGGCCATTTTCACAATATTGATTCTTCCTATCCATGAGCATGGAATGTTTTTCCATTTGTTTGTGTCCTCTCTGATTCCCTTAAGCAATGGTTTGTAGTTCTCCTTGAAGAGGTCCTTCACGTCCCTTGTTTCCTATATTCCTAGGTTTTTTTATTCTGTTTGTAGCAATTGTGAATGGGAGTTCATTCATGAGTTGGCTCTCAGCTTTCTATTGTTGGTGTATAGTAATGCTTGTGATTTTTGCGCATTGATTTTGTATCCTGAGACTTTGCTGAAGTTGCTTGCCAGCTTAAGGAGGTTTTGGGCTGAGATGATGGGGTTTTCTAAACATAGAATCATGTCATCTGCAAACAAAAACAATTTGACTTATTTTCTTCCTATGTGAATACCCTTTATTTCTTTCTCTTGCCTGATTGCCCTGGCTAGAACTTCCAATACTGTGTTGAATAGGAGTGGTGAGAGAGGACGTCCTTGTCCTTTGCCAGTTTTCAACAGGAATGCATCCACCTTTTGCCCATTCAGTATGATATCAGCTATTGGTTTGTCATAAATAGCTCTTATTATTTTGAGATATCCACCATGATCAAGAAGGCTTCATCCCTGGGATGCAAGGTTGGTTCAACCTATGCAAATCAATAAGTGCAATCCATCACATAAGCAGAACCAATGACAAAAACCACATGATTATCTCAATAGATGCAGAAAAGGCCTTCAATAAAATTCAACATCCCTTCATGTTAATAACTCTCAATAAACTAGATATTGAGGGAGTGTTTACTATTTTTTAGTAATAGTATCCAAAATTTCTCTTGGGAACTGGCTGCTACCCCATATAGCACAGAGCATGTGGCACAGGCCTGGCCAATCAGAATAATAAATGATGATGCTTATGAAAAAAATAAAAGGACATCAGCAGTTGCCTCAGGAATGCAGGTATTATTCAAATTGGTTAAATGAGAGTGAATTATGAGAATTGTATGGGATGAGGTACTTGATCTCTTCTCCCGAGTTTATACCTGGAAGGACACAAGCCTGAGGCTACAGTCTCCAAATGGTGAAACTTGAGAATGGAGTACCCAGAGAGAATGAGTTTTATTTCTTCCTTTTCAATGTGTATCTCTTTTATTTCCTTTATTTGTTTTGAAAGGGAGTAGTGATAGAGAACATCCTTGCTTTGTTTCTGATCTTAGTAGAAGAGCTTTGAGTTTCTCCCCACTAAGCATAATGCTTTATTAGCTGTAGGTTTTTTGTAGCTAGTCTTTATCAAATTGAGGTGGTTCTCCTCTATTCCTGGTTTACTGAGATTTTTTAAAATCAAAAATGGGTGTTGGATTTTTTCAGCTGCTTTTTCTGCATCTACTAATTTAAGAATGTGATTTTTTTCTTTAGCCTGTTGATGTAATGGATTATTTTAGTTTTACATTTATTTAACATATTTCAAATGTTGAACCAGCATTGCCAATCTGGTGTAATTCCCACTTGGTTGTGGTATATAATTTTTTTATACATTGTTGGATTTGATTTGCTAATACTTTATTGAGAATTTTTATATCTATGTTTACGAGATATATTGGTCTGTAGTTTTCTTTTCTTGTAATATTTTTGGTTTTGGCCTCATGAATGAGTTAGTAAATATCCCTTCTTCAATTTTTTGGAAAATGTTATAGAAAATTAGAAAAATTTCTTTTCTAAATATTTGGTAAGACTAATCAATGCATCCATCCAGGCCTGGTGCTTTCTGTTTTAAAAGTTATAAACTATTGATTCAATTTCTATAATAGATAAAGACTTATTCAAATTGTCTGTTTCTTTTTATGTGAGTTTTGACAGATTATGCCTTTCAAGGAATCGGTTCATTTGATTTAGGTTATCAAATGGTGGGCATAGAGAAGTTTATCATATTCCTTAATTATCCTTTTAATGTCCACAGAATCTGTAGTAATGTCCTCTCTTTCATTTTTGATGTTAGTAATTTGTGACATCTCTCTTTTTTTCTTAGTTGGCCTGGCTAGAGGCATATAGGTTTTATTGATCTTTTCAATAAAACATTTTTTGGTATTGTTCTATTATTATTTTTAATGGTCTTAATTTCACTATGTGAAATGCCATCAGTGTGCATGCATAAATTCTGCCGTTATTATCATCGTAGGAACTTTTGGAAACTTCCCCTGTTTGGTTTGGAAGGGGGGTGTAGAGGGAAAGCAAAGTTGATTCCTCCATTCCTATAATCCAGGTATGCATTCCAAAGAGTACACTCAGATTCATTTGGGTCTTTCTGCACATTCCTGGGCTGTGAACTGTGTGAAATACTTTACAATGTTAAGCATTTTCCTGAGGCACTAATAGTCAATAGACAAATATCTTGCAGGTAAATTAAATTTGAAGGAAGTTTCACATTCTCTCCCCAACTATTTGATCTTTGTTAATAGTGTGATACCCAATAGTTTTCTATTTTAGAAGTTTCAGTGCCATCTATCCATCAAATCATTCATTATATATGTATTTAGCAAATGTTTGCTGAGTGCCTACTGTATACCAAGCACTGTGCTAAGCACTAAGGATTTAGTATTGAGCAAAACATATGTAGTTCCCTACTGTCATGGAGCTTATAGTCTTTTTGTCCTCATCATTTGCTCACCCACCATGACTCCATCCTCCATTTAAACTTGTAGTAAATTTCCAGTCTTCCAGTAATTCAATTTGAGAATTATTGCTTGGGTCTGTCATCCTGTTTCTCTGCTATTCCTGTCTCAGGTCATATCCACTTCATCTCCCCTGTAAGACTGTAATTCCTGATCTCCCTGCTACCAAAGTAGCTTCATCATAGTCCACATTTCATACAGCATTTGTAAAATTGTCCTCTTGGAAACAAATCTGATGATAAGTCTTAGTGTAACTGTGGGTAAGTCAACCAGATAAGTGCCTCCCAATGGGATGCAATATAAAGTACACAGCACCACCTGTGAAGTATTCCTGCATTTAACAAATTAAAGTTGAATCGGATTAGGCCTTTGAGAGTGAACTACCAGTTATAGGAAACAAAAAAGATAGAAGAAAACGTTAAATGAAACCACCAAGGAAGCAAACAGACAAATGGAGTATATGAAATAGTCCTAGGACATTACACCAGGTTTCTCCAGTAAGACAATGTTAAGAGGGTGGGGGGAAGAGAAAGTGCTCTAAATTAAGATCTCTAAGAATCACTACAACCTAGTGCAACATGAGACAGTGATTGGGGTCCCAATTTGAGCAAACATACTATTAAAAAGATATGCGACATTTCAATGTAGACCTAATTAAATGATGCCGATAAAATATTTTTAATTTAGTTAGCTTAGAAAATGGATTGTGGTTGGATAAGAACAAATTCATATGTACATATCTAGAAATGACATGAGGTGAAAGATTTGCTTTAAAAATCATTCATCTTGACAAGTGAGTGGTTGATGTACATATGGTAATTTTTATATTATTCTCCTTCATGTTTGTTTAAAGAGTAAAAATTTTAAAATTATTCAGTCATGTAACTCTTAAAAATAATCTGCAGGTTCTCTGCTGGCTACAGAACACAATCTAAACTCATAAGCTTGCCATTCAAGTATCTTTATAAACTGACCCCAAACTAGTTTTTGACCTATTTCTACATTCCCCATGATTCTTCCTTGCATAACGTTCCTTTTCCTAAACCCACCATATGCCCTTTCATGACTCCAAGTCTTTGTGAATTCCATTCCCACTGTCTAGAATTTCCTTGCCCTTCTTCTCAGGTGACAAATGTACTTACCCCTAAAGTCACAGCACAAAATATTTTCCTTTGGAACAAACAGCTTAGCCAGAGTTAGTCATTTTCTTCAACCTGCTTATTTTTCCATGACTCGCTTACAGGATTCACTACATTCTGTTGTAATTATCAAGCCAATGTCTCTCTGTCTCTGTACTCCCAGCACCACCATAGTGCCCAACAAGCAAGAGGTGCATGATAATCGCCTGTCAAATGAATGCCTGCAGAGTGGATCCTTTCTCTGTGCATGTCCTCCTTATGACCTAAAGAGAGAGAAATACAGAAAGACCATTTTTCTACCTTGCAGTGTTTTTCTCCTATCTTGTAAATCTCAGAGATTTGACTTCCCTAAAATGGAAAGACAATCACAGTTCTAAACTCCCGGGTGACAGAAATATGCTAGTATTTCGTTTGTAAACACCACCAACAAATTGACTCTGTCATTAAGATTTAATGATTTTTAGCATAGCTGGGATTTATCTTTAGAAAAACACTGAGACTTGATTCCTTTAATGAACTTTTTTTCCTGACCCAGCAATACCTAATTTCTACCTAATTGCTTTGTGTTGACATTTAGTTTAGTTTCTTGGGTTCCTCCCCGAAATATGTCCTTATGGAGGCTGCTCCCAGGCTGTTTAGCTGCAATGCATTATTTTGTCCTTAAGTCTTGAATTCAAACGCTTGAAAACATTCACTTTCCTTTTTTTTTTTTTTTTTTTCCACTCTTAGGGATTTTGTGTATCATCAACTTATGATAGTAGTTTCAAGCTTTCTGAGTGATTTTAAGTTCATAATTTTTGGTAAAATGTAACCCACAAGACTGATTATGCATCCCCTACATAAAAGGATCTCCTCTTCAGTGTGGTGCTAGGATATTTTCAAGGGCCTACAACAGAGAGAATAAAAATTTGACATGAGTCATAGACTAACGAAAGACAAGTACAATGCGATATACATATAAGATGAAATATTATTCAGCAATGAAAAGGAATGAAGTACTGATACATATCATAACAGGATAAGCCTTGAAAATATTGTGTCAAGTGAAAGGACCTAGTCACAAAAGATATATTGCATTATTCCATTTATAGCAAATGTCCAGAATAGGCAAATCTATCAAGACAGAAAGTAGACTAATGGTTGCCTGGAACTGGGAGGGTTGGGGGAAACTGGGGAGAGATTTCCAATGGGTGTAGGGTTTCCTTGTGGAGTGATTAAAAATGCTTCAGAATTACATAGTGGTGATGGTTGCACAAGTCTGTGAATATACTAAAAATCATGAATTATACATTTATAGGATATGAATTATATCTTAATAAAGCTGGTTTATCAGTCAGAATGTCTATTATTAAAAAGTCTAAAAATAACAGATGTTAGTGAGGTTGCAGAGAAAAAGGAATGCTTTTTCACTAACAGATGTTAGTGAGGTTGCAGAGAAAAAGGTTGCAGAGAAAAAGGAATGCTTAAACTGTTTGTGGGAGTGTAAATTAGTTCAACCATTGTGGAAGACAGTCTTTTCTCAAAGACTTAAAAACAGAAATACGATTTAACCCAGCAATCCCATTACTGAGTATATACCCAAAGGAATATAGATTATTCTATCATAATGACACATGCACTCATATGTTCATTACAGCACTATTCACAATAGCAAAGACATGGAATCAACCTAAATGCCCATCAGTGGTAGACTGGATGAAGAAAACATGGTACGTATACACCATGGAATACTATGCAGCCGTAAAAAAGAAAGAGATCATGTCCTTCGCAGGAACCTGAATGGAGCTAGAGGCCATTATCCTTAGCAAACTAATGCAGGAACAGAAAATCAGATACCATGTGCTCTCAATTATAAGTGGAAGCTAAATGAGAACACATAGACACACAGAGGGGAACAATGTGCACTGGGGCCTATCACTGAGGAGAGGGTTGGAGGAGACAGAGGACCATGAAAAATAACTAATGAGTACTAGGCTTAATACCCAGGTGGTGAAAAATAATCTGTACAACAAACCCCCATGGCACAAGTTTACCTGTGTAACAAAGCTGCACGTGTACCCCTGAATTTAAAGTAAAAGTTAAATTTAAAAACAAAAATAAAGCTGGTTTATTTTTAAGCTTAGGCATGATAATTGGATACAGTATTTTTAGGGTATTGCTGGCTGGTCCATCAAACAGCCCCAAACCTCACAGTGGCTTCACATTAGCACATTTGTTTGTTTCCTCATTCACATAAGAATTCAATGTACGTATTCCTCGTAGGTGAGGAGCCTCCCACGCAGTCATTCAGAGACCCAGGTTCTTTTCATCCCTGTATCTCTAAGATATCAGAGTCCTCTGCAATCAGCCGGCAGAAGGGGATAGGGAGTGGAAAGAGGCATATCTATTTCTCTACTCTCTCAGCTTGGGAGAACCCCATATCACTTCCACTCAAGTTCCACTGTGTTGCATGGCACACTTAATTGCAAAGGCCTCTTGGAAAAGTAACTTAACTATGTATCCAGGAAGGAGAGTAAACTGGTTTGGCAAATGGTTAACCATTCTCTGTCGTGGTGTCCCCACCCTCTTCATCCTCCCTACTTATTGGTGCTTATCTCCAACTCTTTACCATGTTTTATTCATCACCTAGTATAATTCTGTTATATACATTCTCATTGTTTAATTAGGCACATGTGGTATACATCTATGAGAACAATTAGATTGTTTTTAATCCATTAAAGGAAAGGAGAATATGCTTTATATGCAGAACATAGGAGGTATCAGCCTGTTCCTTCACTCTCCTTAATTCACTGCCTTTGTCACCAAACATATCTTTCTTAAGCAAATCTATTCGTGTTGCTTCCCCTTCTCAGAACGTTCACTGGCTCCCCCTTTCTTATACCTGTTGTTTCCACATGCCTGTCTGTGGATTGCTTGAATGTATAGTAAAATGGTAAAAATTAAGACAACGTAGTCTCCGTGCATGTCTGTGCATGCACACACACGTATATGTGTGTATATAGTTGACGTCAGATTGCCAACTGCGCTTGCTCAAGACATTTATTTAGAGAGTATGTCTCTCTGATATTTCGGAGTGTTAAACTATTATTTTCTTTTACGAAACCATGGTGCTAGTTGATTATTTTTAAATGTTCTTCCATTACAAAATAGATTTAACCTTATACTTTGTCAAAATGTGGGCAAGCATATGACTTGAGAGCAATAGAACTTTTTAAGACGTCTTTTGAGCAGTTTATAAAGTTGCTTGTAGAAGGCACATCATCTCCATAGCCCTGATCACATGGTGTATAATTTTGTCCTGCTTAGAAGGCTTGCATATATATGTGCTCATGGAGATAACAGTGAAGGGTCTTCCAGGAATTTAGAAAACGTTGCAAAGAGGATGGGAGGGTTTATATTAGGTACTGTGTGGATTTCCAATAAGACTGCTGGAGAAAGAATAAATTAAGGTCCTAACTACCATCGATAATGTGCATCTGCAAGACCCCATTTCATTTGGCCAACTTTTCACTCTTAAATTTACTTAGCCTTACATTTAGATCCAACTTGGATCTTACGTTTACTTGTAGATGCATCCCCAAATCCTCTCTAACTGCTGTGGTTTTGGAAAGTAGCCATTTTAAAAACCTCAAAATTGAACCTAAGCACTCTGGGTACAAATTTAAATTTAGCAAATATACAACCTATCAAACCCATGTGTATTGACATTCTCTATGTGACTCATTGTGGGTCTTCATGAAAGTCATGCCGGCCCACTGGGGTTCAGTTTTCACCAACAGAAAAATGAGAGTGGTCCAGTCAGACTTCTAAAGCCTCTTTACTTCTAACGCTGTATACCCTAAATTATTCATGCCTGGTGCATGCATAGTTTGTGGTAATTTCATATCAAGGGTTTTATTTTCCATTCACAGTTAGAATCTGACACACTTCAAAGTAAATAAAATGTGTGCTGTGTGTATGTTTAAAGCTTAAATAGAAACCACCTGTCATGTGAGTGTCTTGGAAAGACAAGTAGAGGCAGCATTTGCCTTTGTTATCAGTGACTCAGGCTCCAACAGATCCAGGCTTCAGTAGCAGTTTCATCAGTACACTAGGAGCCACGTGCAAAATGTCTAGTCTGCAGGACCCTTTTTCCTAGGAACACATTGCACTGCACTGAGAGTGAAGGTGGAGAGATCCAAAGTAAACCAATATTTATTTATATATTGCAGCAAGATGTCAGAAAATGAGAATTCACATTAATAAGATGCAGAAGGGACTTGGCAGGGTTCCTTCTGTGGTCCTAAAGATAAATATTATTTTAAAGTTGCTAACAAAGAAGGAGGTACCGTGTTAGTATTCGCATTTTTCTTCTTGAAAAGGAGGTTCTAATGTACTATCAAGTTAAAATCACTGAAGAGGAGGAAAAAATAGGAAAATCTTTCCCTGTCCTGTGAACTGAAATAACTGTAACCATGTAGCTTCTGGTTGCTGAGCCCAAATAGTTGAACATTGTAATGTGGGGCTGGGAGCATGGGCTTCTGGAGTCAGCAGCTGGGGTTCAAAGTCTGGCTCCACCACATAAAAGCTTTGTGAAACACTTCAAGTTATTTACCTTTGTAAGCCTCAGTGTCCTCATCTACAAAATAGAGATGATAGTACTGGGTCATGGCAAGGATTTAAAGAGGTAATAAAACCAATGCACATGTGAACACTCAAGGAATTGATAGCCATTTTTCTTATTACCTCAACCTTTAATATTAATACATATCTGAAGACCTCCCAGATCAACCCCTTCTATATTTTTGCTCCAGAAATCTGTCTGTTTAAATTTTCTAGAAAGATTTGCAGTTTGTTTCTTTTCTTCTCCTTCTCCTTTTGCTCTTCTCTTTTTCCTGATCCCTCCTCTCAGAGTAGATAAGAGTGGTACTGGCCACAAGCCAGACTCCTCTTGAAAGAATATGCTTTCAGATTAGCCATGTGTCATCTGAAGTTGTGGATCTGGGGATTAGTCTTCAGTGATTACAAATCAGACAAGGGGAATTATTGTCTTATTTTCCCTCCCACCTCCTTCCCAAGCAGAGCTGCTGCCTGCTCAGGGTGGCAGCTTCAGCTGGGTCATGCCTGGTGCTTGGCATGCAGCTGCAGCAGTGAGAGCTGAGGATGCTTCAGGGTGTTTTTGATTTTGTTCTGTTTCGTTTTTGAAAAAGGCAACTTTCAGTGCATTGGAACCCAGTGTCTTGAATAACTACCTGCCTGCTAAATGCTGGCAAGGAATTTTGCCCCAGATGAAGTGCAAGTTGCTACTGAGATCGTCCTTTTCTTACCTCTGCCTGTTAAATGCCTTGCCCATTATTCGAGGTTCATTTAAAGTATCTGTTCCTCCATGAAGGCCCTTCTTGGTCTCTCTTCTGGACTTCCTTTCCAACTCAGTTCATGGCATGTGCTTACAGCATGAATTCTTAGGTCTCCTTGATTAATCTGGTCTACTTCATATAAACTCCTTAAACGAATGTTTGTTTACAGACTGACCCTGAACAATTTCTTTTAATTTGCTTGTATCTTGGTTTGATAAGCAGTCTCTGCTTTTAATCTAATCTAACCCTGATGCTTAACTGATTAATTTCATCCTTCCTGGCTTCTTATTCTGACCACATCGGGGCCTCGTTGCATGTAAGTGAAGGACAAAGAGGAAAGAGGTCCATGGGACTATGATGGGTGTTACCTTCATTTATTTGTATTATAGTGACAAGTGTATTTATCCTATTTCTCTCTTGTAAGCACGATTCCAGGGATTTGTTTTTCTTTGTAAAATGGGGCTTTGAACATAGGAGGTGCTCAAATAGTTAATAATTGGAATAGATACGCTAATTATTAGTTTAGAAGAGTGATACTAACGCAGTCCTCTGTGTGTGTGTGTGTGTGTGTGTGTATGTTTGTGTGTTGCACACCCAAAAAGAAGAGGAGGAGGAATAGGACAATGACAGCAGTCTCAACCATAGTTATATTTTGAAATTTTTCTTTCTTCCCTTCTTTATCACTTTCCCTTTCTACATGAAGTCAGGATTCAAGACCAGATGTTTAACTTTAGCATCAAGGTTGGTTTCTATGAATCATTGCTCTATTAAAACCTATTCTAACCAAAATATCTCATTGTTATTTATAAGTTGATGTACCTTTTAAAAAAATTTACCTCTTGCAAAGATATTTTTATTTTAATTTTTTTCCATTTTTAGAAATACATTCCTATTACTACTGGTACTGGGCATTATTGGGGGTAGAAAATATCCAATGTCATGTAATAATAGTTCCCCAATCACCAGAGTCACAGGGGAGCTCCTATTCCTGAGCCCATCCCTGGAGATTCTGAGTCAGGATATCTGCAGCACTGAAAATTTGTGACTTTAAAAAGGTTCCCAAGTGGGGCTAATGAGCAATGGGTGTAGGAACTGGGGTGAAAAGATTAGGTCCTATCCATGAGGAGTTTATAAGCTGCTCAGGAAAATCAAATCATAAGAAATGCTAACTCACAAGCTTGAATTATATTATGAAATACCTTACATATTTAACCTGCTTAGCCATTTGTGAAGCATTTCATAAAGGGAAATTTCACATAGCCCATCCCTCCTACAAGATATGTAAAGAAATTGTTTTTATCCACTTTTTTCTCAAGCTGGTATTGAGGCAAAGACATTAACTGACTCAGTTAGAAACTCAAAGTCCTGACTGAGCCCAGCTTCAAACGGTACATATCCCCATGCCCTTAAATGTACAAACGGACTCACTGGTTCAAGAGTTTTTTGTTTTTGTTTTTGTTTTTGTTTGAGATGGAGTTTCACTCTTGTGGCCCAGACTGGAGTGCAACGGTGAGATCTTGGCTCACCACAACCTCCACCTCCCAGATTCAAGGGATTCTCCTGCCTCAGTCTCCTGAGTAGCTGAGATTACAGGCATGTGCCACCACACCCAACTAATTTTGTATTTTTAGTAGAGATGGGGTATCTCCATGTTGGTTCGGCTGGTTTTGAACTCCCAATCTCAGATGATCCGCCTGCCTCTGCCTCCCAAAGTACATGGTATTTGTTTGTAGTGAAGCAAATATCCGGAACAGCAAGCAGAGAGAATTAGGGGGTACATCTACAAGTCAGATGAGACTGATGATTCAGAGACACATCTGCAACCATGTGTTTTCCTCTTTAAGTATCCAGAAGAGTGGTTTCACTTCTATTTATTCTTGGGCCTGTAAAATTACACACACATTTACTGAGAGGAGTAGCCAAGTCTTGTTATTGTTACTATTTATTTTAATTTTCTTTTAAGAGGCTAAGGTGGAGAGAAGTAACTGCTTATCCTACCATGTCAGTACCCAACATGCTGCTTCCCAAAGTTATATGTACTCAGCCTCACCAATCTCTCACTGTCCCAGACCTTCATGTTAAGTGTCTGTAGAGACACCATTAAGGTTTGAGATGACAGGCATAAGATGGTAGACACGGGAATGCCTATTAAGTTTTTATAAAGTTTCCTAAGACAATAGACATAGATATTTCCTAGGATAGAAAAAGAGATCCATATGAGATTGTGGCAGAGGGCAGACTTGAAACGAAAAAGTTTTTTAATGCTGTGCATCTGGACCATGTTTCCTAAATTCTGTGCATGTAGCGAGGCACCTGTAGAATATTGTCCAAGTTCATTAGGCCACATTACTAGGGTTCAATCTTAACATGTTCTGTTTCACTTCTAACAGACTGCTTGTAATTCTCACAATATTCTTACTTTTTTGTCCACCCTTGCCTTGGCTCCTGGTGCCTATACTAATGGAAATAATCCTTGTCCATGCTGCTTGGATCACCTTTCCTAACTTTATAATACCTAACGAAGACTTTCCTCAACCATCATTTGTTGTCACAAAACCTTTCTGGGCAACATCCCACCCAAAAACAACTGGTCATTGTCTCCTCTTCCCCATCTTAGCAAATGCCAACTTTGTCATTTCAGTTGCTCTAACCAAACATTTTTTTCTATTTATTCCTGATTTCTCTCCATTTTTCATATTCCACTTTCAATCACCAACTATTCTATGTTCTCTACTGTCAGAATGTATCTCAGATATAATCACTCCTCACCTTCTCCAAATCTTTCACCCTGGTCTAAGGCACAATATACTCACAGCTGTTTATTTTAATAGCCTCCTAATTATCTTCTCTGTTCCCATTTTAGCCCCACTTCTATGTATTACCTGCATGACAAGCAGGGTGATCCTTTTAAAATTTAAGGCAGATCATGTCACATCTTTTTAATATGCTTGAATGGCTTCCATCACACTCAGAAAAAGACCCAGACTCCTAACCAGTATGTCTGCAAGGCCCTATATAACCTAAGGCCCCACTACAACTCCAATTTCCACTTCTACCTCTCTCCAACCACATGAGGGTTTTGCTGTTTCCTGTACCTTTAAGCATTTTCTTGTCTTAGGGTCTTTGCACTTACTCTTATCCTTGCCTGAAACCCTCTTCCCCTGATAACTACATAGTAACTACATAGTCTCTGCTCAGATATCACCTTAAAGGTCTTTCTTGAGCATACCACCGAAGATAGCGATCACTACCTCAAAACTCCCTATCTACCTGAATCTGCTTTTTCCTGTTCATAATACTTCTCTACATCCAACATGACATATTATTTATTTGTACATCATATATCTTTCCCTATACAGCAATAATTTTGTTTGTTACTATGTCTTTAACATTCAGTGTAGTGTCTTTGTAATCAATAAACTAATAAAAACATCCAATATAACAATTTATTGTAGATATTTCTTTATATATTTGTTTTTCTTAATTATACAAGAATTCTTAACTATTTTTATCTTCAATATCTGGTACATAGTAGGTACTCAATAAATGTTTTGATTCATGCACGACTACATAGCACTTTTTATGAAGCAGATGCAATGCTGAAATAATTTCTAGTTTTGCTAGCAGAATATATAACTTTATTCATACAGTATAAAATCACAACAGCAAACATACATCACTTTTAAAATGAGCTATTGTAACTAAGAATCAGCTGTTTCTAAGTTTTATGCTAAAGCATATTAATTTCTTCATTTGTTTGGATCTGTGCACTCTATAGAAAAGCCATCATATATACCAAGAGCTTAAGAAAATGTACGGAAAATTTGGAGAAATTTTGTAACTTTTTTCTTGTCACAATTACTTATCTTCTTAGTGGTCAAAAACTCAAGACCTCACTCTATTGAAACATTCTAAGACATGAGAGTGTATAATTAAACCTCACTGTTTTAGACCAATAAACCCTATCTGTTTAAATTGCCAACTAGTTCATTTAAGGCAGCATAGTACAGTGGTTCAAGAGTCCAAACTCTGCATTCAGACTGTATATTTTTAAATTCTAGCTTGAACAGTTACTAGTTATGCAAACTCAAGCATGTTCTCAACCTTTCTTTTCTTGTGTATAAATAAGGGTAATAATATCCCTAGCTCATGCTGTTAATGAAAGTATTTATGATGTCTCCACAAAACCCATAGAATAGTGCCTTGTAAATAGTAGGAACTCAATCTTAGTATTGTTATAGTTATTAATAAAAAATATAGTTTGTATTACATTTAATTGTGCATAATAACTCTTAACAAGGTATTTCCTAATAGGTTCTGCCAATATTGCCTTAAAGAATAAATAAGAACTATTTATGATTAAATCCATTTCTATAAAAATAATTCATGTGTTGAAGTTCATACCTTCTCTTAAGTTTAAAATGCTTTGCCTGGTACATCCTCAGCTCAGCTCAAAGTGAGTTATTATACATGATTCATGAGAAAACTCCAAATTAATAGTTTTATTTTGTGGTCCCTGCTGAACACTGAAGAGTGATTGCGTTTATGATACATGACATCAAATGTGAGTTAGGTCTTGATTTATTTAACAATTCACCATTATAAAAGAGGACTGGAGACTTTTACTAAATTTTACTTCGACAAATGAAGAAGCACAAGGGACACTAATTAGAATTCGCTTCACAAATTATCCGTTGTCTGTGCATAATCTGGCTGTCCACGTGGGCTCTTCCACTCTGTGTGTGGGGTGCTTGTAACGATGAAACGCAGCCTGGTGAACAATGTGTACCTTGAAGAGCTATAGCACGGCCCACAGTTGGTGTCTTAGTAGAAACAAAGCTAGGTAATCAACTACTTTGGCATCAGGAAAATTATACAAAAAGAAAAGGAGAGACACTGAACTATATCTCTGGGACAAAGAGAATGGATTCTAAGTATCTTACCTCAGAAAAAGAAGTGACTGCTTAGTTAGTGGCGGTAACAGGATCAGTCAGAATCCATGTCTTCCATAGTCTCCTCAATGTACTTTCCATTCAGCCACGCTTTAGAGCTGGGAAAGAGGTTGGTTGTGGGTTATCTGGAAATTTGGGAAAAGGTCATCTTGATTTTAAAAGGGCTCATAATTCTGAATGAGACTAAGTGAACTAGAATAGTAATGGGATAGATAATATAAAACATTATTTGCATAACATTGCTTCTGAAAATGAAAATATTTGCTCAGAAGTATTTGTTCTCAGAGGAAGTAGCCAGATGAACTGGTGAATGAAGGTAGAAGAACCTTACTATCAGCATCCCTTCCAGGGAGACTTTGTATGAAAACAGGTCAGGTCTTAACACCACAAATATGAATGGAGAGTCATTGCTCTCTGGATGATCTGAGGGAAGCCATTTAGCTCTAAGTTTTTGATTAAGTGGGAGGAAAGTGCACTTCAGTGGCTGAAGATGATTTTTTTTTGTAAAGTGTTTTGCCAATTTATATTAGTGGAAAAAGAGTTAACAGTTTCCAGTCAAAGATGTAGGAAGTAATCAGAGTCATCTGTGCATGAAATAAACATCATAATTACATTAGAAATAATTGATTCGTAAATATCTGAATTACACATGGCTTTTTAGATGCTGCCTAAAAACTATTTTTCAAGGAGAATGTGAGACAAATATGCCTATAAGTATATCAAAGTACATGGTACTTCAGAAAGATGATCCGCCTTGAATAATTTAGGATTTTGTTAAGATAAATTAGCCCCAGATTCTCATTCTTAAATCCTTAGATCTTTGTTTAACAGAGTGGCAACAAGTTGCTCTATGCTAGAAAAAATATATATATATAAAAATATAAAATACATATAAAAACACATATATAAATATATATATATAATCTACAGGCATATGTTGCTTTTAAAGCAAACAACTTAAATTTGGATTTATACAAAAATTAGATGATTTTATTTCACACATATTTATAACATTTTCAAATATATCAAATCTCTGATGTGTTTGACATCAATTGATTGATAAATATCTGAATTACACATGGCTTTTTAGATACCACCTACAAAGTATTTATCAAGGAGAAAGGGAGATATGTCTATGCTATACACATAGAAAATTCAGCTATAATAGTAAGTCAGAAAAGTTTAAGTGGTTTTGGTGAGACTGAAAGATGGAATTGTACAAAAGATGAGCCATTAGCTCTTTTCCTTGTAGTAAGAAAGTTGGGATACATCTAAAATATTCTCAAAGTGTAGTCTATGAAATGTTAGCACTAGAAAATTTTTAACTGCTTATTTTAAATTCAGATTCACCCCATCCTACTGATTTTTGGGGTGTAGGCCCCAATAACTGCATTGCACTAACTTCCTTAGTTTGCTCTTATGCACTCTCATGCTTGTCAACTACTGGTATTAACTATTTGCTTAAAGGCTGGTTTCACCTTTGCAGAAATTCATGATCCTAATTTGTATTTTCATAAATAAAAATACAAGTTCCTCAGTTCATGATTAAACATTCAAGCACAATCCTCTAAGCCCAAATACCCTTTCATTAGGTAAACTCAAGAGGAAACTCTTATGCAGCCTCAGCTGTGCTTCATTTTACATCCTTGGTTAAGGCTTCCTATTCCCCATCTATTTCCCTCCTACATCCCAATTAGTAGTGTCTTTCTTCTGCATACTCCTTAGTCACTTGGTGTTGCATTTGTTCACGTAGCTTGCTCCTGTCTACATCACTGGCTACGAACCCCATGAAGGGAGGAATGTTATTCATCTTCGATGTCATCTCTCCTAGTACAGTAGTCAATACATAATAGCTGCTCAATAAATTTTTGTTGCATGGCTTTAACTTTGGTTCATAAAGGTTAATGTTTCATCTCTACGGTGACTTAAAAGTTGTACTTGGTTAAACTTGGGACATTTTTGCTGAAGAGTCTAGCTCCAAGAGGAAACCAGTGATCCCAAGAAATGCATTTGAGATAAATTAGTAAGTAGAATCTTTAGAGTCCTGTTTTGTTGTTGTTGCTGTTTTTATTTATCTTTGAAATGACACCAGAGACTTGTCTGATTAAAATGAAATTGTTGGTTTGGTGTCTACTTCCAATTAGACTGTAAGCTTCTTGAATTTATGAATTGTATCTCAATAATCTCCGTATCTTCAATACCTGTATCTAGTATAGATGCTACAAAGAAATAAAGTTTAAATTAAGCATCAGCCATAGCCCTTGAAGATAATAAACGCTTATCAGATGCTGTTTGGATTCCCCAACACCTAGATAAATAGCTTTATGTTCCTTAAAGACAAACAAATCTCTGAATCTTTAAGTTGGAAAGGACTTCAGAGGTCATCCATTCCATTGGCTAACAGTGCAAATATCTCTTCTGTAGCCCCTGTTAAAATTCCTCTAGCCCCTGTTAAAATTTCTCTAGCTCCAGGAAGCTCAGTAACACCAAATGTAAACAAGTACATTTAAACAGATCTAAATGTTCACAAGTTGGGTTTTTTCTTCTTTTTTCATGAACTAGAATCACTTAGGTCCACACAGTACCATGTTAGCTTCCTTACCAGGTTGTAATTTTCAAGGATTCCCATATTGGTATATATCTAGGAATATCCGAAACATGACAACAATTTTAACAGGTTAATGCATTACGTTTAATTAACAGAGAACAGCTTTAAGGTAGTGGTAGGTATATGAATTAAGTAAAACCTTCTTCCCTGTAGGCAAATTTCTGTGCTCCTGGGTATTATTCAGCAAATATGATAGATGAATATATGGGGATTTCTTTCCTGGTGCTTAGTGTTTTCCTGACACTATTGCTGTGTTGACCTTTCTTCATGACCTTCTCAAATGTTTCACACAACTGTAGACTGGCAGCTAGGTATAACACCTCTCTCCCTCAAAACAAAAAGAAAGAACAAGCATTGTAAATTCTTACTCTTTCCCTTGAACTGAATTCATCTCTACCTGGAAGTCTTCCTTGAACTATGTTCCAATCACATGTGCGTTTTCTTCCATCATCATAATTATTTCTTCCCTCTGGGTCTATTTCCTGCTCTGTGCCTTTACCTCCAGTCACAGAATGGTTTTCTACCTTGCCCGGAGGCCTTTCCCTATTGATCATTTCATATGTGCCCTTCTCTGTGGTGCTTCTGGCATTCTTAGCCATGTTTTTGTTTGTTTTGTTCTGTTTTATTGTTTTTGACAGTCTTCTATAATCTTACCTTTGTTTTGTGCTGAACTCTGTATTCCTGAGACTTTGATCCACTGTCTTTGTATCTGCCTTCAGTTTAATGTCTATTAGGCCTTTTGTGCTATGACACGTCAGAACATTTCCTCTGCATGGAATAGGTCTAGGATATCAAGTTATGCTAACTTTGGATCTTCAGATTTTAAAGTCCGTGAGAAAGCAGGGTGACTCTTTAAGCCCCCCCACTATGGGCGGTGCCATTTTGAGAAAGATTAAAAAGAGCTTTGGAGTTTTTTTGTGGCTTTTTTTTTTTTTTTTTTTTACACCTGGCTAATTTTTGTGGTTTTTGTTTTGTTTTATTTTTTATCAGTAGAAACAGGGTTTCGTCCTGTTGGCGAGGCTGGTCTTGAGCTCCTGACCTCAGGTGATTCACCTGCCTCAGCCTCCCAAAGTGCTGGGATTACAAGCATGAGCCACTGTGCCAGGCCAAGAGCTTTGGAGTTTTCTAAGGAATCCAGTGAATACCAAGTTCCATGCTTATGAAAGAGTTTATGTTAGAGAAGTTCCAAGTCTAATACTGTCTCCAAGTGCTCTGCTAAAATAACTTAGTGATTTTCTGTCTAATTGATTTACCAATTGTTGAGAAAGAGGTCTTAAGGTCTCCAACTACAGTTGTGGATTTGTCTTTTTCTTCTTTCAGTTCTATCAATTTTTGTTTCACATATTCTGCAACTCTATCGTTTAGTGCCTAAACATTAAGAATTGCTAATGTGTCTTTTATCATTATATAATTTTGCTTTATGCTTCCAGCAGTTTTTCTTGTTCTGATGTCTACATTATCTGATACTAAGTTACTCCTGTTTTCCTATGATCAATGTCTTCATAATATATTTTCCCATCTTTTACCTTCAATTTGCCTAGGTCATTATATTTGAAGTGAGTTTCTTGTATACATTATATAGATGGGTCATATTTTCAAATCCCCTTGGCCAATCTTTATCGTTTAGTTGGTATATTTAGGCCTCTTACACTTAATGTAATTGATTAGAATTTAACTATGGCAATTTTTGTTAGTTTTCTGTTTCCTCATTTCTGTTTTCTTTTTCCTGCCTTCCTGAAGGTTACTCGAACATCTTTTTAAGAATTATATGATGTTTTTAAGTGTATCTCATTGTATAGCATTTCTAGTGGCTGCTCTAGATATTACATCATATATACATAACTTATTACTGTATACTGGTGTCATCATTTTACCAATTTGAGTAAAGTATAAAACCTTACTTCCCTTTATGCCCTTTAATCCTTCCCAATTTGTAATACAATTGTTTTAAATATTTCCTTTATATACTTTTAGCACCACATCAGAAAGTATTATAATTTTTGCGTAAACCACTACAAATAATTTATAAAGCTCAAGAGAAGATGGAAAGCCCATTATATTTACCCATATTTTTGTTTACTGTGCTATTTTCTTCCTTCCTAATGTTCTACATTTTCTTCTTTTATTTTTTCCTTCTATTTAAAGAGTCCGCTTTAGCTATTTTTTTAGAGCAGGTCTGCTGGTGATAAATTGTTAGTTTTCTTTCATCAAAGAATGTCTTGATTTTCATTCATTTCTTCGGGATGTACTCACTGGGTACTAAATTCTGAGTTGATAGTAGTTTTTTGTTGTTGTTTAGCTTTTCTTGCCACTTAAAAAATACTGTCCCGCTTTTCTCTGGTCTCCATAGTGTCTGATAAGAAATCCACTGTCAATTAGAAGTGTTTCTTTCCTACAATTAAGGTGTCATTTTTTTCTGTTTTCTTTTAAGAATTTATTCTCTGTATTTAATTTTCAGAAGTTCAATCATGACATGTATCATTTCTTTGGGTTTATCCTCTTTAGAGTTTGCTCAGTTTCTTGAATCTGTGAGTTTGTGTCTATTGACAAATGTAGAAAATTTTAAGCCTTTATTTATTCAGCTACTTTTTCAGCTATGCCTTCTTTCTTCTCTCCTTCTGAGACTCCAAATGATAACTTTTTTGTTATAGTCCCACATGTCCTTAAGGCTCTGTTCATTTTTTTTCTTGGTGTATTTTCTCTATTTTCAGATTTGGTAATTTCTATTATTTTAACTTCTGGTTCACTGATTCTTTTCTGTTATTGAACCATCCACTGAGCTTCTTATTTCAGATTGTATTATTCAGATGAAATAAATCAACTTTCTTACCCAATCCCTGCAGTGTTTATATGACTTCTTTTGGGCCTCTTGTTATGTTGAAAACCTCTGTTCATAACAGATTGGAATTAGGCTTATTATTGCTTAATCCTGTATAACTAGGTTCCTAGACTCCCAGTACTTATGTGAACATTCTAGGATACTGCTAATTCTAGCTGGCATTACCTTAACAAATTCTGGGGAGTCATCCATCTGATAGTGGAACAAAGATCCTATTTAATTAACCACATTGCCTCTACCTTAAATAAGCCCACTTTTTCTTGTTTGATCCTCTGTCAATCATCTTCACAAAGAGAAGGACGATGAAGGCCAGAAAGGGAAGGGAGGAGAAAGAAAGGAAAAATCCCTTGTAAAACTTGGTAATACTAAATCTTCTCTCAATAAAAGCATCTACTTCCTTTAACCTTTACCTGGAACCTCTATTACTTGCACTTTTTGCTTTTTGATCTTCTTTTCATTAAACAAGACAATAACAAGAAGAGCAACAACAACAAAATCATTGGGGTATTACTTCATCTGAATTACAATATTAGCTCTTGAACTCAAAAACGAAATCTGCTGAAGTATTTATGGAAATATGATCTGTTTGTTATTTAGATCTTCTTTGTAATAATTTCACTTATTAAACTTCCAATGGAGCCATGTTTTATTCTTTGATTCAGGAGATTGCCAGATCATCTTTTATGATCACTAACTAAAGAAAATGGAATAGCTGCGTATATATTTGTCTCCTTAAAAACATGAAAGTATTAAGGCAAATACTGCTGCTGCCTATCACCCAAGTTGCCCCTGACCCACTGTAGTATCTCTGGGAAAATACTTGCCCTCATTTTCCTTCAGCATCTCTACCTGCAAAACAAGAATATATTAGAACCACCCCTACTTCACTGGACTGTGGAAGAAAAGTAGAGCAGCAGTGTTTCAATGTTCTATCAAAGACAGATTTGTGCATATGTAACATTTGTCACTATTTGAGTCAATGTGTTCCAAGGCAGAGATGTAGTCAGTCTAATATAGTCTAATATAGTCAGTCTAAAATTTTTCTATAGTAATTTGAGTTTTACAGCAAAATAAAAGAAATAATAATTAATTGAAGAAGTTAATTTTTCACTCTTTCTAGTTAGTGTCTTTTTCTGCATTTTTTAAAATTTCACTCCAGACCTGTGATCTGTAAAGCTCTAAGTGCAGTTAACCTTGATGATGTCCTATTTACATTCTTCATTCTTACTACCCTTTTGGTTTCACATTTAGTTTGTGTCTTGTTCTTTGCAGACCATTAGCAATATATTCTCAGTTGAATATCTTCATAGAAGGATCCAAAACTTCATTAGTAGCAGTAGCATTTGAATTTCAGGTTTTACGTAAGGCAAACATACTGCCTCCTTGGTTTGAGAATTTTAAAGGTAAAATTTGGTAGAAATGTGATAAGAAAAGACAAAAGTTATCTACTTAGCACAAGAAACAAAAACAGAACTCTTATTTTTTCTTAAATTTTCTCCAACAGTAAAACATGGGCCTGTTTTAATCAATGTTAAATTATATATTGTGTTCTGTTTAGCATCTGAATATGTCATCATTATTCTTTCTTCCACTTAGATTCCTAATACCTACATGGTAACTTTTTCTTGATAGAGTCTTTTTTTTTTATTGGAGTTGGGGTAAAGAGAAGGTGAAGGATTCAGAAATTTCTCATGACTGAATGGAAAAAGAATGAATCAATTAAATGTTTGCTGAAGAGGCTAAGACGTGCCTATTTTAGACTTTGTTTTCTTAAGTAATTTGGGCACACACACAAAAAAGAAATTCTGTTCTTAATCCCAATTTATCTTATTTTCTCAAAAACAAATAAAACAAATTCCCTAAACACTGGACTAGAAGGGCAAGAGTCCTTGAAGCAAATTCAAACTATTGGCTTTTCTGGGCCATAAATTCCAGAAGAATGGATTTTCCCAGGGGCTCTTGAGCTTGTGATGGGACTTTATGCCTCCCCACCAACCAGCTTCCAAACAATGCCTGTGATAAAAACCCAAATGCCTGTGAAAAACACTCTCCTGATGCCACATTTCTTTATATGTAATTACCTCCAAGCCCTGAAGTCTCAACAATGAGAGTGTTTGACAGCATATTCCTAAGATATTTTCTTTAAGTAAAGATTTTTTTTTTCTTAAGGAATCATATTCAGGAGTCATGGAAGTATCTGGCTATTTAAACCCTCCATCGCCTATACAAATCTCAAATTTTTTCTTACTATCAAGATTCCACTCCATCATTTTGGCCTGGCTTAAGTCTCATCCCTTCAATAAAACTATTATCCATTGTCTTGTGAAATTTGTGTTGCATTTATAGATAGTGACACACAATTGTCACATGATGATAGAATGCTGCATATTCTCTCTTTGTTCCCTGTGTGTGAGTTGTCCCATGGAGGTGTTAAATTCCTTGGGGCAGGATTAGACTGAGACCTCAAGTGACTCTAGGTACTAAAGGGATTTTGGCATCCCCTACAACCACTATGTCTAATTCAAAATCAAAATGATGTCATTCAGTCACATAAGGATAAGAGAGGCTAGCAAATTTCAAATTTTTTCATACTCATTTTGAGAAATGTCATTTTTTAATATTGTTTCCCATTTTTAGTAGGACAAGCAAATGTGTATGTGGTCCACTGGATAATCCTACTCACTTTGGAGATAAAAACAAGCGTTTTTTTAATGTATATTTTTCTTGTGCATTCCTAGGAACAATTAGAATCTACCTACATCTGTTTGTTTGATTAAGGGAGTCCTTTAGTAAACTCTATGAAATTGGACAACATGTTAGAAAATAATTTTTGTCTAATTATTGGTTGTATAAGTGTGGGTTCTGTATATCAGAATTTATTTTATTTTGCTTTTTATTTTTACTTTTTACAGAGATGTGGCCCAGCCTGGGGTGCAGTGGTGTGATCCTAGCTCACTGCCACCTTGACTTCCTGGGCTCAAGGGATTCTTCTGCCTCAGCCTCCAAGTAGCTTGCCAAAACTTGGAAGCAACCATGATGTCCTTAGTAGGTAAATGAATAAACCTTATACATCTAGACCATAGAATATTATTCAGTGCTAAAAAGAAATGAGCTATCAAGTCAGGAAAATATATAGAGGAAGCTGAAGTGCATATTACTAAGTGAAAGAGGCCAATCTGAAAAGGTATGCTCCACCACGCTTGGCTAATTTTTCAATGTTTTGTAGAAATGAGGTGTCCTTAGTTGCCCAGGCTGGACTCAAGTGATCCGCCCCCTGCAACCTCCCAAAGTTCTGTGATTACAGACCCGATCCACTGCACCTGGCATATATCAGAATTTCTTAAAATGAGAAATACGTTTTCTTTCTGTAGCCCAGTTGTCAGTGGCTCACTTGTCCTCCTTTACAAACTGCCCCAACAAAAAAATGCACTCTTACCAACACCTCCATATTAGTCATCAATGTAAATTTTTTAAGGCAATGGAGATGTTTTTATATCATGCACCCACAGTAAACTTGACATCTTCTGTGTTCATTGAATTTTCTCTACAGTTGAGCATTGACCATCTTACTGCAGGAGTGAGAAGAGGTCTCTGACCCTTCCCTCTATCTACAGCCTTTCTACACATTCTGAATTTGGTCTGGAAGTATCTTATCAAACCATTTCCCCAATAATGCCATATTCCTCCTTACAAAGTATCTTGATTCAATTATCAACAATAAAATTTTCTCAGATAATTGTACCTTGTTTAGGCCAAAGATCTGATTCTTAGCCTCAACATAAGCCTGTTAGAATGATCTAGGTGATGAACACAGATTCTTTCTCATCCCTGTTTTGATAAAGTTCCTTCTTTTTCCAGTCCTGCTTACTGTATTTTTTCTTTTTAATAGACTTTTTAGAGAACTTTTAAGTTCACAGCAAAATTGAGCATGAAGTACAGCGATTTCCCATATATCCCCTGCCCCTACACATACATAGCCTCCCCCATTATCAGCATTCTCCATTAGAGTGATAACTTTGTTACAATTTATAAACCTATGTAGACAGATCATTCTCCCTCAAAGTTCATAGTTTACATTAGGATTGACTCTTAGTGGTGCACATTTTATAGGTTTGGACAAATGTGTAACAGCACATATTCACCATTATAGAATCATACAGAATAGTTTCACTGTCCTGAAAGATCTGTGCTCTGACTTCCTTCCCTGACCCTAACCCCTGGAACCACTCATCTTCCTATTTTCTTCATAGTTTTGCTTTTTCTACGATGTCATATAGTTAGAATCATACAGTATGTATGTAGGCTTCTCTTTCTCTCTCTCTCTCTCTCTTTCTTTCTTTCTCTCTCTCTCTCTTTCTTTCTTTCTCTCTCTCTCTCTCTTTCTTTTTTTTTTTTTTTAGAAAGGGTTTTACCACATTGCCCAGGCTGATCTTGAACTCCTGGACTCAAGCAATCCTCCCGCCTTTGCCTCCCAAAGTGCTGAAATTGCAGGCGTGAGCCATCGCGCCTGGCCTATGTAGCCTTTTCAGATTGGTTTCTTTCAATTAGTAACATACACTCAAGCTTATTCCATGTGTTTTCATGGCTTGATAGCTCATTTCTTTTTAGCACTGAATAATATTCCATGGTCTGAATGTACAATGGATTATTCATTTATTCACCTGCTGAAGGACATCATGGTTGTTTCCAAGTTTGGGCAAATATAAATATAGCTGCTATAAACATCAGTGTGTAAGTTTTTGTGTGGACAGAGTTTTCAACACATTTTACTAATTACCAAGGAGCACAGTTGCTGGATCATTCAGTAAGAGTATGTTTAATTTTATAAGAAACTGCTAGATAGTCTTCTAAAGTGGCTGCATCACTTTGCATTTCTACTAGCAATGAATAAGACTCCCTGTTGTTCTACAGTTCTGTTTGCCTTTCACACTGATTGATCATCAGTTGTCTCATAGCACTTACTACAACATGGGGCTGATTTGACATATAGCTCTCTTGTAAGGGTCTCTTCTAGTCATTTAGAAAACATGAAATACTGGGATGAGCTATAAGGCACAATGAATTTCACTTGATAGGTCAAAAAGAGACCCAGCTCAGCAGGCACAGCAGCTCATGCCTGTAATTCCAGCTACTCAGGAGGCTGAGATGGGAGGATTTCTTGAGCCCAGGAAGTGGAGGCTGCAGTGGGCCATGATCTCCATGCATCCCAGCCTGGGCAACAGAGCAGGACCCTGTCTCTAAAAAAGATATAAAAACGGACCCATTTCTGGTCCTCATTTGCTCTGTAACTTGCCAAGTTTTTCTTTTTAAAAAAATCTGTTATATTTCCTCTTTTTCTAAATAAGATTAAGAGATTCCAAAATTTTAAATAATATTTATCTAATAATATTCTTAAAGAATAGAATACATATTCTGATTAGCATTGAATGTTTCTTAATGAATACTACTACGAGAAATGAAATAAAACTATTATTATGGTTACCCAGTAACAAGAGTGTGCTTTTCTTTCTTCACGTAAAGTGGAAAGTGAGTATACATTTAGAAATTTTTAAATATTTTTGTAGCCATAAAATCTAGAAGTGAGAACAAAGGTTGTTCATAGGGTATTCCAATGGGAATCAACAGCTATGTGAAAGGAAAAAATAGAAACTTTTTTTTCACTGAAATGTAAAGGTGTGTACCTATCTAAAATGTCTAACACTTATTTAGTCCCCCAAATTATTTCTTTGTATTTCCTCGTAGGTCTCCTTGGGAAATTGCTCCAATTCAACTATTAGACATATTGTTATTAACATTAACTTACTTTCTTACCATGTAAATGTAACTTTTTTTCAGTAGTTTTATCATTTGTGATGAGGTCTGTTCGGTGGTTTGTTAGTGTGATGAAGAAGAGTGTGGTTTAGGAAGGTTGGTTCACAACTAAGCGAAGTGGTTTCAGAAAACTCACTTGGGTCTCCATTTCCCAGGTCTGGTCCTTAGGCTTGGAGATCCAGGTACTTGGTTTTGCCAGTGCTTAGAGGTGAGCAGGCTCTGGGAATGTGGGAGCAGTCGTGCGACCCAGACTCACCAGAGATTTGTATATAAAGATTTGAATGT
The DNA here is from genome assembly GCF_043159975.1 of Macaca nemestrina. Lineage (NCBI taxonomy): Eukaryota > Metazoa > Chordata > Mammalia > Primates > Cercopithecidae > Macaca > Macaca nemestrina. Next base: position 167,023,734 of record NC_092125.1, on the reverse strand, counting down.
AAAATAAACTCCGGTTTATTAACTTGTACTAAGAAAGAAAAGGCCAAGGAGAAAGACAGGCAGTGGAGACGCACAGCGAGGGCATCCCTCTCCTAGCTTGGGTGGTGTGCTGAATTTCTCAAGTCCTCAGTCCTCATCTATACATGGGGATAATGATAGGACCCAACCTCACAAGATTGTGGGAGACTTAATGAGGTAATGTATAGAAAATGCATTAACACTCTCCTTGTCACTTTCTAAACACTCAAATATTAGGAGAAGAAAATATTTTAACTCCTTTGGTGAGTGCTTTCTCTCTCAGAATGAGATGTTTCCTGCATGTGTGTGGATTCAGACTAAAAAGGAATCAGGAGATTGTAATGAAGGAGTTCCTGGCTGGAGCCATCCTTTCACACTACAAAGAAAAATTTGCCAGGGACATGCTGTTTACTGGGAGCTCCTCACCTGAACAATGCCAAAGATACATTTATCAGGTTTGTTTTCCTTTTTTCTTTCTTTTTTTTTTCTTTTTCTTTGAGACGGAGTCTGGCTATGTCGCCTAGGCTGGAATTCTGTGGCGCAATCTCGGCTCACTGCAAGCTCCGCCTCCCGGGTTCACGCCATTCCCCTGCCTCAGCCTATCAGAGTAGCTGGGACTACTGGCGCCCGCCACCACACCCGGCTATTTTTTGTAATTTTAGTAGAGACGGGTTTCCACCGTGATCTCGATCTCCTGACCTCGTGATCCGCCCGCCTCGGCCTCCCAAAGTGCTGGGATTACAAGCGTGAGCCATCAGGTTGTTTTTCTAAATATTGTTTTCATACACTTCGTGCTGGTCATTGACTTTTCAGCTGGTGTGACCTTTCTTTAGCTCTGTTAACACTACTGTTAACAAACAGCTGGCACAGAAGTGGCAATATCTTTGCCAGTGCCTATGGCGGACATCAAGCATCAACTGGGTTCTGTCTCTGGTAAGCCTGAACTCACCCTCCGAATTCTTCTCATCACTGTCCTCTAGTCAGCCACTACCAATGGCTCATAGTTTTTACTGGGAGTAAAATGTATCTTGTGATCTGTGGAATAGGCCACAATGAAATCATCAGTCCCTACTTAGAGCTGAAAGCACATTATTTCTCATCAGTGTGCTGTTTCTATTAATCAAGTTTTCACCATGCTAAGGGTGATAACTTTCAAACCTTCCGCAACCTCACAAAATATGAGCAGATAAAGATAAAAGTTATATTGGTGAACTCCTGAGTTCCACTCTCAGGTTTTGTGCATGTAAGGGAGCTTGTGCTTTTATTTCCATTTACTAGCTTTTCTAACCTCTTCATAAAATGTGCAGTAAGAGTGATTAATTAAACAAGCCATAATATGGAACCCGTATTATGGAATATTGCTTAGTGATAAAAGGAATGAAATACAGATGCACACAACAAACTGGATGGATCTCAAGGGCATTGTGCTGTGTTGAAAAGACGAATCTCAAAATGGTACATACTGTATAAGTCCATTTGTTCATATTCTTGAAATGACAAAATTAGAGAGATGGAAGAGAGATTAGTAGCTTCCAGTGGTTTGAAGAGGGGGAGGAGGAAGGTGGCTGTGACTATTTAAGGGCAGCACGAGGAATCCTTGTAATAGAACTGTTCTGTAGCTTGACTATGGTAGTGAGCAAAAGAATTTACATGTGTTATAAAATCACATTTAAAATCCAAACCTACACAAGTGCATATAAAACTGGTGAAATCTGAATAAGGTGGGTGTATTGTATCGATGCGGGATTTTTCTTCTCAGTCACTTTGCAAGCCAGCTGGCATGCCCCAGCTAACCAATGTTATAGCTTGTACCTACATTCAGCAGTTCCTGAGCTCTTGTACCATGCCCAAGAAGAATGAGGATATGCGGACATTGAAGTATGAAGAGGGCCGAAAAGAATTTTACTGAGTGATGGAACAGCTCTCAGCGGAGAGGGAATGCAGGATGGGTGGAGTGGTTCCCCTACCAGAAGGCAGGAAAGTCCCCTGTGTGGCTGGGTCTGGGGCCTTTTATGGGCTCAGAATGGGGAGTGTGTGCTGATTAGTTTGTGAGTATGCAAAAAACATAAAGCAAAGATACCACTCAGATGGGCACAACAGTGTAGACAAACCAATTAGGAAAGGGTAGGTATATGTAAAATAGGTGAAAGGTGGAAACAAATCAGAGGAAACCAAACCAAAGGGGAAGACAAGTTCTCAATCTGGTCCAAGGATTTAACTTGCAGCTTGGCTTTCAGGCTTTGAACTGATTTCCGCTTGGAGGTGGGGTTCCACTGGGAATCTGCCCCTATCAGCCTAGGCATTTGACTGTCTTCTGCCACTCTAAGCATCAATGTCAATTTCCGGATTGTGATATTGTACCGTAATTATACAAGATGTTAATACTGTAATACAAAATTGGGTGAAGGGTATGTGGGGTCTGTTATTTCTTACACTACAATTATCTCAAAAGATTTTTAAAGAGATCTGCAATGAGCATTTCAAGGATTGCAATTGCATCTATTGCAATTAAGTATCAAATAAAGGGAATTATTCCTTCAGAATAGGAAAGACTGCTACTCAAATATTTTCAAACTTAAGGTAGCTGTATTCTTAAAATTTCATAATATTTTTACTTTGAAGACAGTCCCCAAAGATGTATTTACTCCCTAATCTGGCTTGACTTATCAATATTAAAACAGAAAACTGGTTTAAAAAATTCCTTTAGTACATGTGCAGGTTTGCTGTATAGGTAAACTCATATTACAGGGGTTCGTACAGATTATTTCATCAACCAGGTACTAAGCCTAGTACCCAATAGTTATCTTTTCTGCTTCTCTCCCTCCTCCCAACCTCCACCCTGAAGTAGGCCCCAATGTCTGTTGTTCCTTTCTTTGTGTTCATCAGTTCTCTTCATTTAGTTTCCACTTATGAGTGAGAAAATGCAGTATCTGGTTTTCTATAACAGAAAACTGTTTATCCAACATTCTATCAGCCTGAGCACCTTATTTAAAACTTGACAGAATGTTAGTTTATAGCTATTTGTTTTATTTTCTGTTTTAATATGAAATGATCAAATAACTAAGCAAAAGTGAGATCTGGTGCTTTTGTCCCCTTAAAAATGAGAGGTAGGGGGAGTATTCTGCAGTACTATATATTTTCAGCCAGAGACAGCAAACATGCAGCAAGTATGTTTCCACTTAGCCCTGATTCTCCAGTCTAAGACAGACATCATTGATTGATCATCGCACAGAATTTTCTGAGGATCTTACTTCCTCAGAATCCTTCTCAACGCACACTCAAGGTAGCCATTAACAGTAAGTTGCCATTGACACAAGATGGAGCCCCCGGGTCAGCATTTATGTACTAATTCTCCTTCTCAGAGCATGGGACTTTCTAGAGTACTCTATCCCCTGTCCATGCCACGTAAACAGGATTTTATGCATTAACATTTTGTTTCCTTTCCCAGTTTCACCTCTTCTAAGCAAGATTCATATGCTTGCTGAATGTTTTTAGCTTGCATAAATAAAAAGTCTACAAATTGAGTGATTTTGCATTAAAATACAACATTCCTGAAAAAGTAGTTCCATATACAGCTGGTAAACTGTGAACAGATTTTAAAGTCCTGTATAGTTCAAGCAGAAAGGGAACACAACTGGCCGGCATGGAGAAAAGTAAGTTCTCTTGGGCAAGTGTATATTTTTAAAAAGACATTTGTCCCTTTTGCAATAATTAAAGTAGCAACCTTAAATGTCAAAGATGATCAGTATCTAGATGCTGACACTAGTTACTTGATTTGATAGTAAACGGGTCTTTTAATCCAGAAACAACAGAAATGGGTGATTTTAATTGATTTTCTTTACATGTACTCTATCCAGACTAGTAGTATAAGGAAAGCAATAAAAACTAACAAATCATAGAATGGTTTACCTGAAAGAGATAATTCATCTACTTCAGAGCCCCTGAGTACCTACTGTTTATTAGAGCCACAGTTTCCAAACTGTGTACCAAATTTAAATTTTAACTTTGGAATGCTTTACATTTCCAAGGAAAACGAAGTGATATCTGTCAGATGCTGAATGAGCTTAAGGTACTTCACACTTTCAACCTCTGGTCGCATGTATTAGTTTGTTCTCATGTTGCTATAAAGAAATCCCTGAGACTGAGTAGTTTATAAAGAAAAGAGATTTAATTGGCCCACGGTTCTGCAGGCTGTACAGGAATCATGGCAGCATCTTCTGAATGTACATGTAGATGTAGAATGTACGTGCGGATGTACATTCTACAGTACATGTACAATCGTGGCTGAATGTGAAAGGGAGCCAGCACTTGACACAGCCAAGCAGGAGGACGAAAAGTGGCGGGGAGGTGTTACACACTTTTGAACAACCAGATTCCATAATAACTCAGTATCACCAGAACATCACCAAAGGGATGGTGCTAAACCATTCACAGGAACTCCGATCCCACGATCCAATCACCTCCCACCAGGCTCCATCTCCAACACTGGGGATTACAACCGAACATCAGATTTGGGCAGGGACACAGATCAAAACCATAAAACCATGCCACATTCCTTTAGATGACGTCATATCCTTGCAAAGCTGAGTTTTAGAGGTTTACTGGGATGAAATGCAAGCACAGCCCCAAATGTAGAAAAAATGTACAAAAATGTACAAAAAAATGTAGAATGTGAAATGAAGAAGGCAGTGTTCTACCCAGGGCTCAACAAGCAACATACCCCTCATTAGTAAATAATTATGGTTAGTTATAAATACAATTCAGTTGTTATTTTTCTTTCAATTTCTGTGCATTTTTTCAAACAACTACTAAGTTATTAAGGACAGAAATGCTCAAGTTATTCGAACCTAACTGCTTGATGAATGAAACTGTTAGGTATTTCTGTTTTATGAAAATGTTACTTAAACATCAAATGAATTTGGGAACCTTTGCCTTAGGGCATAGGGGAACATATTTCATCATGTTATTTCATTTACTCCTGATAAAATCCCATAAGATAGGTATAATCAGCCTAATTTTGTACTTGAAGAAATTGAGATTTACACGGTTTTAGTGACTTGCCCAAATCTACACCACTGGTAGGTGACTGGGGCTACAGGGGCTAAGTGACATGCCTAAAAATTCACAGCAAGTCAGAGGCAGAAATAAAACAAACAAAATCCTGGTGTCCTGATTCTCCTCCCAGGAGAATCCCTTTTACAAAGCCGTACTCTCTCTCCAAACCCTCATGCGCCTCCTCTCTTGTCAGTCTGAATGTACAGTATGAAAAGATAGACTTCCATGCTACACATCTTATTTAACTACAAGTGTATTTATGCTGCCTTAGTAGCTGCCCCACTAGATTTTGAGTATGTGAGGAAAATGTACACAATACTGTGAGTGAGGATTTTTGTTCAGGCTAAATAAATGCTAAAACAATATTAAAACAACTTTAGGCTCCTGTAACCAAGGAGACTCTGAGGTCTTATAGAGAATATTACCCTCTCCTCGGGTTTCCTGTGGCTAAATGGCTGATCCTGCCTTTCAGGGAATTGGACACTTGGGATCTATTTTCAACCTGATGAACTCCAATTGAACACTAAAGAGAGTCTGGGTTTTCCCTTCAGTCTTCACAGAAATGATCCCTGATACCATCTTTGTGACCCAGAGGGGTGGGCAGTATTAAAACCCAAGGTCCAATGAATGCTGATAGAACCTTTACAAGATTTGACACATTGGTCTCCATTGTAATGGGTATTTAAGACACAGCTTTCTCGGGCTCAGTGAGTTTTTGCTTTGCCTTTGTTCAGTGGCATTTAACATGCAGCCTTATGAACAGCATGTTAAACAGTCAGCCTTTGTGCCTTTGGGTTCATTTCAATAAGTTTATAGAAATTTAATTTTTTAACGAAATTCATTACATAAGTTGTGTTATTATGGCTCACATTTAAACAAAAATTTTTATCCAAGGTCGAATCTTTTTTCAATTTGAATAGCTTTCATTTATTCTACCATTCCGCTAGAAACTAGAGAATCAAAGGGGAACTAGCGCAGAGAACCCCTCCTAGAAATGGAAGTCATGTCAATGAAAAGTCACACCCATGGTAGTTGCCATAATAACACATTTATAAGTTCTGATGGTTGTAGCAAGGAAAGAGTAAAAAGTTCCACCTAGAGGATACTAACAAGGCAACGTTCACAGAGAAGGCAATGATTATGTTTTATCCCAAAGCTCAAGTAGGAGTTTTGCTGAGTGAACATGTTGAGAAAGGGAATTCAGAGCAGAGAGGAGTGTGCTTAGAAACGAGAGGCTGAAACAGTGCGCCGTTAGAAAGGATGCAAGTGGTTGAATGTTACTGGACTATGAAGTGTCAGAGGGAGAGCAGCCAGTAAAGCCAGTGGGTAGGTTAGGTCATGATGATAAGTGGTCTCCTAGGCCTTGCAAGCCTGTGGATTTTACCAGAAAATGTGCCGATTTTAGGTGGGGGCGTGACGTGATTAGGTTTGCAAATTTGAAAACTCACTCCACCAATAGTGTGTAGAGTAGCTTGGAACAGGTAAGATACCAAAAACAGGAAGGATCTTCTGGGATGGTGTTTAGTAAACCCAGTTTATATTGTAAAACCTTACTAATTTAGACTTGTTTTTGAAAATTTGTGGTGATTTAGTGCTCAACCCTTTTCCTACCAGTGAAAATGACTTCTCCATATGAACACAGATTGTAGTGCTTGGCTTTCCAGTACACACATGCTAGTCCTACTCAAAAGAAGTAAAAAGATTCTGCTAAAAGCAACCTTTATAGTGCTTCAGAAAATGTATAATTTTCTCTGTCCATTATTTTTATCAGAGTTGGGGAGGGGTTGTTTGTTTTTGAGTGTGTGCATGTGTGTGTGAGAGAGAAAAGAATAGAATCCTAGCAATCTATAATGAGAAGAAAGCTAAATGATCTAGTCCATTGTTTTCAAAATTTCTTTACTTATCCCCCACAGTAATGAAAACATGTTCCACTGAACCCAGAATACAAATATACATATAAAAATCAAAAGTGAAGTACTTTACAAAAAAAGCAGAAATAAACCAAAATACATATTCTTCCTGTATATAAGGAGGCCTACATTTTACCACATTCAATTTCATTTTTAGAATGCTTGTCAAGACCCTGTAAATTGATTTCCTGACCGATTAATGAGCTGTTGCCTGCAGTTTGAAAAAGTACTAATTTAGTTCAACTTTCATTCGGATTCAGAAAGCTTTTCCTAATAACAGACTAGTAAAGCAATATCCCTAAATTAGTACATGGATCCCTTTCTCTGTAGACTCCACCTTTCTGATGCAATGTCCCAAATATATCTGCCTAATTCCTTTACATACAGACCAAGGAGCTGCTAACTTCAGGTGTACATAGGGGAGACCTCATTAAGCTGAGAATCAGTGATCTGGAGAAAGCAGAATATTGGCCTCTCAGACCCCAGGGATTTTCTACTAGAACAGCTTGAAAGTCCAAATAGATCCAAATTTAAAGTCCAAATAATAGATCTGAAAGATTCAAAGCTTGGGTGGGTGACAGAAAGAACCTTGTCATAGGATTTGAGAGACCTGAAACTCAACCCATATGACCTGAGCTTCCCAAATACTGAGCCATGAAGCAGTTGCATCAGAATCACCTGGAGACCTTTTCAATGTATAAATTCCTGGGCCTCAATCCCAGAATTACAATGGAGATATGAACATTTTAAAAGCTCCCTGCATCATCCACATGTGACCATGACTGGAAACCTCTGATTTGGGCTTTCTGAACCCCGGGAACTTCTTCTAGAGAACGGTCATGAGATCTGCCTCCCTGCCATGATTGTTATGGAGAACAAATGAAATACTGTACATAAAAGCCCCGAAGCAGTCAAAAGCTCTACAGGTGCAAAATACCAATGTAAAGGTATATCTCATGCTGTCTCCTGGCTCACCTTGAAAATTACTAATAATAACTGGATGTCTACAAACAGAGATTCTTTTTTTGTAATAAGTTTGCACATTTAGCTCATGGTAATACCAGAAGTTTACCAGAACTTAGTAAGAATGTTTTACATAAATTTTTAGAAATATTAGAAAATGAAGCCCTCAATTAAAACTTTGGCCTCTCTGAAAGAAAATAACGTTCTCTGCTCTAGTTATTACCCGTGGCAAGCAATGGGATTTGTTTGTGTGCTTGTTTTCTCTGCCTTACAAATGTATATCTGGAGAAAGATATGAGAAAGTTCACCTTATATATCCTGCAAGTAGGTGAAGCCTAAATGAATCAGTCCTAAAATAGATGATAAATGTTAAGCTAATGCTTTTTGACAAGCATTTGCTTGGAAAAAGAGAAAGAAATAGAATGTTCAGTTTTTGAGGACAAAGTAATAATGGTTTCTCAGGCTATTTATGAAAAAAAAAAGTATTTCAAATCTTTCATGGTGCTTACCAAGTAGAGATTTTTATTTAATAAACATTAGATGTGTACTAGGGTTTATATAGAAATCACTTCCTGTGTAAGAATTATATATCAAATCCCATACTTTCTGAGTGACAGAATTTGGACAGTGTCTGTGGTTAGTGATCCACCAAGTTAAATTTTCATTTTAAAAATTAGCAAACAATGCTTTCTCAATTGTTTGATATATTATAAAGAAATTTTTTAACTGAAACTAAAGGACTAGAATTAGAATATTAACTTGTACTGCCTCTGATAGAGCATCAGAAATAAAAATCTAGAACCAATCACACAGACCACACGGTGTGCTGGAAACACACTGAGAGCTATGAAACACATTGAGAGACACTTGATTAAAAGCTTAATATAAATGTTCAGGGTAGAAAGGCTAATATTTTTAAGCAAAATGCTTAAAGCAAGGTCTAGAATGGAAGAATAAATTAGTGAGAAAAAGAGACCAATGCTAAGTATGGTTAAGATTATTATCTTTGATAGACCTATGTCTAAACAATCACTTTCCAACTTTCCCCCAATATCTTAATAACAAAAGTTGCTATGGAGTATTTTCTTTTCATTTTCAATAGCTAGATATAATCAACAGCTAGCTGCTTTATCAATCTCAGATGAACTTTGGAATGTGCTAATGGAGGGAATATACTAAGAATTGGAAAGGAGTCCAGAGGATATTGACTATAGTTTTTTGTCTTCTTTCCTTTTATTCCATAACTGATCAGAGAATAACAACACAGAAAAATGTGTTGGGCAGCACATTATAGTTTATGAATCCCCATTATATGTGTTATCTTATTTTACTTTCATGATAACCTGGTGAAATAGGTAGGATCTGTCTCTGGAAAAATACCTCTAAGGTATGCTAAATATGATGAGATATTTAAGAAGAAAAAGTGCTGGGGAAGGAAGGACATGTTTCTACTGATCAAAGAAGTTACTTGACTTCTCACCCCTTGGATTTATTACCAGAGTTCTGAGTTTCATCTTATAATGTAGCAAAATATTCCATGCAAGAAACCACTAGAATGCACCAGCAAAAGAAAGATGCCGAAATAATGAATGAAAAAGCATTTCCATCGTGGTTGTCTCAGACAATGAGATTCCTCCACAGAGAAACAACATAGCATACTGCCAAGTCAAATAACATGAAAATACCAAAATAGTCAAAACGGACAATTTATATTGTTTCACTTAAAAAGAAGTTGTTTTCTACATTTAGCTGTATAAACTTGTGTCTGAGCCCTCACTCTACCATTGCTTTGTTTTGTGACCTTGACCAAGTCCATTTAACTTTCTCTCAACCCGTTTTCTCATCCAATGGTAAATAGACAAAATAATGCTTATCTCATAGGATGGTTAGGATAATGAAATATGTAATGTAATGAACATTCAATTCACAAACTATCACCACTATGTAAAAATGTGAGTTACTGCATTGGATCAGCAGTGGTTTCACCGGTAGTTTGTACAGTCAGAGACATTTCAGCCTTCCCTGGTCAACCTGTAGCCCCTTACTTCTGACTGTGAATCATTTTGGGTTTTTTCCACTCCCTCAACCCAATATCCAATCATTCACTTAGTTTTTCCTACTTTATCTCCTAAATAATTCTTTAATTCACTATTTTTCTACTCCATTTCTAGAGCAACTTCCTCTTTTAGGGCTCCCATCATATATTTTGACTAAATTGTCACCACGTTCTCTAAACTGGTCTCCTTATGTCTAGTCTTTGCTCTTCACTTCATCTTCCCTGATACGTACAAATCTAACCCCATAAATATTTCACTAAAACGTTACATTTGCATCCAGTAACTTTCAGAATGAAGTCCAAGCCACTTCCGTGGAACAAAGGGACCCCCATGACCTGACCCTTTAGCCCCATCTTCTGTCACTGTCTTCTTCTTATTTAGTGTTATTTACAAATAGCAAATGTTTTCAGTTCTTCATACACAGCATCCATTTCATCCTTCTGTGTATGACTTTGGGAGACATCCTCTGAGTAAACATTAAAGGCTTTTCATGTGAGCAGGCAATTGCTCTATGGCAGTAATTCCCAGATAAAGCTCCTTACCTTACACCAGGTACCTCCCTTAAAGAGTAGAGACATTAAAAAATGTATAAACGGGCAATTGTCAAGGCAGAAAAGAGAAATGTGACACCCCCAAGTCATCTTCCTAATGAATTGTGATGTGGCTTTGTTTTTAACCTGGATACTTGAATTAAGGAGATTGATGCCACAGTCATTATAGCAAACTGTGTTTTAAAGGTATATGAGAGGAGGCAAACAGTCTGGATGTCACAAAACTACTGTGCTATCTAGTGTGTCTCAGAGCCCTTAACAAATACAGCCCAAACAATGACTCACGACCCCTTTATAGCCCAAAACAAGCTGGCACTTTTGTCATGACAGTTCATCAAGGTTTTTATTTTTGATCCAGAGGACATGCAGGTGAAGGCTAATTTGGTGTCTGAGGGTGAATGGAAAGCGGATACAATGTTTAGGAATTATTGCTCAATACCACTGATTATGTCTGTGGTTCAATTAGCCATGTCTTGAGAGAAAAGGCAGTGTGAGTCTGAACGCTCCCGGACTGAGGCCCAGTTCTCCAGGTAAGGTTTCGATTGCTTTGTGGTTCAGCCAAGACCACCTAACCTCAATGTTGGAATTCACCTGAGTGTTATGGAAGGTATAAGTCACCTTTATTCCTCCCTCCATGCACATCTTTTCATCTGGGGAAGATCTGAGATCTCTCAGACATAGATAATTTCAAAATATGGGAAGCATGAACTTAAGTCTCAGATTTTAAAAAAATAGGCATTATGTAGTAGGAAAAAATACTAGGCCTGTAGTCAAGCTCAAATATATTTAAATATTAGTGCTGTTTATTCACCATGGGATCTTACATGAGTCAGTTAATCTCTCAGAACCTCTTGCTACCCACATGTAAAAAGTGTGCATGGATAATACCTACCCATCAGGATTGATTTAAGGATTAAACAAGATAAGGTATGTGAGGGGGTTTAGCATTGTATGAAATAATTATCACACAGTAGGAACTATGTCTGTTTTTTCCTTTATCATCATTGGTAATGACCAAGCTCTTTATTTCTATTTCTGCTTCTTAAATAACTGGTTTGGGTTTTTTTCTCCTTCTATTCAGCTTTGAAAGCTGCGGGGCCAGCAAAAGCACTGTGGCTGCGTAATAGAAACAGATGGATGAGTAGACCAGCCAGAGGAAAAATAGGAAGGCTCCATGAGGCAGACATGACAGAGGACTTGACTGATTGACTGTAATTCACAGCATCCATCATCATGAGACCAGGGACAGATACTGTGTATTCTAAGCCTGACTCAGGCTCTGATTCCTTCCAAGGTGTTAAGCAACTCATTTAGTATCTGACAAAGAGTCATCATAATGCTCAGCATAGCTGGGTTGTCTCTGCCAAGATAATTTATCATTCACTGTTTTTACACATTAATGCAAAAACTATATATATTGAATTCCTACAGAGTGAGGGACTTAAATTGGGGTTTGCAGGTACATTTAGGCAGCCTGTAAACTCCCGGGAATGTTATACATGGATTGGTAGATATGTTCTTGCCTGTATTTTATGAGCGGATTTATAACTTTTGTTAGATTCTCACTGGAGTTTGTGACCAAAAAGAGATTAAGAGTCACTGCTATGTGGTGTAAGACTTATCATACCATGTTCATGATTATGTTTTTATAGAATCTTAAAAGACATACCCTGATGAAAAAGGGATTGGAGCCATGCACAGTTTCTGTGAACTGTACTATGTTGTAATAGGAATTTTACTACATTTGATCCTCAATAACAGAATTCAAGTGGACATTCAAAGTTATTTCTTAATTGCTGATGAGACGTGCTTGCACCATGGTGGTGGGGTGGGTTTGGCTGGAAATTGATGGCTGAAAGTATTTGAAGAGAAAAGCCAGAAGTCATCACTGTACTCTGTCACTAAAATTAAAACTAACAATTCAGAGATAGAAACAGTACTGCTTTCCCCCTTGCCCTCTGATTATTTGGCTGGATATATTCTGTAACAGGGGATTCCCTGAAAGGTCTAGGGTAATGCCCCACCCCCCTCCACCAGGGGACACCCTCCACAAAGATGCCTGACAACTTACCTTTTCATATGCTTTAGAGGTGAAGCCTACTTAAAAAGCAAGCACTTGGTGGAAAGGGGATATTTGGTTCCCATTTGCCATCCTTGACAGTTCTTGTTATTGCTTTTTGTTTTCTCTCTTCATTTAAATCTCTTTCTCTATAACAACGCTAGCAAGAAAACTGAGTGGACCAGAGAGAACAGACCAGATAGAGCAGATGTTCCCAGGAGTGCTGGGAGAGGAAAAAAGGGGAAGCATGAGGAGAATCACCAAAGAGTGTGTGAGCTGAGTTCAGTGTGTACATAGTCAAGGCATTGTGTACCCCACATGCCCACTCCTCATCCACCCATCCAGACAGCGTGAAAATGGGGCAAGAATACTGGCCTTGGGTTTCCATGAGCCCGAATGTGACTCAGGCTCATCACTTTCTATCCATGCCATGTTGGCAAATTGCAGGACTTCTCAGATAGGTCTTCCTCATCTGCAAAGTGGAGATGATTATACCCACTTCACAGTGTAGTGCTGTGAGTTTCATGTGATAATGCATGAAAAGTACATGGCAGGCATTTAATAAATACTAGCTTACAGTTAGCTCTTCTTATTTTACAGAATCTCATTTTCTGGGAGATTAAGATGTATCCTTTAACAACCTCATATCTGATGATATTTCTAATCTGTAATATATGTATATATATTCTTACTAATACGTTTCTTAAGCAAAAGCAATTACACCTAATTTAACCTATATTTTGATGATGAAAAGTTACATTTTTGTAACTATTTAAAACCATTTAAAAAGCATTTTTCACATTGATCATTGTTTAGAATATCAATTAACATGCTGTGCTATAATTCAGCAGAGCTACCAGACACTGTTGCTCTGCTTCGGGCTGCTGGCGTGAAGATAAAAGCTCTCTGGTTTTCTGAAGTATATGATGTTTCATTTCCCCTCTGGCAGCTCCCATTAATACTTATGTTTAACTTTGCCCCCTTGGCTCATTCTGATTTTCTGCTGTTTTTCTAGTATGGAAAAGGAGATTAACCTTAAAACAGGAGGGAGGAGGCATTGAGTGAGAGTGTGAGGGTCTCTTCAGTGTTGTATGGACTCGCCATGCCTTAATCTCACTTTTCCTTCCACTTCTTCATTTACTTTGCTGTATTTTTAGGGTGTTCGTGGTATTTATGACACATGCTCTTTTACAAGTGTAGATGAGCAAATAAGTATTTAGTCGAGGGTTTTTGTTTTTGTTTTTGTTTTTCCTCAGTAATGGAAGAAGACTTAATTTAAGAGCTCCTGGTTTGGTCACTTATATCCCACAGGGATGAAGGTCACTTTTGATACTTGAGCCTTTGCTTGGCTTGGAGCCCTCTTCTCAGCATAGTGAATGTTCCATCTGCAGTCAGGACACTGAACTAGGATCACCAATGGGCACAAGATGAATGAGATAAGACGAATGCCTTCAATTGGCTTAAAATCTAAAAGAAGAAAGACAATGTAAACTGTAATATGAGGCAAAATTCGGTAAGTTTTATAATGAAGTCTTAAGTGAAATTTGGAAGAAAGGGAAAAACATCCATTTTGAAATCCAACTTCCAGCAGGTGTAGTGAGGCATTTCTGAACCAGCTTGAGAAGGGGAAGGTTTCTGTGGCCAGTTTGAAGACAAGATCATCCAAAGAGAGAGTCATCCAAACAGAAGCAAATACGTAGACCACAAATGTGCAGACTTGTTTAGGGAATAGAAATAACTTTCGTTTGGTTTCAGAGTGGAGTGCTTAGAGTTACAGTGACAGATAAAACTGGAGAAATATAGCAGACCAGGTCCTAATGCCACACCAGCTAAGGAGTTCTGTGTTCTGGTGACTTCCTAACAGATTGAATTCAGCTGAAATCACAGAGGTTTGCACCACTTAAGCCAAATGGTAGAAGTGAACAAGATGTGTGGATGTATTTAGATGGCTAGCAACTCAACAGAAGGGACTAGAGCTAGCCTCTGGTTTCAACTGAGTTTCAGAGGAGAAATATCTGAGCCAACCTGACTAGGATGCTAGCAAACTTTTGAATTCAGTATATAATTTATCTTGTAAATGTGACTATTTTAGAAAAAAACAAAATACATTTGTGGAGAGCACTACAAAATTAGCTTCATTCAGATTTGGCATTTGGACCTTGGCTTTTCTACAGACCCTGTTTCTAATGATATCTTATTCTGGGCTTTTTTTTTTTTTTCATCGTTATTAAAGTCACCCTTTACTTTCCTTCTGCCTTTGAAGTTATAATCTCATCAGTTGAAAGTCTTTTTAGAGCACTTAACAGAAAATTTAATCAAAATGCTAAGCCAAATTTCAACTAAAAAGTTATTAGCGTCACTGGAAATGTGAGTCAGATTTTCAGGTAACGCTATTCAGCCAAATAGGGTTCACTGCACTGTTCCAGACATTTAGAAAGTAAATAGATATATTTAGTGTAGAAGTAGATACAAAAACCATACTCAAAAAAACTAAAACTACTCTATATGCTAGAGTACTACAGAAACTAGGTATGAGTTTGTGTTCTCTCTAGGTGAAGATATCAACATTTACTTTTCTATGTGATTATATATAGTTATTTATTACACGTATATACCCACTCATATCTAATGAAGCAACTTGGTAAAGCATACTAAACTGAAGTAAAGGGATGAAAGTTTGAGACCAGGCTCGTCTAAAATTTTCTGTGTGGCTGTGTGCCTATTGTTTGAATTTCTTTGGAATTCGGTTTTGCTTATCTTACCGAACCAGACATTCATCTCTTCCCTGATGTTATGTAATTTAGCTACTCATTAATTGTGTCTCATCATCGCCTCTTTCTAATCCTTCAGTAAAAGTCACCATACAAGAACAGGAACAACCAGCAGCTTTAGGGGAAAAAAGTAATTCAGTAAGTCATAGTATATATATATTTTTTAATTCCATCAATTTTAAGGATTATCCCGGGGTCAAATGTTACATTCATATTCAATTTCCCAAAAATATTTATTGCACATAAAAGAATTAAATAATGGCATTCGCAGTTACCTGGATGGAACTGGAGACCATTATTCTAAGTAAAGTAACTCAGGAATGGAAAATCAAACATTGTATACTCTTACTTATTAGTGGGAGCTAAGCTACAATGATGCAAAAGTGTAAGAATGATGCAATGGACTTTGGAAACTCGGTGGGAAAGGGTGGGAGGGGGTGAGGGATAAAGGACTACAAATTGGGTACAGTGTATACTACTTGGGTGATGGATGCACCAAAATCTCAGAAATCAACACTAAAGAATTTATTCATGTAAACAAACACCACCTGTTCCCCAAAAACCTATGAGAATAAAAAATAAAAATTAAAAAACCAAAGTATTTATTGTGATAAGTGATTGATTTTGCTAAGTTTCTGAATGCATGATTTATTTAGTCTTCATAATTAACCTGTGAGATAAGATCCATTTTGTGGATATGGATGCTGAGGCTGAGAGAAGTATAAGTTTATTCATAGTAACATCAGGAGTAAATGGCAGAGCCAGTTAATTATGTGGGACTAGAGCTCAGGGCTGCAGAGAAGGGATAACAGGGTTTGAAAACAACAGCTAGTTGACTTCCAAAGAGCCAAGCTTCTCTTCTGCATATGCAGAGCTGTTGCTGGGGAGTGACTTCACAGCCAGGGACTTTGTTTCCAGTGTCTCACATGTAGGTGAGGCCACATGGTCCATAAGCCAAACTCCTGCTGGCCAACAGTATATAAGCACAATTCTGTCTCTTCCTGGCTGAAGTGGTAAAGTATCTGAGGTGACATCCTCACATTCTCTTCCTTTTCCATGGCAATCTTGGAGGCCATGTCTCAAAGGTGATAGCTTCATGCGATGGGAGAAGCCCATGTGAACAGATTGGATAGATACAAGAAAGAAACCTAACAGCACTCCCTGCTGGTTTGGATGTGGAAAGGAAAAATCAAAGATACTTGTCAGGTTTCTGGATGGAGCATCTTGGAGGATGATGGCACCAGTTTACTTGGAGAGGGAACCCTGGCAAAAGAACTGGCTGGGCAGGAAGATGATGGATTCAGCTTCAGTTTATACATGCCTCATGTGAACACTGGATTGTCTTAATAGATTACTGAAAATTAAATAAGATGTTACAGAATCTTAGAGTCAATGTTATTCAACAGAAGGTGTCCTAGTCCACTTGTGTTGCTATAAGGAAATACCTGAGACTGGGTAGTTTAGAAGGAAAAGAAGGTTTATTTGCCTTTCGGTTCTGCAAGCTGCACAAGAAGCATGGCACCAGCATCTGCTTCCGGTGAGGACCTCAGGCTGCTTACACTCCTGGCAGAAGATGAAATGAAGCCAGTGTGTGCAGAGGTCACATGGCGAGAGAAAGCAATAGAGAGGAGGGGAGGAGGTGCCAGGTTCTTTTTAACAACCAGCTCTCATAGAAATTAACAGCTTGAAAACTCATTCACTGCTTTGAGAATGATACCAAATCATTCATGAGGGATCCTCTCCCATGACCCAAACACTTTCCACTAGGCACCACTTCCAACATGAGGGACCAAATGTCAACATGAGATATGGAAGACAAACACCCAAACTATAACAGAAGGAGTCGGAAAGCACACTGTTAGATGATTTGCGAAGAGATGTGGATTTTCCTCCCCTTTCTGTATTAACAAAGGAAGAGAAAGACCTTACCATTTGAAATGGGTTGGACTCTTTACTTTTATATGATGTATACTATGACAGTTTACTATTTCTCAACTCTCAACTGAAATGGTAATAATAATTATATCAATAAATGATATTAATTTTTGCTTGGGTAGCACTTTATGTATATATCCAAACCCATTTTCTCATTTAATACGATAATCGTGTGAAGAAGGCATAGAAACTGAATTCTTGAGAGATTAAATGATTTTTTTTTTGACATTACACAGTTAGTGGTAAAGCTAAAATCTGATGTCATGTCTGACTGGCAATGTAACAAAACTCTGTGAGGGTTTGAGTTCAGGAATTATGGAGGTTTAAAAAGAAGGCTCTAAATTAGTTTAAATCCCAATTAAGATTGTCAACGTTGGTATATGTAAATATGTAAATATTGTCACAACTGGAAAACTCTGAAGTGCTAAAAACTCAGAATTGGCTTATTACTGTCAAAACTAGAACATTTCTAAGAGTTAACTGTTCAGGTATTCAGCTGTTCTGGTAAATTAAATATTCTAGTTAGGGAGAGTTTGCATTTCATAACTCAAATACAGATAATAACTTAAATGCTAGCTTTTAAACAAGTATACAGCATAGCACTTTTAACACTAAAACAATACTCAATATAATTTTGTCTTTTGGTGTTGTAGAAAACACTCTATTTATTTAGCTTATCATAGTGAGTATTATAGAAATTAATTACTATTGCCCTAAAGTTTTCTGGCACTAGGTAATAGACATTGCTGATAGGGAAAAAAATCAGAGGATGTCACTTTCCTGTCCTACTTTGTCTACCTCTTTAGGACTTTCAACGACTGCCCATTCCACTTAGAATTTAAGTTTTTGTGTGTTTTGTTTTGTTTTGTTTCTGAGTCAGAGTCTCACTCTGTCGCCCATGATGGAGTGCAGTGGTGCAATCTCAACTCATTGCAACCTCTGCTTCTTGGGCTCAAGGGATACTCCCACCTAAGCCTCCCAAGTAGTTGGGGTTACAGGTGCATACCACTACGCCCAGCTATTTTTTGTATTTTTAGTAGAGATGGGGTTTTTGCCATGTTGGCCAGGCTGGTCTCCAAGTCATGAGCTCAAGCAATGTGCCCACCTCAGCCTCCCAAAGTGCTGGGATTACAGGCATGAGCCACTGCACCCAGCCTAAAATCTAAGGTCTTTAACTTGACTTTCTAAAACTTGCATGATTGACTCCTGGCAACCTCACCTCATGTCACTCTTCACCTCAAACACCACGCAATAATGCATATATGCCCCTTCGATGAGTAGATAACTAAAGTGGGTAACAGTGACCTAATGGAAAGAGTGTTTCAGGGTTTTAGTATCTGGTCTCTGATTACACATAATCAGAGGGTAATATTAGATGTTGTATCTCTAGTCTAGAAAAGTCTCTGGCACGTGACAGATACTGAATAGGTTCCTTTTCTACTGACCACTGAATGAGAAGATGAAGAAATCTTCTGATAGTGATGCCAAATACTCCAGAGCTTGGATGACTCTAAGCATTGAATGAAATTCTGGAGTTACATCCGTGCCCAATACTGGACAACTGGTGAAGAAAATACTGACCAGTGATGAGAAAAATTATCATTCCATTCTTGCGAGGTGAATATGAGGACCTAGGATCTGAGAATCATTAGTAGAGCAACAAATATGTATTTAACTGTTTGAAATAGAAGATCTGTACGTAAAGACAGAGAATAATGACATGATTGTTTACTCTAAAATTCTGAGGGAATGGCTTAATAAATCTGCAAGCCTGCCAAGGGTTAACTTTCCAAGAGAGTTGACTTGAGGAAAGACTAAGGGAGATCAGGTGTTCACTGTAACTTGATGGATTTATGTGATCCAACAGGATGAATTTCACGACAGTGAATTTCTGTTACCTATTGTGATTTACAGCCAAAAGATGGATAGATGGAGGACAGATGGATAAATAGATCAATGGTCATTATTATTATAAATCTTACAAACAGGATCACTCTACATGCATCCTGGTAGCCTTTAAGGCCTCTCCAAAGAACTTAGAGCATATACTGCACATTTATTTTCCTTTAAAACCTTTTATTTCTATGTGTGTTTATCTGATGGCTAATTTTTTTCAAAAATAACTTCATATTTATATCTATAATTTTAACTTTTTAAACCATTTATATTCCTTTTTAGAAGTAGACTTCATAGATCCTTATTAAATAAAGTTGGCTAATAGCCTGTGGTGTATAGAAAGGGCAGTATCATGTAATCTCCTACTTTATCTACCTCTCTGCCTCCACATAGTAGGTTAGAATTAAACCAGAAGAATTCTAATGGGGGATATGTTCCAGCTTTTTTTTTTTTTTTTCCATTTTGAGATGGAGTTTCACTCTTGTTGCCCAGGCTGGAGTGCAATGGCATGATCTCAGCTCACCACAACCTCTGGCTCCCAGATTCCAGTGATTCTCCTGCCTCAGCCTCCCGAGTAGCTGGGATTACAGGCATGCACCACCACGCATGGCTAATTTTGTATTTTTTTTTTTAGTAGAGACAGAGTTTCTCCATGTTGGTCAGGCTGGTCTCGAACTCCTGACCTCAGGTGATCCACCCACCTGGGCCTCCTAAAGTGCTGGGATTACAGGCATGAGCCTCCACCCCCGGGCTTCCCCCCCACCCTAAAAATGGAGTTTTGCTCTTGTTGCCCAGGCTGGAGTGCAATGGTGTCAACTTGGCTCACTGCAACCTCCATCTCTCAGTTTCAAACTATTCTTCTGCCTCAGCATCCTGAGTAGCTGGGATTACAGGCATGCACCCCACTCCTGGCTGATTTTCTATTTTTAGTAGAGATGGGGTTTCACCGTTTTGGCCAAGCTGTTCTTGAACCCCTGACCTCAGGTGATCTGCCTGCCTCAGCCTCCCAAAGTGATGGAATTACAGGTGTGAGCCACTGCGCACATCCACCAGCTTCCTTTTTAAATTGACCTTTGAATAAGTTAAGTTGAGCGATCAAATGATACATGTAATAAGAATTTATAGATTTTACGGAAGGACTGGCCCCCTATTCCCTGAATGAAATATAAAAGGGAAAGGGCATATAGAAAAGCATTTCTGGTATTATCCAGTTCATTTTCTTTTGAATTTATTTTCTTGTGGAAAATGGAGGGTTTTTTAAACCTCATTTGGTTTGGTGAATTACAATTCAATTGAATTTTTCTCTTTATGCCTAAAAAGTCTATCTGAGCAGGACCATTAATTTAAATGCTTTCTACAAGTCATTGTCAGGCCAGGGAGGGACTGGAGATAGAAGGATGTGAAGAAAATAAATGACTGTAGTAGGAGAAAATGAAGGAGAGAAAAAGAAAGTAACATTTTTACAGATCAAGGTTCTAAGGGAACAGGTCAAATTAATTTACCTAGTGTTTAAAGTATTCTCCTTCATGCAAAACTTGTGTGTCTCCCAAATAGGCTGGGCAGGAAACTCCAAATTCTGTGATATCCCTAACCCAAGTAGAAGGAGCACTGACCTACTTTCAGATCACACTGGAAAGACCAACCGATCAATCGAAGTTTGTAACAGACTTGCACAAAGAGAAGGCTTCATCAATGCTGTATTTTCCTGCTGCATGAGAGAGTTATTTTTCTTGTTGTGAGTGTTTTAATCCCCACTTACCTTTTATGATAGATGTTAGTCAGTGACATTTCTTGAGACTGAGTTTGGTTTTGTTATTATTGCTCTAACCAAGAAAAGCTTGAGGTTTTGAAATTTTGATTATTTTCAAATTCTGATGTCATATTTTTATTTCTAAAGGAATAGAGTTATGAGGCTTCTGTATCATTTAGTTTCTTTTATGTGATCTGTTAAAAGAGCTGATTTCTAGTTGTTTTATAACTATCAAAATTCCCAGAAAAGCAGAAAAATCTGCATAAAGTGATGCACAATATATTTTAGGTGTTGTACTGGGTTTTTACACTTACTTAAACCTTACAAAAACCTTTTATGATAGATAGCTGAGAAAACTGAGACTCAGAGAGGTCAAGAAACTTGTCCTAGGAAGGAGTGAAGATGACGTTTGAGATCTTTCTGATCTCAAAGCTCATACTTTACAACTATGTATACTTCCTGTGGATCTTTGTACTATTCTTATAGCTTAACAGAAGTTGACCACCTGCTTAAAATTCTTCCCAATTATATTCAACTTCATCATTACATTAATATTGGCACAGCAAACACCAAGTCCCTTTGTAGCAAACCTATTTCATGACCATCTTCTTTAACATTTTCTTCTATGTTACCAAAAGAACAAATATTTCTTTTTTTAAAAGTCAATTTTAGCACCTTGAAGTTCATAATTGCCCTCTAGAAATCCTCATTTCAGTGTTTCAGCATGATTTTTTATATATCAAATCTGAACTTCAAGTTGTCATTTATATCAGACCCTTTTGCAATTCATTGCTAATGGCGTGTGTCCTTAAGATTTCTCCCAAAAGGTTCAGTGCTCAGCTCAGAATGATGAGGTATTGTAGAGAGGTTTTGTGCATACTAAGTACAGAGATTACCTGTATTTCCTTTAAGTCAAGTAAAAATGTGGGTGAAGCAATCATACCAAAACCACATGCTGACCAACTTTGAACAGGGAGGCTGAGGCAGGACAATGGCATGAACCCGGGAGGTGGAGCTGGCAGTGAGCCAAGATGATCATGCCACTGCACTCTAGCCAGGGCGACAGAGCAAGACTCCATCTCAAAAAAAAAAAAAAAAAGAATTGCAAATATGTAGAACGGCTTGTAAACATTTACTGAATGACTACCTTGCACCAGGTACTGCTAGACACTGAACTCTACATTTTCTACTTCCTGGCACTTGCCTTTATGAAGCATCTCTTCTACCCTAGGCAGCAGTCTATGCATGGGAAATCAGAAATATCATAAAAAAATCATTGGACCAACTGGCCTCCATCTTAACTGGTTTTATGTCTTTCTGTAAGAATTTCTGATGACAAAGAATCTGAATTGGATTACAGTGACTATATTTAAAACCTAGAGGGAAAGCTGATACACAAAGCGCCTTAATCTTTTCTGACAGAAATACAGTGAGCATCATAATGAAAAGATATAGCCAGTCTAGAGTTGCTGTCAATATGTGGCATTGTGCCCAGGGCAATTAAATTTGCCTGTTTTTTATTACTGAGACCAAATATTTGGCCTGGGTTCCTGCAGAAAATAAGTAATTCCATTACATGTGATTCACCTTTGAGTAACCCTCCAAGTTAATGAAGACTCAAGCTGAAAATTTATATTTATTACAGAAATAATCCATTTAGCAAATATTTATTGGGTCTCTTTATGTTCACTGGGCAGCATATAAAGATTTAAACTTGCAAAATACCGCCTTTGTGTATAAGAAATGTGCAGCCTAACTTGCCTAAAAATCTCTCTCCAGTTTTTCAAACAAAAAATCACATTCTTGGTTTTTTGTTTTTAATAAGAGGATAAAATGAATTGTGATGAGTAACAAAAGATATTCCAAAGTCATGAGGAGCCTGAACTCTGGAGTCAGGCAGAGGGTGTTTTAAAATGTGTTCTGCTATTTATCACCTGTGCGACCTGGCATCAGGTGCTTCTCATGTGCCATGATATAGAATCAATATGACAATAGCTCCCATCTCATTAAATTGTGTTGGACTGAGATAAGAAAGTTCCTGATAAATTCCCTGAAACATCACAAGTACTCAGTACATTATGTCTATTAATTTTTTATGATATATGTTTTGGGCTAAATTGAGTTTTTATTGTATCATTGTGCACATTTCCCACCTAAAATGTAATGAGGTCTCAGCACATTCCTCACTCTGAGTCTGCTCTCTGGACGAAGGCCTGTGTATTCAGATTGGTGCATCTGGTATAGTTTGGGGCTCCTTCTCCTCCTTCCCTAATACATCTATATACACAAATAAATATCAAAAAGTTGGACACCAATGGAATGTAGATTTCAAACATCAATAAAAGTCATTAGCTTTTAAAAAAAATGGTTATATAAACACTAAGCAGCTTTTAAAGAAATTGTTAAACAAACATTGATGACATGTCTTCTGTGCACTAGGTACTGCAATAATCATCATGACCACTCTGAAAGAAGTTGCTTGACTCTGGAGCCAAACAGACCTAGCTCAACATCTTGGCCTTGTTACTCATTTGTTTAGTGACTGTGAAAGAGAAACTTACTCACTTTGAGTCTGTTTCTTAATCCAAAGACAGGGAGTTAGTAATACCTTCTCAGGTTGTTGAAAGAATTGGTCTGCTTTAAAGTGTTTGGCACAGTGTCTGGCACATGCAAGGTTCTCAGTAAACAAGAGTTGCCTTTCCCTCACCCCTAGTGATTACAGAGAGAATTAAGATTGTCTCTCCAAACCTCCTATCTTGTGAAAACACGAATCTTATATGGAAAGTACCACAGTATCTCTTAGACTCTCTATCAATGTTGCTGGAAGGCAGTCAAACTGGGTTTCAAACCCAGATCTTTGGATTCTGAGTAAGGTCACATATTTTGCTCCCTTCCACCCTGTCACCCTACTTCAGTTTTTGGAAGCGTGATTTGCATGCTTCTGGGGGAGATATGTGAGGAACAGATCGCATTCCACTATTAACTGGGTTCTACATATTGATCCTAAAGCACGGTCATTGCCAACATATCTCCTCTTCTTAGAGCTCCTCTTCTTCTCCAGAGCTCTAGATCACTCCTAGAGCTGGCTTTGTTCCTAGTCATTGTCTTGTCCAAGCTCTGTTTAAAAGCACAGTGAGTGATGGGAGGCAGGAGGAGCAAATGCACCCTAGGAATATGATCTCCAAAAGTGGTGCCTTTTCAACAGTTTTAAAGGCAGTACGTTTATATGGAGGTTCTAACACCACCATAAAGAGCTTTTAGAGAAAGCAATGTGCATCTAGACTATGAGGTGAGTAAGGAAGGTGGGCAAAAAAGAAGTGCTTTCTAAGACAGAACACCCTCTCCCGCAGGTTCTGCCTGCCCCAATATTAGAACCTGGCTTTGTCTTTGACTCTTTTCTGGTTTGTACCTGCCCCACCTCTCTTCCCACCCCAGTCCCTTTAAGTTAGCTTGGGTGGTAAGCCCATTTCTGCTAAGATGCTGTTAAGAAGGTGACCATTCTATATTTGGCACCTCTCCATGTTGTTCTGTTACCAGCTAGCAATGGAGTGGTAGGAATACAGGACAAGGAGAGAAAGGAGGGGTTATTGGCAGGACTCTCCACTTACACTTCTAGGAGACAGCATCGCGGGTTAAGGCCAGCAGTTTGGTCCTCAGTTTCTGCCTACAGAATGCAAACACTTCTGTGTCTTCTGTTTGGGACTCAGCTCCAGGAGTGTGACCTCCACTTGGCAATCTACAGAAACAGTCATCATTTTTATGGACAAAAATATTTCGGGTATGTTTTAAAAATAAAATAAAATAGAAATAAAACTAAACAAGCAAAAACTCTGTAGGTTCTTTGGAGTATCAGACTTTGATGTTTTACCGAAAATTAGTATAGAGTCCAAGTTTCCTTTTTTTTAAAGCCTTCCTCTAAACAATTCTCCTTTCAGTGTAAAATTTAAAAGTGGCTCAAATTCAAAATTTGATGTTTATTTAATGAATCCCTACAATTCCTATCAGTTGTACTCAGGAGAAAAGAAAATGGATAAAGATAGTTTATTTTTTCTGCTGTACAGTTTCTTCTTCACCTGCAGGTCTGTATACTTTAAAAGTCAGGACATTCTAAGGTACTTCATGGGCTTTTTTTTTAGTTAGTTTAGGGAAGCTTCAGAAAAAAACACCAGTAAACACACTAATTTTTGTTTCAAATTAAGAGAGTTATTTTTTAAAAGTTTTTTTAAAAAATGATGTTCAAACTGTTTTTGACCTGCAGTCTATCATAATGTACTAGCCGTTCTGACACTGTTATAAAAATACTACCCAAGACTGGGTAATTTATAAAGAAAAGGGGGTTTAATTGACTCACAGTTCCACATGGCTGGGGAGGCCTCAGGAAACTTACAATCATGGTGGAAGGCGAAAGGGAAGCAAGGTCCATCTTACATGGCAGTAGATGGGGGGGAGGGGGGGGGGGAATGTGCCACACTTAAAGCATAAGCTCTCGTGAGAACTCCCTCATTAGCATGGGGGAAATTGCCCCCATGATCCAATCACCTCCCACCAGGTCCCTCCCTTGACATGTGGGGATTACAATTCCAGATGTGACTTGAGTAGGGACATAGAGCCAAACCATATCACATAAAAAATGTATTTTATATCACCATCCAATTTGGCCAAGAGTTTCATGAAACAGTATTTATGCACGTTTTTCTGTTTCATTTTAAAATAGAGGTTTTGCCCTAACAAACTGCCTTCATAAGCTTCCAATGGGGCCTTATTTGCAGTTTGAAAAGGGGATTGAGAAATAGTGCCTCTCTTTTAATACAATTGCACAAATGATTTTAAAGAATGTTCTTTTCATGCGACATGGGGAGGTGAAAATAAACAAGATGCCCGCATGGATGGAGCTGCTGACTTCATGGAGTTCACCATCTAGTGGGACTAATATAATATTGTGATTTTAGGAGAACAGATCAAAGGAGCAAGCATCATGACAAAAATGCATTTGCTTATGAAAAGCTGTTTTGCAAACATCTGACACATGAGCAAGAAAAGCTGGATGTCCTGTTGTAAATTCTCATGGAAATATTACTTTCTTGATACTGAAGGTTACTATGAACAGGAATTCGTGACTGTATTGATTTCTTTACTAAATATTTGACAACTTTTTTGGCAAAACAAAACAAAAACAAAAGCAGTAACATATGCCACAAACTTTTAAGCCAATCTGCCTTGTTTCTTTCTTTTCTTCCCCACTTATTCCCCTCCTTGTCCTCCCTTGTCACAGAATAATCAGGCTTGAACTATTCCATTTCTTTTTTATCATGGTAAAATACAAACAAAATAAAATTTTCCATTTTGACCATTTTAGAGTGTAAATCTCAGTGGCATTTAGTACATTCTCAATGTCGTGCAACATAACCACCATCAAGTTCCAGAACTTTATATCACCCCAAAAGGAAACCTGTACTCATTAAGCAGCCACTCCCCTTTCCCCGTTCACTCAGCCTCTCTCAACCTCCAATCGGCTTTCTGTATTAATCAATTTGCCTACTCTGGAAATTTCATATAAATGATATAATGCAATATGTGGCTCTTTGCATTTGACTCCCTTCATTTAGCATAGTATTTTCAAGGTTCATTCATATTGTAGCCTGTATCAGTACTTTATTCCTTTTTATGGCTGAATAGTATTCCATTGCATGGCTAGGCCACATTTTGCTTATCCATTTGTCTGTTGATGGAGAGCTATTTCATTTTAAAAGGAATTTCATTCACAAGATAATTAGAAACTAAATGATTGGGCATATCTTTACAGCTTTTATTACATATGTATTATAAGCAGAGTCTGAAGGTTTTTGAAGAAATCTGGTGTCTCTGTAGGAGCCTGAGTATGAGAAGTACTCTGTATTCAGAAGTTCATGAGATTGTGCTGGGTCTCACCTATAAATTCAGGATTTTTCTGCATACATATGATGAATGAAACCACATTGGTGGATGAAATCACGCTCAGAAAAAGATGTAGAAGTCCCTAGGACAAAGCCCTGAATAACCCCAACATTCTGGGGAGTACTGGAGTAAGAGTAGCCTCCTGTTTCCTCACTGGGGATGAAGATAATAAAACTTAACTTAGGCAAACTCTCAGATTCACTACTTTAGGGAAAAATACCACCTACTTTTTCACAAAGTTTGTAAGAGATTTAAATGAGGCAACATATGCAACCAGTGCCTGGGCAATAGGCAGGACCTCAGCAGTGGTAGCTGGTAGTATTCTAATGACAAAACTTCTTCCCATTCTGTATTTTTGACACTATCACTATTATCTATTTCTACGTATATTGCTTTATTTATCTTATCTGGTAAGATATTGATGGCATTTGTCTGGTAACATTATAACCGGGCTGCCTAGTTTGAAATAAGTTTTCAACCTTTTAAAAATCCATTTATACTTAATTGTGTGTGTGTGTGTGTGTGTGTGTGTGTGTGTGTGTGTGTGTGTGTGTGTCTGTGGTTGTTTCCCACAACACCAAAAGAAGCTAAAGAAATCTGAATTCGGTGGAGAAGTTAGGGGCATAGGACAGACACACAGTGTGGCTGATGAATTACAGCAGTTTTGGATTCACATAGGAAAGTGTTCTCAATTCCATAGCTTGGGAGAGAACCATTCTAACCCCGGATTATCAAGACAGTAAAATTCTTTCCCTTTAGATGACTTTGTTTTGATGTTGGCAAGAGAAAAGTCATTGCATTTCTTAAAGGACACTTAGTTTTTGCCCTCCCATTTTTGGTAAAAAAATAATTGATAAAAAATTTATGCTCCACCCCAGAGGTAATTATACTGTAATTGTAACTACCTGAAGTGGAGAATCATTGGATATAGTGTTTTTAAAACTTATCAGATTATTGAACATAGTGTCTTAAATTTGTTATTCCTGTAAGATCTTTGACTATTGTTGCTCTCTGTTGAAGAGTTTCAGTATTTTTTGATGAATTCTCAAAAGACATGAGCACACCTCTCTTCACTCAATTTTAACGCAGTTGTTGCGATTGTTTTCTCCTTGGATCTTCTAAAAGATTCATTAAGGTATGAAAAACTGACTTTCATAACTTCATTTGCTTTAGTCTTTCAGTTTCCTTCATATTTTTTGTAAACTTCTTAAACCTTTCCACTTTTGAAGAAGTAAAATATTTTCAACCTTTTTTTTTTTTTTTCTTTTTTTTTTTGAGATTAAGTCTCACTCTGTCACCCAGGCTGGAGTGCAATGGCATGATCTTGGCTCACTGCAACCTCTGCCTCCCAGGTTCAAGCAATTCTCCCACCTCAGCCTCCAAAGTAGCTGGGACTACAGGTGTGTGCTCCCACACCAGGTTAATTTTTTGTGTTTTTAGTAGAGACGGGGTTTCACCATGTTGGCCAGGCTGGTCTCGAACTCCTGACCTCAAGTGATTCACCCGCCTCAGCCTCCCAAAGGGCTGGGATTACAAGCATGAGCCACTGAGCCTGGCCCAACATTTTTTTCTTATTCAACAATTTGATTAGGGCATTTTTTTCTAGAATTTCACATCTTTGGTGTATTCCTATTTACATTCTATGTATAAGTGTATTTCATGTGTTAAAAACATGATTTCCAGTGAAAGTAAAGCTACAGATATAGGCATGGCATTTTGTGAAGATGTGCAGATTCTTTCGTCTCTTATCATTGGCTGATTTGTTATAGGCTGAGAGGCTGAAACATAAAGGTAATGTAACTTATATTAAGCTATGCAATTAGAACTGATGCTGGGAATGGACCCTTTGCCTCCTGGATCCTGATTCGGTGCATTTTTTTTTTCACTGGGAAGTGGACAACTCATGATGTTCATGACCTAGTTCATGTTGGCTATTGTCCAAACTTGGTGGTCAAAACCAGCACAGGGTCTATGGAAAACTACTATTTCCCATTCTGTTACCAATTTAATACAAAGAGTACTGGAATGTGTGTATATTTTCTGATATATTTGGTAAGGCATGCTATTTTTTATCTCATAGGTCAAGTTACAGGAAATAACACACTCGAAACCCTGAGATGATAATAGCATTGGTTTTATAGGCCTGTAAAAACCAGTGGTGATTGCTAAATATGGCATTCATTGTGAGCTCAAAGCTAAATCAGAAGCAAAGAAAAGCCAATTAGGAGACTTGAAACCCAAGGAAAATTGTAGGGATAGACTGATGATTATGTAACTATGATACTTTGTCCTTATAAGGGAATAAGACATTTAGAGGTGAGAAAGAAATTTTTAATAAACAAAATAAAAAATAAAAGGGGAGAAGATGTTTCTAAATATTATGGGTGGGTAGTTTTAAATGTCAATATGTTTTCCTATAAGCTCATCATGTGGTAAGTAACGGAAAATAGTTTTATGTGGGAGGAGTTTTTAAAAAATTGACATTTTGAAGACCTAAATGTCTTAAATGGATGACTATTAAAATACAAAATTAGATGGAACAGAGACATTTTGAAGATTGTATTTGAGTAGTATCCTAAGAGGCAGATAATGAATGACTCAGATAATCTGAGTGGTTTGGGCTGACTCACATGTTTTGGAAAAACGTATCATCAACTCACTGATTCTGTCATTGTTTTTCCCTTTGTTCCACCTGGCAGTACCAAACAAATCTGAAATATCAGTGACTCTCTCAGCTCCAATTTCTCAAGAAGACTTTCCAAACCACCAATAACAAGTCTAAGGTTTGAATACATAAACATTTAATTTATTTGAATAATACTCACTAACAGACGCAGAAGGCATGTCTGTAACTATGGATCATGTAGCGGGTGGGAAACCCAAACAGCTTTGACAGGATGAGTAGAAAAGAACCAAGACTGTACTTGGCTTGTCAGGATGGAAGAAAAGGGCTTTCTTAGCTAGTGCTGCTTGAATGGTGCTTGCTGGAAGACATTTTAAATCACAAATATTATCTGGACTTAAAAATGAGGGAGCCTTGGCCTTTGTTCAAGAAAGGATCACAGTCTACTAGGGAAACTGACACAGAAACTAATAGGTGATACCATTTGATATATCCTACATATAAGAGCAACATTTTTGGGGGGAACACAGAATAATCAGTGTCTTACGCCTCCAGGATTAAGAGGCCCTACAGAAGGAGTGGCATTTGTCCTGGGCCTTAAAGGATGAAGTGAAATTCTAAATGTCCACAAAATAGGGAAAGCATTTCAATCACAAGTAAGGACCACACAAGAAAGAAAGAAATACAGGAGTGCAAATTTTGGGGTGTGTTCAGAGAATGGTTCATAATTCAGTGCAGCCACAGACTGGAGAAGGTAGTAAAAGATAAGATGGGAATACGGGACACAGAGATGTGTCAGATCTGTGCAGTTCTCTTGGCATGGGTCACATGATCTCTGTCTTGGCATTATCCCAGTCTAAAGAATATGTCTAACCTGAAAATGGCTATTCTTCTAAATCTGTGATTTGACTTCTTGGCAGAACCCCAATATGGGTGATGAATAACAGTAGTCTAAGAAAATCTTACAATCTTTTCTATACCCATGCATCCTTGTGTTGCTTATAGTGCTAAGAACTTATGGTGTGAAGTCCTTGATAGATAACTATTGAAAAATGTATTAATGAGTCATATGAATATGCAAACACACATACCTATACATACAACTTCAGAAACTTCATTGCTTTCTAAACATTCAAGTCTAACTGGTGTGTTACAACTTTCAAAATATGTTCACTTGAATGTTGCTGAGTTTTTGATCCTTTGCTGTTTTCCCACAGGATTGAAAAAACGTACAAGGAAGGCCTTTGGAATACGGAAGAAAGAAAAGGACACTGATTCTACGTATGTACTTTAGGAGTTTGCCTCCTCGAAGAAGCTATTTGCATAAGAGATGCTCTTGTCACAGTCAATATAAGATTGCCACAAAGTTTTCTCAGATATTGTGTACTATTTGCTTTCCCCATTTCTGAGTAAATTGTAATTATTCAATATAAACAGTTCTTAGATTTATGCTAAAAAGGTAAAAATTTTTCATCACATGTTCAGTTTTTAATCATGTGTTTCTTTCTTTTCTTTTTAAATCATTACACTTCCCAGCAGTCTCAGGAGGCGGAAAATGTGACTGTTAATTTTATGAAGGATAAAAAGAATTCATTTCCACATATAGAGTTGAGCCTATGATCTGAACTAAAGAAATAACAAAACACCTGTTTGGATAGATTAGACCTAGCCAGAAACAGAAATGTAGACTACATAACATCTCAAAGCTCTTACTTGAGATGCCAAGATTTTGTACAAGCCGAATTGTAAATCAACCAACAGAATTCAGGCATGATTGGATATTTAGCAGTGAATAAGAAACAAAAGCCAGAAACAACTGTGGGGATGCTTTTACATATTTAAGTGATCATATCCAAGAGAATTAGTTGCCCACAGACACTGATAGACCCTGAAAATGTCCAATGACATAACAGTTTCATTCCACTAACTTCCTTCCACGTATTTGACCATCTTGAATTCTCCTGCAGAAGTATTTGGCTCTGACACAAAATCTCAGTAGACTTTTGGAGCCAAGCAGGTAACTTATATACGTGAAGTCCACTGGCCAGGAACTTGAGACTCCATCCCACAACCAGTATAGGGAGAGCACAGCTGCAGATGGTTGTGACCAGGTAGAAATGCAGATCTGATGTAGTTTGCTGTACATCAGAATTGAACCCATTATACCCCTCATTTGGCTAGAATCTCTGAAAGAAAGTTAGAAAAAGGGAACAGCAATAGTTGTATGGGCATAGGTGAAAATGAAGAAAGCCACATTTATTCTCACCTTTAGCTTTTCATTCTGTATATTTTTATCATGCATAAATTTTATCACAAGATCCTGAGTATTTCCCTGAGCCTTTGTCCTTTAAGAATTTATGATTCATGAGACAAAATATCTACTACACAAATTAAAGTATTGTTTATACAACTAATGAGGTAACATATTTGAAATGACTCATATGGTACCTAATACTTAGTAAATGCTCAGCAAATGGCAGCTACTGGTACTCTTATTATTACTGACACAAATTAATATGTGTAAGTTCCTTACAAGCAACTAAGATGGGATTTCATGGGAATTTGAGGGTGAAAAATCTCATATTTGGATTGATGATCAGTGATGCTTCAGGGTAGGGGAGGAGACTTGGGTTTGGCCTTCAAGAAGATGAGGATGTGTATTTCATGCAAAGGGAACAACAAAAGCAAAAGCAGAAAGGTAGAAAAGTCCAGTAGGCATTTATTGACATGACAAATGGGGCAGTTTGTCTACTTGGGAGTTACAGGTAAAGGTGATAATGGAAGGCAAGGCTGGAAAGGAGACCAGGACCAGATAGGAAGGGCCTTAAGTACCAGGCTGAGGTGTGTGGGCTACTTCCATAGGCAGTGGGCCACCTTGAAACCTTGAAAGTTTTTTAAGCCAAAGAGTGTAAAGGATTGGGGGGACGAAGTTATTTTTTGTCTAGATGCCAAATATTAAGTTCTTATATTTTCTTTTTTCATTTTCTTTTGTAACTATTTATTTCATGGATATTACATTTACTGTTGTCCTGCAAATTTTTCTAAATAACTAAGTTAGGAATATTTTTCTGAGGATTATATAAATTACATTGTTTCTTAAGAAGTTTGCCATTTTCTAATCATTAACCACCCAGAATATGTGCTGATGCCTTCACTAGATCAGAAGACCTGGGCTGTAGTCCCAGCACGGCCCAAACTCCATGGCTTTGGGAATTACCCTTTACTTTGCTGGGCCTCATTTTCCACACCTGTAAACAACAACAAAGAAATTTACACTAAATGGAATCGAATTTCCCTAAAGGGCCAGACACTATGTGAGTCACATAAGGGAAGGCATTATAGGATTCGTAGTGCCAGGTGTTGTGTGGGACACTATTCGATGGATCTCAGGAGAACATCGTTAACAGAAACTAAATCCATTTCTGAAGGAAGACAATGTCTGTAACTGACCAAACCGGAGATTTCTGGCATGCGAGGAAAGTTAAAAAGGAAAAAGCTTTCTTGAGAGAGAAGAGGTTGAACAATCTCTTCAGGGCAGGCTGCACTAATTTACATGTAGCCAAAGCACTACTCTTCCATCACCATTTCTGAAGTTATTAAAATAACTGAGTTATTCCTCGCAGCTATGGGTAGAGGCCAAATATGTCTCTGAGGTACTCTAATAAGACATTTGTTTAAAGAATCCCAAGTATCCTCCGTTAACTTCTTGTCATTTGAGAGTCCCAAATTACTTATGTGATAGCAAAATAGCTGAAGCTGGTTCCACCATCAGTAATGGTCAAAGAACAAGCTGTTTAGTATGTTTAGTATAAGCCTTTGCTTTTCATGAACTCCCTAATGCTTTCATGAACTCTGTAATTTGATCACATATCATTCTCGGAAAAGAAATCATAAATGCAAAGAGGTTGGGAAAGCGCTCTAGCAATTTGCTGTCCCTTCAGCTTTAGTAAATGCTTATGTTTGTCTGTGATCATTGAAACCTTGTTGATGCAAACTGTTTTTCAGGGCTGCTACAACTCACTATGGGTTGCTCAGCAACCTGCTAGGGTAGACACCAGAACCAACTTCAGCTGATTGAACCTCCTTAGATGTACAGTGGGCTTATGACCAGAGTTTCCTGATTTGATCATCATTGCAGCAGCTGGTAGGGGAAGGGAGAGAGCTTGTGCTAAGTGGCAGGCCCTGTGCAGGGCATATGTTGCGCTGATATCCTTTTTAGTCTTCCTAGTAATTAAATAACGTTAGCAGCAATACGTCAATTTTAAAGAGAAATATCAGTGCCAAAGGAGGTTAAGTAATTTTCTGAAGGCTACTCAGAAACTAAGACTTGGAGTCCATATTCTAGTCTAAAATCCAGTGTCTGTGCTTTCATCACCAAAAAGAAAAAATATCAATGGGTAGAACTAAAACCCAGACAAATAGGAGGGTTAAAAAAAAAAAAAAGTAGTTACAAAAGGCAACTGAAACTTTAAAAAATAGATCCCAAAAGTCCATGGTAGATGATTCTTTTTAAAATAGAAGTCAGCAAATACAATAAGTCTGCCATGAAAAAGAAAAAAATTATTTTAAAATACAATATAAAACCTCAGGGGGTTAGAAAGTGAAATTAGAACACATGCCCAACTGTCTGAGGCTGCTAAAATCTCTTCACTCCCTATCCTGGGTTATAGTGTATAAAAATTATTATTCTAGAAAACATTTAATGAGCATTTACTATGTTCTAGGGACCGTTTCAGGTTCTTCTCTTTTGTTAGTCCACTGAATCCTCTAATAGCCCTATGGGGTATATACTGTTATGCTGGCTATTTTATAGATAAAGAAACCAAGAAAAAAAGGGGTGAAGTAATTTGCCCAAGCTTCTGCAGCTAGGAAATTGACACTGGTTGATCCCAGGCAGTCTGGCATTGGAGCCGGTGCCCTTAGCCACCATGCTCACTGACTGCATTGGACACATGAGCCACATTTCCATTAGTAGAGAAGACGAAGGATCAGAATAGGACTCCAGTGCCACTATGTACAATCACAGTTTCTCTGATTAAAAATTGTGAAAGACCATCCCAACAGCTGCAATAAGTATGAGGTCAAGTGCCTCCCCTTTAAGATCCCCTACTGATAGGACCTTGTACCTGGATCCACAGTGGGCAACACCACAGCCAGGCCAATCTCCGAGCTTTTGCCGCATCTATTGCTTGCGGTTCCCAAAGGCATCCCCACATGGATCAGTGCCTCTGAACACATCCTACCCAAAAGTTGATGCAATCACCTCTCTCCCAGCTCCGTTAGTAAGGTTGGAGTCCTAGTAAGAAATACTCATATATAGAGACCTTAAGTCCTAGTAAGTTGAAGTCCTAATAAGAAATACTCAGTATATTGGCCAGGCACCATGGCTCACACCTGTAATTCCAGTACTTTGGAAAGCTGAGGTAGGTGGATTATCTGAGGTCAGGAGTTCGAGACCAACCTAGTCAACATGGTGAAACCGCTTCTCTACTAAAAATAAAAATTAGCTGGGCGTAGTGACGCATGCCTATAATCTCAGCTACTTGGAAGGCTGAGCCAGGAGAATCACTTGAACCTGGGAGGCAGACATCACAATGAGCTGAGATTGTGCCATTACACACCAGCCTGGGTGACAAGAGCAAAACTCCATCTCGAAAGAGAGAGAGAGAGGAAGGAAGGAAGGAAGGAAGGAAGGAAGGAAGGAAGGAAGGAAGGAAGGAAGGAAGGAAGGAAGGAAGGAAGGAAGGGAGGGAGGGAGGGAGGGAGGGAGGGAGGGAGGGAGGGAGGGAGGGAGGGAGGGAGGAAGGGAGAGAGAGAGGGAGAAAAAAAGAAAGAAAGAAAGAAAAAAAAAAGAAAGATAGAATGAAAGAAAGAAAGAGAGAGAGAGAAAGAAAGAAAGAGAAAGAAAAAGAAAGAAAGAAAGAAAGAAAGAAAGAAAGAAAGAAAGAAAGAAAGAAAGAAAGAAAGAAAGAAAGAAAGAAAGAAAGAAAGAAAGAAAGAGAGAGAGACAGGCAGACTAAGTATATAGATATAAAAAAGAGAATTGGCTTTGATGAGTATGAATTGGTACCTATTCTCAGTGCTCTCCTACTAGCCTGGGCTTACTATGACCATGATAACCTACTGGATTTACTCACTTGTTTCATTCTCTCTGTGATGAATATGTTTTCATTATTTTTATCCTTTGGTCCTAACCAATCGCCTGGCTCATCACAAGTACTTTTGTCAGCTAAGATTCTTCCTATCGTTCTATTTTAAATAGAATTTTTTCAAACTGGTTAATTTCCACATCCAAGTAATGTCCAAAAGTCTCAAGATTTCTGTCAATTCCCATGGTCTTTCAATATTAGGATGTTCTCTGTTTCTTGCCCCTCTATCACTGATTCACCTTTGCATCTCTGTGGACACAGAACTCACTAGTTATGAAAAATATGCACTCTGTCAAGTGTATTATAATCCAAGTAGAATATTCCGCTAATTTTGAAGGGATGTTGGTGGGGAAAGGGAATCACACCTTGGAGTCTAGATGGCATCCCACCAACTCTCTGCATTGCTCTCTCTCTCTCTCTCTTTTCTCACTGGCTCCCTGCCATTAAGCAATAATTCTCTTACCTGATTGCACCTTCTGAAGAATGATTCCAACCCCACACCAAACTCCTCAAGATATCACAGTTCACCTTAAGCACTTATTAAGGTTTTCTTCCAAATAATGCAGGTCCCTTTCCAAGCGTAATAAGTATCCCTGTATTTTTTGCCCCTTAAAAACTGAATTAAAATGGGAAGTTACAAAATTACAGTGGCTACCTTCTAGTTTCTCCGTCTGCTCCTCTAATCCAGTTTTCCAAAATACCCCTAATACTTTAAAGTCCAGTGTGGCTGCAAGTGGGCAGTTTCGTGTTTCTAGTGAAGAGATATCTTGGAAGAGAAAAGGAATTATAAGCAACTCACAGTTTTGAATACCATGTGTCAGGAACTGTTGTAAGTTCTCTCTATATTACCTTATTTAAACTGGCTTAGAGAGGTTAAGTGTTCAAGGTCACAGAGCTATTTGGACACCCAGCTTCATCTTACTCAAAAGCCCTTGCTCTTGACTACTGCAGCATGGTGCCACCATAGAATAGCTGCCCTGGGCTTTAGTCATCAGAAGGAGCCATTTAGCAAAATGTTGTTCTCCATTTCCTGCTCTTCTATAATGGAAGGAGAAGTAAACATAGAAATACAGAGGAAAGTACCAATTCTCAAAATAAAGTTGAAAAATACCACAGAAGCTTTCTCATGTAGGAGGCAATTCAGGACCATTCACAGAAGCAAAGATATAAGGGCTGGGGTCAGTGATTCTCTCCTGCAATCCCAGCTTCTCAGGAGGCTGACGCAGAGGTTCACTGGAGCCCAGCAGTTCAAGGCTGTAGTATGCTTTTGATTGTGCCTGTGAATAGCCCCTGCACTCCAGCCTGGGCAACATAGCAAGACCCCATCTCTTAAAAATACACAGGTGAGACAGCACATTGGTTTACTTGCCTCATGATAGTTTTAAATGGAGCCAGCTAGAGGAGTGGAGTCTCTTTAATAAACTCTCCTCTCAAAAATGAACCAAGGCACTACCCTACCCACTTGTGGCTTTGGGCTCCAGCTTTTTAATGAGAATTTCCTTCCCACATACACATACCCCACACTTAAATATCACTCAACCAATTTGTTTTGATTTAGTTTTCATTAGCCAGGTTTACCAGGGCAGGAATGCTGGGGAAGGGGAGGGTAGTGGTTAATGGTTCTTACTGCTGTACTTTAGTCTATGTGGCAAGAATGATTCCTTAGCATAATAGCTATCAATTTCTTTTTGTTACAGAGGTTCACCAGATAGAGATGGAATTGTAAGTATTTAAATAACCATTTTTACTGAGTTTGTGTCAATATATGCTGTGTTTAAATTTCTCAAAGCCCCATTTTTTTTTTCCTGTATGGAAAAAAATACCTTGAATGACTTTTTAGACCTCTTACTATTGTAATTTTCTATATTAATTGCATGGGACATAAATGTAGTCTTGGTCAAGCTAGATTTATTTATGGCATT
The DNA here is from genome assembly GCF_043159975.1 of Macaca nemestrina. NCBI lineage: Eukaryota > Metazoa > Chordata > Mammalia > Primates > Cercopithecidae > Macaca > Macaca nemestrina. Next base: position 166,986,141 of record NC_092125.1, on the reverse strand, counting down.
TACCTAAAACCCTGCCCCAGAGCAGGCAGGCCAACAGATGGTGGGTCGCAAGCCAGACAGTTCATGCAGGGGCTGCTCCCATCAACTGTTATTTCATTTCCAATTTAATGATGCAAAAGTTCATTATGGGAGAATGTTTTTCTCCGACAGAGGCCACAAAGTTGTAATGAAGCTGAGATCCAAGAAAATTGAAAGAAGCTTTTCCCCTTTAGTAGTTGTGCTGCAGATACATTTTCTATATTAAATTCAAAAGTAGGAGATGGTCTTGAAAACCACTTAAGCCTGAATTTACAGTCTGAAAGAGGAAAAAGTGTCCACTGGGTTTAGATCTAACAGTTAGCTGTGACTCCTTACTGGCCGCCAGAATTCTTGCTTTTTAAAGAAGTCCGTGGTGCATGGGCTTAGATTTATCCGAGTTGCGCTTATGGGAGTCTGCACCGACTCCTAAAATGACTTCCTTCAAATCTAAATCAGATGCCTATTCAGAAGGTTCAAAAGAACAGCTGTTACTGAAAAAAAAAAATGGACTTACATTAGGCTCATTGGGCTGGAGTGGGAACTAAAATAAACCTGATGGTTAAAAAATTTCTTAAATCACCCTTCACAATATTATACCTAAACTGGGGTGTTAATTGCAGCTATAGCAGGAATTTTTCTTCCACACTTGACTCAAGGTTCTTAGCTTTGGGGTGCCTTTTGCTTTCGTGTGGTTCTCACCATGAAATGTTAAGAAAATAGACTGAAATTGATCAGACATTGGGTAACACTATAATCAAGGCTCTATTCAGCAGGGGAAAAAAAAGACCCAGAAGACTCAGCTTCTCCTCACCTCTTGCTTCTGGCTCAGAGCCCTCTCGTTAACTCTGTCTCAGGTACTCTCTGCTTCTGTGTCTCTTCTTTGCTTCTGGCTTGGTCCCCTCCCTGGGTTCTCTGGTCCCCTCTGACCTTTGCAAACTCTGTTAGCTACTCTGCTTCCTATCCTCGCTGCTCCCAGACTGGATTGCTGTTTCTTGCTTCTCTACCTGTGCCACTCTCAGTCTTGTCCTCATTTTCTTTCTCCGAACCCCTGCTCATTGTCTCTAAGGCCCCTTGCTGCGTCACTATTCTCTGTGTTCTGAACAGCACCAGTTTAAATCTCTGGTAGAATGTGCACCCTGGTACCTGGTACAGCAGCTGACACGTGGCAGGCAATGATGAGTATGTGCTGCATTAATGAACCCAGCAGTCATTCTGGGGATGCATCCCCCCAGGGCAGGGCTTCATGCCTGAGTTCCCCAAGTCCTTCACCATTCCAAATCATATGAAGTTCTTTATTAGCAGTCGTGCCCACTTGGTTACTTAATTAGAAATGCCATAAATATCACTGATCGTGATTATTAGGAAAGATAAATTAGTTAATTTTGACTTCTTAGAAAATAACACAGACCTGTTCCGGAAAAGGCTACATTCAAAATAAATGCACTTCCTCAGAAACAGGCTTTATAGGTAATTGGACATTATTAGCCAGCTGCTGGTTTTACTATTTAGAAATGTTCTCCAAGCTTTCCACGTTTACTATGGTCACTGAATCTTAGAAACCAGTGCTATCTGAGTTTCTATCTGCATTCAGTTCTCAGAGATACCAACCTGATTTTCCTTCAAACTCAGACTGATTTCTTCAGCCCTTGTTTCTATAGACCCAGTCCACTTTTGCTTAACTGATATAGCTTTCAAATTATTGCCTTTTGAATGTCAAGTGTTGAAATGTGTGGTTTCATTAATGTAGTTCCACAAACTACAGGTGGTGGTGCACCTACCTAATGTTGATAAACTACTTGGTGAACATAAACTTTAATGTACTGTTGTTTATTTAATGCCAGTTTCTCAAAATCCAACGAAGCTCATCTCTGGTGACAATGCTTCTGAGGTTTAACCTATAGAGGCTTCGTGGCAGGGCTGCATGCATGAAGGTGGGCCTTGCTCCCCACTGGCTGAATGTACCCGTCACTGGCAGAGCTGTCTGTCATGGTGTCCAAGTGTGACGATGCATCCTAACCTAGACACAAACTCTAATTTGTGCAGGGCAAACTAACTTTTTTCTAAGCAGTTCCAGTTTCCCTCCACACATAAACTTGGAGCATCAGGGTCATAGCCCTTGCTGTGCAAAGGTCATTTTTTATCACCCTGAACAGGTGTGCAGGAAAGGGCACAGATTTGGAGCTGTCAGCTGTGTGTGCTGTATGTATTGGTGACCCGCAGGAAGGCTTTGATCCAGGCTAAACTGAACTTTTCCCACTTAGGTTAGAAATACAAACATTTTTATTCCGTCTCTTCTTGTGTGTCCTTGTGCCTGTTCTCTACGTGTAAATTAAATGCTGGCTGTATAAGAAATAGATCCACATGGTCCCTAGTGCCTGGGACACATCTTCTTCCTCCTCCCTTCTTCTCTTGGCCTAACCAAGCTGGCCTGCTGAATAGAGCCTCATTATGGGCCCCAAAGTCCACCCTTTGCTTAAGGAACCCTGCCAAGATTGGTAGGCCGTATGATTTGGCCTAGAGATGGTTTCTTCTATGGTATGTTTGCTGACTCCATGTAATTCTTTATATGTGTCTTGAAGAACAAGCAGATCTTTTAACCACTTTTTTCTACATGAAAACAATCAATTCCAGCAGCCCAGCCCACACGAACCACCCTACAATAGCAAAGCAGAGTGTGCGCGTGAAGGAGGAAAAAAAGTTTCGGTAAGGAAACAGATTTTAGTTTAAAATTTCCAAAGGGTTATTAAAAACAGTGAGTAAAATCCCAATTTAAAATTTGGAAAACACAGTAGTTTTCATTTACTCCATTTAAGAAAACACTTAGGTATTTCCAAATTACTTCTTGAATATCTGGGGCCAATTTTTAAATTAACCATACAGACTTTATGGACTGACATCTGAATGTACTTTTAAAGAGTAATCACACCTAAAAGATGTGTGTTTCCTGTTTCATCGACAAAGGACAGGAATTCAAATTTTAAAAAGAATCTACTATCTACAAAGAGGCCTTTGGCTATAATGGAAATACCACCACATAAACTGGGTAGTCATTTCTTAGGATAAGCACTATCTCAATAACATCAGGAATTTGGCAGAAACTTGATCTGTAGGAACCAGTGTATTTGACCAAAGAACATGGAGTCAGGGATGCAGACCCTAGCCCAAACTCTGTGGTACCTATAGCTGTATTGTACATTATGGTAGCCACATGTGACTATTTAATTAAAATTCAGTTCCTCGGTTGCACTTGACACATTTCAAGTACTCCATAGCCACTTGTGGCTAGTGGCTGCCATCATGGATAGCACACAGGTAGAACATTGCCCTCTTCACAGATATTTCTATTGGGCAGTGCTGTTCTATAGAATTAATTACAAAGTGAGTCAAGTCTACCTCAGTGGAGAAAAGATAATATTTAGGCAGTATATCATGTACCTTTAACATGCCCCACCCAAGGATCATTACCTGGCCATGAACTGACCTTGAAAACCAGAGGCATTCCCAATGGAAATTGAGAACTTTGATGAGTGTATGATTGAACATAACTGTCACTATATTTATCTATTTAGCCCATCATATTATATAAAAACAGATAATATATGCTAACCAAAGTAAAATACCTATGAAGACATGATTAGCATCACTGTGAGCCTCAATTATCTTTAAATAATAGTCATATTCAAGTTATAAAAGTTACTTATGCTAAAGGTAGGATTTTTGAATTTTAAAACATACAAAATAAAAGGAAGAGGTAAAAATCTATATAATTACAATTCTAAGAGAAAAATCATTGTTTATATGTTGGTAAATAACTGATACTTCTTTCACTATTAAGCCTGGTTTTTAAGTGGTGTTTCCCCACGTAACTGATATTCTTCCTTGCTTCTTCTTCTTGAAAGTTTTCCATTTGAAAATCAGTAGACTCATTATCTTCACTATTACTAGTACTACAGTTGCACCTTTCTCAATGGTTAAACCAACAAAGAATTGTTTTTTTCTTGGGTTTAGGCCAGAAGAATTCCATCCAGGCTCTGACTTAGCTTTAACTTGATAATTTCCACTTGGAAAACCAAAGATATTTGTAGTAATCCACTGGCATAACTGAGACCAAATTCCTCTAATAAAGCCGTGTGTGTGTGTGTGTGTGTGTGTGTGTGTGTGTGCATGTGTGTGTTGAATATCTACGAAAAATAATGTATTGTTATGATTTGTTGTTGGTTTTTAGTATTTGTTGTTAAAGTGTCCCTATTTTTGAAGAAAAAAATTCTACAAGTTTTGCTTCCCTTTTATCTCAGTCTTCCTTTGGTTTTCATGCAAACTGGGAAATTTTCACTCTGCCTAGATCGTCAGATTTAGAACTCACCTTTCTTTCTACAATATTAGATATATGTTGTCAGGAAAGAAAGAAAAACAAATATACATATATATATATATTTATCTGTGTGTGTGTGTAGGTATCTGTGTATGTTTATTTATATATATGCATGTGTATGTATATATGTGTGTATGTATATGTACACACATACATACATACACACAAACAAATGTGTGTGTGTGTTTATATATATATAAACTGTTTAGCTGAACATATAAGCCATCTTGGTTTTTAAGGGCCTTAGTTACAAAGATGAGATTATCATGGAAGCAAACTGTAGAACTTTGAAAATTTTGAACTCAGTAATTTATCTAATCTGTGGTTTTGGATAACAATCCTAGATCACAAAATTCATGAGTTTACTTCTCTGGAATCTGCTTAGTCCTTTTGATCTCCTATCAATATAAATTAAATGTCTATATTGAACTTGTTTGTTATATATGCTTTCTAAGAAGGAGTGGAGCACTTTGCAAAGAAGTCATATACAAACAGATTGGTAAAGCAGGAATTAAAAGAGAAAGTAAATATGATAAAGAGAAAATAGGAGCCCTGTCTACACCCAAGTGAGAGAATCATTTGTATTAAGTGTCACATTATGTAATGGACCAGTTCTCAACAGTAGCTTTGTAGGGTATACACAGGCAGAGTTGATATGACAGGTTTTACAAAGACCTTTGTTCAAAGTAGAAGAAATACCACCGAAGCACTAATTCAATGAAGGCAATTATGTGAGAAGATTAAAATGATGTAGTCTGCATACAAATAATCTATGTCAGGAGTGGGACAGAGAGGGATGCTGGTCTGTGGAGGCAAGGCATGGCCCAGTTCTTATCATTGTAAATTCTAGTGCCGTGGTAGTGTATTGGAAGGCAGAGGGCATGAGCACATTATCTATTTCTTGTGCATTATTTACCCTTGCCAAAGCCCTGCTATTCCATAGAATGCCTAGTCAACATTCACTGTTATTCAATGATGATGATGATTCTGGGTTATCTAGTGATCCTATGTGCACACATAAAAAGCTTATTTCTCCACCTATTTGTCAAATTGGGTATTAGTTGTTTACATTGCAGTTCAAGTGGCCTTTATTTGTTATTGCAAAATTAGAGGTCCTGTGTCCAAGCCTCATGCATCACCGTTTGATGTGTGTTGTTCTGAGATCTGCTATGCGCAGTGACATACCCTTGTCCCATGTGCTAAATATAAGAATGTTGAATGAACCCTCCATTACCAACCTGATTTGTGTTTGTCCTTTGCTCACAAGACATAGAAAATCTTGGCAATATCTGTTTGGGTGATGCCACATCTTTGCTCAAGTGCTTGTAGCCATGTGTCATGGTTGTACTAGGGGACAAAGAAAACTTTAAGATAATCAGAAGAGAGTAGTACTGACATCCAGTCAACTTGCAATGATACGTGCTCACGGAGGCACAGATCACACGAATGACAAAAATCCACCATTAATCCTCAAATTCTATTTTTAAAATTTGATAAGAAAAGTCCTTTAAAAAATTATTTTTAATAACTAGGAGCTGAATGAACTGATGTGGAGCTGACTTCCTCTATGTTTTATCAAGGGAGTAGTTACAAAAAAATTGAGTCAGGGCTAAAATGCTAAAAGATTATTTAATGACTTGGATGAGTACTCTTTGGATATGTTGTAACTAATTGTATATAATAGCAGCATGGAGGTAAAAATGTTTCCATTTAAAATACATATATACACGGCTATATGTAAAAATGTTTCCATTTAAAATACATATATACACGGCTATATCTCCTGTAGGTTTAGAGGATTCAATTATAATAAAGGTGCTGCTAATTCTTCAGTCATTGAATAAAATTTGAACAGTTCATCATTAATATCCCTGTGCCTCAGTATCCTACAATCTTTTGTGAAATAAGTACGTAGGCTTTTTCATGCAGTGTCACGGCAGCTAGATTTACCATTCCGTTACATAAATGTGGCTCCTTAATAAGCTGCTCTAATATGTCTTTCCAGTGCTGGATTTTGATAGCTCTTGCTAAATGCAGATAAGAGTTCAATGTTCTTTGTTCCTTTGTTTTTATTCAAATATTTTCCTTCTAAATTCATTTTCAACTTTATTACAGAAGAAAAGCAATGGGGCACCAAATGGATTTTATGCGGAAATTGATTGGGAAAGATATGTGAGTATCAGAAGATTGTTTCTCTTTATTAAGTATTTTACAGCTTAAAAATGAGTTGAGGTATTCTTATAATAGGACTTAGAAATAAGTGAAATACTCATCATGTCATTAGGAAGTGCCTAGCCTAGTTAGGATGGGGCTAAGAGCAATAAAGTCTGTCAGAACTGAGTTTAAGATCTTGTGCAAGCTTGTCTAACTTTATGAGATTTTTTGTGATTTATTTATTTATTTTAGCTGATCCGCTATTGTTAACGTTAGTGTATTTTATGTGTGACCCAAGATAATTTTTCTTCTTCCAGTGTGGCCTAGGGAAGCCAAAAGTTTGGACACCCCTGATGTAGCCCCTACACGTATCAGCTGTGTGTGCCCTTGGAGAAGTTATTTGCCGAGTAGCAAAAAAGAAGTCAATGACCGCGTGTCATTGTTGCAAGGATTCAATGAGCTAATTATTTGCAAAACATTTCAGTAACCTGCCTAGCCTGTACTATTTGCTCAAAAAATGCTTTTCTAATATTAAATCTGGGTGTTTCAGCCCTGGTCCTACTTCTTAGAAGTTTTGAGAATAGAGGTAAGTCAACCTGATTTTGGCAGGAAAGGCTTCAGGGAGGATGTGACCTCTGAGCAAAGGCCTAACATATACATAGAGGCTAACTGGCTGAACATTTGGGGGAAGAGAATTGCAGGCAGAGGGAACAGCATTGATGAGGTCTCTGAAATGAGACAGTGCTTGCAGCACCCAAATCACAAACATTGGGAAGGAGAGAACATGTGGCTGAGAGGGGATCAGTGGAAGATAATTACAAATGCGAGGCTAGAGAGAGGGGCAGGAGCCAGCCCTGCTGGGTCTTATTGGCTACACAGAGGCACTTGGCTTTTATTCTAAATGCAGTGAGAAGCCAGGGGCAGTTTTTAGCAGGTAAGTGACCTCAATACACTTGTATTTAAAAAAAAAAAAAAAAAAAAAAAAAAAGCACCTCTGAGAACTGAAGAAGGAGGAAAAGAGGAAGACCACAATAAATGCTCAAAAAAATGGTGAGTTTCAGACACAGAAAGAAAAAAACTGTATGATCTTACTTATATGCAGAATCTAAAAAGAAGTCAAATATGGGAGGCTGATGCAGGAGAATCGCTTGAACCCAGGAGGCGGACGTTGCAGTGAGCTGAGATCGCACCACTGCACTCCAGCCTGAGCGAAACAGAGAGACTTTGTCTCAAAAAAAAAGAAAAAGAAAGAAAGAAAAGAAAAAGAAGTTAAATACATAGAAACAGTAGAAAAGTAGTCAGCAGGGACAAAAAGAGAAAGGAAATGGAAGAAGTAGCTCCAAGAGTACAAATTTGCAGTAAGGTGAGATGAAGTCTAGATATCTAAAGTACTAAACATTTGCTAACGGTTTAGGTGCTCTTATCATACACACACACATAAAAAGGGCAACCATAGAAGGTAACAGAAATGTAAATTTAACTGTAGTAGTCATTTTACTTTGTATATGCATATCAAAACATGTTGTATATCTTAAATATAGACAATAAAAATGAATTTGTTTAATGGGATTTTTTTCCTTGGTATGTAGACCCTCTTCTCTCTCCATGGTTATGGCACTTTTACTGCTTTATTAACTCCCAAACTAACTCTCCAACTCTGCCTTCTCCCACGGACAGACCTACAACCTCAACTTCAACAGGGCCACCTACAAATGCTTCATCTTCCTCCCCTCTAGGACATAGGGTATAGTCTGAAACAGCTGGGGTCAAAACCTAGGTCTGACATTTGCTGGGTGTGTTTCCTTGAGAAATGGTGTCTGATTTATCTTATTTCCCCCCTTGATAAATGGGATAATTCTTTTCACATATGTTTGTTGTGTGGTTCAGTGAGGTAAAGTATGGGTCACAATGCTTACCATGTAGTAAGAATCCAAATGCTATCATTCTAATCCCAACAGTACAAACTGCCTTTTTATGTTTTCTGCTTCTTTCCAAAAAAATGTTAGTTGTCTGCTGTTAGAATTAGTTCAACTTGGAGTACCAGCACTCTCCCACAATTTGAGGGTAGAAATCTTGGATTCCTCTTTAACCTTCCCTCTGCTTTTTCTCCTATGACTGATCTGTTACCAAGAACCAACAATCCATCCTTTCAAATATCCTTGAGTTATCCCATCCCACCGTAACTCGATCCATGTCCTTAGCACATCTTGCCTGAATGGATGCACATGTTTTGAATTAGTTTTTCTTTCTCCAGTTCTTCTGCCCCAAGGCTATCCTGGAACATACTTCCAGAACTCCTTAAGATCCTGCTTTCAGTATGCCCCACCCTAGCTGAGAAGCTGCAGTAGCTACCTCAAGTCCAAACTCTTCCCCTGGCCTCTTGGCCTCCATAGTCTCATCTCCCCATCTCCCACTGTGCAGCTTCTTCTCTAGCCATGTCACCGTTGCTGTTTCCCCTCTGTTTCCCCATCTGAGTCACCCAGTGTCTGCTCCCATCTTGGTGTCTCTGAACAGGCTCTTTCTTACCATCTAGAAGGAGCTCCCACTCTGCCCTCTCCTGTCTGTCCTGAAAGACCCATAAAGACCTCTCTGATTCTTTTAAACTTCACTAATTTCCTCTTCTTTAAACCCTGTCTAACACAGGTGTTTTGTGTTTTATATTTTCTTTTTAATTTTTACCTACCAAAACACATTTCAATTTCCCTGAGGAAAAGTAATCTGCATTTCTTATCACCCATGTTGCTTAGCACAGTCCTTGCTTACAGGAAATGAATGTTAAATTCTGTTTGAATGCTTTCTTTCACTGACAGTTGATTCCTCCTTGTTTATTTTCACAGTAGGAGGACTCTCCAAGTGTCCTTGAGTAAATATCTAAACATATTGCTCAAAATTCACTTCCAAAAGTTAGAAGCTTCATCTCCTAAAAGAAAAGACTTTTCTATATGCTTAAATAGAAGACTCTAGAAAAAAAAATAATTTCTTGATCACTGTTAGGATAATAATCACTTCATATGCACTTGTGTTTTATAGAACTCACCTGAGCTGGATGAAGAAGGCTACAGCATCAGACCCGAGGAACCCGGCTATATCCTTTCTTTATTTTTTTATTCTAATTTTCATTCACTCTCAAGAAACAGTAAAATAAATTCAGATTTTACAAAAGTAATGAAATAACCTAATCTTCACAAGTCCTGTTATCCCTAATATTAGAGATGAATAAACAGCACTGAGAACAGCCTGAGCTCTAGCAAGCAGGCATTTTGCCTTAATCTATTCATAGAAAAGAGAGAGGAGAAAGAGAAAAATGTGCTGAAAAAACAACTGTGGAAATGGTGGGTACTGGGCTGTCTGCTAATCCCTGATATGACTGTCATTTATAGCAACTAGAAAATAGCTCTTGCTGTCCTCTCCCTACAATTCATCCCTGGGCAAAGCATGTCACACTGATGCATTTAAAACTCCTCGTGGATCATCTGTAAAGCAGCCTTCCTCTCTCTGTAGATGAGTCAGCTCACATGTGCTTGTCTGTGTGTGCAGAGTATGACACAACAAATGGTCGACCGCTGCAAAAATGTAGAATATTGGAACCATTGCTTCGTGAAATTCACCATCCTTGATCATGTTCTGAGGAAAGGTGAATAAGTTCTAACCCTTTCCTCCCTTACTTTTGTATGTTTTGCTTTGATTTTCTGCCATCTAAGGATACTTTTGCTGTCTCTATATGCAAACACTCTTGTCTTAGAGTGGTTGCCTCCCAGTAGAAGAAAGAGTTATGTATCTTTAACTGTGTTCTACCTACCAAAGGAAAGCACTTTTATTCTTCGAGTGAATCGGAAGAAGAAGAAGAATCACATAAGAAATTTAATATCAAGATTAAACCATTGCAATCTAAAGACATTCTTAAGAATGCTGCAACTGTAGATGAATTGAAGGCATCAATAGGCAACATCGCACTTTCCCCATCACCAGTGGTGAGTGTTGTGTGTGTGTGTGTTGAACTTTAGTGAGATTCAACAGAGCTATGTTCTGCCTGTATGCATTAAGTCAATCAGAAACTCCTTAAATTGAAGCCTGCATATGGTCACCATGTAATGAATTCTATAGACCTTAACAAGCTCATTCTAGCTTGAGAAAGTTGTACTTATTTTATATTGCAGTCCTTGTGCTTTTCAAAATGGTGAAAAACACATGGAACCACATTTTCTTTTGACTTATTTTCCTGCAAGCATTTTAAAAAGAAAAAATAATAAAGATTATCCAGACTTATCTCTAATGCAGACTTAGCAACTAGAAACAACATGAAGTTCACAGATTTGCTAACAGTGATTTTTAAAAACCCATCTTAGTTTCCTTTTCTATGATACACCACGTGAAAATACATGGAAGGAAACTGGTTATTTTTTGTATTGCTATGCTCTAAAACCAAAAATTAATCAAAATCATGGTCTAAATCGAACTTAAGACTTATATCCTTCATTCTATTGTATTATCAAGTTGACTTAAATAATCTTATCTTTAAGGTACCTCAGATATGAGTAATTGTTCTATTTATATTATTCAAATAGGTATTTTCCTGTAGACAAACTAAGACTTGGGGTTAAAAAAGAGGTATTTTTGCACAATTTGCGCTTCCATTCCCCAATTCCCAGCTACTAAATGTCTTTAATTGCTGAATTCTGGGTTCCAACATTTACAGTCTTTTCTCTGTTTGATAAATGCCACCATTGTTTTCTAAAAATGGTTGTAAGGAACAGATGAAGGCTCTCAAACTGGCAGCTAATATGTTCTTGGCATCTTCTTCAGAGAGATGAGATCTCTGTACAGCATTCCCCTTGAACAGGGCAGTTAATAAACGCTGAACCATTTTCAAGATGCTTCAGGAAACATCTCAACTAACCTTTCTAAATGAGTTGTAATCATCCGTCTTTTGAGAATAAACTTTTGCCTCACCGGCATGAAACATGTCTATCATGATGCTTTCTTTAGTGTTTAATGCTTATAACGGACTTGATCGCTGCTGTTGGTGACAACCAAAATGATTGCTAAGAGTAACTAACCACAGTAAACAATATTTAAAGCAATTTTTAATCATATACTCCCCTGCTACTTTAAGATGTCTTCTTGAAAAGGGAAGCATGAAATGTATTAGTTTTCTTTTCCTTCTGCAATGGAAGGTGCAGATTTTATAGTTACATATTGGCCTGTGAGTTCTAGTAATGGTGGTATTTTAAATGCACACTCTTTCACTTTTCAGTGGCATCTTTCAAATTATTTTTCACTTACTGAATAATATTTTTTACTAAAAATCTCCTTAAGTGTCTAAAACCAGTTTATAGCCATGTCTGTGCAGTTTATTTTATTCACTTCTCTGAGTTTATTCTCTGTATAATAAACTGGCCCTTTGGAAGCTACCTGGGGTAAGTAAAAGAAGGCAAGTTCAGAGGATTTAAGTGAAGAAATTTATGTGAAAGCAAATGTGCTGGCAGAGTCCCAGAAACATAGTGGATGTTTGCCGGAATGTAGCTGAATCCAGGAAAGAAGAGATTCCCTCTGTTGAATAGAATATGCATGGCTAAGTTACCTGGTAGCTATTCCTCCAGCCAGATACATTGCTGAGGATGCACCAAAAGTGGTGGTTTACTCTGAGCTCTTTTCAACATCTGTTTTTAAGGAAATATATTGACATGGTGTGGTTAAGATTCTGAAGAAAAAGTGTTAAGGGAAGCAGAGTGAAAACTAGATGGAGACACCCAGAGAGAGTGACCTCGGAGTTACTCTGTTTCTGCAAATCAACAACACCACAGACCAAGGGACCCTCAGCTCCCGTTCCCAGCACCCACACCTCCACTTTGTTCTCTATGATGTGAGAACCTGGATCTCCTATTCCTGTGATTCCTAAATATTTATAATTTTTTATACTTGGTGTGGAAGAGTAAGCTGTTATCATTACTTTAGGAAAGAGTGAGCATGTTTCTGGATGCACATAAGTTTAAAGAGAGGTTGTAACTGAAAACATATTCTTGGCTTTAGAATCCTTGCCCTCTCCTTGATAACCCATGGGTAGATACGGATAGATATAGATATAGATAGTGTTGTTGTTGTTGTTGTTGTTGTTGTTGTTGTTGTTGTTTAGACAAAGTCTTGTTCTGTTGCTCAGGCTGGAGAGCAATGGTACAATCTCTGCTCACTGCAACCTCCACCTCCCGGGTTCAAGCGGTTCTCCAGCCTCAGCCTCCGGAGTAGATGGGATTACAAGCATTCACCACCATGCCTGGCTACTTTTTGTATTTTCAGTAGAGACAATGTTTCACCACATTGGCCAGGCTGGTCTCGAACTCCTGACCTCAGGTGATCCGTCCATCTCGGCCTCCCAAAGTGCCAGGATTACAGGCATGAGCCACCGCGCCCAATCATGTACATATATTTTATAAATGTCATATGTAGCACTTCCTCTCCAGAGCCAGATAAGTAGAAATAACCTGAAATCCAGCTGGTGCCATGATAAAAATGACAATGATTTTGGACTTTACATGTTTCCAGCCCAAAGAGCAGACAATTATACATCTATATTTTCTTCAGGTACTAAAAAAGAAATAGGGTCTACACCAGTTAATGATATATCAGAATGTTTTATTTAAGCTATGGTTTTTATACTACAAAAGCATAAATCATTACATTAATAGAAATGAGGAAATGTCAAATAATAAATTATTCATAACAATGATTTACGTTGGACTTCTGATTTATGTTTCTTTTGAAGTTTTTAAGATAAAGTTGTGCCTCACTTATTCTTTTCATTTATTTGTTAATATGTATCCGTGAACTATAACTAATTTGATCTCTTTTATCATGAATTGGTCGTTTTTTTACTTGAATAGTTTTGCTATATATATTGGACAGTCAAATTAATGAATGAAATGGGAGAAATGAATGAATCATATAATTATGTGTATATACACTATAAACTTATCTGAAAATTACTTCTCAAGACAAAGTCTCAGCAGCAAGACAAATCAAGATTTTAATTGCTGGCAACAATCCTACTGTATAGTTAGACAAATAAACATAATTGTAGTCCAGATTTTACCTTAGCCCTTGATTTTTATATAGAAATAAAATATAATGTGGGGCAGAACACCAAAAAGGCAGAGGGATAATACAGGAGTTAACTCACAGGTAAAGGTAATAGTCCTTATTCTTATCACGTTCCAGTCTGCTGATAAGATACCATGCTTACAGGGCAAAGAATGAACATCACCCAGGTTTGAGATGTTGATTTGGTATCTGTGTAAGTTAGAATATTGGCTAAGCTGTTTTTAACAGAGACCAAAATAATAATGGCTTAAACTAAATAGGTGGTTTCTTTCTCTCCCACATAAAAGTCAAAGCTGATAGGCAGTCCAGAGGTAAAAGAGTCTTACTCCAGTGGTCACTCAAAAACCCAGGAATTTTCTGCATTATTGCTTCCCCTTTCCTAGAGCGGCACTGCTGCCTTACCACCACAAGTACTTCCATGTACCAGCCTTGGGATGGAGGAAAGAAGAAATAAAAAGAAAGAGGTTTTCTTTAAGAGTTTAACTCAGAAGTTGCACGCATCACTACCACCCAGATCCCACTACCACAGTTTAATCACATGGACACATTCGCTGCAAGGGAGTCTGGAAAATGTAGTGTTTTGCTAGATAAACATGTAGCCAGCTAACATTCAGGGTTTTATTAGTAAAAGACAAAAGAACAAATGGCCATTGGTGGACTTTGACAGTTAGTTTCTGCCACTCTGTCCTGAATTATATTGTATCTGCATCTTAAGGTTAGAATTAAGTAATCTCAAATTATTTCAGGGAGTTCATTAGGAAATGGGATTTCTTCCCATATATGTTTAAAATTATTTCCAGTGCCTATTGAATCCAGAATGTTCTAAAATAATTTTCTAATCACTAATTTATAAATACTAGTGATACTGTGCTGCTTGTTAGCTAACAGCAGGGTGAACAGAGACACTCCAACAACAGTACAGTGTCCCTCTGCTTATGCAGGTTCACTGTTTTTTGAGGCAGACTGTTCCACTGTTGAAAGAAAAATCTTCCTTTTATTAAACCAAATAGTTTTTGTCCTTGATTATAGTTGTACTCTTTAAAGGATGAACAAAGGATAAAGCCCCTTCTTTTACTAGTGAGTTTTCCATGAAGCAGAATGACTCCAACTCCAAGATTAGTGTGCAGGATGTTTATTAAGGAGTGACCTTGGACTTAATACCTGTGGTGTGGGGTGGGCAGAGGGAGAAGTTGAGCTTTTTTACACAACCAACAACAGGCTGTGCTGATCCCAGGGAAACTCGGGAACTAGTAGGAGCCTTCAGAGTTAGTGTGAGTTTGGCTAAGATGAATAACCTTGATACTGCTCAATCAATCAGTGCTCTGATGTGGGCCACACTAGGAAGGGGCATGCCCTTGGGTTAGGTAGCACTCTGCAGTTGAGGCAGATCCTGAGGTGCTGACAATTGAAGGCTGCCAATAGCCCTTCCAGCAGCTGGTGCAAGGAACCCTTCTGAAGAAGATTCTGCGTGGCACATTTTGGTGTCCATCCCAAATTCCCTGTTCTTGACGTAAGCCCTAGTATATCATTGCCATTCAATTAATGCTTGTAAGTGAGTGAGTGAGTGAGTGAGTGAGTGAGTGAGTGAGTGAGTGAGTGAACAAATACGTGAATGGGACCAGGCCAAGGACAGAGAACCGTGGCATGTCACCACCTTCCAGTTTTACAACCATCCACTAATAATACCCTTCAGCCTCCTTTGTTCACCACACAATGATTCTCCTAACTGTGCCCTAATCCTGGGCACATATTTTCATTCATTTTTTTCAAAACATTACTGCATTTGAGAGATCTGGGGTGTCTATGGCCTTGCCTGGATCTACCAGGCCAGGAAACCCTATCAGGGAGAGTGATAGGTTCAGTTTGCCCTGTTTCTTTGCGCTGGCACCTAGGGTTATCACCTTCTTTTCCAAGTGCTTTCTGGCCATCTGTTTAAATATTTTGTTCTAGAATTTTGGATTAATCACAAGCAGGTGTGTAGTAACAGAAAGCACATGTCACATGGATTCAGATTGTCCTGGGTCCCAGCCCACGTCGACCACTTTCTGCCTGTGTAACCTTAGACAAGCCCCATAACTGTTCTGATCCCCCATTTCTGCCACTGTAAAGGAAGGATGATAAGAATCCTTAAGGACTTTTTGTGCAGAAGATCCTAATAACAGTACATGATGTGTAATTGGCACTCTGCAATTGTTTGTTTCTTCATTACTTAACCTGGATTCTTTTTTAAAAAACACTTCTCCTTTTTCAAGGGTCATGCTCTGCTTCCCCATGTTCAGCCTCCTAACCTAAGAGCATACTGTGTTTTCGTGTCCTGGATTAGAATGTATCTACATCTCGAGGTTAGAATTCAGTTAAAGCAGCTTGGAGTTCTCTTGCCTGTATCAGACTTTAATTCTGAGCCAAATCTGATCCGCCTTTTAGAGGAACTACTTTTAAGTTAGTTTTCTCCATTTTGGACAATTGTGGTTGATTTTCTTTAAACACAAATAGAAACTTTGTATATACCCCCTGAAGGAACTGAGGTACAGTGGGAAAAGTGACAGCCCTGACCTCAGCCTCTTGCTAGCAGTACTGCTTAGGTAAGGTACTTAAACCTCTGTGAAAGTCTCGGTTTCTTTCTGTCTGAAATGGAACAAACAGCTACCTTACAGGGTGGTTGTTGCCACAGTCATCTCTTTCTGCTAGTGCAGTGTAAAGACCACTCTCCCTAAAGGAGGAGATAGAGACAGGTGCAACACGAACAGTAGTTTGCTTGCTTTACACCGCACTCCCTACATTTAGGGTAGAAGCAAACCTCCATTATATCATACAAGAAATGGCTTTGTTCTTAAAGAGTAAAGTAATTTTTTGAAGAAGGCTAAATAAAATAATCAGTGCAGGAATGAATTATAAGGAAATATGCCTTCACACACACATACACAGACACACACACACACACACAAAAGTCAGAATTCAACATACAATTGAATTGAATTGAATTGCATACAATTCCCTTTAAGAGAATTTGAGGGAAATAGAAATGAGACTTATTCCAATGATGTCCCAATTACTCAAACAAGTGGGTTCTACCTCCTTTTAGTTGATGAGGTTTGGTATGTTGCAAACCCAGTGCCTTGGTTTCTTCATCTATTACTGGGGTGACTCCCATACCTACTTCACTGGGCTATTTTGAGGGTTGAATGATTTAATGTATGTCAAGTACTTATAATAGAAGCTACATGTAAAGATTGTCTCATTGCTATAGATGCTAGAGCACATTTTAAAGAATATCATTAATAGTGAAAAAAAAAAATACAAAAAACTAGCCAGGCGAGGTGGCGGACGCCTGTAGTCCCAGTTACTCGGGAGGCTGAGGCAGGAGAATGGCGTAAACCTGGGAGGCAGAGCTTGCAGTGAGCTGAGATCCGGCCACTGCACTCCAGCCTGGGCGACAGAGCGAGACTCCATCTCACAAAAAAAAAAAAAAAAAAGTAATAAATAACTCAAATTTCCAAAAGTAATTTAGAACCAAGACCAGTAATTAATTACCCATTAATTACCCTAAGCATCAAGCTGGGAAAGTGTGTTAATTTTTGTGATGCCTATGAACTGGTTTTGCAGATAATTCCAGAAGGAAGCATCCCTAAATTGTTTTGAGTACCACCAACATCCCCTGCATACATATGGTACTCTTTGGGAGACCTATTGAAGGCTAACATTCACAATGGCACACTTCATTGTGCATCATGGATAATTGACTTTGTTCTAACTCCCCCTTCAAATCATTTCACCAAATATATGTTGAGCACCCTCCACGCAGCAGGCACTGAGAACTGATACCAGAAATATTGAACAGTCTGAGAAAACAACATCTAGCAGCAACCAGAAGCTGAAATGTTTCTTGTGGTTCAAGCCCTTGCCTGTCTTCACTTCAGTTTCCTGATTGAAGATGTGGTCTTCTGCAGTCCACATTCCTCTGGCCTCCATTTCCAGGTCTTCTGGCTTGCTCACCCTTCCTAGGATCTCAGATATGGACATCTCCATTCCTTCCAAATCCCACCCGGAGCACTGTCTGACACATCTGCATATGTGCTGTGCTCGCCAGGTACCTTAAAACCTGTGGCTCCCATGGCTTTTGTGGAGGTGAGAAGACAAATGCCATGGTTTAATCCTTGATGTGATCTTTTATGCTGCCATGGATTCCTTTATTTTTGGTTTTTGGTGAGCCAATAATCCCTTCTGGCTTATCTTGAGAAGGTGTCTTTTAACTACAAGGATTTTGTTCCTTACTGATTAAGAAATTGTGCTCTAGAGTAAGTCATTCTGGCTTTGCATTTATTATCCATGTAGCCCCGAGCAAATTACTTAACTCTTTAAGCCTCAGTCAAGGCTTAATTGAGTGTAAAATAAGATTAATAATACTGCCCACTTCATAGGATATTTGTAAGAATTAAGGAAACAATGCATATAAGGTGCTTAGTACTTTCTAAGGAAATTTATGTAAGGTCTAAAAGAAGTGCTTAGTAAATAATAGCTATTATTAATCAGAATAACAATAGAATACCAAAGTCATCTTTAAGATCATTGATGACTTTGAGAACTTGTCATGGTCATGAATTTGGTAGTGGCAGCTTTGAACACAAATTCTGTGTCAGATGCTTCACATACAAGAATTCATTCATCCTCCCAGCAACCCTGTGAGATCAGTACTATTATTATCCCCACTTTACAGATGAGAAAATTGAGACATTCAGGGATTTATTAACTCACTCGAGGCATCACAGCTAGTAAGTGAAGTTGCTGGGATTTAAACCCAGAAAGTTCAGTTTCTAATTGAGAACTCTTAACCACTATATTATACTAGTTTTGATGAAAGCTATTGGCTCTCTTTCTAGAAAAAAAGTTCTCTAGCTCATTCAAACTATTTTACATACAATTTCTGAATGCTCACATGAAAAAAACCTTTGGAAGGATATAGATCCCAGCACAAAGGGCCCACCTCATAGACTTTCTCCCCAGTGAGTCCATCCACACAGACTCTCTTCTACAGTACAGCACTTCATATATTGTACCATGTGACAGGAGAGCGAGGTTGAGTTGATACCTTGGCAGGTCAGGCTTAAACGCTGCTGTGTGACACGTGATTTCTCATTTATTGAAATTATCTGATTATATAT
The DNA here is from genome assembly GCF_043159975.1 of Macaca nemestrina. Lineage (NCBI taxonomy): Eukaryota > Metazoa > Chordata > Mammalia > Primates > Cercopithecidae > Macaca > Macaca nemestrina. Next base: position 166,967,343 of record NC_092125.1, on the reverse strand, counting down.
CCAGATTGTATGCACTTTTGTTTTCAATGTTAAGGAATGATGTTGTTTTTATATGACTCACTTATTTCAGTTCCCCTAATCAATTAATCAATCGGCAAGCACTTTTTATGTCAATGGCACATTATAATAATGCTATGTGTTTTATAAATGCCCAGTCATGATCAAAAGGATGAAATGAGCAGCAGCACTATTAAGCCATCTGGGAGGTAGTTGATAGCCCATTTTACAGAGAAACCGGCACAGAAAGTTCAAGAGACAAGGATAAATAGAATGAACACAGGCTTTTGAGTATGTATCTTATTATCTATGTGACTATAGGCAAGTTCCTTAACTCTGAGCTTCAGATGCCATGTCTGTAAAATGGGAAAAAATGTGTCTACCTTCTTATGACAGGAGAAAATATTATAGAATACCAAGTTCAGTGTTGTCTCCCAGAAGAGGCGCCATTAAATATCAATCACATTCTCAGCTTTGCTTTCCTTTTCCTTAAGTTCAGAGACTTGTAGGAAGCAGAAGGAAAATAAAAATAGTGAGGGAGGACTTGAGCAAAGTCACAAGGGTTGAGAGAAATGATGTGAGAGCAGGAGCCGACCTGCCCTGGCATGTAGGCTAGTGCCTTCTCCCTTCCTCTGGAAAGTAAGTGATACAGTGAAATAAAGACTCTGACATTGAGCCATGAAGGAACAATTAGTTTAATCTTCATCCTGGAGATTTGCAACGCATAACTATTTAACCAAAAAAATATGAGGAGGGGGAAATAGCTTTGAACTGGAGACAGTCTGGTGTTGTTTGCCTGTTCCATGTGGCCCACCCACCATTCCACCCCCAAATTAGCCTGCCAGAGAGCAAAATCCATGAATTTGCTGCTGCTTGGTAACACCACCCCCTTTCCTGTCCTCACTTTGGCAGAAGGTTCAGAACCCCATTGAGTTCAGTGAAAACAAAGAGTCATCAGTGGAGGAGGTGAGCTCCAGTCTCCTACACACCAGCATTCTCTCCTGGTAGAAACAGTGCACAGTGCAAGGAGAGGCTAAAGATTGCATGCATTCTGGTGCAAGGCACTCAGCCTAGAACTCTTATGCAGGGAATTAGAAGGCAGAAGTTCAGCTTGCGTTCTACTCATCAAGGAAAGCTTCGTAGGGTAAACGTGATTTTGATTGGTCTAGACCAGGGGTATCAAACATGGGGCATATAAACTGCCACCCCATCCCCAAATCTTCAACAGATATTGCCACTAAATCCCAGATACAGGCTGAGAAGCCAGCCCCTCTAGACAGACCTGCAGGCAGCTGGACCAAAATCAGCTAGAGTTAGCATATGAGATGCACCTTTTGTTTTTTCCAGGACTTATGGAGGATAGATGGGAAAACAGGTGGAAACTTTCTTTTTTCTTCTCAACATTGTAATAAATCATGTACTGTATGCAGAAGAATTAGTTTTGTATCTGATACTGTTTTTTCATTCCTTCATTACTAATTTTTTTTCCTAGGAATTTTTCTGTAGCTTCCATTTCCTGACATTTAAAATCCACACCTTTCATGCCCACTTACTCTGGTAAAAAGAAATCTTGAGCTGTATGAATATTCACTATTCAACCTGGAGTGCCTTTGTCATGATTTCTCCAATTAATGTTGATTGTACATTCTGAGTAAATGTAAGGGTTAGATTTTTCTTACATAAACACAATTCCTACATCGTGTTATACTGTCTCAGGCAAGCTGACCTGATTTGAGGGTTCTGGAAACATGATCACTATGGTTGGAGATCACAAACACTCAATTTCTGTAACCAACTCAAAATTTAATTGAATAAGGCTATGTACTCACAATATTGACACATCGTATAAAATATTAGGATGGCCTCAGTAGAAGTAGCAAATTATTGAGTTATATGCTTTTTATTATAATGTTAATTGTAATCAAAAAAGGCTAACTTTTATATCTTTAAGGTCTGCCTTAATTTTAAATGTTAGTAGCATTTAGAATTTAAAACTATTTTGATTAGCTAAGGGCCATAATCAGGGTAGAATGTGCTCTGTAAAGAAGCAATCAATTTTGAAAGTAAGTTTTTAACAGAAGCCTACTTTGTGAACCGTTTACTGAATGTTGGGTTTCTAACAACTAATCCTGCACCCAGAGTTTGTAGGTTGTCTACTTTTTCCCTAAGGACGCATTTTCTGTAGGTCCCACATCAGTGAATGACACATAGCAGGTACTTAGAAAATACTTGTTGATTGTCTGGGTGGACGGATGCACCACGGGGCGTTACATAAAATGTATGCCGTGTCTAGCTCTGCTATAATGCAACTTATGTTACTCGCATTATTTTACAAACAGAGCAAATTTATGGTTCTCAGTTCCTTTGATCTTTTCCTCTTCAATTTAACCAAGTTTCTTTTTCCACTACTTGATGGGTAAACAACAAGAGTAATTGTTTCCTGTTTATTCATCTACAATGTGTAGGTTTTTTTAAAAAGTTTATTAATGTGTTCTTTTCTGTGAGTCCTAGTGCACATCCAGTGAGATCGTTTTCTCATCTAGAGCCTGAGGTTTTCAGTCACTTAGTTGTCTTCAACCTTGAAGGTCACATATCAATGATTACCTTTCTTATACAATTATACTTATTTTTTTACTAAGGAGTTTCTAAAAATATGTGAATAATAGTATAAATAAGCGTAACAGTATAAGAAAAAAAAAATCTATCCCTTTGCCCTCTGAACGAGATTTCATTTTAGTGGCAGCAGTCTACAGCAGTAAATGTACTTTTTATTGTTTTAGAAAAAGAATCTTAGAGTATGAATCACTCACATTAATTATGTCAAAAAAAATTTTCATCAAAGACTGGGGAGAATTTCATTTCTAAACAGAATGAAGGTGATATTTCCTTCCAACTTAACATCTGTCTAAAGGACAGCCGCTAACTGCCCATGGACCTTGGAGCTGCAGCTTGAAACAGCGGCCAGCACAGAAGAGATGCAGAGCCATGGCTGCCAGCCTAGCTGCCTGTCCCGATGCGGGCAACAGAGACAGAGGGCGGATGGACCAACCTCAGTGTGTTTTGCCCAATCAAAACGCCTTTCCACTTTGTAACCTATTTGAAGCCCATCTTAATTTCATTATTTTTTAAACACGGCACACGGGGAATCAAAATGAGTTTCCAAAGAGGAATGACAAATGGCAGCACATATCATAACCAGGTATTTTCTGATATTTTTTCACCCATGCCTCTTCTCAACACCAACAGTTACTAAATGTCCACGCCTCAGAACTCCTGATAAGTAACAGCAATAAGCTGCACTGGCGCAGAGTAAAGCCAGAATCTCCATGGTGGTCTTCAAGAGCCTCATTGTCAAGATTCCCCCAGCCCTAGACTAACAGCTGCCATTCTTCCCTCTCCTTCTACTCCTCCCTGGCTCCCTGGGAGCCCTCTTCCCCTAGATAGCTGTGTCGTGACCTCCCTCACGAACTGCCACTATTTGCTCGGTCACTTTCTCAAGGAAGCCTCCCCTGACCACCTTATATAAAATCACGAAACCCTTTGCCCTGGAATTCCTGAACCCCTTTATTTGCACTACTTTTTAAAATTGCATTTGTCATCTTCTCAAATACTAAATACTTTCCTTATTTAATTAGTACACAGTCATGTGTTGCTTAATTGGTGTTAGACAATTTTATCATTGTGTGCACAACACAGAATGCACTTAGACAAACCTAGATGGCACAGCCTACCACACACCTAGGTTGTGTGGTGTAACCTAGTGCTCCCAGGCTGCAAATATGTATGGCATATTACTGTATTGAATACCATAGACAAATGTAACATAATCATATCTCCGAATCTAAACATATGTAAACATTAAAAAGTACAGTAAAAATACGGTATGAAAGATTTTTTTAATGGTACACCTGTATAAGGCATTTACCATGAATGGAGTTTGCAGGGCTCATAGTTGCTCTGGGTGAGTCAGTGAGTGGATGTGAAGGCCTAGGACATGACTGGATACTACTGTAGACTTTGTAAACACTGTACAATTAGGCTACCCTAAATTTATAAAATTAGCCTTATAACTCTTTTACTTTGTAAACTTCTAAACTTTTTAAAAAGTATTGACTCTTTTGTTATAACATTTAACCCAAAAACATTGTACAGCTGTACAAAAATACTTTATACTCTTTCTTTATAGTATTTAAAGTAAATCCTTTCTTTATACTCTATTCTACAAGCTTTTATTCTATTAAAATTTTTTCTTTTCACTTCTTAAACTTTTTAGTTAAAAACTGAGACACAAACAAAAACATTGGCCTAGACCTACACAGGGTCGGGACCAGCAACATCACTGTCTTTCGCCTCCACCTTTTATCCCACTGGAAGGCCTTCAGGGGCAGTAACACACATGGAGCTGTCACCTCCTCAGGTGACAGTGCCTTCTTCTGAAATACTTCCTGAAGGACCTGCACAAGGCTGTTTTACAGTTAATTAACTTGTTTTTTATAAGTGGAAGGAGTATACTCAAAAAATAACAATAAATAGTATAGTAAATCCATATACCAGTAACAGCCATTTATTATCAAGTATTATGTACTTAATAATCCTGGCAGCACAGGAGGTTTGTTTGCACCAGCATCACCACAAGCGCATGGGTAACGCGTCGCACTATGACATCACGAGGCAGTAGAAATTTTTCAACTCTATCATAATCTTATGGGACCACCATCGTATATGCGGTCCATCGTTGACCTAAACGTCTGTATAAAATGCATGACAGTGTTTATTACTGATTATCTTTCTCCTTCCTCTACTACCAGATGTAAACCCATTGGAGCTTTTATCGCCTTTTCTGTTGTTCACTAATATCCCCAGAATAGTGTCTGGTATTTACTAGGTGCTCAATAAATATCTGTTAATGGCTTAATAAATGAATAATCCTTTTGCCTCTTGTGAATACCCAAGTAGTCATAAATAGCCAAGACAAAGTGATTATTTTATAATAGAATCCCATTTATTAAAATATAAAGATTTGGACTGGGCATAGTGGCTCATGCCTATAATTCCAGTGCTTTGGGAAGCCACACTGGGAGGATTGCTTGAGCCCAGGAGTTTGAGACCAGCCTGAGCAACATAGCGAGACCCAGTCTTTACAAAACATAAAATAAAAATAAAATGAGCCAGGCACAGTGGCATGCACCTGTAATCCCAGCTACTCAGGAGGCTGAGACGGAAGGATCGCTTGAACCCAGGAGTTCAAGGTTAGAGTGAGCTATGATTACACCACTGCACTTCAGCCTGGGGAATAAAACTAGACCCTACCTCTTAAAATACATCATATAAACAAAAATAAAAAGAGAAAGATTCAGGATACAGTCATCCTATTTTTCAGGTTCAATGATTGCAGACTCTTAAAAGGCTTACAGATTCAACCTGACATTTTATGTCTTGATCCGACTCTATGATGCCTGATGCCAAAAATTCTCATGACAGCTCAATTCCTTGTTAAGCTGGGCAGCAAGCAGGGATGTAATCAGAGCACAAAACCTTAATGTAAGTGATCATCAAAACTGGTTTATATTTTCTTCATTCACCTCTATTAGCTTTGACTCTCAAACAGAATTCAATTTTGAATTGGTTTCTAACCCCTCATGCAAAAATGTAGGTAGCAACAAACCTAACTTGAATGAATACTTGCATTTTACCATGTTATTTGGAGTAATAACAGCCAGAGAGAGAGACCCTCCAGCTACAGAGGGTCGGGGTCTATGAGTTCCTTGAAAGCTGTTGATTATGGGATAAGCTGCCTTTCAACAAGCCTTGTAAGTCAGAAATTGTGTTTTCTTAGGCTCTTGGACAAAAAAAAAAAAAAAATCCCTGTCCTTCGTAACCATTCAATGGTTATATTTTAGGTAAATTTATATTTTGTCAAAAAATTCACTTACTCATTTCTATTTACAAGTAAGCCCAGAGGGATATCTTTCTTTCCCATTTCTCTTATTTATCTTTTCCATAATTAAAAATAAACTCTGATGCTACTAGCTCATTTTAAATCAAATATATATTTGTTTTTTCCTATCTTTGTTTTTATTTTTTTTTCAACATTCTGAGGAAACCTTTAAGCTAAGAGGTCGAGGTCATAGCCTAGGTGTTGATAGCTGCTGCCATAGCAAAACAGCATATTAAATCAAGATGGTTTAATATATTAGGTAGCCTGAAGTGGAGAGGTGTAGGGAGGAGGGGAGGGATAACCCTTATCATTTGTGTGTTCACGTTTACTCTTCTGATTTTAATTAAATAAGATGCATTTTATTTTAGAAAAGGCTGAGAAATTTACCTTATAAATAAGAGTTTTAGTTCAAGGGCTGAAAACTACAAGGATGTAGCCCTTTTCTTGGCCCTTAACTATTCTGAAGCATTAGTTTTTGCTCTAGGAGAAAATTCTGCCCTGGACATCTGAGCACATAATCTTCACTAACGTTGTACAAAGCTGTGCCACTTCTTTAGAACATTTGTAACATGGGTAGCACCTGAGGTCACTAATAGGCAGAGAAATTAACAGTTAAGTAGGAGCTAACTGAAATATTTATGGAGCTGGTGAAAGAACCATTACAACTGAGGACACATGGCTTGTGCCATATATAATTCAGCCTTATTTCAAAGAACAATTTATTTTTTTTATTTCAAAAGACATTGTACTTCAAACATTTGTATAATGTTACAATGGCTCCCCATAAAGGGAATTTATAAACTTGTGTTGAATGCCTCACTCTATGTTTGGGGCTAGAGAGAATCCGTGCATAGCCATTATTGTGAGTTAATAATCGAGTGGAGACATCTAAACAATACAGAACAAAATAAAAATTGCAGAAATGTACTAGCAATGTGTACCTTTGTTCCCTGAGGCTAATAAAGGTCAGGCAAATACAAAGGCCTTCAATATTTATTTATTATTTTGAACAAAAGGACTGAGTCACAATCAAACCAGAGAAGGGAGCAATGTATTTTGGCAGGCAAAGCTGGGAAAGGTCTTATGGAAGAAATGTTACTGACCTTGAAAAATGAGTAATTTTGATTCAGGGAGAGGGAGAAGTAGCATGGGAAGAAGACAGGGAAGCGTGTAAGTGCATGGCACATCCAAGAGAGCCAGGAGAGTGCAGCGAGGTGCAGGCTTCATAGAAAGTCAACGGAGGAAGATGAGGGTGGGAAGGGAAGCTGCAGCCCTTCATCAAAGCATTAAATTCCATAGAATGGAGTTGGCATTCTATTTTCTGGATAGTAAAGAGGTTTTTTAAGGGCAGAATGATATATTCACTTCACTATTTTTGGAAAATGATTCCGAGGATAGTGTGAAGGATGGATTAGGAGATGAAGCTGGAAATAGGACCTTCAGCTAGGAAGCGAATGTGCTGTCAGTGAGGGATAATGAAGGCCTCATTAAGATAGGAGCTGAGGAAGTAAGAGGGCATTCTGAGGGGCCATTGACCACTCACAGGGAGAAGAATTCATAATTGTACGTGGAGAATAGGGAGAAATCAAGGATGGGATCTAAGAAGAACTGACAGTTCTAGCCATGGTGACTTGGAGAAGATGATAGGTCCTGGGTTCCCCGGTGAGACTGGAGTTTCTGGAAAGTCTCATGTTTTCGTTTCATGACCATGCCTGGCTACAATGCATGAGTAGTATTTTCCAACTCCTCTCAATATTATGAAACATAATTTTTTATTGTCAAGCCACAAATCCGTTTGATAAAAGTAAACCATTCAAAAGAAAGATTAGGCCAGGCATGATGGTTCACGCCTCTAATCCCAGAACTTTGGGAGGCTGAGGTGGGGGGATCACTTGAGCCCAGAAGTTCAAGACTAGCCTGGGCAATATAGCAAGACCCTATCTTTACAAAAACAAAAATAATTAGCCAGAAATTGTGGTACATGCTTATAGTCCTAGCTACATGGGAGGCTGAGGTGGGAGAATCTCTTGAGAACAGGAATTGAGGGTTTCAGCGAGCTATGATTATGCCACTGCACTCCTCCCTGGGCACAGAGCAAGACAGACTCTGTCAGAAAAAGAAAGAGAGAAAGAGAGAAAAAGAAAGAAAGAAGGAAAGAAAGAGAGAAAAAGAAAGAAAGAAGGAAAGAAAGAAAGAGAAAGGAAAGAGAGAAAAGAAAGAAAGAAAAAGAAAGAAAGAAAGAAAAGAAAGAAAGAAAGAAAGAAAGAAAGAAAGAAAGAAAGAAAGAAAGAAAGAAAGAAAGAAAAGAAGAAAAGAAAGAAAGAAAGAAAGAAAGAAAGAAAGAAAGAAAGAAAGAAAGAAAGAAAGAAAGAAAGAAAGAAAGAAAGGAAGGAAGGAAGGAAGGAAGGAAGGAAGGAAGAGAAAGAGAAAGAAAGAAAGAAAGAAAGAAAGAAAGAAAGAAAGAAAGAAAGAAAGAAAGAAAGAAAGAAAGAAAGAAAGAAAGAAAGAAAGAAAGAAAGAAAAGAGAGAGAGGGAGGGAAGGAGGAAGGAAGGAAGGAGAGAAAGAGAAAGAAGAAATAAATAAAGAGAAAGAGAAAGAAAGAGAGAAGGAGGGAGGGAGGGTGGAAGGAAGGAAGGAGGAAGGAAGGAAGGAAGGAAGGAAGGAAGGAAGGAAGGAAGGAAGGAAGGAAGGAAGGAAGGAAGGAAGGAAGGAAACATGGAATGAAGGAAGGAAGGAAACATGGAAGGAAGGAAGGAAGGAAGGAAGGAAGGAAGGAAGGAAGGAAGGAAGGAAGGAAGGAAGGAAGGAAGGAAGGAAGGAAGGAGCAAGCTTAGAATGTGCTTAGATGCCCAGATGAAGTCCACACCAATGCCCTCTGTAGCTTGAACTAAAGACAGCAGCCTAGGAATGACCATATCAGACCCCCACAGGAAGCATTTATAAAAGCAGTGCCTTCAAGAGCTGCCTTAAGTAAGGTTATCCTGAGTCTTGTCCTGTTTCTTCTTGAAAATACATTTCACCTCTCTCATTTTCTCTTTATTCTTCCTCCCCATGCCTACGCTTTTAGAGGAAAAGTCCGGTAAGAAATAAGTCCTTTCCACTTTTGGGGCAAACATTATTTATTCTGTTTATTTTCATTATCTGCATATCTAATGACTGACTGTGTTTAACACCTAAACAAGGTTTTGAACTTTAAAAACAAACCTTTGTGAACCATGACCAGGTCTCATTATGCCACATGGGAAAAAAAAGGAAGTTGGTTGCTAAGTGATTTTACAAACCCGTTATTAAGGGCCCTGGGGTAATTTTGTAAAGATTCACCTCTGCCTCAATCACAGCCATATGATCAAATATTTTGGTACTAAGTTTCATTTATTGCAGTTTCCACTGGAATTAGTCAAGCTACATATACATATCATGAGCTAAGCAAATGTTTTTTAAGTTAATTTTTGATTAGTGTACAACATAGTAGCATCTGGAATGCCTATGAAGCTGGCCTGGGAATGGGGAGTTGTAGGGAAGCTGGGGGGTTTTATTTTGTTTTTGTTTTAGTAAATCCAAATATTCCCTCCTGGAATTGTCAGAGACTGGAAAAGAGGATCTTTATAAAATGCAAATTACCTCCTGGATGTTAATTTTTAGTAGCAGTGGGTGATTTTTAGTGGCAACACAAGTCTGATACGATGTACCTACATCGTTTTATTTTAGAGCAACACAAGGAACAGATCTCAAAAAATAAAATGAGTTTGTTCTCTTCTTGGTTGCCTGGTTTGTTGGGAACATGTTCTCAGGATACTGATGCATGGCTGACAGAGGTGACCTCTCTGCTGGAAAATAGGAAAATATTATGTTCCATGTTCATAGCACCAAGTGGTTGGTTTGTTGTTAACGCACCTAGGTGCGTGGTGCAGTAAGTGCTTTCACCTCTTATCCTTCCCACTGACCAAATCCTGGCAGCCACTCCACCACATACAGGATACTGTGCTTACAGAAAAGCCATAGGATAGGAGGGAGGCGGAAGAGAGACACAGGAAGGACAAAAATATGAGACCAAAACATTAAAATGTCTCAAAATATGAGCCCCACTCTTTAGGTTTCCAAAAATAACATAAGGAGCTACAATTATGATTATTACTAAGCTAAATGGCCCGCTTCTGAGTAATTCAAAATCAACCATGCATCGCCTGTTCTGTGGCAGTTTCCAATTTCATTTATTCTTGTGGACCCTGAATGTTTTTCTGAATTAACCAAATTTGGCCACTTCAAATATCCACAGGACTGTGTGGCCTGAATTTTGTCTATGGTGCTTTAAAACTTCTCTCTTTTTCATTAGTTTCATTAATTTTAACTGCAAGAATTTCCCCCTGTCACTCCCTCACCTAATTTTTCTTTGGAAATGTCCATCTTGATTCCTCGGCCTGGTCATTTTATTGACTAGCAGGTTCTTCGTTTCTCTTCCCAAATGAAATTTTAGAAGATCATCTCAAATATGTCTGATTGAATATAATAGACAGTCGCTGTAATTTAACTTGTAATCTGTAGTCGACCGAAGTTTAAATACAGATAAACACCTACAATAGCGTGGCAAATTGATGCTTGCCAAATAGTTTGTCTTCACCCTAAAGCATTTAAAAACAAGTAGGAATCCTCGTAAGAATCTTAGTAATAAATGTAGTGATCATATATTCTAATTCTTTCCTAGAAAATTCTCTAACATTAATCACTCAATTTACTAAAATGAGGCTATAGAAAAATCATATTTGTTTAGTGCTTTGTAGTTAATTGCCCATTCTCAACTTTGTTTCCCTATAGCACTAAATTTAGCAAATTAGGATGCCATAAAACTTCAAAATCTGGGTTATTTAATGAATGTGACAAGGGGGATAGATTGTTTGGTTAGTTGGAAATGATAAACATATTAAAACACTTTATTCACATTGACTAAGATGAAGGTATCATAGTTAACTGAATTTAAGTTAACTCTGTTATATAAAAGATAATAAAACAGAACTGCCATGTCATATAAGAACAGTGTGAAGACTGAGGATGTAGGCTGCAGTATTTTCTTTTAGGTAGATATATTCATTTTGAAAATTATATAAATTTTAGAAATATACCACATTCTCGATCTTCATTCCAGTGACAAAATCATAGATTAGCAGTGTTTATCCACTTTGAAAATAGCCTCAACATATAAAATAAGAGTTATCTCTAAGTTGAACACCAAAATAAAAGTAGAAGGGAAAATAAAATGTTTTCCACATTGGAAGACCAAGAGAAATCTAGGTAGTGAACACAGTATTTAATTAGGAATGAAGGAAATTTGTTCAGAAAACAAGCAGACCACTTGCAAAGTCTCTGAGTAATCAGACATAGAAATGAAGCAGTAATAACAGCAGAGAGAATTTACTGAGTGCTTATTATGTATGATACAAATGGCTGCAATCAGAGGTGAATTAACCTCCTGCAGATTCTGAACAACTGAATAGGTGTTTTGTTTGGTTGTGCAGTTAAAAACAATTTCAGCCCACATTTCAAAACTAGAACATTTCAAATTAAAAAAAAAAAAAATCTGGATGCTCATCATCTCTCTGAAGTCCTGGCAGGACTAAGCCCACATTCTCACGTGGCGCACATGGGGTGCACTGAATAGTGGCCAGTTTTCCAGAATCTCATAATGTGTATGTGCCTGACTCCCAGCACCCCCTCCCCATCCCCCGCCCACTTTTTACTCCTGCAAGCATTTGGGTTTGCAACTTTGGACGTAGATCTCTCAGCTTATAGAATATATCAAGACCAGATACTAAATTAGTTTTCTTCTGCCTTTGAAGAAAATTCTGTATATTGGTAAACAAAAAATAGAACACTAAAGGCTTTGACATTCTTGGGAAATGATGGGAGAAAGGGTAAAGCAAAATTTTGAACAGGCAAAGACCCTTCCGTCCTGGCTGATAATAATTTTTCTGTCCTTATCTGGCATAGCCTAAGCCAATTTTTGCTCTTCAGTGGTGATAATTGGCATATATAAAGCCCTCCCATTTGCTTCTGGAATTATTTTCCTTTTGAAGCTTTCAGATAGCTCTTAATTAAAGACCTTGAGGCTTTCTGGGTCTGCACTTTGTACAGCTTCTAGCTCTGTCTTTTGGGTTCTGTTTAATCAGCCTGTGACTACATGAATTTGAACAGCTATTCCCTGCTGAAGGCATTTTGCAAATGGAGTTTCCAAAATGCTATATTACAAGGTTGTCTTTTACTAGAAAAAAAATTAAACCTTGAACTTGTGATTAAAATATAGGTTTATAACTCATTGGAAATTAAGATATGACTCAATTTGGGTAGATTAATATATTTGAAATTATTTTGAAAAAGTTTTCTGTATAACCTTAAATTAAAAGTAATGGCAAAAAACCACAATTACTCTTGCACCTGCCTTAATAATAAAGTGTCTTGTATGTAAGGTTTTGCCTCTGAATGCTTGCAATCTAGATTCTATTTTGCATATTTCTCACAATTTTATCTTGGGCCACTTTTAGTCCTCTAATTGCTATATTTTAAAAGTGAGTTGTTTGTCATGAAATTCCCATACCTCTTTCTACACAAAAGAACTTTTTAATTTGGTCACTAAAGAATAATAAAGTCTAAAGTTTCATTTATAAAAGTGTTTTAATTTTTCTCAAAACACAGTATGGATTAGTCAATAAGATAATTTAAGCCCAGAAACAAGTATTCATGTGGCCTTTTTTTTTACAATTTTATTTAAGGTGCATCCAGGCAGGTTTATAAGAAAGGTGGACTCAATAGGTAGCAGTACCTGGAAAATAAGGCAAATAATAAAGTCTGTAATATTACAAGTAAATTGTCTAGAATAATATGTCTAGAATCCTAGCTACTTATAAGCTTGTCTGAAAAATAACCACTCCTGGATGTTAATCACAATGACTCGCTGCTTTTGGAGTCATTCAACAATGCTATGCTTGGCATCATAGAAGGAATGAGAAAATGAGAAACAGGGGATCTGAATTCTGTCTGGTTCTACCTGCTTACTAGCTGTGTATCTCAGAGCCTCACCTTCCTCTCTGTAGCATGTAGCCAGTTGGACTAGATATCCATGGAGGCCTACCCAGATGTAAAAAGCTACAAGTTTTGCTTCCTATCTATGCTCTAGAAAGAATATCCTCTACATTTGAACAAACTCCTAACTTTCTTTGTGTTTGTGCTCCTCATTTTGGTTTTGGGAGGTAGCTTCTGGTGACTCCATGCATTAGCCCATATATTGAAAGGGAAACTGACGAACAGCTCTTTCCCCACTCACATCCTAGTCACTCGTGTAACATCAGAAAGCTCCTAAAGAGGCAGAGCTATCAGAGATTGTTGTAATAAATTGATAGCAGCCATAATCAAGATTTGAAAAGCGAAAGGAAGAAGTCATACTTTTGCTTGTTGTGTTTGTTGTTGTTGTTGTTGTTGTTTTTATCATACTTTAAGTTCTAGGGTACATTTGCACAACGTGCAGGTTTGTTACATATGTATACATGGTGCCATGCTGGTTGCTGCACCCATTAACTCGTCATTTACATTAAGTATTTCTCCTAATTCTATCCTTCCCCCCTCCCCCTACCCCACGACAGGCCCTGGTGTGTGATGTTCCCCACCCTGTGTCCAAGTGTTCTCATTGTTCAATTCCCACCTACGAGTGAGAACATGCAGTGTTTGGTTTTCTGTCCTTGAGATAGTTTGCTCAGAATGGTTTCCAGCTTCATCCATGTCCCTACAAAGGACATGAACTCATCCTTTTTTATGGCTGCATAGTATTCTGTGGTGTATATGTGCCACATTTTCTTAATGCAGTCTGTCATTGATGGACATTTGCGTTGGTTCCAAGTCTTTGCTATTGTGAATCGTGCCGCAATAAATGTACGTGTGCATGTGTCTTTATAGTCGCATGATTTATAATCCTTTGGGTATATATCCAGTAATGGGATCGCTGGGTCAAATGATATTTCTAGTTCTAGATCCTTGAGGAATTGCCACACTGTCTTCCACAATGGTTGAACTAATTTACACTCCCACCAACAGTGTAAAAGTGTTCATATTTCTCCACATCCTCTCCAGCATCTGTTGTTTCCTGACTTTTTAATGATTGCCATTCTAACAGGTGTGAGATGGTATCTCATTGTGGTTTTGATTTGCATTTCTGTGATGACCAGTGATGATGAGCATTTTTTTCATGTGTCTGTTGGCTGCATAAATGTCTTATTTTGAGAAGTGTCTGTTCATATCCTTTGCCCACTTTTTGATGGGGTTGTTTGATTTTTTCTTGTAAATTTGTGTAAGTGCTTTGTAGATTCTGGATGTTAGCCCTTTGTCAGATGGGTAGATTGCAAAAATTTTCTCCCGTTCTGTAGGTTGCTGTTCACTCTGATGGTAGTTTCTTTTCCTGTGCAGAAGCTGTTTAGTTTAATGAGATCCCATTTATCTATTTTGGTTTTTGTTGCTATTGCTTTTGGTGTTTTAGTCATGAAGTCCTTGCCCATGCCTATGTCCTGAATGGTATTGCCTAGGTTTTCTTCTAGGGTTTTTATGGTGTTAGGTCTAACATTTAAGTCTTTAATCCATCTTGAATTAATTTTTATATAAGTTGTAAGGAAAGGATCCAGTTTCAGCTTTCTACATATGGCTAGCCAGTTTTCTCAGCACCATTTATTAAATAGGGAATCCTTTCCCCATTGCTTGCTTTTGTCAGGTCTGTTAAAGATTAGATGGTTGTAGATGTGTGGTGTTATTTCTGAGGGCTCTGTTCTGTTCCATTGGTCTATATCTCTGTTTTGGTACCAGTACTGTACTGTTTTGGTTACTGTAGCCTTGTAGTATAGTTTGAAGTCAGGCAGTGTGATGCCTCCAGCTTTGTTCTTTTTACTTATGATTGTCTTGGCAATGAGGGCTCTTTTTTGGTTCCATATGAACTTTAAAGTAGTTTTATTCCAATTTTGTGAAGAAAGTCATTGGTAGCTTGATGGGAATGGCATTGGATCTATAAATTACCTTGGGCAGTATGGCCATTTTCACGATATTGATTCTTCCTATTCATGAGCATGGAATGTTCTTCCACTTGTTTGTGTCCTCTTTTATTTTGTTGAACAGTGGTTTGTAGTTCTCCTTGAAGAGGTCCTTCACATCCATTGTAAGTTTGATTCCTAGGTATTTTATTCTCTTTGTAGCAATTGTGAATGGGAGTTCACTCATGATTTGTCTCTCTGTTTGTCTGTTATTGGTGTATAGGAATGCTTGTGATTTTTGCACATTGATTTTGTGTTTTCTAAGGTCATGTGGTCCACCAGGGTTCTGTTGCTGCTGGACAGTTTTCGTCATTCCCAACTATGTTTGTGAGGGCCTCCTCATCTTTCCCATCACATTCTCATCATTGACATGACATTGGTAGAGGCCGCCCAAATCACTAGGCCAAGAACGTTCAACACAAAAGTATCCTTATAAGCACACCTTCCATAGAACACCAAAGAAAAATTCCACACAAGGAAAAGTGCTCTCTAAATCCTGCCTCTGGTTTTTTGTAAGCTCTTTTTGTACCCTAACTACGTGAAAAATGCATTATTGTCTATATTTGCTAACATCCTGCTCTGTAGGGAAACAGTTTACTTCTCTATTCTCTAAGTACCCCCTCCTCAAACTTTCTAGAGAAAAACTTCTATGGCAAGACATTAAACATTGTTAGTAAAGTTTTCTTGTATGTTTCTGCCTTGTTCTTATGTACACATAACTAAAACTTACATATCCACCTTAGCAAAGCTGTATTGTACAACGGATATCCTCTCTTTAAGGTTCTCCAATGCTTCCTGTGGTTTAAATAAGCCCTAAACACTAGGACTGCCTGTCTTCCTTTGGCCTGATTCTCTGGAGTGTATGTTTGGTTAGCTGCTTATTAAGTTTTCTATTACCCAAGACTTTTGACTGATCCATCATTCTCTGACTAGGTGTCTGTTCTCTCTTCCTTTTTGCTGATCACAGAGGCGCAGCCCGGTAAGAACTCTCAACATTTTTACCTTAAACATGTATAGAGAAAATTGCTGCCAAGGCAAGGTGGCCAGGTTGGTTTCCCATTAAATTTATGATAACCCAGTGTGAGTGAGGCAGATGAAACAGGTTTACTGATTGAAAGCCCCTGACCCTCTTAAGTACCAAGGGCATATTTTAGAATTGTCAGAGCACTTTCCCATAACTAACTAAACTAATACATGGGAATCTCAACTCCTAGTACTAAATTTGGAAAATATATGGAATGTGTGTGTGTATGTGTGTGTGTGTGTGTGTGTGTGTGTGTGTGTGTGTACATAAAAGGCCTAGTTCACCAGAAAGTACCATAGAAGTTGATAGCAAAGAGATAATAAAGAATAATAAAACTATTAAGAATGTAAGGACACCATTTTTAAGCTATCATTGTTTTTAAGCCTGAATTCAAAATATGTTCCTGCAACATAACTTACAATGATCAGAATATGCTGATACATCATTATAATTTCCATCTTGGGAGAGGGAGACACACTTTCAAGTCATTATTCCTAGGCTATCACATAATTCTAAATAAATTTCATCACAGAAGACAAAATTTGGGAGGGTAGACCAATATTAATTTGTATTGTTCAAAATGGAAACTGTCATTTTCCTCAAGTTGAAAAGTATCATGAATTTTTTTTTTTTTTCTGTGATGGATCTCACTCTGTCACCCAGGCTGGAGTGCAGTGGCACGATCTCTGCTCACTGCACCCTCCGCCTCTCGAGTTCAAGCAATTCTCCTGCCTCAGCCTCCCGAGTGGCTGGGATTACAGGCACCCACCACCACACCCAGCTAATTTTTTGTATTTTTAGTAGAGACGGGGTTTCATCGTGTTAGCCGGGATGATCTTAATCTCCTGACCTCATGATCCACCCGCCTTGACCTCCCAAAGTGCTGGGATTACAGGCATGAACCATCGCGCCCGGCTGAAGAGTATCATGAATTTAAAGCAACAAAAAGAAGGGTCTTTGTTATGTTTGAAATGATACTCATTTACCTGGTCAGTCCCTTAAGAGAGGAAATGGAACTGAAAACAACCTCTCTGAAATATCCCTAGGCCTGTGCCAATCCAATTAGTCAATTATTATTTGATGCAAATACCCTGCCCCAGGTGACCAGTTGGTGGTTCTCTGCTAAACTACATAGCTAATGCCATTGAAAGACGGTATCTGCAGAGACCGCTAATCTATGGATGATTCCAACCCAGCTGTTAAGTGACATCACAGATTATGAAAAGAGTGAATTCAGTTATTCAAAGTGAGGAAATTTATTCACGACATACATATAACAACAAACAAGCATTGAAAGGGGGAAAATACAGTCACTTGACAAGGGGAGGTTTTTGAATCCAATGGGCTTTTTTTCCTGAATGTGGTTTGTGTGGTCAACATCACCTCAGTCTTTTTCTAAATATGTCATGCTGCAACATTAAGGTCATCAGAGACCTGTATGCCCATCCAGCAGACAGCAGGACTTTCTTTTCTGTTGCTGCTGACTTGCTGCTGATTTTTCAAACATTTGTTGCTTTCTAAATTGATACTAGCTTTGTTCTTCCTAATTTCTAAACAATAGAGTTTTCTTGAATACTTCTGCCATGTCTTGGTTGCACTTAACTTGGGATTGTTCATTCGTGAAGACTATTTAATAAAAATGTTACAGGGGCTTCTTCTTTAGTGCCTTTCAACTGTGAATATCTAAGGAATGAATTGACACCCCTGGGAATTGATGACTACAAAAGGAGCTCTGTACCTTTCTTGGTTTCATGGATATTAACATTTGAAGGAGTAGGACAGAGGGACAAAGAGGTCTTCAATACAGTCTCTGGGACCTCCTGGGTTTTAGGCCTCACAGTACTAGGTGGGCTGTGTTCCCTCAATGCTATTTATTAATCTTGTGATTGAGTGCTTGGAACTAAAGGCCCTCTTTTTTCCCTTCAGGTCTTATTAATGAAATTCTATCTGACAGTTCATAACCCAGAAAAACATCTGTTATCTAATTATTTCTGTTATCTAATCATTTCTGTCTACAGAGCCTTCTTTTCCAAAAGTAAACCTGTATCCAAACTTCCATAATGTCCTCGGCAGATTTACGTGGCCATATTTATTAGAAAGTATTTATAAATAATGTAGTAATTCTCTATATGGCACACTTAGTAGAGAAAAACAGATCACATTATTAGACAAAACAAGCCAGAAAATGTAGTTTGAGAGACTGAGAAAGCATCAAATGGATCCTTGTTCAGATTGAAACTGCTCCTTTAGCATAAATGGGTTCAAAATTGGACAAAAAATGCTGATGCAGCCTTAGGAACAAGGGAAAGAAGCTTCTTATAGGTCGATTACAGAGGCGCTAAATCTTGTCCTAAGCTGTTAATGTTATACTTTGAGAGAAGAAAATGTATCCGTGACCACCAAATTGAGCCTTCACTAAAATTAAAAAGAGGAAAAAAATGTGTTTGGTGGCCATCCAACAAATGTGTTCATGGTCTCACCTTTTGGAATGCTTTCTTATGTGTACTTCGGCTTTCCCTGTCCTCAACTCTGCCCCTGTCATTCTCCTATGGCAGGCATCCCAAGCCATGCTCTACCCCACGATGCAGCCATCCTCGTGGTCTACGTTTCTGGTGGCATCCATGCTGAGAACTTTTCACAACTTCTGGTTTTTAATCAAAACTTTTTATCTAATCAATCCTTCTACTATCTAAATAAGTTTATGCTAAGGCATTATAAAAACTGGAGATGAGGTGCTCAGATTATTCCTGCCAGGGCTGTTTGTATTCCAATAATATCACGATGTCTTGAACACAAGACATTACTTCCAATTCACGAATCGATGGGCCTAGTGGCCGGCAAGTGAAATAAATTGGGAGGATGAGTGCATAGGGTGGAATTCCCTGACTTTCTGAATAAAACAGTTCATTCAATGGCAGATGGCTCAAGTTTCCCTTGCCTTTTACACTTGCCACCTATACCTGTTAAAATCACATTTGTAAACTGATGACTGTTTCCATTAGCAACCTGGGGACCCCACCTGACAAGGAGCATGCACTACTCCTAAATACACTCTGTAATTTTTAAGCATCAAACATATGCTAAACTTCGATTTACTTTCTTATCTACTAGAGTTTAAGAGGTTTTTTTTAATGGCCTATTCAATATTTGAATTTAATTTACCAAATCTACCCAGGTAAGGGGTTTTTCTTGTTCTGAAGACTTATGATTTACCCTTCCCTCCTCTCTATAATCTTTGAATGAAATAAAAAAAACTGATTTCTGTGTGTATACCTACAATTTCCTACTTAAATGCGGTTCTGAGAAAAATTTCATTTCCCTATCTGCATTTATTTGAGTTCAGTTTAATTGCAATGACAGAAATAATACATATTGTACATAACATATATGTGGTCTTAAACCTTATAGTGTCTATTTCTAATTCTAGGGTGCAATTAAAAGGAACTTATCCAGTAAGTATATCTTAGCTACCAGAAATAGCGTATGATTTAAAAGAAAGAACAGTTCCTTGGATCTTGGAGTATATATGCATATGAATTATGCATTCCTGGGCTTAATTTTTAAGACTTACAAATTTTTTACTTTTACAGCAAAGAATTCTTGTAATGATAGAGGGCCCCTGTGGGTTCTGAGTGATTAATGTTTAAGTTCTGAAAATAAATATGTTTTTGGAAAAGCATTGCTATTTTCTGTCTATATTTGTCAACTCTTGCTGTATTATTTAACTTTAGAAATGAATTTAATCAAGTGTGTATTTGTTGCTGGGGGTGGGAAGAACAGGCGGGCAGAAGGAACTGAAAGTAGAAGCAACTTACCCATTCTTGTGTTATTTGATATGAAAATTTTGGTCAACCAAAGCGATATGATATAGGTTATAATTCACATAGGGCACAATTCTCCTCTGCTGCATACAACACATCCTAGGAAATTCTAAATTCATGTGTCATAGTTAAAGATACAACATTTTCTTGGCATTTTAAGAAAAGAACAGGCAGAGAATGCTGGATTCATGTCCTACACATATGGCCTGGCTTAGTATTCTCTTCATTGGAAAGCAGAACCAGTCAAGGCAGCAGACATTCCAAGAATGGTGTGCTCTTTCACTAAGTGCTGCACTATCCAGATCTTCTATTTGATGGCTTGTCACGGAAGTTCCTTAGTTAATGAGGTTTTACAAATGCCAGAGAAAACACCACTACATATGCCTAATATATGGCTGTTGCATTGCCAGGAGAGAAGGTTTGTTTTGCAAAGTTTTCATACTGAGTTGCTTATTGATGGGACTTAAATCTCTAAATGTTTCCAAATGTAGGTTATAAGACATATCAGGGAATGGTAAAAATATGTCTAAAAAGTTCCTTTGTCCTGTGCATCAGGTGAAGAAGTGGCAAGACCCAGGCGCTCCACACCAACTCCAGAACTTATAAGGTGAGTGTGAAAGACATTAGTTGTGTTTTATGCAAGGCATCATGAACTTTTAACAATTAAGCAAATCTCCTTTGAGCTAAACTCTCAGCTCCCATTAACAAAGGCTCTACCAAAATATGTCAGTCCGTATATCCATATCATGGTCAAATATGTTATTATTTTTGAAAAGTGCAGCCCAAGGGAGACCTTTAGGGAAATATTCTGCACTTATCTGAAGTAACTGTCTATCAGAATGTGCAGGCCCCTTCCTGATGGGACAGCTAAAGTTCTCTCTAAAGAGGTCTTTTGGTGTCTGGAATGCTGATCTTCAATATTATTATATTGCCCTACAAAAATAAGCCTTTTTAGTTGGATGCCATCTCATGATGCATTCCACCTGCCACCCACCAAAGGAATCTTCCTATCTGTTTTTAATTTTTGGCAAAGCATTGTATTTTACAGTGTATTCTGTGGGTTAGGTAAGTATTGTGCAAATGGGCATTGTTTTATAAAAAGACTGCTATTTCTATTTAAAAGCTGAATTATTTTCAATCTTTATCCTCCTCCAACCTCTCCCCTCTCCTCTTCACCCCTTGCCCCTTACCATACCATATAGACCTCATTGGGATCAATGAGGGGAATCAGATTTGGAGAAGAAATGAAGATAATTATGCATCATTTTCTTAATAATCAGTCTGGAGTAGTAATTAAGAGAAAGGATGCAAGTTTAACTTATCCTCCTGTTTTCCCCTGATTTCATAATACTTCTCTTTCTGAGATTTACTGTATTGGGGTATTAGGAGGTTACAACTAGTCTATTAGAGGATGAAACTTCTCGGTGGCTTTTTACCTAATATCCCTATGCTTGACTTTCACTAATTATAAACTGCATTAACTACAACACAGAGATGTGGTGAAATCAAATATAAATGGTACTTGAGGTCTTAGAGAAAGGTGCTTTGCAGTAAACTCAGCTCTAGTATTATCTCTTCTAGGTATAGAGAATCAGGATGCTTTGAAAGAGTTATCCTCCTTCAACTTATTTCTATTGGATGAGCACCTCAGTTCTCCACTGAGAACTAAGGATCTCACCTTCTATGAATTCTTTTGTCCCATAATACATCTGACATCCTTATAAAATACTTTCTGGTCCTAACGGGGCTTGTATACACTAGTGCACACACACACTTGTTTTACTGAGAAAAATATTTGAAAGTTTGTATATCTTTTTGAGTATTAATTTTTGAGCCCTTTCTCTGTATTTTGCCTTAATGTGTGTGATTTAGCAAAAAGCCTCCTGATGACACTACGGCCCTTGCTCCTCTCTTTGGCCCACCACTAGAATCAGCTTTTGATGAACAGAAGACAGAAGGTAGGAAAAGAAACTCCATATATTATAGATTTGTTTTTTCTTTTATTGAAGTACAGCTTTTCTAGATAAAATGTATGTACTTTGAGGTATATTTTAAATATATTATCTTCATAGGAAAGAAAAGTTTCAATATAGGTGTGCTGTCAAGAACAGAAGTTTAGTTTGCAAATCTGTATTATTTTAGGATTTGAAACATTACTAACAAGCTCATTCTTCAAAAGAAGTCAGTAAAAATTACTGCAAATCTACACAAATCCCTGTCACAGAGTAAACACTCTGGGAACCAGACCATCATCATTTGAGGTATCAACAGAATCACAAATGGAGACAGACCTTCATACACCCGTCATTGCCACTGTCGTTGGGATCTAGCATCCCTGACCACATTTGCTCTTTCCCACCTCATAATGAAGGCTTCAGTTGGATTGCTCACAACAGTCATTGTTTGCTGCCTGAAGACCCAGGAATGACCTTGAATCATTTAGAAACTTAGAAACAAGGCCAGGCGTGGTGGCTCGCTCCTTCAATCCCAACACTTTGGGATGCTGAGATAGGATTGTTTGAGCCCAGGAGTTCGAGACCAGCCTGGACAACATATGGAGACCCCATCTCTACAAAAAAAAAATTTAAATTAGCTGGGCATGGTGGTGTATGCCTGTAGGCCCAGTTCCTCGGGAGGCTGAGGTGGGTGGTTCACTTAAGCCCAGGAAGTCAAGGCTGCAGGGAGCTGTGATCACACCATTGCACTCCAGCTGAGCAGCAGAGCAAGACCCTACCTCAAAAAAAAAATAAAAATAAAAATAAAACGCTACTGAAGGAATATCTTTATTTTTGCCATTATTTTTTAGTTTACCTAGTAAATATTTATTCCTAGAGTTAAAGATTTAACTTTTTAAAATTAACCATTTTTTGGATGGCTGTAAATACTGTGTACTTTACTGATATAAAATCAACTCTCTATAAAATGCATCTTATCTATTCCTGAAATGTGTTTACGTCTAATGCATGTATCTCCAGTAGCTATGTTTGGTAACATAGAAAGTTTTTATAAAAATTATTTGACTTAGGGGCACCATGGTAAATGTATAATAACATATTATCTTTCTAGGATCTATTGGTGAAGGTCTTAAGTGTTAAAGATGGCAAGAATTAGAAGCATAATGGGTAGAATAAGCTACATTAACAAAGAGACCTCAAGTACAATAAATTAAACAAGATGAAATCTTATTACTCTTTCATGTTAACAGTCTAGAAGTAAACAATATAGGACTGGTAAAGTAGCTCTGCTGTCTTTAAAATGTTACTGTTATTTCTGGCTCCAAGGTGGCTGCTGTAGCTCTCCTCCTCTCCCATTCAGAAGAGAGGAAGTGGGGTGAGGACCACTGGAACTCACTGCTAACTATTCTAAGAGTAAAACTAGAAGAGACACAGGTCACTTCCTGCCAAACCCCACTGGAGAGAATTGGGTGCCATGTAGCCAGCTAAAATTCTGTTACTATAGAAGAACTGGAGAATGAATTCTGGGAGACAGCCATCAGTCAGCCACACCTGAATATTTTCAATGATTTTGTTAGGAAAATGTACAAAGAACATTTCTAAATACTCCTTTAGTGATATAAATGCCCATAACTTAGAATCCCTATGTAAAAGTGGCCTTGCAGTGAGGCTATCAGTTTCCTTATTAACTCATCTACTATCAGTCTCACTTTTAATGACATATTGTATGGTTACTGGAGAGGGGATTTGATTGGTTGCACCTAAATCTGCCCGTTTAAGGAATCCCATAACTATATGGAAACTTTATATAAAGAATATAAATCATTCTTTAAAAATCAAAGCTGTGCTCCACATTGAATTCATGAAGAAAATGCTGCTTCATATCTTTGGAGAATGTTTGCGTTCATGTTAAACAGAGCGAAGACCACCTCTGAGGCCTGTGGTGGAGAGGAGATACCTACCTAGACCTGTCTGTGATTGTGGCCTCAATTGTTCCAATTGTTCTTTAGATGATTTCAGCCCCTGAACTTCTGTAAAGTTCCTGCCTTTGCACCAGCCACACTAGCTTTTTCAATACCCACACTTCCCTTTCGTATCTACTCATTCTTCATTAGATCGATTTATCTTTTTCTTTCTGTTTTCCTTTTCTTTTTTTTTTTGACAGGATCTCACTGTCACCCAGGCTGGAATACAGTGGCAAGTTCTTAGCTCAATGCAGCCTCGACCTCCCACAGCGATCCTCCTGCCTCAGCCCCCCAAGTAGCTGGGATCACAGGCACATGCCACCCCATCTGACTAATTTTTGTACTTTTTGTAAAGACTGGGTCTCACCATGTTGCCCAGCTGGTCTCGAACTCCTGGACTCAAGTAACCCTCCCACCTCAGCCTCCCAAAGTGCTGGGATTACAGCTGTGAGCCACCGTGCCTGGCCTAGAAAGATTTTTCTATCACTAGTTGAAATGGTCTGGGGAAAAAAATATGTATTTTAGAGTTAGGTCTGCTGCATCAGATCTTAGCTCTTCTGTTTTTACCATGGACACTTCATTAAACCACTCCAATCATTAGTTTCCTCTCCCACAAGTGGTACTGGTGTCAACCACATGGTGGTGGTGTGAGTATTCAAATAGATAGTAATAGCTACTGGCCTTGTGATATGTGTTTTATATACATTTTATATATACTATATTAATATATCTTTCATCTGTTAATTCTCTTCATAACTCCCTAAGGTTGCTTTTATTATCTCCACTTTACACTAAAGGAAGGCAGCGCAGAGAGGTTAAGCAACTTGCCAAGGTCCTACAGTCAATGCAGAGGATAGATTCAAACCACATCCAACTGACTTCTCATCCTGTCCTAGACGACATAATGAATGACAGGAGTACTTGCATAGTCCCTGCCACAGGATAGGGGCTGAGAAGCACTAACTATTTGCATTGTCATAGCTATTTTTAAAAATCAGAACAGAAAGCAGAAAGAAAGAGAAGAAATGTTAAATTCAGTGTCCTTAGGCCCAAAACCTAATGGCCCTATGTTAAACATCTAAGCACTCATTTTTCTGGTTCTTTTAACATATTCACCAAGCGTTTTTAATTTCTTTTTATGATGCTGTAAAAGGTTTATGTAAAAACCCTGTAGAACCCTTCAAGGATAGGAACCACTGCATAGAATGCAGGCATTTCGGTTTTGAAGCATATTCATAGGAGGCTTTAAATAAACGAACTTACAACAAAACAAGTGTTCATGGGGTTAATGTCTGGATTTTCAAATGGGTACCTGAAACAGAGCCAGTACATGTACTGATACTCAGAATGTCCTTAAGTGACCACCCAGGAAGAAAATGCAGATTCTGCTCTGAAAGTTTTTATGTAGCTATATGCACACACACACAGATACTCCTCCCACCCACACTCTCACCACACTCCTATTTCTATTCTCTGCTTGAAAAGAATAAGGAGCAGCACATTCCTAAATTAATGTTTTAGTACTGAGACAAGAGGAAAATAATTTTGTAAAGCTCGAATTGAAATTGAAATTTTAAGTTCTAAAGTATGGGGATTTTTTTTAATTCTCCCTGGGAAATCTTCTTTTTTGTTTCCAGTTCTTTTAGACCAGCCTGAGATATGGGGTTCAGGCCAACCAATTAATCCAAGCATGGAGTCGCCAAAGTTAACAAGGCCTTTTCCCACTGGAAGTAAGTTACGTGTCTGCTCTGTCTGGAAAAATAACTGACTCATTTTACTGTCTGTCTGCATAGTGAAACATGCATAGGCAACTCTTAGAAAGTCTACGTAAGCAACGTTAGAACTGAATAATATTAAGAAGAGATGTTATTCTAACAGACTTTCAAGTTAAAGAACTCAGGGCAGCTTATGAAGACAGGAAGAAAATAATACAATAAAGCAAATTATTAACCTTGAGTCATAGCCTTTTCTGAAATCCCACATGCTTATTCATTCATTTATTCATTGTATATATGTAAGAATAAGAAGCAAGTGAGCTAAAGAAACTACTGCGTTCCGGGCATTAAGCTATCATATAACACAGAGGTGAACAAGTCTGATATGGTCTCTGCTCATCCTATAGAACAACTGAGGCTACACGGGACAGAAAGAACACATTGATAGAAAAGAGTGACAATTGGGGAACAAGAGAACTGAGGCTATATGGTAGACAGAAGCTGAGACAGTAGATCAGAGTAAATGTATGTGAAAGTTGCCATCAGTCTGGCTTCTTCCAGCATGACCCAGGTGGCTGGGAAAGGAGGTCCTGAAGATCTAGATAGCCCTTCACCGGTGATGGGTTGGGCTATTTGGACTGAATGGATGGTTCATCAGGCAAAGCCACCCTTCTTACAGATTTATTGAATTCCCTTTTCAGTATACTGCCTCTGAAGCATGCCGCCTGTGGAAGGCACTCTTTGGAGAACTGGATTTCAAAAAGATGCGTTTTGGGAGGAGGGAGATGCAGAGGGTATTTTTGCTCCTTTGGGCTCACATACAGACCAACTAATACTTTTTCCAGTTCAGTATCTCCAGAGCTTGCACCTTGGTGCCTAAACATGATCCTGAGAATTAACCGAGGGGATTCATAATCAAAGGCTGAGAGGTTGTTTGTTGGAAATATTATTGCTATAAAGCCATGTGATCTAGCCTTTCCAAAGATGTTTCTCTCATTAAACAGGATAGGAAAAACATCATTATCAACAATTTTTTAAAAACTTCTGAACTTTGAAAAACATATTTTTAAAATATTTGAACCACAGTGGCATGATTTTGAATGCTTTTCCCTGCAAAACAAAACCAGTGAAAAAGCTGTAACTTCTTTGAAAAGCTTTCTTTACAGACCTGAGCTATACAAGTGATCCCTAGAAAACCCTTTCCTAAATGCCAAGAAAGTAAGTGAATTGTTTATGGGGATGATGTATTGGTTTTAACTATTGGTATTTCAGAGTTGTGAGCCTTAAGTGCTGTGGTTGCACTTAGCACCATGCAGACTGTTGTTTAATTGATGTGCATTGTACCATTCTGCTCATTTTGTAGTTGCAGCATATGTTTTCTATTTTAGCTTAGTAGGCTTTTATAGTATTTTATTTGTTTTTATCGTATTTTGTTGATTATGACCTTGATTTTTGGCAGAGATCCTTAATCAGGAGCAGAGCCCCTGATTGACTGTTAACTTCTATGGGAAAATATGATCCACTAGAGGTGTAGTTTTCAGAAGCTCATAACTAAGATTAAGAACCACATATTCCTAGGCTTTAGGATGAGAGTTGTTAGTCATACTTATTGTGTGGAAGAACAGGATGCTACCTAAAAATAATAAATAAAGTACGGGAAGGGGAGGAGGAGGGAGGAATGACATGAAAAGCTTCTTCCTAATTTAGTCAAGTGGAAGGCACCAGCAAGCACTCCCCAGCCATGTGCCCACCTGCCTCCCTCTGCGTTTAGGTTATGAGAGAGTGGACGGCATTCAGATTCACAGCTAAACTTTGGGATGGCCTATTGAATTAGTGTGAACTCTTTGAATCTACCAAATAGGGCCAGTGGCAAGAAAACATACACTGAAAGAAAGAGGAAGAAGAAATGAACCCATTGAAACAGTAATTTCAAACTTTGCACAGAAAGTTGACAAGTCCAACTCAGAAGGGTGAATCTCTTCGTAGGGACCATGATACTTGTTTTGGCTGTAATTTTTGTCAAAGGAATCTGTTCATTCTTCCTTGACCCAAGGAGTTAGTTTGCTTCTAACTTTAAAAAATGTACTAAAATTTAAGAAATATAATTTTGAGAAATCTTTCCCAACTCAATCCGGACACCAAGATCCTGACTGGATTAAAAACCCCTCACAGGAGCCCCCACCCAACCTGTTATTTCCATTATCAAACCCTCGACTGTAACTGTCAGCTAACATGAGTTCATTCAGTCAGTCATAAATCCCTTGAGGCCAGAGGCTATTTTTATTCAACCCTATGACCCTAGTTCCTAGTACAGGAGGTAGGACATAGTTGTCGCTTGAGGTTTGTGTGTTGAATCATATTTTAATGAATAAAATGGTGATATTATTATTAATGTCCAACATTCTTTTGACATTCTCTTGTTCTCATAAAATGGAAGAATCTGAATGGGTTCTGCTTCAGTTCTTTGGCTTCGAAGTTTAAACAAATAGACCATTGATTGCTATTCCATTTCCAATAGCAGGAATATAACTGAAAGCCCAAATGCTGCTTATTTAAAGTGTGTTGTATAGCTTAGGAAGAACATGACCAATGATACTTGATTTCTTATCTCTTTGCAGCACCTCCACCACTGCCTCCAAAAAATGTACCAGCTACCCCACCCCGAACAGGATCCCCTTTAACAATTGGACCAGGTACGCTTTTATTTTTTCAGTTCTGGGATGACGTGTCAAACAGAGCAGTGGCCCTGGATAAACATGCCCTTGATGTGTTGAAAACTGTAGGCTACACAAAAACATTACAATGTTGACATTTAGTTTTGCTTCTATTAGAATTTCTTATGCAGATTTATTTTAAAGCACCACTTCCAGGTTTCACACAAAAAAAATAGTAATAATTTCTCAATTAATTTTTCCTTGGTATAATTTTGTTGAATGAGGGCCATTTTGTAAAATGAAAGAAAAAAAAACTCAATATGGAAAGTCATTGTTTAATTAAGCCCTCACTTCATTGGATCTCATTTTAATGATTTACAAATTCATAATCTCAAAGCACAATTGGTATTTTTTCAAGACAGTTTTGCTAAGACTGAAACTATCTAGTCTATGAAGACATAAAATGGTTCCTAGGGTGTGCAGTATACTGGTGGTGGGGAAATTCTTTTTCCAGTAGTCATTCAAGTATTTATTATCCCATGGCAAAGAGATATGTGAAGACTATGAAATACGGCAAGGAATTGCTACATGCCTGTAGACAGATAATGCTTAAGGCATATCTTTACCATCTATTAAAATCAATACTATGTATTCATACAACTTATAGTCTGCCAAGTCTTACTAGACTAGCAAGTCAAAAGTAGTAATGGCTGTTTTATGTGCCTGGGCCCTTAGAATGTGGTTGTTTATCACCTTCGGAATTCTATTGCAGCTTCATCTTTTGCTATTTATGCAGCCTGGTGAGTTTGATAGCTGCAGAGTAGGGCATTCATCAACAAAAGCAAAAGCAAGATGTAGTCATTTATGAAATTTATATTGACTCAAACCCAATAGAGAGTCATCCAGAGCTTCGTAAGTAAAGATGTTTGCAGGTTCAAGACATTTTGGCCCCTTGTATTTCCACAAATTGTGTTAGATATAAATATACCTACTAGCACAAGATTATAAATATTGTGGACCATGCAAAATGCTTCCCCATTTATCTACAGCTTGGAACCTTGAAAGTTAATTCCTTTCAAACTAGAAATATAGAAATACTAAGATGGCTCATATAGTCCAAAAGTTATATAAAGGTAAAGTGACTTCTGCTCATGCCTTCCAGTTGTTTAGGTAACAATTTGTAATGTGAATAATCTCAGTTTTTTAAAAGTGCAGTTCTTCATACAGAGCTGTAGAAGACCGTTTTTAATTTTTTCTCTTATTATTGCTATGAATTAGAAGGAATAGCTTATGCTAATATTTTAGCAAAACAGAGACTTTTCGGTATCATGACATCCTATAGATAAATATCACAGTTATGCCTATGATGTTGACAGGTTAGACTTAATGAGAAAATAAATTACTTAAAATTTTTTAAATTATTTTCTTCCCTATTAAGCAGGTATATATGTGACAGTTCTAATAAGTAGCAAATGCCTCCTCAATAATCTATGTGTGTATTGTGTGTGGGGTGTGTATATCTGTGTTTGTAAGTATCTTTGTGGTGATATCTTCTTAATCTTTGCACTGTGTTTCTGGTGTTTTTTAAGGTTGAGGATATACAGCTAAATATGATGTGATCACTTTTTTAAATTAACAAATATTATAATCAGTTTCACCAAAGTCTTGATTTAATATACGAGAGTAGACAATCTTAATAAAATATGAGGCCAGCTTTCACTTCTCAATTCTTTTTATGTTGTGTGATGTGTATTTTAGTAGGTCAGATTTTCAGAAGGGACCTTGCTTTTGGAATTTGCAGTCCCAGAGCCTGTACTTCTCTGTGAATCTGACACTAACTTCTCAAAATGATCATACTTTGTGCACCTGTGAGGAGCCTTTGAGAGCAGTATCATGCACGGCATTTTACATGATGGTCAAAGTAGCTGGCTTGTGCTCAGCTTGCGAAAAAGAGTAAATAATAGCATAAAAATATGATGCTCACTTTATGGAGGGGGGATCTTTCCCCTCACCTTAGGCTCCTAATCCAATAAAGATATTTTTACATCATGAAGTACGCCCACTGAGGCACCTCACACAGCAATGTATTTTCCAGTCTTTGACTCCCTCCCTCAATCCCCACACAAATAATAAGTCAATTAAAGTTTAAAATCAACTACTTTAACCACAGGAAATGACCAGTCAGCCACAGAGATCAAAATTGAAAAACTACCATCCATCAATGACTTGGACAGCATTTTTGGGCCAGTATTGTCCCCCAAGTCTGTTGCTGTTAATGCTGAAGAAAAGTGGGTCCATTTTTCTGATACGTCCCCGGAACATGTTACTCCGGAGTTGACTCCAAGGGAAAAAGTGGTGTCCCCACCAGCTACACCAGACAACCCAGCTGACTCCCCAGCTCCAGGCCCTCTCGGCCCCCCAGGTCCCATGGGCCCCCCAGGGCCTCCCGGGCCTCCTCGCAATGTACCATCGCCGCTCAATTTAGAAGAAGTCCAGAAGAAAGTCGCTGAGCAGACCTTCATTAAAGATGATTACTTAGAAACAATCTCATCTCCTAAAGATTTTGGGTTGGGACAAAGAGCAACTCCACCTCCCCCACCACCACCCACCTACAGGACTGTGGTTTCGTCCCCCGGACCTGGCTCGGGCCCTGGTACGGGGACCACCAGTGGTATGTCTTACGCTTGAGTGTGCTTCTTGTGCCGGGGAATGGCCATGGCTGCTGCAGTGTGAGCAACACCCTCCTCCTGCCTGGCAGCTGGCTTCAGAGCTTCAGCCCTCGCTCCCCCGGTCTGGGTGTCCTGTGGCCCTGCAGCATGTCCTAGTCCATCAGATGGTAGATGCTCACAGTCATGGTCCAAGTCTGTGGATGTGTCCTGCCTTGCACTCTCAGCCCTTAGGTGTGCCCTGCCGTCTACCGTGCAGTTAAGAGGTCTTGATTTCTAAAACAAAGCTGTCATGCCATTGTTTGGAATTCAGGAAAGTTCTAGGAAGACAGATTTCACATAGAGTGGGTTTCATGTTAAATGTCTGATTTCCTTGTCGGATGCCCCCACAAGGACACTAGGTTTTGTGGGCCAGTGTGTTGTGTGTGTATGTAGGCAGGAGGAGGCGGGTGGGTTTCTTTTTTTTTTTTTTTCCAATTTTTTTCTTTTCTTTTTTGGTTGTGGAAGAACCACGTTAACCCCTCTAATTTCTTTAAAAAGATGTAAGGTTTGAAAAGGAGATTTTAGGAAAAGGCAAAAGGAAAAAAAAAAGAGAGATACATATATTGCATCTGTAATCTCATCAAGCTGTCACTGAAGACAAACTTGTTCTCTGTTCTCACCAGTTGACACACTCATCAGGCCATGAGGTCAACTCTAAGTGTGGTGACAGGTGATGGACTCTATGCCAATTCTGACATTGAATTTTATTTTTTTTCCTTATTTGAAGCTTCATTTTGTGTGTTTTAATTATGGGAACACCTACCATGCATACTAAAGCAATATCAAGATTTTCAAATGCATCTTCCCCCATATCATTTATTCCACTCTTGCCCAAATTTGTCTGACAACACCCCCCAGTGCTTTCCTTCCTGTGCATGTGGGTTCAGTTTAGGGGCCTTCAGGGGGTGCCATGTATTTGTTTTTCATTTGCTGTGAAAGAGGCAATAAAGTGAAAGGTACTTAAATCTAGTAAGAGAGAAATTCTAATATTCAGTCATTATCACTGCCTCTTTCAATGAAGTCTTGCAGTACTTGCTCTGTGCTTGCAAATTCTTCTGTGCTTAAAGTGACAGAGTCCATGGTGATCAAGAAGAGGGCTAGGAGTTCACCTGTACTGCACACAAAACCAGTGTTTTATATTTTTAGGTGTGTATGCCTCCAGGTCCTCTTCCTCCCAAAAGGAAAACTATTCAAAATCAGCAAGTATTTTTACCATAAGACCTTTGGGAGCCTTTATTTTGCAAACAATAGAAACTACAGTTTCTTGTCCTGGGCACCACACTGTTTGTTTGTTTGTTTCTTTTCTTTTTCTTTTCTTTTTTTTTTTTTTTTCAGACAAGGTCTTGCTCTGATGCCCAGGCTGGAGTGCAGTGGCACCATCTCAGCTCACTGTAACCTCCGCCTCCTGGGTTCAAGCGATTTTCCTTCCTTAGCCTCCTGCGTAGTTGGGATTATAGGTGCATGCCACCAGGCCCAGCTACTTTTTTCAGTAGAGACAGGGTTTTCAGTAGAGACAGAGTTTCACCATATTGGCCAGTCTAGTCTTGAACTCCTGGCCTCAAGTGACCCACCTGCCTCAGCCTCCCAAAGTGCTGGGATTATAGGCATGAGCCACCGTGCCCAGCCCTAAATGCTTTTTGGCCCTAAATGCTTTTTGTGCATTATTTCATACAACACCACCATGTGGTAGATACTGTTATCTTTCTCATTTTACAGATGGGAAAACTGAGGCTCAGAGATGTCAAGTAATTTGCCCAAGTTTACAAGCTGGAGGCAATGAACTGGATTCATACTCAGGTTTCTCTGATCTGGAGCCTATGTTGTTAACCAGTGTGGTCTCCAGGCACTTTTGTAAGGTTTGGTTATAAATATTCCAAACTTATTTGACTACTGACACCCATCTACACTGCACAGTGTCATCAACAAGATCACCTAAAGTCTTCTCTCAAAATGTACTCGGTCTGTGCTCCTCTAATTCTAGAGGGTTACAGCATCCATCTCCATTCCTCTATTGTTCTTTTAGGTCTTTGGGGAGATACAAAGCTCCTTATCTACCTGTAAAGATAATAAAGAATGACTATGTAAATCCTCCAAACCACAAACCCAAAGACGTTAGTTGTCCATTATAAAAGAGGGGTGTGTACTTTTATTTTCTATGCAGCTCTCCTAAGCCAGGCTCTCAGACTCCTGAAAGGACATTTAAAGAATACCCACCTCCCTCCAAGGGTAGGCCACAATGCTGTCCTCAAAGGAAACACCTTTATCAGGAGTAGAGAGGACAGGTGGCTTTGGTAATTCAACTGTGTTTCATCTAACACCTTTCATAAAGCTCTCGAAGATATTTGTCCAATTGAATTTATCACTAATCTAATTAGGAAGAAAGGAACTTTTGTTTTCTTTCTGGAATTTTTGAGAGTTTTGTTGTGATTTTAATGTTTAGCTTCCATACCCGTATTTGAAATTATTTTAAAATGTCACCAGTAAAGACTCTTGATCTTAATAATTGAGCTGGAAAAAGCTTGACTTTACTGGTATTAAAAGATTGGATTTCTAAGTAAAAGATTGAACTGGGTTACTGAAGCGTGTGAATAAATAAAACTCTGCAGCATGATCTCCTTAATTAAGTCCCAGTTTATTTGCTGCTTAATCTTTTATTGATGGAACATTTACAAGCTGGAAGAAATATAAATTTAAGATTGAAACAATAGGGTATGGCCTCATGTTTTAAAGATTAGCAATGCTTCTTACTACCTGCTTTTTATAACATCAGGCCTGATGAAACTAACTTTCTTGCACTTCTCGAAGCATATTTAATTGTATACCATTATGCACTCACTTTTAAAATGTTATCTACAGCAAGGTGACTGTCACTGACCAAGTATAGACAGTACTGATAACCTTGTGAATCAGAAGAGGCACCTGCTGTTGAAAAGCAGTTGGAAGTTAAGAATTTGCTCCAATAACTTCAATTTCCTTATGGCAAAAGTTATAAATACCTATTTTGGCCAGAACAGCACTTTACTGGAATGCAGACGCTGGTTCTTGGCAAAGGCTATCTCTTCTCCCATGGGGGTTGTGTGCCAGAGGCCGGGGGGAAAAGAGTTTTGTTGGCTTGCACCAAGTTTGAGGGCCAGGGAAAGAAAGGAGTAAGTAAAGAAAGAATGTTCAGTGCAACATTTTCCAACTTTGTAAACTAAAGATGTTATATGCAAACACACAAGTCAATAAACAAATTAGTCTGAGCTACCTGGGGTTGAATTAACTGAATATATTTCCTAACCACAAGTATTTTAGAGCAGCAATGTCCAATACAGTAGTGCCTAGCCACATGGGGTTATTTTAATTATAATTATAGTTGCTTAACATTAATACAAAAAGTTCATTCTTTAGATACAGCAGCCACAATTCAAGTGCTCAGTGGCTATATGTGGCTAGCAACTATCTTATTAGACAGTTCTAGAATATTTTCACCATTGCAGAAAGCTCTATTAGTAATGTTTCAGGGCTTTTAATGTGTTAGTCATCAAAAAGGGAAACATAGCATATAATCATTTACATACATATTTAATGGTTTGTTCAAAGAAATGGTATAATTATGGTGTAAGAAACACAACTTGGGAAAGGTTGTTTAGTTCTTCACATATTTCAAAGTGCATATGTTTTAACTCACTTGATTCTCCCAGCAACAGCACGAACTATTAGCCTCATTTTGTGGATTAGGAAACTGAAGCTCAAAAAGGTAACTTAGCTGTAATCACAAAGCTAGTAAGTAGCAGAGCCAGGATACGGCCCCAGATCTGTTGGATTCCACAGACTGTGCCTTGACCATGTCTTCCAGCTACTTCCACTGCTCCAGCCCAACACACACATAAAAAAAGAAATGAAAGTGGAAGCGGTAGATACGTGGTCTTTGGGGGTTGCCAAAGAAATTGATTAAACCAGCTTGAGAACAACGAATGGATTGAGAGCATGTCAATGGTTGCCAACCTTTTTTAACTCACAAAACTCAGTGTTTTGGGGGGTTTTAAAGTTAAACCTTAAACAGTGGTGCTGTCCAAATCATTTTCCAGCATTGTTCTGGAAATAAACACTTTTTAAGGGGGAAATGAAAATGCATTTCAAAATTGAAGAGTGAGGATAGAGATGTGCAAATGATAGCCATCTACACTAATAAAATGTGAAACAGTTGAGTAATTTCACAAAAGTATGTGAAGCCTTAGTTCAATTGTGAAATACCCCTCAGGCCCTGAATATCCTCTGCTAAGCCTCAGGGTTTGGTCAAGCAGGGTTTTAACTGAAATATCCTTGTCCTTCTAGCTGCAAAACAAATCAATTACTTCAATTCAGTACAGAAAAAAGTGATTTCAATGGGGCATCCATAAAGGAAAACAATTAACTTTTCAATGAACAACTTTTTTTTAACTTTTTAGTTGTATTTGTATCAAAAAACACAATCTTAATCATCATCACCAGTATCTACTCCTTTCTATTTGTGTAGCATTTTATATAGTCAACATTTTCATAAGCATTTTCAATTTTATTTGTTACAAATACCTTGTAAGGTAGAAACAATGTCTCTTAAAACAAGGAAGCTGAGGTTTCAGGCCAGCAGGGCCAGAACTCAAATCATCTGGTTCTTCATCCAGTGTTTTTCAGTATTCCACACTGACTTGGTGGTGGCTCCTTAGTACTTTCCCAGGCATCATTGAAAGGAGTTTAAAATTTTTTTTTGTTCTGGAACATGTAGGAAAAGGATAAAGAGTTGGCTTTTTTTTAGAATTATTCAAAAGACTATTTCTTGGAAACAGACCTACAGATAGACATTTTGGGCCTTTCCTATGGCATGGTTTTCACAAAGCTAAATAGAACACCTCCTCCTCCATCACCACCAAAAAAAAAAAAAGTTCTGAGGCTTCACTGTTTAAAGATTTATTGATCTCTATGCTGTTGCTTCTGTCTTCTGAAAATATCCTGGGTGTAAATCTACTAACACAATAATCAAAAGAAAACTTTGTAGTGGGGCCTGTCAAAACATACCTTTTTTTAAAGAGAAGATTAGCCAAAGACTAAAAACATCTATATTGAGAGAGAGATGTGCAAGCCAAGCAAAAATAAGAACAGACTTTATGCAAAATGTGGGACTCTCCACCACAGTCCATCTCAAGCTATAAGAGATTGCATTTAAGGGCGTGAGCTTCGGAGGTACATACACAGTTTTAGCTACATGACCTTAGGCAAGTTACTGAACATCTCTGAGCTTCAGATTCTGCATAGATGCCTAACAGTACCTACCTCCAAAGCTTGTCAGGGGAATAAGGTAATACGTGTAAAGTGCTTAGCATAGACCCTGGCCCAGTAGAGAAAAAAAGTAAGAATACAGGTGGTAGTGGTAGAGGAAGGTGGAGATAGAGAGGGAGAGGGGGAAATAATTAGTAGGTTTCACACTAATGTGATTACACATAGAATAAACAACACAGAGAAACACACTCAGGATTTCAGATTATTTAAACAAAAGGCACAAGGTTTAATCCCCCAGGGACTCTCTTAAAACACAGCAGATTTCTGAAATGATAGGTTTTGCTGCTCAACTTCAAAGCTTTTGAGAGTCTGAGAATTTGGAGACTGAGATGCTGATATAAAAACTCTCCAGAGAGCCCAGTTTTGTGGTGTGTTGTTTGGGAGGTGGTGAGGGGGTGGCAGGTATGGGGGATGAAGTGTGGATATTTTCCCAGGGCAGGATTTCTTAGAATTTTCTTGGGATGATTTGAGACCTGTGTTTCTAACGGAAGTGACAAAAACCTCAGGAGCAGTCGGAACTTTTCTGAACAAGAACGGTTTGAACATTGATTTGACTTTTTAAAGGTTTTTAGTAAAGTTTCCCTGTGTATCTCAGACATACGACTGAAGTTAGGCAGATTCCTGAATCCAGAGACCCCACTGGTGTGCTGACTGATGTGCATGCCAGCCTCTGTGTGTCTTCTGTGTTTCATGCGCTTGTCATTGACAGCCAGAAAAGTAAATCCAAGAGGCTCTTTCAAAAATCATCGTGGGCAAACTCTGCATTGACAGATTCCCAAGCAGCCTCCTTCACAAAATAAAATCCTCTAAATTCAGTGCATTTCTGTTATTAAGATTCTAAATACAAAGTATTCATGCAACATCTAATTTATTTTCTTGTATTTTGTCTTTTGCTTACCATCCAGTGTTTGGGTACATTAATAAAGTTGGCGCTCATAGTTTAACTACAGTCAAAAGCATAATTCTCTTAATCACATTTGAAGAAGAAAAGCCTAAAGTGGAAAAAATCATTCATCTTCCTTCAAGTTCTAACCCCCATTTTCATCTTGGACATAAACAAATTCTAAATACATGCAAAATGCAAGAGAATTTATTATGTGTTTAGTGTGTATATGATGATAATGAAAGGCACCTACCACGCAGCCAAGAGTCTTAAGACCTTACCTTCTGTCACAGAGCAATAAAAGGATTTACCTTTCCCTGGGTGTCACATGACAACAAAAGGCAATGAGCTTCTGCCATCACCCGTAGTGGAACTGAGTAATTTTTTTTCTTTATTAAGAAAAAAAAGAGAAAAAACAAAATGCTACAGTGTTTAGTGTAGTAACTGCCAAGGCAAAAATAAATAAATAAATAAATAAATGTGTCCGGGACTGGCATTGTACTGTGATAACAGCGCTTTGGCCCCCTGTGTTTCCAGCCATTTTTAATACCAGCTTGTTTTTCAGGTGCATCATCCCCTGCTCGACCAGCCACTCCTTTGGTTCCTTGCTGCAGTACCACTCCACCTCCACCCCCTCCCCGGCCTCCATCCCGGCCAAAGCTACCACCAGGCAAGCCTGGAGTTGGAGATGTGGTATGTTCCCTTCTGCTCTGACTTGCTCAGAAACAGTGAGAATGACAAACAGAAGCTCCAAATGCCTTCAGGTCTAAGCGTTTAGAGAACTTGTACAAACAACCTTGACAGGTGGCATCTGAAAGACAGTCACTGTGGTATGAGTGTACATTTCAACCCTCCTCAAATTTCTGCCATCTTTCAAGCCAAGGTCTAAAATGACAGGCATGGTATGCTTGGGCCCTCATCTCTGCTACAGTGGGTTAGATGCAAATGATGATAGTAACATTCAATAGCACTAAATCCTTTAGAAAGAGAGCTGTTTCACAATATTTGTCTGATATTAGAAAACTTCAAGAGAGGGCAAATCCTGGTTTCTGATCCCAGAATGCAGATGACTTATTCATAGTAGGCACACTATGTGAATATACAGTGAAGGAGTGGTGGCTTGGGGAATTTGTTGCAGAAGTTTCTTGCCGTGTGTTTTAAGGCTGAGGAGTAGAAAACATTCTGTGTGAACAATTAAGAGAGACTTGTGGCAGAGGTAGATTTCTTTGGCATTTGCACACAGGAGTCACAAACAAATGATGTCCATAGTATTTGGCTGAGCTAGCACAGTACAGTATTTTTGTATTTTGTTAGCTTTAGATGAGTATGAACTCTCACTCTGTGTTACCTGCTGAGTCCCTGAGGGCATGTGAGTTCGGTGCTGAAACAGACCCACTGACCGTGTCACAGATCCCAGCTTCTCTAAGCTCAGGTTTAGCATATTATGGTTTATCGTTTCTCCAGCTCAATTCCACAAACTCTCGTATAGATATAATTAATTACAGTGTAAAAATGGTGTCGTCTATTCTTTAAAAACCTAAGTTGTCGTATCTGGGGCTGGGAGACATTAACAATATGGAACAAAAATGCTGCAACCTGTGTATCTAACTTTTCATCTCTTTTCTTCTCCTTACAGTCCAGACCTTTTAGCCCTCCCATTCATTCTTCCAGCCCTCCTCCAATAGCACCCTTAGCGCGGGCTGAAAGCACTTCTTCAATATCGTCAACCAATTCCTTGAGCGCAGCCACCACTCCCACAGTTGGTAAAAATTCTCTCCTCTCTTTTAATCCGTTTGTGGTTTTGACTGGCTATTTTTAATTGTCTGAAATCCCCAAGGCCCTGTGTTTCTGGTTGAAATTGTTTTGCTGTGTGTTTTGCTACTATTACCTGACTCTTCTTTTAAAACCACCTTCTCAGCAAAGGAGGCAAAGTGCTTTACCTAAGCAAATAAACAAATACAAGAACATTAACGCCTGTGTTTTGCAGGAATTTTCTTATGCTGTTCCATACAGAGCTATTCAAAAAATAAGGAAGAAATCGCCAAGGAAGGTCTTGTAATTTAGATATTATTTCTTAAATAAAAATGTCTCCTTTGAGGGGAAATGTTTGTTTAAATTCCAACCATGTACCACATCAGAAATCACAAAATTTAGAACCTGTATTTTCTTGAAGCTTTCATTTCTTCATCATTTTTGGGTGTCCTTATGTTGACAAATGGTATAAACATCGGCATTGTGAGACCTGAGCAAACTTTTCGACATTTTTTTTTCTAGTGCTTTTCAGTGATGTGTGGTCAATTTTCCCAGAGAAATAAGTCGTTGGTGGCATTTTCAGGAAATGCCTTTATGCCTCTTTCCTTATGCTGTGATGAAAATGAAGAGTTGAGAATGGCTGTTCAGCTGGATGGTTTTCCAAGGTTTCAATGCTTCATTTTGCCTGGAGCATCATTCCCCTTTCCAAAGCTGGTCTCTCTCTTTTTCCACCTCCCAGCAGGAGACAAGGTCCTGTTGCCTCTCTCATTTTTGCATGGTGTCTCCCACCTAGGGCTTTCCCATTCCATTTTTCCCATGGGATTCCCATTCCCCACTGTCTTCCTTTGTTGTCGGAACTCCCCTCCGGCTCTTCCATAGTGTAAACCACTTGGCCCATCCCACACTGCTTGGGAGAATGGTTAACTAAAGCTAAATAAGTTCCTTCTGCTACTCTTGGAAGAGTAGAATGCACAGTTGCCTATGTGAGAAGTAGCTTGATCAAAGTCTGAAGCCCTTCTGGAGAAAGAACTGCCTATTTTCCCAGAGAAATAAGTTAAGGTGTGCCTCTTAAGTCCCCCAAAGGGAATTTAAACTACATCACATGCTTTATATTTTTAATCAGATCCTCCCAAAAGAACCTTTCAAGTTTGGTGAAAATAGAGCCAGCTACCTAGTTTCATGTGAGTTAGCAACAGACAGATATTTAACATTATTTATGTAGCCAAGTTTGTTCCTGTCTGCAACATCAATTGGGGCAATTTAGGGCTTCCTATCTTTCAATGCCTAGTAACTCATTTCCCTCTGTTTTGTTTGTTTGTTTGTTTCTGTAACTTTTTTTAAAATTCTATCCCCTTAATACTTCTTGATTGCTATAAGCCATTCCCCACACTGTCACTCTTTTTCAAGATGAGTTGTTTCACCTCCTTCATGTGATTTGCCTTGTTGGTCAGAGAGGAAAGTAAGAGTAAACTGTCACTCAGAAACCTGGCCCCAAGTGACCTCAGATAAACCTGTAACATGTTCTTTCAATGCACTGTGATTCATAGAGAAAACAGCACACACAAAGAATTTGAACTGGCCAAGCGCAGTGGCTCATGCCTGTAATCCCAACACTTTGGGAGGCCGAGGAAGGCGAATCACGAGGTCAGGAGTTCGACCAGCCTGGCCAACATAGTGAAACCCCATCTCTACTAAAAATACAAAAATTAGCCGGGTGTGGTGGCGGGCGCCTGTAGTCCCAGCCACTCGGGAGGCTGAGGCAGGAGAATCCCTTGAACTCGGGAGGCGGAGGTTGCAGTGAGCCGAGATCGTGCTACTGCATGCTCTAGCCTAGGTAAGAGCGAGACTCCGTCTCAAAAAAAAAAAAAAAGAGAGAATTTGAACTTTGTGCATATTTGTACAATGTGTTTCTATACTCTCTGCCGCAGAAATCTCAAATCCTGGCCAGAAACTTTGATTCTTAACACATCTAGTATGGGTTCTTTCAAGATGAACCAGAGCGGGTTTAAAAAATATATTTAGCCATGTAAGACAATAGTCACATTGCTTTATTACTAAGGAGCATACTGATTTAATCTGTTTGATTTTGTTGTGTTTATTTGGTGTCCATCTTCCTGCTGAATTCCTCACCCTCCTGCTCTGTCTTTTCACCTGCTGTGGGTCACCTGACAGCCACTTTTCTCTGAAGTAAATATATTGTCAAGACTGACTGTCCCCAGGCTTCCTGTGCACTGCTCTTCCTCTCCGGAGAGGATGCGCTTCGGCTGTTTAACACCAAAGGGCCTAATCACGACTGACTTGGAATGTCAACTTAATGTAGTCAAATGGTGTGAGGGAGGTAGAGAATTTCAGCAGCAAATTCTCTGAGGTTGATAGCTCAACATTTCCCTCCCACCACAATACTTTTTTTTGACATTTCCTATGGTACTTGAGCCAAAATTGGGGCAAATCTAAAGTAATTCAAGAACTAAAGTTTTAAGAGCAAGTCTAAACCTTCTACACAGCAATTCATGTAAGAAAATGCCCCTAAATGACTTTGGATATGAAATGTCTCATGACAGCTGTGATTACACAATAGCAAGTCTGATGCCACAGCTGAAAATAGGACTTTTTGTGTATTGTCACACTCGCATAAGGAAGAGCTCCTATACAACTGCCTTTTACTGAATTGACACCCTCGATTGAAAAATGTACCATTATTTTATATACAACTGAGAAAGGGGAGAAAAACTACTGGTTGAGCTAACATAAAATGCTTTTTTATTACATTAATTATTTCAGACAGGTTAGAATGTGAAAAAGTGCACAGTTTAGAATCAATGAGCCAGGTTTGGTGGTGTGCAGTGGTAATCTGGTGGTAATCCCAACTGAGATGGGAGGATTACTTGACCCCAGGAATTCAGGACAAGCCTGGGCAACACAGCAAGATTCTCACCTCAGTTTTTAAAAATAATAAATAAATAAAAAGAATCAATGAAAAACAGTAAGTTCTTTTGCATTAGTAAAAGCTCACAGGACCTCTACTATATGATTTGGGGGGAAATCCTATTAATATTATGAGGATAGGGAAATTGCTTAAAGTTACTCTAAGAACCAAGCTCCTTGACGTTTCAAGATACAGAGATAACAATAGAGATAATGAGGAATATTATCATTAAATTGTAAATATGGAGTCAAGCTAATAGAATATTTTCCAAGGAACATTATTCTTTGTGGAATATTTTTTCTACCCTCATCCATTTCATTCTCTGCATTTTTCTTTCTTACTGGTCTTTGTACAGATTTTATTCCATTTTCTATTAAAGTTGTAATAGTATGCATAAGACCTGTGACATTGAGTACTTTTTAAAAATCACATAGAGTCAAAATCCCAATTACTTGCACTTGTTAGTTGCTGAGAAGGGAGACCTTAGAAAGAGCTGAATTGGTTACAGTCCAGAGCACCAATTCATGCATGATGTTGTGACCAATTTACAAAGACATTCAGACACAGCTGGATACCATAGACAAAGATAAAATTATGATAATGCTGTTCAAAATTAACAGTCCATAACTATCAAAGGCAGGTGCAAGGCAAATTGAATTTGGATACTGATGAGGCTGAAATGGGATAGTTCATACAGGGACCTTGGATTTATACTGTTGCTTTTTTATGGCCATGTTAAAAGCATCTACTTTCCCCATGGGAGGAAGGTGCATACTGAGTGATCCTATTGAGCTGTCAGTGCTCTATCAGGAGATTCTTGTTGATGGACATATGTCTGACCATTTGAGAATTGTGTTGGAGTGAAATACACTTGCATAAGTCAATTTTTAATGACAGTTCCTTTAGCAACTCCCTGAGAAGATGGGGCGTGACTTCTTCCCTGGAGCTGACTTCAGACAAATTCACAGATGCTAAACCCTGGCTTTTTTTTACATTTTAATTTCCTCTCATAGAATCATCACAAAATAAGCAAAACACTTTTTTATATCATAATCATAATTCCAGTGTTTTCAGTTTTGTTTCCTTTTTCCATTAAAATGATTCCTGTGTTTCAGTCAGTAAAGTGGGCTTCTTGATTTCATTTGGGATTTGTATTTGTGTTTTTGTTTTCCATTCGTTTATGTTTCTTTGGTTCGTAGTGTCAGAAGATGATGTTTTTTATGACAAACTGCCCTCGTTTGAAAGGCGCTGTGAAACGCCTGCAGGTATGGTGCTAGCCAAGTGATCTCTAGAGACCTAGATTCCAAAAATCCAAGTCATTATCCATCTGAATGCTATAAACTTCATGGACATGCCCCTCACCTCATGAGTGTCCAGTGCCTCTCAGATGCACCCTGTATATTTACTGTTCCTCGTGGAACTCATGCCACTGAAATTTTTTAAGTGACTATATTAAAAAACAGCAGGTTGCATGACAGTTTCTCAGTGAAGAGGTTCAAAAAAGGTGAGATGCTATTGCTGTGTGAATTTACAAAGGAAAGAATAATTTAACTGCTCAGAATTACATGTCCGGTCACTGCTTTTTAATTTAAAAATAATAGAGCATCATTAGTAATCTTGTTTTCTCTTTGGTACATAGGTAAAGGGTGTTTTGTGTCTGGATGCCTAAGGTGATTCCAGGGGAGGGGATGGAAGATATGTGACATCTTCCCTGAAATTTATATTGATATGCAATGCTTTGTCATTTAAAACCTAAGCTAATGTTTTCTACAATCCATAACTCTGAGTTTATCTTTTTGGAAACATAGAAGGGGATGGCATTGAAGATGAAATGGATACAGCAATTGCTGGATGACAGTTTGCCCAAATTAGTGCAGTTAAAATATGCTGACGCCCCTGCATGGCCAGGAAGACTTCCGCTCCATGCACACAAGCACCAAGTATCAAGCGACCACCAACACATGCCCATTCCTTTAGGCCTCCATAGCTTTGCTTTTGCTTTCTGTTTCCTGAACTTAAAAAAAAAAAAAAAAAAGCGTAGATTGCCAGCCTTTCCTTTTTCCTGCACGCTAATGGCATGTAGTGCCTCCACCCTTCCCTATAGTGAGATTAATGACCTGCTCTGTAACTCACATTGTGTCCTTCTCTCTCCCTCTCCTTAACCCTTCCCATCCCGCTTCAACTCCTGGCCATACAGAGAATGAACAGCCTTCCCTCGTTTGGTTTGACAGAGGAAAGTTTTATTTGACTTTTGAAGGTAAGTAGTGCATAGCATACCAGATTCTAATTTAT
The DNA here is from genome assembly GCF_043159975.1 of Macaca nemestrina. Taxonomy (NCBI): domain Eukaryota; kingdom Metazoa; phylum Chordata; class Mammalia; order Primates; family Cercopithecidae; genus Macaca; species Macaca nemestrina. The sequence goes on along the minus strand of NC_092125.1, from coordinate 166,923,359 downwards.
ACTCCTCCTCATCCTTATTTCCTCATTTGCATTTCCAAGTCCCAGTTCTCTTCAAAAGTTCTGGTCTCGCTTTCCATATGAAAATGCTATGGCTACTTAGAAAATATTCAACACTAAAGGAAATACTACATGAATTTGGTTTGTATATGATCTTCAATTTTTTCACATTAAAAAAGTTCAAGCTAATTTGCAGTTAATATTGGTTATTTAATGAACTAAGGTCAATTGAAAATAAAACAAAACAAAACAAAACACACTTTTTTGGCCAAGGAACTTAACTCTGTCAACCAGGGCTCTTTCCTAACTCTTTTGCAAATGCAGTGCAACAAATATAAAGACATTTTTGGTTGGTATTGGCATTTAACTTGTTTTGGATGATTAATATTTTAGATGCAACATCTATTATTGTAAAATCTAAATATGTAAAAACATTCTTATGACAAGGAATGCTGTATAAGAGATCAGAAAAATTGGGAAAAGAAAAAAAGGAGTATATTAGTAAGTTTGATCTGCATCTCCTGAAATTGCAATTAAGATAACTCCAGTAAAATGGACAACTATTGCTGGACTTGCCATTTTAGAAGATTAAGGAAAATATACATAAATGTAATGTCAAATATCTAACCTCACTGTTTGATCATTTGTTATATTCTGCATTAAGGATAAGCATTCTTCTGTTTTCTATTTAAGTTCTAAATCATCTTAACAGGCCAGTCATTTGATTAAATGGTCCATTTAAACTAATGGTGGGGGAAGAGGTTAAGTAATTTAATTTAATTTATGGGCCATCTTACACATAAAAATTTATCACATAAAATCCTACTTTCTAGGATTTTAAATAGCTACATTTACCCCAGGATCAAAAGTTGGCCAAAACACATTTCACTCTAGAATTGAATCTAAATATTGAACTTGTTTTTGTGTTTCATGGCAACAAAATAGAATTTTTGTAACTTGAGTGTGTGTTTTAATGCAATTTTAAAAACCAGAATGGCTGATATACATAAATAGTTTGTATAGTTGTGGCTTTTTTCTCTCGACAATGAATTTTGCTTGCAAGATAGTCATAGAGATGGAAGTTCTTAGGTAGAACTTATCCAGAAAAAGCTTGGGTAGTATTAGGAAAGATGGTCTGATTTCAAATTTCACAGACATCCTGATTTCTTGAACTGGCCTCGGCAGAAGACAGGTGAATAAGCAGTCTTCAGGAGAGGATGTATCTTCTGCACATGAAGTCAAAGCCTTCATTGCCTTGGGCCATTAATTTTGTGATAACCAAGATGCAAAGTCCGCAACTTGTGACCTCCTAAATTTTCTCTTTGAATTAAACGAAATTAATAAGTGCCCGGGTATATATATATATATATATTTTTTTTTTTTTTTTTTTTTACTAATCGGCATGTTGCCAAAGAAGAAACTCCAGTTGCATAGGTTGGTAATCTTGAGGTAAAGCAATACCTGTATACTTAAAGGCACTTTGGTTCCATCTGGTCACATCAGATGATGTAGTTTACCTTCTTTTAACTAGGAAATTAAGCAAGGCACTTTGCCAACCCTCAAATAATTGTCTGGAGCTCAACAACAACAACAACGACAACAACAACAAAAAACTCTGACAGTTTTTTGTTGTTTGTTTTGGCTAGTGTATGTGTCAGCTTATTGTTTATGCTTTATTGTGGATCTATTTTGAGAGACAGAGAGAGATCCTTTTTGAAGAAACCAATCTAAAGACATTTTTGGTTGTCTGTTTGTTTTAAAAATACATATTATCAATCAAATATAAATATTTAATAAATGTATAGAATAACATATCACATTTTATGAAAATATATTTGTCAGTAGATTTCTGGGTATTTAAACTTGGTAACATTGCCATTTTAATTAGTGAGATCCAAATTCCTTAAGCATCTCAACTTGGGCCAAGAGAAGTCATGCGAGAAGAGTTTTAATAGAAATTAATTGAAATCTCTAGTACTGTATTATCTTAATCTTGGACTTTGTTCAAGTTTAAGTATAAAGGAGGCTACTTGAAAGGATATGTGAATAGCTGTATCAAGAATGTCGGTGTCACTGTTTCTTTCGCTAAAAAATGTTTATGCAGGTAAAAGTATATTCAAATGCACATCAAGGGAAGCCTTAGAAGAAGCTAAAAATGATGCCTTGCTATCTCTGAGCAAAAAAGGCTATATTTTTTACATGGAGATTTGTTTTCATCATGTACAGTCATTAGACTTGGGTATTTTTAGCTAGTAAAACCTAGAAGAATTTTTTTTAATTTTTCTGCTGTGATGATAAAATGACATAGAAATGGTGACAATTTAATTTACCTTGAAAATAGGGCCCCCGCCTAAATTTTTATACTGCAGAAACATTTTCCTTCAACATGCTTTATTGAATAGGATTTCTAACATATTCTTTTAGGGCACTCTGGTTTTACCTGCATTTGTTATTATTAATATTAATTATCATTATCTTCAATTCTTCATTCAGGGAATGTAGAAGAAGAAAGATTCCCACATCAAAATAGTCATCAGTTCCAAATAGCTTTTCAACTATTATTTATTGACTTCTAAATAGTATTTTTATAGTGTTCAAAACCCTATTCTGTCTTATTCATCATTTTATTCTTACAATGCTTTAGATATCATTATCACTTAGTCAATATTTGAGCTACTGATCAACCAATCAACTAAGTGGCCTGTGACTTTATTTGAGGATAACATGAGGTGCTTCGCACTTCCAAATTTAAGTTAATAATAGAGATAGAAAAGTGTTAGTGGTTCTAATTCACAAGTCCTAGTGCTTTTCTGAATGTTTTACTTTTAGAAACAGCTTCACTGAAATATGAATTTATAATAAGAATTATATTTATTTTAAGTTGGGAAACTCAGTAAAGATTGCAAATGGTGATTTTTTTTTTTTTTTTTTTTTTTTTTTTTTTTTTTTGAGACGGAGTCTCCCTCTGTCACCCAGGCTGGAGTGCAGAGGCGCGATCTCGGCTCACTGCAAGCTCCGCCTCCCAGGTTCAGGCCATTCTCCTGCCTCAGCCTCCCGGGGCTCCGCCTCCCAGGTTCAGGCCATTCTCCTGCCTCAGCCTCCCCGGGACTACAGGAGCCCGCCACCACGCCCGGCTAATTTTTTGTATTTTTCGTAGAGACTGGGTTTCACCGTGTTAGCCAGGACTGTCTCGATCTCCTGCCCTCATGATCCAACCGCCTCGTCTTCCCAAAGTACTGGGATTAGAGGTGTGAGCCACCGCGCCCGGCCCAAATGGTGATGACTTTTTAAATTCATCAAAGACTGTATCCTATTGAAGCTATCAAGTATTCTGAGGTGGGAGGGCAAGATATTTTCATGACAAATATTAAATAGAAGATAGGACTGCTAGATATTTGAACAATTCCCTAGAGTGTTTGAACATCTAGGTGTTTCCAGAAATGTGCTGCACTTTTCCTTGGTTAGATTTTTAAACTACAAAATCATCTCATATGTGGTGATAGAAAACAAACAAACAAAAAGTCTGCTGCCTTAAGTTCTTAAGTGGCCTCGTGTGGGAATATCAGCTCTATCGTCTGCTCATGTAGCCTCTTAGACATCTCACACACTCTCATCTCCAGACTGCTCTGTGCTGCTGTTTACTGGTCTTTTCCCCATCATTCCCACCAGGAATATCACATGTCTAGCAGTATCCTTCTCTACATTTCAGTCTCTCAGATGAACTTGTCCACCTGTTTCCTGACAAAATCCTGACTCTTAGGAGCCATCACTTCCGTAGAACTCTCCATGGAGACCTCTCTTCAGTCTTCGGTGGATTGTTCATCATGGGACTAGCAGGCAGAGTTTGGATTCTCTTAGCTCCCTATTGCTACTTCCAAAGCCTTCCTGATTGTGAGAGCAGCCATCTGATAATTCTACCCTCTTCCACTCCTTATTGCTGTTAACAGTTGACGGCAGAGCAGTCCTCTGCATTTACGTTAGAGGTGTTGGCAGCTTGCGTGTCATCCCCTGTGCCACCTCACTTCCCAGCATCATCCTGTGACATAGAGTGTATGTGTGTGACCTGTCTCACACGCTGGCTCCAGGGCCTCTTGATTTTTGCTCCAACAAGCTTTCTCTCCACTTTATTCAGTACTCCACACCTCTGGCCACACCCTGGAAATCATTCCCCTGGCAAGTCTCATTTCAGCTGTTTCATAATTAAGAATTTGTCACCCTTTTTGTACACCAGGGACTTTAGGAAGCAATATTCTTTCATTCAACAAATATTAAGTGACTGCCTACTGTATACTAGCACTGTCCTGGGCACTCCCCACTAGTGAACAAAACAGAAAAAATCCCTGTCCCCGCAGAGGTTATGTTCTACTGTGGAAAGTTAAAAATAAAAAGATAAATAAGTAAAATATATATAATATGAATATGATAATGAGTTCTATAGGAAAAATAAACTAGGAAAGGAGAATAGAGTATAGTGAGGGTTGCAGTTTTAAATTGGGGGATTTGAGGTTGAAAAATGAAAAATAAAATAAAAATAATAATGAATATGAGTAGTTAACATCTGAGAATTTACCATGTGTAAAGCAGTCTCCATCTATTATCTTATTTCACCTGCACAACTCACTGATGCAGAAACTGAGATTCAGGTAATGTAAGTAACTTTCACAGGGTCACACAGTCAAAAGAGACAGAGTGGCAGGGTACAGTGGCTCACTCCTGTAATTCCAGCACTTTGGGAGACCGAGGCGAGTGGATCACCTGAGGTCAGGAGTTCAAGACCAGCACAGCCAACATGGTGAAACCCCACCTGTACTAAAAGTATGAAAATTAGCTGGACGTGGTAGCATGTGCCTATAATCCCAGCTACTTGGGAGGCTGAGGCAGGAGAGTTGTTTGAACCCAGGAGGCGGAAGTTGCAGTGAGCCAAGATCATGTCACTGCACTCCAGCCTGGGCAACAGAGTGAAACTCCATCTCAAAAAAAAAAAAAGGAGACTAATGATTCAAACTCTGGCCACCTATCCAGAGGCCACTCTGCTCCATCACCTCACCCTACTGTACCTACATAATCTCATTCAGTCCTTACCACAAAGGTTTTGCCCTAATCTAGCCTTCTAGCTCTCTAATTTCCTGATACTACATCTAATTTTTCCCTTTTATTTTTAGTTGACAGCTAATAATTTTCCTATTTATAGGATACCAAGTAATATTTCAATACATGTGTATTATGTATAATAATCAAATCAGGGTAATTAGCATATCCATCATCTCAAATATTTCTCATTTTTTGGGTTGTGAACATTCAAAATCCTCTTTTTGGAAATATACAGTAAATTATTGTTTTCAATATTTACCATACAGTGCTATAGAATACTAACATTTAGTCCTCTTACCTAGTTGTAATTTTGTACCTATTAACCAGCCTTTGACCCCACTGAGACCTCTGTCCTCATGTTCTTCCTGTTCTCAGTCCACTAACCCAGGTGGAGACACTCAAGTTCTTTTCATTATCCAGATGAGACCTGAGAGAGGAAAAATACGTTTCTGAAAGGACCTTAATCATTTACATAATAGGAGCTACATTTTTTCTCTTTGGAGTTATATTATCTCTGTGAAAAAAATAAACGCTTGGGCATTTTAAATGTCTGACCATCTTAAGCAGGTTATTAAATACCCCTGCTTAGTAATTGGCAAGTCACAATTATAGCCATAGAGCATTCGACGTTTCTTACCCTGACGTAGCAATAAAGCAAGAAATGAACAGGTCAAATTTCTCACATGCAGTCACAAGAATACTAATTCATTCATCTGAGAGTCACTAAAGAAAGGAAAATTGGAAGATATGACCAATTTTCTGGGAAGCAATGGCTATGCCAAATTCACATTATTCTCAAGTGGGACATAGTACTTTCCCCACTGAAGGCCCCTTTCAATCTATAACAGGAAAATGTTTAAGTACCCACTCTGCAAATCACAGCATTAAGTACGACCAGGTTGGGGAAACAATACAGAAACATTAAAAGCAGTTTTACAAGACTGTCTTCATTAGAAATATTAGAACCACGCTCCCTAGCTATTCTGAGTTTTTATATGTGGACTGTATTGTATATCTAAAATGAAAAATTCATTCTATTAAAATAACTGAAGGTCACAGAGAGTTTTTTTAATAGCCTAAACCTGTTAAGAAGATTAAAGTTGAGCTGAACCTGCAAAATGTTCTATCAGGCAGTTCTGCCAGGGTTTCAGTAGTATACTTTACCTCTTCGTAATAAATTAGTTGCTTGGTTCTGAAAATTTTGACATTGACCAGCATGCTGATTATACTTGGTGTCCTGCTCTTTGAGGCAGTTGTCCTGTCTTATTCATGGTTAGTGTAGGACTGTCATGCTAGTGACAGAACAGAAAGCCAGCAAAGTGTCCCCTGTTTCTGGCCTGAGGCCTAGGCCAAAATGGAAGGAATAGGCTTCTAGGGAGGACATAAATGTACAGAATTCATGTGAGAATTCTACTGATGGGAAAGCTGGAGAGCAGGTGTTACCTTCTGTTCCAAGCGTGTCACCATGCAAGGAGGACCTAGTTGGTGAAAATATCATTTTGCTTGGATTCAGCATATCTGGGGTGCTGCTGTTTTTGCCAGTAATGCTGATGCAATGTATCGCTGATGAGCGCTTAACATGGGCTACATTCTGAGCTAGTTACTCCACATCCACAAGCTCATGTCACTCACACAACAGTCCTAGGAAGTGGGTACTATTGTTAATCACATTTTACAGATGAGTAAACAGAAGCTCTGAGCACTTAGGTAACTTCTCTGAGATTACACAGCTAGTTGGTGGTTAAATCCGTTAAAGGGGAGTTACAGATAACACAGCTAGTCAGTGGTTAAATACGTTAAATGGGAGTTACTATTATGTCACAAAACTGATGTTCCTAACCACTATGCTACTCAGGTCTTGGTTGTGTCACTCAATAACCATGCGATCTTGATATTTAATGTCTCTGAGTCTCTGTTCTATCATCTTTAAAATGGAAAGCATAATACCCACCTCTCAGGATAATTAGGAAAATCAGATAAGATACATTGTTTTTGTTTAATAAAGTACTATACATAGGAAAGGTTTTAAATTATCCATGCCTTGAAGTTGCATCAAATTAAATAAGAATTAAAGGAAGACACCAAGAAGGTATTGCATCCAAGATGCATTTGTTTCTCATTTCTGGTCTCTTCCTGGTCTCTAAAGTGATCTCATGGGTGTCTGAGGGTGACTATGCTTAGAAGCTTCTTGTGTGTCTATCAGACTCACTGATAATGTAGTTTCTTCCTCTTATGGCCATAATGGTCCAAAAAACAGTTGTTTCTGAATATGTCTCTCATGCAAAAGAAAACACAATCCAATAGGTTTAAAATAGATAAACATTGGGCAGCATTTGCTTTGCTCAAGATTGAAGCCTTTCACTCCCCATAGAGGAACGGAACCCTGCATGTCAGCTGCACTTCCCTGGGTGCAAAAGTAGATTCTAGAACAGGACTTCTTATCTGACTGGAGTAATCAAATGGGGAACTAACAACAATAGCAGAAAGTCCTGAGCCCCCCAAAAAGAAGGGTTGCTATGTGTGGACAATTTTAAAACCTGAAGTGTAAGTTAAATAGCTCCCCAGAGCAGGAAAATGAGTAACAGAATAGAAAAGTTAAAGAATATTCACTCGTTTATTTCTGCATTCAGTGCTTCACAACCAGTCCATGAGCTCTTCTTAGCTACAAGCCCTTGTGCTGGAATTATGGAAGTGAAATAATACAACTTCTGCCTTCCAGTAGTTCACAAGAAACAGAAGAACAGAAGAAATAGAAGAGTTTGGCACTTCCTATATAAAGCATCCTGTAGCAAAGGCAATGGTAGAATTGCAAAAATGTTCTAGTAGTTAGGGTGATGGAAGAAATGGGAGCAACATTATACCTGCATAGACTCTACTTTGAAGCACTATAACATGTTGCTATGTTAGAGTCTAATAGAAAATCTTATGAGATATGTAAATGTTAACCTAAGCTATGTTTGGTATTATCCTAGTATTAGAAATAATTAACACATATCCATTTGCTCTCAGTACACATATACATACATATGCACACACACACATGCACACACACATAGAGATAATAGAGAAAAGGATATGGAATATATATATCATATATGATATGATATGGAATATATGTGTCATATATGATATGATATGTATCACATATATTCTATACCATATGTATGATATATTGATATATTGACATATTGATATAGTATACATATATAGTATGTCAGCTATATCACATTTTACATATGATATGTATCATATATAATATATGACTAATCTACAGTATGATATATATGTTTTCATATATGATGTATATCACATGTTTTCATATATGATATATATCATGTTTTCATATATGATATATATGAAATATGGAATATACATGGTATATTGCATATCATAGATATTTCATATCACATATATAAAGAGAAAAAGAACTCTGTGTGTGTGTATGTGTGTGTATGTGTGTTTATGCATGAGTTCTGGAATAAGCCTTCTAAATCTTAGTTACAACCTCAGCACAATGTGTGACTTTAGGCAGGTTACTTAACCTCTCTAAGACTTAGTTTCCTCCTCTGAAAATTGGAGTAATAATGGCACCTCTTTCATAGGGTTGTGGTCAAGATTAAAATTAAACACTGAGAACAGTGCATGCAAAGCACTCAGATATAAGCAACTGTTGTCCAACTTCATGCATCCTTTGCTTGTAACATGGCTGTGTTTTACTTAGTTCTTGGCTGCTTTGGAGAAGTTTCAGTTGTGGCATTCTTGTCTTCTTCTACATGAAAATATGACAATTTGATTCTGCTGTGAGTTGCTACGTGGTCTCCCTTCCTTGTCAGCAGAGATGATAAGCAGTGTTTTCTGTGCGGTATGGAGCAAGACAATGATTTGGAAGCATCACGCCACTGCGTTGCTGTACACCCTTTGCCTCCACTAGAGCCCATTATTAAAGCTGACTTGTTGAGACTAATGTTCTGCATGGCAGTGTCCTCCTGGGGGTTCTGTGTTAACACTGATGGGAGATGTGGCAGAAAATCTTTTACCCTCTCTTTTATTAAAGGATTTGTAAATCATAGCACTTCTGCAGACTTGACAAATGATTTCAAACTTCCTGAGAAAAGAATGGAGAAGCTGAGAATTCCAGGGGGAAACTGCTTCATCTTTGGATGGTTCTGAGCCTTCAACATGCAATTGCTGGCTGATGACCTCAATAGAGTTTGTTCCTATTATGTCTTTTAAGAAGAGCTGTCCACAGACTTCGGCTGCCTACCCCATTTCAGAATACTCTTTTTATGAACCTCTGACATAAATGAATGAAGAAAGTATACTAGTGATTCAAAGAGATTTTACTAAGACTCAGAAGAAGCTCCCATTTATAAGCCTTTTTAAGTGTCTGGTGTGGATATATTTGATCAGCACCACATATACTCCAAACAAATTTTAGACAGTTACTTGTATAAGGTTTTTGCAAACTATAAAGTACTATTCAAAAGTAATCATTTCCTAAGATAATAATTAGTATTAAGGTATATTTGATACGTGCTAGGCATGTGCTAAGAATTTCATATTAATCGTTTCGTTTATTACATCAAAGATTGACTGGGAGACATTAACATAAGGCATTAACATAAGTCACTGTCCTTAAGATTTTAACCTGTTTATGTCTTCAACTATTTTGCACTGTGTGTGTAATCATTTCTGCCACATCATGGACTGTCAGCAGACAAAAAATGTCGTGGACTTTGTCTTCTCTTCTGCTGACTCTGCTGTACCCAGTCACCAGGACCCAAGTGAATATGGCCTTGGGGCTTCTTTTCTTGCTGACGCACATTCACACAGGCAGTGTGTGCTATTTACAACTGTGTTTCTTAGTCTTCTATTCAGTGTAATAACAGCATGACTTCCCCTAAGATCTGATTCAGAGAATTGAAATATGCCCTGAGAAAACATGAAAGGTTTTTCTGGAGAAGTGTCCCAAGGGTAATATTAATTGTTCAAGGATGTTTCGGAAAAGTTGCAATCATCACTGTGGCAAATGAATCTAGGAAGAGGAAGTATGAGTTATTTAATGTCAGTTACTCCTTTCCTTAGATTTTTGCCTTTTTTGGACTTTACACACAGCCCATTTACTATGAAACTAGCAGCTCAAATAGCAGGCTTTCAGGCAGTCAAACTGTGGCAGACTGCATTCTTCCTGCTTCTCCAATCATATTTATCAGTCTCATTGGGGGAATAACTTTCAGTAGTGCTCAAAATTACCAGCATCCAATTTGTAACTGCAAGGACCCATTCAAGAAATAAAAGAGAGTTCTCATAAGTGGGAGTTGAACAATCAGAACACATGGACACAGGGAGGGAAACAACACACACCGGGGCCTGTCAGGGGTTGGGAGGCAAGGAGAGGGACAGCATTAGGACAAATACCTAATGCACGTGGGACTTAAAAACTGGATGACGGGTTGATGAGTGCAGCAAACCACCATGGCACATGTATACCTATGTAACAAACCTACACATTCTGCACATGTATCCCGGAACTTAAAGTAAAATTTAAAAAATAAATAAAAAACAAAATTTTTCTGAATTCCAGTTATATTAAAACAAAAACAAAACAAAACAAGAGAACTTCTTCATTACTTTGGATCACCAATGTATTTCTTCTTTTTAATGAATTATTGTTTTCAGTATAATCTGAAACTTTTTTTGTTATAATTTGCTTCTTACTATCAAACCATTTATTTTAATTTGGTTACTCATCTTCATTACCTTTATCTCACATTTTAATCAAATATTTTTAATTTTGTATATATTTTATATTATGCATAAGATATAAACTATATATTATATAATATATAAAATATTATAAATATTTATACTATAAATATATATACTATAAAATATATAATATAAAATATTTATACATAATATATATTTATATGTATCATATAATTTATATAGAGAGATATTTATATATAATATATATTATAAATAAATATTTTAATAAATATAATAAATATCTATAATATTTGATATTTTAATCTAAATATTGTCTTTTCTTTTTGATAAATAAATGTAAAGATGACAAAAGAAAAAAGAAATAAAGAAGAAATGTAGAAATCTCAATAATATTTAAAATTCCAAAGTCATAATCAATATATACTTACATTTTTTCCTCAATATCAAAGTAACACACATTATAGAAAACTTGGAAAAATAGAAAGGTATTTTTAAAAAGATCTATAATCAAATAACTGTAGATGACTGCTTTTATCATTTTGATGTTTTTCAGTTCTAAGATTTTGCATGTGAATGTGAGTCTGCGTGTGTGCGTGTGTAGTTTATATTATCACACAGTGTATAATTATGCATCATTTTATTTTAACATATGCTAGTATTCCACTTGACACTTCAAAGAATTTAGAAATAGCTCACAGTTGGCTTTATTGTGATCATGACATTAATTTAAGCATATTATTACTTTTAAAAATTCAAACATGGGAAAGTATAAATAAAAGAGTAAATATCACCCCAAAATCACACTATCTAGAGAGTAGTAGAAATAACATTTTTGATGTTTTGGTGAAAATTTTTGATGAAACCCTCTCTGCATGTATCTGCACACACACACACTGACACACATACACACACAAATATGTGTGCTGCATTTACTTGATCCCAAGAAGCCATTCATTGGGATATGCTCCATTGTTTTCACAAGTTTTTGGGTGCAAAATAAACTTTTTCAAGTGTAGAAAAGCATTTTATTTCCTGAACAATAATAATAGACAAATGCAAGCCACTATCTTCAGTATAACCATCAGAAACTGAGCCTAAATCTATTTCATATTCAGAATCTGCAGACACATCTGAATCACTTCTGGCCATCAGCAGTTACAGTTAATATCATAGTGGCGTGATGACTTTTCTATACCATATGTTTATAACTTTGACCTCTTTATACTCTTTGCATTGATGGTTTAATTTTGTGACACATCAAAAATTCCAGAATTTTATCTGTATTAGCTTTCCAGAATTTACTTATAAATTGTTGCAAAGTAAACAATTTCCTTGAAAGTCAACAAGAAATTTTTGACAGATACAGTTTTAGCATCTGAGTGTCCCTTTAAGATGCATATCAGTCATAACCTACTCGTTTCATCTGTCAAAATCCTGTAGCTTAGATTCCAAAGAATGTGGCAGTTTCTCCCACCAGCAGTTGCACAGTCTGGTAGACGACTGTTAATTTTCCAAGAGAGTTGATGAGTTGTCCAGGGGCGTTCACATCTTTGGCCCTTTTAAGCCTGAGATTAGTGCTTCTCAAACTTTTTTTTCATTATCCCTCTTTCCTTGCCCAGAGAGCCTCTATTAGACCTTGTTTTTCCCTAATTGCTCCCCAAGTCGAATTCTAATATCACAGATGTACTGTACATCTGGTCATGTGCTATATGTATATTTGTGTGCTTTATATATTTAACAAGTAAGATTTCTTTCACCTTCCCCAAAGAACCAATTTTTACTCCCTTTGGGGTGATACTTCCGCTTTGAGAAGGCATGCTATGCCTGCAGCTACATCTCGGATCACAACTTCCTAGGATGTAGGGGTGAACATCTTTAACACAGGGTAGGGTTTAATAATACAATGGAAGTTAGACCTGGTTTTCAGTCCCACCTCCCCTACTTACTGTAGAGCAAATTACCTTGAGCAAGTTATGTAACTTCACTAAGGTTTAATTTAAAAGAGTGTATCTCAAAGAGATGTTTTGAGATTAGAAGACATGAGGCATGTAATGTGTTCAGCACAGTGGCCATTGTATACAAGTGCTTTACGTAAATTAGCTTTTGATATATTTATTCGTATTCTTCATAGTACCACGCTATAGCTGGCTGTTTCCGATGCTTGATCAAACTCTCACTGCTGTCTATGTGAAAGTGTTTAAAATTTGGCTGTATGAGCCTTCATACTAAGACAAAGGAAATCCTGTTTTTAGACTACCTGAGGAAATCAATTTGAACAAGTGTACATTCACTTTTCTTTCATTTTTATTATGGCTTTGTCTTCTGCCTTATGTTCATATTTAATAGTAGTTTTTTTGTTGAATACACTTGTTCTGACTTCAATAATAAAAAGAAAGTATAATTTTCTCATTTTCTGAGTCAAACATTTTAGGAAGTTAATTCAAGTGGGCATTAATTTTGGATGACAGTTTAGGTGCTCTAGGCAAAGACCCAGGTTGAAGACAAATTCTCTACCAAACATGGAGAAAAATGTCAATTGATTGTATGTTTCTGGACTGAGCAGAATTTGAAAAGTGAAAAAATATATATGCACATGAAATATATATATAACCAGGGCAAGTGAGCAGAGATTTATGAGGAGGAAGACTGGAAATAACTCTAATCCTATTTACATACTCAGAAATCCCGTGCTCTTAATTCTACTCTATGAGAACTGACTTTCTTATTTATTTATTTATTTATTTATTTATTTATTTATTTAGGGCATCCAAGCATGTTTATTAATCATTCGAATTTCTTTTTTATTTTAACTGTTATACTTTAAGTTCTGGGATACATGAGCACAGCATGCATGTTTGTTACACAGGTACACATGTGCCATGGTGTTTTGCTGCACCCATCAACCCGTCATCTACATTAGGTATTTCTCCTAATGTTATCCCTCCCCAACCTCCCGCCCCCAACAGGCCCCAATGTGTGTTGTTCCCCTGCCTGCGTCCATGTGTTCTCGTTGGAGAACTGACTTTCTTAAGTACACTTTCCTCATTTTCATGAAGGAGAATATGCAGCATTCTGAAAAGTATGTAGCAAGGATAACTCACCCAGTGCCACCGTGGGTGAGGACGAGGCCTATGGGGCTCTTATATGGAAAAGTGTGGAGTCAAGTGAATCTAGATTTGAATTCTGACTCCACCATTTACTGGCTGCAAAAACATGGGTAAATGCTTCTCTCCTCTCGGACTCAGTTTCTTGATCTGTAATACGTAGTAATGCCTATCTGGACACCTGGTTGTAGTCATAATTAAATGATGCACTGTGTGTAAAGCATAAAAGACAGTATCTAGCTCATAGCAAGTACTCGATAATATTGTTCCTCCCCTTTTGAGGTTTGCCCTTTTTCCTTTGTATTCTCACTCAGCAGGTCAATTGATGCTACTCGGGACAGGAGAAGCCAAGGCAGCACTTACAGAAGCTTCTTGACTTTTTTAAGCTTCAGTTTGTCAGCTGTAAAATGGGGATAACAATACATCTTTCTTAAAAGTGTGAGGATTTAATAAGGAAATGCGTGTGGAACATTTAGCACAATCCCCAGAATTCAGAAAGTATATGTTCTTTTAGTTCTCATGGTAGCATTATTATCAATTAGATTAGGTGATGGTATAAGAGTATCAAAACACTCAAGAAAATATTATATAGAGATAGATATTTATATGCAGCATGTACACACACAATTTACACACATATAATATATATTTTATATATCATATATTTTATATAATATTTTATATAATCTAAGCCAACTACAATCATAATATTCCAAGATTTAGAGAAAAGGGAAAAAAATTAAAAAATTGTATGTGATAACTTTATTTTGACTTCTTTTCTCCCAAATCTATCCTAAACATTTTTGAAAAGTTTTTGCTATGATAAACAAGTAACTTCACTTCAGCTAAGATTTACAATGTCACAGGAGCATACTTACCTTTTCAAGTTAAGCTCTCATGATACAGTTCTTTCTACTGAACTATATAGAAAGAATTTCTACTTTTCTTTTTATGCTTTCCTCATTTACTAAATGCATCTGGTGCTGAGGAGAGCCTAAAACAGTATGTTACATGTCATGACTGTGAGGCAAATTCTTCTTCACTGCTAATGATAATGGCTGCCAAGTTATTGAGTTTTTACTGTGTGCCAGGTACTGTAATTTACACAAACTAATGAAACTCTTTGTCCCAGTGTTCACTCTTGGTTACCTTGCAGTTACTGGATTCTGAAGACAAGCAAAGACCACAGCAACATGAAACTATTTACTTAGTCCTCATTCTAATACACTTTTTCCCAAATTAACACTGGTGTCCATCCCCACCCATTACATGAATGCAGAACCCAATAAGTTTTCCCGTAGACATCTGATCATATAAACAATGGATATACCACGCAAATACAGTGCATATTTATTGCAAGTGAAATTGCCAGTCTTAGAAAGGATATAGGATTCCATGAAGTCTATGAAACTGGTGATGTAAAGCTTTTCATCACACCCAAAGTCATTGTCAGTTTAGAATTTAACAGAAATTAAAACTATTAATTACTAAAAGAGAGGGAAAAGCATAAGCTTACATCCGAGCCACTTCAAAACAAAGACGAGAAACTGAGAGACCCTTAGAATAATGTATAAAACTCTCAATTAATTCTGCAATAATGCTCTATTGATGATCATGAATCAAAGCCAAACCTAAATCTTGGGTGATGTGTAAAGCTGTAATACAATTTTATCAGAAAAATATACCCTTCCCAAAAATATCAACACAAATTATTTTTATTCATTCTAAGAACTCAATTATTAATGTAGCTTAAACTTTGTTAATAAAAGATCGTTTCACAAGTTTAATTTATGACAGGTTAGAATCTCAATCAAACCTGTCTGTCATTATGTACTATGAAATTTTAGTATCCATTTTAAGTACCTTAATTGTTAAATGACTTCTCTGTTATTGACTATCCTCAAATAACAAGAACATAGAACATCCTGTATCATCATATTTAATCCTCCGAATGTCTGCAAAAGGTACTCTCTTCATTTTACAATATGATGAAGCTGAAACTCAGAGAGGTCAGGTAATTTTTCAGGGTCACAGAGTAAGGGTAAAACCCAGATTCAGAATTAATCCAATCTCTTTCCAACATTCTTTCTCTTTGTCCCTGCATTATATATAACATATTCTATAAATTATTATACAGTTGGGTCTCATTTATCTTTTTCCTAATTCTAACTAATACCATCAGCTTTTAAAGAAAAAAACTAGTCTAATTTTCACTCTTTGCTACTTCATATATCTTCTGGAGCATTGTCTCTCTTCTATGCACTCTGAGGCTTTCTGATGTCTCCATCTGTTGGTTATATCCCTGTATTGTCATCCCTGGGCATAAGGGTCATTTGCCCCCTGCCTGCAGCAGATCTGGTAGGGTGGGCGGTTGTTTGGCCTGATAGCCTGCAAAATGGGGACAGTCAGTAAACAAATCAGACCACTCTCTCCTGCTGTCCATGCTTCAGATTGTGTTTTCGGGGTGACTGTTTCCAACCTCAGATGAACAGAAGGTAAAATATGCAGCTGTCTTGGCATCTGGCATTAGTGGTGCAGATCCTTCCTGCATTTGGATAAGATTGGAAGCACTGGTATTATTGTCCCAATTTAACAGAGGTGAAGCTAGAATCATTGACCATCTCAGGTCAAATATTGAAGAAGCACAGTCAAGACTGAAGCCCACACCCTCTGACGCCATCCTAGACTCCTTATTGCAGGCATTTGTTATCTGAATTTGAGCAGGTTACTTAAGCACTCTAGCTTTCCTATAAGAAACAGTTGTTTGAAATAGCACCTACTTGGTGAGATGGTGGTGCAAATTAAGGAAGATAACACACGTGAATTATTGCACAGAGTATGAATACATTACATAATAGATATTACCATTTATTGTTAATTTTGTGAAAATGCCACAATACCCCCAAGGGAGCCACTAGTTTGACATAAATTCATACTAAATGTAAAACTGAAAATACGTTGTCTTCATGAGCTGGCTTTGATGAGAGAAAGTGCTAAACTTCGACATTGCAAAGTGAACGAGATTATATGGAAAATGGAGAAAGTGCACAGGAAGAGGAGACTGGCCTGCCCGAATGCAGGCTTGCTCACTGCACATGATTGGCAGAAGTGCATAGGAGGCACCTTGATTAAACTCAGGAGGCAAACGCTCCTTTATTTATAAAAGAAAACCTTATACTTGTATTCAATTTCTGTACCTGTGCATTTTGCTTTTTTTCTCTTTCCTCTTTTTTTTCTAATTTTTTATTTCTCTTCTAAAAACTCTCTTCCTCTTCTTTAAACACTTACATATACAATCTGTTCTCCTTCCCCACGTTCATTTTTCATTTGTCTTCCCATGAAATGCTTTCATAAATTAAGGACCTCATCTTTTAAAGATGTCAGAAGTCATGCTGCTATTAAGAATTTAAATTATTTTTAGCCTCAGCCTGTCTACATGTGTATATCTGTGTGACCTTGCTTGGTAATGAGAGTCACAGAAAACTGCCTTTCAGAAAACACACAGTCACACACTGGCGATTCTCTGTGCCCTCTTCCGTTCCTCAGAACCCCCTCAAAGCGTGCATGTCAATTACTTCCCAGTACTCTGGAGATGCTTTTCTGTTGGAGGTCCAGAGGCTAATGGCAGCAACTCATCCTTCTGGGGGTACCACAAATACATAATCAGGTTCCTAAGATAACTCTCTCCTGACTTCTATGCTCCTTGAGCCAGGTAGGGAGGATGGTGGCATCCGGAGTCAGGCAGTGCTTGGTTTGCATCACAGTTCTGTTTTGATTGTTTACTTGCCAGGTGACGATGGCAAGGCTATTGAATGACTTGAAACCATTTTCTCATCTGTAAAACAAGGGCAAGAATGGTACTTAGAGCGCTCATAAACTTACCTTATTACCAGGATTAGTAATTAATATAAGTAAAGTCCTTGGAATAGTGGTTGGTATGCAGTAAGAGATAGAAATTTTCATTGCTGCTACAATTACCATTAAGAGAGCCAGAAAACCTAAGATTGAATTTGAGCTTCACCACTTACCAGCAGGGTTACTTTGGGCTAGAGATAATTATACCTAACCTGTGTACACTCCAGGGTACAAAGGACATAAAGCCACGTTAGTGTTTGATTTTTGATGTTATTGAAGGACAGACAAAAAAACCATGTCAATAAATACTGCCTCCAATTGAATTCTTGGTAAATTATTATTAACAACAATAATACAATAATTACAATATTAGACTGTTCTCTAACTTCATACAGTGTTTCATTTGTAGTTAATATTATAATCCTCCTTTATACAATAAACTCCATAGAGGGAAGGATATGCCTCATACATTTCTATGTATCCTTCGGCACCTAGCACAATGTCTAATTATTACAAGAACTCACATTTTAATAAATTAATTATGATTATTCAAATAATCAATTTGTTTATTTGAATAAAATAAACATGCATTCAAACAACTTTATCTCCTATTGACACAAGTATTATTATCAAGCCACTGAAATCAATATAATAGCTACCTATGTGATATGTGAAAAATTAGGCACACATGCACAGATTATATGATAGAATTTTAGTGACGGAAGGAAGCTGAAAGAATTCTGCGCTAACTCCATGCTCAGTGAAGAATTCTATTTGTTTTGTATCTCCCTTTGTTTCTGCCTAGAAACCTACTCAACTTCAAAGAACCAATTCTAATTCAACAACCTCAGTAAAGTTCATCCTGACAAAAATGACAGCAACAAAAACAATAATATTAGTCATATGTTTTCAAGTACATACCATGTTAAGTATTTCACAAATGTTATGCCGTTTGATGTTCACCATGAGCCTTTAACATTGATACTAACTTTATACCATTTTAAAGATGAGGAAACTGATTACAGAGAGACTTAAATACATTGTCCCTCGACATACAGATGGTAAGCCAAAGAGCCAGGATTCACACCGAAGTCTATATGACTCTAGAGTCCAGGTTTCCTTTATTAAATCAACTAATAGCATCTGCTATACCACTCATTTAGTAATTAGTCTTGCAGTGAAATAATCCCATAGTGATGTCACTTGAACCATCATCTTACCTAACCTCTTGTTTGCATACATTATTGTTATTTAGTTTTCCATATGTTTATGTCTTTTTTCCTGAAAGACTACATATTTATGTCCTCACCACTATCTTGTACATGGTAGTGTCTCAGTAAATACGACAGAGCCATCCAAATCTCCAGTGAGGGTATGCTGTTTCCAGGGCAGTTTATTTTTCTGTTAGAAAGTTATTCTTACTGTAAAAATTTTAAATGCCTATAGACGACTTAAAATCATAGGATCTTAAAACAAAGACACTATGCAGTCTATTGCCTTCATTTCATGATGGAGGGAACCTAAGTTTAAGAGATTTCCCCAAGACCACAGAGCTATTAACTTGCAGATCTATAGCCTTGAACTCTGGTCTCCAGAGTCGCTGTCTGTTAATATTATTTCAGTTATTAGAAAACAGTTTCCATGCCCTTCTTAGTCCTCTTAGGCCATAAGGCTTGAATTTCTCATTATCTTGGACACTTTTCTGGTTTTAGCCCTGTTTTCCAATAATGCTACTAAACAAAAACTCTCTGAGGTGCTATGGGGGAATGAAAGCATTCATTTATTACTCATATCATTTTCACTGAGTATAATCTTTATGCAAAATACCTGGTATTCTTGTCAATTAAACATTGATCTGCCTTTTGATTTGGTCATTCTACTTTGTAGGAATACATTACATCTTAAGGAAATTAAAAAAGGAAAACAATACCAATTTAAACAAAGATGGATTTAGATTGCTATCTAGAAGTGGTTCAACATTTGGACAATGTTTGTAGAATAACAAATAGTTGCAGAAAATGATATGTAGACTAAATAGCAATAAAAAATATTGTAAGTGGGAAAAAGTAAAACACAAAATGGCATATCAATTGCAATGTATATGGATGTGAAGAAATTAGGGTTATAAATTTTGTATCCTTAAAGATAAGAAAGTTCTTTGTAAATGTTTGTTGTTTTGTGTGTTTCTCCTTCCCTGACATCACTGATCAGTTCTACAATAAGGACTATAGTGCCCAGAAGTTATCATAGCTAGAGGATGTGTTGTTGGGGGACGTGGGGGGAGGTAGGTAAGGAGAAATGGGTCTTGATCATGCCACAGATGGCCTTGTGTATCATTACACTGAAGAGTGTGGTCTTTGACTTGTGGATATATGTTCCAATTGCCATCTGTGAGCTTTAAAACAAAGCACACAAGCAAACAAAAAGCACTACAACCGTCATTTCTAGTGATGTGTCTCTTACTCGTCCTTTGATATAGCCCAAGCTAGGCAAGAGGTTTAGAACTCAACAATAGAAAATTGATGATCAACTAAAACCTCCAGGTGCTTTTTTTCACGTATTCTTCTACCAAGCAAGTTTTCACCAAACCACAATTGTTTCATTAATTTTAAACCTTGATATATAAGAATTTTACATTTGTTTCTGCTGATATTTTTCTTATAAGTTCCAGTTCAGTACCTCAAAATTATAAGAAAAATTTTAGCTCTTTTAATGAACCTGCCATGATGATCATCATAAAAGTAGCTAATCATTACTGAGTGCTTACTGTGGTTCAAGCGCGATGCTAAATGCTTTGCCTCATTTTATCCTCAGAACAGGCCTACAAAGTGGGTATCATGACATCATCCCTGCCAAAGATCATTTAGATAACAAGTGTCAGAGACAGGACTCAATCCCAGGTATGTCTGATGCTAAATCCCATGCTCTTAGCCACTACAATGTGCCATTTCTGAGCACTTTATTCAGTTTTATCCAAGCCACTAAAGAGCCCAAACTAGGGACCAGTCTCTGAGATAATCCACTAGACAGTTCCTTCGCAATGGATGTATAGCTACTGATTCATGCTCATTGGATACTGTGATTTATCTAATTGTCAATTCGCTTGGCAAGACTATGATCCATACAACTTTTACTATTTTATTCATAAGACTATCCTAGAAGACTATTAAATGCTTTGCAGAATTGAAAAATATTATGATGATGACATTCCCTTTATATACTAGCATCTGCTTCTCTCCTCATTTTTATCTTTTTTCCTAAGAAATCTCCTCATCTACATTATCGTCTCCTTCACTAAACTATGCACCACACTTTGAGCCTTGGTTCCATCAAACTGTAAAATGAAGACAATACTTACTTCATACATTTACATAGCTAGCGTGCTCTAAACTGACGTCCATTGTTTCAAATACTTCAGAGGCCTCCCATCTTCCATTCAGGGTGTTCTAACCCAAGTTCCAGAACCCCAAGAACCTCAGGAAATTTATAATGCTACTTTAAATAATAAATATGATATATATGTGTGTGATTTGCTCTGAAAAGTATTCTTAGATTTGTATTAGATTATCAAAAAGGAATTAGGATTTTAATGGCTATAACGACAAATTTTCCTAAATGTTTATATAAAACTCTTCATGACCTAATTGCTAACTCCCCAAGCCTCATCTGCTTCCACATGTCACCCTTCAATATCCACCACACTCACATACACACACAAACAGTACCACACTTGCTGTGGTTTCTTAAATGTGTCTGCTCAGCTCCACACGTAGATACAAGGTAGACCTCCTTCCTTCTACTCTTTGTAAGATCATTTTCTTCCTCAGACTTCAGCTCCAATATCATCTTAATGAAACCTTCCCTGACCTATACAAGCATCATTAAGTGCTTTCATAGAGCTTTGCTCATTTTTTTAAAGAATTTATCAAATCACTCCATTTGATTGTAGATTTATCTATCCTCCTCACCAAACGCTAAGTTTCAATCACGTAGTAGCAATGACCCTGATAGAGTGGTAACAGTCCAGCCCTCTTACCACTGTGGCCTAGTTTTAACCAACAGTTAGAGAAGCCATTCTTCTCCAGAAACTGGTAGTCGCTCAATAAACATTTGAACTAACAACTAAGAGCAACTAAACTGAACAACACCATTACAAAATAATGGCCTGTGTTTATTGTGCCTTTATTGTTTATAAATGTGCTTAAACCTTACTTTTCTGAGACCCAACCGTGGATAATTCAACACGTATTTAGTGGAAGGCCAATATCATCCAGGCTGGGTTTTAGGGACTGTCAAGGTCTCATTAAAGAAGCTAATGCCATTGTAACTCCCTTTTAAAATGTAGGGCTCCATGGGCAGCAAAGACTTAGCCATGCATACTCCAACTTCAGACTCACCCAGTGAGTCTGTAATTGCCCACTTGGTACATAATTGCGTACTAAGAAGGCAAAATAATAATGTCCTCAGAGTCTAAGCTTTGAACTCATACATACCCCAGTGCCAATCTTAAACTTTATGCATACCAGCTGTGCAGGACTGAACAAGTTGTATAAACTCTTTGAGCCTTGGTTCCATCAAACTGTAAAATGAAGACAGTACTTACTTCATACATTTACATAGGTAATATATATAAAACAGTAAGTGTGCAACAAATAATGTTAATGGAGGTAATTAAGATTAGTGACTGTTGATGATGTTGATGATCACAATGCTGCTGCTGATGACATCAGTACATTGAACTGTAACTCATTGAGGGCAAAGACCATGTGTTTTTGAATCCCCAACACCTACCATAATACCTGATACATAGTAGATATTAGATATTAGATAACTGTTTGTTAAATTAATTGTCGGCCGGGCGCGGTGGCTCAAGCCTGTAATCCCAGCACTCTGGGAGGCCGAGGCGGGCGGATCACGAGGTCAGGAGATCGAGACCATCCTGGCTAACACGGTGAAACCCCGTCTCTACTAAAAAAATATAAAAAACTAGCCGGGCGAGGTGGCGGGCGCCTGTAGTCCCAGCTATTCGGGAGGCTGAGGCAGGAGAATGGCGTAAACCCGGGAGGCGGAGCTTGCAGTGAGCTGAGATCCGGCCACTGCACTCCAGCCCGGGCGACAGAGCGAGACTCCGTCTCAAAAAAAAAAAAAAAAAAAAAAAAAAAAATTAATTGTCAATTGCCAAGTCCAAGATATTGAAAGCCAAGAGGAGACAGAAAAGAGGCTAGCATGAACTAGAGTGATCAAGGAAAGCTTTATTGAGGAGGGAGGTGTACGAATGGTAGATTGTTTTCAGACCTGGAGAAGAGGACAAAAGTTATTGAAGGTGAAAGAAAACAAGCCTAACACTAAAGTATATAGTCCATGCTGGGAGTGGGGAGGAGTAAATGCATTTTGTTTGGCAGGAAGGGGAAGCAGTGCGTATGTGACATAATTAAATACTTTATGTAATAATTACCAAAACTTTACTGCTCAATACCATGCCCACAGATCAATAACAAAAACAATAATCTTAAATGTTGATGCTTTCAGAAGCTACAGGTTACAGTAAAATGATACAGAAAAATGTTTCATTTAGAACACTGCATGGTATGGTGGGAAAAACGTGAGTTCCATAGGGAGATACACCTAGGTTTGAATTTTTGTTTTGCCATTTAACTAACTATATTATCTTAGGCAAGTCACTTACATGGAGCTTCCGTTTCCTCTGCTATAAAATGGGAATAATCATACCTATCCCACAAGGCCAATGTGGAATTTGAATGAGATTATTCATGCAAGGCACCCATGTTCGTACAGACATGCCTTGCCCATGTCTGCATGAACACCTGTGTATAGCAGGTGTTCAACAGATATGAGAGCTGGCGTTATTTTTAATAGTGTGAATTAGTGCATTTATGTCTTGTGCTAAGTCAATGTGTATATTTCGGTTGTGTATGTTTTTGGACATGTAAACTTGAGCTTACTTGGTCTGAGAGTAACTGGGCTTTTTGAAATGGAAATAATCCAGGAAAAAAAATGGGTAATGTGATACCACTTGGCTGCTCTTCAAAATGAAGAAATGAAAAAAGTTCTTAGTATGGGCAATTGATTGAACTGAATGCTCAAATAGGAAACTAATAATTGTCTTTATTAACCACCTGCTGTACAAACTGTCATGCAAATACTGCCTTATGTTTTATGCAAAACATTTGAAAACCCCTGTGACTTTGTTCTGCTTGGATTTTCTTTTCTGTGCCAAAATACGTAATTGAATTAATTTCAAGTGTGTTTGTCTGTAAACTAGCCAAATATTTCCTTTTAAATACTTGAGCTCTATGTTGAATATACAGAGTTATGGTTCTTAGAACATTTTTTTAACATTAAGGGGTAGATTTTATTCCTTAATCCTTTAATGGGCTTTTAATTTCACATATACTAAAGTGTCTCTTAATTTCATAATAAATGAAAACTTTTCATTTCATGCAGGTTCTTCCAGGGGACCCAGCCCCCTAACCATGGGAGCCCAGGACACTCTCCCTGTTGCAGCAGCATTTACAGAAACAGTCAATGCCTACTTCAAAGGAGCTGATCCAAGCAAGTAAGCCTGATACTTGGTCCATGCAAAAAATAATTCAGTTAGCAATAGTAGGTGGCACAGCTACAATAGAGGTGAAAATGTCATTAGGAATATGGATTTCATGCTTTTTAAAATGTATCAAGAGAATTTACTCTAGAAACCTTTGATTCCGTTTTGGTTCTAGATAACTTACTCTAGAAACCTAGAAATCTTTGATTCTGCTTTGGTTGCAAGTAACAGAAAACTCTAACCCAGTCTGTCAACAATGAGGAAATTTATTGTCTCACAAGAGTAAAAGTACAGATCATGTCTTTTATTGTCTTAATCTTTCCTGGATGGGAATCACCCACGTATAAATTAAAATGATGGTTCACTGGAATGAGAACATGAAAGAAAAAACACCTTCCCAAAACACTCAAAGTATCACGGGAACAAATTTTCTGTGACCCTTACTAAGTAAGGAAAAACTGGCCAAAAATGAAAGAGAAAGAAAAAAACTATAATCAGAGCAAAGTAAAAATTCTAGGGAGAGTTCACCACCTTCTATTTACATGAGCCTGATTTCACTTATACATGTACATACTGACAATGGACTTGATCTGAATGCATACATTTATATAATTAAATATTTGACCTCTTGCTAAGGAATTCCATAGATAGGATTCAGAAAATCGATGGTTTCCCTCAAATTATATTGTGTATTTTTTGTGTGTGCACATGTGCATTATTCTATAGAAAGGGTCTTTAACATTTATCACTTAACAAAGGGATTTGTAATCCAAAAAAAGATTAAAAGTAATTAGTGATCTACACCGAAAACTAAACAACTAAGTCAGACTTAGTTTCAATAGTGTCATTAATATAATTCCAGGTCTGAATATGATCAATAAAGGGAACGCCTAGGTGAGGAAAGAACTGCTCTTAGTTTTTTTACTTACAAAGACTAGGGCTTGGAAAAACTTAATATCTATGACATAAGAACTGGAGACCAGACATGGTGGCTCACACATGTAATCCCAGCACTTTGGGAGGCTAAGGCAGAAGGATTGCTGAGGCCAAGGGTTCGAGACCACCCCTGGCAACATAGGGAGATCCTGGCTCTGCAAAAAATACAAAAATTGTCTGAGTGTGCTGGTGCACACCTGCAGTCCCAGTTACTTGGAAAGTTGAGGTGGAAGGGTCACTTGAGCCTGGGAGGCAGAGGCAGCAGTGAGCCATGATCACACCACTGCACTCCAGTCTGGGTGACAGAGCAACACCCTGTTTCAGAAAAATAAATACAATTTTAAAAACCGGAGAAGAAAAAGTCAATGTGTATATAGAAATCTAAAACTCGAAATCTAACAATATTATACTGGAAAACTAATATAATTAGTCACTCCACCTTTAAGTGTACTAGCCAGCCGCTAGGATCTATCAACTTCATGTCTCTTTAAACATCTAGGTTTCATTCTATGCCCAGAATATTATAGAGAAACAAACACTGTGGACTCTGGATTTTCCATGTCTTTTCTCTTTCATCCTCAAAACAGAAAGGCCATTTGCCACATCCCTGTATCAATAGAAATTACAAGCTACCTCTTATAGAGCATACGTCTGAACTGTTAAAGCAAGTAGACACCATGAGCGTTAGCTGTAGATATGCTTTATTCATACATATTTGTTCTGTAGAATCTTCTTTGGATAAAGGATTTGCATAATTTTCTGTTATTCCAGTTCTAAGAAATACTTACCACTGACTACTGACCATACCTTAGAAAATCAGGTTGGCCTGAATTGAGAAAAGCAGACAGAAACACCCTTCTATGTTTTTATTTATTTTTTGAGATGGAGTCTCACTTTGTCACCGAGGCTGAAACACAATGGCACAATCACAGCTCACTGCAGCCTCAACCTCCCAGTCTCAGGCAATTCTCCCACTTCAACCTTCTGAGTAGCTGGGACTATAGGCACACGCCACCACACCTGGCTAATTTTTGTATTTTTTGTAGAGACAGGGTTTGTCATGTTGCCCAGGCTGGTCTTGAACTCCAGGGCTCAAACGATCTGCCCACCTTGGCCTCCCAAAGAGCTAGGATTACAGGTGTGAGCCACTGTGCCTGGCCAGAAATGCCCTTTTTAAAAATTAGAGTAGTCAGGAGTGTGGAGTGAAAGTGTATACCTAAGTGAAAACCACTGGGGATCCACAAGAATGAATTCATCTTTGTCTGCTTCCTAATTGGCTTTCATTCGTTCATCCACTAATTTATTCAGGGAGACCTAATTGGTCTCCCTTCTTCCACTTTTGCACCCCTACAAAGTCTCAACATACATGTCACTCTTCTGCTCAAAATCCTCCTATCTTGTTCAAAGTAAAAACAAAATGCTTCATAATACTCTTACGAGACCCTCCATGATCTGCCCTTGGAGACTCCCCCAGCCTCACCCCAGTGGCTGTTTCTCTGATCCCATCTCCATCACTCCTTTCCTTATCCCTGACCATGCCTCCAACCCTCACCTCCATATTCACTCCAGTCTAGCCACATGGCCTCCTGGCGTCTCTCTTCCATCACCCCAACCCATCCGCACCTCAGGAGTTTTCATTTGCTGCACTTTCTGCCTTCAGATGCTTTCTCTCCTAGGTTCTTCTCCTAGGTTCTGAGTGACTTGTCCCCTCATTCCCTTCATGATTCTTCAGTAAATTTATCAAAGAGACCTTCCCTGTCCATTCTGTATAAAATAATAGCAGAGCTCCCCACCCCGTCAACATTTTCTTCCTCTTTACCTCACATTCTCTGTCTCCATAGCCCTTCTCTCTTAACATCTTTTTTGTTGTTGTTGTCCATTATTTGTCTTCTTCCTTACTAGAATGTAAACATGAGAGCTGGATTTTGCCTGTTTGGTTCACTGTTGTGTCCTCAGCTAAACAGGACAAGGCATATTTGCTGAACAAGTTAAATTGAATTACTCTCCTAACATTTACAAAATGGCTACTATGTACCTGCCATTGTGCTAGACAGGAGACATATTGGTAATAAAGACAGCTCATATGCAAAATAGGACTTGTGCATAAATATAATAAAAAGTGCACCATAGAACACATGTAACTATGGTGCAATGGGAGTCAAGAAGCCCTTAATAACATATTTCTTAATTCCAGTAAATGGTATAGCAGCCTATCCCCTGTCAGCCTGTCACAATATAAGCCAGAGTTTTCACCCTGGTTCAGTTTCCCAATACACTATGACAGGTGTGTAGGGTGGTCTGCACCTGTAAGCCTGGTGTCTGCAGCCTTGGCATTCCAATGACATGGCACTTGAGCCAAATTAATATTAGTGACCCTTCTAAATTAACTGAGCCTTTGACTTGTGGATGTATATCTGTTTTCAATTTTATTGCCACAAATAGTTGTAGGATGTCCTGTATGCTGGTAGGTGGGAGATCCAATATATTTCATTAAAATTTTGAAATCAGAAACTTATAAATGAGTAACTTATAAACATAAATGAATCATGAAGTGACACTCATATATTTAATTGCATCTTCAGCACCATGTTAATTGCTCTTCCTTTATTATTCACTTTCAAGGAAACAACTCAAGTTCTATCACCAGGTGGAAATAATGCCAACCAAGGTACCAAAGAGAGAAATGATGCAGCAAAGGCATTTGGATTTGATTTTGTCTATAGTTCCCTGTCATCCTGCATCAAAGCCATTTGTTCTCAGACCATCCACTGGGAACAGAAATCTACTATCTTAATTATTATATACTATGATATGTAACCCATTTAAATATAGTTATACTCTAAATATTCGGAGCACCTGTAACAGGTATTCTGACATGTAAGACTTTCTCAGTAGCTCACTGGCAGCGAATTCCTTGACCTTTGCTATTGATTGGGGAAACACATCTCCCACTGTTAGTTTCTATTTAAAGAACCTTGGTGCTTAAAAATAAGGGTCAGAGATTAACTCTCTAATTCCCTGGAAAAGCTTAGGTTTCTCAGCTGTCTCTTATCCTTCTTTTATCGTCACATTTTAATTATTTATTCAGTATATGTCTTCCTGTTTAAACTAGAGGTTTGCACAAGGACCATTTGTCCAATTTGTCACTGCCAATTCTAGCACATTACATTGTGCCTGGTTTATTGTGTAGGCACCCTATACATAAATATGTAAATGTATAAATTTATATTTTAAACACTGAGTTCTTACTCTGAGTTCTGCGTTATGCACCATTGCCTTCCCAGAACCTATGACACAGAACTTGCCTTCACAATAGTAAATAAGATGTGCACAAAACTGCAACGCAGTTTTCTAGAAAAAGATTTGTACCCACTCCAAGCAAACCCAGAGAAAGGAAAAACCAAGGAAGGCTAAATGGAAAGGATATTAAGAAATGTTTTGGAAAGGCCTTCTTTTGAACTTAGTCTCATAATATGAAAAGCAGTACATAAGCCAAAGAAAGGGAATTGTAAAGAAAAGAAGAGAAGCTACATCTACAAAGATGTACACTGAGAAAGAGATCTGGGAGTTTAGTGAGCAGTACATATAAATCACATTTTATGAGAGAGATGCATCTCTGATGACCTCACACATTCCCTGAACAAAACTGGCCAGTGTTTCTGTGACCAGCGAATGGGTGCTGCCCATGGCACTAGGGAAAATCCAGTGTATAAGTCACTTGGCTGGTTGACTTTGAAGTTTTGCCATTTTTTGACAAATATTTCATTTATGAGGATTCACATGATTTCTTATTTTATTCATGAAGTAAGCATCTATTCATATTTCCATCTCACATTATTTCCACATCCAAACTCACATGAAATGTAGCCACCTTGCATACTGGTAGGAACAATCCTTAAGTTAAAAATAAAATTATTTAGTGAGTATAGAAAATATTCCATTTGTTTATAGAACATTTCAGGTCAATTTAGACACTGGATGGGTTATTAAGTCAGCAAAAGTTCTGGCTCTGACAATTGTGATGCCGAAACGTAATTGAGGCTTCAGTACTTCTTACACAGCGCTACGTGGACTACCTCTCCCACCTTCTACCCGACACTAAGCCCTTTGAAAGCAGAGGCTATTTTGCTCATTTTTAAATTAACACCCCACTGGAAAAAATAATAATAACAACTTGCATAGTTAGGAGTGAATAGGCAGATGCCTGTCATAAATGCCACCTCCTCCCCTGTCTGACTTGCTTTCAAAACAGAAACTTTATCTCCTACCAAGACACCGTTTAGATCTCATTTTGAGCAACCTGGAAAGAAAACTAAGAAAATTCCCTACCAGTTAAAAAACAATTGAGCCACCACTGCTAATAACAATATACTGAGTGATGGTAGGTGCTGAAATCTAATTTTATAAGTGCTCTAATAGTTTTCTAATAGCTGCCAAACAATATTCTCCATGTCTACATATGGACAAATATCAAGAGTAGACTCAGCTTGAGGGGAAGTCAAGGCTCAGAACCAATTTGGCACTAGTATACAAACAGGGTTAATGGATCTAAAAGGTAGAGAAGGAAGGCAGCAGCTTGCTCCCAAACTGGGAGGTCAGCAGTGTTCTCCAGGAAAGATGGAGATGCAGACTTCCAGAAACCAAAAATCTCATTCAGAGCACTACAAAGTTATGGATTTAACACCTGAGTGAGGGAGGCTCACATGGCATCTTTAAGAAGCTCATCTGCTCCCCGTCTCTGCCCCAAACCCAGCCTTAAACATACAAGGCTATAGCAGTTCCTCATTTAAGCTATTTTGAATGTATGCCAGAGAGCTCCTCACCTGAACCAGGTGTGTTTCATCAATTAGAGTTACACAATATACAAGGTGACTATGGGACAATGTGGAGACCCCATGCTACAATGTGAGCAAAGTTTTCATTTATTAACCTCAATTTCCCTAGAAAGTACATACCTGAACTTAGAGGTGAAGTACTATAAGAGTCAACTGTGGAGACATTGGAGGAAATCATAAAGAAGCTCACTCACTTTAAGTATTTACTGTTTCCCAAAGAAGAATGAGCTTCGTGAAATTTCTGCTTTAGCCAAGGTAGAATAACAGACCAGTTTACCCTTCTACCTCAAACAGCTTAAAAATGAGCAAAATATATAAAACAATGACTTGCAAGACACTGGACCTCAGGCGAAGGCAGTGATCCCTAAGAGAGGAGTTGCGCCCTATGATTGCTCCAGCTTACTTCTTTGAGAGTTTTCAGGCCTAGCATAAGGAGAGCCCAGCTGACTTCCAGCTGCTCATGGGGAGGTGTTTCACTGAGGCATTCTACTACAAAACTGGCCGAGGGAAGTGCCAGGGGAAGCTAAGGTCGGTGGGTGCTGCCGCCACCATGCACTGCAGAAGATGGCAGTGGAGAAAGCATGAACATGGCAGAAGGCTGGAAAAGAATCCATCTGCATTGCAAGATCTGAGCATTGTGGCAGCCCAGCCAGTTGTATTCCATAAGTCAGATGACAGGGAAGCTGTCTGTGCTACCAGGCACTGGCAGAGCTAAATGACTTGCAAAACGCACACTCTGGGGACACTACATGCACTGCAGGAACCACACACAACCTCTTGCTCTGCAACAGCCTGGCACTACATAAGCCTTGTGCATTGGCAAGAGCAAGCATTTGCAAGCAGGCTGGAAGGGAGAAGGAAAACCCCTTTCTCCTGCAGTGTCTCTCTAGCGCCCTCTACTGACAAAACTAAGCATGGTTCCTGCAGGCAAAGAGAAAACATAACAAAAGGTCCATTAATTTTCTCAGCGCAGTTAGTAAAGGGTGAATTGGAACGGAGAGGCAATGAATTGATTTTATTTAGACATTGACGCAGTGATTATAAATCTCATGTGGAAATTCAAAGGGCCTACCATAGCCCAAACAACTATGAAAAGGAACAAAGTTAGAGAACATCACTTGATTTCATAAGTATTTTAAAGCTAGTGTAATCAAGACAGTGCGATATTGGCTTAAAAAATAGACCAAATAGATCTATAGAACAGAATGAATCGTGAATCCAGAAATAGACTCACACAGATAAGGACAATTAGATTTCAACAAAATTTTCAAAGTAATTCGGTGGAGAAAGGACAGTCTTCTCAGAAAATGGTTTTAATCTTCTCTGAAGAAAAAAATATTCTTCAGAAAATGGCTGAAACAACTGGATATTTATATCCACAGACACACAAAATGAACTGAGATCCATACTTGACATTATATACATTGTAAGACTCAAATAGGTGAAAATGGGTAATGAAGCTAAATGTAAAATCAAAGATTTTTTTTAAACTTCTAGAAGAAAATATAAGTGAGCCAGTTGCAGTGGCTCATGCCTGTAATTCCAGCACTTTGGGAGGCCAAGGTAGGAGGATTGCTTGAGGCCAGGAGTTTGAGGCTGCAGTGAGCTATGCTTGCACCCTGCACTCTAGTCTGGGTGACAGAGAAAGACCTTGTCTCAGAAAGGAAAAAGAAAATATAAATGAAATTTTCGTGACCTTGGGTTTGGCAAAGACTTCTTAAATAAGACATCAAAAGAATGACTGGATTAGATATAACCCATAAAAGAATAAATTGATGAATTAGAAACTTCTGCTCTTCAAATGTGTTTTTAAGAGAAAGAAAAAACAAAACAAGCCACAGACTGGGCTGCAAATTATATATCTGACAACTGAAATGCCCAGAATGTGTAAAGAAACCTTAACATTCAATAAGAGAACAAACAACTCTATTTAAAAACTTGGCAGACAGTTTAAGCAGACACTTTGCCAAAGAAGATAACTGATGGCAAGCACATAAAAGATGCTTATGATCCTTAACCATTATGCAAATGCAAATTAAAACAACAAGAAGATACCACTACTCATCTATGAGAATGGCTAAGATTTAAATTCTCAATTCTACCAAGTGTTGGTGAGAGTGTGGAATAACTAAAACCCTCATGCACAGCTGTATTTTCCACTTTAGAAAACAGAGCTAAATGACTTGCAAAACTCACACTCTGGGGACACTACATGCACTGCAGGAACCACACACAACCTCTTGCTCTGCAACAGCCTGGCACTACATAAGCCTTGTGCATTGCAAGAGCGTGCATTTGCAAGCACGCTGGAAGGGAGAAGGAAAACCCCTTTCTCCTGCAGTGTCTCTCTAGCGCCCTCTACTGACAAAACTAAGCATGGTTCCTGCAGGCAAAGAGAAAATATAACAAAAGTCCATTAATTTTCTCAGCGCAGTTAGTAAAGGGTGAATTGGAACGCAGAGGCAATGAACTTGAGAGCCCACACCTGTTGTGTGAGCTAGTGACTCTCCTCCTATGTACTGACAAAGAGAAATGACAGGGTATATTCATACTCATACCTGTACACATGTATCCATTGCACCTTTATTTGTAATTGGCAAAAACTGGAAAGAACCCAAATGTTCTTCAGTAGGTGAACGTATTTTTTAAAACTGTGGTATATCCATACACTACACAGCCACGAAACGAAATGAACTATTAGTGCACACAACTACATGGACAAATCTCAAAATAATTATGTGGAGTGAAAGAAACAAAAAATCACACACCTTACAATTCTGTTATATAAAATTCTAGAAATTGCAAAAGAAGGTATAGTGACCGGAAGCATATTAACTCTTGCCTAGGGACAGGGAAAGGAAGCAGTGGGAGAGATTACAAAAAGGGATTACAAAAAAGCATAAGGAAGCTTTCAGGGATGATGGAAATGTTCATTTTCTTAATTGTATGATGATTTTACATCATATAATCTCATGGAGTTTTACACTATAAATAAGTTCAGTTTATTATATATCAATTATATCTTCATAAAGTCTTTTTTTAAAAAACAAAGAATTATTTTTCCTTCCACACTATCATCCCATTGTGTTAACTTATCTGACTGATTTTACAATTTTTACCAAATAGACAAATTAATGGAACGAAGAACTAGTTACATGCAGGCAAAAACTTTACCTCATGAGTACATAAAAGAACATGCTAAAGGCATTACTCATGTTACTCGAAGAACTAGGACAAGTCCCAAGAAATAATGTGATGACATTGTACAGTTTACTATCTTGAAATATGCTGCCAAAGATTCAGAAATCAAAGTGAGGGAGAACCACCAGAGCAGAGGATTCTATTCATGAGGCGAAGCTATAGACTTCTACAGAAAGAGAAAAGCCGTGCTTTTCTTCTTACATTTCAAAACATATAAAACAAAATAGTCACTTTGTAAAATAAGTGTTGACCATTTAGTTCTCAGATAAGTTAGAAATGATACACTGCTGGTGAGAGTGTAAATTAATTCAACCATAGTAGAAAGTAGTGTGGTGATTCCTCAAAGGGCTAAAAACAGAACTACCCTTCGACCCAAAGATCCTATTACTGGTTATATTCCCAAAGAAATATAAATCATTCTATCATCAAGACACATGCATTGGTATGTTCATTGCAGAACTATTCACAATAGCTAAGACACAGAATCAACCTAAATGGCCACCAGTGGTAGACTAGATAAAGAAAATGTGTTATATGTACACCATGGAACACTACACAGCCATAAAAAAGAATGAGATCATGTCCTTTGCAGGAACATGGATGGAACTGAAGGCCATTATCCTTCCCAAACCAACACAGGAACAGAAAAACGAACACCTCATGTTCTTACTTATAAGTGGGAGCTAAATAATGAGAACACGTGGACAGAAAGAGGGGAACGACAGAAACTGGGGCCTGCTTGAGGGAGGAGGCTGGGAAAAGAGAAAGGTTCGCAAAAAAAAAAAACCTGGCAAGTACTATGCTTAGCACCCAGGTGACAAAATAATCTGTACACCAAATCCCCAAGTCATGTGTTTACCTATATAACAAACCTGCACATGTACCCCTGAACCTAAAATGGAAGTTAAAGTATTTTTTAATGGAATTGTAAGAAAATACCTTTTATCTGTTCTGCACCTCTTCTGCTGTTTAACATTGCCTCATAAATTGTTTTTCACAGCTGTTTTGATTCAGTTTGATTCAGTGTATTGACATCGGTTTTCTCTCTCTTTCCTCTCTGTGTTTTGATATGCCAGATGTATCGTTAAGATTACTGGAGAAATGGTGTTGTCATTTCCTGCTGGCATCACCAGACACTTTGCCAACAACCCATCCCCAGCTGCTCTGACTTTTCGGGTGGTAAATTTCAGCAGGTTAGAACACGTCCTGCCAAATCCCCAACTTCTCTGCTGGTAAATATGATTTTGCATACATTTTTCAGAGATATATGTGGCTTAGTACTTTGTACTTAGATGAGGGATATATCTTAGCAAGAGAGTCGCACTATAGTGAAATTACCACCACTCAGATATATTTGTAGATTCAAACATGGAATCTACCAGCTATCAAAATTTGTTGTGGGTGATTGTGTATGTGTGTGACTGCATATGCATATACATGTTTTAATGGCCGACTATCTCAAGTGGTTAGAGAGACAGAGTAAGAACATCTGTATCAGCAACAGTTTATTCATTGTCTGTTTTACTCATTATCAACAGACAGTGGATGACAATGGCGGGAAATGAGCCAAATAACAAGAATAAAATCCTTTCATTGTATGAGCATCTTTTTATTTTTATTTTATTTCATTTTATTTTATTTTTGAGATGGAGTCTCACTCTGTTGCCTAGGCTGGAGTGCAGTGGCACCATCTCAGCTCACTGCAACCTCAGCCTCCTTGGTTCAAGTGGTTCTCCTGCCTCAGCCTCCCAAGTAGCTGAGATTACAGGTGCCCACCACCACGCCTGGCTAATTTTTGTATTTTTAGTAGAGATGGGGTTTCGCCATGTTGGCCAGGCTGGTCTCAAACTCCTGACCTCAAGTGATCTGCCCGCCTCAGCCTCCCAAAGTGCTAGGATTGCAGCCTTGAGCCACCGCGCCTGGCTTTCTCTTTAAATCAATTGTGTGTGTAGGTGTGATTGTGCATGTGCAGATGCATAATAAAGACATCAAATACAGGTTTAATATTTAATACAATGTCATTATAATGATCATTGCTTTGATGGAACTTTACATGTATGACATAAAATAAACTTATGCAAATCTGTTTATATAAATATAATTTTCACATTTTCTAGCTATTAAACCTGAATTTGATGTCTTTATTATGCATATG
Organism: Macaca nemestrina; assembly: GCF_043159975.1. NCBI lineage: Eukaryota > Metazoa > Chordata > Mammalia > Primates > Cercopithecidae > Macaca > Macaca nemestrina. Next base: position 166,887,890 of record NC_092125.1, on the reverse strand, counting down.
CACAGTCACACAAACCCACATGCATGCATGCTATTAAAATGGTCAATTATACAAGTTAATTATTTGCAGTGAATGAGCCGAAAGGAGTCTTCCTGACAGCTTCTCCATCATGAAGTCCTGATGGTCATCTACAACGCTCTGTCTGAAGTGGCCACTTTTCTCTTTACTGCCACCTCCCTTGTGCAAGTGACCACTGTCTTTTCCCCGTAGCACTGCAATTGCCTTCTTCTCTCCCTGAATCCAATCTTGCCCGTCTCCAGTACATTTTAACAGCCAGGTGGTCTTTTATGAGTAAATCAGGTCATCTTCGTTCACAACTCCCTGGTGGCTTCGTATTACCCTTGTCCCAGAATCTAAACGTGTTACCATTGCCTTTGAGGCCTTGAGTTATTTACCTTGTCTGCCTCTCCGTTCTCATCTCCCACCATCCTGCCTCAGAATCCTTTTAGCTCCAGCAAGACCTGTCAATCTCAGAAACAGGCTGAGTCCTTTCCCACAACACGGCTTTTAGTACGTTTCCTCTGCCTGGAATACTATTTCAACCTTCTTCACCTGACTCCAACTCATCCTTTAGTCTCAGCTCTACTCTGCCTCTGACACTATCCCATTCTCCTCCCCAGACCCCCACCAACCAGCCCTAAACTAGTAGCTTGGTGCAAAAGTAATTGCAGTTTCTACCATTACTTTTAAATGACAAAAATCACAATTACTTTTGCGCCAACCTAATAAATTCTGTCCTCTTGTTATTCTCTCTAAAGGTACCCTGTTCTTTTCCTTTGTGGCACTTACTACAGTTAATAATGACATATCTATTTGTGTTTCTTCATTCATCCATCTGCCATACAAGACTGTGCAAACCATGAGGGAATGGAAAAAGTCTCTTAATTCAAATTCTTGCTTCAGTTTCCCTCCGTGTTTTGATTGCGCACGTTGAGCCAGTTTATTTTTCAAGGTTCTTCCATCGGAAATTAGGAATTATGTGCCAATATCTTGCCAGTTTGTTTGTAAATATGACTGGTGTCATAGTTACAGCTTTTGTTGCATTTTTAGGCAGTTATGTTGCCAAGTTCTTACGCATATGTGCAAAGGTTGTATACATGTATTAACATATTGGTCTTATATATAGAATCAAATATCACTCAAAAGGGTTTTGCTTACCAAAATATTATATAGACCCTTAAATTATTATTTGCAAAAGTAAAAAAAAGAAAGAAAGAAAATATATCACATTAATTTGGATCTTATGAACTCTAAATATTTAATCACTATAACAGGGCTGTGATGAGTGACCCTTTAGTCATCTATAGACTCTTTAGTTTTGTTATGCAGTGCCACTCCACTACCTCGACCACCACAACCATCCCCAGTTTTTAAAAAGGTGTTGTTGACCAGGCATCATTCTAGATTGCAGTCCCAGCCTTTAGTGTCTATCACCAGCCAATTGTTTCCTTAATGTTTACTGAAGAAGACTTCATATGTGACCATGGCCCCTGGACATTTTGGTTTGCAATCCCTATGACAGGGGTCAAATTGAAGATTACGTCTACATTTTTCTTTTGAAAAAAGTTTTGCTTGTAAAACATATGCGGGAACAAATGTCAAGTCAAATACGAGACTGAAGAATGCTCAAGAAGCCTTGAGCATTTAAGAATTCCATCCCTGTGTAAGCATTTGATTGGCAAAGCTTTCTTGGATATTTTTTAAAGCAGGTTCTCTAAGAAATTATCACAGACCTACGACAACTTATTTTGCTATTAAACTCAGCAAATGTATTTCTTTTTTTTTTTTTTTTTTTTTTTTTTTTTTTTTTTTTTTTTTTTTTTTGAGACGGAGTCTCGCTCTGTCGCCCAGGCTGGAGTGCAGTGGCCAGATCTCAGCTCACTGCAAGCTCCGCCTCCTGGGCTCACGCCATTCTCCTGCCTCAGCCTCCTGAGTAGCTGGGACTACAGGCGCCCGCCACCTCGCCCGGCTAGTTTTTTGTATTTTTTAGTAGAGATGGGGTTTCACCGTGTTAGCCAGGATGGTCTCGATCTCCTGACCTCGTGATCCACCCATCTCGGCCTCCCAAAGTGCTGGGATTACAGGCTTGAGCCACCGCGCCCGGCCAACTCAGCAAATGTATTTCTTTAAAATTGTTTTATGTAACTGAGGATTTCCCAATTATTCAAATCTACTTAGTACAAATTAATGATATGATGCTAGATATTAATTCTGAACCTCTGTTTTGGCATAGTGGGAAAGTGTACAACTGATATGGGCTGGAATCTGGCTCTGTTTCTTATTAGCTGCATGACCTTAAGCAAATTATTTAATTTCACTGACCCTCTGTTACTCTTACCTCCTGCCCTCTTGTGTAGCAACAGCTCGGAGAGCTTGGGTAACTTAGATGCTTTTCAATTAAAACACTCAGATAGCCCTTATCAGCATCCCTAGCTCAGCCGACAAGGGGCAAAGTCTTCAGGACAACATGTGTTTTCCACCCCCTTCCTCCATTTCCAGGGCCAAAGAGCTTTACCTCGTCCTCAATAACCTTATATCCAGGGACAGCAAAACCACACTGGTCACACTGAGACTTGGCCACCCTTTCCTAACAGATCAGTGACAGTTTTAAGGCCCTGGTGTTTTTTACTCAGCTTTCTTGATTTATAGGAGTTCTGGAGACTGAATCATAGCAACTTGCTTTTGACCTGTCTTTTCAGTTTTTCACTGTATCAGCCTTCTCTCTTCTCAACCCCGAATTTTCTCTTTTTATAACAAGTTTGCTCATCTTTAGAAACAAAGACAATAATTCTTCCTTTGTAGGGTAGATTTTAATGAAATAGTTTATAATGCCTAGCATATAATAGGTGCTCAAGAAATTATAACTACTGTTATTGTACTATATAGGATATTCTGAAAGTGAAATGTCAGCAAATGTGTGTGACAAGTAACTGAATCACTTGTGGCTTTAGCTTCCTCATTATATGGGAAATGAGTTATATGTTTGTACACTCTTGCCTGATTCTTTTTATCACTGAGATGAGCATTTGCAAGATAGATTGGGTAAGTGGTCTGTATACAGGCCTCTGAGCAAAGCTAAGACTCTCATAGGGATATAAAACTTCTTAGCTTGTAAAGATTCTGCTCTTCTTCTGTATTATAACTACAATGATTGTCATTTAAACTCCAGGATCGTCTTATAAGTGAAGTGAAATCTTTGATGATTTAAATGCTCATGGATGAAATATTATGAATGCTGAAAAGGTAGCATGGTAATTTTAGTATCACTGTTTTCTGCTTAGTTGGTGATAAAGGCCATGTTTACATTTGGTCAAATATTTCGCTAGATAATTTCTGAGAAACTACTGGTCAAAGTAATTCAAAAGTAAATAAATGTATTCAGTTCCTTAATTGCATTAACTGACTAATTTAGACAAAACTGGTGCAGTAGAAAGGGCTATTAAGTTTGAGTTAATAAATAATTCACTCTTGAAAGCACCCAATTATCGCTGCAATTAGTTAATATTACTGAGCACTCACTGAGACTGATAGCAACACAGTAGCTCCTCCCTGTGGATATTAATCTACCAACACAAGAGCACTCAGAACTGTATTTGTACGAAAACCACACCACTGTTAATAGATTCATAATAATCTCTACAAATTGTCAAAAGATGGCTCTACATATCAGAAGACAATTTGCTAAGATGCTTCTTGTAGGGTTTGTATTTGTTTTAAGATGCTACTCAATCATTTTTCTTCCCAAATGAACAGTGATAATACACAAAATGATGCCAATACCAAGGAATTCTGGGTAAACATGCCAAATTTGATGACTCACCTAAAGAAAGTGTCTGAACAAAAACCCCAGGCTACATATTATAACGTTGACATGCTCAAATATCAGGTAAGCCTATTTACATGGTCAGTATCTCTTTCACATGACATACTTGTTGTCTAAAGTACCTGTTATTGAATAAAAATAACCAAAGTAATGCTTCTTTTAACATTATTTAAAAGCTATAACTCATTTTTCTAAATGGAAACTTTAAAAGACAACTTGGGGACTACTGACAAAAATATTCATACATGTTCTTATTAGTTTAAGCTTACAAGTAAAACATTTTATCACAAAATTAGAGAAATGTGCCACAAAAAATGAAGTCGCAGAACATTATACTAATTAAGATTATAAGTTTATATTGATAAACAAGATGATTATAATTTTGTTAAGAACATTACTATACTACAACCTCTTATTTTAAATGATTCAATGTAAACAATCTGCTTTCGTTTTTCTAGTAAGATAGTCCTATGAAAGAATTCTAATAAAATCTAACGTTAAGAAATAGTTCAATAATAAAGCAATGTTTGATACATACAATATATGAGAACTTTCTTTTTGTGTCTAGGATTGACCTTACCTCAAATTATTATTCATACCGGGATCCTGATAGTGCCTGAGTCTCTCATTGATTCCCAGCCACTTGACTGACTGGATTTTTTTTTCTTTTTTTTTTTTGAGACAGAGTCTCACCCTGTCACACAGGCTGGAGTGCAGTGGCACAATCTCGGCTCACTGCAACATCCACCTCCCGTGGTCAAGCGATTCTCCTGCCTCAGCCTCCTGAGTAGCTAGGATTACAGGCGTGCAGCAGCACGCCCTGCTAATTTTTTATATTTTTAGTAGAGACAGGGTTTCACCATGTTGGCTATGCTGGTCTGGAACTCCTGACCTCAGGTGATCCACCAGCATCAGCCTCCCAAAGTGCTGAGATTACAGGCGTGAGCCACAACACCAGCTGACTGCCTAGATTTTTTTAAACCTTTTTATTTTTTAATTGACAGGTACAATTGTATATCTGTATTAGGTACAACGTGATATTTTGAATATATGTGTTGTGGAATGACTAAATTAAACTAACATATGCATTACCTCACATAGTTATTTTTGTGATGAGAACACTTTCCATTCACTGTCTTTAGCGTTTTTCAATAATACAGTATATGGTTATTACCTATAGTCACCACATTATGCAATTGATCCTTGAATTTCTTCCTCTCATCTAACTGAAGTTTTTTGTCCTTTGAGCAACATCTCCCTAAACAAACCCCCACCCCAACCACCTCCACCACCACTACCTCAGCCTCTGGTAACCACCATTCTACTCTCTAATTCTATAAGATCAACTTTTATTTTTATGTTTATTTTATTTTATTTATTTAGTTTTTTGAGATGAAGTCTCGCTCTGTTGCCCAAGCTGGAGTGCAGTGGCACGATCTCGGCTTATAGTAGCATCCACCTCCTGGGTCCAAGCGATTCTCCTGCCTCAGCCTACCAAGTAGCTGGGATTACAGGCACGCACCACCATCCTGGCTACTTTTTGTATTTTCGATAGAGACAGGGTTTCACCATGTTGGCCAGGTTGGTCTCGAACTCCTGGCCTCAGGTGACCCCCTGCCTTGGCATCCCAAAGTGCCACTGTGCCCTGCCAAGATCAACTTTCAAATATTTTACATAAGAGTGAGATCATGTGGTATTGGTCTTTCTGTGCCTGGCTCATTTCATTTACCATATTTTTAATGCATTATGATTTTTGATTAAGTATGTTCAGATTAATTCTCTTAAAATGAAGAAAGTTGTACTTTAATAAAAATCAGGATATCTCAAACTCGACTGTGTTTCTCAATCAAATGCCAGTTCTGAATTGATGCTAAAAAGAAATATACATTATATATATTTAAATATATATATATTTATTTATAATAGTTATATATACTATATTTATAAATATATTTATTTATACAAATATTTTAAATATATCTATAAATATTTTAAAATATTATATAAAATATACAAATATATAAATATGATGTATTATATGTGAATATAATATATAATATATTATATGTGAATATATTATATGTGAATATATTATATATTATATGTAAATACAGGTAGATATCATTATTAAATATACATGTAACATATGTATATTTGGGAGTGTTAGGACCTAGCAGATACATATATATATTTAATTTTTTTATTTTATTTAATTGGTTTAGAATGCAATCCAAGTATCTGTACTTTGTGTAAGTTTCTCAAGGGAGTCTATGCATCCTATGCTTTGGAAAACATTTATTTAAATTGTTGTAAGGAAACCATTTAAAGTGAAATATCTATATAATGGTATATTTTCCAAAAATGCAAAAGAATATAATTTTTCCTTGTGAGAATAGTATATACTCTTCAAACATTATGGATAATACTGAAAAAATATGTAATATGGTATAAATTCATCACTTACAAATTAAAATATAATAGAAAACACATTTTATATAACTTTTTCCCAAAATATTTTAAAATGCTTAGTGACTGCTTTATGCTTTGAAAGAAATGAAAGGAAATAAGAAAGGAAAACTCTAAATGTAATTCTTTTTCTGAATGAGAAATTAAATTTCAAGGCAGAAGTTAAATTTCATGTATGGTTTGCATCCCCAAAGTGTGAAAATAAGATGGCAGTTCCTTTCCTTCGTGGACGCTAGTTATATACACTGCATGTACATCTTCACTTCAGATAAAAAAAATTTTTAATCATTAAATCCTATAGAGTTTTTTCATTTCCATGTTTGTTATTAAGTAAATCTAGAAATTAGACAGGATTCACCTATTGCAGTATGAACTTTGTGTAAAGTATTAAAGTGTAGGCAAGGGCTGGACATGATGGCTCACGCTTGTAATCCTAACACTTTGGGAGGCTGAGACGGGAGGATCACTCGAGCCCAGGAGTTCAAGACTAGCCTGGGCAACATAGTGAGACCCCGTCTCTACTTTTTTAAAATAAATAAAGTGTAGGCAAGATACTGAATTCTAGAATTAAGTCAGCTTTCTACTGGCCACTGACATAGGTACTTAATATCCCAGAACCTCAGTTTCCTCATCTTCAAATAAGGGTAATAATGATATCTACCTATTTTATAGCTTGCTATAAGAAGTTAATAGCCTAATATATTTCAAAGTAATTTGTGAAATGTAAACAGCCCAAGACTTGCTGCTTTATTTTAACGTGTGCTCTGAGGAATCCCTTTTGCTGTTATTTAGCTGTGTTTTTGTTGTTGTTTTTTAACAATGCAAGGAATTGGGTGGAGAAGCACAACTAGCATTTTGTGGAACTGCCCTTAAACGCAGCACATTTAGTTTCTGGCCCAAAAGCATCCACTAGAAATTGGGGCAATCAAAAACACATTTTCATATATCCAAAAAGCACCTCCCCAGGTAAAGGAACTATAATCAGGTTGAGAACTACTGCTGAAGACAGAGTTCAGAAAAAGGGGTGGGGGAGGGGGATTCTGCTCTGCTTTTGATCTGCTTTAGTTAATAGATTTCTAAATAAATGTTTGCCTGCAGAAAGCATTATGCTGCCAATCATCTTCAAAGTTTAAAAACTATAATGGTTAACTAGCTTAAATTGTCATCAAAAGCCGTATCTGTCATTTTATAAAAGAATCCATTTTGGGGCTTGTTTCTGCCACAGCCACTCCTGCCTTCAGAGTTCAATCTACCCTCAGGACCCTTCTCCATGGTGATCATATGTGCAGGCATTTCCTAGACAGTTGTTTATATCCTTCAAAATCAGCAAAGCTCATCACACTCCATGAATAAAAATCCAAGGGCATAGACACCACTCATCTGATCCCTGCCATGTACATGTACTTGTGAGAGGTGACTTTCTTAGAGACTTATTCAGCGCCATAATGAATGATCGAGAAATTGTAACACTGTAAATTTTTCGCTATGGACCCAGAATTCACATCAATATTATTGTCTTTAGATCAATGTTTGTTGATTCTTCAAACCTGGCTTTTTCCTGGTCAAGCTCACAGCTGATTCTATTTAGTATCGACAGTAGATTCCAGCGCTGTAGCACTTCCAGCTAAAGGAATCCCAAAGGAAGTAAAAACTGGAAGTAACTTCCATTTACTCCCTTTGGGATTTGCCAAAGTAAGGACTTGAAACCAGGTATGAAATCCCAAAGGAGTAATAATAACTTACCCTAGTCTAACTCACTGGTTTGTTGTTGAAGAGAAAATATGGTAAGAATATTAATAGGTGGCATTTATCAAAATGTAATTCCTAGTGTGTGCTAGGCATCCTGCTGAGTGTTTCACAAAAAAAAAATCTCCCTCAATCTTCCTGACAACTCTATAGGTAAATATTATTGTTGTAATTCCCATTTAGCAGATGAGGAAAGAACTGAAGCTCAGAGGGGTTTAGGGACTTGTCCAAGATCACTCAGCTTATAAGTGGAGCAGCAGAATCAGAATTCACACCTGGGACTGTCTAGCTTCCTGGCCTCAGCTCCCAGCCAGTGTACTATTCCACCTCCTTAACTGACATGAAGTGTACTGGAAACTCCAAAGTGCCACTGAGACTAGTAGCTGCTATTTTTAGTCTGTAACAGTTTACCTGAAGCACCCAGCTCTCTCTCACAGCACCCTTCACGGTGCCTGTCACTCACAGTTGCTTGTGAGCAGCATAAACAACACTATGACATTTTGATGTCTAAGAACATCCCTGTGGGAGAAAATCATAGCTTCTGGTTTTGTTTCAGATTATTGGTCGAGCCTTAAATATTCTCTTCCCTGTCATTTGGCAAGGTGTCTGCCCAGGGCATTCAGTCCACGCCCCTGAACCTGGCAGTGAATTGGCGATGTGAACCTTCAAGCACTGACCTGCGCATAGATTACAAATACAATACAGATGCAATGACGACCGCTGTGGCCCTCAACAATGTGCAGTTCCTGGTCCCCATCGATGGAGGAGTCACCAAGCTCCAGGCGGTGCTCCCACCAGCAGTCTGGTATGAAGCCTCCTGTTCTCTCCACCAAAGGGCTCCTCTGGGTCAAGGGGTCATAGACTTCTTAGAGCTTGTGTGTCCTGTAGGAGGAGATGACAGCGGGCCTGTGTATTAGGGTTCAGGGCAGGAAATAGAAACCGCTGGTAGCTATTTTAAGCAAAAACTAATTCAACAGGGACTTCAATGCTCACACAATGGTGGAAGTGCTAAAGAAACAGGCTGGATCTCCAAAAATGCCTCCCAGAGCTCTACAGAACTGGCCTGCCACAATCCAGGGAAGGAGAGAAATTAGAAGGCCACCGGTAGAGCCACAGCATTCAAGAAGCCACAGCTGTAACTCTGATCCTAGGACCAGCAAGCTCCTATTGGTACCTCCTTAAGTGCTTCTTGGCACCCACAAATTAGAGGCTAGAGTGGACCCCTGGTGTTAGAAGATCCCCACATCTGAGTTAGACTGCTGGTCAGAGGAGAACAGTCAAGAAAGCTGCGGGAGAATGGCCTCTGCCTCCTTTCTGTCTTCTAAATCTCAAACCGTGCATGCAATTGGTAAACCTAATTTGTAACTAGGACCCTAACTGCAAAGGCCTCTGAGAAATGTAGTGTTTCATTTTGTAGCCTCTGAACTATAAAAAGGCACACTAGAGAAGGTATGGGACTAGAAACTGAATAGATACATTGTGCCTATATCATCTGTTATATAGGACTTGTTCTAGAAAGAGCATTTCATTTTTCCACATGACTGTCAGAAGCAAAAACTGGAATTTGTTTTAAAAATGAATGTCAGTGGCTTAAGCCTGTAATCCCAGCACTTTGGGAGGCCGAGACGGGCGGATCACGAGGTCAGAAGATCGTGACCATCCTGGCTAATACGGTGAAACCCCGTCTCTACTAAAAAATACAAAAAACTAGCTGGGCGAGGTGGCGGGTGCCTGTAGTCCCAGCTACTCGGGAGGCTGAGGCAGGAGAATGGCGTAAACCCGGGAGGCGGAGCTTGCAGTGAGCTGAGATCGCGCCACTGCACTCCAGCCTGGGCAAGAGAACGAGACTCCGTCTCAAAAACAAAAACAAAAACAAAAAAAGGATGTCAGCCAGATCATGACCCCAATTTAAATTACCTTAATTAATTGATTAACTAATACTTCCATCTATCTTCCCATGTATGTTTCAGCAAATTTATTTTTTTTTTAAATTTTAGCTCTACTTTGTCCTCTAAATATTCATTTTACCGTTTTCTAGCTAGTTACAATAAGGACAGGGAAAAAAGAGATTTATGTATGTTTGGGAGGGGAGAGAGAGACAGGGAATTTTAAAATTGTAGTGAAACTTTTCAAGCTCTATTTTTAAAAATTAATACTATCTGGAGAAAAAAAAAACAGCATCCACTAAACAAAAACTCTTGGATATGCAAAAACCTTTTACCTAATTCATTTTTAGGAATGCTGAACAACAGAGAATATTGTGGAAGATTCCTGATATCTCTCAGAAGTCAGAAAATGGAGGTAATGGAATCACAAGCTTATTTTATTTAACATGTAAAGCTAAAATGGCTTTTAGGTATTTGCCAACTATTACCCAAAACATGTAGCAATAAAAACAAGCAGAATATTTCACTCCATTTTTGCATTTACTTATTTCAATTAATAAAAGCAAATAATTCTTCAATCAATTCTCTTTTACCCCTTTTCTACAGACTCATCAAACTATCGTTTAGGCCTTTTAAGGAGGCATGTTTTCATCCTGTGTCAGATTCCACATTCCCTGATTAGACATTTTTCACTCTCCTCAGATATTAATCATAGGTTGGAAAATACAAGGGCTTCCAAGTAGCACATCTTCAAATTTTGAGGTACCATCTCACGAAAGTACACTTTTACCAGTGTGCAAATAGAGTTGCTCATAATATTCAATGATAAACTTCATTTAATCACCATTTTGTCAATGAAGTCTGATTTTGTATGTTAATTTTTGAATGCAATCTCCAAAATTATATCCAGAATATTACATTGACTGTTACCTTGTAATAATGTTTGTTTGTTTTTTTTAGGGGTGGGTTCTTTGTTGGCAAGATTTCAGTTATCTGAAGGCCCAAGCAAACCTTCTCCATTGGTTGTGCAGTTCACAAGTGAAGGAAGCACCCTTTCTGGCTGTGACATTGAACTTGTTGGAGCAGGGTATCGATTTTCGCTCATCAAGAAAAGGTTTGCTGCAGGTAAATGAGTATCTTGATTTTTTTATTTGCATTAATAATGTTGCCTTAGCTACTCTTCCTTAAGAGGAATAGATTGTGATTTTCTCATCTTTTTCCTCCACCTCTTTTCCACTCCCAACCCCCATCCCAATTAGAAAACAAACCAGGTATTGAATGAAGTAGAAATAGGACAATGAAATAGGACAGTGAATCAGAAGTCAGAAGGCTCTGACTTCTAACTCTGTTTCTTAAGTGGGACTAGTTGTTCCCATTATATAGATGTATATACTGAGGTTAATGGAGTAAATCCTACTTTTATTATATTGATGAACGAGACAAATACTGTGTGCTTTTTTTTTTTTTTTTTTTTTTTTGGTGAGCTGCAAGCTCCACCTCCCAGGTTCACGCCATTCTGTCTCAGCCTCCCGAGTAGCTGGGACTACAGGTGCCCACCACCAAGCCCGGCTAATTTTTTGTATTTTAGTAGAGACAGGGGTTCACCGTGTTAGCCAGGATAGTCTTGATCTCCTGACCTCGTGATCTGCCCACCTCAGCCTCCCAAAGTGCTGGGATTACAGGCGTGAGCCACTGCCCCCAGCCTTGCCTTTTAATGTATCTCCCACCTGAAAACTTTTTATTCTCTGACAGGGCTTCATAGAGTTTAGACTTGTCAGGTTTAGCTGAGATCTGGGAGAATCTATTTTTCATTTTAATCACAAACTCAAAGAATCTAGGCCACAGATCAAAAATGGTCACCCATAAGCTGAATGTGGCCATGAGACAAGTTTTATTTGGCACACACCATGGGGTTTTGTTTTGTTTTTCAATTGGGGGAGAGGAACTCTCTAATACTAGAGTGATTATACTTTTCAGTGATTTGCTGGGATAAATCCTGGTTTTTCATGCCTGTTGTACTGATGTAATTATTAATTATACCCTTTTCACTCTCGAAAATGATCCAAGTTGGAAAATAAGTTATATGAGCACCCTTTCTAAAATAAGTTGCATTCTCACATCCAGAAATAAATCTCCCAATCTATTCTGGGCAAACCCCAAACCTCTGCAAATTGTGGATCTATGGAAATGTGAAAAGTCAACTAGCCGATCTGAAAAATTGAAAATTGATTTGGAAACATTATGTACCTTTTATTTGTATTGCACCTCTAAAGTATGCAGTATCTGGCTCCTAGGTGTAGGGAAGGAGGAATAGAAATGTTACCCATATAATAATTACATTATTGAACTAGCAGATAACGTGTTAACATGTTGTTTTGTTTTGCAGGAAAATACTTGGCAGATAACTAATAATATCTTATGCAAGGATTTGGAGGATTCATATAATGGAGAACTGATGTATGAGAAACAGGTTTTAATTTTGGTTTGATGAAAACAAACCAATATCTGCACTTGGGATATATCAGGTGGAAAGTCAATGACTTTCAGCTGTGATTTCCCTCACACAATACCATGATGACCAGTCCTACAGTATTTACTTCTAGGTGTAATATTGTTAATGGTTTTAAAATGTAATTATTGTATTTGTAAATTGTACTCTCATTCCAGTAAAGCAGTTAGACACTTGAGTTTTAGCATTTTACCATTCCTGAAATGGATGTAATTCAAACTGTGGTATGTAAATTTAATAGTAGTATTGTTGAATGGCACAATGCTTACAGAGGTAGATTGCATTTTGTCAATATATAAAATTTAAATATAATATTGATAGCTGTCATAAAGGGGGTGCCACACATTAAAGAAACTTAAGTGGAACCAGAAGAAAAAGAAACAAACTTACTTTTCTTCAATCCTTAGTATGTTTTACTCTAGTGCTAAATAAAAATTCTATCTTCAAATGTTTAGTGGGTTAAATTGAGAAACTATTTCAGAAAAAAATTCTAAGGTTACAGCATATTCAAAGAAAAGCATTAGTTACCACTTTTTAAAAAGCTTTTTTTTCAAACTGCAAATTTCATAAAAATGCAAACTGTGTAAACAGGGCCTCTTATTTTTATAACTTGTGTAAAAAGGGAAAGCAATTCATATTTAAAGTTTAAGTATATTAAATTATAATCAAGAGTAAAGAAGATGTTGAAGTCTTAACTACTCGCCCCTCTCTACAGTTTAGCAAATGTGGGGATTGCTGAATAATCAGTCAGACTAAAACCAAAATTGTGATTTTAAGATTTCAAGACTTTCCATAGCTGAACTGGCTAACAACTTTTGCTTAATTACTCTGAATAGATGATCTTACTCATCCAGTATGGGGGAATGATACCTCGCGTCTTCCTCTTTCTCCACAGGAAATCAAAACACTGAGACTGAGAATTTTAGGGAAAAAAAAAAGTCCCCTGTTTAGATCCAGAAGGATTTTAATCATTGTTTATATCATTTGAGAATGAAAAAAATAAGCTTTATAAATGAAATTCTATTCACATTACTGTGTAATAAATTTCCTTTCAGATGATTAAGATTCATTGTATAAAACTGTAAATCTTTGCCATTCTTGGAGAAGTAAGAGGAGAGTTACCAAAAATGTATGTCATTTCATCGTTGCAAGGTATAATAAAAACTGTAATTATTCAATCTGGCCCCACCATATGAACATTTAGAAAGACGAACTTCTTCAGGAGTCTCAATTGTAAAACCTTCCCTCATTCAGATCTGAAAATGTTAGTTTTCCTTTAAGTCCTAGAACTTATTGAAACATAAACCAATTTATATTATAGGTTATGTTATTAAATAACTATAATTATTAAGTTATTATTTTTATAATTAGTCGTTAAATTTTCATTTTATATCCACTCAAATTTAACAAAGAATCTTTAGCCCCTTTAAATTTTAGAATCAAATTAAATTTTTAAAGTCTTACTTCTAAAATGAGATTGTGACTGGCAATTGTTTACAGTGCAACTTTTTAAATTAATCTTTGTACTCCTCTATTAGTGCTTGCTACCAAAAGAATGTTCCAGATGATTTGTTTTACCCTGGGAAAATTCTTACTATTCAACAAACTCTCAGTCGGCTCCCTAAAGCAGTCTGGTGTTGAAGTTTCTTTGAACAAACTAATTAATATACTCATTTTATGTAAAGGTATCCAATTTGAAACCAAAATAGAAAATGCAAAATTCTAAATTCCATGAAACATGGAATTTATGACACCAAAATCAATGGAGAGTAAGTAGCAGAAAACTGAGAATTGTCCAGCATATGGATATAACAATGTGTTTTTAAGTAATCAATTCATTTAAAAATTTGAATATTAATACAAAGCATATTAAAAAACGTGTAAATATTACTGGTTCTCATGTCTTTGTATTTATATTTTATTTTGTTTTATTTTGTATAGCTCTGGAATGAATTAGTAATTAAACGCAAGGGTTTTTTCCCAAAAAATAATTTTATTGATTTTTTAAAATGTAATTAAAAGCATAGATTACAGTAATCTCTAACATTATTCAAATGTTTCTAGGGACTAAATTAGAAACTATGAAGAAATCCTGTAATCCCTTAATTGGTCTTTATGAAACAGAATGGGAGTCAGCAATTTCAAAATGATTGAACTATGAATAACCAGAACCTCAATAGAAAATGTATCCCTTCATCTCTCAGAAAAGACCTCAAATAATAACACAGAAAGCTGGTATCAGGGATTTGTATTTTGACATTTTGTTGTTCTTTTTTTAATTTTGTAGATTATAATCTCCTGTTACATCTATATCCACAGTACTGTAGAATAAGAATTCATGTCCTGAAAATGATCCTAGGCAATGAAAGAGTCCAGTTATCAAAGACATTAAGTCAGATTCATTTGTTCATTTTATTCCCAAGTCAGAATAAAATGAACTAGTAGGTATTAAAACTATTTTCAGTACTAGGGGTTAAAACAAAAAGAAATGGTTCCAGTTAACCAGAACACCATTTCCTGAACGTTATGGTCTTTAAAAGGTTCTGCTTTAGTAAGATAAAAAGTATAAATGATGCTACTTTATTTTGGCAACATGGAAAGTATGTTTTTCTTTTCCAATAAATTCCATATTTTCATGAAATTTTTAAAAATAAATTTTTATTAAGAATTAGTCTGAATTTTATCATAATTGAAATTTATAATTACTAAGAATTAAATTTTTAATCATTTTTAAAGTTGTATTCTTCTCTACACCCACAGCCAAAATGGAAATTCACTGTATGGTATTTGGGAATATATTTCACCTGTAAAAGAAAGAATGTCCACAATTCAAAGGGTTTTGAGTTAATAAATAGGAATCCCTCAGTCAAACTACAGAATTTTTTTCGCTTTATATATTCTTAGTCAGCAAAGTATTTGAGCTATAATTACACATATTTCCACTTCTAAATCTTCTTTTAGAAAGCAGATAACTATAATACTACAGTTGGGTCTACCCCTAACTCCTGCTGTATGATATTGGACAAGTCACTGCCCTTTTCAGTTTCTCATCTTTAGAATGAGGAGTTGGGATTGCCAGTGGTTTTCAAGCTTTTCTTAACAGCAGGGCATTTGTTTCTAATAAAATTGCACATGGAATCCTGGTAGGCAAAACAGCTCAAAGAAATGCAGGAGTTTCTCCAACAGTTTAAATCAGGGCTCCCCAAAGCGTGGTTTAAACACCATAACAACATGCAATGATCTGTCAAGTGTCTTCCAACTCTGAAGTTCCACAGTTGTAATTTATTCAGATAAACCACCTTTTGAGGCTTTATAAGCAAACTTGTAAAAATCATAGTAATTGAATGATACACAATAAAAACTGACAGAGTGTTTACCACGTAGCAGTCACTACAGATATTAGCTCATTTAATCCTCTTATCAATCAAAAACTTGTAAGTATTCTTTTTAATTCCTGTTTTACAAGTGATGACACTGAGGCTTAAATAGAATAATTAATTTCCCCAAAATGACACTGTAGCTGAAAGTAACCCAGTTATTCTGACTGCAAAGGAAATGCCTTAATTGCTTTGTCCATCCTGAACAAAAAAAAAAAATCTGTTATATGTCACTGTACATACTTCATTTGAATGCCAAGGTAAAAGCCACCATGAAAAACCATTACCAAAATAAGGATAATTCCAATAACAAAATTGTCAAAAAAAGAATCACTGCTTCTCAAAGTATGATTGGTGTCATCACTTATTAATGTTTTGTATCATCACTTATTAATGATTTTGTCTTGGTCACCACTATGCCTAGAAGATAGTAGGGACTGATAAACATTGTTAAACACCGTAACAACACACAATGATCTATGAAATGTCAATGTCTTCCATCCCTGAAATTCCATGATTCTACTTTACTCAGATAAACCACCTTTTGAGGCATTATAAGGTAACATGTATAATCAAGTTCATACAAGCTATACACAGTAGGCATCGATAAATTTGTATTGACAGCATAAACTTCTAGGGATGGGATTTGGGAATATACATTTTGATAAGTGCCCCAAATTTGAGAATCATTGCTCTAGTAGATCTCTAAGGTCCTTCTTAGTTCTGACATTATATCAGATTTTAAGCATTAAATTCTAAGATGAAAAACATTTTTCTAGTCAGTTTATTTTTCATTCAGTCCACTTAATTGCCTACAATCTTAAAAAATATATATTTTTTTCCTAGGAAAATTCCTATCTTTTTCTTAAAGTTACTCTGTTATACTATCTCAGTCTCAAAGTAGCCTGAAATGCATTTTCTCATTTTCGTATTTCTGTCCTTTTCTTCAGTGTCTTAAAAGACTTGAAGTAGAAGGGAGGTTGCAAGCTGTTATTTATTCAAACACAAAATCCTAATAAATGTTTCCTTCTTTGCAAGGGACATTCAGATCTCTAACTTGTGAGTTGAACCTATTTATTTTGTAAGCTTTTGACTTTACAAACATGTGGTATCCTCATTCTAAAAGAGTCGCACCAATATTTTTTCTCAAAATAGCCACAGGCTGTAAATTAAATTGAACAATACAGTAAAATATGCGGATACATACTAAACAGATGAGTGTGTGTGTATGTGTCTGTGTTTAAGCTTTTCCTTTTCCAAAAGATTATATATTTGAGCAAAATCCCATTCAGTCTGAATGTACTCATTTTGCCACATGGTTTTCTGATCAGCAAATTTTTTTAAAAAATGAAAGCGTGATATTATATTTAATAATAGAAAAACAAGAGTGATCTCTAAATATAGCCTTGAAAGTTAATGTAATATTATGTATCCATACAATGAGTCAAATTAAATGGTTGATATAAATGTACAAATCAATCCAAGTCACACTGATTAAAGGGACTATTCGAATGACCAGCCTCACCACCTTTTACTGTGTGCACTTTCCTCTTAAGGCTTTATTGTATTTTCCCTGCTCCTTTAGGCTTTTTTATCATGTGGAAACAGTATCTAAATGCCATTCTCTCACTTATGAATTAAATATGGCTACCATTAATGTTCCTTTTTGTCAGTGGAGTGTATGGCAGGAAAATGAAACAGGAATACATTGCTTAAGTCTCTAAATATTAAAACAAACAAACAACAACAAAACACTTGCCTTTCTCTTGTGTCATTGCTTCAATGTTCTGTCATCTTCTGCAAGCTAGAGTTGCATTGTTGATATCTAATTAAGATCTAAATATCTTTCATGAAGGAATGTTAAATGTAAAGTCTGTTGAGTTGACCATGGTGAATCTCTTGATTGGCCCTCGTTTAATATCTGATTTCTTTCCTAAATGGGTATGTCTGTGAGGAAAAGATACCTCATAGTTGACATTGACCATGGGTATAATAATTTATTCTCCAGGATTAACTTCTAAAATTATTTTTCCTTTGATTTCTAACTGCCTCCTTCTATCCCTAGAGTAATACCTTGCCTATCGTAAATACATCTTTATCCTTGTAAAAAAATGTTTTGGCAAAAAACGAATATATTTTTTAATGTCCCATAATGTTTTAAAGGAAAGAAGTAAAGAGTATTTGGGCTATGCTCACCAATATTCCAGTATTTTACAAATTGTGTTCTGGAAGATATTCATTGTGGTCTGAGAACAAATGGTCCTATACTATAATTCTCTCTCCTTGGACATTAATAATAAATGTTAGTGTTTAATGAAGCTTAAGAAAGTTATTGAATGAGGTAAAAACTTTTTTTTTCTAAGCACACCTTGAGAAACCTTTGGAAAAGTTTTCTTTTAACACTAGTTTATATATCCTTCAATAATTGTAAATAAAATAACCAGGAATGCTTTGAAAAAATGCTTCTGGAATTTTGTTTTAATTTTAAGGGAATTCCTGTCATTTCAAATGAATTGTTATCTATTTTCAATTTCATTAGTATCTCTTAGTGAATTTAACTTTATCATCTAAAATATTCAAAACAATACAATTTTTTAAATTGTTTTTGTATTATTTTTAAGGCTTGCACCTATGACCAGCATATCAGACCCCATCTGTTGAAGATGCTTCCAATTATTTGCAGTGTGGAATTAGTGCCAGTGAATAATCTGCAGCAATGTTTTACTAAACAGCTTTAGGAAACTGAATCATGATAGATCCATGTTGACAGTATTTTTACATACGCTTGTCAGAAATTATATTTAAAACATTTTGGGGAAAGCCAAGAGCAGTGCACTGTTTAGCACAGATTTTGCGAGATTCTCTACTCTTAATGAGCATTTCACAGGTTTTTGTTGTTGTTGGTGGTGGTGGTGGTGGCTTTTTTTTTTTTGCTTTGCTTTACTTTGCCAATCAGTTGCTTTTTTAGCAAATTAACAACGTTTCTTTAAAAACTTCCTGGGTAAATTGTCTGTTATCATATAGAAAAGAATCAAACTGAATCACTTTACATTTCTCTAAAGATAGTTCAGTTTTTAATCCATCCAGAATTTGTGAATCAGCCTGATAGATCATAAGCCATGTATAATTTTAAAATGTTCCATTGAATGAGTATATCATACAAATGTTAATTCCATCTCACTCATTCAGTTTTATATTACTTTTATGACTTTTTATCTGGCAAAGTAAATGTTTGATATTATTCATATACCATCGCTCTAAGGTATTTTAAATCATACAACAAGTAACTATCACAAGGACCACTGTCCCAAGATCCAAAGTCAGATTTTTTTTTTTCTTTTCAAGTTGCTAGAATGATCATTCATATAGCTGTTTTGACTTTTGATGTCAGAATTTAGTTCTTGCTTTGTTAAATAGACATACATGGAAGAGTTGTCTCCTATCTAATTCATATTCTCTCTCTCTTTATCTCTCTCTCTCTCTTTCTTTCTCTCTGTGTGTATGTCTCTCTCTCTCTCCTCTCTGTCTAAGGGGAATTGGAAAATTGCTGCTGAATAATTTTTCTTGAAAAAGCCAAGTGTTGATATGATGATATATTAATCTTATTTATGAACAGAGCCTCCCTACAGGCCAAGCAGTAACGTATACAGCTGACTTTTTAAGTTGTTTGAACACGATTGTTTTTGATTAAAAAGAATTTTTGGGTTTTTTTACTTGTATAGTAAAAGATCATATGAATTAAATGCTCAGATATTAATTTTCATTCCTACTAAGTGGCCATGTAAGGCATTGATTTTTTTAAACTTGAACAATATAAGAAACTAGGAATCTCAGAAAGATTGTGCTGTGTTTCTATAGGTAATGAAATCCTGTCAATTAAGGAAAATGCTGTGTGTAATTTGATTTGGTGGTAGCCTTTATTTAGAGCTCTCTTTGATCTATGTAGCAAAAATAGACTAAATTTCTTTTTAATCTTGTACTGAGTACATAATTTCACAAAAATACCTTGGGTATAAAATATTTATAAAAGGAATTGTGGATTAAAATACTCAAGATACTTTTAAAATTTAGTCAAAATGTTGATTCCCAGCCTTTTTCCTACACGTCTATTTCAAAAAAGTATACTTTATTCTGACAGCCATTACTGCTTAGTCTGTGATGAAAGCTTTACTGCTTCTATGCTGTGCTCAGGAGAAAACCAACAACAGAAGCGAAGGCTTGCTCCTTCACAGAATTGCAGCAAAGCTCTCTGCTGGCAATGGTGACAGGAAAGTGTGTAATTGACTTGTTGAAGATAATCATGAGATCATCTGAACATTACTTGCCTTATAAGTTAGAAATAGTATGGATATCACTTTTTGTAAATAATAATTTTTGTGTTTTTTGTTCATAATTTTCCCAATCACCTATTTCACAAAATCCTGAATATGCAATTATTTATTATGACACATTACTGCAACTAGGGCTCCCATTCCAGAACAAAGTTTAATTCTATATGTAAGTTGTTACTGAAATGTGATTTCTTTTTCTGGAAAATAAATGAAAAATATGAAAATAAATTGAATTGTAAATCTCTTTTACTGTCAGCCTCTTAAAATTTTACCCTCATTTCTGGAAAACTTCATTCCATGTTTAGGGTAGGGATGGTGGGCCAAAGGTCTGACAAAGGTCAAGGGTTTAGAGTTAGACAAATCTCAGCTCTGTGATTTAAGTATCGACTTGAGCATGTTACTCAACGATTCTACATTTCCTTATCTTAAAAAAAGATAGAGCAATGTCCCCTATGTCATAGACGCTGAAAAGATTCAATGAGATAATGTTTATCCATCACCCAGCAGTTCCTACCTAGTTCATAGTATATTCAGTCAGCAGCCCTTTCCTGATCTTATCTTTCCGTGAGTAGGGATTGGGATAGGCAAAAGAACCTATTGCTCTTCTTCCAACACTATCCTAACACTGTGCTCCACCGGAATCCCAATGTATTACTGTCAGTTAATGCTAATTGCTGCAGGACACTCATCAAGAGCCATGCCCTTGGCTAGGTGCTTGGAGGCATCTTGTGTCTGTTTCCAATGATTGCCCACTACAGGAGGGTCCCTATAGTGTTTATTTTGTTTGCTTTTGGTTTGGGGAGGCCCGATGGGCTTAGGCTGGGGATAGTCTCTAAGGAAGAGGAAAGGCCCATTCATACCAGCAGGTAGGTCCTCAATCCCAAACAGTCTCCATTTCAAAGCTTCTTAGCCATTAACAGGCTCGGAAGAGGCGTGTTAAGGAAAGTGAAAGAACCCAGTCCCGTTTGTAATATATTGGAGTTAAGACCATGAGTTTCAGGGGCCCTGGGCATATTATTTAACATTTTAGAATCTCCAAATCCTTTAAAGGGAGAACATTCCTTTCTTGACAGAGTTATTGGGACGACTAAATCCCAATGTTTGTCGGTATCTGGGGTATCTGGCCAATGTAAGCGCTCAATTACCTCCATCACCCACCGCCTGTGCCTTGGAGGGGGAACGTGTAAAGCAGCATTAGGGGTCGGGGAAAGGGCAGGGGCTACTTTACTTTGTCTTTGAGCCTCGGATTTCCTGTCCTAGGAAACCGCAGCATTTCCCACTCCTGCCCCCGACTTCAGCAGGGAAAGGAACTTGATGAGGGGCCCTCGGGGTGCAAATGCCTTTAGTCCCAAATGTCCTCCTCGCTACAGAATGAACCAGTTCCCCTCCAGCTTGCCTCCAACCCAGGACGCAGCGGGGCTCAGGCGACCCCCAGTGGGCAGTGAAGATGAGATCCTCTACATCCTTAGGGCAGCTCAGAGGGCCACTCAGCGGCCAAGTCCGGCCGGGGCGGGCCGAGGGCGCTGTTTGAGGTCACCCTGGAGACCGGCCTCAGAGTCCAGTGGGAGTGCGCCGGCGGCCGCCGGCTGAGTGAGGCCCGGGAGACCGGAGCCGCGCCGCGCGCAGCGTCTGCAGTGAACGAGCCGGAGGTCTGGGAGGCTCCGGGCGAAGCCTCCCTGCTGCAGGTAGGGTCGCTCTCTCTGCAGCGCGTCAGGACAGGGGGCAAGGGATCGGCCCTTTGTTGAGAAATGGCCCGACTTGGCCCCGATCTCTCAGTCACCTTATTCCTCCTCTCCCCAACAAATAAGAAAAAATGATCCCAAATTTGGGAACTGAAAGTCGGACCCAACCGCTCGTCCCCTGCCCCATTGCATGGCTGGGCTTCAAGAGTGGTGGCCAACGCAGAGCTGGCCAGCAAGGTCATCCCCTGACCCTGGGCGGTCTTCCTGTGGCTGGCCGCACCCATGAGGACCTCCAGGTCGCAACTCTGGCCTTTCTTGGGGAGGGGGCGGCCTGCAGGGCAGCTTTGGAAACAGCTGAGGTCGAGATGGGTCTACGTGGCTTTGCAGCAAAACCTGAATGACCCACCTAATCAGGCCGTGTATCTTCCCACACTCATAAACACACACACCTTCATACACACGAACACAGGCACCTGCACACACAGAGATGCACACTCACGGGTACACACTCAAGGACGCTTATACTCACGTGCACACACACACCACGCTGCCTCCCACACCCACACACAGCACCTCTGCTCTGACACTGATGCCACTGGGTTTTAGGATATGTTCATGTCTGCCCTACCCACTCAACTGCCAGCTCCTTGAAGGCGTGGATTTTCTTTTATTTTTAAGCTTTGGTGACTAGCACAGTATTTCCTTACTGGGGCTCTCACATTTATAGATTGTGAAATAATTTAAATGAATATCTAAATTTGTAGGTAGGCAGTGAGGCATTAGAGTTATAGTCTGGGAAGTCCATAGTTAGAGTCTGGGAAGTTATAGTTCTGGGAAGTCCTTTGCTACTACCAAGCTCTTTAACAAGTATTAGTAGGAAGGAGGGAGTTTTTCAATAAATTATTTATTTAAAAGTTAAGTCCTATTTGCTTCTTACAAAGTATGTAAATGTTGCTCGAGAAAACAAAACAACAGAAAATCTTTGAGAAGCCAAGGTTAATTTTAATTTTTATTTATTTATTTATTTTCTAGCCCCCTACCCCTAATATTATTTTTTAAAGCCATGGCAGGTCAGGCACAGTGGTTTATGACTGTAATTCCAGCACTTTGGGAGGCCAAGGCAGGAGGATCACTTAAGGCCAGGAGATTAAGACCAGCCTGGGCAACATAGACCGTGTCTCTACAAAAAATTTTAAAAATTAGCCAGGCATGGTGGTGCAGGCCTGTAGTCCTAGCTACTAGGGAGGCTGAGGTGAGTGGACCGCTTGAGCCCAGGAGTTTGAAGTTACAGTGAGCTATGATCATGCCACTGCACTCCAGCCTGGGTTACAAGAGCTAGATCCTGTCTCTAAAATAATAAAATAGGCCAGGTAGAGTGGCTTACGCCTGTAATTCCAGCACGTTGAGAGGCTGAAGCAGGATTGCTTGATCCCAGGAGTTCAAGACCAGCCTGGGCAACATAGACCCTATCTCTACGAAAAATAAAAAATTAGCCCAGCATGATGGCATACACCTGTAGTCCCAGCTACTCAGGTGGCTGAGTTGGGAGGAACACTTGAGCTCAGGTGTTTGGGGCTGTAGTGAACCGTGATCATGCCACTGTGCTCCAACCTGGGTGACAGAACAAGACCCTGTCTCAAAAATAAAATGTAACAGTGACAGCAAATATTAATTAGCCAAGCTATATTATGATTAAATTGGGGGGCAATACAAATATTGGTTTCTGATGTAGGATAGCATCTTTCTTCTATACATGCATATCTTTTGTCAATGACCTCCCTCTTCATCAGTTAAGCATTTTTGCTATAGATTAATATCTGCTTATGTAAATTAAGTATACTATTGCATAAATAAGCATTTTCAGAGTTATCATAGTTCCAGTTTTACTGATCAGAATAATAACAAATACTATATATTGCTCTTGAGGAAACCCCACTTCCCTGTTCAAAAATGGTAGGAAAAGTATCCGTGTACTTTGAGGTTAGTCCCTGTTATACTAAAATGTTTCCAGATCTTTCTTTCACTGTTTTACAAAAGTCTTCTTCCATAGGTTATGATGATGTCAGACAATACTAAAGACAGAGCAGCTCGTTCATCGAAGAAAAGAGGGAGTATTTCTTCTCTAAGTAATCATGAATTCTGGCGAAAGGAAATTCATGGGCGCACCAAAGAGTGAGTAACTGTCTCAAATTGTAAAATCATTTATGGAATAAATAGGTTCGTAATGTTTATTAGGAGAAAAAAAACACTTCCTCAGGGACATAAAAAGAGATAAAATGGGCAAGTACAAGGTTCAGGTCATCTTTAGGGGCCATATTTAAAAAGAAAAAGAGAGAAAGCTTGAGTGATGTGTTAATCCTAGCAGCATTTTTGCTATTTCAGATTATCCCAAAAAACCCTCTGCTCAAAAGAAACACCACATGGAGTGTAAACCAGACTCACTTATATGTCTTTTGAGTTCTTCTCCTCAATATTTTATAACACAGGTTTTGCACTTTTGTAATCAATACATACACATACAATGTACTTAACATTATTTTATTTAATTTTGTCATGTATTTTCATAGTTTTTTCCATACCCTCTTAAATGACTGCATAATATTTTGTCAACTTATGATTCTGGGTTGCTTAATCATTCTCTAATTATTGGACATTTTAAGTTTGTTTCCATTTTTTTCTCTTTTACTATATGTCTCTGCTTGGTCATTTCCCAGAAGAATAATTAGTAGGTCAAAGGGCAGTAAGTAGATCTTTTGGCTCTTGCTACATGTTGCATCTTTTCTCCTAAAGATATGCATCAATTTTTAATATTTTCATGGCATTTCCTTTTGACTGCTGTTGGGAAGAAAACAAAACAAATTATGGATGTAGCAGTCAATTAATCATAGACTTTCGTTCTTAGTTTCTATAGGATTGGAGGATGTAGTAGATTGGGTATATATTGGGAAGCAGGAACTAGGGTATCCTGCAGAACAGAGACTAGAAGAACTGGAATAATTAGAATTCTGAAACCAAAATCTTTCTATTCTCAGAGTGTGTTAATGCTTACTTACAACTCCACGTTCCAGCCCTGGAAGTCTGTGGATTACACATACAATGTCTTTTACAGGTGGGAAACTGACTATAAAAGACTAGCAATCCCAGCACATGTCAGAAGTAAGGGTGGGAGAATAATTAATCTTTGTGATTTTTGCTTCTAAGCTCTTCTGGCTGCTATTTCCAATAGTTAAGTGCATGGGTTATTTTTTAAATTATTTAAAACTAATTGTTAGCTTAAATTCAACGTACGTTTTCCAAGAAACTATTTAAGTAAGAGTCTGCCATAAATTATGTACCCATGATATTTTTTTAAATACTCTCTCCAAAGATTAAATTGTAATCCCTACTTGCATGACTTTCATTTATCTTTTCCCCTTCAAAACAAATTTGTCTTATAGAATCAGAGCATGGCTACATTTGAAGAATTAGAGATCATTCTTTTTAACCTCTTATTGATGAAGTATAAGTACATTTTAAAAGTAACAAGAATACAAAAATCATATTTATCAATACATTAGGATAGATTTTTCACTGACAACCACATTTAAATGATAGCTATTTTGGTTTTGGATTCTCAAACAAAACATTTAGAATGGATCCTCTATTTGTACTTTTTTTCTTAAATAGCAAATGATCAGCTTCCAAATCCCCTTGCAATGCAGACTATTTAGGAGGCTTCCCCCACCCCACGCTAACTTGTATTAATACTTGCTTTCCATTGGCTTCCTCACTGTCTGGAATTAGACAGTACAAGTTATTCTCCTTCATGAATGAGGCTTCAACTAGTAGAAAAATTCTGAAAGCTTAGTGACTATCAAATGCAGGCATTGTTTTGAAATTGCAGTGTTTTATGGAAAAACATATAACTTTCATTTGAAAATTACTTTAAAACAATTTTGAAAATATAAATTTCAATAATGTAAAACATTCTGAATTTTATTCAGGACTGAAATACATTATCTCATTGAATCTCCCCAGCATTAATCCTACTAGATAGGCATCATTTACACCACTTTACTATGAAATAACTGAAGTTTACAGGTCAAGTAACTTGACTTAATGATTAGGATACAGTCCCAAATCCTGACTATGAGATACAAAGTTCACAGACCCCTATCTACTTCCATAGCACCATCTTCCCCACCATCTTGCAGTCATCCTCCCCCTCCAGTCATACTCAATTATCCCTCAGTACTCTATCCGGCCCCCAGCCATCGCCCCATGTTGCTTCCCCATGGGGTACCTCGACTCCTTGCCTGGAATGTTCTTCTTACACTATTCCCCTGGCTTTCTTCACTTCTTCCATCAGAATTTCACTTCATCTCCACCTTTTTGGGAAGTGCTGTCTAATTACTCATCTATGACCACCTCCACCTCCAGACCGGGTTGGGTGATCTGCCTTTCTTCTCCTACTGCTTTTGCCTTCCATATGCACCTATATTTGGTGACTTTCTCGTCTATCTCCTTCAATAGACTATGGACTTATTTTTTTAACAGTAACCACTCTTATAAAGAAGACAAGAAGAGTAAAGGCAGACCTCCTTGAAAAGCTGCTTCTTATATGTGGTATAAGATCACCATAGATTTAGCCCTACAGTCTTGGTCTCCATGTCTGCAGCCTTCCACAGTTGTAACTAATGCTTCACAGTGATCCCCAGACAGAATGAATATCTAAAATGTCTTCTGAATTACAAAAAGAAGATTAAATTTATATTAAATATTATTGTGAACTGTTTTCAAGATTGGGTCTGTTTTTAGGTTATCTTTTCAATTTAATGTAATTTTTATGTTTTATTAAAGAAAAAACAGAAACATCTTAAGCTGGATCTTATTATCCTAACATGGTAACCGTTAGTGTGTTGGCATATTTCTGTTAGACCTGGACATACGTATATCAGACCCATATTGTCTGAGTCCAGACAGTACACTACACAGTTGTCATCATACTCCATCTGTAATTTCAAATTACTTTTTACCTAAAAAATTTATAATAATAAGGATGATAATAGCTAAGATTTATAGAGCCCTTACCATGAACCTTATTTATGTACCACAGAAGCTCCATAATAGGAGTTGGCAAACTATGATCCAAGGGCCAATTCCAATCTGCATCTGTTTTGCTAAACATGGTTTTTACATAGGTGAAAAAAATCAAAAGGGGAACAGTTTTTTTGCAGCATGTAAGAATAATAAGAAATTCAAATCTCTGTGTGCATAAAGTTTATTGGGACACAGCCATTCCTATTCACTTATGTGTTGTCTCTGGCCACTTTCGCACCGGAACAGCAGAGTTGAGTTAGTTACAAAAGAAACCGTAGGGCCTGCAAACCCAAAAATATCTGCTATTTGGACTTTTACAGAAATGTTTGCCGACTCCTGCTCTATAAAGATAGATGTTATTATCTCCCCCATTCGACAAATGAAAAAGCAGAAGCTTAGACAGATTGAGGCTCCAAAGCTACAGAATTAGCAAGCAGCAAAATGGGCTTTTGTTTATTAGTCGAGTATTTTCATTTCCTAAAAATTGGCAATCCATGTGGCATTTGCATTAATAAAACTATTATGTTCATTCACCAGAACCTTCTGTTTCCCATCCACAGTAACAGCAGGTCTTTACAATGACATCTTTCTTGTTGGAAGCTCAGGCTTTGGCAGACACTGAACAGTGTTTGAACAGATGTGCTTCTCTCATTTTCTTAAAATGGAAACAGAAGCTATGAGGTCAAGTTACTTTCACAGAATCATGTGACATGATATCCAGGCTTGTTATCTGTGAGGCCAGGAGTTCCACTAGTAGATTAGGGACAAGGTTGGGGGCTGAACATTCTCTCCTTTGCCTCAAACCAAAATTACAGTGATGCCATGTTACCAGAACTTTCTGTATGGATCCCACAGCTCCCCATGTGAAACCACTGATGGCATCTAACATGCCAGTTAGGCCACACTATATGTATTTCTTCATTTATTCAGGATTTATTAGCTTCTATGTGCCAATTACTGTGCCACGTATTAGGCATATAAAGGTGAATAACTATAGGTTTCTAATTTAGTTAAGTTCATTTTTCAGGGAAACTGAGAGTTGCCTGGTAACTTTTTTCACATTTGTCTAGGTCTTCCCAGTAAAAGTGCCCAAAATGGAAATGATTGCATTCATTACTTCATTTCAACAGTGATGAATGTATTCCATCATTCAATCTATACTACTGTGAGCTGTTTATAGGCAATTGAAAATGGTGTTGCTAGAACAATTTCTTCATTTTGATACCTGAAGGAGAAGGCTAGAGATTAGAAGATCAGAGTTAGGAGATAAGTTGTATCGCCATCTACATTAAACTAAAGCCCCCAACAAGATCTGCCTGAGACACAGCCTCCCCCAAAAAGAGAAAACAGTTTGGGAAAACTGAAATGGCTACGTTTCCAAATGAAACCACAATAACAACTAATATCGTATTGTACTTTATAGGTTATTAAGCCATTTCACATATGATATCTATGTAAGTTAAATAGAGAAGATATTTTTATCCCCATTTATGTCTGTAAATGGGGAAATTATAGATTGTGTTGGCAGAACACTGGCTCACTGTATGGAGGAAAATGAAGCTGACCTCTTACCTTATACGCTTTGCGTAGATAAACTCCAGATGGAAGACCAAAATGTGGAAATCTATTAACAAAGCTAAGAGAAGAGAGCACAGACCCATACCTTTGTGTTCTAGGAGTAAGGAAAGATTTCTGAAAGAAGATCCCAAAATGAAAACTCAAATCATAGAGCAAAATAACTTTTGGGTAAATATAACCACAATAAAATCTAGTGCTTCTGTTCAACAAAGGATGCAATAGACATAGTTAATAGGCTGGCCGAAGATACATATACGTTTTTTTAATCCTGCACATTAACAACTTATGCTAGGAAAACAATTTTTAAAATAGTCAAAGAAGACAGCAATTTTCAGAAACAAAGCCCAAATGGCTAAGCAGAATATGAAGAGTTGCTAAAACTCACTTTCAAGCAGAAACAATATAAATTAAAACAAGATACCATTTTGCACCCATCCAAATGGCAAAACATGAGAAAAGAGAGTAATACCAAATGTTGGCAAGGGATGTGAGAGTAAAACCTGATGTCGCCATTTGGCAAAGAAAGTTAATAGTTCTCAGAAAATACAGGAGTGTGTCTGCTTTATCAGAGTAAGAACTCACAGAATAATGGCCCACAAAGCCATACGTGATCTAGCTACCTGACACCTTTGCAACTTTATCTCCGTTCACTCCTTTTCTTCTTCCTCCCTCTGCTGCTGGTCTCTATGCATTTTCTCAAACACACTAGCAGCCTTCTGTCTCAAAGGCTTTGCATGTGCTGTTCTCTCTTCCTGGTATACCTTTGCCTCAGCCATCCATGTGGTTCATTTCCTCACCTCCTGTCTTTGTTCATGAAGGCCTACCTTGACCACTTCATTTGCAATTGCACATCACATCTTCTCCTCCACCCAATTCCAAACTCCCTTAACCTGCTCTATTTTTTCTTTTCCCTGAGGCAGGTATCACCTTTTATCATAATATATAATTTGTTTATTTAGGATTTTATTGTCTATTCTCTGTCTTTCCTTACTAAAGTAACAGTTCCATGGGAGCAGAGACTATAGTTTGTTTTTGTTTTTGTTTTTTTCAGTATTGTATCCCAAAGACCTAAAATGGTGCCTGGCATATAGTAGTCACTCAATAAATATTTTGTGATCATCGAATGAATAATTGTTGTACTTTATCAATTCCTGAGCAAGCAAGTTTCTTTTGTTCACAAATAAGTTAGGTTCACAGGTCTGTGTATGTGTTAAGTCCAGAGTGACCAGGGGCTTTCCTCTTAGAGACGTAAGATGTATTTACAGCAAATAGAAAAATGCTTGTTCAGATTTTTTTAATGTACATTTTTACCTCCATGTTGACACATTCCATTGTGCATCTATTTTTCAAAAACCCAAAAGAACAGTTTCATTTGTGTTGGAAATCTGTTGTAATAGGTCACACTCCTCCTTGATGATCTCCACAGCTTTGTAGAGGTATTCATGGCACCTGCACTCCCAGCATCACCTCTCTGATGATTGCCCAGCATGACACAGCTTTGAACCAGTGCATTTCATCCAGGAGCTGCAACAAAAGTTCATCAGCTGTGCTTGACTATCACCTCCCTTGCTCTTGGATGAGCATTAGCTCAATAGGCTTCACACACTAACTCTGGTCTTCCATCCACATACTTAAAATTGTTGTGCTTTGTCAATCACCATTTCTGAATTACCTTCAATCACTCCAGAGCTGTGCTTTTCACAGGTTGCATGGTTCATTCTTTATCCTTCAGAATCACCCCTACTCAAAAAAAAGGTGTTCCACAAGAACATGTCATTTGTCATGTTCCTGCCCCTTTCATTTTTGAAAATTACCTTTTCTTTCCATTATAACCTTTGTCTTACTTGTAAAATGGAGCAAATAATGTGAGTAAAATACCTAAAAACTACGGGCATACTTTAGCAATATTGCAGGTTTAGTTCCAGACCATTGCAATAAAGTGTATTTTGCAATAAAGGAAGTCACATGAATGTTTTAGTTTCCCACTGCACATAAAAATTGTTTACGCTGTTCTGTGTGTAGTCTATTAAGTATTCAATAGCATTTTATCTAAAGAAAACATGTACATACCTTAGTATAAAAAATCGTGTATTGCTAAAAATGCTGATGATCATCTGAACCTTCAGCAAGTTGTCATCTTTTTGCTGGTGGAGGGTCTTGCCTCAGTGTCGACGTCTGCTGACTAATCAGGGTGGTGGTTGCTGAAGGTTGGGATAGCTGTGGCAATTTCTTAAAATAAGACAATAGACTGGGCAAAGTGACTCACACCTATAATTCCAACACTTTGGGGAGCCAAGGCAAGAGGATCACTGCAGCCAGGAGTTCAAGACCAGCCTGGGCAACATAATGAGACACCCCCTTCCCTACAAACAAATCAGCCAGGCATTGTAGTGCCTGCCTGTAGTCCTAGGTACTTGGGAGACTGAGGCAGGAGGATCCCTGAGTCTGGGAGGCTGAGGCTGCAGCGAGCTTTGATCATACCACTACACTCCAGCCTGGGCAACAGAAAGAGACACTATCTCAAATAAAATAAAAATAAAATGAAACAAAATAATAAAATAAATTTTAAAGCTGGCCACATCAATGGACTCTTCCTTTCATGAGAGATTTCCCTGTAGCATGTGATGACGTTTGATAGCATTTTACCCACAGTAGAACTTCTTTCAAAATTAGTCCATTCATCTTAAACCCTGCCACTCCTTTATCAACTAAGTGTATGTAATATTCTAAATTATTTGTTGTCATTTCAACAGTGTTCACAGCATCTTTACCCAAAGTAGATTCCATCTCAAGAAACCACTTTCTTTGCTCATTTGTAAGAAGCAACTCCTCATCTGTTTAAGTTTACCATGAGATTGTAGCAATTCTGCCGTATATTCAGGTGCCATTTCTTCTTCAACCATTTTAAATGTTATGTTTTAACTGAAAATTTCAACTATACATATTCATGGGGTACACAGTGATTTTTCCATACATATAATGTATAGTAATCAGATCAGGGTGATTAGTATATCCATTATCTCAAACATTTAGTATTTCTTCACATTGGGAACATTCAATGTCCTCTTTCTAGCTATTTGAATCTATTATTTTCATCTGTGGTTACCCTACAGTGGTAAGAACACTAGAACTTATTTCTCCTATCTAGCTATAATTTTGTATCCTTTAACACTAATTCAAGTTCTCTTTCTATTTCCACTGCATCTGCAGTTACTTCCTCCACTGAAGACTTGAACCCCTCAAAGTCATCCCTGAGGGCTAGAATCAACTTCTTCCAAACTCCTGTTAATGTTGACACTTTGACCTCCTCCCATGAATCATGAATGTTCTTAATGGCATGTAGGATGCTGAATCCTTTTCAACTTACTTTGCTCAGCTCCATCAGAGAAATCCCCATCTATGACAGCAATAGCCTTACAAAATGAATTTCTTAAATCATAAGATTTGTGGGGTGAAAAGAAGCTGGAGAATGCATACAAAAATATAATTAGATAGAATAAGTTCTAGTATTCAATAGTACAGTAGAGAGATTATAGTTAACAATAATTTATTATATATTCCAAAATAGTTAGTGGGGGTTAGAGGGAAAAATTGCTGGAGGAATTTTAATGTTCCCAATACAAAGAAAAGATAAATGTTTGAAGTAATGGATATCCCAGTTATCCTGATTTGATCATTATACATTGTATATGCAGGGATCAAAATATCACATGTTCCCCATAAAAATATACAACTATGATACATCAATTAAAAATTAAAAAATAAGTAAATAAATAAATAAGACTTGAAGGTCAAAATTACTCCTTGATCCATGGGCTGCAGAATGGATGTTGTGTTAGCAGGCATGAAAGCAACATTAATCTCCTTGTACATCTCCATCAGAGCTCTTGGGTGACCAGATGCATTGTCAATGAGCAGTAATATTTTAAAAGGAATCTTTTTTTCTGAGCAGCAGGTCTCAACAGTGGGCTTAAAATATTCAAGAAACTATGCCATAAAACAGATGTGCTGTCATCTAGTCTTTTTTGTTTCATTTATAGAATGCAGTAGATTTAACATAATTCTCAAGGGCCCTGGGATTTTCAGGATGGTAAATGAGCATTGCCTTGAACTTAAAGGCGCAAGCTGCATTAGCCACTACCAAAAGAGTCAGTCTGTCCTTTGAAGCTTTGAAGCCAGGCATTGACCTCTCTCTAGCTATAAAAGCCCCAGGTGGCATCTTCTAAAAGAAAACTGTTTAATCTACATGGAAAATCTGTTGTTCATCAATGATCTTAGCTTATCCAATGACCTTAGATCTTCTGGGTAACTGGCTGCAGCTTCTACATCAGCACTTGCTGCCTCACCTTGCACTTTTATGTTACAGAGATGGCTTCTTTCCTGAAGCTTCATGAATCAACCTCTGCTAGTTTCAAACTTCTTCTGTAGCTTCCTCACCTTTCTTAGCCTTTATGGAATTGAAGAGAGTTAGGGCCTTGCTCTGGATTGGGCTTTGGCTTAAGGGAATTTATGACTGGTTTGATCTTCTATCCAGACCACTAAAACTTTCTCCATATCAGCAGTAAGGTTGGTTTGCTTTCTTATCATTCATGTGTTCGCTGAAGTGACACTTTTAATTTCCTTCAAGAACTTTTCAGTCAGGTGCAGTGGCTCTCACCTGTAATCCCAGCACTTTGGAGGCTGAGGTGGGTGGATCACTTGAGTTCAAGAGTTCGAGACCAGCCTGGGCAACATGGCAAAACCCTTCTGTACAAAAAAATTAAAACAAAATTAGCCAGGTGTAGTGGTGTGCACCTGTAGTCCTTGCTACTTGGGAGACTGAGGTGGGAGGATCACCTGAGCCTGGGAGTTCGAGGATGCAGTGAGCCAAGATCATACCACTGCACTCCAACCTGGGTGACGAAGTGAGATTCTGTCTCAAAAACAAACAAACAAACAAACAAAAAATCTACTTATTTGTAGTCACAACTTGGCTAGTTGTTCGCCCAAAAGGCCTAGCTTTCAGCCTATCTCAGCTTTTGACATGCCTTCCTCACCACACTTGGTTATTTCTAGCTTTTGATTGAAAGTGAGAGATGTGGGACTCTTCCTTTCACTTGAGCACTTAGAGACCCCTGTAGGGTTATTAATTGGCCTAATTTCAATATTGTTGTGTCACAGGAAATAGGAAGACCCAAAGAGAGACAGAGATGGGGAAATGGCTGGTCAGTGGAGAAGTCAGAACACACATAACATTTATCAATTAAGTCAGCTGCTTTATATGGATACAGTTTGTGGCACCCTAAAGCAATTACAATAATAACATAAAAGATCACCCATCACAGATCTCCATAACAGATATGATAATATGAAAAATCTAAAATATTGGGAGCATTCACAAAATGTGACATAGAGACATGAAGTAAGCACATGCTGTTGGAAAAATGATGCTGATAGATGTGCTCAATGCAAGGTTGACACAAACCTTCAGTCTGTAAAAACACATTGTGTGCAAAGCAGAATAAAGTGAGGCACAATAAATATGATCTGCCTGTACGTTAAAATCCAGCAAATTTGGTATAAACTAAATAGCTGCAAAACTAACTTATCTTACCAGACAAATAACATCATCTACTGCTGGGGGACAAGTTGGCATGCTTTGGTCTTGAGCATTACACTCATAAAAATATCCACGGATAGTCTTAGGTGGAAAGTTCCCAAGTAAAGGAGTTTCTATGCATATTTAATCTTATATTCTACATTCTGTTTTTTGAGCACAAGGGCTCTTATTTTTATCTGTGTTACCAATACTTCCCACTGTGCCTGACATGTTGTAGGCAATAAATATTTGTTGAAAGAATGAAGAAAAATGGAAAGTACAAATGTACAAATTTGTACCCTGATCTTGTTTTTCTCTGTGCACTCTGAAATATCACCACTGGGAGGCAGCACATGACTTTAGTAACAGCTTATCCGCCCCCCCAAAAGACACACTTAAATGATACTATATTTATAAATATGGTGGCTCCAGGCATTTCATGGTTACAAATAGAAGGAAAAGAAGATATTCTGACCTTTAAATATACTACTTTAATGTTTTTAAGGCCAGATATGCATTCAATATTATCTCTTCCTGCAGCTTGAAAACATCTAGGTATAATAATAATATTGAAAATGTCTGGAAATGAGTTCTCAATACTAATTAAATGCTATTGTGGCTGATGAGAATTAACTGAAATTACTGTTACCATCTCTAGCAGTCATAATAAAAAGACATGCCTTGTGTTTATCTATGTAATTCAAAGACTGGTCAGCAAGCAAATTTGCAAGATGTTCTTAAGAAAAAATGAATTTCATTAAACAGTAAATATGTTCTAACTTCTTTTCTTTTCTTTTTTTTCCTTTGGTGTTTTTTTGGTTTTTGTTTTTGTTTTTTGAGATGGAATCTTGCTCTGTTGCCCAGGCTGGAGTGCAGTGGCGTGATCTCAGCTCACTGCAACCTCCGCCTCCCAGTTTCAAGTAATTCTCCAGCCTCAGGCTCTCAAGCAGCTGGGACTACAGGCTCTAACTTCTTAACTTTTTCTTTTTTTGTCTTTTTCCTGCAAATAATCAGAATGCATACTGTTGGATTAGCGTGGTGGATTTCCAGTGTCAGTCAGGTACATATAAAGAGGATTATTTTTGTTATTTTGGACCAATTTCATGCAGCTACTTCTGTATGCAGGCTGTCTGTTTTCAGCAATAGCACATGTGGTTTCAGATATTCACTGAATTTTTCATTGAATTACAAGTTGTTACTCTTCCATCTGCAATAATATTAGTTAATTTGTTAAGTGTTCTCACCAGTGGTTTTGGCCAGACTTTCTTTTATTGCATTACTTTTCATCTACCTTTCTTTCTAAAACTTTATAACTCTCTGGGACACATTTTGCCAATTGAATTTTTTTCTCCATAAATGCCAACAAGCTGGTAAAACACAGAGACAGCAAGAACATTTTTTATATTTAAAAAAGAAAACTATAGCATTCACTTTGCAATGAGATGACGTGTCTAGAAGGGTTGTCATTGTAAACTAGGGAAAGTCTGATGATAGACAACTGAAACCCATCCGTTTGTAAAGTTGTGATATATACCCCAAAAATGTATTGTGCCAGGTATATAGCACTGGTAATTAAAATTATAAATTTACTTTTTGGGTGTCTCACATATTAATCTTTAAAGATTTCATTGAGTGAAGCTGTTTATCAATAGAAAATATGCCCAGGTTTTTCTAAACCAGTATTCTGAATTGATATTGGCAATTCCCCAATTTTAAAACATAAAACTGTTTTATTTCTAAAAATTTACCAAGCCCATATTCTGGTTTAATGCTGTTTGCCAATAACCGCAAGTATTTTAAATATTTTCTCTCTTCCTTTTGTCTTTTCTCAAGGAATCAATATCTTATTTTTTTCTATTCAACTTTTTTCTTCTTTTTCACTCTCTCCCTTTTTCTAACCCATTCATTCTAATGTGGGAAGTATCAGATCTCAGCTTTTTATAACGCCGTAAACACAGGTTTTAAAAAATAAACTTTTCCTGTAATTTTTTATGACATTGTAGTCTTAACTGATGCACAGTCAGCCTTCCAAGGCACAGAAAGCAATAGACTAATTATTTTCCCTCTGGAGGATAAGAATTTCCAGGCTTCACATGTCTTCACTTATCGGTGGGAGATAAATGATGAGAATTCACGAACACAAAGAGGGGAACGACAAATACTGGGGCCTACGTGAGGGTTGAGGGTGGGAGGAGGGAGAGGAGCAGAAAAGATAACTATAGGGTACTGGGCTTAATACCTGAGTGATGAAATAATCTGTAAAACAAAGTCCCGGACACAAGTTCACCTATATAACAAACCTTCACATGTACCCCCTAACCTAAAATAATAGTTTTCTAAAAATAATTACCAGATTTCCAGCAAAATATTGAAAATTTACTCCTCAAAGCCCTAGTTCCTTTCTAAAACTCATTCCAAGTTTTATGGGTTTTACTGGTTTTTGTTTTGTTTTGTTTTTTGAAACAGAGTCTTGCTCTGTTGCCTAGGCTGGCGTGCAATGGCATGATCTCGGCTCACTGCAATCTCCACCTTCCGGGTTCAAGCCGTGCTTGTGCCTCAGCCTCCCAAGTAGCTGGGATCTCAGGTGTGTGCCACCATACCCAGCTAATTTTTAAAAATATATTTTTAGTAGAGATGGGGTTTTGCCATGTTACCGAGGCTGGTCTTGAACTCCTGGCCTCAAGTGGTCTGCTCACCTCTGCCTCCCAAAGTGCTGGGATTGTAGGCATGAGCCACCACTGCCAGCCCCAAGTTGTATGATTTATTGATTACTTGTAGCATCCCACTTCCAGGTAGCAAACTCTGTATTAGACTTTCTATCAGTTAGATCTACTGCTGCATATAATAATAAACATGAGTTTAAACAAAATAGAAATTTATTTTTCTCTTACATAAAATAAGTCTGAAGAGAGGAAGTTCAGAGGCTTCTTTCTTATCTGTGATCTACAAGGTCATCTCAAGACCCAAGATAGTGCTGAGCTCTGGAATATCCACATTCCAGTCACCAAGAAGGGTCAAAACAGGCTCCTATAGGCTGCATTAGTTCTTTTGAGGAACCTCTCAGAATTTCCACACAACAGTTCCACTTACATCTCATTGACTCATAAGCCACATAGGCCACAATAGCACAAAAAGAGACTGAGAATTTGTTGTTAGTCTGCAGAGGAATAGTCCTACAAATGTAGGATTCTGCTACCGAGGAAGAAGGAAAGAATAACTTTAGAAAGTAAATAAGAGTCCCTGACACAATGTTCATTATAAATTTTCTTTATAATAGTAGAATATTGGAAATAGCCTAAAAGGCATGGAGTATAAATGGTTAAATGAAACCCAGAATGTGCATATATTAAGTACTGTCTTGAAATTTAAAGTATGGTTTGCTATTTATTGACATGGAAAGTAATCTATGATACATTTTAAGTTTATTTAAAAGCATCTCTAATATGAGCCCCTAGGTAAAATCACATGTCTGAAGTGATTTTCTTAATGTTGACAGGGGTTAGAGAACCACTGGGGTTAATACATTTTGCATAATTTTACTTTCTTCTCTACGTTTTTCTGTATGTTTTGAATTTTTAAAATGAGCATACACTGTTTACGTGATTACTGTGGAAATAAAAGGGCACTGAACAAATTCATCTTCAATAACTTAAAAAAAGTCAATCTGCAAAACTTTCTGTGTGCGCACCAATCTTCAACCAGTTGGGTTTTTAAGCTGCCCTTTTGACATTTACCGGTTTCATAATGATAATAATATTAAGTGCACTGATTGTCAATCTTCAGTAACTGATAGTGAAAACAGTTTATCAAAATCCTTACTTGCTTTTATTGTCTTGGACTTTTCACTCCAGCTAATTTGAGTTTTGCACCACCTCTTCTTCTCCATGAATTTTTAATATGGTGTCCAGTAGAAAAGAAATTTTTATGAATACCTTCTGTATGTTTGTGCAAGTAAGTTTTAATTGCAGTGATTAATTATTTCATTGCCCCTATTTTCATTCTGTCAGTTATAATCATACTTGGGACTTTGTCACTAAGAGGTAAACAGGACATTTGAAATCTGTCTGCCTTTTATACATGAACATTAAGCCCTTTGCCTCATTCCCTTTATCTCTGAAATGGGTAGAATAATGAATCTTTTACTTTCCTCAGAGGATATTGTGAAAGTAAAATGAGATAATTCATGGGAAATGTTTTCCAAAGTTAAAAGTAGCACATATAGTAATGGGACAGACTGACTTATCTTAGAATCAAGGGATTTATGTAACATTGGGTTTTTTAAGCAGCAATAATAGTCTTTGGTATTGCCCACAGCACCTGCAGCCGGTGTGGCCAAACAGGTTGGTTGCTACTTCAAAGGGCAGCAGTAAATTGAGGAAGGCAGGTGTTATAAGAATAAAGACTAAGTCACTCATCCAGAAATCCACCATGAAAAAAGCAGCCAGAATTTCTTCCATCATTTTCTTGCACTGAGTGGGTAAACCCTAATTTATCATGTAAGTTGTATTGCATTAAAGGATTTTTAAAAATAGATTACTCGTGATTTTCTTAAAATATCAATTCGTAAGAAGTTCATTAATTCCACACGGTGTAGAACTAAGCATTTTAAATTCCTTGCAAGAGAAAAGATCCCCAAAGATTAAGAGCAAATATCTCTTTTTTATTTAATTAAATCAAAAACATAGCCTGCTTAGAAAAGTGGTCACTCTGAACACACACACACACACACACATACACACACACATGCTATTATATCCTCCCCTTTGAAATGACATCTGTCTTAACGTTCATTTTCACAGGTGGAGAAAATTGAGGGTGCAGAGTTCTGAGACTGTCATTAGTTGCAGCTGAATTTCCTCTGAACTAAATTGAATTAAGTAGTGCCAGAGAGACACTGGGGGCTCCTCTTTGCTTGGGTCTCCTGTTTAGCACCAGGATAAGCTCATATTGCCTTGATAATGAAAGCAAAACCCTTTTTTAATGTTGAAAAGGGTGATTGATGCTTATTAATTTATTATGGTTTTGGTGAATTGTGGTTTCCTTTACCACATAGATGAGTTTCTCATTTTTCTTTTTCATACTAAAGGGATTTTGTGAACTCCATATAATAGTGAACCCTTTATAATACTCCATGTGTATATAGAGTTGTTTCCCAACATTTTAAGCTTCCTCATATGTCTCCCAGCCCTGTTTGTGAGCTTTGTCTACTTTGAGGAGAGGCTTTATATCAGTGGTAGAGACAC
Organism: Macaca nemestrina; assembly: GCF_043159975.1. Lineage (NCBI taxonomy): Eukaryota > Metazoa > Chordata > Mammalia > Primates > Cercopithecidae > Macaca > Macaca nemestrina. The sequence continues at coordinate 166,848,592 of NC_092125.1, read as the reverse complement.
GATTGGCAATGGATTTTGAAGTATGTTCTGTTACCCCATACACATACATCAACCCAGGATCACTTTCTGGATAATTTGATGACCTGAGTAACTGCCCTGGGCTTCAGCCATCACATTGAGGCCTTCTCCAAATACCTCCTTTGCATCTTAATATTTCCATTTCTAAAATGTTTTAGACTTTCCATATACCACTGGGATATTTACATAGGACTTACTTGAAATTTTCTGACAAAACTTCATCTTTGTAACATTTTAGCTTAAAGCAATATTGTATTTTGTTGTTATTGTTATAATAATGACTAAAATTCGTTTTCTCCCTTGTTTTTAGTTCTACGAGTACCGTGTCTTACATGGATGAACCTAGTCAGCGTGATGATGTCTCTCGCCTTACAGTTCAGATGGAAAACACCTATCAGTTGGGTGTGTTCTTTTATCTCTCACTCCTATTTTAAACTTCTAAACTGGTGACTGATGCTTTTAAAAATGATATTTGATAACCTGGCATTGTCTTCAATTCTAGCACAATATAAGGGACTTTAATGAATTGAGTGATTTGATGTTGCTTTAGTTTCTTCCTCAGCAGAATGGTAGCAACACCCGCTGTCTTACTTTTCTTTACTAATGTTTCCCAAATGCCAAGCAATTCACTGGGTGGCACTGATATATACAGCACACTACTGACTTAACAAATTCACTGAGTATTTCTGGGTACGTAGAGAGATATGACTTAAATGAAAGAGATAAGTATTGATGTTTTAGCCAACAAAACCAATCAGTGTTGTTAATAGGTGAAGGAAAAAAAAAAAAAACTCAAAGCAAAGGTAAATGACTCATAGTCCCCTGTTGACAGAGATGTTTATCCATTACCACTGAGGTTTTGAGTCTTTGAAAACAAAGATCTTTGCACCTGCCCCTATACTCCCAAGTGGAGTCCACGGCAAATATCTTTTCCCACCCATGTTTCCTCATAGACCCACTTGTTTTCTCTAAACGCGTACCTGCCCACTATTATCTGAATTCATATATAATTACTGCTATATAGAAATTCCACAGAGATTTACCAAGGGGCAAAGGAAGACTCTATGGGCCAAGGTGATTCCATGTGTGGCCAGTTAACCCCGAAGAAAACTATAGACCATCAGCATGTCCCCTTCGGCCTTGTAGCCAGTTTTCTACAGGAATCCCCAAGACTACATAGATTACACGGCTCCATAATTAGCCAATCTACTGGTATTTTCACAGTGCCTGTGGCCGACAGCTAATATTCCTAACATCCAATATACTTTTATACTTCTCTGGTAACTTTAGTAAATTTCCTTTGAAATTCCACCATTGTCACCACTTTTGATCCTAGCATTCTGATGAAGCTGGCACTGGCTTTATAGATAGAGCAGTGACTGATTCTAGGATGGCATATAACCATGGTCAATCCAATCAAAGCCTTTGAGATTAAATTCAGAAAATGTTGTTTGGCCTGTTGCAGAAGAACATAAAGCCCTGAAACTTGAAGGAATATAGGAGCTCTGGCAGTGTCTGCCATCTTGCCCTGACTTGAAACTCAGAGAGAACAACAGAATCCTGATGGCATCATTTGAGTCCTAAATCCAGTTGACTACCCTTTAAATTTTCAGTTAGGCAAGCTAAGTTTGGGTCAGGTTTTCCCTCACTTGCAACTAAAAGTTCTTAGCCATAAGGTGTCTATGACTTTGAGCTGTGCATGCTGGAAGGGTTTGAATCAGATTTCAACAAGATGAGGCAGGTGAAATGTGAATCCCTATGTTTCTACATAAGGATATTTTTTGCAACTTGTTTTCTCAAATAAAGTATCTTATCAGTTTTAGAAGTACTGAGTATGAACCATATTAGAAAAGTAATTTTAGAAAAAGCTTAGTATAGATGAAATACACCCATATTTTCCTACAATAGTCTATGTGATTTTTTAAATAATTAAAGTATTTTATGCTTGACAATTCACTTTTTAAAGCATTCAACCATCCATTTTAATAATACTTAATCAAAACTGTATTTCCACTTCTACTTGTTTCTGGGTTTATTTAACATAATAAAGGTATTTTGTGGATGTATTAGTCCATTTTGCATTGCTATAAAGAAATACCTGAGACTGTAATTTATAAAGAAAAGAGGTTTATTTAGCTCATGGTTCTAGAGACTATACAGGAAGCGTGGTGCCAACATCTGCTTCTGGTAAGACCTCAGTAAGCTTTTAGACATGGCAGAAGGGAAGGAGAGTTGGTGTGTCACATGGCAAGAGAGGGAACAAGAGAGAGGCCAGGCTGTTTTAAACACCCAGCTCTCATGTGACCTAATAGAGGGAGAACTATAGAGCAAGAACTCAGTTACTACCACTGGGACAGCACCAAGCCATTCATGAGGGATCTACCTTCCTGGCCCCAACACCTCCCACCAGGCCCCACCTCCAACACTGGGGATCGCATTTCAATATGAGATTTGAAGGGGACAAATATCCAAACTATATCAGTGGGACTTTGGTAAAGAGTTTATCATATCTTTACAATGTAATACTGGCCAGAAAAGTGGAAGGAAATATCAGCCAATATCACCAGCACTATTATGTTTAATTAATTTTTCATTCTGTTTGATAAGGTTTGCATCATCTAAACACATCTTAAATGAGAGCATTTATGTAAATAATTACAGCTAAAAAAATGAGATGAAACATGAGTAAAATTCATGAAAGAAAAAAAGGGAATAGAAAAGGAAACTGTGTTTCTTATAATAAAATATCATTTACATACTCCTCATTAATTACTAAAACAAATATCAAAGAAAATGCAGGCTGTAGCATCTGTCATATCTGAATTTGAATACTAATTTTGCTAATTCCTTGAGCAAGGTATTTAGCATCATTGAATCTCAGTTTCTTCACTTATAAATAGGGATAATAGTCTATACATCATAGGGATGCTAGGTAATTACATCAAATGATGTAATATGTTTAAATCTTTCCATTCATCATGTTACTACTCCTGAATGTGACTGACTCGAGGACCTTACTATAGATCACTAAGAATAAAAACCTTCCATGATATTCATTGTAACTTCATGTTAATTATGGAATAAGTTTTCCACAAGACTTTTTCTGAAACTATGAGTATAGTGGCACCTGGTTGTTTACAAACACGAACTGCGAGCACCAGGCCAGACTAGAACTATTGGTGGCCATCTTTGCTACTACATCAAGACAGCATGCCTTGAGAATGAAGCCAGCACAGTGGAAAGTAGATTCAAAATACTGAGAGAGAGAGATTATTTGAGTTCAGCTTCCATGAAGTGCTTAGGCCCTGTCTCTATGTCAGGTTTTCTTAGACCCTGTCAATCTCTCAGCATTGATTTTGCACCACCCCATGGGGGCCTTCCCAACCCTGCAGGCCTCACTGTCTCCCAACTTACATCCTCTTTCATCTTGCTACCTTCTCAGCAAGGTAAATCCCCAATTCTTCCTTCAACATGCAATAACTACAATAACAGCAATAACACTAATAAGATCACATATCTAAGGAGTGTTTTATTGTGTGACAAGTACTGTTCTAAATATATTCAATATATTGTCTCATTTAATTCTAACAAAAAAAATATGTAGTAATTCTTATTATTACCCCAATTTGGGGTAGTGGAGGCCCACATACATTAAGTAACCTTATCTTTAATTTGTAAGGACAGGTTTTGTTTGTTTTTAAAATTTTTTTTGTCCGGATCCTTCAGGTCTTTGCCTTTTGATTTCTAAAACATGTTTTTTCTCCTAAGGAAAAAAAATCTCAAAAAAGAAGAAAAGCTTTGCCATTCACATCAGTTGACTCTGAAAGTAGTTTTAGGAGCTTATTTCAGAAGTCAAAAGCTGAACATTGATGGATGATTCTGGATGTTTAGGGGAAAGGTAACAAAGAAGTAAGAAAAGAATATTTTATTACCATATTTCAAAGTATTTTCAAAACAGAATCTGGTTAATGACTTTTTTTTTTAATCCAAGCAAAGTGTGGAAAGGACATTGGTAGCACTGTACAATGGAACTACTGGAAACAGACTCAAGTGCCACCATGACCCTCTTTCCAGCACTACCCTGTATGCACTTTCTTCTGTTTGGGTGGCCTGGCCTCCTTTCCACCATGAAAAACATGGCCTCCAGCAGGTCCTTAGAGTCACATGATAACTTTTGCTACCAGAAAGAGGCTGACTCTTTTTTCCTACTTGCAGTTTAAAATAAAAATTCCAAGAAAAGACTCTCATTGTCCTGGCCCAGAGCATTGTTACCCCTGGGTCAATCAACCATGCCCTAGGCTTGGGTTTGCAGGAGGTGATGGGGCGATCTCTAAGAACCACTTTACCTATCCAGATTCATTCTCCACCCCTACCCTGCCATGATTTAAATGGAATTCAACAATTTCTATATTATCATGAAAATAAAAATACCATTTATAGAACCTCAAGAGGCTCACCTAACTGCACTGCAGTCAGAGGGCTATAACCTTCTGGTTAAGTTCCGCCAGTGGGAAACCTCAGCAGAGAGGCAGAGAAGTGTGAGGTGGAGCTGTTTATTTCCCTGGCTCCTGCCTGTGAGTTCATCACAGCCTGGTTACATTCCTCAACCAAAGTACAGAAACTGCTCCCAGGGGAACCCTCTCCACACCACCCTTCTGGGATCTATTAAAAACTCTTCCTCTATTCCCCAATCTTGGGGTTGGGGGTGGGCTGACAACGTTACTTTCACTGGCTGAGAGCAACTGCACTATCCCTTGTGATTTTCTACATCCCACTCAGAACTTCTTCCTGGAATTATTTTAACTATAGGGTGCCATATGTTTCCTTTGACTCTGACAGATACAGTCATCCCAAACAAACACTTATAAATAGATATTGACAACTATTAAAAGAGAATTGAATAGAATTCTTGATCTCATTCCTTCATCTTTATCAATTCAACAAATAATGATTGGACTTCTCTATGCCAGGCCCCGGGCACATGTTCATGTCATGCAATGACATTAGTATATGACCAAAGTGATGATATGGCTAATATTCCTGGGATGCAGGATAAAGAAGATTCATCTGAAGCTTCTCCTCTGAACGTGGATGAAGTGTGGTTGAGAATATAAGCTCTAGCATCAGATAAACCTGGGTGTGCAGTCCAGCTCTGCCTCTGTGTGTGATTCTGGGCAGGTTACTCAATGTATTTAAATCTCTGTTTCCCCACCTGCCAAATGGAGATAACAGTGAGATTCACCTCAGAGATCTATTGGAAGACTATATAAGGTAATATAAAGTGCTTATCACACTGCCTGACATGCAGCAAAAGCTTAATAAAAAGTATTCATTATTATATATGTATACAATATATAATCATATATCATATATAGTGATTATTATCTATAAAATTTGTAATTCTATTTAAATTCAGAAATCATACATTAAAAATGTCTTATGCCTTTAGCATTGTATTAGACTCTGAGGAGGATAAAATCCGAGCTTGCTTACCATATAACTGGAAACACATGTATGCTTTAGCCAACATCAAGTGGATTAGGAGCCAGGATGGCAGTGGGGACCCAGTGCATGGAAAGGAGGGACATTGTCCCAAAGGAGGGACATTTTTACCTGACAGGAGATAGAGTGCTACCTGGAGAAGAAGACATTTGAGATGGTCTTGAAACATGAGTGGCTGTTTCTCAGATGAACAAGATGGGGAAAGGTATTCCATTTGAAAACGAAAGAGCAAGAGTAAAGACACAGGAGCACCTTTATAGGCAGATGAAGCCTGTGAGGCTGGAGCAGTCTGCAAGTGGGGCACTGTGGTAGCGGAAGAAGGGGCCATAGGGAACCACAACTTAGACCTCGCTAAGGGGAATATCACTTAAGATCTGGTAGATAGATTGGAGCAGGAGATACAAGAGGCAGAGAGCCAGTTAGAAAGCTGTTGAGACTTTGAAGTATATCCCTAACAATGGGGCCTGGGAAGGAAGAGACTTTCAAGGTCAAACCCCAGCAATATTGAACACACTTTTGAGATGGTCAGGTAAATGTATGAAAATATTGTCTTCTTCTCCCAGAGCACTTGACAGGAAATCTAATTAGAGCCACTTGTTTCTTTTAATAGAGTCCGCCCAGAAGATTAAATCCCTCCATGTTTCAATACTCTTTTGATTAGCCTATGGGGTGGGTGGGTATGATTTGAAATGACTTTTTAGAAATAAATTTTATGTGTATTTTCAGGTCCTCCCAAACATTTTCCTGCGATCATTGTCAATCATATTTTGAAAGATGTGTTAACCAGCTATCTACAAGTAGAAGAATATGAACCAGAGCTCTGTAGACAGATGACTAAAACCATTTCTGAGGTACATGTGTGATTTGCCCAAAGTGTTAACATTGGCTAGAATATTTGCTACAGTGCAATGAACCCTCTACTTTTTTGATGAGGGGAATTAATTTGCAGTAACAGTTAAAATGCATATTTATAATTAGGTTATATTCTACATATATGAGTGTGTGTGTGTGCGCGCGCACGTGTGTGTATACATAAAACCTTTGTCTAAAACAATCATGTGCATCATTTGCGTGCATTATGTAAAAGTGTATAAAACTGCCCCATTTATAAAAGTGTTTATTATAAAAGATACAACATTTCAATGATTGTTTTCTCTTCACTAAGGCAGCTTCTTTGAGTGCCATCAAATACAGACTTTAAGCACGTTTCTATTTTTACCAACCCCAGGGCTGGAACTTCATCAAGGTTTTCTCTACTCTCTTTTTTATAACAAACTCTTTAATAAACATTAATGATTAGTTATATTACAGGAGACTCCAAATGTATGGTTCCTTAATTAGACATGAATAAGACAGTGTAACTCCAATGCCAACATTCTTTGACATGAAGCCATCTTAACATAAATTTTCAAAGAATGTAATTTATTAAATTCTGTGCTCTGGATTATAATTATTTCGTGTATCTTAGAAAAGGTAGATTTATTGCTGGTGTTATGATTTTGTCCCTGAATGTTCTATCTCAAGAGGACCATGCTTGAAGGGAATCATAGTTATGGTTCTACAACAATTACTCAAAGTATCTACAATGTATCATGCTATTAAATTAAATCCCCTATATTTATAACAAAGGTTAATACTTTTGAGTTTCAATGTAGCTAAATGAAGACCCTCCCTTTTTTTACATTTCTAGGTTATTAAAGCCCGGGTCAAGGACTTGATGATTCCACGATATAAACTAATTGTGATTGTTCACATTGGACAACTGAACAGGCAGAGCATACTTATTGGAAACAGATGCCTCTGGGATCCTAAAAATGATACCTTTTCATCTTACGTTTTCAGAAATTCTTCTCTTTTCGCTCTTGCAAATGTCTATGCAGTTTACCTTGAGTGACTGAAAATAAGAAATCTAGCTCTTACTTTTGAAAATCCTGAGGCAGACTGTATGTCTGTATACAAAAGTTTTACTGCCAAAAACTTTGAGAAAGAAACAACGCTGATATTTCAAGCAACTGGAAGCTTTTGAATTTTTTCATATTCTAGTAAAGATTGGGGGCGGGGAGGGTAGCACAGAAAGAATCTTGTTTTTCTAAAGCAGGAACTTGGTCTTGGTTTTGCTGGATTGTTTTCCATAGACATAGATTCTTATTAAATATTTGTTTTGGTACTAATTATTTTAATTATTCTTTAATTAGAGAGTTACAATTTCCTGCATTGGTTTTTAATAAAGAAAAGCTTTAGAAAAACTATGGCTATATACCCTGGCCAATAAATGATAGCAGAATATTCAACATGGGTACACACAAATGATAAATAATATGCCTCAGTGCTGCGTATAAAAGAATACTGGTTTTCATTTTGTACTTAATAAATTGAGCAGCATTCATTAAGTGCAATTATTGTTACATGTACCTGACAGTTGAAACTGCTGAGGTAGAATTAATGGCTTCATAACAATTATCGTGGTCCCACGGGCTGCAAGCTAAAACTAGAAGCTCTTGTGGCTTGCCTGTACTTTACACAACTATGGGAGAACTGAATGTTGGCTCTTCAGTAATGGAAACTATAAAGTGAATAAAGGCTTTTTGGGGCACTGAAGTAGACATTGTGATATTAAATATACATGATGCTTAATACTAAATGTGTCTGTAGCACATAAAATCATTTATTGGAAAGAGACATCGTTTTTAAATATCCTGAGCTAACAAACTTTTTCACAAAATATATAGCTGGCACCTTAACAAATAAAGCATGTGTATTTACCATTTTACTCGTATCAGTTTAATACTAAAGTGACCCAGTGAGGATTTGAATAGATGGGCGCTAAAATTTACAAGGCTGAAATAGCTTATTATTCTGCTGGTTAATGTATCTTATGCCACGGATCATTTATTTTTATGAAGCTTTCAAGTCTTTGTGTGCAAGTAAAATGATGTTGTGGCGTTGTTCTTGGATGGTAAGTGGACGGCCTAGAGGACATTTATTAAAGGTCAAAGACAAATTGCACACATATGGAGAAAATTAGCAATACTGTAGTCTTAAGGAAAAAATAATTTGTCATTCATATCAAAAAGAGTTTAGCGAATGGAACACCAGTCAATGCTTTCATTTTAAAATGTTTTGGTGTCTTACTTTTCCCCCAAAAACGACATATAGTAAAAAATTGATACTTTTAAAATCCCTTTCTTTCTGCTATTGTCTGGCTTTTAAAGTGATTATTCCAAATGAATTTGTCAATTTCCACTATTTTTTTTCCTGTTAGTGCATTAGTGGGAATATGTCTATGTAATAATTTATCACAACCAATATTTGTCAATCTCCACAGACCAGTTTTCAATCTGGATTAGATTACAAGTATAATAAGTAAATGAGCTTCATATTTTCATGACACATTTGTGAACATCTACCTTCATGGAACGACAGCGGGGGTAATCATATCACAACTTTGTATGAATAAATCAAAATGAAGAAACTTCTTTAACATATAGAAAGTCTATTGTAACAATGACTGTTTCAGAGTTCTAAATTCTAATCCACGAGATAATTTCTTACCATCTTCCCCAGGCTGTGTTGAGAATCGAAACTGCAAAACATGATGGCAGTTAAAAAACAAAAAAGAGAGCAGTTTGCCAGCATATTGCCACGCACTGTAATTCAGATACTCAATGATGAATTCTAGCAACTATATAGCAGTATAAGAATACACAGTAAAAACTCACTCATTGCAACTAACTTGGGAGAAGCTAGTTATCACACAGAACCTTATTATGAGAAATTTTTAAAGAAATTCTCACACAGAACCTTATCATGAGAAATTTTGAAAGAAATGACATTATAAATTTGAAGGAATTCTTTTACTTTGAAACACCCTGAACTTCCCTGGTATTTTTTTCTTCTCCTACAGTGCCATCCTTCTTCCCAGACCAGCCATGCCCATCCCTGCCCCAGAGCCTTCACTCATGCTTTCCTACCTCAGAACACCCCACCTCCCACTTAAGCAACTTTCTTCACTTTTCAGGGTCACATTCAAGTCTCACCTTTTCTCTCAGTCCTCCTCTATTCATTGCTTGCCTCCTGCTCTCTCTGTCTCCTCTGATCATTCTCATGGTCGAGCTAACTTTTGAATTTTTGTTTTGTTTCCTTTACTATTAATAGATTGAAGACGTATTGAGGACACTGACCACATAACTTGACAGTGCCTAGCAATAAAAATCATTTTTACTTTTAACGTTATCATTATGTTCATTGCACTGTGCTACATAACTCCCAGCTGCACAGATAATAGCAAACACAGTTCAACCCCTGAGGAACCAGGATCATATAGGGGTGAAAATAGAAGTACACAAGTGACCACAGTATAGGCTCAAATATGTTGTCATAAGAAAAATCCAGAATATCTTTATCCAATTAATGGAATCGTGGAAGCCTTCATGAAAGGAAAGAAAATGTAAGCTAGACTGTGAAGGAGAGATTAGAATTTCAACAGGCAGAAGATTACAGGAAGTCTGGGCTGGATAAAACACAGTGTTCATTAAGATAAGTGGTTAGAACTAAGATTAGAAGTTGTGAGTATCTGAGTAAGAAAATAAGTAATCATTAAAGGTTTTTCATTAGGCTAACAGTATAAATGAACGGACACTCTAAGAAGATGAATATGTTGGAAAAGAACAGAAAGACTCTTGGGGAGGTGAGAGGTAATAGAGGCTGGAAGAGGCAGTGGCACTGGAAATGGAAAGGAGAGGATAGTTGTATGAGACACTATGGGGGCAAGGTCTACATGAGTAGGCAAGGGGAAGGAGGAGTCAGAAGTGACTCCAACATGATATGAAAAGGCAGTTGAAAGTTTCGAGCTCTGAACGTTTGCAGACTTAGGTCTGAGTCCTGCTGTCCCAAGCACAAGTTAAGTGACCTCAAATAAATTACTAATCTCACTAAGCCATAGCTTCTTCATTGCAAAGGAATGATAATACTGGTACCTACCTCATAGGATTTTGGTGATAATTAAATACATATGTTTGCTAAACCATCATAATTCCTGATAGAAAGCTCTCAATACAGTAGCTCTTATGGTTGCAATAGAAAGTTTCAGTGTGGGTCACTAGTTCAATGAGCCTATTAACAAAAATAAGGAAGTCAGCAGGAAGAATTTGAGGAATAAAATATGAAGTTTGATTTTTCACTTGTTGAATTTAAGTTAATGATGGGATATTAAGATGGGGTTAGCCTCCGGCAGCTGAGAACATGGGGCTGGAGCTGAGCTACGGCATCAAGGTGAGAGATTTAGACTTGGTAGTCATCCAGATTGAGACCTAACATCCTCCTGCTTTATAAAATATTCATTAGCAGAATCTTCAGCAACTATAGTGAGTACTAATAGCAAATTACTAAAAATTCAGTTAACTCTGGGAACATCAGCCAGAAACCACCCCCCAAAAATTAATAGGAACTGTTTTTCCAAAACTAAAATTAAATAATGCCTTCTTTTCTTCATTAAAAAAAAAATCCTAGATGATCCTTTTGTGTTTTCAGACATCATAAAAAATGTAAGGGTTCTCTCAAAAATACATTAGCATCTTGAATGGAGGTGTCAGTGCTGTCATCTGCTGTCATTGTTAATAAAATGGCTTTAAAGAAAATACATAATAGGAGGTTCTTCCAACAGAGTCCAACAGATTATATGTTGGGAAATTAAGTGCTAGTTTAACTCCTTCATTAAAAAAAAAAAAAAAAAAAAAACTCTTAAGAATTATCCCAGTATACGGGAATGATTTTAAAAACAACGGTTGAGAAATTAGAGCTTGTAAATGTAGCCATCCTAGATAACGAACACACTCTTTGTTAGGACCATCATTTGACTGGTGTTTCTAGATATTACCCAAAAATATATTAAGAAAACTCAACATTAAATAGTTATTCATAATTTACTATGCATTTTGCTCCCAAAATTGTTATAAAGGAGTGGCCTGTGCCCATTACCTCTGATTTTCTCTGCCACTTCTTTCTATGCCACCTTCACCTTCTGCAATCTAGTTCTCATCCCCGCTAATGTGTTCCTTTTTTTTTTTGAGACGTAGTCTCTCTCTGTCGCCCAGGCTGGAGTGCAGTGGCGGGATCTCGGCTCACTGCAAGCTCCGCCTCCCGGGTTCCCGCCATTCTCCTGCCTCAGCCTCCCGAGTAGCTGGGACTACAGGCGCCCGCCACCACGGCCGGCTAATTTTTTGTATTTTTAGTAGAGACAGGGTTTCACCTTGTTAGCCAGGATGGTCTTGATCTCCTGACCGCGTGATCCACCCGCTTCGGCCTCCCAAAGCGCTGGGATTACAGGCGTGAGCCACCGCGCCCGGCCTTAATGTATTACTTTCCCGAGTAGTCAAAGTGGTCCCCCAGTTGCATCCACCTCAGCTACCTTCTGAATTCATTTCTTTTGAATGGCATTGTGATATAGATGGTTAGGTTTTGGTCGCTTTTTTTTTTTTTTTTTTTTAAGCATAAGTTTGACAAAAGTCTCCTTTAGCTGCCACCCTTACTAGCTGTGTGTGACTTTGGTTTGAGGTGGCTAGTGTCTTGAGCCTTAGTTTCCCCAAAGGTAAAGATGATTATGATTGCTACTTATGTTCCTGTCACGACGACTAAAAGAGAAAGTATGCATAGAATATCTGACCCACAGTAGATGCTTACTCGCAACCTCTAATTTTTTCCTGCAGAAACTCTTCTCTAGAAAATTGAGCAGATAGTTTTGCAATTTCTGCTCACTACCCTAATGTAATACCCTAGATTACGTGTTTTTCTTTTATCACCTTTAATCGTCTGCTGCTGCCTTCTTTGAATGACAATTTCTTCTCAAGTCCATATTTATTATACAGTCCTATACATCTCCAAATTTAGCTTCTCGTGGCTGATGTCTACCTGTTTTCAAATTTGTTTCATTCAGATGTCTTAATTCTCACTTCAGTACTTTCTTGATTCCTTTGAACATTTTTGTTTACTGCCACCTATTTTATCCTGTTAGCTCCCATTTGAATTTACATATTCCTCTAGTATGTTCATATAGAATAAACATACTAAAGGTTTATTAAGACATATATCTTAAGTATCTGATTAAAGTCTCCTATAATCTCTTCTCAATTTCTTTCCTGGCCAATTTGAGTACACTTTTTTTTAATTTTAGTGCAGGATATAACTTGAAACTTGTGGTTTTCCACCCACCCACCAGGCTACTTCCCTACCTAGCAAGGCAAGGAACCAGTATAACCAGTACGGGAAGCACTAAGCTTCACTTTACATTTGTGATCAGAAAAGTTTCCCACAGACAATGATGAGGCTGAATCATCTAACTATTAAAAGGACAGAATATCCAGCCCGATTTGTTTAGGGGTTGCTGGGAAATAGTTTTTAAATTCCTATGAAAAATAAGCTTAAAGACTCATAATTTCATTTTGAAACTAAAGGAAAATAAACTGTATGTTGTTGGTTAATTATATAATTATAATTATTTTTTCCTATAAGGAAATGTATTATATAACAAGAACTTTACTTTGGTAGGACAGGTGCAATAATTTTTTTTAAATATATAGTTAAATTGCTTGCTTGCATCCCAATTCACAAGCACAAGTAAAAGCCATTTGTCAAACTTATGCTTAAAAAAAAAAAAGCGACCAAAACCTAACCATCTATATTACAATGCCATTCAAAAGAAATGAATTCAGAAGGTAGCTGAGGTGGATGCAACTGGGGGACCACTTTGACTACTTGGGAAAGTAGTACATTAAGGCCCAATCATTTAAAGAAGAAATAGTATCAATCTTAAACATTCTGAGATTAAAGAAAGAAGGACCACTTTCCAACTCATTTTATGGAGCTAGCTTAACCCTGATATCAATATATTACAGAAAAAGCATAAATGTTTTTTTAAAATGTATTAACATGATATTATAAAAAACATAAATGTTGTTTATGAAAATGTATATTAAACAAATCATTAACAAATAAAGTGCAGTGGTATATAAAAAAGAGAATACATTATTAATAACTGGAAATATTTTAATAATTCATTTGTGTACAAATAAGTACAAGTTCATTTAAAAGTCATGTACTTGATTGTATGTGTATTATACTCCAGTGAATTTTTTTAAGTCACGTGGCTAAAGATATTATTACAACTTTTTCTTCCAGATTTTTAAAGAACAAATAATGCCTTCATTTTATAAAGCTAGAATAATCTTTATTGGCAAAACATATAGAGATCAGTTTTATTTATGAACACAGATATGAAAATTCTAAACAAAATATTAACAAATGCAATGCTTCTGAGTATTAGAAGAATGTTATACTATGATCAAATGAATTTATTCTTAGAATATAGAGACATTTCAACATAAGAAAGCTTATCAACAGAACTCTTCACATTTACTAAAGAGAAAAATACCATATGATAAAATTAGGTGTGTATTTTATGAAATTTAGAAGAATTTCCAGCAAAATAAGTCCTTCAGCAATACGTAATAGAATAATACTTTTAAGATAATTCTGAACATTATATACACATGTATAATATAAATTCATTATTTATTGTTTTATTTATTCATATTTCAACCAACAAATGTTGTACTGAGTAGTGAATGCTAACGCCTTTTCCATTACAATTAGGAACATGGGAGAGATGTCTGCTGCCGTTATTATCATTTAGATCAGGGGTGTCCAATCTTTTGGTTTCCCTGGGCCACATTGGAACAAGAGGAATTGTCTTGGGCCACACATAAAATACACTAACACTGATAGCTGACAAGCTAAAAAACAAAACAAAACAAAACAACAACAACAAAACCAACACAAAAAAACTCATAATATTTTAGGAAAGTTTATAATTTGTGTTGGGCAGTATTCAAAACTCTCCTGGGCTGCATACAGCCCATGGGCCACAGATTGGACAAGCTTGATTTAGACTTTTTTAGTGGTCACCTTCCCTGAGAGGCCTTCCCTGACCACCCTGCTTAAAACTCATTTCCCTTTATCCCCCCACCCAAGCTTTCCTATCCCCCTTCCATGGTTTATTTTCTTCTCAGCATCAATTATAATCTAATATTACTCCTGTTTACATGTGCCATCCATTAGAATATGCACTTTTTCTGTTCTATTCACAGCTGTATCCTTACTACCTAGAACCATGCGTGGCACATTACTCTCTCAATAAATAATTACTGAATAATGAGTAAGGTAATAAGTCAAGAATATGAAACAATCAGCTTAAATCCTGCAAAAGAAGAGATGGAAGTATCTTTTCATTGTAGATTATAATATTGCATACCTCAAAAATCCAAAATGAGCTAGTCAAGCAGCTATTAAATTTAATAAAATTACTTGACAAGGTGCTTGGAGATAATGTTTTAAAAATCAAGATTTTTCTTTGCACTGCAACAAGTAATTAGAAATGAACATGGAAGAAATTTCTCATTCATAGTGGCAAAAAATTCCGGCATAAGTTTAAATTAAAATGTATAATACCTATATAAATAAAATTATTTAAATATTTAAAATAAACTATGTTATTATAGTAATATATTCTAAATAGAAATTCTTAACATCCTAGAATGTAAATGTTTCCTACATTTGTATGCATGTAATGCAATTCAAATCATAATTCCAATGAGATATTTTTAGTATAGAATAACAAATTCATATGGAAGTGTATATCTCATAATAGTCATAAAAATTATTTATAGAAAAGCTATAGAGATGGGCAACATTTCTTACTAGATATTAGAATTTACCACAAAGCTACCACAGTCAAAATAGGATAGGGTTAACCCAGGGTAAATAGATCAGTGAACAGAATAAACAGTCTATAATAGTTCAAAGTATAATGGAAACAACATATGACTAAAGTGATGTGAAATTTTTACAGGAGAAAGACAATTCATTTAATAAATGATGCAGGAAAAATTTGCTATCCATCTGGAGAAAATTAAAATTAACCACTTCATGCTATACGAAAACAAATGTAGGATGAATTAGGTATAAATTCAAAGGATAAACCACAAAATTATTAGAATAAAACTTAGGAGAATTCTTGTGCAACCTCACAGAAAGGGAGATCTTCCTAAGCAAAGCAGGAAATTCAGAAACTGTAAAAGAAAAAGACAGACATCGTATGTCAAAGGATATCCTAAATGAAGTAAAAACATAAAAGACTAGGAGAAAATATTTTATCTGGAGAGCAGTCAAAAAGTTAGTATTCTTAATATAAAAAGCTTTGAAATTTGATTAGAAAAATACATAGAAAAATGGGCAAATCATATGGACAGATTAATTTACACAAGAGAAAATACAAGTGGTCGATAAATACAAAAGGTGATCACTCCATGGTCAAGTGAATGCAATTCAATCCAAAAATTATGTTTAATATTTCCCCTAATTTCACCAAATTTTTGCAAGTGTAATGACACCATAGACAGGTGAGAATACAGGCTCTCTCATAAATTTCTAGTGGAAATATGAATTAATGCACAATTTTTAGATGGTCATCTCTTGTTATATGTTTAAATTTAAAGTACATATATTGAGATGTTATTGAAATATATGAAGATATATTAAATAAAACAACAACAATGAGATGTAGGACACTGTGTGTAATCCATTTTGGTGTAAAATAGGATGATAGACTCAGTAAATACTGTATTAGAGTAGGTTTACTACCTTAAAAATAGACTTAAATATAAAACAACTCAAAAGTTATTGCTTGTTAAGTTAAGCGAGAGGGTGGGGGATTTTATGGACTTGTCTTGGAAGTGGCACATATCACTACTACTCACATTTAGTAGGCTGGAACTCAGTCACATGACCAAACATAAACACAAAGGAGGCTGAGAAATGTAGTTTAGCTGTGTGCCGAAGAGGAAGAGAAGAAGAAATTTTCGGTGGACAGTTAAAAGTTTATGCTATAGAGATAGATCCATTAGATAAATTACAAAAATAGATGATAGATAGATAGATAGATAGATAGATAGATAGATAGATAGATAGATAAACCTGCCTAGCTGTATTTGCAGTTACACCACATGAATTCATTATAAATATGATTTTTATTTCTGGCAGAAGTTATAAGAAACTCTTAATAAGGGTTATATTATTACTTTAGAACCAAATAAAGGAGAGCGAGGCTTTTGATTTATTTTATGCTTCTGTGGACTGCATTTCCTAACCTTATGCATATATTCTCCTTTTTTTCCCTGCAAAAAAAGTCGTTACAGGATTTATTGAGAGATGAGGTTCCATTTTTCTTCTTTGTTTCTCCATGTACTTAAATTACATAAATACATTTATAATAACTAATAAATATAAGTAAGACTATAGTAAATACATAACAAAAATATAATGCAAATATATATTTACTACTTTCCCCAGCAACCTGGTAAGCTACGTACTGACACAGAAATAAGGGTCAGTACATCAGGATATATGAAGAAAGTTGTTTATTGCATCTTTATTTGTAATGGCAAATACTGAAAACAATCTGAATATCTACTGATGTAATAAAAAAAGTGGCAATACGTATTATAGAATAGCAGTCCTCAAATGTTTTAGTCTCAGAACTCCTTTGCACTCTTAAAAAATTATTAAGAACTTCAAAGAACTTTTGTTTATGTGAGTTGAATCTATGAATATTTACTGCATTGAAATTTAAAACTGAGAAATTTAAATTTATTAATCCATTTAAAAATAATAAATCCACCATGTTAACACAAATAACATATTTTATAAAAACTTGGCCAGGCACGATGGCTCATGCCTGCAATACCAGCACTTTGGGAGGCCAACATGGGCAGATCACTTGAGATCAGGAGTTCAAGACCAGCCTGGCCAACATGGTTAAACGCCATCCCTGCTAAAAATACAAAAATTAGCCAGGCCTTGTGGCACATGCATGTAATCCCAGCTACTAGGGAGGCTGAGGCAAGAGAATCACTTGAACCCCGTTGCAGTGAGCTGAGGTCATGCCACTGCACTCCAGCCTGGGCAACAAGTGAGACTCCATCTCCAAAAAACAGCAACAACAACAACAAACTACTTATATTTCACCAAAAAAAAAAAAAAAAATGGTAAGAAGACTTGCATTGTTTCAGATTTTTGTAAATCTCTAATGGCTGGCTTAGTAAAGACGGCTTGATTCTCATACCAGTTTCTGCATTTGATCTGTTGCTGTGTGTGGTATTGGTTGACATACATGAAGGAAATCCGCCTCATATAGATATTTACTTGGAAAGGGAAGATTATTTTAATAATGTTTTCAGATAGTTTAAAAATTTTTTTTTGATATATCCCCAAACTCAACAAGCAGTTATTTATTATAGTTAGATTGCCATGTAAATCTGAAGTCATATCAATGAATCATTTGTACTGTTAGATTAAAATTTTTATTTTGCTCTTTGAGTGGATATTTTACCCATTCATTATTTTATAATATCATGCATTGATCATTTGGAAAATATTGGTTTGCTAAGTTATGCATATCTTCCAAACGTTGACACACAATGTCAAAAAATCAAATTCATTAATATCATCACTGATGCTGATGGTAGGGGATGAGTTTCCCAAAATTTCTCGAAAGCTTAAATTTGATCATCAGCAACAAATACTGTCAGTTGTTTTCCTTGAAGTGAAAGTTTCACTTCATTCACTTTTCATATCTTATTTCATTTCAAATCCCAAAATCTGAATAACTAAATTTTCACTCTTTCTTTAAAAAAAAAAGAAAAAGAAAAAGACAGTGCTTCGTGGAAAAAGCAGCTCACAATTTAATTACATAAATTTTAAGTTTGCAATTTAAATACATAAATGCTTATCCTTGAGACAACCATCATACTTCAGTATGCTGCAGAAATGCCTCATCCAGTCTTCCCATTACATCACCCAGAATATTGAAAAGACATGTACTCAAGGGTTGAGATTAATGTAATTTTTACTGCTTCATCAAGGATATTCTTCAGTGAAACTGACTTGCTTTTAAAAGTCAGAGTGCCTGGTAGTAAAGAATATTTTGACTACTAGTACAGATTGGCATAACTGTCTTGAATCACTAAGCAGCCTAAGTTTGGATCCAGTAACACCATCCACTAACTTGTGTGTCTTAGGGCACATTTACTTACTTCTACTGAGCCTCAGTTTCCTCATCTGCAAAATGGTAGCAAAGTACTTTCACACCCTCATACGTTTGCTGCAACAAATGTGTGAAGGAAAGTGTTTAAATTCCATTCATAATGCCTTGACACAATTTAAGTGCCCAGTTTTTAGTAGATGGATTTCCAATATGGACTATTGTATCAATAAGAGCGGCACTTAGATGAACAGAGATTCTAACTCTTGTTACATCTCACTGGGGGAGTTCGCTGTCAGAGTTAGAAATAAAAGCATTGTTTTGTGATATCCTTACTCTGTCTTTTGTCATTTTATCTGGGAAGACATCCAATTGCTTAACAATGACTTGGTTATCTGGGTCTTTGTTTCACAAATTCCAGAATGAGAATAGAATGCAGTAGAAAGGCAAAACCAAGGTGGCTCATACTACAGGAAGAAGCTTATTACTTAACATACTCTGGGTTTCAGCTGTTTATGGGACCTGGTGAATACATATATGCCCCCAGCTATTCTCACATATAACGCTGAAGGACTACATGAGTATTAGGAAACATGTATTGAGCACTGTAAGATCCTTTGAGAAAAGCACTTTGTTTAGATTCTCATATTTGACTGTTGTGAAAGGAAAATAAATCTTAGGACTCGAAAATCACTTAGCCAAAGGGAAAAGTCAAGCTGGCAACTACATCAGGCAATCCTGCCTCCCATTTTATTCCTAAGATAACTGTAAAGATTGAACAAGCTACATATCTCCCTCACAATTTGCCCACTAGGAAAGTTTTGTGGGCCCCAAGATCTTTACCCTAAAACAGTTCTGTCAGATTTCACTCCAACAATGTAAATTGATAGCTTATCTTTACAGGTGTGGGACAAAGAACAGAACTAAAAGTCATCCCTCTGCTCACCTGAGACAAATGCATGTCTGATTGCTTCCTCTCTCCTATATTTATCTTATGTAAAAATGCAGATTCACTGAGCTGGACTGATGCACAAGTGACTATTTCTCTACTTCCCTATCACATGTGAATGGTTGATCAAAGGCTCAAAAGAATACAACCCTTTGCTTCTCACCTACCCACACTTTTTAAAAAGTATTCCTTGGCCAGGCGCGGTGGCTCACACCTATAATCCCAGCACTTTGGGAGGCAGAGGCAGGCTGATCACGAAGTCAAGAGATCTACACCATCCTGGCCGTTATGGTGAAACCCCGTCTGTACTAAAAATGCAAAAATTAGCTGGGTGTGGTGGTGCTCTCCTGTAGTCCCAGCTACCTGAGAGGCTGGGGCAGGAGAATCACTTGAACCTGGGAGGTGGAGGTTGCAGTGAGTCGAGATTGCGCCACTGCACTCCAGCCTGGTGACAGAGCAAGACTCCGTCTCAAAAAAAACCAGTTATTCCTCTTTCCCAATATCCACCCTTTCCCCTTTAAATATTGAAGCCCTCAAAGTCATCTTTGGAGAAAGGCACAGACCTGTATCCTGGGTGCACATCCTTAACCTTGGGAACATAAACTTCTAAATTGATTGAGAGCTGTCTCAGATACTTTTTGGTTTACACTATGAATCAATGTTTAAGTTTTCAGTAACAATACACAGTAACTCAAACATTAAGAATGAATAGTTATTTCTGGATGATGAGATAATAGTTGATGTTTATTTTTTATGTATATTTTTAGATTTTCCAATCACCAGCATTTTCTGTTTACTGTTTAAAAGTTGTTTACAATTTTTTAAAAAGAAAACAGCACAGTGAGCTTGATGTATAGCATTTTTATTGCAATTTTGCACAGCATTTGAAATTTCAAAGCATTAGTAGAATTTGAAAAGAACAGTTCACTAACCTTGGCAAAGGGAGAAAATATAGATCACTGTGGTTTCAACCACTCAGCTATACCTTTTAGAAAAGAAGTTTTGCCTACCCAAAAGCTATCATTTTAATAACACAATATTAGTGTTCTACCAGGGAGTAAAACACTGTAATTAAACATGTGATAAAGCACTGCCACCCATTGGGTATTTGCTCTTGTCTTAGCAAAGAGCACTCAAATCAGTCATGGAGCAGCCATCAGTGCAACACAAAGTTTGTAAATCTTGTCTTGACATCACTGAATGCTTCTTTGACTTCCAAAGCTCTTCAGTAGGCGTCTGTCCACCCCAAAGACGGTCTTCGCCTGAGGCATCCACCTTCGGAAGGTCTTGAGCTGGATTTTCCTCAGAAAACTCACGTTTATTTGGGAGCTGGAAGGAGTTTCCTATCTCAGCTGTATGGAAGAGAAAAAAATAATACATCCTTAGACAGCTCCTACAAAGAAGGCAGCAACCACATTACACTGTTGGGGAAATGAACTGGATCCCTGAAATGAAATAGAATCCCACACATAACTTTTTTAAATGTTGGTCTGGTTTCAGAGAGATTAGACATTTTGGGGAGAGCACAGTCATCTCCACTCTCCTCATTTTACGGAGGCAGAAACTTGAGCGCAAAGAGGAGGAGTGACAGCCAGTGTCTCTCAGCTGGTCAGGACTTGACTTCTCAAGTCCTGGTCAGGACAGGACTACTCGCTACCTCTGCTGGATGACCAGCAACTTCCAAAGTTATTAGTTATGTGCTATAAACAAAAAACACATAAACAAAAAAACAACCTTGTGTATGCCCTGCAATCTTGATCAGTAAAGAAGGAAATGGAGACTTAAACCTCTATATCTGAAAATAAAAAGTGAAATTCAGTTTTTGCCTAAGTGTTGTTTCCAAAGTTCACATATAAGCTTCTCTCACTTTTATTTAGTTCAAATGACTTGTCAGTGCCTTAGCACACCAGCAGGCACCATGAAAAATTAAGTGAATGGATGCTGGTTGGTAAACCAGAATTGATCAGATAAATAATGCATGGGAAAACACCCTGAAAATCTGAGATTTAATAAGTAGTAGTATGATTTCAGTGATGTCCAACAGAGCTAGCCTCACAGACATCCATTCCACTGCCCTATGTGTTTCAGAGATATCCCAAATGTATTTTTTATAATGCACTTTGGTTATTCCGGAGATTGTTGTAAATCCTGTAAATTATGCTTACTCTCTTAAGGTTAAAAACCCATATAATTTTTGTTAGCATCTAGTCATACGAACCTCAATATTAAAGTGGTAGTGAAAATGGAAAATGCATGCTTTTTCAATACAATAGCCCAAATATGAACAGTTTAGGACATTTTCTAAAATGTTTTCATTACCAACATCATTTTAAATTAAACTGAAACCTTAACAATCATATATATGGTCACAACATGCTTCCTTTTTAACTTTTTAGAATAAAACATAGCAAATACAATCAATTATTAAAATAGACTCTTAAGCAAAGCACAGAAAGACAAACACCACATGATCTCACTTATATGTGGAATCTAAAAACGTCAAACTCAAAAATGTATGGCGGAGAATGATGGTTATCAGAGGGTAAGGGGGATGGTGGGGGAAGAGATGGTCAACAGTACAGAATTTCAGTTAGGAGGAATAAGTTCAAGAAGTCTATTGTACAACATGGTGACTATAGTTAATAACAATGCATTGTATTCCTGAAATTGCTAAAAGAGTAGATTTTAAGTATCCTCATCACAAAAACATAAGTATGTGAGGTAATGCATATGTTAATTAGCTTGATTTAGCTATACATACATGTATATTGTATGTATACACATTTCAAAACAATATGTTGTACACAATAAATATATATAATTTTTATCAATTAAAAAAATAATTTTTAAAATAGGATTTTCAGCCATGCCCAGTGCCTTATGCCTGTAATCCCAGTGCTTTGGGAGGCCAAGACGGAAGACTGCTTGAGGCCAGGAGTTTGAGACCAGCCTGGGCAACATTGCAAGACCCCATCTCTACAAAAGATTTTAAAATTAGCCAGATGTGGTGGCACACACCTGTAGTCCTACCTACTCAGGAGGCTGAGGTGGGAGGGTCACTTGAATACAGGGATTTAAGGCTTCAGTGAGGTATAGTTGTGCCAGCCTGGGTGAGCGAGCAAGACTCTGTCTCTAATCAAATAAATAAGTAAAAATTTAAAAATAGGATTTTAAATAAATTCTACCTCATACTTTAATATATAATTAACAGAAAGAATTTCAATCAAACTTTTAAGTTAGTTGAATTGAATAATAAAGAAATAGAGTGAAGTCAGTCACTTCCCCGTTTCTGAAAGACATTTGGCTCATTTCTACCTTCAAAATCCTGATCAGGCAATTCCTACTACTAGAATTCCCACCCTGCTTCCCCACCACCTTTCATAATCCCCAAATCCTTCAGGGCCTCTGTCAACAACCACCACCTCCATGATGCTGTCACTTACTACAAAAGCCCACCACCTTCTCTTTCCCACCTGAGACTCAGTATGGAATTAGTAAAGACCTTGGCTCTTGAAGCCAGATAGACCCAGTTTGCTACCTAGCCACATTTTCACTAGCTGAGAGAAAGAATTTTCTTCTTGGTAAAATGATAAATGGTGGTAATTTTGCTTGCTTCACAGGATCCTTATCAGAAAGCTGAATGAAATGTTGCACATGTAACTTCCTGGGACTTAAACGTGCTCAATTAAGGTCAGCTTCTTTCCTTGCATCCATATTTAACAACTGCCTGAATTCTAACTTATTATACTATATAATTACTCATGTGTGAAAGTCTTGCTACTTCAACATGCTCCTTGAAATCACATGCTTTGCTGTAGCCTCCATAGTACCTTCCACAGATGCTGAGCTCATTGAAGTGGTCATGCAATCAAATGATTTCAAGCAGGGGACTAAAAAAGGAAGTCCTTATTTTCTGAAAGGTAGCATGCTCATCACCTCCCCAAGCCAAATTCAGTATATTTTGATAATTAATCCCTTAAATTGACATAAAAAATACCTCAACAGTACTTAGAGAAACACTTAATAAAATAATGGTTTAAAACACAGCTTGAAAAACTAAGAGACACGTGAAAGGAAAATAAAGGAGACACATGAGTTACTGTTACCTTGCTGAGCTTGAGGGATCCCCTCCAGATGCCTTCTCCACCTAGAGCTGGCACAGATGTAGATGACTGTCCGTATATATTCTGCCCCACAGAGTCTCACAGACTCCTTGCTCCTCACTTCTGAGATGGCAAATAGGACAGAGAATAGAAACAGAGTGAAAATGGAGCCCTTCATTTTGCTGAGGACTGAACGAGAATCTGATATGGTAAGTATGGTCAAATCAAATTCTGGAGTGACTGTCACCCTCTTGACCAATTTATACTAACTTTCCTGACATTTTATTGGTCAGAACCTCATTTTTACAATATTTGCTAAGCACATAGGGTTACACAGTAAAGTTTTGAAAATGTGGTTTTATGATTATTGCCAGCTATCCAGTCACTCCTGAATACCGTCAACGCATCTGTGAGATGATAAAAACAGATGCCCTCTTGGAAGACATTATGGAAAACTCACGGACTTTGAAAGTTGCCAAGAAGGAGTTTTAATCTCAGCCTTGCTACTTACTGAGTGACATAGGCAAGTTTTAAACTTTTTGAGTAGGGGCAAAGCCTGGTGGCCAACAGCAGTAACCCCAGCACTTTGGGAGGCCAACACAGGCAGATCACTTGAGGTCAGGGGTTCAAGACCAGCCTGGGCAACATAGCAAGACCCCCATCTCTACAGAAAATTTAAAAATTGCCCATGCACAATGGCACACTTGAGCCCAGGAGTTCAAGGTTACAATGAGCCATGACAGTACTCCAGCCTGGGTGATGGTGAAATCCTGTCTCTAAAAAAAAAAAAAAAAAAAACACAACAACAACAAAACTTTTTGAACCTCAATAACCATATCTCTAGAATGGGAAGACCCATCTCACAAGGGTGTTTTTTAATATTGAAATTAACATGAATGTCAAAGCAATGGGATATCACACTTAAGTAGGCAAGTTCTTATGTCCTGAGTTTGAATCCTGGCCGTTGCTGTTACCTAGCTGTTACCAGATCTAGATGCTGTTACCTGGCTGTTACTTACCAGATCTAAACTCTTAAGCAAGTTTTTTAAAGCATCCTTCTTTGTAAAATAGTGTTGATGATTGTAACTACTTCATAGAGCTAATGTGATAATGTGTATCCCACTTGTTACAATAAACAGCTAATAAGCCAGGTGTGAGCCACCGCGCAGTGGCTCACGCCTGTAATCCCAGCACTTTGGGAGGCCAAGACGGGCGGATCACGAGGGCCGGAGATGGAGACTATCCTGGCTAACACAGTGAAACCCCGTCTCTACTAAAAATACAAAAAGCTAGCCAGGCGTGGTGGTGGGCACCTAAAGTCCCAGCTACTTGGGAGGCTGAGGCAGGAGAATGATGTGAACCCAGGAGGCAGAGCTTGCAGTGAGCAGAGATCACGTCACTGCACTCCAGCCTGGGCGACAGAGCGAGACTCCATCAAAAAAAAAAAAAAAAAAAAAAAAAAAAAAAACACAGCTAATAATTATTAGCTGCTTCTCCTCTCACCATCAGAAGACTAAAAAAGATAACTTCAAAATTCAGAAGATTTTATCTGACTAGGATCTTGTTATCTTCCACCTACGACCTAGGTACACTTTTCTCAACACACATATCTATGTTAATAGAAAGCTGAGTCCATATCCCAAGTAGCTAAATAATGAAATTTCTCTTTTGGTAAAACCTCTGAAAGCACTAGTTCTTGCAAAGGTCTTACTTAAACTGAGAATCCCAGAGTCTGAGATCTTAAAGAGCTGTTGACTCAGGTTTTAGCAAGTTGAACAAATAATGGTTTAGTTGATTCTGTGAAATCCTTGTCTGTGATTCCTGGTTGGAAAAAAAGTGCTAAGTCTGTGGTCATGATCATATCATTTTTACTTCTTGTGAAATCACTGTTCTTCTGTAGGGAAGCTGGAAAATAAAACAAAATAATCTATTCTCTAATTGAAAGCATTTTTTGCTCTAAAAAATAAAAATCATTTCCAAGAGTCTTGCTTTCTCCATTTCTTTGGCTGTAGTGTGAAGAATGGATTAAGAAGGGCAAGACTTGAGAAAGGAGAAACAGAAAAAGCTGTTTCAATAATTTAGATATGATGGTGGCCTGTTTAAGGTCATGGCAGAGAGGATAGGACATATGCGTATTCAAAATATAGAAGGGCTTGGTACTGACTGGGTATCGGGGCAATGGAGAGAAAGATGTCAAATATGATACCTAGATTTCTGGCTTATTCAACTGGGAGGTAGGGGGGTCATTTGCTAAGAAAGCGACCAAAGAAACAGAAATGGTTCTGTCAACAGACAAGGCTACTCCATCTTTGTATGGTCAAAATCAGTGTCTTTTATCAACTCCAGAGCGACATCTGTATTACCACACCCACAATATCAACAACTATTAAGCCATGTATTACCAAACTTTTTCCCTTCTTTGGAGATTTATACTGCCTATCTTGACAATGCCAGTTTTAACATAGCACTACAGTAGATCTATGGTCAGTGGCTATGGACCGGGCTTCTGCACAACCCCAGGGATATTCAGCCAATGGATGATCCCGACCTTGGATGTCAGACGGACTCTGGCATGATCCTGCTATCACCTACACTTGATCCCCCTAGGTGCAAAGTAGTCCCCTCTTCTGCCAGCTCTTAATACCTCATTAAGGCTCATTTAATTTGGGATGAAAGGCTGGCAATACTTAAGCTCATTCTGTGACCTAATGGAGGCAAGTCAGCCAGCCAACTCAGCTACCCAGATGAAAAGGCTCGTGACAATAATAAAAGCCCTAGATGTGAAGCCTGAAATTTGGGGGCATTATTTTCCCCATTTGTATATTGAGAGGGTTATTGCTAAAAGTCTTCCCTGCACTTCAAATTATCAGTCTTGCTATAATTGTCCAATTGTTACTCCCACCTCACAAATCTTCAGTGGCTCACTATTACCTCCAGAAGACAATCCAAACAATATGACATTTAATGCTTTCCACTCAGGTACCCAAACATCACTCTTTTCACATACCTCAAGGTCCATGAAAGGATAACCAACTGAAAAGGAATCTTTCCATCTTTTGACGAACCACAGTTTCTTGTTTGCACATCTCACAGGAGCACTTAATCCTTTCATTTGGAGATGGACGTGATTTTGCTTCCTCATCTGGTCTGTAACTCAGTTTACTATCTATGTGGCAATTATTATGTGTCTTATTTCAGGTTTCATTCAGGTAGCTCTAACAAAATACCAGAGACTGGGTGGCTTATAACAAGAGAAATTTATTTCTCACAGTTCTGGAGGCTGGGAAGTCCAAAAGGAAGGTGACAGCATGGTCCGGATTCTGGGACTTCTGTGTCCTTACACAGAAGATGGGGCAAGCTGGCTCTCTCGGGTCTCTAAGGTCATCAATCCCATTCATGAGGGTCCTGCCCTCATGACCTATTCACCTCCCAAAGACCCGCTCTCCTAATTTCATCACCTTGGGGGTTACAATTTCAACATAGGAGACACAATATGTAATTTTCCACTCTAAGTTTTAATTTCTCCATCTATGAGATGATAATAATCTGTGTTTTATAATGTTATTGTGAAGTGGAATGAGTTAACACAAGTACAGCACCTAGCATAATATATGATTCAATAAATAATAAATTAACAGTGTCATGAACAAGGGATTAGAAAATGTTATTTTTGGTTGGGACTAGCTACTATGGATGACTTTTCTGTATAACTCTTAATCTCAAAACCATCCATAAATTTGTACTGCTGTAGCCTTTTTCTTTCCTCCCTTCCTTCATCCTTTCCTTCCATTCTTCTTTCCTTTCATCTTTCCACAAACAAGTTCTAATAAGAAAGGTCTTATGGTACTGTTTCTTAAAGTGTTTTCTTCAGAACATGAGTCTTTGCAGATGGTCTTTGAATATTTTTTTTTTAAAAAGGATTCCATGATAGTAGTCTCTTTCTTTGATATTAATAATGCTTACTAATATAGTAGAGCCCAGAGAAGAATTATAGTCAGGAAATTTCTTTAACTTTGTTTAACTCAATGTTTTCACAACTTATTTGATCTTGGAAATGATTCCATTGTGAAATTGATTAACATCTGAGATTGCTATGAATTTCTAGAGTAGACTTATTTCTAATTCTCCTCTGTCCCACCACATGGTAGGGTTGTATTTCTCTGCTCTTTAAAATTGGGCAAGAAAATATGGCATATTTTGGCAAATAAAATGTGAGTGGATGTGACATACGTCACTTCTGCCTGAAATTTAAGGATTGGTGTCTGATCCTCCAGTTCTCTCCCTCTCCCCAGCTGTGGTTACCAACAGCATTCCTGATGTGGGAACCTAATCACTGAGTCAGAACAACATGGAGCAGAACTGCCCACTGACCTGTAATGAATATGTAATATGAATGAAAAAGAAACCTTTATCATTTGAAGCCACTGAGATTTGGAGATTGCTGGTTATAACAACATAACCTGGCTTATCCTAACTAGTGTAATTATCTTACAGTTACATGTTACAGATGCAGAGAATGTTTATAATGATTCAAGTTTCTAGATCAAAGCAAAATAAGTTATTTGGCCTTAACAATTGGAATTAATTACCACATTTTCCATATGATTGATTATATGAAGGCCTACAGTTAATGTGTACCAAAAACCCAAATTAACAACCAAACAATGAATTCAGTAAATATATCACTCACTTATATACTATTTATCAATTAACTATGATGACAGTATACTTAATAGATGGTATTTGGAGTAGGTTGGCATGAGTTGTATATACTGTTTGTGGCATTGGACTTTGGAAATCAGATATCAGTTCTTCCATCTAATAGCTATGTGACCTTAATACTTAAAATTTTAAGACATACTTAAAATCTCTGAATCTCAGTTTCTTCATTTGTAAAATAGAGACAATAATACAAACTTCATTAGGTTAATTGTAAGGATGAAATGATGCAAATATTGCTGATCAGAGTCTCTAGCACAAGGAAACTTTCAATAGACTGATCATTGATGGTAATTATAATGATGAGAATGCCACCAAACAGAACCTTGGTGTTAGAATGTTAGACTTTTAGGATTGTGCTCTAGTTTCCAACTAAGAGACCTTGAGGATGCATTTAACCTGTAATTTGGTTTTCTGATTTGTTACATTGAAAATATCACAGGATCAATTGCAGTAATGTTAATTATAGCTCTGATAAATTATAAAGCATATTACATATAATTATTTGATGATAATTATGATTATGATATCTCTATAAATTCATTAGCAAATACTAATTTATTTTTGTTATTTTCTGACACAGATAGTACCTGCTCATCATTGACTAATACTTAATTTTAATGCTTCTAGACAGAGTTTTCATTAAGATGCAATGACTCGTTCAGCTTTTCCTGGAAGTCATTCACAACTCCTCATTTTCTCTCACACTCCATTGACTAAACCGTTTCCATACACAAACATCCACTAAATCACCAAGTCTCTTTGGTTCTACCTTCTAAATTTCTCTATGATCCACCCACTGCTCTCTATCCCCTCTACCACGACCTCAAGTTTCATTGACATTGCTGCAATGGCCTCTCAGTTGGCCCTGTCATCAATCCATTTTCTATACTGCTGCCAGAATGATCTTTCTGAAACTCATGATTATTGCCCATCTCTAAAACCCTCCAACAGTTTCCCTGAAGAAAATTTCCAAATTTCTCTAACATGGCCTGCAAGACATTTCATGATTTGGCCTCTCTCTACTTGTTCAGGTTTTAGATACCCTCGAACTCTAAGTCGTCCAGTTATATCAAATACCTTACAGATACTAAAGTTTCATACTCTCTTTTTCCCCATCTGAAACTCCTTTCCCTCCAATTTTTAAACCTGGTTAACTTATGAAGAATATGTGTGGAAGGGATATTGAAATAACATTATCTGGAAAACTTTTTGCATGATTTTATAGATTACACTTTTTTACCACTCATGACAGTGATTTTTTAATGCCCTATCAGTAAAGATTAAAATGACCAGCAGACATACAACTTAATAGTAATAATAATAATAATAACCTAAATAAAAAATAGGAAAAGGACCTGAATAGACATTTTTTCCAAAGAAAGCATAAAATAGCCAACAGGTATATGAAAAGTTAAACATCGCTAATCATCAGGAAAATGCAAATCAGTACCAAAATATTACCTCACACTTATTAAGATGGCTATTATCAAAAAGAGAAGAGACTAATGTTGGTAAGGATGTAGATAAAAGGGAACCCTTGCACACAGCTGATAGAAATGTAAACTGGTACAGCAAATATGGAAAATAGTATAGAGAGTCCTCAAAAATTTAAAAACAGAACTACTATGCAATCCAGCAATTCTACTTATGGGTATATATCCAAAAGAAATAAAATCAATATATTGAAGAGATATCTGCACTCCCACGTTCATTAAAACATTATTCACAATAGCCGAGATATGGAATCAACCTAAATGTCCACTGGTGGATGAATGGATAAAGAAAATGTGATACACACAGACGCAGATAAATATTATTCAACCATAAGAAAAGGAGGAAATTCTGCTACTTCTGACAACATGGATAAATCTGGAGGACATTGTGCTAAGTTAAAGAAGTCAGGCACAGAGAGACAAATACTGTGTGATCTCACATATGTGGAATCTTTTTTAAAAAGTCAAATTTATAGAAGTATAGAGTAGAACAGTGGTTACAAGGGGCTGGAAGATGGTGGAAATGGGGAGATGGTCAAAGGGTAAAAACTTTTACTTATGAGATGAAAAGGTTCTAGGTATCTAATATGCAGTATGATGACTATAGTTAATACTGTATTGTTTACTTGAAATTTACAAAGAGATTAGATTTTAAGTATTCTCCACCACACACAAACATACACACATACATGAACAAAATGGTAACTAAGTGTGATGACGGATGTGTTAGTTAATTTAATTGTGGTAATCATTTCACAATGTACAATTGGAATATATACAATTTTTATTTGTCAATTAATTATACTTTAAATAAGACTGGGAGAAAATCCAAAACAAATACACCTAAAATAAAATAAAATGAGCAACTAAAAATGTTTTTTGAAATATATCTTAAAAACAATAATTTATATTTAAAGCTTTATTTTGTATGAACAGAGCAGCAGCTTTCTTACTTTTTTGTTGTCATTGTAGGCTATTAGAAATAAAGACTCAATAAATAATTGGAAAATTCAATAAAACTATTATCAGTGAGTTCTGATTTAAAACCGCCAGAACATTCTGGAATCCTCTGTTCTCCTAGTATAATGGCACCATGTCTTTTAATAGTTGACTTATTCAAGGAAAATACAGACATGGTGAAAGTACATTTTTCATTAGTTGTTCTGGATGTTGCATAAATGTCTCATCCATTTAGAAAATGCAGTGTTCATTTTTATAAGATTCATAACAATGTTTTATATGTTCCAACTTAAGGGATACATTATGCTTTCTATTTAACCCAGGAATTCATTTAATGTAAACTGTCAGCCTTTTAGTTTTATCACTAAATGGATACGTCAACCTAAAGAAATGAAGACTAATAGCCTAGTAAATCTTCTATGGATTTGAGGGTGGATTTGACATTGTACAAAATCCTAAACAAACAAGAAAAAAAAAAAGCCTAAATATTGTGTGAAGGAACAAATGAGATCATCAGCATAGTCTGCAGGAGAAGTGGAGCCTTGGCAAAGACCCAGTCAACCGCAAAGGGCAAAGAGGTTCTCAGACCAGGACATGGGGATGTGGTTCTGGGATAATCAGAATAAGAGCTGCCATATTTGAGTGAATACCATGTACCAGGCATTTTGCTAGGTGCTTTACATCAGAGATAAATTGTTCCCCAAATGGCTGGCAGGAACACAATCTTAAAAAGTAGCAGCAATTCTCACTCTTTAAAAGAAAGGGCTCATAGGTTAGTTTTTGTCTTGAAGGGAAAAATTGATTTTATATTGCTATAGAACCAAAGACAACTATGACTATGTTAACCAACTTTCCAGGCTGATTTTATGTTTTATATGTTTTTGACACTTAAAATGTTTTTTTTTTTTCTTCTGTGATGGTCAAGATATTTTGCTAGAATTTTTAGAAAATTCCATTTAAAATGTTATGCCGTCTTGTGATAAAGGGCAAGCATGAACCTATCATTTCCCCGTTAATTTGATAATTCATTTATCAAATTAATAATAAATACTTGTTGCATTACTACTCTGTGAGCCACTCCTCTAGGTGTTGTAAATATAGTGCAGTGATTGAAACACATAGTTTCTACCCTCAAAGAACTTACAGTCTAGGAGAGAGCCAGGCACTAAGCAAATGATTGTACAAATAAACATTTAGCACAGTTGGTGCAAACCTTCATTTAGAAACTCAGTTATCCAAGAAATATATTTGCTAGAACTCTGTTCAGTTTTTGACTCCAAGTTCCCATACCACTCAGCTGGCAGAAACAAACAACATCCAGTCAAGTTAATGTCAGTCTAACTTGGGCTTGGTTTCCTTCCCCTTCCCTGGACATAACTAGAGCATCTTACTCTGTGTGTGCCAAGGCCTTTCTGTCATCAAAGAGTTGGTGCCTCCTCAGTTGTCTGGCTTCTTCGGTTCTAGCGGTTCTTTGCTGCTGCTGCTGCTGCACATCACTCATGACATGAGGAATGGCTTTCAGAGTTCCTGTGGTCCCTCACAGGTCTTACTACTTCCTGGACAATGGTTTTTAGAAGTAGGACATGGATCTCTTCTGCTCTAAGGATCCACAGGCCTCCCTCTTTTTCTTATCCCCCTACCCCTTTCCATCCCTGAAGAAACTTCACATTTCTCTCTGTTTAAGATACTTGGTCTATGTCTCAAATACCTTTTCTAAGTCCTGTGCTTTTATAGAACAAAAATGGATATATTTGATTTATTGTCATTTTATATGTCTCCTTCAACTTATAAACACAGAGCCACTAACTTGAGAAGGGAAAGGTAATGAAGAAAAATAAAGATTAAAATATATCTCTTAATATTATCCCTCAACAATAATTTCTGAAATAATGCTATAAGGGAAATCCATGGTGACTTGAGAACAGTTAACAAAAGAACCAAATTTAATTTGATTGGGTGGTAGGTCCTATGAGAGGGAGTTCACAGAGGGTTCTTCTGAGGAGACGAGATAGGAACTGGGATTTGAAAGCCATGTAAAGAGTTCATGTTTTGAAGAACAGTGAGGAGAGAGGAGGAGGATCCTTTCTCAACAGAAAGGATACACATGGCAAGGCCTCACAGCAGGAGAACATTGAAAAAAAAACAAAAACAAATCTATGAGTATTATCAGTTACGGATAAAATCTTAATTATAGATTATACACACTTGCATTTTGGTGTATGAGGCCTCAGCAAACTATATAAGGCATCAACCATTTATTGTGCCATAATGGAAAAATAAGAACTAGTCAGAGCTTTGGATTTGAGTTCAAGCCTGACCAGTTATAAGCTGTATGGTCCATGGTATATTGTATCACCTCTTCAAGCCTTAATTATATCATCTGGAAAATAGAGATTATGACAATATTACAACTATATGCCCCATTAGTCTCATAGGATTGCTGTGATGATATTCTGGGAAAATGGATGTGAAACTGTTTGGCAAACTGTAAAGAACTTTCATGTGCATAATTATTAGTATGTTAATAACTAAATCTATTCACAGTAAAATTCAATGTTTTATTTTAGAGAGACTCCTCCTGAGATAAAATGGCAAATACTAAGTGTTCTATTTTCTCACTTATAATTATATGTAACTACATAGAGGTGAACCAAGTGAACACACTAAATATGATACACAATTATATAGTAGTGAATACAATCTTTCTTTTCTGGAAGAGCAGCTAACAATTTACTATCAGACAACAATAATGTAAGTTCTATATGAGAGATGCCTGCTAGAAAATGATCAAATGAAGTAATGAATACCTAGCACAAAATAGAAGCCCAAAGTTAGCACAGTCACCACTCTCTCTTTAGATCCCTAACCAGCACACTAGGGTGTGTGTGTGTGTGTGTGTGTGTGTGTGTGTGTGTGTAAGGATAACATAAGATGGCTAATGGCAGGGCAGAATTCTTACCCAGTTCTTAAAAATGTGTGGTAAACAGAGTTTACTAGTAAAGATTCAAAGCCAGTCTATAAAGCAAGCAAAATAATTCCTTCTGAAGTCCCCAGGAGGAAAGATATTAGACTAAAAATTTTATGCCGATCTATAACTATGAGAAAATCACTTAAGGCTGCAGAAGCAGGGGTGAGAAGGGTAGAATAAAATAGGTTCAGTGCTTTCGGATCAGTTGCCCAGGATCCAAAAAGAATAGCTTTATTTTATATGGAGTCTTGAAGAACAATGGGGAAAACATGAATAATTTGTAAAGATCAAAAGTACATAATAAAAAGGAACACATTTTTTTCAATTAGATCAAGTTTTTATTTTATTACACAAGGTGTTATGGAAAGTCCAATCTTTCAGAGAGACAAAAACAAAGATAATCACAATGACATACCAGTGGAAAATTTATAATCCTTATAACCTGACCTAGCCTCTAAATCCATGTAAAATTTGCCTTGCTTTTGTTTAAAGGATGGCTCCAAACAAATGGAGATTATGAAGCAATGGATACTTGTAAAAGGTAGTTCCCACTGTTGTATTGATTCCAGTCTTGGTTTTATATATATATATATATGTGTATGTGTGTGTGTGTGTGTGTGTGTGTGTGTGTATGTGTGTGTATATATATATTATTATAATATATATATTATTTTTTTCAGAGAGTTTAGTGAATTTCATATGCCCTATCCTCTCCTCTCCATGTAGAATGCTTTATAGAACAGCCCATAATGTCCTGTGGTCTCAGTTAAACCCAGGATTTGTTAAAACAAACTGCATAGAATAGCCTGTTAGCAATGAATATTTGGAGGAGTCACTGCTCCCCATCTACACTCTGATTTTCACAACCTTGCTCTAGAACTCTTCATAAAATAACATCCTGATGTGGCCTATAGATCAGAGACTTTTTATTTTCTATCTGGGTCCACTGAAGTCTGGGCTTAAAATCCAGAGCTGATTCTGGGCAAACAGAGGAGAGTACCCTGTTGTGTCCCAGATTAATTTTTCTTACTGAATTGGGAATGTGATAATCACTGGCCAAACAACAAAATTCTGATATTTACTGTCATATATTTTGCTTGCCAAATAGTCTAACAAAGCTCTATAGCTTCGTCTCTTAGTTCTAAGAGGATAAAATGTTAGGTACAAGAATCCACTATTTTCATCAGACTAAAAACTACGTAATTATAAACTCTGGAAAACACAGCCTAGAAAGCAGCGCCTGGAAAGCAGAAGCTTTAAAAGTCAATAGAATTGTGTGTTATAAAGATTTTAGTTTAAGCGGTTCTAATAATTTCCAAGTTTCGCTTCTATAGGTATAATAATTTTCTAACTCATTTAGACATTATATAAGAATGTACATGTACTCATATGTACTTAAAATATGATCAAGAAGTATAGTAGTAATATCTTTAGAAAAATTAAGAAAATTCCACTGAAACTCTTAAGAATAACTCTTAGATCACAAACTAATCAAATATCTCTGAAATAAAAGTTCATTAAATTTAAATTAAGTGGAAGTTATACATTAAATATTGTTTTCTGAAATCAAAATCTGGTGTACAGTACATAATACAGATTATTGGATATTAAACAATTCCTTTTTTAAAACAACTATAAGAAAAATATTAAGAATGATGAATTATGCTGGTTGATTTGACTTGGATCCAAGCAAAGTATCTATTATATCTCCCTGAAAAAAAAAAGAGACACACAATTACAATGCAATAAAATGCAAATTAAAAGGTAAAGTAGTCTTTAAAATGCCATTTAAAATTTATAAGTTAGTGATACACATATCCAATAAGATTGTAAAAGGGAAACAAGCAAAGGTAAGTTTAAACAGTAATGGTTATTTCCTAGTATAAACCTACTCTTTCCATGAAAGACTCTTTTTTTTGAGACAGAGTCTTTCTCTGTCGCCAGGCTGGAGTGCAGTGGCGCAATCTCGGCTCACTGTAATCTCCGCCTCCTGGGTTCCAGCAATTCTCCTGCCTCAGCCTCCCAAGTAGCTGGGACTACAGGCACGTGCCACCGCGCCCGGCTAACTTTTTGTATTTTTAGTAGAGATAGGGTTTCACTGTGTTAGCCAGGATGGTCTCGATCTCCTGACCTCGTGATCCACCCACCTTGGCCTCCCAAAGTGCTGGGATTACACGTGTGAGCCACCGCGCCTGGCTGAAAGACTCTTTTGATGAATTCTGATAAATAATTTTATAAAGATTCAGTAAGAAGAAAATTTTGGCAGCTCCTATTTAGCCTTAATGCTTAAGCCTAAACTTTCTCATTTATAAAGTACCGGTTAAACTTACTGATATCTTAAGTTCTTCCCTGATCTATTAATGCTTGACTTAGAGAGTAGAACTTCTCAATTTCCATGTGGGTTTTGTTATTTTTCACTTAGTGGTACTGATATTCGTACTAAAATGGGTAAAATGATCATATATAAGAGGATGAAAATCAAAGATGGGAGGTGAGTTTTTAAGCAAGACAGTATAGTGAAAAGATAGGAACTGGAAGCAGAAGAGTTTCTCTATCACATAGTAAATGTAATCTTGAGAAAATCATTGAACTCTTTAGATAACGTAACATAAGTCAGTTCATATTTTTTAGCCTATACTATGCTATCTTTGGCACTTCCCCATCATTCAAAGTCCTGCACGCCAAATCAGTTGCCAAGTCCGTCAATTCTAACCTTAATATGTTTCTCAAACTCATCTCTTTCTACTTCAGTTTCTCACTTGGGCAAATGTAAGAGGTAGCTACAAAAATTTGTTCAATGTTGTATCCTTAGTTCCTAAAACCAACCCCATCACATAGTAAATACTCAGTAAATATTAATACTTGTTGAATAAATGAATCAACAGTTTATTTCTTCTGCCTTCAGTGTCTATCATCATTAATTTCTTACATATATTACAGATTCATGTTTCTAAAACTCTTTTTTGAACATTTCAGTTATCTTTTTATTTTTCCTTCAATTTGGAAAAATGCAAACAGCAAGAACACAGAGAAAAACATGGTAAACACTTGTATAATGAACCATAATAGTAAAATTAGTATCCAGGAGGGATTCTCCACAGGCTGCCTGCAGAAAAGGAGTTGCTTCTGTAACTCACCATTGAAACTGACTTCTCCCAAATGCTTATACCATAATTCTCTACAGCTCAAGACTTAGACCACCAGCAATCCTCATCATGACAGTAGAAGAGCTGGTGCTTCCCCAGTCATGAATGTTAATGCAGTGGTAACTCCTGCCAACAGTTAGCTACATCATAAAGTTATAATTGCAAGCCTTGAATTCCAGTCTCCTGTTCATGCCAGACATTAGGCTGGTGTTACCACTAACCATGAACCCTAAGCTAGTAGGACAGGGCTGGAGCGAACCTTTGGCCATATCCTACCACAAAAATATTCTAGTCCTTGCTCTCATCAGGAAGGGGCCAGAGTTTCAGAAATCATGTCACTTAAAACCTCCAGAGGGCCAGGCATGGTGGCTCACACCTGTTAACGCCAGCGCTTTGGAAGGCAAAGATATGAGGATTACTTGAGGCCAGGGGTTTATGATCAGCCTGGGCAACATTAACAAGTCCTTGTCTGTACAAAAAATTAAAATAAATTTTAAAAATTAAAAGTTAAAAATATTAAAAGTAGCAATTAGAAAAAGTGATACTAACTTTAGTCCTGAAAGACACTGATAAAACATAGTTTCCTTTGTATACCTCCTAAAACTGTTCTTCCCTTTCCCTCACGTCCCAGGGGTAGCCTTTATGCTAAATTTGGTGCACATCTTTCATATAGAATGAAATCATAAGGCTTCCAAAACTCTGATTCACTCTTGGTTAAAATTAATGAAAAAATTATAGGTCATAATGCTACTTGACAAGATATCTTGGTAGGAAATAATGTTTTTGACATTAGCAACTTTGGAACTTCAAATTATTATTATGACTATAATTCTCATAAGCTAAGAAAGAAAAGGTATATCATTAACATTTGGCTGTAAGTAACAAAAAAAAAATCTAATTAATGGTTTTTTGTTGCTGTTTAATCTCCCAAAAACTATAACCCAAAGCCTTTCAAATATAGTGACCAAAAACATGAAAAACATACTTGTATCCAAAAATTATATTTATTTACTAACATATGGAATTGATTTGTTAAGAAAATTATTCTTACCAGCCTTGAAATAGCATGGGCGCGCGCGCGCACACACACACACACACACACACACACAGATTTGCCAAAAATGTTCAGATTCTCTAAGCTTAGCTTTCTGCTTGTAGAGCATACTGTTCAAATTAAAAGATAGCATAACTAATTCAAATCCAAACACAAAAATGAAGCATTTTTCTTCTATATTCCAGTCTATATTTTATACTTTTACCAACTATAAATGTGTCTACTAAGAATATGTTTTTATTTTTGTGTTTAAAATAATACTTGCATATAACATATTGTACTTACCTTGTTGAAATTTGCTTTTATCACTCAACACTGTTTTTTAAATTTATTCAAAATTTGTCATATTAACACATTAAGATATAGGTCATTTAAATCTCTGTATTGTAGTTACACATGTGAAAATGTCATATTTTATCTAACCAGTTTTCCACTGATAATCATTTGGGTTGTTTTCAATTTGTCAGTGTACAAACAAGGCTGCTATAAACATTGTTTTCTCATTAGCATGTTTTTCACACCATTGCCCATGAGTTGAACAAAGCCCTAAAGATGTATAAAATCTGGGCTAGGCCTGGTGGCTCACACCTGTAATCCCAGCATTTGAGGAGGCTTAGGCGGGCAAATCACTTGAGTCCAGGAGTTCGAGATGAGTCTGAATAACATGGCAAAACCCCATCTCTACAAAATATACAAAAATTAGCCAGGCATTGTGGTGTGCACCTGTAGTCCCAGCTACTTGGGAGGCCGAGGTGGGACAATTGCTTGATCCCAGGAGTTTGAGGCTGCAGTGAGCCAAGATCAGGCCACTGCACTCCAGCCTGGGCAACAGAGCGAGACCTTTTCTTTAAAAAAATAAATAAATAAAATAAGGATATAATCTAATCTAATCAGATGGCATTTAAACATCTACAAAAGTTGTAATCCTACTGAACAGGAAAACTGTAATAATTTAGAATTTAATGATACAGTAAATCAATGAATTGAAGTCAATCAAGTGATCCAGCAACATGGGAAGGGTTGCAGACTTCCGTGAGATGACGGAGGACTTAGGTAATGTGTAACTAGACTTTAGGAGACATGGGCTGGGAGACAAATGCATTGGAGCATTGACAAATCAACAGTAAAACAGGGCTCAGGCTGGCAGCTAAGGTAGTTAGGTAAATCCCCTTATATGTTCACAGTGTCAGGCCTCATTCCCTGGCTAAAATCTTAAGTCAAGATGCATCTTGGCTAGCTGTGAAAATAGTCTTCAAAACTACTTATAATGTTATTCTTTTTTACCCTGAGAAGAATAAACATTGTGCACAAAAATGATGCAGCAAATCAAACAGGTAACTTTAGTATTTTCTGCATTAAGGAATTTATATAATTTTAATATTTTAAATATTCATTATGTATATGAGAAGTTGCCATATTGGAGTGTCTAACAGAAACATTTGCTTCTTATATAAATGTGTAATTTGGGTAATTGATTTAGACTTACAATCATGGATTGAAATCTTACCAATTTGTAAACAGCATTGGAACATTTAAGAAAATATAGTATTCATCACATTTTTAATTTACAAAATTAATAAGAATTCCTTAAGTATCTGAGACTTGTTTGTCCATAAGAAAATTGAAGTACTTAAAAGTCCAATATATTAAATTTATAAATGAGAATTAAAATCTTTAAGAAAATTTAATTAAGTCGCAAAAACTCACTTAGCATGTATTAAAATCTGCTAGACTTAAAAAGAGAATAAGAAAATATATAATCTAAATGTAACAACTTAAGATGAACTGTTCATTTTTTGTAAATCTTATATCATTTGAATATGAGTTTTTAAAATCAAAGTAAACTGAATAATCTTTTGTAAATAGAAAGGCTACCTTAGGGAACATTAGAAATAAGAAATAAATTGGCTGGGCATGGTGGCTCACGCCTGTAATCCCAGCACTTTGGGAAGCCGAGGTGGGCAGATCACCTGAGGTCAGGAGTTGGAGACCAGCCATGGCGAAACCCTGTCTCTACTAAAAGTACAAAAATTAGCCAGGTGTGGTAGTAGGCGCCTGTAATCCCAGCTACTGAGGAGGCTGAGGCAGTAGAATCACTTGAACCCTGGAGGCAGAGGTTGCAGCGAGCCAAGATCATGCCACTTGATTATACTTTCTTGAATATCTATTGTC
Source organism: Macaca nemestrina (assembly GCF_043159975.1). Classification (NCBI taxonomy): domain Eukaryota; kingdom Metazoa; phylum Chordata; class Mammalia; order Primates; family Cercopithecidae; genus Macaca; species Macaca nemestrina. The sequence continues at coordinate 166,808,415 of NC_092125.1, read as the reverse complement.
CCTTTCTTAGAAACCATGTCTTTTGCTTGTGTGTTTGTTCATTCAGATAGTCATTCAGCATTCACTGAATGCCCATTGTGTGCTAGTACTGCGCTAGACACTTACATATATGTCTCCAAGGGGCTCAAACTAGTAAGAAAAATAAGTATTCAAAATATTCCAACTTATATTGATAGATTATTGTCACACTTGACAGGATATATATACACACACACACACACACACATATATATAAATATTTATAAAATACATACACACAAATACATATATACATTCGATGAAAAGAAAATAATCAACATGCCAATACTCACAGATTTCTCTTCCACCACTATCTCCAACACACAATAACAAAAATTTTAAAACAACTCAAACAACTCAATTCCCGCTTCCAACCACCGCAAATTCAGAGTTTATGGGCAAGTTCTTAGAGCTCTTGTGAGATGGACTAAGAGAAACATAGAGTTTTTTTTTTTTTTTTTAAAGATGAATTTAGGCTTTGAGGCTACATTTAGAATTGGAGGCTTATGGACAAAAGAAGAAAAAAAGATTACTATAAACTATGTATTTGGATTCACTTAAAAATTTTAAGAGATTTGAATAAGAATGGAATTTTCTTTTAATTTCTTTTGGCCATTGAGCTGTGCATCTTAGGCAAGTTTCAGTGTGGAGATAAATATCCCAGTACCTGTTAAAATATCTGACACTCAATGAATGTGTGAGAAATGAAAAAATGTTTAATATCACGAAAAAGCCATTAGGATTACATTCCTCAGAGTAGACTAAAATTATTATGTAAGAAAACCAATGCGTTTTGTGAAACAAATACAGATGGTATGGAAAACAGGTAAGTAAAAGGAAAAATATACATCTTATTGGTTCTGTTTCTCTGGAGACCCCTAACACAACTTCTTAAATAATAACTGTCTTTTAACAGAATAATGTTTTTATGCAAATGAACCTCTGGAACATAAAATTTATCCAAGACTCCACCCCTAAAACTAATAGTTGTAATACAAAGCATGTTAATTTTTTTCTCTAGTTTTTCAATGCATATTTATTCAACAAGCATTTATTGAATAACTACTATAAGCCAGACACTACTAGACCATGGCAATACAACCCAGAACAAAAGAGACAAAAATCACTGTTTTCATAGAGTTAACATTCTAGGTGTGGGACACAGGCAATTAACAAAATATATAAATAAATTATGTTATAATGCATACATAAATTTATATATAAATAGATATAAAATGCAGAAGTAAGTTTATGTATATTCAAAGGTGTTAAATGTTATTTAAAAAATAAGTCATGAAAGAGTATTGAATAGGGGGTGTGAAAGATAGTAGAGGTTGCAATTTTAAATAAGACGATCAGGAAAGACTTAACTGAGAAAGTGACACTTGAGCAAAGATTTGAAGTAAGTAAATAAATAAGCCCTGTGAATGTTAGGCTGGGGAAATGACAAGCATTTTATTGATTTACTTATTTAACATTTGCAGTCCATATGGTTGGGACAGAACTCTACCTCCTACATGTGACCCAGATCTAATCAATCATCTGATTTCCCTGGCCACATTTCCTTCTTGTTGGATATTTATGTTGTTCTGTTTTCCTTTTCCTTTTCTTTTCTTATCTCATGAATAATGCTATAATTTATTTTATTACATTTATAAACATTTCTATAGGATAGTCTCAGAAGTGCTAGTTAAAAGGAATCAGTATTCTCTAAACATTCCCTTTTTTTTTTTTTTTTTTTTTTTTGAGTCAGAAGTTTGCTCTGCTGCCCAGCCTGGAGTGCAGTGGCGCCATCTCAGCTCACTGCAACCTCCGTCTCCCAGATTCAAACGATTCTCGTGCCTCAGCCTCCTGAGTAGCTGGGACTACAGGCACCCGCCACTACACCCAGCTAATTTTTGTATTTTTAGTAGAGACAGAGTTTCACCATGTTGGCCAGGCTGGTCTTGAACTCCTGACCTCAAGTGATCCACCCGCCTCAGTCTCCCAAAGTGCTGGGATTACAGGCATGAGCCACTGTGCCCGGTCTTCTCTAAACATTTCTAACAGTCTTGATTCAGATTGTCAAATTGCTTCCAAAAAGTTATACCGATTTCTATTCCAACCACCAGTATGAGAGGACTTATCAAATGTTTGCCAGTACAGAGTAGTCTTATTAAAAAATTATTTTTAAATAAACTTTGTAAATCTGATATGTGAGAGTGCTATTTGAATTTAATATTTTATCTTTTAAATTATTAGTGAGGTTGGATTTTAAAACATATCTACTAGTCATTTTTTGTGAATGACCTGTTCCTGACCATTGCCCATTTTTTATTGAAGTCTTGCTGTTTTTTCATATTGATTTGTAAATATTTTTAACATATTTATCATATTTGTGCTAATATTTACCAGATTATTGTTTATAATAACAATGTAAACACAAGAAACAGAGAAAAAATGAAAATTTTTAATTGAAAATTGAAAACTTTTTAAAAATAATAGGCATCTAATGACACCGAGTTGTTTGTCAAAGTTCGACACAGAACTTGGGTATTGAAGAACGTGGAATAAGAGAATAGGATAACGCTAAACCAACAGAAATAAATGCCCATTTGAGGAACATTGGAAAATATCTAAAAATACAATTATTTTATGTAACAATCTTTTAATATATGAAGTAAACTTCTTTGACCATCTTTCAAAATTATTAAGTCCCAATTACATACTAGGCACAATTTTAGGTTCTCCCATATAATATTTACAATTATTTTGCTCACCAAGATTATTATTCTCATTCTCTTTTACAGATAAAGAAGATGAGGTTGAAAAAAAAATAACCCTAATGGGTACCATGTCTAGAAGATAGCAACTGTTGGAATTTATGTTCTTTTATTATATTACACTTAAGATACTTAGGAAAGGTAAATCCTCTGCATGCTACAAAAGTATATCTGAATAGAATAATAAAATGACACAAATTTTTTTACTCTTGAGTCTCACCCGGCCAGATTCCAAAGCAGTAGGCATATTTCTCAGTTCATACACAGAAACCTGTCCATCACTGTCTCCTACCAAAAGGCAATCTGTTTGTTTGGCAAAGAGAATGGTTGTGAACTTGATTCCAGGGTTAGCAGTATTCACAATCAGAGGGTCCAAACTGTAATGAAATATTTTATTTGTAAATTCAATTGTTATATTAATATGGTCTTTTAAATAGACAAAGAAAAATTTGAGATTTTTTAAATTAAATGTAACAAAAACCATAAGCCTATTTAAGTGTTTCCAAACTCAAAATAACTGTTCCTCACTCCTTAATCAAAACCTTCATTTCTTCAATGAACTAATTTCAACCAGGTAAATTAAAGTACTTCACAATTAAGATGGGAACTCATAAATTTAAACTTTTGTGATGGTTAATTTTGTGTGTCCACTTGGCTAGGCTATGGTACCCAGTTGTTTGGTGAAACATCAGTCTATTTTAAAGGTATTTTTTTTTCAAATACAATTAATATTTAATTCACTAGAATTTGAATAAAGCCTATTACCCTCCATAATGTGGGTAGGCTTCATCCAATTAGTTGAAGGTCTCAAAAGAAAAGACTGATATCCACCCAAAGTGGAATAAAATTCTACCTGCAGAATGCCTTTCTTCTCAAGACTGCAACATGACTCCTGCCGGAAATTCCAGCCTGCCAGCTTGCACCGCAGATTTCATATTTGATAGGATCCACTCCTTAAAATAAATGTCTCTCTCTCTCTCTCAAGAGATAGATATAAAAATAGAGATATATAGAGACAGAGACAACAATAGATGTAAGTACATACATCTTATTGGTTCTGTTTCTCTGGAGACCTCTAACACAACTTCTTAAATAATAACTGTCTTTTAACAGAATAATGTTTTTATCCAAATGAACCTCTAGAACATAAAAGTACATTTTGAACAAGAAGTTTTCCTAGTCTTCATTATCTAAAGCAATCTACCTAGGGTCCTCAAAAGAAGAGAAGTAGCAAGTTTGTATACTTCTTTTAAAAATGTGTTCTCCTGGGAATTACAGGTTTTCCAGAAAAATTAAAATCAGAGGTGGGATTATTTAAGCCGCCACTGTATATATTAGTCACCTCATACTGGTAATCCTTGATTTTTGGTTCATACTGTTTTATAGAACAAACCAGGACAAAATTTTAAAATTACTGAATTATAATTCCTAGCAAAAAAAATTCTCATGAAGAATAAACCCATTGAATTTGACATCATTTCTTTCAAACAAGAATTTATTTTCTTGCTGTTTTTGCTAAAAACTAACATAAAGATATAGTATAATTTCCAATTGAAAAAGTAGAACCATTAACCTTTTTATTCCAACATTGTATTAAGTTTCCATATTAGGAAGAATAAATTAATTTAGATAATCCTCTAATAACTTTGATGTAATATGTTAAATCAAAAATTTTAATTAAGTTCATACCCCTTTGAATATGTTTTGAAACAAGGTAAGAGCATAAGTAAATGTTGCAAAAATAATTATTTTGTCCCTTTTTTCTATCATAGAAAATTTTTAATTAAAAATGTAAAAATGCCTCTGTATGTTTCTCTAAATCAGGCAATGAATAAGAACTCAAGATAGCTATTATATCCTATATCGTCCTGTAAAAGTTTGAGGAGATGAGTAAGGTAAACTACTTTCTTTATTCTTTTTTTTTTTTTTTTTTTTTTTGAGATAGTCTCACTATGTTGCCCAGGTTGGAGTACACTGGCTCAATCTTGGCTCACTGCAACCTCCACCTCTTGGGTTCAAGTGATTCTCCTGTTTCACGCTCCTGAGTAGCTGGGACTACAGGTGCATGCCACCACACCTGGCCAGTTTGTATATTTTGGTAGAGACGGGGTTTCAGCATGTTGGCCAGGCTGGTATAGAACTCTTGACCTCAAGCGATCCACCTGCCTCAGCCTCCCAAAGTGCTGGGATTACAGGTGTGAGCCACTGTGCCCAGACAAAGTAAACTACTTTCATTCAAATATTTTTAAAATCACATACGGTATAAATAATTAACATTAATATAGCATCCTGGTATTATCTTTATTCATAAAGGACTCTTATAAACTATTACTTCTTTTAAAGTAACTACAGTACCCTCTAACTGGTGTCAAAGCTATCAGCTATAATTTACTTTGAACTGCTTCTACTGTAAATTTACCCAAGAAAAATAGTAACACTTACGTGCTGATATGAAGGTCCCAAATCTCCACCCTGTTCTCATTTGCAGCTGCAAATATATAGGATGATTTTGGAGACCAGGCAACATCGTAAACAACAGAAGTAGTTGGATAAAAACTCAAAAATGGCTTGACATTCTCCTGTTGCCATATAATAACACCCCAATCTGCAGAACAGCTTAAAAATACATCATGACAAAATGGATTCCATGTCACTTTATACACTGGACCCTAGAAATAAAAAAAAAATACATAGGTAAACAATATTTAACATCATTTATTTTAAACTTGACTAGCAAATTAAAAATGCTAAGATTTCTAGATTTTCACACAACTCATTATTGTGTGGGCAGTATTTTAGCTGAGAATAAGATCATAGATTGAATCTTCCCTAAATTATTACATTTAGAAACATAAAAATATAGTTGCTACAATATTCACTAAATTTAATACATATTATGCATACTTTGAAAAAATAAAGAGTATTAAGAAAAGAAAGAAAGGACGGAGAAAATGAAAAAAAAAGTGTCTGAAACAATCATGACAAGATGTACAGCCAGGTGCAGTGGTGTTTGCCTGTAGTCCCAGCTTCTTTAGAGGCTAAAGTGGGAAGATCAAGTGGAAGATAAAGTGGAAGTTCAAGGTCAGCCTGGGTAACAGTGAGACCCATCTCTTAAAAAAAAAAAAAGCTATAGAGACTAGGTATGGGTGAAAGACAATTTTACTTTAGGATCAGCATGTTATCATAAGCAAAGTCTTTTAGAAACAAAACTTGTGACTTCCAAAACTTTCAAGAAGAAATCAAGGATATCTAGAACTCAAATAAAATGCCCTGTACATTATTGGTGGTTTCCATAGAAGAAAACACTTAATTCAAGATGGTATTTTTAACTCTGAAGTTGTAAATTTATTGCATATTACATATTCTTTGTATAATGGTACTATTTTTTCAGAAATACAAAATAAATGTTCCAATCTTCTATAATTAAACTAACCTTATGTCCTCTGTAGGTATTTAGGTATTGTTCATTATATGAACAAGAACATTTGTGAATATGACCTTCTTCAGTGCCAGCCAAATAGATATTTGTGTCCTACAACACAGAACATCGAAATGCATTGGCTTGTGATACATTAGTAAGCGTCATAAATAGAAGATTAGATATTTCTGGATCTATTAAAATCAATTCGAGAACCCAAACTAAAAGCGCTATCTTGAATATACCAGTCTTGTCTTTTCCTTTTGTCATGATTTTATAATAATCAAACTACCTGAAAGACTACTGTGCAAAAGAAAATATAAATTGGTCCTTTGCTGGAATTAGGGTAGCATTTAATATCCTGTCTGGAAATTACATAGAAAAACACTGGCTTAAAATAAATAAGAAATTTTCTAACATTTAGTGGTACCTGACAATGGAACTAGCAGTCCAGGGAAACAGTAAGTGCTCTTTCATTACAACTTGTCAAAGAAAAGACAGATACACACTTTTGAACTACATGATATTAAAAAAAAGAAAAAATTAAACTATATGATAAAGTATAATTTCTCCCAAAGTGGTATTACCAATACATATTCCCAGACAGTCCTGTATAAAAGTTATCTGACTCACATTCTGTTTGACAGTTGCTTACATCAGAAATCTTAAATGTTGCCATTCTATTAGATGTAAAATTATATCAACCATTTTTAATTCCTATTTATTTGAATATTAATAAGGTTGAGCACTTTATGTTCATTGGCCACTTGTGTTTCCTCTTCTGTTTGTGTCCCGATCATTTTAGTAATAATATGTCTTGTTATTTTCCATTTGTACAAGTTCTTCATATTTTCTAGAATCGATTGCTTTGTCTATAACATGTTATAAATATCTTCTCCCAGTGTATGACTTATCTTTTTATTTTCTTTTTACCGTCTTTGATAAACATAAGTTCTCATTTTCTGTTATATTTAGCATTTTTTTGTGCTTTAAGAAATCTTTCCCTAACTTAAGGTCCTAGAGATATTTTCCTACATTTTCTTCTGAAAGGTTTTTGTGTATGATAGGATAGAAATCTAATTCCTTTTTTAATATGGATACTTATTATTCTAACACCATTTATAAGTGGTCATTTTTCACTAGCGATCTTCAACGTCATTGTTAAAAGTTGGGTTTCCCAGGAAATAAACTCTGACATTTCATGCCAGAAGTGTCAGGGAGTGCTCTCAGGAACAACTTCTATGTAGGAAACAGGAATGGGCAGATATTTCAGTTGAGCCGTGACGCAGTTGCAATCAAGGGCTTAGTCCCAAGTATAAGAAGCTATGGAGAAAAGATGGCCCTTCAGAGTCCTGTCTCAAGATAAGGAAGCCAGATATTTTATAGATGCCCCCTTCAAGCAAGATGTTAGACTCAAACCTAACCATACTAATAATCAAACTAAGTGTAAATGATCTTGGCATCATAATTAAAAGGCAGTGATTTTAAGATTGTATAAAAAGGCAAGACCCAATTATATGCTACCTACAAAAAAATTTAAGTATAAAGAGATAAAAAGGTAAAAAGTAAAAGCATAAAAAATGATAAACCAGGCTAACACCAGTTAAAAGTAAGCTGGAGTGGCTACACTAATATCATACTAAGTAGATTTCAGAGTAAAAAAAAAAAATCACAAGTTATAAATAGGGTCATTTCATCGTGATAAAGGAGTTAATTGATCAATAGGACATAATAATGCTAAACATATGTATGTACCTAATAAGAAAGCATCAAGATACACAAAGCAAAACTGATAGAATTACAAGGAAAAATAGACAAATCTACAATTATGGTTGGAGACTTTAATATCTCTTTCTCAATAATTGAAAGAAGTAGGAAGAAAATCAGCAAAGAGAAGTAATCTTGAACAATATTATCAGCCAATTTAACCTGAATGACATTTATAGAATATTCTAACTAAGAAAAGCATAATACATATTTTTCTCAAGTATACAGGAAATATTTACCAATACAGACCACATACTGGGCTTTATAACAAATCTTAATAAATTCAAAGAGTTCGGTTTATAAAAAGTGTTTTCTGTAATTATGGTGGGATTGAATTAGAAATTGGTAACAGAAAAGCCTTTGGAAATCTGGAAAATAAATAACATGCTTAATATCTGGAAATAATATCTGGAAACTAAATAACATGCTTCTAAATAACCCATCCATCAAAGAAGAAATCAAGGGAGAAAATTGGTCATTTGAACAGAATGAAAATGAAAATGTAACATATCAGAATTTTGGGGATGCTGCTAAAGCAGTACTTAGGAAAAAATTATAGCACAAATAACTACATTAGAAAAGAAAACAGTCATAAATCAATGACCTCTGCTTTCATTCTAAAAAATTAGGAAAACAAGAGCAAATTTAAACCAAAGTAAAGAAAAGAAATAAGGATCAAAGTGGAAATCGATGATAAAGAATACAAACAAAATAGTGAAAACTAATTAAGTCAAAAGCCATTTCTTGGAGTTCAACAAAATTGATAAACATAAGTCAGACTAATCAGGAAAAGAGAGAAGACACAAATTACTAATATTAGGAATCACAGGGCAATGTCATGGCTTATACCTATAACCCCAGCACTTTGGGAGGCCAGGGCAGGAGGATCACTTGAGCCTAGGAGTTTGACACCAGCTTGGGCACCATAGCAAGATTACACCACTACAAAAATAAAAATAAAAATAAATTAGGCCAGGTGCGGTGGCTCACGCCTGTAATCCCAGCATTTTGGGAGGCCAAGGCAGGTGGATCACTTGAGGTCAGGAGTTCAAGACCAGCCTGGCCACTGTGGTGAAACTCCATCCCTACTAAAAAAAAATACAAAAAATTAGCTGGGCATGGTGGTGCACACCTGTAATCCCAACTACTCAGGAGACTGACGTGGGAGAATCGCTTGAACCCAGGAGATGGAGGTTGCAGTGAGCCAAGATCACTCCACTGCACTCCAACCCGGACTACAGAGTGAGACCATGTCTCAAAAAAATTAAATTAAATTAAATTAAATTGAATAATAAATTAGCCAGGCATGGTGGTGTGTGGCTGTAATCTTAGCTGTTTAGGAGGCTGATGTGGGAGGATAGCTTGAGCCCAGGAGTTCAAAGTTACAGTGAGTTATAATCATACCACTGCACTCCAGCCTAGGTGACAGAGTGAGACTCTGTCTCAAAAAAAAAAAAAAAAAAAAATTAGAGGTGAGATTACTATATATTCCACAGTTATTAAAGGATGCTAGGGGGATATTATGTCAATAAATTCCACAACTTCGATAAAATAGACAAATTCCTTAAAAGACACAAATTACCAAAGCTCACTCAAGAACCAATAGATAACCATAATAACCCTACATATATTAAAATTTGAATTTGTAGTTAAAAATTAAAAATCTCCCTACAAAGAAAACTCCAGGCCCAGATGGTTAATTCTATTAAGTATATAATGAAGAACTCATACTAATTTTATGAAAATTATTTCTAAAAGGAATTCTGTGCAGACATGATTACCCTGATAGCAAAGTCAAAGATGTCACAAGAAAACTATAGATCAGCCTCTCTTCTAACCAAAGATTCAAAGATTCTAAACAAAATTTCACTATATCAAATTTGCTAGTATATTAAAAAGGGTAATAAACCACAATGAAATAAAGTTTATTTCAGGGATAAACATTCAAAAATTAATCAATCTAATTCACCATATTAACAACCTTGAAAAGAAAAACTATATGATCATCTTTATACATACGGAAAAGCATTTAACAAAATCCAACATCCATTCTGAATAAGAACCACCCAGCAAACTAGGAATGTAATGGAACTTCCTCAATCTAATTAACTGCGTCTACAAAAAGCCTTCATCTGACACCATACCTAATAGTAAAAGACTAAATGCTTTTCCTCTAAGATCAGGAACAATACAGATATGCATGCTTTCATCATCTTTACTCATCCCTGTACTGGAGGTTGTAACCAGTACAATCATACAAGGAAGAGAAATAAAGGCAACCAGGTTAGAAAGAAAGAAGCAAAACTGTTTTTATTTACAGACCATATGATCATCTTGAATTCCTTATGCCAAGGACACTTCAGGACACTAGACTAGGTTTTTTTCAACCAAGCGTTATTGACATTTTGGGCTAAATAATTCTCTGTTGGGGACTGATGTGCACTGGGAGGGTGGTGGCTGCCTGTACACTGAAGGATGTTTAGCAACATCTCTGGTCTCTTCCCAGAGATACCGGTAGCACTTTCCCACCCTCACCTCAATTCCTGACAGCTGCAACAACCACAAATATCTCCAATCATTGCCAAATGTTCCCTACTGGGAAAATTCTCCCCTCCCTGCCCACATTGAGAACTACTGTTCTATAGTCAAAGTTAAGGTGAATTACAGGAATTTGATAATGAAGGAAGTTAGAAGATGGCTGTAGTAATTAAAGTAAAAAATAAGAAAGGTCTGAACTGCATTAGCAATAGCAGGCTTGGACTCGAAGGGATGGGACAATAAAATTTAAGTATCATTTGGATGATAGGGTAGAATAGAGGAGTTCAAGTCTTGGTTTGCATAATGACGTAGATGATGGTGTCACCAAAGAGATGATCATATTACATGTAACAGAAAACATGGAATACATGTTCTGAAAAAGCCTATCACAGTGGCTGAATTTTCTGATTACAAAGTATCTCCAGATTGATAGAGAGTACAAGGATGGTTACTAGAGGCTGGGAAAGGTAGTTGGGGGTAGGGGGATGGTGGGGATGGTTAATGGGTACAAAGAAATAGAATGAATGAATAAGATCTAGTATTTGATAGCACAACAGAGTGACTATAGTCAATAATAATTTAATTGTACACTTTAAAAGAACTAAAAGAGTATAATTGGATTGTTTGTAACACAAAGGATAAATGCTTGAAGGGACGGATACCCCATAGTCTATGATGTGATTATTATTCATTGTACGCCTGTATCAAAGCATCACATGTACCCCATAAATATATATACCTACTATGTACCCATATAAATTAAAAATAAAAAACAAACTATCTCCAGATAAAGAAAAAGGAGGACTTCATTAACTGTGCTCTGATTTGATTCTCGGTAAACATGAATTTAAGTGGTCTTTCTAATCCCCAAATCCTGAGAGTCACCATGCGAATTGAAATGTAGAAGACTATATATAAGTGGATTCAGTTTCTGTAAGTATGATAGAGCAGCAGAGTGGCCAAGTGGGGCAAGGAGAGGCACTCAAGTTAAGCACAGAGTTGTAAAGAGAATCTTTCCATAGTTCCTCAGAAATATATACCTCTCATCTATCTAGCTGCAAAAGCAGATAAAGATCATAGCATAGCCAACTGGAATGTACCATTCCACCTTAGGTTAGCAGTTAAATCTGTGCTTATTTCTTCACTTACAAAGCACAATTTAAAAAAATCTTTATTGGAATATAATTCACATATCACATAATTCACACATCATATAATTCACACGTATCAAGTATATAATCCAATAGTTTCTAGTTTGTTCACAGAGTTCTGCAACCATCACCACCATCAATTTTAGTTTCATCACTCCCAAAAAAACTCTATCATCATTAGTAAGTCATTCCCTACTTTTCCCTCCCTCGTCACCTATTCTTTCACCTGCATCCCCTAGCCCAGACAATCATTTATCTACTTTCTGTCTCTAATATATTAGGCACAGTATTCATTAACAGGCTAATATTTGGTCTTGTTTTATGACTTAATACACCTCAATTTTGGAAACTGTTATATCCAGTGGTAAATAAGAGTGAAATAATTTACCTTGGGATGAAAAGAAAAACACATTCCAGGAGCCTGTCGAGATATCAAAGCTTCGTCTTTCTTTTCCTTTTCCCCTCCTTTTCTGTTACTGGTAGTTGTAGTTCTCTTTAATCGCATCAAATCTGTATTTAAAGAAAAACATATATAACTTGTTATTTACCACATGAAAGACTACCGCAAATATCATGTGTATTTCTTCTGCAAATATAATATTAGTTCTGCCAAATTTGCATATAATTAGGCTGAAATTAGCACACACTAGAACTAGCTGCTTAGAAAAACAATGACCAAGCCCAATTTTTTTCTTACTGGCCAAACCAAAATTTGTCACCTTTCACACATGGTTAACTAGAAAATTTTAATTCAGCACGTAACAAGAAAAAGATAACTTGATTTTTCTTTTACCATAACAATCTAGTCCTTTTCGTATAACCCATTTGGCGATTCTTCCATCTGCTGATATAGAAACTAGTATTTCTCTTTTGTCATCTCCTGTTGTTCCTCGATCTTGTTCTATCCACTGTAGTTGCCAGACAGGTCCCAAATGTTTTTGAGGTGATTCACTAAAACAGTAAAAAAATACTAAACATATAATCATTATAATAATTTCTTAAAGGCCTTGGAGTATAAATGATAGTGTCAGCTTTCTAGAAGATCACGACCTATTTATATAATCCTTTTATTGTTCAAAAATAGACTTTTAAATATTTTTAAAAATAGAAAAGACAACCTCTTTTCTACTTAACAGTCACTGTTATTTTTTCTACTTCTTACAAAAGAAAAATTGTACTGGTCTTTAACTATATTAGCTATCATAACTGCAATACAAAAGCAAAAATGTTCTTTCTTTTCAGAATCTACTTTTCTTACTCAATTCATTAATTCTTTCTTAGTTTAGTTGTGTAAATTCTGACTTTTACTTTATTTTAGACACATTGAATATAAGTATTTTCATCTTTATAATGTTTTTATGAATTAAGTTGTTAATCATTTAAATCTTATCCAGGTAAACAATTCTTCTTTCTATATTTCACTCTTCTTCCTATGTTTCAAGATTGCCCATTGGTTTAACTCTCTCTATGGATTAGAGTTAAAATTTTTCTGAAAAATTAAACTCACTTCTCAGATTACTCTCTTTTCCTATCAGATTAATGTGATGTTTTTTTCATGGTACTGACTACCTTGATTTTTAATACAAACCCTCCAATGCAATCAGTTCTGAACATTTGAAAAATCATACATATCTTTGATTTTTTGGTGAAAATTATGGACCCTCTTCCCAGAAACAAGCACAAAGGCCCATGCTTACAAAACTGCAAATAATTTGAAGTTAAGTTCAGGAGCCTCTGCTTTAATGGTTATTTCTAGTTCTAGCTAAGTTTATTCAAACACTTTTACAAACATGCCCCATTGGTATCTTGTCTATTACAAAAACCTAGTCTTTTTAATATCTTTCACCTCTAACCTTTTGGCTTTCCTCATATAACTCATTTATTCATTAATTATTCATCAAACACTTACTAGACTCCTGTTATATGTCCAATTTTCAACGACATGCTGATGAAAGAAAGGTATGTAAGATTCAATCCTTGCTCTCAAGGAACTTATACCCTTCTTAGTAAGATAGATAGATAGATAGATAGATAGATAGATAGATAGATAGATAGATAGATAGATAGATTAGATAGATTTACATATATATACACATACATAATTTTATATATAATATGATAAGTGCTATGATAAAGGTATGTACAGGTTGCACAAAAGAAAGGAATGGGAAAATTTCCTGGAAGAAGTGAAACCAAAGCAGTAGTTTAAGAATAAGCATAAACTGTGAAGCCAGAGGAAGTTGGTTAGTGAGATGGGCAGAGAAGAAGTTGAAGGAGCTATTAGGACACACCATTCAAGCTGCAGAGACAACATGAGGGATTATTAAATGTTTCAAAAATAATGGTATCACTCTCAGTAACGACATAAATATTTACTCAAAACTAAATAACATTAGAGTAAATCCTCCTGAAAAAGCATGTATTATACATTTATCTAATTCTCAGGTTCTTACCTACTATCCAGAACTGGAACATTACTGTTGCTCCGTACATTGTAAATTGCAATTGTGCCATTGTGGTAGCCAACTGCTAAAAGGTTAGGTGCTCCAATTGAAAAATCCACAGCAGTAACTCCATATGGACTCTGATAAATACGTTCTGGCCACTAAATTTTAAAAAATTACATTTTCAACTTGTTTTTGTAGACTACAGTAAGACAGAATATAATGGTGGCTGAGATTTAGTTTGGTGGCAGTGGGTATGTGAGCAGAGTTAGCCCACATTCAGTTACTTCTGTCCTCCTCATTTCCAGTACAGAAAAGAATAAAACTTCACTTGGTCATTTCCTTTGATACAAGTATGAATCCTCAGCACTCAATGACTTTAAGAAATAGAGTGTTGGGCATGGGGGCTCACTCCTGGAATCCTAGCTACTAGGGAGGCTGAGGTGGGAGGATCACTTGAGACCAGCAGTTTGGGACCAGCCTGGGCAACATAACGAGACCCCCATCTCAGAAAGAAAGAAAAGAAGGAAGGAAGGAAAGAAGGAAGGAAGGAAGGGAGGGAGGGAGGGAGGGAGGGAGGGAGGGAGGGAGGAAAGAAGGAAGGGAAGTACAGCACAGCCTTCTACAATAATATTTTGGTAATCTTTCAGCAGGATTAGTATTACCATCACATGTCTACCTTCTTATGGGAACAAAAAACTAATCATCTAGCATATATTCCTGTATTCTAGTATTTGTTTCAGATGCTTGGATTATCTAAAGAATGAAGAGAAAAAGTTCTAAAACTCCCCAAGTTACAAGTTACTCTGTTCTACAACCCCATGAAGAGTTTGTTTTGTTTGAATGTCTAATTTAAATCCTTTCCTGTTTTTAACCACCTACATAAAAAAGAAGACAGACTACTGATGATGAATCCAATGTCAATCCCTCCACATTTAAAATTGCTTCTTCCTTTCTTTTACGCTATATAAACCCAGATTTACATGACATATAGCTAAGTTTATTCAAACACTGTTACAGATATTACAGACTAGAGGTATTTATAAAAATTTTAGTCATTTTTATATGCTCTTCTGGCCCTTCTGTAAGTTTTCCACTTTGCATTTCAGTTGTGAATCAAAACTAAATATAAAACTTTAAAGTAACAGATTGACTAGGGCTGTTTAGCAAAATTACTACTATGATTCTTTATATTCATTCTCTCTGAAAAATGTATGACAGTAAGAAGGTCATATAAATTTATTTTATTTCTATTGAGAATAACAGTCAGGTGATAAGGAGGTATTCATATATTAAGAAACCACCAGGTATTTTAAAAACATAATTTTCAGCTGGGCTCCAGTGGCTCACGCCTGTAATCCCAGCACTTTGGGAGGCCGAGGCAGGAGGATCACAAGGTCAAGAGATCAAGACCATCCTGGCCAACATTGTGAAATCCCATCTCTATTAAAAATACAAAAATTAGCTGGGTGTGGTGGCACACACCTGTAGTCCCAGCTACTTGAGAGGCTGAGGCAGGTGAATCGCTTGAACCCAGGAGGTGGAAGTTGCAGTGAGTCAAGATCACGCCACTGCACTCCAGCCTGGGCGACAATGCAAGACTCTGTCTCAAAAGAAAAACAAACAAACAAACAAAAAAACCCCATAATTTTCAAAGGATTTTCATTTACAGATTCATTTTTCTTTATAATTAGCTGTGAAAATCAATAATGGTTCAACTCTGCATCATCATATATAAGCATATAGTACATGTTCAATAAATATTTACTGAATGAATTTATAAATGAATTCTCTTTACCCTATGTCAACAAGAACAAATTTTAATTGCTATGAGTTAAACCAAAGAAAATAGTCTTAACTGATAAAATTTTCTAGACTTTATTTATTACATGTAATTATATACTTTATGAGAATTTTGTCAACAGCCAGATAAAAATGCTTCTTATTCTTGTTTGGGTTACCATGGGATTCTTTATTGACCAGCAGCAAGCCAATCCTCTTTTTTGCTCTTTAAATCCAAAGTGCCCATAGCCAACAGCCAAAAGATCCTGAAAACCAGAAAAATACATTTAAAAATAAGAGAAGATAGCATTAAAATATTGGTAAATATATAAAGACATATATTAATGAGCTGTGTTAAAAATAGTAGTAAGACATTTCTACTGAGAGGAAAAAATGCCCGTACACCATCTGTTTTTACTCTATACCTCCATATTCCTAAGCAAAAAAATTAATCAGTGTAACGCTTCTAATTTGCAGACTGAAAGATAAGCACCTAAAAATAACCAATTGCTAACAAGTTCTTTTACATATTAAGGTAGTCTTCTGAGATTGTGTTAATAGGTTATAATATATTTTGAGTTTTTGAGGACTACCTAATTATTTCAAATGTAAAATAAAGGACACAAGTTAAAGGTAGGTGCCATAGACTGAACTGTGTCCCCTTAAAATTCATATGTTGAAGGCCTAACCTCCAATATGATTGTATGTGGAGATAGGGGTTTTAGGAGGAATCTAAGGTTAAATGAGATTATAAAGGATGGGGTCCTAATGAGACAGGACTGGTGACTTTATAAAAAGAGAAAAATACACCATAGATCTCTCTCTGCCATGCGAGGACACAGTGAAAAGGCAGCCACTGCAAGCCAGGAAGAGAGCTCTCACCAGAAACTGAATCAGCAGCCCTTGGATCTTAGACTTTCCAGCCTCCAGATTTATGAGAAAATAAATTGCTGTTCTTTAAGACATCCAGTCTATAATATTTTGCTAAGGCAGCATGAGCTGCCTATACAGGAGGTCATTTCTAGAAATGCATATGTAAATACAAATAGGCAAAAGCTTAATAACTGAACAAATCCAGCCTCTGCTCTGTAACCAGAATACCTTTAATTTTAGAATATTACATTTTCTTATCACCACCTTACTTTCGGGACAACATATCTCTCCACAATTCTCTCTGTCTTAAAAACAGTCTTCACTACTATACCCTTTCACCCTGATATTGACAAATCCCTATTTATCTCTTCTAGACTCTGCAGAGGCATTACTTTCTCTAAGAAACAGTCAAGAGGTTCTTGTATGTGTCCCCACAGCACTGTTTATTTCCTCATCATAGCACATTCAAAATTATTATACAGGTAGGGTCTATGTATAACTTCATTACTACTGTGTCTCTAGTGCCTTAACAGTGTACTAGGCACAGAGTTAATGTTCACTAAATATTTATACAATGAATTAATAAATATTATAGATTCCATCTGTAATATGTTTGCATTTAGGCTCATTCAAAATTATTTAATTTAATCTCCATAGCAATGCATTAATTTTTAAAATGCTAGTATATTCAGTTTCTAAAAATGTTTCATATATCTTTATTACAGATTTATTAAATCCTATTTACAGGACAGACATGGTAGCTCACACCTGTAAAACCAGCACTTCGGGAGGCCAAGGCAGGAGGATCACTAGAAACCAGGAGTTCAAGACCAGCCTTGGCAACAAAACAAGACCCCCATCTCTCCAAAAAATTAATTAATTAAAATTAATTCCACTAATTGACAAGACAGTCCCAAATATAGTTTTATAAAGATAAATTCATAATAAAAGTACTTTACTTTATTACAAAATAATACACATAATTAAAATAATGTGTTATTTAGATTTCAATGGAAATGATTATAGACTTTTGGTTTTTTAATAACTATGACAACTGTCATGTCTGCACAAAGCACCTGATAAGGTGTGGCAATAAAATAATAAGGCTAATTCTTAAACATACAAAATATAATATAATTTAAATAAATTGGTTTTGACTGCTTCAACAATATATTTATATCAAAGATACTGCCATTACCTGAAAAACTGTTGGAATTGTTAACTGGGAAATACCTTCAGAACCAGTTTATAAATCCCAGAAGAAAATTAGTCTAATTACTCTGCAATTCTCTCTTTTTTACAACCAAACATATAATTCTCCAACTTGACAATTCATCTTATTTGCCTCAAGATGACTTTTGTCAGTGTAGGAGTTAAGAGCAAGAACTATGGAGCCAGACGTTTGCATTTGAATTTTGGCTGTTTCACCTACTAGCGGTGTGACTTTGGGCAAATTACTTATGCTTTTTGTGCTTCAGTTTCCTTTCAACATAATGAGAAGAATAATAGTATCTAATTCATAGGGTTGTTGTGTTAGTACAGTTAAAACACAATGGTGCCTGCTACGTACTAAGTGCTGTTTAAGTACTTGCTAATATCAGTGGTAACAGTATTTTAAGGAATCTCAAAATTATTTTGCACACTTGTAGGGTCACTAGATTAAGTATACACTTCCAAATATGACTACTTTGAGACTAATATAAATTTGGGCACATGAGTTTTGGTATACATTAAATAAATCTACCAATCCTCTAGTTTACTTATCCATATCTAACATGAATTCAGAGAATGCCATGTCCCAAGTAGATCCCCTAAAATAAAAATGGTAATGTTTTATACATTAAATGTTTACTACATTAAAGGAGAAAAACATTATTTTGTAACTATTTGCATTTCCCCCTTTTTAAACTGGAACTTGTTTTAGGGGCATTCTAAAACTCAAAGTTATGGTCAATTTAAATTCCTTGTCCCATATCTAAGGAAAGCAATTCTTCATTATTCGAACTTGATAATTTCCCTTCAATGGTAGAAACAGAATTGTTCAAATGTTTCATAACTTACTGGATTTGTTTTATTCCAGGCAAGGCTGCTCACATTGAGGCCTTTGGTTAAGTCACAGGAAAAAGACCAAAGTCGTTCCAAGTTGGCGGGTATTGTTGATTCTTCTGCATGTATTTCTTCTTCCTCCTCCTTCTTAGATTCTTCCTCTACTTCTTCATGTGTTGCACTTTCTAAAAAATCTTCAGGCTCTTCAGGTTCAGGTTCTAAAGTTTAATCCAATAAAAAGATCATTGTCCTCTACATCTAGAGGGACCTGCCAAAGGCTCCAAACAGCCTATCTACTCATGGCTGACACTTCAAGCACCATCAGATCTGCTGGATCATATAGCGTAAGTGGCAGAGCACCGTGAAGGGCAGCCTGGACCTGTGGCAGAGTCTTCTGCTGTTCTGGGTTCCAACTCAAAGCCAGCAGCTTTTCTGTTTACTTAATAAATGGGCCAGTGTAGCACATCCAAATGACAAATATGTTGTCTCTAAAATGTAAAGAGACTCACTAGACATTGTGCTTCTTTTTGGTTGTAAAAGATGCCAGGTACAACAACTTATCCTTCACCTTAGAAGATACAGCTCAACATATCCCACACCACACACACATGACACCTAGAAACTTCACTGAGGTAGAAGTCCCCCGAAATCTTGTCAGTTTTACTTCCCACCCTCTGACAGTTAAATGTCTTACTGAAGTCTACTTCCTGTTTACTAAGTTCAATCAGCATATCATCCATTTAATGTGCTAGTGTGTTATCTTGTTGAAGGGAAAGAGCCCTGCAGACTAAATTATGGTACAGGGTTGAAGAATTGATATACCCCTGAAGTAGGACAGTGAAGGTATATTGCTGGCCTGACCAGCTAAAAATAAATGACTTCTGGTTGTTTTTACCAACAGACATTGCAGGAAAAAAAAGCATTTGCATCAGGTACAAGGGAGGTGTCTTAATTTCCTTAATGAACCTCTTATGGAACAACAGTTGCAATTGGAGTCACCACCTGGTTAAGTTTATAATAATAATCCACTGTCATTCTCCAAGATCCATCAGTTTTTAAATTTATTTATTTTCATTTTTTAGAGATGCGGGGGTTGGGGAGGTCTTACTATATTGCCTAGGCTGGTCTTGAATGCCTGGCCTCAAGCAATCCTCCTGTCTTAGCCTCCCAAAGTGCTGTGATGACAGACATGAGCCACTGCACTTGGCCAAGATCCATCTGTTTTCTACACATGCCACATATGTGAGTTGAATGAGAAATGTGGTGGGTATCAACATCCCTGCATATTTCATATTTCAAGTCCTTGACAGTGGTAGTAATCTCTGAAGTCCCCTCAAGAATGTGTTACTGCTTCTGGTTTACTATCATTATCACTCAAAGCCCATAGTTTTACATTTTAAAGTTTAGGGTTCACTCATGGTACTGTATATTCTACAGGCTTTGACAAATGTATAATGACACGTATCTGCCATTGTAGTACCATATAGAGTAATTTCACTGCCCTAAAAATCTTCTGTGTTCTTCTTGTTCATCCCTCTCTGGTCCCTCATCCCTGGAAACTACTGATCATTTTACTGTCTTCATATTTTGCCTTTTCCCAAAATGTCATACAGTTGGAATCACATAGTATGTGGTCTTTCAAATTGGCTTCATTTGCAGAGTAATATGCATTCAAATTTCCTCCAGGTCTGCTTCTGACTTGATAACTTAGTGATGAATAATATTCCATTGTCTGGATGTATCATAGTTCATTTATCCGTTCACCTACTGAAGGGCATCTTGGTTACTTCTAAGTTGGGGCAATTATGAGTAAAACTGCTATAAATACCCATGTGCAGGTTTGGTGTGGACACAGTTTTCAGCTCATTTAGTTAATCAACAGATTACTAAATCGTATGGTAAGAGTATGCTTAGGTTTTTTGTTTGTTTGTTTGTTTTGTTTTGTTTTTGAAGACAGCGTCTCACTCTATTGTCCTGGTTGGAGTGCAGTGGCACCATCTCGACTCACTTTAACCTCTACCTCCTGGGTTCAAGCAATTCTCATGCCTCAGCCTAATGAGTAGCAGGGACTACAGGCACCTGCCACCATACCCGGCTAATTTTTTGTATGTTTTAGTAGAGCCAGGGTTTCACTATTTTGGCCAGGCTGGTCTCGAACTACTGTCCTCAAGTGGCCTGCCCACCTCAGCCTCCCAAAGCGCTGGGATTACAGGCATGAGTCACCACACCCAGACAAGAGTATGTTTAGTTTTATAAGAAACGGCCAAACAATATTCCAAAGTGGATATACCATTGTGCATTCCCATCAGCATGAATGAGACTTCTTGTTGCTCCACATCTCCACTAGCTTTGAGTGCTGTCAGTGTTTTGGACTTGCCCATTCTAATAAGTGTGCAGTGATACCTCATTGTTGTTTTAATTTGCAATTCCCTAATGAAATCTGATATTGAAAGGTCAGGTGTAGTGGCTCACACCTGGAATCCCAGCACTTTGGGAGGCCAGCGTGGGAGGGGAGCTTGAGTTCAGGAGTTCAAGATCAGCCTGGGCAACAAAGTGAGACCTCATCTCTACAGAAAATTTTTAAAAATTAGCTGGGTGCGGTGGTGCATGCCTGTGGTCTTAGCTAAGCCAGAAGCTGAGGCAGGAGGATCGCTTGAGCCAGGGAAGCTGAGGCTACAATGAGCCATGATTGTGCCACTGTACTCCAGCCTGGGTGACAAAGCAAGACCCTATCTCAAAAATAGGCGGGGTGGGTTGGAGGAGGAGGAGGATGAAGAACAAGAACAAGAAGAAGAGAAAATAATATGATGTTGAGTATCTTTTTGTATGCTACTTTGACATGTGTATATTTTCTTCAGTGAGATATCTCTTCAGGTCTTTTACCCATTTTTAATCATGTTGTTTATTTTTCTTATTGTTGGGTTTTAAGAGTTCTTTGTATATTTTGGATAATAGCAATTTATCAGAAATGTCTTCTGAAAATATTATCTTCAGTATGTGACTTGTCGTCTTATTCTCTTGACAGTGTCTTTTGCAGAGCAGAAGTGTTTAATTTTAATCAGGCCCAGCTTATCAATTATGTCTCTCAATGGATCATGCATTTGGTGTTGTATCTTAAAAGTCATTCTAAGACCCAAGGTCATCTAGTGTTTCTCCTATGTTATCTTCTAGGAATTTTATAGTTTTGCATTTTACGTTCAGGTCTACGATCCATTTGAGTTAATATTTGTGAAAGGTGTAAAGTCTATGTCTAGGTTCGTATTTAGTACCATTTGTTGAAAGACTATCTTTTTTCTATTGTATTGCCTTTCTTCTTTTGTCAAAGATCAGCTGACTATATTTTGACAGATCTATTACTAGGTTCTCTATTCTGTTCTATTCTATATTCTTATTTATTCTCTTGCCAATAGCATGCTATCTTGACCACAATCGCTTTATGCTAAGTCTTGAAATATTAAATATCTATATTAGACAAGAAAAAAATGTGAAATCAATGATCCAATTTTCCATTTTAAGAAACTAGAAAAGGAGTCAGGAACAGTAGCTCATGTCTATAATCCCAGAATGGGAACAACTCTTATTTAAAACGGTGCTGAAACAACTGGAGATTCAAAAAAAAAAAAAACTTTAAACCTTAACTTAGTCCCTTAATAAAAAAATTAATTCAAAATAGATAACATGATAGATATGTTAATGTGCTTCACTATAATGACCTTTTTACTATATATTTATCTTGTAACATCATGTTGTATACCTTAAATATACACAATAAATTTGTTAAAAATAAAAATAGGCCAGACGCAGTGGCTCACACCTGTAATCTCAGCACTTTGGGAGGCCGAGGTGGATGGATCATTTGAGGTCAGGAGTTCAAGATCAGCCTGGCCAACATGGTGAAACCCCGTCTCTACTAAAAATACAAAAATTAGCCGGGCAGTAGTGGTGTGCGCCTGTAATCCCAGCTACTAGGGAGGCTGAGGTGGGAGAATCCCTTGAGCCTGGGAGGAGGGAGTTGCGGTGAACTAAGACAGGGCCATTGCACTCCAGTCTGGGCCACAGAGTGAGACCCTGTCTCAAAAAATAAACAAATAAATAAACAAACAATCCAATATAGATAGTAGACCTAAACATAAAAGCTAAATCTATACAGCTTCTATAAGAAAACTGGGACGTACAAATTTGCAAACTTGCGGCAGGCAAAGATTTTTTAGAGAGCTCATGGAAAGAATTAATTACAAAAGAAAAAATTGACAGATTAGATTTCACAAAAATAAACTTCTGTTCATCAAAAAATTTTTAAGAAAATAAATTGGCAATCCATAGACTTAAATATTTGCAAAATATGTAACTGACAAAAGGTTTGTATCCAGAGTATATAAAAATAAGCTCTTACAACTTGAGTTTTTAAAAGACAATTCAGGCTGGGCACGGTGGCTCATGCCCTGTAATCCCAGCACGTTGGGAGGCTGAAGAGGATGGATCACCTCAGGTCAGGAGTTTGAGACCAGCCTGACCAACATGGTGAAACCCAGTCTCTACTAAACTACAAAAATTAGCCGGGCATGGTGGTGGGTACCTGTAATCCCAGCTACTTGGGAGGCTGAGGCAGGAATCACTGGAACCCAGGAGGTGGAGGTTGCAGTGAGCCAAGATTGTGCCTTCACACTCCAGCCTGGGTGACAGAGTGAAACTCCATCTCAAAAAAAAAAGAAGAAAAATTTTAAAATAATTAAAAAAAAAAAAAGTCAACTCAACTTTAAAATTGGTAAGAGACTTGACCAAACAGTAAACAGAAGATATTCAAGTGACCAAAATAAACCACATAAACAAGAACTCAGTTTTTAGAACAACACTAAAAGGATTGCCAACATCAGGTGTTAAAAAGAATGTGGAGCAACTGAGACTCTTACACATTGCTGTGCGAGTATAAGATGGTATAACCACTTTGGAAAAGTATTTTACTGTTTCTTAAAATGTTAAACATCTACTCAGTAATCCAATAATCCCATTTGTAGGTATTTTCACAGGAAAAATTAAAACATCCATTTACCAAAAGGCTCACACAAAAATGTTCATATCAGCTTTACTCTGAATATCTCCAGACTGAAAATATGCAAGTGTCCCTCAACATGTGAATGGAATCATTATGGTATATTCATATACTACAGCATTACTTGGGGAAAAAAATGAACTACTTATAC
Organism: Macaca nemestrina; assembly: GCF_043159975.1. Lineage (NCBI taxonomy): Eukaryota > Metazoa > Chordata > Mammalia > Primates > Cercopithecidae > Macaca > Macaca nemestrina. Next base: position 166,784,415 of record NC_092125.1, on the reverse strand, counting down.
ACGCATCAACCTAGGAAATCTCAAAAACATTGATATTGAATGCAAGAATCCAGACTCAAAAGAATACTTACTTTATGAACCCACTTATATTATATGACATACCAGAATAGGGAAAGTTAATCTATATTGATGGAAATCAGAGCAATGCCTGTGTGTGTGTGTGGTGGGGGTTGGGGAGTGGGGTTAAGGTTTACTTGGAAAACTGCACAAGGTAACTCTTAGGGTTAATAGACAGGTCCTCTGTCTTGATTAAGGTATTGGTAACTCCAGTTTATACATTTTCAAAATGTATTTTTATATATAATTTAAAATATATATTTCATTGTATATAAATCTTACCTCATTAAAACATTTGCTAGAGTATTTTTATTTCTTAGATGTGTTGAAAGAAGTGATGTGCCAACAGTAACATTTACATTGTTACATTTACATTTTGTTTTGTAAATGTCAATATACACAGTACTATGTGAATTGCAACCTTACAACTCTTTAAATATAGGATGAAAAATACATATATATAAGTGATTAAAATGTTTAAATATCAACCTAATGTGAGAGAAGGAACACAGTTTTTCAATATTCTTCTAGATGCATGCAGGCAAAAAGATTTACAACCATTTGTCACACATACTATTCTGTAATCTTTTTCTTTTCAAATGTAACCATATAGATTAATTTTGACTTGAAGAATCAAGACAAATTTCATAAAGGAAGTTTCCTTAATCCATATTTGAAAGCTGGGAATACAATAGGCAAGCATGGGGTGGGGATAGACTGTCAAGCAAATTCCAACTAGAAGTACTAAGGCAGGAAAATGTAGGTTCTATTTGAGGACTACCAGATAAGTCTAAATATAGCTAACTTTTAGAGTCTCCAAAGCAATATGATAATACAAAGTAATCTGTGGCCATATTGCAGATATCTTTTGAATGATACACTTTGAGCTTTGTAATTTATTCTAGGCAATGGGAAAACATTGAAGGTTTTTTGAGTGGTTTAGGATACATAAGCAAAGTGCGCTGATATAGCAGAAAGAGAACTAGAACTTGAGATGGTTGAATGTCTAGCTTTTCTACTTACTATTAACCTCACAAAGTTTCTATAGCCTTCATTTTCTTCAATCATGTATTTTTTAATACATGATGAAAGGTTGATTAAGATAATCTCTAAAATCCTTTAAAATATTCTGTTATCATATGAGATGGGATTTGTAGCAATGAGAACAGGAAGAATGCCCCTGCAATAGATTTGGGAGTAGTAACAAAAGTAAGAATCTAGAAAGTAACAACGATAATGGAAAAGAAGAGGTTGAATATGAGAGATACTGTAAAAATGAATAAGTAATTGAATGCAGGAATAAGGGAGAACCAAGAGCTATAGATGCTTAGGAAGTTTTGAATCTGAGACAATCTGCTTCTGTGGGCATCCTAGTCTGGACTCTAGTGTTACTCACACATTTAGGGCTGAAAGCTTTAGAAACATGTCCTCTGATAATGATAACTCAACCTGGAGATCACATTTAGAAATATATACTAAAACCCTTACATTTTAAAAATTATTTGAGTTTGTCTAAACATAATATCTTCTTTTTCTTTTTTTAAGAGACAAGGTCTTGCTCTGTCACCCAGGCGGGAGTGCAGTGGTATGATCATAGCTTGCTACAACCTTGAACTCCTGGGCCCAAGCAATCCTCTTCCTCAACCTCCCTAAGTACTGGGATTATAAGCATAAGCAACTGCACCCAGCCTAAACATGTTTATTTTTTTAATACCTTTTAAAACAGGAAGCTGACGATAAGCTGCAAGTTTTGGCTGAAATATATTTTCCATTAGAACTCGTTCCATAAAAAATAAGTCCTGATGAAATTTGTCAGATTTTAATATTGCATCTGAGTGGTCTTCCTCATCTTCATGGATTTTTGCCAGAATTACGTTTTCTATGTCCATTAGAGAACTAGTTTCACTATCTACAAAATACAAACATGATACAATGATAAAATATTCAAATGGATGATTCATACATTCTAAAGATTTTTTAAATGACATTTCATCATTTGTATTTATTTTCCTCCAGTTTTCAACAACTTTAATAGACATTTATTGAATATCTTATGTACCAAGCACATGAAAGATGCACATACCTCATTTTGGAATTCTTTTTTTTTTTTTTTTTGAGAGGGAGTCTCGCTCTGTCGCCCAGGCTGGAGTGCAGTGGCCGGATCTCAGCTCACTGCAAGCTCCGCCTCCCGGGTTTACGCCATTCTCCTACCTCAGCCTCCCGAGTAGCTGGGACTACAGGCGCCCGCCACCTCACCCAGCTAGTTTTTCGTATGTTTTAGTAGAGACAGGGTTTCACCGCATTAGCCAGGATGGTCTCAATCTCCTGACCTCGTGATCCACCCGTCTCGGCCTCCCAAAGTGCTGGGATTACAGGCTTGAGCCACCGCGCCCAGCCTGAAATTCTTAACCATCAAAAACTGTACTATTTTTCAGAACATAGGCAATGATAACCTCCTGAGGTAATTTTTATCCTTATTCTTTTAAAATTCAAGTTGAAATAAGATGATCAGTCTTCAGAAAAAGGTCTGATTTGATTATTGCTATATAGAAATACTATACTATTGTATTAAGTTTTCTATTGCTGCTGTAACAAATCACAGTGGCTTAAAACAATGCAAATTTATCTTATAGTTCAGTAGATTAGAGGCCTAACAGATGTCACTGAGCTAAAACCAAGAAGTTGATAGGGCTTTGTTCCTTTCTGAAGGTTCTAAAGGATAATTTGTTTCCTTGATTTTTTCAGTTTCTGGGGGACACCACAATCTTTCCTTCATCTTCAAAGACAGCAACATTGATTACATTCCTGCTGACCTTCTTCTGTCATCACATCTCTCTCCCAGATCACAGCTGGAAAAGGTCTTTTACTTTGTAGTACCCCATGTGATTAGATTGGGCCCAATAAGATTATCCAGAATAATCTTTCCATCTGAAGATCCCCATTGTAATCACATCCGGAAAATCTCTTTTGTCATGTTAGGTAACACATTCACAGGTTCCAGGGATTGGGGTGTGCACAAATTTGCGGGACTATTGTTCTGCCTACCACACTACTTAGTAAACTCTTATTTTAAAAAAAGAATGAAGGAAACTCTTGCTTCTTTACCTTTATAGATAGAGGGAGCGTACTTCTCCTTATTCCTCCTGCTAAATTCAACTAAAAACACTGGAAATTTTAGAAAACAACAAACATAAGCAGTCTTTGAAAGGTGAAGAGAAGGAATGGGTATTCTTTTTGCCTTATATATTCCAGATATGGAGCTGAAGAAGTCAGCAACCTGGGAACACCAATGGGCACAAGCAAGAAAAAGTCCCCGAAAGAAGCCTCCTCTCTTTAGCCAAAGGACCAGGAAAAGTGTAGCCTTGAAAGAAAGAAAGCTTTTAGATGGCAGCCATTCTACTCCAGCCAAGCATAGAAAAAACTGTAGCTCCACCCATGTGACAAAGGCCAAGTGGGAGCCTAGTCTTCCACCCTCACTAGGCTGTAACAAGGCATCCCAAATCCCTGACTTTTCACTGTGTATGGTGTCAGAGAAGGCCCAGCAGGCAGGCAGGACTTTCATCCCTACCAAACATAATGATAGTGGTCCCCTTCCTACAGTGTCAGTGGAGATCAGCTGGGGAGCCTGGAATTCCAGCCTATCTAGTAGTAACAAAGTATACCTCCCTCTTCCCATTGGAGTAGTCATAGTTGGACTAGTGAAGAGTCAAAACTTTTAACACTCCCCAGCAGCAATGAGAACAACCCCCACTGTGTAGTGTCAGTGTAGGCCACATGTATGGCATTAATGAAGCATTCCTATACCTCCTAGCCATGGTGTTGTCAATGGAAACTGGAGCTCCTATCACTGCCCCATGGTAATGAAGACACCACTTCCCCTAATGTCACTGGAGGTCAAGTGGCAAATATAGACTTCTACCCCTACCTGGAAATAATCAGGCAGTGACTCCCACTTTCCCCTGCCAGAACAGTGTCAAACAAAGCCTGTTTAAATGGAAGTTTAGAAAAGATTCAGACTCTTACAATACCCCAAATGTCCAGGTTTCAATTGAAAGTCACTCATCATAGCAAGAACCAAGAAAATCTTAACTTGAATGGAAAAAGTCTCTATACACAAACATCAATGTTACAATTATCTGACAAAGAGTTTAAAGCAAGCATCATAAAAATCCTTCAACAAGTTATTTATGAACACACCTGAAACAAATGAAAAAATAGAAAGTATCATCAAAGGGATAGAAAGTCTCAGCTAATGAATAGAAAGTCTTAGCAAATGAAAAGAAGAATCAACTGGAAATTTTAGGAGTGAAAAACATAACTAAAATTTAAAACTCAGTGGATGGGCTCTACAGCAGAATGGAAGAAAAATAAATCAGTAAACTGTAAGAGAGAACAATGGAAATAACCCAATCTTTAAAACAGACAGAAAAGTCTGAAAAAAATGAAGAGTCTCAAGAACCTCTGCAACCATAACAACATATGTACCATTCAAATCATTATCATCCGAGGATTGGAGAAATGGGGTGGGCCTGAAAAAGTACTTAAAGAAATAATAGCTGAAAACTTCCAAAATTTGGCAAAGGACAACAAATATATTCAAGAAATGAATAAATCACAATGAAGATAAAGAAATGCACACCAAGATGCACCATACTAAAATTTCTAAAAACAGAAGACCAAAAAAAAAAAAAAAAAAAAATTCTAGAAAGCAGCAAGAGAGAAATGACACCTTATTTTTAGGTGGAAAATAATTTGAATAGCAGCAGATTTCTCACTGGAAACCCTGGAGGCCAGAAAAAAGTGGTACACATTCTTGGGGTTCTGAGTGGAAAGAATGGTCAATGCAGAATTCTATACCCAGTGAATTTTCCTATGGGAATAATTCTACACCCAGTGAATTATCCTGTAGGAATAAAGAGGAAATTAAGATATTGTATTCTCAGATGAAGGAATACTAAGAATTTGTCTCAAATAAATAAATAAATAAACAAATAAAGTCTTCCCTAAAGAATGGCTAAAGGCAATTCTCTAAACAGGAAGAAAATAAGAAAGGAAGTTTAGAACATCTGAAAGGAAAAACCAACAGTGGGAAGAGAGAAAATAAGGATAAATAGGATATACTTTTCTTATTCTTTTGAGTTTTCTTAATTATGTTTGACAGTTGAAGCAAAAATTATTACATTGTCTGATATAGTTTTAAATGTCTAAATATTAAATGTTTATATATCTAAATATCTTTCTAAATACTTAGAAGAAATATTTAAGGCAAATATAAATGGGGGTGGAATCTAAAGGGAGGTAAGGTTTCTATACTTGAACTGGTAAAATGTCAACATCTATGGACTATTGTGTATGCATAATGGAATACATAGAGTAAATAATAAAAATTGCACATAAACTCAAAACACTACAGGTAAATTAAAGCAGAATTTAAAAAATTGTTTGAGAAAGCAGCAAGAAAGCAGGAAGAAGAGAGAAACATAAGATAGATAAGATAGAATAAGCAGAAAAGAACAGCAGACTTAAGGGCTAACATGCCAATAAAACATTAAATACAAATGGTCTACCTATACCAATTTAGAGATAAAGACTGGCAAAAAAAATTGGATTAAAAACATGACTCAAACATATGATGTCTACATTAAATTTATTTCAAATATACAATGTAGATAGGTTGAAAGTAAACAAATAAAAAAAGATATAGCAGGCAAACATTAACCAAAAGAAAGCAGGAGGGGCGATATCAACATCGTATAAAGTTGACTTCAGAGCAAAGAAAATTACCAGGGATATATAGCAACATTATGTTATGATTGTACCGAGAAGACATAGCAATAATTAGTGTTTATGCAAAAAAAAAAAAAAAACAAGGCTATAAAATATGTAAAGTAAAAATTATTAGAACTGAAAAGAGAAATAATGGTCACATAAAATTTTGATGGAATAAAGAGATAGAAAATCAGCAAGGGTATATATGAACTCAACATCATCAACTAAAAAGATGTAACTAACATTTATATAATATTCCACCTAATAACAGCAGAATACACATTCTAGGTCATATAACAAACCTTGACAAATTTAAAAGAAGAGAAATCATAGTGTGTTAAAAGAAGAGAAATCATAGTGTCTTCTCCAGTCACAGTGGAATCAAGCTAGAAATCAATAATGGAAAGATAACAGGAAGATCTCCAAACACTTAGAATCTTAAAAAAAAAAAATGCTCTAAATAATCTGTGTCAAAGAGGAGGTCTCAAGGGAAATAAAAAATATATGTAATAATGAAAATAAAACACAGCATGTCAAAATTTGTGGAATACAGATAAAGCAGCACTGATAGGAAAATTTACAGCATTAAATGTATACATTAGAAAAGAAGGAAAGTCAAGTCAATAAGTTCCCAATTCAAGAAAAAAGAAGAAAAAAAAGAGCAAAATAAACTTAAAGCAATGAGAAGGAAGAAAATAGAAGAGAAGTAAATGAAATTAGAAACAAGTCAGTGAAATAAAGAATTGGTTCCTTGACAAGATTAACAAAATTGACAATGTTCCATCAGACTGACAAAGAAAAAAAGAGAGAAGAAATAAATTACCAAAATCAGGAGTAAAATAGCAGGTACTACAGATCCTACAGACATCAAAGTGATAATAACAAACAACTCTACGTCAGATAAATCTCACAACTTAGATAAAATAAACCAATTATTTAAAAAAACTATTATAAATTATATTATAATATTAATAATATAATTTGAATATTAAGAAAATTAAATTTGTAGTTTAAAAAACTCACCCACAAAAAATCACCAAGGATGGATGATTTCACTAAAATTCGACCAGAAACTTAAAGAAGAATTATCACTAATTCTACCCAACCTCTTCCAAAAATAGAAAAGGAAAGAATACTTGCTTATTCATTTTATGAAACTATTATAACAAAGTGAGACAAAGTACAAAAAAGAAAGCTATATTATCTCTCATCAACATCAACATAAAAATCCTTAGCAAAATATTACAACACAGAATTCAGCAATATATAAAAAGAATTATTATACATGATGACCAATTGAAGTTTATTCTAGGATGAAAGAGTTCTTCAATGTTAAAAAATCAATCAAAGTAATCCATTACGTTTAGGCCAATGAAAATAAATCACATGATCATATCAATCAATTCAGAAAAATCACTTGACAAATCAACCATTTATGAAAAAAAAATCTCTCAGAAAAATAGAAACAAGCAGGGTATTATGGACAGAATGATTGTGTCCCTATAAACTCATGTGTTGAAATTCTAACCCCCAATGTAATGGTGATTAGGAGGTAGGACCTTTGGGAGATAGTTAAGTCATGAGAGTGGAGCCCTCATGAATGAGATTAGTGTCCTGAAAAAGTTACCCCCAGAGAGCTCTTTTGCTCTGTGTCTGCCATGTAAGGATACAAGAAGTTAGCAATCTGCAACATGGAAGAGGGTTGTTGTGATTTTTATTGTTATAACTTCTTTCTAATTTGGTCTTGAGTTCTCTCAGTCAAGTAGCTATAGGCCAAGATAGCTACTCTCTAGAAGAGCCCTGACCAGGTGGAATGATAAATTCAGGTGTGTTGGTCAGGTGAGACACCATGAGGAAGTGAAACCAAAATGCACAAAACAGCAAAAATGTGTTACTCACAGGTCTCAGAGACATTACTGGTTATTATTCTCCTAACAAGAAGCTAATGAGAAGCACAGAGGAAGCAAAGAATTCAATCACCAGGAAGGGAGTGAGAAAGAGAGAAGACATGCGGAACTATGCCTCATAGGCATTACCCCTTAGGCTTTCCCACAGGTTTATGGATTGACGAGCTTAAAGAAAACATGCCTGAGTCAGGGAACTTACATGATTCTAGTGTTGACCATTATGTTTTATCATGGTCAGCAGCTGTAGGGTATATTGAGTTTTAGGCCTGTGAGATGAGGAACAAGTGGGCTCTATGGCACACAATCACATAGCAAAGTTTTATGTTTTAACTAGGCTAAAGGTGATGGGGGTACAACACAGTTTCAAACAACTTATGTCACACCTAAAAATGAATGACAAGGGAGCAACTATATTAAACAAATTTACAACAAGTGTCCCACACCAGAACCCAACCATTCTGGCATTCTGATCTCGAACTTCTAGCCTCTAGAACCACGAAAAATAAATTTCTGTTATTTATAAACTTCCAAGGCTAGGGTACTTTGTTGCAGCAGCCCAAACTGACTGAGACAAGGATGTCCCTCCACTTGAAAAAGACCATCTACAAAAAACTACTGGTAACATTATACTTAATGGTGAAAGACTGAATTGTTTCTTACAATCAAGAACAAAGGCAAGAATGTCTGCTGTCACCACTCTTATTCAATATAGTGACAGAAGTTCTAGCAGAGCAATAAAGTAAAAAAAAGGAAATAAAAGGCATGTAGATCAGACAGAAAAAAAAATGATACTGTCCCTAAATGCAGTTGACATGATTGTGTATGCTGAAAATCCCAAGGAATACAAAAATTCTCTTAGAACTGATGTGCATATTCAGCAAGGTTACCACATACAAGAAAAACATACAAGAATCTATTGTATTTCTAAATACTACCAATAAACAGGCAGACACCAAATTAAAAACACAATACTGTCTGGGTGCAGTGGCTCATGCCTATAACCCCAGCACTTTGAAAGGCCAAGGCAAGAGGATCAGTTGACCTCAGGAGTTCGAGAACAGCCTGGGCAACATAGTGAGACCTCGTGTCTACAAAAATTTAAAAATTAGCTGAGTGTGGTGGTAAACACCTGTAGTCCCAGGTACTTGGGAAGCTGAGGTAGGAGAATTGCATGAGCCTGGGAGGTTGAGGCTGCAGTGAGCCATGATTGTGCTGCCGCATTCCAGCCTGAGTGACATACCAAGACCCTATCTCAAACAAAACAAACAGAATACTATGTGCAATTGCTTAAAAAAAAAATACTTATGTGTAAATCTATCAAAACATGCACAGGGCTTGAATGCTGAAAACTACAAAATGCTGATTTAAAAAAGGTTAAGGAAGATCTTGGCCGGGTGCAGTAGCTCACGCCTGTAATTCCAGCACTTTGGGAGGCAGAGGCAGGCAGATCACCTGAGATCAGGAGTTCAAGACCAGCCTGGCCAACATGGTGAAACCCCGTCACTATTAAGAATACAAAAATTAGCCAGGTGTGGTGGTGTGCACCTGTAATCCCAGCTATTCGGGAGCCGAGGAAGGAGAATGGCTTGAACCCAGGAGGAGGCAGAGATTGAAGTGAGCCAAAATCACGCCACTGTACTCCAACCTGGGTGGCAGAGCAAGACTCTGTCTCAAAATAAGTACATAAATAAAAATGAAAATTAAAAAAGCTCAAAGATCTAAATAAATGGAGACACACTCCATGTTCACAGATTGAAAGACTTAATACAGTAAAGGTATCAATTCTCTTTGTACTTAATGCTTTGATATCCTGGGGCCTTGCTAACCCTGCAGGAACTGCCCCCACTAGCATTAGCCAATTCCTAAAGATAGTGAAGGATTCACCTGATAGCATACCTTTCATATGCAAACCAATCAACCAGAGACCATAACCCAACTGCCTCCTTAACAGAGCTTTCCCACTCAGTCACTATTCCCTTGCCCTAATTCTCCCAGGGCCAGCTACAAGACAACTAGGAATATGCACTAAACCCCAGAGCCCACTGAAATTACTCAAACTAGCCAATCCTAAACTTGCCTACTTTGCCTCACCATTCCTTTCCCTAGTAGCCACAATAAAGGCTCTTGCCCATGTTTTCCCCATCACTCTCTGCCTTCTGACCAACTCTGGTACTTATATATGTAGTTCATGGCATGAAATGTCTCCTTCTCTTGAGATCTGTGAGTATAACAATAAGCTATCTTTGCAATGGCAATCATCTCCTGATCTGTTGGTTTTGCCATACCTCAATAAGAACAAAACCTACACTTTAAAACAATGTTGTCTGCTTTCAATAGAAAGATATAAATAGAATAAAATTAAAGAAATGGAGAAAGATATACTACCTACACACTAATCAAAGAAGTTGGAGTAGCTACATTTAATTACAGATGAAGCAGACTTCAGAACAAAGTAAATTATCAGAGATAAAGCGGGGCATTACATATGAAACATGGGTGAATTCTCCAAGAAGACATAATAATCTTAAATGTCTATGGTGCAAAAAACAAGACTACAAAATATGTAAAGCCCTCTGATAGAGCTGAAAGGACAAGTCCATTATTATAGTTGGAGACTTACTCCTCTATATCAGTAATTAACAGATCACCAGACAGAAAATCAGTAAAGATATAGGTTAGTTGTTGTTGTTGTTGTTGCTGTTGTTGTTTTGAGAGTTTCACTCTTGGTTGCCCCAGCTGGAGTGCAATGGCGTGATCTGGGCTCATTGCTATCTCCACCTTCGGCGTTCAAGCAATTCTCCTGCCTCACCCGCCCAAGTAGCTGGGACTAAGGACGCCCACCACCAAACCCAGCTAATTTTTGTATTTTTAGTAGAGACGGGGTTTTGCCATGTTGACCAGGCCAGTCTTGAACTCCTGACCTCAGGTGATCCGCCCATCTCAGCTTCCCAAAGTGCTGGGATTACAGGGGGAGCCACTGCACCTGGCCAGATATACTTGAATATCACCAGCAATCAACTGAATCTAAATAACATTTATAAAATAGTTAACCCATTATCAACAAATAAACATTTTCCTCACGCTCACATGGCGCATTTACCAAGATAGACTATATTCTGGATCATAAAACATGTTTTGAAAAATTTAAAAGAATAGAAATCACATATAGTCTCAGAATACAAAGGAATTAAATTAGAATTAAATAACAGAAAGATAGTTGGACAATCCCAAAATATTTGGAGATTAAACAAAATATTTATAAATAACAAATAGGTCGAAGAAGAAGTCTCAAATGAAATTTTAAAATATTTTGAACTAAATGAAAAGGAAAATACAACTTATCAAAATTTGTGTGGTACAGCAAAAACAGTTCTTAGAGAAAAATTTTAACATTGAATACATGTATTGGAAAAGAAGACAGATCTAAAATCAGCAATATAAGCTTCCACCTTAGGACACTAGAGAAAGAAAATAAACATAAACCTAAAGCAAGCAGAAAAAAAAAGAAAAGTTTGAAACCAATGACTTCAAAAACAAAAAATCATTAGAGAAAATTAATAAAACCCAAAGTTAGTTCTTTGAAAATATCAGTAAAATCCATAATTTTTAGCCAGGCTAACCAAGAAAAACAGAAAGAATATTTAAAATTGTCAGTATGAGAAATGGAAGGTGTCATCACTACTGATTCCATGGACCTAAGAGAATAATAAAGAAATAATGTTAAAGACTCTGCCCACACATTTTTCTTTTTTTTGAGATGGAGTTTCACTCTTGTTGCCCAGACTGGAGTACAATGGCACGATCTTGGCTCCCTGCAACCTCTGCCTCCCAGGTTCAAGTGATTCTCCTGCCTCAGCCTCCTGAGTAGCTGGGATTACAGGCATGAACCACAACGCCCACCTAATTTTGTATTTTTAGTACAGACGGGGTTTCTCCATGTTGGTCAGGCTGGTCTCGAACTCCTGACCTCAGGTGATCTGCCCACCTCAGCTTCCCAAAGTGCTGGGATTACAGGTGTGAGCCACCGCACCCGACCTTCTGCCCACAAAATGTATAACTTAGCTTGAAATGGAACAATTCCTTAAAAGGCACAAACTACCAAAACTCACTCAAGGAAAAATGGATAATCTGAATAGGCCTATATCTATTAAAGAAGCTGAGTCAATAATTAATAACTTTCCAAAATAGAAAGCATCATGCTTTCACTGGTGAATCCTACCAAACACTTAAGGTAAAATTATCATTTTTATACAATCTATTCCAGAAAATTGGTGAAGAGAAAGTACTTTCCAATTCTTTTTATTAGGCTAGCATTACCCTAACTCCAAAACCAGATGAAGACATTACAAGAAAGGAAAATTACAGAACAATGTCTCACATGAAAATAATGCAAAAATTGGCTGGGCACAGTGGCTCACGCCTGTAATTCCAGCACTTTGGGAAGATGAGGCGGGTGGATCATGAGGGCAGGAGATCGAGACCATCCTGGCTAACATGGTGAAACCCCGTCTCTACTAAAAAAAAATACAAAAAAATTAGCTGGGCATGGTGGCGGGTGCCTGTACTCCCAGCTACTCGGGAGGTTGAGGCAGGAGAATGGCGTGAACCCAGGAGGCAGGGCTTGCAGTGAGCAGAGACGGGGCCACAGCACTCCAGCCTGGGAGACAGAGAAAGGCTCCATCTCAAAAAAAAAAAAAAAAAAAGAAAGGAAATAATGCAAAAATCCTCAATAAAATATTAGCAAATAGAATCCACTAATGTATAAAAAGAATTATACAACATAATCAAATGGAGTTTTTTCAAGGTATGCAAAGCTAGTTCAACATTCAGGATCCAATTAATGTAATCCATCACATCGACAAGCTTTTTATATAATCTATTGATATATAAAAAATATATATATCAATAGATACAGAAAAAATCCATTGCACATTCATGATAAAAACTCCCAGCAAATTAGGAAGAGAAGGGAACTTCCTGAACTTGCTAAGGAACAGCTATATAAAACCTACAATTAACATCATACATCATGGTGAGAAACTGAAAACTTTCCCCCTAAGAAGATTAGGATATCCCTTCTCATACAGGAAAAAATGGTGATAAGTTTTTAGATATAGCATCAAAAACCCAATGTAAAAAAGAAAAAAATTGATAAATTAGACTTTATTTAAATTAAAAATTTCTCATCTATGAAAAACCCTGCTAATAATAATGAAGAGACAAGTCACAGACTAGGAGAAAGTATGTACATGTATCTGATAAAGAACTAAATTGTACACAGGACCCTTAAAACTCAATACGAAAACAAACAGCCAAATTTTTAAAAGGGCAAAACATCCACATAGATATCTCACCAAAAAAGATATAAAGATGCTCAATATCACATTAGGGGGTTGTAAATTAAAACAATAATGAGCTACCACTACATACATATTTGAGTGGCTACAATCCAAAAAAACTAACAATACCAAATGCTGGCAAGAATGAGAAACAGGAATGCTCACTCATTGCTAATGTAATGCAAAATAGTACAACCACTTTGGAAGATAGTTGGTAGTTTCGTAAAAGGCTAGGGATAGTCTCACTGTGTGATCCAGCAATTGTGCTCCTAGATATTTACTCAAATGAGTTGAAAACTTACGTCCACACAAAAACCTGCACATGAATGTTTGTAACGGTTTTATTCGAAATTACAAAAAATTTGAAGCAGCCAAGATGTCCTTCAATAAGTGAATATATAAGCAAACTGTGGTATACCCATCCAATGGAATATTATTCAGTGACAAAAATAAATGAGCTGTCAAGCCATGAAAAAACATAGAGGAGGCTTAAGTGCATATTGTTTAGTAAAAGGAGCTAGTCTGAGAAGGCTACACATATTGTATGACTTCAACTATATGACAATTTGGAAAAGACGAAACTATAAAGACAATAAAAATAAAAATATCAGTGACTATCAAGGGTACAAGAGAAAGGAGAAATGATGAATAGGTGGTCCACAGGGGATATTTAGGACAGTGAAACTATTAATTTTTTGCTGTATAAAACTGTAATGGTAGAAACATGCCATTATGCATTTGTTAAAATACAAAGAACTATACAACACAAAGCATGGAACTTAATGTAAGCTATGGATTTTAATTAATGATAATGTATCATCATTGGTTCACCAAGTGTAACAAATATACCACATTAATGCAAAATATTAATAATAGGGGCCACTGTGCACAGAAAGTAGAGAGATGAAGGGATTTTATGGATCTTTTGGTACTATGTGCTTAATTTTTCTGTAAATCTAAAACTGTACTAGAAAATTCTATTAACCAATCTTCTAAACCTACAGCACTATTTCAGAAGAAAAATCATTTTTCTCTATCAACTGAGATACAGTCTTACATTCAAAGGTAACTATTATTGGACTTTTTCTCCCCTTGAGTATGATAAATAGAAGGTTAAATGCAACTTGTATAATACATTCAAAGTTTAAATGAAAAATATTTCTTAAATCAAATATGGACCATATTTAATTTTTTTTCCTTTCTGTTTCTACTATAAAAATCTCAGTGTCAAAAGGACCTCAGAGGTAACTAGTCCTAGTTTTCATCTGGATTTCTTTCACATTTTCAATAAATCTGATTATTCAGCTTTGTTCCCTATTTCTTTCCATTTTTTAACTTTCTTATCCTAATTCTAGTTTCCCCTACTCCCTTGACTGGCTATAATACTAAAAAAAAGTATATCTTTATTTTCTATGGTAGTTATTGAATATGATTTTATTATCCCTTTTGGTTTTTAAAAGCACACCCATACACACATGAAATACTCTGAAAGATTCACAAATTGAGATTTATTTTTTGTGGGGGATTTTGCACTTGTACATTTTTGTAGGTCAATGGCCTTAATGGTGTGGAAGAAATAGATCTAATATAAAGTCCCAATGTAATTTCCAGTCTAAGATTGGATTTTTCTGAGCAGTTTTTGATAGCTTCTACAAGTAAACCTATTGTATAGACATTCGTGCTTAACAAAAACAGTGTTTCTTTAGTGATAACTAATACTAAATAATTTATTCTTCCCCTTCATTATTCTCTTAGAAAATTAACTGTTCTTCATTATAAACAACTTTCAGTAAAACGTAACTCTAGTCTACATGACCATAAACATACTTAAAGAACTATGGAATGAATATAGGCCACTTATTGAAAGTTAAGATTCAAAGAGACTAGTAAATGAGATTTTTAAAAAGGAACAAGTTGAAAGGTCTTTGGGATCTCCTAAGGAAATGTAGTCAATTATAAATAAGATAATTGTTTTCTGGAAATTATTAATTCTCTTTAAACTTGTTATTTCAAAATACTTATACTTACTGATTTACTGAACTTGAAAATATTCCATTTGTTTTTGGGTCAAAATTAGTGAAAGTAGAAACATTTCCATTTAATTTAAAAAATTTGCCAAAGCTTCAAAAAATGTATCAGGTTTTAGTTATTCTAAAATAAGGACCATCACCTAAATGCAGTAAAACAATTTTGTAAGAAAAAGATACAACATTTCAGAATAGGAAAAGTAAAAGTAGATAACTATAAACTATTCAGAAGTGGAATTGAGCAAACTTCTTATAACTAGTCTTAGTAAAGCTTCTTCCACATTGCGAAATTTATTTGGAAAGTTACAACTTTGTATTGATTTTAATTATAACATTTCGTCTTAAAAATTAAAATACTAGAAGCTAAAGTTATAGTGTAGGGTTTCTCAACCATGGCAGTACATGTACTGACATTTTAGGTTGAAAATTCTTTGTTGCAGGGACTGTCCTGTGTACTGAAAGATTTTCTGCAGTATCCCCGGTAGATGCCCTCAGTCACGAAAAACAAGAATGTCTCCAGACATCCAAATGTTCCCAGGGGAAGTAAAAGAGCCCTAAATTAAGAGCCACTGTTGTTAATGTATAAATCCATTTTAGGTTGTCATAGAGCTAGTATACCTTTTTCTCATAAGTAATCTAATTGAAAGAAAGGGAGATAGAAAATAATGGAACTCACACGTATGAAACAGGGTTTAAGAGCAAAAGGAAAGGTACACTAGAGAAAGAGACAAACTGAAAATTCTTGACAGATATCCAAGAAAAATGTAAATCTTTCAGTTAAGTCTAAGACCACGTGATAGAGTAATAGTGCTATTTCTGAGTAAAAGTTGTACTTTTCATGGTCCATCAGAAAGAAAACATTGTAACTGCCAAAAAAGAATGTATTAAAAATGCCATGTTAAAGTCATTCAAAAAAACTAAAATAAATGAAATCTCACTTTTTTCTGTAGTGCTCCCTGGCAATCTTTGGTCCTGATCTTTAGGAAGTACATTTGTTTCACTACTTGACTCAACCACAGATGGTTTTACTGATAAAGATAAAAGTTCCATAGCATTGTAAGAATCATACAAATCCCAGGCAGTGGACATTATGCCTAGATAAAGAGACAGAAAGGTAAAAATTATTTTAAACCAAATTCCAACATTTTAGCTTTATAGATAACTAGTCACAGAAAAATCTAAGATAAGAATATCTACTGTTGCCTGATGCAGTTGCCTGTGCCAGCTACTTGGTCCACCTGAGGCAGGAGGATCACTTGAGGTCAGGAGTTAGAGGCAGTAGTGTGCTATGATGACACCTGAGAATAGCCGCTGCACTCTAGCCTAGACAACATAGTGAGATCCTCTCTTTAAAGAAATTAAAAATTAAATAAGAATATACTGTTTATTTTTTTAAAATACTATTGTTTTACAATATAACAGGAAGTGGATAGAAATGACAAAGAAATACATCATGAGGATACCTCAAGCCTTAGTCATCACCCTATTAGTATCTACAAACACTTTAGTGCTTTAAGGATAACTCCAAATTATCTTCACAATATCTTCTGACCATCACACCTCCCTCCCCTCTACCCCACACTTGTACAGCATAATCTCATTGGTCTGTCATTATAGGGCGGCCTTGGTGATATGCATCTGGGCAAATATGTTATAACAAGACTTTGATGTTCCTTTACTTATGTTTAATACATAATATATTGTCAACTGTTTTATTCGAAATTATAAAAAATTTGAAGCAGTCAAGATGTCCTTCAATAAGTGAATATATGAGCAAACTGTGGTACACCCATCCAATGGAATATTATTCAGTGACAAAAATAAATGAGCTGTCAAGCCATGTAAAAACATAGAGGAGGCTTAAGTGCATATTGTTTAGTAAAAGGAGCCAGTCTGAGAAGGCTACACATATTGTGTTTTATGTTAAAAATAAAATCTCAAAATTCATGCCCTAATGTTATGTAAAAGATGGGTAATAATGAATGATTGCAACTTCCCGATTTTATAATTACATACTATTAAAGAAAGCTTATTTTAACTGGTATCAGAAAAAAAGCATTCCAAACTGTGCCTTTTTTAAAAGCATTTCTCAGTGTAATACATGTTTAAATAGTTGTTAAAAGGCAAAGAAATGCAGGTGCCGACAGATGGAGATTGCTAGCAAGAGGTAACGCACAGGTGATATGGGCAGTTCAGTTACAGCATCTGCTATAAAAGAAAAAAACATTTAAAAGAGCAAGCTATGCCAGGCGCGGTGGCTCACGCCTGTAATCCCAGCACTCTGGGAGGCCGAGGCGGGCAGATCACAAGGTCAAGAGATCGAGACCATCCTGGCCAACATGGTGAAACCCTGTTTCTACTAAAAATAGCTGTGCATGGTGGCAGGCACCTGTAGTCCCAGCTACTCCGGAGGCTGAGGCAGGAGAATCGCTTGAACCCGGGAGGCAGTGGTTGCAGTGAGCTGAGATCGTGCCACTGCACTCCAGCCTGGGCAACAAAGCGAGACTGTCTCAAAAAAGAGAAAGGAAATGATCAACCCAAAAGTTAGGAGAGTGGATACTTCTGTTAAAGGTGGCTAGAAGAAAGAAGGTTGTGATAGGACAGTGTACAGGGGGCTTCTAATCAACGGGGGATGTTCTATTTCTTAAACTGGCTGGTGAGTACATGGTGTTGATTTTTTCTTTACACTACACATGTATGTATTATATGCTCTTCTGTTTGCAGTATACATTTCATAATAAAGTTTTTAAATAATGAAAGACAGTTTACACTAAAGAATTGAGATGCAGATTAATTAAATATTAAGATTTTATGGATGCTGGGCGTGGTGGCTCACACTTGCAATCCCAAGCCTAGCCAAAATAGTGAAACCCCATCTTTACTTTGGGAGACCAAGGCGGGCAGATCACTTGAGGTCAGGAGTTTGAGACCAGCCTGGCCAACATGGTGAAACCCCATATCTAATAAAAATACAAAAATTAGCCCGGTGTGGTGGCACGTGCCTGTAATCCCAGCTACTTAGGAGGCTGAGGCACGAGAATCGCTTGAACCTGGGAGGCAGAGGTTGCAGTGAGCCAAGATTGTGTCATTGCCCTTCAGCCTGGGTGTCAGAGCAAGACTCCATCTCAAAACAACAACAACAGAAAGATTTTACAGATAAATAAAAGTGTACCTTTTCCTTGCCTGATTTTGGATGAAACTGGAAGAGATGCAAAAATCAGAGAAATGGAGATCAAAACATTACCTTTATCACTGATAAGTCTAATTGAAAAGTGTAGTCTTAAGTCTGCAACTAAATGGACTTCTTAATTCTTCCTTCCAGAATATAGGGGAGAATTACTAACCAATAATTGTCACAGCTAGAAAAGCACAGACTTCCTCCATAGGTGTAAGAACACCCCAGATTGCATGCTTTCTGCAAGTGAACAGACTTAACAAAAAGTGACTCAGCCAGAAATGACTGCGCTTCATTCCTTCTTCTAAATTCTCTTATCAAATTAGTCACTTCTCTTTTCCTGAGAATGAGGAAATAATGTATAGACAGAGGCCAAAAGTGTTAATGTAGCAGAAGGTCTTTCTGTAAAGGTTCACAAAAAGGGAGGAGTAAGTTTTCCCTGACAGTATACATATAGTCACTAATGATAAAGATGGCATTTCACATAATTGAGCTTCAGCTTAACTATGAAGGCCTATTGAAAAGGAAAGCAGGAACTGGATTAAGAATGGTAAAGACGGCAGGATGTGGTGGCTCATGCCTCATCCCAGCACTTTGGGAGGCTGAGGCCAGTGGATCACTTGAGGTCAGGAGTTTGAGACCAGCCTGGCCAAAATAGTGAAACCCTGTCTCTACTACAAATATAAAAATTAGCTGGGTGTGATGGCAGGCGCTTGTAATCCCAGCTACTTGGGAGGGTGAGGCAGAGAATCACTTGAACCCAGGAGGCAATGGTTACAGTGAACTGAGATTGCGCCACGGCACTTCAGCCTGGGTGACAGAATGAGACTCTGTCTCAAAAAAAAAAAAAAAAAAAAAAAAAAAAAAGAGTAAATAAGAATGGTAAATGCAACCTAGATGCAGAAAAGAATTCAGACCGATAATATACCTAAGTATTCTGTCCTCAGGTTAAAGAGATTGTATAATGTCAGCAAGCATCTAAGTTATGATAGTGATCAATATGTCAATCTCATGTTTTAATGTAAATTGGTTGCCTTCTATGTTTGGTGAACAGCTGAAATCCTAGCCTATCAAGTCATTATCCTTCTGGGAACTACTATCACCTCACTCCTATGTCAGATCTCCTGTTCAATGTATTTTACTGTCTTCTTCTATTTTTGTTTCACAGTTGGTTTTGGTGGAGCACATCCTTGACTTCTTAAAAAAGTATACAGGAGAGGTAAATTATTTTGATACTTTGCATATATGAAAATACCTTTATTCTATCATCATACTTGATGTTTGGTTGGATGTAGTATCTAGACTGGAAATTATTTACCTTCTAAATTTTGAAGGCAGTTGTATTAGCCCCTTTTCATGTGGCTATGAAGACATACTCAAGACTGGGTAATTTATAAAGAATTTTAATTGGCTCACAGTTCCACATGGCAAGAGAGGCTTCAGGAAACTTCCAGTCATGGTGGAAGGCATGTCTTACATGGCAGCAGGTGAGAAAACTGAATGACGAGCAAAGGGGGCAGCCCCTTATAAAACCATCAGATCTCATAAGAACTCACTACTATCAAGAACAACATGAGGGTAACCACCCCCATGATTCAATTATCTCCACCTCTTCCCTCTCACAACATGTAGGAATTATGGGGATTAAAATTCAAGATGAGATTTGGGTGGGAATGCAGCCAAGCATATCAGCAGTGTTCCATTACATTCTTGTTTCCAACCAGTCTGATGTCTTGTTCTCTACACTGACCTATTTATTTTTCTCTCTGGTAGTTTGTGGACATTTTCTGTCCCCCACATTTTAAAATTGGTAATATGCTGGCACTTGTTGTTCCCCTTCAATCTTCCAACTTTTGACTTTCAAGTCTGAGAGGTTTTACTGAATTATCTCCTCCCCTCCATTTTCTATTTTAGGAACCATTATTTACTATTGAACTTCCTGGATTGGTCCTCTAATTTTATTGTTTCTCTTGGATTTTCCATCCTTTGTTTTTCTTCTCTACTTCTTGGAATTTTTTGTTGTTGTTGTTATCTTCCAAACATTTTATTAAGCTATCAAGATCCTTTTATTCTTTGAATTTTTTTTTTTAAAGAACATTGTGTTCTTGTTCCATGAATGCAACAAATTCTGACAGCGTTTGCTCAGTTTTGGGGGCATTTCTGTGGAGGGACACATTGTCAGAATTACCTACTCTGTCATTTTTGCTGCATTATCCTAGAACTATTTTTTTTTAGTTAATGCTCCTGAGGTAGCTAAGTAGACACTGATGTCACCTACAAATAGTGACTATTTGTTTTTGAATCCTTATAAATATTAATTCTGTTGCTGTCTTACTGCAATAGTTGGAACTACCAAAACAAAGTTGAAGAGTTACTGTGATAAATGACACTATTTTCTGGTTCTTATATTTAATGGATCACAGCAATTATTATCTCTAGTGGTTCACCTGCAAGCAAAAATTTTGCTTTTTATTTTACATATTTTATCAAGAAGAACCATACCATTCCTGTACAGATAATTTCATCAGGAATGAATGCTGAACTGTATCAACTGTTCTTTTTGGCATCTACCATTCTTGTTTCACATTAAACCTATAAATATGATTTTGTAATGATGGATCATAGGTTTCCTGATATTTAATAATCTTTATACTTCTAGAATAAGTTGTTACTATGGATTCCTAATGCCTTGAGGGTTCAAATTTAGTACTACTATATTTTTAATTTTTCCACGTATCTATGAGATTAGTCTGTATTTTCTTTGTCATGTTTTGTTAACCTTGTTTTAAAAACTAGTAAATATCCTAATAATTTATATAACTTGGAGCAATTTAAATAACATGGTGTGATGGTTAACTTTATATGTCAACCTGACTGGGCACAGGATGCCTAGCTAGCTGGTTAAACATTGTATCTGGGTGTATCTCTGAGGGTGTATTCACAAGAAATTAGCATTTGAATTCGTGGACTGAGTAAAGCAGATGGTTCTCCCCAATGTGGTGGGCATCATCCAATACTTTGAGGGCTGAATAGAACTAAAAGGTGGAGGAAGGTTGAATTCACTCTCTGCCTGATTACTTCAGTAGGGGCATCAATCCCCTGCCCTCAGTACTCCTGGTTCTCAGGTGTTCAGAGGTAGACTGGAATTGATACCATTGGCTCTTCAACTCTCAGGGCTTCAAACTACCATATCAGCTTTCCTGTGTCCCCAGTTTGCATATGGCAGATCATGGTACTTCTCAGCCTCCATAATTACGTAAGCCAATGCCCTGTAATAAATATCTCTATAAATAAATTATAGATATAAATTATAAATCGGCCAGGCACAGTGGCTCATGCCTGTAATCCCAGCACTTTGGGTGGCCGAGGCGGGCAGATCATGAGGTCAGGAGATCAAGACCATCCTGGCCAACACGGTGAAACCCCGTCTCTACTAAAAATACAAAAATTAGCTGGGTGTGATGGCATGCCTGTAGTCCCAGATACTTGGGAGGCTGAGGCAGGAGAATCGCTTGAAACCAGGAGGCAGAGGTTGCAGTGAGCCGAGATTGTACCACTGCACTCCAGCCTGGCGACAGAGCAAGACTCCGTCTCAAAAATAAAGAAATAAATCCTAGATATGAATATATACATACATATTCTATTGGTTCTGTTTTTCTGAAGAACCCTAATACACATGAATATTATAAAGTATTCTCGCATTTACAGAATAAACCTCTAAAGTAATTTGACCTTTATCTAGGCCATTTTATTTTATTTTATTTTTATTTATTTATTTTTTTTGAGACGGAGTCTCACGCTGTTGCCCAGGCTGGAGTGCAGTGGCGCGATCTCGGCTCACTGCAAGCTCCGCCTCCTGGGTTCACGCCATTCTCCTGCCTCAGCCTCCTGAGTAGCTAGGACTACAGGCGCCCGCCACCGCGCCCGGCTAATTTTTTGTATTTTTAGTAGAGACGGGGTTTCACTGTGGTCTCGATCTCCTGACCTTGTGATCCGCCCACCTCGGCCTCCCAAAGTGCTGGGATTACAGGCTTGAGCCACCACGCCCGGCCATTATCTAGGCCATTTTAAAGGGGTATATTTTGGTAAAATTTTCCCATTTCTTTGAGTTAATGTATAATTCTATTATTTCTTGGGAAGTTTTGATAACTTTGAGTTCCATAAAGAATCATTCTTTTTTTTATTTTCAAATATTTTAGCATAAACTTACATACAGTAATCCATTTAAAACATTTAAACCCTTCACTTTTGAAAAAAATATGAATAGTTTTCCTAATATGAATTGGAAATCTAAAGTTACATACAGTAATCCATTTAAAAATATTTAAACCCTTTACTACATATTAATATTTGGAAAAAATATGAATAGGTTTCTTAATATGAATTGGTTAAGGACAAGAAAAAGTTACTAAATATCATCTAGGAATTCACTTTTCTGGGTCCATCCAAGTTTGCACCAATTAAGAAACTGACAAGGAATAAAACAGAGATCAAAATTACCTTTATTACTGATAATGTTTAGATCGGCTGATACAGTTTAGATGTGCAGCAACGAGCCTGATAACCACAGGCCTAACAATGTTGAGTCCTCCCGCTATAAAATGTATAGCATGGAGAAACCCATCAGAATTTGTACTCCTTTCTGCCAGCAGGCTACCAGAAGAGGGAAAGCAGGGGAATAACCATACATCCCAATGTATGGTTATTTACCAATCAAGTAAGTCACACCTCCACTCCTAAGTAGGAGTGAGTGAGATAATAGAAAGAGATGGAGATAAAGATATCAATTCATGTTCTTCCACGTAAAAGAAAACATTAGGAGTAGGGAGTAAATGCTCTCACCAATAAGATGTATGCATATTCTTTGATTAAAAGCAATGGTTAATTTTTTTGCTAGGGGTTTGTTCTGTTAATCTTTTGTAAAAACTAGCTTATAGTTTTGCTGCATAATAAAGGCAATTAAGAATAAAACCAGCCGTGGCTGGCACGGTGGTTCATGCCTGTAATCCCAGCACTTTGGGAGGCCAAGATGGGCGGATCACCTGAGGTCAGGCGTTCGAAACCAGCCTTCAACATGGTGAAACCCGTCTCTACTAAAAATACAAAAATTAGCTGGCCATGGTGGCGGGCACCTGTAATCCCAGCTACTCGGGAGGCTGAGGCAAGAGAATTGCTTGAACCTGAGAGGCAGAGGTTGCAGCAAACCAAGATCGCGCCATTGCACTCCAGCCTTGGTGACAAGAGCGAAACTTTGTCTCAAAAAAAAAAAAAAAAAAAAAAAAGAATATAACCGGCCGGGCACAGTGACTCGTGCCTGCCATCCCAGCACTTTGGAAGGCCAAGGTGGGTGGATCACCTGAGTTCAGGAGTTCAAGACCATCCTGGCCAACATGGTGAAACCCTGTCTCTACAAAAATACAAAAATTCACCGAGCATGATGGTGGGTGCCTGTAATCCCAGCTGCTTGGAAGGCTGAGGGGGAGAATCGCTTGAACCCAGGAGGCGGAGGTTGCAGTGAGCCGAGATTGTGCCATTGCACTCCAGCCTGGGCGACAGGGTGAGACTCTGCCTCAAAAAAAAAAAAAAAAAAAAAAATTGGACTATAACTTTGCTTGTAATTACTTCTTTGGCTACATCCTAGAGATTTTGGCTACGCAATGTGCTCAGGGTTGTTAATTTGTACACATTGAGAAGTGGTAAGTATAGTAGTTAAGTGCACAAGCTCTAGAACCAGAACAGTTAGCAAACTTCTCTTTGCTTGTTTCCTCATCTATAAAATGGGGAAGCATAATAGTATGTACCTCATAGGGTTGCTGTAAAAATTAAATCAGTTAATATATGTGAAGGACATAGAATAGTGTCTGACACATTTAAAATGTTAATAGTTATGGCTGATATTATTTGTGACATAGTAAATAATCAGTTTATATAAACTTTTAAAGAGTATAAAGTTCTATGACATAGCATGCATAAAAATCAAGATGAATAATTATATCATTCAAATCTACATATTTATTACTTAACATGTCAAATTCTGAAAGTTATAGATCACAGTGTCCAACTATTGTTGTGGTTTGGCCAAATTTTTTTTATTTTTGCTTTATATATTTCAATATTCATTTGTTGATTGACAGACTCAAAGAACGTATATTAGAACATTATAGTTTATCAAGCAGAATGAAACAAATTACCTTTATCTTCCATTATGATTTTATCACACTGAACATCTTTATTCTTTGGTGCTCCATTGAAAGTCTGCATCATCCTTTCAACATATAGGTCATTGCCTAATCTATTTCTACAAAGGACTTCATAATTCTTGTTCCTCTGACTGTAAAAAATAAAATGTATCCAACTCATTATTAAGAATCATCACCACACAAATTATCGCTTTATATTATTCTTTTCCTTAAAATTACTTTCATTAATGTGGCTTGCACCAAAAAGTGAAGTGAGATTTCAGAAAAAGTCTTAGGAAAAGACTGCACTAAATGACCTCCAGAGGACTCTTTTATACTCTATTTCCCAACATCCCTATTACTTTCGGTACCTATCAATAACATGCTAGTACTAACTCCATGTAGGTTTTAGTTCTGAATATTTTTAAATTTTCCATTACTTCTTTGATGACCCATGAGGAATTTAGAAATGTGCTTTTAAACTTCCAAATGTGTATGTAAATGTGTCTGTTTTAGTTGAGATTCATGTTACTAATTTTTAACTTTATTACTTTGTCCCCAGAAAATTTCATTTGTATGATTCTATTGTGAAATTTTTGAGACCTTGCTTCGTAGCTTTATGAATAGATAATTTTTTATAAATGCTGCATGTGTGCTGAAAGAGAGTGTGTTCTCTAATTGTTGAGTGCAGAAGTCTGTATCTGACCATTAAGCTTTTATTCAAATTTTCTATATCCATACTAATTTGTTCTCTGGTTGACCTACCAACAATTAAGAGAGGTGTGTTTAAATCTCCTACTTTAACAGGATATGTATCAAATTTCCAATTTTTGCTTCATATGTTTTCAGGTTATTTTATTTATTTATTTATTTATTTATTTATTTATTTATTTATTGAGACGGAGTCTTGCTCTGTCACCCCGGCTGGAGTGCAGTGGCGCAAACTCAGCTTACTGCAACCTCCGCCTCTCAGGTTCAAGTGATTCTCCTGACTCAGCCTCCTGAGAAGCTGGTACTACTGGCACAAGCCACCACACCCAGCTAATTTTTGTATTTTTAGTAGACACGAGGTTTTACCATGTTGACCAGGCTGGTCAGGAACTCCTGACCTCAGGTGATCCACCTGCCTCGTCTTCCCAAAGTGCTGGGATTACAGGCATGAGCCACCGTGCCTGGCCCATGTTATTTTATTAGGAATATTCAAGTTCAGGATTACTATACCTTTCTATCATTACGAAGTACACTTTATCCCTAATAATGCTGTCAGTTTAATTGTTCCTCTGTAGGTGACATGTTTTTTAAAAATAGTTCTCTCTTTTTATTTTTTAATGAAATTACTTTTAAATTCCAATGCTCTTATTTATCTATTTATTTATTTATACATAATAATAATAAGAGATGTGGTCTCACTGTGTTGCCCAGGATGAATTTGGACTCCTGGGCTTAAGCTATTCTCCGGCTTCAGTCTCCCAAGTAGCCAGGACTGCAGGTATGTGCCATTGTGCCTGGCTTCCTTCTACTTTTAAAATCTTCTCTTTTTATCTGGTATTCTGGAATGCCAGTACAATGCACTGAGAACATTTCTTTTTGAATATTTAATTTTATTTAATCCTATTTCTGTGGAATGGTGTCTTTCAACAGTTTGGGAAAATCCTTCCCCACTCTCTGAATGGTATCTCTCCTCCATTCTTTATATTCTGCCCTTTTTGAACCTCTGATTACATATATGTTAGACCATTATTTTATTGTCACCTTTTTTTTTTTTTTTTTTTTTTTTTTTTTTGAGAGAGAGTCTCACTCTGTCCCCCAGGCTACAGTGCAGTGGCGTGATCTTGGCTCACTGCAACCTCTGACTCCCGGGTTCAAGCGATTCTCTTGCCTCAGTCTCTGAGTAGCTGGGATTACAGGTGGGTGCCACCATGCTGGGCTAATTTTTGTATTGTTTGTAGAGACGGGGTTTCACCATGTTGGCCAGGTTGGCCTCGAACACCTGACCTCAGGGGATCCGCCTGCCTCGGCCTCCCAAAGTGCTGGGATTGCAGGCATGAGCCACCATGTGTGGCCTATTGTTAACATATTTTTTAACTTCGTTTTCACACTTTATATCCCATTTTATCTCCAAACTTGATTTTGTATAATTTATCCAGATCCTGTCTAATTCATTAAATCTCTATTCAATTATGTCTAATGTTTAAATCAGTTTACTGCATATTTTCAACAATTACATAAACCACTTTAAAGTTCTTTTTAGATATTTTTCCAAATACAGGTCATGATTTCTGACAGTTTATTTATTTATTTTGAGACAGAGTCCTGCCCTGTTGCCCAGGCTGGAGTGCAGTGTTGTGATCTCCATTCACTGCAACCTTCGCCTCCCGGAAAAGCCAATTCTCGTGCCTCAGCCTCCTGAGTAGCTGGGATTACAGGCGCCCGCCACCATGCCCAGCTAATTTTTGTATTTTTAATAGAGACAGGGTTTCACCATGTTGGCCAGGCTGGTCTCAAAGTCCTGACCTCAAGTGATCCACCTGCCTCAGCCTCCCAAAGTGCTGGGATTATAGGAGTGAGCTACTGCACCCGGCCTGACGGTTTCTTAATGTTAATCACGTTTTAACTCTGTCATTTATTTGTTTAAACATTTCACACATTTTATATTCTATATCTGATAATATAATTATCTATAGTCTTCAGGATTTATACCAAATTCAACCTGAGGGAATTCTTCTCCTTCTCCTTCTCCCTCTCTTTCTCCTCTCTCTCCTTCTTCTCCCTCCTCTCCCTCCTCTTCTTCTTCATCTTCTTCTTCCTTTTTTTTTTTTCAGACATGGTCACATGGTCTCTCTCGGTTGACCAGGCTGGAACGCAATGGCGTGAACACGGCTCACTGCAGCCACGACTTCCTGTGATCAGTCAAGTGATTCTCCTACCTCAGCCTCCTGAGCAGCTGGGACTATAAGTATGTACCACCATGCCTGGCTAATCAAAAAAGAAAAAAAAAATTGTAGAGATGGGGCTCTCGCCATGTTGCAGGCTGGTCTCGAACTCCAGGGCTCAAGCCATCCTCCTGCCTTGGCCTCCCAGAGTGCTGGGATTATAGGCATGAGCCACCACACCCAGCTGATCTGAGGGAATCTTAGGAGCCAAAATGGTAGTATGCTTTCCTCCTGAGATTAGTGTTTGCTTCTGACAACAGGGAGTTGACTCTACTGGCCTAGGAGCAGTTGAGATAATTGAGCTCCTTTTGAGAGTCTTGGCTTAACACAAGAATCTTTCAGCCCTTTCAATGTAAGGGTTGGGAGAACCCAAGAGTCATCACTGGTCTCCAGATCCATGTGTTAATATTAACATTTCTTCCCAACATTTCTCCCTTTCTGATTTCAAAGCAATTATCTGTCCCTTTCTTTTTTCCCTCTTTCCTATTTTTTTTTTTTTTTTTGTCTGAGGAACTTTCCCTTCCTTCTTACGAGTTTTTAAAGGTATGCTATTCATGATCTAATATGTACTATGTTTTATAGTTCAAACCATATTATAATATTTTATATTTTGAGAAGGAATAATACCCTAAAATTATTTTACTGATGGAGTTTTTAGTACTATAAATCCTATTCAAATAATACTTTAGGTAAAATAATCAGAATAACTATTAATAATCTACTTATAGTAACTATATTAATTTTAGACAGAGGAGAGTGGAACAAGAACAATTATCAGGGATAAAGAGGGATAGTACAAAATGAAAAAGGGGTCAATTCTTCATGAAAACATAACAGTCCTTAAATGTGTATCTGCCTAACAACAGACTGTCAAAATACTTGAGACCAAAACAAACTCTATTTATATTCATTAATAAAGAGAAAAGGAAAACTTCTCTAATATAGTAAATTCATTTATTTACCCATATTTTCCCTTCCTAAGTTTTAAATATTAGGTTAGTGCAAAAGTAATTGTGGTTTTGGCTATTACTATAAAAGTGTCAGTTCTTTCTTTTTAAATTGAAAATGATTTATATATGTATAAAAGTAAAAATAATTAAAACCTATATAGAGACTTGGAAGCCTATTTTGTTATTTGGCTTAGAAGTTCGCTTAATTATTTAAAAATATGGCAAAGCTATGGGCTCTTCCTCTAGAAAAATTTACATACAACATAAACATTTACCTTTCATATAAGTTCACATGGCACTTATATAACTTTGTATATAATTTTGTAGGGAATATACAATTTCCCCCCAAACCCCCCAGTGTATATCCTGGAATCCCCAAGAACCCTTCACAGAAACAAGGATAAGAACCCTTGGCTTAGCATTTGAATTACAGAAACAATGTAGACAACTGAACCATACATACGTTACTTTCTCAGCTTCTTCAGATTCTACAGAGACCATGACTGTGGGCAAGTCAAAAAATCTCAGTGTTTCTGTCTCTGTGAGTATTATCTCTATATTCTTCTCCAGGTCTTCTTTTGTTACAATTTTTTCAGGTGCTGCCCTTATAACTTGCAAATCTAAAATACATGACTTAATTAAAATCATTTACTAATTGCTATTTCTAATTTGCATTTTTCCTTCTAGTCACCAAAATACCACACTGGGTAATATATTGCAGGTGGTCAGTATAGTCAAGGAACAGGCCAGGTTGTGAGATATAGTCTATTCAACCTTTCTGAAGCCAAATTGGATCCTGTAGGCCATAAACAGCCTTCCTTGCTGACATAAAAAGCCTACCCCAGTCTAATACCTGTACTCATAACTCTAAGGGTATTCCATTATTACTATCCCACAATATTAATTGGGAACTGGGGTTAGTGACTGTCGGTACTACTCAAGAATATGGAGGCAAGTATATTTAGGGGGCATAATAAGCAACACTTCTTTCAGCCGTGAAGTTAACTTCTAATTCGTAGCTTTAGCAAACTTTTATCCTTCATTTGCTCTCCTTATTAGCTGTCTTTTAATTTAGATGTCATTCCATCTCTAATCATCTTCACCAGGGGTAAAGACTCTACTATATTAGTCCTGGTTGACTATAGAAGTAAGATTGGAACCAATGTCCATGCAAATAATAGAGTGAAAATAATTGGCCATAAACCTTTAGGACAGTCAGAACTGGATCCAAGGTCCTTGGAAAATCCCATTGAGAATTGAGTTTCACAGCCAGGAGAGTTTGGAATTGGTTATGTGGGTAACAGCCACAAGAAAGTATATAAGTGAGAGTTCAGTGTTTTCTACCAACAACAGGGTATACAGCAGACATTCATGAGCCTTTGGGATAGGTAAAGCTTGGACAGCTTTAGGAAAACTTAAGAATGTCTCAGTCTTCTCTTTAAAAGGTTCAGAGCTGAGAAAAACACCTTCCTCATAATCTAAAAAAAAATACAAGTTATTAATTCCAAAAACCAATCATGAACATTTTTAATGGCTAAATAAATTATGGTATACCCATCTATGACTATTAAATACTAAGTAATTTAATAATAAAAATTTTTGAAAATATGTTCTAAAATGTTAAATGACAGAGCAGCCCAGAACATGATCTGCACTATGGTAATAAGAATGTAAAATATTATGCAGATAAACAAGGTCAGGAAACAGAAAATTTTAAGTTGCAAATCTTCTTTAGTTTTGGGTGATTCTTCTTTTTTAAATATTCTTTAATTTTTACTATTTGTGTAATACATTTTAAAAATAAGTAAAAGATTTTATTTATATAAGTAAATCTGACTCAGACAAAATAAGTAAAAAAGTAAATGAGTTATCCACAAGAACAAAATTTGAGGTATATGTAGTCCAAACTTTTTGTCAATGAAGAAAATAAAAAACAGAGGTTAAGTGAAAAGTCCACACAGGAATACTAGCAATTTTAAGACTAGCGTTTCAGGCTCTTGATTCTCCGAGGTTTCTTACTGTTAGACCACCAGATCTTCCTTTGCGATTTAGTTATATATACTTCAAAGTAGCATTGTGGCAAAGACATGCTAATTATAAAAATAAATGATCTTATATTAGATGTATTACACATATAGAACCTAATATAGTAACATCTCAGTTATTATGGTTGGGAAAAGTAATAGTCTAGTCAACCTTCTTGATGGCAGAGGAACCACCATTCATAGACAAAGCCCTGGGATGGCAAGTAGGATTTTTGCCTGGAGTTCCGTATCACCCATTTCCTAAATGTTGCTCGAATTTAATATATATTCAGAAACTACCCCCAAACCACACTCTTTACCCATAGAATCTGTCTATTTCATGGGTTAGATCCCCTAACTCTAGACTGGCTGTACCACAGATTTTGAGTACACCTCTCTCTCCACCTAGAAAAGTATCACAGTTCTATCAATCTGTTTTGCCTGCTCCTCTTGACTGCCAATGATGGAGGGAACATCTACACTCCTGATGGTTCTTCCCAGAAGAGGGAGCTCTAGCCTAGTATGACAATCATGGCTCCTCTCCACACCTTTACTCATGAAGCCCCTGGAGAGGGTTAGGGGAGTCCTGAAGTGGTCTAGAACCTTTCATGAATGGGTGGGTAAGTCTGTCAAATTTGAGGGTTTAACAGGGTACTTTTATCCACAATGTGATATTTTGGCTCCAATTCATCATATTTACCCTTACCATATTTTTCAATTAATTCAGAACAGGGTAGGGAAAAGGGATGCAATTGTTTGGCTATTCTCAGAGACCCCAGTAGAGAACAACCTATGAAGCCTTCCTTGGCCTCTACTTTAGTTTCAATGGGCCCAATACATTACAGTATAATTGAGTCACAAAAGCAGTTTATTCTTCCTCCTTTCTCCTCACTTGTCAAAGGTATCTATTAGTGAGTTATTATTAACTGAGAGCATCCAGAGACAACCTGTGCATGAGATGCTGTTTGGCCCCTACCTTGCAATTAAAACCACAAACTTTTCTAAGCACAAAACTCCTTTTGGTTTTATGGTAAAGCAATGGTTCTCAAACTTTACCATGCATCAGAATCACCCAAGGGCTTAACAATAATTGCTTGGGCTTACCTCTAGACTTTTTTTAAACATTTGGTAAACTTTGTGTTTTAGAATAGTTTTAGGTATACAGAAGAGTTGTAAGAATAATTAGAGTTTCTATATACCCTATATCCAGTTTTCCCTATTGTTAACATTACTTTGGTACATTTAGTACAACTACAATATTGCTATTTTATTATCATATAAAGTCCATATTTTATTCTGATTTCCTTAAATTTAACTGTCATTTTTCTCTTCCAGGATCTCATCCAAGACACCACATTACATTTAGTCATCATGCCTCCTTAGGGTTCTCTACACTGTGACAGTTTCTCAGAATTTCCTTGTTTTTGATGACTTTGAGAGTTTTGAAGAGTAGTGGTCGCATATTTTGTAGAATGTCCTTCAATTTGTGATTTTCTGATGTTAAACAAGTGTTATGGGTTTCTGGGAGGAAGACTACAGAGGTAAGGTGTCATTCTCATCATGTCATATCAAAGATACATGATAACAACCTAACTTATCATTGATGGTGTTAATCTTTACCACCTGTCAATATCCTCTGCTTTAAAGTGATTTTTCCTCCTCTCTCCTTTGCATATTGTACTGTTTAGAAGAAAGTCAACATGCAAATCCCATACTCATAGAATGGGAAGTTAAGATCCACCTTCTTGAGGGAAAAATATCTATATAATAATTTGGAATTCTTGTATAAAAAGATTTGTCTATTCTCTCTTCTTCATTTATTCAATATTTGTTTGTGTTACTATGAATTCATGGGTATTTATTTTATAATTTGGGTTATAATCCAATTCTATACTATTTATTTTGTTGTTGAAATTGTTCTACCTTTTGCCATTGTGAGCTCTTTCTGTTGGCTGCTAGGTTCCTCTCAAATACTCCTTTTTGTTGTTTGTTTATTGTAGAGACTTGTTCTATTTTGTTTTGTTTGAGCACTTCTTTACTCTCTGGCTCATCTTTTATCCCTGCCTCAGCTCTAGAATCGGGCATTTCTTCAGAGCCCTGGTTACTTTTATTAGACAATGGAATTAGAAACCAAAATCTGAGCACTGAGAGTGCCTGCTGCTTCTGGGGTGTCATTGCTTCTAGGCCTTCTTAGTGGACAGAGCTAAGAAATATTTGTATGTATACTAACTTGTATATATAAACATATCTATACATCTGTGTTCACCTATATATCTCTATTAAGCTAAACATGAGTTTAATGTTTTTGACACTTGTTCGATACCACATGGATAATTCTAGCTTCCTTTCTTGCTTTCTGTAATCTCCCACTCCAACAATGTTGAGTTCCTACCATCTGCCCTCCAATTACTTACATGTTCAATCCCAGTATGCATGTACAATGATTCAGAATTATTAACCCCATACCCCATGGGAAATGACTACAATCTAGAGTGTTTATTTGCAGTTCCTTGTGTCTTTAATCTCACAGCCTCTACTCATTTTCAATATTATTTAGGCGTATACCCTTTCCTCCCACTCCTTCTGGGGGGTTATATTATACATTTGTAAGGCAGTTTGATTCTTCTGTTACAGTCTGTATTCCATTGTAGGATCCTCCTATTTCTTTTTTTTTTTTTTTTTTTTTTTTTTTGAGACAGAGTCTCGCTCTGTCGCCCAGGCTGGAGTGCAGTGGCCGGATCTCAGCTCACTGCAAGCTCTGCCTCCCGGGTTTACGCCATTCTCCTGCCTCAGCCTCCCGAGTAGCTGGGACTACAGGCGCCCGCCACCTCGCCCGGCTAGTTTTTTGTATTTTTTAGTAGAGACGGGGTTTCACCGTGTTAGCCAGGATGGTCTCGATCTCCTGACCTCGTGATCCGCCCGTCTCGGCCTCCCAAAGTGCTGGGATTACAGGCTTGAGCCACCGCGCCCGGCCGGATCCTCCTATTTCTTAACTGTGATTTAAAAAAATAATTCCCGAATTTTAAGTCTCACTTTTTGTGCAGTAATATTCTATGGGTTTTAGTAAAGGCATGGTGCTATGTATTCACCATTACAGTATCTATACAGAGTAGTTTTACCATCTTAAAAAATATTCTTTGTGCTTCACCCATTCAACTATCCCTTCTCTTCAAGGCCCTAGCAACCATTGATTGATCTGTTTTCTGTTTCTACAGTTTTGCCTTTCTCTAGACTGTCATATAAATAGAATCAGACAGGATACAGTCTTTCCAGACTGGTTTATTTAACTTAGCAATTAGTATTTAAGATTCATCAATCTTGTTGCATGGATTCATAGCTCATTTTTTTATTGCTAAATAATATTCCATTATATGGATATACTTTTGTTTGTTTATTCACCACTTAAAAGTCATCTTGATTGCTTCTAGTCTTGCATTTATGATTAAGCTGCTAGAAACATTTGAGTGCAAATTTTTGTGTGAAAATAAATTTTCACCTCATTTGGGTAAATGCCAAGGAACACAACGGCTTGATGATATGGTAAGAGTATGTTTAGTTTTATGAGAAATTGCCAAACTATATTCCAAACTGGATGTACCTACCATTGTACATCCCCACCAGCAAAGGAATGAGAGTTCCTATTTCTCCACATATTTGCCAGCAATTGGTATTATCAGGTTTTTTAGCCATTTAAATGCATATGTAGTAGTATCTCATATTTAATTTGCATTTTCCTAATGACATATGAAACTGAGCATCATTTCACATGCTTATATGCCATCTGTATATCTTTTTTGATGAAGTGTCTGTTCCTACATTTCGTTCATTTTTCACTGGGTTGGTGATATGGTTTGGCTGTGTCCCCGCCCAAATCTCATCTTGAATTGTAACTCCCACAATTCCCACATGTCATGGGAAGAACCCAGTGGGAGGTGATTGAATTAAGGGGGTGGGTAACTCCCACAATTCCATGTCATGAGAGGAACCCAGTGGGAGGTGATTGACTTATGGTAGCAGGTTTTTCCTGTGCTGTTCTTGTGATAGTGAATGAATCTCAAGAGATCTGATGGTTTTAAAAATGGGAGTTTCCCTGCACAACTTCTCTCTTGTTTGCATGCTGCCATCCATGTGAGACATGACTTGCTCATCCTTGCCTTCCACCATGATTGTGAGTCCTCTCTAGCCACGTGGAACGTAAGTCCATTAAACCTCTTTTTCTTCCCAGTCTTGGGTATGTCTTTATCAGCAGCTTGAAAACAGAGTAACACAGTTGGGGTTTTTTAATTGTGAAATTTATGAATTGTTTATGTACTTTGGATAAAAGTCCTTTATGACCTATTTGATTTGCAAACACTTTTCTCCCAGCCTGTGATTTGTCTTATCATTCACTTAACATTGTCTTTCACAAAGCAAAAATTTTTTAAAAGTCCAATTCTACCAATTTCTACTTTTATGGATTGTGCTTTGGGTGTATCTAAAATTCCATTACCAAAGCCAAGATCACACAGATTTTTTCCTGATGTTTTTCAAAAAGTTTCATACTTTTGCATTTTAAATTTAGGCCCATGATCCATTTTGAGTTAATTTTTGAGTAAGATGTAAGGTCTGTGTCTCTGCTCTCTCTCTCACTTTTTTTTTTTTTTTTTTTTGTATGTGGATGTTCAATTGTTCCATCAACATTTATTGAAAATTCTTTCTTCATTGAATTGCCTTTGTGTTTTTGTAAAAAAATCAGTTAATTATATTAGTGTGGGTCTATTTCTGAGTTCTGTATTCCATTTTATTTATCAGTGTACTTGATTATGATAGCACCATAAATATGCTTGAAATCAGGTAATGTGAGTCCTCTGGTTTTTTTTTCCAGAGTTGAGCTGGCTGTTAAATCCTCTGCTCTTCAATATAAATTATAGACTTAATTAGCTGATATCTACAAAATGATTGCTGGGATTTTGATTACGATTGGATTGAATCTATACATCGAATTACAAAGAACTGATATCTTTACAATACTGAGTGTTCCAATGCATGCATATGAAATTCATTTATTTATTTTTTTTACTTTTTTCATCCCTGTTTTGAAGCTTTCTGTGTATAGATTCTGTAAATATTTTGTTAGATTTATACTTCTTATTTTCTGATGCTACTGTAAATGTTTTTTGTTGTTGTAGTTTAATTTCAAAGTTTAGTAGTTCGTTGATGGCAAACAGAAAGGCAGTTTGCTTTTATATATTGACCTTGTATCCTGCAATGTTGCAGGATACATGCCTATTGGTGCCAGGAAGTTTTCTTATTTGTTTTTTTTTTTTTTTTGTAGATTCTTAGGAATTTTCTATATAGACAATGATGTCATCTGTAAGTATAGACAGTTTTATTTCTTGCCTTCCAATCTGTATAAACTTTTTTTTGAGATAGAATTTCGCTCTTATCAACAGGCTAGAGTTCACTGGTGCGATCTGGGTTCACTGCAACCTCCACCTCCCAGGTTCAAGTGATTCTCCTGCTTCAGCTTCCCAAGTAGCTGGGATTACAGGTGTGCACCACCACACCCAGCTAATTTTTGTTTTCTTAGTATATACGGGGTTTCACCATGTTGGCCCAGCTGGTCTTGAACTCCTGACCTCAGGTGATCTGCCCATCTTGGCTTCCCAAAGTGCTGGGATTACAGGTGTGAGTCACCACACTTGGCCCAATCTGCATAAACTTTATTCCTTTTTAAAAAAGTAAACCTAGTTTCGTTTTGCCTGTGACATAATTTTTTAAATATCTTTTTAAGGAAGATATTTTTAAATATATTGTATTTTACAGGAATATACAATTTTTAAATTGTAAAGTGACAATTTATAATTGTGTACATTTATGGGTTATGAAGTGATGGTTTAAAAGTAGAATAAATCAAGCTAGTTAACATATCCATCACCTCAAATACTCAACATTTTTGTGGTAGAAACGTTTGAAATTTCTCTTTGCAATTTTGTAAAAATAGACTATTCTATTATTCTATTATTAACTATATTTACCACATTATGCAATAGACTTTTTTTAAAAAAAAACATACTTCTAAGATTTTTCACCCTTTGATCATCATCTCCCCAATCTCCCAAATCTCTAGCCTCTGCAACTACCATTCTACATTCCACCTCTATGAGATCAATTGTCTTAGATTCCACATATAAATGAGAACATGTAGTATTTGTCTTTCTGTGTCTGGTTTATTTCCCTTAGCATAATGTTCTCTAATTCATTACATCCATGTTGTCACAAATGACAGAATTTCCTTCTTTTTAAGGCTGAATAGTTTTCCCCTGTGTGTATATACCACATTTCCTTTATTCATTCATGTTGATGAACATAGATTGATTCCATAACTTGGCTACTGTGAATAGTGCTGCAACGAACATGGGATGCAGTCAGAGAAATTGATTTCAAATCTTTTGGGTAAATACCCAGAAGCAGGATTGCTGGATCTTATGGTAATTCTATTTTTAGTATGAGGAAGTTACCTACAGTTTTCCATAATGGCTATACTAATTTATATTTCCATCAACAGTGTATGAGAGCTCCCTTCTTTTTCTGTATCTGATGAGATGATCACACAGTTTTTGTCCTTCATTCTATTGTGATGTATCATATTCATTAATTTGCATATGTTGAACCATGCTTGCATCTCAGGGACAAATCCCACTTGATCATGGTGGATGAGTTTTTCCAATGTGTTTTGGAATTCAGTTTGCTAATATTCTGTTGAGGATTTTTGTATCCATGTTCATCAAGGATATTGGCCCATGATTTTTTTCTTGTAATGTCTTTGTCTGGCTTTGGTATCAGGGTGATATTGGCCTTGTAAAATTAGTTTGGAAATGTTCCCCCTTCAGACCCCAACTGCAACCCTGCCCAACTGCAGATACCAAATAGCGTAATTGCCTAGCCAAGGAATACAACCTGTGACCAGATTGACCAGAAGCCATCAAAGTACCCTGTCAGCAGCTCTGCCTGATAGCAGAGAACAGCCAGTTGTCTCAAGAGACAGTGGAAACCTAAGTTATTAATTGTATATCTCTCTTCTTTTCTAACATATGCATTTGGTGTTATAAATTTCCCTCTAAAAATTGCTTTTTCTGCATCCCCAAATTGTGATAAATTGTATTTTCATTTTCATTGAGTTCAAATTATTTGTTTTTAAATTTCTCTTGAGACTTCTTTGGCCCATGGGTTATTTAGATTTTTGTAGTTTAATTTACAAATGTTTGGAAAATGTCCAGCTATCTTGCTGTTATGATTTCTAGCTTATTGCTATTGTCAACTGAGCACATACCTTGTATAATTTCTATTCTTTCGGGTTTGTTGAAGTATGCTTTATGGCCCAGGATGTGGTCTACAGAATGCCATCTATCCTTTCTTTATGTAGATCCAAGTTTCTGACCCATGTCATTTTTCTTTTGCCTGAAGTTCTTTCCACATTTCTTTCAGAGCTGGTCTGCTGGCAATAAATTACCTCAGAATTTTGTTTATCTGGGAAAATCTTCATTTCTCCTTTACCCTTGAAGAATAATTTTTCTGGATATAGAATTATAGAATGCCAGTTTTTAATATCAACACTTTAAAGATTTTTGTTCCACTCTTTTCTTGTTTATTTGGTTTCTGATGAGAAGTCAATTGTAATTTATATCCTTGTTCTTCTAGCCAGGTGTGATGACTCATGCCTATAATAATCCCAGCACTTAGGGAGGCTTGAGGCAGGAGAATCGTTTGAGCCCAGGAGTTCAAGACCAGCCTGGGCAACATGGCAAAAACCTGTCTGTACAAAATAAAAGAGAAAAAAAGAAAACAATAAAAAATATATCCTTGTTCTGCTACAGGTAAGATGTTTTTTCCTACTGGCTTCCTTCAAGACGTTCTCTTTGTCTTTTGTTGTCTGTAATTTGAATATAATATTCCTAGGTTTTGTGTTTTTGTTTCGCTTTGATATTTATCTTGATTGGTATTCTTTTTGTATCTGTGGTTTAGTGTCTGACATTAATTTTGGAATGTTCTCAACAAGTATTACTACAAGCGTTTCTTCTATCCCATTCTCTCTTCTTCTGGTATTCCAATTGTGCATATGTTACACCTTTTGATATTATCCCAGAGTTCTTGGATGGCTGTTCTATTTTCATTCTTTTTTCTCTTTGCATTTTAGTTTGGGAAGTTTTTATTGACCAATCTTCAAATTAACTGATTCTTTCCTTAACCCTGTGAAGTCAATGGGGCTATCAAAGATATTCTTCATTCATGTTGCTGTGTTTTTGATATCTAGCATGTCATTTTGAGTCTTTCATATAATTTTCAACTCTCTGCTGACATTACGTACCTTGCACATTGCATACTTTTTCCATCAGATCTCTTAACATATTAATCATAATTATTTAAAATGCCCTGTCCAATAATTTTTACATTTTTATCATAACAGTCTGGGTTTGATGCTTGCTTGATCTCTTCAAAATATTTTTTTCTTGCCCTTTAGCACTCCTAATGACTTTTTGTTAAAAGTCAGACATGCTGTATCCTGTAACAGGTACTGAGGTAATAAGGCCTTCAGCAGAAGAATTGATGGTATTCAGGGTAGCAGTTTGGTTGTGCTTAATGTTGTTGTAGCTACAGGTATCAAAACCTTTCTTGTTTTTGTTTCCCTTCCTGGCTTTCAGGCTTCTCTGTATTGCTTTAGAGAAAGCCTATGTCTTGCAATTCTTTCATCTGTAATCCAGTATTGTCACTCTGGAGGTTCACTGGTGGTAAGTGGGGAGAAGGGAAATAGTCTACAATCTGATTGACTCTCACACTTTTAGTTAACCTGTGTCTTGGAGGCATGGTGTTCACAAGTATATCTATTCCTACTTCAAGGGTATAGTTGTCTTATCCCTGCCCCTACTCCCTTCCCTGGCTGCAACATTCCCAATCAAATTCCTTAAGCACTGTTATTTTTCCTCCTTAGTTAAGAAATAAAGGCTGGTGCTAGAGTAGAATTCCCTTACCCTAACTGGGCTATAGTTTCAAAATTACCCTCTGGCAAATTTCCCCCACTCCCCATCCCCAGATTAAGTCTTTGTTAGAAAAAAGAGGCTAGGAGTGTTTTAATGTGGATATTCTTTCCCTCCCCTACCAGGGCCACTAGCTTATCTTCAGCTCAGATCCTTAGCTCAGATCCTCACTGAAAGAATCCACTGGATTCCTAGAATGAAAGCCCATGTACGTGTGGGCCCTCTCTTTCCCATGACTTTGGTCCCCCATGAATTTTTCACTCTTATACTAGCAAAATACTCAGCCTCCAGCAATTCATGAAAATAATCATTCATGTGTTCCTCCAGCTTATGGTAAGTAACTCTTGGGAACTGTATTTCTCTGGATTGTCTGCGTCTCTAGATCTCAAGGTGGCAGTTTGCCCTTGTCACCACAGTTCTCTGATGAGTCCAAGAAAAGCTGTTAATTTCCAATTTGTCTAACTTTTTCTTGTTATAAGACGGGAGTAATGACTTCTAAACTCTACATACAAGAACAGAAACTGGAAGTCCACACCCAGAATTTTTTATTCAGTAGGTCTGGGAGGGGGGAAGTTACGAACATATTTTAAATATATTTTTATCTAGAAGTATATTAGAACAGGCTAATTTCAGGAATTTTGTGAGTCAGTTGTTAAACATAGACATTACTCAAAATTACATTATATAAATTTATTATTAAATAAATCATATTAAAAACAAAGATAATAATTACTCAAGGATCATCACTTCCTAATTATGCTACTAAATTTTACTACTGCCTTCCGGAAGTAGTGGCTCACACTTTGCAATCCCAGCACTTTGGGAGGCCAAAGCAGGCAGATCACTTGAGACCAGCCTAGCAAAAACGTGAAATCCTGTCTCTACTAAAAATTCAAAAATTAGCTGGGTGTGGTGGCAGGCGCCTGTAATCCCAGCTACTTGGGAGTCTGAGGCAGGAGAATGGCCTGAACCCAGGAAACAGAGGTTGTAGTGAGCCGAGATCGCACCACTGCGCTCCAGGCTGGGTGACAGCGAGACTTTGTCTCAAAAAACAAAAAACAACAACAACAAAAATTTACTACTACCTAATCTCTTGCAGTTATTTAAAATATCTATTGTATCTGTATGGTGGTGTGCTACTAAGTATCTGTTTGTAACTTCCCATTCAGAAAATTTATGTTGGGAGCTTGAAATCTGCTGTGATGAGAGGATTTATAACATGGAAATTGGCAAATGCAGCAAATAAGGATTTCCTTGCCACCTGTGTAGTTAGTAAAACATTTATCAGCATACTTACTGCTTAGGCCTAAACCCTAGTCCCAGATATTGCAATTCGATTGACCTGAATTGAGACACAACTATGGGAATTTTTTAAAGGCATACCAGATGACTTTAATATGCATTCTAGAGTGAGGAAACACTGTTCTAGTCTAAAAAAGAAGCCAGGGGGTAGAACTCGAATTGTTTAGGTGTCACTCATTTTAGAGGCTGACTTCATAGTTACAATTCACCAGCAACGGCCGGGCATGGTGGCTCACGCCTGTAATCCCAGCATTTTGGGAAGCCGAGGCAGGCAGATCACCAGGCCAGGAGTTCAAGACCAGCCTGTGCAATATGGTGAAACCCCGTCTCTACTAAAAATACAAAAATTAGCCAGAAGTGGTGGTAAGTGCCTGTATTCCCAGCTATTCGGGAGGCTGAGGCAGAAGAGTCACTTGAACCCGGGAGGCAGAGGTTGCAGTGAGTTGAGATCACACCACTGAACTCCAGCCTGGGTGACAGAGCAAGACTCTGTCTAAAAGAAAAAAGAAAAAGAAAAAAAATTCACCAGCAATTGACCAAGATGATATAAATATGTACATTGTTTTTCAGGTCTTCTGGAGGTAAATTTGTGTTACTTGTTTTTGTTTGTTTTTGATGTAGACAAGCAAAAAAGGCTTCAAGAGAAATTGTTTCATAAAGATTTAGTCTTTATGCTAAGAGCAATGCAAATCTTTTGAAGAGTTAGTTTCTAAGCAAAAGAGGATGCAATTAGTTGTGTTTCTAAAAAAAAAATTCTGAATATAATTTGGAAAAATAGATTGGAAGGTGGCAAGAATATCTATAGAGAAAGCTGGGGGAGGTAATGACAATAATCCAGTTTTCCTGGCCTCCAACTGAGAGAATGAGGGTCTCTCCTGCAGCAGATATTGCTGATTGGTTAGGTTTTTTTTCCAAACCCTTTCTCTCTTCCCTTGTCTCTTTCTTTTAATAGAAATAATATAATTAATAGAAAGCTAAATAGCTATTAATATAATTAATAGGAAGCTAAATACTTGATTTTCCAGCCTCTCTTAACGCTAAGGCTGATCATGTGACACTTCTGGCCAATAAGATGAAAGCAGAAATATAAAGGAAGGGGAAAGGCTTCTGGGAAATTTTTTATCTTCCTGAAAAATGAGATAGATATGATGATGCTACTTCCCTTCTCCTTTCTGTCTTTAATGTGGATAATATGCCCAGAGCGAGCTGGAGAAGATATTTTGAGACCATAAGAAAAGAAGAAAGGCTTTAGGAAAGAGAATAGCAGAACGGCCAATCCAAATTCTGACAAAATTAAGCCAAAAAAATCAAAGCCAAAAGCTATCTCTTCTTTTAATGTGAGAAAAGTAAATGTTTGTTCAAGTTCTTTTTAGTTGGGTATTCTGTTACTTGTTGTCAGTCATTCCTGTTACATCTCCCAACATCAAAAAGAAAAGTCCATAAAGCACCATTTTTCCAGCCTTATATCTTCACCAGTCCCTCATTATCATTTTAAAGGAAAAAATTCCTTATTGCACTGCAAAGCAAGTACCCCTCAAGTATGTAACCATTTCTCCCAGCACTTTTGATCATCCATTATTATTTCCTCATTCTTGTATCTTCATTTTCATAATCCTTTCCATTACCTCATGTTTTACCCTCTGCCTGGATTGGACTTCCCCTACTTCTCTGGACAAGTAACTAATACTCTTTAAAAACCTAATTCAAAAGTCAATAATGTTCTCTGTGAAGCCTTTTTTATTTTACCTCAAAGGATTTAATCACTTCTTTCTAAGTGTTCCCATGACATTCCACATATGTCATTATGGAACTGATCACAAATGTATCAGAATTATTTGTCTCCGATTAGAAGTTGAGCTTGGTGGCTCACACTGATAATCCCAGTACTTTGGCAGGCCGAGGCAGGCAGATCACTTGAGCCCAGGAGTTCGAGACCAGCCTGGTTAACATAGCGAAAACCTGTCTCTACAATAATTACAAAAAATTAGCCAGGCACGGTGGTGCATGCCTGTACTCCCAGGTACTTGGGAGGCTGAGGTGGAGGATCACTAGAGCCTGAGAAGCAGAGGTTGCAGTGAGCCAAGACTGCGCTCCAGTCTGGGTGACAGAGTGAGACCCTGAGAAGAAGAAGAAAGAAGAGGCCAGGCACAGTGGCTCACACCTGCAATCCCAGCACTTTGGGAAGCCGAGGCTGGCAAATCATTTGAGGTCAGAAGTTTGAAACCAGCCTGGCCAACATGATGAAACCCCGTATCTATTAAAAATACAAAAAAATTAGCTGAGCATGGTGGCAGACACCTGCAATCCCAGCTACTTGGGAGGCTCAGACAGGAGAATTGCTTGAACTCAGGAGGCAGAGGTTGCAGTGAGCTGAGATTGTGCCACTGCACGCCAGCCTGGGTGACAGAACAAGACTCTGTCTCAAAAAAAAAAAAAAAGGGAAAGAAGAAAAAGAAGAAGAGGAAGAGGAGAAGGAAGCAGAGGAGGAAGAGGAGGAAGAAGAAGAAGAGAAGGAGGGAGAGGAGGAGAAGAGAGAGGAAGGGGGAGAGGAGGAAGAGGAGGAGGAATAAGAGAAAGAAGAGGAAGAGGAGGAAGAAGAAGTGAGGAAGAAGAGAGGAAGAGGAAGAGGAAGAAGAGGAAAAGAGGAAGAAGAAGAAGAAGAAGAAGAAGAGGAGGAGGAAGAAGAAGAAGGAAGAATAAGAGGAAGGGGAGGAAGAAGAAGAAGAGGAGGAGGAGGAGGAGGAGGAAGGAGAAGCTGAGCTCTAACACAAAGCACCAGTGGTTCCTCAGGATGATGATTCAAAAAAGTCACCCAGGGAACTTAAAAAAACAGATATTCCCCTGGTAATTCTCTTGATGCGACTTCACAAGCCAGCATTTGGAAATCATTATCGTATTTCTTTTGTCTCAAGTATCCAACCAATAATAAGCATACTGACTAAATAATGGACTGTTACTGAAATAAACAAGCATATTTTCATTACCTGTGAAACTAGTCAATCTTTCTCGTTTATAGGATGGTTCTTCCAGGTCTTCTGCTATTGATTCACTTGTTGATACACTTGACTTAGAAACTGTACTGCTTCCTAAAACTGATCTTTAATAATGAATAACAAAATTACTCATTTATTTAGATGTCCTTATGGGAAACTAAGTATACAAATTAGAACACATTATCAGATGGAGAAATCAAATATACTAGGATCATGTAAGTAAAATAGATACATTAATTTTTCAAAAATGAGTTGGTTTCTAATATTTCTTAAATAAAAAGTTACTTAAAATTTATTTATATCTTTATTTATTTTTTGAAATGGAGTCTCGCTCTGTCACCCAGGCTATAGTGTAATAGCACAATCTCTGCTCACTGCAACCTCTGCCTCCCAAGTTCAAGTGATCCTCCTGCCTCAGCCTCCTGAATAGCTGGGATTACAGGCTTGTGCCAGCCACCACGTCTAGCTAATTTTTTTTGTATTTCTGGTAGAGACGGGTTTTCACCATGTTAGCCAGTCTGGTCTTGAACTCCTGACCTCAGGTGCTCTGCCCACCTTGGCCTCCCAAAGTGCTGTGATTACAGGCGTGAGCCACCGTGCCCAGCAAAAATGTATTTTAGAAGAAAGACATGTTAAACATGCTTAAAGTCCTTCAGTGAATTATCAGTACACTTAGTACAAAAATCCAAAATACAGTCTACCTACCCAGCACATTCATCTTCATTATTAGTCTTCCTTTACTTTTTTTTTTAGTTCCTCAATCTTAGGAGCTCTCTAACTTCAGAGCCTCAGCCTGGAATACTCTTCCTTTCGTTTTTCACTTGGTTTCTGTTCACTACTCAAATGTCATCTTAAAAATGTGATTTATTTCATTTTATAAAGGCTTTCTCAAGGTTTAACTAAAATATATGTATTCAGAAGGAAATCAATGGAAGAATCCAAAAATAATTTCCTTAAACATATGAACTTAACACTACTCCATGGTATTACAT
Organism: Macaca nemestrina; assembly: GCF_043159975.1. Classification (NCBI taxonomy): domain Eukaryota; kingdom Metazoa; phylum Chordata; class Mammalia; order Primates; family Cercopithecidae; genus Macaca; species Macaca nemestrina. The sequence goes on along the minus strand of NC_092125.1, from coordinate 166,739,754 downwards.
ACTTTCTTTTTTGTTTCTATTTATAGTCTCAACTGCCCATCAAAACAAGATGTAAAGTTTATTGGAATATCTTGTTTTACCAGGTACTGCTGTATTTTTGTAGGCAAATTCAGAGGCAAGCTCCAGAGAAGCATATAATTGCTGTGTATTATAAAATAAGAGAGAAATCAAACTCTAGGAAAACAGAGATTTGCATGGGAGAGGAGGGGAAAAAAGGGAAGCCACCTCTTCCCATAAAATGCAGCTCAAAAGAAGCCAAAGAAACCTGAAGAAAAATGTCTAATGGGAATTTGAAATTAATTGTATGTGATTTTAATCCCATCTTTTGGTTGCTCAGGAAGTCTTGAGTGAAATACATGTATTTTCCACAAATGTTTTGTTGTGAGTATATGGGAACTCTTAAGACATTAAGAACTCTGCATTTAATTTAAAACATGAGAGGAATGTAGAGATGGAACATTAGGATGATAATTAAAACTTTGGTGGCTCATGCCTGTAATCCCAGCATTTGGGGAGGCCTAGGCGGGTGGATCACCTGAGGTCAGGAGTTCGAGACCGGTCTGGTTAACATGCTGACACCCCGTCTCTATTAAAAATACAAAAAATTAGCCAGGCATGGTGGGGGGACACCTGTAATCCCAGCTACTCAGGAGGCTGAGGCAGGAGAATAGCTTGAACCCAGGAGGTGGAGGTTCCAGTGAGCCCAGATGGCACCACTGTACTCCAGCTTGGGTAACAAGAGTGAAACTCGTCAAAAAAAAAAAAAAAAGGAAAGAAGAGGAAAAGGAAAAGGAAGGAAAGGAAAGGAAGAAGGAAGGAAGGAAGGGAAAGAAAAGAAAAGAAAGAAAGAAAGAGAGAGAGAGAAAGAAAGAAAAAGAAGAAAGAAAGAAAGAAAAAGAAAGAAAGAAAGAAAGAAAGAAAGAAAGAAAGAAAGAAAGAAAGAAAGAAAGAAAGAAAGAAAGAAAGAAAGAAAGAGAAAGAAAGAAAGAGAGAGAGAAAGATTGGGAGACTGGAGACAACTGATATCTAAGATACATATGTGCAATTTAAATGAAAAGGCAATATATATGATAGAAAAAAGGAACTATATAATAGTATACTCTACCTTGTAAACTGCCCTAACATACTAGGATTTATTGTATTCTGATAAAGGCTATGGGAAGATATAAATTCTGGTCCAAGTGATCCTTCTTGTGATGTCAAGAGTTTATTTGGCTTTGCTGTACCAGTAAGTGGATCTGGATGGTAAAGAGGTCGAGGAGTAACATCAGTTCCATTTATGTCAAACACCTGTTAAAAATGGTTATTTAAAATGAAGTAACTAAAAAAGACAGGGCTTCTAAACAACAACTGCTAGAAAATAGAAACAAATATGGTAGAAAAAAGATAAGCATAATGTTCCTACAATAGGATAAACATGAAAAATTGGATGCTTTAAAATGTCATGCTTAGAAAGTTTCTTAACTATGCAAAAACTTTCTTAAAATATTATTTGTGTTTTATCTACATATAATTAATATATATTAACTTTTGGAAAATCAGAAAGGTGGAAAGATAATTCATCCAGATTGTTAATATTTTGGTGCATGTAAATTGTTATGTACACGTTTTAAAGAAAACTCACTATTTTTCACTTAACATTTCATTAATAGGCATTTCCCTAGTTATTATATGCTTTTGGTTTATAGTTCTGCACCACAAAATGATTCAGTCAACAATGGATCACATATATGACAGTGGTACCATAACATTATAACAGAACTGAAAAGTTCCTATATCACCTAGTGACATCACAGTCATCATAATGTCATAGCACAACACATTACTCACGAATCTGTAAGTGATGCTCATATAAACAAACCTACTGCACTGCCAGTCATATAAAAGTATAGCAATACAATTATGCACAGTAAATATTTGATAATAATAAATTATGCTTCTGGTTTATATGCTTACTAAACTTTTTATTATTTTAGAGTGTACTCCTTTCATTTATTAAAAAAAATAGTTAACTGTAAAACAGCCTCGATCAGGTCCTTCAGTGGGTACTCTAGAAGACGACATTGTTAAAAGAGATGACAGCTCTATGCATATTACTGCCCCAAAAAAACCTTCCAGTGGGACAAAATGTGGAGGCAGAAAACAGTGATATTGATACAGTCGAACTCCTTTTATATATTTATTCCCATTTTGATTTCCGTTTGGAGGGGGAGAATTTCCTATTCAAGTCCTTTGCACACATTGTATTGAGACTTTTTTATTATTGGTAACGGATGAGTCCTTTCAGTTGTATGAGCTGCGAATGTCTTCTTTCACTCTGTGGCTTCATTTTCTTTATGGTATATTTGACGAATATGAGCTTTTTTAACGTAGTCAAATGTATCATGTTTTCCATTATGGGTTGTGCTTTAGATGTCTCCTTTAAAAAAACATATCCAGCCCTGAAGTCCTATATGTTGCTTTTCATATTTAAGTATATAATATACCCACAATTAATTTTATATATAGGATAAGAAAGAAAGCCAATATATTTTTGTTTCATAAGAATACCCAATTGTCTCAACAAGAGTTTTTGAAAATCCTGTCCTTTCCCCATTACTCTGCAGTTCACATTTATTATAAAATAAGTGTTTATATGTATTCAGGTCATGCGAAGGCTCTCTAATTCGCTAATATTATGTGTTTTATTAAGCCTGGTATCTAGGAAAGCAAGTGCTTCCACTGAGTTTTTATGCAAGTATCTTGGCTATTTTTAGCCTCTAGCATTTCCATATAAATTTTAGAATTATCTTGAAAAGTTTCTGGAAAAAAAAAAAACTTTAAAACTTGAGATTTTGATTAAAATTGCAAAGAATCTATAAATCAAAATTTAGGATAATTGATCTTAAAATATTGTTTTCTATGCACACATGTCTATCTCCTTTTGTTTTGGTCCTCTTTAATGTCTTCCAATAAACTTCTATGGTTTAGAAATATTGGTATATGCATCTTTTGTTATATTTTTCCACAAGTGCTTGATAAATCTTAGTGCTATTATAAATTGTACCATTTTAAAATGTCTAATTTCTGGATGGGCACAATGGCTCAATCCCTGTAATCCCAGCGCTCTGGGAGGTCAAGGCAGAAGGACTGCTTGAGGCTAGGAGTTCAAGACCAGCCTGGACAACACAGCAGAATCTCGTCTTTACCAAAAATTTGAGAAAATTAGCTGGGAATGGTGGCACACACCTGTAGCCCATGCCACATGGGAGGTTAAGGCAAGAGGATTGCTCAAGTCCAGGAATTTGAGGATATAGTGAGCTATGATTGTGCCACCACACTTTCAGTCTGCACAATCAGAGCAAGACTCATCTCTAAAAAATTTTTTTTTCAAATAAAAGAAATCTAATTGTTGAACTATTTGTTGCTAGTAAATATTCAATCCACAAATATTCAATGTTTTCTTTCTTCCTTTCCAATTCTTATACATCCCATTTCATTTTCTCACCAATTTGAACTGACTTCCAAGAATGTTGGATTAAAGGGGGCTCTTTTTTGAAATGCTTCACCATTTGATATGATCACTACTGTAGGATTTTATAGGTAGCCTAAATAAGATTTTTAAAGTTCCTTGTGATTCTCAGTTTCGTAAGAATTTTTAAAATCATGAATATTAAATGTTATCAGATACTTTGTCTATATTGAAATGATCACATGCTTTTTTACCACATTAAGCTGTTAATGTGGTAAATTACACTAAGGGTTTTTAAATGTTAAACCAATCTTTTTCTTGACATAGACCAAGCTTCCTTATGATGTATTAGGCATTTTGTTGTTGTTGTTGTTACTGAACTTTATTGAATAATATTTTATTGAGGATTTCTCTATGCTTGCAAGTGAAATTGGAATATAATATTTGTTTCTCATACTGTATTCAGGTTTTAATATCAAGGTAATGCTAGCCTCATAAAATGAGTTCTGGAATATACCCACTTTCAGTGTTCTGTTTTCATCTATGTGTGTTTGACACATACCACAATTGAAGTCATCTGAATCTGGAATTATCTTTTTTTTTTTTTTCTGAGACGGAGTCTCACTCTTTCGCCCAGGTTGGAGTGCAGTGGCACAATCTCGGCTCATTGCAAGCTCCGCCTCCCGGGTTCACGCCATTCTCCTGCCTCAGCCTCCCGAGTAGCTGGGACTTTAAATTGCTTTTAATATGTACAATTCAATAGTTTTTAATATATTCACATATATGTGCACTAAAATTAATTTTGGAAACTTTTTTTTTTTTTTTTTTTTGAGACTGAGTCTGGCTCTGTCGCCCAGGCTGAAGTGCAGTGGCCGGATCTCAGCTCACTGCAAGCTCTGCCTCCCGGGTTTACGCCATTCTCCTGCCTCAGCCTCCCGAGTAGCTGGGACCACAGGCGCCCGCCACTTCGCCCGGCTAGTTTTTTGTATTTTTTAGTAGAGATGGGGTTTCACCGTGTTAGCCAGGATGGTCTCGATCTCCTGACCTTGTGATCCGCCCGTCTCGGCCTCCCAAAGTGCTGGGATTACAGGCTTGAGCCACCGCGCCCGGCCAATTTTGGAAACTTTTTACACTTCAAGAAAATACTCTGTGTCCATTATGATCCCTGCTATGGTTTAAGTGTGTGCACCAAAAGTTCATGTGTTGGAAATGTGGTCCCAATGCAGCAGTGTTGAGAGCTTCGACTTTGGGAGGTGACTGTGTAATGAAAGGTTGTCCTCACAAATGGATTAATCCATTCATGGATTAATGGATAAATGGGTTATCAAGGGAGTGGTTTAGTTATCACAAGAGAAGTCTGTTACGAAGGCCAGTTTCCCTCTCTCATAAACTCCCCTCACCATGCGATACCCTGCACCACCTTAGCTCTCTGTAGAGTCCCCACTAGCAACAAGGCCCTAACCAGATGTGGTTCCTTGACCCTGGACATCCTAGCCTCCAGAACTATAAGAAACAATATTCTTTTGTTTATAAAGTACCCAGTATCAGGTATTCATTTACAGAAACAGAAAACAAACTAAAAAAATTAATACCAAGAAGTGGGACTAATAACAAACACCTGAAAATGTAGAAGTGGCTTTGGAACTGAGTAATGGATAGAGGCTAGAAGAACTTGGAGAAGCAGTCTAGAAAAAGGCTGCATTGCCATAAACAGCATTAAGGGTGATTCTGGTGAGGGCTCAGAAGAGCAGACTAAAGAAAGTCTGAATCTTTTTAATTGCTTCAGTGGTTGTGAACAGAATACTGGTAGAATTAGGAACAGTAAAGACTTCTGATGGGGTCTCAGACAGAAATGAGAAATTCTTATTAGAAACTGGAATAAACGCTGTCTTTGTTATAAAGTAGTAAAGAACTTGGCAGAATTTATGGAAGCCAAAATTTAAGCATGACAAACTAGGATACCTGGCAAAAGAAATATTAATATCTAAGCAAAGTGTTCAAGATGCTGCATGGTTGCTTTTGCTTACTTACAGTGAGATTTGAGAACAAAGGGATGAGATTTAAAAAAAAAAAATTATAATCAAAAGGGAAGCAAAGCAGAAAGATTTGGAAAAGTCTTAGCCTGGCCATGTAATGAACCAAGGGTGTGGCCCAGAGACCATTTGCAAAGGAGTTTAGTACAGATGGAAAGAATCATTAAGACAGTGGAAGAAGACTCCAAAAGTGTTTCAACGATTTTCTAGGTGGCTCATCCCAACACAGGCCCAGAGATCTAGGAGGGCAGAATGGTTTCAGGGGACAGGCCCTGAGTGCCCTTCAAGAGCTCACTACCCAGGACTACCTTGGGTCCCCAAATTTTGGCAAGGAGTCAGCCACCCCAGCTGTGGCACAAGTGACCCCCATTGGGGCTATACCCACTACTCCAGAAGATGTGAATCATAAGCCTTGGCAGCATCCACATGGCATTAATTCTGCAGGCTTACAGAAAGCAAAAGCTGTGGAGGAATTAAGATCCATCTTAATTCCAATGGATTTATCAGATGGCCTGGGAGTCTATGCAGAGATTATCACAGGGGCAAAACTACTGCAGAAGGCCCCTAAAGGGTAATGCCTAGTGGAGACATGGGAGCAGGATTGCCACAGGACCCCAGAACTGCAGAGCTATCAGCCTGCAAAGCCAGCCTGGGAAAGCTGTAGTGTAGACTGACCCCAGCAAAGTCATAGAGTCAGGGATGCCCAAGGCCTTGGGGGCCCAATCCCTGCACCAGTGTGTCCAGAAGGCAGTACGTGGAGTCAAAAGATACTATTCTCCAGCTTTAAGGTTTAATGTCTGCTCTGCTGAGTTCAGACTTTTTTGGGACCTATGACTTCTGGCCTATTCTCCCTTTCAGAATGGGAATGTATACCCCATGTCTGTCCAACCATTGTATCTTGGAAGTAAATAGCTTGTTTTGATTTCACAGGCTCACAGGTAAGACTCTGGGCTTTTGAGTTGATGTTGGAATGATTTAAGGCATTGGGGCGATTGGGATGGAATTAATGTGTTTTACATGTGAGAAGGATGTGAATTTGGGGGCCAAAGGCAGAAAGTTATGGTTTAAATGTGTCTCTAAGTTATGCTGGAAACTTGGTCCTTAATGCAATAGTATTGAGAGGTGGGACTTTTGGGAGGTGACTGGATCAAGGGATTAATCCATTCATGGATGAATGGGTCAGGAGGTTACCAAGGGAGTGGATTAGTTATCATGAGAGGGGTCTGTTATAAAAGCCAGTTTCTCCATCTCTTGTGAGCACTCCCCACCATGTAATATCCTGCTCTACCCCAGGACCCTGCAGAGAGTCCTCCACTAGCAAGGAGATCCTCACCAGATGTGTCCACTTGACCCTGGACTTCTCAGCCTTGAGAAATGTCAGAAATACATTTCTTTGCTTTATAAATTACCCAGTATTGAGCATTCAGTTACATCATAACAACAGAAAACATATTAAGATAGTCCCCTAACATCTCTGCTCCCAGCCCCAGGCCACCACGAGTATCTTCATGTCTCTATAGACTTCCCTATTTGGGAGTTTGATAGTGAATGGAATCATATACTGTGCAGTATTTTGTGACTGGCTTGTCTCACTTAGCATATTTTCAAGATTCATGCATCAGTGCTTCATTCCTTTTTATGGTTGAATAATATTCTATTGTATGGCTATACAACATTTTCTTTAGCCACTTTTCCATTGACAGACATTTGAGTTGTTTCCACCTTTTGTCTACTACGAATAATGCTACTAGAAACATTTGTGTATACCTTTTTGTGTAGAAATATATTTTATTTCTCTTGGGTGTATATACCTAGGAGGAGGATTGCTGGTTCATATGGTATCACTGTTTAACCTCTTGAGGAGCTTCCAAACTATTTTACAACATGGCCAATTTATATTCCCACAAGCAGTGTATGAGAGTTCTGCTTTCTTCACTTCTAACACTTGTTATGTTACTCTTTGATTCTAGCCATCTTAGTGGGTATAAAGTGAATATATCATTGTGGGCTTGATTTCGATTTCTCTAACTATGTCCACCATATTTTCATATGTTTTTTGATCATTTGTATGTATTTTCTTAAGAAACGAACATTCAGATTGTATGATCAATATTCAATTATTTGTCTTTATTAATGAATTATAAGAGTTCTTTATATATGATACAAGCTCTTATCAGATACATGTTTCACAAGTATTTTCTATTTCTGTGGGTTATCTTTTCACTCTGTATATGTTTTTGATACAAACATTTAAAAATTTTCGTAAGGTCAAATTTGTCTACTTTTTCTTTTGTTACGTATGCTTTGAGTGTCACATATAAGAAGCCTATGCCAAATCCAAGGTCATAAAAATTTACCCCTATGTTTTCTTCTAAGAGTGTTACAGTTTTAGCTCTTTGAATTAGCTTGAAAATATGAGGTAAGGGTCTAAGTTCATTCTTTTCCAGGTGTCAATCCAGTTATCCTGGCACAATTTGTTCAACAGAATATCCTTTCCCCAGTGAATGATCTCGGCACTCATAAAAAATCAGTTGACTTTAGGTAAATGGGTTTATTTCTGAACTCTCAATTGTATCCCATTGATCTACGTATCTATCTTTGTGCCAACAACAAATTATTTTGATTACTATTGCTTCGTAAATTTTGAAACAGCGAAGTGTGAATCGTCCTACTTTGTTCTTTTTCAGGATGATTTTGGCTCTGCTGGGTCCCCTATGATCCCATATGGATTTTATTTTATTTTATTTTTGAGACAGTTTTGCTCTTGTTGCCCAGGCTGGAGTGCAATGGTGCAATCTTGGCTCACTGCAACTTCTGCCTCCCAAGTTTAAGCGATTCTACTGTCTCTGCCTCCCAAGTTCAAGCAATTCTCCTGCCTCTACCTCCCGAGTACCTGGGATTACAGGCATGCGCCACCACACCCGGCTAACTTGGTATTTTTAGTAGAGATGGGGTTTCACCATGTTGTTCAGGGTGGTCTCGAACTCCTGGTCTCAGGTCATCCACCCACCTTGGCTTCCCAAAGTGCTGGGATTACAGGCATGAGCCACTGCTCCTGGCCCCGTATGAATTTTAGAATCAGTTGTCAGTTTGTAGAAAGAAGTCAGTTGGAATTCTGATAACAATTGTGTTAAGTTTACAGATCAGTTTGGGGAGTATAACAATCTTAACAATAGTAGGTCTTTTGATCATGACCATGGGATACTTTCCCATTTAATTAGATCTTATTTAATTTCTTTCAATAATGTTTTACAGTTTTCAGAGCATACATTTTGCACTTCTTCTATTACATTTATTTGTAAGTATTTTACTGTTTTTGATGCTATTGAGAAATAAATTATTCTTAATTTTCAAATGGTTCTATGCACACGTCTAGAAATACAATTTATTTGTATATTGATCATGTATCCGGCAAACTTACAAAACTCATTTGCAAGTCCTTATCGTTTTTTAGTGAATTCCTTATGAGTCTGTATATATAACATCATGTCATCTACAAATAGAGATGTTTTTACCTCTTACTTTCCAACCTGGATGCCTTTTCTTTTTCTTGTCTAATTTCCATGCCTAGAACCTCCACGATAATGTTGAATAGCAATGCAAGGACTTGTCTTGTTCCTGATCATAAGGAGATCAACTGTGATTAAATATAATGTAAGCTGTGGGGTTTTTGCAAATCCTTTATCAGATTGAGGAAATTCCCTTCTATTCCTAGTTTGTTGCATGTTTATGTCATGAAAAGATGCTGGATTTTTAAAAAATGTCTTTTCTGTCAATTTTGTTGATCTTTTTAAAGAACCAGCTTTCGATTTCATTGATTTTCTCTATTGTTTTTCTATTCAAGATTTCATTAATGTCCACCCAAATATTTTTTATTTCCTTCCTTCTGCTTATTTCATGTTATTTTGTGTTATTCACTCTTTTTTTTTTCGAGTTTCTTCAGTTGGAAGGGTAAGTTATTTGAGATCTTTCTTCTTTCTAATACAAATGTATATCTATAAATTTCCCTCTAAGCAGTGCTTTAGCTGTATCCCATAAGCTTTGGTATGTTGTGTCTTGATTATCTATCATCTCGGAGTATTTTCTGATTTTCCTTTTAATTTCTTCTTTTATTGATTATTTACATATCACTATCACAATAGTACATTATTTCTATTAGTGAATATTTTTCTAATGTAGATTGTAATTTCATTAATGATGTTTCATTACATTTTAAGGTTGAATATTTCATTGTGTGTATATACCACATTTTGTGTATCCAGTCATTTGTTGATGAGGACTTTAGTTGCTTTCACCTTTTAGCTATTGTGCATAATGCTGATATGAAGATGGTTGTACAAATATCTGTTTGAAACTCTGCTTTTAAGTCTTTTGATATATACTCCTTCCTGAATCATATAGTAATTCTACTTTTAAGGTTTGGAGGAACCACAATACTGTTTTTCTTTCCTTTTTTCTTTTGAGACAGGATATAGCTCTGTCATTCAGGCTAGAGTGCAGTAGCATGATCATAGCTCACTGTAGTCTTGAAATTCTGGGTTCAAGTGATTCTCCTGAGCATCTGTGACTACAGGCTCTTGCCACCACACCTGGTTAATTTATTTTTTCATCTTCTTATAGAGATGGGGTCTTGCTATGTTGTTCAGGCTGGCCTCAAACTCCTGACCTCAAGCAATCCTCCTGCCTCAGCCTCCCGAAGTGCTGAGCCTGGCGTCAAGTAATCTTCCTGCCTCAGCTTCTCAAAGTGCTGAGATTACAGGTGTGAGCCACCATGCCTGGCCCTACAATACCATTTTTCACAGTGGCCACACCATTTCACAATCCACCAACAGTATGCAAGGGTTTCAATTTCTCCATGTCTTACCAACACTTTTTATTTTAATAGTAGCCGTCATAATGGGTATGAAGTAGTGTCTTACTGTGATTTTGATTTGCATTTCCTAATGCTTAGTGATGTTGAGTATCTTTTCCTGTGTTTGTTGGTTATTTGTGCATCTTCTTTGTAAAAATATCTAATCAAATTCTTTGCCCATTCTTTTAATTGGGCTGTTTCTTTGTTGTTAATTTGTAGTTATTTACATATTCTGGTTATTAGCACCTTATCAAATATATAATTTGCAAATATTTTCTACCATCCTGTGGGTTTTTTCACTCTGTTAACGTCTTTTGATAGACAGAAGTTTCTAATTTTAATGTAGCCCAATATATATATTTTTTCTTTAGCTGCATATGCTTTTGGTGTCATATGCAAGAAATTGTTGACAAATAATTTCTTTTCCCTGTTTTCCACTAGGAGTTTTATAGAGTTAGCTCTTATTTGGGGTCTTTGATCCATTCTGAGTTTATTTTTGTAGATGGTATAAGGTAAGGATCCAACTTCATTCTTTTTCATGCGGATATCCAGTTGTCCCAACAAGATTTGTTGACAAAACTGTCTTTTCTCCATTGTACAGTCTTGGCTTCTTTGTCAAAACCATTTGACCATATATGTGAAATTTTATTTCTGGGTCATTCCATTCCATTGGTCTATACTGTATGTTTGTCTTTATTCTACTACCACCCTGTTTTGATTACTACAGATTTGTAGTAAGTTTTAAAATCAGGAAGTATGAGACTTCCAACTTTGTTCTTCTTATTCAAGATTGTTTGGGCTATTTGCATCTCTTGATATTTCATATACGTTTTAGGATAGGTTTTTCTACTTCTGAAAAAATATCACTGGGATTTTGGTAGGGAATGTATTGAATCTATAAGTCACTTAGGTAGTATTGACATCCTAACACTGTTATGCCTTCCAATCTACGAACAAGAAATGTTTTTTCCGTTTACTGGTGTATTCTTTGCTTTCTTTTGTGTTTTGTAGTTTTCAGTATACAAATCTTTGGCCTCTTGGTTAAATTTATCCCTAAGTATTTTATTATTGTTGATGCTATTGTAAATGCAATCTTTTTCTTAATTTCCTTTTTGGAAATTCATTGTTAGGAATGCAACTAATTTGTGTTGTTGATTTTCTATCCTGCAACTTTGCAGAATTCATTTTTTAGTTGTGTGTGTGTCTGTGTAATTTTTAGTTTTCTACACATAAGATCACATCAGAGAGAACTTTACTTCTTCCTTTCCGATTTGGGTGCCTTTTATTTATTTAATTTGAGACAGAGTGTGGTGCTATCTCTGCTCACTGCAACCTCTGCCTGCCAGTTTCAAGTGATTCTCCTGCCTCAGCCTCCCAAGTAGCTGGGATTACAGGCACCTGCCATGACGGGTGGCTGATTTTTTTGTATTTTTAGTAGAGACAGGGTTTCACCATGTTGGCCAGGAGGGTCTCAAACTCCTGATCTCAAGTCATCCGCCTGCCTTGGCCTCCCAAAGTGCTGGGATTAAAGGCGTGAGCCACCATGCCCACCTGGATGCCTTTTATTTCTTTTTCTTGCCCAATTGCCCTGGCTAGGACTGCCACTACTATGTTGAAGAGAAGTGGTAAAAGCAGGCATCCTTCTTTTGTTCTTGGACCTTAGGAGAGATGCTTTCAGTCTTTCACCATTGGAGAAAATATACATGTATAATAAATATTTTCACCATTGGAGAAAATAGACATGTATAATAAATATTTTCACCATTGGAGAAAATAATTTTTTATATATATAAATAAATGAAATATACTTTATTTGTATACACATGCATATATATTTATATGCGTGTATTCATATATATGTATATGTATATATATACACATAAGTAAGTGAAATACATATGTGCAAATATATCGTATTTGTTTAATAAAATGAGGGTTTAGTTTTCCACCATTATATATAAAGGTACTATAAACATTCATGTAGTAGTGTTTATACAAACATATACTTTCTTTTCTCTTGGTAAATACCTAGACATGGAATAGCTGGATGATATAGTAGGTATATGTTAACACTTAGTAAGTTGACGAATAATTGTTTTCTATTTTCCATGTCTACCAGCCATGTGAGAGTTTTAGTTCCTCCACATACTTGTCAATACTTGATATGATCAGTCTTTTAATTTTAGCCATTCTAATAGCTACGTAGCAGTGTTGTATGGTGTTTAATTAATACTGATCATCTTTTCATGTGCTCCCATGCTATCTGTTTATCTATTCTGCTGAAGTGTTAGTTCAAACATTTTGCTAATTTTTAAAAATTGGGTTGTCTTAATATTGCTTTGAAGGTTGTTTATACGTTTTAGTTATAAGTACTTTATCAAAATATACTTTGTAAATAATTTTCCCCAGTGTGTCACATTTCTTTGTATTCTGTTATCAATGTCTTTGACAGAGAAAAAGTTTTAATTTTGATGAAGTCCAACTTACGAATTTTATCTTTTATGGACTCTTCTTTTAATGTCCCATCTAAACAAATGCTGAACCCATTCAAAGTTATATATTATTTGCTTTTCTGTATATATGTTATCATTTGATTAAAAGTTTAAAAGAGTTAATTCTTAATTATAAATCTCCTAATGAGGCACAATAACTGACTTTATGACAAATAATTTTATTATATTTTCAAGACTATATTGCTGACAACAATGAAAGATATTGTAACATATATAATTAATACCATAAGCAAATAGTTCTTAAGGGCATGAATAGACTTTTCTCATTCCACTCTAATATTCTTCTTATCAACAACTAGTTATAGAGCCAAGTGTCAGTATTATGTTGTATGGAATAATATGTGGTAGAAATTAACAAAATCTGTTTCCAAATTACAAGTGAGTGATTATCTGAAAGCAGCATATTTTCTATCTTTAACATTTCAATTGAGTTTTTCATGGTGCCATTTTCAGATAAACTCAGAATTCTAAGAATATTACCTGCATTGTCTTTATACTGAGATTTGTTTTGTCTGCAGTTTTCAATTCAGGTGGAATAAGCACGGTTTTGGACACAGCCATTCTGCTTTGATTTGCACCAGTATATCCTTTCCCTGAAGTTGCTTTCATTGTAGCAAAAAAGCTAATAGACTTCTTTGGTTGTGTGGCAATGTTCCTGTATAAGGAAATTAAAATATAATGCAAAGGATTCAAGATTGAAAAGAAAAATCAACCAACAATAAAAAGTAGACTTTCATTTAAAAACATGTGAACAATCTAAACATATAACAAGAAATAATGATAGCTACTTGAAATCTTATTATGTATAAACATAGTTCTAAAGAGTTGGCACATATTACATCACTTTCTCCTCACAATTCCAAGAGGTTGCTATTAATGTTATTTTATATAAAGTCACAGAGGCTTTAAGGGGAAACATTCCTACAATGGTTGAGATTTGAACCCAGGTAGTCAGATCCTAAGTCCATGCTGACTTCTCTGGGTCTTAGTTTCTTTGTCTGCAAAATGAGGATAATAATAGTACTTAACTTATAGGTTATTATGAGGATTAAAAAAATTAATTTTTGTATTGTGGTTAGGAAGTTCCTGGCACATAGTAAGCACACATGAGTGCGTAGTGCAGTTACATAGGCAGATTTAAACGTGATTAATAAAGCCTGAGAAAGAATAGTGTGTTCCTTCCTGAATTATATACTACTTTTCTTTTCTCTTTTTTTTTGAGACAGAGTCTCGCTCTGTCACCCTGGCTGGAGTGCAGTGGCGTGATCTCGGCTCAATGCAACCTCCACCTCCTGGGTTCAAGTGATTCTTCTGCCTTAGCCTCCCAAGTAGCTGGGACTACAGGCATGCAGCACCATGCCTGGCTAATTTTTGTATTTTTAGTAAAGATGGGGTTTCACCATGTTGGCCAGGCTTGTCTCAAACTCCTGGTCTCGTGATCTGCCCGCCTCAGCCTCCCAAAGTGCTAGGATTATAGGCATGAGCCACCGTGCCCTTTTTAATAAGAAGAGAAGTTGCAATCAAAATATTTATATCCATGAAAAAATATTTTTTCACTTTTGGATTTACCCTGTCAATTCCTTAAGACAAGGACTTACCTTATCATTTTATCCCTTCTAGTACTCTGTAATATGGATTTCTATAAAATGGGGATGATCCTCCCTGACATTATAAAAAAGAAATATGCTGCCAAACATTTTAAATAATATGTTTACTTTTTAAATCATAAAAAATCAGACAAGAATAAATATGTTTAAATAACGATCAATCCAGTTTTCATATTTTATTTTTCTTCATAGCATTTATCGTTACTTGACATTTTGTTGTTCACCCCTCTAGAGAATGTAAGCATGTTTAGGGCAGGAACTTGGTCTTGTTCACTGCTATATCCCTAGCACCCAGCACAATGCCTAGTATACCATGGACATTTTAATATTTTAAAAATATATGAGTGAATGAATTCCATTTGTGCACTATTTCAATTTACATTTAAGTATCCTACCCTATTCTCCTTCTGTCTATAAGAACTTAACCCCTAACATCTCTAAAAAAAAAAGTAACAATCATGTAAAAACTCCTTCAAATTATTTTGCCACCTCCTTTAAATTCTTTTCCCACCTCCCACAAACTCACTTACCTCTTTTTTTCCTTTCTCAGTAAGAGTTGCCATTCTTATCTAAGACTAACCTTTTATGTGAACTCTGAAACCTGTCACTGGTGTCTCAGGGACACTTCTCCATCCATAATTCCACGTCTCCTATCTTATTTTTTTCTGTCTTTTCCCTGTGAGCACAAAATTATGCCCCAATCATCTCCTCAACTTAAAAATCCTTCCTTTAACTATGTCTTCCTCTACCTATTACTATATCTCTCCTTCCTTTCACAGTCCAACTTCTTAAAATGTTAGTCAGTAATACTGCCTACTACATGACTCCTCTTTTTGCTCTGTAACTACAATCTAGCTTCACTGTTTCTTCTTCAGCTGACCATTCCTTCTTAAAATTGACTTCTCAGATTCATTTCTCTCATACCTTAGCCTATTCTTCAACCTCCTTGAGACCTCTAATTTCCTGACCTTTCCATTTCTACCAAATAATCAGAACATTTTAGATTTCTCTTTTCTCTATTAATCTTGAATCCACAATTTATCAATTGACTCACTCTTTTGCCATTACCTTCAACTCTCTCATTCTCTTCCTTCTTAACATTTTGCCCTACTATCCTTACAAAATCTGGTCCTCCCATTCCCTTTTCCTTTGAGCTCCCCTTTTACAGATTATGTTTAGGCTCAAATCTTAGTTATGTGATTTCTCACTATATACACTATCCCTGAGTAAATTCCATGGTTTCAATGACCACATGTACTCTACTTTCTTATGGCATTTACTTTTCTCTTCTATCATCCTCTGAAGACTTCATATCCTAAGTCACTGGCTCTATCTCTAATAGCTACTTCTGGCATAATTCTTGAGCATTTCAATGTCCATGAAGGTAATCCTTCAAATACCCTGGCCTCTTAGCTCCTTGAAATCTTCTCACATAAATAATTTTACCTGCCTTGCTACTTCAGACACTTACTCCCATAGTCATACTTGTGGTTTTTCTCTTTAGTAAGGTCAATCAGCACTTCCTATTTTTCCAGCACACCCTCTCAAACTCCAATCCTTCAACAATCCTTCGACCCTATTATGACCTTCAGGCCCTTGATTCTACCATGCTTTATTCCTGTACCATCTTTCTCATGCCATCTCTTCCCTCTTGAGGTTATGATTAGTTATTTTAATTGATAGTTAATTATTATAATCATTCTTTACTTACATTCTCACCATACCTTTCCCTTCATTTCAGCATACTTGCTGGCAAAACCAAAATCGTGGTTATTTCCAATTATCCTCTTACTTTGAGCCTATACCTGTATATTAACCATGTTTATAGTGTATGTAAATTTGATGCTGTAACATCTGACCTACATGCATGGGTCAAACACATGCCCTATTCTGGAAAACCTGATGCTATGCCTAAGTTACCTTGTCTTGGCCTCCAGCCTCTGTTCTTGCCTTCCATCCTCTTTCCTAAGAGAAGTCCTCCTCCCAGGAATGCACTTGTCAAATGCAAACCAAACAATCAAGAATCCACACCATTATGGGGCTTTCACCCTCTGTGCCATTATACCTGTCCTAATCACCCCATGGCCAAATGTCATACCAAGAGGGGCAGCTCCTGTGCTCCAGAACCCATTGAAATTATTCAAAGTAGCTAATCCTAAAGTTGTCTACACTGCCTCATTACTTCTGGGTAGTCCCCTGTGGTGTGGTGGGCCCCCTCTTCCTTGGAACTGTGAATAACAAACTATTTTTTCAATGGCAATGACTTCCTGATCTATTAGACTAACTATAACCTAAATTTTGTAATAATACACTATATTTTAACTCAACCTGTGCAGCTAAATGAAACTGGAAGAAAAATACCCAACTGTGATGACAGGACTCACTTTAAATTATGGATCATTATTTAAATCAGAGTCCTTAATGTGCCAGCAATCTGTATTTTCTCGGTCCATGTTTTACTACACTCTTTAAGGCTATCTTATACCTTCTCTTTCTTCAAATATGAAAACCTCCTCTCACAATTTCACTCTCAGCCATCTGAATGAGAACACTGAAACAATCTGGTAACTTCTACATGCTCGCACTGTCACATCTATGCACTTGCCTATATCTGTGCCTATATTCTCTGTTTCTTTCTTGTTACTCTGAATGAATTCTCTATTATTACAGTTTAGGTCACTCCCTCTACATGCATACTAGATTCCATTTCTTTTCTGCCTATTCAAGGACATTGCTCTAGCAGCTCTCTCTCTGCATCATAAGTTTTTCTCTCTCTATTAGATTATTACCTTCAGCATGTAAACAAACTGTTATTTCTACCATCTTAAACAAACAAACAAAAAACACTTCTCTTTACTTCATCTGTCTCTCCAGCTATCAATCATTCATGTTTCCTTTAATTATAGCAACCCCTGGGGAAAAATTTCCTATTTATTGTTTCCTCTTCTCTCTCTCTACACACACACACACACACACACACACACACACACACACACACACACACACAGAGTCTCTCTTGAAAAGTCTGATCAGGCTTTTGCCCTTATCATTCCATCAAAAGGATTATTACCAAGGTCCAATCACCTCCACAATACTAACTCTAATAATGGTCATTTCAAGTGTTTTCATCTTTCTTACCTGCAGCATTTGACCCAGCTGTTCATTCTTTTCTTTTTTTTTTTTTTTTTTTTTTCTTTTTTTTAACTTGGATCGCAGGCCATTCTCTTTGCTTGGTTTTCCTCCTCCCTTTTCTGTGGCAATCATCCTTGCACTTCTCTTTTCTATTTACATTCATAGTCTGGGAACTCATCTAATGCCATGATTTAAACGTAATCTATGCAAAAATTATTCCCAAATACATGTATATCTCTAACTAGACCTCTCCTCTATACATCTGCTTGCCTACTAGACACCACTAACTGAAACTCAGCATGTCCAAAACTAAGTTCCTGACATTAACCTCCACCACCACCACCACATCACCCTCACCCCATCCAACAAATCCACTCCTCTAAAACTCTTCCCTATTTTTGTTAAAGGCAACTTTACTCTTCCAGTTGCTTGGGTGAAAAAAAATTTCAAAATACATCTAGAATCCATTCATTTGTCACCACTCTTGTTGCTACCATCCTGATCCAAACACTATCCTATCTCTCTTGGATTACTGCAGTAGCCTTTTGCTTCATCTTCCTACTTAACCTGGATCCCCTGAAGTTTATCCTCCACATAACAACCACAACGACCTTTTTAAAACACATATAAGGGTTGGGCACAGTGACTCATGCCTGTAATCCCAGTACTTTGGAAGATTGAGGCAGGAGGATTGCTCGAGGTCTGGAGTTCAGGGTTATAGTGAGCTATGATTACGCCACTGTACTCCAGCCTGGGCAACAGGGTGAGACCCTGTCTCTAACAAATATAGAAGAATAAGATAAAATAAAATAAAATAAAATAAAATAAAATAAAATAAAATAAAAATAAAATATGACTACTCGAAATCCTTCATTTACCATCCCATTCAGAATAAAAGCCTAAGTCCTTACTATGACTTTAAAAGTCTTACATGCATACAGCTAGGCCTCTGATTTCATCTTTAGTGATCTCTTCCTTGTTTACCCTGCTTCAACCACAGTGGCATCTTTTATATTCATGCTGGGCACATTTTCCTATCAAAGACTTGAATTTATGTTTCCTTTGCCTGAAATGCTCTTTCTCATACACGTACATGCTTAGCATCCTCACTTTCTTTAGGTCTTTAATGAAAAACTACCCTCTCCTCACCTGCCCTAATCACCCCATGGCCACATACCAGAACAACAGGGGCAGCCCCTGTGCCTCAGGCCTTCCCTGGCTTCCCTTTCTAAAGTGTCAAAGTTCTCTCTCAAGTACCTCATTATCTTCTTGCCTTATTTTTCTCCTTAGAACTTTTTACTATCTAACATAGTGTATCTTTAACTTATGTATCTTGTGAATCAGTTATTGCTTCCCCTTGGAATCTAAGTTCCGTGAGGGTAGGAACTTTAGGCTCTTTTATTCCCTGTTGTATCCCTAATGCTTACAACAGTACCTGAGTGTGGAAAAAACATAAACTGTTTTTGCTCTGCTCTCATACCACAACAATCAATACAGATTTCTGTGGCCAAATGTGTAGGGTTTCTCCCCACACGCCATCTGGGTGTCCTCCAATTCAATTCCAGCACTATCTACCTGAAGATAGTCTCAGATCCTACAGGCAGAGAGCTCAGTCCCATAAGACTACCTCTGACTTTGAATGGCAGTTGAAAAAAATAGGTTGTGGCCTGTTTCTGAATGACCTGCTATAAAATCAGGGTTCTGTCCAAACAACTTGACCTTACTGTTTTAGCCTAGCCCTCATGTCTGCGTGCAGCGGCTGCCACTGCTTTAATACTGTTAGAGGCCCTAAAAATCACAAACTATGCTCAACTCTACAGTTCTCATAACTTCCAAAATCTATTTTCTTCCCCCAACCATCGCTCAGGACAATGCTTATGCTGACAAGTTAGCTAAAAAAGCAACTAGCGTTCCAACTTTTATCCCTCACGGCAGTTTTCCTCCTTCACATCGGCCGCTCCCACCTACTCCCCTGCTGAAAGTTCCACCTATCAATCTCTTCCCACACAAGGCAAATGGTTCTTAGACCAAGGAAAATATCTCCTTCCAGCCTCACAGGCCCATTCTATTCTGTCATCATTTCATAACCTCTTCCATGTAAGTTACAAGCCGCTAGCCCGTCTCTTAGAACCTCTCATTTCCTTTCCATCATGGAAATCTATCCTAAAGGAGATCACTTCTCAGAGTTCCATCTGCTATTCTACTGCCCCTCAGGGATTGTTCAGGCCCCCTCCCTTTCCTACACATCAAGCTGGAGGATTTGCCCCTGTCCAGGACTGGCAAATTGACTTTACTCACATGCCCCAAGTCAGAAAACTAAAATATCTCTTAGTCTGGGTAGACACTTTCACTGGATGGGTAGAGGCCTTTCCCATAGGGTCTGAGAAGGCCACCGTTGTCATTTCAGACATAATTCCTGGTTTGGCCTTCCTACCTCTATATAGTCTGATAACAGACCAGCCTTTAATAGTCAAATCACCCAAGCAGTTTCTCAGGCTCTTAGTATTCAGTGAAACCTTTATATCCTCTACCGTCCTCAATCTTCAGGAAAGATAGAACACACTTATAGTCTTCTAAAAACACACCTCACCAAGCTCAGTCACCAACTTAAAAAGGACTAGACAATACTTCTACCACTTTCCTTTCTCAGAATTCAGGCCTGTCCTCGGAATGCTATAGGTTACAGCCCATTTGAGCTCCTGTGTGGACACTCCTTTTTATTAGGTCCCAGTCTCCTTCCAGACACCAGATCAACTTAGACTGCATCCCAAAAAACTTTCATCCCTACCGTCTTCTGTCTAGTCATACTCCTATTCACCGTTCTCAACTACTCATAAATGCCCTGCTCGAGTTTACACCGCTTCTCCAAGCCATCACAGCTGATATCTCCTAGTGCTATCCCAAACCGCCACTCTAAATTCCCTCTTAAAGTAAATAAATAATCTTTGCTGGCAAGGCTATGCTGAACCTCCTTGGGCACTCTCTAATTAGATGTCCTAGGTCCTCCCAATTCTTAGTCCTTCAATACCTGTTTTTTCTCCTTCTCTTACCTTGTGTTTTCCGTTTAGTTTTTCAATTCGTACAAAACCCATCCAGGTCATCACCAGTCATTCAATACGACAAATATTTCTTCTAACAACCCCACAATATCACCCCTTATCACAAAATCTTCCTTCAGCTTAATCTCTCCCACTCTAGGTTCCCACGCTGCCCCAAATCCCGCTTCAAGCAGCCCTGAGAAACATCGCCCATTCTTTCTCCATACCACCTCCCAAAAAAATTTTTCGCTGCCCCAACACTTCAACACTATTTTATTTTTCTTATTAATATAAGAAGGCAGGAATGTCAGGCCTCTGCGCCCAAGCCAAGCCATCGAATCCCCTGTGACTTGCACGTATATGCCCAGATGGCCTGAAGTAACTGAAGAATCACAAAAGAAGTGCAAACGCCCTGCCCCGCCTTAAATGATGACATTCCGCCACAAAAGAAGTGAAAATGGCCCGTCCTTGCCTTAAGTGATGACATTATCTTGTGAAATTCCTTTTCCTGGCTCATCCTGGCTCAAAAGCTCCCCCACTGAGCACCTTGTGACCCCCTACTCCTGCCCGCCACAGAACAACCCCACTCTGTAATTTTCCTTTACGTACCCAAATGCTATAAAACGGCCCCACCCTTATCTCCCTTCGCTGACTCTCTTTTCGGACTCACCCTGCCTGCACCCAGGTGATTAAAAAGTTTTATTGCTCACACAAAGCCTGTTTGGTGGTCTCTTCACACGGACGTGCACGACAACTTCTACTTGCCAAAGTTTATGTAAAATGGAAATAATATGGTCTTTGTGCACCTTTCAAGGTCAACCTGCAAACTATAGAGTTCCTAAGTCCTCTTTTTCTCTATTTTTTTTTTTCCTTTTCTGCCTGCTCTAAATCTGCTGTTACTTTTCTATTAAGATAAAAACAAGTTCTTTTAGCAAGCCAGTGAATTTGTATTTACCTCGTGGCTAAAAGCTCTGAAGTAAAAGCTATAGAATCTCTGTGTGTGTGTGTATTTAAAAGACCTTTATAATTTCTATAATTTTATGTTTAATTGGCAATTAAATCTGTTTTCATTTCCTTCTAGCACATCAAACTTTTTCTCTCTGCATCTTATAATATAAATTTTGCTATTTGACTTTCACCCAAGTTGTTTCCTTTAACATGCAAATTTAAGGCTATTTAGCTGACGACTGCCCAGGGTTGTGAAACAGGTTATCAAGAATCAGAAAATCTGAGATAGGAAAAAACAAAAAAAAGGTTTTTATGAATCTATGAAATGTACTTCCATCTGCATGCCTAATACGTCTATGTATTTACATGCTGTGTACACAATGTTTCACTACTAAAAATATGTAAAAGAGCTCTAATTGGCTTTAAAAATAAAAGCGCTTAAACCAGGTATTAAAAAGGAAAAGACTAGTCAAATGCTTTTTCGAGTTTATGTAACTTAAGCAAAATCTTTAATAAATAAGCTAGCTTTAAAATTAGTGGTAAAGTAACATTAGAAATGTCCTAAGAATTGCCAGCATACATTTTGTTTGCATTTATTAATCAAGTAATTTCATACTTATCCCTGACAAATACTATAAGGTGTCAAAATTTGGCAAAGGGTTTATAAAACCATAAACCCAGCCCAAGACAGAATGACCTTTGCTCTGTAATCTTTAACAAATAAGACATTAATATTGGTTTAATGATAATACCTACATCTTGAATTATTTAGAAAGATTACCATAACTTCTAATCCTGTGGCTTTAAGCAGTCTAGTCCACAGGCAGTAAGGAGATTTGTTTTGGGAAAGAACTGTTATCCTCTTTGTTTCAAAGCTAAACTATTAACAAAGTACCTCCCAAAGTTACTTTTGCCTATGCCCAGGAATGAACAAGGACAGCTTGGAGGTTAGAAGCAAGGTGGAATCAGTTAGGTCATATCTTTTTCACTGTCTCAGTTATAATTTTGCTATGGCAGTTTCATAACTTTAAATCATGACTATCGCAGTTTTCATATGTCACATAAACAAAATAATTAGGTAAATGTAATGGGATAAATACTTGTAGACAAGCTTGTCATAATTTAGAGTCTAAGGTTATATTAAATTCAATAATTGATATTTCATTATTTGAGTATTTTCCAATAAGTTTATATTGTAGAAAAACATTCTTGGTAAAAACAAAAGAGTGCGTCCTTTTATAAAAACAGTGAACAAGTTTTGTCTAATTCAGTTTAAAGGTTATACATAAAACAAGGTAAAAGGAACCAGGAAATAACAGAAATGTAAAGAAAGTTATAAAAATAAAGAGGTTTTTGTGTGTTAAGAAAGCTTAAAGAGAATAATTTTATAAGAGAAAAAAATCTTTGGTCAGGCACAGCGGCTCAAGTCTGTAATCCAAAACTTTGGGAGGCTGAGGTGGGTGGATCCCAGGATATTAGGTCCCAGGAGACCAGCCTGGCCAACATGGCGAAAGCCATCTCTACTAAAAATACAAAAATTAGCCAGGCGTGGTGGTGTGCACCTGTAATCCAGCTACTCAGGAGACTGAGGCAGGAGAATCGCTTGAACCCAGAAGTGGAGCCTGGGCAACAAAGCAAGACTCTGAAAAAAAAAAAAAAAAGAATTTCATATGATAAATTTAGTCCTAAAACAAAATGACTGGTTGTTTAAGAAGGAGGGACTTTCAGGACAAACCAGAAAGCCAAGCACATCAAGAACAATTGGTGTAAATCACAATAAGAGATTAAAAAAAAAACAAACAAACTTGTATATGATCAAGTTCTCATATTGTTTTGCTTTGCATAGGAATAAAAAACTGAGATTAAGTTTTTTTTTTAAATTAAGGTTATCACATCCATGTATCTTTCTGTATGTGCTCCTGAAGTACTTGTGACATTAAGTTACAGGGTTTTGATTCTTGGGTCTAAAAGGACAAGTCCTGCTAAATCTTAACACTGACAGCAATTAAAGCCTTATCTCCAGGCCCCATAGAAGATGCTAATCAAAATAAACTGCATCCCTGAGACACAGGGCCAGAAATTAAAGCCATTCAACTCTTCAAGGCCCAGGGACTATTGTGAAAGAGGTTGGTGTGTGGGATTTTAAGGGATGATTTTAAGAGAGAAAGTAAGTTCAGTTTCTCTATAAATTAATCAATGTCAAAGGCACACTGATGTAAGACCAGTATATGGGCCCCTGTGTCAGATTAACAAGGTTTTCTTGAAGCATTAACCAACTCCTTAATAAAGGTTATAAAAGACATTTAGAAGCTATATCTTACAGTCAAAATTAGAATTTCATAGTTTATAAAATTTTGAAAAATAAATATAATTGACATCATGCTGTTTTAATTAGGGCTTGTTTGGAAAATTATGTCTCCTTTCTCAAAGAATGAAGATTTTTGCCTTTTTTTTTTGAAATCCTTGAGTGATCACTTTGGTTAAATGAATGACTTATTTTACAATGACCTATGATCCTATTTCATGATATCAAGTCTTTTAAACCTTTGATACTTTATAAGCTTTCCAAAATCAATTTATAAACTGTCTTTTCCTGAACTAATTAATCTTTTAAGATATTAGCTCCCCTAAAGTCCAAAAATGACATAATTTGGCTTATTTGGTATAAAAATTAGATAGGAAGCATTGCCAAATATGAAATGATGTTTGGTTTTCATTGGGCTGTATTTGTATAAATGTTATTGGTATGTGTTCCAAAATGATGGGAAACTCCTATAATTCTGATATAACTTATGTACATTATCAGTAGTTATAATTGTTGTTAAATTATTGTGTGCCACAGAGGTAACACATTTCTTTGTCCGTTGTGTCTCTGATTATGGTTGCCCTAAAATTTTTGTCATCCATGGACAATTGTTCTCTTGTTTTGGTCCTTTTTAGGTGGTTCTATAATCAACTACGGAACTCTAACAGGTGTTCTTAAATGCAGGTTTCTGGTAACTTTGCAGATTGTGACATTACAACACAGGGGGAAAAAAAACTTTCAGGATTCTCATGGAGAGCTGAAATGTTCATGACTATCAAGAAGAACAGTAGTTAACTCCATAAACTGAACTGACAGGAGACTAAAGCAATCATTTTAACTCTTGCTTTAAATGTTGCTTATCCTTTGTTTTCTAGAGTCTTGAAACTTTTCTTTTGAGGTACTGACAGCTTTTAAGAGTTTAGTATACTCCTATGAACAAAATTTTGAGCATATTTGTTTTTTACTACCTGATTTCTCCAGAATTTGGAAATATTTGTGAGTATTCTTAACTTATGGTAATACAGTTATTTGCACAAGTGCAATAACAATCTGTTTTAATTTGTAACAGGACACAATTGGAGAAGTTGGTTATTTTACCAAGGCTTTGACTGAAATTGTGTGCTTTCCTTTAAGGAATCAAACGTGATTTATGGAACCAATAAAGCCCTTGGAAAAGCTGGCCTCATATTTTGTGTACATAGTGCCTGTACAGGGTTTCTGACCTGTGCTAAGTGAAGAATGTCACTTTCTGACAGGCCCGGAAGCCTCAGGTTTATCCTGGAACCTCAAGAGGAGAGGAAATTCACCCAACTCATAGGTATTTGATTGCATAAACCCATGGCTGGGCTCGGCTTATAAAAGTCTTATCTGAGATTCCTCCTATGAAAGTCCAACAGAGCCAGTTTAAAAGCTTATGTAAAAAATTTCTTGTTGCACTGTATAGAAAAATTAGGCCAAGTATAATAAAGCAAACCAGATGTACCATGATTTGTCTTTAGTAAAAATGGGAAACTGGAGAGAAAAATTACATTTCAAAACTATAGTAGACCTGTTGTTAGATTCTAGTCTTTCCTAATGTTTTCTCAATGTTTATTATTTTCTACAGTTTGGACCAAATTCTAATTTTTCTTGGCTACAAGTCTTCAAAATAATGTTTTCAATTTTCTTCCTTCTCTTTTGCCTTATTTTTCCTAATTTGGAGTCACTGAAAACTAACTTGTGCTTTCTTAAAGCCCTGTGAACTGAAGCCAGACAACTTAAACTTCAGAAGAAAATAACAGCAACCTGTTTACATACCTAAGCCACTTTCATACCTACCTACTGATATATGGACTTCAGAGTAATATAGCCTATATCAATTTTTCCAGGATTGTTCTTTTGTTCTTTTGTTTGTTGTTGTTTTTCTCCCTTCTTCCCCCATTTCTTCTTCACAGGACATGAGACTGCATGCTAAAAATGAGCTTTTGGGACCTAACCCATCTAGGAATAAACTGTCCTAGCCATGACAGATCAGATCAAACGCGAGACCAGAGACTCATTTTCTTCTAAAATGTTTTCTCCAAAGATTTTTTAAAAAGAAATGGGGGAAATGTAAAAGGAAAATATCTTGGGTCCCAAAATTACTAAGCTAAGGGAGAATTCAAGCTGGGAACTTCTCAAGACAAACCTACCTCCCATTCTATTCAATGTCATCCTCTGCTCGCTGATATAGATGCATATTCTGATTGCTTCCTTTGGAAAGGCTTATCAGAAACTCAAAAGAATGCAACCATTTGTCTCTCACCTATCTGTGACCTAGAAGCCCCCTCCCTGCTTCAAGTTGTCCCCGCCTTTCTGGACGGAACCAACGTACATATATTGATTGATGTCTCATGCCTCCCTAAAATGTATAAAACTAAGCTGTGCCCTGAACACCTTAGGCACATGTTGCCAGTACTTCCTGGGGCTGTATCACGGGCACACATCCTGAACCTTGGCACAATAAACTTTCTAAATTAACTGAGACCTGTCTCAAATTCTGAGGTTCACATACTCATATGAATAACTGACTACTAGATAACTCTAGTCTAACAGCCATCTCAAAGTGAATAGATGGACAATAAAATAATCTCACATTAACTCATAAAACAGTTCTTCCTCTATTTAAGAAGAACAAACAACTACCTTGAAAATTGGAGACAAGTTGAAAGCAGAGAATCACAAGTTACTGGGGGCAGAAAATGCCACTGAAGCCAGCAATTAAAAAGCAACTAGCTAACTACTGAAGACTTGAGTATAGACTAACTTGAGAGAGAAAATATTCTGGGGGGCCCCTACACTTTCATGAGCTTTACCTCTATGTGGCCACAAAGTTCTCAGGATGAAGATTAAAGAAAAATTTCCTCATGGTTCTAGCAGGTGGATAGGAAGTAACCATTCTAAAATACACCTACAATGTTATGTTCTCCTTAACAAACACCTGCACTCAAGGACAACTACTTTACCAGAGCCTAACTAGAGTTTTATCAGGGTCTAACTGACATGGGGGAAAGGAAATACCCAACTCTGGCCCCCATTAGCCATCTTTTCCCCCTCAAAGAAAAAATGTACTGAAAAGCACTTGTCAAGGTCTC
The DNA here is from genome assembly GCF_043159975.1 of Macaca nemestrina. Taxonomy (NCBI): domain Eukaryota; kingdom Metazoa; phylum Chordata; class Mammalia; order Primates; family Cercopithecidae; genus Macaca; species Macaca nemestrina. The sequence goes on along the minus strand of NC_092125.1, from coordinate 166,712,762 downwards.
ATCTCAGGGACAAAGGCCCATTAAAACACTAAGAGCTAATCATAGGATTGTCAAACCCTTCCCCTCCCCCTACATCTTCCCACTGATAGGAATAGGAAGCAGGGAAATTCAGGGCAGAAGAGGGCAGGTCCTTGGCAAGGGCCCCACCCTCAAGCCTGGAATCATGGCCCAAAGTAAGAACATACATCTGTGTTTTCCTGCTTGAATGCTGCCTTTTCCAAAATCACCCATGGCCCACTCTGCCCCACTATCCTGTGCCCATAAAAACCTTAGGCTCAGCCGGCAGAAAGAGAAGCAGCTGGACGTTGGAAACTATGGTTGGACGTCAGAGAGAAGTGGCTTGACTTCAGAGGGACAGCTTGACGGTGTATCTTTGAAGAGGAATCTTGCTGGGAATGGCTGAACTTTAGGGGAAGATTACCTTCCTGTTCCGTCCCTTTTCCAGCTCCTCTTCCCACTGAGAACCACTTTTATCACAATAAAATCCCTTGCATTTACCAGCTTCAACTCTCACGCAACCTCATTCCTCCTGGACACTGGACAAGAACTTAGGTGCCATTGAGTGTGGGTGCAAAAGGCTGTCATGCTGATCCTCCACTGAGCTGTTAACACTTGTAGACAGCAAAGCTAAAAGGGCACTGTAACACCTCCTCTGGGGTTTCAGAGGTCGTGGGTACCTTCCCCTAGATACTGCTGGGGAGCGAGTATGCAGTTCACTCTTGAAGGCGCCCAAAAGCACTCACTCTGGCTCCTCCATTCACGCACCTGTGCTCCACCTCCCTTGAGGGGTGGAGCAGCGAGTGAGTGGAGTTTGCCCCTGCCAGTGCCTGTGCACCTCAGTTCCCACCTGTGAAGGAGTCACTATCCTGTTTCACCACCACATCTACAGGGCTCCTGTATAATAATGGGATTACAATGGAAAGAACTGCAAGGCTGACTTTATTTAAGAAGTCCCTAGGGAAATTTTAAGAGACAGAAACAAGGACAGTAGAGGAAAATGATGCCTTACACACTTACAACTAAACAGTAAACACAGCCTAATTCCTAGCCACACAAACATAAAACACTACCAGCCTATTTAATCTCAGTTCACATTACCTATACAATATGTTCAGCTCTCAACAAAAAATTGTAAGGCATATCAAAAGGTAAAAAAAAGTGTGACGAGACAAAGCAAGTATCAGAACCACACTCGGATGTGACAGATATTTTGTAACTGTAAGACTGTGAATTTAAAATACTTACGATTAATATGGTATGGGTTCTAATGGAAAAAGTGGATAATATTCAAGAACAGGTGAGTAATGTAAGCAGAGATAAAAACATTAAATAAAAATCAAAAGGAAACATGAACATGTAAGGAATATAAAGGCACTGGACAGAGAAATAGGATGAAGGGTTGAAGAATCAGCAGTTGTTTTTATTGCCATGGTAGACTTGTCCAATATTGTAAAGCTAAAGGCAAGGATCTAACACAGGAAAAGAGAAAGTGGAAAATTGACAAATATTTGCTTCATGAGATCCTTTCCAAGGTCAGGATTAAGTCCTAAAAGGAGGAAGATGAGAAATAACAAATTAGGCCAAACCAAAAGGTTGTAAACTTGTCTGTGAAACTTCGTTTTAATTAGATAACATGGCTACTGCAAAAAATAAAGGTTATACTACTTCCCATCTCCCACCCCATTCTTTCCTGAATAATGTTATGAAATTGTCAACATTTAAGAAACTCCCAAAGGAATTTTTCTTACACTTCATACTATGAGTTGGACAGTTTTTGTATTTTTCAATTTAATAAATTCAATTTCATTTTACCTTAAAATTTCCATACCTGAAGGTGAAAACAAAAACCATACAAGATAAGCAGTAACCAAAGTTACTGAAGTAAATATTCATTCAGCAAATATTTATTTAGCACCTTCTTCATTCTAGGGTATGGATACCGTAGTGAACAAAACAGAAATCTCTGCCCTTTTGGAGTACTATCCTTAGGTGAAGACGGATTAATAAGCAGGTATACTATAAACTTGCAGAAAAACTTTTTTTTTTTGAGATGGAATCTCACTCTGTCAACCAGGCTGGAATACAATGGCAGTGATCATGGATCACTACAGCATCACCTTCCTAGTCTCAAGTAAACTTCCCACCTCAGCCTCCCAAGTAGCTGGGACTACAGGCACATGCCACCACACCTGGCTCAATTTTTTGTAGAGACAGGGATTTGCCATGTTGCCCAGGCTGATTGTGAACTCCCAAGCTCAAGCAATTTGCCCACTTCAGCCTCATAAAGCTGTGAAATTACATGCATAAGCCACTGCGCCTGGCAGGAATACATTTTATGGAAAAATTCAAGCAAAGGTGAGGGATTGAAGAGTTCCAAGGGTGAAGTATTATTACTTTATATTACTTTGGAGCACAGGCTCCAAAGGGGGAACATAGTGTGCCTCATGTGCTGTGGAACACCACGGAATGTAATTAGGCAAAGGGAAGAGTCCATAGTGAGATCCTCTGGGGTCCTGTAAAGAGTTTTACTGAGTGAAATGGAAAAAACTTGAGAAATGTTTCGGGCAGAACCACATTACTACCTGGAGGTTGTTGGCAAGGAGACTATTTAGGTGGGTATCACAATGTAACACAGTGATTTACATGGGAGTGGTAGTCTGGATTTATTTGGCAGGTAGAAATGGTAAAATTTGCTTATGGAGTGAGGTATAAGATGGAAGTCAAGGGTAATCCCAAGGTTTTTCACCTGAGTAATTAAAGAGTGGAATTTGCCATTTACTAAAATGAGAAAGATGGCAGTTAATTAGAAAAGAGAGAAAATATTATACACTTAGTTGTAGATGTGAATTTTGAGATGTTCATTAACTTACAAGTGCAGGTGTTTTTTCTTAAAGTCTGTTTTCTTGGGAGAGGTCTTAGCCAGAGATGAACATTTGTGAATCATCATTATAGGTGATGATAAAGACATCAGAGTGAAGAGGTTTATGGACTGACCCAGCAACACCAATACAGTCCTGGATCGTCAGCTATGAACCACATATACAATCGTGATCTGGTAGCAGAGCTGAAAAATTCCTATTGCCTAACAATGTTGTAGCTGTCACAACATTCAAGCACAAGACATTACCTTTTCTATGTTTACATACACAAATACTTAGCATTGTGTTACAATTGCCTACAGTATTCAGTACAGTAACATGCTGCAGGTTGGTAGCCTAGAAGCAACAAATGTATTTTCATCATTATGCAAACACCATTTAGTGTACTTACACAAATCTCGATGTATAGCCTACTACAGCCTAGGTGTACAGCCTACTATACACTTGTAGCCTAGGTGTATAGTAGCCCATACATCATCTACGTTTGTGTAAGTACACTAGAAGATATTTGCAAAATGCTGAAATTGCCTAACAAGGTATTTCTCAGAAGGGTCACCATCGATGCATGATTGTATTTAGTTATGATAGTGAGGAACAGATACCAGCAAAGGATCTGGAAAAGGAGAAACCACGAACTAAGACAAGAACTAGGAAGAGTGGTTTCTCAGAACCCAAATACAGCTTTTCAAAGCTCAAGAAGTAACAAACTAGACCAACGCTGCTTCATTGAACAAAGAATGAAACTGTGGATCAGCCATTGTATTTGGCTGCATGGCTATTGTTGACTTGCATAGAAGCTGTTTTGGTGGAGTGGTAGGATGGACAAAAGCGTGAGTACCATATTCGAGAGAGAATGCAAGGTTCTCTCCCAAGAACTCTCAACAAGTTCCGCTGAAGAAAGATTAGCTGAGGTGGAGGAGATTGGAGAGGGGAAGAGAAAACAAGTAATTAAGGAACTTTGGAGGAACTTAGTGGACAGTATTATGGGCAGTACTAAGGAACCATTTAAAGACAAGTCCACATAGCTGTGTGCTTTTCTCCAGTCTTGTTCAACTGATGCATAACAGTAGAATGCTGGAAGCAGGAATTAGTTTTAAGGTAAGATGGTATTGAGTAGAGGACAATAAAATACCTCTACTACAGAGCACAGCAATGTTTGGCCTGGTGGCTCACAGAAGCTGAGGCTCTTGAACGTCTGGGCACAGCATGAAGGCATCAAGCTTGAGAGATTGCAGGCCTTAACAAACTAGAAGTGCTAGGAGGAAGGATGGTTCTAAACAAACCAAGTCTTTTCTCACAGAGCAAGCACAGCAGTAGAGATTTTATTTTATTTTATTTTTTAGACAGAGTCTCGCTCTGTTGCTCAGGCAGCAATGGCACGAACTCGGCTCACTGCAACCTCCGTCTCCCGGGTTCAAGCAATTGCCTCAGTCTCCCAAGTAGCTGGGATTACAGGCATGTGCCACCAGACCAGGCTAACTTTTTGTATTTTTAGTAGAGACCAGGTTTCACCATGTTAGCCAGCCTGGACTCGAACTCCTGACCTCAGATGATCCAACCGCCTCAGCTTCCCAAAGTGCTGGGAATTACAGGCGTGGGCCACCGCGCCCGGCCCAGTAGAGATTTTTTTTAAAGACTGTGGTAGGTCGATAAAGGAGCCATTTGTGGCCTGGGCGCTTCGAGGTCTAGAGACTGAACCCAGTTGGGGTACGGCCCTTTCCAAATCCAGAAATATCTATTAATAGAAGGGCTCCCTCCGGGACCCAGGGGGATGGACTACGGTTTTAACCCGGAACTTACAACCTGAAGTTCTGCTGCTTGTGACTGCCTGCCGGAGAGACTGGCATGGTGGCGACCAGCTGGGGAGTGGTCCACCACCCCTTTTCTGGCCGCCTCTGAAGTCTCTGTACCTCCAAGCCCCTGCGTTGGCGGTTCGGGCCGAGGATCCGGAATGTTTGCCGGGCGTCATGGCGACGGTGGAGCTCTGGCTCAACAAGCGGCCGCGCGGTTGGCTGGCGGCACGAGGCCGAGGAGGAGGGCGGAGGCGGAGGGGAGGGCAGAGGGTTGGTGGAGCAGGAGGAAGCTCCGGACGACGACTAGAAGAAGGAGGCGGGCGGCCCGGGCCTCAGGCCCCTCCCAGGCTCTGAGTCTCCCGGCTGCAGGCGGATGGATGGGGCTTCTTCAGGCGGTGGCGGCAGCAGCGAAGGTGGCGGCGGCAGCAGCGGCAGCGGCTGTAAGTGCAGCCTCCACAAGCCATCTTTCCCCTTCTGTTCCAGTTTGGGATGAGGGGCTCCTGAGGTGTCCTCAGTCCCCTTTCTCTCCTTCCCCTCCCCCACAGCAGTGTACCGCCCGGAAGACCCTTAACTTCCGGGGAGGGGCTGCCTCAGAACGCGCCTGGCTTGCTCGCCGCCGGCGGCCGAAGGCGCATGCGCAGCTCCCTCCCCGCCACCGCCCACTACCTCCCAGCGCCGCCCTTTTGCCTTCGCGGTGGCGGCGGCGCGCTGGGAATCCGCTGCGGAGTGAGTTCGCCTCGCCCCGTTCGCTTCGGTCCCTGATCCCAGTCGGGGTGGGGCTAAGCTGACCACCCAGCTGTGGCTCCGCCTCTTTCTCCTGTATTTCCCTCACTTGTGTCCCAGTCCCGGGAGGCTCCCGCTTGCACTGCAGCCTTTATGGTGAGCAGCGCCCTGGGCCAACCTGCCCTTTTCGAATGGAGTCAGGGAGGGAGGAGAGACTCGAATAGGGTATTACTGTGAGGAAATGAGGTCCTCCTAGCGCGTGGGAGGATCCCTTGGGACAGATGCTTGCCGCTCTTTAGTCTTGTTGTTTCAGCTTGTAGTGGTTAGGTCCCTGGCCTGGAGCCTGTGTGGTCCCTGCATGCTGTGTGACCTTGAGCGAGTCACTATCCCTCTCTGGGCTTCAGTTTTCCCTATTTAAAGCTTCCTCCAACGCTAGAATTCTGTATTTCTGCAGAAGAACTTACGTAATTACAAGATTGACTTGGCTATTGAGGCCGCTTCACCGAGATGACCCGGAGTTGACTGAATCTTCTTCACTCATGGGTGGAATGAGGCGACCTATTTATTGGGTCGCTTTTATTCCTTTACCATTGGTTGCAAATTGCATGACTTAAGGCTCATTAAATGTTTTTCTAAAATTGTCATGGGATCCTTGTCCTAATTCCCGACCATCTTTTTAAACATGTGAAACGGTAAATGGTGAGCTTGTATCTCGTTTCTGTCTCCTTGCTACTGAGGCTCTCTTTCCTTTGATCCAGATGGTGTGGTCGCTCGATTCTCCCAGTGCCTGGCTGAGTTTCGGACGTGGTTAAGAACCAACTGGTTGAGGTTCAATGCAGACAAGACGGATGTGATGCTGGTAGGCAGGGGTACGCTTGGAGATTAAGGGAGGGAAAAGCCAAACTCCCTCAAGTAATGTGAGATTATATTACTCTTCTTATATGTTCCAGTGTTTGAGAATTGATGGGCCAAAAATTTCCAGAATTTGGGTGAGATAAAAATAACATGTCATCAATGTAAGAACCATAAACATACAGTTTGTAATATACTGATAAAATGGGGCCACTGGATAGAACTGTGTAAAACTTACGAAAAGAAAATCCAAAACTGTTATTTGAAGAACCAAAAGCCTACATAAGTGTTTTAGAGTGGCATTAATAATAAAAAATGAGACTAATGAAAAGATGATGCTGATTGTCACTATAGATGTGGGGCTTCTAAATGTAATAGGCTAAGTTTTTTAGATTTAGGAATTTTCAACCAAATTAGTAATTATCCATACAATTTTACCACCACATCATAAAGGCATAGTGTAGGCTGTTGCTTTTAAATAAAAATTTCAGGAAATAGTTTATAAACTAATCTCAAAAGAGACTCATGGACCCTGAAAATTGTTAGATACAGAATTTTTTAGTTTTGGATGTGTTGTATTAATCTATTTCAATCAGCTAACCCCAGAGTCTAAACTGTTATAAATACAGTATTTTCTTGGTGCATTTTGAGAGGTACCTTTTTGGATTGCATAACAGGTTTATATATGATATATATATATGTTACTTGTATTTGAATCAGGTGTTGGTACTGAATAAAAGGTTATATTTCTTAGGTATATGTAAATTGCTGAAGAAGTTTGTTCATTGGTTCGTTTAAGGTACTGGTTGAAGTAAGATTGTGATACTAAATGCTTTTGTTAAAAGCATAATAATAACTGAGGGGTTTGTGTGTGCGTGCGCCTTATAGCCTCTATAGAATTGTTTAATAATTTTGAATAGAAGATTCAGTAAATTGCTTACAAATGATTTATCAATATAATAGCAGTTTTGAGTAGCTTAATGTCATAAAAATTAATGTTAGTTTGCCCGAAAATAAGGCAGCTTTTAGGTGGGCAATAGGAGCTGAAGAGGCATTTATTCAGGCTTTCTATAGTGGTTTTTTGTTTTGGGACATTAATCACAAACCTCACATAAAATTGGAATTCACCACACTTTTTTAGTTTAAAGATTTTATACACAATTTCAACAGAACTACTGTTTTGGATATCACATTAATAAATAACAAGGTGTAATTAAGCAGACACAATTAATGGTGCATTTTCTCATGCCTTTAGCTCTGTCATGTCCTATTTTCAACTCTTCTAGTATGAATAGGCTTTAAAAATATTTTTTTTGTTAACCCAAGTATAAATATTAACTGTTTGCATTTGGATACAAAGAAGATATCTGTTGAATTAATCCAAAGTGCTGAAGAACTAAGGGTAATGGATGGAAACAACAAGGAGGTAGATTCTGGCATAATAAAAGAATGTTTTAAACATTTGAACTTTTTTTGAAAAGAGGAGCCTTTTTATGAGATATAGTGAGTCACTGGAGGTGTTTAAACATAGGCAAAAAGCCTGGTAGTAGAAGCATGATGAGAGATTACTATTTTGACAGAGTAGAGACTTGACTAAAAGATCTCTAAGGTCCCATCCAACACTAAAATTCTGTGACTAGTGAATAGTTAATTTTTATATATTTAATACTGAAGAGGGTAAGTAAGCATTTTGAGAAAGACTTTTCATTCCCTAAGGTGGCTCCTGAAAATTTTACAGTTAAGTGTATCACTAAAATAAAATAATAGTGGAAGTATACTGAGTTCAGTGGTAATGTGTTACCTATGAATTGCAGTATTAGAGCTGTTTCTTTTTTATAATATCTGAACCTAAAAAGACCCACTGAATCCACATTTATAAAAAGGGGAAGGAGAAAAATGTAGAGATTTTCTTCCCTCAATAATAATAATACCATTTAAATCTAGTAATATTGACACACAATATTAATAAACTTAAAAAATTATTTAGGCCGGGCACATTGGCTCACGCCTGTAATCCCAGCACTTTGGGAGGTTGAGGTGGGCGGATCACAAGGTCAGGAGACTGAGACCATCCTGGCTAACACGGTGAAACCCCGTCTCTACTAAAAATACAAAAAACCAAAATTAGCCGTGCGTGGTGGCGGGCGCCTGTAGTCCCAGCTACTCAGGAGGCTGAGGCCGGAGAATGACGTGAACCCGGGAGGCGGAGCTTGCAATGAGCCGAGATCGCGCCACTGCACTCCAGCCTGGGCGACAGAGCCAGACTCCGTCTCAAAAAAAAAAAAAAATTATTTAACAGTAAGATAGATACCCATTCAGAAATGTTTCAGACTTCATTTTCCTGACAATTTTACGATTCATTCAGTAGGTTACTGGACTGTGATCCCCTGCTCTTTATCACAGTTGGGATTTCTGTTGGTAATTTAACTGAAGAATCAAAGATTCAGTGTACTTAAGCAAGCAAGTTATTCCTGTACCTTGTATTTTAACACTTTTAATTTTCCTTTGGTAGGCAAATTTCATAAATTAGCTTTCATATTTTAATGGAAAACCCTCCTTCATCTCCATGGTATAAAGCCTGAGTTTGTACCTCTAGGCCCCTAATTGTGTCTGTATCCACCTCAGGTCCATGTACATCCATTGTTCTTTGCCTTCAGCTCTTTTCATTAAGTGTATTGATTGAAAACTATTCGGATATGAACTGACACTTTTAAAAAGTCATTTTTATTTCAAGTCCAAAGCACTGACATAATTCAACAGGGTAACTCTTAGAAACTATATACCTCTGCTAAAATACTTATTCCCCCAAGGAATCCTGAAAAACACTTTTACATAAGTTTTCTAAAAAATAAAATGAAAATACTGTACAGTACAGTTAATGGTAAAAATTGTTTGTAGATTTGGGAACCTTAAAGTTTTCCTTTCTCTTCTTTCCCTTGCTTTTCTTTCAGTAGAAAATGTGCATCAGATGTTTATGTTTAATTGGTTTACAGACTGTCTGTGGACTCTTTTCCTGTCAAATTACCAGGTAATGTCCTTTCACTTAGCAGCTACTTCATATATCTGTAAATGCAGTTTATTCATGCACAGATTATTATTGGACATAGCAGTTTCAAATTAACGTTGAATCTTTGGAAATAGGAAAATGCTTGATAGAGTCTAGAATTTTAAGGGAATATAAATAATTTAATAGCCTCCCCTATATTGCATTATAAGTTAAGTATAAACTTTAAGAAAAATTGTATATGTACACATTTATGCAATATATTGTAGCATTGGTTCACATTATTTGGAGGGAATGAATAATTCTCATATTTACATGGTTGATTTTGGTAGCCACTTTTGAAACTGCATTAAGAGGAACCCTTGAAGATTAGGAAAAAAACTCAGTCTTTCGAAATAAAGACTTTAAAACTGGTTTAGTAAAATATGTTAGTGACTGTTTTAATGTCACCTTTGTGTTATTCAGTATCTGCCTTAGTATAATGGAAGTGAAACATGTTAGTTACTTTGAAATCATTGGCTCTGGCCATCATCAGCATTGTCATCATGGCCAATTGGCAGCTGTAGGCCAATACATTAAAATAAACTTTCAAGTTACCGGCATTTCAGGCGTTGCAAATAAGTAGGTTCTCCCTCTATGGTAGATGATAGCCATAAAATAGTCAATTTTCAGTGTTTTAAATTTTGTCTAGTTGTGCAAAATTCAACCAGTACATAACTCTGTTGCTACTGGCATGACAGAAGTGTGTGAGAACACGCAAATGACATGAGGATGGCAGACTGCCTATCACAACCCCTTCCATTAATTTTTGCTGTGACCTCTTTCGAGATTTGGGGATATAGAATTTTACATTTCCTGTCGGGAATCTACTGATTGAGAAATATTTGTCAAGGCATAACCGCTTTCAAAGCACAATTCTTGCCGCTGTTGCATCACAGCAACATCCGTTTTTCAGCAAATGCATTCCAAAAACGACCTACATGTAAAATATTACGTATTTTTCCCCTGCTGTGTCAATGCTGGATGTGGCTCCTTTGGCACTGTTCCTTGACCCCTCTGATCCGTAGACCACCCCCTCCGCCTGGAGTCGCGGATCAGCTGGAGCCAGAGAAGCGCCCCGCGCGGATGCCCACCTCCTCCCACACCCACCTTGACTCCGCCCCCTCCGCTCTTCCCGGGGAGGGCCGGCCGCGGGGCCGCGCGCGCGCCCTTGCTCCGGCGCGCGCTCGCTGGCCTTTTCCCTCCAGTCCAGCCCAGCCGGGGCGCCGCGAGGGGGCGGAGTGGGGTGTGGTGGGCGCGCTCGGGCGGCTCCTGCGCGTTCCCGCCGAGGCAGTGGCGGCGGGAGCGGCAGAGACGGCAGCGGCCGGAGTCCCGTTGCTGAGTCTCACATCCGGGTTCTGGCGGTGACCCAGCTGCGGCCGCCGCGGAGATGTGACCCGGCAGTACGGCAAATATGGCGGAGGTAAGGGAGCGAGCTCCCCCTCCCTGTCCCGGAGCCGGGCGCCCCCGGCCCTGGGCCGGGGAGGAGTGGAGTGGGCCTGGCCAGGAGAGGCCCGGCCCTGCTGGCGCCACTGCCCACCTGTTGTTTGGAACAGGCCATGCTCTGGGCGGGAGCTTCGCCTGGAACTTAGTTGGGATGGGTCCGGGGTTAGGAGGAAGCGGAGGCGTACTTGGACTTCGGGGGCAGTTTGAAGGGTAGTGCAGCGTAGTAGTGCGGGGCGAGGGGGAGGGGGCGCCCGCCGGGGAAGGGGGCGCCCGTCGGGGAAGGGGGGTCTGTGGCGCAACTTCGCCGGCCGGTGCTAGGGGCCAGGAGAGAAGCTGCTGCTTCCTCTTGCGAAGTTTTTTCCCTTCCTAACCGAGATGCTGTTGCGCCCTTCCGCGTCACCCCCATCCGTTTACGACTGACATCCAGTCTGTGTTGGTGGGGAAAACGTAAGGCTGACGGCCTTTGATTAACTCTGTAATTTTCATGATTGTGGTAAAATGAGCGTGGAGAAATTAACCTGGCCAGCCGCGGTCCAGCCCTCCAGGTTGGGGGGAGTCTGCCCATTTATCCAGACAGTTCCATCGCCCTCTCCCTAAGGTACAACCTCTGAGTTGCTTTTCCACCTCCCCCACCACCTTCACTTTCCAGGCTTCCCCCCCTTTCCAAATCAAGGCTACCTATTCTTTCTCTTCTAATTTTTCTTTCATTGGAGAAGCTTTTTCTTGTTTCTTTTTGCTTGTTTTATAGAAAACAAGTTCCCAAAGCCCCTTTCTTTGATTTTACATATTTGGGCCGCATTTGGCGGGCATACAACTGCTGTTGATTTATCATTAATCGGAACTAAGTATATGCTGCTGGAACTTTAAGTAACTGGAAGTTTAAACCTTTAAAATATCTGAAGTTTTGTGGGGATTTGTTTTGTTTCCTTTTTTCCTTACCCGTGGAACAATTTCGGTATTCTTTATCTCTGGGAGTTTGAGATGATATATCTGGATTTTATGTCTCTTTTGAAATAAGGCACTGTAAATTTTGATTGATAAGGCATTTCTCTTGTTTGAATTGCCATTTTCATGGTTTCACAGGCACCCCAAAACAGATTTAGGAAGGAGGGTGAGATTTTACTGTAGCAGTCAGGGCTGTTTGCTGCCAATATTCTTTTTAAAACGTTCAATATCTCTAATTTACAACTCAATTTAGATCTTAGATTTATTTTCATTTCTTTTGCTCTTGGTGGTTAAAGAATTGTATTTCCAGGCACACGAATTGGAGAACGTAGTACTTTCCGTTTCCCCAAAATGTGGCTGTGTTTGTTCCAGTAGACTGACAGTCGGTACCTGGATTTTAGTCCTGGTGAGGTTCTTATTCTTAAGTGTTACTTTCCTTCATGTTTAAGGAGTTGTGTGTAGCTGAATTTATACATTTTGTCAGTTAGTGTCTTCAGTGGACCCCTTTCAGTGAATATCTCATAAGCAGCAGTGTGCTACATAGGTAACGTGGTTTCTTCTCTCATGATGTTGCTCAGGATGGTTTGAGCTTTAAGGTGTGTAGTCATACTAAGGCGAGGTATTACTGAAGGAAAATAGCTTATAGAGAGAAATTTAAGTTAAAAAAACTTAAATTTAAAATTTATGTGTTTTTAAAAAACAAATTTTACTGCTAAGGGAACTAAAAATCTAGTATGTAAAAGAAATTATGTTAACTTTTTTGTTTTAAAAATTAAAGATGGTTGCATTATTGTAAATTAAAGGAAAAAGATATTTTGATTCACTAATCAGTCATTTCCTAATATTTTCTAATGTATGTTTTAGTTTTCTTAAATATTTTATCAGTTTGAGAATGGAATGTTTTGTAGGAACGCATGGATGGTTCAACTTCAAGAAGGAAATAACTGGAATTTCGTTTTTAGTGTTTATTTAATGACCTAATATCTTTAAACAATTTATCTTCTATATTCTTCAGTTACTTGTAGATAGTTTCATATATAGTGAATTGGGGAAGAGTTAGAGAACTTTCGTGATCTGTGTCTTACAAAAAAGTCTAAGACGGGTGAAGAACTGAAAAGTACAATTGATTTATAATTTTCCTGGCCTCAATACTTGAATAATTACGATGAGTTTTGAGATCAGTGGTTTTAAAAAAAATTAGACGAAGGAGAAATGCTTGGTTGGCTTCTACTTTGAGCTCTCAGTAGATTCATTCTTTATGAAGCCAATATAAAAGCATGTGATGAAATAATCCAGATGCTGAATTATTGTGCTTTTGATCAAATAAATCTGAGGATTTAAGGATAGCTTGTGAAGTAACAGTAAGTGCAAAGCAACAGTATATATATATTTGTTAAATCTGAGGGGGAAAACAGGTTATTGAAGTATGTCTCCAGAGAAAAATGTAGGTATTACGGTTCTGAGCTTTAAAAAAAAAAAAAAAAAAATTGTTGCTTCCTACAAGAGCATGAACCTGACCATGTTTTTCCAGAAAAGCGTTTAATTCTTGAATACAAAGTGCTTTATATGTGAATAGGATATACTGATTTTTTATATTTGATCTGATTATCTTAGTCCATAATAGGAAGTATATATTGGTTCTTTAGTTATAACATTAAAGCCATATTTAATGTACTTAGAATGAATGGCATATGCTCCCTTGCTTAATACCTTTTGGCAGTATTTCTCATTGCTTATTATCCCTTAAAATTATTTACCAACCTTCTAAAAGGACGCTCTTCTACTCACACTTAAAGGAAGGAAATTACAGGATAGTTGCAGTTTTACTAACTGCAAAAATAAGAGGAAAATGAGAGAAAAAATAAGAGGAAGAAATAGTTGATCCTTTGGGTTTTATAAGGAATGTACTAGGGACCTTTGGGAGCGAACAATTTGTCTTTTATTTTAGCGTTTGTAATCACGTAAGGGACTTTCTTCTCAAGGAAAAACCATGGCACAATTCAAGACCTATCTTTTCACGTAGGCCACGTTTCTGTGATATAAAGAGAAAAAAATTAATGGATTTGCTTTTTCCTATTTAAGTATTTTAGTACTTTCAAAGATGGTATATAATCTTTTTATTCACTTTCACACTTATCTATTATTTCTCTTTAAAATGGACTCCTTGCTTAGCATTTTTTGAGTGTGTTTGGATTTTGTTTTTTAAGGAAGGATTATGTTAAATGTTACTCATGAAAACGTTAATTTCTACTCTAAGCAAAATGTGTTTCACTGCAGTGAATTTAAGCCTCAAATAATTCTCCACACTAGTAATGAAATTTTTTTTTCATGTTTATACTTCAGAGCTATTAATATTTTAAAAGTAGTCGAGATCACCACTGCGTGAGAGTCCTAAAAAGCTTAATTCAGTGGCAGTAAGAGTCAGGGTACTTGAATAGGTGGGAAAGGTTTGGTGGGAGAAATAAGTGAATTATTTTAAGATAATTCTGGTAAGTGAGACTAACAAATTTTCTAAATAATTCAGAAATAAAACACTGCCATTGAAACTTAAGCATGTCTTTATGAAAAGTAATCAGCTATCTAGAAATGCCTGCCTGGCTTGACGTTTATTCAGAATTCATTGCAGTGATTAAATTGTTCAAGTACCAGTCATTGCTTGGGGCTCGTTCTGTTTGCCTTTTTCTGTGGCTTAGAACAATAACTGTTACTATGTAGGTATGAAATTCATAAAGTAGCACCCCAAAAAAGTGTTTCTGCAAATTGAGATTTTTTTCTTAACAGTCCTAGATTTTAAAAAATAAATTTAAACATATCCCATGCATTTAGCTACAAACTCCTTCGTAGTGTTAGGTTTCTAGAGCAATTTATAATAAAAGTAAAGTTAGGTCTTGAAGAAAATCTAAATCTTTTGATCATAGAGAAAATGAAACTGAGCAGAGAGTTTACGTAGTTTGTCCTAGGTCGTGCAATTCATCTATGGCACAATTTAGACTGGAACCCAGCCCTCTGTATTCCTAGTGCTTATTTTCTTTTTCTTTCTTTCTTTTTGAGACAGGGTCGGTCTTTGTTGTCTAGGCTGGAGTGCAGTGGCAGGAATCACATAGCTCACTACAACCTCAAACTCCTGGGTCAGATGATCGATCCTTCCCTCGCATCCTCTCAAGTAGCTGGGACTATAGGCATGTGCCATCACGCCCGGCTAACTTTTTATTTTTTGTGGAGACAGGGTCTCGCTATGTTGATCAGACTGGTCTCGAACTTCTGGCCTTAAGTGATCTGCCTGTCTTGTGCTGGGATTATAGGCGTGTGCCACTGTTCCTGGTCCTTATTTTCTATGATATCATTTTACCTTCTGAATTATTACTACTGTAGTAAGCTAATTTTAGGTTAAGTACCTTCTTAAGCTTTTTATAACCCTGAATTCCTGAGAGTAACAACAAAGTTAAGTAACTTAATTTTATTGGAGGAGAGGATTGAGCCCTCTCCTCAATTGGGCCCTTGACATGGTAACCATCTTTCACCCTAAAGTAGGACCAGGATAACTCTTTCTAGGCTTCTAATCCCCATCTCCATTGCTCTGAGAATCTCTGACTTAGAGTCTACGCAACTAAGAAGGTGATAGCAATACTTAAAGAAATGGTGGTGGAATTGGTTTGAGGAGAAAAATTTGTTCAGACAGTAATACTCATTCAAAGTGAGCTTTTGATTGCCGGGAATAAAAAAATTCTAGTAATTCCTTCATGTTTCTATTATGTTGTTGTTAGGGTATTTTTTGGTGAAAATAATGGTAATGTTGTAGTTAGTTATTTCTTTACTCTCAAATTATAGTTTTCTGTTGTATGGGACCATTTCCCACCATGTTCTAGAAAAATGTAAAAGAATTATTTCAGCAAACCTGAGGCATTGAATATTTGTTACAACTATTAGCAATTTTATCAACTAAATCATACAAATATGTGCGTAAGGGTCAACTTGCTATAAAAGTTACTGGAGTTTGTTTTTAATTTGTTTTAGCCCTGCATACTCTGTATACAGTCTTTGTCTCTCTAGTGTTGTTTTCTATCTCAGATAAGATAAATACGTACCCCCAAAACACTGAATTTTTCAAAATTATGGCTTAAAAAATAGTAGCAAGTGCTGGTTTTCTTAAAAATCAAAATTTAGAGGAAGAAAATGAAAATGTCTCGTAATTCCACAAGACAGTCTGTCCATAGTGACTTTCATTTTAAGAAAGAATGCATAGTGCATGAAAGTGGTTAGAAAATTTCAACAGTACAGAACGGTATTAAATGAAAAAACCTCTTCTCCCTTACCCCATTCCCTAGACGTAACTATTGTTAACAGGTTCTTGTATGTCCTTTTGAGGAAAAAAAAATTTATTCCATATTATTCCATATTCCAGCCCAGTTTACACGCTGTCCTACAGTTTTCTTTATACTGCTAATTTTTTTTGGCATTTATTCCTCTGTCAACACAAACAGATATCTCATTATTTTTAATGGAGTCATAGTGTTCTATTGTTTGGAGAACTATGTATGGAAGAACTGTGTATCATTTCTAATCAGCTAAGTGATGGACTTTAAATGTTTTCTAACTTTTTGCTACAACTTTGTGGTAGTGAATGTTATATATCTATGTCTTGGTGTCTGTTTTTAAATTTATCAGTAGGATAAGTTCATGTTGGCAAAATGATATCCAGTGTGGTTGACATAACTTATTTCTACTGATAACATTATGAGTGCATTTTAAATATTTTTTAAAACCCAATTTTAAATCATCCTTCCTAAAAGTATTTTTTCTAAAAATAGGTATTGTTATAAATAAGCACGCACTTAGCTTTAGTTTTGTTTTGTTTTTGTTTTTTTGAGACGGAGTCTCTGTTGCCCAGGCTGGAGTGCCGTGGCACGATCTGGGCTCGCTGCAACCTCTGCCTCCTGGGTTCAAGCAATTCTGCTTCAGCCTCCCAAGTAGCTGGGATTACAGGCGCCTGTATTTTAGTGGAGACAGCATTTTGCCATGTTGACCAGGCTGGTCTCGAACCCCTGACCTAGGGTGATTTGCTTGCCGCAGCCTCCCAAAGTGCTAGGATTACAAGTGTGAGCCGTCCCACCTTCCTTTGTTTTGTTTTTCTCTCTCCTTTCTCCCTTCTAGTTTATGGTAGTAATTAATGGTAGATGTTGGGGGTTTTCCTGGAAGGTATTGTTATAGTAACAGTTTCTAAAGACTGATAACAGTCTGAAGTGACAGATGACTACTTGCAGTCACATTTTAAACATACTTTGAACTGATGAAAATCATTTCAAAAAGAAAAGAGAGGCCGGGCACGGTGGCTAACACCTGTGATCTCAGCACTTTGGGAGGCCGAGGTGGGCGGATCACGAGGTCAGGAGATCGAGACCATCCTAGCCAACATGGTGAAACCCCATCTCTACTAAAATACAAAAAATTAACTGGGTGTGGTGTTGTGCACCTGTAGTCCCAGCTACTCAGGAGGCTGAGGCAGGGCAATCGCTTGCACCCACAAGGCCGAGATTGCAGCGAGCCAAGATCACGCCACTGCACTCCAGCCTGGGCGACAGAGCGAGACTCCATCTCAAAAAAAAGAAAAAAGAAAAAAGTGAGAGTGAAGGAGGAGAGAAGTGAAGAGTGAAAAATTTGAGCAGTTATGTCTCTAGAAGGTACAAAAGAACACTATAGAAGGTATAGAAGGAGGAGTCAGGGTCTAGACATCAGGCCTGCCTTCACCACCTGCCATGGAACCTTGATCTAGTCAGTGTATCTCCTTGGGTTTACTAATTTATAAAATGAGGTAGGTGGGGCAGGTATTATTCCGATATTTATGATTATGATCAGCTAACTAGATGCTTTTGAAAATGTGTGGCACTGGGATTAAGAGGCCGAGACAGGGAGATCACTTGAGGTTAGTTTGAGACCAGCCTGGCCAGCATGGTGAAACCCTGTCTCTGTTAAAAATACAAAAATTAGCCAGCCATGGTGGCACACGCTTGTAATCCCAGCTACTTGGTAGGCTAAGGCAGGAGAATCGCTTGAATCTGGGAGGCGGAGGCTGCAGTGAGCCAAGATCATGCCACTGCACTTCCGCCTGGGCGACACAGCAAGTCTCTATCTCAAAAAAAAAAAAAAAGAAAGAAAAGAAAATGTGTAGCACTATATAAATATAAGCTGGATGTGCTATTTTATTTCATATCTAAATAAAAAGTACCCTTATTCCACACCCAAATCTCCTATATTAAGATGCTAAACTCACTTGTTTTTTTGAAAGATCATCACTTTTGATAATTAGCTATACAAAGTAATGTTTACAGTATGAAATGTTTTCAAATACCAATTTTTTAGAAACTCATCTTTGATTTAATGGGATATATTTAACTTTAAAGAATCTAAGCTCAATCCTACCCCCAAACATATAGAACAGAATTTTATTTTGGAAGTAAAATACTAAAATATATATGGATACTAAATGTATCTGTAGGCAGACCACTCTAGTTCTCCCCCTGTGCTAATCTAGATGTGCCTTTAAATCATAGTCATTGAAACATTCTAGTATGTCTGACATAATCACTAATGTTACCTTTGAACACTGGGTGTTGTACTCTGTATCAGCTATGCTTACAAATGCTACTTGTCCTCAAGCATGTGGTATCTTAATCATAGGAAAGTATTTGCAGCCTTTTTCAGAACTTTATTTACCACCAGAGCAACAATCAGTAAGGTATTTTTTGGCATTCACGACTCATGAGGCCTTTTACAAACTGAAGTATATGAACACCATTTACAATTCAAAATCTCTATTGTTAATATCTAGCATCAATAAAAATGTAACTTATTCTTCAATAAAGTAACTTGTAATTAAAAAGCCTTTTTTCTTAAATCGGAAAACTGTTAAATGGAATAATTCCAATGTTTGTAAGTCTTATTTTATGTGGGTAGTGAGCGTAGGATTAGATGAAGATGGTCATTAACATTGCTTGTAGCCTTACAGAGAAGGTTTTGCCTACAGCTGGGAAGTATAACTACTTGAAACACAAGTGGATTAATATTTTAAAATATTGATTTACTATGTAATAATTTGTGTGGTCGTTAACTCCGTTTTGAACCAGAAATGTGTAGCTTTGCCCAAAAGATGTTAAGCAAGCTGGAAACCCTTTTTGTGGTTACATTACTCTTGCTATGTCACCCTGTTCTCCAGCTTCCCATTAGAGCAAAGAGATTTAAAAGTAGCACTGTGTTTACTGTGTTCTGGCAGAGTAACTTTAAAATAATGATAGTGGTGTATCATTGGAAATACGCAATACTGGTTATTGTCAGATTTTTGCTAGACAATGCTATAGGAAGGAATTATTCTCTTATAAGAATTTAACAGAAAAAGTAGGACCTTTGAAATAGTGTGCTGCAAAAGAATGTGAGTCACCATATGGAATATAGAATCCCATGCTTACTACAATTACATAATATGTACAGTTTTAAAAACAATTTTAATACCCTATAGGAATTTGTCTTAGACACATCGTTGTTGAAAAATAGAGAATTTCATTCTTCTGTTTTCTTCTTGCCTCTCTTCCCCATTACTTAGCAGAAAGAAAATACTGCAAGATCCCTATCTTTCCTCTGCTAGTGCTTTTGGCCTGCCACCATCTGTATTTTCTTATGGGCATGAAATAGATACTTCTGAATGAATTGGTGAAGCTTTAGTTCATGTTATTTGAAGCATCTTTTGAGTTTTTAATATTTGTTTTGTAGGAGTCTTACGTTTGTAGATGATTTGTTTATAATTGTGAATTAACTGAACTAAAACACAACTGTGCATTGTCAAGCAGTAACATTACTGAAATAAGTTGCTACCAGTTTTATTTTCAAATTTTCAAGTTGTGGTTAAATTTATAATAGGTAGAATGGTAGAGTAGAAGGAGCATTATAATTGGAAATCTGTGTAGTCTTGCATCAAATAACCTAAACTCTGTAGGCTTTTGCTTGAATGCTTGCTAATTCTGTTATAACTTAAAAATACATTGTTTATCAGTAAAGTTAACCTAATATAGTGTTTAGTGCTTAGAATTTTAATTTTTCATTTTGCTTTGTTACAACTTAATTTTTATTAGAGATAATGTCCTAAATTATTTCTGTCTCCCATCTCACACTCACTTTTTTTAAGTCAGAGACCAGCTTGATAGCAAACTTTGTGCATAGTTCTGTGTTGATAGGAGAAAATCTATTTCAGAAAATTCCAAGATCTAAAATCATACTACTTAAACCACCACATATGTTATGAAGTCCACATGTGCCTTTAAAATCTGAACTCTATATTATTGTCTTTATTTCTAGATTCAGGAGTGTTTGGAATTTTTCTTTATGCTTAAATGTAATGAAAGGGAAAGGATTATATGGGAGGTTTTAGTTTGTCTTAGAAAATGCAGACATTAGAACTAAAATGCAGACATCAAAACTTACCATAGTTTTTGGCATCATAGTAGTCATTGAATAATTTTGGTAATGTTTGTGAAGATACATTGTGCAGAAATACTAATTTTTCCTCTTTTCTCCTCTTCTCAGCCATCTGTTGAATCTTCAAGTCCAGGTAAGTATTTTCTATATTTTTTATAATCTCTGTTTGAGTAACATTTGTCCTATTAGTTACATAAAGACTAGAGGAGTTAGACTATTATCTGACTTGCTTTTCTTCTGAATGCTTCTTTTCTCTGGGGAAAAAGAAATGGATGAAATGTTTGACTACCCATGAAAGTACAGGTGAGGCTGCTGTGATTTCATCCTAAAAATGACTATTTTGGGGGGTTTTCCTTTTTTTGGTGAGTTGCCATATGTATTTCTCACAGTTGTACATTATTGTTTGACTTGTAGTATATATATAAAGTGTACTTTTTAAAAAGGAATCGTTAGCTTAGAAATATTTAATAGAATAGATAAATAGAAATCATTAGAAATATTTGCTTATGTGGAATTTCAAAATATTTTTATTTGAGAAAAAATTGTTAATGTATTTCAGAGGGAGGGGAAAATAAGCAAAAGATTCAACAAGTGAATATGTAATGTAAATAAGGAATATTCTAAATAAGGAAATCATTCTTAGATTTGAGTAGGATCAAGTTTTATGTTCTGACCACACCTGGGATTTTTGTATTCTTTCTCAAATATAGCACATATTCATTTTTTCCTTAGAGATTGCAAACCTGTGATCTTTGAATCAGATCTGTGCCACAAATGTGGTTTTTTTTTGGTTTGTTTGGCCACTGTAGTGATCTTTAAAAATAAGGATATTTTATATGTGAAATCTGGATTTAGGGTTCCCATGGTCTGGCACCACTGGGTACAGTATTTCTACATGGTAGTAATTCATTGGAGTTAAAGCAGTGAGGAAAGAGTCAAGTACTAGTCTTTTAGCCTCAGTGTCCCGTGACTATCAAGAGAAATGGGACTGCCTTCTGCATGGGATATGTGGGTTGAAGAGTAGTCCAATACAGAAGAGTGAGAAAGTGAGGCATAGTAATGTTTTATTTGAAAACATCTCACATGTATTGAGTACTTAGATATGATGTATTCTGTATTACTAAATGTTCCAGATTATTGAAGCAATCATCTTTCTGTGTTTTAAGTTTTAGGAAGAAAGCTTTTAACAATGCTTAACATAAGATACGCCTGTTTTCATGGTGCAAGGTCCTTTCTGTGAACATGAATCATTGGACTCTGAGGGTTGGACTAGATCACATCCATGTCCTTTTTAAATGACTAGTGTACTCAGTTGACGCTGATTTTGTCCTTTTGATTTCAGCTGAAAGCATCTTACTCTTTTTAATATGCTTGAGAGTAAAGTGCATTAGACTTTGTGCATTTCTGAAACTCAACCATTTTTTTTGAACTTTCTGTTTTATATGTATATCTTGGATGGTTAAGATTGGGAGTAATCTGATCTTACATAAGTGTTAGGTCACTATATTCATTTTTAGGACATGGAATTATTTCTGTTTTTTTTTTTCAAACACAGAAATTGTTTTCATAGAAAAAATAGGTCCTACTTGTTTTTTATAGTATTGTGATATTGCAAATAAAACTGAGATATTTCTGATGAATTTTTGAGGCATTCATCCGATAGTACATACACACATAAAATAATTACTAAGAAAGTGGTATTAGTAAGTGGCTTTCTCAGTTTCCATTACATTTGAATCAGCCTAGGCTGAACTGGAAGAATAATGGAGTTTGAAGAATACAAATGTTGGCCAGGCGCAGTGGCTTATGCCTGTAATCCCAACACTTTGGGAGACCAAGGCAGGTGGATCACTTGAGGTCAGGAGTTTGAGACCAGCCTGGCCAACATGGTGAAATCCTGTCTCTTCTAAAAATGCAAAAATTAGCCAGGCACGGTGGCACATGCTTGTAGGCCAGCTACTTGGGAGGCTGAGGTGGGAGAATCCTTTAACCCAGGAGGTGAAGGTTGCAGTGAACTGAGATCACGCCACTCCAGCCTGAGCTATAGAGCGAGACTCCTTCTCTCAAAAAAAAAAAAAAAGTCTTTGATCGCTTTGCTACTTGTTGAATACTTAACAGATTGAATGTTTTCAGTTTTCAGTTTAGTTCAATTTTCAGAAAATCCGGTTTTCTTTAGCTTGTTTTCAGACTGAGATAGATCTTTTGGGTTAGACAGTATTTGTTATATGAGGCTTCTGCCCAGGGCAGTGTTTATTGTTCTTATAAATAATGCTAATTACAACCAGTTATAAAAGTTGGTAGAGAAAATTAGCAATAGTCATGTAAAAAATTTTTCGGTCCCCTGGGGAAAAGGCTGTATCCTTTGTAGCATCTGTACTTTGCAATCAGTGCTAGTAATAATAGTCACATGATCACATTAATTGCTTTGTTTGTAGTCTCCAGTGTAAGCCAAAGTAGAGGCACAATGTAAGGCTTTTTACCTGTCAGACTAGTAGCCGTTAGAGGTAGGGAATTATGGAGGTGAAGATAATTTAAAAAGTGGTTAAATGAGTAGACATGATACAAACTAAATTTACCTTTGAAAAGATATAAGGTACCTTTTCAGCAGTAGCATGGGATTTCATGACAAAGCAGTGACATTTGCCTAACTCTGATGCAAAATACTTAATGTATACAAAGCACCAGACCCATTACCCCTAATGATTTATCATTGGGATTTTTTTTTCCCTAGGAGACAGCCTAATGGTGGACCTAGCTATTGACAAGAATAAGATGGTTAGTTGGTTCTAAGGAACAAGGCAAAAAGAAGTCAGATGAAACAGATCAGATTAAGGAAAGAGAAAAACTGAAAATGGAAAGTTTATGGAAAAAAGCGTAGTGTGCATGTAGGGAAAGGAATTGGAGTGAGACAGGAAGTAGTTCACCTACACTTTGTTATTTGATGTAATAAGGGAGTGAAATGGCAAGTCTTCATACATAATTGGCTTTGCAAATAATAACAAAAAATGGACATCAGGTGAGTTATAACACATGATTTGATGCTGTGTACCCGTGAACTTGAATTTTTTAAAAAGTCAATAGAGTATAACAAGGAATTAAGCATAATTATTTTTGATATTACCTGTGTCCAATTACATTTATATTGAGTGGGATAATAGTATACAAAGAGATGGTGTGAAGACTTTTTAGGGTCTTTCTGTCCACAAGGGAGAAAAGTATAGCATCATTTGTAGGGATACATATTTACTGGACCACTCAGTGTTCCAGAAGATTCCTGAGTGAACTGAAAAGTTTGAGGAGAGTTTTCTTTTGAAAACTCAGAAGAGAAAAGGATTGGGACAGAAAACTACACCTATATTCTCAAATTGTACGCCTATGAAACCCTTGTGTCCATTCCCTCAAGCAGTACTAAGATGCTCTGCTGAAACTGTGCTAAGCTTTTCTTAATTTCTGGAAGAAAATTAAGATAATACGCTTTTCTAAAAGTTTTTATTTTGTAAATTATTCTAAAACTTTGATAAGCGTTAATTCATTTTTACTATACACTGGTAGAAGGTATCTGACTTGGCATATAATTATGTTTTTAGTTTTCTATTTAGTATCAGTTCCTCCCTCCCTCCTTCCTTCTCCCTTTCCTTCCCTTTCTTCCTTTCTTCCTTTCTTCCTTTCTTTTTTCCTTTCTCTTTCTTCCTTTCTTTTTTGAGATGAGGTCTCACTGTGTTGCCCAGGCTTTTCTTGAACCCCTGAGCTCAAGCAATCCTCCTGCCTTGGCCTCCTAAAGTACTGGGATTACAGACATGAGCCACTGCGCCTGGTCTAGTATCAGTATTGTGCTTCTGAAAGGGCACAATGATGTTAAGTGCTTCGCCATGTGACCTGGCTGGCATTCACTTGTCTTAGTACATAGACTCTCGTTGAGTATTCTTTGAGGCGGTATACTAAATTAATTTACGGGAGGCTTGGAGTGCAATAAAAGCATAGGTGTTGGGATTAGTATACCCAGAATTCAAATTCATCTTTGCCGTTTACTGGCTTTGTAAGTTTAGACTTGCTACTTAAAATCTCTAAGCCTTGAGTTTTTATTTTGTTTTTTTCCTCTTTAAATGGGGTGATAATACCTACTTCGTAGGATTATTTGAAGATTAATTGAGATAATGTATATGACGTGCTTGAACATACTGTCTGGCACATAGTAAGCACTCAAAAAATGATTCTTTTGAAAATTGTTGTAACTGAAAAACCCTAAGCCTTGGGCACTCCTTTATTCATAATAGTCAGATTTTCAAGAAGTCAGCTCTGTCTCTTTGCTTTACTTATTGGTTCTCTTTCTGGAGTGAAATGAAAGAATAGGTACATCTATTAATGTCTAACCATCAACAGTTAAAACTTTAAAAATTGCTAATTTTTCAGTGTTCAGTAACTCATTTGTTTATTAGTAAACAATGCTTTTGCAAATCTAGGTCCACATTGGCAGTAGTAAAACATGGGGATATTTTACAGACTATGTATGCCCAGCCTTTGCATTATGCTATTTACAAAGCTTGACCCTATAGGGTCCAGCAGTATTCCCCAACCACATGTCAGTTACCTACTAGATTATTTTAATGACTTTGATAAGAGTTCTGTATGCAGTTTTAATAAATTTTGCTCTTCTACTCAGTCTTTTGGGTTATTTCTGATCAAAATCCACTAAATTAAGGACAGCTACCCAAATATTAGATTTTTTTTTTTTTAAAGTCAGGCCCTTGCTCTGTTTCCCGGGCTGGAGTGCAGTAGTGTGATCATGACTCACTGTGGCCTTGACCTCCCAGGCTCAGGCAGTTCTCCTGCCTCAGCCTCCTCACTGACTGGGATGACAGTCGCACAGCACCACACCCAGCTAATTTTTAAATTTTTTTTAGAGATGGGGTCTCGTTATATTGCCCAGGCTTGTCTCAAACTCCTGGGCTCAAGTGATCCTCCCGTCTTGGCCTCGTGAAGTGCTGGGATTAAAGCATGAGCAACTACATCCAGCCACTAGAATGTATTTTCAAGGAAGTACTTACAGAATAATAATATTTGAGTGCAGCTGTGTCTTCACTAGACTGTGTATTCAGATGACTGTATATTTCACATGACTATACAGTCATCCCTCGGTATCTGTGAACCTCCCTCGGATACCAAAATTGTGGATGCTCAAATCCCTGATACAAAATGCGTAGTATTTGTGTGTAACCTATGCACATTCTCTTATATGCTTTACATAATCTCTGGTGTGTGTGTGTGTGTGTGTATGTATATATATATAAAAAATACCTAATATAGGTAAACACTGTGTAAATAGTTACACTGTGTTGTTTGGGGAATAATGACAAGAAAAAAGCCTGTACATGTTGAAGGCAGACAGAGGTTTTTTGTTTGTTTTTTCTCTTAATATTTTCAGTCTGCTGTTGGTTGAATCCACAGACACAGAAGCCGAGGGCTGACTTACAGTCTCCTCATGGGCCAGAGGAGTTCAAACTCTTTGGGTCTATCAAACATCAATCAAATGGTTAAGAATTGTGTTTTTTAGGGCCAGGTACACCTGTAATCCCAGCACTTTGGGAAGCCAAGGCAGGTTGATTGCTTGAGCCTGGGAGTCCAAGACCAGCCAGGCAACACAGCAAGACCCTGCTTTTACCAAAAAAATATTTAAAAATTAGCTGGGTGTGGTGGTTGTATTCCCAACTACTTTGGAGGTAAAGGTAGAAGGATCGCTTGACTCTAGGAGGTCGAGGCTGCAGTGAGCTGTGATTGTGTCACTGCACGCTAGCCTGAGACAGAGCGAGACCCTGTCTCAAAGAAGAAAAAGACAAAAAAGAATTGTGACTTTTTTCCACAGGAAAAACCTGTTCTTATTGGATATGACCATTTATTATTTACAACTTGTTTCATATTTATAACATTATAAACACTTTTAAAACTGTAAACATTTTCCTCCCATTTTGCCGTTGTAACTGTTAAAAAGCAATATCTAATAGTTGCTGTGCGTAGCTTTTTCTTGGTACTTTTGACTTACATCCAGCTTCAAATAAAAATAAATACATTAATATTAATAAGATCCACTTAATTTGGTTTACCAAACTTTTTGAAATATTCCTTACCAGGAGGTTCAGCAACATCAGATGACCATGAATTTGATCCATCAGCTGACATGCTGGTTCACGATTTTGATGATGAACGAACATTAGAAGAGGAAGAAATGATGGAAGGAGAAACAAACTTCAGTTCTGAAATAGAAGATCTTGCAAGGGTAAATAACATGTAGAGCTAGGGTATGAATTAGTTGTGACTTTTTTGTGGAAAGGGAAGATTTGAAATTTTGATTCTCTGTTTAGGAGAGAAATTGTTTTATATATTAACGACTGAAAAATTCTGTGTGATCATAGGTGGTATATTTAAAGTTTGAAAAGAAAGGCTTTTAAAAACAATGACTTTATTATGTGAAATAACAGAATTCACATAGTTACTTTGGTAAAACATAGACTATTAAAGGATTCTACTACAAAAGGTCTGGTCAAAAATAGACTATAAAAGGATTCTGCACAGCCTCTTATATACCCTTTGTCCTTCCCCAGTTACCATATCTTTTACTTATTCTCCTTCAGAGCCAAAAATGTCTTGAAATATCATTTTCCATTCACTACATAAAGTGCTCTAGATTATCTCCATCTCTTCCTATCAAGGTGACCAGTGAACTTTCCTTGTTATATCTATTGTTATGTTCACTTTTCTCTTGCTACCTTACTTTTTCTCAGCAGTATTCAATGTAGTTTAACACTCCCTTCTTTTACTTGAATTCTGGAGTACACCACAGTCTGGTTTTCTTTATCTTTTTGTTCCTATTCAGTATCTTTTGCAGACTCTTCTTCCCTTACTCAAGATTTACATTTTGGCAGTTTGTAATTCTCAGTTTGGACCTTCTTTTTTTCTCTCCTGTCTTTGTCTGGATCAGTGCTTCTCAAAATGTAGTATGAGGGTCAGCTGCATTAGAATCAGCCATGTACTTACTTTAAGAAGCAGATTTTTAGACCTCTCCCCCGGCATGAATCAGAATCTCTGGAGGTGGGGTTCAGATCCACATCTTCATTAAGTAAGTTGGCATTATATGTACACCAAATTTGAAAGTCACTAAGCTGTGTGATTGAATTTATTCCCATGGTGTCTATATGCTTAGTATTCTTTAGTTTCTATTTCTAGCATTAACCTATTTACTGTCTCCAGTTTTGTTTATCCACCTTGACATTTCTGCTTGCTTATCTCAACGGCCATCTCTAAATTATAAATGTCCAAAACAGAACTATTGACTGTTGTTTTTTTCTCTACTTGTTTTTTCCCTGTTCTATCAGTAAAAAGTGGCACTACTGTTTACCCTGTAGCCTAAGTCAGAAACCAATGAGTCATTTTCCTTCTCTTTCAGTATCTTACTTCTAAATAAACCTATCATTGGTATCCACAAGAATATCCCTTAGCCGACTCTTTAGCTCCATTGCTGCCTAGGTTGCCATTATTTCTAGCCTAGACTATTGCAGTAACTTCCTAACTGGTTTCCCCATTTCCTCTTTTACCATCTTTCTCCTGATACATTTCCACCCAGCAGCCATAATCTTCTTTTCAAAACGTAAATCAATTTATATCAACCTCCTGGCTTCCTATTATAAACAAAGAAAACCCAAACTCCTCAACCAGGCCAGCAAGGCCACCTTTATGATAATGGCTTTTCATCCATGTATCATACTACCTATGTTATAGCCACACTAGCTGCTTTTGTTGTTAAATAAGCGAGTTTCTTCCTGCCTCAAGGATTTTCAGCTTATTCTCACTGAATAAGCTGAAGCCCAAGGCCGGCTACTTATCCTCTGGGTTCGGTGTTGCCTCCTCAGAATAGCAGCCTTTCCTGTCCCCTAATTAACTTTTAATTAGTTTTGTTTTGTTTTGTTTTATTTATTTATTTATTTATTTATTTATTTATTTATTTATTTATTTTTACCACTGTATCCTATTCAATGCTTTCTTTAGTGTTAGGACACAATTTATAATTGTTTCTTTATTGGCTGTACCGCCACTGGTTTTGAGAAGATAAAATGAAATAAAATGACTGTGTTATTCAACAGTATATTTCATGGTACCTTGCAAGAGTGTTCACTCAAAAGTATTGTATGAATGAATGGATATCAGTCTGGTATGTTCTAATAAAATTTTATCATGCATATGATTTCCCGTACTCCATGATAAAAAGAACATAAGAAATAAGACATAGTTTCAGTCTTTAAGGATTTAGAATACATAATGTCATGGAAAATGTGCTTATACTTTTATGGTAATAAAGACTTATGTCTCATGATTTTAGTTTGTAACTTTTTAAAGGATACATTCAAAGAGCTCAGAAAGGAGTTCTATTACTGTTTATTCAAATCTTGTTAGGTGATCCCATTGTGGGATTAGAGCTGGCTTTGGGATTAGATCATTTAGTGATTACAGCTGACTTAATCCACAATGTGTGAATAATTTAATGTGTCAAAGTTATATATTGGCTATCACAAAAGTCTTTCAAGAATGGGTTAAAAAGCATATGAAAGGGCCGGGCGCGGTGGCTCACGCCTGTAATCCCTGCACTTTGGGAGGCCGAGGCGGGCGGATCACGAGGTCAGTAGATCGAGACCATCCTGGCTAACACGGTGAAACCCCGTCTCTACTAAAATACAAAAAATTAGCCGGGCGCGGTGGCAGGCGCCTGTAGTCCCAGCTACTCCGGAGGCTGAGGCAGGAGAATGGCGCGAACCCGGGAGGCGGAGCTTGCAGTGAGCCGAGATGGTGCCACTGCACTCCAGCCTGGGCGACAGAGTGAAGACTCCGCCTCAAAAAAAAAAAAAAAAAAAAGCATATGAAAGGCTGGGCATAGTGGTTTATGCCCGTAATCTCAGTACTTTGGAAGGCCAAGGCAGGAGGATTACTTGAGGCCTGGAATTCAAGACCAGCCTGGGCAACATAGTGAGACCCACATCTCTACCAAAAAATTTTTAAAAAGATGAATTAGGCATGGTGGCAAGCACCTGTAGTTCCAACAATTCATGAGGCTCAGGTGGGAGGATTGCTGGGGCCCAGGAATCTGAGGCTGCAGTGAGCTATGATAGCACCACTGCTCCCCAGCCTAGGTGACAGAGTAAAAATGTTACTACTATTTACCCTGTTGTTTTAACTGTGTCTCTGAAAACAGGGCACTTGAAGAACTTGGAGTCAGAACTATTCTTTAAAAGTAGGCTGGGAAGCGATTCAAAAACAGTTATAATTGAATGATTCAGAATCTAGATTCTGAATCAAGGGAAACAGTTGATTTAACAATCATAGTCACTTCATGTATTTCTGAAGTGAGAAGACAATTATTTTCAGTTTGCCTATATTCAGAGAAGCATCTATCACTTTAGATATATTTTTTGCTTCTGAATAGCCATCTGTGGGATAAAAGGTACAGTAATAAAATCTTATACTTTTTGTCTTATATTCTGTATTAGCTCAAATACTAATTAGCAAGAGAAAATAAGTACAGTTTTCATAATGGGTTATGAGTTAGAATGATTTTTTTCTATTTCAGAAAATGAAATATTTATTACATTTAATTAGTAGAAAATTACTAATGGGCTGTGCTAAAATTTTGGTTATATCATTGCCTTTTCCTGTTTCTGTCTCCTATTCCTTTCCCCAGCCCCATATAGTGCCTTAAAACTTGCTTTCAAGTGACTCTGCCTTAGGAAATAGAAGTTAAAATAGAATTATTTATAGAGATAGGGAAAAAAAGACAGTTGAACCAATCCTTTATCATCCTTTCAACTAGGCAACCTTATACCTTCTCAGATTCTTCTCTGACTTCTCCCAGAAACAATTAAAGCTTTGTTTTAAGTAGCACAGAATGCTTTTCATCTATAACCTGAAGCTAAGCAATATTTTGGAGCCAATTTGTTGGATTTCCTAGAGTTACTAACTCTTTAGATATAAACCAAACAAAATCCTTGTTGTTTTTATTTAAAAAGTGAATAAGATTTTGTTGTGTTGATTATTTATTTGCTTTTATAGAAGCAAAACATTAGTTATGTCAGGGATTGATAAAGTGTTTTTCACCTTACACTTCGGTTGCATGAAATGAATTTTTGATGTATTGTGGCAGGACTCTGACATTCATTCAGGAAATATCAATAACTATATAGCATTTGGTTTTAAGTTCATTGAATTTGAATTCTAGAATTTTCAGTGAAAACTAATGATAGACGTTTTGATGTGTATTGTTACATTTGTATGCATGGATTATGGCAATATAAAAGATAACATGTTTTAATAAAATTGGGTATATAGGTTATTATTTATTGTGGGGATCTTGAAGGGAATATCAGAATCATTCTCATAGTAAATAGACTTTTGTTTTTTTGAGACAGAGTCTCACTCTGTTGCCTGGGCTGCAGTGCAGTGGCACGATCTCAGCTTACTGCAGTCTCTGCCTCCTGGGTTCAAGCAATTCTCCTGCCTCAGTCTCTCGAGTAGCTAGGATTACAGGCGTGTGCTAATTTTGGTATTTTTAGTAGAGACAAGGTTTTACCATGTTGCCCAGGCTGGTCTCGAACTCCCGGCCTCAAGTGATCTGCCCATCTCAGCCTCCCAAAGTGCTGGGGTTACAGGCATGAGCTGTTGCACCTGGCCATAGATGGACTTTAGTTTGCTACAAATAGAAACACTTGCGTTTAACTCTGTTTTCCAAATGAACTCTTTAAAATCAGAGACTCTAAATGGGCACAATTGTGGCAGTCCATTTGGGAAAAGAAAGATCTAGATTGCAGTATCTTCATGTATTTAGATATATTTTATAAAAATCACACTATAACAGTATCAGTACTTAATATATACTTTTAAAGTACCAGATGTGTTCCATCCAGTGAATCTCCAGAGCTAGAGAATAATTAAAATGTGAGATTAAAATGTGAGAGATTGAAGTATACACACATTATATAGATAGAAAAGAAATCTCAGTGTGAGGATTATAAAGAAGAGTTCACTGCCTTCATTCCTATATGGTTGTATCTTCTAGTCAAGCCCCAGCCCCAAGAGGTTGGTTACCTTAGGAACCATCTCTCTAGTTCAGTCTGGATGTGGTCCCTTAGGCCTTTTTGGCTGGAAATCAGCCTCTTCTTCCTATCTTCATTAGCATTTTATTGGTAAGTCAGTTTTGGTACAACAGGTGTAAGAAGAGTACTATCTCCATCCATCAAATGGCCCTGTCTTGAAGGTCAGCATCTGCCATTTCTTAATGACTAACCTCCTGATGTGAGGGAGAAGGAGCTAGGAACTAGCACCTCTTCTGCAGCTAGGAGTTGGATGCCACTCCAACCTTATAATATGTTGGTGTTTGATAACTTTACCCTATTGTCTTGAAATTAGAGCAGACTTAACTTGAGATATAGTATATGGTGTTTATCCTTTTTGATACAGGGTCTTACTCTGTCACCCTCCCAGGCTCATGCGATCCACCTGCCTCACCACCTGCATAGCTGAGACTGTAGGCACACTACTATGCCCGGCTAATTTTTTATTTTTTGTAGAGATGGGTTCTTGCTCTGTTGCCCAGGCTGGTCTTGAACTCCTGTGTGCAAGCAGTCCTCCCACTTTGGCCTCCCAAAGTGCTGGGATTATAGGCGTGAGCCACCGAGCCTGGTCAGTTTATCTTTTAAAAACTCAATTTCTCCCACCTTCAGCCAGCCTTCCTTTAGCTTATGCAGACATGATTGCCCCTCCTTTTGTTACAGTGTAAAACAACTCATTTCTTAAAGTACAATCTGCAAATACAGTGTGTATTCCTGTTTTTGTTTTTTTTTTTAATTTAATTTTTTAGAGACAGGGTGTCGTTCTGTCATGCTGGCTGGAGTGCAGTGGTGCAGTCATAACTCAAGCACCCTCAAACTCCTGGGTTCATGCCTTCCTCTCGCTTCAGCCTCCTGAGTAGTTAGGACTGCAAGTGCATGCCACTGTGCCTGGCTACATTCCAGTATTTTTATTTATCATGTACTATGCTCACTTTCTTTATTTCTCACAGATTATCAGCCCTCTTAGTTCACATTATAACAGGATGCTGTATACTTAACCTGATGTTAGATTTTGAAGAAGGCAGTATATACGCATATGTACAGAAGGGCAGTGTAAAGCAGTGAGTTAAACTGCCCAGGTTCGCAATCCAGCTCTACTTCTTATTTCAGTTTGTGACTTAGGATAGGTTACTTAAGATTGTTAAACTTCAGATGTTATTACAAGAATAATATATCTAAAGCACTTAACATAATATTTGGCACATAATAAACACAAAATAAATCTTAGTAGTTAATGTCATTCATAAGATTCAAAAAAGTCCCTGACCTATAACTGAAAATTTACAACTTGACACATAATTTTCTCTTACACTCTGTTCTCCCCTTTTTATACTCTTTTAACACTTACGTGAATGGGATTAAAACACTGTGCCACTTTATTGTGATGTTTCAATTTAAATTGAAGTAAGCCCTTGAGTAACTGGTAGAATGTAGCCTTTGGTAATATAAACTAATGAGAAATTCTCTGGAACAGGTGGCTGACAGGCCCTGGTATAATAGTGTACTACTTTTGGCCAAGTTTTATTCATCCTTAAGTCTTTTTTTCAGAGGGAAATAACAGAATATTTGT
Source organism: Macaca nemestrina (assembly GCF_043159975.1). NCBI lineage: Eukaryota > Metazoa > Chordata > Mammalia > Primates > Cercopithecidae > Macaca > Macaca nemestrina. Next base: position 166,679,904 of record NC_092125.1, on the reverse strand, counting down.
GTTACACCATATAATTACTGTTTATAGCATCGGAATTTGGGGGTGCAGAGACAGAAATCTGTCTGTAACTAGATTACACACAGTCTAACCTCAAACTAGGTTAGACAAAATGAAGAATTTCATGTAAGTCTCATGGAATTTCATTAAAGGAGGGATATATCTGCTCCCCAGGGACTCAAGTGCCACCAGAATTTATTTTCTCTATTTCTGCTTGTCTACATGGTTTACCTCTTTTTGTTTTTGAGACAGTGTCTCACTTTGTCACTCAGGCTGGAGTGCAGCAGTGCAGTCTTGGCTCACTGCAGCCTCGGCTCACTGCAGCCTCGACCTCCCTGGATGAAGCCATCCTCCTGCCTCAGCCCCCCTAGTAGCTGGGACTATGAGCATGCACCACCACACCCAGCTAATTCTTGTTGTATTTTTTGTAGGGACAGTGTTTCACCATGTTGCCCAGTCTGGTCTCGAACTCCTGAGCTCAAGTGATCTGCCTACCTTGGCCTCCCAAAGTGCTAAGATTACAGGCGTGAGCCACCATGTCCCACCTGACTCACCTGACTTCTCTTTTCAGACCAACTTTCTTCATATGATGCTGTCAGTTTGTAGGTCTCCCACATTTACTTCTTGAGATAGTCTGTGCTTCTTTCTTAAGTTGCTGTTGATAAAAATCCAGAAACAAAGTATGGACAAGCGTGGGTCATGTGCCCACTCCAAATATATGGCCAGAGAATACAGTGATTCCAATTATGTCAGCTGCTGTGGTCCAGGAGGTGAACTTTCAAGGAAAATAAATGTTTGGAATGGAAGAAAGAACATTTCAAAGTACAGAAATAGAAGAGAGTAGGAGAGGCTTGCAGGGGAAATAAATAATCCTTATGTGATGCTTGTTTATGCTTGCTAAATCTTTAAGTACTTCAGTTAGCACAAACCAGGAACACAAATACATGCTATTGCAATTTGAAACAGGATTCCTCAGCAAAATTGATTCTGGTTTTTATCGTAGGTGTAGCCCAGAGTTTGATGCAAGATTTTCACTTTTACCTTAGATTAAATAAGAGACTTTTTATGCTGTCATGCTTCAAGTTGTATTTTTGGTGGTGATGATTTTTTCTTTGTTGCTTACTAAGCTGATATTACTCACCTGATATTGGGTGACAGCTGAGTTACAAGTTTAATACTATTAAGTAAGCATTTTTTTTTTTCTTTTTTTTTTAAATTTTCTTGAGACAGGGTCTTACTGTGTCGCCCAGGCTGGAGTGCAGTGACACAGTCTCGGCTCACTGCAGCCTCTGCCTCCTGGGTTCAAGCAGTTGCCTCAGCCTCCTGAGTAGCTGGGATTACATGCCAGCACCACCATGCCTGGCTAGTTTTTGTATTTTTAATAGAGATGGGGTTCCACCATGTTGGCCAGTCCAGTCTTGAACTCTTGACCTCAAGTGATCTGCCCCCTCAGTCTCCCAAAGTACTGGGATTACGGGTGTGAGCCACTGCGCCCAGCATAAGTAAGCATTTTGTTGATTAAGTAAGGATATTTTGTTTACATTTGATAAAACCCATCTAAAAATAACCTTGTGTAAAAATAAACTATTAGAAGGTATATGAATGTGTAGTTGGGTACAAGGAATATATGGAACCAGGGATTCAGCATCACCAGGACCTCCATCTCTCCTAATCCCTGGTTGAATCCTGTTGCGTCTCTTAAATTTTTTCTTTTCCACAACCACTAATTTCATTTAGTTTCTGATCATAATACAGGTGAATGTGTAGTGAATGATAGCAGTGGATTCCCACTTGGCTCAGTCTGCTTGGCAAGCAAACTAAATCTTCCCCTGCCTAAGTTCATGTTGAGTGTTTTATTGTGTGTGTAATTTCCCCTAAATACTTCCATAGTGTTAGTAACCATTCAGTATGCTCAAATTGAGTCAGGAATATAACAGATCCCTTTAAAAATTACATAGAACTAGAGAAAGTAGTTAAAAATAGTAATCCTCACTTTCATTAATCTGTAACTGATCTTTTCAGTAATGTGTAGCCTTCTGAAATGATACTTTTTTTTTTTTTAGTTACTATAAATGGTATGTCTGCTCTAATCAGGGTGACTGGATTATTCATTTTTGTTTCTGTACCTGTGCATTTGTCATTTGCTGTGACTTGAATGATTTTTCTCCATCTGTGCCAGTTCTATTACGATTGTAATTCAAGCATTCCCCCTCTAAATGCACTGTGATCAGGCCACTTTTGACTCTCTGTTCTCTGCTTAGTCAATATTGGAGGTGTTGGAGAATTTTTCTTTGAGAAATGAATTTTTTTCTTTTTCCTTTTTCCTTTTTTTTTCTTGAGACAGTCTCACTCTGTCACCCAGGCTGGAGTGCAGTGGCATGATCTCATCTCACTGCAACCTCTGCTTCCTGGGTTCAAGCAATTATCCTGCCTCAGCCTCCTGAGTAGCTGAGAGTACAGGTGTGCACCACCATGCCTATGGCTGATTGTTTTGTATTTTTAGTGGAGTTGGGGTTTTGCCTTGTTGACCAGGCTGGTCTTGAACTCCTGACCTTAAGTGTTCTGCCAACCTCAGCCTCCCAAAGTGCTGGGATTACAGGCGTGTGCCACTGCGCTTGGCCTGAGAAATGAATTTTTATAAAGTGAGTCACACTTCTCATCTGTATATCCAAGAGGGAAAAACCTTAATCTAACTATGATTGTCAGACATTCTACATTCTTGATAATGGTTAAAAAAGAAAAATTTTTTCTCCATGTAGTTAGTATGTCACCTATCCTTTCGACAAATATTTGAGCTGGATATCATATGTCATATGATAAGCTTTATTAAAGTTAATGTTCAAGCTTTATTACCTCCCATTGGATAAGGTGATTTGCAGGTATCTCATCCAGACCTGTGAGATTAGTGGTTTCCAAGGTGGTCTTATACCAGCAGCATTAGCATCACCTGAGATTTTTTTTTTTTCTTTTTTTAATTGTAGGTTCTCAGGCGTCACTGGAGACTTACTAGGTCAGAAACTTGGGTGAGGCTCAGCAGCCCGTTTTAGTAAACCCTCAAGGTAATTCGGATGCCCTTAAGACAGACCAATGGTAGAGAGCCTGAGGGCATTTATTTGGTTGATTATACACCTCTTTTTTTTGGAGTGAACCAAGTACCATGATCTTGTCAGAAGATGAGTTCAAAATAGAGCACGGCTGTGTAATTAGCTGTGTGGTTTCAAAGGATTAGTTATAACACAGTTATAAAAATTAAAGGTAGTAGTAACAGGATAGTTTTGAGGATCAAATAATGAAACAAGTTTTTCATGAACTCTTAAGGCCTATGTAAATTTTAGTTGCAAACTGTTACGCTTATGTTTTATCTTTTTGGGGCCCTTATTCATACTAGTGACTTCAGTGGCTTTTCTTCACAATAGTGATCAGTTGCTAAACTTGCTTCTGATTTGGGGGTGCAGGGTGTGAGCCTAAGCAAAGTTAAATGACCTGAGATTAGGAGGTCTGGGTATTATAATAAAGTCTCTATCAGTGCAGATTTAATGGAATTGTGTGTTTTGACACTGCTTTCATTGTTGCAAGAAAAAAAGACAATGAAATCAAAGCACCTATCACAAATGCCTGACACATAGAAGACACTTTATGGCAGCTATTTGTTATTCTTGTGTATAAAACTAGCTTTATGCTGGGCACGGTGGCTCACGTTTCCAATCCTACATTTTGGGAAGCCAAGGTGGGCAAATCGCTTGCACCCAAGTGTTTGAGACCAGCCTGGGCAACATAGTGAAACCCTTCTCTATGAAAAATACAAAAATTAACCAGGCATGGTGGTGCACATGTATAGTCCCAGCTACTTGGGAGGCTGAGGTGGGAGGATCATTTGAACCCAGTGGGTTGAGGCTGCAGTGAGCCATGATCATGCCACTGCACTCCAGCCTGGGTGACAGAGCAAGATTCTGTCTCAAAAAAATAAATCTAGCCTTTTCATTACATTTCTCTTATTACACTTCTGTCTCTTATTTCGAAGTTTTTAGTTCCTAAGGACTGACTTCCCACATTCCCAAATAACCAATGTCCTGTACCAGATCCTTGGTACATGGACCAGATACTTGAACACTTAAAGCACTGTTGGTGTTGTACTTTGAGAAACACAGTATAAGAGCTATCAGTTGTTTGCCAGCGGCTTATTTAGCTAGAGTGGCAATACCTTGCCTTGATAAAGTTACCACTTTTTCAGGTTGTAGCTTCTGCAAATCATTAGGGGTCTTGGAATTGATTTATCTTTCAGAAATAGATTCACAAACATTCATAACCAGAATATCCATTTGTAATGTGAGATAGAAGTTTTGGATGATGCCTTCTTCCTAGTTCTTCATAAGAAAATCTTTTCAAATTATAATCATTAATTTTTTCTCACATGGATTTTGAGTGATGGAGGTTAATTGTGTCATCTAATCCAGTCTGATTTACCCATACCCATTGTAGCAATGTGTTTAACACACTAGCTAGACTTATTTCTTTCTTTCCATGACTGCTGGAGAAATATGAACCATGTCTTATTCATGATTACCCTTTTTTTCTAGCTTCTAAACTGATGATTTTTTGACTGTTTTGCTTCAGACCATGTGCATTGTATGTGGGTGTGCATGAGTGTATAATGTGTTCACATGATTTGGATTAAATTTTCTTTTTATAATCAGAATTCTGTTAACGTTTCCCTGATGCTGTGCATTTCTTGTTTTCTTGTTTACTGGTTAGAGTGAGTAGTTTGTATAGAAAGCTGATCTCATTTCATTGCATATGGACATTTCTTTTGCATCCACAGAGGGTCTGATTTTTGTGGGGATTGAGGGAAGTCCCTGGCCAAGGCACCGTGGTGTATTGATATGAATATGGGCTTTTGGAGTTAGACTGTTTAAATCTGGCTCTACTCCTTGTAACTTGTGTGATTTCTGAAGAAATGCTTAAGCTGTCAGCCTCTGTTTTCTCATCTATGAAATGGAAATAATATAACAAGTCGGTATGATAGATGGTAAGGATTGCATGAGATAATTTTATGTGTAAATGGAGATAACCATAGAAAAGAATATATGGTTAATGTAGTCCATTATCATTTCTGTATATTACTACTGGTTTTTGTTTTGTTTTGTTTTGTTTTTTCATGTGTTCGGGCTGAGCTCTGGATGCTCTGAATTTCATCTGCCTTTCTGGGTTTGTTAACTTAATTTATAGTCTAATTCTCGTTGTTCTATTTCTCCACCCTCAAGTATGGTACTCTTATTAAGAGTGGGCATCCATGCATAGCGTTAACTGTCATTGTGCATATATTGAATTGATTGCAAAAAGAATAGTCCATGTTAGACCAAGGCTACTTTTTAATTATACTTAAAAATCTTGTCAGCAATTGGAATTGGTTAATTTTATAGAAATACTAAAAAGATTGGGATATTCATGGGTTTCAGAAATATTTTCAATTTTACTTTTTTATGATCTGAGAATTCATGATACAGCTTTTATTCTTCAGTATAGAATGAATACTCCACAGATTTGTGGATTATAGCCTGGGAATCAGAAATATCACTGATTCAGAAATTAACTTTTATTTTTATTTATTTAGGAAGGTGACATGCCAATTCATGAACTTCTCAGCCTTTATGGTTATGGTAGTACTGTTCGACTACCTGAAGAAGATGAGGAAGAGGAGGAAGAGGAAGAAGAAGGTGAAGATGATGAAGATGCTGATAATGATGACAACAGTGGCTGTAGTGGGGAAAATAAAGTAAGTGTACATACATATATTTAAGATTGTAGTCTTTATTCTTGTTGAAGTTAAAATTTCTTAATACATTTTGATTACTTGTTTTTATAATCTTTACTTTTCCTGATTTTAAAAGTGTTAAACATTAAGATATTACAGAAATACATAACATAAAAATTGGAAATCCCCTGTAATCTGCTCCTGAGAGGTAACAGTTTGGTCTTCTCGTTTCAGGTTTCTTTTTTTTCCAGTGCTTATTCTAATTTATTTATACCAACTTTCTTTTTTTGTTTGTGTGGTTTTTTTGGAGATGGAGTCTCGCTCTGTCACCCAGGCTGGAGTGCAGTGGCGCTATCTTGGCTCACTGCAAGCTCTGCCTCCCAGGTTCACGCCATTCTCCTGCCTCAGCCTCCCAAGTAGCTGGGACTACAGGCGCCCACCACTACGCCTGGCTAAGTTTTTGTATTTTTAGTAGAGACAAGGTTTCACCACGTTAGCCAGGATGGTCTCGATCTCCTGACCTCATGAACCGCCTTGGCCTCCCAAAGTGCTGGGATTACAGGCGTGAGCCACCACACCTGGCCATTTATACCAACTTTCAAAAAAATGCTATTGCTTTTAAATAATGAAGGCTAATTGGCAGTTTGTGTTTATTTTTCTTTATTTTGAAATAATTTTAGATTTATAAAACTTTTAAAGCTAGTATAGAAAGTTCCTATATGATCCGCTTCTGCTGAGGTTAACATCTTGGTACGGTGCTAGTAACTGCAGATTGAATTATACCAGTTTTTCTGCTAATGTACTTTTTCCTGTTGCAGGATCCAACCCAGAATACGATATTACATCTAGTATATTCATTTTAGTCTTCTGCTTATATTAGAACAAAATTTATATGCTATGGCCTTTCATCTGCAACCATTTTCTTTACATCTTAAAGAAATTAAATTTATTATTCCTCAGGAGGAGAATATAAAGGATTCATCAGGTCAGGAGGATGAAACTCAGTCTTCCAATGATGATCCATCACAATCTGTTGCTTCTCAAGATGCCCAGGAAATTATCCGCCCACGTCGATGTAAATATTTTGATACAAGTAAGTGTTACTGGTTGATAATATTTGAATATAATTTTTACTATTTTAGGTATTACCTAAAATCCTCATTTTTTAAACTGGTCTTTAAATTCATTTAGTCTGAAATTCTTTTCAACAGTAAATGGATTTTTATTGTAAGTTATTAGTTTAGTAATGCACGGTCCCTGTTGTTAGTGAATATACTACGGTAATTGTGTCATGTACTGCTTGACTTCAGTTGTATTTGTTTTTTCCTTGCCCTGTTTTTAAATGTTTGTTTCATGGTCATCTTTTTATTTCTCATAGGCTTTCCCTTAGTTTCCATTTTTTACTTTCTTTGCCTCTTAGCCTTTTTTAGGTATATTGATAAATACACCTAAATTTCTCTAGTTTAAAAAGAAGAAAAACACTTGAAGAAAAATAAACTGTCATGAAATATGTAGTAAGGTAATATTATCTTTATTCTAAATCGGTTTTTTCCCATAAGTTTTTATAGGAAATCATTTCATGAGAATACAGTTACGTAGAAAGTTAATGGATTTTTTGGTTTTGTTTTTTTAAGTGATAGGGTGTTAATTATTTGGTTAGAAATATCTTGGCTTAATTCATTAGATATTTTTGAGCATATCCAAATATTTGATGGTAGATGTAAAAATAATTTGTAGATGTAGACAGCTTAAGCAGTCATTTTATAGTATTGGTGTCTTATTTATTCTAGACAGTGAAGTAGAAGAAGAATCTGAAGAAGATGAAGATTACATTCCATCAGAAGACTGGAAAAAGGTAGTTAGAACAATATTTTCCCAAAATTTAGATAAATTAATATTTTTTTAAAAGCCTAGTGTAATTATTTTTTACTAACTATGTATATTGATAAAATCGATGTAAGCCCTTTTATGACATTTAAATGTTTGGTAAATGTTCAGATTCCTTAACACATCTAGGTTAGAGATATATTTATCTTTTTATAAAATAAAATGAATTTAAAGGATTGGATTTTGTTGAGGAAGTTGGCACTCAAAATAAGATTAGAAATCTACATTTCTGGCCGGGTGTGGTGGCTCACGCCTGTAATCCCAGCACTTTGGGAGGCTGAGGCAGGCAGATCGCTTGAGCCCAGGAGTTTGAGACCAGCCTGGGCAGCATTGCGGGACCCTGTCTCTTTTTTTTTTTTTTGAGACGGAATCTCGCTCTGTCACCCAGGCTGAAGTGCAGTGGCCGGATCTCAGCTCACTGCAAGCTCTGCCTCCCGGGTTTATGCCATTCTTCTGCCTCAGCCTCCCGAGTAGCTGGGACTATGGGCGCCCGCCACCACTCCCGGCTAGTTTTTTGTGTTTTTTTAGTAGAGACGGGGTTTCACCATGTTAGCCAGGATGGCCTCCATCTCCTGCCCTCGTGATCTGCTTGTCTCAGCCTCCCAAAGTGGTGGGATTACAGGCTTGAGCCACCATGCCTGGCCCCCTGTCTCATTTTATAAAACAAAACAAAAAATAAAACAAAAATCCACATTTCTGATTTAGTCCTGAAGTAGTGCTGAATTAGGCATTTGTTGCCCTGTAAAAAGTATCATATATATATTTTTCAATATTATGGAAAGCAATTGTGGAGGCTTTGATATTTGTTAAGTAAATTTTGTTTAGTAGTTTGTAAGTTTTTCATTCTGTATTACTTTATAAAAGGAAAACTCTCCAAATGATTGGATTTAATGTTGACATTTATAACTGGTAAGCTTATTGTGTGAAGAAACAGATTTGGCTTCTTCATAACTATATACAACTTAATTTCTGAAATGAATTTAAAGATAATATATTGAGATTAGTTTTTAATTATAAAATATATAGCATATAATTAATCATACAGTTAAGTTAAAGAATTTTAAGTTATTGTAAAAGAACTGAGCTCTTAGGAAAATCTGTCAAAATGTTATGTAGAATTAGCTGGTTGCAATGATGTTTTCCTTTGTTGTCCCAGCTTGGGAGGCTGAGGTAGGCGGAATCACTTCAGCCCAGGAGTTTGAGACCAGGCTGGGCAACCTAGTGAGACCCCGTGTCTTCAAAAAAATTTTTTATGTAGAACTGGTTAAAACAAATCATTTATATAAAAGAAATAATGTTATTTTTGTTGAGAGACAAGATTAGCCCAGTGTGCGGTATGTGTTAATTTGAGCAAATGATGGAACTCAAGACAGAAAACAAGAATCACAAAAGTTTATTTGTGTGGCCCATTTGGGCAATGGTTCTTTCATCCTGTTTTTAATCTGATTCCTGCAGTAAGCAGAAATTAAGATGAAAAAAGCTAGAAACCATGGGAGTCCTTTTAAATTGCTGTCCCACTACATATTCAAGTTTATGTATCTTCAACATATGTTGTTTTTTTAATCTGGAGTGTTCAGTAGAGTATTTGATTAAGCATTCAGTGCTTTTTTTTAAATGCAAGAACAAAAGCTAAGAGGTAGAACACCTTCATTGCTGGAGGGTATTAATTACCCATACCTTACTCAGAAAGGGTATTAATTAACCACACCTTTCTCAGAAAAAAAATTATGTAATAAAGCAGGCCAGAGTAAATGCAGATTGTTTTCTTTCAGTGTGATTTTGTTGTTGTAAATAATTGTCAAGGTTCAGAGATTCATTTTTTTTTTTTTTAAAGATTGACGAAATTGGCCGGGCGCGGTGGCTCAAGCCTGTAATCCCAGTACTTTGGGAGGCCGAGACGGGCGGATCACGAGGTCAGGAGATCGAGACCATCCTGGCTAACACTGTCAAACCCCGTCTCTACTAAGAAATACAAAAAACTAGCCGGGCGAGGTGGCAGGCGCCTGTAGTCCCAGCTACTCCGGAGGCTGAGACAGGAGAATGGTGTAAACCCGGGAGGCAGAGCTTGCAGTGAGCTGAGATCTGGCCACTGCACTCCAGCCTGGGTGACAGAGCGAGACTCCGTCTCAAAAAAAAAAAAAAAAAAAAAGATTTACGAAATTGAGTTTTTATAGAAACAAGGTAGGGGAAACAGTTTTGAAGTCAAATCTGAATTTTAGTTATAGCTCTAGAACTTAGTAATTGTGTGTTTCTGAGAAAATCAAATTTTTGAGCATCTTCTTCTTACATGTAGTATAGGGATAACAATGTCAGCCTTATGGGGCTTGCTTGAAAGATTAAAGGAAAATTACATATATGATAACATTACATATAATGATCTTCAAAGCTGTTTCCCTTCTCTTCCCTGTACTATACAACAAATTAACAGATGAAAAGAAATGTTCAGAACTGAACAGGAAAAAGGAAGTACCTATCTTTATACTAATCCAGATGTTCTCAACCCTGTTTTTATGTTAGAATCATTTGGGTAACTTAGAGGTGCTGACTATCAGGGCCTTCATTCATAGATTCTAATTTAATTGTCCTGCGATTGATCCAGGCATTGATCGTTTAGAAGCACCCCAGCCAGGGTTAGTAATGTGACAGTGTTCTTTGGTAGGCATAGGTGAGTTAAATTAAAAGAGGCCCAAGATGTGACAATAAAGGACTTTTTATAGTAGAAGACATAAAGAGAATTCCATTGTAAGAGTAGAGAAAATTTGTTGTAAGTTTGATTCTTTTAGAAAACTGATCATGAGAAGGATTGGTTTTCTTTTAGGTATAGCAATAACTTTATTACATAAAGCATGTCTTTGAAGTTGTACTGGATAAAATGAGATCCTCACATCAGTGGGGTAATAATAGCAGGAGAGAGATTTTCCAAATCCTAAGAGTTATCAAAACTTCTAGACCATGATTTTGTACCTTCCATGCCCAATTTTGAAAATGTCAGTGTGTTCTTAACATTTAGCCATCAGACAAAAGAGGGTACTGTAATCTTGGTCTCCTTGCATTGTGAAATTTCACCAGTGGTAGTTTCCAATTGCTTTTCAGAACAGCCAGTTTCACCTAATCTGTGATTTGACTATATAGATTTGATTACTAGATTTCCTATTTAATTATATTTGTGGGAGGAGGTTTTTCATTTTGTATTGTTTTAATGAAAGTCAAACCATAACCTGCTTTATCTATTTTGTTTAGAGTTTCTTTCATTTGGCCCCTGCTGAGCTTTATACAAACCCTTTTTGTTATTTTTCTTAACTTGAAGCTCTGTTTTTCAGACTTCAGTGTATGTCAGAATCACCTAGAGAGCTTATTAAAATACCAATGACTGAGTCCTGTCCCCAGAGTTCCAGTAGGTCTGTAGGTCTGGGGTGGGACCTTAGCATTTGCATTTCTAACAGTTTTCCATTAGCTGTGTGTGGTGGCATGTGCCTGTAGTCCTAGCTACTCAGAGACCGAGGTGAGAGAATTGCTTGAGCCTGGGAGGTTGAGGCTGCAGTGAGCCATGATCACTCCAGCCTAGGTGACAGAGCAAAACCTTGTCTCAAAAAAACAAAAATTTCATAGGTGACACTGATGCTATGCTGCTCATACAGGGATCATATTTTAAGACCACTGTCTTAAGTGTAGATACTGTGAAAATATCTGAATTTGACTTTGTTTTTTACGGGTTTTGCAGTTATCTTACTAATGAAGTTATCAGAATTCACTTCTTTGTCTCTATATTTTGAAGTAAAGTTTGTATTTATTGTTTATGTTGCATTTCACCTCATTATTATTACTAATATTTTCATCCAGTCATTATTTGTCATTCATCTTCACAAAGGTACCTCTGAGGTAGTTAATTGTTTTTGTATTTTATGACAGAGAAACCAGGAACAGTTTACTAAGATGGTAAGGCTAGAAAATGGATATAAAATCTGTTACTAGATCTTACTAATGTTTTATGTTATTTTTAAAATAGGAGATTATGGTGGGCTCCATGTTTCAAGCAGAAATTCCAGTTGGCATTTGTAGATACAAAGAAAATGAAAAAGGTGGGTTATTAGTAAAGTTACATAGCTGAATTTATGCTTTCCGTGTAATGAACTGTTACTTCATGTGTAAAATGTGATAAGAACATGACAGCCTACTAAGTAACCCCATTGTAACCCCATTGGTTTGTGAAAGAGAACCCTTCATTATTCCTGTGAGAAGAATATGTTTACTCAATTTTTTCAGTTTGGTCTATAGAAGCCTAGCCAGAAAAGGAAAAAGCAAATGCTTTTTTTCGTTTTAAAAGTGACTTACAATGTCTCAACAGTTTTTTTTTTACCTTTTTCCCCGTATTTTCAGTGCTCTAAATTTTAACCCTTTTCTAACCTTTATAATTCAGTTTTTAAACGTCCATTTTATATCAGTGAAAGGCATAAAAACAAACGAGAGTGAGTAACTGACATAAAAAGCTTATTTGCTCCTAAAACTTTCAGTAAGCAAAATGGAATGCTTATTAAAATGGAGTACTTTGGGCCAGGTGCAGTGGCTCACGCCTGTAATCCCAGCACTTTGGGAGGCTTATGCAGGCAGATCACAAAGTCAGGAGTTCGAGACCAGCCTGACCAACATGGTGAAACTCCATCTCTACTAAAAATACAAAAATCAGCCCATCGTCATGGCGCGTGCCTGTCATCCCAGCTACTCAGGAGGCTGAGGCAGTAGAATCACTTGAACCTGGGAGGCGGAGGTTGCAGTAAGCCAGTATTGTGCCACTGCACTCCAGCCTGGGTGACAGAGCAAGACTCCGTCTAAAAAAAAAAAAAAAAAAAAAAAAGCAAAAATGGAGTACTTTGATGTTTGTGTTTTAAAAATAATTTGGGAAAACAACAACTTTTTTTTTTTTTTTTTTTTTTTTTTTTTTTTTTTTTTGAGACGGAGTCTCGGTCTGTGGCCCAGCCTGGAGTGCAGTGGCCGGACCTCGGCTCACTGCAAGCTCCGCCTCCCGGGTTTACGCCATTCTCCTGCCTCAGCCTCCCGAGTAGCTGGGACTACAGGCGCCCGCCACCTCGCCCGGCTAGTTTTTTGTATTTTTTTACTAGAGACGGGGTTTGACAGTGTTAGCCAGGATGGTCTCGATCTCCTGACCTCGTGATCCGCCCGTCTCGGCCTCCCAAAGTGCTGGGATTACAGGCTTGAGACACCGCGCCCGGCCTCAACTTCTATACTTAAATTTTACATTTTTTTTTGGTTTTTTTTCATTTCATTTGAAAGTCCTGAAGTAAGTCATACTTACAATAACATAATACTTGAAGGGTTTTTTTTTGGTTTTTTGTTTTTGTTTTTGTTTTTTTTTGTGAGATGGAGTCTTGCTCTTGTTGCCCAGACTGGAGTGCAATGGCATCATCTCAGCTCACTGCAACCTCCACCTCCTGGGTTCAAGTGTTTCTCCGGCCTCAACCTCCTGAGTAGCTGGGATTACAGATGTCTGCCACCATGCCCAGCTAGTTTTTTTGTGTTTTTTAGTAGAGATGGGGTTTCGCCGTGTTGGCCAGGCTGGTCTCAAACTCCTCACCTAGTGATATGCCTGCATCAGCCTCCCAAAGTGCTGGGATAGTCTCAATCTCCTGACCTCGTGATCCACCTGCCTTGGCCTCCCAAAGTGCTGGGATTACAGGCGTGAGCCACTGCACCTGGCCGAAGATTTTTTTTAAAGAGGCTCTTTCAGATTATTCACTTCATGTGAGTTCCAGAAAGAATGCTGTGTATGTGTCCTTTTTTTTTTTTTTTTTTGAGACAGAGTTTAGCTCTTGTTGCCCAGACTGGAGTGCCATGGTGCGATCTTGGCTCACCGTAACCTTTGCCTCCCGGGTTCAAGCAGTTCTCCTGCCTCATCCTCCCAAGTAGCTAGGATTACAGGCATGCACCACCATGCCTGGCTAATTTTGTATTTGTGGTACAGGCAGGGTTTCTCCATGTTGGTCAGGCTGGTCTTGAACTCCCGACCTCAGGTCATTTGCCCTAGGCTTCCCAAAGTGCTGGGATTATAGGCATGAAGCCACTGCGCCTGGCCATGTGTGTGTGTTTAATGAGTTCATGTGCAGTGTGACATCACTCAGCACTAGAAATATTTATTTTATTTCAGTTTTCTTCACATTTCAACTTAACAATACACGAAACCCTTTGGAGTTACATAAATAGAAGTTTTTTGTTGTTTATTTCTTTTTAGCATTCTCTCCAAAAACTTACTTTATATTCTAAGTATGCACCTATCTCAGGGCAAGCAGCAGGTCAGAGGCAGTCAAGGGAACATCACAGGCCAGTACAGTTTTTGTGATAGCAATATATTTTAATACATCATTTAAATGTTTAATAGCTACCACTTATTTCTCAAGGTAATTCCTGCAATATATAGGAACATTGAAGCTAGCAGTATGGAGTGACTTTATTACATATGGAAATTCTGTACATATGATACGTTCTGTGAACACATAATTGTGTACCAAAATAAATGATCTGTTGGCTTTTGTATTTATTTTTGTAATTGAAATGTCAGTTTTATGCTTTACTTATATAGTGGTTAGCAGTGTTCTCCATTGAGGTTTTTCTTTCTGCAAATAAATGAAGAACTGAAAGTCAGACATTTCTTTTTATTAAATTTCTTTTCAGTTTTGACAATGAAAGATAATAGCACCTATTTTATGTTTATATTTTAGTATTTATATTATAAATTTATAGTTGAAAATAGTTTTATTGCAGTATACTTTTTTATTTTAATGTTTGTATTATCATATATCAACAGTGAATGATCACATTCTCTTATTATTTATGCTTAGTTTTAATTTTTAATTTTTGTGAGTACATAGTAGGTATATATAATTATGGAGTGCATGAGATGTCTTGATGCAGGCATGCAATGTGTAATAACCACATCATGGCAAATGGTGTATGCATCCTCTCAAGCATTTATCTTTTGTGTTACAGACAATTCAGTTATAGTCCTTTAGTTCTTTAAAAATGTACAATTAAGTTATTGATTACGGTCACCCTGTTGTGCTGTCAACTACTAGGCGTTATTCTATTTTTTTGTACCCATTAATGATCCCTACCTCTCTCTCACCCCTTTCCCACACCGACCTTCCCAGCCTCTAGTAGCCATCCTTCTGCTCTATCTCCATGGGTTCAATTGTTTCAACTTTTAGATCCCACACATAAGTGAGAACATGGGATGTTTGTCTTTTCCATGCCTGACTCTTTGCTTAACATAATGACCTTCAGTTCCATTCATGTTGTTGCAAATGACTGGATCTTATTCTTTTTTATGGCTGAATAGTACTCCATTGTGTATAAGTACCACATTTTCTTTATGCATTCATCTGTTGATGGGCACTTTGTTTGCCATCTGTGTGTATTGTTTTGAGAAACGTCTATTCAGAACTTTTGCCCATTTTTAAATCAGATTATTAGACTTTTGTTCAATAGAGTTGTTTGAGCTCCTTATATATTCTATTTATTAGTGCCTTCTAAGATGGGTAGTTTGCAAATATTTTCTCCCATTCTGTAGGTTGTTTCTTTGTTGTTTCCTTTGCTGTGCAAAAGCTTGTTAATGTGATCCTATTTGTCTATTTTTACTTTGGTTGCCTGTGCTCGTGGGGTATTATTCAGGAAATCTTTGCCCTCAGTCCAGTGTCCTGCAGAGTTTCCTCGGTATTTTATTGTAGCAGTTTCATAGTTTGAGGTCTTAGATGTAAGTCTTTAATCTATTTTGGTTTTTGAATGTGACAAAAGATAGGGGTCTAGTTCCATTCTTCTGCATATGGATATCCAGTTTCCCAGCAACATTTATTGAAGAGACTGTCTTTTCCCAGTGTACATTCTTGGCATCTTTGTCAAAAACGAGTTCACTGTAGGTATATGATTTGTTTCTGGGTCCTGTGTTCTGTTCTGTATGTCTTATTTTTATGCCAGTACATGCCGTTTTAGTTACTGTAGCTCTGTAGTATCATTTGAAGTCAGGTAATGTGATTCCTCCAGTTTTATTCTTTCTGCTTAGGATAGCTTTGGCTATTCTGGGCCTTTTATGGTTCCATATAAATTTTAGGAACTTTTTTTCTGCTTCTGTGAAGAATGTCATTGGTATTTTGATAAGGATTGCATTGAATCTGTAGATTGCTTTTGGTAGTATGGACATTTTAACAACACTGATTCTTTGAATCCATGAACGTGGAATATCATTCCTTTTTTTGTGTGTGTGTGTGTCCTCTTTAATTTCTTTTGTCAATATTTTATAGTTGTCATTATAGAGATCTTTCGCTTGTTTGGTTAATTTCTAGGTATTTGATTTTATTTGTGGCTGTTTAAAATGGGATTAGTCTTTTGATTTCCTTTTCAGAATATTGACTTGGTGACATATAGAAATATTACTGATTTTTATATGTTGATTTTTGTATCCTGCAGCTTTACTGAATTTGTCAGTTCTAATAGTTTTTTTGTGGAGTGTTTAGGTTTTTCCAAATATAAGATCTTATCATCAGTAAACAGGGATAATTTGACTTCTTCCTTTTTAATTTGGATTGCCTTTATATCTTTCTCTTGTCTAATTGTTCTGATTTTTTCATGGTTTAAATTCTAACTTAATATTTTCCATTTTAACATGATTTTAGAAAGTATACATATGTAATTTTTTTCAGGAATGAGTGATTTATGAAGCTTTCTCTTTTTGAGAATTTAAGTATATTAGTTTGTGTAAGGAGGATAGATTAAACTTAGCAGAATGAGATTGCTTTGGAGGGATTGCTGTGGTAAAGGGGCACTCCTCAAACTCAAACTTTTGTCAAGATACCCGGAATTTGTCTCCACTTAGGATACCCTATACTACAAACCAAATTCGTGACACTATTAGGTAAACTATGCTGTTAGAAATAAAACTTGTCAAAGGGACAGTGCTGATGAGTGCATTCTTGTGGAAAACATTTCACAAGATGTTTCTCAGGAGTTTCGTGAGCACAGACTTTTTTTTTTTTAAGTGCCACAAAACTAAGATATCCTGATACCTTTATTGTAGGGATTACTTAACGAATGGATCAGAATTCTCCTTTTCATTGATACATGGAAACCTCCTTACCTAGTATCTTGGAGAGACACAAATTTTTTCTCTCTGCCATCCGACTTTTTTAATTATTCTCCATGCAGATTATATATTCTTCATTGGTTAGCACTCCTAATTCAGACAGTTAAATAAACATGATTCGTTAGTTATAACAACATTCCAGGCATGCTCCTTTGGACTTTTGTCTGTTTTAGTTACAAAATCTCCTAAGCTACACTTAACTTTTTCCTAAATTCATGTAAGTTATCATTTATACTAACAACAGTGTATTTTAACCTTTTGTTTGCTCATCTTTGTAGCCTTACTAGTAAGTAGGTCAATCCTTGCCCCATAGGCACTTAGTAAACATTTGGTGCCTAAGTGAATAGGTGGCTGAATTATTTCCGAGTTAGGGTTTCCTTGTATGGCCTTGTCTACCCTAAAGATCCCAAGAATATAAGTATATTATATAAGAATATAAATTATATAAGAATATAAATTATATAAGAATATAATTTAGTCTGCAGAGAACAGAGGCTGAGCAGAGAATAGAAATCAATAGCAGTATATCCAGATTCATTTTATCATGGTAGTTTTATTGTATTTATAATTTAGGGTATAACTAGGATTGTACCAGCAGATTAGAAAAGGAATGATGTTTATTAAGGAAAATTTTCTAAATATTTTCCTTTGAGCTGTACTTTAAACAAAAGTGTTTTGGGAAACAAGGAAAGATAGAAGAAGGTTTTGAAGTGTGTGTGGGTGAGGAGACATGATAATTTGTGTGAAAATAATACGGCTGGGCGCGGTGGCTCACACCTGTAGTAATCCCAGCACTTTGGGAGGCCGAGGTGAGCAGGTGACAGGGTCGGATCGAGAACCAGATCATGGGGTCAGGAGATCAAGAACCATCCTGGCTAACGTGAAACTCTGTCTCTACTAAAAAATCAAAAAATAGCTGGGTGTGGTGGCACATGCCTGTAGTCCCAGCTACTCTGGGAGGCGGAGGTTGCAGTGAGCCGAGATCGAACCACTGCTCTCCAGCCTGGGCAGCAGAGCGAGACTTCATCTAAAAAAAAAAATTCATTGCCTGGTACATAGGATATGCTTAATTAGCTGTTAATTTCTTTTCATTATAAAAGAAACTTTGACACTGTTATTCTTGGTCTCTTAAAGTCAAAATGTTTCTCAGGCTGGCTCCTTCCTTTGGCATTTACACATTTGCCTCATCTTTGAAAACAAACCAAAAAAACATAAAAACTTTTTTCAACTCTACTCTCTAGCTACTCCCCTATCTCTATCATAACTAAACTTTTCAACAGTCTTATTTCTTCACTTTCCATTTTCAATCTTATCCAGTGTGGCTTCTGTCTCTCTACAGAAAGTTCTCACAGCATTCACCTCCTTGTTAGTAAAGCTGGCATAACCTTTTCAATTTTCATCCTCATCACTCAACAGAATTTAACCAGTCTTTGAAGCTTTTCTTTGAAACACTCTCTTCCCTTAGCGTCTGTGAGGTTACATTCTTGGTATTTCTTCTATTTGTGACTTTCGAATTTTATCCATGTTTTCTTCTTATCATTTAGAATTCCACAGGATTTGTCTTAGGTCATCCTCCTTTCCTTACTTTTTGAGTTTTAATTAGATTTAGGCTTTAATCTTATAATGGAAATTATGATGAAACTTAAATACCTTTAAAAAAGTAATGACTTTTGTTTTTGTGAAAGTGATTTATACACATTATACACTCAAGCATTACAGAAAATATAAAGTAAAATTTACCTCAAATCCCACCACCAGGAATTAAGCAGTGTTAACATTTGGTGAGCATTCTTCTAGACATTTTTTCAAAAACAGTAGTTACAGTTACAATTATAGGATTTTAATACGTGCCAGAATGATTGTAAAGTGCTTTAAATCCTTAAAACTATGTGGTAGAGTTACTGTCACCTCCTTTCACAGATGAGACAGAAGGGAAGTAATTTGCCCAAGGTCATCATACACATAGTAAGTGGTAGAGATGGTATTCAGACCAAGAGAGCTTGGAATTTGGTAAACTCAAGATAAAGTCAGACTGGATCTGCAGGGGGCATAAAGTGGTACCTCCTCTTTGTTTAAATTGTTTAATTCACTTAAACTATAGTTGTTGCCCAAGAAAGAAGTCAGGCAAGCAGTAGAACCACACTATACTTCAGTTCTCAACATTTGGCTCTGAGTTATTTATTTAGTAATATGTTTTAACACAGACTCTGTCAGTTTTTAGAAATTTTTTTAACACTGTCTTTTACTAATTTAGTATATGAAAATGATGATCAGCTCCTATGGGACCCTGAGTACTTACCAGAAGATAAAGTGATTATATTTCTTAAAGATGCGTCTAGAAGAACAGGTGATGAGAAGGGTGTAGAAGCAATTCCTGAAGGATCTCACATAAAAGACAACGAACAGGTATGTGAATAAGAAACAACTATTAGAACTTTGCCATACACATTTATACATGTAAATGCTGTCACTTGCATTGTTGTTATTCTGTCCACCCTATTTTTTATAACATTATCAACAGGGAATCTGAGGTTATAATCCCTGTAAGATACCCCTTGTTACCACACTGACTTCATTGGTGTGAAGCTCAAAACCGAAACAAAAACCTGATGTTTTATTTTGCCTGTATATACTTTTCATTAGGCTTTTTAAAATTCCTTTGGCTATCCCTAAGAATCTGTGGATATCAAGTTGGAATTCTCACCTCAGATAATGTTATGTACATGGTAAGACCAGAGCCTGCCATGAACCTATCTTTTTTACCTTTTTAATCATTGTTTTTCTTTTCTGATTTGTTTAAAATTATAGGAATCTCAAGAAGCCACAAAGAAGGGATTTTCATTGATATAAAATGAATTCCTTTTAGTTCCTTGGATACTATGGCCACCAAGTTTTTACATATCCTACTTTGTACATATTTAAAGGTAGTTAATTTATCAGGATCGAATTCATATTTGTTTTTCTTTGAAGTTCTAGTCACTAAAGTTATTTGCCCTCAAAAAGAATGAGAACACTGGATTTTTGAAAAACCTTTACTCTTGTAGCATTGAACTGTTTATAGTCCTTGTCACATATTCAAGCCTTTTATTTTTCTAGGCTTTATATGAATTGGTTAAATGCAATTTTGATACAGAAGAAGCATTGAGAAGATTAAGATTTAATGTAAAAGCAGCTAGAGGTAAGTATAATTTTTATTTATTTTCATGATTTGGCAGAAATTTTAAAAGTAAGCTTTTCAGTTTACCTAGGTAAATAATAGCCTAAACTTAATAATACTGATTTTTCTGAGTTTGATAAATATTTACAAAATACCAAGTATTATACAAGTCGTTATGGGGGTATAAGACTGTTCCTTCCTTCTTTGTGGGAAAATACGATCACGTAAGTAAAAATGTAAAAATTTATACTGTCTTATGCATTCAAGGCATATTTATAAATATTTTCTTATTTGATCTTGATAATTGCCCTGTGAACTAGGTAGTATGACAGATAATACCTTTACTTAAAGGTAAAAGTTGATGAGCCTGAGATCTCTGAACTGAAGTAACTTGGCTAAAGCAAACATAATTCATCAGTAATGAAGCCGTGACTAAAATTTGGATTTTTCTTTTTTATACTAAATCTGGCTCCTACCCCCCTTCACTAAGATTACTACTTATATATATTTAAGTAACAAATGAGAGATATTTATTTAACAAAAATTTGAGTGCCTTCTGAGTTCTGAGGATGCAACTATAAGCAAAGTCCCTTCCCCTTGTGGTGCTTAGAGCTTAGGTAGGGAAACTGGAAAACAGCTGATGAATTCTTCAAGGAAAATTAGAGGGTGCTATTGAAACCTGTAGTAATGGGACTTAACCTAGTTGGGGGAGAGGGTAGTGCTTTTAGGGAAAGCATTCAGAATGAAGTGATATTTGTGTTGGGATGGGAAAGAATTATCTCAGTGAAAGGGGATGAGGTGGAGGCAAGAAATAATTACAGGCAAAGGAGAGACACCATGCACAAAGTCTGAAGTAAGAGAGAACGTGGCAATTTTAAAGAATTGAAAGGTGACTAAGATAGTTTGATCATGAAGCTTTAAGAAGACAGTGGCCCAAGTTGAAGCTTGAGAGGTAGGGACCAAATCATTCAAAATCTTATTAAATAAGGAATTGTTGTCACTTTATCTTTTGCAACAATTAGTAATAGAGCTCAGGAGTAAAATGTTTCCCTCATTTTTACCAGAAAGTTAAGTTTTCATTTGTAGTTTTGTTTTATGCAATATTTGGGGAAATATTGCTTAACAGTTTGTTCCTCCCATCTTGTCAGAGGAATTATCTGTTTGGACAGAGGAAGAGTGTAGAAATTTTGAACAAGGTCTGAAGGCCTATGGAAAGGATTTTCATTTGATTCAGGCTAATAAAGTAAGTAATGATAATCTCTTTTTTTGCAAAAAGAAATTTAGTTGAACAACTCAAATGGTCATGTGTCTTAATTTGCAATGTTGTCTAGTGTTAAAGGTTTCAGCATTAATATGACAATATTTTGGTATTTAGTGAGTAATTACAGTAAAGCTGCCTATACTTCCTAACCTATAATTACCTGTTGGTGACTGTTTTCAGTGCATCATATTGCAGGTGTTTAAGAATTGCACTCATTTACAAGCATGTTAATCATCTTCTAGTTGGGGTGTGTATGTGCAATGCAATTCTTTATAGCTGTTGTCCACAGTCTGTGACTAAATATTTTATGGAGGGCCTTTGAAATAATTTGGAAACTTTAAGGCACTTTCAACATGACATTATTTGCAATTAAAATATTTATTACATTTGCTTAAATCCCAAGTGGTCTAAAATCAAATACTTAATATTTAACTTAGTTTTAGTCAACATTTAATTTAATTTTGTAGAAGCTTCTGTGTCAATAAATCAGCTTTATATTCTTATAGTTATAATTTGAGGATTTTATTTAACATAATCATTTATCATTTCATGTTGATAATATCAGTCATGTAATTTATACTCCAAATAACTTTATAATTACTTACAAATTTGTTTTAGGGCTTAATTCTTATAACTGAAATTAGGTATGATTTTTAATAGTAACTATATAATTATATGGAATAGAAAAATGTGTTGTTTCCATGAGTAACACATTAGGACAACAGATTAGGACAGGCAGAATTAAAGTCTTGGGGATTAAATGTAGGAAATTCCTAGGCTTATGATTATCACATTATTTTTAGTTAGTAGAAATGACAAGGGTATTGGTTTATGTAATTCCTTAAAGATAGCTTCTAAGTTTTGTGTCGTAGCTTGTCCACGACCTTGTTGAAAGTACCTGGGCTTGTATCTGAGGCTCTGAATAGTCTTCTACCACATCTGTCTTTTTATACATCTGGGTGTGATTGGATTGTATCCAGTTGATTTTTTTGACACATATTTAATATTTTTTGTTATTAATAAAAGTTATTTACAAACCCTGTGGGTTCATTTCTTAAATTTTGTCATGCATTAACTAGTTTATTGTTGTTGTTTTTTTTTTTAAAAAAAAAAAAAGGCCGGGCGCGGTGGCTCAAGCCTGTAATCCCAGCACTTTGGGAGGCCGAGGCGGGTGGATCACGAGGTCAGGAGATCGAGACTATCCTGGCTAACATGGTGAAACCCCGTCTCTACTAAAAATACAAAAAACTAGCCGGGCGTGGTGGCGGGTGCCTGTAGTCTCAGCTACTTGGGAGGCTGAGGCGGGAGAATGGCGTGAACCCAGGAGGCGGAGCTTGCAGTGAGCCGAGATCACACCACTGCACTCCAGCCTGGGAGACACAGTGAGACTCTGTCTCAAAAAAAAAAAAAAAAAAAAAAAGCAGGAACTGGGCAGTGAAGAGCCCCACTCCCAACTAGTTCTTTCTTAATTATTTTGTTGAATGTTGGCAGTTTACCGCAGATAACACTGATAGATAAATTTTTAGTTTTAGCATTTAGGATAACTTAGAAGACAATGTAGTTTCAAAATTGTATACCCTTAATGTTGTGTTCATATCATCTGATAACCTCAAATATAGTTAACATTCAAGAAAAGGGTGCATTATGTGACTGGCCATGTATGTTTTTGATTAAAAAAGAAAAAAGTTCATTGTTTCATGATTGAAAGGGACAACATTTTTGGATGAGGTTTGTTGTAGTTGTTGTTGTTGTTGTTTAGCACTTCTGCTTGAATTAAAACATTCTAAACCAAACCATGCTGAATTACCTAAGGAAGGGACTCCTGGAATGATAGCTGATGTAACAAGCAGCAGCAACAACCCTGACCAATATGATTTTTTTAAAGGAGCTAAGAAATTACTAGGTGACTTGAAACTTAGAGCCAAATAACATAAGTATTAAAAGTATAACCTTGATTTCTTATAAATATTTGGGACAGTGGCATTTAAATGTTACAAGGTAGAAGTCAGCCAAACTCTACATAATATACTAAATTTGTGAACAAAAAGAGGACAGTAATTCTTTAAAAGGGAAAAGAGTACTCTAGTGAAAATATCAGGTTTGTTTTTATATCTGGAATTAAAGTTCAGATCTTAATCATAAGTTCTATTATGAGGGCTTTTGTTGAAGATTTTTCGTAATCTTAACTTTGCATGCCCCAAAATGACTTTATCTTTTTGCTTTCAGTAAAGTACAGTTGACTTAGCTTGAATCTATCTAGAAATAAGATCCTAGAGGAGACAAAAAAAGAGCTTGAGAGGATGGTTTTTTTAAAAGTCCTGATTGCTGTCAATCTCAGAGCAATATGAATCAGAGCTGTAAAGTGCAAACAGGAAGACAGCAAAATATATGTTGGGTAATGGAGGGTATCATCAACACTTGTCCTTCAGGTGCAATCAGTGCTATAGAATATTTACTTCAAGAGTAGAAATTTATGGGATGAAGAAGTATGTTGCATCCAAAACACATACACACACAGGATTTCCTTTTAAATTGTTAGTATTGCTGGTGCAGTGGCTCATACCTGTTATTTCAGTACTTGGGGAGGTTGAGGCAGGCAGATTGCTTGAACCCAGGAGTTCAAGAACAGCTAGGCAACATGGCAAAACCCCATCTCTACAAAAAATAGAAAAATTACCAGAGTGTGGTGCCTTGCACCTGTGGTCCCAGTTATTGAGGGGCTGAGGCAGGAGGTTTTGCTTGAGCCTGGGAGGACAAGGCTGCAGTTACTGGTTTGGCGCCACTGCACTCCAGCCTGGGCAACAGAGCATGACTCTTGTCTCAAAAAAAAAAAAGAAAAAAAAAAAGGAAAAAAGTTATCAGTATTTTATTTATATACATCAGCCCTAAATTCTCAGCATTTTATGTATGTACATCACCCCTACCACCAGCTCTCCTGGTGGCTAAGTAGCAAAAAGGGATTCTGTCAGCATCATTTAATTCCACAGGCATTTAACATTATGTGAGGGGAACCATTCAGTTGCACAAATAGGTACAGCAAAGTAAGCCACAAGAGTTAACTTAGTAAGCAAAGCATTAGCGTTATTATACTTTTAACTCACTGTGGCATCTTCCCAGACTTTCTAGAGAGTAAATTAACTGAGTCTGGATTGCTGTTGGGACTAGTAAGAGAATCTGTCAAAAGGGAATTTAAAGATACACTCTCTAGGTACTCGTACTCTGTGAGTAAAAGTATTAGCAAACTGTTTATAACATTTATTTTAACCTGAATGTCACTTCTAGGCTTTTTTTTTTTTTTTTTTTTTTTTTTGAGACGGAGTCTCATTCTGTCACTCAGGTGAGAGTACAGTGCCGTGATCTCAGCTTAATGCAACCTCTGTCCCCACCCCCAGCCCCCCGGGGTTCAAGTGATTCTCCTGCCTCAGCCTCCCGAGTACCTGGGATTACAGGCACCTGCCACCACGCCGGGCTAATTTTTGTATTTTTAGTAGAGTCAGGGTTTCACCGTCTTGGCCAGGCTGGTCTTAAACACCTGACCTCGTGATCCACCCCCCTCAGCCTCCCAAAGTGCCGGGATTACAGGCGTGAGCCACCACGCCTCGCCAACTTCCACGCATTTTTAATACAGGAGTATATTTTTCTAGTAAATTAGGATAATGGTAGCCTTTTAAAAAGCACAGTGCTATATATCTGAAGACCTGTTGCCAGTATATTATTTCTCTTAATAGACGTTTAGAAAGAATAGCTTTCAACATAGATGCTACAGTGTTGTATTTTATATATAGGATTATATATCAGTTAAGGACTAGCCAAATTTATTTTCGAACTTCAGATGTTTATCATGAGGTAACTTTGTTAAAAAGGAGATTCTTAAAAACAAGCAATTGTTTCTTATAGGTCCGAACAAGGTCAGTTGGTGAATGTGTAGCATTCTATTACATGTGGAAAAAATCTGAACGTTATGATTTCTTTGCTCAGCAAACACGATTTGGAAAAAAGAAATATAATCTTCATCCTGGTGTAACGTGAGTTAATTTTTTCCTTAAGAGCTATGTATACATTTTTGCTAAGCTTTTCTAGATTTTTCTTGAGTTATGATTTTGATAATCTTGCTTTTATATACTTGATCTTAACCAGAAGGCCGAGAAGCGATACAATCTTGCTTTTATAATATACATTAAGCTTTACCATCTATTATATCTTCATAAATAAGGCATTTAGACTTTTCAGTGTCTTATGAAATATTGTAAACTACAGTTCATACTATGAGACAAGCATATCATTAAAGCAAGGTTTAGAATGTATGTTTTTAATACACCGTTGAGAAGAAATGGATCAGAACAGCTGTGAAACCATGTTTTTCTTAAATTCAGTTCCATTCAGTATAAGCACATACAGATTTAATCTTTTTTTTTTTTTTTTTTGAGACATAGTCTTGATCTGTTGCCCAGGTTGGAATGCAATGGTGCAATCTCGGCTCCCTGCAGCCTCCGTCTGCTGGCTTCAGGCGGTTCTCCTGCCTCAGCCTCCCGAGTAGCTGGGATTACAGGTGCCTGCCATGATGCCTGGCAAATTTTTGAATTTTTATTAGAGACAGGGTTTCACTGTGTGGACCAGGCTGTCTTGAAGTCCTGACCTCAAATGATGCACCTGTCTCGGCCTCCTAAAGTGCTGAGATTACAGGCGTGAGCCACTGCACCTGGCATACAGTTTTTTATAGAGGAAAAAAAATATGTATATGGTGACTTTCCTTTTCCTAGCTTTCCTGAATCTTTCCTCTAACAAGTAATATTTGAGAATTAGTAATGCAACTCTAGCTTAGTCCCAGTGACAGATATGGGTTGTTACATCCATTCTTTATGTAAAATGTCTGATATGCCTAATTTATTCCCATGTTAAGAGAATTTATTGTCTTCCACCTCATTCAGTCTAGCTTTGGAGTGAAACATTCCACTACCACTGGCAATTTGTTACTTAAATAGAAAGAGTATTGAACCCCTTCTCTCTCATGAATTGCTTTAAAATGGTGATTGTTATGGTGGAATTAACTTTACATACTATTCTTAATTATTCCCTAATGTTTACAGAATTAAAAAGTAATGCAAAGCTGTGACTTAGTCAAGGTTCTCCAGTAAAGATGTTCTTAAAGCTGACCAAATAATTACCTTTAAAAGATGTGCTTGGGCTGGGTGCAATGGCTCACTGTGGTAATTCCAGCACTTTGGGAGGCCAAGGCGGGTGGATCACAAGGTCATGAGTTCGACACTAGCTTGACAAACATGGTGAAACCCCGTCTCTACTAAAAATACAAAAATTAGCCAGACGTGGTGGTGCACGCCTGTAATCTGAGCTACTCGGGAGACTGAGGCAGAAGAATTGCTTGAACCCAGGAGACGGAGGTTGCAGTGAGCCGAGATCACACCACTGCACTCCAGCCTGGGCAACAGAGCGAAACTCCGTCTCCAAAAAAAAAAAGAAAAGAAAGATGTGCTTGTATGCTTATTTGATCTTGCCCTTCAGAGTCCTAGATTGCACTGTTTCTTTGTCAAGTTCATTTGTAGGTATCTCTGCTGGTCACTTCCTTAGAAGGTCAAATGCTCTAAAGCCCACAGTAAAATAATCTGAAAGGGAATAAATGGGTATGATTCACCCTTGGAAATCACAGGACAATGGACTGTGTACATCATTCCCCATTATTCAAAGCTGGTGATTGCTAAGGTGGAATTTCATAAATAGCAGTATTCCAAATTTTATCTCATTGCTTAATATTAAATTTATAGTTAATTTTTTTTATTAGTAGTATTCAAGCATAATAATGTAGAATTAGATATAGCTAGCTATCTGGTCTGCAGATATATCTTAAAATAGTCATGGTTTTCAAGCTGTTATATAGGGAAAAGCAATAGTAACATCTTTCATTTTTTTCAACCATTTCAGAAATAATGTTCACACATGAGCTACAGTCAGTCTGTAATCATCAGCAGTAACCACATAAGAACGGCCATGCTGGGTCAGACCCATGGTTCATCCAGTTTTCTCTTTCAGAAAGCATCACCAAAGTGTGGGCTGGCTTAGTTTGTCCTCTGTGATATCAAGCTCAACAGGTTAGGTAGGGATGTGCCACCAAATGTTCTAATTTCTCTAATGATCTCCCTGTAGCTTCTGAAAACTTTTTGAAGATACTTTTATCTGTAACTTTGATGACTCTTAAGGTTAAATATTCTGTAGGTAGAGTGGCCACAGTTAAAAGTAAACAATCTCTTAATAGTGGTCACCTGGTATAATGGTATGAAGTGAACTAATGTGTTTTTTCCCTCAGGCAGGAATACCATGGTTTTGTAGGCTTCAGTTGTAGCCCCACTGGGTTTTTTTAATAAAGTTTATTTAACTGAAAGAATCATACTTTTGTGCTGAGACTCTTCCCTTTTAGCTGTGTTATGTCTTCTATAAGAAGCAGTGACCAAATAGTACATTTCTTTCCAGATGGGGATAAATTTTTCTGATTTGCTTCCAGAACCATCTCTGCCTGTTAATAGCTGCACTTTAAGTGACTTCATAAAACATTAAGCTGATGTGTTCAGAGAGAAATTAGAGTGAATTATCTCATCCTCCTTTTTAGGTCAAAATCCATAATTCAGAGCACATTATCCTGAAAGTCATTTGTTCATTTTTTCATTAAATTGTTGACCTTCCATTTGTTCACCAGAATGAAACACATCTTCCCCTTTTCTGCCTACAAACAGCCTTTGAAAGATTCTGCTACACATTGTCCCTATTTACTGGAAGAATTGGGAGCCCTATTGGAGATTTCATTGTAAAATATTCAGCTTTCCAAATTTTTCCACAAACTAAAAATTAACTCAGCGTAACTTTGGTTACCCGAATGCTGCTCCAGCTTTCTGGATGGTTTGTCTGATTCTGCCCTTTCCTGAACATTCTGGATGCTGTTAATCTTTAGGAAATATTGATAATAATTACTATCCTTCCACAGAATTATGGACTATATCCAGAAATTAAAAATAATTTTGGTATCAACTCTTGTTTCCTTTGCTTTGGCTTTTTTTTTTTTTTTTTTTAAGATAGAGTCTCACCCTGTTGCCTAGGCTACTGGACTGCAGTGGCATGATCTCGGCTCACTGCAACCTCCACCTCCCGGGTTGAAGCGATTCTACTGCCTCTGCCTCCCGAGTAGCTGGGATGACGGGCATGTGCCACCACACCCGGCTAATTTTGTATTTTTAGTAGAGACAGGGTTTCTCCATGTTGGTCAGGCTGGTCTCAAACTCCCAACCTCAGGTGATCCGCCCACCTCGGCCTGCCAAAGTGCTGGGATGACAGGTGTGAGCCACCATGCCAGGCCTTGCTTTGGCTTTTAACTTCCTTCATCTTATCCATTCCCACCATAACATATTTATTTCCAGCAATTCCTCATCATGCATCTTCTGTTATCCTTAGCACCTGAAGTCCTTTTGGGACTCATCACACTTATGTCTGTGTGCTTCAAATTTGTTTATGTAATTTTTCTATAATTATGATGAATAGCATAAAGCTCAAGAAGTCTTCAAGACCATATAATTTAATTCTATATAGATTTATAGGTCTTCAAGACCATCTAATTGAATTCCCTTCATTTATAGATGAGGAAAATAAGGCATAGAATGTAAATTGTAAGTATGTATTGGTTTTATACCTCAGACTATTAGAAGTTTCTTGAAGTCAGGTATCACATCCCTATATTTGTTAAATCCCTATAACCTAGGAGACAGTGATGACCATATAGGTTGAGATAAATATAATTAATAGCATATTATAGACTATTAACACACACTTTCAGGAAATTCCTCAGAGCTTCCACTGTTTGCTTTTTATTTACCCTGCTCACAAAATTCTAAGAGATTTGTCTTAATATTTCTATCATGCTTACGCTGAAGGAATTTTAAGATAAGTAACACAATTAAAATTTTATTGATCTTTCTGTTCTGTGCCTTGCACACCTTAGGTACCAGTGGTGCAGGTATAAACAAAATAGACTAAAAATCCCTGTCCTTGGGGAATTCTAGTGCAGTATCTAGTATCAGCAAACTTTTTCTGTAAGAGGTAGAGAATAAATATTATAGTTTGCTGACTTTTATTCTAGTGGTTTAGTAGCACTTTTTGGATTATGAAACATTTTTATGTACATATATAATACAATCACCATGTGAGTTAGATAGGAGAGGTATGATTTATCTACATTTTATAGCTAATACACTAAACCTGAGAGAGTAAAGGCTCTATCCCAGATCTTCTCACCTGTGTCACTTAACCACAGTTACGTAGTTCAGGAATGACTTAGAGAAGAAATGAGCTCACATACAATGAGAAAGTGACAGGGTAAAACCACCAGATAATCCCAGGAATTTAGTTAGCATCTTACAGCTCAGATCTGGCAGAAATATAATACCAAAAATATCCAGGAAGGTTTTAGGAGGTAATCAGTCCTTTTAAAAGGCTCAAATTTGTCTTTTAGGTATTGCTTTTAGGAGCTTTAAAATTCAATCTGTATTTGTACAGAAATTCTTTTGTACTTTTGCTAGACATCACCCCTATCACTTCAGTTAAGAGATCTTCTAGTTCTAGTTGGGCCACTCTGAGCACTTGCCTACAACTTTACAAGCTTTAAAATTTCCTATGGGTCTCTCAAATTTGTTACTTTAAAGCCTTTATGCATTTTTCCTATAACCAAAAGGAGCTTATCATTTAAATATTCAGATCCTCGTGTCATAGATAAAGCACTGGAATGAATGTTAAGTGAATATTAGGATATATTTGTTAATAAAGCATTCTAAATTTAACCTCAACTAATTTTTAATTTTCAGCTTTTTAATATAAAAATGTTTTATTAATTTTAAGGGATTACATGGATCGTCTTCTAGATGAAAGTGAAAGCGCTGCATCTAGTCGAGCACCATCCCCTCCCCCAACTGCATCAAATAGTAGTAACAGCCAGTCTGAGAAAGAAGATGGCACTGTAAGCACTACTAATCAAAATGGTAAGCAACCAGAGAAACATTTCTCTTTCTTCGTAATAAGAGACACTTTCTTTCAGTGACTTGGGAAATTCAGTTTGGGTTTCTATTAAACTTCCAGAGCAGAAAGTAAAAAATGATAACACATGAAACATACATAACATCAGCATACATATATACTAACAATACAAAGTGATTGGACATCACTAAAAAGTGATTTTAATAAAGCATACTACCAACAGTGACTATTTCTTCTAAGAAATGTGTTCTTTTTCAGTAGCATCTCTTTTCCTGTCTATACAGTTGGGTTGATGGCTAGATACAAGTATTTATGTTAACTCTTAGGTCAAAACCCCGCAGTTTCACATGAGATCTGCAGATAATTATGAAATACCTTGATGTAAGGTAACAAGTGCACTGTTTTGAATATTTAAGTTCTCTTTGATAGCATAATAACCTTGAAGAATGAGAAAAGATAAAGTCAGTATCAACCTGTACATTAATATTCTACAGAAATATTTGTTTTTCTCTCCAAGAAAAAGAGAAAAAGGCATACCAATTGTTTGAGGTTCAGATAGTGTTTCTGTTTAAAATATACAGTGGACCAGAGATCACTGTGCTGATCAATAGTAAGAGCCAGAGAATTATTTTGATTTCTTCTTTGATTAAATGGTCTTGTTAAATAAAAGAGTTCCAAGAAGAAAGTAATAAGCTGCACCCCCAGCTCCTCTGAGGAAACTAGTGATAGGAGAGTACCAGTGAAGAGCTGACTTCTTCCTGACCGAAACTGGAAGAGAAACACTGTGAAAGCCTTGATCCTCTTCTGACCTTTGGTCTCACATTGGTACTGCTGGAGTGTATATGCTTAGTTCATTTCATAACCCCTCTCTGTTCCCTCACTACTTCTAAGAATAAACCATACAAACAGAACTTAGGGCCCAGTAACTATGTCCTGTTCCAAGGTTTATTGACTTAATATCTAATGTCTGTCACATCCATTCTGAAGCAGAGTAAGATGCTGAGACTCTGACCTTGGGACTAACGGTATAGGCTTAGGGAGGCAGACACTTGGCACTACTACTGCTTTTCCTGTTTGTTCTTAACATATTAACACCAAATAAATCATTTTCTTTTCCTTTTTAAAAATCTGTTTGATGAGAACATGCTGTTAGGCTAGGAAAGTGTTCATAAGTTACTTACAAATTACTTGTAGCTCAAAAACCACTCACATTATGTATAGTCAAGACCGCCAGCTTTTTCAAAGAAAGGAAGGAACTTTTCATCCCAATATTTTATTACTTTTTTATATGGGGCTTTAATTAGTACTTTGAAATCTTACAGTTATTTTTGACCTAATCACAGTCTCAGCTGGCTTTTTGGACTTGTTCCTACAGAATTGTTCTCCTCAGTATATTATGATGCATAATCCCCATGTGCATTCATGATTTGAGTGCATTTTTGAGTTGTTCAAAATAGAATATTTTCTTTAATCAAAATACAGTATTTGAGGCTCATCCTTTATGCCGAATATTTTTCAAGCAATTAAATTGTAATTCAGTGATGCATCCTGTATTTTACTTATCACCAACATTTGCATTCCATTTTACAGTCAACTCTAAAATAAACTTTTGTTTTCTTTTATTAGAATAATTTTGCTTTTACTTTTCTCACCTATTATAGAAGACTTTGTATTTTTAAGTAATTTGTATTTTACTTAAGTAAATAATTCAGCACTTTCAAGTATATGCTTGAATAGTGCAGCATTAGTTTTTTAACATTATGACAGATTATTTAGGGTCTACTTAGGGTAAATAGTGGGTCATCTTTTTTTTCTTTTCGAAACAGTCTCGTTTTGTCGCTCAGGCTGGAGTGCAGTGACATAATCTCGGCTCAGTGCAACCTCTGCCTCCCGGGTTCAAGCCATTCTTCTGCCTCAGCCTCCCAAGTAGCTGGGCCTACAGGTGCACGCCACCACACCCGGCTAATTTTTGTACTTTTAATAGAGACAAGTTTTCACCCTGTTGGCCAGGCTGGTCTCGAACTCCTGACCTTGTGATCCACCCGCCTTGGCCTCCCAAAGTGGTGGGAATACAGGCGTGAGCCACTGCACCCAGCCATGTGTGATTAAAACAGTTCCTATAGATTTACATTAAGAATAAAAAAGCCATGACATCTTGCCTTTATATGGCAGTTTCTCAAGCTTTTATGAGAAAGAGCATTCATTTTGCTTTTACGTGGGTTTAGAATGTTGAAAACCTTTTGTTAAATCTGAGTAATTTATTGCATTTTGCATTAATTCAGCTTATTTAGACTGCTGGATCCAGTGCTTATTTGCTGTCAAATATACCTAATACGCTTTTAACATATGCCAAATTCTGTTCTTAGTTCTTTACATTTATTAACTTATTTAATTTTCACAACAACCCTGTGAGGAATATCTGTTTTGATCTTTATTGTATATATGTAATGAAATGGAGGTACAGAAAGAGTAAATAATTTGCCTAAGGCCACATAGCTAATAAATAATAGAGCAAGAATTTAGACTGTGTATATATAGATTTGATACCTTGCTTCCTTGGTAACAATAACAACTTTACAATAAGCTGTTTTATAATAGTTTGCAAATTTAACTTTTTTCTAATTGTGGTTTCATTTATATTTCTTTCAATTTAGGAGTGTCATCTAATGGACCAGGTGAAATATTAAACAAAGAGGAAGTAAAAGTTGAAGGGTTACACATTAATGGACCAACAGGTGGAAATAAGAAACCACTTCATGCAGATATGGATACTAATGGTTATGAAACAGATAACCTTACCACTGACCCAAAACTTGCCCATATGACTGCAAGAAATGAAAATGATTTTGATGAAAAAAGTGAGAGACCTGCCAAAAGGCGAAGGGTAAACAGCAATGGAAAAGAAAGTCCAGGTTCTTCTGAATTTTTCCAAGAAGCAATCTCACATGGGAAATTTGAAGAACTTGAAAACACAGATGACTAAATTTTAGACCTATTTTACTTTCTTTGGAGTAAATTCTGGTGTGACTAAAATTTTCAGGGTTGATGGGTTACCTTAAAAAGTTGATTTCCTTGAAGCAATTTGAAAATTTGAATTGAGTCTTAACTTTAGGAAATGAAGTTTCATAATTCTGCCTTTTGCAGATTTTTTTACTTTAAAGCTGTCAGACTCTTTTAAGGGTATTTTAAAAATTAGTAAATTTGAATGAACTAAAGATATATCTCTACCTTCTCATTTGAATATCTTTAGTTCATTCAAATTTACTAATTTTGGTAAATTTGAATGAACTAAAGATATCTACCTTCTCATTTGATGCTAATCATAAAATTTCACTACAAGGTAATTTTTGCTTAGTTTGATGGAGGAATGGGAAAAAACTCAAGTCCAATTAATACCAGTTTCTCTTGAGTTGTCTTTAAAACAGACATTTTTTCTCACCAATTTGAATATCTTTATTAAGGAAACCCTTATGAATCCTGAAAATTATGCTAGCATGATTTTTTTATATATAGAAGTTTAAAAATAAACCAGGTCAGGTTTGTATATGTAAAATTGTTGACATCAATGATGTCTTTCCATATTCTTATCTGGGCTGAAGAAATACATTCTGTATTTTTCCAGATTCTTTGTAGCCTTTGAAAGATTTTTACAGTACATATGTCTTGACTGAGCTGTCCTTTCTTAATACAAAAGCTTGTATAATTTTC
Source organism: Macaca nemestrina (assembly GCF_043159975.1). Lineage (NCBI taxonomy): Eukaryota > Metazoa > Chordata > Mammalia > Primates > Cercopithecidae > Macaca > Macaca nemestrina. The sequence goes on along the minus strand of NC_092125.1, from coordinate 166,645,970 downwards.
TTAACTTGTACAGTTGGTAAACTTTTATGAGAGGAATTGTTATTCTGAGTCTGTCAGCTTTCATTTTATTTTGCTAAGGTTTTTCTAATGAATTTTTAAGTGTTTGTGTAGTAATTAAGTCATATTTCTTATCCAGGTGGTAAAAGCATTCATAAAGGATTATAAAAATTTGTTTTTTTTTTTTTTTCAGATTTCTACTTAAGGGCAAGTAATTTGAGAATTCTGAAATTAAGCATGATGCTTAGATTGCAGTTTGTTTTGCATTTGCTATAATTTTCAAAATTATTTTTGAAGCAAGACAAAAGTTTAGTGTCAGCTTAAGTGCTTAAATATATCATGCTGACCAGAATCCTGTTATTTTTATATGCATCATAAAATTTCCCATTTCTGCATTAAATAAACAGAGGAGGGGTCAAGTGATACTTAGATATTGGCACACAAGGAACAACTGTGGGCAGGCAGTATTGATTTTATGAAGAGAAAGTGAAGTTTGAAAACTACTCAGACTTTCTAGTTACAATCCAGTTTTTCAGATTTGACAATGCTTTTCCAAAGTGAAAATAAGATACACAATAATCATTGCTCTGTGTGAATACAAATAGGATTATCCGTCTGCATAGCCTTGTAAGAGTGCCATTTTATTTTTAGTGCTAAATTCTTGTTAAAAAATGTAGTTTTATATAGCTGATAGACCAACCTATATCCAAACTTTTATAAAATATTATTCTTGTTTTTCTCACACAGGCATACTCCAAATGCTTCTTCCAGTTCACTTTTCAGCCATCAGTTCAAGAGCCAATGCCTTTTTAAAATAAAGCTTTTGTGGTCTTGTTTTTAATGGCTCAACTGTCTGATGCAATTGAGTGAAGGTTTGCACTGAGAAATTATCATTTAGGCCTTACCCCCATGAAGTATTACTGTTAACATATGTTGAGACCGCTTCCCTTCACCAATGTGAACAACGTTTTTTCCCCCAAACAGTGTTAAAAGCCACTTTGCAACACTTGACTTCATATTAATGTACATTCACTGTTGTTACATACATATCTAAGTAAATCAGAATTTTGGGTGGAAGTGTTGAGAAGTGTGAGTTTTTTGTTGTTTTTGTTTTGTTTTACTTAAAACTTTAATTTATCCAGAATGGCAGTAGCTTTAGCAAGCAGATGGTCACAATCTGTTTTCTAAATCATTTTTTATTAAATGAATCCAAAGTATCCTAGCTCTTTGTCAAAGATGGTATATAGAAATGTTTTTAAAGATTAGTGATGCTGTGCTTTTTGAATTGTTGCAGTGTTGGAGATGCCATTTTCACCTTTTTAAAAAGATGCATTTTATTTGCAGATTGTGAAGTTCTTGCAAACTCTTACTACAGAAACGTTTTAAGTAAATTCTCAGGCATGTTGGCAAATATGGCACATGTATACATTTTAGGAAATGTTGCTTTTCTTAATCTTTTAAAAATATACCTAATGAGACATTCCACTATTATAATGCGTAATGCTCAGCTTTTTGTAAGGAAGTATTTAATTGTATTTTGTGTTAATACAGGCATTTCACACAATAATTTGTTCTTAATGCAGCCACTATAACTTGATAAGTCATTGCACTATTTAAAAATTTTTAGTAATATGAATTTAATTTGCTTAAGATTTAGTACATTTCAGAACTTGAATTTTTGACAAACTGCATTGGGAAAAGAAATCTGTTAATAGTGATTTAGTCTCCCCACCTCATTCCCACCCCCAACAAAGCACTATCATTTTCATTTGGAATGGGTATTTTCTGTTTCATGATGTATTTTTAAATAGAGTTCAGGATCGGCAATTCAGTTCAACACAAGTTTGTTGAGCTTTAAAATGTATTTGAATATTTAAATAGGCATTTAAAATTTCAAATTAGATGTTAAATTTATGCATAGTAATTTTGCACTGTAAAATAATTCCCTTCTCCCATCCCGTCTGCCATTCTGAATATGCTTATTAAAATATTTTTTTAAACATACTTGCCTACATAATATTGTGTGAATATTTTCATTAGATTAATTCACTAAGTTTTTATTAAGAGATTGTTTGAATGATGCATGTTATTGACAATGCAAATATATATATATAGTCTGTTTCTTTTATTCCTGGACATATTGCACTACTTTTTCAGTGGTTCTTGGTCCCCTTTACCTCATCTTGGGTGATGTATTTTTGTCTTCTTTCCCTTTGCCACAAGAGATCCTTTCAGTCCCTAGACCTCCATTCACTGTTTCTCTTCTGCTGGATTATATAATTTAAAAATAATTTGTTCCCTTATTTTGTAGTGGAGTTCGTATCACATTATGTTTTGCAAAATAAAACTTGTTTTGTCACAATATTTGCTTTGCTATCAATGGACAATTAGGAGTGGGCACTTGGAATAACAGAGGGCTGGTGAATTTCCATAGGCAATATTTACACGTGTGATGATGACCCTAGGGGTGTGTAACTAAACACCAAATCAGAGATACAAGGTTTTCCCAACTATAATCCATATTCATGAAAAATGCCAGTGTGGAAAACCATGTAACAGAGAAGAGGACGAATTTCCAAATTTTAACCTTTTATTCTAAAAATGACTTTCTCTCAAAATGACTTTTTCTGTATCACATAATTCTACTGATAAAACTTTTTACCATAAAAATTAACTCCTTTAATATCAAGTTCATCCTTTGCAAAATCTTAAAGGGTTTTCCACCCATCCATCCATCCATCCACTTATAGACTGTTTTCATGTATCTGCATATCTGATTAACCTCTTTCTTTTCTAATAGCAGTTTTCCATAAACTCGTTATGTACCCTTAGTATTGTGCTGATCTTTTGACAACTATACGGACGTGTTTTTCCTTTTCTGAATATGATTATTTTTAATTTCAGTTTGTCTTTATACTAGTTTGTATAAAGAATTATAGAATGTATAACGTACTTAAAATGTCATTTTGCTTGCTCTTGAGTAATAAGTAATTTGAACACACTTAAAGGCTATTCTGTGAAGAGTATCGTAAACTGGAGATGGATTCTAATTGTCCAAATTGATGGTGATGGTTTCACAATTAAATGTCAGTGATGACAAGCTTTCATTATGTTTCCATATACTCTTAATATCCAGCAAACATTTGGGCCTATACTTGTAGCGGGTACTATGCTTGGCTTGTGGCTTCAGAGATGTGGCATGCCCTATTCTTCAAGAAGGCAGCAGGTGAGTGTTAATGGTAGAAGTATATGCTGAGTATAGAGACAGCAAAAAGGAATAGGCATGATCTCAAGAGAATGAATTTACCTTCCTCTTTGCCATATAGGTCTAGCTAAAGATTTTTCTTTTGTCAAACTTTGCTGGAATTAACCAACATGAAATGCATGACTTTCCCTAAGAAATTGTCTTTTAAAAAAAAAATTTCCTGCAGAGCTGGTTCTACCATAACAGCTGTGGATTATTTAGGACTCATCCCCTTTTTCTTGTCATTTACTGTCCCATGAGCACTACTATTAGGTGGAGAATCTCCTGATTTTCTGAAGTTTGGAAGAGAGGAGGCCTATTGCAAATTTGGCCTGGTTATAGAACATTTCACTTTTTGGTATTCTCATCGTTGTTAACAGGAATGATTGAATGTAGAGTTGGCTAAATGTGTTTTTCTGCACACTGGAGTTTATATTTGTAGAGTTCAGGTAGTTCTAAAATAAATGGTTTCACTCATTAGCAAAATTAGATGATCCCTGAAATTAAATGGACTTTGTATTAATATGATGAATATATAAACTTCTAAAAAATTATTTGAGACAGGGTCTCTGCTGCCTAGGCTGGAGTGCAGTGGCAAGATCATGGCTCACTGCAGCCTTGACTTCCTTGGGCACAGGTAATCCTCCCACCTCAGCCTCCTGAGTGGCTGGGTTTACAGGTGTGCACCACCATGCTCAGCTAATTTATGTTGTTATTTGTAGAGGCGAGGTCTCACTATGTTGCCCAGGCCAGTCTGGAAATCCTGGGCTCAAGTGATCCTCCTGCCTCAGCCTCCCCAAATGTTGAGATTACAGGCGTGAGCCACCATGTCTGAGCTTAAACTCTTTAAAAAAGGAAACATATGGGCCTTGCATTGGGGGTGGTTTCTTCCAGAAATAAGATCAGGTAGAGAACTGCATCAGAACAGATTGATCTGAGCCACTTTAAATTCTTGACCAGAAAATCTAGATTCAGGTTAAGAACTTGTTCCCAAGAGGGACTTTTCAAGTCCCTTAGTCTACTCTTGTCATCAGCTGTGCTGTAGCTTAGTGAACATGAGAAACTAGTTCTGCTTAGGAGATAATAGTGGTGCCAGTCATTCTAAGTATATCCTTTTTTATTTTTGAAAGGTACTCAATCCCCTCTAAGCATCTATTTGTACATGACAGAAATTTACTTGGGTGGCTGGTGGTTTTGAGCTTTCGAACAGCCTGATTTATAAGCTTTGTGAACTGCTTTGCTGTGTGGCCTCTTCTGTTGTCTTGCGCATTTGCCTCTAGTGTTAGTAGACAAGTGTTTGCATTTAAAAAACACACTATGACCGTATGTGGACTACATCTGCAATTTTTTTTGTTTTTCGGAGACAGCATCTTGCTCTGTTGCCCATGCTGGAGTGCAGTGGTATGATCACTGCTGCTCACTGCAGCCTCAACCTTCCTGACTCAAGGGATCCTCCCACCTCAGCCTCCCAAGTGGCTGGGACCACAGGTGTGGGCCACCACGCCCTAATTTTTTTTATTTTTGTAGAGACAGGGACTTGCTGTGTTGCCCGGGCTAGTCTCAAACTCCTGGGTTCAAGCGATCTGCCTGCCTCAGCCTCCCAAAGTGTTGGGATTACAGATGTGACCACACCTGGCCACAAAATTCTTGTATCTAGTGCTAGTAGCTTAGAAAATAAAACAACTCAAAATTGCAGCAGATGGGAGTCGTAGTAGATACCTTTGAACAGAATGATACCAGTTTTGGCAAAGGGATCTATTTTCGTGTATATGTATAGTTAGGAAAATTAATGAAGGCCATATACCAAAAGTAATGGTAGTTTTTGAGTGGTGGACTTAAAGTGACCAGACCCCCTTATTAAAGAAGTCTCATAGCAGTTGTCCCAGGTGCCATTTGGTTTTGCAAGACTATTTCCCCCTCTGACAGTAAGCCTCCTGAGGGGGAGGGCCGAGTTGTTTTCCTCCCCATCATACACCCACATCCAAGCACAGTGTCTCTTCCCTTACTCACTGAACATACTAGCATATAGGTTATAGCATAGCCTATAACCATTTGTCTCTTCTGCTTAGGGCCTAACTCTGGCAACTCTTTCCAGTGATTGTTCTATTCTACCTTTGGGGATAAATCCTGAGTTGCCCTTTGTACTGCCCCTCATGCCACTGAATAGTAGTATAAATGTGTTTTCATCCAGGTACTGCATCACTGGTAGAGGGTACCATTTTACTTGCTTTTTGGGGGAGCTCTGACTCTGGGATTTTTGAAAACTTTTATTTCTTCAAAGGGTTACCTGGTTAAATTATGGAAAACAGCATCTCCCATTGCTTGTGTAATCCTATACCTACACATTCTCCCACTCTCCAAAACCGGTTGATTTGGGGGAGGCTAGGGAGAAAAGAAGAAACAATTACATGGATGTCAATGACCACATTGCCTACACATTCTCCCACTCTCTAAAACAGGTTGATTTTGGGGGAGGCTGGGGAGAAGAGAAGAAACAATTACATGATTGTCAATGACCACATTGCTAGCGTGAGTCCCAGCTGCCCACTGGGTTCCATAGAGAGTCAGAGTCCCATTTTTGTGGCATGAATGCTAGCAGTATCACTTTATTTCCTTCCATAAAGTTTGTCAAAAAGTCAACTCATCATCTATGTGACAGGAAGTGTTTCTGAACCACTGTCATTTATATCCATGCTAGTCTTCACAAGGTATATCCTATAAGTTTAATGGGGAAAGCAGTGGAATCATCTCATGCTTGCACATCTGATGCCACATTGTTTATTAGTCCTTCTAAATATTCCAGAACAAAGAGCTGAAAGCCCACAGTGCCTGGCCCTGCATTTCCTTATCTCCAACTATACCTCATGTTCCTCCATTTCAACCAAGGGATAGCCTAAAATCTTATTTTATTCAGAATCCTCCCATTAAAAATATTTACAGCTTTTTAAAATACCATACCACCTTTTTCCATACCCGCTCATCCAAATCCAGCCACATTTCAAGATTTCTCCTCTTCATCTGGCCATTACTGTATAATCTGTGGTAAGCTAAACCTCTAAACTGGCCATTTGTAAAATAAGGATGATACAATGTAGGTCTGTTGAGATTATAAATGAGATACCTTATAGGGAAAATATTTTGTCCCTAGAGAGTGCTGGCTAATGGCCAGGTAAGTAATAGTACAGGTCTACAGTCCCTTATCCAAAACCCTTGTGACTAGCGGTATTTCAAAAAACATCCACAGCACATTCTCAAACAAACCTATGGCTGAAAGTATGGCCACAATAAAATGTCTTGACATGAATTTCAGGTCAGATTTTGTGGCCAAATTAGACAAGCAGCAGCTTGGGTTTTCAGAGCCCTGTGGATTTCAGAATTGCAAACTTGTAGTGGCTTTCAAATTTTCGCTGGTGCTCACTTGGCAGCTGGTCCCAACTGCCTTTACTTTTTCTACATAACTGGCAAAGAGACAAATTAGCAGGTGCACTCTAACCTGTACAGCAGCAACAACAGAACTTTGCACACTCTGAGCCTTCTGCAGAGCAACTGGAAGCCTGTAAATGAAGCAGGTGAGTGAGAATAGGCTGCCAAAGCCCAGATATGGTCCTTCTGCAATCTCTCACTCAATCCTCTTGTCTTACAGAAGGGAAAATTCAAGGCTGAAAATGGAAAAATGACTTGTCCAAGGTTCAACGACTTTAGACTCAGCTTCTTTGACAACGTCGGATCCCTGTATCCTTTTCCTTCATGGCACTTAATGGCTTACATATATTCATGGCTAGAGCCACGGGCTTAACCCTTATCCAGTCAGTCCTGATGGCCAGGGAGGTAGGATACTATTAGCTACCCTTTACTCAGCTTGTCATTGCGGGTAGGCACGTAGGTCTTCATCATAAGATGGCAGCACCCTTTGGGTGTATTTGGCTACAACAGTTGGGGAAGATGCATTCCCTCAAAAGGAAAATAGGCTGGTCACAGAGAAAGACGATTAGGCAGATAAAACAAGTCTATTGCAAATACTATCTACCATTGTTAAGTGACTGCTGTTAAAAGCACTGCACTAATTATCAACCAATCTTCACAACGTTATTTTCCCCAATTTACAAATAAAACTGAGATACCTTGAGAAGTTGTAAGACTTATTCTTTCCAATGATCTGGATTTTGTTTACCTATTTTTTTCTAAGTCAGGTCTTTGTGTTTAGGGAAGATGTGTGTTGTAGAATGGAAAACATGTTGCTTGCAAACAATCTTTCTCCTTGCTTTTTCCCACAACTCTGAACTCTAGAAAAGAGAAATTCCCCTAGTTGGAAAAAAGATGTTAGTAGGCTCTGAGAATGGCAGAAATGTGAGCTTCATTCTCCAGAAAGACATCAGAGGAATGACTACATGGAGTACAAAACAGGTTGAACTCTAGGCACTGGAATTTCCAGTAGTAGAAACTATTACCAGGGCAAAGTCTGCAATTTGTTGTACCATCTGCCTTCAAAGGACACCTTAGAGTTGGTCACTAAGGAGTTCAGCAGTGACCACGATGGACTGAAGACAAGAGTCCCTCTTGTATCTTCTGGGCACAGGAAATTCTCCTGGATCTTGTGTAACCTCAGCAAAGAACTGGGACTGAATTTCCTGGTAGGTGGCAAGATGGGGACTCAGATATATTTTGATTTAAAATAATATGTACTGTGACATTTCTTTCACCCTCAAACATCATTTACTTTACTGCTTGTTCTAGGAAGCTCCATGACCTCAGAGAAAAAGACAGGCTTTACAGGAAGGCAAATGTATATTCTAAGCAAAGACTGTCTCACAAATACCACTGTCTAACAACAAAACTTTCCCATGCTTGTTTCACCCCTAAAACAACACTAAGATAACTTTAAAGGACTGTTTAAGAGGATTAAACTGTGTCGATACACAAGGTGCTAAAAAAAATGTCTGTGCAGCATGTAAAAATGGCTCAATAAATGTATTTTTACTGTGGGATAGCACGCACTCTGTTTCATTGCTACACTTCAAATATTACCTTTTTGGAAAACTCTTGGAAACAGAAGTTAGTCACCTCAAAAATGTTCCTGTTTTTATACTCAGAAAGCATCGAGGTTAAGTGAAAGTACACCAGTATGTTTTGTAAGTTAAAATAATTGAGTCAAAACTTACTGGCTTACCTAAAATGCAGGACAATCAGCATTCTTGTATTGGGAGATCAAAATCAGCTTTAAAAACATTTAGGTTTGCAAGCATGCATGCTGAGGTGTTCATTAGGTCATGGGATGGCCATGTGCAGCACTGAACTCTCAGCCCTAGCACAGGTGGGCCATGAGCCCTTAGGGAAAGGTTCCATTCACCTGACGACTCCGGTGAAGATGATTAGTTTCCCTGTCAGTGTCATGTGGCCATCTTAAGTCTACTTTGTCACTATTAGCGCCACAGCATCCTGAGAACTGCCAGTTTGATCCAGAGAGAAGCTGAACTCGTAATTCTGATGGATGATGAAAACAATAAGATACCAAGAAATCCAGGCCAGGCACAGTGGCTCATGTCTGTAATCCCAGCACTTTGGAAGGCCACGGTGGGTGGATCACTTTAAGGTCAGGAGTTCGAGACCAGCCTGGCCAATGTGATGAAACCCTGTCTCTACTAAAAATACAAAAATTAGCCAGACATGGTGGTGCAAGCCTGTAGCCCCAGCTCCTCGGGAGGCTGAGGCAAGAGAATCACTTGAACTCGGGAGGCAGAGGTTGCAGTGCGCCAAGATCGCACCACTGCACTCCAGCCTGGGTGACAGAGGAAGACTCCGTCTCAAAAAGAAAAAAACAATCCAAAGTGATAATGGGCGAAGTCTATTTAGCATCCTAGTGGATTATTAAATTTTTAAATCTTAGTTGAGGAAATAGGTGTTTCAAATAATGTTCTGGAAACTATCAGGGAACCCGTTTTCAATATAGGCCTCAAGTTTTAATTAAGTATTTAAGGTGGTTTCTTGAAAACGATGAAATAAAATGCTTAATTTAAAAAATTTCCCAAAGTTAAAATGGTCTCCTGAAGACACATTTCGGCAAAAAAGGAAAAAATAAAGAAGAAGAGACTTTACTTAAAAAAAAAAGAAACAGACTTACCACCTATTAATTCTAATTCCTAAAATAACTCACATCCCTTTTCTTTTCTCTGAAAAAAGGAACAGCTGTACTTTAGGACCTCATCATTCTCACTAGAAGAACAGCCTGCTCTATCTGATGCACTCACCTTCAGTCCTGCCCTTCCACGACCCCCACCTGACAGTCATCCACGCAGAAATCCCAGTGATCCTGTTACAGCGCAAATCTGATCTGTAGTAGTTCAACTTAGTCATGCTGGTAGCCAAAGGGCTAAGTCTGGCTGGCAGATTTTTTGTTTTATTTCAATGCCTTTGAGAAGGTATGCACCCCAAGCCCCACCACTCACTATAGTATTTATTAACTGCATTCATTTGCATTCACGCCTGGCCCCTGTGCGACATCTGAATTTGCCAACCTCTGACTTACAGTATACAATACAAATACTGCAGCTGGTGTGATCTTTCTAAAATGCAAATGAGGCCATGTTTCTGCCTTGCTATGCTAAAAAAAAAAAAAAAAAACCAGACCCAACCTCTGTCTTCATAGAGCTTGAAGTGCTATGGAGATGAAGCAAGGGAGAGAAGAGAACATGGTGTGGTGAGAGCAGGGGAGCCTATTTCAGACAGCCTGGTCAAGGAAGACCCACAGAGATGAGGGCACGTACTATAAGGAAAGAAGCACTCCAGTCAAGGAGTGGGACAGAGGCCCTAGAAGGTGGGAGGGCTGTCCCGCCAGTATTTTCTCAGTCAAATCTTAGTTGTTTTTCAGGAATCAGCTCAAACGCCATTTCTCCAAGGAAACCTTTCCTACCATTCCCAGGTGGAATGAAACTCCTCCTCCCACACATTCATACGCATATCTCCGCTATATTTTCATAATTCTGTCATCGTTTGTGGACATTGTCCTCAAAAATATTCACTGAAAAAAATTATCTGAAAATAAATACGCAGATATGATAAAGCACTCTTGACGAAACCGTCCTGTTGCTTTCTCTAACAACGAGGGATGGTATATGAAATGTATTCCTCAGAAAGAAAAGGGTTTTGGAATCAAAGTCCAGGTTTACATTTCTCATGTGAGTGAGGTTGGACAAATTCCTTAGCCTGGCTGAAGCCACCATTTATGCATCAGAGAAGTGCTGGAAGGACCAAATATGCAAAGGCACATTTTAGCCCTAACCTGGTGAAAGCACATAGTCAGCCCTCAGTAAATACTGCTTTTCCTTCCTCTTAAACTGCTTTCCATCATTTAGCTGCCAAAAGCAGGTGTTGCCACAAGAGGGCACCTTTAGCACAGCTGGAAAGGCATGGCTGCTGTGCCTTCTCAGATTAAACCAGCCACCAGCTCATGCTTAAGCTTTAAATCCACAGTGGGTGAACACTGAATGAAAAATAACATTTGACAAGTATAGAGTGGTGATGAGTTTGGTATTGCCAAGTCTATTACAGAGAGACTAAGAGAAACGAGAACCTAGCATGGTGGCAAAGAGCAAGGGTGTCTGAAGTCAGACTGGGGTTTGAATGTGGGCTCCCTGACCACACCGGGCAAGTGTGCCTCTCTGAGCTTCATCTGTAGATGCCAGGGCTCTACTAGAGGATGGGTGCTGGCCCCAGTGAACACAATCTGGCTTGATGGATGGATGAACCAATGGATACATAGGCCCCAAGTGATGAGAACAGTAGGAAAGAAGAATTGAAGTTACCTGGTAACTGCTGACCCGCTGTGGGTACACAATGGCACCAGCTCTGTGCTTTCTCCTCTTAGCAGTGCATCCTCTACAGTGTTGCCCAATACTGGACAGCCTATGCTTCAAGGAAGCCAAGTGAGACAATAAGCTGTCACAAAGATGAATTCTAATTTCAACAAATTAGAAAAAAATCAGACTTTAAGAGGATTTTTTAAAGTTGATTAAAACACATGCGTTAAGGACAATCTCTTCAACAAATGGTGTTGGGAAAATGAAATATCCACATGCAAAAGAATGAAGTTGGACCCTTACTTTACAACATATACAGAAATTAACTCAAAACACATTCAAGACCTAAATTTAAGATGTAAAATTATAAAACTCACATTGGATTTGGCAGTGTATCTTGGATATGCCACCAAAAGCACAGGCAACAAAAGTAAAAGTAAATAACTGGATTACATAAAAATTTAGAACTTTGCTGTGCATCAAAGTCAATGGATATAATCAAAGGAGTGAAAAGGTAACCTGTGGAATGAGAGAAAGTATTTGCAAATAATATATCTGATAAGGGGGCTGGGTATAGCACCTTACACCTGGAATCCTAGCATTTTGGGAGGCCCAGGCAGGCAGACTGCTTGAGTCCAGGAGTTTGAGACCAGCCTGGGCAGCAATGGCAAAACCCCGTCTCTACAAAAAAAATTAGCGCGGTGTGGTGGTATGTGCCTCCACTCCACTACTCAGGAGGCTAAGGTAGGAGAATTCCTTGAGCCCAGGAAACTGAGGCTGCAGTGAGCTGTGATCATGCCGCTGCATTCCAGCCTGAGACCCTGTGTTTAAAAAAAAATATATATATATATATATATATAAAAAATTAAGCGCCTTTAGATATGTATCTATATCTATATATATATTTAACCCGTTTAGATATAGATGTATAAAGATGTATCTGTATATATATGCAGATACCCTATATCTAAAAGGGTTAAATATGTATTTATAACATATGCAGAAATCAAAAATATATTCAAGATCTAAATTTAAGATGTAAAATTACAAAATTCTTAGAAAACAGGAGGAAAGCTGTTAAAAAAATATATATCTCCTTAGATATATATTTCCAAGGGGGTTAAAATGCAGAATATAAAGAATTCTTACAACTCAACACCAACTCAAGCATATGAGATGCTCAACATCACTAATCATTAAATGGAAAATACAAATCAAAACCAGAATGAGATTATCACAACACATCCATTAGTATGGTTACAATCTGAAAAACAGAAAATAACAAGTGTTGATGAGGATGTGGAGAAACTGGAACCCTTGTGCACTCTTGGTGGGATTCTAAAATGGTGCAGCCATAATGGAAAACAGTCGAGTGGTTTCTCAAAAAAATTAGAATTACCATATGATACAGCAATTTCACTTCTGAGTATATACCCAAAAGAAAAGTAAGCAGGATCTTGGCTGGGCACAGTGGCTCACGCCTGTAATTCCAACACTTTGGGAGGCCGAGGCGGGTGGATCACCTGAGGTCAGGAATTCGAAACCAGCCTGACCAACATGGTGAAACCCTATCTCCACTAAAAATACAAAAATGAGATGGGCATGGTGGTACATGCCTATAATCCCAGTCACTCCAGAGGCTGAGGCAGGAGAATCGCTTGAACCCGGGAAGAGAGGTTGCAGTGAGCCAAGATGGTGCCATTGCACTCCAGCCTGGGCAACAAGAGTGAAACTCTGTCTTAAAAAACACACACAAAAAAGTGGGATCTTGAAAAATATTTGTACATGTTCATAGCAGGATTATTCACAATAGCCAAGAGGTAGAAGCAACCCAAGTACCCATCAACAAAACTGGCTCAACAACGTGGTATACATACAATGGAATATTATTCAGCCTTAAGAAGGAAGGAAATTCTGACATATGTTATAACATGGAAAAACATGAAGGACATTACGCTATGTGAAATAAGCCAGCCACAAAAAGACAAATATGGTACGATTCCACTTATATAAAATATCTAGAGTAGTCAAATTCATAGAAACAGAAAGAATGGTGGTTACCGATGACTGAGGTGAGGGGAAAATGGTGAGTTTCTGTTTAATGGGTATGGAGTTTTAATTTTGCAAGGAAACGTTCTGGAGATTGGTTGAACAATAATGTGTATATATGTAACACTACTAAACTGTACACTTAAAAATGTCTAAGATGGTATATTTTATGTGTATTTTACCACAATCTTTTTCTTAAAAAAAGGTTTAATATGCTTCTCCCTCTGACACACCTTAATATGCTTCCACCCCTGTTGAGTCTGCGTGTACCAAAATGCCTCTACTTGATAAGTAAAGCTACTCAGAAGCTTAGAAACCTGATAATGCAGTTGAAACATCCTGAAAACAGAAAGATTAGCATTTCTTTCCTTCTCATTTACCACAAGTATGCCACAAGACACTGGATATTCAGTCCTATGTACTATTCATAAAAACATTTGTATAGAAAATAGTATTTTCTACATACGGGGTCTCAATCAACTAACAGGATGCCAACCTCTAAAATACGGTCAGACTTCTGGCTCTGGATTAGTCTCTGTACGCAGTTACAAAGGAATTTTAATACTTGTTTTCAGGAAAAAGTATTTATTTTACACCATTACAAAAATATTTAGGCACATAATTTTCATGTTTATGTCACCTGATTTACATACCTCAATTCCTCAGTACCTTTTAACACTAAAATGGTCATTTGGTAAATAGACTCTAAAATGAAAAAATACTGAGAGGTTACCTGTAGACAAAAATCAGTCGATCATCAGCATGAGAAAGAAAACACCTGTGAAAAAAATAATCTCTAAAAACATTTTTGTGAGACAATAAATCTAACCAGTAGATTTCTTTTTAAAAAGTATTTTCAAAGAACAAAGCTTTAAAAAAAAAAAAACTACAGCACTGTAAACTATATCCTCACACCATGAAGCAGCATCCTGAAAGTAAGACCTAGAAGACTGGCTTAGAAAACAGTGATGGTGCCAGGGACTCACAATATATGACGACCGAGACAGGCCTGGAAGCAGGGGCAGCATGGGGTCAACTGCTTTCAATTCAGAGAGGGGAAAAGGAATGCTGCTGGCCTTTGCCGGAGCCATCTTAAGATGAAAAACTGAGAAAGATTTAACTGAATTGCTACTCTAAAATGTAATTATCTTCCTTTAAGATAGAAAATAATTTTCCTGGCCAGACATGTGGCACACACCTGTAATCCCAGCACTTTGGGAGGCTGAGACAGAAGGGTTACTTGAGGCCAGGAGTTTGAGACCAGTCTGGCAACAGAGTGAGACCCTGTCTTTACTGGGGGGGAAAAAAAAAAAAAAAAGGGAAGAAATGAACCAGGCGTAATGGGACATGCCTATAGTCATAGCTACTTAGCAGGCTAAGGCAGGAGGATCACTTGAGCCTAGGAGTTTGAGACTGTGATGAGCTGCTATGATTACACCATTATACTCCAGCCTGGCTGGTGACAGAGCAAGACCTTTTTTTTTTTTTTTTTTTAAAAAAAAAAGGGAGGGGCAGTAGGGGGAAATTTTTTTCCCTTTATTAAAATGTACCATCACAATATAAAAGCAATTTTGTTCTTTTTTAAAAACAGGTAGAATCACCTGCATCATGTAATGGCCATAATTGTGTCCAGTAGATATTTTTAAAAAAGAAAAGACAGTGAACAAAAACTGTTACCTAAGGATTCTAGAGGCAATGAGATACAGGGTCATGTTTTTCAGGATATACCATATTGCCCAAGCCTCTAGCATTTATGGACCATAAATTAAGAATCTTGTTTTGCCTTGAGTCTCACCATGAAATAATGACACGGTAGCCACATTTGCTGAGTGCCTAATATGTACTAGGCATTGTGCTAAGTAGTTTCATATCCATTATCTCATTTATTCTGAACATTTTTCCTCAGAGAGAGAAAAATCAATTACAGTCTTGTTCATAGGAAAAACCAAACTTACAGTTTTGGGAAAACAAGAACATGTACAGTAGAGGAGGCCTCAGGCTACTTACAGAATTCTAAGAGCTGTGTTGCTATCTCAGAGCTAGAAGATTAACATGAGTTACGAAAGTCATCTCAGATTAAAAAAATGCTTTAGCTCTGTGGGGCACCCCTAAAATCAGTGATACTCATAACTATGCAGGCAGTTCTTAGTTACGAAATCACAGACTCCTTTCATCTGTCTCCTTTCTCCCACTCAGGGTCCAGGTTATCATGTCTGGTCAAAGAATTACACACTCCTTGAAAGCAAGAACCATGTCTTGTTTATCTTTTTTCCAGAGCTTAGCAAAATGCTTGGCATACAACAGCTGCTCACTAAATCTCTGCTCACTGAACGAGGCTGTAAAGCAAGGCAGGCCCAAAGTCCTGGGGTGCCATTTCAAACCGATTCAATGTGAAACTCCACTGTTTCCCTGTGAGGATCCAGCATCAACTGTACTGACCAAAACCCTCCATGGATTCTTGATAAAACAGGACTACCAAAAGCGTGTAAATGCACTTTTTTAAAAAAACTAGGTGCAAACTGGAGCCTATAAATGATTGACTCATAAAGTCCACAGCCACATGGGGCAAATAAAACTCAACAGGACATGCTGGCAACGTGTAGCCTGGCCAACTAGGGTTATTCCAATCCATTTAGCCTTGACTAGAAGCAGATTGGCCAAAGAGGGCCTCACTTACATTGAACAGGAGCCACTAGTCATAGAATTTGTCTTTTGGAACACCACAGCTCATCTGTCTCCATGGGCAAATTAAGGAGTTAACTCTGTATTGCCTCTTTTTCTCCCAGGAAGCAGTTAACAGGACAAAGAATTTCTGCATTTATTTCTAGTAAATATCAAATATGGGGCAAAAACCAGATTCTGGGAGGTGCCACAATACCAGGTAAATCACCAGTATATTGTAACACGCCTGCAAAAATCAAAACACAAACTCCAAAAGACTATTCAGTCTCCAGCTTGCTCACACTGCTCCATCTTGCAATGCTGGTTAGCAGCTGAAGGAGGCATCCAGCAAGCAGAAGCTGCTGTACTGCTCTGGTCAGCCAGAAGGTTCAGCATAAGCCAGGGCTCCCAAGGCACAGAAGCCTGTCATGTGCATTTAGTGAAGCTGTAACTATACAATTTTCTCAAATACTCCTGAAGAGGTGACAGATCTCCTAGGGAACCTGACCCCCAAGAGGCAGTTCAACTCCTGGTGGGGCTCTAGCCCAACAACTGTTAAACACACCCAAAAGCCTTTCATGAAGAAATATTCTACAACAAAAATTATTCAAAGGTCCCTCCTTCATGTTGCTGACAGAAGGAAAAGAATCACTAAAAATAGCTCTCACTATGCCCTTTCACTATATCTAAGCAAAACCAGAAGTGTTGGCAACATTAACAGCTAGAAGTGCATTACCAACTAAAGTCAGCCTGGAAGTGGGATAAAGGTTCCAGGACAGGGTAACCTGTCACTCTTCCTGATTTGCAAAGTATGCTCCTCTCTGACACCAAATTCAATCAACTGCTTGCTTTTTTGAAAGGGCTCAAGTGAACTCAGGATCTGTTTCCTAAGTCCCTCATAGGGGAAGGGCGATTAATTAAATGGCAGTCATAGTTCAATAAAAAGGACATGGGTTTGATGTATTAGCAAGTCATCCTTCTCTGAGTTTTGTTTTCTCATTGGTAAAATAGGGAGAGTAAGACCCATATGACACAAGATAATATCCTTTACTCCCAGTGGAATTTTCTCAGGTCAGAAGATGCTAGAAAACAGTGAGTCTAAGGCTCTTAATGAAGCTTGTAACTTGGGAGTTGGCTACAGGGATAATTCTAGGGACAGAGCACCACCAGCCAGGCTTTAGAAAAGACAAACCAAAAGAGAAAGACAGGAATATGAAAATAATCTCAATATAAATTTTCAAATCAAAAAAAAATCAAAACCCTAACTGTTTAGGTCAACAGAGTCCAGTGGATTCCAAACCCAATGAAGTAGACACTAGTGTGTGCATTAGTGCAAAGGCACCAAATCTCTTGCACACTGGCTGCACAACTGGCCTGAGCAAACACACTAATCCTCAAGGTCAATGGATATCTCTGAGTCAAGTCATAGGATTATGTTCGAGTTAAAATCTCCACCCTCCAGATTACCCCAAGAGGCAATTTAGGCAATGCCCATTCACACCTGCTCTTCCAAAATGCAGCAATGGTTTTGAGAGAAGTTGGCAAGCTCAGTAAGTGAGCCAAGGGGCATATAATGTAGGTGGGAATGTTGAAAGGAGGGAAGTTTGCTCATTGCTCATGCCATTTAAGAAAGAAGATGACATCTCTAACACTGACACTGCCAGAGAAAAACCAACCAGTGACAATACGAAGAATCTAACCAGCCTTTCCCCTCAAACCAATAAATTCAGAAATGTGGGACCTCATCGTATTCATCCAGAGAGCAACTGAACCCAAAGGAAGGAGGCAACGGAAAACAGACTTGCCTGTCTGCAGTTCTTACTTAGAGAGTCAACGCTGAGCTGCACTAGTTTACAAAACACAGCTCTTTACTTGTACCTCATCTCACACTGCAGCATTTGAACTCACACTGTTGCAGGGTAGGTAGGGCAGGTGTTTTTAATCCAATTTACAGACTTGCGGCTTTTGAGGGCTGAAACAACTTACTCCTAGTGACATCTTCTGAATGATTTTAACAGAGCTAAATTCACAACCTTACCTCAGTCACTATGGTAGGAGTGAGATGTTTCAACTACCTCTGCAAACATCTCTGTATCCCCAGTATTTAGCACAATGCCTGGCACATATACTTAAAACATGTTAGTTGAATCAATAAATCAAATAGATGAATAAATTAGTAAAAGGCCTACTTTCTCACCCCCTTCATTATCCCCATTCTATACAACAAAAAAAGAACATGTTTTCAAGGAATGCACTCTGCTCATCCTGTGAAAGTCAGGGAAGCTAACGTAGACAGCAATACACTTCAAAGCCCCACATCTTTTTATAGTGCCAAAGCTGTTTTCCTTGGCAAATGGAATGACGATATGACGAAGACAATGCAATCATAAGAAATAAAATTCAAAGAAGAGAAATTTCACATATTTGTCTGCATTTCCAGCAGAGGAAAGGCTAAACTGCCTCCAGATGCAGCAACAATTTGAATGATGAAGCTCCAGTTGGCAAACATTATATATGCAGCTCTCAGGGACACCTGGATATCAAATTATGAAATAAAATACTTTCAAAACACTGATGTTTCACTGTCGGCATAGAAGAAAAATAAATTAAAAAGCCCGGTACCTTTTCCAGTCTGATATAAATTAATTCAAACAACATATTTAAAATAGAGTCAATTATAAGTTTCTCTCATCATAAAATTTTAAAAGGCAGCAATCAATCCTCAGATTGTACAAGTGCAATGGAACGGTATTTCCTCCATAATCAAGACACCTCAGTGTCTCTGTAGGAATTGCCAGTGTTCTGAGTTGATTAAAAACTTAGGCCTACATATCAGATGAAGCAATCCTCTGGTCACACTGCTCCTTTCCCCTTAATGTCCAGCTTGTTACTAGCCTCTGACTGTTTGCTCAGCTGCTCTTCAGTGAAAGTGATATAGGAATATACCAGGCTCCCAGCAATGCTGCAAAACAGAAAACCACTATCAGAGATGGAGGAAGGGAGGGTTTTAGGGTAAATACTTACTTGGTTAAAAAAAAAAAAAAAAAAAAAAACTTACACCAAAAAATTAGATGAAGGGTAAAGTTTCATAGTGGGGAATTGTATAAATTCATACAACGGAGTACTATACATCTATTAAAATAGTATAAAATAAAAACAGGCATTGACATATTAAATTTTAGAGACAGCTTAAATTTTTATGAGAAAATATATCATAAAACATCAAGCATTGTCTAATCTCATTTTATTTAAATGAACATGAATATGTACATCAGTACACACTAGAACAGACAAAAGTCTGCGAGGAACACACGAAGAATATTAACAGTGGTTACAGCTGGATGCTGACACTACAGGTAAATTTTTAGTTGTATGTTTTTTGCATTTAGAAAAATAGGCATTAATAGGAAGCATCCAAAATTAGTTAAATATGCAGACCCTATGAGATTCACAGAGCTGGTTTTTCTCTGACTAAAAGCAAGTTCACAGTGGTGAACTTATCAGCTGGGCCTTCAGCCTATGACAGGTGGTTGCTGGTACCCCTCACTTACCCATCGCACCTCCCACCAAGACGGATCACTCTTTGGTGACAATGATTACTTGGTCCATTCTCTGTGGGGACCTCAAACTCACCTAGGATACACAGCCTTCTACCCTATTCACTAAGTGGAAAGTAGGTTGGAAGAGCTCACAGATCCAACCACTCCTGCCCTGCCCTCCCTGGCTCTTCCACTGAGACTGCCACCCAGGACTCCCTTGGATTCCAGCCAGCTGGGTGCCTAACCTGGGCTCCAATTTTTCTGCCCTGGATTTGGCCCTCATCTTCTGCCTGACCACTTGACTCATGAACTTGCTGCTTATTTAAAATTAGTTCTGTTCTCCTCTGGGCTCTGACATCAGCCCCAGACCAGCTGGAGGAGTGTGAGAGATGCCTAGCTCTTGTTCCCACTAGGAAGAAAGCGGGATCAGGCACTGGCGCTTGTTCTTGACTACACATGCTCACATAATACTAGCCATTCTCTGAGACCCCAATCAACCCAAAATAAAGCCTCTTCCAATTGAACCTTCCCAACCAGATTCTTCCTTTTCCTCATCTGCACCTCACAGCACTTAAGAGCAATCAAATTATTAAAGTCTACCTGTCAAACATTTTATATACATTTCCATTTTCCCAATATTCCTGCAAGGCACAATATCCCTCCAAGGTACAATATCCCTCCAAGGTGTCCATTTTATAGATGAGGAAAGTCCCAGAGTCATAAGATAACTTACTCAGGGTCACAAAGCATCCTAATGATAGACCAGAATAAAATCCAGGTCAGCCTTTCTCCACTCCAACTGCTGCCTCCCTTATGACCCTTGTGCCACTGGATATTAGTTATCCATCCTCATTTTGTCCTCATCATCTTGTTAATTTCCCATGGCCTCAATTCTTTTAGCTGCACAGAGTCTCTTGCAATTGGCCTGGCACTTTTTAGCAACACAGTAAGTAACTGCTAAACTGAGTATCCCCCATCACCCCACCTGATGAAAGGGGACACATGAACCCAATTCTTACACTTTTTTTGGTCTTTTTTTTCCCCCTTTCTGTGGAGAATGGGGTCTCACTATATTGCCCAGGCAGGTCGTGAACTTCTGGGCTCAGCTATCCTCCCGCCTCTACCTCCCTAAGAGCTGGGATTACAGGAGTGAGCCACCGCGCCTGCCATGAACCCAATTCTTATGCCAATGTTCATAGAGCTTATGCCAATGTTCATAGAGCTTCATCTTTTCCTTCATCTAGCAGCTTTTTCCCATTTAATTTTTTCTGGAATTTGATATGACTCTCCTAGAAACTTTTCTGGTTTTTCTAGTACCTCAAGTAGATTACTTCCCTGGTAGCTGGACTGGACCCAAGAAGATGGCTTACTGAAGTCTTTTTGACTGAAGCTAAAAGTTCTTTAAGGTTCACATGTACACCCATCCACATGACAGTCAATTTCCCTCTGCCTCCAAACCCACCCCAAAACAAAGTAGAAGAGCTACCTCTCCTTTCTTTCATCCTACCTTTCTCTAGCTTCCCCTTCCCACAACCACCTAAAAAATAAAAATGTTTCTTATTTTTCCTGTTGAGACAATCTCTGATGTTCATATTAACCCTATTTAAACTGGATAGGAATACTAGGGAAGCACAGGATAGAAAAAGACAAAGAATGTCCTGGAATTTATTCCAGGCTTAGCCCTAATGATAATTCCAGATCCTATATTCCCAGCATAGTCAGTGTATTGAAAAAAACATTGACTCTACAGTTAGGTCTTGGTTCAAATCCTGAACATACTATAGGTTGAGTATCTCTTATCTAAAATGCTTGGGACCAGAAGTATTTACGATTTCAAATTTTGGAATATCTGCATTATACTTACCAGCCCGAGCATCCAAATCCCAATTCTGAAATGTTCCAAAGAGCATTTCCTTTGAGCGTCCTGTTAGCATTCAAAAATTCCAGATTTTGGAGCATTCTGGATCTTAGATGTTCAATCTACACTAGCTATGTGACCCTGCGCAAATTAATCCATTTCTGTATTCATCAAATAAGAATACTGTTATCTGTCTAAGCTTGTCTGAGGATTAAATGAGATTACATGAATAATCTCTTCATTCTCTTCTCTCCTACGTTCCCTGTCAGCCCTGACACTCACAGACCAGAGGGGCTATGCCCTGCTGACAAAAGGTAAGGTACTATAATAATAAACGTCTTACTCCATTTGGGCGGCTGTAACAAAATACCATAAATGGTGGCTTATAAACAACAGAAATTTATTTCTCACAGTCCTAGAGGCTGGGAAGTCTAAGATCAAGGCGGGTTCAATGTCTAGAGAGGGCTCTCTTTCTGGTTCACAGACAGTATCTTCTCATCATGCTCTGGGATATCTTACATAAGGGCACTAATCTCATTCATGAGGACACCAACTCCATGACCTAATCACCTCCCAAAGCCCTACCTCCTAATACCATCACTTTGGGAGTTGAGAGTTCAACAAACAAATTTTGGGGGAACACAAACATTCACACCATAGAGCAAGGAGATGTAACATAATGAAAGAGGGGGCACACTATTGCCACATGGTTGTAACTTGAGGCAACAATAAAATATTTTTAATTTCATCTTTATTACTGACTTGATCATTATCAAATATAATTTTCAGAAAGGGCAATTCATGGACCACCTGAAGAGAACTGAACGTTCCTCAGCAAGCATACTATGTGTTACGCAGTGACGAGTAAATGCTTTGGGAAGAAACTATGTAAGTTGCTCTCTAGCAGCTTTGGGGAAGGGGAAAACTGGAAGGAAGGGAAAGGGAAAATGAGGAAAAGCCCAGATTTGAAGGGGAGAAGGGTTATATCTGAATTTTTACACATCACTACTAAATGATTCTAAATCAGGATCTTCCACTACTTCAAACAGAGACCCTTTAACTAATCTATTGGCCTCATAAATATTCACATGAAAGTTGATACCTTCTGGTACTCTGAAATTGGTGTTAACACATTAGATCATCCTAAATATTCATTTTTTAAAAGAAGAACCCCTTGTATTAGAACTGGTCAAGATTTTTCTTTTAAAAAGTTAAAACATGCATATTAAAAATAGGGTAAAATCATTATGCAAGCCTAGATTTCTGCCGTTTAAAAAATTTTCAAGCAATTTTCATGTCTAATCTTCAAACAATAGCGCTACCAACTCTTTTGTTGTTGTTGTTGCCAGGCTGGAGTGCAGTGGTGCCATCTCGGCTCACTGCAACCTCCTTCCTCCAGGGTTCAAGCGATTCTCCTGCCTCAGCCTCTGAGTAGCTGGGACTACAGGCGCACCCCAACACGCCCAACTAATTTTTGTATTTTTAGTAGAGATGGGGTATCACCATGTTGGCCAGGGTGGTTTCGATTTCTTGACCTTATTATCTACCCGCCTCGGCCTCCCAAAGTGGCACTACCAAATCTTAACTCACAGAGACCTGCTGTGGCAGACACAGCTGGGAGACAACCAGAAGAAAAACACAAAGCTATAGTTCCTGAGACAGGGGCCTTGTTAGAATACCGCAAATCTGACTGGAACGTGCTAAACTGCTTTCAAATCTATTGAATCTATTAAATCCACTTGATCTGCTCTGATCCACTTTTGATCTTCAAAAGCAATGCGAACAGTCTACTTCTCCTAAACCTATAGTCATGGACATATTCATTCGCCCCCAACAATGAGATATCCATTCCAAAAATATACACTAAAAATGCTTTCAGTATAGCGACCCTGTGGCCAGGGAACAACAGTCCTAACGTCCAGGCTGCCTCTTTCATATCTCATCACTGACATGTCTGTTCATGTGTCTAGGCAGGTACCTCTGCCTCCCAGATTAGAACCTGCCTTCTATATGTCAAATAAGCCAATCTACATCAAAACTTATGAACCAAGAGTTTGCCTTATACTGCTATTTCCTAACAAACAAAATTCCTGCCAAATAACTGAAACTGGGTTTCTGGGTACATTCTTCCCACAATGACCAAGGACACCCATCTTCACTCTCCATACAGCAACTTTTAGGAAGACTTCCCATTTTCTTTCTCACCAGTTAAATACAGCAGAGCTGTACTGCCTCTGTATCTACCATCTTTCAAAGGTTTCCAATCTGAACAGACAGAAACACAAAGATGTCATTGCGTTGAATAAAGAGAATCTAACTGTGTGCACGCTGCCACTTACAAAGCTCTATGATGTGGGGCAAGTTACTTAGCCCCTCAGAACCTCAGTTCCCTCACACCTGTGAAATGGAGATTATAATACCATTCTTACAGGATTGACATAGGAATTACATTATATAATTTAATTATATGACAATGTTATAATATTAATGTTATATATGTTATGTTATTATATATTATATGTTAGATGTTATGCTATATGTATATTAACATACGTTAAATTATATACTTCAATTATATGAGACAATAGATCATTTCACAAGGTTAAGTAGCATGCAGTGGCCACCCAAGAGACGTAAAAGTCAAAACGCTAAGGTACACCGGGGGCTAATATCAGTGAACAGTAAAAAGATGAAAGGGGTTTTGGGAATTGCTGCTTCTCTTCATCCTCAAGGTTTTTCTGTTTTTGATCATCCTAACTAGATCTTAACTGTATGGCAAGTAAGCAAGTTTTGACCCAACCTCTACCATCTGCAGTCTATTGGTATCTCACAGAATGTCTTCCAAGTTGGGCACTCATTCTTCCTCCGTTATGAGACATTTGAGAGGCACCTCACTCTCGGTTACTGACCTACTTTTCCAGAATTATCCTTGTGAAATCCCTCTTACACTAACCACACTGGACTGCCTACTGCCCATTCTCCCCAGCCCTCATCCAACAACTGCATTTCCACCTTCATGTTTTTGTTTGGTCCAGGTAGATTTCCTTGAGAAGATAACATCTGAGGAAAAACTTACAGGCATAAAAGTTAGCCACGCAAATATCTGGCAGTATATTCCAGGCAGAGAAAATATTCAGTCCAAAGGTCCTCAAGAGGGAGCACACCAAACATCCTAGAGGAACAGCAAGGTGGTCTATATGGATGAAGTAGAGTAAGGGAGAAGAAGAGAAGCAGTGGCTAAAGTTGGAGAGGTAAACAGGGGCTAGATCTAGCAGGGCCTTGTAAGGACTTTGGAACTTCAATAGTCATGGGGCGGGGAGTATGGGAGCATTAAAAGAATGACATATTCAGACTTACCTTTTGCAAAGAATGAACTGCCTACTCTGTTGAGAACTGACAGCAGGAGAGGGAGGTGGATGAGTCAAACCAGGGATAAAACTGTATAAGACTAGGGCAACAATGTAGCTCAGCTGAGGATGAAAGCAATGCTAATAGTGACAAGAGATCTTCTGTTGGATAGTTTCTGAAGGTAAAGCCAACAAAATTTGCTAACACACTGGATATTAGACATGAGATAGAAAAGTCAAGGATAATGCCAAGATTTTTGAACCAGGTAGCTAGAAGGATGGAGTCTCCATCAACTAAGATGATAGAGATGATGGGTAGCACAGACTTTGAAGGAAATAAACAGTTCAGTTTTAGACATGTCAGCAGGAGGTGTCAAGTGGACTGTTAACTAGACAAGTCTGACTTGAAGACAGAGGTCTGGCCCAAACGGAAATTTGATCATTTTTAGGCATGTAAAGAATATTTAAAACAATGGGATTCAAAATTCAAGAACTGAAAAAGATCTTTCAAACAATACAAGTAACCCCCTCACTGATGAAGACATGTAAGGTCTAAAGAAAGGTAGTAATACGTCTGAGGTCAGACACACATCAAATAATTGTGGTTATGTTATTCTTCTTTAGCCCTATATTTCTAGAGAACACTGCACTGCCAGCTAGCATAATAGAGTGCTTTCAAGGCTAAACAAAGGGAGTTCAACTTCTAGAAAAGATTCCCTAATACTCTAAATAGAATATAGAAGCATTTTCTCCACCCTCCACTTTTATTTTTTTTAATTTTATTTATTTATTTATTTTAGGCTGGAATGCAATGTAATCACAGCTCACTGCAGCCTTGACCTCCTGGGCTTAAGTGATCCTCCCACCTCAGCCTCTCAAGTAGCTGGGACTACAGACATGCACCACCACACCCAGGTAATTTTGGTATTTTTTTATAGAGACAGAGTTTCACAATGTTGCCCAGACTAGTCTCAAACTCCCGGGCTCAAGCAATCTGTCCACCTCAGCCTCCCAAAGTGTTGGGATTATAGGTATGAGCCACTACGCCCGACCTTCCCTGCTTCTTAAAAAGCATTATGTAGAGACATTAAATATCTAGCACATAGAAGGCACTCCATATATGTTTAATAATGAATAAATTTTCCATTAATTTAATAGCCTAACCTTATTGTGACATTATTTGAATATCCAATCCCGATTTTTCAATTTAAATTGTTTTACTTACCTGATATTTAAACCAATGAAGTTTGTCCACGTGAAAATATAATCTCCACCAAAGACCATTCCAATATAAGTTATTAATATATTCTAAAAATAAAAATAGTAATATACTGTTACACAGGTTTAACGGAGTTTCTTAAATATATATAAAATTCATCCAAATATCTGCCCTTAAAATACAAAAACAAATAAACAAAAGACAAACAACGAAAACCCACCAATCCTAATAAGAGTATAGTATAAGGAAGAACACTATTAAGAAAACAGTGACATTAACCTCTTCCCAATCTATTTCCCCAGAAGATAAATGCTTTTGCCAATACTAAAGAATACTACCAACAGAATGGGAGAAAATATTCACAAACTATGCATTGGACAAAGGTCTAATATCCAGAATTGATAAGCAACCTAATTCAACAAACACAAATAACACCATTGACAGGCAAAGGACATGAACAGATATTTCTCAAAAGAAAACATACATGCAGCAAATAAATATATGAAAAAAGGCTCATCACTAATCATCAGAGAAACACAAAACTACAATGTGATACCATCTCATATCAGTCAGAATGTCTATTATTAAAAAGTCAAAAAACAACAGATATTGGTGACGTTGGGGAGAAAGGGGAATGCTTATTTATACACTGTTGGGGAGACTGTAAATTTAGTTCAGCCACTGTGGAAAGCAGTATGGACATTTATCAAAGAACTTAAAACAGAACTACCATTTGACTCAGCAATCCCACTACTGGGTTATATCACCAAAGGAAAATAAATTGTTCTACCAAAGAGACACATGTACTCTTACATTCACTGCAGCATTATTCCTAATAGCAAAGACATGCAGTCAACCACGATGCCCATTAATGATGGACTGGATTAAGAAAATGTGGTACACAAGCATCATGGAATACAATGCAGCCACAAAAAAGAATGAAATCATGTCCTTTGCAGGAACATGGTTGCAGCAGGAGGCCATTATCCTAAGCAAACTAACACAGGAACAGAAAACCAACCACCACCTGCTCTCACTTGAAAGTGGGAGCTAAACACTGGATATACATGGACACCAAGATGGGAGCAAAAGACACTGGGGGCTGCTTGAGGTGGGAGGGTAAAAGGGGGGTGTGAGCTGGAAGACTACCTGTTGAGTACTATGCTCACTACCTAGGTGACAGGATGGTCTGTGCACCAGGCCTCAGTGACACACAATTTACCCATGTAACAAACCTGCACATGTACCCCCAGAACCTAAAGTATCTTTGCCTCTTCTTCTAAAATGGAAAAAAGGGAATGGTGGGGACTTTACCAATATAATGACTGTTTTTAGAGGAATCCTCCTTGGTATCTTAAGAAAACACATGGGAAGTCATCTCAAGGTATTATACCTAAAATCACTTCTGACACTCCCAGGTGCAAACATCTTCTGGCTCCCTTTTAATTATCCTAAGACCATAAAAACAAAAAATAAGTTTCTAAAATTTAAACTAGAGGCTGAATATCCCTTATCAGGTCCCAAATACTCAGGACTCGAAATATTTCAGATTTCAGATTTTGTAATATTTCCATTATACTTGCCAGCTGAATATCTCAAATTCAAAAATCCAGATGCTTCAGTGATTATTTCCCTTGAATATCATGTCGGCATTCAAAAAGTTTTAGATTCTGGAGCAAGCATTTTGGATTTCAGATTTGGAGTTGCAGGACACCAAAATATTTTACCCCCAAATATATTTCTTTAACATACAGTAATTAAGATAGCTGTCAGAAAGTTAGCAAAAAGAAGTAGCTCTGCAAAGCTGTCTTTTGTGAGGGAAATTTACATTTGTAGAAAAATCTACACGGACTGCAGCCAGGCCTCCCCTTGTCCAGATCTAGGAAACATTAATTGAGAGTCTGACACCTTTCAAGGTCTAAAAAAGCATTTATCATCTATTGTCTCCAAGGGCTGCTACCCGTGAGGTTTCATCTGTATAACAAGACCACTTTTGCTAGCCAAGCCTTCTGTCCCTCCTATAACCTATTTTGCCCAATCTAAGCCCCCATTCTTTCTCTAACTTCAAGATAGTATATAAGCTTCTACACCCCCCTGGGAGATTACGTGGTCACTCTGCAATATTCTCCATATGCACATTAATAAACTAGATACCTTTTATTTTACTAGTCTGTCTTTTGTGAGCTGATTTTTAAGCAAATTTTCCCTTGGTCCCTACAGTTTTGACACAGTAAGCAGGGTCACCAAAGCTGTTCTGCTCTTTTGGAAGCTGCAGCAAAGATAATCCAGGACCTCATCAGCCAGCATAAGATAAAAATTTCTTACCAGCCAGGCTCCAGACCTCTTTCTCCCTGTGGAATCTGATCAAGTGGATGGTTAAAAAAAAAAAAAAAAAAAAAAAAAAAATCACTGTTTTCTTTTTCCTCTCCAGAATCTTTTTGTATTTTTTGCCATCAGGTCTCCCTCTGTCTCTCAGGTTGGAGTGCAGTGGCACAATCTCAGCTCACTGCAACCTCTGCAACCCAGGCTCAAGTAATCATCCCACCTAAGCCTCCCAAGCAGCTGGGACCGCTGGCTAATTTTTTATATTTTTGGTAGCGATGAAGTTTACCATATTGCTGAGGCTGGTCTTGAGCTCCTGAGCTCAGGCAGTCCACCTGCCTCAGCCTCTCAAAGTGCTGAGATTACAGGAGTTGAGGCACCACGCCCACCTATAGAGCCACCAAGCCCAAATCTTGATTAATGGGAGAAAAAGATTTGTGTGACGAGTCTTGGTTGTAGCTTTTGGTACCTGTGGCATGAATATTCAAATTGTTTGATTCCTTTCTTCCTCAAAATAGTCTTTTCCTTTATCTTTGTCTGTGTTGCTGTCATAAAAATTAGGGTACTGCTTGAGGTTCTCTCTTGTCATTTTATGTATGCCCTGGAAAGTTTGACTTCTGATCAAGTGGAAGCACACTCTCTCTTGGTCTCTGCCATCTTGGGGCATGACTTTTGAGTCATGTCACGTGGCCAGTCTAAAAATGGCTAGAAACCCAAGATTTTGTTCCAAATGTGTCAAGCTCTTAGGAGAGTCTGTCATAAAAAGTCTCATCTACAAGGGGCTTTTGTCATCTCAACCTTTGTTGCCTGCTTAGTACGAAAAAAGTCCAATCCTATGAGGGCCTACCCACTGTCACAGATTAACAGGTCTGTGACTGGTGGGACCCCATATATTTGTGGGTTACTGGAGACCATCCATGATAATTAGAACCTTTCACTATCTGAGCCTATTCTTGGCAATACATTTTTTTTTGTGGGGGCGGGGCATGGGAACTTTGGGATAGTAGGCTCTTCTATGCCCTCTCCAAGAAAACATTTCTAAACCTAAAAAATTACATCCTGGGTTTTCCATAAAGAGACTATTAGATTGAGTCACTATTAAAATAAGTACACCATTAAAAATTCAACAGTCAAAAGATGGATCCTTTAAATTAGACTCCCAAATTAAAAGAAAAAAAAATTTTAAGAGATCTCTTATTCTAAACAATTGATGAGAAGGTCACTTTTTTTTTTTTAAAGACACATAATAGTGTCATGGTTAGTCTTAAAAATTCTCTTGACAAAATTAAAGGAGCAAAAATCTGACCTAAAACAAAGTTAAAATCCTTTGTAAGCTCACACTCCCTGCTTTAGATCCCCAGTGGGATTCACAGTAAAGGCTGCTGTACCTTATGGCTGGCAATTCACCACCACAGCCTGGGTTCAATTCCTGGTCAGAGAATCGGCCCCTTTTGGCTCAATATTCATGTGACTTTGACTTTTTGGGGTACCCATCCACCTCTTTAGAAATGCCAAGTGCATCCTTAGTTAAGTCATAACTTCGGTTAAGTCTTACTAGTTTCACTTGCGAGGGTATCTTCAATAAAAAAAATTCAAAAGGCAAAAATATCTGTTTGTCCCCCCAGCTAAAATCTGGTAATAGATTTTAAAAAGATTTTTTAAAAAGAGCTTTGTGGTTAAAAGCCAGCTTAATTAAAACCTAATGTTCAAATTATACATACATATATAATTTAAGAACATATATCCTGGAGAGAGAGAGAGAGAGAGAGAGAGAGAGAGAGAGAGAGAGAGATCTCCTGTTCTTAAATTTTTTTTCAGTAGACTAAAACTTTTTTTTTTAATTATTTTTTTTAAAGTTAGACTCTTATATTTTAATTCCTTTCTTAGAAATTGGGCCAGGCACAGAGGCTCACACCTGTAATCCCAGTACTTTGGGAAGCAGAGGTGACCAAATCACTTGAACCCAGGAGTTCAAGACTAACCTGGGCAACATGGCAAAACCCTGTTTCTATAAAAAAATAAAATAAAATAAAAGTTGGCCAGGCATGGTGGCAGATGTCTGTAGTCCCAGTTACTCAGGAGGCTAAGACGGGGGGATCAATTGAGCCCGGGAGGTCGAGACTGCAGTGAGCCATGATTGTGCCACTACACTTAAGCCTGGGTAACAGAGTGAGACCCTGTCTCAAAAAATATATATT
Organism: Macaca nemestrina; assembly: GCF_043159975.1. Lineage (NCBI taxonomy): Eukaryota > Metazoa > Chordata > Mammalia > Primates > Cercopithecidae > Macaca > Macaca nemestrina. The sequence continues at coordinate 166,615,743 of NC_092125.1, read as the reverse complement.
TCTCTCCCATTTACTCTTATTCCTTCCTATTCCTCCTTCCTCCGCTTTGCTGTCTTTGGTACTACATAAAAGAATCTAGAGGGGACTTCTAATGATTGAGATCCCTTAAGAAACACAAAAAAGGATGCCATCTACCCCCTTTCTTGTACTGTGGGAGAAAGTGACCTTTGTGTGTGTGATGAGTGGTGAGTCATCACTACCATAAGAGCTACAGTTTTAGAGGTGACTGGTAACAGCTGTTTACAGTAAACGATTATTACTACAAGAGACTACTTGTTTCTTTGTGAGTTTAGATTTAAAAGATGTAGTTTAAATACTTTAAAAAATGTCTTTGTATCAAAGTACACTATACAGGCATTGCATAACCTGGTTTCATGGCATTTTTCTTTCTGGGGATGTGGGATTCAATGTAAAAGTAAAATTCTAAAGTTTTAAAGCTCTGTATGTTCTGCCTTTCAACAGTGCCTACTTTCCGCATATTTTAATTATTAGGCCCTAAAAAGTACAGATACTTCGTTGACCCTGTTCCTTAATGGGCTCTGCCCTGAGCTCAGTGATCCAGTTAAAAAACAGATTAATTTTACAATGCCCCTCTAAATAAAATTAGTGCCCTTATAAAATCCTGTGAGTTCCTATAATTCTGTTACCTTGACATCCATTTTTAATCTTCCACTAACCATTCAAACTCCTTTTTTTTTTTTTTTTTTTTTGAGACAGAGTCTCGCTTTGTCGCCCAGGCTGGAGTGCAGTGGCTGGATCTCAGCTCACTGCAAGCTCCGCCTCCCGGGTTTACGCCATTCTCCTGCCTCAGCCTCCCGAGTAGCTGGGACTACAGGCGCCCACCACCTCGCCCGGCTAGTTTTTTGTATTTTTTAGTAGAGACGGGGTTTCACCGTGTTATCCAGGATGGTCTCGATCTCCTGACCTCGTGATCCACCCGTCTCGGCCTCCCAAAGTGCTGGGATTACAGGCTTGAGCCACCACGCCCGGCCCAAACTCCTTTTAAAAAATATAAATTCTCTCTCCATACTATAAAACATAATTTACTACCCTATTTTCTCTAAAACACAATAAGGGCTTGGGCCATGTGAGACAGATGCACTTCAATCTTTTTCACTTACAAAGACAAAGTTTAAATCCAACTTTCCTTTAAACTAGTGAGTTTTACTGGTCTTATGGCTAAAATTTTAAAACCAAAGCTATAAACTCTTTATTTGTGTCCATCTATATTTTTATATATACATGCCTATGTGTATATATACTGTCTACATATCAAATTAACTTATAAGTTAGTACTCATAAATTAAATAAGCACAAATAATTTTCAAGTTCACATGATTTTAGTAATCCTTAATAAATTAAAAGTTTAAAAATTATTAGTAAAATAAAATTAAAATGTCTTCAAATTTTAAGTCAGATTTTTTTTTTTGTCCTGGTTGGATTGATCAGACAGGTTTATACTGGCTCTATTAAATGTTTTAAAGTCACAGAACTGTTACTTCTATAATATTTTTAATGTTTGCTTAATTTATCTGTGAGCTTATGTCTGTAAATTTGAGACTTTAGATTCTAATGTCTAGGCAAACAACCATGGTGAGGTCTAGGGACAACACCCAGGCCCTGTCCTCCCTAGCCCAACCATGTCTCTTGGCCATACTAAGGATTAACTCTTCCAGGCATTGTGTTCACAGCTCTATTCTTTGTTTTGCACTCTACATATAGTTAAAATTACTTATTTCCTAGGTTTTTTCACTAAAAATAAGAATTACTAAGAGATGCTATCGTAATTAAAATACATAAACTAGATATTAAAATAAACAATTCAATATGCAAAGTATATTCAAAAAGGAAAATGTGTTTTTCATAAAGGTTATAAAAAAACATAAAAATATGTTTTTGTAAAAATAAAAAGATATTGCCTAGTATAAACATTTAAAAAGTTTTTAATTAAAAAAGTAAAAATAAATATTTTTAAAAATGTTTAAATTTAAGAGGCTATTTAAAAACATATAAAAATCTTGTGGTTAAACTAATTAAAATTAAATAGATTTATTTACAAGGTTTTATTAAAATTAACATTAATAATACACTAATACAAAAATAAAATCTAATTTTCTCTGTTTTTTTTTTGAGACAGGATCTCACTGTGTTGCCCAGGCTGGGGGGTGCACTGGTGCGATCTCAGCTAACTGCAACCTCTGCCACATGGGTTCAAGTGATTCTCCTGCCTCAGCCTCCCAAGTAGCTGGGACTACAGGTGCACGCCACCATGCTCAGCTAATTTTTATATTTTTTGGTAGAAACAGCACTTCACTGTGTTGGCCAGGCTGGTCTAAAATTCCTGGCCTCAAGTGATCCCCCTACCTTGGCCTCCCAAAGTGCTGGAATTAAAGACGTGGGCCACCAAGCCCGGGCAGTTTTCTCTTTTAAACAAATTTTTCATGTAGTATTAATAAAAAATAATTTTTAAAATTTTATTTACCTTCTAAATAAACTACAAAAAACAAAGAGGGGGAGAGGGAAAAACAGATTCAGTGTAACTTATGGTGTCTTTATTATGTCTTATAAGTCTCCACCAAGAGTAAAAGGTTTTGCTTTTTAAAATCTTTAAATTATCACATTGACTAAATAAATGATATATTTTAGTGGCCTATAATCTTGTTTTAAACCTTTGATATCTGACATATTTCCCCAAATCAAAATTTCAAATTCAGTTTTTTTTTTTTACCTCAAACTAACTTTTTAGATAATAGGGCCCCTAGAAGTCCAAGGGAAACATATTAGCCTTATTCAGTATGTTAAAATCAAATGGAAATCATTTAAAAAATGGTGCTTAACTTTCTCTGCGTTATATTTATATAAATGTGTTATTAACATATGTTCTGAATCTCTATGAGATTCCTAAAGATTTGAAATGTCTTCACATATATTATCAGTAATAATTATGATTATGTTAAATTGGTATATGCCAGTGAAATAACCAAATTTCCTTGTTAATTGTATAACTATTCTAAGACTTTTGTTGTCCATTGACAATTATTGTTTTACTTTGATTCTTCTCAAAATGCAGTTTACAATCGGGTAGAGTCCAAAATTTGCTTTTTCTTCAGAGAAATTAATAAAAAAGACCCTGATAAGTAGTTGTAAATACAGGTTTCTGGTAACTTTATTGATCAGACCATTAGACTAGGTGAAAACTTTCAGTACTCTAGTTAAAAAACTGATGTATTCATGAGGATTGCTAACCTAACATCCAGCAGAATAAGAATTAATTACATGGAATTACATTAGTAAAAGACTAAAGTAATTTTTATGACTTTAAAAAAAATGCTGTGTTTGCCAGAGTCAAAAAACTTTTTTTTCTTTTAAACTACTTATAATTTACAACAATTGAGTAAAATATACTTTGTGAACAAATTTAAAACATGTATCTTTCTAATTTCTCCAAATTTAAAAACTATTTATAAATATTCTTAACTTATCAGAATATAATTGTTTAGGTAAGTTCAATACACATCCGTTTTCTTTGTAACAGGACACAGTTAGAGACACTGGTTATTTTACCAAGGCTGTGACTAAAATAACATATTTTCAGATGCAACCAGACCACTTTAAGAAATTAAAGTTGACTTTATAAAGTCAATAAAAAGACACTTGTCTACAGAGTTCCTTTACAAGCTTCCTGACCTGTGATAAACAAAAAATGTAACTTTCTGACAGGCCAAGGGACCTCAAGTTATTTTATGATATCAAAAGGAGAAAGATTCACCCAATTTGTTACAGGTATTAGAGTCTGGTGGCAAATCCTTGGCTTAGCTTCCTGGCCTTGAGGCTTTTAAAGGTCTAATAATCTAAGATTCCTTATTTAAAAGTTCCAACAAAACTAATCTAAAAAGAGCCTATATGGCCAATCGCTATTCTTACTACACTTTATACAAATAAGCAGGCGAAGTATAATAAGACTTAAACTTATTTTACAAATAAATTGATCCTGTATGATTTATCTTTGGTAAAAATGGGAGACTAGAGAAAAAAATATGTTTCAAATAAAACTATAGCACACCTGTTTAAATTAGATTCTAGCCTCATTCACTGTTGTTTTTATTACTTCTCTAATATTTAGACTAAAACCTAAATTCTTTCCTGGATACAGGTTTCCAAACTAACATTTTCAAATTTTTCTTCCATTTTTGACTTTAAGTCACTGCAAGTTAAAACTGTACTTTTCTTAAAGCCCTATAAACTGAAACTAGACAACTTAAACTTCAGGAAAAATCACAAGTTACACACAAACAGCCTTCATGCCTACTGATGTATACACTACTCAGAAAGTTCACTATTTCAATAGTGATTTGAACTATAATCCAGTAAAGTCTGTCAGATTGCCACTGCAATCTGAAGATACTTCAAGGATTCTACAAAACTCTATATACTACTCCAGACATTAACCTTAGTTTTTTTCTTCTGTTTCCATAAAAACACCTCCTATTAAAGATCTGTTTGCCTTCATCATACATAGAGGCCTAGTGTATCTACAATGCCATCTCCTAAAATGGGACACAAATGTTTAAACTAATCCATTCTTAGGACTATGACCAAAAAAAGATATGGGACAATGTATTTAAATTTACTCTTTTCTGCTAACCTAAATTTGTTTTCTCACTTCTTTGTCTATCTCAAATGACCTCTGGCCCAAATGGCTTTTAATATATAAAACTTTTGGAAGTTTTAAAGTGAGGACTGAAGGAAATTAAAATATTTTACCCCAAAATATATTTCTCTATTTCTCACAGGCCTCTAGATTAGGCCTATGAGACACAAAGTAAAATGACACAGTGAAAAAGGCCAAAAAGAAACTTCAAAATTATTTTTCTAATAAAACACCCTTTGAGAGAACCTTCAAAATTATGTCAGCCTCGAAGACAGGAGGTTGCCTTAGAAAGGATTTTCCTATTATTTGAAGGGACATAATAAAATTAAGTATCATGTAACAATAAACAAGGCTAGCAGACCAACTTAGGAAAGTGTATAATAGGACCTCATTTGAATACAGAGATCCAGGGATTAATTATGTAAGTTGCCCAAGGAACTTCAGAAATGAAGGGGACAGAATCCAACCCATGCCGCTCGAAATCAGAAGTTGGAAAACCTGTAGGTATATATTAGGGTATCCTAAGCAAGGCTGGCTATCAAGAAAAGACACCAACGTCTTCAAAAAAGAAATTATCAGGAAGCAGAGAAGAGTCACAATAGGTCAAAACTAAGACTGCAATTCTCAAACTTTAGTATACCTGACAACTGCCTGGCAACCTTGTTAAACATAAACATTTCTAAGCTTTACTCTAGAGATTCTGACTGAGTCTATCTGGGTAGGCCTTGGAATTTCTACTTTTAACGAGTTATCCTAAGTGATTTTCCCACCATCCTGAAGAGAAAAAGGAATGCTGACCCTAAGGATTTGCAGGGGATTCTCAAGCACAGAAGGAAGCTTAAAGCCTCTTGTAGGAGGAATGGCTGAGCTAAATGGGTTACGACTGGGACGCTAATGACAGAAGCTCCACTGTGTCCTGTGAGACTTCGACCCTGCAAGGGTATCAGCGATTCCCATCTGTCCGCATGTGCAAGCCATCCTTCAACAGTGATACCCTGCACCAGTAGGAAGCAAGAGCAGTAGTAAACTAATCAGACAATTCAGTTTTTGCCTCCCTGTGGAGTTTGTAAGTAAAATTAAACACCCTGGAATGAGTAAATCCATGGAGTTCTTGGACTACTGTGAGGAGAAACATGTATTAAAAGGAAAGTATAAACTTTATGTAAGCAAGAATGACTATTTGTATCCCATGTTGATAATGATAAAGTACACTAAGAAATTCCAGGCAAATAGGTTTACTTATTAAAATTAAACATAGGCTTTCCTGCATCATCCCTCTCCTTAGCTAAAAACATGGCCTATTTCTCACATTCTCACTGCTCTTATACTGAAGAGGCAAGCCATCCACTTTGCCTTTGAAGCATTCACTTTACAAAACCAAAACACAGCCAGAGCTAATTTCGGGGAGGGGCCTAAAGCTGTCTCAGTCAGCCTGGCATATGGAATGTCTCTAGCTTTCGAAACAAATTCACACTGTTGACCTGTTATATAATTTGGAATTCTATTCACAACAAACAGTCCAATTTCATGATTTGAAACCACAGACTTTCTGGAGTTTTAACCCAATCTAGTTTCTAAAATGAGATCAGGTGGGCACCACTCTATTGAAACTACAAAGATAAACAGCAGAGCAGTAAAAACTTGACCTCTGAAACCCCTTCCCTCACTGAGTACTGGGGCATCAGAAAGGAAGGCACAAGGGTAATGGCCCTCTTTTCCCCAAACATTAAGGATCTACATCTCTCGGTCTTGCCTTTTTAAGGAAGCAGGCCCACTTGGCTAATTCATTTGGAATTTAGACAGGCTGCGGCCTCTTGAATCATAAAGCACTGGAATCACAGAGTCAGAAGGAAGAGGCCTCAGGCTTCAAGCTACCAACTTTAGCTCAATATTCGAGTCAACTTGGTTCTCCTGGCTGAAGACAAATTAGTCTCCCTCAAATAAAATGGATCAGGAGGAAATGAGATCACTGGAAATGTCAGACGCAGCTTTCAAAAGTGAGCCATTTAAGGTTTGGCTCAGGCATAGGAAAACTCTCCCGATTAGTTTCTGGCCAGCATCCTTTCCCTACAAAACAGCCAGATCTCAGTGAGGCAGAGAACACAGTAGTTCTCACTGGGGGTTAAACGGACAGGCTTATCATTACCAAGCTATTAACCTGCCCTGTCAGAAACAGACCTAATTCTATTCCTTCCTCTATTCAGATAGTACATTTTCCTTTTCCCATGCTCTTTGGAGCTAAGCTGCCTCCAAGTAGAGACTATGCCCTCCCTGCATTCTTAAAGACTGTTTCAGAAACTATCACCACAATTTGTCAAACTAAGACAGTTATGTGAGGAAATAACGATTTGGGTCTTAAGGCCATCGCCAGACTCTTATCTTAAAGGAACAATTTTCAAATAACGCAGGTACCAAAAAGATAACAGTAGTTTTTCTACTTACCTTAATACAGCCAACTATTGTAGTTGTAAGAGCAGAATTATACTGCGTGCAGAGTACTGTGGCGTACATTAAGATAAACCTAGAATGAAAGAAGAGGTATAAAATCCAGTTTCTTACTTTATAGTAATCTCTAGCTAAGATAAACAATCAGTGTTGGCCAGGCCAGCACATTCTAGTCACTGACCAGCTATGAATTTTCCCCACCTCACTGCTTGTTATACTGCAGCTTCAGAATTTTTAAAATTTCACTAAAGAGAAACACATTCATCTCCTTACCAAGTATTTTTCCTTGCTGCCCTCATCAAAACCCTGCACCATCTCTTACAATCATGACTTTTTATAGATCATGCTTCCTACTAATACGCCTAAGCCAGACAGAAAGCTCAGAGCTCACAGACCCTAAAACGCAGTTGTGCACCTTCCATAAGGACAACATGTCCTCTGGGCCAGATGGAGGCAAGAGAGATCCTTAAATATTGAAGAAAACCAAATTAAAACTACTTTAAGAGGAGATACAAAGCCTCTGATTTACACTGAGGCTTCTGAGCCTGACTTAGTACCAAGGCATCAGGTCAACTTTATTTTGAAGCACCTGCTCACTGTGTGCCAGATCCAGTCACAAATAGCAACTAAACTGACTAGTTGAGGAAAAAAAAAACACATTAGAGAAACATGGAGGTGAGGAGAAGAGGCATGTTTGCAGGTATCCTCTCATCCTCTACATATTCTCTTCTATGAAGAAGAAAACATAGTAAAGAGGGGTCAAACTGCCCCAAATTCAAATGCTGCCACTGCCATCTACAAACTGTGCAAATTTAGACAATTTACTAAAGTTCTATCTGTCAAATGGTCAGTATAGAGATAAAACTATATAATGCATGTTGAAATATGATGATGCTTACTAAACAGCAGGTTATCAGGTAAACTGTTTCTTTTCTTCATCCTTCTAAGGTATCAATTCAGTAGCCCTAAGAGCACATTCCCAAGGGCTATGAAACCACCTGAATCTGGAGGCTTAATTATCCTAGGCTGACACACTCAGGAGACCTAAAAAGATACTGAGAAATGAGGCACGCAAATTTCTCTAACCTATTTCTTTAGGAAAACTATCTGCTAACAAGGTAGCAAAGGCTTACCCCATCACACAGGAGAGGGTGAACTGCAGAAGAAAGAGGGTGTCGGCCCAGCCTTCAAACTCCACAGCCTGCAACACACAAGAAAGCATTAAATTTTAGACCAGGCCTTCAAAATCAGCTATCCCGTTTTAATGTAAATCCTTCTATGAGTCTGCCTCCAACACAGACACAGACACAGACACAGACACACACACACACACACACACACACACACAGGTATACGTTTCCCTGAATTACTGCAAGGATAGAGAGTGATGTTCAAAGATTTCATGTATACAGAGTTGAACTAGTAAGTCGTTTCATAAGATTTTCTCTCATCCAAAATGTAATGTGGGGATTTTATACTTCTCACTATTGGTGCAAAGAAACTGACATTTCCGTGAAGGCACAAGCCATATCTGGCTAATCTTAGTTCTTTCAGATGGCTATTAATGTGCTAGTACTAAAGGCTTTCTCAAACATCAAAACATGTTTCCTTTCTGTAACAGGTGAAAGCTTAAATACGGCCTTACTTATACAAATTCAGCTGAGGTCTATTCAAGGAGAATTAAAGTTTTAAAACTGTTAATTCTAAAAACAAGGTATTTTGTGGTGGTGGTGGTGGTGTTGTCTGTGTTAAGCCAAAAGGAAAGGAATAAACGGAAATGAAAGGGCACACTGATAATCTCATCTCTTGTCCAAGAGGAATGGATTCTCAAGTACCTAGTTGTTTTTGCAATAGGAGTTTGATAAGCAAATGTGAGAAACATTCCACCTTTTATCTCTGCCAACCTGTCCAGCTTCAATGTTTGCTACTTCCACATAAACCTCATGACACCAGGGCTCCAACAATACCAGGCTCCCTGTGGCTTATAAAACATAACATACACTTTCCTACTTGCATGCCTTTGCCTGGAATGTCCTTCCCCTCAACATTCGTCTGACTCCTGTTCATCCATCAAATTAAAACTCAAGGCTCCCTTGTGGGGCCTTCCCTGATCAAATACTCCTTCCTTTGTGCCTCAGCACTCCTCCCTAGAGTTCTTGTCCCTTTGACCTGTAAATCTTTCCATACCATGTCCACAGACTGAGCTCCCTGGAGGACCCACATCACATTTATCTAATCACATTCCTAACAGGGCTTGACAGACATAGACAGTTTGTTTATAGTTCTTTGTTGAGGTAGAATACATGAAAAATAAACTAATTTTATGTGTTCAATTCAATGAGTAGTCACAAATGTATAATCATGTAACCATCATTGCAATCATGATAAAGAAATCAACTCCTTCCAAAGTTCCCTCCTCCCCATTGACAGTCAATCTCCCCTCCATTTCAAGCCCCTGGCAACCTCTGATCTACTTTCTGTTACTATAACTTCACTGTTCAACAATTTCCTACAAGTGGAATTGTATACCATGTACTCTTGTGTCTTCCTTCTCTTTCACTTGGCATTATGCTCCTAGGACTCATTCATCCTATGTATGTATCAGTAATTCATTCACTTTTATTGCCAATTAGTATTCTATATTCTTCTTGTGGGTATACCACAATTTGTTTATCCAAACACCAGGTAATGGACATTTATTTGAGTTATTTCCACAAGTTATTATGAACCTTTGAACCTTCGGTTACAAGTCTCCCAATTGACATGTTTTTCTTTATCTTGGGTAAATAGCTAGAAAATGGGATTGCTGGTTCATTTGGTTAGGTGTATCTTTAACTTCGTAAAAAACTGTCAAACTGTTTTCCAAAGTAGCTACACAACTTTGTATTCTCACTAGCAGTATAAGAGAGTTCCCACTGCCCTGTATTCTCACCAACACTTGGAACTGTTAGAGGCCATTCTAACAAGTGGGTAAATGGTATTTTGTAATTTTAATTTGCATTTCCCTAAAGACTATCAAGTTGAGTATCTTTTAATGTGGTTCTTTGACATCAGCATTTCTTCTTCAGTGAAGTATCTAAACCTTTTGCCAACTTTTTTTTTTGAGACAGAGTCTCGCCCTGTCTCCCAGGCTGGAGTACAGTGGTGCGATCTCAGTTCACTGCAACCTCCGCCTCCCAGATTCAAGCGATTCTCCTGCCTCCGCCTCTCAAGGAGCTGGGATCACAGGCACGTGCCACCACACCCAGCTAATTTTTGTATTTTTAGTAGAGGCAGGGTTTCACTATGTTGGCCAGGCTGGTCATGAACTCCTGACTTCAAGTGATCCCCTTGCCCTAGCCTCCCAAAGTGCAGGATTACAGAGGTGAGCCACCACCCTGGCCTCTTTTGCCAAATTTTTATTCACATTATTTGTCTTCTTATGATTGAGTTGCACAAGTTTTGAAAAATATATTCTGGATAAAACTCCTTAATCATATATATGTTATGCTACACATACACACATACATCAAATACAAATATTTTTTTCCCAGTCTGTGACTCACCTTCCATTTTCTTTTTTATTTCTTTAAGACAGATTCTCACTATGTCGCCCAGGCTGGAGTGCAATGGCACGATCTCGGGTCACTGCAACCTCCGCCTCCTGGTTCAAGTGATTCTCCTGCCTCAGCCTTCCCAGTAGCTGGGATTAAGGCGCATGCCACCATACCCAGCTAATTTTTGTATTTTTTAGTAGAGATGGGGTTTTGCCATGTTGGCTAGGCTAGTCCTGAACTCCTGACCTCAAGTGATCTGCCCGCCTCAGCCTCCCAAAGTGCTAGGATTACAGGCGTGAGCCACTGCACCTGGCCTCACCTTGCATTTTTCTTAATAGTGTCTTTTGAAGAGCAAAAAATGTTAATGTTGATGTAGTCTTAAGATCAATATTATCTTTTATAATTCTTGCTTATAACTTTTTAATGAGACGTGGGTGTAACCAAAAGTCAAAGATTTTCTCCTATCTTTTCTTCTAGTTTTATGGTTTTAGCTTTTACAGTTAGGTCTATGATCCTTTTAATATTAGTTTGCTACAGCTGCCATAACAAAGCACCACAAAACTGAGTAGCTTAAATGGCAGAAATTTGTTGCCTCACAGTTCTGCAGGCTAGAAGTCCAAGATCGAAGTGTCTACAGGGTTGGCTCCTTCTAAGAACAGAGAGAATCTTTTTCTTGCCTCTCCCCTAGCTTCTAGTGGTTTGTTGGCAATCTTTGGTATTTTTTAGCTTGTAGAGGTGTCACCCTGATGTCTAACTTCATGTTCACATGGTGTTCTCCCTCTGTGCATACCTGTGTCTTAATTTCCCAACCCCCCCACCCCCACCACTGGCCCTTTTTTTTTAGGCAAGGTCTTGCTTTGTCAACCAGTCTGGAGTATAGTGGCATGATCATGGCTCACAGCATCCTTGAAACTCCGGGACTCAAATAATCCTTCCACCTCAGCCTCCTGAATAGCGAGGACTACAGGGGTATACCACTGTACTTGGCTACTATTTTTTAAATTCTTTTGTAGAGACAGGGTCTTGCTTTGTTGACCAGGTTGGTCTCAAACTTCTGGCCTCAAGTGATCCTTCCACCGTGGCCTCTCAAAGCACTAGAATTATAGGTGTGAGCCACCCTGCTGGCCCTTGATTTCCCTTTTTAGTAAGAACACCAGTCATATTGAATTAGAGACCCACCCTACTCCAGTATTACCTGATCCTAACTAATTACACTTCAATCATCCCATTTCAAAATACGATTATATTGTGAGGTACTAGGGGTTAGGACTTCAATATATGAATCTGGAAGGGGAGGGACACAATTTAACCTATAACACTTTTCCTGATAAATGTTTGTATATTCCACAAGGTCATAGTCAAGGTTCACTATTTTGCATACAGACGTCAAATTGTTCTACCAACATTTGTTAAAGACATTATCTTTTCCTCATTGATTTATTTTCACACCTTTGACAAAAATGATTGCCCACATGATATATTTCTATTTTTAGATTCTCTGTTCTATTTCACCGGTCTGTCTACTCTTAATCCAATATCACAGTGTCTTGATTACTGAAGCTTTATAAGAAGTGTTGAAATCAAGTAGGATAAATCCTCTAAAACTGTTATTTTTGAAAACTGATTTGACTATACTAAGTCCTTTGCCATTCCACATAAATTTTAAAATCTGCTTGTCAATTTCTACAAAAATCTTCCAACAGAGTTGGGGTGGTGTTGAATCTATAGATGAATTTGGTAAAAACTGACAAATTACTATCAAAACACCTAATTAATAAACATAAAAATCACTTATTTAGGTCTTTTAAAATTTATCTCACTAGTGTTTTGTAGTTTTCAGCATACAGGAAACATACTGTGCTAAATTAATCCCCAACTACTTTATAATCTGAAGGTATTACAAATGGTATTTTTTACTTAGCTTCCCAGTGTTCACTGCTATTGTATGGAGCTACAGTTAATTTTTGCATATTGACCTTGTACTGTGCAAACTTGGTAATTAGTTTCAATCACTTTTTTCTAGATTCTTTAAGATTTTCTACATATATCATGTTTTTAATACACACAGTTTTGGTTCTTCCTTTCAAACCTATATTATACAGATGAAGTTCTACAACATAACACTGAATAGAACACTATATGAGCGCAGACATCCTCGCCTTGTTCTCAAATCTTAGTGAAAAGTATTCAGTCTTTCTTTCACCATTAAATATGTTAGCAATAGATTCTTTGGTAGATGTCCTTTATTACACTGAGAAAGTTCCCTACTATTCCTAGTTTATTGAGAATTTCACACTCACGAGTGGATGTCACATTTTGTCAAACAGGTTTTCTGCATCTATTATAGTTCTACTATATTCTTGTTAATATGGTAAGCCGCACTGACTGATTTTCAAATGTTAAACTAACCTTAATTCCTGAGATAAACACAATATGGTCATGATATACTGCCCTTTTAATATATTGCTGGATTTTTTTGTACTGTACTTTCTCCCCCCTTGTAAATGTTTTTGTCAGATTTTGGCAGAAGGTAATCCTAGCCATATAAAATCAACAAGGAAGTGTTCTATCTTCTGTTTTCTGGAAGAATTTATGTAGAATTATTATTATTTCTTCCTTAAATTTTTTGTCAAATTCTCCAGTGAAGCAATCAGGGCCTGAAATTTTATGTAGAGGAAAGTTTTTAACTACAAATTCAATTTCTTTAACATAAGTAGAGCTATAATAGCCCTATTATTAATTAAAACTTATGACTAATTTCAATTAAACAGAACTATTTAATGACTGTATTAGTCTCTTCTCATGCTGCTATAAAGGAATACCTGAGACTGGGTAATTTGTAAAGGAAAGAGGTTTAATTGACTCAGCTCCGCATGGCTGGGGAGGCCTCCGGAAACTTACAATCATGGTGGAAGGCACCTCTTCACAGGGTGGCAAGAATGAGTGCCCAGCAAAGGGGGAAGATCCTCATAAAATCATCAGATCTTGTAAGAGCTAACCCACTATCTTGAGAACAGGATGGGGGAAACTGCCCCCCCATGATTCAATTATCTCCACCTGGTCCCTCCCATGACACATGGGGATTATGGAAACTACAATTCAAGATGAGATTTGGGTGGGAACACAACCAAACCGTATCAATTCCTTACTAGAGTAGAGCTATTCATATGCTACCTATTTCTTCTTGAGTGAGCTTTAGGTACACAGTTTGTCTTTTCCAAGAATCTATTTTATCTCAGTTGTCAAGTTTATTGGCATAATATTGTTCAAAATATTCCCTTACTACTCTTCTAAAATATACCTGCTCTGTAATGAGGTCCTTCTTTCATTTCTGATATTGCTAATTTATGTAAACTCACTTTTTGGTCTGATCAATTGGTTATGAATTAGCAATTTTATTAATCTTTTTTTTTATAAAAAAAATCCCAGCTTTTAGTTTCATTGGTTTTCATTGCATGATTTCTATTCTTATCTTACAATCTTACATTTCTTATGTTTATTTTGGATTTGATTTTCTAGTTTCCTTTTTCTTTTTTCTTTTTTTCCTTTTTAAAAGACAGGTCTCACTGTATTGCCCAAGCTGGCTGTGAACTCCTGACCTCAAGTAATCTCCCTACCTCAGGCTCCCAAAGCATTGGAATTACAGGCATGAGCCACCTCGCCCCAGCTACTTTCTTAAGACAGAGGCTTAGATCACTCATTTTAGACCTTTCTTCTTTTCTAAAATAAGCATTTAGGGATTTAATTCATAGAATTAATTTTACAGATTTCCCTCTATATACTGCTTTGGCTGCATTCCAGAAATTTTCCTATGTTGTATTTTTTTGTTGTTTTTTGAGACAGGCACAAAAACAGCCAGGGTCTGTTGCCCAGGCTGGAGTGCAGTGGTGCTATCTTGGCTCACTGCAACCTCTGCCTCCTGAATTCGAGTGATTCTATTGCTTCCCAAGTAGCTAGGATTACAGGTGTGTGCCACCACACCTGGCTAATTTTTGTATTTTTAGTAGACACAAGGTTTTGCCATGTTGACCTGGCTGGTCTCAAACTCCTGACATCAAGTGATCCACCTGCCTCGGTCTCTCAAAGTGCTGCAATTACAGGAGTGAGCCACCACGCCCAGCCACTATGTTGTGCTTTTTCATTCAGTTCAAAATATTTTCTAATTTTCTTTGTGATTTCTCTTCATCTATGAATTATTTAGAGGTGTGCTAATTTGCAAATATTTGGGGATTTTCCAAATATCTTTATGCCATTAATTTCTACCTTAATATTGTTCTGGTCAGGGAATATGCTTTGTATGGTTTCAATTCTTTTAAACTATTAAGACTGCTTTTATGGCCTAGAATATAGTTTATCTTGGTATATACCCAATGTGCACTTGAAAAGAACGTATACTCTGCTGTTGTTGAATGGAATGTTCTTTAATGTCAAGTAGATTAAGCTTGCTGACAGTATTATCCAAGTCTTCCATACTTTACTGACTTCCAGTTTCACTGTTTTATCAATTACTGAGTTAAAAATATTAAGATCCCAATTGTAATTGTGGGTTGGTCTATTTCTCCTTTCTGTTCTATCAGTTTTCACTTCACGTATTTTTGGAGCTCTCTCATCAAGAATATACACACTTAGGGCCATTATGTCCTTTTGAGGAGTTAATCCATTTTATCATTAAGAAATGTTCCTCTTTATTGTACAGTTTCCTTTACATTCTATGTTTATTGAGCTCCTTGTATGTGTGCCTTTAAAGTTTTCATTAAATTTTGGGGAAAAAAAATGTCTGCCCCCACTCTTTATAGACTTTTTGATATTGCCCCACAGGTCACTAATACTGTGTTCATTTGCTTTACCATGTTTTTTCCTCTATACACTTCATTTGGACAGTTTCTATTATTTCTTTAATGCACTGATCTTTTCTTCTAATCTGTTAATTCCTTCCACTTTATTTTTCAATTCAGATATTTTTCAACCCTAAAAGTTCCAATTGAATCTTTTTTATAGCTTTCTTTTCTCTTCTCATCCTTTCTTAACAATCCTTTACAGCCTGTCATCCAAAGACTGAAAAATGTTGTTTGATAAATGTTTGATTTTCTAGTACCTTAATGCAGGAAGGTAAACCCTGTCCGTGTTATTCCATCATGGCTAGGAAATGAAAGACCACATTCAGTTCCTGATTTGAATTATAACCCTGTACCAAATGATGCTTCTACTAGCAAGCTTTAGCCAAAAACCCAAGTTGCACATTAGCATCTTTCCTGCCAAACTCAACAGAAGACTAAATGCTACTTTTATCAGGTTCCTTACTAAGTATGTGTACATATATGGACATCTTTATGTACATGACTGTCTCTCCAGACAGACACTGCAAATACCTTGATGATTTATCTTTGTATCCATGGTATTTAACAAAGTGATCAGAAAATAGTAGGTGTTTAATAACTGTTTGCTGGATGAATGGAAGATATGAGAACTCATGCATACAATCTCATGCTACGCTCTTTCATACCTGTAAATACAACCTCCTCTCTGATGAAAAATCAGTAAAGCACAATAAACTCACCTAGGACTCAGGAGACCAGCTTCTGCTAGCAAGACTATTTCCTTGGGAGCAGGAAATGTGTCATATGTCATTTCTGCAAAGTTCCATGCACTTAGAAGCGCTAAGCACATATACTAGCGGTAGTGGATTAAACATCCATGATCTGTGGCCCAGCATCATTTTCTACATACAGATGAGGTGAACTTTGCTTTTTTTGTTTTCCAGTATCTGACCCCTCTGAACTTTGCTTTTTAATACACCCACACACCTGCTTGTACATGCTAACTGTATTTAAGTTGAATGTTAAATCTACATAATATGTTTTTTAAAAACCCATTTTATTTCACATTTATCTGAAACTTGACCAGAATCTCAAGTATGTTTACATTTTAATTGTTCACATTTTAACTGTTTCTTATACTATCAGTTTGCCCTGTTTCCTGCCCCCACCCCCCCGGCTTTATTAAGGTATAGTTAACAAAATATATAATTTTAACTTTTCTTCTAATAATTAAAGGTCATCTGAACTGCATATAACTCATTAATTTGCACTGTTTGTTTTGTTTGTTTGTTTTTGTTTTTGTTTTTTCTTTGAACAGAGAAGGCATAACCCAGTAAACGAACACTTAGGCAATGGAAAGGTTATGTATACCCTGCAGGAAAAGCCACTGTACCTAGAAAGGTAGGAGGACCGGGATTCAGAAGCCTGGTGTCTTTTACCACCTCACCACTGCTTCATTATGCTAGACTGAGCTTCTGTAAGGGAGAACTGCACGGGTATTAAGGCTTCTTCCAGTTGTGACAAGAGTATTAGATCAGCTTGAAAAGCAGAGACTTTATTTACCCAAGCTAAAACACATAAAAGAAATCTCAGCCCTAAAACCTTTCCTCCAACTCTAAGTTATCTTCCTTTCCTGGCTAAGCTATTCTTTTACCCCGAAGTCATTAAGAATAGAGAATAAGTTGTTGTAAGGGACAAAGATAATTCTCTGAACCTTAGTTTCTACATAGGTAAAAAGATGAATAATAAGGCCTCACCTACAGAGTGATCAGAATTACAAAAAAAAATGGATACAATTGCTGACATGGAGGGAATCTGGCTCAATAAATGATGTCAGCTACTATATATAATCATTACTTTTAATTTTTTTTATCAGTGACTTAATCAGTGGTCAGTAATCAGAATTATTTGGCAAAGACCTCAAATAAACCTCTCATAAACCTAAGTTTCTTCTCTCCTTTAGCTCTAAATATCTCCTCTGCTTTCGGTGTATGATTCTGACATCTATTAAGTCCCGCGTGCCAGGCCCCAGGCAGGCTTTGGGGCACTACGCTAAAGAAGAATATTCTCTATTCTTAATGACTTCGGGGTAAAAGAATAACTTAGCCAGGAAAGGAAGATAACTTAGAGTTGGATTATCAGGTTTCCTGATAATCAAGGAGCAAATGATAAAATAAATTAAAAACAAAAAAGTGCTGCCATACATTTTTGGAGTGCTTTATGGTTTACCAAGTGCTTCTGCATATATCATGTCATTTAATTGCCATGACAATCCTGTGGGAGAGAAAGGCCAGATCTTATTATACCCAGAAGACAGGCGACTTACTTTAGGTCACACAGGTTGTATACGGTGAACATGAGTCTACATATGCTAAGCCCCAAGGCTCTCTACACTGAATGTTACATTTGATTCAGAAAAATGCACCAAGTATATACTGCACAGTCTCCTTTGGGGACATAATAATGACATCTTCAGGATATTAAAATCTCATGGATATTAAATCTCATGGATATGATTCCATTCAGATAAAATTCAAAAACAGAAAAATAATTCTCATGGGATTTTTTTTTATTTCTCTAAGTATTTGGCCTGTCTCTGGAGAAAGTCAGTCTATGGCACAAGCACACTGTTGCATTCCTCTGCTTTGCCACAGGAATAGATCTTTGGCTGCAACGAAAGCAGCAGCAGCCATTTGAAAGTACAGCTGTAGGAAAAACAGAACGCTGGCAGTCCCTACAGTGCAAACGAGCCCATTCTCCCTGCCATAAAGATAGCATTAAAAATAAAAAATAAAAACTACTGCTTATTAAGTGCCTATTATGTACCAGGCTCAGAAACATTCAGTAACATGTCCAAAATATCTACCTAGTAAGTACCTGTTCAGCTCCATAGCCTATAGTCTTTCCATCTGTACTGCTGGAAAAAAACAAAGGCAAGGCAACAACATGTTCTCAATTTTTTTTTTTTTTTCCTTTATGGCTCCACATGGTTACCAATCAGTGAGTCAAATAGCAGGAGTTCTAATTCTAACTGCCATTAACTTTCTGTGTGGCCATGATAGTTATTTAACATCAGTGAGACTCTACCTGTATTACCAATGTAGAAAACAGTCTGCTGTATATCTGCCTCCTGTGAGGATCAACAGAGAGACTATGCAGACACTTTAAATGTATACAGAATTTACATACAGAAGAGATTATTCACTTAAACTTCCACCACTGTTATCTCTTGGTGGTAGATTTGTAAGTGGATTTTTTATTCTCCCTAAGATAGGAAACAGAAGGCACGGTGAACATATATTTTGTTAATCAGGAAAAAAAAAAAACATTTAAAACAAAACAAAACTTCTGCTTCTAGAGAAAGCTCTGATAAAGAGCCACTGTGAAGAGAATGACCTACCTGGTCATTCTGTGTGTGACACAGAACTAAAGAGTCTCTCCGCCACAAGGCCTGGAATCTTCAGTCTTAGCTGACTGGTAACTGTGATTACAGATTTAATATACAAAGATGCTTTCTTAGGCTTTCCTTCTGTTTTGAATAAAGTCTTTAGTGCTACAGGTGCCAGGAGTATAATGTAAATACCCCAGGAGTGAAAACAATATCCCATAATCAAAGGGAGACAGCAAATGTTATATGGACCTACCACTACCTATAACTATGCTTTTTAAAAAAAAATTTTTTTAATTGTTAATTTTTGTGGGTACATGGTAGGTGTATATATTTATGGGTGGAGGCTATTTTGATACAGGTATGCAATGTGTAATAATCACATCAGGGGTTGGGCTCGGTGGCTCACACCTGTAATCCCGGCACTTTGGGAGGCCGAGGCAGTCGAATCACCTGAGGTCAGGCGTTCAAGACCAGCCTGACCAACACGGAGAAACCCTGTCTCTACTAAAAATACAAAAATTAGCTGGACATGGTGGCATGCACCTGTAATCCCAGCTACTCAGGAAGCTGAGGCAGGACAATCACTTGAACTCAGGAGGCAGAGGTTGCAGTGAGCCAAGATCACACCATTGCACTCCAGCCTGGGCAACAAGAGGGAAACTCTGTCTCAAAATAATAATAATAAATCACATCAGGGTAAATGGGGTATCCATCCCCTCAAGCATTTATCCTTTGTATTACAAACAATCCAATTATACTCTTTTAGTTATATTTTGAAATGTACAATTATTTTGTTGTGCTACCAAATACTAAGTCTTATTTTTTCTAACCATTTTTTGTACCTCTTAACCCTTCCAGCTTTCCTCCCACACCACCCACCCCCTTCCAACTACCCTTGCCAGCCTCTGGTAAACCACGTACTCTCTATCTCCACCAGATCAATTGTTCTAATGTTTAGTTCCCACAAATAAGTGAGAACATGTGAAGCTTGTCTTTCTGTGCCTGCCTTATTTTGCTTAACGTAATGACCTCCAGTTCCATCCATGTTGTTGTGAATGTCAGCATCTCCTTTTTTATGGCTGAATAGTACTCCATTGTTTATATGTACCACATTTTCTTTATCCATTCATCTGCTGATGGACACTTGAGTTGCTTGCATATCTTGGCTACTGTGAACAGTGCTACAATAAAAATGGGGGTATCTCCTCGATATACTGATTTCCTTTCTTTTGGGTTTTACCCAGCAGTGGTATTGCTAGACTATATGATAGCTGCATTTTTAGTTTTTTGAGGAACCTCCAAACTGTTCTCCATAGTGTTTGTACTAATTTACATTCCTACCAAGAGTGTATGAGGGTTCCCTTTTATGCACACCCTTAGCAGCATTTGTTATTGCCTGACTTTTGGATAAAAGCCTTTTTAACTAAGGTGAGATGATATCTCATTGTAGTTTTAGTTTGCATTTCTCTGATCAACAATGTTTAGCACGTTTTGTATATGACTGTTTGCCATCTGTCTTCTTTTGAGAAATGTCTACTCAGATCTTTTGTCAATTATTTTAATCAGATTACTAAATTTTTTCCTATAGAGTTGTTTTTCAAATATTTGCAAATATTTTCTCCCATTCTGTGGGTTGTCTCTTCACTGTTAATTGTTTTCTTCACTGTGCAGAAGCTTTTTAACTTGATGTGATTCCATTTGTCCATTTTTACTTTGGTTGTCTGTGCTTATGGGGTATTACTAAGAAATCCTTGTCCAGTCCAATATCGGGGAGAGTTTCCTCAATATTTTCTTCTACTAGTTTCATACTTTGAAGTTTTAGATAAGTCTTTAATCCATTTTGATTTGATTTTTGTCCAAGGCAGAAGACAGGGATCTAGCTTCATTCTTTTGCATATGTAAACCCGGTTTTCCCTGAACCATACATTGAAGAGACTGTCCTTTCCCCAGTGTATGTTCTTGGCACCACTGTCAAAAATTAGTTTACTGTAGATGTATGGATTTAGTTCTGTGTTCTATTCAGACACATAGATTCCACTGATCTATGTGTCTGTTTTTATAACATTACCACACTGTTTTGGTTACTATAGCTCTGTAGTATAATTTGAAGTCAGGTAATGTGATTCCTCCAGTTTTGTTCCCTTTGCTTGGGATAGCTTTGGCTATTCTGGGTCTTTTGTGGTTCCACATAAATTTTAGGATCGTTTTTCCTATTTCTGTGAAGAATTTCACTGGTATTTTGACAGGGGTTGCATTAAATCTGTAGATTGCTTCAGGTAGTATGAACATTTTAACAACACTGATTTTTCCAATCCATGAACATGGAATAACTTTCCATTTCTTGTGTCCTCTTCAATTTCTTGCATCAGTGTTTTACAGTTTTCACTGTAGAGACTCTTCACTACTTTGGTTAATTTTAAGTTAAAGTATTTTATTTCATTTGTAGCTATTATAAATGGAATTACTTTCTTGACTTCCTTTTCAGATTGTTTGCTATTGCCATATGGAAATGCCACTGATTTTTGTATGTTGATTTTTTTATCCTGCAATTTTAGTGAATTTGTTTATCAGTTCTAATAGTTTTTTGATGGAGTCTTTAGGTTTTTCTAAGTACATGATCCTATCATTTGCAAACCAGGATAATTTGACTCCTTTTTCAATCTGGATGCCCTTTCTTTCTCTTGTCTGATTGACTTAGCTAAGGACTTCCAATATTATGTTGAGTAACAGTGGTGAAAGTGGGCATCCTTGTTGTGTTCTGATCTTAGAAAAAAGGCTTTCCATTTTTCCCTATTCAGTATGATATTGCCCATTCATCTGTCATATATTGTTTCTAATTACACTGAGGTATGTTCCTTCTATACCCAGTTTTTTGAGGATTTTTATCATGAAGGGATTTTGAATTTTATCAAATGATTTTTCCACCATCAATCAACTGAAATGACCGTTTGGCTTTTGTCCTTCATTCTGCTGATATGATGTATTACATTCATTGATTTGTGTATCCTGAACCATCCTTGCATCCCTGGGATAAATCCCACTTGGTCATGATGAATGATCTTTTTAATGTGTTGTTGAATTGGGTTTGCTAGTATTTTTGTTGAGGATTACTCCATTACTATTCATCAGTGATACTGGCCTACAGTTCTGTGTTTTGTGTGTGTGTGTGTGTGTGTGTGTGTGTGTGTGTGTGTGTGTGTGTTTAATGCATCTTTGTCTGACTTTGGTATCAAGGTAATACTGGCCTTGCAGAATAACTCTGGAAGTATGCCCTCCTCCTCTATTTTTCGGAATAGTTTCAGTAAGATTGGCATTTGTTCTTCTTTAAATGTTTCGTAGAATTCAGCAGTGAAGCCATATCCAGGCTTTCCTTTGCTTGGAGACTTTTTATCACAGCTTTGATCTCATTCCTTGTTACTGGTCTGTTCAGGTTTTGGATTTCTACATGATTGAATCTTTGTAGGCTGTATGTGTCCAGCAATTTATCCATTTGTTTCAGCTTTTCCAATCTATTGGCATATAGTTGCTCATAGTAGCCAATAATGATCTTTTGAATTTCTGTGGTATCCATTGTAACGTCTCCTTTTTTAGCTCTGATATTATTTACTTGGGTCTTCTCTCTTTTTTTCTTAGTCTGGCTAAAGGTTTGTCAATTTTTTCTTTTCAGAAAACCAAAAAATCTTTTTGGGTGTGGAACCCAAAATAACTTGCTTTTCTAGTTCTTTAAGATGTATCATTAGGTTGTTTATTTGAAGTTTTTTTTTTCCTTTTTTTTTTTTTTTTTTTTTTTGATGTAGGCATTTACAGCTGTAAACTTATCCTCTTAGTACTGTTTTTGCTGTATACCATAAGTTTTGGTTTTCCATTATCATTTGTTTCAAGAAATTTTTTAATTTCCATCTTCATTTCTTCATTAACCCATTTGTCATTCAGGAACATACTGTTTAATTTCCATGTATTCCAAAATCCCTCATTATTAACTTCTAGTGTTATTCTATTGTAGTCAGAGAAGATGCTGAATATTATTTCAATTTTTTGAATGTTTTAAAACTTGTCTTGTGATCTAACATATGGTCTGTCCTTGAGAAGGATCCGTGTGCTGGGAAAAAGAATGTGTATCCTGCAACCACTGGATGAAATGTTCCGTAAATATCTATTAGGCCAATTTGGTCTACAGTGCAGATTAAATCCAATGTTTCTTTGTTGATTTTCTGTCTGAAAGATCTGTCCAATGCTGAAACTGGGGTGTTGTAGTTTCCAGCTATTACTGTATTGGGATCTCTCTCTCTCTCTCTTTAGATCTAGTAGTATTTGTTTTATATATCAGTGCATTCTTGCATCAGTGTTTTATAGTTTTCACTGTAGAGATCTTTCATTTATTTGGTTAATTTAAGTTAATGTATTTTAACTTAAAATATATTCGGGTGTTCCAGTGTTGCGTGCATATATATTTACAACTGTTATATCCTCTTGCTGAATTTACCCCTTTATCATTATATAGTGACCTTCTTTGTCTCTTCTTACAGTTTTTGTCTTAAAATTTATACTGTCTGACGTAAGTATAGCTATGTCTGCTCTTTTCTGGTTTCCACTGGCATGGATTATATTTTTCCATCCCTTTGTTTTCCGTCCATGTGCATCTTTACAGGTGAAGTGTGTGTCTTGTAAGCTTGTAAGCAACATATCACTAGGTCTTTTTCTTCTTCTTCTTCTTCTTTTTTTATCCATTCAGCTACCCTGTCTTTTGATTGGAGAGTTTAGTCCATTTACATTCAATATTATTACTGGTAAGTAAGGACTTGCTTCTGCCATTTTGTTCTGGTAGTTCTGTGGTCTTCTCTTTCTTCTTTCCTTCCTTCCTGTCTTCCTTTCAGTGAAGGTGATTTTCTGTGGTGGCATAATTTCATTTCTTGCCTTTCATTTTTTATGTATCTGTTGTATACTTTTTCATTTGACATTACCATGAGGCTTGCAAACACAACCTAATAACCCAGTATTTTAAGCTGACAACAACTTAATACTGTGTGCATAAACAAATAAGCAAAAAGAAAACTAATAAAAACTCTACACCTTAATTTCATCCCCTTACTTTTTAATTTTCTATTGTTTCTCTTGATACCTTACTGTACTGTCAATGTGTTGAAAAGTTGTTGTAGGTATTATTTTTTATTGGTTCATCTTTTTGTCTTTATGTGTAAAATAAGAGTAGTTTACATACCACAGTTACAGTGTATAACTAGACATTTTGTTTTAAAACTTTTAGCTAAATAAAAATATTTGAAAAAATTTTTAATTTAAAAAATTTGTTTTTTTTGTTGCCCAGGTTAAGGAAATTAAGAGAGAAAGGGAGTATCTGAGTAAGATTAGCACAAAAACTACACAATCAGTACAAAGGCTAAACTCTAGTCCAGGGATGCAATCAGATTTTGTCTTTTGTACCAGCTCTGATCAATTGATTCTGGCTGTCTAGACTCCTGTCTTGGTAAACAGTCTTAGGCTATGTGTAAGCATAGCAAGAAAGTGCTGTGACTACTTGGTAATATCTACAATGAGCACAGGATAACTTAGCACCAATTTATAACTTACCAACCCTAGTCTACTTAGAAGTACGGAAAAGTTTCAAGGTCCACTTGAGGCGACCAATCCCCACGTCCCGGAAATTTGCTAAGCAGAGTCATCAACTCGTCTGAAATCTGAACTAAAATCCAAAGTGTGACAGATATTTTCTTAGTGTTTTAATACATCTCTGTTTACTATTAAGTCTAAAAATAAACCACTGAGTTTGCACGTCATGGTAAAGAAAAAAGATTAATAAATGATATTCTATTCTGAAAATTCTTTCCCTGAAAAATTACTGAGAAAAAAATTGAATCCTTATCTGAAAGTAAACTGTTAGGAAACTTGCTAAGGCAGAAAGAAGATAATGTCAGTGGTGCCACCTATATAAAATAAAACCTACATGTCATGTCAAAACTACATATTCCAGCTTGCCAAGTAGGTCACATGCTCTTATTTAAAAAGAGATATCTCAGAGGTAAGAATGGTTAAAAACAAAACAGTATCAGTCAAATAATATACAGGCAAAGAGAAAGATCTACTCATTCATAACTAAAGAATAACTGATCCAACCAACCTGTTTTACATATGGGAACACCAAGGCCCAGAAAACAGAAGAAATCTGTCTGTATGTGGTGAGAATAAATCAGAATCTGAAAATCAATCTGTATGTTCCACAGAGCAATCCAGAAAAGATGAATAATTCTAAACAGGCTAACTCAACAGCCTAAAATTACTTCATTATTTAGTCAGCAATGCTTAGTATGAGACACCTCCAGGCAGACAATTTGTGCAGCAACTTTTCCTATAACTCCCCTAAACCATGTAATTTAGCCAGTGATATAATGGAGACATTATACAGCATACCACAGAACTAGCCTTGTGAGATCTACAGCAAGGGGGTCTGTTCTTCCATCCCTATGTGAGAACACCTATTGGGGTGTGCTGCCAGAAAGTCAAGCTCCAACTCCTGTGACTGAATCACTGGCTTTGTACTAAAAAAAATTCCCATCTGGAGGAAGCAATTAGTAAGTTTAAACACAATCTGTACTGATGCTTTGGAAAGTCATTGGTCAAGTGATGTCTACTCTGCCTTTATCTATGTTAACTAGTATCTTTTATTAACAGTAAGCTCGTTTTTGCATGAGGCATAGTTTTAAAAAATGTTTTAAAGTTAGAAGATACATGTTTTAAAAACTAAGTGCTGAATATATTTATTTGTTCCTTGGTTTCTGGTAAACCCAGAACTTTGAGAACCTTGAATACACTTTAAATATGTATATACATACATATACATACATACACACACACACACACACACACACACACACACACACACGTTAGGTTTCTCAAAATGCTTTGTAAGACCTTGCATTATGTGCTCACTGGGATGAGTTTTTCAACTGGAACTTTCCTTTAAATTTTTATGGTATTATAATTTCATTTTTTTCATCCTTGGCCTCCAATTCTTGCTTAAAGGCTGTATCAACTCATCAACTGCTGTATCCAACTCCTAGCTCTCTGGGGAGCTGATCTTTCAGAGCCCCTTTGTTGGATTCTTGTCCTAACAAAGTTAAATTCTGCCTACTAAATTTAACAGTGAGACTTTCAGAATAATTTGCATCAATTTTGCTTCAATTTGCAATATGGGTCAAGAGTCTGCAACTTCGGATGATAACAAACTGACTTGTGCCCTGTCCCCAGTTATTTTCAAATTTAAGGTTCATCACAGGATAGTAGTCATTTATAGAAAAACTATCTTTTCCTTATTGTTCCTTTGATATAGTTTTTAAATACATTTACGTGGTCCTATAATCAAAAAAAAATAGAAAGATGAATAGTTTGAGAAGTCTCCCTCCCATTCCTGTTCTACTTACCCTGTTCCTACAATATGCACAAAAATTATTTATCAGTTTCATGTATATTTTTCCAGAGTTTCTTTATTTAAATAAGTGAAAAAATTGTGTGTGTGTGGGGGGGGGACAGGTATTCTTATTTTCCTTTTTATTTTACCCAAAAGGTAGGATACCATATGCACCATTTTGCACTGTGCTTTTTCATTTAACCATTCATCTTAGAAATCTTTTCATTCAATACATAGAAAGTTTCCATTCAAAATGGCACCCATTCAAAGTTGGTCAGGAAAGTCTGCAGTCCAACAAATGAGAGCAGTTTATCAGCACTGATTACCGGGGAGTACTAGGCTCATGCCAGCTGTGAGAATAGCTGCCTGTTTCCACAACACCATGGCTTTTACTCCTCAGAAACTCTGTCTCAACCCCAGAAAGGGCTGTACCTAGAGACTCATTTTACACATGATAAAGCTAAATGGGAGAGCAGAAGGGACTTATCCAAAGTCAGATGGTGGTCAGGCATAGAACTGGAGGTAGCTAGTTTTCTGCATTCTGAGAGTCCTAAATTCTCCCCACTGTACCACTTATATCACAAATTTTTTTTTTTTTTTTTTTTTTTTTTTTTTTGGAGACACGGCCTTGCTTTGTCACCCAGGCTGGAGTGCAGTGGCACAATCATGGCTCACTGCAGCCTCGACCTCCTGGGCTCAAGTGATCCTCCCACCTCAGCCTCCCCAGTAGCTGGGACTACAGACACGCCCAACCATGCGTGCTAATTTTTTTGGAACTTTTTGTAGAGATGGAGTTTTGCCATGTTGCCCAGGTTGGTCTTGAACTCCTGGGCTCAAGCAATCTGCCCACCTCCACAAGGGCTAGGATTATAGGTGGGAGCCACCACACCCAGTCCTTTGTCACAAACTTTTAAGGACTTGTCACTACCTGCAAAGTAAATGTCAAATTCTTGTGTCTAGCACTGGTCCTAATTTAGAAGGAATCAGGGTGTGGTATGGTGGGAATAGTAATAGCACCTGCTTAGAATTAAACAATCTAGGTTCTAGTCCTCTCTGGGGTCCAGTTTCCCCATCTACGAAATAAGAGGCTCAAACCAGACATTCTCTAAGGTCTCTGCTAATGTTTCCAAGATCTTTGACTTCTACCTTCTAATTTGAAGAGTCTGGTCTTTGCAGTTGTGCCTGTGCTCATGCTGTTACTTCTACCCGGAATGTACATTTTGTTTCTCTTCCTCCACATTTTTCAAGGCCCACTTTGACTTTTCCTGGTATTTGCCCATTTAAAAAATGCTAAGCACTCTCACTTCAGGACTTGGAACCTGCTCTTCCTTGACCTAGATTACTCTCCCTCCAAAGGGCCATACAAATTGCTCTCTTAGTCCATTTGGTTCAATGTCTGCTAAAAGAAACTGTATACGTTCCCTAAGCAAATTAATTCTTCCAGCTTTCTCAGATTGGCCTCAAGATTTAGAACCATATATCACACCATATTCTCGTCCCAAAGCTGGAGAGTGAGGGGTGCTTCTATTAGTCACTAGTCTTGCTCCAAAGCCCACAGCCTTTGGAGTCAGGCTTGGGTTTAAATCTTGACTCCCCTATTTCCCAATAGTATGACACTGGACAAGTTTCTTAGTCTCTCTGAACCTGTCCTTCCACATTAGTAAAATAGGTATAATTAAAATTTTCTTGACTGTTATAAAAACTACATTATATTAAATATATAAAGTGACTAACACATAATAGGGATTCAATAAATGTTAGTTTCTTGTACCACTTTTTTTCACAGCCACAAAATACTTACTCAATACTCTTTATTAGAGAAATAACTGTTTCCTACTTTGGTGTCATTTTTAGGCCTGCTGACAGGTAGGTCACAGTTCATTAAAACGTTTACACATACATTCAAGATGACCTGTATCAGTTCTTTAAAAGAAAGAGGTATGACGGCGGGGGCGGAGGGGAACAGCTTCATAAGCTGTCAGTCTCCTGCCTTTGGTTCAAGAACAATTTAACAGTCCAACTGCTTTTAAAAATCTCTTTTATTTTAGCTCCCACAAATTTGTAAAAATCATCACTGTCTTTAGAGTAAATGACCAACATACTTATTGTGAAGAAGTTACTAGCCAGAGGAATCATTAGAAGGAATCTTGGTACAGAATCTTTGCCATAATTCTAGATTTCCATTTAGTTTGCAGAAAGTTGTGAATTCTAATAATATGTTATCAATTTGTCTCCTATATAGTCTTGTTTTAGAGAAAAATTCTTCTCCAGATTTATTTTACTACTCTATTCTGTATTTATTTAGCTAGACATTTGTAGAAAATTGGTAAACTACTATATTAGTTGTTCTTTATATGGTTAAGTCGCCAAACAATGCTAAATATCTCCTGAAGGAAAAAAAAACAAGTTGGGAGTTAAACCAGGATGACAATTGTACACTAAAACTGAAAACCTCTAGCAACGCCTAGCATTTTGTTTAGGATTTGGAGAATTTTACTATTTCAAGGTTTTTGTTTCTTAAGGATAGTTTACTACTATTCCTATTTTACAGTTTAGCAGAAATGTAAAAATTCCCTTCCTCTATCCTTCTGGCATGTAAGAAAAGGACACTAGCTGGCAAGCACTATTTTTATGTTGACAGCAGGGCTATTTTGAGTCATCTTAGTACTATCCAATGTTTACGCCAAGAAAAGAGGTTAGCATGACATCAGCAATTTAAAGAGTAAATGCTCAGTTTTCGGTCACTTAATAAGCATATTTCTTTTGAACAACAAAGTCTATCTTTTCATCATAAATAATAATGCAGTTCATCAGCATAAACCATTAAACCATAATTAGAAAATCCTACCTTTTGTGCATCTCCTGTGAAATACGCAATGGCCAGGGTGGGCAGAATCATGAACAATGCATTGTAATAGAGCAGTCCATATTTTCCCAGCTCCTAGGACAGTAAATAATTAGGTGTTTCATCTGCATTTGGTTCTAGCAGATACAACACTGTACAAAATACCACTCAAACTACACATACATACACAAACACACACACCCTCCCCTACAACATACACAGCAAATGAATTAAGTTAGAAGTTTTGCAAACATTAAGGAATAACCTAAACTTTCAAGACCAAAAAAAGCACCTTACAAAATTTTATACTTACTTGAAACAAATTCCTCAAGTGCTTAAGGTCAGAGAAATAAAAAATGACAACTGACTGCCTCAAAATAGCTAGGAGAAAAGAGGTTATTCTGAACACACACACACACACAGACACACACACACCAATATCGAAACATCCCTCTGAATCCATTCTCTTTCCAGAACTGAATCAAGAGCCACTGAGTATGTCTTGGGCTTTTTAGAAGCCTAGCAGTGTCATATAAGAAAGATGGATGAAGCTGGACATGGTGGCTCATCACACCTGTACACTCAGCAGTTTGGGAGGCTGAGGCGGATAGACTGCTTGAGCCCAGGAGTTCAAGACCAACATGGGCAACATGGTGAAACACTGTCTCTACAAAAAATACAAAAACGGCCGGGCACAGTGGCTCACGCCTGTAATCCCAGCACTTTGGGAGACTGAGGCAGGGAGATCACTTGAGGTCAGAGTTCAAGACCAGCCTGGCAAACACAGTGAAACCATCTCTACAAAAATACAAAAATTAGCCGGGCATGATGGCGGGTGCCTGTAGTCCCAGCTACTAGGGAGGCTGAGGCAGGAGAATCGCTTGAACCTGTGAGGTGGAGGTGCAGTGAGCCAAGATCGCACCATTGCACTTCAGCCTGGATGACAGAGTGAGATTCCATCTCAAAAAAAAAAAAAAAAAAAACCTAGCAGAGCATGGTGGCACATGCCTGTTAAATCCCAGCTACTGAGGAGGCTGATGTGGGTGGATTACTTAAGCCTGGGAGTTCAAGGCTGCAGTGAGCCAAGATTGAGATCGTACCACTATACTCCAGCCTGGTTAACAGAGCAAAAACCTATCTTAAATTAAAAAAAAAAAAAAAAAATTAGCCAGGAATGGTGGTATGCACCTGTAGTCCCAGCTACTCAGGAGACTGAGGTGGGAGGGCTCCTTGAACCCAGGAATCCGAGGGAGGCTACAGTGAGCTCTGATTATGCCACTGCATTCCAACTTGTGCAACAGAGCAAGACCCTAGCTCAAAAAAAAAAAACAAACAAAAAGCACAAAGCAAGCAAACAAAAAAAGATGGCCAGATTCAGACACACAGACTCAGGCCTAGACCAGTAATAACGGACAGCACTTCTCAGTGAAGTATTTCTGAAAATGTGCACATGAAGTACAATGAAGATTAAGATTACTATAACTACAACTCCCAGAACACAGTATGACTCATTGGGTTCTTAACTACTAGGGAGCAACAAAGGACAACACACATCTTCAAACACAGGGAGCCTATAAGAACTCTGAGTCCACTTTTGATTCACACACTTATGGAACATTTAGCATGAAGCAGTCTCCTGAAAATGCGGACCAGGGTTTGAGAGGTGGGAAGGGGGGACAGTGAGGGAGTGGTAAGGATGGGGGCATAGTACTTGCCTAACTCCTGTGATTGAAAGATTACTGACTGATGAGAAAAGTTGAACTGCCTTCTCAAAAGCAACACTGAAAAATTGGAAATAAATACCCAACAACAGAAAACTAGCTGATTAGGCTGGGTGCAGTGGCTCATGCCTGTCATCCCAGCATTTGGGGAGGCCGAGACAGGCGATCACCTGAGGTCAGGAATTTGAGACCAGCCTGGCCAACATAGAGAAACCCCGTCTCTACTAAAAATACAAAACTTAAGACTGGTCTGGTGGTGGACACCTGTAATCCCAGGTATTCAAGAGGCTGAGGCACAAGAATCACTTGAACCCAGGAGACAGAGGTTGCATTCAGCTGAGACTGTACCACTGCACTCCAGGCTGGGCGACAGAGTGAGACTCCATCTCAAAAAAAAAAAAAAAAGGAAAACTAGCTGATTAGATGACTAGACTATAACACAGCTGTACAATAAAACATTACACAGCCACTAAACATGTTTAATGATGCTGACTGCCATAGAAAGGTGTTTAAGAAATGGTACTAAGTGAAAAATACAAGTTAGAAAATGTATCATCCCTCCTTTGCTTAAAATTTTAACATACAGATAAATGTGCACACACATACACACAAAATAAAGGATATCCACCAAAACAGTGCTTCTCACTCGATGATAGTATTAAGGGAGATTTATGTTTTCTTCCTTTTGTTTATCCACGTTTTCTACTACTTCTATCATAAACATGCATTATTTTAAGTAGTATTATAAAGTTAAGTTTTAAATTCGATAGCTACATTCAGGTCTAAAATGCAGCACAAAATCTTTACGCCATATGACTAATACTCAATGGACTATGATTGTAAGCAGTCCTGATATTATCAGTAACAAAACTCCTGATTGGCTGTCCTGCCTATGGAGTAGCCATTCTTTTGTTTCTTTACTCCTAAAAACAAAACAAAACAAGAAAACTCCTGATGTTTAAAAAAGCACCTCAGCATGGCCGTACTGCCTTACTGCCTCTGGGATAAACCAAGTAACTGACTGCTTATGGTCACCACAAGTATCAGTGTAAAGGTGTGCCTCATGTGTACAGCAGCAAAAAGAAAGTCATACTGGAACAACCTTTAAGAAAGGTGCCCAGTCAGCCAGAGGCCTGAGTGTTATCCAGGAAGTACAGGATGTGCATGAAGACACACATGTACACACAGATACACACCATCCAGTAACTGACAAACAGCAAAAACCTAAATGCCAAAACTTGTTTTTCTTTATGCATTTTAACTGTTTTGAATGTCTTTCTCCCTGCCTCCTTAAATAAAGTACACAGACTAAAACTAGATTTAGGGCATCATCATAAACATGTATTATTATGTCTTATGACACACTGTTATGCATCAAAAATCTGTATTATTATGTTTATGTAGTATGTTCTTATTCAGTGTTGCCCTTACGGCTGTTTAATAGACCCTACATCTTTTTTTCTTCTTCAGTATTTCTGTCTTTTATAATTCGACTGTTTCTCTTGTTGGTTGACCTTTTATACTGCTGGTAAACCTCTCTGCCTCTAAATAGAATTCTACCTTCTAGTTTGTTGCTTGTAAGATATGAGCTACGAGAAGTAATCAATGAACTTAAAAGTTCTACTACAAATAAGTCATAGTCATTTCTAAGTGAGAAACTGAAGGGCTCTCCTAGGAATAAAATACTCAGAAACGTTCTTGGTTTTTTTTTCTAGGTTCTAGGATGTACTATAGATTGTACTAATATGGTAGCCACTGGCCACAAGTAGCTATTTCAGTTTAATTACAATCACGTAAAACTACTGATTTCAGTTTCTCAGTTATTTTCAAGTGCTCAAGGGCCATGCATGGCTAATGACCAGTTAATGGAACACAGAAATACAAATTTCCGATGTCACAGAAAATTCTATTGAACAGTGCTGTTTTAGACAACTGAAGCTACTGGACAAATAAAATGTCATTAATAGTATCTATTTTCCAAAGTAGCAAATGGGCTGAAGAAAAGAGTAAGACCAATCACTAACTGCTACCTTTTCTCCAGCTATTTTAAAAAGATAAAAATTCTTACTAGTAGCTTCCATTAAAATGCAACCATCATATAGATTCATCAAAGCAAATAAATGGAGGCCAAGACATGCATATTTAAAGAAAATGCATTGGAAACAAATCAACACTGTCCTTGGTTCTTTGAGGCTATTCCAAAAAAAAAAACTATCTATCTGCAAAATAATGAAAACTACTGGGATAGACATTCAATCTATACTTCTTTTCTAGAGCAGCAGGCAAAGTCCCTGGCCAAGGCAAGGTCAATTCAAAGTACTAATAGTACTATCAAGCAGGTAGGACACTTGTATTTATTTATTATCTAAGCTCCCAAAAAGGAGCTTAAGTAGTTTCAGAAATACTGTACATATAATAGGAAAGACTAAAAACTAAGCCGTTAAAGAGAAAAGATGGATAGGAAAATAAGATAAAGTCATGGTCAGTTACAAGAAGTAATTATGAGATAAAAATGTACCAGCTGCTCAGGAAAAACTATGGTGACATCTAAGATAAGCATCTCATATGGGTCCTCATATAGGATACATTATGATATCAAAGACAATTCCTTCAATTAGCAACCCTAGGATATATAAAGTTGAGGTCCATTTAGTTATTTCTTACAGTAATATAATCTCATAACATAATGTTGCAAAAACAATATGATTCAAATACTCAGCTTTCTAATAATCTGGCTTGATCTAAAAATAACATTTTTAAAGTATATAGTAAACAACAAACAATATCTGGTAAAGCCAAGGCCAGGAAACACAGTGTTGCCCCTGAGAGAGACAGAGATCCAAATGCTCCCTAAAATTTCCCATTATTTATAGGGCAAATACATAAAGGCCATTTTTGTTTTGCAGCCCCTTCCAACACTCATTTCCCTTCAAGTCTGCCCAAAGGTTTCCAGGTAGTTCTCTTTCTGCCTCCCAGATCCCCGGAAAGTCCTCTAGAATACAGCCATGAACATTTAAAGACACTTCAGTGAACACGCTTTACCTTTCCTACCCCACACGAAGTCAAAATTCACACAATCCCAGAAAAGCCTGGACTAAAAGCTAATTGCTAATTAATTAAAAAATAAAGTTTCTTCTATGAACACCAAAGTACAGGAATTTTACCCTCACAGAGCCACTATGTCTTTCTCATCCCTGGTAAGTACTTTCTTACCAGGAGAAAAGTACACTTACCAGGAGAAAAGTACATTTTTTCTCCGATGAACTGACATTCCCAACATCAGTACACATCTGTTAAAGAAGCTTTAGATTGCTACTTACTTTTGAATCTAATTTTTGTTTTACATATGCACCATTTGCTGCTGTCAGGACATCGTTTATCAGAATAAAAACATATCCTTCCAGATCAAATGCCAAGTCAGAGCTGCAAAACATAAGCAACACTTTAAGAACAACTTACTTTAAAGAACACACATTTAATTTTAAATAGATATGAGCTAAAACATTTACAAGAACATATTTTCATCTAGGGAAGTGAATATTAGGCATTTTATCAGCTACTGGTATTTCTTGATTTCTGGTCACAGTTTGCAATTTCTCTTCAATAAGGGATTCCTCAGAAATAAGAGGCACTAACATTTAAACACATAGTTAGCAACAATCAATCATGTCATTTAATAGCACACTGCTCGGCATTCAAAGCCAGATGACAAGCACCAAATTACCATTAAGTACATCTGTGAAGCAGGCAGAAGCAGGTAGAGCTCAATTTCATAGACAAGAAAACCAAAAGGACAGGCCGTTAACAAGTCATTTTCTGAAGGTCCACACAAAAGGCAGGACAATCTTGCATAGGTAGTTGGGTCCCTGGGTGGAATTTCTGAAGTGTGGATCATGGTTAGCTCTGAGATCAAGCTAGAACAATGTCTAAGCACATAGCAGGAACTCAAATACTTAAATAATTGCTCAATGAACCTGTGAAGTATAACTTGGGGGTTTAGGGAAACCAAAAATTTCTGGAACTTAAGAGTACCAGGCACCAGATAAGAATTCAGTAAATTAAACAGAATAAATGAAAATCTGAGAAAGGTGGCCAGGCGCGGTGGCTCAAGCCTGTAATCCCAGCACTTTGGGAGGCCAAGACGGGCGGATCACGAGGTCAGAAGATCGAGACCATCCTGGTTAACACGGTGAAACCTCGTCTCTACTAAAAAAAATACAAAAAACTAGCCGGGCGAGGTGGCGGGCACCTGTAGTCCCAGCTACTCGGGAGGCTGAGGCAGGAGAATGGCGTAAACCCGGGAGGCGGAGCTTGCAGTGAGCTGAGATCCAGCCACTGCACTCCAGCCTGGG
The DNA here is from genome assembly GCF_043159975.1 of Macaca nemestrina. Classification (NCBI taxonomy): domain Eukaryota; kingdom Metazoa; phylum Chordata; class Mammalia; order Primates; family Cercopithecidae; genus Macaca; species Macaca nemestrina. The sequence goes on along the minus strand of NC_092125.1, from coordinate 166,580,565 downwards.
CGACAGAGCGAGACTCCGTCTCAAAAAAAAAAAAAAGAAAAAAAAAAGAAAATCTGAGAAAGGTATGCCTTCAGCATACTTCAGCACCCTAGCTAAAAGAGTGGCTCCACAGACTATGATTTTGCAGAGATACTGCATAGGAACCAAGACTTCTAATGAGACCCAAGAAAGCCCCAAGGAACCCCTGTTGTTTGGTACAATTTTGGATCCCATCAGCTTCAAGGAAATGTTTCCAAGACCAGCAGGGCATCTCTAAAACGAAAGGTAGGAGACTAGTATAGACTTTTTCTCCAAGGAGGGAATAGGACATAGAAGGAAAAGCAGTTAGCTATATAGCCAATTTCCAGTAACCAATTATGCCACCCTCCTTTTTTTAGAATGAAATTTTACTTGGAGATTGAACTTGTAAAATAGGACCGGACTGATATTTTCTTCCTATACTACGGGAATGTGATGAAGGTAAACGAGTCAATCCATGAAGTACACTGGAACTCCTTGATGGAAAACATACATCTGGCAGAATGTGTGGCATTAGCAAATACATACATGCACACCCTGGGCTGATTAAAATGTTGTAGAAGACTTCTAGCAATCATTATAATTTTCTCGGTCTGTGGGTATACATTTTCCTAATGTATTTTAAAACTAAAACTTGGCCGGGCGTGGTGGCTCAAGCCTGTAATCCCAGCACTTTGGGAGGCCGAGACGGGCGGATCACGAGGTCAGGAGATCGAGACCATCCTGGCGAACACGGTGAAACCCCGTCTCTACTAAAAAATTCAAAAAACTAGCCGGGCGAGGCGGCGGGCGCCTGTAGTCCCAGCTACTTGGGAGGCTGAGGCAGGACAATGGCGTGAACCCGGGAGGCGGAGCTTGCAGTAAGCTGAGATCCAGCCACTGCACTCCAGCCTGGGCGACAGAGTGAGACTCCGTCTCAAAAAAAAAAAAAAAACTAAAACTTAAGAAAAATGGAAAAAGCTTTAACAACCTAATAGAATATCTAAGTTATGGCATTTGTGTTATAGCTTACGTGAGGCCAATTAAAACAATGTTATTATTCATTATTTGAAAAGGCAAGCAAATGTTTCATAGTCATTTTCCTCACCTCACAGAAGAGGAGACATGCTTTTCTTTAGCAGCATGCAAAATTTTAGCAGCATGCAAAATTAAGAAATGCCACATGGTTTATAAAAACACACAGGCTCTGAAGAAAGCCACAGATTCAAATTTCAGCTCTGCCATTAGCTCTGTGACCTTAAGCAAGTTACTGAACTTTTTAGTTTCTTCAACTATAAAATAGGAAAATTATACCCATACCTGTCTGAGGTGTTGTGAAGAATACATAATAAGATGTGTAAAATGTCAAACATATTGTGTGGCACATGCTATGTGCTCAGCAAAACGACAGTAACAAATTCTAAATTACATCAATTTAACTTTTAACAATCCCAAGAATCTTATTTTTGTCAACCTTTATCCTAATACAGCCAAAAAGACTTAACCTTTTCAAGAGACTGATACGCTTTTCAAAGATACAATTCTTATATAGGCTATAAAAAATTGTTATTCATAAGTAATCATTTATTATCAAAAATTATTAATATTTTATAATGTGCTATTCATAGGCCCACATCTTACCTGGCAGCTACAAAGGCTCCAATAATCATTGCAAATACAGTCATTTTAATACCCCAAGAAAAAGTCTTCCTACAAAATAAAAAAATTTTAAAATACACACGACTTTATTCACACACTCATTTTACAACAGAAGCAAAAAGTGTGATATGCTTTCTCAAAAGCTATAAACAATTATATTTTAAACATTTCTGAGAAACTGGATATTTAAAAGAACCCCTTTGATGAAGCAAAAATTCATTGTTATATAAATTATACCCATTTTAAAAATTTTCACCAATTATTAGTGAGTTTGAATTTTTGTAAAGCAGAATTTCTTTAACAGAAAAATGTCACATTCATTTGTAGTAAAAGGAGCTAAGATATGAACGCTATTTAAAACCTATACCTATGCTTCTGATCCAGTTTCTCCCAGTGGCAGTAGCACAGAAATTCTAGAAAGTAAATCTCATGTTCAGATAGATTTTCAACTCCAATTCATGACCTTCCCAACTACCACTCCCACAAACTATCAATTCCAGCAGCCAAGAGAGAGGGTTTCTTCAACTTCTCAAAAGGTAAGGTAGGAACAAGACAAATAATTTAATATCTCACATATGCTAGGCACCTTTTCAAGGTGATTTAAAGAACAGATATATTAAAAACTTAGCTCACTTGAGTAAAACTCCTTCAGCAAACATTGTAAACAGGATGGAGAACCTTCTCAGAACTGTAAACATTGGCAAGCTGAAAAAAAAAAGATAATTAGGTAAAATAGAATTTAACATTTTTTTTTAAACTAAGATTTTCCAAACTGGTAGTTAAAATAATGCTATATTCTTCCATTGTGGAAATTCCATACTGATTAATTTATGGTTAAACCCTTGCTTTTCTCTAGAAACAATTCCTACTTGAAAGCCTAAAAGAGTTGCTTTTAAAAAAACTACTAGAAGTGAGAAACATTAACTACAAAACTTTATTCTGCTAATTACGCAAATACTCTAAGCTGTAAACATGTTAGTTTTTAATAGAAAAAGGCTTCCTTCTCATTTTTTCACTAGTCTGACCTCCCTTCCCACCCACTAGACCTCCCAAAAACCATCTATGAAAATCTTATTCCATGAAATGTCTTGACTGTCCTTTTGTGGATCTAATTTTGTCTTCATCTAAATTCCCAGAGCATTTTGCTTGTACTAATCAAACATATAGCCTCTTGCAATATAGTTATTTCTGAATATATCTTATCTCACTCCAAAGTGAATATACTTAGCTGGCAATCAAAGATAGGTATGAATGAATGGTTGGATGAGATGGATGGAAAAAAGCAAACTCTATACAAGCAGCACTTTGCAGAAGGCCTGCATTTCTTTCCCAGTGGGTAATGAAATGGAAAAGAATGTCCCACCCATGATAAACGTGACTTCCTTGGCACCCTCTTCAGAGATATCATCCTGGTCATTCTGTCAGGTTTCTTAGGTTTTAAAGGAAGAAATGAAAAACACCTTGTCCCTCATCCTCAGAAATCTGTCCATTCTATTTTATAATGCCAGGGTTTTAGCTTGTGTGGTAGTGAAGCCACTGGGTTTCTGTTCAATGGTTTCTCTATTTGTGTTGTTTTAATACCACACACACCCGATATGTACACTACAATAAGAGCAGAAGCCAGAAACTGGGAGGTTAGAGGGAAAAATAGTGTTACCACGGAGAGGAGAGCTATTGCTTCTTTCTGAAAGTAAGTATGTTGCCTCTACAGTTATATGCCATGGGTAAGATATTAATAATATTTTTATCAGGGTTCTATCTGATGTTACTTTACTTCACGTTAGAAGAAAGACTGCAAAAGTTCTTGCGCCTACCCTCTAATACTGCTGTGTGGAAGTTGCCTAAAATATTTAAGAGCTATATTAAAGAACTGAAATCCCGGAAGCCTAGTATATTATCTTCACTATTGTGGCTCTAGAAAAATAATAAAAATCTCCTATCATAGCATTTTATAACATTTTAAGACTTCTGACATCAAAATGAGGGGTAAAAAAACAAAAACAAAAAACTCCTTTTCTCTCCAAAGAAAACAGCATCAACTAAAACCTTTGGCACCACCTTCATTATTTAGTAGTAATAGAAGCTTTCTGGTCCTTTCATTTTTTTTCCAGAATCAATAACAATGTGTTAAATATTTGACATTCAAGTACAATTTTAAGAATACATTATATTAACCTCACTAGTAAAATAAAGTTATCCATACTTCAGTTTCTTTGTGCTGAACAGTCCCGTGATTTGGTTCCCAAAATATAGTAGAGGTAGTGGAAACGTCTAGAAAATTTAAAAAGGGATAACAAAACTCAATAATAAAGATAGCTAAAACAAGGTCCTTTCAAACAGAAACAATTTTATTTGATCAAAATTTTTTCCACTTAAAACATAAGATTAGTTCTCATACACAATTTTGACCCCCAAACACCCAAACAACACTTCTCCTTGGATAAACAACATTACTATGGCGGAAAGAAAGGGAGGAAGGCAGAGAGAAAAGACAGAAATATGAATATGATCAATGTGAGACAGAAACATTATTTGCTGTAAAATATGATCATGTATTAGAGCCCATGGCTCTAAAGTCAGCAGAAAAAGTAAAGGCAATTCATCGTCATTTGGAGTCAAGCAGAGGCAGACAGAAGAATATAAAATAAACCCAAAGAATAATGAATGCAGGATACCTGGGCTAGATTAGATGGATACAGAAACTACAAAAAACTGTTGTACTCTCAACAAGTGTGCATTAATTAAAAACAAAAGAATATTCCTAGGTTATTTTTTCTCTTAAGTTTAAAGAGATTGTAGGCCTACTACATTTATTCTTTACATTCATTATAACTACTCTAGACTGGGCATTTTTGAGGCTGCAGTTTTTAAAATACGCAAGGCACTGATAAAATATATTAATACATAGCGACTTCATTTCACAAAATAAAGTATTGCTTTTCTTGTTTTACCTTTCGAGGTACATTTCTGTCAAGGTCAGGAAACTTGACTACTCTGAGCGCCTTTCCCACCCAGAGAACTGCCACTGTGGCCACCATCTGTAAACAGAGAACACAGATTCACTGTTCTACACATAAAGACACACACAGAAGTTCTAACAACATAAACCACGTAATGGTGAGGATTCTAACTAACCTGGCCAAGTCCAACACATAGTGAGGAGGGAAATCTACAAAAAAGGGCAAAGGAAAAACAAGGTCAGAACAAACCTGACTTAGCTCCGTGAATTCAATTTGCACATCGGCAACGTTAATGTGGCATTCCGATACAAGCCACACCAACGTCCGCCCCTAAATCAAACAAAAATCTTGGGAGAAAACTCCCTGCCTGTGGGTTGTCAGGCCACCCCGCTGATGTAGCCTCGGGCGGCCGCTTGTCTCATCTTGTCCGAGTCTACCATTTCAGCCCGCTGCCTGCAAAGGATTTCTCAAGGCAGTGAAGATATAGATCTCTCCAACGGTTTCACATACCTTTAAAAAAAAACAAAAACCAACTTCTGCCTCGGGGTCCCAGTGTTAGCAAAGGAATAACTGTCCGCCAGGGTGAGGATGCGCACGTCCCCAGAGGCTGTCAGAGGGAGCAGGGGACACTGAAGCCCCGGCTCCCTGTCCAGGCTGCTGAGGAGGGAGGCTTCCCTCGCTCTCCTCCCTGATCGACAGACATAAGGGCTCAAAAGTCACCAAAAGAGTCACTTTGCTCCATCTCTCTGAAGGGCAGGGTTTTCGGGGCGGTGCACCGAGGGCATGGCAGGCGAGCCCCAAACGTGCCGGGCCGGCCAGAGCTCCGCGCAGAGAGCGGACCCCTGCCCCAGGCCCGCGCGCCGAGCCGCTCCGCCGCCTGGGCCGCGCGCGTCAGCCGCCCGCCCTCCCCAGCTCCCGCCCAACTTTGTTCGGCTTTAACTTTGGCAGTCAAAGTCCAGGGAGTCGGCGCCCCGCCGCCGCCGCCGCCGCCGCCCGCTCCTCCTCCGCGGCCTCCGCCGCCGCCGCCTCGGCCCTACCTGTAATTGGTGAGCACGCTCTTATTCACCACCACGATCAAGAAGGAGCTCACGCCGTAAAAGCCGGCGGCCAGCAGCTTCAGAAACACGGTCAGCGTTTCGGCCGACGCCATCCCCAGCTCCTCCTCATCTCGGAGTGTGGAGGATTTCGCGGGGGCTTCTCCTTTAACCCGAGCATGCTGACGTCTATGAACTTCCGCCATGGCTGCCGCAGCGGCGTGGGCCTGGCTGCTGGGCCTAGCGGCGCGGGGGCTTGCAGCTGCGGTTCCCAGGTGACCCGAGGAGTCGGAGACCGCAGACTAGGCCAGCTGCACGCTCGCCGCCTCGACTCCCCGCTTGGCTGCCGCCGGTCCCCGCCCAGGGGCAGGGACGCCGGGGTTCACACCCCTGGAGACTTTGCTCGGGCATTGTGCAACGCGGGGTCAGAGGGCAGGGCCGCGCCGGGCTTAGCCTGGGCAGGGGTTAGAGGGGGCCTGGAGAAGGGGCAGCGGCGACCCCCCTGCCCGAGGCGGACAAAGAGAACCCGGGGGAACTACATCGGGACACCCGAGCGCCGGGCGGCAAACCACAGACGCTGGGTGACAGTCGCTCTGCGCCTGCGCAAGAGCCCGCGCCGGGTCTTCCCCGCGGGATGAGTACCTGGGGCGGGGGGAGTCTGGTGGCCGAGGAGCTGGAAGGCCGTATTCTTCGGATAACCGCCGCAACATAAGTGCAGACCCTCCTCCCCTCTGTTACAGGTGGCCGGCCGAGTAGTTACAGTACATTGTGTCTAGACTAATTTTGAATGCTCTTTTAGTCTCTCTTGCAGGGGGCCAAAACCCTTCAAAAGTATCAGATGTGGATCAATAGTAAACACTCAACGAAAATTTCATTCTGCAGTGCCTCTGGCTTCATACATTTTCTGAACCCAGAAAACACCAAACAATACTTTCTTTTCAGATCGGGAAGTTTTGTTTGTTTGTTGTTTTAAGAAAAATGTTGACATATCCCAAAAAGTAGCAAGATAAGCAGCTTGGGGATTGGTGAAAGCACAAGGTGTTTGGAGCCTAAAAGACTTGATTTCCAATTGTAGGAGTCCTAGAAATGACGACCCCCACACACACTCCTTATTGTGTGTCTTGGACCAATTAGATGACCTCCTTGAACCTGATCTCTGTGGATGTATTGCTAGCAAAGAGCTAGTTTTCGGTAAATGGTAGTCATTATTGTATAACAGAAGCAAATCATTATGATCAGTTTAAGCAAAGAAATTACATATTGAACTTTAATAGATTAAGAAAGAAGAACTTTGAATTATTTTTCTAAATGCTTGGTCTGTATCTTTTTAAATTTCTTCTTTTTTTTTATTTTTTTTTATTTTTACAGTTTGGTAAACCAGGTATAGTGGTTCACACCTGTAATACCAGCACTTTGGGAGGTCAAAGCAGGTGGAATGCCTGAGCCCAGGAGTTTGAGACCTTCCTGGGCAACATAGTGAGACCCTGTCTCTACAAGAAAATAAAAAAATTAGCCAGATGTGGTGGTGCACCCCTGTGGTCGCAGCTACTCAGGAGGCTGAGGTGGGAGGATGGCTTGAGCCCAGGAAGTCGAGGCTGCAGTGAGCTATGATCATGCTACTGCACTCCAACCTGGGCAACAGCACAAGACCATCTTAAAGAAATCAATAAATAAATTGTGGCAAAATATACATGATATAACATTTATCATTTTAACCCTTTTCGAGTATACAATTGAATGGCATTAACTGCATTCACATCGTTTTACAACCATCATCACTAATCCATCTTTAGAACTTTTTCACCATCCCAAAGTGAAACTCTTTCCCCTTTAAACAATCACTTCCTGTTTCCCTACTTCCTTCCCTCTCTGCTGTTAATGAGTGTTCTACTTTCTGTCTCTGTGAATTTGACTACTCTAGGTACCTCATATGAGTGGACTCATGTATTTGTCCTTTTGTGATGAACTTACTTCATTAACATAGCGTCTTCAACGTTCAGCCACAATGTAGCATATGTTAGAATGTCCTCCCTTTTTAAGGCTGAATAATATTCAATTATATGTGTATAATTGGTTTATATCTTTTGAGTTACTTGAGAACACCTATGTTCTTCAAATGTTTCTTAAAAAACTGGCACACAGGATGAGGTTCTTAACATAGCCTAAGGTGCTAGATAATGTGGTTCCTACCCACATCTCCAGAGGCACTATTCACATTTCCCTCCCCTAAGGTGCAGATAAATCAGCAACGTGGGTTCAGGCTTCTGTGTCTTTACTCTCATTATTCCCTCCATCTGGACTGCTTTTTCTCTTCCTCCTCTCACCCAGCTCCTGAAAAAGTCTTACATTTCCTTCCATATTTTGGCAGAACATTACCTCTTCTCTGGGCAGCCTTCCTTCACACTGCCCCCCCGCTTCCCTCTACATAATTGATCTCTCTCCTTTGCACTTCTCCTACCGCATCTTTATATACCCCCTTTATAGAATATCCATCTGCTCCTGCTGCTATAACAAAATACCTGAGACTGGATAACATATAAAAAATAGAAATTTGTTTTCTCACACTTCTGCAGACAGAAGTCCAAGATCAAGGTGCCACCTTAACCACTGCATCCTCTGAAGGGGAAGAACACCATGTCCTCACAAGGCAGAAGGGACAGAAGATCAGAAAGGGACAAACACTGTGTGAAGCCTCTTACATAAGGCATGAATCCTACTCACAAAAGCAGAGCCCTCATGACTTAGTCACCTCCTAAAGGCCCTGCCTCTTAATAATATCACATTGGTGATTAAGTTTCGACATATGAATTTTGGAGGACACATACAGACCATAGCAAAGGGGCTTTGCATTACTTGTTTACATATCACTCTCTTCCACTAGACAGTTGCTTCTTGAGGACAGAGGCAGGCAAGGATGCCTAACACAGTTTAGATATTTTAGTCGATTGAATCAGTGGAAACAAGGAAAATGATTAAATCTCTTCCTCGACTGTTAACTTCAAAAGGAAAAATAACTAAAACAGTATTTTAAGAAACATCCTTGTAGAAAAAATTATTATTTTAGAAGTAACAATGCCCCTCATAATAAAAAGCAAATATATACATATATACACATTTTTACACATTTTAAAAAACCTATCTGGAATAGAACCAGAAAAGAACATTAATCGTCAAGCCACACACTGCCACTGACACTTAGTTTTGTGACCTTGGGCAAATTACTAGACATCACTGCGCTTCAATTTCCGCACCTGTAAAATGAGGATGACAATAGTACCCACCTCATAGAGTTACGATGAGAATTAAATGAGTTAATGAATATGAAGTGCTTAGAACATAGTAAATATGAGTGTTTATTATAATTATTGTCACTAGTATTATTATGCAATCTTTCTCTTTTCACTTACTATTCCTTGATGGTCTTTCTGTGGCAACACTTAAACTCTACCTCATTCTTTTCAAAGGCTTCAGAGTATTCCATTAGTTGGATGCATCATCATGTAACCCTATAGACATTTAAGTTATCGCCATTTTTCAGTTTACAAACAATCCTTGTCCATTCAACTTTGTGTGAGTATAAATTTCTAGAAGTAGAATTGGTTAGTTAAGACTACTTTTTAATAGAAAATTACTAGAATTGAGAAAATTCCAAATTAACAACCTCCAAAGAGTTTATACTCATTTTTTATTCCTGCTAACCCTGTATGAAAATGAAACCCTCTTTTATAAAGAGGGCAGCAATGGAGAACAATGGTAGAGGTGAGATAATATTTTAAGTTCTACCCCGTGGAAATATAAAATGCCAGGTATAAATTTTCAAAATCATAAGTTGTGATTACACAGAATAAAAATAAGAGTGCTGATCCAGGCAACTACTGTTTTTCTCAGCATAATTACTTTATTAATTAACAAATATTTAAGACCTATCACAGGCCAACAACTGCATTGGATTTTCTCAACCCCAGTAATGATTTGGTTGCTGTGGACCCTCAGTAAAATGCTGTGGAGTTTAGTGGAGTCAAGCATTCTTATTAGGTACCCACAAAGATAAGATAGGTGCCATCTCTAGGAGGATTTTTATCTCTTTCCCATGTTATAGGTACTTAGACTTTTGGGTAAATTTTGGTATTTTAGGTCCTCAGATCTGTTTCCTAACCTCAGTAATATTAATCACAGAATTATAAATGGAGTATTTACGCATCATTGGGTGAAACAGTAAATATTGAAATATATCTTAAAAGGTTGTTCAAGATAAGAAAGACTGAATTAAATGTTCTCACTTAGGTACACTTAGGTATTTGGAAAAGTCAACTTTGTGGGTTGATAAATTTTACATCTTACTGGGTAGAATTACTAGCAAAAACTCTTCTTTGTATTAAATCATGTCTTTTTATCAAAACATTGCCTTTAGCTATCCTGTTTTTCCATGAGGGAATGTTGATTCTGTACACAGGTTTTTAAAACGTAACTTATATTACTTCTTTTCCCCACACTTCTCCCTTTCCCTTGCCCCACTTGCTCCTCTCATAGTGGAATGTAGATAGGCCTCTTTTGTTTTCCACCTGCATTCACCAGTTTCCTATTTCACTGCCAGCCTAGATCATACCCGGTGACCTGCTGTGTTGCACAGCTGGTTACTTTACAGTCAAGGAGCAAAAGTCATACATGTTTCCTATTTGAACAATACTCTAAAAATTCTGAGAACCAGAGAGCATGGAGCTTCTCTGCAGTGTCTTGTACTTTTCTATATTGGGCTGCAAGGAATGAACTTATTGACCACTGATGATGAGCCTGGCAATGTGCTACTCTTGTAATTCATTATCTCATTTCACCCTAACCACTCTGAGAAGCAGGTGTGGTGAAACAACATATAAACAGGAAAACAAGGGCTGAGAGGGAGTATTAGACATACACTGCATCCCACAGCTCTAAGTGACTGTGTACAGATTTGGTCCTAGGTCTGTTTAGCATTTAATCTGTGTTCCTCCACTGGACACTCCTGCCTCCTTTGGGGCAGATGGACAAGACCTACTTTTGCAAGATGTTCTGACAATGTCAATGCTTTCTTCAATGACCAAGTTTAGTGTTTATCAACCCTATGAAGAAGCATAAGCAGGATAAAGGAGCAGTAATGTGTTGAAGTCATAGTCAGTCATGACTCTCTCTATAATCACCCTGCAAGCACTCTTTAACCCCCACCAAACTAGTTTTACCCCCTCCACTACACTGAAGCTGTTCACTGCAAAGTTACCCATGACCTCCATGGGACTAAACCCAATGGACACTCTTAGTCCTCCTGCTTGACCACTCTACAGCATTTACATTGCTGATATTCTCACTTCTTTTAGCTATACTCTCTTCCCTTGACTTCTGGAGCCCCATACTCTCTGAAACCTCTCCTGGCACTCTGGCTGCTCCTTCTCATCCTGTTTTGCTGGTTCCTCCTCTTCTCACAGAGCTTTAAAGTTTTACATTCCTCAGGGCTCAGTCTTGGGTCTTCTTTCTTTATTCTGTGTATTCTTACTAAATCTCATTCCATTCCATAGTTTCAATTATGATTTATTGTTTGCCAATGCTTACCAAATCTACATTACTTATGTTCTCTCTAACTCCAAATTAATGTGTCTGACTGCCTCCTGAATATCTTCACTTGGATAACTCTCTGGTATGCTGCTCAACATGCCTGAAACTAATCTCGTCATTATCCCTTTAACTCCAACATTCTGCTTCTCTATTATACTTTACTGTATCAGGTAATGAATCCTGACAGTTGAGATCCTAGCTGTCTTATTTTGCCATCCAAATAGTTACTACTTTGCATTTATCAGATCAGAACAACATAATTTAATCAATGTGTTGAACCAGTATATTTTGTATGAGAATATTAAGATGATCGAGATCTCTGTGAACTATACTGTGGCAAAGAGTAAAAGATTGGATGTCAATCCAATGATGCTACACTGCTGGCCCTGACATGTAAGAGGTAAACTGTTTTAGTTGAACCCTATAAATTAATATAGAGACAAAACATTTGCCATGTTAGTAGCTACACACTAGGTGTCAGGAAATGTCATGTTGATTCGCCCTAGTACAAACACTACATCTGGAGCATCAACTAACATTGATTAAGTTTATAATTAAGTTTATAATCACACTCAGTTATTTGATAAGATTTTCCTTCTGCAGCAGACAAACAGATTATTTAAATGGAGATGTGATAGGATTCATCCATCTTTCAAGTCTTTGATGATGGCACTAATCTCTGCAGTTCCTCTAAATATGTGGTATATCTTTTTTTGTACTGTCCTGAAAGGGAAGGAAAGCTCCAGAGGCTTCCTCTTTCTACTATCATGGTCCTTATTCCATTGACCACAGAGACACTGTAAGGATTTTACCAGCTGCCAAGCATATCTATTATGCCTAAACATATATCTCTTCCAATTAAAGAGCTGGAGACAAAAACACACAGTGGATTTGTAGACCTACTGAGCACATTGTGTTTCAAAGTTGGGCTAGGTCTCCAATTATCACCTGACCCACTTCTATAGTCTAAATGTGTGTGTCCCCCCCAACAAATTCATATATTGAAATTATCATGTAAAAATAGAGACGAATCTCTAAGTAGAAAGGTTTTATTTGAGAATAGTATACAAGAAGTAGGATTGTAATTTGGGACCTATATACAAACCAGGATGGCCTCCAGTATGTATGGAGAACAGAGCAAAAGGTTAGGATTTTATTGGAGAAAGAGGAGATTTATGCAACTTGTTTTAAAAGAAAGTTTTTTGGTGCTGGCAGCATCTTACAAGAGCTGGAGAGTTCTGATATGTGAATGTCAGTAGTCCTTAGGGAGGACTTGTCATCTTGGAGTTTCAGTTAGGCCTTTACATTTAGAATTGGGTTTGTGAGTCAGTGTGTCAGGCATGTGTTCTTGTGTAAGTGGCTAGCTGTCCTTGTGCTGCCAGCTGTCTTTGTGTGACTCACGTAGTAAACTGTTTTGGAAAAATGTCTTGTGATAGTTTGTGTTATCAGGCAAGTTGTGTGTGAGAGCCCTACCAGCATGGCCTTCCCTAGCTCCATTTTGCTAGGGTTTGACAGAAGTGACTACATTTTGAATCTGACAATGTTTACAAAATCCTAACCTCTAAGGTGATAGTTTTAGGAGGTGAGGCCTTTAGGAGGTCATTTGGTCATGAGGGTGAAGCCTTCATGAATAGAATTGGTAGCCTTACAAAAGAGCCCTGAGAGAGACCCCTCACCCCTTCCATCATGTGAGGACACAGCTAGAAGACACCACCTACGAACCAGAAAGCAGGCACTCACCAGACACCAAATCAGCCTGCATCTTGATCTTGGATTTCGCAGCCTTCAACTGGGAGAAATCAATTTCTGTTGTTTATAAGCTACCCAAAGAATAATATTTCATTAAAACAGCTTGAACTGACTAAGACACTACATAAGCCCCCAGTGTAACTGGTAGACTGCAGGGTTGTGAGTGCCCAGGAATTAGTATCCGTTGGCCAGTGCTCTCCCACTGTCAGAAGAGGCTCAAAAGGACTTGACAATTCAAAATTCTTAACCCCATTTAAGCCCAAACAAATGTGTACTCATTCCAAGTTTTAGGGTCATTTTCTTTCCATTTTTTATACTTATACATGAAAGACCTAGCAAGGTTGTAAATTCAACTGATGTTGTAAAAATTGTAACTGGCCGATTAAGTCTTTTTTTTATTTTTAACAATATCAGCCCTGTGGCTGCAAGAAAAGAGAGATTCTTTTAGGACTGCTATAGAATCATTTTGGCACTCTAATGAGACTTTATAAAGAATGTAAAGACCCAAGTTTGTTATTCTTTTTGTATGTGTTTTATTAAACTCAAGAATCTATCCCACACCATAGTCCTCACAGGCATTACTACTGCTAACAGTTAGACGCAGCAGGCACATGCTCCTAAGGCACTTGGTTCAGTAGGAATGTCATCACAATTAACTGCAGGTGACAATTTAATGAATCATGATACTTCTGCATGACATGGATTACCAGAATTTATTTCACATTAGTGGGGAGCTCAGCACTTCATTCAAGCTCAAGGACGAAACCAAACAAATCCCAAATCCCAACTTCTAAGTCTTTTCTAGTACCAATTTCTATATCAATCAAGGTCCAGTCAAGAGACAGAAACCACACACATTATTTGATTCGAGGTAATTTTACATTAAAAAATGTTAACTAGGGGCCGGGCGCGGTGGCTCAAGCCTGTAATCCCAGCACTTTGGGAGGCCGAGACGGGCGGATCACGAGGTCAGGAGATCGAGACCATCCTGGGTAACACAGTGAAACCCCATCTCTACTAAAAATACAAAAACTTAGCCGGGCGAGGTGGCAGGCGCCTGTAGTCCCAGCTACTCGGGAGGCTGAGGCAGGAGAATGGCGTGAACCCGGGAGGCGGAGCTTGCAGTGAGCTGAGATCCGGCCACTGCACTCCAGCCTGGGTGACAGAGCGAGACTCCGTCACAAAAAAAAAAAAAAAAAAAAAATGTTAACTAGGTAAATGAAAGCTTAAAAAGAAACACTTCAGAAGTCTCCCAAACCATAAGGTATCATGGAGGTAGCAACTGCAGGAAGGGCTGAGGGAACAAAGGAAAGAGGCTAGAATTATCAAAACTTAGAAACTTAGAGGAGGAACTCCAATAGCTAAAACTCAGACTTCTGAGGAAGAAATGCTGCTCAAGTGATTCTAGGGTCTTTGGGTTCAAAAGAGGATCTCCATAAGCCTGAAATTCAGACCCTTGAAGAGAGAACACTATCTGGTTAGTGCTGTTGGCTCAGTGTGGACATGGAGGTGGGAGGGGAGTAGGGGAGGGAGGGGTAGGAGGGGAAGTAGAATGGGAACACAATGCTGTGATATAGGCTGTTCTCTAAATTTAGGGAAAACTGCAAACTGCATTCAGCTACTGCTATGGGAAGAACTTGCTACTTCTGAGAGGAAGAATCATTGCTAGACTGATGCCACCAGGAAGCACATGGGAAGAAACATTTCCTTTCTTCTCCTCCAGCTACCCAGTATCCCTCTAGTGCCACGTATGGAAGAGTTTACATAGAACCAGCCAGCAGCCGGGCGCGGTGGCTCAAGCCTGTAATCCCAGCACTTTGGGAGGCCGAGACGGGCGGATCACGAGGTCAGAAGATCGAGACCATCCTGGCTAACACAGTGAAACCCCGTCTCTACTAAAAAATACAAAAAACTAGCCGGGTGAGGTGGCGGGCGCCCGTAGTCCCATCTACTCGGGAGGCTGAGGCAGGAGAATGGCGTGAACCCGGAAGGCGGAGCTTGCAGTGAGCTGAGATCCGGCCACTGCACTCCAGCCTGGGTGACAGAGCGAGACTCCGCCTCAAAAAAAAAAAAAAAAAAAAAAAAAAAAAAAAAAAAAAAAAAAAGAACCAGCTAGCAAAGCAGAAATGTGTTTTGCAGAATACAAGCATCAGCTTCACAAAGTAGAATATAAAAGAGTAGGTTTGGAGCTGAGAGACAATTAATACGTGGCACACCCATTTTAGTAAAGGTGTCGCCATCTGCCAAGTTGCCACCTTAGAAGTCTAGTAGTCATTCTCAGAGCCTGTCTCTTCTAACTTGCCATATATAAGCTGCTAAATATCTCTCAAGTCTGAATCCACTGCCATAACCATCATCATCAAGACGTCTGCAATGACATCCTAACTAGTCTTCAGGCTAGATGACTCTCCCCCTCCAATTCATTCTGTAAAAATACAGATCTGGGCCAGGCACGGTGGTTCGCACCTGTAATCCTAGCACTTTGTGGGGCCAAGGCTGGTGGATCACAAGGTCAGGAGTTTGGGACCAGCCTGACCAACATGCTGAAACCCCATCATACTAAAAATACAAAAATTAGCTGAGCATAGTGGCGGACGCTTGTAATCCCAGCTACTTTGGAGGCTGAGGCAGGAAAATTGCTTGAACTCTGGAGGTGGGGGTTGCAGTGAGCCGACATCACACCACTGCACTCCAGCCTAGGCAACAGGGTGAGACTCTATCTCAAAAAAAAAAAAAAAAAAAAAATGCAGATCTGGTTATTAGAATAAAATATATCTCCTGCTTTATTTCACAATACTCTCAATTTGGCTCTCCCTTCTGTATTTATGCTTTTGTTCTTTTACTTTGTCAAACACATCTTCTCATTCTTTGACCTTTGCATCTGTTCATCACTTGGCTTATGGATTAACCTCCCATTCCTACAAACTCCAGCTTCCTCCTCTGGCTAACTCCTTTGAGTCTCAAGTAAAGTATATAATATTCAGTGAGGTCTTCCTGAGCCCCAGATATCATTCCTACATGCTCCTTTAGAGGCATAATAATTTGAGTTACTAATTAAAATATTATTTTCCTCCCCTCTGCCTATTGCCTTACCCTCACCATTCACATTCGAGCCATAATGCATAGGCTGCTGTTTATCCCTGATGGTTGCTATTGGAGTGTACTCAGATGTATGATGCAGGTTCTTAGATTCCGTACTTAAAATTTAATGGTGCATAAATATTTTAGAATCTTTTTTCCCCTGCCTATTCATTCTAAACTAGATAAACAATTTTGAAACCTCTACTCTCACAGTCTTCCCCAACTTAGTTGATGGACATGCTATCCTTCCAGTTGCTTAGAACAAAAACCTTTAATTCCTCTCTTTCTCTCACAGCCCACATCTAACCTTCAGCAACTCGCATCGCTATCTTTAAAATAGATCTATATTCCAACATTTATTACTTCCTGTACTCATGCCTTAGTCCAAGCCACCATCTGCTCTTGCTGAAATACTGTAATTGTCTCATCATTGGTTTCCCTGCTTCTATCTTGGACTCATCTTTTCCCATCAATCCTTTCTGCACACAGCACTCAGAATGATCTTTTTAAAGATAAGTCAGACATCACTCCTCTGCTCAAAAACATTCAATCACTTCTGTTCTTTCTCTGAATAAAATTCAATGCCTTACAGTCTTATACTGTAAGACTTTATATAATCTGGCCTCTTGTTACTTTTGTAATATGATCCTCTACTCCTCTTCACACCACTTCACTCCACTCCACTGGTTGGTGCTGTTCACTAATGAGGGTGGTAGGGGAGGTGGCGGGGTGATGTGGTAATGAGGCTAATTCTGCAAATTCAAGAATTACAAACTCCATTCAGCTACTGCTATAGGAAGACCTTGCTGCTGCTGGGGTGAAGAAATAATTGTTGAAGTAATGCTACCAGGAATCAAACAAGAAGAATTTTCCACCTTCTCCTCTAGCCTCCTTACTGTTCTTAGACTACTTCGACCATACTTTACTTCAGGGCCTTTGCACTTATTATTATACTGCCTGCCTGAAACACTCTTTGCACTTATTATTATACTGCCTGCCTGAAACACTCTTTCTACAGATGGTTCACTTCCTCACTTAATTCAGGTCTTAACTCAAATGTCTCCTTATCAAAATGGTCTTCTCAAAACTGAAAAAAGAATTGAATGAAGAACTAAATAAATGAAGAGCTATGCTCTGTTCATAGATAGAAACGCTCAATATTGTTAGGATATTAATTCTCTCCAAATTTATCTACAGTTTTAATGTAATTCCTATCAAAATTCCAGCAATATTTTTTATAGATAATGACAAGATGATTCTAAAATATACATGAAAAGACAAAGAAAATAGAATGATCAAAAAATTATAAATAAGAAGAAAAAACTTGTAGAACCCACACTATCCAATTTCATGAGTCACTATAAAGCTACAGTAATTAAGACTGTGGTACTAGCATAAGGATATACATATAGATAAGTGGAGTGGAATAGAGAGCCCAGAAATAAATACACAAATATGGTTGCCTGATTTTTAACAAAGGCACACAATTTCAATGGAAAGAGAATAGTCATTTCCATAAATAGTGATGGAATAATTGGATGTTCATATGCCAAAAAGGAACCTCAGCATATACTTCATAGCTTATATAAAAATTAACTAAAAATAGATCATAGGTCTAAATGTAAAACCTAAAACCATAAAACTTCTAGAAGAAAACAGGAGAAAATCTCTATGAATTTGATGATCAATTTTGTGGGTTTTTTTCATTAAAAAACATGCTGATATGATTTGGCTGTATCCCACCCAAATCTCCTCTTGAACTATAGTTCCCATAAGTCCTACATGTTGTAGGAGAGACCCAGTGGGAAGTAGTGGAATCATGGGGGTGGTTACTTCCATGCTGCTCCCATGATAGTGAGTGAGTTCTCACAAGATCTGATTTATAAGGGACTTTTCCCCCTTTTGTTTGGAGCTTCTCCTTTTTGCTGCCACATGAAGAAGGATGTATTTGCTTCCCCATTTGCTTCTGCCATGATTGTAAGGTTCCTGAGGCTTACCCAGCCTCTGTGGAACTGTGAGTCAATTAGACCTCTTTCCTTTATAAATTATGCAGTCTTGGGTTTGTCTTTATTATCGGTGTGAGAACAGACTAATACAGTACATTATGCGGTTTTCTATAGTGACTGCACCATTTTATGTTACCACATTCAGTGCACAAGAATGCCAAAGTTTCCACATCCTTACTGACATTTGTTATTTTCTTTCTTTCTTTCTTTCTTTTTTTTTTTGAGACAGAATCTCACTCTGTCACACAGGCTGGAGTGCAGTGGCACGATCTTGGCTCACTGCAACCTCCACCTGTCGGGTTCAAGTGATTCTCCTGCCTCATCCTCCCAAGTAGCTAGGACTATAGGTGTGTGCCACCACGCCTGGCTAAGTTTTTGTATTTTTAGTAGAGATGGGTTTTCACCATGTTAACCAGGATGATCTCGATCTCCTGACCTCATGTTCCACCTGCCTCAGCCTCCCAAAGTGCTGGGGTTACAGGTGTGAGCCACCATGCCTGGCCTATTTTCTATTTTGTTGCTAATGGCCATCCTAACAGGTGTGAGGTGATATCTCTTTGCAGAGGAATCAATTTGCATTTCCCAGATGATTTGTGAGATTGAGCATCTTTTTACATACCTGTTGGCAATTTGTATGTCTTCTATGGAGGAATGTCTATCCAAGTCCTTTGCCGATTTATAAAATTGGGTTATCTAGGATTTGTGTTTGTTTCTTTTTGCTATTGAGTCATTCAAGTTCCTTTTTTAAAAATATTAACCCCTATCAGACATATGAATTGCAAATATTACTTCCCATTCTGTATTTTGTCTTTCCATTGTTTGATTATTCTATTTGTTACACAGAAGTTTTTTAAAGTCCTATTGGTCTATTTGTGCTTTTGTTGCCTGTATTTTTGGTGTCAGATCCAAGAAATTATTGTCAAGACCAATGTCATGGAGATTTCCCCCTATGTTTCTTTTAGTGTTGTTCAAGTATCATTTCCTTATTGGTCTTCTATATGGATGTTTTATCCACTAAATTTAAAGTGGATAATCAAATTATCCTACTATGATTGTGTGGCTGTCTATTTCTCTATTCAATTCTGTCAATGTTTGAGTCTGATATTTGGGTGCTCTGATCATTGGCACATATGTATTTATCATTGTATATATCTTGATGAATTGGCCATTGTACCATTATATAACGTGCTTTGTCCCCTGTGACTTTTTAAACTTAGTGTCTCTTTTTTTCTGATGTAAGTATGACTACTTCTGCTCTTTTTTGTTACCATTTGCATGGAATATGTTTTCTCATCTTTGTTACTTTCAGCCTATATGTGTCCTTAAATCTAACGTGAGTTTCCTGTAGACAGCATATAGTTGACTTGTTTTTTAAATCCATTCAGTGCTACTCTGTTTTTTGATTGGGAAGTTTAATCCACTTACATTAAAAGTAATTACTGACTGGATGCTGTTCCCAGCACTTTGGGAGGTAGAGGTGGGCATATCACCTGAGGTCAGGAGTTTGAGAACAGCCTTGCCAACATGGTGAAACCCCATCTCTACTAAAAATACCAAAATTTTTGGCATCGTGGTGGACACATGTAACCCCAGCTACTTGGGATGTGAGGCAAGATAATGACTTGAACCTGAGAGGCAGAGATTGCAGTGCATCGTGATTATGCCATTACACTCTAGCATGGGTGACAGGAGCATAATTAATTGTATTCTGTCTGTCCTATAACTTTTTTTTGTCCCTGTTTTCCTCTCTTATTGTCTTCCTTTTTGTTTCAGTGATTTTTTAGTGACATGTTGTGACTCTGTCTCATTTTCTTTTGTGTATTTTCTATAGGTATTTTCTTTGTAGCTACCATGGATCTTACACAAAAAATCTTATAACCATGTATCTTAAGTTGTTAACAATTTAACTTCAATTGCATACAAAATCTCTACTCTTTTACTCCCCTCACACACTTTATGTTATTAATGTCACGAATTACATATTTTTATAATATGTACCATTAGCATATTTTATAGTGACACTTATTTTTATACTTTTGTCTTGTAACTTCTATACCAAAATTAAAATATGTTATGCACTACCATTTCAGTATTACAGTATCCTATATTTATAAGTGAGTTTTCTACTTTCATGTGTTTTCATGTTGCTGTTTAGCGTTCTTCTTTTCAACTTAAAGAATTCACTTTCACGCTTTTTGTAAAGCGATGAATTCCTTCGGCTTCTGTTTACCTGGGAAAGTTTCTATTTCTCCTTTTTTGTTATTGTTTGTTTTAATTAGAAACGGATTTCGCTATGTCACTGAGGCTGAAATGCAGTGGCTCTGCAGTGGCTATTCTCAGGTGATATCCTAGTGCACTATGCAGCCTCAAACTCTTGGGCTCAAATGACTCTCCCAACTCTGCCTCCTGAATGGCTGAGGCTACAGGTGCACAACACTGTCCCCAGCTCTCTTAATTTCTGAAGGGCAGTTTTGTCAGTTACACTGTTCTTGGCTGGCAATTTTTTTTTCTTTCAGCACTTTGAATATTCATCCACCCCGCTTCTGGCTTGCAATGTTTCTGCTGAGAAATTCACTCATAGCCTCATAAGTGATGAGTAGCTTTTCTCTTGCTGTCTTCAAAATTCTTTTTTTTTTTTTTTGCCATTTGACATTTGATTATAATATATATTGGTATTGATAAAGGAAAAACTTCATCCGAATTAAATTTAAAGGAGTTTAATTGAGCAATGAATAATTCACACATTGGACAGCCCCCAGAATCACAGTAGATTCACAGAGTCTTCAATGCAGCGCAGTGGAAGATTTATAGACCAGAAAAAAAAAAAAAAAAAAAAAGGAAATGATATATAGAAATCAGCAGTGAGGTACAGAAACAGCTGGATTGGTTACAGGTTGGTGCTTGCCTTATTTGAACACAGTTTGAACAATTAACAGTTTATGAGTGGTTAAAGTATGGCCACTGGGATTGGCCAAGACTCAGTTGTTGTTACAGGCACATACTCCTAAGATAGGTTTTAAATCTTGTCTGACTATTAAGCTACATTACAGTTCATCCACAAGGACTCAAACATAGAAGTATGGAGTCCTTCTCAGGCCATATTTAGTTTGCTTTAACAGTGTACACTTCTTTCTAATCATCTAGTTGGAGTGTGTTGTACTTGCAGAATCTGGATGTTCATTTCATTTTCCAGATTTGTGAAATATTTGGCCTTTGTTTCTGCAAATAAACTTTCTGCCTCTTTCTCTCTCCCTCTCTCTCTCTCTCTTCTCTTCTCCCATATGCATAACTTGGCCCACTTGCTATTGTCACATTAGTCCCTTAGATTTTCTTAACCCATCCTACTTTGTTGTTGTTGCTCTGGATGGAAAATTTCAAATGTCTTTGTCTTTGCTGATTCTTTCTTCTGCTTGATTAAGTTGACAGTTGAATCTCTCTAGTGAATTTTTCAATTCAGTTATTGTATTCATCAGCTCCAAAATTTCTGTGTGGTTCCTTTCAACATTTTCAATCTCTGTTGATATTTTCATTTTGTTGATAAATCACTTTCCTGAGCTTGTTGGACACCTTTATTTTGAGTTTTTTAGGTAATTACATTCTTTAGAGTTAATTTAGGAGATATTTTGGTCTTTTAATTGGACCATGTTTCCCTGTTTCTTTATGTGTTACAACTTTGTGCTGACATTTATACACTGAAAAAAACAACCACCACCCCTTCCAGTCTTCATGGACTGTCTTCATACAGAGAAAGACCTTCATCAAGCAGCCCAGCTAAAGACTGTAAGGGTTTCTCAAACCTTTTCTGTGAATGTATTTTCTCTGGAGTTGTGCATATAAATTCCCAAATAGAAGGATTCACCATTTTCTTCTTTTCAGGAGCCCTAATCTCTTGCTCTCTTTGGTGTCTGTCTGTAGTGCTATTGGTTCTCTAGAGCTTATGCAAGCCACTCAGCACTTTGTTTTTCGCTGTGCCCCCTAGGCTTCTAGAGTATGTTGAATCCTATCAGCAATCCAAGTCAGGTAAGGCAGAAACCAGTTCTTTGGGCAGCTCCCTGAAAAGCCAGAGCATTGGATGCATATTCCACTGTTTCCTTCTGTCTTTAAAGGAGAGGTTGCTGAGCAGACTTTTGTCTGCTGTTTCACAAATCCTCTGGAGCAGTAGCAAACCTAGGTCTAGCTATCTTTTGTTGTCAGTGGCCCTGACAGCAAAGTATCTATAACATACTACATTTTGTCCATTCTCTGAGGCAGGAGAGACAGAAATCAGTCCCCTGAAAAGCCAGAACACTGGATACATGTTCCAAGTCTTTCCCTTCCCGGGAAGAAGCTTGAGTTGAGGGTTTTCTTCCACTTGTTCTGCACTGAGCCAACAGGAGGAATTATGATGAACAAGTGCATGCTACTTCACAATGTCACCTTTAGTGGTCCCCATCTTCACAGACTTTCCTGTTAGCACCTAGATTTAGGCAAGACAGCAACCAGTCCCTTGAGCAACCACCCCCAAAAATCAATGTATGCTTCAATCTTCACCTTCTCTCTACAGGGAAAAGGCAGAAGCTGGGAATTTTATCCAGATCCTACCACACTGATCCAGGGGGAGGATTATGGTCAGTGAGTGGCACAAATTTTCATACTGACTTTGACACAGCTGGTTTCATGCTCTTCTGGAGTGCAGGGGCATCTTAAGGGGTTTCTTGATTTCTCATAAGGGAAATTGATCCATGCATTGTTGCTGCAAGTTGGTGTCTTTGTCAGGGCAAGGAAGCTCTCTGGCTTCCTATTGTGCCATATTGCTGACACCATCCTCTTGTGATGAGTTTTAAGATACAACACCAAAATCACATTCTATAATATTAAAAAACTGATAAGTTGGACTTTATGAAAATTAAAAACTTTTATTTTGCCAAAGACAATGCTAAGAGAATGATAAGGCAAGCCACAGACAAAGGGAAAATACTTGTAAATTATGTATTTTATAAGACTTCTATCCAGAATGCAGGAGCTCTTACAACTCATTAATAAGAAACAAATAAGTAATTAAAAATGGGAAACATCTGAACAGACACTTTGCCAAGGAAGATATATAGTTAGCAAATAGGTGTGTGAAAAGATGCTTGACATCATTTTTCTTTAGAAAAATGTAAATTAAAACCACAATGAAATACCACTACACACCTATTACAATATGTGTCCACAAATACTTGATATTTCTTCCTTCAGGAGGTAGAGCTTATTTCTTCTACCCTTGAATGCATGCTGACCTTTAGTGACTCTAGCAAATATTCTAACAAATAAGAGTGAGGAAAAGGAAAAATAATAGCTTTGCAATAGAAAAACATGGAAGACACCATCTTAATCAAGTGATCAAGTTTAATATCACCAGTAAAGTTACGCTGTTGACATGTACTAATGGATATGATGTGATAAGAAGAACACTTCACTTCTATAGTACTGTTCTCCAGAACTCATAACCCCAGTCTAATCATAAGAAAACATCAGATAGACCTTCTACAAACTATTTGGCCAATATTCTTTAAAACTCCCAAGGTCATAAAAAACAAGAAAGGACTGAACAATTATCACAGATTGGAGAACAGTTTGGAGACACGATGGGAGTCAGTGGGATATCCTGAATTGGACCCCGGAACAGCAAAAGGACATTGTAGAAAAACTGGTGTGATTCAAATAAAATGTTGATTTTTTTGTTGTTTTGTTTTTGTTTTTTTAGTGCTCTTCGTTGGCCAATCTATCTAAAATGCCATACTTCCTGGGCTTCCTGTCCCTTAAACTTATCTTTCTTTTTAGCTTTGCCATTTCCCAACTATGTTATATTTGTTTATTGTTTGTCTTCTCCCAACAAAATATCAGCTCTATGAGAAGGGGTGGATCCAAGTTTTATGATTCACAAACATGAAGATTTTGTGAGCCCTATATAAGAAAAGTAAAGAATGTTAAATGAGGTACAAAATATATGTCTAATTAAAATAAGAAATCAGAACAAATACTTTTTAAAAGTCTAGGTAGCAAAAAATTAATACAATATTTTTATTAATTAAGCACCTGTCATGCTTCTCTATTTTTTTCTGTTTGCTACATATTCATTTGACTGTCTCTGTATGTGAAAATAATTTTGCAATATATTTCTAATGAAAGAAAAATAATTCAGTCTTTCTTCTAGGGCTTGGATAGTTTTTTGTTTTGTTTTGTTTTTTGAGACTGAGTCTCACTCTGTTGCCCAGGCTGGAGCGCAGTGGCATGATCTCAGCTCACTGCAACCTCTACCTCCTGGGTTCAAGCGATTCTCATGCCTCAGCCTCTTGAGTAGCTGAGACTACAGGTGTGAGCCACCGTGCTGTGCTAATTTTATTTTATTTTATTTTATTTTGTATTTTTAGTGGAGACAGGGTTTCACCATGTTGCCCATGTTGGGCTCAAACTCCCGACCTCAGGTGATCCACTCGCATAGGCCTCCCAAAGTGCCAGGATTACAGGCATGAGCCACTGCACCCAGCTGGCTAGTTTGTTTTTATTATTGATAAATGGAATTTACAAAACATGCATCCTAATACCCAGACAAACCTACTGAAGTATTGCTACAAATCTGTGCCCTACAAACACAAGAATTCTAATGAATTCTATTTTGTACAATTCCTATTAAGAAATATATAGTGCATTTATAACTGTATACTTTATTGAGTATATTGCCAACAAGAGATAATTTTTTTGAGTAAGAATTAATGTAACTCAAATCCCCTCTAATAATTGTATTTGTCTAATGACTGGAAGAGTGTTTCACAACTAGCTTCTGACTTAAATCTTGTTTCAATCTTGCTTCTCCTACTCTGGTCACAAACTTTTAGAACTTGTTTCTGTAGGACAATTTAATTTCATGGTATATTTTTTGGGTCTGTACCATTGTGTCACACAGTACACAACGTACTGGTAAATTAGCATAATAGGCAGTGGTAGTATCCTTGGAAGACATCCCTACATTAGAACAACTAAATAACTTCATATAGAAGTGACTTCATACCACCCATATACATCCTATTAAGCCTACATTAGATCTGTTTCTAACTCGACTTCTCCTTAGATGGAGTCCAAAAATATCTTCTGCCACTCAAATATTATCTGATATAAAAAGAAGTGTAATGGTGACAAAATTGGAGTGGAGACAGCATTGTTAACCTATTGCAACTAAAATATCTTCTGCAGATTTCATAATTTAAAAAAATAAATATAAACCAGTTGAACATGTTTCTAGGGCCCCTCATGGGGCCTAAGAAAAATCTGGTGCAGGTGAAGAACCCTGAAGCTTAAACTTCTTTAGTTTTTCATCCATGTCCCTAAGAGTAGAAGACTTTGTTTTTGGTTACATCTCAGTACTTAGAATAGTGCTTTACATGAAGTAGGTATACAATAAATGTATTTTAAATGAATAAATTACAAAGGAGTGGGAGGAGGAAGGAAGGAAATAAAGGAGGAAGGAAGGGAGGTAAGAGAGGAAGGGAAAGAGAAAGGGAAGATGTGGAATAGTAGTTTGCATAATTTGTGTTATGGAAGCATAACATGATTTTCCCACACTTGGCAGAAAATAACTAGTGCTACACTTATTTCCAAGGAAGAACATTACACTGGGACACATGAGGTAGTCTAGGACCCTAAGCTGTTCCACATTTTAAGAAAACAAGTCAATACAAGGAGGTAATGGATGAGCCTACTTTGGACTCAGAAGAAATTTGGGTAGAGTCAAAAGAAGAAGCTAAAGTTATGATTCAAGGTTTATATACACACATAAATCCAAGAAGGCACCTCTAAGAAATGTTGGGGTTCCTGAAGTCTTCTCCTGGTGACTCTGGAAAGGCAAGTGTTATTGATAAATCACATAGCTGTGTGTCTATATTGGCTCATCAATTCTACTTAGGGTTGATATTCAGCAGCAAGATACCAGTATGGCCACCCTGTAGTTGGAATATTTAAATATTTCCATAATTGCTAAGAAAGAGTAATTTCCCCAGGTCCTTCAAGACTTGACCTACTGCCATGGTCACCCTAGCCCCTAATCTGGAATTCCCCAGATCCCCAGCAACTAAAAGAGTAAGTCTGGGGTAAAATCCTGCTTCAGCCATAAGTTTGTTGTGATAGGCTGACACCTTTACTGTGCTCATTGTTGAGTCATGTGCATATATTCTCTGGTTCTACTAAGCAGTTAACATAGCTGTATGGAAGAAACCATGAACTAAGGGGAGGCCTAGTCTCACTCTTTGGTACCCTGTGTGTTAGCCTAGGAATACAGCAATACAACCGTTTGCTTAGACTGATGGCTCTCTAAGGTTGGGCTTTCCTAGGGTGGAGCATTGGACAGGTAGTCAGCTTTCCCACAACACTACATGAGGGCAGAAAACAAATCTCTTCTAGTCACTGTTGCATTTTTAGCAGCTAGCCCAATGATGGAACATAGTAAACACAAATATTTTTTGTTTAAAAGTTGAACAGCAAAGAAGAAGGTAGAACTTTAAAGGTCTATACCTGAAAAGATCATCTAAAATCTTAGAAAAAAAATTATTTAAAAAATTTCTCTGTTATGCAGTAGGGAATCTGAGGCCTGAAAGATTGAGGGTCTTGCCCAGAAACCATGAGTTATTAACAGGATCCGTTGCAAAACCCTGGCCTCTTGTATCTTCATTCAGTGTTTTTTTTTTTTTTTTTTTTTTTTCCCTATACTGGGTGTCTCCCCTCAGATCCAAGGAGACAGGTAACCCTAGTACGAATTTCTCACAGCATGGAGAAATTCAGAGATGAACACAATTCTCTATCACTCTGTGGGAACAGAAAATTTTAAGTGAATGTCAGAATTACACAAGGAAGTAATCTCATATAACAGCTGCGACTGTTTTGCTTTGCTCCTATTCTTGGAACTGGTGGGCAGGGTGAGGTCAAGAGTTTGAGCAGAGTGGGAAAGTTTGGAACAGTCACTGTAGAATGTGTGAGGGGAAGACAATAGGAGTTGAATATGAAGATTGTTGAAGACTGGAAGAATGAGGAAGAAGTTGAATAGGATGACTGCCCATGGACCAGTTACTCAGCATGGTAGATTTATTTATTTATTTATTTGACAGTCTTGCTTTGTCACCTAGGCTGGAGTGCAGTGGCATCTTGGCTTACTTCAGCCTTGACCTCCTGGGCTCAAAGTGATACTCCCACCTCAGCCTCCTGAATAGCTGGGATGACAGGTGACAGGCATGCACTACCGTGACCAGCTGGTTTTTTGGTGTTTGTTTTGTTTGGTTTGTTTTGTTTTTCAGGGGAGGGCTCTTGCTATGTTGCCCAGGGTGCTTTTGAACTCTTGGCCTCTCAAAGTGTGGAATTACAGGCGTGAACTACCAGACCCAGCCAGTAGAGGAATTTTAATAAATAATTATCCGGTCCCAACTTTAAAAAATGCTGAGTTTGAGAAATCCTGCCCTAGAAAAATTTTAAGTGTTTAGTAGTCACTTGTGACTAGTAGCTATTAACAGCCCTGATAATAGAACACTTCTAATCATCATTCTATCAGACAATTCTAGTCTAGAAGATTTTCAAGACTCTTTTTACCTCTGAGGTCCTAAGCAAAAAACAGTGAAAGAAACAATAAAAACAGCAAGATAGTAAGGATCGATCTTACTATCCTTACTAGACAAAAAATACAATGAAAAAAAATAAGCAAAAAAATAAAATGGAACTGCCTTTGAGTCATTAATTTCCGATTAGAGCCCTTAAACCTGCATAGCTCTTAACTGAAATAGAAAGCTCATGTTTTGATTCTGCATTTATTGTTCATACAAAAGTGTGGTATTTGGATCAAATGAACTATTGTCTCTCTGTGGGCACGCTGACAAACTAGATGCCGCTTTGTAATCTGTTGTGCATTACTTGTCTGACTAATCCTACGCTTCTTTCTTGTTATCCTACTGTTATAGCTATAAATGTGTAGTCCTACCTCTTTTCCCGGCAGACACTTCAGAGTGCAATAGAGAGTAAATAGGATTTACACTTACTATTATCCCCTCAGCTTTAATAATGACTGGTTTTAATTCTCCCTTTGAGTGCTGAAATAAAACACCTTCCTGCTCATAGCACACCTGCATCCAATCCTGGGCACCTGATTTCTGGAGAAAAATGAGATGTCTCTGATATTTTAAAATATCTGAATAGCTTCCAGGCAGAACAGAAATGTTTTTAAAAATTATCCAGTACTTAGAAATAAAAGAGGTGATTACTTAAGTTCCTTTCAGTGGAATGCTGGGCAATTGTTCGATGGACACTTGATGAATTAAGTCTGTAAGGTTGTGCACCTTTGACTCTCTATTTGGAAGAGGTTAACTGGTGGAAAACCAATAGCGGTGCAAATGATTCTTGCCCATAGCAATGCAAATGGAATTTATCTATAGAGATACAACTGATTTTCCCCTAGTAGAAAAGATAATTTTAAAGTTTTCAGTTTATCGCCTTATAGGGTATTAACCAGTTTTGCATGTATTAGCATATTCACTTTAGTATTGACTGCGTCGACTACATAAATCTGTTATTATATTTTCCTTCAAACTGTTTTAACATCTTACTCTTTATTCACTAATGGGTGGAATAAAATCTTTGACACATTCACGTTATATTTCTATGAGAGTCATGCTTTTTAACTTTTTGGAAAGTATACTTAGAAGAAATCTAACTTGGTCACGTATTGCTCCTGGATCAAGTGCTCCTTAATTGTGCCCCAGGTGCCTCTCACCTCCCTAGCCTCACAGTAGTCCCAGCCTTGTCTTAACCCCCAACTTTTGGTCGATTTTAGCCAATGGGAGGTAGTACAGGTTCAAGAAGGCAAGGGGAGAGTGAGGTTCTAGTACTCATTATTCCAGATTCCTCCATGGGATTTTGCCTTGGACGGGCAACATGCTGCTGTCTATTTTGGGATTCCTGTAATCTCTTCTTTTCTTCAGTTCGGTAGGCCTGGGGTGGGTGCTAGCTCTGGGGCACCGCATTATCTCTGTGGTTTCCCCACATAATGGCCCTTATTAAATTCCACTCAAAGTATCCACTTTTGTACCATCCGATTTCTGTTGCAAGACCTGCAAATAGAATGGGCTGCTTTTAGAAAAGTGACTCCACTCCATTCCAGGGGTGTTCAAGCCAAGGTTAGATGACCAGAAGACACTAGTGCCATGAAGGAGTTCTCTGCTCTGGGAGAAGGCAAAACTGTGCAACTATGACTTCTAAACATGGAGGCTGCATAGGTCTACAAAAAGCTATCTTGTGTGTGTGTGTGTGTGTGTGTGTGTGTGTGTGTGTGTGTGTGTGTATGTGTGTGTGTTGTATGCAGGAGTGATGGGGATTGGGAAAGAGAAATGTCAGAAAGGAGAAACATATTGCAATGTTACCATATATGTAGCCAAGGGAGGTTTGTTGATGGTCTGGAAGGGACATCTAGGTTAGTAAAAGAGAGGGCTGAAATTGAGGGAGAGATTTTGCTGGATTAAATTGAGAGACAGGACTAGCTGGATTTCCTGGCCGACTAAGAATTCCTAAGCCTAGCTGAGGAAGGTGACTGCACCCACCTTTAAAATGGGGCTTGTAACTCAGCTCACATCCGACCCATCAGGTAGTAAAGAGGGCTCACTAAAATACAAATTAGGCTAAAGCAGGAGGTAAAGAAATAGTCAAATCATATATCACCTGAGAGCACAGGGGGAGAGGCAATAATTGGGATATAAACCCAGGCATTCAAGCTGGGAGTGGGCAACCCCCTTTGGGTCCCCTCCTGTTGTACGGGAGCTCTGTTTTCACTCTATTAAATCTTGCAACTGCACACTCTTCTGGTCTGTGTTTGTTCTGGTTCGAGCTGAGCTTTTGCTCACTTTCCACCATTGTTGTTCGCCGCCATCACAGGCCCACCATTGACTTCCACCCCTCCAGATCTGGCAGGGTGTCCGCTGTGTTTCTGATCCAGTGAGGCGCCCATTGCTGCTCCCGTTTGGGCTAGAGGCTCGCCATTGTTCATGTGCAGCTAAGTGCCTGGGTTCATCCTAATAGAGCTGAACACTAGTCACTGGGTTCCACAGTTCTCTTCTGTGACCCTTCACTTCTAATAGAGCTATAACACTCACCGCACGGCCCAAGGTTCCATTCTTTGGAATCTGTGAGGCCAAGAACCCCAGGTCAGAGAACAAAAGGCTTGCCGCCATCTTGGGAGCAGCCTGCCACCATCTTGGGAGTTCTAAGAACAAAGATCTGCGGGTAACAAAATGTGTCAAAATTGGTGAATATTTAGATGTGCTTTAAAAAATTGTGACTAACTAACTGTGGGCTCTGAGTAAGAGTATACCAGTCTTGTGTTCAGGTATAGATTTAACTTGGATATGCTAAGAACTTAGTACTCTATGTAACAGAAAAAAGTTTCCAGATGCGCTGCCTATAGTATGATCAAGATGGTGAAATGTCATCTCAGATTTATCTGTGCAATATTCTAATAAAAGGCCTTCTTTGTGGTAAAGAACCCATGTTAAATTTCAGTCCCCATGCTAGAACAAGTAGAGGTCTATGCTCAGCCCTGGCTGGTTTTTTTTTCTTAATTTTTAAATTTTTTTTTTTTTTGAGACAGAGTCTTGCTCTGTCACCCAGGCTGGAGCATGGTGGCACGATCTCAGCTCACTGCAACCTCCACCTCCTGGGTTCAAGCGATTCTCCTGCCTCAGCCTCCCGAGCAGCTGGGACAACACGCATGTGCCACCATGCCCAGCTGATTTTTGTATTTTTAGTAGAGATGGGGTTTCACCATGTTGGCCAGGCTGGTCTTGAACTCCTGACCTCAAGTGATCTACCTGCCTCTGCCTCCCAAAGTGCTGGGATTACAGGTGTGAGCCATCATGCTGGCTGGTACTTTAAGAGCTGGTGTAGGTAGGGAAATGGGTGAGGCTGGCCCAGGCTACCAGAATCTCAGTTCTGGGAAAGTGTGGCTCAGCAAGGAAGGGAAGATTGATGACTTGTAAATAGTTTGAATTGCTCTAGTGGCTCTCCCTGCCACCCCATCCACACTCACTGTGGGCTAGTACCTGTGTCAGACACTGGGGATCCAAAAATCACTAGTAAGACATAGATCCGCCCTACAAGACTTTCCCATCTCTGACAGTATCAACCGAGTGATCTTTTAAATCTTAAATATTAGATAATGAAATCAGTATCTTTGACAAGAGGCCTTTTGGGAAAGCACATTGGAAGATATGTGTTGGGGCTTGAGGGGACTAAAAAATAATGCCCATCTTCACCACCCAAATTTGAAAGCAATTGATAGATGCAGCAGGTAGGTTGATGGTAATTATAATATAGTTATATGTTTGCACAGCATGGCTTAGGTTCAAAGATGAATGGACTTGTTTAGGACACTGTTCTGCCTCCCCATCTCCAAGTATGGCATTGCTCATCCAGTTAGAGATTCAGTAGACCATTTCAGTCTACCAAATACACACATCAACCAGAATGCTGCTGTCTCTAAACTGGGACAAAAAGGGAAGAAAGTAATCAATTCTCTAGCACTTACAATCTTTTAATAGATTAGTCTTACCCAGTTCCGAAATGGGCTAATTGCTGTCACCCCAAATCAGGTTTCATGCTAATCAGTGGGGAAAAGTAAGTAATGGATGGGGTGGAGGTTATGAGTGTTCCTACAGATAAAACTTTCTTCCAATGGGAAACAAGAAGAGTGGGGAAATAAATGTTCATTGTCATTTTCCCCTACCTTTTGATCTTAATCATTACGTTTATGGTCAATCAGGGTCTATCTATCATCCCTTGGAAAGGAGATGAGCAGCTACGAGGGAAGTCTTGCTCCCACCTTTTGAGATTGCTTCAGTACTGTGCCTTTTTGGCTTCTCCTAGGAGTGTTGGTGAAGAGTGTTATTTTTGTAGCCAGAGGTTCTTATTTCAGATAAATACATTTAAATCATCATATTAATTAACTCCAAGACCATTATTTGTCAAGATAGAAACATTTGGCTGCTAGGCCCTTTACATGGGTTATTATTTTTTCTAGTTGGCTCAGGGAAGCTCAGCTCTGTTTATTGTAGTACCTTAGTGACCATAGTTCTGTAAGGGGTGGAAGGTAAATGCCTTGTCCACTGTGGGCTGGTACTATAAAAATGTTAAAGGAAAACTTTAGACAAATTAAATTTCACAGTTTATCTGAACAAAGAACAACTCATGAATTGGGCAGCACTCAGAACCAGAAGAGGTACGAAGGATTCTGCTTAGCATTGTTAGTAGGAAGCTTTTATAGGCTGACACAGAAGCAAAATAGAAAAATCACCTGATTGGCTACAGCTAAGTGTCTGCCTTATTTGGGCTTGGTGTGATGAGCTGACTGCCTGTGATTGGCAGAAACCTGACTGAAATCTGGCTGGTTGTGATCAGATGAAATTCGACTATTTATTATACTCCTAAGTTTCAGTTTGCTTATGTATGAAGTTAGGTTGCAGTTTGTTATATAAAACTCAAAGTACAGAGACAACCTCAGGCAAATGCTTATTTAATTTAACAGAAGTAAATTAAATTAAATGCTTATTTAATTTAACAGAAGTAAGCAGACCACAGTCCCCTGATGAGATATTTGAAAGAAAATTCATGGATCTCTGGTTTCCAAGTTGTCTTATAGATATAGTGGCTCCTTTTTGGCCTCCTAGGGGCCAATAAGACCAGGAGCATTTACAGAGGGACAAAGGCAACCTTTACCTAGAGTAATCCACAGATCCCAACTGGCCGGCTAGTCCAGGAAACAGCACAAACTCAATCCTCTCCCTGGAACACAGACTGGCCTCCAAGGCCATACTCAGATCTCAGTATCAGAATAGAAGCCAAGTCTGGCCTTGCACTCTGCTGCTTGAAGACCCTAGTAGCTGTTTAGTTTAGAAGATGATAAATTAAAGCTGGAGTAGAGCTTAGGTTGTCATCTTCTCAGAATCCACTGCTTCTTGTTCTTGAGCTGCTTTAATGGAGAATCCTCAGCCAAATGTAATTTTAAAGTTAATTTAGTGCCTTCTTTTTTTTTTTTTTTTTTTTTTGAGACGGAGTCTCGCTCTGTCGCCCAGGCTGGAGTGCAGTGGCGCAATCTCGGCTCACTGCAAGCTCCGCCTCCCGGGTTCACGCCATTCTCCTGCCTCAGCCTCCCGAGTAGCTGGGACTATAGGCGCCCGCCCCTGCGCCCGGCTAATTTTTTCTATTTTTAGTAGAGACGGGGTTTCACCATGGTCTCGATCTCCTGACCTTGTGATCCGCCCACCTCGGCCTCCCAAAGTGCTGGGATTACAGGCGTGAGCCACCACGCCTGGCCAATTTAGTGCCTTCTTAAAGGATAAAGCTCACAAGTTCCCGCAGAAACTCCCAAAAATAACTAATACAGAAATTCTCAGTAGTAATTTCAGCCCACCTCGGGTTAAAATCTGAATACTGTAGTTTTTAGCATTTAATTTAGAAAAGTTTGGAGTGAGAAACTTTTGGGAGTATCTTTTTAGAAATTACACTGGCTGGGCATGGTGCCTCACTCCTGTAATCCCAGCTCTTTGGGAGACCGAGGTGGGCAGATCACTTGAGGCCAACATGGTAAAATCTGCGTCTCAACTAAAAATGCAAAAATTAGCCAGGTGTGGTGCCACACACCTGTAATCCCAGCTAACTTGGGAGGCTGAGGCAGGAGAATGGCTTGAACCCGGGATGCAGAGGTTGCAGTGAGCCGAGATTGCGCTACTGCTACACTCCAGCCTGGGTGACAGGCGAGACTCCGTCTCAAGAAAGAAAAGAAAAGCAAGAACAGAAAATCAAACACCGCGTGTTCTCACTCATAGGTGGGAATTGAACAATGAGATCACTTGGACATAGGAAGGGGAACATCACACACCAGGGCCTATTGTGGGGAGGAAGTGGGGGGAGGGATAGCATTAGGAGATATACCTAATGTAAATGACAAATTAATGGGTGCAGCACACCAACATGGCACATGTATACATATGTAACAAACCTGCACGTTGTGCACATGCATCCTAGAATTTAAAGTATAATAAAAAAAAAAAAAAAAGAAAAGAAAAGAAGAGAAGAGATCACACTTACATTAAGAGCAGGCTTACAGAGAAAAGGAGGGAGTAGAAAGGAAATTTCTATTGAATGCTACAAAGCTCAAAGTACTAGATGCTATGTTATGTAATCCTGAGAATAGCAGTGTAATAAATTATTGTTGTCTCCATTTTAAGGTGGAGATACAGTAAACTGAAGCTCAGATAATTTACATTATTTGCCCCAATTTGCTCCTATCTGCCCTATTCCTATTGTTTCTCTTATACTAAGTATCAAGAGAAACTACCGTCATGACTTGTACTAATATTAGGTATATTTTCTAATTCTTGTTACTCTGATCATTAGTGCTTAAAAAGAGTTTATGTTCTGAGTTGGCAGTGTAGTTAGGGAAGCTGTTTTGCTTTGCAGTAAGTTTGGATGAGGGAAAACAGGGGGAGAACATATAAAAGCAACCAGAGAAGAATGAAGGGGAAAAGAAAAAGACAACTTCATTACTTGGAGCTGCAGCAGCGTCTCCTTTTCCCAGCCAGCAACGGAAGTATGCCCCTCCCCTACCTCCTACAGACCTGAGCCCAACACCTTATCTTGAAGCTTTTCTCTCTTCTCTCATTCACACAATCTCCAGGTACATCTCTCCTCCTCCACGTCCATTTTTCTTTTTTTTTTTTTTTTTGAGACGGAGTCTCGCTCTGTCACCCAGGCTGGAGTGCAGTGACCGGATCTCGGCTCACTGCAAGCTCCGCCTCCCGTGTTTACGCCATTCTCCTGCCTCAGCCTCCCGAGTAGCTGGGACTACAGGCGCCCGCCACCTCGCCCGGCTAGTTTTTTGTATTTTTTAGTAGAGATGGGGTTTTACTGTGTTAGCCAGGATGGTCTCGATCTCCTGACCTCGTGATCCGCCCTTCTCGGTCTCCCAAAGTGCTGGGATTACAGGCTTGAGCCACCGCGCCCGGCCTCACCTCCATTTTTCTCTCCTTGTCATTCTTTTTGAGAGTCCAAACCTCCCTCTAGTTGTGAAGATGCTCCTGAGTAGTATTGATGATGATGCATAATAAAGAAAATCTCCAGTCTGAAGTAGAAGCAGAGGAACCTAAACCAGTTTACCTCCTCACCCTAAAATGTTCCAAAAGACCCCGAAAGCCTTTTCTTAACTTAAATGCATTTAATTCAATCTGTTTTTCTTCAAGTAGTAACAGTCAAGATTGAAAAATTATTTCCTTACTCAGTTTTCTCTTTTAGTTATTGGAATTACAAAATTATTGCTTTTTACCATTTTCATATAAGCTCTATGGGATTAAATTTTAAGTAAGTTTCTGTTAATTTAATTTTGGAATTTATTACTTACAAGATTATTTTTATGTGAAATGCATTTCTGAATTCCAAACAAATGGATTACCAATAAACTTTCAAAATGCAACTTGTTTCTAAATTGAATTTTGCCTTTATACTGTTCAAGTTAATGAGAAAGTAAAATAACAATGTAATAATATAATTTAAAATGTTTAATACCTTATAGGATTTGCTACCAAAAATTTTTAGATTAAGGATAGTTATTCTTTTATTTAACAATTCAGAAAAAAGTTAAAGTTTGCAAAAACATTATATAATAATGAAGTTCCAACATCTACTAACAATAATAAAAAACTATTCAAAGTTTTACAAAGCCTTTTTAATTGCACAAATTGTTAATGTAATACTATTGATGATGATTTGCTGAAATGCTGATATACAATTAACTCCACGTTCATTAAATTAATGATAATTTGTCTTATTTGATATTCAATTACAGAAAAAGAGTATTGATGTTATTTGGCTTCCAACAGCGCATTTCCAGAGTCAGACTATACTGTTCTTGGTCCTGAATCAGAGTTTAGTATAGAAAGACTGATGATTGAGCAATCTAATTGAGATAATAGAAAGTCATGAACTAGATCCTCTTGGTGATAATTATTTCCTAATTTTGTCCTATTATTTACTACAAATGTTGATTGTTCTTGAACAGATGACTGCTGACTTGTAATTCCAATGTCTATGCTTTGCTTTCTTATATGATCAATTCGAACATTACTATTTGGATAAGAATTTCTTTTATAATTTTGGAACTTGGATATTTGCTTCTTGTTGCTCCAATATTGTTGCATACATGATATTTTATGAGGCATTTAAAATTTCACTTGACGAGTCTAATAAATTATCCAGTGGTGTTACATTATTTAGTTTATATATATATTTAAAAGGCTTTGAATAACATTTGACAGGTGAGGCACTGGATGTGGGTATGCTCGTTGGTTTTTCTATAGAAAACATTCTTTCAAATTTTCCAGTTTGGGCACTAATTTCATGAATAACAGCTTTATCAAGGTAACCCACAAATTGTTCTGTTAGGCTAGAAAAGTGCTGTGAGAAATTATAGAGTGTATTCCAAGATCTGTTTTCTGGTGTCTGCTTATTAGTTTTCCTCTTTGGTTTATCATAGACAGTTGTGTGGCCTACTTTAAAAGACATGGGGATCTGTATATCTTTTCTCTGTGCTGTAGGCATTGTTTTTTGGGGTTTGAAAAGAGAAATAGATTGATCACCAATTATAGATTTGAGGATTTCACAATTTCTTTCTAAAACAAAATTTGTTCTTTTATGTGGGTAATTGTTTTCGTTTTTCAATGGATGAGAAGAAAATCTATTTTTTGTCAAAAGTAACATTCGTACATATTCTGAGTCATGGAAAATTATGGGATTTGTGTCCTTTTGTTCCTGTGGATTAAAGAAAAGAGTAATTAGTCGTAAGTTCATTGAGTCAAGAAAGCTCCATATATTTTAAAACATGTAAATAAAATTGTAAAATATTCTAAAAATGACTACATACAAATATTTAATATGAACAGTAGCATTATTCAAATATATGAAAATACTGTACTTGTATATAACATACATCCTTCTTATCTTAATATTCTATAGAGATGTTAGTCATGAAACTTGAACTTTTGACCTTAAATGTTTTCTGAAATAAATTGGAATATGAAAAAATAAATATATTTGTTAAATATCTGAGGTACTGCCATTGAGAAATAGGGTAGTTGTACTGGCATTTCTTAGGTTTCCATATTCTAGAAATTAAAAAGCATACCAAAAAATGGATTGAGTCAAAGTTCAGAAGAGACATAACTGATTATAGGCCAAAATTACAAATCTGGATATTCTAGTAAATAATTCAAAAAATTAAAAATTATCTCTACAACTGATATTATTGTACCCTAATACTTAGCACCTAACACCTGACACCTAAAAAGTGCTCAATAAATATTTGTGGAATAAAATAGCCAAAGTAATAGACTGACTCGAGAATAGATCATTTTTATCACAGTAATAGCCAAGTCTGCTATCATTACTGAAAAGATGACAAAGATCTAGTTTTGCAATCCACTGGTGATGCCACTATTACCTATTTAGCCATCATAATGGATGTTTGTAATGTTTTTGGTCTGTCCAACGCCTTAGGACATTTTCTGCTTGATAAGTCTATGTACTCTTAGGTAGAGGCAAGAACCATGTTTGTCAGCTTCTTTGCGGTTAGGACATAGGCATTTGCTCTAGGCTCTGCCATTCAGATACACCTATGAAGTCTTCAGTTCAGAGAAAGCAAGCACTGTGAAAAAGTATTGGGAAAACTATTCTAGTGAGGGTGGTAGGAGTTATATCTAGCTTTGAACAACAGCAGTAGCAAATGTCTTAGAGTATTCCCTGCTCAGCATCGGAGTTATAAACTGTTATCTGTGACAATAGCATGGGCCTCAGTGGAGCAGTCTGGGGCTATATAATTAGGTGATTCCTGGCTAGACAGCTTTCGAGCCAGACTGCCTCTCTAGAGAGCATGAGTTACTAAATAGCCTTTAATAAATGCA
Organism: Macaca nemestrina; assembly: GCF_043159975.1. Classification (NCBI taxonomy): domain Eukaryota; kingdom Metazoa; phylum Chordata; class Mammalia; order Primates; family Cercopithecidae; genus Macaca; species Macaca nemestrina. Next base: position 166,542,505 of record NC_092125.1, on the reverse strand, counting down.
CTTTCTGGTTGAAAAAGCCAAAACAGATTATTAGAAAAATGGACACATAGTCATAGTCCCATTATTTTAGAACTGGGATCTTGTTATATTGTACAGGCTGGATTCAAATGCCTGGGTTCAAGCAATTCCCCTGCCTTAGACTCCAGAGTAGCAGGGATTACAGGTGCACACCACTGTATTCTGCTAGATTGCTACAGTCATTTTTTTAAAAATCCTTTTTATTTTATAGTTCTATTATAACCAAGCAAATTTGATAAAGCCTTCTTCATAAAGAAAAACACTGAATTTTCAGCTAGTGTAAAGGAATGCGTGGTTTGGGGGTTATGCAAAGAGCATTAAGAACTTAAGTGCTGTTATCACTTTGGAATATGAAACCAAGAGGTAAGAAGGATTTATCAAAGATTCTGGTCACTAAAATATATGGGTGATTCCCGTAAGTTGTATAACTACACATGTTTACTTAACGATAGATGATATGCTTATTACCATGTGAGAAGTTACTGTCTTTGTTGGACTAACGCTGATTATCTTGGCATGTGGATTTTTCAGTTCATCCTCAAAGCACAACGGGAGCAAGCTTTTCTTTCTTACTGAATGATACTTACTTAATTGATAATTTCTGACAGATTTGTTTTCTTTTATATTAAAATCATTCATCTGTGGAGATTTTTTTCTGAAAATAAACACAGTTCAGGGCAATGTTCATAGGGCTGATTGCAGCTTGTTAGTTCTTGTCTGCCTCCTTTTATCCCTGGAAGTCACTGCCAACTTCTGCACCAACCTCTCTCCCACAGACTTTCAAACTGACAAGATCATCCCTTCCTGCCTGGTTTGTGGGAGAACACAGCAAGAGCAGGAGTGGAAGCAAGAGAGTCATATATATACCTCTTTGGATTTTGAGTGGGGACGAGTTGTATGATTACGTAGGTTGAGGAGAACACCAAAGGTAGAGAGGTATTTGCAACGTCCTATGTTGAGATTCTGAAAGAAGCTTCACAGGGCAGCTTCATGCCAACACAGGGTGGCCCCACATTTGTTAAGAGGATAGAGTAGTATGGTCAGGCAGAGACAGGATATTGTTGTTGTTGTTGTTGTTGTTGTTGTTTTGGAAACGGAGTCTCGCTCTGTCGCCCAGGCTGGAGTGCAGTGGCGCGATCTTGGCTTACTGCAAGCTCTGCCTCCCGGGTTCACACCATTCTCCTGCCTCAGCCTCCCGAGTAGCTGAGACTACAGGCGCCCACCACCAGGCCCGACTAATTTTTTTGCATTTTTAGTAGAGATGGGGTTTCACCGTGTTAGCCAGGATGGTCTTGATCTCCTGACCTCGTGATCCGCCTGCCTCGGCCTCCCAAAGTGCTGGGATTACAGGCGTGAGCCACTGCGCCCGGCCAGGATATAGTTTTTAAACTGAATTAAACCTAAAGTGGTTGTTCATTATTGATTCAAACAAAGTTTGAAACACACTGGATTAATGATTTTTTCACTACATAAAGTTTGAAGGGTTTATGAGAAAAATGAGAACTTTATCCAAAGAAAAGCTACTTTTTCACATCCGTGTTGTAGTGTAAGTAAATGTGTGCATTTACTAAAAAAAAAAAAAAAAAATTGTATTCCCTCTATTCATTTTTCCATGCCTTTCTCTCCGTTCGATTGTACTATGGAACTAAATGATAACAATAAGGTAGAATAAATTTATTCTGGTCAATTATAAAATGTGTCCTATTAGAAACATCATTAAACAGAACAAAATACTAAGTATTTTGAAATAAATTACCTTTTATTTCTATCACCTTCTAAGTGACCAACAGAATCCAATGGTTTTCTAGGTTTTTTTTCAATTTGACCTGAAATTTTAAAAGATTTTCATAAAAGACACATAGATATTCTGACATTTAGGAAAATATCTTGCACAAAATATTTTACAATTTAAAATAACATATGGAAAGCACCTAGTATAGTGCCTGGTCTGTAGTAGCTACTCAGTAAATATTTCTTGAATGAACTAGATAGAACTGGAAAAGACTGAGATCAAAGCTCCAGTATTTGGCTAAAACAGATCAAACATAAAAGTGGTCTTGGAGATTTTTTGTGGAAGAAAGGCATCCCTAAATTTTCAAATCTCTCCGTTATGTGGCGTCACTATTAACCAGTAGGAAGCTTCAGACGGTTATCACTTGGTAGGGAGGGAAGACAGCTTGCAGATATCAAACAGATCTTGCCATGTGGCATGAAGTAAGCATCCAAGGTTGATTTCTTTCAAACATGTCTGGTGGCCACTCCAGCATTTTTCTACACACACATGCTATTAGCAACAGTTTCAGCTTTTTCCTCGTCCTCAAGTAGTTTATATTCTAGTGCAGTACTTCCCAGTCTTTCCCATTTAATTGCAAGCATACTAATTTATATTATTTGTACAGTATACTGGAATAAATGCTTGAGTCTGGGTAGGCTACCATAGGGTCAACTGAGCAACCTTGATGGCCAAGGAATCAATATTTCAGCACACCTATAACCCCCTCCAAGCACAACAGTTTACCACAGTACTATTTGGGAAGCTCTGTTCTAGAGGGAGGAAATGGTCAATAAACAAGTAAACCAGCTGGGCATGGTGATATGCCTTTGTAATCCCAGCTATTCAGGAGGCTGAAGTGGGAGGACTGCTTGAGGCCAGGAGTTTGGGGCCAGCTGGGGCAGTATAGTAAGACCCCCATCTCAAAAAACAAAAACAAACACAAACAAAAAAAAAACTCCGACAACAACAAAAACAAGTAAACCAACCAACAAATAAATATATAATATAATTTCGAATACTTTGGAAGTATTTGAAGCATTCAAGTATTATGGAAGAATATAAACATAGTACTTCACCTAGGGTGGCTATAGATGTCCTCTTTTAAGAAGGGATATTTGAGCTGAAATCTGAGTAAAGAGAAAGAGGCAGAGGAAACAGCAAGTGTGGATGGAGGTCTCAGTGTGAAGTCAGTGTGGAATGCTGAAAGAACAAAGAGGCCAGTGTTGCTCGGGTGCGGTGAATTAGGAGGAGAGCAGAGTAAGATGGGTTGAAACACGTAGCAGGGCAAAGTCATCTAGGGTCACATAAGCCATGGTGAAGAGTTAAGATATTATTCTGGTTACAACAGAGATCCTTAGGAGGGTTTTCAACAGAACAATAATGTAGTTTCATTTATACTTTAGAAAGATCACTCTGCTCGCTCAGAGATGGATGGTCTGTGGGGAGAAGGGGGAATGTGGGTGGCAAGAGTAGCAATGGAGTAACCAGTTAGGAGGCTGTTGCTATTATCTAGATAAACTTGTTGGTTGACTCGATAAGGATTGTAGCAGTGTAAGTGGTGAGAAATGGTTGGCTTCAGTTTCTACTTAGAGGGAGATCCAACTTTTTCCCATTTGCAGGAATGGGATAGATAGGAGAAAAACAGGCCCACTGACTGAAACAAGGTGCTGGGTTAAGGATCCCTGACTTGTGAAAGGAGAGTAAAAATCAGTTCTTTCCATTGCCAATTGGCTAACCTGGAACTAAGTCAAACCACATCAGAGATGGATGACTGAATCTGCCATATCCCCAATTATTACCCTGGCAGAGGAATCCCATTCACAACTCTAAAATCTGGTCTGGCCTGAGGGCCATGAGGTCTGAGTAATGGCAACTGCAAAACTTCTGGAAAGGAAAGAGTGACATATAGTGAGTGGTGAATAAGAGAGAGAACCTTCTGAAATTCTAAAACATATGAAAAATATTGCCAGGTGCAGTGGCTCACACCTATAATCCCAGCACTTTGAGAGGCTGAAGTGGGTGGATCACATGAGGTCAGGAGTTTGAGACCAGCCTGGCCAACATGGTGAAACCCCGCCTCTACTAAAAGTACAAAAATCAGCTGGGCATGGTCGCGAACGCCTGTAATCCCAGCTACTTGGGAGGCTGAGGCAGGAGTTGCTTGAACCCAGGAGTTGGAGGTGGCAGTGAGCAGAGATCATGCCACTGCACTCCAGGCTAGGTGACAAGATGAGACTCAGTTTCAAAAAAAAATTATAATAATAAAACATATGAAAAATATAAATCTAAGAAAGGCAGCAAACAAAATCTACAAGGGGGTCAGCAATACAATTAAATAGAAGAATCTAAAAATAAACTGAAAACCCTTGCCGTCTTAAGATACATACCTCAATTTTAAGATGTATAGTAGCAAGTGTCATACTTAAATTAACAGTGTCAATTGATGACATCTTAGATTTGGTAAAATATGTTTAGAAATTTCAAAGGTATAAATAAAAAAATGCATTAGAGAATAAGCTATTATTCAATAAAAACAGACTAAGGTAAAAATAAAAACAGGTCAATATTTTAAAAACTGGAAATCTTGGAAGTAAGAAATATAAATCTAGATTACATGGGCAAAGGGAAAATTAATGAATTGAAAGAAAATGTTGAGGAATTCACCAAGAATGCATAGAAAGATAAATAAAAAACCTGAAAGAACAGTTCAAAATAATGAAAAACCCACTGCAAGTCTTGGACATTTATCCAATAGCTTTGGAAGAAGAAAATAGCAGAAATGGTAAAGAATCTATATTTGAAGAGATAATAACCAATAATTCTAACTGACAGACGTGTATCTCAAGGATTGAAGATGACAGACAGAATACATCTATATCCAGACACTTTGTACTAAAAATGCGAATCATAAAGAATAAAGAGAAAAGTCCTAAAACTACCAGAAAGTTAAAAACAGTTATTCTATAGAAGAATGACAATTGGACTATGAACAGAATTCTAATCTATGAATGATTCAAGAAGATAATAAAGTTATCTGTAAAGTGCTGAGAAAAAGTAATTTACAGTGTAGAAATTTACATAAACTCAACAGTCATTCCAGAGTGACAGCAAAATAAAGGCACTTCAGATATATAAGGATCCAAAGAGTTAACAGCCAACAGGTCACCATTGAAAGAATGACTAACATATGCTCTTCATGAAAAATGTAATAGAACACAGATGGGGCTGAGTGTGGTAGCTCACACCTGTAATCCCAGCACTCTGGGAGGCTGAGGCAGGTGGATCACCTGAGGACAGGAGTTTGAGAGCAGCCTGACCAGTATGGTGAAACCCCATCTCTACCAAAAACACAAAAATAGCCAGGCGTGGTGGTGCATACCTATAATCCCAGCTACTTGGGAGGTTGCAGTAAGCCAGGGTCGCGCCATTGCACTCCAGCCTAGGCAACAAGAGTGAAACTCTGTCTCAAAAAAAATAAACAAACACAAATGGTAGGATACAGGAGTCAATGATGAGCACAGAATTTGATGAACTGCTATGTATTTAATCAGCATTGTCTTTAAAAACTAATAGTATTTTGTATTTTAAATGAAATATTGTTAATATTTGCTGCACTTGTGTAAGCTTTTTGCAGTTATTTTAATCTACCGTATTTTTGGTGTTTTAGACTTCTGTCATGTCAGCCTTTTGTTTTTTTCTTTAACTTTGCTTTATTGAGGTATAATTTACATACAATAAAATACACGTATTTTAACGTAATGAACAGTTTGATAAACATTGATAAATATATGCACTCATGTAAGTAAAATCAAGATATAGAGTATTTCCATTATTCTCCGATAGTTTCCCCCCACCCCCTTTTAGTCAATTCATTTGATTTGTTCTGTTCTTTCCTTCAAACTCACTGTTTATCTCAGTGTTGGATACCTGGTTTCTTCCCTCAATATACTATCTTGTCTAATGTGGTCATATTTTTGTCCCCTTACACTGCACACTGTATATATTCCAAAACTGCTTTTCGGATTTCAGTTCGGTTTACTTCAATGTTTATTTTACTCTTTGAGGCTTTTAACATAATTTTAAGTTACCTATTAGCATTACCTATTTCTTTAAAAATATTTTTTAATTCTGGTAGCATCATTTCATTCTTGATGATTATGTTTTACATTTCCAAATCTTACTTCATAGAATTCTGATTTTCTTTAACTCCTTCAGCATATAGAACAATTATTGTTTAAGTTTATTCCTGGTTCATGGGGAACAAATTCTGCCAAAATGTGACCATCAGCTATTTTTTAAATTATGACCTCTCTTCGCTATGGAATTTTTCCATAGGTCCCATGCTTTGTTCTTATTTTTCTTTCTGCTCAACTTTGAATCAGATCACTTAAATGTGGGCTTATTTATTTGTCCAAAAACAACAGATGTAAATTTTTTTATGTTCTCCCTGTTTACTTATGCACTGTTAAACTCTCCCCTTAGAAATTAACATGTAAATCCAGATGTCGTTACCTTTTATTATGAGTTCAGGCACTCAGCTACTGAGTAGGCTGATAAGGAAGCTGTAGCCCTGGAAGATGGTGGAGAAGTTTGTTTCTGGGCACTGTATATTTTGTGAAACCTTTTCATGACCCCAGGGTGGTGGTGGTGGGTACTCTGTTTATGTGTGAGGTGTCACTTGGGTTTCATTTTTTTATCTCTCTCTTGGGGTAAGCAAGTTAGTTTGGTAGTTGAGGGAGGAACTTAGTCAAGTAAGGGCCTCATGGCTCACAGGCTATTTGAAGGAATTGTGTTTTTTCTTTGCAGTTATCGTTGGTCACAATCCAAAAATCGTTCCTAGAAAACTGTATTTTGTCTCTTCTGTTATCAACCCTCCTTTCAAGTCCCTGCTCCTTTAAGTTAGGAGGTTTTTACCCTAGCTCTGAGTACATCTAAAGCAATACGAGGAAGCCAGAGAAAAAAGTGACAAGTTATGATCATTATATTTCTCTCCAAATATTGCTAGCACAGACTTTGAATGCTGCTGACTTACAATGAGGAAAGGAATCCCAAGGGGAGAATTTCGCATCTTTCTCGGACCTATCATTGACAACAAACTCTATTTCTTTAAGTTGAATGTGAGAGAGAGAGTGTGTGTGTGTGTCTGTGTGTGTGTGTGTGTGTGTGTGTGTGTGTGTGTGTGTAGTGGAGTCGGTGGTTATAATAGGGGATTTTTTTCAGAATATTCTCTATTGGCTCTTTCAACGGTTATTCTTTTCTCCTAAGAAATGGAATTGTGCGCTGACTTCTGGAAGATTCTTTCAAACTGCTTCATAATGTAATATGTGACAGATTTTCTTTGAGTTAGGGATAAAATGTCCCAGTTTCAATTTAATAAATTTTTCTTCTCTATTTTCTTTTTGTGTTATTCATTCTGGCCAGGATGAACTTGTATTTTTGTTGACAACTTTCCCAGAAGTCTTACTTTGGGACTTTGATAAAAAGTATAAAATGCTTCCTTAGAGAGACTTAAGAACTTTTCTAAAGGGAGATTGCTTTGCTGAACTAATAGAACATCCTGTCACTGCTTTCAGGGAACACTTCAGAGAAGATGTGGCATCTGAATGGAACCTTCAAGGATAATGTAGCAAATGGAGGTTGCCTACTTCACAGTCATTTTTTACCCTTCTTTACTAACAGCACTCCAGTCTTATCTCCTTCCAAGCAACCATGTCCTACAAAGAAGGCTGGTATCTTTCCCGGCTCAATGGAGTAAATCTTGAGTAATCTAAGCTGTGTTTTTCAAAATGTGAGCTACAAACCATTCCTGTGTTGTGAAATCAATTTAGTGTATCCTGAACAGCATTTAAGAAAATGAAGTAGACTATAACAGAATGTATCATCTGGATCCTTAGTAATTACTTTACAAAATACAGAAATACTACAATCAAATTCAACTGACAGAGAGAAAGAGAGATAATTAGGACTCTAGGAAGCTGAATCTTCTGCTCCGTGTGTGTGTGTGTGTGTGTGTGTGTGTGTGTGTGTGTGTGTAATATAAAAAGTATTTCCTACTGTGGCCATGTTGAAAGTTGGAAAAAGTGATCTAAGCCAATGATGATTTATTGGTTTAGATGTGGATGCATGAGGCTCTTTGAGCCAAAGAAACATAAGGGGGAGTTGGCTTTGGGAAAAACATTTTTTTCATTCTTACCAAGGCATAAAAAGCATTTCTAGTCACACAAGCTATATTGAATAGTTGTCATCATACTGTACAGCAAGGATAGGAGGACAAGCTACCTGCTAAGACCATTGAGGAAAGACAGAGGAACTGGACATTTTTTCCACCACTGTATTCCTCTATTCAATCTCAGCAGCCACAATCAGACAGACAGAAAGCACGAGAATATTTTTTTTCTTGCATCTGTGGTGGAAACCTTAGCAGCAGACAGTAACTACTCCAGGTCTGTCAAATAGATGCATGGAACTGAATATCTAATGACATTATAAAGCCCCTGAACGAGCCAACCCTGCAAATGCCTTTCTGATGGACTTCTTGTTTTTTTAGATAATAAATATCTTTACAGTTTAAGCTACAGGCGGTTGGATTTTCTTTTATTTGAGGCTAAAATCTCTTAACTATGAAAGTCGAACAGGAATCCATCAGGTGAAAACATATGTTTGAAGCATAGGCAACATACAATGAATCAAATCACACAGTAATTTGGTTAACTAAGTAAAACAGCCTGTTAAATATAACTAGAATCAGTGTGGTGTGGATAGGTTTACGAGAAAGAAAAGAAGGCTGGAGAAAGATCGTTATTGTAGTGTGATCAAAGACTAATATTCCTTGGTTAAAGATTTTCTTAATGCTTACACCCTAAGTTTAGATGCAGGTAACTTTCAATTATTTCAATGTAAACATGCAATTTCTATACCTGTAAATAAAGTAGAGTCTTTTTCCTTTTTATGAGCATTAGACTGAATGTTGAACATAGGAGAAAAGTCTGTAGAACCCAGTGATCTTCTACATGCTTGTCTATGCTGTGAATGTAGAACATTCAGAGGCCTTGCATTTTCCATCTAAACATCAGGAAAAATGGAAAATTATCTTAGAAATGATTTCTTTCCGTGTATATTAATAAATAATTTGTGTTTGAGTATTCACATTTGCAATATTGAATTATGATAACTAACAGCTGTCTGGTTCTTTAAATATTTTCAAATGTGATTTAATTCTCAGAAAAACCTACTATGAGATGAGCATTATCAATAAGAAAACAAACCTTCAGAAGTTAAAAGATCTGCTTATGCTCACACTTTTTACTAATTTATTTTTCCTTTGTCTATGAAACTTAACCTTTATATTCACATAAAATTTCTCTCTCCAGGCCGGGCGCGGTGGCTCAAGCCTGTAATCCCAGCACTTTGGGAAGCCGAGACGGGCGGATCACGAGGTCAGGAGATCGAGACCATCCTGGCGAACACGGTGAAACCCCGTCTCTACTAAAAAGTACAAAAAAACTAGCCGGGCGAGGCGGCGGGCGCCTGTAGTCCCAGCTACTCGGGAGGCTGAGGCAGGAGAATGGCGTGAATCCGGGAGGCGGAGCTTGCAGTGAGCCGAGATCTGGCCACTGCACTCCAGCCTGGGCGACAGAGCGAGACTCCGTCTCAAAAAAAAAAAAAATTTCTCTCTCCAAGTTCAGGGGAAGTCTGAAGTTCAAATACTGAGAAATAAAGCCTTCTCTGTTTTAACAAACGATTACTCTAACATAGAGTTGGTACAGCAGATCATTTCTGAGTAGAGAAGAAACTGAAAAACAATGATCCGGCTTTTCCTAGACTAGAGGATCAGATTGGGTCCATATATTTTTTATTAAAATGCACATATCTAGGCATTCAAAATATACATATGCACATGTTAATATAAATGGAATACTTTGTGGTTCTCTGTTAACAAACTAAACAACTAACTGTTTAGAACCCATTTTTTTTCACACTAGGCACAGAATATATTTCGTTCTGGATAATATGAAATAAAAATAAGGTATATGACAAAAGTCTAGGCCACAAAGACCTCACATTTTTATGGTATAGGATTTGCATACACAAAACAGTAGTAAATAAAATAGAGTAATATCACTAAAAAGCAAACCAATCAATACAATCTATAAATGAGGAAGAGTTTAAAAAGGGAGGGATATCCATGAAGACTAAAATAGGAAAGATTTCATAGAGGGAGAAGAAAATGCTAAGATTTAAAAGACAAGGGTATTTCAGGCAAGATCAACAGCATAAGCCTGGAATGTTCATAAGACAGGCAGAAAAACAGTATAGTTATATCAGGAAGGCATTTATTATTTATTGGGATTAAAAGATAAGTTCAAATAGGTAAGAAGATGAGTTGTGAGGGGGATAGACCACAGATGTCTTGAAAGACAGTCAAAGCAACTTTATCCTAAAGAAAAATTACCAACATTGTCACGAGGAATTGGAAATTGGAGCCCATCAATAATTCTTAAAAGGAATGTAAGGGAGTTTCAAATAACTACCTTTAAAACATAGTTTAAAAGAGTAACCAGCCCCAGATAGATTTACAGATAAGTTGTTTTAAGCTTTCATGGAAAAAATTGTTCTCATGCAATATAATATCATTAAATTAAAAAGTAAACAACTTTTCATTTCTTTTTATAAGCTGGTATAGTCTTAAAAGCCAAAGTCTGGAAAAATAAAGAAGGCTACAAGTTAATCTTACCTATGACTTCAGGATTTTTCACAAATTTAAAATAAAATACCGATCAACACTATACTAGTACAAGTTTACAACAGCCAAATAAAACCATCAAGAAATTAAAGGTTTCTATATGTTATTATAACTCATTACCCATAGGTCAAAAGGATTAAAATGATGTAATTATTTTAATAGCTGCAATACTGATAAATCTGATAAATTTAACAACTATTATTGATAAGAACGGTAATAAAACTACATAGAGATAATACTTTCTTAATGTGAGAAAGAATATTGGCCAGGTGCGGTGGCTCATGCCTGTAATCCCAGCATTTTGGGAGGCTGAGGCAGGTGGATCACCTGAGGTCAGGAGTTTAAGACCAGCGTGGCCAACACTGTGAAACCCGTCTCTACTAAAAATCCAAAATAAGCCGGGCATGGTGGTGCACACCTGTAGTCCCAGCTACTCGGGAAGCTGCGGCGGGAGAATTGCTGGAATCTGGGAGGCAAAGGTGGCAGTGCACTGAGATCATGCCACTGCACTCAAGCCTGAGGGACAGAGTGAGACTCTGTCTCAAAAAAAAAAAAAAAAAAAAAAAGAATATTTAAAGATAATTTTAAAAATTATATATATGTAAAAGTAACAGTCAACATCATCGTTAATGGTAATATATTAGTCTATGACATGGCGACAGTAACATCTATCACCACAGTTATTTATAAATTTTTAGGGAGTGCCCAGTAATGCAACAGGAAAAGATAATAAAAGTAGTAAAGACTGGGGAATTCTGATTCAACATAGCTGAGTAATCCTCTATCAGACCTACCTACCCACAGATAAAAACCATAGACTCTAGACAAAATGCTCTAGATAAAATACACACACACATGCATGCACACACATGACCTTAAGGTCCTGGAGAATAAACAAAAGCAGGTGGCAAAGAGAAAGTATTGACACTTGGTATCACTGATTTGCATGGAGTGGAGTTGCTATTTGTATAGCTTTTAGCTTGAAGGCAGACTGAAGTTGGCATCGCATGGAGCATCTAAAATTCTGCTAGAAAAACCATGTTATTTCTGGCCAGAAGAACCAGAAGACAAAGTTTGGGCAAACAAAGCTGCTGGAAAGTGAGAAAGGAATGATGCAAAGAAGAGAGCCAAAGATGGCAGCTCCATTTCCTGCATGAGAGACTTCTATGTGTAAGAGACTACCTGTTCAAGTCTCTGGTTAACCCCTAAACCATGCATGTTTAGAAACTCCTGCAAGCAGCCTGCTAAGGATAAAACAATTGAACTAAAATTTGAACTGCTGTTCACGAGTCATTTGTATTTTGAGTACAATCAAGATAATTGACTGCTAGAACAAAAACATCAATAAATTTTGTAGGACAACAGGAGCGTGCAGTCTTCACAATACAATAGTCACAATGTCCAAGATCAACCCAACTTGATCTAAAAGAACCGAGGAAGTGAGACCTAGTGTTAACATAAAAGACAATCCAACAAGACCAGATATTGAATGACCCAGACATTGGAATTAACAGATTTTATAGCAGCTATTATAACTATGCTTGATGGGTCGGGCACGGTGGCTCACGCCTGTAATCCTAACACTTTAAGAGGCCGAGGCAGGTGCATCACTTGAGGTCAGGAGTTCGAGACCAGCCTGACCAACATGGTGAAACCCTGTCTCTACTAAAAATCCACATACACACACACATACAAAATAGCTGGGGTTGGTTGCACACATCTGTAGTCCCAGCTACTCAGGAGGTTGAGACAGGAGAATCACTTGAATCTGGGAGGCAGAGGTTGCAGCAACTGAGATTGCGCCACTGCACTCCGGCCTGGGTGACAGAGCAAGACTTCACCTAAAAAACAAAAACAAAACCAACCAAACAAACAAAAAACCATGCTTCATGAAAAAAGTAAAATATGTTCAAAGTAAAGGAAAAACATAGGGAATCTTATCAGAGAAACAGAAACTACTTTTTAAAATGGAAATTATAGAATTAAAACATGTAATATCTGTTGAGCTTAAAATAGAGAAAATATCTGAGGGAATAATCTGAGAACTTAAAGATAGATCAATAGAAATTATTTAATATGAAAAAATAGAAATTCAGGAACCTGTAGGACAATAATGAAAAGTCTGACATGTTTAATAAGAACCTCAGAGGGAGACTCTTATCCCCTTTACTTTCTTTAAAACACATCGAATTTCTGAAAGCAAAAATTATAATACCGTCCTGCAGGGTTTATAGTATTACATACAGAAACTATAGTACAAAGGTTTGGGGAAGTAAATGGAACTATACAATTTAAAGATTTCTACATCTTTTTTTTTTTTTTTTTTTTTTTTTTTTTTTTTTTTTGAGACGGAGTCTCGCTCTGTAGCCCAGGCTGGAGTGCAGTGGCCGGATCTCAGCTCACTGCAAGCTCCGCCTCCCGGGTTCACGCCATTCTCCGGCCTCAGCCTCCCGAGTAGCTGGGACTACAGGCGCCTGCCACCTCGCCCGGCTAGTTTTTTGTATTTCTTAGTAGAGACGGGGTTTCACCGTGTTAGCCAGGATGGTCTCGATCTCCTGACCTCGTGATCCGCCCGTCTCGGCCTCCCAAAGTGCTGGGATTACAGGCTTGAGCCACCGCGCCCGGCCAGATTTCTACATCTTTATGTGAAGTAGTACAATTTTACTCTAAGTAGACTGACAAGTTGATGATGTATACTTTAATCTATACCAAAACCGCTAAAAATCCCAAACAAATAAAAAGAGACATAACTAAAAGCCAACGGATACATTAAAGTGAAATTTTGATAAATATTCAAATAATCCAAAGAAAGGCAGAAAAGAAGGAACAGAGGAACAAAAAGCACAGGGACAAACAAACAAAACAGAATAAAATGATAGACTTAATTTCACCCATATCAACAATTGCATTAAACATTAATGAAATAAGAATTTCAATTAAAAGACATTGTCAGAATAGATTTTTTAAAAAGCAAGACTCAAGTATATGCTATGTGTAAAAAATGTACTATAAATATAAGTTGAAAGTAAACTGATGGAAAAATACATACTATGTAAACAGGATGCATAAGAAGGCTGCAGTGGTTCTATAAATATCAGGTAAGATAGACATCTGGCCAGGCGCAGTGGCTCACACCAGTAATCCCAGCACTCTGGGAGGCTGAGGTGGGTGGATCACCTGAGGTCGGGAGTTCAAGACCAGCCGGACCAGCTTGGAGAAACCCTGTCTCTACTAAAAATTCAAACAATTAGCTGGGCATGGTGGCGCATGCCTGTAATCCCAGCTACTCAGGAGGCTGAGGCAGGAGAATCACTTGAACCCAGGAGGTGGAGGTTGCAGTGAGCTGAGATTGCACCACTGCACTCCAGCCTGGGCAACAAGAGCGAAACTCCGTCTCAAGAAAAAAAAAAAAGAAAAGAAAAGAAAAGAAAGATAGATATCAAGAAAAATAGTATTACCAGAGACAGAGACAGACATTTCACTATAACAAAAAGATCAATTCATCAGGGAGACATAAATATCATAAATACATATACACCTAATAATAGGGTTACAAAATACATGAAGCAGGCTGGCCACAGTGGCTCATGCCTGTAATCTCAGCACTTTGGGAGGCTGAGGTGGGCAGATGACCTGAGGCCAGGAGTTCGAGACCAACCTGGCCAACATGGCGAAACCACATCTCTACCAAAAAAAAAAAAAAAAAAAGCCAGGTATGGTGGTGGGTGCTTGTAATCCCAGCTACTCAGGAGGCTGAAGGAGGAGAATTACTTGAATTTGGGAGGTGGAGGCTGCAGGGAGCCAAGATGGTGCCAAGATCTTGGAAAAAAAAAAAACATATATATATATATATATATATATATATGAAGCGGAAATTTACAGAGTCAGAGAAATGGGCTATTTTATAATCATGAAGATTTTAACATCTCCTAGCAATTGACAGAATAACTAGATTTTTAAAGGTCTGTAAAGACACAGATGACCTGAATGAAACTAACAACCATCTTGACCTAATTTATACATATACTTTCATATTTTATATCTATAATAGAGATATATATTTATAAATATACTCATATACTTGTGTACTTATAGAACACTATGCCATATAACTGCTAAATACACATTCTTTTAAGTGCACTTAGTACTTTCAATAAGACAGACCATATCCTGAGCCCTGAAACAAGTCTAAATAGAAGTTTAACTGGATTGGAACCCTACATAATGTATTATTTGACCACAACGTAATTAAATTAGATATCAATAACAGTAAGATAGCTGGAAAAACTCCAAATATTTTGAAATTCTATAACATACTTCTGAAGAATCCATATTTCAAAGAAGAAATTAGAAAACTTTTTCAAACTGAATGATAGTGAAAATGTAACACATCAAATTTCATGGAATTTCAGTTTTCCAAACAAGAAATTGGGGGATTATCATTCTAAGCACTAACTACAATCACTTGCAAACTCCATCAAGCCAGACTATTTAATTTCTTCCTAATCAGTGTCCTCCACTACATTCCCATTTCTACTGCTTTGGCTCAGTCTCTCACCATTTCTTACACTGAAGATATGTCTAAGAAATATTTCAACACAAGTCAAACAAGAAATTATTGAAGGATCAAGGCCTTTCAGGAGTCAGTATGAATGTAGATTAGGGGAACTAGTAGAGGCATAAGTTTTAAATGGGAGAGGTCCTTCTGAGTCAATATGACAAGCCATGCTATTTATACCCATGCCCTACTAAGATCTCTTTACGATTATGGCAAGGAAATACCACAAAGAATCAACTTGTAAAAGAAAGAGAACAGGAATGTGTGCATATGTGTTTGTGAGAGAATGATGGGAAGACAGATCAGTGCCTGGGAGAGATTTCAACAGATTTCTGAAAGAAAGATAATCGAAGCTTTCCAGTAGAGGAGTCACTAATACGTTATCTATTTGATGAAACCTGGAGAAACTCCAGGCTTAGAGGAGGCAGGTATTGAGGGTGGGAATGAGAACAAAAGTTGTAAAGAGACATTAACTGAAATGCTGAATGAAATTTCTGAACCAGTTACCACTTTTCCCATCTCCCAGTTGTCCTGTCCCACAGGCAATTTACAGGAAATGGTATTTAATTAATCCCAGGCTAAAACAAAGAGTGCCCTTCTCTTAATAAACTTCCTTCTAGTGTGGGTTTTGGCTCCCCAGAGCAAAATTCTCTTTATGGTAGCGTCTGCAAAAAAGGCTACCAGGCCAACTGCCTACTCCCTGCCCTCAAATCCTAAAGTAAGGTGGGTGAGAACTCTGCCATATACACAGAACAGTTAGGTTTTCATTCTGGGGATAGACTTACTTGTAAAATTAATGGCAGCTTCCTGGAAAAATTAACCCCATCTTCATTCTAAAATATCACAAATAAAAATGTACCAATGTCTTATTCTATTTAAGCTGCTATAAAAAAATCCCTTAAACGGGGTAATAGAAATAATAGAAATTTACTTCTCACAATTCTTAGGCTGGGAAGTCCAAGATCAAGTCATCAGCAAATTTGGTGTTTAGTAAGGGCTCACTCTCGGATTCATAGGTGGTGCCTTATTCTGTGTCCTCACATGGTAGAAGGGGCAAACAGCTCCCTAGAATCTCTTTTATAGGGTCACTAATCCCATTCGTGAGGGCTCTGCCCCATGACCTAATCACCTCCTAAAGCCATCACTCCTTAATACCATCACATTGGCTATTAAGTTTCAACATATGAATTTGGGGGGTATACATTCAGACCATAGCAACCACATATGATAAAAATCAGCAATATCAAAGATACATATAACAATCTTAAAGGAAATGTAATTTAAGAAACAGAAAAGAACCTAAGAAAACTAACTCTAATATCTTCAGAAAACTTTGAGAACAAATGGGACAGGATTCAATGGGGGGAAAGAAGGGCCACTACCAAGAAAAAGAAACATTGGAAATGTAAAATATGATTACTAAACAAAAATGCAATAAAAGGGCTGGAAGAAAAAGTCAAGGAAATTTCCCATAATAAAGAGCAACATTTTAGCTGGGCATAGTGGCTCATACCTGTAATCCCAGCACTTTGGGAGGCAGAGGCAGGTGGATAGCTTGAGCTCAGGAGTTCGAGACCAGTTTGGGCAACATGGCAAAACCCCATCTTTACAAAAAATACAAAAATTAGCCAAGCATGGTAGCACACACCTGTGGTCCCAGCTACTTAGGAGGCTGAAGTGAGAGGATTGCTTGAGCCCAGCAGGAGGTAGAGGCCGCAGTGAGGTGTGATCGTGCCACTGTACTCCAGCCTGGGCAACAGAGACAGACCCTATCTCAAAAAAAAGGGCAAAGTGTCAAAAAGACAAAATAAAGAAAAGCAATGTAGAAAATCAATCCAAAGGGACTAATATCTGATGGTTAGAAAGCAGAGAAAATAGTAGAGATGAAATTGGCAAAGAAATAAAATACATTTTTTAGAACTAAAGAAAGACCTTTAGCTTTAGAGTGGGGTTCACTGAGCACTGAACGGAATAAAGTAAAACTACCACACCCAGGCACATCCTTGAGACATTTCTTTCTTTTTCTTTCTTTCTTTTTTTTTTTTTTTTTGAGATGGAGTCTCACTCTGTTCCTAGAGCACAGTGGTGTGATCTCAGCTCACTGCAACCCCCACCTCCTGGGTTCAAGAGATTCTCCTGTCTCAGCCTCCTGAGTAGTTGAGATTACAGGTGTGTGCCACCACACCCAGCTAATTTTTGTATTTTAGTAGAGATGAGATTTTGCCATGTTGGCCAGGCTGCCTTGAGACATTTCAGCACAATGTTGATAAAGTTTCTAAAAAGTTTCCAGAAAAAAATAATGTCATGAAGTTCGAGAACTTTTCATAGCAACACAAAACTATATAGGACAGTAGAACAATGTCTTCAAAGGCTAGGAAAAAAATGATTTTGAACCTCTAAGTCTACACAGTCAAATTATCAATCAAGTATATTGGAAAAATAAACACACTCTCAAATATCCATGCAACATTTCTAGAGAAGTTTCTTGAAGATATATTCTAGGAAGAAAATTGAGAAGATGGCAGATAGGAGACAGGGTTAATGTGCAGCTTCCATTGGGATGGACAGAACAGCATGTGGAGACACACCACCCACTTTTGCTTCAAGAACCACTGAGAGGTGAAGTCAGCTGGACTTAATTGGGTTGAGTGGGGACTTGGAGGACTTTTCTGTCTAGCTAGAGGATTGTAAACGCACCAGTCAGCACTCTTTGTCTAGCTAAAGGATTGTAAATGCACCCATCAGCACTCTGTAAAATGGACCAATCAGCAGGATGTGGGTGGGGACAAATAAGGGAATAAAAGCTGACCATCCCAGCCAGCAGTGGCAACTCGCTCAGGTCCCCTTCCATGCTGTGGAAGTTTGTTCGTTCACCCTTCACAATAAATCTTGCTGCTGCTCACTCTTTGGGTCCGTGCCACCTTTAAGAGCTGTAACACTCACCGTGAAGGTCTGCAGCTTCATTCTTAAAGTCAATGAGACCAAGAACCCACCAGAAGGAACAAACTCTGTACACATCTTGGCGACCACAAAGGGACTATTGCCAAGTTGTGAGTACCATCGGACCGCTTTTGTTTGCTATTCTGTCCTATTTTTCCTTAGAATTCGGGTGCTAAACACCAGGCACCTGTTGACCAGTTAAAAGCGACTAGCGTAGACGCCAGACTAAAGACACGGGTGTCAGACTTTCTGGGAAAGGGCTCTCTAACAACCCCCGACTCTTCGGAGTTTAGGGTTGTTGGTTTGCCTGGAACCAGTTTCCGCTTTTCCTGTATTTCTGGGCTGAGCCGAGGGTCAACAGAGAGGAAAGCCATTCAGCTCCAGTGTCCTGACAAAAAGTTGGTTGACCCTGTAGCCATGAGAGGAACTCTCAAAGTCACGTCACCCAAGCAAGACTCGCCCATCTATCCTATCTATCCTGACCCTTGCCTCCTGGGTCCTAATGCCTGTTAGAAAAACTTCCTCTCACCTCTCTTCTCTGAGGCTAGTCCAGCTTTTAAAAATCACTCCCTGTCTCTAGTGCTTTTCTAGTTTCTTCTATGAGAATGATTTCTAGTATAAACTTCAGGACTCTGTTCCCTTCTTTAGGCACTTGGGCTCACCAATCAGAAAGACATAATTTTTGCCTGAAGCCCTGTTGTTGGGGGGGACTATCGGGAATTTTAGGATCCCTCCTCAGACTAGCAGGCCTAACAAAAGCTATTCCTGAAGCTAGGATATGGAGCGCCTCAGAAATGATATCTTTCCTATTCATATGATGAGAAGTGAGGACCAAAGGCATCACTCTTCCTTGACATCCCTTCCCTCCCTCAGGGTATGGCCCTCCACTTCATTTTTGGGGCATAACATCCTTACAGGACAGGGGTAAGCTCCCAATACTAACAAGAGAATGCTTAGGACTCTAACCGGTTTTTGAGAATGCATTGGTAAGGGCCACTAAATCGGACCTTCCTCGGTCCTCTTTGTGGTCTAAGAGGAAAATTAGGGTTTCTGCTGCTGCGTTGGTGAGCACGACTATTCCGATCAGCAGGGTCCAGGGACCATTTTGGGTTCTTTGGTGGGGGCGGGTGGGGCGGGGAATGGTGGGAAATAAACAAACCAAAACAGTGGGCGGTTTTTTCTTTCAGATGAGAAACACTCAGGCATCAACAGGCTCACCCCTGAAATGTATCCTAAGCCATTGGGACCAATTTGATCAACAAACCCTGAAAAAGAAGTGGCTTATTTTTTTTCTGCACTATGACCTGACCCCAATATTCTCTCTCTGATGGTGAAAAATGGCCACCTGAGGGAAGTATAAATTACAATACTATCCTGCAGCTTGACCTTTTCTGTAAGAGGAAAGGCAAATGGAGTGAAATACCTTATGTCCAAGCTTTCTTTTCATTGAAGAAGAATCTACAACTATGCAAAGCTTGCAATTTACATCCCACAAGAGGACCTCTCAGTTTACCCCCATATCCTAGCCTTCCTATAGCTCCCATTCCTGTTAATGATAAGCCTCCTCTAATCGCCCCTGCCCAGAAGGAAACAAGCAAAGAAATCTCCAAAGGACCACAGAAACTCCTGTGCTATCGGTTATGTCCCCTTCAAGCTGTAGGGAGAGGGGAATTTGGCCCAACCCGGGTACATGTCCCCTTCTCCCTCTCTGATTTAAAGCAGATCAAGGCAGACCTGGGGAAGTTTTCAGATGATCCTGATAGGTATATAGATGCCCTACAGGGTCTAGGGCAAGCCTTCTATCTCACTTGGAGAGATGTTATGCTATTGTTAGATCAAACCCTGGCCTTTAATGAGAAGAATGCGGCTTTAGCTGCAGCCTGAGAGTTTGGAGCTACCTGGTATCTTAGTCAAGTAAATGATAGAATGACAGCCGAAGAAAGGGACAAATTTCCTACCAGTCACGCCCAGTATGGATCCCCATCGGAACCTCGACTCAGATCATGGGGACTGGAGTCTCAAACATCTGTTGACCTGTGTTCTAGAAGGACTAAGGACAATTAGGAAAAAGACCATGAATTATTAAATGATGTCCACCATAACTCAGGGAAAGGAAGAAAATCCTTCTACCTTCCTCAAGTGGCTACGAGAGGCCTTAAGAAAATATACTCCCCTATTACCCAACTCACTCGAGGGTCAATTGATCCTAAAAGATAAGTTTACTAACCAATCAGCTGCAGATATCAGGAGAAAGCTCCAAAAGTGAGCCCTGGGTCCTGAACAAAATCTGGAGGCATTATTAAACCTGGCAACCTCAGTGTTCTATAATAGGAACCAAGAGGAACAGGCCGAAAAGGAAAAGTGAGATCAGAGAAAGGCCACAGCCTTAGTCATGGCCCTCAGACAAACAAACGTTGGTGGTTCAGAGCAGACAGAAAATGGAGCAGGCCAACCACTTGGTAAGGCTTGTTACCAGTGTGGTTTGCAAGGACACCTTAAAAAAGATTATCCAACAAGAAACAAGCTGCCCCCTCACTCATGTCCACTATGCCGAGGCAATCACTGGAAGGTGCACTGCCCCAGAGGACAAATATTCTCTGGGCCATAAGCCCCCAACCAGATGATCCAACAACAGGACTGAGGGTGCCTGGGGCAAGCGCCAGCTCAAGTCATCACCCTCACTGAGGCCCGGCTATGGTTAACCATTGAGGGCCAAGAAATTGACTTCCTCCTAGACACTGGCGCAGCTTTCTCAGTGTTAATCTCCTGTCCTGGACAGCTGTCTTTAAGGTCCAATCCTGGGACAGCCTGTAACCAGGTATTTCTCCCACCTCCTCATTGTAATTGGAAGACTTTGCTCTTTTCACATACCTTTCTTGTTATGCCTGAAAGTCCCACACCCTTAGTAGGGAAGGACATGTTAGTCAAAGTTGGAGCTATTATCTACATGAATATGGGGAACAAGTTACCCATTTGTTGTCCTCTGCTTGAGAAGGGAATAACCCTGAAGTATGGGCATTGGTAGGACAATTCGGAAGGGCAAAAAATACCTGCCCAGTGCAAATTAGGCTAAAAGACCCCACTACTTTTCCTTATCAAAGGCAATATCCCTTAAGGCCTGAAGCTCATAAAGGTTTGCAGGATATTGTTAGACATTTAAAAGCTCAAGACTTAGTAAGAAAATGCAGCAGTCCCTGCAACACCCCAATTCTAGGAGTACAAAAACTGAATGGTCAGTGGAGACTAGTGCAAGATCTTAGACTCATCAATGAGGCAGTAATTCCTCTATATCCAGTTGTACCCAACTCCTATACCCTGTTCTCTCAAATACCAGAGGAAGTAGAATGGTTCACTGTTCTGGACCTCAAGGATGCCTTCTTCTGTAGTCCCCTGCACTCTGACTCCCAGTTTCTCTTTGCCTTTGAGGATCCCACAGACCACATATCCCAACTTATTTGGACAGTCTTGCCCCAAGGGTTTAGGGATAGCCCTCATTTGTTTGGTCAGTCACTGACCCAAGATCTAGGCCACTTCTCAAGTCCAGGAACTCTGGTCCTTCAGTATGTGGATGATTTACTTTTGGCCACCAGTTTGGAAGTCTCGTGCCAGCAGGCTACTCTAGATCTCCTGAACTTCCTAGCTAATCAAGGGTACAAGGCATCTACATTGAAGGCCCAGTTCTGCCTAAAACAAGTCAAATATCTAGGCCTAATCTTAGTCAAAGGAACCAGGACCCCAGCAAGGAAGGAATACAGCCTATACTGGCTTTTCCTCACCCTAAGACATTTAAACAGTTGTAGGAGTTCCTTGGAATCACCGGCTTTTGCCAACTATGGATCCCCAGACACAGAGAGATAGCCAGGCCCCTCTATACTCTAATCAAGGAGACCCAGAGGGCAAACACTCATCTAGTAGAATGGGAGCCAGAGGCAGAAACAGCCTTCAGAACCTTAAAAGAGGCCCTAGTACAAACTCCAGCTTTAAGCCTTCCCACAGGACAAAATGTCTCTTTATACATCATGGAGAGAGCAGGAATAGCTCTTGGAGTCCTTACTTAGACTCGTGGGACAGCCCCACAACCAGTGGCATACCTAAGCAAGGAAATTGACGTAGTAGCAAAAGGCTGGCTACTGTTTACGGGTAGTTGCAGCAGTGGCCATCTTAGTATCAGAGGCTATCAAAATAATACAAGGAAAGGATCTCACTGTCTGGACCACTCATGATGTAAATGGCATACTAGGTGCCAAAGGAAGTTTATGGCTATCAGACAATCCCCTGCTTAGATACCAGGCACTACTCCTTGAGGGACTGTTGGAACCGAACTGTCGATTCCCTCCTGGGCAGGGGTCGCCGCGAAGGATCACCGACACGAGATTCACAGCAGAGAGTTATTTATTACTAGCGCGCTAGGGTCCCAAGCTCTAAGTTGGCCCTGGGACCCCGAGTGCTTGTTACAGGTTGTTTATATAGGCAAACACAAGTTCAAACACAGCTTAAGGCGCGAAATTCAAACAAAGCTTTAGGCGCGTGGTAATTGGGTCTAGCTATGGCCTGAGCAAGGTGTCTTGTTCTAATTGGTTAGAGCAGGACCTTATGAGGTTTTTTTCTTAGAGTTGCTGATTCCGGGAACTTCGAGGCAGGGTGGGACCCCCGGAATTGGCAGGGTGGGACCCCATGAAGTTGTTTCCCGGAATTGGCAGGGTGGGACCCTATCAGGGTGGGACCCTATCGAGGCAGGGTGGGACCCTATCCAGAGCCACCTGGTGTTAATTTTTTATATGAGGCCTAGTTTCCAAGTTTTATGAGGCCTAGTTTCAGGACCAGTGCTTCAAATACGTACATGTGCAACCCTCAACCCTGCCACTTTTCTCCCAGAGGACGGGGAACCAATTCAGCATGACTGCCAACAAATTATAGTCCAGACTTACGCTACCCGAGATGATCTCTTAGACATCCCCTTAGCTAATCCTGACCTTAATCTATATACGGATGGAAGTTCATTTGTGGAGAATGGGATACAAAGGGCAGGTTATGCAACAGTTTGTGATGTAACAGTACCAGAAAGTAAGCCTCTTTCCCCCAGCGCCCAGTTAGCAGAACTAGTGGCACTTACCCAAGCCTTAGAAATGGCAAAGAGGCCGGGCCTGGTGGCTCAAGCCTGTAATCCCAGCACTTTGGGAGGCCGAGACGGGCGGATCACGAGGTCAGGAGATCGAGACCATCCTGGCGAACACGGTGAAACCCCGTCTCTACTAAAAAAATACAAAAAACTAGCGGGGCGAGGTGGCGGGCGCCTGTAGTCCCAGCTACACAGGAGGCTGAGGCAGGAGAATGGCGTAAACCCGGGAGGCGGAGCTTGCAGTGAGCTGAGATCCGGCCACTGCGCTCCAGCCCCGGCGACAGAGCGAGACTCCGTCTCAAAAAAAAAAAAAAAAAAAAAAAAAAAAAAAAAGAAATGGCAAAGAGAAAATGAATAAATGTGTATACAGATAGCAAGTATGCTTATCTAATCCTACATGCCCACACTACAATATGGAAAGAAAGGGAGTTCCTAACCTCTGGGGGACCCCCATTAAATACCACAAGGAAACCATGCAGTTATTGCATGCAGTGCAAAAACCCAAGGAGGCGGCAGTCTTATACTGCTGAAGCCATCAAAAAGTGGCTGGCAGAGGCTGGGAGAGACCAGCAGAGAAAGAAAGAGAGAAAGAGACAGAAAATCAAAGAGAAAGAAAGAGAGAAAAAGTCAAAGAAAGAAAGAAAAGAAAGAAAGAAAAAGAAAGAAAGAGAAAGAAAGAAAAAGAGAGAAAGAAAGAAGAAAGAAAGAAAGAAAGAGAAAGAAAGAAAGAAAGAGAAAGAAAGAAAGAAAAAGAAAGAAAGAGAGAAAGAAAGAGAGAAAGAAAGAACTGGTAAAGAAAAAAAGAGTGTACCCTATTCCTTTAAAAGCCAGGGTAAATTTAAAACCTATAATTGATAATTGAAGGTCTTCTCTGTGATCCAATACCACCCTGTTGTCAGTGTAAACAAGGCATAGCCCAAAAGCACTGAGGCCACTGACATCCATAGCCTTCCTATCAAAAATCCTTAACCCTGCAGGTTTCCTAACAGGGGATCTAAATCTTAATTAATTACCATACAAAGGTCTGACCAGATCTAGGAGGAACTCCCTTCAGGAGAGGGAGATTGTTCCTCCCGGGTGATTAAGGGAAAAAGACACAATGGGTATTCAGTAAGTGATAAGGAAACTCTTGTAGAAACAGAGTTAGGAAAATTGCCTAATAATTGATCTGCTCAAACGTGGGAGCTGTTTGCACTCTGCCAAACCTTAAAGTACTTACAGAATCAGGAAGGAGTCATCTATACCAATTCTAAGTTAATATGGACTGAAGGAGGTCTTATTAATAGCAAAGAATAATTAAAATCCCAAATGTACAAGGTTTTCAACAAAAGCAAAGCTTGCTAAAAGTTAACAGTGTAACATGGATTATCCTAACTTCTAATCTTGTGGAAATCAGACCCTATCAGTGCCCCTCAAAGCTCCCAGCACTTTGGGAGGCTGAGGCAGGCAGAAAACCTGAGGTCGGGAGTTCGAGATCAGCCTGGCCAACATCCTGAAACCCTGTTTCTCTACTAAAAATACAAAAATTAGCCAGGTGTGGTGGCTCATGCCTGTAATCTCAGCTACTCGGGAGGCTGAGGCAGGAGAATCACTTGAACCTGGGAGGCGGAGGTTGCAGTGAGCTGAGATCACATCACTGCACTCCAGCCTGGGTGACAGAGCGAGACCATGTCTGAAAAAAAGAAAAAAAAAGTAGGGGCCAGGTACGGTGGCTCACCCCTGTAATCCCAGCACTTTAGGAGGCCGAGGCAGGTGGATCACGAGGTCAGGAGATCAAGACCATCCTGGCTAACACAGTGAAACCCCATCTCTACTAAAAATACAAAAAATTAGCCGGGTGTGGTGGCGGGCACCTGTAATCCCAGCTACTCAGGAAACTGAGGCAGGAGAATGGTGTGAATCTGGGAGGCAGAGCTTGCAGTGAGCGGAGATCACGCCACTGCACTCCAGCCTGGGCAACAGAGCAAGACTACGTCTCAAAAAAAAAAAAAAAAAAAAAAAAAAAAAAGAAAAGAAATCAGTAAGGAGGAAGTCAAACTGTCACTGTTTGCTGATATGATTGTATACCTAGAAAACCCTAAAGACTCATCCAAAAATCTCCTAGATTTGATAAATGAATTCAGTAAAGTTTCAAGATACACAATCAATGTACACAAATCAGTAGCACTGCTGTACACCAACAACAACCAAGCTGAGAATCAGATCAAGAATGCAATCCCTTCTGTAAGAGTTTCAAATAAATAAAATAAAAATCATAGGAATATACCTAACGAAGGAGATAAAAGATCTCTACAAGGAAAACTACCAAACAGTGCTGAAATAAATCACAGATAACACAAATAGAAACACATCCCATACTCAGGAATGGGTAGAATCAATATCGTGAAAATGACCATACTGCCAAAAGCAATCTACAGATTCAATGCAATTCCCATAAAAATACCACCATCA
The DNA here is from genome assembly GCF_043159975.1 of Macaca nemestrina. Lineage (NCBI taxonomy): Eukaryota > Metazoa > Chordata > Mammalia > Primates > Cercopithecidae > Macaca > Macaca nemestrina. The sequence continues at coordinate 166,516,902 of NC_092125.1, read as the reverse complement.
TTCTTCACAGAACTAGAAGAAACAATCCTAAAATTCATATGGAAACAAAAAAGAGCCTCTTTAGCCAAAGAAAGACTAAGCAAAAAGAACATTATCTGACTTCAAACTCTGCTACAAGGCTATAGTTACCAAAACAGCATGGAACTGGTATAAAAATACGCATGTAGACCAATGGAACAGAATAAAGAACCCAGAAATAAAGCCAAATACTTACAGCCAACTGATCTTTGACAAATCAAACAAAAACATAAGGTGGGGAAAGGACGCCCTATTCAACAAATGGTGCAGGGATAATTGGCAAGCCACATATAGAAAAATGAAACTGGATCCTCACCTCTCACCTTATAAAAAAATCAACTCAAGATAAATCAAAGGCTTAAATCTTTTTCTTTTTCTTGAGACAGAGTCTTGCTGTGTTGCCTAGGCTGGAATGCAATGACGCAATCTTGGTTCACTGCAAGCTCTGCCTCCTGGATTCAAGCAATTCTTGTGCCTCAGCCACTTAAATAGTTGGGATTACAGGCACACACCACCATGCCTGACTAATTTTTGTATTTTTAGTAGAGATGGGGGTTTTTGCCATGTTGGCCAGGCTGATCTCAAACTCCCTGCCTCAAGTGATCTGCCTGCCTCGGCCTCCCAGAGCGCTGGGTTTATAGGCATAAGCCATCATGCCCAGCTCGAAGACTTAAATATAAGACCTGAAACCATAAAAATTTTAGAAGACAACATCTGAAAAACTCTTCTAGACATTGGCTTAAGCAGAGTTAATGACCAAAAATCCAAAAGCAAATGCAACAGAAATGAAAATAGATGGGACCTAATTAAACTAAAAAGCTTCCAGTGACAGAAATATTCAGCAAACAGACAACCCATAGATTGGGAGAAAATCTTTGCAATCTATACATCCAACAATACTATCCAGAAATTACAAGGAACTCAAACATATCAGCAAGAAAATACAATTCCAGGCTGGGCATAGTGGCTCATGCTTGTAATCCCAGCACTTTGGGAGGCTGAGGTGGGCAGATCACCTGAGGTCAGGAGTTCAAGACGGCCTGGCCAATGTGGTGAAACCCTGTCTGTACTAAAAATACAAAAATTAGCTGGGCATGGTGGTGCATGCCTGTAATCCCAGCTACTCAGGAAGCTGAGGCAGGAGAATCACTTGAACGCAGGAGGTAGAGGTTGCAGTGAGCCAAGATCACGCCACTTCACTCCAGCCTGGTGACAGAACAAGACTCTTGTCTCAAAAAAACAAACAACAAAAAACAACAAACAATCCCATCAAAAAGTGGGCAAAGGATATGAATAATTTTCAAAATAAGATATACAAATGAAAAAATGCTCAACATCACTAATTAGGGAAATGTAAATTAAAACCACAATGAGATACTGCCTTATTCCTGCAAGAATGGTCATAATTTAAAAATTAAAAAAAAAAATAGACCTTGGCATGGATGTGGTAAAAAGGCAACACGTTTACACTGTTGGTGGGAATGTAAACTAGTATAACCACTATGGAAAACAGTATGAAAATACCTTCAAGAATTAAAAGTAAAGCTACTGTTTCATCCAGCAATCCCACTACTGGGTATACACCTAGAGAAAAAGAAGTCATTATATGAAAAAGACACTTGCACACGCATGTTTATAGCAGCACAATATGCAACTGCAAAAATATGGAACCAGCTTAAATGCCTGTCAACCAACAAGTGGATAAAGAACATGCGATATATTTATATACCATGGAATGCTACTCAGTCATAACAAAGAATGAAATAATGGCATTTGCAGCAACCTGGATGGAGTTAGAGACCATTATTCTAAGTGAAGTAACTCAGGAATAGAAAACCAAATATCATATGTTCTCACTTACAAGTGGGAGCTAAGCTATGAAGATGCAAAGGCACAAGAATGATACAATGGACTTTGGGGACTCTGGGGAAAGGTGGGAGCAGGGATGAGGGACAAAAGACTACACACTGGGTACAATGTACACAGCTCAGGTGATCAGTGCACCAAAATCTCAGAAATCACCACTAAAGAACTTATTCATGTAACCAAAACCACCTGTTACCCCAAAACTATGGACATAAAATTTTAAAAATAAATAAAATATATTCTAGGAAAATAAAGATGAAATCCAAAAAGAAATAAGAAGGCTGGGTGTGGTGGTTCACGCCTGTAATCCCAGCATTTTGGAAGGCAGAGGTGGGCGGATCACCAGGTCAGCAGATCGAGACCATCCTGGCTAACACGGTGAAACCCCATCTCTACTAAAAATACCAAAAAAATTTAGCCGGGCTTGGTGGCGGATGCCCGTAGTCCCAGAAGAATGGTGTGAACCCGGGAGGCTGAGCTTGCAGTGAACCGAGATTGCGCCACTGCACTCCAGGCTGGGCAACAGAGGAGGACTCCGTCTCAAAAAAAAAAAAAAAGAAAGAAAGAAGAAGACATCGGATACTAGAATCTGAGGAACTGAGCCAAGGAATGGAATAACAACATAAAAGGAGACTTATAGTAACAGGTCAAATTTAGAACAAAAAGTCACTGGGTTTCATGAACAGTTCCTCCAAGAAGACTGGAATGGAAGACAGCATGAGTAAAAATCTTGATCATTTTCACATATGATAAGAAAGTTACATGCTTCTTTTTTGGAGGCTGCAGATCTCAGTGACAATAAGCATGAAGCAAACTGCTGGGTTCTTCCTGGTTCTTATACATTGATCTCAGGCAATTTGCTTATCTTCCTTGTGCCTCTTTTTTCTCAGGGATAATAGTATTTACGTCATTGGATTGTTGAGGATGTAATCTTTCTTTGAACAGTGCTTGAGGCACATATGCAATTACATGTTTGCTATTATTATCATCATTTCCCACAAGAAAAAAGAAAGGCCATCACAAATTCCAAAAAAAACCATAAAAGTGTACTAGACAGTTAAGGTCTAAATATGAGGGAAACTAAAACATGGCATTGTTTTAGTAATAGTGAAAAAAGAGTCCATTGTTGTTAAATTGCACCCACTGAGAAGAAAGGTAATCCAAGCACATTACTTTGTTCTGTAATGATTATTACAGAGACATTACTATAATGTAAATGAAATGATTATTTATATTATCATAATAATATAAATGCTGTTAATAGTATTTGGAGTTTTAGAATTAACCTACAAACAAAACATAAAGGCTTAATCAGCAGTCAAAGCTGAATATAATAGTTCACCTAAAAAATGTAAAAGTAAATATATACTTGACCTAGAGAAGAAGTGTGGAAGAGAGTTGGAAGACAGGATAAAACTGTTAAGATCTTCATCGTATATAAAGAGGAATCAGGAGTTAGTGATTAAAAATGATGGGGAAAAAAGTTAGATATATTATTTCAAGTTGCAAAAATTAACAACAGAAGAAACAAAAAAAGTAACTATAAAAGATCAGAAGAGGAAAGTGGAGAGAGGCAGTTTGTAGAGTGGTATAAACAATCTTTGTTACTGATTTTCAGTAGATAATGTTTAAAGTTGATAAATTAAAATCAGCAGTAGAAACTCATTCTTTAGAAATATGGAGTTAATCTTATAAGGTACTGAAACCCAAAAACGTTAAACGTGGTTGCCTCTGAAAAAAGGAAATTAGAAAAGGAAGCAGAGAATGAAAGGGCTGTGTGTTCTTATTAGTGTTTCTCTACTCTTTGCTTCTAAAATATCACATAGATATTTTTATTTTTAAAAAATTAAAATTTTACAATTTTTACATAAGATGCTAGTAAATGTATTATGATGAGTAACCTGACTGTGATGTTATGTTGTAATATGTATCTTGGGAGACTTTTATTAACCATGAACCTAAATAAAACATGAAATTAAATAAACCCTGTAGACGAAGATAAAACTGATAATCCTTTTAATATTTGTTAAAATATAAAATGTAGGAATATGCAACAAAATTTGTTATTAATTATGTCCCTAAGTCTGTATTTCTCCATATTTCTTTATACATTATATATATGTATATATAAAATACAAAAATTAATACCTAAGAGACTCTCTAAAGTGACTTTCCCTTGCTAATTCTCTGGTTTAATTTATCTCTCTAGTTTCCTAGATAAAAACTACTGAATGATGTCCAAGGCACTCTCAATGCTCAAAGCTAGTCACTCCAGCATGCCCATGAACTTCTGCTCAGTGATTATCAAGAGTCAGTAGTGTTGGTTCCAAATCTGTTTGTGGTAGTTGCTGTTGCAATTATGTAATTTGATTAACCATCATACATAGCATGCTCAAAACAAGCAAAACAAGGTTTTGGTTACACATTAAAAGATTAACAAATGACATATATTTTTATTTGATAAATTTGAATGTTTAAGTTATACATGTATGATTTTTATGATGCTCTGTCTTAACTGACTTTATAAGTGCTAGTCCTTATCATATTCAATAATCTCTACTGTATTGAAATATCTCCAGCAAAGAATATATTATCTTCTCTAATGTCTCCATACATAAAGTTTTACGTAATATCAAAGATGAAATCAGTTTAACATTTGATCATTTTGAATCCTAAAATTCACTTGAATTTGGGATTTGTAGGAGCATATATAAAATTATTAGGACTAATTTGAATTTCTATTAAGTATTTATGGAGTATACAAATTACACCTACCTCAGTTGTATCCTTAAGATAAAGATAGGGTCTAATAGATCTTGATTTTAGATGTTCTTCTACTGGCTCTAAAGAAACAAACTCAAACATAAGTATTTCCATGCTATTGTTACTTGTAATTAAACCCAATCAACCATTGTCTCCACTGCAGTAAACTTTTAAGAAATGTAAATGAGTAATTTTATTTGCTTACATATGCATTGCTTGTACATGGTTAGAGCTAAATCTATTTTAGAATAATTTGCCCTAAAAGTGAATTTCTATTAACAGACTATAACTTTCAATTATTTACTATTTTTACAACTATTAACTGTTTATACAATAAAGCTATATTCTATTGGAAAATGATGGATTTCTAAATAAAACAGAATCATATGTGTTATTCAAAAAATATTTTGGCTAATTCCTTTGAAAAGAGAAATAGAAATAGTCTCTTCTACCTGCATTTCTCTCATATTCAGTTATGAGTTTTGTTGATCTGAATTATCATCCAATGAATATCCTTAAAGTAAGTATGGTGCAGGGGTCAGTCATACAGACTTTGGACTTAGATAGCCTGGGTCCAAATTACACCTTTTTGTGTGAGTTACATAGCCATAGCCATAGGAAAGTTACTTAACATCTATGAGTCTTACTTTCCTCATTTGTTAACTGGAAACAATAGCACTTATAGAAATACTTTCAGAGTTAAATGAGATAATCGATGTAACAAATTTAATACGGAGTCTGGTAGTCATTCAATCAATAGTTATTTGTTGATCAACTACTATAAGCTAGGCACTGATGGACTCTGGAATTGTGACTCCTGCCCAATGATGCTAGTAAATGTATTATGATGAGTAACCTGACTGTGATGTTATGTTGTAATATATATCTTGGGAGATTTTTAGTGGGTAATATGGAAGATTAAAAAAAAAAACAAAAAAAACCAAAAAAAACAAGACGTTGGACTGGTGAAGTGACTTACACCTATAACCCCAGCATTTTGGGAGGCCAGGCCAGGTGCATCACTGGAGCGCAGGAGTTCGAGACTAGCCTGGGCAACATGGTGAAACCCTGTCTCTAAAAAAAAAGTACAAAAATTAGCTGAGTGTGGTGGTGTGCCTGTAGTCTCAGCTACTCAAGAGGCTGAGGTGGAAGGATTACTGAGCCCAGGGAGGTTGAAGCTGCAGTGAGCCGTGATCACACCGCTGCATTCCAGTCTGGGCAACAGAGTGAGACCCTGTCAGGAAAAGAAAACCAACAAAAAAACCAAAGGGTGAATAATTGAAATTTATTCCGTAACAAAAATAAACACATTTTGGTGAGGGAGAACCATAAAAAAGGTATATTGTTGATAGGGTAGTCAGAGGAGGCCTCTCTGAACAGATGACATTTAACCAAAATATGCAAATGAGCTGTAAGCAGCATGAATAGAGTATCAGAGTGTTTAGGCAGAGGGGAAAATATATATTCCTCTCAGGAAATCTGGCAGTTGTACTGAAAAGAGGCTAATTAAGTTGCAATTTATTTATTTTGAGATGGAGTCTTGCTCTGTCGCCCAGCTAGAGTGCAGTGGCACCATCTCGGTTCACTGCAGCCTCCACCTCCTGGCTTCTAGTGATTCTCATGCCTCAGCCTCCCAAGTAGCTGGGATTACAAGCGTGCACCACCACACCTGGCTAATTTTTGTATTTTTAGTAGAGATGGGGTTTCACCATGTTGGCCAGGCTGGTCTCAAACTCCTGACCTCAAGTGATCTGCCTATCTTGACCTCCCAAAGGTCTGGGACTACAGGTGTGAACCATCCCACCTGGTTGAAGATGCAATTTAAATGAAGGCCAGGGAGGTAAGGAATGAGGTTGAATACACACACAAAAGTCACAATAGACAGGTCTTTGTTCTTTTTTTTTTTTTTAGATGGAGTTTCACTCTTGTTGCCCAGGCTAGAGTGCAATGGTGCAATCTCAGCTCACTGCAACCTCTGCCTCCCTGGTTCAAGGGATTCTCCTACCTCAGCCTCTCAAGTAGCTGGGATGACAGGCATGTATGATCATGCCCAGCTAATTTTGTATTTTTAGTAGAAACAGGGTTTTGCCATGTTGGTCAGGCTGGTCTCAAATTCTTGACCTCAAGTGATCCACTTGCCTTGGCCTCCCAAAGTGCTGGGATTACAGCCATGAGCCACTGTGCTCAGCCAGGCCTTTGTAAGGAATACAAGTTTCATACTAAGTACAGTGAGAAGCCACTGAAGAGGCTTTAATCAGGATCAGCCTACTTTTAAAAGATCTCTATATGATTTAAGGAAAGAAAATGGATTAGAGATTTCTGCTACCATTATGGAAGGCCAGGTAATTAGTACCAGCCCTCCTGCTGCAACATCTTAAAAGGCTAGATGGACTATTTTTTAAAGTCTAAAGAGAATCATAGACTTCAAAGATGATAAGGGACCTCTTGTCTTAAATCTAGGAGAAGATAAGAACTCAGATAGGTAAGCCCAACATGCCAAGCCACTTTTTCCCTGAGGGTATTTGTGATGTGAAAGTAAGATCAAGTTTTGGAAGCTTCATGGCTTGAGATAGAAAAAAACAAAAAGCTGGCCAGAGGTCCAAAGTTTTGATATTTAATATGTTCTCCACTTTCCTTCCTCCACAAAAAAACTCCACACCTATTCATTTTACCTGGGATCCAAAAGGGTTACATCCTTAGGGTGAACTAGAATAGTTAAGCTTGCCACCTGGATGTTTTAGGGAAAGTAACGCCTTGAATGCTTTGGTATGTTCTGACAAGTACTGCCTCCAGATACCTGGCATAAACAGTAAAAAAAAAAAAGAAAAAGAAAAAAGAAAAAAAATCTTTTCTGGAGTAAGGTACCATCACCCTAGTTCTCAAATTGTTCCTATAGATAATTTTCCAAATAGTGTCCAGCACACATTCAAAGATAATGAGACACATAAGGAAATAAGACATCATGAAAGTGAATCATGAGAAGTAAAATAACAGTGTGTATAACAAATTATTTGAGAAATCAGGTTATGAAGCACAATAGAAAAATTAAGCAATATGGGGTGATGTGGAGTCAAGAAACCTCAGTTAAGAAGGTTGATGAGAATCATGCAATGGAATGATTGATAATGCCAGAGAAAGACAAAAACTAAGGCAACACGAAATGTTCAAATTCTCTGAGAACTGATAATGCTGATTCCTAGCTCACAGATTCCTAAAATTTTTTTTTTTTTTTGAGACAGAGTCTCGCTCTTGTCACCTAGGCTGGAGTGCAGTGGCATGATAGCTCACTGCAACCTCTGCCTCCTGGGGTTCAAGCGATTCTTCTGCCTCAGCCTCCTGAGTATCTGGGATTACAGGCATGTGCCACCACACCAGGCTAATTTTTTTACTTTTGGTAGAGATGGGGTTTTGCCATGTTGGCCAGGCTGGTCTCGAACTCCTGACCTCAGGGATCTACCCGCCTCTGCCTCCCAAAGTGCTGGGATTACAGGCGTGAGCCACTGCGTCCACTCGGCCAGATTCCTAAAATTTCTAACCTGAAAGTAAGTTTCTATTAAGCAAGCTGGTCATACTTGACTTTTAAAAAACAATAACAAGGAAATTCTCAGTATTGAGCTGAAAGGAAACTCAGAGATTTTGTTTCTAGAAGAAAAAAACACATAACCCTATAAACATAAAAATATATTCCTATTTTGTGAATTGTATAAATTGTCCATTCTGATATTTAACATCTCTTCTTACTAAATTCTTTTTTATAGTTCATGGAAATGCTTTTGACAGAGACATCAAATTATCAAGAACTTTTAAGACACACATCAATAAAGTAAATAAAGCACCCATTAATAAATCAAAGAAGTAAATATGTTACACAAAGCATTACCTGTTGACTCACTTTCTTTATTTTTTATATTTGTTTGAACAAAGAATGGTCTTAAATTTGACTTTTCAAAATTACTCTTTCTAGGTTCAGGCTCACATTTGAAAGACGCACGCCTGGAAGAAATAAAAATTAATTTAAATTAATGAGAAAATTTACAAAATAAATCTAATAAATAAATTTGGAGAAATGTGGTGAAGTCCTAGTTACACAGACTTGGATGTTATGTTAATGTTATCATAGTACAAAGTGCAAAACATTGGACTGCTTAAATAGGAGCTGAAAATATTAGTTTTAGTCATTTAAAGTAGAGGGGGATATAATCCAGTCCCACACTGTAACTGTTGTCTGTAGGCCGACGTCCCAGATTTACAGTCTGGACTCTAACCTCTTCTCTGAACTTCAGATTTACATATCCAACTGCCCACATGACTCCTGCACTTAGCTTAATTGTAAGTATCTCGAACTTAACATATTCAAAACCAAATTCTTGATTCCACCCCCTTCCTGATCTTCTCCTCACCCAGGTTTCCCCATCTCCGGTCAACCAGAGGCTTAGGCCAAAAAGTCTGCAGACATCTTTTATTTCCTTTTCTTTTTCCACTCCCAACCTATCAGCAAATATTACTGTGTCTTTCTTTGAAATAGATTCCAAATCCAAACACCTCTTTCCTCATTGCTCCCATCCAAGTCCAAGACCCCTTTTTCATCTGAACTGCTTCCATATGTCTCTAGCCTTCTTCTGTTTGCTTTCCCTGCTATTATGCTTGTCCTCAACATTCTCTTCGCAATACAGCCATAGCAAGACTTGTAAAATATAAATGTGACTATCATTTCCTTCAACTGTTTCCTATCAAACTTGAGTAAAATTCAAAATGCTCCCTAACAGACAGAAACTTTTCCCCCAGTTCTCATTTCTGAGTAGCAGAATTTCCACTGATTGCCACTCCAGGCCCCTCTCTGCATACCCCTTCACCTCTCACCTCCACATGAACGCTGAGCAAGTTTTCTAGCTGTTTGGTTCAGGGAAAGGAATTTAGGCTCCACTTAAGGACTTTGCTCTTTCCTCTGCCTGTAGTATTCTCTCCACAAGGGGTTGACGTGGCCTACTCCTTCATTTCAGTCTCTACTCACATTTCCACCTCAGAAAGATCTTTCCAGCCCATCCCACTTCCCCCATCTAAAATAGTAACCCCTGTTCCTCTACAGCATTCATCACTGGTGAATTTACATTATATATTCATTTGTTTATTTAATTTATTATCTGTCTCCCCACCTTATCCTAGATTGTAAACTCTGAGGGCAGACTACTTATGTGTTTTATTCACTGTGGTATTTTAGCACCTATAACATGACTGGTACATAGCACATGTTTAATATTCATTGAATGCCTAATAGGCCGGGTGCAGTGGCTAATGCCTATAATCCCAACACTTTGAGAGGCTGAGGCAGGTGGATCAACTGAGGTCAGGAGTTCGAGACCAGCCTGGCCAACATGGCAAAACCCCATCTCTAGTAAAAATACAAAAATTAGCCGGGTGTGGTGGCATGTGCCTGTAGTTCCAGCTACTGAGGAGGCTGAGGCAGGAGAATTGCTTGAATGCAGAAGGCAGAGGCTGCAGTGAGCTGAGATAGTGCCACTGCACTCCAGCCTGGGTGACAGAGAGAGATTTTGTCTCAAAAGAAAAAAAATAATTATTGAATGCATAGGATTTTTGGTAAATTTTTATTGAACTTATCATCTTATACTTTCCAATGGGTTTTCAGTTTATTCTCTCTTTTAATAAATAATTATGTAATCTTCATAAAATAATTTATGTGTTCCTTCAAAAAAATGTATCTTATGTTCTTATTTAATATCATTGGGGAGGACTTCTAGAAGAGGGTAGTATACTAGTGAGAATGGGCATTGTTCTGTTTCTAACTTGAATGAGAATGAGTCAAGGGTTTCTAAGGATGATGCTGGCTATACAGTCTTGTTAAGGAGGTAATATTTTATCTTTATCTTAAAATACTTATGTTGCTAAAGTATTTTTTTCAAACTCATTTGCAAAGTATATAAAGATATTCACATATGAATTTCCTTGTGGTAAACCAAAGAGCATAGGCTTTGAAGTTAGACCTTACTTTGCATCTTGACTCTATGTGAACTTCCATAGAATATTGAATACTATGAATCTCAGTCCTTCATATGTCAAATAAGGCTAATAGTTACCTCAAGGGATTGTTGTAAGAATTATGTAAAATAAAGTTTAGAAAGTGATCAACAAAATGTCATAGAGATAAATGAGGATACTGATTCTTATTCCTGAAATTTACTCCACTTAGTCATAGTGGAGTAATAGTTATTTAACATAGTTTTGGATTTCATGTTGTTAAAATAAGTTGTTGAGTGGCAATTATTCCGTTGCCTTAGAATTGGTGACCAGGTGACTTTTTACTCCATAGCTGAGTAAAAAGGAGCAATACATACTCTATATTCTACAACGATCCATGAATACTTGGAGCAAGAGATTCTTTTAGGCCTTCAAATAAAAGAAAACTGGTGAGGGAAAAAAGAAAAATATCAGAATTGTAAGTCATTGACCTGTTAGGGTCTGCTGTGGCTTTTTCCTCTTTTCTCTGCACATCTGTTAGACACCACACTTGCTGATTTGCCCCAGGTCAAATTTGGAGCAGGTGAAATCAAGCAGGTAAAGTAGGCACTCTGCACTACACTGTTTGGCATGGCCAGGATATTTGAGTTTCTGAGGAAATGCTATGGACTGAATGTTTGTGTCCCCCTCAAATTCAAATGCTGAAGCTTAAATCTCTAATGTTATGGTATTTGGAAGTGGGAGCTTTGGGAGATAATTAGGTTATGAGGGTATAGCCTCATGAAAAGGATTTGTGTTCTTCTAAGAAGAGTTGGTCTAACTCCTTCTCCCTCTCTCTCTCTATCTGCCTTTCTGTCTATCTCCTCATGACGTGAACATACAAAGAAACAGCCGTCTGCAAACCAGGAAGAATACCCTCACCAGATACCCAATCTGCTGGAACTTTGATCTGGACTTCCTGGTCTCAAGAACTGTGAGAAATAAATTTCTGTTGTTTAAGCCACCCAGGCTATGGTGTGCTATTGTAGCAGCCCATACTAAGACAGAAATTAGTAATGAGCAGTGGGGTGCTGTTGTAACAAATACTTGAAAATGTGGCAGTGGCTTTGGCATTGGTTAATGGGTAGAGGCTGGAAGAGTTTGGAAGTACATGCTAGAAAATGCTGACATTGCCAAGAAGGAGATATTAAAGGTGACTTTGGTGAGGGCTCAAAAAGAAAAGAGAAAAACTTCCATTTTCTTAGAGAATACATAAGTAATTATGAATAAAATGTTGGTAGAAATATGGATGGTAAGGGCCATTCTGATGAGATCTCAGACGGAAGTAAAGAACATGTTATTGGAAACTTGAGGAAAGGTGGTCCTTGTTATAAAATGGCAAATAACTTGGCTTGTGTTTGTGTTTTAGTATTTTGCAGAATGTAGAAATTGCAGGCAATGAAATTGGATAGTTAGCTGAGGTTAGTTGTAAGCAAAGTGTTGAGGAGTGACTTGGTTCCTACTGATATTTATAGTGAAATGCAAGAGGAGAGAAATTAATTGAAGATGAAATTGTTAAGGAAAAAGGAACCAGAAATTAAAGATTTGAAAAATTTTCAGTCTGCCCATATTACAAAAAATGAAAAAGTATGCTTGGGAGAGAACACTAAAGGTATGGTAAGTTGACCATTTGCTAGGTAGGTCAGTGTGGATGTGTACCAGGGACCAAATCAGCCATCTCAACAGAAGCCAGGAATAGAGATAGGATTATACCAGCAGAAACACTGCCAGCTGGGACTAAGGGAAACAGAGAAAGTGGGACAAAATGAAAGAAGACTGTTGCACTTCTTAAGATTCTACAGGACCAGACCATACAGCTATTGTATGCAGCTGTTCAGCTATAAATGTACACTGTTTTTCAAGACAAGGGAAGAAGGACCTCAAAAGCAATTCAAAGATGATCAGGGTTGCCACTCCCACAACAGGCCCAGAGGGCATGCACTCAGGGGACAGGGCTGCCTCCATTTCTGTTTCAAAGGGTAAGATCCCTGCCCAGTGGGGCCATGGGTGTGCAACTCCCACCAAACAGAGCTTCAGAGGCGAGACCACTGCCTGAGTGGGTTCTGGAGGCAGCACTACTAGTCTACTGAATCTAGAAGGCAGAGCTTTAAGCCAAAGAGGATTATTCTCAAACCTTAGGATCTCATAGAGTTTGCCTTGCATGGTTTTAGAATTACTTGGAACCTGTCATTTCTCCCTTCTTTCTTATCTCTCCCTTTTGGAATGAGAATGTCTATCCTACACCCATCCCATCAATGTAGCTTGGAAACATCCAACTTGTTTGCTTTCACAGGTTCACAATTGGAGAGAAATTTTGCCTCAGGATACTGTTACCTCAGGTCTCATCCATATCTGATTTAGATGATATTTAGATGAGAGTTTGGACTTAAGAGTTGATGGTGAACCAGTTAAGACTTTTGGGTCTATTGGGATGGGATGAATGTATTTTTCTTGTGAGAAAGATATAAATTTGGAGGGGACAGGGGTGGAATTCTACAGACTGAATATCTGTATCCCCTTCAAATTCATATATTAAAGGCTAAATCCCCAAAGTTATGGTTTTTGGGAGGTGCGGCCTTTAAGAGGTAATTAGGTCATGAGGGTGTAGCCTCATGAATGGGATTAGTGCCCTTACAAGACATGAGAGAGGTGCTATCTCTCCCTCTCTTTCTTGCTGCCATATGAAGATACAATAAGAAGACAGCTGTCTGCAAAGCAGGAAGAGTGTCCTCACCAGACACTGATCTTGGACTTCCTAGCCTTTAGAACTATGACAAATAAATTTCTGTTATTTAAACCACGCAGAGTAAGGTATTCTTTATAGCAGCTTGAACTGACTAATATAGGAGGTCAAATGGATACTGAGATAGTAACTGTGTTTGGGTCATTTTGCTGATACTCCACCCAGATTGCTGACTGCAAGCTTGGGGATCCTTTGCAGAAGAAATTGTGGCATATATTGGAGAGTATATGAGTTGATGAAGAATTTGAAGAGTTGTAGCTGAAGGAAGCTCTCCTTGGTTGGAGAATGGGTTCCTCTGAGGATCTCTCACATGTGCTCTTTATGACTAAAGTTGGCCAGAAAATGATTGATGACTAAGGAAAAAGTTGGAAAAGTTAATAAGAAATTTTGTCTTCTCTCACCCTCCTCCTTTACTCCCATACAGGGGGTGTGCTGGTAAATTTTTAATAACCTTGAGTTTGGGTGTAGTTCTAATGTGGAATTTTACTCATTCATCAATAGCGTAAGCTACCTCTTTGTTGAACCAAATAATAGTTTTTGAGTATTTCCTTATTTTTTTGTGCTATTCAAAGCATAATGGCTATAGGTAAGGCATACTTTTTTTGGTAACACTTACTTTTAAGTTTAATCTTCATCATTAACATTTTCTTCCTCACTTTCTTAAATCTAGACAGACAACAACTCAAGCCTTGATTTGTAGTGTTTGCCAGTTGCTGTGGTGTAAATACTCCCATTGTCAATTTCTACCAAGGTGATATAATTAAATGTGAAATTTGGAAGAGATGTGTAGTAGCATACTTTTATACAAATTTCTACCATATGGATATAATAGATGTAAATAACTTCAAAACCATGGATAATAGTAAAATGTACAATAATTAGGAAGTGATGAGTTCTGAGTATTATCTTTATTTTTAGTATGCCATTGAATTTTAAGTTTATATAATTTAATTTTTAATGGTAAGTGTTTAATAAACATCTCACAAAATTGCTGAAAATTCAACCAGCAGCTCTAATAAGTTGGTAGGAGTTGGCTTTAGCACACCACTGTACCCATATCAGAGGAAAAAGAAATTAGAAGAGTGAGGAGGTGTGCTGCAAGAGGACCATATCAGCCTGCTACTTTCAGATGAGGGAACAAGAAGAATCAAATTACTGACCATACCCCTCTCCATTTCAGCTCCTCCAGTGTCACTAGACTGGCTTGTATAGGGAAGGGAAAGCCATGACGAGGGGTAAGATTAAAATACTAAGTTGGACAGACTTTTAACAACCAAAGTGATCAGGGCGAAATTAGAGAAATATAAAACTGCTTTGTTATTATTATTATTTTTGGGATGGAGTTTCACTCTTGGTGCCCAAGCTGGAGTGCAATGGCGCGATCTCAGCTCACTGCAACTTCCACCTCCAGGGTTTAAGCTATTCTCCTGTCTCAGCCTCCTGAGTAGCTGGGATTACAGGTATGCGCCACCACGCCCAGCTAATTTTTGTCTTTTTAATAGAGACGGGGTTTTACCATGTTGGCCAGGCTGGTCTTGAACTCCTGACCTCAGGTGATCAGGCCACCTTGTCCTCCCAAAGTGCTGTGATTACAAGTGTGAGCCACTATGCCCTGCTTTATGTTTTTATGTCACTGAATCAAGAATAAGCAATGAAATAGTTAAAACTAATATTTTATTTTATGTTTCTTTAAAAATCTATATTTGCTTTGGGAGGCCGAGACGGGCGGATCACGAGGTCAGGAGATCGAGACCATCCTGGCTAAGACGGTGAAACCCCGTCTCTACTAAAAAATACAAAAAACTAGCCGGGCGCAGTGGCGGGCGCCTGTAGTCCCAGCTACTCGGGAGGCTGAGGCAGGAGAATGGTGTGAACCCGGGAGGCGGAGCTAGCAGTGAGCTGAGATCCGGCCACTGCACTCCAGCCTGCGCGGCAGAGCGAGACTCCGTCTCAAAAAAAAAAAAAAAAAAAAAAAAAAAATCTATATTTGCTTTCTATTCTTGTGGTCAGACTTAAGGATCAAATCTACCTTTGCAAAAAAGAACTGAGAACTGTTTCACCTTTGTCTGTGTTCCAAAACTATTTAAATAGTTCTTTGAAACTACAAAGAAACTCACCCTTGACACAGCTTCAAAGTGGTACTTTTGTAAAAGAATTCTTTGACTGCTTCCTCAAATTTTTCTACAGTTATTGATCTATTTATGTTTTCTTTTTTGTTGAGATTTTTCCCTTTCATATTTTCCCAAAAGTTCATCCATTATTACACACATGTGTCAAGCAATGTAGTTACACAAAGCGTTCATTATAATTATTTTAATGTCTTCCATATCCATGGCTATAACTTCTTCTTCATTACCAATATTGTGCCTTTATGTTGCCATTGTTTTCTCTTCAATTTTCCAAACTGTGGTCATTTTAACATTTTTTTTGGAGGTGTTAAACATACTAAGTTTCCCAAGTACTCTTAAAAGTTCAGTGTGCTAGGCCGGGTGCAGTGGCTCATGTCTGTAATTCTAGCACTTTGGGAGGCCAAGGTGGGTGGATCACCTAAGGTCAGGAGTTCGAGACCAGCCTGGCCAACATGGTGAAACCTTGTCTCTACTAAAAATACAAAAAATTAGCTGGGTGTGGGGGCACATGGCTGTAATCCCAGCTACTCGGGAGGCTGAAGCAGGAGAATCGCTTGAACCTGGGAGAGGGAGGTTACAGTGAGCCGAGATCATGCCACTGCACTCCAGCCTGGGCGGCAACAGAGCAAGACTCTGTCTCAAAAAAAAGTTCAGTGTGCTTAGGAGGGGAAAGCCAAAGTTTGGTGAATGTACTGGGAGACTGACAGCTTTTCTTTTTTTTAGTCCTCCAACAAATGTATACTTAACATGGTTTATAATAAATGTATTGAATTAAAAACTAAGTGTTATACATTTGATTTATAAGATTAATTATTTATAAATCCTGTCCTCAACTGATCTTGACTTTCTTTTCTGGTTTATATAGTCTCTTGTCATATTTTTTAAAGTTTCCATTTTATTACATAGATTAAGTTTTTTGATTTGGCTGAGGTGTAACTAAATTATAAATTCTGCTATCTAGAAGCAGATAGAATTGTAGGATAGATAAAATGGATATATAGTTTTCTTCTAGGCTGACAGAGACCTGGATAAGGGTGTTCTATAACACCCTCACTGAGGACTGAGCTACAATTACTTTTACCAGTTTTTAAGGAGGATCCAAGTATGAGTTATTCTACTCCTATGCTTCCCTAGAAGTAGGTGTTAAAAACCACTGAGTCTGGGATTGACCCTACTTACCAGCTAACAAGTTCACCTGGCAGTTTCATCAATGCTGGCAGAAGATATGAGACTCTTGGATCAGAGACAAAGGATGATTGATTACTCAACAATAAGAGTGTCCATATTGACCAGGCATGGTGGCTCATGCCTATAATCCCAGCACTTTGGGAGGCTAAGGAGAGTGTACCACTTAAGGACAGGAGTTCAAGATCAGCCTGGCCAACATGGCGAAACCCCGTACCTACGAAAAATACAAAAAATTATCCAGGTGCAGGGGTACACACCTGTAATCCCAGCTACTCGGGAGGTTGAAGCAGGATAATCTCTTGAACCCAGGAGAGGGAGGTTGCAGTGAGCCGAGATTGTGCCACTGCACTCCAGCCTGGGCGAAAGAGCAAGACTCTGTCTCAAAAAAAAAAAAAAAAAAAAAAAAAAAAAGAGAAGAAAAAAAGGAGTAGCCAGATTATCATCTTCTGCACCAGTTCTCTGAGCTAGGAATAAAAATTGTGTTCCTAAAACCAAACATCATATGTTCTCACTGATATGTGGAAGCTAAGCTATGAGGATGCAAAGGCATAAGAATGATGCAATGGACTTTGGGGACTTGTAGGAAAGGGTGGGAGGGGGATGACGGATAAAAGACTACAAATAGGGTGCAGTGTACACTGCTCTGGTGATAGGTGCACCAAAATCTCAGAAACAACCACTGAAGAACTTACTCTTGTAACCAAATGCCACCTGTACCCCAATAACCTATGGAAAAAAAAATGTTCCGAGCTCTAGGTTCTCATAGAAAATGAGAAGTAGAATTTGGAATTATAAATGTGGTGGGCTCACCAGTACAAGATCATAAATCTGTTTTTTGTGAATTTTATCGGTTTGTCCTTTTGCATTAAAAAAATTGATCCCCTCTTCCCTCTGCCTGTTTTTGCTCTTACATTTAAAAAAAGTCCTGTGAAATTATACCCTGTCTTAGTTGAACTAAGGGAAGTACAGATTAAGGCCTTGATTTTGAGTTGCATAGGCTGGAATTATAGGAAGGTGACTGCTTATCACTGGGACAGGTCATTGAAATGGTACTTTCATGAAAAGGAAAGAAACCCATGAGAAGGGTAAAGCTCAGATGGAAGCATGGGGTTGCTCTGAAAGCTCCCCCTTCCCAACTGGAAATTGCTTATGGAAATTCTTTGGAATGTTTTATGTTTTTATAGGAAGGCAGCTTTGAGAAAGAATCCCAGAACATTGTGGCATCACAGAATAATTTTTAAAATATTTTTTCTGTAATAAGATACCCAGCTTGGGATCTTTATTTTATTCATATTTAATTTTAATTTGGGAAAATACTCTTCCCTGTAATTTTCACAGAAAAAAAAATACATAGATAGATTACTTTCTAAAACCTTTCATTTCCAAAAAAAACTCTTTTGTTCTCATACATAAATGATGTTTCATATAAATAGAGGATTCCTCAATTGCCATGCTGTTCAAAAGTTGGAAATAATTTACTGTTTTCTAGCCTCAGAGATGCAGAGAGGTCTATAAAACTGATTTTGTTTCCTTTCCTTTGTAATTAACTTGTTTTTTCTGCCTTTTGAATTAAGTAATTTTACCGTAAGTTGAGCACTTGGTGACCTTTTTGATCTGAAACTTCAAGTCTATCTTCAAACCATGGGCATTTTTTTTCTAATATTACTTTGATTATTTCCTAAACATCTGTCTCTCTCTTCTAATTTATGTATTAAGCACATATTTACATATTGAGTATCCCAAACCATACTAAATGTTTCTTGTCAATATGACTTCCATTTTTTTTTTTATATTTGCTAGATTGTGCCTCTATTATTGACCCAGTTTTCACCAATATTCTATTTTTTTTAAGGGTTTTTTTTTTTTTTTGAGACAGGGTCTTACCCTGTCACCCAGGCTGGGGTGCAGTGGTGTAGTCATAGCTCACTGCAGCCTTTAAATGCTGGTCTCAAGCAGTCCTCCTGACTCAGCCTCCTGAGTAGCTGGGATTACAGGTGTGAGCCACCAGACTCAGCTTGTATTCTATTTTTAATTTTTCTTTGTAGCTGTTGGTTCAGAAATGCTTATTTTTAATGTCTTTTTCCCCCTGATTATTTCTATCCTTAAGAGACATATTGTCTAAAGTTTTCTTCTGTTCTTTCCATTAAGTTAGACTCATTAGGAGCCACCCGTTCTAATTGCTTGGCTTCATCTCCCTCCTTCAAGTAAGAGTCCCTTTCAATGATCCGTGATTTCTCTTTGACTACTCTTCATGGCAAGTGTAGGTTCCTTCCACACCTCAGAAGCTCAGGCTATTTTGGTCTCAGGTAATATCAGACAGTGACAGAGACGATCCATTTGTAATGAATGAGTGGCAAATAGGCTGTCATATTGGGATCTCTTGATTGAGGGAGTGTGAAATAAAGAGGCCTGTAGTAGTGCTTCTTAAACTGCTAGCTGTGTGTCAGAATCACATGGAGTGCTTTGGAAAAACGTCTGCACCCAGACCAAAATTCAGCATACTCATCCTATAGTCAGCCCTGTGGAACCCCTGAATACAAAAATTTGGCCCTCCACATATACGTGGTTTCTTATCCTGCAAATACTGTATTTTTAATCTGTGTTTGGTTGTAGATGCAGAACCTACCGATACGGAGGCCTGAATGCATTTATTGAAAAAACCCACATATAAACGGAACCAAGTAGTTCAAACCCGTGTTGTTCAAAGGTCAACTATATTACATTAAATAGCAATTTGGGTTCACTTCTGGAAATAGAAGCTGGTGGTTTGGACTAGTTATCCCTCTAAGAACAACTAGAAAAGCTGGACAAAATATCAAAATATTTGAGTATACCTGAGAGCTCCCAAAGCAGTAAGGATTTAGGGGGCCAAGAGCTGTAAGAAGAGTGAAGCTCAGGTAAGAATGGCATTTGGACTTGCATGTTTGTCAATTCCAAATCAGCAGGAGAGTTCAAAAAGCCCTGTGTTGCTCTTAGCAAACTTATAGGGCTATGGAAACAAAACTGAAATTCAGGACCCACAGAAGAAAGGCCCCAGAATACCCTTCGGACTTGGGTTGGGACCCCAAAGCTTTATAGTTCGTAACCTATTTAATGGAGAGCAATAAATAGACAAGCCCTCAAAAGAACAGAAGTCTAGTGTTGAATGATCTCTACCCGATCTAGGATTGCAAATGCCCCTAGCCTAGTCATTTGCCAAAAACCAGGACAAATTTTCTCTGGAGAAGAAACCATCTAGAGCTTCAAATATCTATACTTTTACAATGGCATTGTCCCATTCTCGATAAAAAATAACCAGGCATGTGAGGAGATAATACAATAAGCTTCTAAACAACAACAAAAAAAGGTAACAGACAGAGACCCACAGGGGACTACATAAAATAGCAATGCTTGGTATGTCCAGAGAATTAAACGGCAATTTACAACATCTGTTATATTTCTTCATTTTTGCATAAATTAATTGAGTTCTTATATTTTTAAATATAGCAAGGAATTAATATGTTTTGCTATTTTAAAGAGTTGTATTTGGGGTTTTTTTGTTTTTTTTTGGATAGAGTCTTGCTGTGTTGCCCAGGCTAGAGTGCAGTGGTGTGATCATAGCTCTCTGTAGCCTCAAACTCGTGGGCTCAAGCAATCCTCCTGCCTTAGTCTCACAAGTAGCTGGAACTATAAGTGTGCACCACCACGTCTGGCTAATTTTTTTAAAAAAATTGTTTTCAGTAGAGACAGGATCTTACTGTGTTGGCCAAGTTTGTCTCAAACTCCTGGGCTCAAGCAATCCTCCCATCTCATCCTCCCAAAGTGCTGGGATTACAGGCATGAGCCACAGCCGCCCAGCCAAGTGTTCTATTTTATTAAACAAAAATTATACAGGGAGTGTTAAAACTATGAGTGTTACTAGGAACTGTATCTTTTGGTTGAATTCACCAATATCTAAGGAAGTTTGTTTCAGTCTGAGGAATAGTACAAAACTGCTGCATAAGGAAAGCTACTGAGAGACAGGAAGGTAGTAGATAGGAGTGGTCTTAGATGCAGATGCCATAGTTCAGATAGGCTGCTGCTTGGACTTAGATACATATTCAAGATCATCATCTCAATTATTTCAAACAAATTTTATTTTCTTTGGCTAGAGTTATATCCTATTTATTTTTATTTTTTTATTTTATTTTATTTATTTATTTTTTTTGAGACGGAGTCTTGCTCTGTCACCCAGGCTGGAGTGCAGTGGCCGGATTTCAGCTCACTGCAAGCTCCGCCTCCCGGGTTCACGCCATTCTCCTGCCTCAGCCTCCCGAGTAGCTGGGACTACAGGCGTCCGCCACCACACCCGGCTAGTTTTTTGTATTGAGACAGGGTTTCACCGTGTTAGCCAGGATGGTCTCGATCTCCTGACCTCGTGATCCGCCCATCTCGGCCTCCCAAAGTGCTGGGATTACAGGCTTGAGCCACCGCGCCCGGCCTAGAGTTATATCCTAATTCTTGTGTAAATTCTTGAAAGTTTTATGTTTTTTTTTTTTTTTTTTTTTTTTTTGCTGGTGTTGGACACATGGTTTTTGCTTGTGTTAGACATACGGATATTGATCAAACCGAATTTACTTGGTCTTTGGATCTTAGAAATATGTGCCTCTTTGCTTTTTATACTTAAGACTCTGGCTTTGCTGCTAGCCCCAAACATCCCAGTCATCCAGGTTACACTTAAAAGGAGCGTTGCTCAGTTATTGATGGGTTATATTGTCACTAACACAAGATCAATGATGCCTGTATAAGCTATTTAGAAAATAATCTTATCAGGCAGGAAAGGGATAGCAACAATATCATCCTGGGAAATACTGCCATAAAACATTGCATGTTACCTTTAAATGTGCCTAATGAGTCATTCGCCATATACTATACTGCTACACAAAGGCATATATGTAATATGTAAATATAAAATGCAAAAATCATGACATACATTTTCCCTTCTCCACATTCTCAGCTTCCATTTTATGCAATGTTTTTCTGTGTATTTCTAAAATATTCCATTTCACTATGGATAGTTCTATAAATTATTTGGGAGCAGAATTATTGGCTGTGTCTACATAAAAAATAAAGTAGTAATGTAAGAAGTTTGTGATAAAGCTAAATTATATAAACTACCGATATGTATTTACTTGTGCTAGAAACAAACTCCTTTGTCTTATCTTAGAGTTCTACATGGAAACATGTTCTGATATCCTGGTAAATCAAGAATAACAAAAATCTGAGTGAGCTGTATTTTGTGCCATAATCAGAATACTTGATTCTGATTATGAAAATGACAGATATTAGCTACACAAATAATGTTTTTTTACTTTAGATTCAGACTTGCTTGTCCAACTTTCTTCCAGATATCTCTACCTGAATTTCCCATGGGCATCTAAAACTTAACATCTACAAAATAAATCCCAGCCCTTCTCACTTTGATCCTCTTGTCCACCCCAATCTCCTTTTCCTCACTTGGTCTCTGCCTAAGTACAAAGCACTACAATGCACCTAGTTACCAAGCCCCAAAGCTTGCAGTCATCCTATTGAATGGGGTACAGTAGTGATGAAGAACGCAGGCTCTGAAATCAGACTTCTAAGGTTCAAATCCAGCCTTGCAACTTGTTAGCTGTGTGACCTTGAGCAAATTGTTTAAGCTCACCCAGACTTAGTTTTTTCATCTGTAAAACTGCACTAAAACATCGGGCTAAAAAAGTTTGTTTCACTCTGAGCAATAATACAAAACTGCTGCATGAGGAAAGCTACTTGGAGACAATCAGGTGGTAGGTCTTAATCAGAACACTTACATGAAAATGTAAGTAAGTAGGAGTAGTCTTAGATGCAAATGTCATGGTCTGTTTATTCGTTTTTTGAGATAGTCTTGCTCTATTGCCCAAGCTGGAGTGCAGTGGCGTGATCTCAGCTCACAGCAACCTCTGCCTCCCGAGTTCAAGCAATTCTCGTGCCTCAGCCTCCCAAGTAGCTGGGACTACAGGCATGTACCACCAAGCCCAGCTAATTTTTTAAAAATGTGTTTTAGTAGGGATGGGGTTTCACCATGTTGCCCAGGCTGGTCTCAAACTCCTGATCTCAGGCTATCCACCCACCTCGGCCTCCCAATGTGTTAGGATTACAGGCGTGAGCCACCGTGCCCAGCCCACAAATGTCACAGTGCTCATGTAGGCTGCTTAGTGTATAGTGTCATAGCTGCTGCCTAACTAAACTATGTGTGAAAATCAAGGTCACATAGCTAACAAATGGCAAGGCTGGATTTAAACCTTAGCAGTCTGATTTCAGGGCCTGAGCTCTTCATCACTACTGTACCCCATTCAATAGGATGACTGTGAGCTTTTGGGCTTGGTGACTGGGTGCACTGTAGTGCTTTGTACTTAGGCAGAGAACAAGTGAGGAAAACTTGTTACCCAGAATAAATGAGATAAGGACAGTATCCACGCTACCACCAATGTCCAATTAATTTGTAGTTCTATTGATTCCACATCTTAGTATTTCTTTTTTCTGAACTCTCCTTTACAATTCTGATGTATTTGGAAAAATTTTATAGCATTATGCATGCACTAAATGCCAGTGAAAGACCAAGTATGACATATTTAGGCTATCCCTTCTAAGTGCGCAGAGAAATTGCCTTACTTGGCTTTCTAGGCAGACTTTTTCTTAAGCATATCAGTTAAAGTTTGCATTAAATCCTGACATTAATTTGGGGCAACATAATTGAGCTCAAGAAAATTCAGAATTGTAATTACCATCTACACTAGTAAAATATTATACATAATAAATATTTTATAAACTAGGAATATTCAGAAAGCTAATCTAGTATATTTTAACTCATAACCCTTATAAAATATGCCATACAACTTTCATTTAATATACATTGCATAATCTAAGACAAATATAAAGTAATGTTTTAAAACTCTGAACTGGGCCAGGTGTGGTGGCTCATGCCTGTAATACCAGTACTTTGGGAAGCCCAAGTGGGTGGATCTCTTGAGGTCAGAAGTTTAAGACCAGCCTGGGCAACATGGGAAAACCCCATCTCTATTAAAAATATAAAAAATTGGCCAGGCATGGTGGTGCACGACTGTAGTCCCAGCTATTCGGGAGGCCAAGGTGGGAAGTTGAGGCTGCAGTGAGCCATGTTTGCACCACTGCACTCTAGCCTAGGCAATGAAGTGAGTCCCTGTTTCAAAAACAAACAAAGAAACAAATTCTGAACTGAAAATTTAAGGTGGTTATGATAGTTACATTTTTGATTTTGTAATGCTGCATGACTTGTCTTCTTTGATCTTTGATATTGCCTTAGATGCAGATGTAGCAATAGCCTCTTCAAATTCCAACTGAAAATCAAATGTCAGGGGTAGAGCCATAGTTGTTTTTCTTCCTTCACTCTGAAGCCTGTTTATCTGCAGCAAAGCCAAAGTGGAAAAAAAAAAGATGAGTACTTTTTATATGGGGAAAATCTTAGGTGGAGAGAAAAAAAATAATCTCACTTTACGTGCACAAACACACACACACACAGAGAGAGAGAGAAAGAGAATTTAGGTGCCAGGCAATAATGGAAAAATAGTACAGATTGAAAATTGGGGGTCTAGTGCACCAACTGTTTTTATGCCTTTGCTGTGTGACCTGAGCCATTCTTTTCCCATCTGTAAAATGTGGGGGTAGGACTAGAGGATTATTAAGGCTCCCTCCTAATTCTAAAATACAGAATGTAAGGAAAGACCTAGATATTTAGATGCAGAGAGTTCTTGGAACCATAGTAGGCATGTCTCTCCAGCCAGCTCCTCTTCCTGTAGCCATGCACACGGTGAATCACACCGATCTTCCTCTAGTCATGTGAGCCAGAAATAGAGTGAAGAAAGCAATCAAAAGAGGACTTTGTTAAAATCCTTATACAAATGGACTGAAAAAGAAAAAGGATCTAGCTAAAAGGTGGATAAAGGAGCCGAAAGTTTTCTCTAAAAAATTCTCTCAGAGCATAGCACAAAGGAATAAAGAGATGAAAGCCCTGAAAGCAAAGTCAAAGGATATGGGAGACTTCTGCTTCTGCCAAGAGATGAAGCACTATGGAATTAATCGCCTGCTTTCAACAACTAGGAGCTCAGGCAAAATGTATGAAAACAACTACCCTCAGCTATTAGAAAACAGAGTAGGACAGATCGCTGAGAGAAGGGAAACAACTGAGGTCCACCCTCCAATAGCCCAGCTTACTTCCCGGAGGTGGTTTCGGAGCTGAGGTGCAGGGAGGAGAAACTCATTGTATTGGGGGAACTCAAACCAAATCTTGTGGCTTTGAGCTTGCTAAAGTTAAGAGAAAGTTTGCACCAGCAATCACACTCTCAGGCATTTACTTCAGAGAAATGGAAACTCATGTTCACACAAAAACCTGGATGCAAATGTCCATAGCAGCTTTATTTGATTTTTTAAGCAACTTTATTTTTACTAGTCAAACCATGAAAACAATCTAAAAGCCCTTCATTGGATGATTGCTTGAAACTTTGTACATCTATATAATGGAATACTACTCAGCAATAAAATTTTTATATTTTTATACATTACCTTTTCAGCCAGGATAGTTGCTTTTTACAAATTAGTTTATATCATATTAATGTATCATTAGTTAAAAAGTAAAATTATTCACATTTGAAATGTTAACCTGTTAATGATTAAATTGAATTGTAGCTTATACTTAACAAACCTTTGTTCTTCTGGCCAAGATTCTCTCTGCTTGCTTATCAAGGACATCTAAGTTCTCTAAGATTTTTTCTGCCATTGTCAATCACTAAATTCCTATTTTAAAATAAGGAGGAAGAAGAACAAATCAATTCGAATTTAAACATATAACTAGGCATAAGTTTTCAAAAGACCCACTTTTACATTACTGTTTTAGGTAAATAATAGAATTGTTTAAATCATACAGTAAATCATAGAATTGTAAATGTACCCAAGTTTTTTCAGTTGAAGGCCATATGATCAGAACTCCCAGATGTGTACAGGCCCCATGAATTTTTAAATTTATGATAAAGGTGAGGGGGAGAAAGTTCATGATTACCATGAGAACCATATGTGACTTATACTTGAAGCAAGACCATGTGGCTTGAATTATATCTATTTCCTTTTTTTTTTTCTTTTTAAGTTAAAAACATATCAAGCTAGGATTAGGACTTAATTTTGGTGGTGGTGGTGTTGTTGAGACAGAGTCTTGCTCTGTCACCCAGGCTGGAGTGCAGTGGCATGATCTTGGCTCACTGCAACCTCCGCCTCCTGGGTTCAAGCGATTTTCCTGCCTAAGCCTCCTGAATAGCTGGGATTACAGGCGTGCACCACCACACCCAGCTAATTTTTGTATTTTTAGTAGAGACAGGGTTTCACCATGTTGGCCAGGCTGGTCTCAAACTCCTGACCTCAAGTGATCCGCCTGTCTCAGCCTCCCAAAGTGCTGGGATTACAGATGTGAGCCACCGTACCCGGCCAGGAGTAGGACTTTGGACATATCTATTTTCTTTCTGTCATGATATAATTTTAATCAAAGTAAATGCAAGGAACTCATATTTCTATAATTAATTGCTTCAAATTAAATTGGTCAGTGATCCAAGACTGTTAACAGCATGTAGCAGGTAATTAGTCACACATAAGTAGCAACAACTAAGCTGGATAGGTTCCATTGCCATAATAGTTCATATTTCCTAGTTAATTAATATTGCTAACAGTCTCATCTGAGGTCAAGCAGTCCATATTAAGCTTAGGGAGCTGTATAAGACATCAGAACCTGGTCTAATTTATTACATCTTCAGATGAGAAAACTGAAGGCCACAAAGTACCCTATTAGTGTAGTAGAAATAGCTAGGGCAGAGTAGAGGCAAGAATCCAGGAATATCAACCCAAAACTCCCTTTATTT
Organism: Macaca nemestrina; assembly: GCF_043159975.1. Taxonomy (NCBI): domain Eukaryota; kingdom Metazoa; phylum Chordata; class Mammalia; order Primates; family Cercopithecidae; genus Macaca; species Macaca nemestrina. The sequence goes on along the minus strand of NC_092125.1, from coordinate 166,490,269 downwards.
ATTTTATTTATTTATTTATTTATTTATTTATTTAAAAAATCTGTGTAGATGGGCCAGGCACAGTGGCTCATGCCTGTAATCCCAGCACTTTGGGAGGCTGAGGCAGGCAGATCACTTGAGGTCAGGAGGTCAAGACCAGCCTGGCCAACATAGTGAAACCCTGTCTCTACTAAAAATACAAAAATTAGCCAGGCATGGTGGCACATGCTTGTAATCCCAGCAACTTGGGAGGCTGAGGAGGAGGATCACTTGAACCCAGGAGGCAGAGGTTGCAGTGAGCCGAGATGGCGTGCCACGGTGCTCCAGCCTGGCTGACAGAGTATGACTCTGTCTCAAAAAGAAAAAAAAAGATAGTGTAGATGACCATGCAGTCAGTATATTTTTGCTCACTGAATTAAATGGGCTCCAGGGGCATTTAAGTGTAAAAGTTATATGGTTCACAGAAAGTACAGAATCATCAATGTTTTCAATGAATATTAATGTTAATACTAAGGTTCTTTCCAGCTCAAAAAAAATCTGATATTTCTCCTATATTGTATATTATTCCAGCAGTGCCACATGGAGACAACAGTTCATCAAAGGAGAAAGATTCGGGATACTATGCCAAAAGTTTACATTATTTTGTAATTGGTTTCTTTCAGCTTTTTTTTTTTTTTTTTTACTCTTTTTTCCTTCACCATACATTGCCCTGAGTATGAATTCTTCATGCACTGATAGTGACATCCCATTCCAGCATGCCCTCTATCATGTCACTACATCCAGATTTTCCCTCCATCACATGATGTAGTCCAGTGTGACAAAGAAATTACACAGACGGCCTGGGTGTGGTGGTGCGTGCCTATAATCCCAGCTACTTGGGAGGCTGATGCAAGAGGATTGCTTGACCCTAGGAATTTGAGACCACTCTGGGCAACATAGCAAGACCTCATCTCAAAAAGAGAAAAAAAAAAGTAGCCGGGCACAGTAGCACGCATCTATAGTCCCAGCTGCTGGGGAGGCTGAGGTGGGAGGATCAAAAGGATCATTTGAGTCCAGCAGTTCCAGGCTGCAGTGACCTATGATCATGCTACTGCACTCCTGCTTTGGTGACAAACAGAGCAAGACCCCATTTCTTTAAAAAAATGTGACACAGAGGAAATTCTGGGCCATAAGGGTACAAGCAGATAGCATGCCTTGTGACAAACCACACAACCTCAGGTTGCATGCTGGGGAGATCCAGGAATGTGAAAGCTGATCATACGAAATGGGTCACTCTTGTGGTTCCTAACTAAAACACAGTGAGAAGTCAGGGTAAGAGAAAACACTCAGGGCACAGAACATTGCTCCAAAAATGCAGTCCATCTGCAAGTCTGGCAGCTGAAATTGACTGCTGTAACCTAAACCAGTTGTATCTAATAGCTACTGAAAAGACCAGTGGCAACTCTAAGCCAATTTTGCCCACAACCTTCACTTATCAATCTTGTCAGTGCCTCAAAACCTCACTAGTGCCAATTTGTAACATTCCCTGGTTTTATAAAACTTCTAACCTATTCTTTGTTCTTCAGAATATACTGAAGACTACTGCTCTGTGTGTATACCCTAATTGCAATTATTTCCTCCCAAATAAACATTTTGATTTTAGAGATTAGTCTCTATATTTTATTTGACATTGACAGGGTAAAGGCATTAGCACAATGTGAATGCTTATGACTTTCTGGGTTTCTTACAGAACAATAGGGGACAGATTTTGAAAGAGAATATAGATTATGATTATGTGGACATATTTTCTTTTCAGACCCAAGAACCATTCCTCTTGTAAAACTAAACTAAACTAAAACTCTCCGAGGAGTTTTAGCTTTTCTGTTTCCCTTAAACATAATATGAGTTCAAGGGGATGGAGAAGGTGCTCATATTCCCCACCTAAGTTTATTTTACTGGAGACAAAGATTTCTGTTTTTCAGCAAGACACAGGTAAATAACTGGAAGAATCAATGTATTGAAGTGAATGAGTTTCCCAGTTTGGGGAAGGTATAAACTACATGAGGGCCAGCTGAAACAATGCTGCTTACTTGTGAGAAAGAACAGAAAGCAGATCTTTTTAGAGTAAGGTGTCCTACACCTCTCACTTTTAATCACCCCATCTTCAACACCACATAGGACATTTTAAGAGGCAAAAGGTCATCCCATTGTACACACACATACACACACACATGCACGCACATGCACACACAGCTGTATTTTTCTATATACAGTTAACCATAGCATGAAATAATTTTTATGTTTTTGCTTTAAAAATATTTTGCTAAGAGTAAATTATTTGGCTGTGAATGATTTCTGGAAAATCATTGTGCAGATCATGAATTTTTTTGAAGTGAGAAAAACCAATTATTTTCAAGGGTCAACAACAGTTTTATGAATACTAAATTTGACAGTTAATGAAATCGACTGAATGTTAGTTTAGTAGTATTAATTTCATAGCTTGAAACCAATACAATTTTTTCAGTTTGCAAATTCTTCTCTCCCATTGGTCTTTGGCAATGTGCCAATGGTGCCTAATGGCTAAATGGCCCTGGGAAAAAGTGGAAGTGAGGAAACACTATACATGAACTTGCTTGTTTTCATCATTATATTTCATAAGCTCATCAAGGGCCTATTTTGTGTCTCCTCAAATAAATGCTGAGAGCAAAGGAACATCAGTACTAATATGATGGTGTTCCCCAACTACTTGGCATAAACTAACCACTAATCTTTTAATGCAAGATGAATCAAGATGATATTAAATGGACAGGGTGCAGTGGCTCACACCTGTAATCTCAGCACTTTGGGAGGCCAAGGCAGGTGGATCACTTGAGGTCAGGAGTTTGAGATCAGCCTGGCCAACATGGTGAAACCCTGTCTCTACTAAAAATACAAAAAGTTAGCCAGGCTAGGTGGCGAGCGCCTGTGGTCCCAGCTACTCAGGAGTCTGAGGTGGGAGAATTGCTTGAACTTGGGAGGTGGAGGTGGCAGGGAGCTGAGATCACGCCACTGCACTCCAGCCTGGGTGACAGAGCAAGACTCTGTCATATATATACACATATATTTATATATCATATCTATAAATATATATATAAAGTGTTCCTCAGTGTGATCTATGTTTATGTCCTTTATTATATCTTTTTAATTTTAATATATACTTTGGTGTTCCTACTTTATACTTCTTTTTCTATGAACATATATTGTTATTTGATGATAAGCATTTATTTGTTCATTTGGTCACTGGCTACCTAAATGTATTACATGCAGACATTGTACTAGGTATTCTATCAAATTTACTGAGGAAGTTGGCACCTGGTAAACATTTTCCCTTGTGATCTCCATCTTCCTAGGCAAGGGAGATGCTCTCTCCTATTTCACTAAGAAAACAGGCACCATCAAGCAAGAGCTTCTTCAGCTCCTACCTCTCATACCAAAGTATTATTCATTCCCAACCCTTCTGCACTTCAATTTTAACAGAGGCGTTGGCTCTCCCACCCAAAGCTAATCCCTCCTGATGTACTCTAGACTCCATTGCCTCCAGTCTCCTGAAAGAATTATCTCTATTAGTTATCCCCTTTCTCCTGCAACTTTTATCTATTTCCTTCACAAATTTATTCCTCTTAGCATGCTCAAATTTATTTGCAAAACAGAAAAAAATGTCTTCTCCGGACCCTGCTAGTTATCATCTCTCTCGTCTTCTGAAGCATTCTACTTAGAGTTGAGGGAAGTGCTCTCATCTAGAATATAGGGTTCTGATGTGGTCACAGAAGCCTAACTCATAGAATCTCAGGGGTGGAATGGATCAGTGGCCTCTCACAGAATTCTTTGAACAGTGGGGCAACATTAACATCAAGAAGACAGACCTTTCTTAAGCTTGCTTTGATTTTCATTGCCATTGTCCTTCTTCAAACCTTCAGGTTGTTACTTTCCCTCCTTTGGGTTATCAAACTATACACCCCCCTAATTTGCCTGCCCCAAACCTTCCTCCTCATTCCTCAAATATTGATTCTTTGAAATGCCATCAGGCTGGGCATGGTGGCTCACACCTGTAATCCCAGCACTTTGGGAGGCCAAGGCAGGCGGATCACTTGAGGTCAGGAGTTCGAGACTAGCCTGGCCAACATGATGAAACCCCGTCTCTATTAAAAAAAGAAAAATACGCCGGGCATGGTGGTGCATGTTTGTAATCCTAGCTAGTCTGGAGGCTGAGGCAGGAGAATCACATGAACCCAGGAGGCAGAGGTTGCAGTGAGCTAAGATCACACTACTGAACTCCAGCCTAGTGACACAGTGAGACTCCTTCTCAAAAACAAACAAACAAAATGCCATCAGAGCTGTCTTTCTTAAACAGGACACTGATCAGGACCAGCTCCAGCCCACAAACCTTGGCTTGCTCTCATAACCTGAAGAACGCCCAAACTCTTCCGAGGACACACGAGACCACTGAAGAAAAGACAGTCCAGGATCTGGCTCAGCCCACCTTTCTAGTTTATTCATCCTACCCCTTTGTGTTCCACCATTTTCTACCATTCTTGCTTCCTGGACATGTCCTGCCCTTTTCCCAAGCACACCCTTTACTCATGCGTTTCCTTCTACTCAGAATGTTCTCCCACATGTCTTCCAGTCAAAAGCCTACTCTTTATCAAATATGGTATAAAGACTACCTCTTCTTTTTTTTCTTCTTTTTGAGATGGAGTCTCGCAGTCTAGGCTGGAGTGCTGTGGCTGCAATCTCAGCTCACTGCAAACTCTGCCTCCTGGGTTCAAGTGATTCTCCTGCCTCAGCCTCCTGAGTAGCTGGGATTACAGGTGCCCGACACCATGCCCAGCTAATTTTTGTATTTTTAATAGAGACAGGGTTTCACCATATTGGCCAGGCTGGTCTCAAACTTCTGATCTTGTGATCCACCCGCCTCGGCCTCCCAAAGTGCTGGGATTACAGGCGTGAGCCATAGCGCCCAGCCAAGACTACCTCTTCTATGAAACTTTCCTTGGCATTATCTCATTCCTTGTCTGGGTGACAGTCTATTTGTTGTGTGCTCCTGGCCTCAAGCAATCCTCCAGCCTCTCAGCCTCCTGAGTAGCTGAGATTACAGGCAAGAACCACCACACCAGGTTTTAAGAGGTTTACTTGCTGGGTGTGGTGGCTCACATCTGTAATCCCAGCACTTCGGGAAGCTGAGGCAGGCGGATCACTTGAAGTCAGGAGTTCAAGACCAGCCTGGCCAACATGGTGAAACCCTGTGTCTACTAAAAATACAAAAAAAGTTAGCTGGGCATGGTAGTGCACGCCTGTAATCCCAGCTACTTTGGAGGCTGAGGCAGGAGAATAACCTGAACCTAGGTGGTAGAGGTTGCAGTGAGCCGTGATTGTGGCACTGCACTCCAGCCTGGGTGACAGAGTGAGTCTCCATCTCAAAAAAAAAAAAAAAGAGGTTTACTCTTTGACAAATCTCTTCTTCACTAGGTTGAAAACTCATTTAAAGCAAGAATTGACTTACTTACCTCTGAATCTCAGCCTCAGGCAAAGCGTTTTACATCTGACAGGGATTTGAAAATTACAATTTAATTTGCAGATGTCTCTGAACATAACTTTTTAGGAAGAGTAATCCTAATTTATCTGTAATAAATGATGTTACTTCATAATGATTTACTGGAAGATGAAATAAAAAGTTGAGTGAATTATTATAAAATGGGGTTCTTGCCAATCTAAACTTGGTAAAAGTGTTTTGAAAGGAAACTTGGATTTATGTTCTTAATTTCTAGCTCAGTAGTGACAGTTTTTGTTGTTGTTGTTTGTTTTTAAAGAACACAATGAAATAGAGGCCATACCAATTGGGGCAGAATGAATTCCCAATTACTCTCACAGTGAATCATCTACAGGCCTCACTGCAAAGGCTTGTTCACAACAAAAATTGTAGGTCAATATTATTAGCATTTTAGATATGATATTTTAGATATGACTGAAATATCTAAAATAAAGTCTAAAATATCTAAATAAAATATCTAAAATAAAATAAAGATACTCAGTCATATCTAAAATAAAAATGTCTTAAATATTTTAAGAGAACAATTTTGTTTTAACAGCACCTTTGGGACTAAAAACAAACAAAAATAACAAAACCCAGGGTCATCAATATAATAGGCTCAGCTGAGAAAGGTTCTTCAGCAAGTTCTAAACAACTCAGGAAAACTAAGAATCTCTAAAGTCACAAACTAAAGGCCTGAGAAATTATCTAGAAAATGGAGGCTTAAATTAAAATTCACTTCCATTATGTGGCTTTATCAGTTCAAACGCTTACTCCTTGAGGACAAGGCCACTTCTTTTTTTTTTTTTTTTTGAGACGGAGTCTCGCTCTGTCGCCCAGGCTGGAGTGCAGTGGCCGGATCTCAGCTCACTGCAAGCTCCGCCTCCCGGGTTCACGCCATTCTCCTGCCTCAGCCTCCCGAGTAGTTGGGACTACAGGCGCCCGCCACTGCGCCCGGCTAGTTTTTTGTATTTTTTAGTAGAGACGGCGTTTCACCGTGTTAGCCAGGATGGTCTCGATCTCCTGACCTCGTGATCCGCCCGTCTCGGCCTCCCAAAGTGCTGGGATTACAGGCTTGAGCCACCGCGCCCGGCCCAAGGCCACTTCTTAGACTTTTATCTGACATAGCCCACTATTGAGACCACAGTAAGGACTCATTTCATCTGTTAAATGATTAATGTTGACTCAATAAGTAGGCAACTGGCTGAGTTATCTCCATCTCACATTCCAAGGACAGACTTAGGGGAATCTTTTTTCTTTAAATCCAAAATGTTGATAAATGGCCCATATTATAGGCTGAATTATGTTGTCCCCAAATGCATATGTTGACGTCCTAGGCCCCAGGATCTCAGAATGTGCTTATGTTTGAACGTACATCCTTTAAAGAGTAAAGTTAAAATGCGGTTGTTAGGGCAGGCCCCTGGCCAGTATGACTGGTGTCCTATAAGAAGAGGAGATTAGGACACAGGATACACAGAGGAAAGTCCTTGTGAAGATTCAGTGAGAAGGCAGGGCAGCACCCCAAGGCAAGGAGTGAGGCCTCTGAAGAAAACAACCCGGCCCACCCCTTCATTTCCAACTTTCAGTCTCTAGAACTGTGAGAAAACAAATTTCTGTTGTTTAGCCACTCCGTCTGTGATGTTTTGTCATGGCAGTCCCCACAAGCTAGTACAGCCCAGGCACTGAGAACTAATTAAAAAACCCGACTCATGTGCTTAGCGCTACATTATGAATTTTCTTGCTCCTTATTTATTTATTCTTATTTTTGAGGCAGGGTCTCACTCACTCTGTCACCCAGGCTGGAGTGCAGTGGCTGCGTTCAGCTCACTGCAGCCTCCGCCTCCCAGGTTCAAGTGATTCTCCTGCCTCAGCCTCCCGAGTAGCTGGGACTACAAGGCACACACCACCATGCCCATCTAGGTTTTGTATTTTTAGTACAGACGGGGTTTCGCCATTTTGGCCAGGTTGGTTTCGAACTCCTAACCTCAAGTGATCTGCGTGCCTCAGCCTCCCAAAGTGCTGGGATTACAGGCGTGAGCCACCACGCCCGGCCTGGAAGGGAAGTTTCTAAGAAAAACTATTAAGGAATTTAAAAACTATGATGTACGTGTATTGTGGAGTATTATTGTGGGCAACTAATCTGATAATAATTGGAAGAATTGATTAACCAGCTCGAAATCGCAGCACAATTACCGCAGGGGTGATCAGCTCCCACCAGCCATTCCAGGAGGTTGGGAGTCGTCAATTTGGAAGTGTATCAATTAAGTGGCCCCGGCGCCCCTCGTCACCTTCCCCCAGGCGCCTCCTTCTCGCTGGAAACGTAGGGAACCCGACTCAAACGCTCTATGCCTATGGTCGTTTCACGGGAGAGCAAAATTAAGGGCAATATTGAGGACGCTCATTAATATTTAGTTTAGAAGACGGAAAGGTTCTTCAGCAAACCTGGAAGAGGCCCCCGGGCCCGCCTCCCGCCGCGGTCCCACACTCGCCTGACCAGACCCACACTCTCCCTGTCGAGGCCCCGCTAGAGAACGTCCCACCGACTACAGGGACAGAAAAGTCGTTTATGTAAAACGATATTTTTCCTATTTCGCCCCCACCCTCGTACAAATTTTGATTTCCCGCTTTTCCAACGCTTCCGCACCCTGAAACAAACCTCGTCTTCCTTTCCTCCCTCTTCTGGCTCCGAGGGCTACGCGCCCCGCCCCCACCCTTCAGTACCTTAGCAACGCGTCCTCCGTCCGTAGAAACCGGTTTCCGATCTCTGCCCACTTCTGAAAGGCCTAGAGAGCAGAGTTCTCTTCTCAGAGGGGCTTCGCTCACAGACTTTTGTCACTAAAAGCCCAGACTCCCCAGATGCTTACGGATATTAATACCGATTATGCTGAAGGAGTGGAAGGAGAGTCAAGTAAAGGAAGAGGATCAAGTAAAAAGAACTGGAGAACAGTGACTTTGTTTCCTCTTACTGTACCTCCTTTCTCCTTTTGTGCTATCCTGGAAACATCAAATTTCAAAAAGAAGCTTACAAAGTCCACCATGCAGCTTGTGGATCTGAATGGAAGTCAACAGTTTATATTTGAATATTTGATGGAAGATTGCTTTCATGGCTTATGGTATTTAAAAACAACAATAAAAACAAAAAACCATTTTATTTCCAAGACCAAGAAACCTCCCATGTGCTTAGTAAAATCACCCCTGTATTACTCAAGTTGTATAGCAAACTTGGCTGCACACACATACCATGTAGCGTTTTTATGAGACATAATGGTGATACACTCTGACATACATTCTGCTGTATTTACTGTATCCTAAGGAAACATTTGTCCTTAATGCTCACTTGTGTGAGCAGAAACTGCACTAAGGCCATGGGAATCATTTATTTTTAGAGTCATAATCTAAGAACGACTGACTTGAAAACAGCTTGTATTTAATTAAAAATGATGGGGAATTTCACAACATTGGTTAAATTTTAAGTCAGGGGTTGGTCATCATTCCAAGAATATACCTTATCTGATGCATCAAAATAGGAGGAAAAAAGCTTTAAAAAACAGCATTTCAACATCTGTGAAAAGAAGAGGAAAAAAAACACCTGCATTAGTCATCACAAGTCCGTGCTAGTGGCAATGGTAAAACTGCAAAAAAAAAAAAAAGTATAGTTATGTAGCAATCCAAATTTGGCTAGAAATTGATATTAATAGTCAAGGCATGAAAACACTGGAATCAATGTATTTCAAATATTTGAAAAACAAACAATACAATAATTAAAAGTAGAAGGTAGTTTGATTCTTTTCTTTTTTTTTTTCTTTTTAAGGCAAAGTCTTGCTCTGTTGCACAGACTGGAGCACAGTGGCATGATCATAGCCCACTGCAACCTCAACCTCCTGGGCTCAAGTGATCCTCCCACCTCAGCCTCCCTAGTAGCCAGGACTACAGATGCATGCCACTATGCCTAGCTAATTTTTTTTATTTCTATTTTTTGTAGAGACAGGGGCCTCACTCTGTTGCCCAGGCTGGTCTTGAACTTCTGGGCTCAAGTGATCCTCTTGCCTTGTTTTCCCAGAGTGCTGGAATTTACAGATGTGGGTAGTCACTGTGGCTGGCCAAGGTAGTTTGATTCTATTTTATTTTTTTAAGCCATATACATTCAAGAACAATGATTTGTATGGAATTGATAACTGGAATCTAGTTGATAGTGGTGATTTGTCTAGGATTGTTATAGTACCTTCAGCTCAAAAATTTGCACAGAGGTGAAAATTAGCTTCTTAAGTAAAGAATTGAGTTCAGAAATGTTAGGTACTCATTAATCTTCAGTCAATAAAATTTATAAAGCACAAATCTTATGAAATTCTTAGAATATTATCATTATCTCAGCTAATATTTATGGAACATGTTCTGTATGCCAGGTACTAGGGTACAATTTTAAAATGGTTCTAATTTCATCCTTTACTTTGCATTCTTAAAACTTAATCAGTATCTATGAAAAAGGTATTATCTTTGATTTTAGAAAAGACCTGACTGAAACTCAAAGAAATTATGTGATTTGCCCAACATCATATAATTAGTAAGTATAAATATTAATATAAGACAAAGTACAAAGTATTTTCTCTTTAATAACAAATGCTCCGTAAATGTACACAAAAAAGAATTCAAGTGGATTTTTTCCTAACTACTTTAATTGCTCTCAGTTAAATTCAGTATTTACTGAATGAGTTCATGAACCTATTATAGATAAATATGGGGTAAAGGAGCCTAATGACTGTTTTATTTTAAAAGTATACAGATTTCTTAAAATATAAACTGTTTTCTGTAAGAAAGCAAAGAAAGTAAAATCTGCAGACTTTTTGCTACTTCCTTTGAAGTAGGCCAACTACAAAGTTAGAAGGCATGTTCCCCAAAACTGCCCTTACTCTGACACTAAGTTCAGGGGGCCGTCAAAACCCTGAATAGAACCCTCAGGGTCGATAATTTGCTAGAAAGACTCACAGACCTCACTGAAAGCTATTGTATTTGGGGTTATAGTTTACTACAGGGAAAGGTTACAGATTACAACTAGCCAAGGAAAGAAGTTCACAGGGCAGAGTCAGTCCAGAAATACCAAATGTGGAGCTTTTATTGTCCTCTTCCTGTGGAGTCAGGACAGGTTACTCCCCAGCATTGTTGAATGGCAATGCACACATAGAGATTTGCTACCCAGGGAAGCTCACCCAAGCGTCGTGTTCAGTTTGTAGTGGGGCTTCATCAGACAGGCATAATTGGTCGATTGCCCACATGGTTAATCTCTATCTCCAAGCGGGCAGATACCACGTGACCCAAAGCTCTTGCTGTAAGTCACACTGTTGATCTCTCTGGAGTCCCCACCCTAAGACTATGCAGGTGTGGCCACCTCCCCATCCTAAATCAGATTGTTAGACTATCCAATATGACTCAAGATCTTCAGGCAAACAAAGATCTTCCTATCAGGCATAACATTCCTAGGGCCCAAAGGTTATGTCTCAGAAGGCAAGGGCAAAGGCCAGATTTTCTTTTCTTTGGGCAAGAGAGTCTTTCCTATAAATTCTTTACTACACAACTACTAGGTTTAGAAAGAATCAAAATTTGTGATTAATCATCCCAAATATGAAAATCCTGTGATTTCCCACCCCTGCTTTCTGTCCTCTCTTGAGAAAAGAGCATTTTTTTTCCCCTGCCCTACACAAACCATGAAGCCTGGGAGAAGTGTCAGTGTTCTTCACTGTTCCTAATGTTCCTTCCACACCTTTATGTTTCTTCTTCCTTAGGAAAAGCTGCCTCTTCTGAGGTTCATGACAACTATCTCTCCATATGTATTTACTAACAAATTCCCAGGCACTTCTCACTTTTACAGATTTGGGGACTTTCTCAATGTTCTTTTCCATATTAAATCTGTTAAGCCAATAGTTCTGCCTCAAAACTCTTTACCTTTCCAGATTAAAGCTATCTTTACTTCATTATCCCCTAACTCTGAAATATTAAGCTCTAGCAGGTCCTCTCTGATCACTACGTTTTATCCCATTTGCCCATTACCTCTCTTATTCTAGATAATATGCTCGTTGGTCACTTAATGACCTTCTGTTTCCTATTTGTGAATCCAATGGATATCTTTCAGGTCCTATGTTACTTGACATCTCTTCCGAATTGGACACGTTTTACTTCTGGCTCTTTGAAACATTCCCTTCCTTTGGCTTCAATTACACAACTCTCTCCTACTTTTCTTCCCCTGCCTGCTGTAAATAATCATTGTCCCCTGGGATTCTTTCTTGTTTGTTTTTTGGGTTTTTTCTTCTCCCTTTGTTTCCTTCATAGGCTTGATATTCCCTTCAGAATTCAGTCAAAACCGTGCAGCATAGAATATTAGAACTTGTACCATCTGAGCCCATTCTATGTTGAACTGAGTTCTGATTGTCTTTCCAGCTTTATCTCAGCCAACCCATGGTACAGAAAGTGACTACCTTGTAACCTAATGGGAACTTTCACAAAGTTTTGGGCTTTTTATATCTGTGTCTTTTCATGCCATTCCCTCAGCACAGGGACTTCAGAACTTCTGCAGCCCCCTGGTTCTAAGGATGGAGAAAGTTATCTATGTTAGGCCAACGAGATCACAACACCCTGACCACAGTGACTGGCTCAGGGAGAGGCAGGTGACTAACGGGAGGCCGGTTAGGGCCCAGAAAATTTGATTCCGGGACTTTGAGCCTTCAGGGAAGATGACTTCCTCTTCCAGTCTGCCTGTTATGACAATTTGAGTCTTATGCTGTGGGAGCCACTATGAAGAGCCTGAGAGTGGAGTCCCCCCAGGAGAAGCAAACTGAGAGCTGGACCTGGGCAGTATCATTTGAGCCCAGGATCAAGCTATCACTGAACCTAGAGCTACTTCTAGACCTCTTCAGCTAACATGATCCAATAAGTTCTCTTTGTGTATAAACCAGTCTGATTTAATATTCTATAGAAGCCTAGAGACTGATAATGTGCTCAACAAATATTTGTCAAATGAGTGGAAACCATAAAATGGATAGAATAACTATCTCAGAGGGCTGGTCTGAGAAGTAAATGATTTACCAATCATTTACTTTTGCTAGGCCAAGCACAGTGCCTAGCAAAAAGCAGGTACATGAACGTTCATTACGTTTCTATGCCTCCAGCACTCTCCCTGTCACCACACAGCCACACAACATAGCTCAGAAACTGCTACCTGAACTTGATTATAAGTTCTAAGAAAACTCATATTCACAAAAATTTGACTTCTTCAGTCCTAGGTTTTTCCCCGTAAGTCTTTTTCTTCTATTAAAGACCACAACTTAATATTTATTTATGTTTTTAAAGATCACAACTGTAAACATATTCATTTGTATAGCATCTGCTATAGTTTGAATATTTGTCCCCTTCAAAACTCATGTTGAACTTTAATCCCCAATGTGGCAGTATTGAGAGGTGAGGCCTTAATTTATTTTTTTTTAAATAAAGATAAAGTCTTGCTATGTTGTCCAGGCTAGTTTCAAACTCCCGGACTCAAAGGATCCTCTACCTCGGCCTCTCCAGTAGCTGTCCTACAGGCAAGACCCACTGTACCCAGCTTGGTGGGGCCTTTAAAAAGTTCTTGGGTCATAAGGGCAGAGCCCTTATGAATGGATTAATGAATTATGTGTTAACGGATTAATGGATTATCATGAGAGTGGGATAGGTGGTTTTATAAGAAAACGAAGAGACACCTAAGCGAGCAAGCATAACGCCCTTACCATGTGATGCCCTGTGCCACCGTGGGACTCTGCAGAGACCTCCCAGCAGCAAGAAGGCCCTCACCAGAAGTGTCCCCTCAGCCTTGCACTTCTCAGCCTCCATAACTGTGAGAAATCATTCCTTGTCTTTATAAATTCCCCATATTCAAATTTTCTGCTACAAGCAACAGAAAATGGACTAAGATAGCATCTTGCAAGGCTTCACTTACTATACATGCAAAAGCAAAATATTTAAAGTAAAAGATTGTTAGATCTGACTTCATAAATATTTAAAATTTCTGTATGTCAAAACAAGTCATTAAAAATGTAAAATAGGTTAAACTTGGAAATGTGTATAAACCAAGAATATCATAAAATTTTACAAATCACTAAGGACAAACACCATAATGAAAAAGAATGTATGTTGAGTATAGTCACTTTACAAAAGAATACCTACAAATGATCGTTAATTATATCTTTGATGTTCAATGGCATAGTCGAAGTCATGTGCATTAAGCCAATAAAATATAATCTTTTTTATCATCTTGGCAAGCTGGGGAAAGGAACAGAGAAAGATGCACATCTATGCTGTACTGGTTGAACTGTACGTTGTTAGGATGGGAATTTACAATTTGTATAAAAACCTTCAAAAATGTTTTAATCTTTGACTCAACAATTTACTTCCAAAAATTAATATTTAGAAATTAATCATAGAAATGCACAAAAAGTTGTAACGATGATTTTATTTAATATTTTTTATAATGATAAAAAATTTTAAAGTGGGATAATAATATCTATCATCTATGTATTGAATTCTCACTTATTGGGTTTATTATGTGTCAATTACTGCATTTTCACATACATTGTCTCATTTATTCTTCATTTTATCGATTAAAAAATGAATTTAGAGATATTAAATATTCTGATCAAGATCATAAATCTACTAAATGGCAGATTCAGAATTTAAACCCAGTGATATTTTTTTCCAAAGCCTATGATCTGAATTACTATTTTTAGATTTTCTTGTCAAAATTTTTATCTAGCCATAGGATGATATATATGATACAGCTATTACAAGTAGTATGAAGAAATACATAACATAGGAAAATGTGTATGATAATGTGTTAATTGAAAAAATTATAAGATTAGAAAGCTTCATCTACAGAATGATTTTTAAGACAAAGTATGAGTCTCTGTTGAAAGAAAAAGATCTGTAATTAAGCATCCTCAAAAGAGAGTTATCTTAAGGTGGTAAAGTTATATCTTGGAAATATTTTTCTACTTTGTATACTTTTGTATTTTCTTAATGCACAGACTAATTCATAGTAGAAACTATTAATGTATTATTTTTGCAGCCAACAAGTTATCAAAACACTTCAACATGGCCAAAAGACTTTTTTCTTCTTGCGAAACTGGAAAAGTCAAAAGCCTCTTTAAAAAAAAAAAAAAATTTGAAATTTCTTTCCATTGGGTGCTCAAAAAAGTTTTTACAAGTCAATTCCAGGACTCGTGACTATAATCCCGGCACTTTGGTAAGCCGAGGTGGTAGGATCATTTGAGGCCAGGAGATCAAGACCAGCCTGGGCAACACAGCAAGACCCCATCTCTACTAAAAATAAAAATAAAAAAAATTACCTGGGTGTAGTGATGCATATCTGTAGTCCAGCTATTCAGGAGGCTAAGGTAGAAGGATCCCTTGAGCCCCAGAGGTTGAGGCTGCAGTGAGCCGAGATCACGCCACTGCACATCAGCCTAGATGACAGAGTGTGCAGCAGGATAATTAAGGAATCAGAGAGATCGAGGGGTTGAGGAGGAATTATTTAATTATTTAGGTGCACAGACCCAGTCGGATTAACATCCAAACGACTGAGCCCCGAACAAAGAGTTAAGCCACCTTTTAAGCATTTTGTGGGGCAAGGGGAGATTTGTGCAGTGGGAAGCATATTACAGAAGTGAGAAACAAAGACAGTTATTCGATTAAGACATGCATTACATTATTTCTTACTTTTTAAGGAACAACATGTTTTATGACTTGAGATTATCTGTTTAGTGACCTTGCAGCTGCACAGCTAGAAGAACAGTCTTCACAATGTCTGGGAAAGGGAGAGACAAGGCTCACTAGCCACAGAAAAATAGGCAGTCAATTTTTAAAGGACTTCAGCTCTTTCTCTTCCTCATGGGAAATTGGTTTTTCTTACATACAGCTGAGTTTTTGCTTAAACATTTTAAAATTTCTTTTAATTCCTGTTCCAAGTGAGATCCTGTCTCAAAAAAGTAAAAGATAAAAAATTTAATTTTTTAAAATTAAAAATAACATTTTTACAAATTGTATAAAGCTAAAGACTAAAACAATAATTTAGTGAGTTTAAAAGTAAAAGATAAACCAATGGAAAATAGAAAAACTCAGAGTGGATTAAAGAAAATTCTGTGGCCATCCCATTTTAAATGCTTCTCTACTCTTTATTCCAGTTTTGTGGCACTTTTACCTAAAGGAATAGCAGAGACACTTTTGTGTTATGCAGAGCTGAAGCCTCTCCCATTGACCTGCTCTCACAGGTATTTTATAAATACAGCAACACAGAAATAATTGTTTAAAATGTATTTATTTTTTATGTTTTGGGACAGAGTTTCACTCTTGTTGCCCAGGTTGGAGTGCAATGATGTGATCTCAGATCCACCTCCTGTGTTCAAGCGATTGTCCTGCCTCAGCCTCACGAGTAGCTGGGACCACGGGTGTATGCCAGCACGCCCGGCTAATTTTTTTGTATTTTTAATAGAGACAAGGTTTCACCATATTGGCCAGGCTGGTCTCGAACTTCTGACGTCAGGTGATCCACCCGCCTTGGCCTCCCAAAGTGCTGGGATTATAGGCATGAGCCACTGCATCTGGCCTGGTCTACATAATTTCATTACAGCATAAACCACTTTTAATTGAACCTTGTGTTCAGAGTATAGCCTTACTTAATCTTCCCCATAGCTCTAAGAGGTAGGTATAACTATGCCCATTTCATAAATAAGACCACTGATTCTCAGAGAGATTAAATAACTTGACAACTTTCTTAGATAGTAAGAGGTTAATTCTTTTTCATTTCAAAGCCCAGGATCTTTCCACTTTGTCTCACAGCATAACAAAATCAAAGGCTATGCATGTGCTCCCCAAAGAAAACTTAGGGTAAATATCCTGTCTGTGACTCAAGATATATTTTACAAGTGGCTAAGAGAAAAACAATCTTTAGACTCTTTGAAAATGAGTAGCATGGCTTTTAATATAGTGCTGGGGAGGATTTTTGCTTTAAAAGTAAAATTAAAGGTGAAATGATAATGAATATATAAATATCATTATAAAGGGTAATATTGTCTTATTTTTGGCTCTTTCAAAAGCAGACCAAGCAAAAACAAGGATTTTTAGTATAAGGATTTATCTGGGAGGTGATCCCAGAAAGTGTGATGAAGTGAAGCAAGGAAAGATGAAATGTCAATGCATTAATCAGTGGGTCACTGCTGTGGGAGACCGGGGCTCAATTTCTCTGAGTAGCATCTAAGAGTTGACGGAACTGATGTAGAACACAGTGCAGAATTGCCCTTTCAATGGGTGAGGAGGCTGGAGTGTTTTTGTTCACCAAATCCCATCTACCATGAATTGATGGTTGTTTCTGGGACATTATGTCTCTGGCACTTCCAGCCTGCCCTACAAGTAGGCTTAGCACACTCCTGAGACCTGAAACCGTCCTTAGGTGGAGAGACACAGGGGCTTGAAGTAAGATGCCACTGCGTATAAAAAAAATTTTCTGCGAAGCTGTAGGTGACCTTGAGAATGGACTGAGGGAATCTAGGCAGGATATCAGCAGAATATGCCACAGGGATCAATAATAAGTAAATGCGTGTTTGTGTGTGTATGTGTGTGCAGCTTGAGTAGAATAAAATGCAATTTCATAAGTAGTTTCAAAAAGAGTAAAATGCAGAGAAAACTATGTTCTCTTACTGTTATAGACCCTCCTACCACTTGATGGCAGCATACCAAAGTTTAGGTGTTTGAAACTAAAAAATCAATCAATAAAAAATAATAATTACTTGATATGATGACAAATATTGACAATAGCTGCAAAACAACTTTCCCCAAATGTGCCCTTTTCCAGTTGATGGTGAAGCTACTGTTACTATATTGTGGGTTTTCAGAACGATTCTTTCAACACGTCGCTTCTCCTTCAAATCCTGCCCATCTTGACACCTATTCTAGATTCACGAAATCATTACTACAGAGCAGTGAAGCGCTTGAATTAATGCCTAAACCACTTTCTTACTTTGTCTATCTCTTTACTTTTCACTGCTACTGGGCCTGAATTTGTCTCTTTTATATTGGCATTCCTTATAGAAACAGGAAGATCCTTTTTAAAAAACAAATTTTTAAAGAGAAGAGCTGTTTTCCTAATTCAAATGTTGACAAAAAGGATTATTAATGCTGATAACTATAACCATTCTTCTGTATTCACTTCTTCTACTATAGTCACATGTCTTCTTAAGCTAGTTAAAATGATTTATTTTAAAACCCTATGAACGAAATTTAATTGAAAGTTAATGTCAAATACCATTATTATCTTGAACTAAATGTAAAATTAAATATTGATAAATTTTCATTAATTCTAGAATGATTGATATTCTGTCAAAGTCCTCCTGTAATTCCTTTGATTTCCCCCAACTGATTTGGTTGTAACTATGTGGGCTCTTTTCTTCTTCTAGCTTCTTAAATGCTGGTATTCTCCAGGGTTCTCCCTTCAGATTTCCATCTTCCCACAACCTATTCTCTTTTCCTATGTAATCTCACCCATATCCAAAATTTAAGTTATCACCTACTTATTGATAATTCCTGGATTAATGTTTCTCACTCTGATCTATCTCTGAAACTCCAGTTTCATTTTGTGATTGCTACCAAACATCTCCACTGGGAGTCCCACAGGCACTGCAAATTCATCATGTCTACATGTTAATTTATATTCCTTCCCAAATTTGCTCCATCTCTGAAGGGAGAAGAGAGATCAGACTGTTACTGTGTCTATGTAGAAAGGGAAGACATAAGAAATTTCATTTTGACCTGTACCCTGAACAATTGCTTTGCCCTAAGATGTTGTTAATTTGTACCTTTGCCCCAGCCACTTTGCCCCAACTTTGAGCTCACAAGAGCATGTGTTGTATGGAATCAAGGTTTAAGGGATCTAGGGTTGTGCAGGACGTGCCTTATTAACAAAATGTTTACAAACAGTATGCTTGATAACAGTCACTGCTATTCTCTAGTCTCAATAAACCAGGGGCACAATGCACTGCGAAAAGCCACGGGGACCTCTGCCTTGGAAAGGCAGGTATTTTCCAAGGTTTCTCCCCATGTGATAGTTTGAAATATGGCTTCGTGGGATGAGAAAGACTTGACCGTCCCCCAGCCCGACACCCATAAAGAGTCTGTGCTGAGATGGATTAGTAAAAGAGAAAAGCCTCTTGCAGTTGAGATAGAGGAAGGCCACTGTCTCCTGCCTGCCCCTGGAAACTGAATGTCTCGGTATAAAATGTAATAATAGTACATTGGATACCTATTGCTTTGTTTACCCAACATCCTATTGTTACCGGTGGGTCTTTGTTCTTACAGCTCCCAAGATCGGGTGGGCCACTCCCAAGATGGCGGCAAGCCTTTTGTTCTCTGACCTGGGGTTCTTGGCCTCATGGATTCTAAGGAATGGAACCTTGAGCCACGTGGTGAGTGTTAACAGCTCTATTAGAAGCTGTGGGTCATGGAAGAGAACCATGGGATTCCAGCCACTAGTGTTCAGCTCCATTAGGATGAACCTGGGCACTTAGCTGCGCAGGAGCAATGGCAAGACTAGCCCAGTTGGGAGGGGCAATGGGTGCCTCACTGGATCAGAAACGCACTGGACACCCTGCCAGATCCAGAGGGGTAAAAGTCAGTGGTGGGTCTGCGACGATGGCGATCAGCAGTGGTGGATGGCGAGCGAAAGCTCAGCTGGAGCTGGAACAAACACAGATCAGAAGAGTGCGCAGTTGCAAGATTTAATAGAGTGAAAACAGAGCTCCCATACAACGGGAGGGGACCCAAAGGGGGTTGGTTGCCTCTTCCTGCTGGAATTCCTGGGTTTGTATCCAGATCATCATCCCTCCCCCCACCCCGTGCTCTCAGGTGATAGATGATTTGACTATTTCTTTACCTCCTGCTTTTAGCCTAATTGGTATTTTAGTGAGCCCTCTTTACTACCTGATGGGTCGGGTGTGAGCTGAGTTACAAGCCCTGTGTTTAAAAGTGGGTGTGGTCACCTTCCACAGCTAGGCTTAGGAATTCTTAGTCGGCCAGGAAATCCAGGTAGTCCTGTCTCTCACTATCTTCTGAGAATTGTTTCTCACATTAAACTCTTGTGGTAGCTTAAATGATTGGTGCCACCCTTCCCACTTCCCTGCCTCCCACTCTTGACAATAGCTTCACTGTGGGCAGAAGGTATTTCTTTCCCCTTGACTTAGTGTCCAGTCATGTGACTTTCGTTGACCAATGGCTTGGTCAGGCAGTAGCAGCAGAGTTAGGATGGCTCTGAGTCTAAACTTCAGAGGCTCTTATGTTCCCTGCCTAGCTTAGGGGCCCAGGAGGAGTGTGATCTGGGTTCGTAAGACCCACTATTCCACTAGAATGGAGTACAGCCACTCTAGTCATCACTGCCTGGCAGAGCTGCCCAAGTCCACCGTCAGATCCGTGAAAATGAATGATAGTGGTGTTAAACCACTAGTTGGGGCACTTTGATGTAGAACTTTGTAGTGATAATAACCTAACCAATATACCTCCCACCCAGGCCCACTCCCAGTCATAGGGTTCCCACATGATTTACCAGGTTCTTCTTACATGATCAAATCCTCTTTCCTGTCATCAGTTAGTCCAGAGGCTGAATGGGCCCCTGGGAGCTCTTCTTAGCGTTCTGTACTTGGAGGGGGAGCATTGGGCACTCTTTCTTGTGGCAGAAAGTCTGAAGTGTGAGACCTGGGAATTATTAGCCTTGTTGGCCACCCTGTGGGGAAAGCAGATTTGCAGTGAGAAAGAAGACAAGTCAGGAGGCAGAGGGTGACACCTAGGGGCTTTTTAGAATCCCTAGCTGCAGTTATTCCACACTTCGGCTTGAACCTCCATGACCTGTCTCTGCTTCTCCATGGCTCTTAATCACATTTTGCTTATTTTATTCCCCGTTTTTTTCTGTTGTAATGTTTCTGAAGAACAGGACAGGGTCTTATTCACGTTTGTATTTCCCGAAGTACTCGATCAAGTGTCTTACGTGTTATAGACACTCAATAAATACTTGTGAAATTAAAGTGATTAGAGCTGCCCAAATCCCTGAGTTAGAGCTAGATCCTCCTCCTTTGTCTGAACAAGTCCATATGTACTCTAAGCTACCTAATTTATACTGGAGGTTCATTTTTCAATCTTTTCCCGTAATTTGACTAAAACTAAATCTGTAAGTTGAAATTGGATGAATGACCCAGTAAGCTAGTTTTTTAAAGTTCAAAGTATTTGTTGTTGAAGAACCAATGGGTTGAATTTTATCATCCTTTAGCTTAAGGTCTATTTTAGCTCAAGATTCCATAGTTTTGTGGTATATGCTATGGTATATACAGTTAACTACTTTTCCAGTCATAAACACAAAAATGTTCTGGTAACCCTCTTAAGGATTGTTACTCGAAAAATTGCTTTGGTTCTGAGTTGCTTAGCTAAAAAGAAAAAGAAATGCCTTGGTTTATTTTTCCTGATGTCTTTACATAGGAATTATCTGGGCTCAATCCTAGAACTTCTTTCTTTTTCTATCTATAGTCTATATCTAATTTCTTGGTAATCCCATTAATGCTTGTGGCTTTAAATTTCATCTATATGTAGATGACACTCAAATTTCTATATCCAGCTTGGTCTTTCCTCTGAATTCCAAGTTCATATGACCCAGCCAATTTAACACCTCTATCTGGATAACAGGCATTTCAAACTGTTTTTTTTTTTTTTTTTTTTTTTTACTTTAAGTTCCAGGATACATGTGCAGAATGTGCAGGTTCGTTACATGGGTACAGATTTGCCATGGTGGTTTGCTGCAACTATCAACCTCTCATCTAGATTTTAAGCCCTGCATGCATTAGCTACTTGTCCTAATGCTCTCCCTCCCCTTGCCCCCCACCTTCTGACAGGCCCCGGTGTATGTTGTTCTGCTCCCTGTGTCCATGTGTTATTATTATACAACTCCTACTTATGAGTGAGAACATGCAGTGTTTGGTTTTCTGTTATTGTGTTAGTTAGCTGAAAATGATGGCTTCCAGATCCAATCATGTCCCCGCAAAGGACATGATCTCATTCTCTTCTATGTTTGCACATTCTGCACATGTATCCTGGAACTTAAAGTTAAAAAAAAAAAAAAAAGTTTGAAATGCCTGTTATCCAGATAGAGATGTTGAATCAGTTGGGTCACATGAACCTGGAATTCAGAGAACAGACCAAGTTAAAAAAAAAAAAAAAGTTTGAAATGCCTGTTATCCAGATAGAGATGTTGAATCAGTTGGGTCACATGAACCTGGAATTCAGAGAACAGACCAAGCTGGATATAGAAATTTGAGTGTCATCTGCATATAGATGGAATTTAAAGTCACAAAGTATTACATGGTATATATGTACCACATTTTCTTTATCCAGTTATATCACTGATGGGCA
Source organism: Macaca nemestrina (assembly GCF_043159975.1). Taxonomy (NCBI): domain Eukaryota; kingdom Metazoa; phylum Chordata; class Mammalia; order Primates; family Cercopithecidae; genus Macaca; species Macaca nemestrina. Next base: position 166,468,290 of record NC_092125.1, on the reverse strand, counting down.
TTTGGCTTGGTTCCATGTTTTGCTATTATAAATAGTGCTGCAATAAACATACATATGTGCACGTATCTTTATAGTAGAATGATTTATATTCCTATGGGTATTTACCCAGTAATGAGATGCTGGGTCAAATGGTATTTCTGGTTCTAGATCCTTGAGGAATCGCCACACTGTCTTCCACAATGGTTGAACTAATTGACATTCTCACCAACAGTGTAAAAGCATTCCTATTTATATTCCTATGGGTATCTACCCAGTAATGAGATGCTGGGTCAAATGGTATTTCTGGTTCTAGATCCTTGAGGAATCGCCACACTGTCTTCCACAATGGTTGAACTAATTGACATTCTCACCAACAGTGTAAAAGCATTCCTATTTCTCCACAGCCTCACCAGCATCTATTGTTTCTTGACTTTTTAATGATTGCCATTCTGACTGGTGTGAGATGGTATCTCATTGTGGTTTTGATTTGCATTTCTCTACTGATCAGTGATGATGTGCTTTTTTTCATGTTTTTTGGCCACATAAATGTCTTCTTTTGAGAAATGTCTGTTCATATGCTTTGACCACTTTTTGAGGGGGTTGTTTTTTTCTTGTAAATTTGTTTAAGTTCGTTGTAGATTCTGGATATTAGACCTTTGTCAGATGGGTAGCTTGCAAAAATTTTCTCCCATTCTGTAGGTTGCCTGTTCACTCTGATGCTAGTTTCTTTTGCCGTGCAGAAGATCTTTAGTTTAATTAGATCTCATTTTTCAATTTTGGCTTTTGTTGCAATTGCTTTTGGTGTTTTCATCATGAAGTCTTTACCCATGCCTATGTCCTGAAAGGTATTGCCTAGGTTTTCTTCTAGGGTTTTTATGATTTCAGGTTTTATATTTTAAGTCTTTAATCCATTTTGAGATAATTTTTGTATAAGGTGTAAGGAAGGGGTCCAGTTTCAATTTTCTGCATATGGCTAGCCAGTTTTCCCAGCATCATTTATTCAATAGGGAATCCTTTCCACATTGCTTATTTTTGTCACGTTTGTCGAAGATCAGGTGGTTGTAGATGTGTGGTGTTGTTTCTGAGGTCTCTGTTCTGTTCCATTGGTCTATATGTCTGTTTTTGTAGCAGTAGCATGCTGTTTTGGTTACTGTAGCCTTGTAGTATAGTTTGAAGTCAGGTAGTGTGATGCCTCCAGCTTTGTTCTTTTTGCTTAGGATTGTCTTGGCTATATGGGCTCTTTTTTGGTTCCATACAAAATTTAAAGTAGTTTTTTTCTAATTCTGCAAAGAATGTCAATGGTAGTTTGATGAGAATAGCATTTAATCTATATATTACTTTGGGCAGTATGGTTATTTTCATGATATTGGTTCTTCCTATCCATGAGGATGGAATGTTTTTCCATTTGTTTGTGTCCTCTCTGATTTCCTTGAGCAGTGGTTTGCAGTTCTACTTGAAGAGGTCCTTCATATCCCTTTTAAGCTACATTCCTAGGTATTTTATTACCTTTGCAGCACTTGTGAATGGGACTTCATTTATGATTTGGCTCTCGGCTTGTCTATTGTCAGTGTGTAGGAATGCTTGTGATTTTGATTGATTTTGTATCCTGAGACTGCTGAAGTTGGTTATCAGCTTAAGGAGTTTTTGGGCAGAGACGATGGGGTTTTCTAAATATACAAATATGTCATCTGCAAAGAGACAATTTGACTTCCTCTCTTCCTATCTGAATATCTTTATTTCTTTCTCTTGCCTGATTTCCCTGGCCAGAACTTCCAATACTATGTTGAATAGGAGTGGTAAGAGAGGGCATCTTTGTCTTGTACTGGTTTCTAAGGGAATGATTCCAGGTTTACTCATTCAGTATGGTATTGGCTATGGGTTGTCATAAATAGCTCTTATTACTTTGAGGTATTCCATCAATACCTAGTTTATTGAGAGTTTCTAACATGAAGGAATGTTGAATTTTATCAAAGGCCTTTTCTGCATCTATTGAGATAATCATATGGTTCTTTTCATTGGTTCTGTTTATGTGATGGATTAAATTTATTGATTTGTGTATATTGAACCAACCTAGCATCCCAGGGATGAAGCCAGCTTGATCGTGGTGGATAAGCTTTTTGATGTGCTGCTGGATTCGGTTTGCCAGTATTTAATTGAGGATTTTCGCATTGATGTTCATTAGGGATATTGGCCTGAGGTTTTCTTTTTTTATTGTATCTCTGCCAGGTTTTGGTATCAGGATGATGCTGGCCTCATAAAGTAAGTTGGAGAGGAGTTCCTCCTTTTCAATTGTCTGGAACAGATTCAGAAGGAATGGTAGCAGCTCCTCTTTGTGCCTCTGGTAGAATTTGGCTGTGAATCCATCTGGTCCTGGACTTTTTTTGATTGCTAGCCTATTAGTTACTGCCTCAATTTTAGAACTTGTTGTTGGTCTATCCTAGGATTTAGCTTCTTCCTGGTTTAGTCTTTGGAGGTGTATGTGTCCAGGAACGTATCCATTTCTTCTAGATTTTCTAGTTTATTTGCATAGAGGTGTTTATAGTATTCTCTGATAGTAGTTTGTATTTCTGAGGGATCAGTGGTGATATCCCCTTTATCATTTTTTATTGTGTCTATTTGACTCTTCTTTCTTTTCTTCTTTATTACTCTGGCTAGCAGTCTATTTTGTTAATTTTTCAAAAAAAACAGCTCCTGGATTCGATTTTTTGAAGGGTTTTTCGTGTTTCTATCTCCTTCAGTTCTGCTCTGATCTTAGTTATTTCCTGTCTTCTGCTAGCTTTTGAATTTGTTTGCTCTTGCTTCTCTAGTTCTTTTAATTGTGATGTTAGGGTGATGATTTGAGATCTTTCCAGCTTTGTGATGTGGGCATTTAGTCCTGTAAATTTCCCTCTAAACACTGGTTTAGCTGTGTCCCAGAGATTCTGGCACATTGTCTCTCTGTTCTCACTGGGTTCAAAGAACTTCTTAATTTCTACCTTAATTTTGTAATTTACCCAGGAGTCATTCAGGAGCAGGTTGTTCAGTTTCCATGTAGTGTGAGTTTCTTAATCCTGAGTTCTAATTTGATTGCACTGTGGTCTGAGAGACTATTTATTATGATTTCAGTTCTTTTGCCTTGCTGAGGAGTGTTTTACTTCCAATTACGTGGTCTATTTTAGAATAAGTGTCATGTGGCACTGAGAAGAATGTATATTCTGTGGATTTGGGATGGAGAGTTCTTTAGATGTCTATTAGGTCCACTTGCTCTGGAGCTGAGTTCAACTCCTGAATATCCTTGTTACTTCTTTGTCTTGTCGATCTGGCTAATATTGACAGTGGGGTGTTAAAGTCTCCCAGTATTATTGTGTGGGAGTCTAAGTCGTTCTGTAAGTCTCTGAGAACTTGCTTTATGAATCTGGGTGCTCCTATATTGGGTGCATATATATTTAGGATAGTTAGCTCTTCTTGTTGTATTGATCCCTTTACCATTATGTAATGCCCTTCTTTGTCTTTTTTGATATTTGTTAGTTTAAAGTCTGTTTCATTAGAAACTAGGATTGCAAGTCCTGCTTTTTTTTTTTTTTTTTTTTTTTCTGAGACAGAGTCTCGCTGTGTCTCTCAGACTGGAGTGCAGTGGCGCGATCACAGCTCACTGCAAGCTCCACCTCCCGGGTTCACGCCATTCTCCTGCCTCAGCCTCCCGAGTAGCTGGGACTACAGACGCCCGCCACCACGCCCGGTTAATTTTTTGTGTTTTTAGTAGAGATGGGGTTTCACCGTGTTAGCCAGGATGGTCTCGATCTCCTGACCTCGTGATCCACCCACCTCGGCCTCCCAAAGTGCTGGAATTACAGGCGTGAGCCACCACGTCTGGCCAAGTCCTGCTTTTTTTTTTTTTTTTTTTCTTTCCATTTGCTTGGTAAATATTCCTCTGTCCCTTTATTTTGAGCCTATGTGTCTTTGCATGTGAGATGGGTCTCCTGAATACAGCACACTGATGGCTCTTGACTCTTTATCCAATTTACCAGTCTGTGTCTTTTAATTGGGTCATTTAGCCCATTTACATTTAAGGTTAATATTGTTATGTGTGAATCTGATCCTGTCATCGTGATGCTAGCTGGTTATTTAGCAAATTAGTTGATGCAGTTTCTTTATAGTGTCATTGGTCTTTATATTTTAGTATGTTTTTGCAGTGGCTGGAACTGGTTTTTTTCTTTTCATATTCAGTGCTTCCTTCAGGAGCTCTTGTAGGCAGGCCTGGTGTTGATGAAATTCCTTAGCATTTGCTTGTCTGGAAATGATTTTATTTCCCCTTTACTTATGAAGCTTAGTTTGGCTGGATATGAAATTCTGGGTTAAAAATTCTTTTCTTTTAGAATGTTGAATATTGGCTCCCACTCTCTCCTGACTTGTAGAGTTTCTGCTGAGAGATCTGCTGTGTCTGATGGGCTTCCCTTTGTAAGTGACCTGGCCTTTCTCTCTGGCTGCCCTTAACATTTTTTCCTTCATTTTGACCTTGGAGAATCCGATGATTATGTGTCTTGGGGTTGATCTTCTCATGGAGTATCTTAGTGGTGGTGTCTGTATTTCCTGAATGTGAATGTTGGCTTGTCTTGCTAGGTTGGGGAAGTTCTCCTGGATAACATCCTGAAATGTGTTTTCCAACTTGGTTCCATTTTCCCTGTCTCTTTCAGGTACTCCAATCAGTCATGGGTTTGGTCTTCTTACATAGTCCCATATTGTTTGGAGGCTTTGTTCATTCCCTTTCATTCTTTTTTCTCTAATCGTGTCTGCATGCCTTATTTCAGCAAGGTGGTCTTCGAACTCCGATATCCTTTCTTCCACTTGATTGATTCGGCTATTGATACTTGTGTATGCTTCATTAAGTTCTCATGCTGTGTTTTTCAGCTCCATCACATCATTTATGTTCCTCTCTAAACTGGTTATACTATTTAGCATTTCCTGTAGCCTTTTATCAAGGTTCTTAGCTTCTTTACATTGGGTTAGAACATGCTCCTTTAGCTCAGCAGAGTTTGTTATTATCCACCTTCTAAAGCCTATATCTGTCAATTCATCCATCTCATGCTCTGTTCAGTTCTGCACCCTTACTGAAAAGGCATTGTGATCACTTGGAAGATAAGAGGCATTCTGGCTTTTGGAATATTCAGTGTTTTTGCACAGGTTTTTCCTCATCTTCATGGATTTGTCTACCTTTGATCTTTGAAGCTGATGACCTTTGGATGGGGTTTTTGTGGGGGTATCTTTTTTTGTTGATATTGTTATTGTTGTTGTTTTCTGTTTGTTAGATTTTCTTCTGACAGCAGGTCCCTCTTCTGTAGGTCTGCTGCAGTTTGCTGAAGGTCCACTCCAGACTCTGTTCTCCTGGGTATCACCAGAGGAGACAGTAGAACAGCAAAGATTGCTCCCTGTTCCTTCCTCTGGAAGCTTTGTCCCAGAGGGGCAATGGCCTGATGCCAGCCAGAGCTCTCCTGTATGAGGTGTCTGTCGACCCCCGTTGGGAGGTCTCTCTGAGTCAGGAGGCACAGGGGTCAGGGATTCACTTGAGGAGGCAGTCTGTCCCTTAGCAAAGCTGATGCTCTGTGCTGGGAGAATCCCCTTTGTCAGGATCCGCCACTCTCTTCAGAGCCAGCAGACAGGAAAGATTAAGTCCGCTGAACCTGCGACTGCAGCTGCCCCCTCCTGCCAGGTGTTCTGTCCCAGGGAGAAGATGAGAGTTCTGTCTACAAGTCCCTGACTGGAGCTGCTCTATTTCCTGCAAAGATGCCCTGCCCAGTGAGGAGGAATCTAGAGAAGCAGTCTGGCCACAGTCACAGTGGCGGCCGCCCCTCCACGCACCAACTGATCATCCCAAGGCAGACTCCAGACTGTTGTACTGGCAGTGAGAATTTAAAGCCAGTGGTTCTTAGCTTGCTGGGCTCCATGGGAGTGCGACCTGCTGAGCAAGACCGATTGGCTCCCAGCCCCCTTCCCAGGGGAGTGGATGGTTCTCCTGTCTCACTGGCATTCCACGTGCTGCTGGAATATGAACAAACTCCTGCGGCTCAGTTCCTGCTCAAACAGCTGCCCGGTTTTGTGCCTGAAATCCAGGGCCCTGATGGTGTAGGCTCAGGAGGGAATCTCCTGATTTGTGGATTGCAAAAAATCCTTGGGAAAAGTGTAGTACCCCGGGTAGGTAGCACAGTCCCTTACTGCTTCACTTGGCTGGGGGAGGGAGGTCCCTCAGCTCCATGCACTTCCCAGGTAAAGCGACACCCCACCCTGCTTCTGTACTCTCTCCATGGGTGGCACGCACTGCATAACCAGTCCCAGTGAGATGAACTGGGTACCTCAGTTGGTAATGCAGAAATCACCTGCCTTCTGCATTGGTCTTATTGGTCTTGCTGGGAGCTGCAGACCAGAGCTGTTTCTATTTGGCCATCTTGCACCCCCACCCCCCGACCCCCTATTTCAAACTTAACATGTTCCAAAACAAATTCTTCATTTCCTTCCCCATTCCTCTGCAAAATATATTCCTTTTAAAGTTTTACCCATCTCAGTTAATGGCCACTTTACCCACCCTTTCTAGTTACTTTTGCCAGAATCTGTAGAATAAAATTGTTTTCACTTCCTGGCTTAGAACCCTTCAACAGCTTCCCATCTCAACCATCAAAAGAGCTTCCCTACACGACTGTCCACTATTCTTCACTGCAGTTACATGTCTGCACCTCATTTCCTTCTTTTTTCATCTGCTACTGTTCTCCTCTTGTTCTTGCCACATCGGCCTCCTTACTGATCCTTGAATGTAGCCCTGGGACTCTTTTTCTTACTCCTTGCCATCCCCTGTCTGTTTGAAATGCTCTTGTCCAAATTAACTCAGTGGCCTTCTTCCTTGCTTCTATTAGATCTTTGCTCAAATATTATATTTCAGAGTGACCTTCTCTGAGCATATGAAACTTGCTGTCTACCTTTCCCACTTAATTTTCTCCAAATCACCATCTAATACTGTATTTTACTTTCTCTCTTCTCAGACTAGAATGAAAGCTCCATGGGGACCAAACTTTTGTCTGTTTTGTTTACCCCTTTATCCTCAGTGCTAGAATAATTATTGGAACATAGTACACACTCAAGAAATATTTTCTGAGGCTGGGCGCGGTGGCTCATAACCGTAATCCCAGCACTTTCGGAGGCCAAGATGGGTGGATCAACTGAGGTCAGGAGTTTGAGACCAGCCTGGCCAACATGGTGAAACCCTGTCTCTACTAAAAATACAAAACTGGCTGGACATCATGGTGGGGGCCTGTAATCCCAGCTACCTGGGAGGCTGAGACAGGAGAATAGCTTGAACCCAGGAAGCTGAGGTTGCAGTGAGCCAAGATTGTGCCACTGCACTCCATCCTGGGCAACAGAGCAAGACTCCATCTCAAAAAAAAAAAAAAAAAAGAAATATTTTTTGAGTGAATGAATGTTGTAAAGTGATGTAGGACAGGTGAGCCCCCAAACTGGGGCTTAACCCAGGAGCGTTCTTGGTTTCACCCAGGAGGGAATTCAAGGGTAAGCTGGAGGTGTTCACTAGAAACTTGTATTGAAGTAGCAGTGTACAGCAGCATCAGAGATACTGCTCCTTGTGGAGCAGGGCTACTCCATAGGCAATGTGCCCAGTGGCCATTTTGAACTTATATTTATACCAATTTTAATTATATGCAAATTAAGGGGAAGATTATGCAGAAATTTTTAGGAAAAGGGTGGCAACTTCACAGTCATCAGGTTGTTGCCATGAAAAGGGGTGGTAACTTCCAGGTGTAGCCATGGCAATGTTAAACTGACATGGCATGCTGGTATGCATGTCTTGTGGAAAGCTACTTTGCTTTGGCCCTGTTTTAGCTAGTCCTCAATTTGGTCTGGTGTCCAAGTCCTGCCTCTGGAATGAAGTACCATCTCCTACCTCAAAAGTAGATAAGTATTGATAAGGTTTGGATTTGTATCCCAACCTAAATCTCATGTCAAATTGGAGGAGGGGCCTGGTGGGAGAGGATTGGATCATGGGGCAAATTTTCCCTTTGGTGTTCTCCTGATAGTGAGTGAGTTCTCAGAAGATCTAATTGTTTAAAAGTGTGTGGCACTTTCCCCTGCTCTCCCTCTCTCCTGCCACCATGTGAAAAAGGTGCTTGCTTCCCCTTCATCTTTCATCATGATTGTAAGTTTCCTGAGGCCTCCTAGTCATGCTTCCTGTTAAGCCTGCAGAACTGTGAGTCAATTAAACCTCTTTTCTTCATAAATTACCCAGTCTCAGGTAGTTCTTTATAACAGCGTGAGAACAAACTAATACAAGTATATAAGTCAGAACGAAGATGGATGGACCAAAATGATAAAGAATAATTCTCTTGCTGTGTGCAGTGGTGTGTGCTTGTGGTCTCTACTTGGGAGGCTGAGGCTGGAGGATCCCTTGAGGCCCGGAGTTTGAGGCTGCAGCAAGCTATGATAGTGCCTGTGATAGATGCTATGTAAACATTCTTATTTAACAGCCATATGCTTCTTTTAATGTGTATCAGAAAAAATAAAACAGCATATCACAAATGTAAGTTTCTGGATATGACTTATTAGGATAGGGCTAAAGCAGGTAGAGCTGTAGTAATCTGTACAACTCATTAATTACAGGAGAGGACTCAGACCTGCCCATGATTGTCATAAACCTGCAGGGACTGAATTTTCTCCTATAACTGTTCATAAGAATATATAACTTGGATGATGCTATTCACTAGGATGTTTTTAAATTTTTAATATTTATTTATTTATTTTTAAAAAATACAGACAAGGTTTCACCATGTTGCCCAGGCTGGTCTCAAATTCCTGGACTCAAGCAATCCATCCACCTTGACCTCCGAACATGTTGGGATTACAGGCATGAGCCACCGCGCCCAGCCTGGTATGTTCTTATGTACTGAATTTTTTATTCCTGCATTACTTTCAGCACTAAATTGAAATATGACTTTAAGAAGCTGACAATTGTTGAGTGCTGAAGTATTAAAATGATTGCCTTGAATGCACAATCTAGTCACTGTTGTATGCTCCAGCAAAAAACAAAAACAGAAAATACCTGAGAATGCACTTGAAGTTTGGAGAGAAGTGTTTAAATGGTGCTTTTCAAATTGCCAGTTGAATTGTAAAACCACTGAAGACCACTGGCTTCCATGCAGACGGATCCACACTCTTTCATTTGAATAGATAGCACCCTAAATCTCTCTGGAGAAAATCCTCATGTTTTAGGATTTTTTGTATGAATAGATTTGCAAACTAGACTATCTTATTGATATCTTTGTTAATTTAGACAACTTAAAATCACTTTTACAATGCACACTTACATTATATGTGAAGGGTGAGTGAATGAGAAGATCTGCAAAACAGAATGATGGGTGTGCACCTTGATCATGTGAACTGTATTCTTTTTTGTTCCCCCTTTTTTTTTTAGAGACAAGGTCTTGCTCTGTCACCTAGGCTGGAGTGCAGTGGCATGATCATAGCTCACTGCAGCCTTTATCTCCTGGGTTCAAGCAATACTCCTGCCTCAGCCTCCTGAGTAGTTAAGACTACAGGTGTGTGCCACCATGCCCAGCTAGCAGAGCTCTATTCTTTATCTGAAAAATTCTCTGAAAGTATTTAGGACATTATGAAAGACTTCATAAGATTTTGTTCTTATTGATTGGCAAGATTGAATCAATAAAACTTTATCTTATCACCAGCTATTGTTTATAGCAATTGATACCAATATTCCATCCAAACAATAATACTAATAAATAATAAAAATGTGTCACTGTTAACAATAATTATCATCATTGCATTTCTGATACGGCCTTTTTTACTTAGAGTCACTGAGGCTCTAGGTCAATTTTGAAGCAGACAGAACAAGCAGGAAGGGGAAGTTAATGAGATAAAATCCTTCTCTCCCCTTCTACTCATAGTTGAATTTGCCTAAATGAAATCTGTACATCAGTAGGCCAGTCAATAATTCCCCGCAACTCTCTCATATTCTAGAATTGACTGGAAAGAGTCCTCTATTTACATTCCTTTCTTTGAAGTTTTTCTTGTCTTTAATGTATTCAGTATTTTTAAAATTATTTACAAATTATCACATATAATATACTCATCCTAAAAAATAGGAAGTTATGGAAAAGCAAAAGGAAGAAAAAAATCATAATTCCATAATCCATAGAAAACCACTATTGATAGTTTGGTGTATTTTTTTTCTACATATAGTTTTTGTTTGGCTTATAAAGTTGAGCTTCAGTGCAGTGGTCTTCCAAATGTTTTCCCTGAGTCTTCTTAAAAGAAGATTTTTAAACTATGTACTCCCTTGCATATTTTACAACTAAAAAAAATATATATATATATTTATATATTATATGAAATATAGTATATTAAAAAATATATTATTTATATATTACTCTCACTCTGTCACCAGGCTGGAGTGCTATGGTGCGATCTCAGCTCACTGCAACCTCTGAATCCCTGGTTCAAGAGATTCTGCCTCAGCCTCCCGAGAGCTGGGACTACAGACATGCGCCACCACGCCTGGTTAATTTTTGTATTTTTAGTAGAAATGGAGTTTCACCATGTTGGCCAGGATGGTCTTGATCTTCTGACCTTGTGATCTGCCCGCCTTGGCCTCCCAAAGTGCTGGGATTACAGGGGTGAGCGCCCAGCCCAAAATATTTTTAAAGCTCTAAATAAACTTACTTTCTTTTAAATATAATAGAGTGATTGAACATTTCAAAGATGAAAAAACTAAGACTAGGCTGTTATAGAAACAGATATGCCATGATATGATTTGATAAAATAGCTTTTTACTGTCTTATTGAATAAAGTTAACCAAATCTGAAAGAAATCAAGTAAAATTTTACATATAAATTTTATCCAATGTTTTAAAAAAAAAAGTAATGGTTCATCAAAAATCCCATTTATGGCCTGGCCTGGTGGTGGCTCACTCCTGTAATCCCAGCACTTTGGGAGGCCAAGGCGGACGGATCACGAAGTCAGGAGATAGAGACCATCCTGGCTAACACGGTGAAACCCGTCTCTACTAAAAATATAAAAAATTAGCTGGGCATGGTGGCACACGCCTGTAGTCCCAGCTACTCAGGAGGCTGAGGCAGGAGAATCGCTTGAACCCAGGAGGTGGAGTTTGCAGTGAGCCGAGATCGCACCACTGCACTCCAGCCTAGGAGACAGAGAAAAAAAAAAAATCCCATTTATGTTCAAGAGGATAGCCATAAGTCTCCCGTATTCCTTCTGATATCCTATATTCAGAGTTCCAAAATGGGCCCAAATATCCCTGATTTGGCTAAAATTCAGAGTATCCCAGCATGGGCTGAAATAGAAGTATTTTAGTAAGCTTCACATATAGCTATATGACAGGAAAAGGCTTAAAGTCTTAGATGTTTAAAATGCCCTGCTTAATTATCCAAGAAGGCCTCCCTAAAACCAGTATTTCCATTTATCCATTTGTTTGATATTCTGGAGCTATTGACACCCAAGGCAATGCACTAAATGAGATTTGAGATGGAGGGATACTATTCACTATGAATCTAGAGAATGACTACTGTGAACCCAGGAAAGAGCACATATAGAATTTGAGAATCTGGAAACTGACCTCCTTAAAGGTGCACATGTAGTCTCCAAGAGCTAGAGTTGTATGTTGAAGGTTTTGAATTTACCTTCACTTACTGGCGTTGTAAAGTCTCTAAGAAGCTCTTAGGAAATAAGTCAACATTGGCTTTTAATACACACCTCACAGGAAGTGGTGATGATTCAATCTGTAGCACTCTTTCCAACAAAGCTGAATGAGCCATGAGGTGCTTGACACTGAGAAGAACAGAGCAGCTGCTGCAGATACCATCCTTTGGATGAGTCAAAAGATGAATGTGGCTGGGTGTGGTGACTCACACCTGTAATCCCAGCACCTTGGGAGGCCAAAGTGAGCAGATCACTTGAGGTCAGGAGTTTGAGACCAGCCTGGCCAACATGGTGAAACTCCATCTCTACAAAAAATACAGAAATTAGCCAGGTGTGGTGGCAGGTGGGTGTAGTCCCAGCTACTTGAGAGCTGAGGCAGGAAGATCACTTGAACCCGGGAGGCAGAGGTTGCAGTAAGCCAAGATCATGCCACTGCACTCCAGCCTGGGCCACAGAGCAAGACCCTGTCTCAAAGAAAAAAAAAAGAGAAATGTAATCCCCAGTGCTGGAGGTTAGGCCTAGTGGGAGGTGTTTGGATCATGTGGGCGGATCCTGCATGAATGGCTTAGTGCCATCCTCTTGGTGATGAGTGAGTTCTCATTCAGAGTTCTGGTAAGATCTGGTTGTTTAAAGTGTGTGGCACCTCCTCCTGGTCCTCTTGCTTCTGCTCTCTCCATGTGATCCACCTGCTCCTGCTTTGCCTTCTGCCATAATTGTAAACTTCCTGAGGCCTCACCAGAAGCCAAGCAGATGTTGGTGCCGTGCTTGTACCGGCTACAGAACTGTGAACCAATTAAGCCGCTTTTCTTTATAAATTACCAAGTCTCAGTTATTCCTGTATGGTAACACAAGAACAGTCTAATACACTCCTAGAATAAAACATAGGGAAAAACCTCTTTGACACTGGTCTAGGTAAAGATTTTTTTTAGATATGACACTGAAAACACAAGCAACAAAAGCCAAAATAAATAAGTGGGACTATATCAAACTAAAAAGCTCAGCAAAGAAAACAACCAACAAAATAAAAAGACAATCTACAGAAGGGAAAAAAAAATTTGCAAATCATTTATCCGATAAAAGGTTAATATCCAAAATACATAAGGAACTCAAATGACTCAATAGCAAAAACAAAAACAATAAAGCTCAGAAAATCTGATTTAAAAATCAGCTCTTGGGCCGAGCGTGGTGGCTCACGCCTGTAATCCCAGCACTTTGGGAGGCTGAGATGGGCAGATCACTTGAGGTCAGGAGTTTGAGACCAGCCTGGCCAATATGGTGAAACCCTATCTCTACAACAAATACTAAAAACCAGACTGGGCACAGTGTCTCACACCTGTAATCCTAGCACTTTGGGAGGCCGAGGCAGTGGGATCACCTGAGGTCAGGAGTTTGAGACCAGCCTGGCCAACATGGTGAAACCATGTCTCTACTAAATACAAAAAAAAATTACCAAGGCATGGTGGTGCATGCCTGTAATCCCAGTTACTTGGGAGGCTGAGGCAGGAGAATCACTTGAATCGGGGAGACAGAAGTTGCAGTGAGCCGAGATTGCACCATTGCACTCCAGCCTGGGCAACAGAGCAAAACTCTGTCTCAAAATAAAATAAAATAAAATAAAACAAAATAAAACAAAAATCAGCTCTTGATTTTCAATAGCCTCCTAACTGGGCTCTTCATCTTCAATCAATTCTCCGCACAGTGTTGGAGTCATGTGTTGCTTAATGACTGGGATACATTCTAAGAAATGTGTCGTCAGGTGATTCTGGACCTGAATAGATTTTTTTTTTTTTTCAAGGAAGACGGACAAATGGCCATTAGGTACATGAAAAGGTACTCAACATTACTAACCATCAGATAAATACAAATCAAAACTACAGTGAGCTGGGCGTGGTGGCTCATGCCCCTAATCCCAGCACTTTGGGATGCCAAGACCGGCAGATTGTTTGAGTTCAGGAGTTCGAGACTAGTTTGGGCAACATGGTGAGAACCCATCTCTACCAAAACTGCAAAAAAACTAGCTGAGTGTGATGGCATGTGCCTGTGGTGCCAGCTACTCAGGAAGCTGAAATGGGAGGATCACCTGAGCCCAGGAGGCGGAGGTTGCAGTGAGCTGTAATCACGCCACTGCACTCCAGCCTGGGTGACAGAGCAAGACTCTGTCTCAAAACAAAAACAAAAACAACAACATAAACCAAAAGACAAAACTACAATTAGATACCACCTCCCACCTTTTGGGGTACCTGGTATAAAAACACAAGATATAAGTATTGGTGAGGGTACAGAGAAAGGGCAGCCTTGTACACTGCTGTTGGGAATGTAAACTGGTACAGTTATCATGGAAAATGGTGGGAAATAAAAACAATTTTATTTAAAAAATTAAAATAGACCTACCTTAGGATACAGCAATCCCTTTTCTGGATCTATAGCCCCCCACAGAATGAAATCAGCACCATGGGAGATACCTGCATTCCCATGTTCATGAAGCGTTAGTCCAAATAGCCCAAACATGGAAATAACCTAAGTGCCTATCAATGGATTAGTTGGTAAAGAAACTGTGGGCTATACAGGAATATCATGCAGCCATAAAAAAAGAAGGAAATTCTGTCATTGTGGTAACATAGATGCAACTTGAGGGCGTTATGCTAACTGAAATTAGTCAGACAGAGAAAGACAAATGCTGTGTGATCTCACATACATGTAGAATCTAAAATAGTTGAACCCATAAAAACAGAAGATAGAATGGTGGTTACCAAGATTAGAGGGTGGTGGTGGGAAAAGAAGTCATTGGTCAAAGGGCATAAACTTGCAGTTATAAGATGAATAAGCGCCGGGCGCGGTGGCTCAAGCCTGTAATCCCAGCACTTTGGGAGGCCCAGACGGGCGGATCACAAGGTCAGGAGATCGAGACCATCCTGGCTAACACGGCGAAACCCCGTCTCTACTAAAAACACAAAAAATTAGCCGGGCGAGGTGGCGGCGCCTGTGGTCCCAGCTACTCGGGAGGCTGAGGCAGGAGAATGGCGGGAACCCGGGAGGCGGAGCTTGCAGTGAGCTGAGATCTGGCCGCTGCACTCCAGCCTGGGCGACAGAGCGAGACTCCGTCTCAAAAAAAAAAAAAAAAAAAAAAAAAAAAAAAAAGATGAATAAGTTCAGGAGATCTAATATACAGTATAGTGATCATAGTTAACAATACTGAATTATACAGCATACTTGAAATTTGCTTAAATGTTCTCTCTGCAAAATAAAGAGTAACTAAATAGGATGAGAGATGTGTTAACTAACCTGATTGTATAATAATTTCACAAAATATGTGTGTATCAAATCATCACGTTGTTTACCATCAAATTGTAGAATTTTATTCATCAATTATACTTCAACAAAGCTGGAAAACTAAAAAAAGAAACAGGTGTATAATTAATAACAATGCTGGTTGCAAATTAAAACTAAGCACCATATTTTTGGTGTCAAAATGTTTGACGTTTTTAAGAAAACATGTATAAGTGTTCTGCCTCTTGGATGAGACAATTTTAAATTAAGCTGTAAAAAAAAAAAAAAAAGTACTGACAAAACAGTTCACTTTCAGTAATCTGGGTTTTCCCAAGTAGTTACACGAGAGCCAGTCATTTCGAATTGGACAGTTTGAGTGCCTCTTCAAGAGTCTGAAATGTAGGTCAGGGCTCTGCTGACATTTCCATTGACCTCAGAGCTGAAAATCTAAAGTGATCACTGACAGTCAGGCAGTGAGGAAAGAAGACATGACACAGCCAACAAGGGTGGCAGCCTGGCTCTGAAGTGGAATTATGTCCTTCAAACAGGTTGAAAGGTAAATAGGCAGCGATCATTCAAATACTTAAAGACAGATATATTTCCTTTTGAAAATACATGGGCCAAGTTGTTTTCTCTTGCAAGTTTTCATGATATTCCATGCAGTGGTTACTGATGAAGAGGGAATCTATAATATTATATGGCATCACATCACTTTAAATAATAATTATTGTATATTTCCATCAGTTAACTTCTAACTAGGAACATTTTTAGGGCTTCTGCTTCTTCTGTGAAGAGAAGAATTACGATTGCTAACAAATTATGAAAGGGATCCCTATATTTCTGAGCCGGGGGACCCCAGTTTTTTTTAATGTTACTAGATATTTTATGCGATTTGATGAGCTGTGCATTGCGTTCTCTTGTTGTTTTACAGAAAAAGCTCAGGTTTTATTAAACAGATAAAATAACTGAATAATGTTGATTGTTGAGTAAATGAGTTAATTAATGTAACTGATTAATTGAATAATGTAACTCTAGTTGTCAACACAACGGTATTATTAGGAATTTCTATAATGTGTTCCTTTCGAGTTCTCTACAGATGAAAGCTTTTTTCCTCTTTTTTGGGGGGTGGGGGAACAAGGTCTCACTCTGTTGCCCAGGCCAGAGTGCAATGGTGTGATCATGGTTCACTGCAACCTTCACCTCCTGGGTAGCTGGGATGACAGTCACATGCCACCATGCTGGGCTAATTTTTAAATTTTTAGTAGGGACGGGGTTTCACCATGTTGCCCAGCCTGATCTCGAACTCCTGGGCTCAAGCAATCCACTGACCTCTGCCTCCCAAAGTGCTGGGATTACAGGCATGAACCACGACGCCTCCCCAGATGAAAGGCTTTTTACAGTCTAACTGGTGATAGCACATATTGCTTAATCTCACTTCACTTTTCTTCATTTTGAATCCATTTTCTCTGGGAATTCTGAAATTTTTGGCTCTTCCCAGGTTTAGCTCATCAAAGACTAGTATTTCTGGAGTGTGATAAGTACATAACTTTGGCAGGCAGAAGAATTCATCACCAGAAGTTAGCTCAGCCCAGGCACGGTGGCTCGTGCCTGTAATCCTAGCACTTTGGGAGGCTGAGTTGGGAGGACCGCTTGAGCCCAGGAGTTTGAGGTTATAGTGAGCTATGATAATGCCACTGCACTCCAGCCTGGGCTACAGAGCCCAGCCCTTGTCTCTAAAAAAGTTTAAAACATAAAATAAATAAAGAAGTTAACTCAGAGGAGGAGGTTTCTGATGATAAAGGCTAGATTAGGAGGAATTGTAATGAATCAAATGCCCTACTGAGTTAATTCATAGTCACTTTTGAAGAGTATAAAATTCCATTTGTTTGCTTTACTTCTCCATCTCTTGTTATATCTCCTAAATATACCAGTAACATTTCTTTGCTCTGTTTCCTTTCTTCCTTCCTTCCTTCCTCCCTCCCTTCCTTCCTTCTTCCTTCCTTCCTAATAAAAGGTTCCCATCAAATACAATAACTCTTAGGGAAAAATGTAATGCTTTTTATTATTTTACTAAAATACTACAATTTAAACATTTTTCATATTTTTTTCCAGAGGATAACGTCTTTTCCTGCTTCCAGACATGAATCAGGTCACTATTCAATGGGATGCTGTAATAGCCCTTTACATACTCTTCAGTTGGTGTCATGGAGGTATGGTGTTTTGTGTATCTACTGCTGTCTTTCATTCAACAAATGGAATATTGAGTGATTATTATTTTCTTAGTGTTATGTTAGAATCTCTGAAGAATACAAATATTTTTAGACCGGAAAAAATGTGTGCATAAAAATTACACAGAATGAAATAAAAATGGCCCAATCGTCCAAATGCAGGATTTCTTTCTCAAATTTCCCTTCTGAACAGCCCTCTTACTCACATGTGAATACTTCCACAAAGGAGCTTATTAGTTTGAGTTGGCATTTTCTATCTTCAAACTATTATAACTGTTATATAATAACCTGTCAAACATTTGAATGTAATTCTATTTCACAAACCACTTATCGATAGTTACTATGTGCCTAGCACATAGTAACTGTGTGGGCCATTGGCAAGAGTATGGTTTTATTCATTATATTCAAACTTTACTGAAAAAAGTAGGCTTTATCTAAAAAAGAACAAAAGATTGGTTGAGTAGCTAGAGAATGGGTTTCAGATTCTACAGCGCCCAGTGTTATTTCTAATCTTGCCTTTGAAAAATACTGTAGCTTCATAATCTCTCAGTTCTCTAAAGTAGGAGAGCTAATTATATTTGCTCTTTAGACACTTAGAGAAGCTTCCAAGCTAACTCTAGTCTTGTGCCATGGTGCTGAACATCAACAAAAGCGTAACAGAGGCTGGACGAGGTGGCTAATGCCTGTAATCCCAGCACTTTGGGAGGCTGAGGTGGGTGGATCACCTGAGGTCAGGAATTTGAGATCAGTGTGAACAACATGGTGAAACCCCATATTAGCGGGGCGTGGTGGTGCTCACTTATAATCCCAGCTACTCCAGAGGCTGAGGCAGGAGAGTCGCTTGAACCTGGAAGGTGGATGTTTCAGTGAGCCGGCATTGCGACACTGCACCCCAGCCTGGGTGACAGAGCGGGACTGTCTCAAAAAAAAAAAAAAAAAAAAAAAAGCCTAACAGACTAGTTTATGAAAGATACATCTAGTCCTAAAACAGTTTTCAATGGAATCATTTAATTAATAGAAATAATAAATTTAAAATGCAATAGTATGTTCTTCTGAATCTCTTGTTTTAATGTTTTACATGTAATTTATTATTTTTCCATTTATTTCTAGGAATTACAAATATAAACTGCTCTGGCCACATTTGGGTAGAACCAGCCACAATTTTTAAGATGGGTATGAATATCTCTATATATTGCCAAGCAGCAATTAAGAACTGCCAACCAAGGCAACTTCATTTTTATAAAAATGGCATCAAAGAAAGATTTGAAATCACAAGGATTAATAAAACAACAGCTCGGCTTTGGTATAAAAACTTTCTGGAACCACACGCTTCCATGTACTGCACTGCTGAATGTCCCAATCATTTTCAAGAGACACTGATATGTGGAAAAGACATTTCTTCTGGATGTAAGTGTTGGGGCACATTCAAAATGCAAACAAAAGCTAGTCTAACAATTACCTGGTCATTACCACACTAGTCTAAAAATAGGGACAAAATGATATAGTTCAGTTTTTAGATTAGTTTCATACAGGAGCTGCAAACTCAAATGTCTCCAGGGCCAGATCGGTGAACTGTATGAATTGTAGAAGCTGATAGGAGCTATGCAGAGAAGAAAGTACACAGGTGGTCTCCTGGGGGGAGCCACTGCCCAGATCCGGTAATCACAGGGGCCCAGTATTCCTACATCTTTTGGCTCTTCAAAGGAAGGCAGAAATATAAAATTTTAATGTGTACTCTCTAAATTTTAAAATGTTGCCAATACATTCAAAAAACATTTTTTCACCTCTACCCTGAATGAACACTGCATATGTGAGGGCCAGCACGCTTAGATTTAAAATGTTGCATTTTTTTTTTTTTTTTTTTGAGACGGAATCTCCCTCTGTCGCCGGGGCTGGAGCGCAGTGGCCGGATCTCAGCTCACTGCAAGCTCCGCCTCCCGGGTTTACGCCATTCTCCTGCCTCAGCCTCCTGTGTAGCTGGGACTACAGGCGCCCGCCACCTCGCCCGGCTAGTTTTTTGTATTTTTTTTTTTTTAGTAGAGACGGGGTTTCACCGTGTTCGCCAGGATGGTCTCGATCTTCTGACCTCGTGATCCGCCCGTCTCGGCCTCCCAAAGTGCTGGGATTACAGGCTTGAGCCACCGCGCCCGGCCCAAATGTTGCTTTTTTAATCTTCTTGTTTTATTTTTCTAAACTAATATAATTAACCTTGAAGCAGATCCCATTGAGAAATTTTGAGGCCAAGGTTTAGGGGGAGTTGCAAAACTAGTTTTGTGCTCCCACTGTACTCCTAGTTTTGCGACCTTGGGCAAGTTGCTTAAGCCTCAATTCCTCGCCTGTAAAAGGAGGCTAATTTTACAGGCTGTGTTATGCACCTGATTTCAATAATTTATTTGGAAGCATATGATAAAATTTAAAGTACATCAGTACCCAAATCCTTAAAAATACATCCTTTTGATAAAACATAGGGAGAGTCTTCTACAATCCTCTGTTCCTAATCTCACTATTCCAATTTACAATCACTGTGTTTGTTACTGTAACTATTAATTTTTTTCTTTTTCTTAAAACCCACCTTGAAGGGAATAATTATTAATTTATTTAAAAGCTTAGTCAAGTTAATCTTAAAAATATATGCTAAATTCAATCTGTGCTCTGAGTGTCCTGGAAGTGTTTAAATCACTATAGTGATATGGGCTGGTTTATATAATTATATACCTAGTTTTGGTTCTACTATTATGAAGGGGGTAAATCAATAAGTTCAGCACTGTTTTAACTCAGATATTCATTCTCTATGGCACTTGAACTCATTTTCAGTAAAAAAATAAAGGAGTTTGTGTCTTTGCCATGTTCCCTTCCTCCATACTTTTGAGAATCAAACCTCAGTTCTTGCTTCTTCTTCACGTTTACAACTTAGCTGGGGGCAGACCCATATCACCACTACCACCTGACCCCATTGTGGCTGCTTGGAAAATAAGAGGCTTCCTTGCTCTATAATGAAGCCATTGTGCTACTTAACTCTGAGCAGCTGATCTTGCATGCTTTTCAAGAGAAGGAACTATAGAAAGTTGTAGAGGTGAGTTGAGGAAGGAAAGTCATAGGTTTTGGAGTCAAAGAATAAACCTACCTTAAACTAATGCCTTAAAGCTGCTAAACTTGCCCTAAATTGTGGCAATTAAACCACAGGCAGACATCTTATCTGATGTATGAAATCTCCTTAGCTTGTCCACATCCTCAGGAAACATAACCAAACCTCAATGCTTAAATACTTTACTATTTATCCTTTGGGGGTGGGAGTGGGGTAGAGAGACCATACAATTTCTTTGGAGGGCAAATAAGCAACTTTCACAGTTACAGGAAAAGGTTAGTTATTAATTTAAGCCAGAGGGAAAAAAGGAAGCAAAATAAACATTGTCTCTGTTAAAAAACAAAATTTCAGCAAATTTAGTTTTTAGATCTGATAGGTTTTTGTTTGTGATTCATGAATCGGCAGCATCTCATTCTATAAAATTAATCTGAGTATCCTGGAGGTGTTTAAGTTACTATAGTGATATGGACTGGCTTGTATAATTATGTACTTAGTTTTGGTTCTACTATTTGTTTCTACTATTATAACAGAACAGATGGTTTTTGTAAGGTAGGAACAAGAAATGACATTTTTATAAAACCTACCAGATTGGTTAACATTGTTACTTTGGGTTATTTTCCTTGTATGATTAAAGCGGAGGGGGTTTCCTTATCATCCCCACTCAGGTTGACTGGGCTCTTTCTACGTGGTTGCTTTGAATTTTCTGTTTTCAGGAAAAACTAGTCTGTGGGAGTTTTACCTGCTTCCTTAAAGTTTCAGCTTGATTATATGTCACTTAACAGGAGTGACTTTGTTTTGATTTGGTATGTGGGGGCCTAGTGCAGGAGCTCAGTCCAAAACAATGGCCTCCTATACATTTTCTTTAACACCACCTTCCGTGTGTTGCAGTTTGTATCACTGATTACTCCCAAGAGCCCTCTCAGTGTTGGCTGAGGGGCCTCTGTCTCCAAACCTAACACCAGGCAATGTAGAAGGTAAGAGAATGGACTTTGTTCCTCTTCCAGGACAGTCTAATAGAAATACATTCTCTGCTGATGGCTGCTTAGAAAGAACATCACTCTTTCCACTTATTTAACTTGTGAGTTGTAACTCCTTACATAGGCCTCTGGTTATGAGTGTAAAAATGTAACTGCCAGGTGAGAATTTACTCAAACCCCTGGATTCAAGCTGAATGTCTTCTTGAGCTCTACATTCTTAGCAAACAAAACTTCCTATTTAAGTAGGTCAAAAAAAGGTTTTTGAGGGTTTTGCGGCATTCTAGAAATCACATTGCTTTCACTGGACAACTTTGATCACAGGATATTTGTCATGTGAGATTTACTATGTCAACTTATCATCATTGCTTTGAACAAAATGATTATATGTATTTTTTTGGACTAGAGACAAATTGTAAAAGACAAGATAAATGAGTCATTGCTTTCCTTGAATAGCTATCCAAATATATTTTAAAGTGCTGTGCTTTAATGTATAATTTGTGAAATATAAACCATATTATCACAATTTCCATTTTTAGCCACAATCCTAAAAACTTCTTAGATTCTTATCTAAGATTAAATGCACACATATTATGGGAAATTTGTTGTAATCAGACCATACCAATCATCGGATAAAATACAAGATGTCTTTATTCATTTAAAAATATCAAATTAAACCGTGCACAAATAGTCACGTTTCCACTTAATCATTTGTTTAAAATTTTAAGTATCTTTGACTTTTTACATTTTAACTTTCTTTGGCCTTCATTTACAATGATGAAAGCACATTTGTTATTCAATAAAAGCCTCTGAATATTTGTTTCTAGCATTGCCATTAAGTGTGATTACAGAACAATTAGGCTGGCCTGTGCCCTGCTTGAGTAAGAAATTGTAGAGTGATCTTTGCCAGAAGCATTGCATCTCTCTCCACTTTAATCCTTCTCGTTATTATCTTAATTGAGACAATCAATTCATGGAATAAACTTTATTGAGTGGTTACTATGCACCAAAAATGTGTTAAATGCTAGAAGTACAAAGAAGAAGAAATCACAGGCTGCTTTCAAGAAGCTCTCAGTAGAAAAGGATCCTTGGCTAGACTCTGAATTAACAAAAAACCTGGCCTGTGATTCCGGAGTATCCCAATAACAGGGGAAGGGTGGGATTGGCAGGAAAGAACAAAAACATAAGCCCCCTTTTGTACACCTCAGGGTGTTCTCTAGTATCTAGTTGTATAGCCAGGTTTTGTTCTTGGATATTGAATAACCTGGCAATGAGGCCTAACAACAACTTGATGTTATTTTCATAACCATACTCACAGGCCCATCTTAAATTGCTTCATATTAACAAATACTTATTTGCGTGTGTGTGTGTATAGTCATCTTTTTGATCTTTCGCAAAGTTAATTAACTACCAGACATTTGTAACCCCAAGAATTCACTTCACGTAGGATGCTGTGGTGTAACACAGCCCAAACGATCTGATGGCCAAATCAATGACACTCTCTATCTGAAACCAGAGGGAAAAGTAACTTCAGCACCAATCATTGTAATCAATGAGGGATCACAACTGAATCTCCAAAATGATTTAAATTTATGTTTCCACACCTACTTCATTTAAGGCTCAATTAAAACAAAGATTTATTTTACCCTACTTGGAACCCAGTTACCATTGTAACTCAATGCTACAAGTCACCAAAACGTTGTAAAGTACTTTTTAGTGTGTTCTTAGTGTTTGAAAATAGCTTTTTTGAAAAGGATATTAGACCTTCGATATATGAAAAGAGTTTTTTAATTGTAAAATCAAATTGCATTCAATATAGAGAGTTTTTAAAATGTAGACCAGCAAAAAAGAAATACCTATCATTCCCATAATCCTATAACTTTACTAGTAACCATAATCCCTCTTTAATAATTTGGAATATGCCTTTGAAATTTCAGACCCTCTGTTTCTCAATCTCTCGCTTAAATGAAACCACTAATTGAACCATTTTGCAACCTGCTTTTTTCACTTTGCCATATGATCATTACTTCATTAAATATACTTTTAATTCCTTCCAAAGGCCAAGTACTTAAATTGTCTTCTACAACATTGCTTTTGGATGTGTTTAGGACTGGATTGTAGTTTATTTAACCTTATTTTGGAAAATTGAGCTTGTTTACAATTTTTTCATTGTTATGAACAATACTTTAAGGGCACGTCCTTTAAGCCAAATATTTTATATATCTATGAACATTTCATTAAGGATGCATTCTTAGATGTATAATTGCTGAGTTGCAAAATATTACACCTGCTTTTACAGATTGTGGTATGTAAAGTGCTCTCTATAAAGGCTGTACCAACTTGTACTTCCACCAGAAGCATGTTAGAGGACTTCCATGAGTCCACTCCAACACTGTGTACTGTCATTTTTCAAAATCCTTGCTAATTTGATAGGTTTAAAGACATCTAGTACTGCCTTGATTTGCAGTGAGAATAAAATTTTTAATATATTTGTTTATTACTTTACAAGCAAAATTTTTGGTAAGCAATTTGCAGGTGAAGTGAAAGCAATATGTACTTAAGATAAATCTTTGGATGGAACTTCAGATGCCTAAATGTCTGTATTTTTATTCTTTATGAGCCTCTATCCTTCCACTTGTCTTGTCATTCTCTGAGCAGTCAAGTGTCCCAGCAGTATTTCACATGTAGGGATGAACTAAGAGAGCCACACCTGAAAAGTGAATATTTAATAAACACTCAATATTTCTACATTTTAAAAAATCTTAATCTTATTCACTATTGAATGATATAACTGAAAATTTTGGGTGTCATTCGATAGTTGTTGGAGTTTCATAGGCGTTAGAGGCCCTAAAAAGTCAATGTCATCAGAACTCTCTCATCTTTTCCTGTCTGCTAGGTATTGTTTTCCCCTGTGTTGGCTTCGTTCTTACATAGACTAAAGACTGTGAAAAAGCCTGTTTCACAATGACAGCAAGATGGCCACCAGCAACTTACAGCTCACATGCTACTCAGAGATAGCAGTTTCAGGAGCACAGAGTGTGCTTCTTTTACAATGGTTTAGAAAAAGTGCCTTGGAGAATTCTGATTGGTTCATTATGAGTCATATGTTCATTCCCAAGGGAAATTCTCGTATTAGTCAGCCTACCTCAAAAGCACACTTCTATGGAGAGCTTCTTGATTGACAGGCCTTGGGGTTGGGGTGGGGGTGAGATTGGAGTGAGGGGCTGGAGGGGATGTCAGTTCTCAAGAGGGAAAGATGCTAGCCAACGAAAAATAAAAATGTTCCCCATAATATGGCCACCTGGAGAAAGAGCTGGGCAGGAATAGGGGTGGGATGAGTTGAGTGGAGTGACAGGAAAAGAGCCTTGAAATAGAATTGTGTGAATACCAAACTTTCAAAAAACCTTGTTGTGGTGGTGGTAAAATACATAACATAAAATGTACCATTTTTACCATGGTTAAGTATACAGTTCAGTGGCACTAAGTACATTTACACTGTTGTACAACCATCACCACCATTTATCTCCAGAACCCTCTTATTGCAAGCTGAAACTCTGTATCCTTTAAACAAATATCCACTTCCTTCTCCTCCAAGCCACAGCAACTGCCATTCTACTTTCTACGAGCTTGACTATTCCGGATACCTTGTGTAAGGGGAATTGTGCAATATTTGTCGTTTAGGGTCTGGCTTACTTCGCTTAATATAATGTCTTCAAGTTTCATCTACATGGTAGCATGTGTTAAAGTTTCCTTCTTTTTTAAGGCTGAATAATATTTTATTGCATGTATGAACACTAAACTTTTAAAATGAGTAGTGGAAAATGTGCAAGAGAAGAAGATAGTCTGCCAGAGTAGTAGAAGAAAACTACAAAGAACCCATTTGCAAGAGCCAGAAGCAAAGAGGTTTCTTTTCTTGTCTTGTTTTTGAGACAAGGTCTCACTGTGTCACCCAATCTGGAGTGCAGTGTGTTGATCATAGCTTACTGCAGCCTCAAACTCCTAAGCTCCAGGGATCCCTCCAGTCTCAGCCCCCCAGTTAGCTGAGACTACTGGGTGAGCCACCACACGCACCTTTAAAACAGACAGCTTTCAAGGAGGGAGTGAGCAAAATATGAAATGCTGCAGAGATTTTCAGTGGACTTTTATTTTAATTACAAAATAGATGAAAAGGAACAAATAGCCTTCTTCCTTATAAAAAATTTTCAGTGACAAATGACAAGAGATGGGGTCTGTTGAAGAGAAAGTCATCGAAGACCTTAGCAACAATGGTGGAATTGTGGAAGCTGAATCCTGATTGTTTTGGGTTCAAAAGCATATGGGAAATGAAGAATAATAGGCTCTTTAAAAGTGTCTAGCTGTTAAGAAAAAGAGAAAGATACAGGAGTAGCTGGGGGAGACTGAATTTAGAATAATATAGTCAAGTATAAGAAGAAGAGGAATGGATACTTGATGGTAAAGTGGGTTGCAAGGTAAGGTAGTAGGGATGGAATGAGGAGCAGGGAGGTGCTGAGTGCTAATTGACCTGATTTTCAAATAAAATTGTCAGTTTCTCAACTGACTACTTTATAGAGAACTTCATATTTCTTATGGCAGCTCCTAAGTGATATGTTTTGTTGCAGATCCGCCAGATGTTCCTGATGAGGTAACCTGTGTCATTTATGAATATTCAGGCAACATGACTTGCACCTGGAATGCTGGGAAGCTCACCTACGTAGACACAAAATACGTGGTGCATGTGAAGAGGTAGGTCCCTTCCTCACGGCTTCATATAAGCGGTTCCACCCTGGTTCAGCCAGAGCTCTGCCTCCACCAGAGATCCAAGAAATCAGCCTCAAACATTAAATATGTACCCTGATTTATCCCTAATTTCCTACTTATGATCAGTGAACCTACCAATGCCCTTTTCGGGCCATTAATATTTTCACTCTGGCAGGAAAGTATTCTATGATCTTTCAACACTTTTTATTCATTTGTAGGTAATTGGTAGCAGGGGCCTAATGGTGGTACAGCCCAGCACAGTTTTAAATCATTGCTTAGGATGGGCACAGTGGCTCACACCTGTAATCCCAACACTTTGGGAGGCCGAGGTGGGCGAATAACCTGAGGTCAAGAGTTTGAGACCAGACTGGCCAACATGGTGAAACCTGGTTTCTACTAAAAATACAAAAATTAGCCTGGCATTGTGGCGGGCACCTGTAATTCCAGCTGCTCGGGAGGCTGAGGCAGGAGAATAGCTTGAACCTGGGAGGCAGAAGTTGCAGTGAGCCAAGACTGTGCCACTGCACTCCAGCCTGGGTGACAGAACAAGACTCCATCTCAAAAAATAAAATAAATAAAATAAAATAAAATATTGCTTAAATACCTGCTCTATTCTTCTTCTAGGGTTTCAACAACTTAATTTCCCCGAATTGCTATGATTTTTAATCTTTAAATGGGCCTAAAAATAAAACCTAAATACACAAGTTTGTTCTAATTCATTATGTAGAATTTGGCTTTTAAAGTGTGTATAATCATGCCACATTACCACTAAATTCATGGAAGCTATTAATTGTTAATCCTGACCCTCAAATCTTAAATTCAGTGTCTGTGTCGCTGATCAACTTTCCTGTTTGTCTCGTACTAAGGGGGTTTTCAGGACAAAGGATTTTCAGTTTTAAAACCTGGAAAGTTGTGGGCAAACCAGGACAAGTTGCTCACCTTATTCGTGTTTCTTGTTTGGTTTAGTTTATTAAAAAATAAAATTCCAGGCCAGGCACAATAGCTCATGCCTGTAATCCCAGCACTTTGGGAGACTAAGGCTGGTGGATCACCTGAAGTCAGGAGTTTGAGACCAGCCTGGCCAACGTGGCGAAACTCCATCTCTACTAAAAATACAAAAATTAGCTGGGCATGGTGGCAGGTGCCTGTAATCCCAGTTACTCGGGAGGCTGAGGCAGGGAGAATTGCTTGAACCCAGGAGGCAGAGGTTGCAGTGAGCTGAGATCATGCCACTGCACTCCAGCCTGGGCAAAAGAGCGAGACTCTGTCTCAAAAATAGGAATAAATAAAATAATTTAAAATGCCAGCTGGGCGCGGTGGCTCATGCCTGTAATCCCAGCACTTTGGGAGGCTGAGGCGGGTGGATCACCTGAGATCAGGAATTCAAGACCAGCCTGACTAACATGGTGAAACACTGTCTCTGCTAAAAATGCAAAAATTAGCCGGGTGTGGTGGCACACACTTGTAATCCCAGCTACTCGGGAGGCTGAAACAGGAGAATCGCTTGAACCCGGGAGGTGGAGTTTGCAGTGACCCTAGATCGCGCCATTGCACTCTAGCCTGGGCAACAAGAGGGAAACTCCATCTCAAAATAAAATAAAATAAAATAAAATAAAATAAAATGCCTTCTGTGGTGTTTTTGAAGTATACTTTTTTTTCTGTCAGTAATTCTTAAACATTTCACAAACTATGTTTTAAAGCATTTATTGGACCCTTACTGTTTGCCAAGCACTGGGCCAAGAGCTTTATAAATGCTGCCTAATTTAATACCTGTACAACCATGTGAAGCACTGGGATCCTACAAATGCTTGTGTCCTCCTAAAATTCATATGTTGGAACAAACCCCCAATGCAAGAGTAACAGGAGTTGGGGCCTTTGAAGTGAGATTAGTTCATGAGGGTGAAGCCCTCATGGATGGAATTATTGCCCTTCCATAAGAGGCCTGAAAGAGAGCTTCTTTGCCCTTCTACCCTGTGAGGACACAGCCAGAAGGTGCTATCTATAAAGCAGAGAGTGAGCCCTCACCAGACACTGAATCTGCTGATGCCTTGATCTTGGACTTCCAAGCCTCCAGAACTGTAAACAATAAATTTCTGTTGTTTATAAATTACCTAGTCTAAGGAATTTGTATAGCAGCTGAAAGAGACTAAGACAGATGCATGCAATTATTTTTCCCATTTGTATAGACAAGGGAACTGAGACTTAGTGAGGTCAGGTATGTATCCAGGACCACACAGTTGCAGAGAAGGAGAGGTGGAATTTGAACAGAGGTTGCCTGACTGTCTTCTTAACTTATTTTCTGCCGAAGGCATGTGGAGGTCCAGATCGCGGGGCATCTTTAAAATATTCTGTTCAGTTCTCATCATTATGGAACGGAATAACCTTCTTTTTAAAAAAGTAATCTTTTTATTTATTTATAGGGTGTTTGTTTTCTGTTTGTTTGTTTGTTTTGTTTTTGTTTTTTGAGTCAGGGTCTCTGTTACCCAGGCTGGAGTGCAGTGGTGCAATCTTAGCTCACTGTAACCTCTGCCTCCTGGGTTCAAACAATTCTCCCAGTCACCAAACCTGGTCTGTATTGAAGAGAATAACCTAATCTTGCTCTCTCTCTGTCCACCTGTTGGATACTCAGAATAATTTTGATTAAGTGAAACGTAAAAAGAAATACCTCTTCATTCAAGAAAGTGCATGTAGAAACTAGACAGATTTAATGAACACATTACTAGACCTGGAGTTACCAGCTGCATGCCATGGGCAAGAGGCATACACCTTTCATTCTGAACAGGAGTTAAACAGAGGCATATTCCAGTACCGAAGAGATGATGAAAACTCTGATATCAGGGATGAGTAGAGTTGATGGATCAGATGCAATATGCTAAGTACTGTGCTCTGTACTTCATGTGCATGACATCTTCAATTCTCAACCTTGTGAGGGAACGATTGTTATTGTTCCCATCTTACAGATGGCTTGGGGAGCTCACATTACCTCTCCAAAGTCACTTGACTAAGAAGTAAAGGAGCAGGGATTTTCACGGGGATCTCTCTGGCTAAACCATTGGAGACTAAACCTCTACCCCTTGCCTGTAGGGTAAAGTAGAAAAGCCACGAGAGCGAGACAACTAGAGTCTCATTGCTAAGTCAACTTTAGGAATTTGAAGGTGAGGGCAGTATGGCAGCACCCTTGCGCTTCAAGCTCACAGAAAAACCAGGCAGTGCCAGACTGACAGAGAGCCTAGTATCTTGAGGATATTCACTATCTCCCCGAACCTGGAAGGATCTCCTGAAATGCTGATCCGGGTTGTTTGGTTAATTCATTCTTCCTTTGTTTTTAATATAACACTTTATTAAGTGTAGTTCATCTACCATACAATTCTCCTTATTTAAAGTATATCATTCCTTGAGTTTTAGCACCCATCACTACAATCAATATTGAACATTTTCATCATGCCCAAAAAATCACATCCACCCATCACTACAATCAATATTAAACATTTTCATCACGCCAAAAAAAACACATCCATTAGCAGTCACTTCCTATTTCCCCTCAATCTTCCCAGTCCATGGCAACCACTATCTGCTTTCTGTCTCTGTGGATTTGCCTACACTGGACACTTCATATAAAAGGAATCATATAACATGTGGTCTTTTGTGACTGGCTTCTTTCATTTAGCATAATGTTTTCAAGGTTATCTATGGTGTAACATGTATCAGTACTTTATTCCTTTCTTTTTTTCTTTTTTTTTTTTTTTTTTGAGATGAAGTCTTACTCTGTTGCCCAGGCTGGAGTGCAATGGTGTGATCTCGGCTCACTACAACCTCTGCCTCCTGGGTTCAAGTGATTCTCCTGTCTCAGCCTCCTGAGTAGCCGGGATTATAGGTGCACACCACCACTCCCGACTAATTTTTTTTGTATTTTAGTACAGATGGGATTTCACCATGTTGCCCAGACTGGTATGGAACTCCTGAGCTTAGGCAACCCTCCCGCCTTGGCCTCCCTTAAGTGCTAGGATTACAGGCGTGAGTCACCGCGCCTGGCCCTTTATTCCTTTTTTAAATAATGTTCTATTATTTGGAACACATTTTATTTATTTATTCCTTGGTTGATGAACTTTTTGGTTGTTTCCACTTTTCGACTATTATGAATTATGCTTCTATTAATATTTGTGTACAAGTTTTGTGTAGACATATTTTTATTTCTCTTGGGCATATATTTAGGAATAGAATTCCTGGGTCTCTTGGTAACTCTATGTTTAATCTTTTGTTCAACTGCTATAATGTTTTCCAAAGCAGTCACACATTTTACATTCCCACCAACAGTGTATAAGGGTTCCAGTATTTCCACATTCTTGCCAACCTTTGTTTTTATCTTGGTTATTGCCACCCTAGTGGGTGCAGGCTAATTCTTTCAAGCCTGACTTACCTGCATTCTGAGGTTCCTGATAGTAAAACTGCATTGCAAATTCCGGATAGATGAATCACAATTTGAAAAAATATATTTGTTTGATACAATTTTAAACTTGCTAACCCCCACCTAATTTCCTATTTAGTACCATAAAAATATTTTCTGAATATTTTATAAAACTATGTATTATATATTTCTTTTAAAATCCTTTAATGCATTCAAAATTATATATGTTTAAATTTATTTACACATGATGTTTGAGGAACACATTCACTTTATAAAGTAAGGAATATTTGTAGTAGTTATGAGTACTAAGATTGTTCTCAGTACTCAAAAAGTCACTCTGAAAGTATTAAGAATAAGTTTACTAAAGAGAATGCTTTCAGAAATATTCATTGCAAAGAGCATGAGCTTTAGAGTTTTAGATTTAATTTCCAGTTCTGAAACTTATCAGTCAGGTGTCTTTTATGATACAAATATCAGAAAACTCAAGTGCAGGCCAGGCACAGTGGCGCTTACTTGTAATCCTAGCACTTTGGGAGCCTGAGGCAGATGGATCACTTGAGGTCAAGAGTTCAAGACCAGCCTGGCCAATATGGTGAAACCCCATCTCTACTAAAAATACAAAAATTAGCAGAGCATGGTGGCATATGCCTGTACTCAGGAGGCTAAGGCAGGAGAATCTCTTGAACCTGGGAGGTGAAGGTTGCAGTGAGCCAAGTTCATGCCATTGCACTCCAGCCTGGGCTACAGAGTGAGACTCCATCTCAAAACAAACAAAAAGAAACAAAAACAAAAAAACTACTCAAGTCCAGTCACTTAAATAGACATGGCCTTATTTATATCAGGTCACAATTACATATAATAACAGGTGGCATGATAATTCAGTAATACCCCAGGGATCTAGGCTCTTTTCCTCTTTCTACTCTGCGATATGCAGCGTGTTGACCTTAATCTTCAGATGCTGTATCTCCAGGCTTCTCATCCAAGTTCCAGGCAGGAAAAGTGGTAAAGAGCAAAGGAGTTCCTCCTGTGGACTTCCACCTACATTGAGTTGACCACAACGGTGTCACATGTCTACTCTGTCTGGATGGGAACCTGGCAGAAGGGCATTGTAAATGGAGTTTGGTACCGTCATCCAACAGTATTAGCCATAGTTGCTAGCTGTGTAATCTTAGAAAAGTTATTTAGCCTCGCTGAGCCTCAGCCTCCTGTGAAATGAAGATAATTAATACCACAAAGCTTATAAAAAAGCAAATTATAGGAAGTGACTTGCATATAGGAAACACTTACAATTAAGTACAACACAAAATGGTGTCTTAGTCCATTCAGGTGACTATAACAAAATACCTAGACTGGGTAGTTTGTAAACAACAGAAATTTATTGCTCACAGTTCTGGAGGCTAGGAAGTCCCAGATCAAGTGTCAACAGATTTTGAGGGTCTGTTCCTCTTAGATGGTGACTTCTATATGTTCTCACATAGTAAAAGGGGCCAGGCAGCTCCCTTCAACCTCTTTTATAGGGACATTAAATTGATTCATGAAGGTAGAGCCCTCATGACTTACCCACTTTCTAAAGGCCCTACCTCTTAGTACTATTACATTGGGGTTTAAGTTTCAACATGCAAATTTTGAGGGTACACTAATATTCAGACTATAGCAAAGGATATTATAATATTATGGCCCAAGGGAAACCTGACTGATTTGATTGAGGGAAATATTAATGTAAAGCCATAAAAATTATTATTTATAGGATATTATAGATAATTTTATTCATATATTTTTAAGTAATACAATAATTTTGGAAAAATCTAGAAAGAGATGTTGCGTGTGCTCTAATAAGAAAGACTTATCTTTTATATGTCAATAGTACATTTATTCATTCAAACTAGAATGTAGGCTTAATGTGGGCAAGGATTTTTGTTTGATTTGTTCATTGCTGTATTGATTGAGCCTAGAATGGGGCCTGACACATAGTAAATGCTCAATAAATATTTGTTGAGTAATTATTCTAGTTGATAACTAGAAATAGACATTTCCTGCATCTCCCTCTCATTGTCTAGTTAAGTAATAATATAAGGTCATATATATTTTAAGAATTATTTCTCCCACCTTCTTTCTTAAAATCCAACAATAAACTATAGCCAAACTCTGATAAACCTAACCAAGTTCTGAATTGATAGAGGCCAGATTAATGGGATTTTATTACATTTTAAAGAGGACATAAAAGATATAAAAGGTTAGCATAAAAAGGACGTTCTCCTCTAGTAAAGTCAAAGGACTAACTTCCATAAATATAGACAGGTCAGAAAAGGAAACAGATACCTATTTATCTAATGATTAATTACGAACAAACTAATGAGTTGAAAAAAATTTGAGAAGAGGGCTGGGCGCAGTGGCTCATGCCTGTAATCCCAGCACTTTGGGAGGCTGAGGTAGGTGGATCACTTGAGCTCAGGAGTTTGAGACCAGCCTGGGCAACATGGTGAAAAATACAAAAAATACAAAAATTTCTACAAAAAGATAAAAAATTAGCCAGGTGTGGTGGCGGGTGCCTGGAGTCCAAACTACTTGGGAGGATGGCTTGAATCCAGGAGGCAGAGGTTGCAGTGAGCCACTGTATTCCAGTCTGGTTGGCTTAGCCAGACCCTGTCTCAAAGAGAGAGAGAGAGAGAGAGAGAGAGAGAGAGAGAGAGAGAGAGAGAGAGAGGGAGGGAGGGAGAAAGAAAGAAAGAAAGAAAGAAAGAAAGAAAGAAAGAAAGAAAGAAAGAAAGAAAGAAAGAAAGAAAGAAAGAAAGAAAGAAAGAAAGAAAGAAAGAAAAGAGAAAAGAAAAGAAAAGAGCAAGTCAATTTCTCTAACTGCCAAAAAATCTTTCCCTCCAGGAGAAAGCTGACTTATAATGAATGTTGTGGTCGAGGTAGTATTAGGTTTAAAGGAGCTCTTCTAAATGTTCAGTTATTAGGGTATTTTCCACGTTGGCAACTAGGTAGAGATCAGCATGTGCAAGGTTTCACTTCTAACTCATGTGGTTCAGTTTTCCAGTAAAATCACATGTACAGAGAAGCTTTTTACCTGAGACCACCTACTCGTTTCTCCAGTTGCAGAAAGGCAGTGTTTCCCCTATGGCAACATAGGTGCCATCAGGGGCCTCCTCCTGTTGGGGTGAAGTTGTGAAGTAGAATTTTGTCTGTTTTGCTTCATCTTCCCAGCACCTTTGTGGTGGCGTGGCCAGACAGAGCCTCGTAGCTGTTCACATATTTTCTTTTACCTCCTGTATTTTGCTGTTTCAAAGGGTAATGATAGGAAAAAAAATTAAAAATAACCTGTGCTAATAACCATCTCCCTACTGTAGTCCCACTATCTTCAGCAATTTCGTGTAAATATATTTTTTCTTTATCTTGGAAACACTGGTAATGTCTGTCTCAGTGCATTCTACTCCATAAATATTTGTTGAATAAAAATGCATGAATGACAGCCCTGCATTCTGTCCCATTCAAGTCATCTTAGCAAATATTTATTTAGCATTTGATGGTTTCCTGGAATTGTGTTAAACTCTAGATATTAAAAAAAAAAAGGACATCATCTCTGTGCATGACAAGCTCATAAACAGTTTAGAATAACACCAATTTTGGGATTTTTCAGGCACCATGGAAGACCAATAAGGCAAATATTTTTAGATGTGATATCATTTTAGAGTCCTTAAATTCAGCGGCCTCCTCTGCCGATTCATAAGGCCTGTTTGTTTTTGCCACATCTTCTTCTCTACATGCGTATTTTTAATAACCAGAAAGAGTTCTTAGGTGTGATTCCAAATATTATTTTTAAGGCTATGTTAAGTTTCAGTAATTCCTTTAGGACTCAAAATGCAGTTTATATTTTAGAATTCATTTCCTCACTGATTGTGAGCCCAGAGAGCTAATTGCGGCTGGAGACAAACACAACCTTGCTGACTGATACTGCTTTATATTCATGACCACTAACCTCAGCTGAGCCGGGAGAGCCACACAGTAGTCCTACTACATTTCACTAGCCAAGTCACTGTCTTGCTAAGCCAGGTCATTACTTCATTACTTTTTCTCTCATCTCTCCTCTCCAGTATCTTCCCTTCCTCATTCTCTATTGAAGGCCTGCTTCCTACTTTCCTGAGAAAACAGAAGCAATGAGAAATACCACAGCCTCCCCCATTGACTAATGTGTTGACATCTGTACCCGTATGCTTGATCTTTCCTGCTATTGCTATGGATGAATTACCATTGCCCTAAGGTCCACTCTCCTCTAGGGTACTAGATCGTATCCTGCCTGCCTACTGGAGGACACTGCTCCAAAACTTTCCTCTCTTCCTTCTGCATTGTCATTGTCTCTGTCTTTACTAGATCATTCCCATCAGCTTTTAAGCATGCTGTAGCCTTTGCCCTTTTGAAAAATATAACCCTCCCTTGGTCCCTGTCCTCTACCACCCAATTTCTGTTTGTTTGTTTTTTTTGCGAAAAAAATCAAAAAGTTGTCTGTACTGTCTGTCTGTATCTTCCCTCTTCTCTCTTTTATCCAGTTTAGTCATGTTTTGTGTCCTCACCACTCCACTGAAACAGCTCCTATCAGAGTCACTGATGATTTCCCCGTTGCCAGATTGAATGGTTAATCTCAGTCTTTATCTTTCTTATCAGAAACATTTACTCTCCTAGCATTTAATGTAGCTCTTTACTTCCTTCTTTCGGCTTCCAGGACAGGACTCCCTTTTGCTGCTCCTCCCACCTTCCAGGAAGCTTTATCTCAGTCTCTTTTGCTGATTCCTCTTCATTTCAGATAAATTCGTAGTGACCCAGAGCTCTATATTTTGTCAGCCTAAAAAAAGACACTAGGGAAAATTATCTCCAAATATGTTGCATTTACCTGAGAATATAAATAAGGATTATAATACAGAATGCATGACATGGCAAGGCAGTAGTGCATTTGGTGAGGGAAAGGATAAAGGGAACCTTTTATTACCAAAAAGGGATATCTGTGAGCTGTTTAGAAACAGAGTTCATTGGTTGCAGAGGCTCAAAGCCAGAGTGATTGTCAGTTAATTAGTGGAGATGTTTTACTGGGTAAGCGGTCTTCCAAAAACCTCTTATCTGGATTACTGCAGTCCTAAAGAATGTCTAGTGATAAACCTTATCAAAGCAGGGGATGAATGAAAGGTTTTTAGAAAGTCCTTGGAAACAGTTCTTATCTCAGACATGTAAGCATGGGCCTCCTCTCCTTCAGGCCTTTCCTGCCCTATTTTGTCTGGGTCTGATAAAAGTGATTTCATCCTGGTATGTGCAACTTTCACACCTCAGACCTCTTATTATCTCTATCTACAGTCATTTCCTAAAGGATAGCCTTCAAATTTATGGTGTAAAACTCCCCAATGTATATCTCTGTCTGAATATCTCCACCGAATACAGCTGCCGTGTTTCTAACCTGTCATTCAAGGTATCTTGAAGTTAACATTTTCAAAACCAAACACCCAGTTTTCCTCTCTCCAGACTTGCATTTCCCATTTCAGTAAATGGCAACTCTATCGTTTGCATTATTCAGGTCAAAATCAGGTATGTCCTCCTGGATTCCTCTCTATTATGCCCGTCATCTAATTGATCAACAAAACCTTCTGGCTCTATCTTGTAAAATGACCTCACCACCTACACTGAAATCCAAGTCACATCATCGCTCACTTGGGAGTACAAGAACTTTCTTTTTTTTTTTTTTTTTTTTTTGAGACGGAGTCTCGCTGTGTCGCCCAGGCTGGAGTGCAGTGGCCGGATCTCAGCTCACTGCAAGCTCTGCCTCCCGGGTTTTTACGCCATTCTCCTGCCTCAGCCTCCCGAGTAGCCGGGACTACAGGCACCCGCCACCTCGCCCGGCTAGTTTTTTGTATTTTTTAGTAGAGACGGGGTTTCACCGTGTTAGCCAGGATGGTCTCGAACTCCTGACCTCGTGATCCGCCCGTCTCGGCCTCCCAAAGTGCTGGGATTACAGGCTTGAGCCACCGCGCCCGGCCTGGAGTACAAGAACTTTCTAACTGGTCAACTCGCTTCCTCCAGAATCGCTTACTCATAAGTTTTCACAGTAATCCTTTTCACATGCACCTCAGGCCATGTCACCCTTCTGCTCAGAACCTCCCATTTCACTCAGAGATCAAAGCCAGAGCCCCTCAAGGACTCTTTGTGACCTTACAAGTCTTCTAAACTTTCCCCTCTTCCAGAACTCTCTGATTTCATCTTTAATCCCTTTCCTAGTAAAACCTCACTGACCTCTTTGCTGCTCTTTGAACAGGCCAAGCAATGTCCTACCTCAGGGCCTTTGCACGTTACCCAGAATGCTCTTCCTCCAGAGAGCCGCAGGGTTCTTTATTGCCTTAATGTCACCCTCTCAGATAAGACTTCCCTCATCTCTCTAAAAAACAAAAACCAAAAAACCCGCCCTTACTCTCAGAACTGCCTAACCTTTCTACTCCACTTTATTTTTCTTCTGAACATTTCTCACCATACATAGATCAGATTCTATATTTATTTGTTTCCACCAAAATGTGTGCTCCATGACAGTTGGGACTTTATTTGTTTTGTTCATTGTAGCCCCGATATCTAAAAATATACTTGGAATATAGTCAATATTAAGTAAATATTTATTGAATGAGTGATAAAATGAATGAAAGACACTATTTACCATTATCAAGATAAATCTGTAATGTTTATTGAAAATCTGTAAATTACAACTACATCTAGGTGCTCAGGGAACATCAGAAAAATATGCATTACACTAACTCCCTTCAACAAATCATCTGTCATGTATTAGCCCATGAAAAAAAGAAATAGAAATGAGATATTTAAAAACTTTGTAATATACAGTTCTGTAAACGAGGAAAAACCAAAGTGTTTTTCTCCTTTCTACTCTCAACAGCACTTCTGACACCAGATGTGGGAAGATTTTCCCCACACACCAATCATTTCTCCTGCAGACATCAGCTAGATGTCCTCTAATTTAATTCAATTCTGACTCTATCTACCTGGAGGTAGCATCAGATCCCACAGGCTAAAGGCTTAGTCCCACAAGAGTCAACCCTATCTTAAATGCCAATCACAAGCCCTGGGTCATGACCTGTGCATTTGACCAACTGGCTAAAAATCGGGATTTCCACGATACACTCCTCAGGTTTGATTAACTTGCTAGAGTGTTTCATAGAACTCAGGAAAACACTTTACTTATATTTATCAATTTATTATAAAGGATATTACAAAGGCTACAGATGAACAGCCAGATGCAGGAGATGCATGGGGCAAGGCATGCGGGCACGCCACCCTGCAGGCATCCTCATGTGTTCAGATATCTGGAAGCTCCCTGAACCCAGTCCTTTTGGGTTCTTATGGAGGTTTCATTACATAAGCATGACTTATCATATCATTGGCCATTGGTGATCTACTCAACATTCAGCTCTTCTCTCTTCCGAGGATATGGGGGTGGGTGAAAGGGTGAGGGGGTTGGGGGGACTGAAAGTTTCAATCTTCTCGTCACATTGTTGGTTCCCCTGGCAACCAGCCCCTACCCTGAGCCTCTCCAGGAGCCCCCAGCCATCAGTCATCTCATTAGCACTTTGGAGATTCCAAGGGTTTTAGGAGCTGTGTGCTGGGAACCAGACAGAGACCAAATATATATTTCTTATTATGTCACAATATCACAAGTTCTATATAAAAATAACCCTAAGGTGTAATTAGTCATTATTATCGGATTCTTCAATTGAAACAGTGCTTTGTGGTCTAGGTGCTAATATGGGGTAGACTTTAAGAGCAGAATTAAATTACTTAGTAACTATGGTTACTGTCAGTTTGAAAATACATTTCCATTTTGACTTGTGGTCTCAGTATGTGTGGTAAAAGAATTAGCCACAAACCAATGAAGAACATACAATGTGGTTTTCTCTAACTGGAAAATATTCAAAGATGTCCTACTTACTACTTACACAGAGTTGCCATTTCCTTGTTTTCACATTTGAATTCTGACTTAGCATGAGGTTAACATACCTTATAACAAGTTCTCTGTTAAGGTATTTACATTTCATCTTATTTCAGAAAGAATGTAAAGTAACTATGTAAACGTCTTGATTTAATGGCATAAGTTAACTTAAGATACAGTGATACAAGAGAAATTTCACTGATAAGAAATATAGCAATTTTAAAAGTTTCATTTGTATTCTTTAGAATGTGTCAAAGTCACATATCATACATATCTTTTTTTTTTTTTTTTTTAAAAAAAAAGGAGACATAGTCTCACTCTGTCATCCAGACTGGAGTGCAGTGGTGCAATGTCAGCCCACTACAGCCTCCATCTCCTGGGCTCAAGCAATCCTCAGCCTCCTGAATAGCTGGGAGGACGGGTACACGCCACCGTGCCTGGCTAATTTTTGTATTTTCAGTAGAGACAGGGTTTCACCACATTGGCCAGGCTGGTCTCCAACTCCTGACCTCAAGTGATCTGCCCGCCTCGGGCCCCCAAAGTGCTAGGGTTACAGGTGTGAGCCACCACGCCTGGCCTCAGCCAGTATCTCTTCATTCAGAATAATTGTTGTTTAATGAGTCCTTCATTATGTGGGAAGCCATCTACTCTGTTTCTTATTTCATTTACTCATGATAGCAACAACGTTACTCCTATACTGAGGATGAGTAACCTGAACTGTATACACCTTCAGTAACTTGCTCTAAGTCTTACAGCTTATCAAGGGGCAGAGCTGGGATTTGAAGGTAGATCTGTCTCTAAAACCCAACCCCTGTGATTTTAGTCGCCATGACATATCCTTCTAGTCCTCTCATGGTGTTCATAGTGATCTCACGCTGGTATGAGGAAAGGGGCAACACAGAAAAAATACACTGGAACTGAAAAACCTGAGCTGAACAGGAGGAGTTGCTCCTCAGCCCTCCAATGACTATCAGCCTTAGAGAGATTCCTTGACCACTTGCGGAGGTTGTCTTGTTCTGGTAGTAGCAATAAGTTTATATAAATTATATAAAATATAGAATTTCTATAGTACTTAGACATGTGCTTACTACTTGGTATTAATAGCTAAGGCCGGTTCCTTTTTTCTGTGTCTCAGCAAGCGTATTCCTTGGATTCCAAAAGACGTAAGTGGCTGGCAGGTTTAATCCTGGTGGGATATTTTGGGGCTGGAAAAATTTAGGAGCTGCTGAAAAGATATATGGTAGTAACAGGACTGGGTGGAGCCGCAGGGAGGGACACTGATTTTTAAGCTCCATCGTCTGCACAAATCCAGTCAAGGCTGTCCCTGAGAGAGAGGACTGTTGATGGTATTATATTTAAAAAATCAGGTTAGAGTCTGCCTCAATGGCACAGACACTATAATTGGAGCAGGACAAAGAAGATGGCATGACTCCTGATCAAGGACGGCATGCAAATGTGTGAAGTATTTCCATCTGATGAAAATAAGAATGTATATGGCTGAGCACAGTGGCTCATGCATGTAATCCTCATGTGGGAGGATCCCTTGAGGCCAAGAGTTCGAGACCAGCCTGGGCAACATAGCGAGGCTGCATCTCTTAAAAAAAAAATTATTTTAAATAAAAAAATTAGTTGGGCCTGGTGGCACATGCTTGCAGTCCCAGCTACTCAGGAGGCTGAGGTGGGAGGATCACTTGAGCCCAGGAAGTCAAGGCTGCAGTGAGCTATGACTGTGCCACTGCACTCAAACCTGGGTGACAGAGTGAGACCCTGTCTCTAAAAAATAGAATAAAACAAGAATGTAGGCTACTTGGCTTTCCAGCATTGTTCAGATTTCAAGGTTATTTTCCTTCTAAAGTAGTATATCTGTATCAAGTTAAGTTTCATGATGTAATGCAATTAACTTAGGAGTCTGAAAGTAATATACCACACAGGTAATAAAGACCTAGAGCGTTGCCTTAGCTATCAAAACAGGGAAAAAAGATAAAGTAAGAAAATAATATTTTAATGCTTAAAAAATGCTTAACCCTTTTTTTATTTTTTATTTATTTATTTTTTTGAGACGAAGTCTCGCTCTGTCGCGTAGGCTGGAGTGCAGTGGCCAGATCTCAGCTCACTGCAAGCTCCGCCTCCCGGGTTCCCGCCATTCTCCTGCCTCAGCCTCCCTAGTAGCTGGGACTACAGGCGCCCGCCACCTCGCCCGGCTAGTTTTTTGTATTTTTTAGTAGAGACAGGGTTTCACCGTGTTAGCCAGGAAAAATGCTTAACCTTCTTTAGTAATTGGTTGGCTCTTAAAGGTGACGAAGAGAAAGTTGTTAAAAATGGCAGATTGAGAAAGGAGGACAGCATGCCTTTGACAACAATGAAGATACTGGCAAGAAGGGCTGATTTGCATGGAAAGATAATTTAGTTGTCAATTTTCTATAGTTCTGTTTCCAGTCAGACATCCAAATGAAGCTCCCAGTGAGGGCACAGGTATGTGGGAGACACACATGTGAAATAGCAGTTGAAGCTGGGAAGAGAGTGAGCCCAGAAAAAAGGGGTCACGGAAAAGGCAAGCGCCAGGACTGACCTTCAATGTGAGTGGACTCAGAGAAACCCAGATGGAAGACTGGAGGGGCACATGTCACTAAGCAGGTGTGCCAGAGGGAGGCCCTCTAACCCAGAAAACAGGCTTTGGGTAGCAAGGGAAGTAAGAATTATAACCAATCAAGAGGGATAAATGCTTAAATGAGGATTCAGAGGACTTCACCTTGCAAAGGACACCATTTTAAAAGAGCCATTTCAAGGAAAAGTAAAGGCAAACATCACAATAAAAGGACTAAAGACCAAATGGGAATAAGTTGAATACAGTTACCAAGGAGGCAGAAAATCTGAGAAACTTAAGAACATGAAATAATGGAGTTCAAAGGGCTCAAGAAATGGGAACTGAGGAAAGTCTAGTGAAAACACTTCCATGTCACAAATGAATCTGATTACAGATTACGTTGTGTTTTGGAGTCTGAGGGGGGCCTATTTGTCTCTGCAGAAGCATGAGTGAACGAGGAGTGGGACAAGAGGTTAGGAGATTTGAGGACACTCCTGCGTTAGTCCATTCTTGACTTGCTATAAAGAAATATCTAGATCAGGTGTGGTGGCTCACACCTGTAATCCCTGAACTTTGGGAGGCCAAGGCAAGAGGATCACTTGAGCTCAGAGCTCGAGACCAGCCTGGGCAATGTGGCAAAACCCTGTCTCTACAAAAAATTAGCTGAGAGTGGTGGTGCGTGCCTGTAGTCCCAGCCACTCAAGAGGCTGAGGTGGGAGGATCTCCTGAGCCTGGGAGGTCGAGGCTGCATTGAGCTGTGGCCACACCATTGCACTCCAGCCTGGGTGACAGAGTGTGACCAAGGAAGGAAGGAAGGAAAGAAGGAAGGAAGGAAGGAAGGAAGGAAGGAAGGAAGGAAGGAGGGGAGAGAGAGAGGGGAAGGAAGGAAGGAAGGAAGGAAGGAAGGAAGGAAGGAAGGAAGGAAGGAAGGAAGGAAGGAAGGAAGGAAGGAAGGGAGGGAAGAGAAAAGAGAAGAGAAGGGAAGGGAAGGGAAGGGAAGCGAAGAAAAATACCTGAGGCTTGGTAATTTATGAAGAAAAGAATTTTATTTCAGCTCACAGTTCTGCAGGCTGTACAGGAAGATGGTGAACAAGACAGAGGGAGGGGGGAAGTGCCACACTCTCTAAAATAACCAGATCTGCCTGAACTCAGAGCGAGAACTCCCTCATTACTGCCAGGAGGGCAGCGAGCCATTCATGAAGGGTCTGCCCCCCAGGCCTCACCGCCAACACTGGTGATTACATTTCAACATGAGATTTGGAGAGGATAAGGGTGGAAACAATATCAAATCTCTTTGCAGAAATCAGAGGAGCAAAGAAACACTCTCCAGCACTCCTTTCACCACTGCCTCCAACTCTCGTCCACTAAAAACACCGTGTGATTATTTGGGGGTAGAGATTTAAAAACAGAGACTCAAAGTTTCTGTCCACAGTCAACGAATACAATTTGAAATTTTGGCATTAACATATATCATTTGAAATTCTACCATATTGGGCTTCTTGGAGATTCTCATTCAATTATAAAAACTTAGATAAATATGCTTGGAAATGATACTTAATAGCCCTCTCTATTCCCCTGTTCTAAACTAGATCTTTCTTCTTTATCTTTTCCATCCTCTTCCACAGTGCATGACTCCCTTTCCCCTCATCAAACCTGTCATTAGGTCCAGTCAGTTCTACACTCAAAATCCTTCATGGGCTGGGCGAGGTGGCTTATGCCTGTAATCCCAGCACTTTGGGAGGCCAAGGCGGGCAGATTGCTTGAGATCAGGAGTTAGAGACTAGCATGGGTATCATGGGAAAACCCCATCTCTACAAAATACAAAACTTAATTGGGCATAGTAGTACATGCCTGTGGTCCCGGCTACTCAGGAGGCTGGGGTGGGAGGATCGCTTGAGCCCAGGAGGTCAAGGTTGCAGTGAGCCACGATGGCCCCACTGCACGCCAGCCTGGGTGACAGAGCCAGACCCTGTCTCAAAATCCTTCATATCCACCCCCACTGGCTTCTGCCTACTTCAGACTAATAATCCAATTCCGGATTGTTGTATAGCCTTTTGATTTTTCTACTACCACCACTTTCATTTCCCATCAATCCTCTGTAAAGGTGCCAGACAGCCCCAGAGACCCTCAAAATGGTGTGAATCTCACTATATGCACCCTCTTTCTATCACTTACATGATATGTGCTGATCCATCAGTAGCTCATGGAAGGTCTTCTGACAGGCCTGTTCCACTACAAGTGTCTTCTTGCATTTTCAGGATCCAGGCTATTGCACTTGTTGAACCTTCTCAGAAATGTCATGTAGTTTCATGTATTTGTTTCAGAACATGCTGGTTGTCTCTGTCTAGGAGGTTGGCCTTCCCTTACGCTATCATGATCTCTCACCCCATCCTGACTCTTCCCCACCACTCCATCCTCACCCTATATCCTGATAGAAATGTCTGACTTCACAGTCCTTGCACTGAACCAAAATGCAGTACTCCTT
Source organism: Macaca nemestrina (assembly GCF_043159975.1). Taxonomy (NCBI): domain Eukaryota; kingdom Metazoa; phylum Chordata; class Mammalia; order Primates; family Cercopithecidae; genus Macaca; species Macaca nemestrina. Next base: position 166,424,853 of record NC_092125.1, on the reverse strand, counting down.
TCCAAAGGTAGCTATTCTGGCTATTCCAAACTATGTCCAGTGCTGACTTCACTAATATGCACAGTAGGCACGGTGGCTAGGGCCCACAATAATTTTAGGAGTCCATGAAAATGTTTAATTTTACTTAAAGTCAGAAGAGAGAAATAACTGTTACGTTCATGTATATGCATGCATATGTATACATCTATGTATATGTGTGTATATTTATGTGTATTTTATATATTTATATAATATATATATGCTCTTTTTTTTTAAATGGAGGAAAGGGTCCATGAAGGCAGAATTGTTCAGGGTCCACTTAAGTCATACTGTGGCCCTTGTCAGATTTGAATTTACTTTTTAAAATTCTGAAAATAAAATCAATTTTGAAATATTTTTCAGTAAAGGGTTGCATGTTTGAAAGCAGGCTTAAAAAGGTAGCATTTTTGTCCAGGCAGAGTGGCTCATGCCTGTAATCCTACCACTTTGGAAGGCCAAGATGCATGGATTGCTTGAGCCCAGGAGTTTGAGACCAGCCTGAGCAACATAGCAAGACCCTGTCTCTATTGTTTAGGAAATTAAATTTTAATATTTTTTTAAAAAGGTAACATTTTAAAATTCTAGAATAATTAATTCAAAAAAAATTTTTTTTTTTGAGTTGGAGTCTCACTCTGTCTCCCAGGCTGGAGTGCAATGGCGTGACCTTGGCTCACTGTAGCCTCCACCTCCCGGGTTCCAGTGATTCTCCTGCCTCAGCCTCCCAAGCAACTGGGATTACAGACACATGCCACCAATTTTTGTATTTTTTTTAGTAGAGACAGGGTTTCATCATGTTGGCCAGGCTAGTCTCGAACTCCTGACTTCAGGTGATCTACCTGTCTTGGCCTCCCAAAGTGCTAGGATTACAGGTGTGAGCCACCATGCTCAGCCAATTAATGCAAACTAAATACAATTTATGATTATCTTTTTTTGTTTAAGTTTAGAGACAGAAGAAGAGCAACAGTATCTCACCTCAAGCTATATTAACATCTCCACTGATTCATTACAAGGTGGCAAGAAGTACTTGGTTTGGGTCCAAGCAGAAAATGCACTAGGCATGGAAGAGTCAAAACAACTGCAAATTCACCTGGACGATATAGGTAAAGAATAAGAAATTCTGTAATGTCTTTAATAATAACCAGTTTGCGGTGATCTAGTCAAATGAGGTCTAGATCTGAAAAAAGTTCCCCTAAAGTTCCTGCAGAGCATGATAAAGGAAACAGAAATTACCCGTAATTCTATCTGCCCAAGACAACTTAGAGATGAGTAGTGCTGCTGCCATTTTGTCGTATATCCTTCCAGTCTTATTTCTAAATTGCTGTATGTGGCCGGGCCCAGTGGCTCACGCCTGTAATCCCAGCATTTTGGGAAGTCGAGGTGGGTCGAGGTGGGTGATCACTTGAGGTCAGGAGTTCGAGACCAGCCTGGTCAACATGGTGAAACCCTGTCTCTACTAAAAATACAAAAAAAAAAAAAGAAAAAAACATAGCCGGGCATGGTGGCAGGCACCTGCAGTCCCAGCTACTCAGGAGGCTGAGGCAGGAGAATTTCTTGAACCTGGGAGGCAGAGGTTGCAGTGAGCCAAGATTGTGCCACTGCATTCCAGCCTGGGTAACAGAGCAAAACTCCATCTAAAAAAAAAAAAAAAAAAAAAAAAAAAAAGATGTATGTGTTTTTACAAATATTTATTGGAAACTTCTTGTTTCTAAGCATTGTTCTAAAGGCTAGAGTGAATAAGATAGATAAAGTACCGGCCCTGAAATAACTTACCATCTACTAGGGAAGGCAAAAACAAAAAAAAACAAAAACAAAAAACACACAAGAAAACCCCACAATTATCATGATAAAGTTTGTTGAGTCTTATGTTGTGAAACGTACAGCATGCTAAAGTCATACTCTATCCACTACTTGGGGACTTATGTAAGGTTTGTTTGTTTGTTTGTTTTTATTTTGAAAAGTTTTACAAAATACATAGAAAACTGCAGAGAATTATGTAGACCTCTCTGTTCATCAGCCAGATTTAACAAACATTAATTGTTTTTGTTTCAGATATTTTTATACCCTACCTTTTTATACTTACATATTAGTAATAAACAATTTCTATTAATTTAATCTATAGTTTTATTTTTAATGTTGTCTGAATATATAGCAGTTTAATCCCTATTGTTGGAGATTAACACCGTTTTCAGTTTTGAACCATATAAACTATATTGCCATGAACAACTTTGTGGCTAAATTTTAGCATAGTTTTTGATTGTTTCCTTAAGATAAATTCCAAAAAGTAATTACCCTTGAGCCTTTACAACTACATCCAAGTCCTAAAACCACAATTCAGCCAAATGACACCAAGTCTGATTCATCCTCTCTTTGGAGATCCCAGTAACAATGATTCCTGTTGTTATAATTAAAGATTATTTCAATAAGCTAACATTTATTGAGCACTTTCTTACGTACTAACTACTTTTTTTTTTTTGAGGCCGAGTCTCACTCTGTCACACAGGCTGGAGTGCAGTTGCATGATCTCGGCTCACTGCAACTTCTGCCTCCTGGCTTCAAGCAATTCTCATGCCTCAGCCTCCCTAGTAACTGGGACTACAGGTGTGTGCCACCACGGCTGGCTGATTTTTGTATTTTTAGTAGAGATGGGGTTTTGCTATGTTGGCCAGGCTGGTCTCAGACTCCTGAGTTCAGGCAATCAACCCACCTCAGCCTCCCAAAGTGCTAGGATTACAGGCGTGAGCAGCTGCGCCCAGCCAGCTAACAGCTTTTCACATACATTATTTAACCCTCATATCAACCCTATTTTATATGAGATTATAATTTATATATTAGAAAACAGGTTTGATGGCATTAAAAAAATTTGAGATCACAGAGGTAGGGAACATTTAATTCCAATATTTTTGACTCTGATCCTCAGTCTTTATGAGAAAAATAAAAGCACATTGCACTGTATCTGACAACTTTTCTGCTGATTAATGTTCTAGGGGATATGAAGCCTTCACTATGGGTACCCTTCTGGGATCACTGAAGTCTTCTATTGCAACTAATGATCTCTACTTTTCAACTAACCTCAACTATCTCAACTAATGGTATTGGTGTAAAAATCTGTTCTTATGCTCTGAATATATATATACACACACACATATATATGCACATATATACACATATATACACACATATGTATACATACATATACACACACATATGTATACATACATATACACACACATATATGTATACATACATATACACACATATATGCATACATACATACACACATATGCATATATATGTGCATACACACATATGCATATATATGTACACACACGTATGCATATATATGTGCATACACACATATGCATATATATGTGCATATACATGTATGCATATATATGTGCATATATATACACACACACACATATATTTTTTTTTATAGAGAGAGAGGGGGTCTCACTCTGTCATCCAGGCTGGAATGCAGTGACACGATCACAGCCCACTGCAACCTTGCCTGGGTTCAGGGGATCCTCCTGCCTTAGCCTCTCAAGTAGCTGGGATGACAGGCCACATGCCACAGTGCCTGGCTAATTTTTTTAAATCTCTTTTAGAGACAGAGTCTCATTTTGTTGCCCAGGCTTGTCTCGAACTCTGGCTCAAGTGATCCTCCTGCCTTGGCGTCACAAAATGCTGGGATTTCAGGCATGAGCCACCATGCCCAGCCTGAATATTAGATTTGAAAACATACTCTGTTGAATATGATGATGGACAATTACTCCGTTTTATTGTATACCCTTGGAGTTACAGTTCTCTTGACTATGCTCCATACATTTTTATAAATTTACATTTGCAGGTAGAATGCAGTAATATACCCTTTTCTTATAATAGATGCCCCTCAATGAATTAATGATGTTTAAAGGCTACCATGACCAGTATCATTTTAGCAGTGCAATTTTTAGGAACTGAATTATAATAATAATACTTTTATTATTATTATCATTACGATCTTATGATCTTAATATCATTGCATCCATTTATTTAGTACCTCCTGTGTTCCAGACACCTCTCATGCACATCACATTTCATTCTGGAAACAGTCATACATAAGTACTACTGTCCCCATTTGACAGATGAAGAAAGTGATAAAATAATTTGTGCAAAGTCACTTAGCTAGTAATGAGGAAAGCCAGATTTCATCCCAGACATGCTGACTTGCCATAGTGTACCACCACCCCACCTCCCACAAAGGAAAAAAATCTCATCTGGCCTCTAGTTCCAGACTGACTTCTCACAATGGGAACTAGGAGTTTGTAGTTGTTGTTCCTTTTCCTTCTTCTCCTTCTTTCTCTTTCCCTCCTCCTCTTGCTCCACCTCCACCACCTCCTCCTCCTCCTCCTCCTCCTCCACCTCTTCCTCCCCTTTCGTCTCTATTTCTTTCCTTGCCTTTTCATTATCCCGAAATGTACTCAGAAACTCAGGTTGAAAAATACAGATTAATTGTATAGGAGGCCCCAGCCAACAAAACCACCAGATTATTAACAGATGAGCCGTCTTCATGGGTAACACTTTAAGAATGAGACATTTCATATTAGATAAACGAACTGTTCTATGCCACTGAGAACAGAAGACTGTCCTGGGAACAATTTCCACATAGCAGCTACGGGCTGGGCTTTCATTACATTAGGGAAGTTATGCTGAATGGCAGGGCAGAGTTAGTAGCACAGTAACACTTGGCAGAAAAGCATATGAGAGGAATGCTTTTAACTTCTCTTGTAGGGAAATAAATTCGAGTACAGAAAGTGTTGTGCTTTCTACCTGCCATTTTGAATATTAATTCTCCCCATTATACAAATATGGATAAATGTGTTGGAAATATGCTAAAAGGCTAAAGTCTCACTTTTATTTCAATACAAGTAGAATTTTAAAATATGACATCGATAATGAAATTGATACTTTTTTGTTTTTGTTTTGAGACGGAGTCTCACTCTGTCGCCCAGGCTGGAGTGCAGTGGCGCGATCTCGACTCACTGCAAGCTCCGCCTCCCGGGTTCACGCCATTCTCCTGCCTCAGCCTCCAAGTAGCTGGGACTACAGGCGCCCGCCACTACGCCCGGCTAATTTTTTGTATTTTTTTAGTGGAGACGGGGTTTCACCATATTAGCCAGGATGGTCTTGATCTCCTGACCTCGTGATCCACCCTCCTCGGCCTCCCGATACTTTTTTAAAATGTAAGATCTGGTGGAAATATGTGAAACCTACTTAGTAAGAATAAAAATTCAACATTTAAGTCTTGTGTGACAAACTAAATATTCAAGTATGTATTATATAATAAATGCCAGTTTGCAAAAATATGAACTCATTCAAACCTAAAGACTTAAATCTGGATTGCACTACCCTGCTTTATGGCTATGATTCTCACTGTGCTATCTGCATTCCTTATAAGACTAAACAGATTTTTGCTTTCTCCTCAGAATAATTCTTTTGCCAAAAGAGTCCTAGAATGCTTGTGCGGCTGTAACAGTGGCCAAGCCGAACTCAGAGGCGGGAGACAGGTGGAGGTGGGTGACAGGAGGAGGTGGGAAATTTATGACTTTGAGGGTGCTTACATAGTCCTAAGCAATTTCAGAGCCCCAGGGGTCCACGCCCTTGACTCTAGAATCTCTGAACACCGATTTTTTTTTTTTTCGGGGTGGCGGTTAGGCAGAGTCTTGCTCTGTCACCCAGCCTGGAGTGCAGTGGCATGATCTCAGCTTACTGCAACCTCTGCTTCTTGGATTCAAGTGATTCTTGTGCTTCAGCCTCCCAAGTAGCTGGGATTACAGGTGTCTGCCACCACACCCGGCTAAGTTTTGTATTTTTAATAGAGACAAGGGTTTCACTATGTTGACCAGGCTGATTTTGAACTCCTGACCTCAAATGATCTGCCCACCTCGGCCTCCCCAAAGTGTTGGGATTACAGGCGTGAGCCACTGCATCCAGCCTGAATACTGATTCTTATTACAAGAAGCTTGCACTAGTAAAAGGAAATCAGCTATGGAATTCAGATGATAAAAGTTGAGTACAGTAAGCTTGTTAACTAAATTAAAGCTGCTGTTACTTCTACACCAGGTTTAGCCCCAAAATTTTATTATAGGACTGTGCTACTAGACAGCAAATCCTTAATTTTTATTTTTCTCTGTAAATCATCTACCTTTGCACATAATTTTAGATAATGATAGTATAATAGTTATTGTAGTAAAACAATACTTTTCTTAAAGCTTTATAAACTTAGAATAAATGAAAATAAACTAATTCATAGAGAATATTAACCTGTAATAGTGGTTTCTAAAAACATGCCTACAGGCCCTTGAGTTCTTTGTTAAATAATACATCTAGCAAAGTCATAGGTTTTCATTGTTCCTTAGGGGAGAAATGGAAAGTGTTAATGATTCTATTCTGTTCAGACAGAACAAACTTAGAACTATTTACACAGTTTAGAAACATAGAGATTCCAACTATATACCTCCTACTCTAACAAAACAACTAATAAAATAATCAGTCAGAATTTCAGTTCCCGCTTTGAAGGTTATTATTATAGAACATGCCAACAATTTATAAAACCTTAGAGTCTTATGAGACTTGCTTTCTTCAAGTCAAAGTTTCAAGGAAGGGCAGATTTATTGTAATGGAGAACAAAACAAGTTAACAATAGATATAAATATTCGTATGTTTCCCTAATACACAAGAGAAGGAGAAAATTATTGTGGTAAAACATCTCAATTGAACATCTTTTTTCTTTCTTCTTTCTTTTTTCTTTTCTTACTTTTTCTCTTTCTTCCTTCCTTTCTTCTTTCTTTCCTTTCTTTCTTTCTTTCTTTCTTTCTTTCTTTCTTTCTTTCTTTCTTTCTTTCTTTCTTTCTTTCTTTCTTTCTTTCCTTCTTTCTTTCTCTTTCTCTCCTTCCTTCCTTCCTTCCTTCCTTCCTTCCTTCCTTCCTTCCTTCCTTCCGTCCTTCCTTCCTTCCTCCTTCCCTCCCTCCCCCCTCTCTCTCTTTCTGTTTCTCTCTTTCTCTCTTTCTTTTCTTCTTTTTTGACAGAGTCTCGCTCTGTCACCCAGGCTGGAGTGCAGTGGCATGATCTCAGCTCACTGTAACCTCTGCTTCCTGGGTTCAAGTGATCCTCCTGCCTCAGCCTCCTGAGTAGCTGGGATTGGCACGTACCATCACGCCTGGCTAATTTTTTTCTATTTTTAGTAGAGACAGCATTTTGCCATGATGGCCAGGCTGGGTCTCAAACTCCTGACCTTAAGTGATCTGCCCGCCTTGGCCTCCTAAAATGCTGGAATTACAGACATGAGCCACTATGCCCAGCCTTTCTTTCTTTCTTTTTTTTAAGACAAGCTCTCATTCTGTTGTCCAGGGTGGAGTACAGTTGCACCATCATGGCTCACTGCAATCTTGAACTCCTGGGCTCAAGTGATCCTCCCATCTCAGCCTCCTAAGCAGTTGGAATTTAGGCACACATCACCACACCTGGCTCAATTTAACATCTTATCAAATCTGATCATCTGAACTAAATTTGGGTGCATATCATCTCTTCGTCAACAGATGCAGGGAAGAGGAGATAGCTCCTTTATCTCATTTTTGTACTCTTTTGTTAACAAGGCTAGGCTCTGGAATTTTATTAGTTAGGATTATAAGGGAGTGGAAGGTCAGGGAAAGACAGGACTATTAGAGTTCAGTTTTTTAAAATGAGGAATGGGTTGAATAGAATTGTCCTTAACAGCAGTTTTCTTCTACATTACAAATTAGTGAATAAGAAAATGTTCATTAATTGTTCATTAGATCATGAATTTTATTTTATTTTTTTACTTTGAGCTTTCACATGTCTAGATATTGATGAAAAGATGACAGTTTCTCTCTAGGCAAGTTTTAAACAGCCAGGTCCTTTTTTTTTTTTTTTTTTTTTCCTAGTGATACCTTCTGCATCCATCATTTCCAGGGCTGAGACTATAAATGCTACAGTGCCCAAGACCATAATTTATTGGGACAGTCAAACAACAATTGAAAAGGTTTCCTGTGAAATGAGATACAAGGCTACAACAAACCAAACTTGGAATGTAAGCTCAACTTTCATTATTCTTTAGCATGTGAATGAATGATTTAAAAGCCAACCATCAGTGACTACAGTGGACTTATTATGTCTATTTTACATGTTTTTAATCTGATTGTTTGCATGATATTGAAGCCACTTTAGTTTTTGTTTTATAAAATAATTTCAACTTTTATTTTAGATTCAGGGGCACATGTGCAGGTTTGTTACCTGGATATATTGCATGACACTAAGGTTTGGGGTATGATTCCTGTCACCCAGGTGCTGAGCATAATTACCAATAAATAGTTTTTCAACCCTTGCCCTCCTACCTTCCTCTGCACTCTAGTAGTCCCCAGTGTCTATTGTTGCCATCTTTATGTCCATGAGTACCTGATACGGTTTGGCTGTGCCCCACCAAATCTCAACTTGAATTGTATCTCCCAGAATTCCCACGTGTTGTGGGAGGGACCCAGTAGGAGGTAATGGAATCATGGAGGCCAGTCTTTCCCATGCTATTCTCGTGATAGTGAATAAGTCTCACAAGATCTGATGGGTTTATCAGGGGTTTCTGGTTTTGCTTCTGCCTCATTTTCTCTTGCCACCACTATGTAAGAAGAGCCTTTTGCCTCCCACCATGATTCTGAGGCCTTCTCAGCCATGTGGAACTGTAAGTCCAATTAAACCTCTTTTTCTTCCCAGTCTTGGATATGTCTTTATCATTAGCATGAAAATGGATTAATACAGTATACTGGTACCAGTAGAGTGGGGCATTGCTTAAAAGATACCCGAAAATGTGGAAGCAACTTTGGAACTGGGTAATAGGCAGAGACTGGAACAGTTTGGAGGGCTCAGAAGAAGACAGGAAAATGTGGGAAATTTGGAACTTCCTAGAGACTTGTTGAAAGGTTTTGCCCGAAATGCTGATAGCGATATAGACAATAAAATCTAGGCTGAGGTGGTCTCAGATGGAGATGAGGAACTTGTTAAGAACTAGAGGAAAGGTGACTCTTGTTATGTTTTAGCAAAGAGACTGGCAGCATCTTGCCCCTGCCCTAGAGATTTGTGGAACTTTGAACTCGAAAGAGATGATTTAGGGTATCTGGTAAAAGAAATTTCTAAGCAACAAAGCATTCAAGAGGTGATTTGGATGCTGTTAAAGGCATTCAGTTTTAAAAGTGAAACAGAACATAAAGGTTCAGAAAATTTGCAGCCTGACTATGCAATAAAGAAGAAAAACCCATTTTCTGGGGAGAAATTCAAGCCAGCTGCAGAAGTTTGCATAAGTAGCAAGGAGCCTAATGTTAATCCCCAAGGCCACAGGGAAAATGTCTCCACACCATATCAGAGACCTTCTCAGCAGCCCCTCCCATCACAGGCTTGGAGGCCCAGGAGGAAAAAGTGGTTTCATGTGCTGGGCCCAGGGTCACTGTGCTGTGTGCAGCTTAGGGACTTGGTGCCCTGTGTCCCAGCTGCTCCAACCATGGCTGAAAGGGGCCAACATCCAGCTTGGGCTGTGGCTTCAGAATGTGGAACCCCCAAACTTTGGCAGCTTCCACATGGTGTTGAATCTGTGGGTGCACAGAAGGCAAGAATTGAGGTTTGGGAACTTCCACCTAGATTTCAGAAGATGTATGGAAACGCCTGGATGCTCAGAAAAAAGTTTGCTACAGGAATGGGGCCCTCATGGAGAACCTCTGGTAGGGCAGTTCAGAAGTGAAATGTGGGATCTGAGCCTCCACACAGAGTCCCTAGTAGGACACTGCCTAGCGGAGCTGTGAGAAGAGGGCCACCATCCTCCAGACTCCAGAATGGTAGATCCACCAACAGCTTGAACCATGCACCTGGAAAAGCTGCAGACACTCAATGCCAGCCCATAAAAGCAGCTGGGAGGGAGATTGTACCCTGCAAAGTCACAGGGGTGGAGCTGCCCAAGACCATGGGAACCCACCTCTTTTATCAGCATAACCTGGATAAGAGACATGGAATAAAAGAAGATCATTTGGGAGCTTTAAAGTTGCCCTGCTGGATTTCAGAATTGTATGGGCCCTATAACCCCTTTGTTTTGGCCAATTTCTCCCATTTGGAATGGCTGTATTTACCCAATACCTGTACCCTCATTGTATCTAGGAAGTAACTAACTTGCTTTTGATTTTATAGGCTCACAGGTGGAAGGGACTTGCCTTGTCTCAGATGAGACTTTGGACTGTGGACTTTTGGGTTAATGCTGAAATGAGTTATGACTTTGGGGGACTATTGGGAAGGCATAGTTGGTTTTGGAATGTGAGGACATGAATTTGGAAGGGTCAGGGGTGGAATGACATGGTTTGGCTGTGCCTCCACCAAATCTCAACTTGAATTGCATCTCCCAGAATTCCCATGTGTAGTGGGAGGGACCCAGGGGGAGGTAACTGAATCATGGGGGCCAGTCTTTCCATGCTTTTCTCGTGATAGTGAATAAGTCTCATGAGATCTGATGCATTTATCTGGGGTTTCCGCTTTTGCTTTTTCCTCATTTCCTCTTGCTGCTGCCATGTAAGAAATGCCTTTCACCTCCCGCCATGGTTCTGAGGCCTCCCCAGCCATATGGAACTCTAAGTCCAATTAAACCTCTTTTTCTTCCCAGTCTCCAGTGTGTCTTTATCAACAGCATGGAAACAGACTAATGCAGTACCCAGTGTTTAGCTCCCACTCGTAAGTGAGAACATGTGGTATTTATTTTCTGTTCCTGTGTTAATTCGCTTAGGAAAACCACTCTAGCTTTAATAATGATTATTGTATGCTTGCAAACAGAGAGCTGTTTCCTGAAACAATCCACTTGCCTTTTATGAGTTGCTAAATAGACAAATCTTCAACTAAGAGGAATCTATCTGATTAGCTATTTGTAATTCAGTTTCTCCTAGGTTGAAATTTATATCAATGATCATGGATAAAAAATTTAAGTATTCCGTGCTGAAATTTGACAGGCATCCAGGGAAACAAATATTCTTCAGAAAGGAGAACTAAGATTTATGAATGTTTCTTTTTAAGTGAAAAGTGTACAGTTCGGAGTGTAATATTTATTACCAGTATAGGCCTGAGTCTTAGGTGAGCTTAAAGGTGACGATAATCTGAGTAAAGATGAGTTTTAAAAAGTGGATGTCTAGAGAAATAAACGAACCATCCTTAAATGCCAAGGATAAATTATCTAGTGTCTTAAGAAAGGCATAGCTGCAAGGTTCATTAATAAAGTCATATGAGATAACAGCACCTGGAAACAATGTAATAAAAACTCAGTAATTTCTACTGTGGAGGAACATTAGCCTGATTTAGGAGGAAGTTTCAATTTTGATATATTTTAAAAGAAATGCCATTTTATTATTTTTAAGTGTAACAAACTGCCATTTAGTCCAAATAATTAAGAAATAGTTTCTGGCCTTTTTTTTTTTTTTTTTCTTCAGATACTTTTTTAAGGTTTCTTTTTTAGAGATAGGCTCTCACTTCATCACCCAGGCTGAAGTTCGGTGGTGCAATTATAGCTCACTGCAGCCACAAACTCTTGGGCTCAAGTGCTCCTGCCACCTTAGCCTCCCAAGTAGCTGGGACTACAGTCACTCACCACTATGCCTGGCTAATTTACTTTTATTTTTATTTTTTGTAGGGTCTTGCCATGTTGCCCAGGCTGGTCTTGAACTAGCCTCAAATAATCCTCCCCCTAGCTTTCTCATCAGCCTCCCGAAGTGCTAGGATTACAGGCATGAGCCACAGCACCTAGCCTGGCTTTTCTTAATTAACAGTTATGTATCAGCTGTGAAATTACCAGTTTTCAGAGAGTTAAATAAAATTATGTATATTTAACACTAAAACATACATTAAACATAACTTAATTTTTCTTTGGTGCTAAGCATGATCCCAAATCCTTTTACTGTTTAAGACTGATTCTGCATATCAGTTTTGCTGTAGAGTAATATATCTTAAAAGTATCAAGAAGATGGGGGTAAAAGTATACTAATTTTATTATATACCCTAAAAATTACTCATTAAAAATAAATTCCTTATGTCAACTTGTTTACCTGTGTTCATTCAAATCATAAATGTGAACTTTCTGGTAGTTTGCATTCCACTTAAATGGGATCCATGTTCTGCATCATTTGATCCATAATCAAGTGAAGATCCTGCTGAATTCCTTTTGCAATATGCAGAATTTAGATACATTTCAAAACAACACAAATAAAATTCTCAAGTCTTAAATTCTGAACTAATGGGGTTTTATCCTAATAAGACACCTGGGGTCCTTGTATAGTATCACAGTCATAGAATGATATTAAAGAATACCAAGTTTCTTAGGCTGGGTGCAGTGGCTCATGCCTGTAATTCCAGCGCTTCGGGAGGCCAAGGCAGGCAGATCACCTGAGCTCAGGGATTGAAGACCAGACTGGCCATGATAGCAAAACCCCGTCTCTACTGAAAACACAAAAAATTTAGCCGAGTGTGGTGGTGCGTTCCTGTAATCCCAGCTACTCAGGAGGCTGAGGCAGGAGAATCACTTGAATCTGGGAGGTGGAGGTTGCAGCAAGCCAAGATGGAGCCACTGTACTCCAGCCTGGGTGACAGAGTGAGACTGTCTCCAAAAAAAAAAAAAGATACCAAATACTCTTACTTCATGTAAATAGGAGTAGGTAATAGACTAGAAAAAATGTTTAGAAAATAGAAAGTAACTGTATTATCAATGTCTCTGAATAAGTTTTCAGAAGCCACCTGTTTTCTGGTTGAAAATTCTTGTTCTCTGCTCCCCCTGGTGGTGCTACATAGGCCATCTTGGTAACAGGTACATTTGAGCTCACTTTTCTAAATCTTCTCTTTGTCAGAAGTGGCAAATAGAGCAGAAAGAATATGTGTTATTTCATCTGCTCTTCATAACAATCCTTCGTGATAGGTAGTATTAGCTCGATTATATAAATAGGGAAATAGAGTTTGAAAGAGGTCAAGCCAGATTTTTTTGAACTTATACCATCAGTAACTAAGTGTCTCTCACAGACTCTACATCACTTCAAAGACCAAATAAATATTTACAAAATGAAAAGATAGGTTTCAATCCAAAGCCAGGTTCTCTCTCCTCCATCATTATTTTTTTTTTAAGTTTTTTTAAACTCATGACTCCCTCAGTCAATCTACCACGTTTCCGTTAAACACAACCGCTAACACAGAAAAAGTGAATTACCATTTCTATCCAGATCACTGAAGCCAAGGCACTGTAGCAGAATGAAGCTTTGTTTACATTTGCTACTATCAATTTCATCTGGGTCATGCATGAAGTGTTGTCTCTGCATTTCTGTAGGAAGACAGGAAAGTCAGAGTCAAGAGGAGTGAGAGGATACCAAAGATTACAGGTCTCTTCTACCACTTCAACCTCCATTAGATACTGCTGGAGGTGGGAGGTTTACTTCAAAGCGACAGGAAAGCCTTGTGGCCAAGAGCACAGGCTCTAGAGTTCAAAGCCTGGCTCTGCTACTTTCTAGTCATGCAATCTATTTTTTTTTCCCCCTTTTGAGACAGGGTCTTGCTCTACTGCCCAGGCTGGAGCACAGTGGCACAATCTCAGCTCACTGCAGCCTTGACCTTCTGGACTCAAGCAATCCTCCTGCCTCAGCCTCCTGAGTAGCTGACCACAGGAGAATGCCATCATGCCCAGCTAAATTTAAAAAATTATTTTGTAGAGACAGGGTTGTGTCATGTTGCCCAGGCTAGTGTCAAGGTCTCTAACTCCTGAGCTCAAGCAACCGTCCCGCCTCGGCCTCCCAAAGTGCTAGTATTACAGACATGAACCACTGCTCCTAGCTGAGTCATGCAATCTTTTTTTTTTTTTCTTTTTAGACAGAGTCTCACTGTGTTGCCCAGGCTAGAGTGCAGTGGTGTGATCTTGGCTCACTGCGACCTCCGCTTCCTGGGTTCAAGCAATTCTCCTGACTCAGCCTCCCTAGTAGCTGGGATTACATGCGCCAGCCCCCACGTCTGGCTACTTTTTGTATTTTTAGTACAGACAGGGTTTCACCATGTTGGCCGGGCTGATCCCAAGGGATCTGCCCCTCTCGGCCTCCCAAAGTGCTGAGATTACAGGAGTGAGCCCCTGCGCCCGGCCTAGTCATGCAATCTTGAGCAAGTTTCTTATCTTCTCTGTGCCTCATTATTCCCACACATAACATGGGGATAAGATAAGCACTTACCTCATCTGTTTGTTGGGGGAAAGGGGATCCAATGATGTAAAAAGTTAGCTACAAGCCTGGAATAGAGTAATTGTTCACTAAATGCTAGCTAGTAATGTTACTCTCTAGCCTCTAGGGGAGCCATGCAGCAGGGATAGTAGAGCAAAGGAATCCACCTGAAAGTCACAGTATTGAGGGTGCTTTTCAGCCCCTTTAGCTAAGGTACATACAGACTGTGAAGTATCTAAGGGAATTAGGTGATGAGGCAAGGAGAATATGTGCCACGCAGCAGTCCATGTTTCAGGCAATGATGGATGGCATATATGATGGTGGTCCCATAAGCTTATCATGCAGCTGAAAAATTTCTGTCACCTAGTGATTTATATTACAATTGCCTGCAGGATTCAGTACAGTAACATGCTTTATATGTTTGTAGCCTAGAAGCAATAGGCTGTACCATATAGCCTAGGTGTGTGGTAGGCTATACCACCTGTGTAATTACAATCTGTGATGTCCGTACAATGATGAAATCGCCCCATTGTTAAGTGACACATGACTGTAGTTATCTCTTGAGAGATGGTTCCAGGTCAAAGCTTCGGATTTTGTCTCTGGAGACACAACTGCCTCTGGGAGAACATTTACAAACATCTTGCTCTAACCTCATTCACCTCTCTCCCTTCTGAATTCCCTAGCAGTCTAGCTTGGACCACCAGGTTGGAACAGATACAGATTTTAGTAAAGGCTCAGAGATAGCAAGAAGAAAATAAATCTCAGTTGGCGGGGGGAGGCAAAAGGCTATATTCAGCTACCTGAGAGACTGAGGCAGGAAGATCACTTGAGCCAGAGGTTTGAGGCTGTAGTGCACTATGATCTCACCTGGAATAGCCACTGCACTGCAGCCTGGGCAATATAGTGAGACGTCTATCTCTATAAAAAGAAAGAAAATAAACATCTCAGAGAAAAACCACCTACTATGTAGTCTTGATTACAAAATATAACCAGCTTTTCAAAGTTGGTTTGAAACCTGTCTTTTCATTTTCTGATAATCTATCGAGTCCCTAAAGTGATGTAGAGTCTGTGAGAGACACTTAGTTACTGATGGTATAAGTTCAAAAAAATCTGGCTTGACCTCTTTCAAACTCTATTTCCCTATTTATATAATGGAGCTAATACTATCTGTCACAAAGGATTGTTATGAAGAGCAGATGAGATAACACATATTCTTTCTGTTCCATTTGCCACTTCTGACAAAGAGAAGGTTTTGAAAAGTGAGCTCAAATGTACCTGTTACCAAGATGGCCTATGTAACACCACCAGGGGGAGCAGAGAATAAGTGTTTCAACTAGAAAACAGTTGGCTTCTGAAAACTTTTATTCAGAGACACTGGTGATATAATTCCTTTCTATTTTCTAAACATTTTTCTAGTTTATTACATACTCCTATTTACATGAAATAAGAGGGATTGGTATATCGGCTATCTACTGCTACAATAATGTGTAACAAACTGCCGCAAAAACTGGAGTGACATATAGCAATAAACTTTTATTTCTCACTGTCAATGGGGCCCAGCTGGTCTAAATTGAGCTTGCTGGGATTGGGCATGTGTTTACAGCTCAGCTGGCTCACTCCTATGTCTTTCATGAGCTCTCCTCTACATGTCTCCCGGTCTTCTTTCTGCATCAACAGGCTAGCCTGGGCATTCCTTATGGTGATGGCAGAGGGCAAGAGCACCTACACCCAATCTCTCCAGTGTCTTTCAATCCTCTGCTTGTATCAGGCTCACCAATGTCTGCTGGCTCAAAGTAAGCCACATGGGCAAACCAGAGCCAGAATGGGAGAATGTTCAAAGCTACATAGTAAAGGGACAGGATATATGGCAGGGAAATTACCAGGGCTATTGCAATCCACCTCAAAATGTCATCAGGCTCTCCACCTGCTGCTGGAACCAGTTCGTGCGAGGAGAGGAAGATGGTAGCATTTTTCCAAACAACAAAGACCAAGAACCTTGGCAGTCTTCATCCTACTCTAGCATTTGACACTGTTGACCACCTTGTCCTGAAAATGTCTCTCCTCTTGGTTTTCCCATTTCAAGAATGTGTTAGTCTTCTATCAGTATTTCTGGATGCTCTTTCCTTTGTAAATTATTTTTCCTGCCAGTTCCCTAAACATTGGCATTCCCTTCATACCTACCATCTCACTGTTTCCTCTCTTTCTTACTCCTTTCACCTACTGCCAAGGCCTCAGCTACACCTGTATGTAGGCTAGAACTTGGAGCCCTCCCAACTCTCATGAAAGTCAGACCTACATTTCTAGCTATTTGTTGGTATCTTTATGGGCTGTCTCCTAGGCCCCTCAAATTCATGTCAAAAATTGAGCTCCCCGTTGGAAACAGCAATCCACACCCACTTCCATATACTCTATTTCAGGGGCGTTTGCCACATTGTGTATACTTGCCTGTTTACACTTCTGTTTCTCTACTCTTTAACTATGAACTCATGGAAGGCAGGGATGTGCCATGATCATTTTTTGCATCTCTATTGATTTTTATAATGTCAAGTTCATGCAGCATTAGCTACACGAAACATTTCATTGAAACATTAGCTATTATTATTATTATTATTATTATTTGTCTTTAATGGTGTCCAATTTTAGTGACAGAGGCAGAGAAATCTTAGCTATGTGTTCAAGTAAGTGGATTATTGGTGACTCATTTCTCTAATTAAGCTACACCAGGGTCTCAGCAAACTTTTTACTCGAGGGCCAAATGGTAAATATTTTAGGCATTGCAGAACATAAGATTTCTGTCTCAACTACTCAACTCTGTGTTTGTAGCGTGAAAGCAGTCTTAGACAATTATGTAAATGAATGGGCATAGTCTATTCCAATAAAATTTCATTTTTGGACACTGAAATTTGGATTTCACATAATTTCCATGCACCATGAAGTAGTCTTTTAAAAATATTTTCTTTCGACCATTTAAAAATGAGAAAACCATTCTTAACTTAGGCCGCACAAAACCAAGTATTTATTCTTTTCTTGGAAGGGCTGATAGAACAGCATACAGATAGCAAAGAGAAATCCTTGGCTTTGGCATTTCCAAGTCTAAAAGTTGGTATAAGACAGAAAATGTGGAAGAACATATGATTAGTCACAAATAAGTTTCCCCATCACCACCCCATTTCCCTCCTCTTCCAAACACTAGATAAAAATTACCTGGGCAGAAAGAGGAGGAGATTGTAGGGTAAAGGGAGAAACCAAGGGTTTAGACACTGGTGGGTTACCAAGGACCCTCTGATCCTGTGCCATGTCCCACATTGATAGTTGGGAAAGGTAGAGGGATTATAGAACTCTAACTGTATTGGAGACTTTTCTTCCCTCCACCCAAGGATGTTCCCAGGAACTTATATTTAACCTAAGAAAAGAGAGATCTCAAACTGATGAACATTAAGTTTCAATGACCCCCAACCTTCAGAGTTGAGGCTCTAAGTAGAAATTGACTTATTTCAAAATTTCTTGCACTCTTTAAATTATATTATTTACAGAGGTGTTCAATTAAGTCCAGCTTTTTCAATATTCGTTTTAGCCTCCAAAGATATCATCCTGAGGTATCATGTTGTACTTACAGGGCCCTAAGCAGCCACCTGGTTTGTCTCATGGTTTAAACAACTGATAACAGTTCCGTAACATTCTTCTTACTATTTTGGAATTCTGGCTATACTTTAGGGTATTTCTTTCCTTCGAGAGGACTTATCTATAAATGTAATGGTAAGAAGCATATTGGAGAATAACAGCTTCCTTACAAGAGACACTAATATGAAGCAGAGTGCATTTGAAAGTCAAATCTTTGGCACAGTAGGTAAAATTTCTCTAGATCCCAGGAGACCTCAGACACTCTCCAGTTATATTAACATTGCAGAAAATTTCCAGGGCCATGAATAGAGACATGGCTTATGGAAACTCTGAATGATATCTTTCATGCAGAATTTGAAAAATATCATTCAGAGTTTCCATAAGCCATCTCTCAATAGACAAAACTATTCTAGGGCAGATGACATCCCCAAACAAATACTTCCATGTATTTTACATTTTCAGAGCATTGCAGGTTTTAAGGATTAATGCTAAGGTTGGGTTTTAAATGGAAGTATCCCTGAGAGAGGTTGATACCTCATTCTTCTTTTTTTTTTTTAATCTCAATCTTTCTAACTTTCTCTTTCATGAGTATCTGATAACTGCTTTCACCTAGTTGTTGCATTAATGCATTTCTAGGCATATTGACATATTTTATGTCTGCCTTTCAATCATGCTTCACTTTTCCCGGTAAATCAGTTTCTAGAACATACTGAAGATGCTGTACAAATGCCTTGGTTTCTTTCTGCCAACTGAAACAGCTTGTTTGGGGCTCATTTTTCAGTATGTTTTATAGCAGGGTGTAGTGCTCCAGGGAAAAAAAGATTTTTGTGTTTATCCCTCAGCTATTTTCTTTATCCTCCATTGGATTTCTCAGTTCAACATTCTTAATATTTTAATTTTTCTCTGACACATACACATATATATATACACACATATATATAGATATATACATATATGTGTGTGTGTGTGTGTATATTATCGGGCCTTATAGAATCTGCAGTAACCTGCAATGAGGACCAATTTACAGCTTAGCTTATAGGTATTTTTTTCTAAAAGTCACCATTAGCGAGTAAAATTATTTCATCATTCAGGAAGAATTATTGATCTAAATATCCAGCTGCAGGGGAGAGGGAAATTCAAACAGGTGCTATCAGCTACCATTTCTCCACCCCATTAAAAGAATATATTCCAAAATTAAGAATATATTCCAAAATTAAGACTGGGCATGATGGCTCACTCCTGTAATCTCAACACTTTGGGAGGCCAAAGCAGAGGATGACTTGTGTCCAGGAGACCAGCCTGGGCAATATAATGAGACCTTGTCTTTACAAAAAAAAATAAAAAATTATCCAGTCATGGTAGTGCATGCTTGAAGTCTCAGCTACTTGGGAGGCTGAGGCAGGAGGATCGCTTCAGCCCAGGAGGAGGTGGAGATTGCAGTGAGCTGTGATTGAGCCACTGCACTCCACAGTCCAGCCTGGGCAACAGAGTGGGACCCTATCAAAAAAAAAATATATATATATATATATACACACACACACACACACACACAAATAAATATATATATATATACACATATAAATATATATATAATATTATATTTGGACTTTCTCAAGATTTGAGACAGTTGTCAAACATAAAGCAGTGTGGGCTGGGCATGGTGGCTCACACTTTTAATCCCAGCACTTTGGGAGGCCAAGGCAGGCGAATCACTTGAGGTCAAAAATTCAAGACCAGCCTGGCCAACATGATGAAACCTGATCTTTACTAAAAATACAAAAAATCAGCCAGGTGTTGTAGTGCACGCCTGTAGTCCCAGTTACTTGGGAGGCTGAGGCAGAAGAACCGCTTGAACCCGGGAGGCAGAGGTTACAGTGAGCCGAGATTAAGCCATTGCACTCCAGCCTGGGCAACAGAGCGAGACTCCATCTCAAGGAAAGTAGTGTGTATTTCAGTTTTAATGTTTGAGACAGTATTTGGTTATGTATGGTCATGTTTTATATAAAGAACACTTTGTTTTCCTAGAGTCTAGAAGAGAGCTTGGAACATAATAGGTGTTCCATACATTTTCGCTAAATAAAATAACTGTTTTAAAAGCACACCATATTTTATTCTTGTTATCCGTCCATTTTAGGTTAAAGAATTTGACACCAATTTTACATATGTGCAACAGTCAGAATTCTACTTGGAGCCAAACATCAAGTACATATTTCAAGTGAGATGTCAAGAAACAGGCAAAAGGTACTGGCAGGCTTGGAGTTCACCATTTTTTCACAAAACACCTGAAACAGGTGAGTGCACTTATATATTTTATTCTCTTGGACTTTTCTTTATGTATCTTTTCTGCTGAGCTCAGTGGCTCACACCTCTAATCCCAGCACTTCGAGAGGCCAAGGCAGGAAGATTGCTTGAGCCTAGGAGTTCGAAATGAGCCTGGGCAATGTAGTGAGACCCTAGTCTGTACAAAAAAATAATTATTATTATTAGCCTGGGTGGTAGAATGCATTTGTAGTCCCAGCTACTTGGGAAGCTGAGGTGGTAGGATTGCCTGAGCCCAGGAGTTTGATGCTGCAGTGAGCTGTGATCATCCCACTGCTTTCTAGCCTGGAGGACAGACCAAGACTGTGTTTCCTAAAAAAGTTTAAAACAGCCAGGTGCAGGGGCTTATGTCTGTAATCCCAGCACTCTGGGAGGCCGACGTGGGTGGATTACCTTAGGTCAGGACTTCAAGACCTCCTTGGCCGACATGGGGCAACCCTGTCTCTACTTAAAATACGAAAATTAGCTGGGCATGGTGGCGGGTGCCTGTAATTCCAGCAACTCGGAAAGCTGAAGCAGGAGAATCGCTTGAACCCGAGAAGTGGAGGTTGCAGTGAACTGAGATTGTACCACTGCACTCCAGCCTGGGCAAGAGAGCGAGACTTGGTCTCAATAATAATAATAATAATAATAATAATAATATAAATAAGTTTAAAACAAAAACAAAATAAACTACAAAATATTTTTTTCTCTTTAACTTCGACCAAAATTGACAAAACTATTCTAGGGCAGATGGTAACATTTAAATTGTTATTTTGATTTGATTTTCTTAAGGCTTACTGTAATTTGTATAATGGTTCTCAAACATTCCTGGGCATAAAAACCACCTGAGAGGCTGGGTGCAGTGGTTTACACCTGTAATCCCAGCACTTTGGGAGGCCAAGGCAGAAAGATTGCTTGAGCCCAGGAGTTCAAAACCAGACTGGGCAAGATAGAGAGACCCCATCTGTACCAAAAATACAACTAAAATTACCCGGGCATGGTGGCCCACGCCCATAGTCCCAGCTACTTTGGGACTACAGGAAGAATTATTTATCTAAACAGGCTCTGATCATAGCTCACTGAAGCCTCTACCTCCTGGGCTCAAGCAATCCTCCTGCCTCAGCCTCCCAAGTGGCTGAGACTACAGATGCAGTCTACCATGCTAGCTGAGGCAGGAGGGTCACTTGAACCTGGGAGGTCAAGACTGCTGTGAGCCATGTTCACACCACTGAACTCCAACCTGGGTGACATCCTGGGCAATTGTGAGCCATACAATAAGCTAAGAACATGTATTGATAAATATAATCTGGGTGTGGTGGCTCATGCCTGTAATCCCAGCACTTTCAGAGGTGGAGGCAGTTGGATCACTTAAGCCCAGGAGTTTGAGACCAGCCAGGCCAACATGGCAAAATCCCATCTCTACTGAAAATACAAAAATTAGCTGGGCACGGTGGTACATGTCTGTAATCCCAGCTATTCAGGAAGCTGAGGCAGGAGATAGAGGTTTCTGTGAGCCGAGATCACACCACTGCACTCCAGCCGGGCCAACAGAGTGAGACTCCATCTCAGAAAATATTATTCAGAACATATTCTCCTAAAAGAGACACCAAACAATCATACCAATAAACGTTATCTACTATATGCAAAGCAAAGCACTCTTAAACACAGAATTAATTCTCTTCTCATCAACAGGATTTAGCTGATTTATTATCTTCAGATATTTTCCTACTCCTAATATTATTAGCTTATATTCATTTACTGATGCCATTCAATAACATCTTAGCCAAATAGACTTCAGTTGAAGCGAATAATAAAATGAATCTATTGTAATTGTAGTAGTACTAATGGCCCCACTAACCTAAAGATGTCTCCCTACTGTAGGTACCTTATACACTAGATTCAACATTTTCTTTTCAGAAATGAAGGACTTTATTATAATCACAGCATTATTATAACATTCTGGAATTGTGTTATATGTTTTCAAGGCACTTTGATATACATTATAAATATTGATGGCTGCCAAATTAGTAGAGGGAGCAAAGAGCATGACTGGCTGCAAAGCTCTTCTGGTACCTCCTACTGCCCAAATCTTAGAAATACTTTGGCCAGGTGCAGTGTCTCATGCCTGTAATCCCAGCACATTGGGAAATGGAGGCAGGTGGATTGCTTGAGCCTAGGAGTTCAAACCCAGCCTGGGAAATATAGTGACACTCTGCTTCTATTTAAAAAAAATAAAAATAAACAGGAATTAAATTTAAAAATGTTAAAGAAACAATTTATTAGGAAATTCTTTTCTTTCTTTCCTCTTTCCTTCCTTCCTTCCTTTCTTCCTTCCTTCCCTTCTCCTTCCTTCCTTCCTTCGTTCCTTCCTTCTTTCCTTTCTTCCTTTCCTTTCCTTTCCTTTCCTTTCCTTTCCTTTCCTTTCCTTTCCTTTCCTTTCCTTTCCTTTCCTTTCCTTTCCTTTCCTTTCCTTTCTTTTTCTTTCTTTCCAGAGTCTTGCTCTTTTTCCTAGGCTGGAATGCAGCGGTGTGATCTCGCTCACTGCAACCTCTGCCTCCCTGGTTCAAGAGATTCTCATGCCTCAGCCTACCAAGTAGCGAGGATTACAGGCACGCACCACTATGCCTGGCTAATCTTACAGACGGGGTTTCACCATATTGGGCAGGCTGGTCTCGAACTCATGACCTCAGGTAATCCACCCATCTTGGCCTCCCAAAGTGTTGGGATTACAGGGGTGAGCCATGGCACCCAGCCAGGGAATTATTTTCAGTACTCAGTATCAGTTCTCTTTTTTAAAAGTTAGTTTTTAATTGAAGGTGTTCTGTCAAGTTGATACTGTTAACAATTCATAGGACTTTAGATGCCGTTTTATAATAGTCAGAATTTAGTTGATAAGCCAATTATTTTTTAATGAACTCTATAACTGCCTAGCAAGATTATGCAAATTGATAACTACCTACAAAGTACTACTGTATATAAGCTTGTTTGATTATGATGTCAACCACATTTGGTAGTGTAATTAGCGCTACTTTACAAAAGCAGAAACTGGGCATGACCTGCTAAATAGCACATTGCTAGTGGGTAATGACACCTAAACTATAACAAAAGTTTTCTTATTCAAAATATTGAACTGCCTGGCTAGCTCAGTTGGTAGATTATAAGGCTCTTAATCCCAGTGTCAAAAATACTGTGCATTTTCCCCACCATCCCTTAGCAATTTCATTCTTTAATTTCAGGGAAGCAGAGGAGCAGCTTACTTAAGTGTTCTAAGTATAGGACTACAAATATTCTTCTTTAAACATAAAAGTCTTGGCCGGGTGTGGTGGCTCATGCCTGTAATCCCAGCACTTTGAGAGGCCAAGGCGGGCGGATCACCTGAGGTCAGGAGTTTGAGACCGCCCTGGCCAACATGGCGAAACCCCATCTCTACTAAAAATACATAAATTAGCCGGGCATGGTGGCAGGTGCCTGTAATCCTAGCTACTTGGGAGGCTGAGGCAGGAGAATCTCTTGAACTCGAGAGGTGGAGGTTGCAGTGAGCCAAGATCGTGCCACTGCACTCCAGCCTGGGCGACAGAAAGAGACTCTGTCTCTAAATAAATAAATAAATAAATAAATAAAACAAAGATAAAAGTCTTAAGCTTCAGGTAGAAGGGAATAGGAACACCCAGTTTAAATTTAAAGTCTGTTTCCTAAGGAGAAAAATCACTTAAGAGACAAAATTACCAATTAAAATTAAGTACCCCTGAAAACTTGGATTTATCAAAGTTTAACATGTTAGCTAAGAGAAATCATAGACTATTCTCTTGGTACAAATTCCTTTCTAAGACACGTTACATGAGAAACAGTAAAGGTATGTTAGGAAAAGTGCTCATATTAAATCTCTTTGGAAATGTACCTTTTTTTCTGTGTGTAAAAGCAATGTAAGTTTATTGTAGTGTGCAACCTAAAAATACCCACTATTTACATTTATTTAATTTAATACTAGTTTTTCCTATGCATTTTTTCAATGGGTGGGGCTATGGTGTATATGCTATTTTATATCCTGGTTTTCTTACTTAATCTACCCTGCTAAGTTTTTGAAAACTGATTTCATGGCTGCACAGCATTCCTGTTTATGTATGTACTATAATTTATTTAGGCATTTCCCTGCTTAAATAACATCTAGGTCATTTCCATTTTATCTATTATCAATAAACTTCTTTGCATAGCTTTGTATATAAATGGTCTTTATTCCTTTAGTTCTAAAGAGGAATTATTGCATCAAGAGTTAGGCACATTTTAAGATGCTGATGTATGTTGTCAAACTGCTTTTTAGCGAATCTTTAATATTGATTGCTTTTTAAAAAGGGATCTCTGAAAAGACAGTCATTCACAAAATACTCATTTAGCCTCTACCATGTGCTAGGCATTTTTAGATCCTTGCAGAACCTCAGTGAGCAAAGGAAACAAAATTCCCTGTCTTGGAGAAGTTTCCTTCTGGAGAAGACACACAGTAAAAATCAAGCATAATAATTATATAAATTACATTGCATCATACATAAAGATATAAATGAAAGCAGTAAGAATCAGACTTCACAGCTGAAGAGTGAATTGCCTCACAATTGAAAAAATAAAATGATATCATTTCTGTAATTCGTTATTTAACCAACTTGTTTGATAATGAGGTTTTTTGGCCAGCCAGACTCTTCCAGTACTTAAAGGTTTATTTATGAAGAAACACAGCCCAGGCAATAATGCCTCTTCCAAGCAGGACTTTCCTGAGTTAGTCTCTAAGATTCTGACATGTGTATTACTGAATTGATTCATCTCAATACAATGTGTTTGCAAAATTCTGCCCAGCTAAGACCAGAGGACAAATCCTAAAGTGGGTATGGCTTGTCCTGCAGCCTCAGCATTCTTATTCTTTTGCATGGCTTTCCCTCTGAATAGTGCCTGGCTTGGCCATTAAAAACCTGGTCTCAGAAATGAACCAAACCAACTCACTTATAATCAAGTTTAATGACTTATTCTGTTTTTTTGTTTGTTTGTTTTTTTACTTAGAGTATTTGGACTTTAATAGGACAAACAAAGCCTTATGCTGAAAAAGAAAATCAATCCTCCAGAATACCCATTTATTCTATCTGGTATAATAGCAAGAGACCAATTAACAGACTGAATCCCAGGGTGACTTCAGGATAATAATTAAAAATAGCTAACATTTATTGGATGCTTACTAGGTGTTGGGCATTTTGATAAGCATTTTACATATGAATTGTTCTTTCTTTATCACTGCAGCTCTATAAAAGGAGTATAATGATTATCCCAGTTGCACAGATGAAGACCATATGGCCCAAGCAGTTTTGCCAAACATTACAAGGCTGGTAAACGGTAGAGCCAGGGTCTAACTCAGGCTATGGGATTCCAGCACCCATGTTATTTATAGCTCTGCTAGTCTCCTTCCTAAGAGACCTAGTAGGGTCCTGCATCTGCCCGCCAAACAAAATCGTTCACTGCACATTAGCTAGTAATAAAACTATGCCAACAGAGCTTCATTTCTAATGCAGTGTTTGTTATGGAAATGCAAATGCATGAGAAAAGAACCAGAAGATGCTATTGACTACTGCTACTTTGGCATGAATACAAGATGTGGAAGCAGATTTGGGGTAGGTGATGAGAATGAAACCATAGTACTATAGGAGGTTTTGGATAGGATAGGTAAGAAAGGGGCAGTCTGAGATGAGGATAAATGATAGGTAAAAAAGGTGGTCTTAGCCAAGACAGGACCATCACGGGCAATTCATCATGTGCTTTACCAGCTAGTTATGGGCCGTCTAGAAAGCACTGTTTCTCATAAGAGGGTCTGTGGACAATCTACATTAAGAATGCTTAGGCACTTTTTTTTTGTTTTTGTTTTTTCTTGAGACAGTCTTGCTCTGTCACCCAGACTAGAGCGTAGTGCACCATCTCAGCTCACTGCAACCTCCGCCTCCTGGATTCAAGCAATTCTCCTGCCTCAGCCTCTTGAGTAGCTGGCACTACAGACATGTGCCACCACACCTGGCTAATTTTTTTTTGTATTTTTAGTAGAGACAAGGTTTCGTCATGTTGGCCAGGCTGGTCTCGAACTCCTGACCTCAAATGATCCCCCTGCCTTGGTCTCCCAAAGTGCTGGGATTACAGGCATGAACCACTGTGCCTGGCCTGAATGCTTGGGCACTTCTTGAAGTACAGATTCTTGAGCCCTTTGCCAAGTGATACATCTGCAGTGACGTGTAAGAACCATTGCTGTAGAGGTCAGACACACTCTTTAAGAGGGAAGTGTCATAAAAGACAACATAGGGAATGGGCAGAAAATGTGGACAGAAAGGCAGTGTGGATATGATTGCCCAAGTCATCGAAATGGGAGAGTTCCCTGACCCCTGTTGCATATCATGTGGCTCATCTGTTTGGCCAAGGCACCTGCTCACATCCCTTATGGGAGGGGGAGCACACAAACGGGCAGGTGTAGGAGCTGGGGCGAGCACCTTGGGGCTTCAGCCCCACAGTAGCATCTAGGGGTGGATGTCTGCGACTCCCAAAGCCCAAATGGAAATGTGTTACAGTGCACTATTTTAGCTTTGCTGTCCGTAGACAGCTTAACTGTTAACCAGCTCAGTGCCCTCTTGGTATCCAGGTCCTTGTCCAGTGTCCAGGAAGAATCGGGTCACACACCGATTTGAAGGATGAATGTGGGGGTTTTATTGAGTGGTGGAGGTGGCTCTCAGAGGGATGGATAGGGAACGGGAAGGGGGATAGAGTGGGAAGATGATCTTCCCCTGGAGTTTGGCTGTCCAGTGGCTGATCTCCTCTCCGAATGTCCCCAACCGAACTTCTCTTGGCATTCAGATTCTCGTTTTCTTCTCTCCTTCTCTGCCGAGCCATTCTGTCATTCTTCTGCTCTTCTGTTTATCTCTCTGTCTGCTTCTGGAACCTGGGGTCTGGAGTTTATATGGTTACAGGATAGCGGGGCATAGTGGGCCAAAAGGCAACTTTTGGGCATGAAAACAAGAATGCCTGCTTCTATTTAGGGCTGTGGGTGTCCAGGCTTGAGGGTGGGACCTCTGCCAGGGAACCACCCTCATTTACTCAGTATTTTCCTGTTTCCTGTCTGTATCACCATAGCCTTAGTAGTAGTGGTTTGGGGGACAGAAAAGGGTGGGCATGTGAGAATCTTAGGCCATTATCTCTAGTACTATCTGGTCCCCTCTCTGTTTCCTGTTTCTCCTGAGTCACTGGCCACCCCAGTCCACCTGGGTGTTACAGGAACCCCGCAAAGCACAGGATACAGGACTGTTGTCGTAATTAACCATCACATCACACATGACCCTCTTCTGCCTAGAATGCACCCTGTCTCTGGATGTGAGGTTTCAGCTGAGATCATGAGAACCACTGAGAGCTGCTGAAGTTAGAGCTTCTGATCCACCAATCTTGATAGCCACTGTTATACTGGGGTTTTTCAGCATTGCAGAAAGAACCCCAAAGGGGAAAAGACAATTTGTCAGTGTAGAAAACCAACACTGAAAATGTATAAGTCAGTCATCTACATTTGCTACTACTGACTTTAAAAAGGTGAAAAAACAATGGCTAGCCAGGTATCTTTTTCAATTCTGCATTGTAATATAGGTCCCTTTTTAACGAAGAAAAGATACAGGTTCTATAATCCCTTTAATAACAGGTTAGAGGTCTGAGGGAAGGGCAGTCACATTTCACGATGACTAATTAACTTGCTTGAATTGCTACTTGCCATAGAAAAGTTTCCCAGATAAATCATATTGCTCTTTTTTTTCTTTGACAGTTTTCCAGAGGAAGGCAAGTGTGAGCAAGATATTAAACATTTTGCTTTACTCTCACAAAACAGTATTAGTTGTTGCACTGCCAGTGGCTCCTTAAAGATGCTCATTAATTTTTCAGGTTTTTAAGTGGCTAAAAGGGAAAAAGCAAATATTATGTCAATGGAACTAAATATTGGTGCTCTTAAATATAATGCAAATTAGATGATGCCACACAGAATGTATTTTTCAAACATTTTATTATTTGTAATTAGAGATTTGTGAATTGTCCACATAGAGATGGGTTCTGAACTTGTAGACTCTTTGTTACTAACCCATGTTAAACAGACACAGTGTTTCTTGAAATACTAATCACTTTACACTTTTCATTTGGATTTATTTAACCTTCTTCAGGTCCTGCCTCTAATAAACCACCTAGTTCCTGCAGAATAGGAAACAATTCAGAAGAGTTCTGTAATTTCCCTGAAGTTTGCAACCTATTAGTACAGAAAAAAGAACCTTCCTTCCTTCCTTCCTTCCTTCCTTCCTTCCTTCCTTCCTTCCTTCCTTCCTTCCTTCCTTCCTTCCTTCCTTCCTTTTTAGACAGGGTCTCTCTCTGTCACCCAGGCTGGAGTGCAGTGGTATGATCTCAGCTCACGAGATCTGGGCTCAAACAATCCTCTCACCTTGGCCTTTCAAGTAGCTGGAACTACAGGCATGCACCACCATGACCAGCTAATTATTTTTCTTTCTTTTATTTTTCTTTTTCTTTGTAGAGACAGGGTTTCACCATGTTTGCCAAGTTGGTCTTGAACTCCTGGACTCGAGCAGTCTGCCCACCTTGGCCTCCCAATGTGCTGGACTCACAGGCAGGAGCCACCATGCCTAGCCTATGATTATGCTTCTTCTTGAAGTCATCATCTTCTGTATTAGTTTCCTATTACTACTGTCACAAATCATCACAAACTTGATAGCTTGAAACAACACGAATTTATTATCTTATAGTTCTGGAGGTGAGAAATCTAAAATCACAATCACCGGACTGAAATCAGGGTGTCAATAGGGTTATGCTCCTTCTGGAGGCTGCAGGACAGAATCAGTTTCATTGCCTTTTCTAGATTCTAGAGGCTACCTACATTCCTCAGCTTATGGCTCCATCCTCCATTTTCAAAGCCAGAAGCATAGCATCTTCCAATCTCTTTCTCTGACTCTCACCCTTCTCCCTTCTGCTTATAAGAACTCTTGTGATTTTACTGGATCAACCCATATCATCTAGGATAGCCACTCCCTCTCAATTCCCTTTTACCTTATAAGGTAACTGACTAGAAAGAACAAACTCAATTTCTCCTGCTGTACAGTACTTTTACAACACAGGTCACTTCTGTGACCTCTGGTTACCAACATGTGTGTGGGGATTTCTCCCCCTCGGCAACAAATTCTCTAGCAGATTCTTTGAGCGACACCAGCTGGGTGTCCTCTAAGTTAATTCACTCTGGCACTACCTGCCTAGACATAGTGTCAGATCCTACAACTCCCACCTCAGATGCCAGTCTCAAGTAATAGGTGGTTACCTATACTTCCATCTGATTGGCTATAGGGTTTGTTTGTTAGGGTTTGTTTCCATGACCTTTTTTTCTGATTTGATCAGTTTGCTAGGATGTCCCACAGAACTTGGGAAAACACTTATAATTACTGGTTTATGATAAACAGCATTACAAAGGATACAATCGAACAGCCAGATGGAAGAGATGCAGAGGGCAAGGCATGTGGGGAGGGGTATGGAGCTTCCATAGGCTTTCCAGGTGCATCACCTGCCAGGAACCTCCAGGTGTTCAGCTCTCCTGAAGCTCCTAGAACTTAAGCCTTTGGGTTTTTCTGGAGGCTTCATTACATAAGCATGATTGATTAAACCACTGGCCATTGGTGATCAACTTAACCTTCAGCCCCTCTCCCCTCTTGGAGGTTGGGGATGGGTTGAAAAACCCCAACCTTCTAATCATGCCTTGATCTTTCCTCTGAATAGCCCCCATCCTGAAGCTACCCACTAATCAACTCATTAGCATACAAAATAACAGTTATCACTTTGGGCATTCTGAGGATTTTAGAACTTGTATGCCAGAAAAGCAGGATGAAGACAAAGTATGTACTTCATAATATTATAGTAACCTATTCACAGATTCCAGGGATTAGGTCACGGACATCTTTATGACGCCATCATTTGTCCTGCTACATTTCCCTACCTCCCCAACCACTACCACCAATTGCAGTTTTTACTAGTCAGGGTGCTTAGGTGTAAGCAAAAGAAATCAAGCCTGGTTATCTTAAGCAGAAAGAGAATGATTAGAAAGGTAGCTGAAAATCTGTAGAAAGCCTGGCAGAATTGGCATGAGCAGGATCCAAGTGAGAGCAGGAGCCAGAACCACAGCCAAAATCACAGCCTAGGAAAAGTCTGGCAAGGACCCTGCAGCTGACACTGATCACTGCCACTGCCTGCCCTGGTGCCACTGTCACTGTATCCTGGATACAGCTATGGTGCCCACATTGGATTCTAAGTGGTTTCCTGAAGCCCTGTGTCACCCCGTCCACATTCACAGCCTGGGTGTTAGGGGAGGGGCATCTGGTCGGCGAGGTTTAGGCCATTTGCTTGTAGCCCTACTGCCTCTCGGCTTTTTTAGGATGCCCACAAAGAAGTATATCCTAGTGCTGGGCAAATAAAACATGGCAAATGTCCACTAGACTATTCAGATTGGAGCATGCTATGCCTGGAGAGCAAGGGTGTACTTCTGAGGAATCTGTTGACCACTGTGTAGACTTGGAAGCTGTCCATTCTTTCATATAGAGTTTTGCTACACTTTGACATCAGACCTTCTCTGTATGGTCCTTGTCATTTAGAAAAAAATCCTGGGTGGCTACTGCTTTTTGCCTTTTCCTCCTCTTTTTCTTTCTTTTTAACAATGTAACTGCCATATGTAGATTTCTTACCTTCTCGCTACATACCAAGTACCTACAGTCTAGGAATATAGGAAGGAAGATAAACCCTTGAATATGTCTATGTGTACCCTGCTACCCTTATATACACCGCTGACACTGTAATCCACTAAATGATTCATTGCTTGACTTGTTTTTCAAGGTGTGGTAATGAATTTGTTCTGACACATCGTTTTCCCTGCCCTGGGCTTCTGGTGCCTATTTGATATGTTGGCATTAGTTTTGCCTTGCTAATTGACATACTCAACTCTTTACCCTTGGCCCGATAATGTTGAATTCTGACCACAGAGCTAAACTGGCCTGGCTTGGAGAAATGGCATTTAAATGCTGTGAAACAGCTGAATTATTAAAAGGAGATTCGAAAGAGAGAAACCAAAAGAAGGTATTTGTGTTTTGAGAAAAATAGGAGGGAGGGTGGGGGTGAATCTTCAATGATTTAAAAAAAAAAATCCTTTGTCTCCTTTAATATGACTCCTCTTTCTTGAGTATCTAGAACCTCCTGAAAGGTCCAGAAAAGTTCACGTGTCTGCTCTAATCAAAGCCTTTATGATGCAGGTCTTGGTTAGTGTGGTTTCAACATCAAGATTGGCAAGCGCAAAAGTAAATCAAGAAACCTCAGAGATGTCTATACCCTTTGGCTCAGTAATTCCTCTTGTAGAGATCTGGCCTTAAGAAACAATCTGTGGAAAGGAAATTTATGTACAATGATATACATCCAAAACCTAATTATAATAGTAGGAATTTGGAACCAGTCTAAAAGTTCAACAATAGCAATAATTAATGCTGATTAAGGTTTTATTTGTGTAAAATATGGTACTAAGTGCTTGATATGAACTGTCTCATCAAAACTCATGACCTCACTGCTTTTATCTAATTTTACAAATGAAGAAACTGAGTCACTGAGAGGTTAAACAACTTGCCCAGGGCCGTGGAACTCCATCTGGTAGGGCCGGGACTTGGACTGAGTTTTGTTTGAGAGTGCAGTTGGTGTTTGAAACCACTGAGCTATACAGTTTCTCTGTAGGGGTATGATTGAATAAATACAGTAAAACATGATGAAATATTAACTAGCCATAGCATCATAGCATGATGTTTTGAACAATTTTTAATACAATGAGGAAATTTTTATTAAATAATATTGAATAAGGCCAGGTGTGGTGGCTTATGCCTGTAATTCTAGCACTTTGGGAGGCTGAGGCAGGCAGATCACCTGAGGTCAGGAGTTTCAGACCAGCCTAGCCAACATGGCAAGACCTCATCTCTACTAAATGTACAAAAATTAGCTGGGCGTGGTAGCGTGCACCTGTAATTCCAGCTACTCAGGAGGCTGAGCCTGGAGGATAGCTTGAGCCCAGGGGATAGAGGTTACAGTGAGCTAAGACCACACCACTGTACTCTAGCCTGGGTGATGGTGTGAGACTCTGTCTCAAAAAAAAAAAAAAAAAATTGAATACAAAAGGCAAGACAAAACATTTACTAAAGAGTATGATCTCCACTAGGCTACCGATATACACAAAAGACTGTTAACATATTTTTTTAAAATAATAGTTTCTAGTTGGCAAACAAATATAAAATTGTGTTATCTTCTCCATACCCTTCAATACTTTTCAAGCATCCTGTAATTAGCATGTATTACTTGTGTAATAAAGGAAAGTAGTCAGTTTTAAGAAGAAAATAACTCTACGCTAGAAGATTTAAAGCATCAGTGCTAAATGGGTTAGCACAGTAGGGCTTGTGGGGTTGAGAGCCTCACAAGGCCAGGCAGCCGCAACACACCATGGCGAGCCCTCAGTGGAGCAATGCTAAGTCTCATCCTAGGAGAGGCTGTTTGCAGGGCTGACTCTGCTGCCCACCCTGAGCCATCCTGCTGTGGAAGTGAGTTATTAATTTAATGAGATCAGCACAGACTACCTGTCAGAACTGGATGGGAATTTCCACTCTTCACTCTCTACCTATGTAACTCTGAGCAAGTTATTTATCCATTCTACTCTTTTGTTTCCTTATCCGTGTGATGAGGACAACAATAATATTGTCTGTGTGATTGGGTTGTTGTGAGTATTACATGAGAGAAAACATGTAAAGTTTAGCATGTTACCTGAGATATAATTAATACTCTTTAAACGGTCACTTTAAAAGGATGACAAAACACACTTTGCCCCATGGTCAATGATATGGTTTGGCTGTGTCTCCACCCAAATCTCATCTTGAATTGTAGCTCCCATAATCCCCGTGAGTTGTGGGAGGTAATTGAATCGTGGGGGCAGTTACACTCATGTTGTTCTTGTGATAGTAAGTTCTCATGAGATACGATGGTTTTATAAGGGGCTTTTCCCCCTTTGCTCCACACTTCTCTGGCCTGTCGTCATATAAGACATGCCTGTTTCTCCAATCGCCATGATTATAAGTTTCCTGAGGCCTCCCCAGACATGTGGAACTGCGAATCAATTAAAACCTCTTTTCTTTATAAATTTCCCAGTTTTGGCCAGGTGTGGTGCCTCATGCCTGTAATCCCAGCACTTTGGGAGGCTGAAGCAGGTGGATCACCTGAGGTCAGGAGTCCGAGACCAGCCTGACCAATATGGTGAAATCCTGTCTCTACTAAAAACACCAAAAAAATAGCCAGGTGTGGTGGCATGCGCCTGTAATCCCAGCTGCTTAGTACTTAGTAGGCTGAGACAGGAGAATTGCTAGAACCCAGGAGGCAGAAGTTACAGTGAGCCAAGATCATGCCACTGCACTCCAGCATGGGCAACAGAGGGAGATTCTGTCTTAAAAAAAAAAATAATCCAGTTTTGATTATGTCTTCATAGCAGTTATGAAAACAGACTAGTATGGTTGATGTAGAAAGAAGAGCTGAGGTGATGATTTGGCATCATCCTTAAGATACAGATAGAATATATTATTACTAAAACCAGGTCCCTCTGAGTGGATTGGATTAAACTAGCCTGGTGTTTTGGTAGGCCAAAAAATATAGTTGTAATGCTTTAAATTTTGTCCAATAATAAGAAACCATATTTCTTGTTTGCAATCACTCTAAATTCCCACAGGCACATTGTCTTCTTGTAAGACTAAAGTTTGATGCCAGTGTGTATAAGTTTTATAAAAAATTCTTCCCAAATTAAAGATAATTTGGATTTTTTTATTATATTCAAGTATGTCCTGTGAGATTAATAGGCATAAGTTAATATTCTGTTGCAAGGATGGAACTGTCTCATTATGGATGTAACACTATAAACACCAAATACAATAAGATATCATGAAGTTTTTTTTTTTTTTTAGCAAATTAGGCAATGCACTGATGACAGAACTGATATAAACAACAGTTTCCAGTCATAAAGGCTCTGTGCGTGTGTGTGTATGCACGTGTGTGTGTGAGATTCTGTGCTTGTGAATGCTTTTGTATGTTAAAATACTTGCAAATACCATAAAACACTAATAGCAGGTGGATTAAAAGGGTGGGATTAGGGATGGTTCTTTTTTTCTCCTTTTTATTTCTCCTGTTGAAAATTTTTCTGTACTTTAATTACCACTTTTACAAAGATGTTAAGTATAATTTAAAAAGAAATGACGTAGCCACGTGGTGGCAGTATTCCATGAAGAATGTAATCTACAGAGCTTCGTTTCAGTCCTGTGCCTAACATTGGCTTGATTTCTTCTCCGACAATTGTGTTTATAAATTGTCTTATTTTAGATAACTGATTCCTTGTGAAATTTCCCTCTGAGAATTAAGCACCTCTTATGAATGACTTTAATTTAATGCACCTGGTTAATTTGGAACTATGATAACAAATAGATTCTAAAGGAAGATTGTATTTATTCCCTGTTTGGGCTAATAAAATCCTAGTCAGATATGAAAATTGTTTTTATGTGATGCAAATTAATAACTGAATGAGGTTTCATTGCCAAATAACCACCTGTAGTTTATACAACAGAATTACATTAACCTGTATTAAAAGCCAACACCATATATTCCTTCTAAATTAAAAATGCTAATTTTAAAATAATAAAAGTGAAAACAAAAATACTACAGCAGCGTATGCTATAAGCCCATGATCTTGCTAAATTGAAAATTGTGTTGCCTTTTAATGTAGTATTTTTACTCTTTTTTTTTGGAGATGGAGTCTTGTTCTGATGCCCAGGCTGGAGTGCAGTGGCGTGATCTCAGTTCACTGCAACCTCTGCCTCCTGGGTTCAAGTGATTCTCCTGCCTCAGCCTCCCGAGTAGCTGGGATTACAGGCACCTGCCACCACACCCAGCTGATTTTTGTATTTTTAGTCGAGACAGGGTTTCACCATATTGGCCAGGCTAGTCTCGAACTCTTGACCTTGTGATCCACCTCCCCCCCCACTCGTCATCCCAAAGCGCTGGGATTACAGGCATGAGCCACTGCAACTGGCCAGTATTTTTATTCTTAAAATTTCAAAATAATGGAGATTCAGACTCCTGCCTGAGTTCCCTGCCAATGAATGTTGGCCTGTAAAGATACCACTTTAGATGAATAAACCTGACTGTTGGCCATCAGGCATAACCTTGTTGCCTCAGAGTTTGGTGGAAACATATACCCACGGAGCAAAAGAGACTTAGTGA
Organism: Macaca nemestrina; assembly: GCF_043159975.1. NCBI lineage: Eukaryota > Metazoa > Chordata > Mammalia > Primates > Cercopithecidae > Macaca > Macaca nemestrina. The sequence continues at coordinate 166,389,295 of NC_092125.1, read as the reverse complement.
GACATTGAGAAGCCAAAAAAATTTCCGATTTGTCACAATTCCCGGTGAAACATTTTCCTCTTGCTGTAGAGAAGCCAGAATAAAAAAAAAAAAAAAAAAAAAAAAAAAAACCCACAGGAAATAACTTTTGGCTTTTCTGATGTTTTCATCTCCTAAAATTCCTCAACCATTGTTCTCAGAAAACTACCCTCCTCACACTTATGCCTGCACCCCGAACAGCTTTTTTTTTTTTTTTTGAAATGGAGTCTCCCTCTGCCACCCAGGCTGGACTGCAATGGCGCAATCTAGGCTCACTGCAGCCTCCACCTCCCGGGTTCAAGTGATTCTCCTTTCTCAGATGCCCAAGTAGCTGGTATTACAGGCATGCACTACCACACCCGGCTAATTTTTGTATTTTTAGTAGAAACAGGGTTTCACCATGTTGCCCAGGCTGGTCTCAACTCCTGGCCTCAAGTGATCCACCTGCCTCGGCCTCCCAAAGTGCTGGGATTACAGGCATGAGCCATTGCATCTGGCCAGACCAGCCTTTTTCAAAAATTTCTGAAGCCCCATAGGAACTTTTTCATTGGAAATGTAGGATCCTTTTCTCAAAGACAGTCACATGAGTCACATTGCTCCTTATACAAGCCTGTGATATCTCAGCCTCAAGTTGTGATTTCTCCCTGCCTCCAAAAGTAATTTTTTTAAAAGAAAAATTTGAGCACTGAAATCAGAATGACAGAATACACAGGGCTTGAATCAGTCTCAGGGATCCAAGGCTTAGAGCCATCTTCAGAAATGTCTTCTGCCAGTTGGGAGAATTGTGACCTTGAAGTCATTTCTGTCAGCTTTTAATTATCAGGAAGGGGAAGACCGGCAAGGCTGCACCAGGACCCCTTTGAGTTCAGACTGAAAGTAAGGTGCCAGGATTATTCACTCTGCCTTGGTCAGAAGCATTCATTAGCAGTGTCCTGACAGCCTTTATAACTAGACCAGGCTGCCAGGATCTTTGCCAGCGGGAAGAGAGCAGAGAGAAGTCATTGGTGACATCCCACGCCAGTGTTACAACACCAAAGTGCCTGCTAACCAAAATTAGGTTTCTTATGAGGAGCCAGGAGAAGGTGAACAGCATCCCAAAGATTGTGCAAAGGCAAAAGTGACACATCTTGGAGACCTTCAAGGAAATCTGAACCTTATTGCACCATCAATTGCAAGGAATCAAATAGAGATCAGTTATCGTGCATTTTTTCTGGCTCAGTAAAATAAAACTCCTTGGTATTTGCCACCTAGAAGCCTCATGAAATTAGTGGACACACCTTGAAGTTTTACAACCTAGGTAGATTATAATTGCCCTTGCAGTGTTTTCTCCTTTGAGATTTGCCCAATTAAATAAAAGGAAGAAAAGACACACACTCGAAGGCCATTGCTTTTATACCACCCTTCAAGTCCATTAAAGTTATTGGTTTACTTTAGTCCTCTCTAAACAAGGGAAGAAACTCTGTTGGGAAATTTGGCAAGCGGAGTGCAAAATGTAAGAAACTGATGCTCTTTCCTTTTGGTTTAAGTTCCCCAGGTCACATCAAAATCATCCCAACACAACACATGGAATTCTGGGCTAACAGTTGCTTCCATCTCCACAGGACACCTTACTTCTGGTAAGAAAATACCACTTAGACTTTTCGAGTAGTCTTTTAGTAATTGCCCATTTTAACCCATCATACTGAAAAAATCACATCAGGTGTTAAGTTTCTGGACAATAAGATATGCCTTATGCCCTCCATAGGAAAATGTAGACAAAGTACAAAGATCTGCTTAAAACTGAACGTAAGAAGTGGCTTAGGTGGATTTTGCCAGATTTTGCAATAGATTGTACACATTTTAAAAATTTATTTATTTATTTTATTTTATTTTTTGAGACAGAGCCTTGCTCTGTCACCCACGCTGGAGTGCAATGGTATGATCTCGGCTCACTGCAACCTCCGCCTCCCAGGTTCAAGCAATTCTGCTGCCTCAGCCTTCTGAGCAGCTGGGATTACAGGCATCCACCATCATGCCCAGCTCATTTTCGCATTTTTGTAGAGATGGGGTTTCACCATGGTAGCCAGGCTGGTCTTGAACTCCTGACCTCATGTGATCCACCCACCTCAGCCTCCCAAAGTGCTGGGATTACAGGCGTGAGCCACCGCACCCGGCCACATTTTTAATAGCTGCTAGGGCTCAAGACCCAAAAACTTCTTTCAAAACAAATTAGTTACCTATCTTGTGCTAGGACTTCTTGAGACATCTTCTTCAATCTTCAAAACAACCCATGAGATAAGTGTTATGCATCTATTTTATAATGAGGAAACTGAAACTTAGGAAAATTTCATGAGCAGTAGATTTTGAAGAATGATGACAAATTTCACACATTCTATCTCACACAAAAAGTTAAAAAAAATCAGTATGATTGTGACCAGCTTTAGACATTGTTACAGCAGTCGGGAATTCTCACCTGTGTCAGACAAGCCAAATGAAGTTCACCACTAAGAATTTACATGAAATTTGCATGCACAAGCTGACCACATTTGCTAGATGCACTTCTAAAAACCCACTGACATCAGATACATGTAGCCCAACTTTCTCAAACAAAAAGTTGTTTCCTGGGGTAGTTGTGCACTCTGGAAAAACAGTCACTTTGTGGCCCAAGGTGAAGGTTAATGTTGCTTCCCCCTACCCTTTCTCCTTTGAGACCTTTGCTTTGAGCAGAGTAGACAGAATCGTAATTCTGGTATCACGTGAACACTAATACTTGGTTAAAATTATTTTTCTTTCCTTTCATTAGACAACAGAGAAGACATTGGACTTTTATTGGGAATGATCGTCTTTGCTGTTATGTTGTCAATTCTTTCTCTGATTGGAATATTTAACAGATCACTCCGAACTGGGTAGGTTTTTGCAGAATTTCTGTTTTCTGACTTAGACTACATGTATATGTGTCACCAAAATTTAGTCATTTCAGTTGTTTACTAGAAAAATCTGTTAACATTTTTATTCAGATAAAGGAAAATAAAAGGAACAATGTTTAATAAGTACTTACCCATGCCAAACTCTTTACAGATTTCTTTCCTTTAATCCTCAAAACGACCCTGCCAGAAAAGCTTCCTGATCTATTTTGCAGATGACTTAAATGAGGCTTAAAGAGGCTAAGTCCTCAGCCCAGGATCACTGAACACTAAGCCCTGAGGCCAAACACAGCTGATATTAAAGCCCATTTCTCTCCTTTACTACACGGCCTTTTCCATTGTGCCTCAAATTTACCTACAGTGCCTGGATTTTTGAGAGTGGTGAAGTCACAAATTGCCTTGTTTTAAAAGAAAAACTTCAGTCAAATTAAATTTAAAGGAGTTTAATTGAGCAATGAATGTGTGAATTGAGCAGCCCCCAGAATTACAGCAGATTCAGAGAGACTCCAGGGATGCCTTGTGGTCAGAGCAAATGTACAGACAAAAAAAAAAAAAAGAGAAGTGACATACAGAAATCGGCAGTGGAGTACAGAAACAGCTGGATAGGTTATGGGTTGGTGTTTGCCTTATTTGAACACAGTTTGAACACTTAGCAGTCTATGAGTGGTTGAAGTATGGCTGCTGGGATTGGCCAAGACTCAGCTATGGTTACAGACACATACTACTAAGTTAGGTTTTCAATCTTGTCTGCCTATTAGGCTAGGTTACAGTTCATCCACAAGGACTCGAATATAGAAGTATGGAGTTCTTCTCAGATCATATTCAGTTTGCCTTAATAATTCCTCCCTTTTGATGATTTTCTCAATTTTGAGAGACTGACCAAAACTTTAGTCATTGATGTCACTATCACCATTGTAAATGTACTTACATGGTCTTGAAACCCACTGGGAAACAGTAGAACAGTGGGTTCTGTAAGGTGGGAACAAGGACTGAGGAGAAGGTACCTTCTTATGCTGAAACATCCTGTTTATAGGAGAAAAACAAAACCTGGTCTCTTCTAGGATCTATGTGTTTCCTTAAAGTCTTAGCTTGATTATGTCGTATTTAGCATGAGCAACTCCATTTTGTTTTGGTTTGGTCTGTTGGAGTCTAGTGCATGAGCTCAGTCCAAAACAATGGCCTCCCATAATTTTGTTTTAAAAAAAAATCCCCGTTTTTGGTCAGGTTCTCACTTAGGTGAGAGTATGACCAAAACTTAGGGCCTCAGTGCCACTCTCAGTTACCATCATTTTGGGTTTCTGGTCTCAGTGTGTAATTCATAGGTTACGGTGTCCTGATGGTCACACATTTCTTTTAGCTCTTGTTATTCCAGTTGAAGAGAGACCATTTGACATTCTAGAGATAGCTGCTTGTAAACATTTAAAATCTTTGAGAGAATACAGTGTACCAGGGAGATTACTATTAGGACTATTGGGAGAATAATACTAAGAGTCTGGAGCATGTTCTTTACCCAGGGTCCTCACAAGCCAAACCAACCATCTAAAATCAAATACATGAAAGAATGAGCTAGACGAAGAGTCTACTCACTTAACTAAGTGATTTTTTTCATTAATCCCCTACAACTGAATCACTATAAATACCCGATGTTTTCTCCATAGGCCATAAGTGTCAGCAGCTGTTTAGCCAATACTTTTCTGTTTGGCCAATTATACTATTTCACGTAACTTTCACAAGAGAATTTAAAGTTTGTTGTGTAACCATAGCCTTTACAGTAGAATCTGCTATAGAACCTATCATGAGGGATACATTTCTAATCAGTGCCTCTTTTACCTCAAAGTATAGAAAAAAAGACCTAACAAATGATGTCCTTCTAGAAGAGTGAAGGCCTCCTGGCAATGTTCTCTTTAGCCCATGATGTGGGTTAAGAGGAATGAATCAATGTTCTGTTTCTGACTGATTATGAACTCTTAAAATTTCTCAGCTGCATTGGGCCTTCATCTTTTATCCACCAAAGTATAACGTTATCCATGTATAAGGCTGGCTGCAAAATCCTTCACAAATAAACATATACCCCATAATACACACATAACGGAACTCCTTTTCACTTCTACTGTTCATAGAGGCATAAGCAAGAAAAAATATATTCAAAGGTAAGAGTCTCATGATAGCAGAGAAGTCTGAATCCATGATTTTGGGATAAGCTGCTCACATTAAGCACGCTGTCATCTGGGGAGAAACTGTCCTGGTTAGCTTTACCTTAAGGGTTGCAATGGGTGTGGAAGGACCCTTCTCAGTTGTGAGATTATGAAAGTTGTGGGACCTCTGAAACTGAAGTTCAAGGTCCCAAAGTTTTGCTGTAGTGTGGATGGCAAGGACAGTCTTTCTCTAATGTTCTCAGAAGATTCATTCTTTGGGTTCTAGATTGTAAAGGGGTGGATTGTCCTCAGTGAACCATAAACAGCTTTTTTTAACCATGTAAAAATATACTGTAGCATAACAATCTACTATTATAACATCAGTCTTCTTGCATGGGAAAGCTTTCATACAACCAGAAAATACGCATTGAAAGTGACAATTGAGTGAAATCTCTTACAAATATTTAAATGTCTCATCAAGTAGCCAAATGTACTTGAAGCTTTGATTGTTTTCCCAGGAATATGGGTTTGACAAACCAAACATTGTTTATAAGCATTTTAGTAGTTTATAAGTCACCACGCAAACATATTTAATTTGGATCATTTTATCTTTTCCATTACGAGTCGCGGAATGCAGAACTTTTAATAATAAAAGCCTGAAGGACTCTGGAAGGACAAAGTGACCATCTTGGTTCTCCATAAGTCCATGCTTAAAAATGGGTTTATGTCCTCTTGAATGCCAGTTGTTTCTCCAATTTAGGTGCATAGCACTGATAACTGATGAGTTATCATAGGTAATTTGACGTAGATCATGGAGTTTATTCAAATTGTATATCTAAACAATTTTAGTATTAGCTGATTTAGCATGCTGATTTCTGTTTTTTTTTCTTATACTTTAAGTACTGGAGTACATGTGCAGAACGTGCAGATTTGTTACATAGCTATACATGTGCCATGGTGGTTTGCTGCACCCATCAACCCATCAAAGACATAACCCATGCAAAGGACATTAACTCATCCTTTTTATGGCTGCATAGTATTCAATGATGTATGTGTGCCACATTTTCTTTATCCAATCTATCATTGATGTGCATTTGGGTTTGTTCCAAGGCTTTGCTATTGTGAACAGTGCTGCAATAAACATACACGTGCATGTGTCTTTATAGTAGAATGATTTATAATCCTTTGGGTTATACCCAGTGATGGGATTGCTGGGTCAAATGGTATTTCTGGTTCTAGATCCTTGAGGAATTGCCACACTGTCTTCCACAATGGTTGAACTAATTTACACTCCCACCAACAATGTAAAAGTGTTCCTATTTCTCCACAGCCTCGCAAGCATCTCTTGTTTCCTGACTTTTTAATGATCGCCATTCTAACTGGCATGAGATGGTATCTCATTGTGGTCTTGATTTGCATTTCTCTAATGACCAGTGATGATGAGCTTTTTTTCATATGTTTGTTTGCCACATAAATATCTTCTTTTGAGAAGTGTCTGTTCACATCCTTCACCCACTTTTTGATGGGGTTGTTTTTTTCTTGTAAATTTGTTTAAGTTCCTTGTAGATTCTGGATATTAGCCCTTTGTTGGATGGGTAGATTGCAAAAATGTTCTCCCATTCTGTAGGTTGCCTATTCACTGTGATGATAGTTTATTTTGCTGTGCAGAAGCTCTTCAGTTTAATTAGATCCCATTTGTCAATCTTGGCTTTTGTTGCCATTGCTTTTGGTGTTTTCATCATGAAGTCTTTGCCCTTGCCTATGTCCTGAATGGTATTGTCTAGGTATTCTTCTAGGGTTTTTATGGTTTTAGCTCTTATGTTTAAATATTTAATCCATTTGAGTTAATTTTTGCATAAGGTGGAAGGAAGGGTTGCACTTTCAGCCTTACGCATATGGCTAGCCTGTTTTCCTAACACCGTTTATTAAATAGGGAATCCTTTCCCCATTGTTTGTTTTTGTCAGGTTTGTCAAATATCAGATGATTGTAGATGTGTGGTGTTATTTCTGAGGTCTCTGTTCTGTTCCATTGATCTATATATCTGTTTTGGTATCAGTACCATGCTGTTTTTGTTACTGTAGCTTTGTAGTATAGTTTGAAGTCAGGTAGTGTGATGCCTCCAGGTTTGTTCTTTTTGCTTAGAATTATCTTGGCTATGTGGGCTCTTTTTTGGTTCCATATGAAATTTAAAGTATTTTTTTCCAATTCTGTGAAGAAAGTCACTGGTAGCTTGATGGGGATAGCATTGAATCTATAAATTACTTTGGGCAATATGGCCATTTTCACGATATTGATTCTTCCTATCCATTAGCATGGATTTCCATTTGTTTGTGTCCTCTCTTAATTCCTTGAGCAGTGGTTTGTAGTTCTTTTTGAAGAAGTCCTTCACATCCCTTGTAAGTTGTATTCCTAGGTTTTTTATTCTCTTTGTAGCAATCGTTAATGGGAGGTCACTCATGATTGGCTCACTGTTTGCCTGTTATTGGTGTATGGGAATGCTTGTGGTTTTTTGTGCATCAATTTTGTATCCTGAGAGTTTGCTGAAGTTGCTTATCAGTGTAAGGAGTTTTGAGGCTGAGACGATGGGGTTTTCTAAATATACAATCATGTCATCTGCAGAGACAATTTGACTTCCTCTTTTCCTAATTGAATACCCTTTATTTCTTTCTCTTGCCTATTGCCCTGGCCAGAATTTCCAATACTGTGTTGAAAAGGAGTGGTGAGAGAGGGCATCTTTGTCTTGTGCCAGTTTTCAGAGGGAATGCTTCCAGTTTTTGTCCATTCAGTATTTTATTTGCTGTGGGTTTGTCATAAATAGTTCTTATTATTTTGAGATACATTCCATCAATATCTAGTTTATTGAGAGTTTTTAGCACTAAGGGCTGTTGAATTTTGTCAAAGGCCTTTTCTGCATCTATTCAGGTTATCATGTAGTTTGCATCTTTAGTTCTGTTTATGTGATGGATTACATTTATTGATTTGCCTATGTTGAACCAGCCTTGAATACCAGGGATAAAGCTGACTTGATTGTGGTGCATAAGTTTTTTGATGTGCTGCTGGATTCTGTTCACCAGTATTTTATTGAGGATTTTCGCATCGATGTTTATCAGGGATATTGGCCTAAAATTTGCTTTTTTTGTTGTGTTTCTGCCAGGTTTTGGTATCAGAATGATGCTGGCCTCATAAAATCAGTTAGGGAGTATTCCCTCTTTTTCTACTGTTTGGAATAGTTTCAGAAGGAATAGTACCAGCTCCTCTTTATACCTCTGGTAGAATTCGGCTGTGACTCCGTCTGGTCCTGGACTTTTTTTGGTTGGTAGGCTATTAATTACTGCCTCAATTTCAGAACTTGTTATTGGTCTGTTCAGGGATTTGACTTCTTCCTGGTTTGGTCTTGGGAGGATGTATGTGTCCAGGAATTTATCCATTTCTTCTAGATTTTCTGGTTTATTTGCGTATAGGTGTTTATAGTATTCTCTGATGATAGTTTATATTTCTGTGGGATTGGTGGTGATATCCCCTTTATCATTTTCTATTGCGTCTATTTGATTCTTCTCTTTTCTTCTTTATTAGTCTTACTAGTGGTCTATCTATTTTGTTGATCTTTTCAAAAAACCAGCTCCTGGATTCATTGATTTTTTGAAGGGTTTTTCATATCTCTATCACCTTCAGTTCTGCTCTGATCTTAGTTACTTCTTGTCTTCTGCTAGCTTTTGAATTTCTTTGCTCTTGCTTCTCTAATTCTTTTAATTGTGATGTTAGGGTGTTGATTTTAGATCTTTCCAGCTTTGTGATGTGGGCATTTAGTGCTATAAATTTCCCTCTACACACTGCTATAAATGTGTCCCAGAGATTGTGGTATGTTATGTCTTTGTTCTCACTGGTTTCAAAGAACATCTTTATTTCTGCCTTCATTTTGTTATTTACCCAGTAGTCATTCAGGAGCAGGTTGTTCAGTTTCCATGTAGTTGTGTGGTTTTGAGTGAGTTTCTTAATCCTGAGTTCTAATTTGATTGCACTGTGGTCTGAGAGACAGTTTGTTATGATTTCCATTCTTTTGCATTTGCTGAGGAGTGTTTTACTTCCAATTATGTGGTCAATTTTAGAATAAGTGTGATGTAGTGCTGAGAAGAATGTATATTCTGTTGATTTGGAGTGGAGAGTTCTGTAGATGTCTATAGGTCCTGCTTGGTCCAAAGCTGAGTTCAAGTCCTGGATATCCTTGTTAATTGTCTGTCTCACTGATCTGTCTAATGTTCACAGTGGGGTGTTAAAGTCTCCCACTATTATTGTGTAGGAGTCTAAGTCTCTTTGTAGGTCTCTAAGAACTGACTTTATGAATCTGGGTGCTCCTATATTGGGTGTATATATATTTAGGATAGTTAGCTCTTCTTGTTACATTACTCCTTTTATCATTATGTAATGCCCTTCTTTGTCTCTTTTTATCTTCGTTGGTTTAAAGTCTGTTTTATCAGAGACTAGGATTGCAACCCCTGCTTTTTTTTTTTTTCTTTCCATTTGCTTGGTAAATCTTCCTTCATCCCTTTATTTTGTGTGTGTCTTTACATGTAAGATGGGTCTTCTGAATACAGCACACCAATGGGTCTTGATTCTTTATCCAATTTGCCAGTCTGTGTCTTTTAATTGGGGCATTTAGCCCATTTACATTTTTTTCTTTTTTTTTTTTTTTTTTTGAGACGGAGTTTCACTCTTGGTGCCCAGACTGGAGTGCAATGGCACAATCTTGGCTCACTGCAACCTTCACCTCCCAGGTTCAAGCAATTCTCCTGCCTCAGCCTCCCTAGTAGCTGGGATTACAAGCATGTGCCACCACACCCAGCTAATTTTGTATTTTCAGTAGAGATGGAGTTTCTCCATGTTGGTCAGGCTGGTTGCAAACTCCCGACCTCAGGTGATCTGCCCGCCTAGGCCTCCCAAAGTGCTGGGATTACAGACATGAGCCACCACACCTGGCCTAGCCCATTTACTTTTAAGGTTAATATTGTTATATATGAATTTGATACTGTCATTATGATGTTAGCTGGTTATTTTGCCCGTTAGTTGATGCAGTTTCTTCATACCATCAATGGTCTTTACAATTTGGTATGTTTTTGCAGTGGCTGGTACTGGTTTTCCTTTCCATGTTTAGTGCTTCCTTCAGGAGCTCTTGTAAGGCAGACCTGGTGGTGACAAAATCTCTCAGCATATGCTTGTGTGGAAAGGATTTTATTTCTCCTTCGCTTATGAAGCTTAGTTTGGCTGTATATGAAATACCAGGTTGAAAATTCTTTTCTTTAACAATGTTGAATATTGGCCGCCACTCTCTTCTGGTTTATAGTGTTTCTGCTGAGAAATCCACTGTTAGTCTGATGGGCTTCCCTTTGTGGGTAACCAGACCTTTTCCTCTGGCTGCCCTTAACATTTTTTCCTTCATTTCAACCTTGGTGAATCTGATGATTTGTGTCTTGGGGTTCCTGTTCTCGAGGAATGTCTTTGCGGTGTTCTCTGTATTTCCTGAATTTGAATGTTGGCCTGTCTTACTAGGTTGGGGAAGTTCTCCTGGATAATATCCTGAAAGGTGTTTTCCAACTGGGTTCCATTTTCCTTGTCACTTTCAGATACACCATTCAAATGTAGATTTGGTCTTTTCACATAGTCCCATATTTCTTGGAGGTTTTGTTTGTTTCTTTTCATTCTTTTTTCTCTGATCTTGTCTTCTTGCTTTATTTCATTGAGTTGATCTTTAATCTCTGATATTCTTTCTTCTGCTTGATTGACTTGGCTATTGATACTTGTGTATGCTTCACAAAGTTCTTGTGCTGTGTTTTTCAGCTCCATCAGGTTATTTATGTTCTTCTCTACACTGGTTATTCTAGCTAGCAATTTGTCTTTTCTTCAAGGTTCTTAGCTTTCTTGCATTGGGTTAGAACATGCTGTTTTAGCTCAGAAGAGTTTATTACCCACTTTCTGAAGCCTACTTCTGTCAATTCATCAAACTCATTCTCCATCCAGTTTTGTTCCCTTGCTGGCGAGGAGTTGTGATCCTTTGGGGGGGAAGAGGCATTCTGGTTTTTGGAAATTTCAGCTTTTTTGTGCTAGTTTCTCCCAATCAAGCCAGTGGATATTAGCTTGCTGGGCTCCATGGGGGTGGGACCCACTGAGTCAGGCACCAGAAGGAATCTCCTGATCTGCTGATTGTGAAGACTGTGGAAAAAGTGCAGTATCTGGGCTAGAGTGTACCATTCCTCCCAGTACAGTCTCTCATAGCTTCCTTTGACTAGGAAAGGGAAATCCCCCGACCCCTTGTGCTTCCCAGGTGAGGTGACACCCCACCTTTCTTAGGCTCACCCTCCATAGACTGCATCCACTATCCAACCAATCCCCATGAGATTAACTTAGTATCTCAGTTGGAAATGCAGAAATCACTGCCTTCTTCATCGATCTCTCTGAGAGCTGCAGACAGGACCTGTTCCTATTCAGCCATCTTGCTAGCTCTCTAGCATGCTGATTTTTCATGCTGGTTTAGCATGAAAATCTGGCAGAGTATTTTCATGGTATTTAATTAATTTTTGTTCTACTTCAGTTAGCAGTTTTATAAACCAGTTAGTCTTTTTATTAAAGTTTTAGGGATTCTTACCCAGTCTAAATGATATGAATTTAAAGTTATTAGAAACCTGTATTCAAGAGTGCTTTTTAGGGTCCTTTTTATCCTTTCATGAACTTTCTAAAAGATACCATATTCTAGGATTTTGCGTGTTTGTGAAGCTTTCAGAAATTGCATTAGCATTAAGTAATTAACTTAATGTAATGACTTCAAATAGTGATAGTTAAAAACACAGTTCACAAGGAAATATGGTTATCTCTGTGGTCTATGATAACTTAACATAATAACCTTAACTATGATTGAAAGGATATATTGAGACAATAGAATTTTAGAAATCCTATACAATTTTGGAACATATATTAATGTTATTCATTAAAATATAACCTGAAGAAGATTAAACATTGTTTTTATTTTGACAATCCCATGTAACTAAACATATCAGATAATTCTGTTTACCTATCCTTTGGATGCTTCAAGGGCCCTCTGTAGCATCCAAAAGTATGGGGTTAGAAAGATAATTTTGAAGCTGAAATTTCATTTTGGGAAGCCTATAAAATACATTAAAGGTTTAAAACACTTGATATTATGCTTAACCAGTTTTGACCATGAGGTGAGATTCTTGTAAACATTTTATAACCCTTTACATATTTTTGTCAAAAAGCAGATCAGTGCTCTAAGAAAAACCTGTTGTGCTTTTATTTCCATTTTAATTTACAGAAAAACTTAACAATACTCATTTATCTTTAGCCAATGTCTGCACAGAATTTCTTTTTATAAGATTAACTTTTCACAAACCTTCCACAATGTATTCAAACCTTTAGCTTTATTTTAATTTAAAACAATCTTTTCACCCTCTAACCTAGACAAAAATTTACATTCCTGTGCCTTATAACCTTCTAGCAAAAATGCATTTTAGTTTCCTTATACACCTTGCATGTAAATCTATTTTCAGTAGTCATGACTACATGTTGTAATGGTAACTGTTAGCAACTTTTAATTTGGTTGCATAAATTTCCTTTCATGTATCCTTTCATGATTTATACAGACCATCTGTGACATGCTTAGACTTTCTGAATTGTCCTAATCATCTCTCTTTTTAAGCAACCAGTTTACTTTAGGACAAGAATTTACTATACAATATCCTTTCTTATATAAAATCTATTTTCTTTATAACCTATTTTGCATAGCTAGGGGAGCATGGCTAATTCCACATATCCCCAGGCCTTATTGAGAATCTAATGTCTCCAAGGTAGGTAAATTGAACAGTTTTCAAAAGTTAAAGCAGTTTATGACCTTAAAGCATTAATCAACCTAATATCTGACCTGTCTAATTTAGACAAAATGCCTTTATTTTACCAATAATCTTTAAAGCTGTTTTTATTTCCCAAATATTACTAAAGTTACATGAACTAAGACATTACAATTTTTATTTTTTCTTCCAAAATGTTTTATCTAAGCCCTTATTTTTCTTTAAGCCAATTACTTAGAGCTCTTTTATATAAACATCATACACACAACATGTATATAACTACACAGAGAACAAGATCCAGTAGTTGTAGGATTTTTCATTTGCCAGTTTCTTCATTGGATTACTGAACTTGGAGTGGAGCCCATCAAGAAATGGCTAGGAAAACATGCAGTTTCTGGGGTCTAATAAGCAGGCACAGCTGGAAGTCAAAACGGATTTTGAGAGAGATCTATTTGCTTTTAATTCTTGGGGTTCCATGAGGAAAACAGAGGGTTTTTTTTTTTCCAAAACAGGGTCAGTTGCACCTTCATTATTTTTCCCAAGGAGTCCTAGGCTATCAGAAGCTATCTTAGGGCCTCTCATGTGTGCCTTAAGAGTGACGAGACAAAACGGAGAAAAATAATTCAGTCAACTGAGAAGAAAAAACCTTTTTCAGCAATACAAGATCCACAAAAAGAAAAGATACAAAGGCAGCCAGGTGCCATGGCTCACACCTGTAATCCCAGCACTTTGGGAGGCCAACGCGGGCGGATCACAAGGTCAGCAGATCAAGACCATCCTGGCTAACACGGTGAAACCCCATCTCTACTAAAAATACAAAAAATTAGCTGGGCATGGTGGTGGGCACCTGTAGTCCCAGCTACTTGGGAGGCTGAGGCAGGAGAATGGCATGAACCCAGGAGGTGGAGCTTGCAGTGAGCCGAGATTGTGCCTCTGCACTCCAACCTGGGCAACAGAGCGAGATTCTGTCTCAAAAAAAGAAAAGAAAAGAAAAGAAAAGAAAAGAAAAGACATAAAGGCCTTTTAAATATACCTATAACTTGACTATCCACTTTTAATTAAGCTGACTCTTAAATATAGTGCGCTTTAAAAAATCCTTTTAAAGTTCTTGTTACCCAACTTTAGCCATGCCAAGTGGCCAATATTTCTGGCTTTTGAACTTTACCTCCCAGGTGCTCAGAGAAAGGAAAATTCAAGACAATTCATGGAAGGGAAGAGAATCAACAAATGGTAAAGTTCATGCAGGTATCAAATCAGAAAGGACTCATTCCTTAACCCAGGAATCGAACCCAGGCCACCACTGTGAAAGTAAAAAACTTTTGCTACTGAGCTACAGTACTGGGCAGTCTCCATTGTGCTTCCCAGAAGGACTCCAGAGTAGTTAATTTTGAACTTGCAAAGACTTTTAACTACTCAACATAATTTTTAGAGCTAACTGTGACATGAACCCTGAAATTCCTGTTCCCTTGAAGGCAGAGACCAAGAGAAAGTACCACCATGTGGCTACAAAGTCAAGCTCCCAAGGATGTAAAACAAGATGGAGACCTCATCCAGTTTTTTGTTTTTTTTTTTAAATGTACTTCAGTGTGTTGTTGTTTGTTTGGAATGATCCATTGTAAGTTATCTTTAGTAAGATTTTGTGATTTCTGTAAGACTATGCTGCCTCCCAAACCTAATGTATAAACTGGAAAGAACTCTGCTTTTCAGAAATTAAGGATCTCATTTTTACCTAAAATATTGGCTTTGCTTTCAGGTTCCCTTGATAAACTTAGCCAATGACTTTTCCTACCTAAATGTGCAAGAAAAATGAAACAAAGGTGTAGAAAACAAAAATCCCTGTGAATTTCCAAATGCCAAATTTTACAACCCCTGCAATAGTACCATTTACTGCCAGTTTCTTTCTGACCTAGTCAAATCTAAGAGGCCTCTAACTGGATCCAATCCAGTTAATTACTGATCAAATCCCATCCTGGACCCAGTTCAGTTTCTTTGTGACTTCTGAACCCAGTTTGGAACAGAAATTTGCTCAAAGAAACTTGGAGAGTTCAAAACACAAATCTGTGGAGCTCTGAAATTCAAGAGAGAAGTTACCATGATCCCCAGCTACTCTGAGAGATCAAAGGACACAAGTAGGCCCAACAGGTTCCTTGCTTGTTCCCTCAGTGCTCCTGGGAGTCATTAGAAGGTCTAATTCATATCCCACTTCTGACACCATCTAGTAAAAGAAAAACTTCACCAGTTTAAAGGAATTTAATTGAGCAATGAACAATTTGCAAATTGGGCAGCCCCAGAATCACAGCAGATTCAGACAGACTCTAGCGATGCCTTGTGGTCAGAACAAATTTATAGACAAAAAAAAAAAAAAGAGAGAGAGAAGTGACATACAGAAATTGGCAGTGATGTACAGAAACAGCTGGTTGGTTACAGGTTGGCATTTGTCTTATTTGAACACAGTTTGAACACTTAGCAGTCTATAAGTGGTTGAAGTATGGTCCACTGGGATTGGCCAAGACTCAGTTATTGTTACAGGCACATACTCCTAAGTCAGGTTTTTGCTCTTGTCTGCCTGTTAAGCTAGGTTATAGTTCATCCACAGGGATGCAAATACAGAGGTATGAAGTCCTTCTCAGGCCATATTTAGTTTGCTTTGACACTTGAATTCCACCCAAACAAATCAGCTTGAATCAGTGTGAAGAGAATTGTGACAACTTTTAAATTTGTCAATTCCTTACCAATTGTGTTGGTGTTTTAGCATTCAGCCCGAAAGTTCCTTACTCTTGGCCCCCTTCAGTTTTTTCCCTCCTGTGATGGTATTAATAAAGATCTATGCTTAGTTATTTAAAATGAGACTTTGAGAAAAGCAAGACACTTAGATTTCTAAATTTTACTGATGCATTGAGTATTTCCTTTTTTTTTTTTTTTTTTGAGATGGATTCTCGCTTTGTCACCCAGGCTGGAGTGCAGTGGCCGGATCTCAGCTCACTGTGAGCTCCGCCTCCCGGGTTTACGCCATTCTCCTGCCTCAGCCTCCCGAGTAGCTGGGACTACAGGCACCTGCCACCTCGCCTGGCTAGTTTGTTGTGTTTTTTTAGTAGAGACGGGGTTTCACCGCATTAGTCAGGATGGTTTCGATCTCCTGACCTCATGATCCGCCCGTCTCAGCCTCCCAAAGTGCTGGGATTACAGACTTGAGCCACCGCACCTGGCCGCATTGAGTATTTCTAAGCTGCTGATTGACTAGAGTTGTTTGGTGTGGCAGTTCCCCAGTATGTCCAGTTGCTCACAAATTTTGACTTGAATGTTCTTTGCCAAATTGGCACTGAGTTTCTCCTTCTTGCCATCATTTGCTTCATGAAATAATCTTTCTTTCATTTACATTTGTAATCAAATGCAGTAGAAATATTTTGAATGAGCTATTCTAAATAAAGTCTACTAATGATTTCTTATCTAGATAGGTTTTTCACTCAGAACTTAATATTTCAAAATTTAAATTACACATTAATAAACATATCCCTAATACCCTTGTGAGGAGGGCAAACTAATATGGAATTTTATTTGAGGCTGTTTTAAAATATACTTGATTATAAAGTCCCTTGAAATATTTTAATGTTCAAATTAATACCCCCCAAAAAATCAATATTTGTGTTATTATTTAAACATGTCCTAGTGTAAAAGTTTAAGTAACACTAAGTTCATAACTAAGAATAACTTGAAAACTAATTTTCAATTCGTGACAACAAAGGAGGAAAGAGGGCAATTCTTTGCTCATTTAATTATTTAAATAAGTACTCTTTTTAAAAAGATGAAACATGAGATAATTTCAATATATTTATTTTACATTTGAACAGATACTTTTATTTAATACAACTATTATCTATAAAAGCCTTAGTTCAGAAACAGAAGTGAGCAAGAGAAAGCAAAACATTTTATTTATTCATTTATTATTATTACTATTTTTTTTTGAGACAGAGTCTCACTCTATTATCCATGCTGGAGTGCAGTGGTGCGATCTCGGCTCACTGCAACTTCCACCTCCTGGGTTCAAGTGATTCTCATGCCTCAGCCTCCCAAGTAGCTGGGAATACAGGCACACACCACCATGCCCAACTAATTTTTGTGTTTTTTGGTAGAGATGGGATTTCATCATGTTGGCCAGGTTGCTCTCGAACACCTGGCCTCAAGTGATCTGCCCGCCTTGGCCTCCCAAAATGTTGGGATTACAGGTGTGAGCCAACGTGCCCAGCCCAAAACATTTTAAACATAATAAAATCAAAAGTAGGTAAATATATATATAATATATATTTATTATATCATATATTATATATATTATGTATTATATAATATATATTATTATATATTATATATTCCTTATATATTATAATATATTATATATTATATAGTCCTGGGTTAAGGAATGAGTCCTTTCTGGTTTGATACCTGCATGAACTTTACCATTTGTTGATTCTCTTCCCTTCCATGAATTGTCTTGAATCTTCCTTTACCTCTGGGAGGTAAAGTTCAAAAGCCAGAAATATTGGCCACTTGGCATGGCAGGAGTTGGGTAACAAGAGCTTTAAAAGGATTTTGTAATATATATTATATAATATATATATTCTCACTGTATCAGTGTGCTGTATAAAAAATTACTCCAATAGCATGAATTTGCTAATTTGGTCTAATTTTAAATACAGAAGAAAGTGTGAATTAGTAAACAAAACAAAAAAGAACGGAGTCATAAGACATTGTATAAAGATGGGTAAAGAAATAATTTTTACCCTGAAGTCCAAGGTCAAATTGGGCTAGCAAAGTTCACTTAGCCATTTTGGTTGTTATTTAGTACGGATTCTTAAAGAACCTATGTAAACAAATAAGTTTGATCTGTTGCTAACAGATCCATTGTTAATATGTAAAAAGTTGTCTGAGACCAGTTTAGTCTCTTCTAAGTTCTTGGTACAACATTTTTGCCCAAACCAATTTGTGCTGTCAATGCAGAGAGTGTTTTTAAACACAGTGGCAGTGCTAATAGACAGCTTGGGGGAAGAAGTGGGATGTTTATGGCTTCTCCCTTTTCCTTCCAAAGCCCCACCCCACTGATCCTTAATAAGCACACAGTCTAGGTAGAAACCAGTTCTCACTATGCCACACAACTGCAAGACATGTTCCCCAGCCTCCTTCTCCATCCACATCAAGAAAGTTTGGAGCTATCACCATCATTACTACCCTATTTGAAATAATTACAAAATCTAGAATTAGAAGAGCTTAAATTTTAGGGCTTTGTTATGTAACATTCTCTTTTTAAATATTCGGTAGTTATGGTCACCTTGGAAAGTTCTACAAAATATCCCTTAAGTTTTTCAGACTTTCCCACATGGGTATCTTCTGGTTATAGTAGTTTGCTCTATTTAATATGTGTACAGTTTCACTGCTAGGATGGTTCTCCCACTTATCTTGAATCTAGTGTGAGTGTTTTGAAATGTTTTTGCTCATTAAAAGAAGCAGAGCAATAGAGATGAGAGGAAAATCTGAAAAGATAACGGCACAATTTCCCACTTAATTTTCATTAAGTAAGAGATGAAAACTTTAGCTTCTGCATCAGGAAGTTTGATTTTTTTAATTAATTTTTTCTTTGAGTAAGGGTCTCACTCTGTTGCCCAGAGTGAGTGTAGTGGCATGGTCAAAGCTCACTGCAGCCTTGACCTCCCAGGCTCAAGTGATCTTTCCACCTCAGCCTCCCAAGTAGCTGGGACCACAGGCACGCACCACCACACCCAGCTAATTTTTTAATATTCTGTAGAGACAGGGTCTGGCTATGTTGCCCAGGCTGGTCTCAAACTCCTGGACTCAAGCAATCCTCCCACCTCAGCCTCCCAAAGTGCTGGGATTATAGGCATGAGCCACTGTGTCCGACCTAGGAAATTTGATTTTTAATATACATTTTATTGTAGTTGACTTCCTAATCTCCTATATGATTGCCTGCTTCTTCTAATGTGTCATTTTTGTTTTTCAGGATTAAAAGAAGGATATTATTGTTAATACCAAAATGGCTTTATGAAGATATTCCTAATATGAAAAACAGCAATGTTGTGAAAATGCTACAGGTAACCTAACATCATCCAACAAAAACTGAGTGGCAATTGAGACCAAGAGTGCAGTCTAATAATTAGGATAGAATTTCCATTCAAATAAATAAATGTGCACACATATTAACATAATTATATAGACATATGTAAAAACAAAACTGTACCTGTTTCAAACCATACATAAAAGAGATGAGACAATAGAGTTGGGGGAAAGAAAGCGGAAGAAATAAAGAAACAAAACTGTTCAAAAGAGAAACGTGAAGTGGAAGATTGTGGGCCTCATGCACGAGTCACCTGGTGACCAAGCAATTGGTAGATGTCTTCAGGAACAAAGGGAGTAGGGAAGAAAAGCTCAATGAAATGAGCCTCAAAGACTCAAAGGGCTTCTGTTTCACATGAGATGGAGAGCCAGGTGGAGCCCAAGAAGGACATCATTTTACTCTTTAAACCCGGTGGAATTTGAGAAAAGCAATATGAGAGAACTGTGAACAATAGTGTCACGTGGGTGGGCTAGGTTTCCATTCTGGCGAAGAGAAGGCCACACACCAGGAAGCCCCTGAGGGTACAGGGACTTCACTGATTATAAAGGAGGGAAGGAGCAAGCTAAAGCTATGTGTGTTACTGATAACCCCTGGCCCTCGGGCTTGGCTGTCAAGGGGCTCAAAACCCAATCCAAGGGACAGACACATCATCCAAGGCTCACAATGCAGTGATGTAAGTGCAATGATAGAAATGAGCCCAAACATGTGATGGGAGTGGAGAGAAGTCACTGAAAGGTGAGGAGTTGCTCAGGAGAAACAGAGGAAATTCAAAGTCAGGGGGACACCTGGGGGTTAGAACAGCATGTTGGGTAAGAAGATGAGGTATTTGTAAAACAAATAGAAGTGACTCTGTTTCAAGCCCTGGTGAGCCTATTAGCTAACTCTTTCCCCAACCTCATGTCATCTGAACAAAGGGTTTCTAGGCTAAAAATAAAATACTTTTTAAAAGTTCAAAGACAACTGGTCAACAGAATAGAGTCTGAGTTCTGTAACACAAGACTTCTGTGATCTGATCCACTCACCATCCAGCTTTTACTACAGCCACTCCTCACGTCAAGCTTTTTGTTGAAGCAACACCCATTGTGCTGTTCTTGCCAAGACCTGGCAAGCTCCCTAAGGAGGTTGGGCCCAAAGAACATTGGAATGACATTTCATGTCTCTTTATTCAAGAACTCCCTCTTTGCTACATTCCCTTTCTATTCTGGGCTCCTGGAATTAGAGGCAAACCTTAGGGTTTCCCTCAGATAAGGTTTTGTTTTCTGCCCAAGAGACTAAGGAATGGTGTCTTGGTCTGCTTGGGTGGTTTAAACAACAAATATTTATTTGTCATAGTGCTAGAGGCTGGGAAGTCCATGATGAGGGAGCCAGTCAATTCACTTGCTAGTGACGGCTCTCTTGTGGACAGCTGACTTCTCACATGGCAGAGGAAGAAATCATTTCTCTCCTGTCTCTTCTTCACTAATCCCATTCATGAAGGCTCCACCCTAGTGACCTAATTACCACCCAAAGGCTCCACTTTCAAATATCATCACGTTGGTTTCAACATGGGGGGGCTGGGGAGAGAGTACAAAAACATTCAGCCCATAACAGGGAGCTATAATATTATAATTGTGTTGGGTAACAGTTGGCCCAGGAAGGCCAGCCATCTGTTGGAAGGCCTCAAGTCCATTTATTGCCCAGAAAAGTCATTAGGTTAAAAAACCTTCACCCACCCTCCTGATCATCACAAACATGTCTGAATTGTGAGTAGCTTTATTGATTTATTTATTTAATTATTTGTTGTTTTTTGTTTTGAGACAGAGTCTTGCTCTGTCACCCAGGCTAGAGTGCAGTGGCATGATCTCAGCTCGCTGTAACCTCTGCCTCCTGGGCTCAAGCAATTCTCCTGCCTCAGCTTCCCGAGTAGCTGGAATTATAGGCTTGCGCTACCATGCCTGGCTAATTTTTGTATTTTTAGTAGAGATAGGGTTTCACCATGTTGGCCAGGCTGGTCTCAAACTCCTGGTCTCAAGTGATCTGCCTGCCTTGACCTCAAAGTCCTGGGATTACAGGCCTGAGCCACTGCTCCCAGCCACTATACACCTTGAGAACCTCAGTACCAAGCGTTTGTCACATGCTCATTCTCAGTATGTGAGCAAAATAGGATTCTCCCCAACCTTTTTTATTTAAGCAACAAAATATTTTCTTGTAACAAGAAATATTAATATTAATATTCTTGCCTCAGAAGACCATTTTTTAAAAGGCCCTAAAATTAAGTAATAAGTTAATATGTAAGACTCAACTTTTCTCTTTAAAACTTTTAAACTGAGAAATGTGCTTAAGAAATGGATTATTTTTACTATTGCTTTTCTCCAGTCTTCTCATGTAGAATTTAATAAAGATTTGGAAGCAAGCAGGATAACAAAAGACAAAAGGAGGAAATCGTATGGGAAGATAAACAATGTGAGAAAAGGGAGGGAGAAAGCAAAGTTGAAAGAAAGCAAAATTCCAGTCCTCATTCAATTATCCGGTTGGTTCCTTTAAATGTCTTTTGTAAAACAAAACAATGTCTTTTTTTCCTAGGAAAATAATGAACTTATGAATAATAATTCCAGTGAGCAGGTCCTATATGTTGATCCCACGATTACAGAGATAAAAGAAATCTTTATCCCAGAACACAAGCCTACAGACTACAAGAAGGAGAATACAGGACCCCTGGAGACAAGAGACTACCTGCAAAACTCGCTATTTGACAATACTACGGTTGTGTATATTCCTGATCTCAACACTGGATATAAACCCCAAATTTCAAATTTTCTGCCTGGGAGAAGCCGTCTCAGCAATAATGATGAAATCACTTCCTTAACACTTAAACCACCAGTTGACTCCTTAGACTCAGGAAATAATCCCAGGTCACAAAAGCATCCTAATTTTGCTTTTTCTGTTTCAAGCGTGAATTCACCAAGCAGCACACTATTTCTTGGAGAATTAAGCCTCATATTAAATCAAGGAGAATGCAGTTCTCCTGACATACAAAACTCAGTAGAGGAGGAAACCACCATGCTTTTGGAAAACGATTCACCCAGTGAAACTATTCCAGAACAGACCCTGCTTCCTGATGAATTTGTCTCCTGTTTGGGGATCAGGAACGAGGAGTTGCCATCTATTAATTCTTATTTTCCACAAAGTATTTTGGAAAGCCACTTCAAAAGGATTTCACTCTTGGAAAAGTAGAGCTGTGTGATCAAAATCAACATGAGAAAGCTGCCTTGCAATCTGAACTTGGGTTTACCCTGCAATAGAAATTGAATTCTGCCTCTTTTTGAAAAAATGTATCCACATACATATCTTCATGTGGACACGTTTTCATTCCCTTGGATAAATACTTAGGTAGGGGATTCCTGGGCCGTATGATAAGCATATGTTTCAGTTCTACCAATCTTGTTTCCAGAGTAGTGACATTCTGTGCTCCTACCATTACCACGTGAGTATTCCAGGAGCTCCATGCCCTTTTAATTTTAGCCATTCTTCTGCCTCATTTCTTAAAATTAGAGAGATTCCGAAGGTGGAACATGCTTCATGGTCACACATACAGGCACAAAAACAGCATTATTTGGATATTTTTTATGAAGTGTCAACTATTTCCTCTTTCTTTTCCCTCATTGAAAGATGCAAAACAGCTCTCTATTGTATACAGAAAGGGTAAATAATGCAAAATACCTGGTAGTAAAATAAATACTGAAAATTTTCCTTTAAAATAGAGTCATTAGGCTGGGCATGGTGGCTCATGCCTGTAATCCCAGCACCTTGGGAAGCCGAGGCAGGTGGATCACCTGAGGTCAGGAGTTCGAGTCCAACCTGGCCAACATGCTGAAACCCTGTCTCTACTAAAATTACAAAAATTAGCCGGGCATGGTGGCAGGTGCTTGTAATCCCAGCTACTCGGGAGGCTGAGGCGGGAGACTCGCTTGAACCAGGAAGGCGGAGGTTGCACTGAGCTGAGATTATGCCACTGCACTCCAGCCTGGGCGACAAGAGCGAAAAAAAAAACAAAAAACAACAACAACAGAAAAACAAAAAACAAAAAACAAAAAAAACCAAGAATAACTAATGTTTGCTTGCAAAGGGAGAGGCAAGTTTAATTTTCGTTTTATCACTTAAAGTTCTCTTGAGTAGATAAAAATGTAGCCCCAAATAACAAAATAAGTGAAGAATAGAAACAGAAGAGAAGTTAATTAGTCGTTTGTTGTATTATTTTTCTCCCCTACTCTCCATTCAGGTATCAGGGATTTGATCTTAGTGTGATTTGGGAGTAACAGAGCTGTGAAACAATGATGTGTGGAATCATGGGTTGCTGTCTTCATTTAAATCAAGAGTGATGGTCTTGTTCTCCTGTGGCATAGTTGGGATATTATTTACACTATAGTAGAATCTATGAGAGGTAACAGATGCAGGATCAGCAAGATGTAACTTTTTGGTTACAAACCAGATATATGCTAGAAAATTATTGTTAAAACAGGTATTTGTTCAGTACCTGTTTTGACAGCAAATACTTGCTGAACCTTCCATTGCCCCATATCCCATGTCTCCTGCAGATATCACTAGTCAATCAGAACACGCCTTTCTGCTGAGCTGTACAAGTGGCCTCAGAAGCCTCCCAAGCAGTGCTCCTTATGGCCACAATCCATAAGGACTGGGGTGGGAGATTAAATCCGTCTACCAATGAGGTCAGTATGGAAAAGTAGTTGATCTTTAAAATGTGAAATGCATATTTTAAGCTGAGAAATGTTACCCAGCAGACTATTGTGATTAATATTTATGGACAAGGACAACTTTTTCGGATGACCGGAACAGTTTAAAATAGAGTAGAGCAGGGCATGTAAATTCATGCCTATAGTCCTAGCTACTCTGGAGGCTGAGGCAGAAGGAACACTTGGGCCCAAGAGTTAGATACTGCAGTGCCCCATGATTGATGATCATTTGCCAGAGCAGCAGAGCGAGACCCCATCTCTAAAAAATAAATAAATAAACATTCATTCATTCATTCATTCATTAAAATAGGTAGATTACCAACTGAATTTCTTTTATCTCCTCTAACAGTTGTCAATTTATACTCATATTTAGTCATTTAATTTTATTATGAAAAATCAAGCAGTTAACTTAAAAAAGACTCATTACTTACTATGTCCTTAGCAAAGGACCAGACTATTTTGTTTTACTTTTTTTTTTCTTGACAAAAATCTAAAAGCAATTTTATGGTCATTAAATATCCCTGAAATGAGGTTGAGTATATATCCCAGTTTGCCCTGGTTTCTGTCCATTGTCCCAGTGTTAATTATGACCAGTAACTGCCTTCATTCACTCTCAGAAGCATCCCTTATTTGGATAATAAATCATATGGTCATTCAAGACTTCTTAATGTCCAGCATATAAGTAATCAGAATTTATCTTTTTTTTTTGCACCGACAATCCTCTTTATTTTGCTTTTTATCATTTACTAAGGCCATTTTGCTCCAAAAGGGATATTACTATTCATTGTGTTAAAAAAAAAAAAAAAAAGTATCCCCTGATGTAAA
The DNA here is from genome assembly GCF_043159975.1 of Macaca nemestrina. NCBI lineage: Eukaryota > Metazoa > Chordata > Mammalia > Primates > Cercopithecidae > Macaca > Macaca nemestrina. The sequence goes on along the minus strand of NC_092125.1, from coordinate 166,364,709 downwards.
ACTCTATTCTGTTTATCGTAAAATATGTATGTATTTTTTGTACTTTGCATATTCTGAAAGGAATATATTTTAAATCACTAATGAAATGCTAATCTTAAATATCTTGACTTGTAAATTGTCATATGCCTTTGCTTGATTCTTTTGCAAAAGGAGGATCATAAAGAAGCCAAGAAGGAGGTAGTATTTGAGTTCGAAATAACGAAAGACTAAGATAAATCTTTAATGTTTGCAAACCTGATGAAGACATCTGGTAACATGTGAAGAATATTTTTATAGTACATTTCACTATAATTGTAATCTATCACACATGAAAAAAAGCTTTTATCAAGCTTAAAGGATTACAGCATTATTTGATCTGCAAATGTTTCCACTGCAGCGAGTGCCTCCTTCTCGCCCCCTAGAGTGGGAAGGAAGCTGCTTTCTCATTCTGTGGTGTCTTAACCCACATCACTATTCAGCACAAAAGATACACTTCTGATTCTATCTTTGCCATTAGCCCTTGTTGGTCCCAATGGACTAGAAATTGAGGCTATACCTGCAATGGGAACAATGTACCTGCCTTTGTCCCAACTCGGGGGAAAAATTTAAGCTGCTTTATCACAATGCAACCTTCGCAGGGGAGAAAAGATTTCGTTCTATAAATCTTTTATTAAAGAAGGATTCGTTGAACTATTGAATGCCCTCACTGTTATATGTGCAACACCCTTTGAAGGATATGGATTTAACAAAACGAGTCAATCCCTGCAGTCTTGGGGCTTATATTCTAGGGGGAAGAGACAGACAGTAAATTAGGACAAGTCATTGCCCCCAAGGAGCTTACATTTTAGTGGGGAAGAGGCCAGAGGTAGGGGGTGGAGAGAGGCAGAAAAAAAGAGGAAAATGTCAGATAATAAGTGCTGTGTAGAGAGGTAAAATGGGAAAATGTGGTGGATAGCAACTCGGTGGCCACTTTACACCAGGTGGTCAGGAAAGATCATTCCCAAGAAGTGATACTGACGTTCATCTGAGTCCCAGGTAGGAGCCAGCTTGCCACTGACAAATCCTTCTATAGAGAAAGTCTTGAGTGGCTAATATCTTTACTTCTTTGCCTCCTGTACAACTTGCCCATGATTATCTCCCACCCTAACCACACCCCACCTCCCATCTTTACTTTCTTAAGCCAGAATTTTCTGCAGATTCTGAGGACAAGTGCATACCTTTTCATCTTTCTAGCTAGCTCTTGGGCCTATTATTAACTTTCTTTCTCTGAGTCTCACAATCTTTTAAGTCGCTGATTCCTAAAGGGGCATGTCCTGCTTCTTGGTATGGGTAAAGGGGAAGGAAGAAGAGAGAAAAAGCCTCTCAAGTTACCAATCAGAGGGAAGAAGGGAAGAGAAATACAAAGAAAGTCAGGTTAATACCTAAGAATGCTGAAGCAAAATGGAGTGCCATAGTTCTGGACAACACTAATGCTGATTAAGGAATATCGTTTCCTCCTGTTCTAGTATCTTTCTCTCCCTCTCCCTCCCTTTTCTAACATAAAAACAATAGAAGGAGGTGCAAGTCAAGTACAGTTTAGGGGTGTTTGCTTTGTGTGCGTGCAGGTGTGTGTGTGTTTAATTAGAATTTCTTTCATTTTTTTTTTTTAAACAGGGTATTGCTCTGTCACTCAGGCTGGTGCACAATCATGACTCATTGCAGCCTCAACCTCCCAGGCCCAAGCGATTCTCCTATCCCAGCCTCCTGGGTAGCAAGTGCACACCACCATACCCAGCTATATTTTAAATTTTTTGTAGAGACAGAGTCTCACCGTTTTGCCCAGGCCTGGACTCAAACTCTTGGGCTCAAGCAATCCTCCCGCCTTGGCCTCTCAAAGTACTGGGAATTATAGGTATGAACCACTGCAACCAGACTAAAATTAGGATTTCTTTTTAGTTATAAATAGTATTGAAGAGAGGCTTTTGAGTTTTTAAGATGTGGTTCTCAGGTAATGTGGGTTGCTGTTTGGCCTTCCAGTATGTTCCCTTGAGTGGCTAGTTCTTACATATTTAGTCATTCTCCCTTTCACAAAGAGACAGCACATGACTATGGCATTGAGCAAAGGTTTTCAAAAATAAATTTTAACAATTGATTGTCTTTCTCCAAATGCAATCTGTTGGCTAGGCGCAGTGGCTCACGCCTGTAATTCCAACACTTTGGAAGTCTGAGGCAGGCAGATCACTTGAGGTCGCGAGTTCGAGAGCCGCCTGGCCAACATGGTGAAACCCAATCTCGACTAAAAATACAAAGATTAGCTGGGCATGGCAGTGCCTGCCTGTAATCCCAGATACTCAGGAAACTGAGGCAGGAGAATTGCTTGAACCCGGAAGATGGAGGTTGCAGTGAGCCAAGATTGTGCCACTGCACTCCAGCCTAGGTGACAGAGAGAGACTCCATCTCAAAAAAAAAAAAAAAAAAGCAATCTGTTCTAGAATCCTCAAATGTAAAATGGATGAAAGCAAATCTCCTGTTGAAACACACCTTGGAGGTCATACCTGCACCCTCTGCCTCTCCCTCTCTCTTCTCCACACTTGCCTCTGAAGTAACATGAAAAGCTGAGGCTAGGAGCTCTGTTCTTCTGTACTTAGGAGACTGGGGTCCTGGACAAACCTTGAGAAGCCAGTACTTTAGGACTGAACCTTACTCTGCACTTCAGCCACAGGCTGTTAATGCAGGCTCAGGGGACCAGAACCAAACCTTCCTATACTCAGATTAATGACTGCAAAAAGGGCTTTGTCTCAGGGGCTGCTAATAGAGGCAGTTCTATATGCAATAATTAACTTGATTTTCCCAATTACTTTACCATAAATGTCTGGGCTTTGTTCAAGTTTATGTTCTTTTTAAGATCACTAAGAATAAAATATTGTGTTGTGAACATAATTAGATTTTATAAACCCAAAGACTGTGGAATTATGCTGTGGTTTATCTCTTTATGAAGCAATTATATCAATTATAGAAGATAATGTTTTAATGGGAAATATTACCCAGTTGGCAGACACTATTGGTTTAAAATCAAAGAAGTGATTAAAAACAAGTTACGAATCTCTCTTGGGTAAAAGAATGAAAACAATATAAAATAAATGGATTCTGATTCATAAAATGAATTGTACACAACTTTCTTCGATGCTATAGTTAAGACAAAATTACAAGGAAGGCTAACAAAGATTTGATAGAATGTTATTATGTGTCTTTCCCACTGCTAAGATTACATCATTAAACCCCAATTAATGTTTTATGTTAAGGCTTTCTTAGCCATTTTGCTATTTTCACTTTTCAATTTAAGATAACCACACTGCATCTTTTATATCCAGAATTCCCATCAATTTCCCGAAGACGCTTTCCCATTATGCTTATTTTCAGGAATACAAGTTATTATCTAATTCTCATAATTAGCGTTTAACAACAAATTAGGAACCTATTCTTAAATGGTCCATTTTTGTCTGGGGTAGTAAAAGCATTCTGGGCTAGTTTTATGAGATGGGGGCCAAAAAAAAAAACCCCCTAAACGACAGTGTTACAGAAGCATAGCTCTTTCCTGAGATTGTTGGCTTAAAAACTCAAACAAAACAAAAAGCTGTTTCTAACCATAAAGGCATACCTAAAATTAGAGACTGTCAGAGCACAGGAAGGAAATCATAAATAGCCAAACACTGGAACACAAGTGTGAGATACGGAAGTCAATAAAAGTTACTGTTTTCTTTCTGTCACATCCTGCCTGAGAATTTTATTAAAGGAGAGCAAGAGAGAAAGAATACAATAGTAAAATAAAGGGAAAGCATTTATATTTCTAAACTACACAGTAATTCATGAAAACACATTTTTTAAAAATCAAAGTAATACCAATGTAAATGGAGTGAAAAGTGACGGTTCCTATTCACCCACCTTTTTTCCCACTTCTATCCCATCATCAAAGGTAATGACTCTCAACAAGTTATGGGGCTTTTCCCACTATTTTTATTTAAATGGTGAAATATGATATTGTCCTATGGCATGTTATTTTTAACATGACAATATGTTTCAGAAATCTTCATGTATCATTATACATAGCTTTACCTTATTCTTTTAAACAATTGCCCTAATAATCTATAGAATAAATTTCAATAATATATTTACTAAATCTATTAATGAACATTTAGGTTATTTCCAATTTTTCACTAGTATACCTATTCCTTTAATAATTTCTCTTGTACATATGCTTATACACATATAAGAATTTTATGTGTTGGGTTGTCAGGGACAGATACCTAAATGTGGAATTGCTGGGTCAAGAGAAAGAAAGGAAGATAAAGTCACTTACATTTTGCAGCCAGGTGTGGTGGTGTGCTCCTGTGATCCCAGCTACTTGGGAGGCTGAAGTGGGAGGACTGCTTGAGCCCAGGAGTCCTGTCTCAAAAAAAAAAAAAAAAAAAAAATTAGATTTTGGTAAGTATAACAAATTATTTCTCTAAAAAGAGTATGCCAATATTATTAGTATGTAAAATGTTTGCCAACCTGATGGGCATCTTGTTTGCATTTTTTCAGAAGATGAGGTTGAATATTTTATTTGTTTATTGCTTTTTTATAATTCTTATTTTTTGGTTCACCTTTGTTATATTCTTTGGTCATTTTTCTACTGAGTTGTTGGTTATAGTCTTAGTCATTTGCAGGAGTGCTTAACATAAATCTTTTCTGTTATATATGTTCTAAATACGTTTTCCCAGCCTGTGTGTTATCTTTTTATCTCCATGTTTTCCTTTGCCAAACAAAAGTTTTAAAGTTGTATGTAGTCAATCTGTTGCCATTTTTCTCTATGACTTCAAGACTGGGTATCATGTTTAGTGTCAAAAGACAAAATCACAACAAATTTAGTTTTAAGATCTTATTTGGGGCCAAGTGCTGTGGCTTACGCCTGTAGTTCCAGCACTTTGGGAGGCTGAGGCAGGTGGATCACCTGAGGTCAGGAGTTCGAGACCAGCCTGGCCAACATGCTGAAACCCTGTCTCTACTAAAAATACAAAAATTAGCTGGGAATGGTGGCATGTGCCTGTAATCCCAGCTACTCAGGAGGCTGAGGCAGGAGAATCGCTTGAACCTAGGAGGCGGAGGTTGCATTAGACCAATATCGCACCATTGCACTCCAGCTGGGGCGACAGAGTGAGAGTCCATCTCAAAAAACAAAACCAACAACAACAACAAAAGATCTTAATTGAGGTCAGGTGCCGTGGCTCATGCCTATAATTCTAAAACTTTGGGAGACTGACGTGGGAGGATTGCTTGAGCTTGGGAGTTCGAGACCAGCCTGGGCAATATAGTGAGACCCTATCACTATTAAAAAGAATAAAGAATTTAAAAAATATTTTTAAAAAATTTTAATTGGCTTTTATTTGCAATTCTAGAATCGGGCAACACCTCATACTATAAAACAGAATGAGTGTTCTGATGAGCTGAGCAGAGGAGGTTGATTTAAGGAACTTTCTTATCATCCTGGCAAAAACTGGCCTGTTTAGGGATTTGGCTGTTATCTCTGTGTCCTGGTTTGTTGAAAGGTCAGATAAAGATCCTAGTTTCGGCAGGTTGGTGTAGAACTTCAGCATGACTGACTCCACTTTGGTTTTGTCTGTTGGGCCTAGTACAGGAGCTCAGTCCAAACCAATGATCTATTATACATTTGATTTAACATTAGCAAAATATATATTTACACTAGAACATGAAGTGGTGTAATGTAGTCTGAATGTTGTCCCCACCAAATGTCGTGTTGAATTGTAATCCCCAGTATTGGGTGGAGGTGGGGCCTGGTGGGAGGTGACTGGATCACAGGGGCAGATCTCTCAGGAATGACTTTGCACCATCTCTTTGGTAGTAAGTGAGTTCTCAAGAGAGCTGGTTGTTTAAGAGTGTGTGGCACCTTTCCCTTCTCTCTCTCTCTCTCTTGCTTCCGCTCTCCCTGCGTAAGATGCCTGCGCCCGCGTCACCTTCCACCATGATTGTAAGCAGCCCAAAGCTTCACCAGAAGCAAAGCAGCTACCAGTGCCATGCCTCGTGTACACCCTGCAGAACTGTGAGCCAATTAAACCTCCTTTCTTTATAAATTACCCAGCCTGAGGTATTTCTTTTTTTTCTTTTCAAAACATTTTTGTTTTCAATTTCATGGAAAAGAGGTTTTTCATTTTTCCAAAAATCATACCAAGGTAAAGCAAAGTTCTAGTTGATGCAGGTGCGTTGTATAGGCATTAGCAGTACCGCCCTCATTATGCACTCATTAGACAGTAGTGCAACCCCAAGAAAAGGATAGTTAGGTATTTCTTTATAGCAATGCAAGAACAGCCTAGCACATGATGATATTAAGCAATGGGAGAACAGTGGGCATTAGAAGACACAGATCAGATTAGAATCTACCTCTGTGGCTGGATGCGGTAGCTCACACCTGTAATCCCAGTACTTTGGGAGGCTGAGGCAGGCAGGTCACCTGAGGTGAGGAGTTTGAGAACAGTCTGGCCAACGTGGTGAAATCCTGTCTCTACTAAAAATACAAAAAATTAGCTGGGTGTGGTGACGCACACCTGTAATCCCAGATACTTGGGAGGATGAGGCAGGAGAATAGCTTGAACTGGGGAGGCGGAGGTTGCTGTGAGCTGAGATCACACCATTGCACTCCAGCCTGAGCGACAGAGCAAAACTCCATCTCAAAAATAAATAAATAAATAAATAAATAAATAAATAAATAAATAAGTAAAAAGAATCCACCTTTCTCAGATCCTGGCAATGTGGTTTCCAGCAAACCCTTAACCAGGAGGATTCAGTTTCTTTTTCCTTAAAAAGGATCCTATTAATATCTTCCTCTGGCCATTCGTTGAGAACATTAAATTAAATAACATTTGAAAACACTGGCAGGCTGGTCACGGTGGCTCATGCCTATAATCCCAACAGTGTGGGAGGCCAAGGCCAGTGGGTCACTTGAGCTCAGTACAGTGAGACAGGCCTGGGCAACATGGTGAAACCCAATCTCTACAAAATATTAGCCGGGTGTGGTGGTGTGTGCCTATAGTCCCAGCTACTCAGGAGGCTGAGGTAGGAGAACTGCTTCAGCCTGGGAGGCAGAGGTTGCAGTGAGCTGAGATTGGACCATTGCACTCCAGCCTGGGCAACAAAGCAAGATCCTGTGTCAAGAAAAAGAAAAAGAAAAGAAAGCACTGGCAGAGTGCTTAGCATGAAGAATTTTGATACAGTAAGAATAGGAATACTAGGTACCTGAGAGGAGAGGCAGAAAATGTCAGTGGACTAAGTGGAGTGAAAAAGAGATGAGGAAACAGGACGAGAAAACTCTAAAAGCATGCACACTTAGGTAGTGCAGAACTGTTTTTGTCCAACTATTAAACAGCACAACCCTAAATTCCTCTCACACTCCTGATCTTTTGTTTTAGTGTTCAGGATCTCGTAGTAAATATGCAAAATTTTATATTCATTTGATATTGGTTGCTGTGATACTTATTGCAGATCTCTTCTTGTCTGTATTTTCAAAATGTATTTTTTGTAGCGATGGGGTTTCTCCATGTTGGACAGGTCAGTCTCAAACTCTTAGACTCAAGAGATCCTCCTACCTCAGCCTCACAAAGTGCTGAGATTACAGGCATGAGCCACTGCACCCGGTCTTACCTGCATTTAAACAAAGTTTAGTGTTTATTTTACTTTGTGGTTCAATATAGAAGATTTATTTTATCTCAGTTGCTGAAATTGGAAATCACTTGTATTTCACCAAATGAAGAGATTAGGATTTTAAGAAACTGCCGGCTGCCAAGTATTTGAGATTCATTCTTTTTTCAGTATTCGTTGCACATCCCATTCAATGTGTTACTTTGAAGATTCCATTTGATTGAACAGAGGCAGCCCATGCAGAACCCTTTGAAGAACAGGAGGGAGACCGCTGAAGCTCAGAGCAATGAAGAAAAGCAATTCTAATGCCAGAAAAACAAAGAACAAAAAAACAGAAGCACTTTGCAAACACAATAAATGATATTAATAGATTCAACCCATCTTCAGTGCTTTAATGAAATGATAATTTTTGAGGCACTTATTAAAACTCTTACATTGTCTTTTCCATTTTGTTGCTTTTGGTTTACTAAGAAGTAGAAATCTTCGGTTAGAAAAAAAATCAGAAAAGCATGTAGAACTACAAATGTCACCAATATTACAAATAGGTAGACTAAACTTTCTTTTACTTTTTCCTTTTAAGAGCTTGGATTAAGGTCAAACAATCGGAGGGGGTTTTTAGGGCTTTTTTGTTTTATTTTGTTTTGTTTTGTTTTAGAGGCAGGGTCATGCTCTGTCACCCAGGCTGGAGTGCAGTGGTGCAATCATGGCTCACTGCATCCTTGAACTCTTGGGCTCAAGTGATCTTCTTGCCTCAGCCTCCTAAATAACTAAGACTATAGGTGCACACACCATGCCTGGCTAACTTTTTTGTTTTTTTGTAGAGACATTACCTCACTAAGTTATCCAGGCTGGTCTTGATCTCCTAGCTTCAAGCAATCCTCCTGCCTTGATCTCCCAAAGTGTTGGGATTACAGGTGTCAGCCACCATGCCTAGCCACAATCTGGGTTTTTGAATTTCAAATTTACTTTTTGAATTTCAAATTTACTGCATGCCAAGTATGTGATATTGGGCAGTCACTGGAGTTTCATGTTCTCTCCTTGTCCTACTTTCTGGGACAGGGATACTGATCTTGGTGTACCTTGCTTGAGAAAATTTGAGTTGACTCTCTCCTCCTTGAAATACTTTCTTCCTCCAAGGACACCACACACCCCTGACCCCTTACTCTGACAACTCATTTTCAGTCTACTTCTCTGGTTTCTTCTAGTCTCTGCCACCTAAATATTGAAGGCCCCACAGTGAAGGCCTTGGTTTCTCCTTTGGTGATCTTGTCCATTCTTGTGGCTTTAAACACGATCTACATGTTATAAGAACAGGCTAACCCGATATCTATTTTGAACTCAAGACTCAACTCCAGATTCAACTGTCTACTTAGCATCTTCATTTATCTATCATCAAGGTGTTTAAGACCCAAGCTTCCTCTTCTCACAGATGTCCCATCTTAGTAAATAGTGTTGCCATTTTTCTAGTTGCCCAAAAATCTCGGTGCCATCCTTGACTTTTTTCTTTCATTCCTCACATCTACTCCATCAGGAAACCCTATCCATCCTACCTTCAAAATATATTCAGAAATTGAATCACGTCTTACCACCTCAACTCAACCGCCTAGCTCAAACTACAGTCATCGCTTGCCTGAGTTATTACAAAAGCCTCCCAAAGGTCTGTCTTCATAGCCAGATGATCCTGCTACAACTATACTTGTCTGCTCCAAATCTACCAGTGGCTTTCCATCCCACACACAACAGGAGTCTGAGTCACTATAATGACCTAGGAGGCCCCACCTGATTTACCTCTTCTGTCCCAGTATCCTCCCCACTAATCACTCAGCTCCAGACACTGGAAACCTCATAAGCACCCCAGGATCTTTGCTCCTGCTGTTCCCTTCTGAATTGTTCATTAGCACGATACCTCTCAGAATTCCTATTGCCTCCTATTCGGCCCTCCCCAGCCATTCCATGTAAATGACAAACCTCCTCCAGCCCCATGCATTCTAGTCTCCTCTGATTTGCCTTTCTTCACAACACTCACCATGAACATACTGCACATCTTACTTATTAATCTTGTTCATTGTCTGTCAGTCACTACAATATAAGATCCAGAAGGACAGGAATGGTGTCTACTCTGTTCCCTATAAACCTTTAATGCTTAGAACAGTGCCTGGCACATAGTAGGTACTCAATAAATATTTGTTGACTGAATTAATGAACAATAGATAATGGCCCAATCTATTCATTCCATCTGCTTCTCATGAGAGAGAAAACAGTAATTCATGAAGGCAAAGAGCTTTCAGATCTCAATGTGGTTTCTGAGGCTCTTCCTCAACACTCCATTATTTAGTCGTCACCATTGTTGTTTTTCTCTAAACTGCCACTCTATAATTGACAAGAAAGCAATGACATAATGTAAAATTATGTGTTTTTATTTTCATCTATGCAGCTTTGTTTTATTTTCTAGGACCACTCCAACAGTCATTGGAGTCATTGAAAAGACAGTCATTTTCAACCATCTTCTTTGCTTTTGACTGAAACCCTTTCTTCAAATACTTTCATGTGGCAGAGTTAATAACACCTCAGTGGGCGAACACTATCCTTCATTTCTCTGGGGGGAAGTATTTTTAGCCACCACACTAATTAGATAGCTCTCTGGCTGATAATGGGGCAGACTAAGGGTGTAGCATGTTAAAGAAAATGAGCAAACAAACAGGTGCAATCAACTTACAGAATATTAATTAAATGTCTTTTTTTTTTTTTTTTTGAGATAGAGTCTCACTCTGCTGCCCAGGCTGGAGAGCAGTGGCATGATCTCGGCTCACTGTAGACTTGACTTCCTCCACTTCCCAAGCTCAGGTAATCCTCCTGCCTCAGTACCCCCCAAGCAGCTGGGACTACAGGCATATGCCACCATGCCTGGCTAATTTTTTGTAGAGATGAGGTTTCAGCATGTTGTCCAGACTGACCTTGAACTCCAGGGCTCAAGTGATCTGCCCACCTTGGGCTCCCAAAGTGCCAGGATTACGCGCGTGAGCCACTATGCCCAGCCAAATATCTTTATAATAATACTAATAAACTGCCAGTAGGAAGTTTGGCATAATGTGTCACTTCAATTATAAATCACAGATGGTTTTACTTGATATAGTCAGCTAGAGATAATCCACAGGGGGAAATTTTATTTATTATTATTTTAAATGCTATTAAATTTTGTTTTTATCTAGCCTGCTAATTTTCTGAATGAAGCTGTAGTTGGCATTTCATTGATTTGGCTGTGTCCACACCCAAATCTCATCTTGAATTCTCACGTGTTGTGGGAGGAACCCAGTGGGAGGTAATTGAATCATGGGGGCAGGTCTTTCCCACGCAGTTCACATAATAATAAGTCTCACAAGATCTGGTGGTTTTAAAAAAGGGACTTTCCCTGCATGAGCTCTCTCTGTTTGCCTGCTCCCATCCATGTAAGATGTGACTTGCCCCTCCTTGCCTTCCACCATGATTGTGAGGCTTCCCCAACCATGTGGAGGTGTAAGTCCATTAAACCTCTTTCTTTTGTAAATTGCCCAGTCTTGGGTGTGTTTTTATCAGCTGCGCAAAAATGGACTAATACAGCATTTACCACAGTGTCTGACTTATATAACTGTGGCAGAGCCTAGTAATTGTCTGTTCAACTTCCATTCTCAAATTCTTACTTCCTAACAGAACCCGTACATCATTGATGATAGCAATTCTACCAGTAAAAAGATACATTTCCAGCCTCCCTTGTAGCTAGGTGTGGTCATGTGACTGAATTCTGTCCAATGAGATATACACAGAAACTGGTACAGGTATTTCCAAGCTGTCTTATTAAAAAGTGGGGACAGACAAATGGAGAATATTTTCCTCCCTCTTCCTCCTTCCTGCTGACTGAGAAGTGAGCATGACATCTAGAGCTCCAGCTCCTATCTGAAACCATAAGGTGACCTGGAAGATAGAAGTTGTGCACTGAGTATGGTGAGCAGAAGACAGAAGAGCCCACATATCTGATGATTTTGAGGAGCTGCCTTGGATCACTTTCCTCAACTTCTTTTACCTGAGAGTCATGTTCTAATATCACTGTTCTTGCAGGTTCTGCTATTTGTGTTTGAATTGATCCTAATGGATGTAATAGGTAATCAGAAAATATTTTTTTCAGAGAATGGATGGAGTACATGCATATGGTGGTTATAGTAGTCTGCTCAGGCTGCCATAACAAAATACCACAGACTGGGTGGCTTAAACAATAGAAATTTATTTTCTCACAGTTTTGGAGGCTAGGAGTCTAAAATAAAGGTGCTGGTAGGGTTGGTGTCTGGTGAGACCTCTCTTTCTGGCTTGTAGATGACCATCTTCTTGCCATGTCTTCACATAGCCTTCCCTTAGGCTCATGCAGAGAGAAGGAGAGAGAAACATTTCTGCTATCTCATTCTCTTTGTATAAGGACATTGATCCTATTGAATTAGGTCCTCACCCTTATAACCTCACTTAATCTTAGTTACTTCCCTTAAGTCCCTATCACCAACACAGTCACATTGGGACTTAAGGCTTCAACATATGGATTTTGGGGGACACAATTCTGTCCATAACAGCAGTCATCTATTGTCTCACCAGTTCTCCTCTTCTAGGACCTGCTCTTTTCCTCCTATCCACATGTTCCTTCAGTATCACTCTGATTAGCTAGCAGCAGTTGATTGGTGTGAAGTATACACCTGATCCAAGCTGGACCAATCAAAGATTTTCACTAGGAATTTTACAATTAGGCCTGAGAAAGAGACAGACTCCCTCCAGTGACAGAATGTTGGGTGGCAAGTTCAGAAGCTGTCAGTCTTGTTTTTCTCCATGTGACCAGAATAAAAGGAAGATGGCCCATAGACACAGAATAAGGAGAATAATAAACAGATCCACAGAAAAGGACAGAGAAATGATGGAATGAGAACCTGAATGCATTAGAATCCCTTGCTTTAATTGTTAACGGGGTTCATATTCATGACTCATGACCCATGAGAAACTTTATAATACAGCCTTCTTTTTTCCTTAGCTCCTTAGAGTTGGGCTTCTATTATTTTCAATTTAGAGCCCTAGCTAATACAACTCTCCAAATTAAAAAAAAAAAAAAAAAAAAAGAAAGAAAGAAAGAAAAGAAAAGCTTTGTATTTTTAGGCTCTTAGAACTTACATTATTGTCTTTTAATAATGGTTAGCAACAACCAATGGTGTTTGTTTTATCTTGTAAGCTAAATTATCTGAAATTAGGTAGGTACTAAAGTGGAAATAAATGTTTGATGTTATTTTCAGTAAATTGTTACTGGAGTTAAACCTCATGCTATCCTGACAGTTCCTCCCTACATCACCCTCTTTGCAATTGCAGATGGAAGAACTGGCAATAAATGCAATTCAGCTTGACAAAAACACCCTGAATATTAGAAACCTGTGAAGAACCACTGGATTGCCTTATCAATTCATTGTGCACCCTATTTGGAAGTCTAAAATAGAACTAAAATTCTAATACTTTTACTTGTATAAATGCTTATAATTGTCATCTTTCCATCTCAGCGATTATTCCTGGATAAATATACTGCGAATCATCTAAGAAGAGAAAAACCCCTCTGAATTACATGACTGAGTTTCAGAATGTGAGTAAAGTATGGCTAACCAAAATGTTCAAGCAAACTGATGCAAATTTTCTTTCCTATGACTGTGTAAGCAAAAATCTTTTGCACGATACTAAGTTTGATGTGGTGTAGCATGTAAAAGAGAAAGCACCTTTATCTGTGTTTGAGTGGAAACCAGGTAACCTTGTCATAAACTGGGGAAGAAATGACTTAAGTGTCAGCTCCCACATCTCCTACTGTGAATAGTTTTTAGGGGTATTAGGTGTCATAACCACGAACACACAAACTCAACAGAAACTAAATCTCAGTGCACAAAGAAAATGTATCTGCTATGAATTCATATTGGGCTCTTCCCACACATTATTTAATTTAATCTTCCAAACAACCTGTGAGGTAGATATTATTATCACCATTTTACACTGAGGAAATTGAGTCAGAGTGATGCTTTTTCTTGCCCCGCACCACTTACGTCATAAGTGGTGGAGCTGGTTTTGAATGTATTCACTTCACTCGCACCCCATGTGTCTGTGCTGTACTATGAATTCCTCAAGGGATGGGGACTGGTATTTAACTTGTGTCTTTAAATTGTCATGAAGGACTGGAGGCTTCTTCTTGGTAGTAAGTAATAACGTGTACAATACCAAGAATATAGCGGTTGTACTCAAGAGTATATTAAAGTCAGCAGGTGTGTGTAATAGAGGAGTTACAAAAGACATATCCATGAAACATGCTCAGATTCAGCAGTAATAAATTGTTTAAAAACTAGCCTTGAGAAAATGATAAGGCTATTTATGACAAACCGATAGCCAATATCATAATGAATGGGCAAAAGCTGGAAGCATTCCCTTTGAAAACCAGCACAAGACAAGGATGCCCTCTCTCTCCACTCCTATTAAACATAGTACTGGAAGTTCTGGCTGGGGCAATCAAGCAAGAGAAAGAAATAAAAGTGTATTCAAATAGGAAGAGAGGACGTCAAATTGTCTCTGATTGCAGACGCCATGATTGTATATTTAGAAAACCCCATCATCTCAGCCCAAAAACTCTTTATGCTGATAAGCAACTTCAACAAACTCTCAGGATAGAAAAATCAATGTGCAAAAATCACAAGCATTCCTATACACCAATGATAGACAACCAGAAAGCCAAATCATGAGTGAACTCCTATTCACAAACTACAAAGACAATAAAATATGTAGGAATATGATTTACAAGGGATGTGAAGTACCTCTTCAAGAACTACAAACCACTGCTCAAGGAAATCAGAGAGGACACAAAAGAACGGAAAAACATTCCATGCTCACGGATAGGAAGAATCAATATTGTGAAAGTGGCCATACTGCCCAAAGTAATTTATAGATTCAATGCTATTCCCATCAAGCTACCAGTGACTTTCTTCACTGAATTAGAAAAAGCTACTTTAAATTTCATATGGAACCAAAAAAGAGCCCACATAGCCAAGACAATTCTAAGCAAAAAGAGCAAAGCTGGAGCCATCATGCTACCTGACTTCAAACTATACTACAAGGCTACAGTAACAAAAACAGCATGGTACTGGTACAAAAACAGATACATAGACCAATGGAACAGAACAAAGACCTCAGAAATAACACCACACATCTACAACCATCTGATCTTTGACAACCTTGACAAAAAAAGCAATGGGGAAAGGACTCGCTGTTTAACAAATGGTGCTGGGAAAACTGGCTAGTCATATGCAGAAAACTGAAACTGGATCCCTTCCTTACACCTTATACAAAAATGAACTCAAGATGGATTAAAGACTTAAATGTAAAACTCAAAAGCATAAAACCCTAGAAGAAAACCTAGACAATACCATTCAGGTATGTGCAAAGACTTCATAATGAAAACATCAAAAGCAATGGCAACAAAAGCCCAAATTGACAAATGGAATCTAATCAAACTAAAGAGCTTCTGCACAGCAAAATAAACTATCATCAGAGTGAATAGGCAACCTACAGAATGGGAGAACATTTTTGCAATCTACCCATCTGACAAAGGTCTAATATCCAGAATCTACAAGGAATTAAACAAATTTACAAGGAAAAACAAACAACCCCATCAAAAAGTGGGTAAAGGATATGAACAGACACTTCTCAAAAGAAGACATTTATGTGGCCAACAAACATATGAAAAGAAGCTCATCATCACTGGTCATTAGAGAAATGCAAATCAAAACCACAATGAGATACCATCTCACACCAGTTAGAATGGTGATCATTAAAAAGTCAGGAAATGAGATGCTGGTGAGGCTGTGGAGAAATAGGAACGCTTTTACACTGTTGGTAGGAGTGTAAGTTAGTTCAACCATTATGGAAGACAGTGTGGCGATTCCTCAAGGATCTAGAACCAGAAATACCATTTGACCCAGCCATCCCATTACCGGGTATATACCCAAAGGATTATAAATCATTCTACTATAAAGACATCTATACATGTATGTTTATTGCTATTTACAATAGCAGAGACTTGGAACCAACCCAAATACCCGTCAATGATAGACTGGATAAAGAAAATGTGGCACACACATACCATGCAATACCATGCAGCCATTAAAAAGAATGAGTTAATGTCCTTTGCAGAGACATGGATGAATCTGGAAGCCATCATTCTCAGCAAACTAACACAGGAACAGAAAACCAAACACTGCATGTTCTCACTCATAAGTGGGAATTGAACAATGAGAACACATGGACACAGGAAGGGGAACATCCCACACCGAGGCCTGTCAGGGGGTCAGGGGCAAGGGGAGGAAGAGCACAGGTTGATAGGTGCAGCAAACCACCATGGCATATGTATATATATGTAACGAACATGCATGTTCTGCACGTGTATCCCGGAAATTAAAGTAAAATTTAAAAATTTTTAAAAATTAAAAAATAAAAATAAATTTTAAAAAAATAGGCTTGAGAGGAAAGTGTGAGTAGTCACCACCACCAGCACAGCAGTGTCAGAGCCGAGAGGCGATACTGGCCACTGCCCCTGCCTCCCGCCTGCCTTCAGCTGCCTCCATCCTCAGACCTGTTCCAGCAATCTCTTAAAATTATGGGTTAGGCTGGGCATGGCAGCTCATGCCTGTAATCCCAGCATTTTGGGAGGCCAAGACAGGTGGATCACCTGAGGTCAGGAGTTCAAGACCAGCCTGGCCAACGTGCTGAAACCCTGTCTCTAGCAAAAATATAAAAATTAGCCAGGCATAGTGGTGCAGGCCTGTAATCCCAGCTGCTTAGGAGGCTGAGACAGAAGAATGTCTTGAACCCCAGAGGCAGAGGTCACAGTGAGCCAAGATGGTGCCACTGCACTCCAGCCTGGATGACAGAACGAGACTCTGTCTCAAACAAACAAACAAAATCATGGTGGATTACTATGAAGCTCTAGGAGTGCGGAGACAGGCCTCACCCGAGGATATTAAAAAGGCACACCAGAGACTGGCACTGAAGTGGCACCTAGATGAAAATCCTGAGAATAAAGAAGAAGCAGAGAGAAAATTCAGATAAGTAGCTGAGGTGTGTGAGGTGTTGTCAGATGCTAAAAAACAGGACATCTATGACAAATATGGCAAAGAAGGATTAAATGGTGGAGGAGGAGGTGGAAGTCATTTTGACAGTCTGTTTGAGTTTGGTTTCACATTCTGTAACCCAGATGATGTTTTCAGGGAATTTTTTGGTGGAAGGGACCCATTTTCATTTGACTTCTTTGACGACTCTTTTGAGGACTTGTTTCAGAATCAAAGGGGTTCCCGTGGAAGCAGAAGCCAAGGGTTGGGGTAGTTTTTCTCCACATTCAGTGGATTTCCATCTTTTGGATGTGGATTATCTTCTTTTGATATAGGAGTTATTAATACTTCATTTGGGTCACTAGGTCACGGGGGCCTCGCTTCATTTTCTTCCACATCATTTGGTGGTAGTGGGATTGGCAACTTCAAATCGATAACACTTCTGCTAAAATGGTTAATGGCAGAAAAATCACTACAAAGGGAATTGTCAAGAATGGTCAAGAAAGAGTAGAAATTGAAGAAGATGGCCAGTTAATGTCTTTAACAACAAATGTTAAGGAGCAGCTGCTGCACTTGGATAACAAGTAATTCAAGGCATCCACTTAGCAGAAATGTGAAACTATAACAAGAACCATCTGAGGATTAACAGAAACTTTTTCTGTAGATTTCAAGGTAACTTGCCTTTCAGAATAATTGCACCTAAAGTATTTATAAACAGCTAATCGGAACCTCTATTTGTCATAGACTTTTGAGTTTATTGTTGGGACCCTTAATAGGACTTTTTTTTTTTTTTTTTGTCTTTAAAATTATTGTAGGCCAGGTGCAGTGGCTCACACATGTAATCCCAGCACTTTGGGAGGCCAAGGCAGGTGGATCAAGTGAGGTCTGGAGTTCAAAACCAGCCTGGCCAACATGGTGAAACTCCGTCTCTACTAAAAATACAAAAAACTAGCCAGGTGTGGTGGCAGGCGCCTGTAATCCCAGCTACTTGGGAGGCTGAGGCAGAAGAATTGCTTGAACCTGGGAGGCGGAGGCTACAGTGAGCCAAGATCATACCATTGCACTCCAGCCTAGGTGACAGAGCAAGACTCCGTCTCAAAAAAATATATATTATTGTAAATATCTGTATGCTTTTTGCTTTTTTATTAAATGTACTCCAAGGTTAGCCTTGACTCTTTAGTGTAGGACAAGATTGTGCACTAACACCAGCATGGATCTGCTTTTCCATTGTGTCTGAAATGTGAGCCACATAGTGTTGGCCCGCTGTGAGGTCAACATTGCCAGGGCGAATCTTCTACAGAACTAAATTTGTTTTTTTTCAGTATGTAGTAGTAAAATATATTAGTAGTAAAATATATTAATGCATTAATGGTAAAACATTTCTGGTTTAATATAAATTAAGGGTGTTTTCTAGCTGAGTCTGAATCCTGGCGACTTAGTCTTGACAATTGTTTAAATATGTGATGTTAAGCTTAGGTTTATAAAAGGAAAAATGGTAAACTGGGTCTTTGACATTTGCTTTTTTTTAAAAGAAAATAAATGCAAATGTGTTTGGTGCAAATAAATAAACAAATAAAAACTATGTTTGACCACTGAACACAATGTATAATCCAGGACTGACTCCTATGCTGAGGGTGAATGTGATGAGAGATTCTCTCTCAGGGATACTATTGAGGCATTCAACAAAATTTGAATATGGACTATAGATTATAAAAAGAAATTTGGTATCAATGTGAAATTTTCTGCATTTGATATCTCTGCTATGGATATTTTGAAGCATATTTTTATTAATATGAAAACACACTGAAGTATTATAGCAAAAGGGTCATTATATATTCAAGCAACCTCTCTTGGATGGTTTAGGGAAAAAAATTATATCTCTAAACAGAGAGAATGAGAGAGAGAATAAAACAAATGTGGTCAGGCGTGGTGGCTCATGCCTGTAATCCCAGCACTTTGGGAGGCCAAGATGGGAGGATCGCTTGAGGACAGGAGTTCAAGACCAGCCTGGTCAATACAGCAAAACCTTGTCTCTATTTAGAAGAAAAGAAAAGAAAATGTGGCAAAATGTTAAAAATTGCTAATCGGGTAAAAAGTATAGGAGAATTATTTGTGTGTATTGTTTTCAGTTTTTCTGGAAGTTTAAATTATTACAAAAGATAAGGTTCATTAGAAAGACCACTATCCTTAGACTCAGGAGTCCTGGTTTCAGGTTCAGATTTCCCATTATCCATCTGAGCGACATTTGTCATTTTACATAATTTCTCTGGACCATGCCCCTCTTTGGTAAAATACGAAAGTTATTTGTTTTAACTGTGGATTGGCATTCCATTATAGAAACAAATAGCTCACTCATTCCTCTAAACTGAGTGGTTTCTACTTCTTCCCTGTTATGAGTCGTGCTGCAGTGAACGGCTGTATTCATGGTTCCCTGTGCTCACGGACAGGTGTGTGTCCTAGGGCACAGCCATGTTGATCCATGTGGGTAAAATAAAAAACGTAATATCGAGTGAAAAAAAGCACACTGAAAATATATTTAATATGATTCCATTTATGTAAATTTTCAGACACTAACATACATCATAAAAGTACAAAAACATGCATCAGATTGATATACGCCGGCATCTCCTTAGAGCTTATCTCTGGGCAGAAAGGGAGGAAGAAGGAAGGAGTAGAGTGGGCTGTAGTTACATCTATAATGTTTTTTCTTCTTGAGAGAGTGAGAGATTGATCTACGGTAAGGGTGGGTTCAGCTAATGACTCTTGGTGTCTTCCAGTGCTAGTGATCTATAATCAAGTTAATTTGTAACCTTAAAATACTTTATAGCCTTTACCCTGCTTGCAAGTGTGTGTAGATTTAACAGAATTCAACAAGCATGTACTGAGAAAATTCTTTACCCAGGGCATTGAGCTACCTACAGTGAAGTCAGAGGGAAATAAAACATGGTTTGGAATGCTTTGTGGGAAAGAGGACTCTGATGTGGTGTTAAAGATAAGCTTGGTTAATCATTTCCTTGAGATAATGGCACATAAGCTACAATTAAAGGAGAAAATGGACATATGAGGGAGGGAGGACTTTGTTAGAGCTATGCTTTTAGGCGTATATTCCTTATATGAACATTTATTCTTAGCTTTGTTGGCTCGGTGAACAGCCTAGGAAAGTTACATTCCAGAAGGAAACATGTTATAACACATGAGAATTGATTGGTCCTCCATGAGTACCTACAATTGAATTCTATGTATTAAAACAGCGGAAAAACACACACAAATAGAAAATAGTTTTAATCAAGGACTGGTATCCAAAGCAAAACAAAGTGGAAATTTGGTAATTATCCTGTGAACTTCTGCAACTTAACAACCAAACTGTATAATTCGAGCAAGGAGTTCACATATTGTTGTGCACACACCCTTACAGCAAAACATATCTCTCTACCTCTGAGAGTCATCTTAGGCAAACGTGAACAGAAGGATGTATCCATCAGGGCTCTTTTAGTACCAAAAAACAGAAAACCTGACTCCAATGAACTTAAATGAAACTAAAAGGTCCAAGGATAGATTTTTAACTTCAAGTACACCTTGATCCAGGAGCTCAGGCAATGGCATTATAAGGGAGCCTAAAGACCCCCTCTACCCATCTTTGGGGTTTTGGGTTTTTGATTTTTGTTGTTGTCGATTTGTTTTGTTTTTTTGAGATGGGGTCTCGCTCTGTCACCCAAGCTAGAGTACAGTGGCGCGATCTCAGCTCACAGCTCTCCTCTGTCTCCTGGGTTCAAGCGATTCTCCTGCCTCAGCCTCATGAGTAGCTGGGATTACAGGCACACACCGTTACACCCAACTAATTTTTGTATTTTTAGCAGAGACAGGGTTTTACCACGTTGGCCAGGCTGGTCTTGAACTCCTGACTTCAAGTGATACCCCTGCCTCGGCCTCGCAAAGTGCTGGGATTACAGACGTGAGCCACTGCACCTGGCCCATCTTTGTTTTTAAGTGGAATCTTCTGCTGGGTCTAGGAGCTGTTACTGAACCAAACTTGGGTGGCACAGCAAAGCCAAACACTGACATCAGGATTTTCAGCTGGAGAAAATGAGGCATTTATTGCAGGGCACCAAGCAAGGAGAAGTGGCAGCTTATGCTTAAGATCAGAACTCCCTAATGGCTTAGAGGTAAGAGTTTTTAAAGATGGGGAGGCAGGCTGAGCACAGTGGCTCATGCCTGTAATCCCAGCACTTCGAGAGGCTGAGGTGGGAGGATTGTCTGAGCCCAGGAGTTCAAGACCAGCCTGGGCAACATGACAAGAACCTGTCTCTATTAAAAATATAAATAAATAACTTAAAAAAAAAAAAGATGGGGAGGCAGAGGTTACAAGCAAAATCATAAATCAGTACATGGAGGTTATATATTAATTTGACCTAAAAAGGCAGGACGTCTCAAAGTGGGGTGTGGGATGGGGGTGGCCCACAGGTCATAGGTGGATTCAAAAAGATTCTCTGATTTGTGATTTGTTAGGGAAGCAAAGCTTTGTCTAAAAACTTGGCATCAGCAGGAAGAAATGTCGAGCTCTGGCCTGTGGGCATGACTTCCTTCAGGACCCTCAGGAAGAAATTTAGGACAAAGAATGGGGATCAGAGTTCAGTCCTCAGTGCCCCCTTATCTGAGGTCTATGTGCCAGCAGATGACATTTTCCATTGGGTAATGGTCCAGGTTTCTGAAAAACAACTTGGGGACCGAGATGTTATCTTTAGTTTCTACATGGAGCCAAACATTTTGGGACTTTAACTTCCCTGGCTATTGTTTTAAGCTGTTATTACCTTCTTGTTTATCAGGTTGCTCATGTACTTCTCAAGGCTAGCTGGGTGCCTGGAATTTCCCTTGAAGGAACTAAAGATTTTCCTTTATTTCCATGTTTGAAGGAAGTCCCCAGGAGGCCCCTAAGAGGGTTCCCTGCTCCATCTCAACCAAATTGATACAAGATAGATTAATAGGACAAAAGCATACAGGTTTTATTAATTTTACATATACATAGGGATCCTCACAAGAGAGGGAAGACCCAAAGAAATGGCCAAAGCAGAAAATTTTTATACCTTTCAGGCAAAGAATAACACATTTTGTGAAGAAATGACAAGACTGGGTCTGGGCTAGGGATAGTAAATTCTAGGGTAATCACTAAGAGATATATGGAGGGCTGTAAGGCTAGTGAAAGAGGAGGATTATTTTAGTAAGCTTATTTATTCGGATCCATTGCAGCATCACTTCTCAGTCACAGCTAATAAGGGTTATCTTCTCATGCTAGGACAGGCAAGGCTTGCTTGCTTGCTTGCTTGCTTGCTTTCTCTCTCTCTCTTTCTTTCTTTCCTTCCTTCCTTCTTTCCTTCCTTCCTTCCTTCTTTCTTTCTTCTTTCTTTCTTTCTTTTTTCCTTCCTTCCTTCTTTCTTCTTTCTTTCTTTCTTTTTCCTTCCTTCCTTTCTTCTTTCTTTCTTTTTCCTTCCTTCCTTCCTTCTTTCTTTCTTTCTCTTTCTTTCTTTCTTTCTTTTTCCTTCCTTCCTTCCTTCCTTTCCTCTTTCCTTCCTTCTTTCTTTCTTTCTTCTTTCTTTCTTTCTTTCTTTCTTTCTTTCTTTCTTTCTTTCTTTCTTTCTTTCTTTCTTTCTTTCTTTCTTTCTTTCTTTCTTTTCCTTTTTTACTTTAAGTTCTGGGATACATGTGCAGAACATGCAGGTTTGTTACATAGGTATACATGTGCCATGGTGGTATGCTGTACCTATCAACCTATCATCTAGGTTTTAAGCCCCACATCTATTAGGAATTTGTCCTAATGTTCTCCCTCCCCTTGTTCCCCGCCCCCGACAGTCCCTGGTGTGTGATGTTCCCCTCCCTGTGTCCATGTGTTCTCATTGTTTACCTCCTACTTATGAGTGAGAACATGCAATGTTTGGTTTTCTGTTTTGTGTTAATTTGCTGAGAATGATGGCTTCCAACTTCATCTATGTCCCTGCAAAGGACATGAGCTCATTCTTTTTTATGGCTGCACCTTCCTTTATTTTTTTAAGAGATGAGATGTTACTCTGTTACTCAGGCTGGAGTGGAGTGGTGTGATCATAGCTTACTGCAGCCTTGAACTCCTGGGCTCAAACAATCCTCCTGCCTCAGCCTCCCAAGTAGGTGGGACTAAGGTGTACACCACCACACCTGACTTGAAGGCAACTTTCTCACAGAAATTTTTATGGCTTGCTATAGGTAAGAAAGGGCAGTTCAGATGGTGCTTTCTGCAACTGCTGCTTCTCAAGTGCTTTCAGCTAGAAATAATCAAAGTGCAAGCTGAGCATTTTGGAGTGTTATATCCTTAACTTCTTCAGCATCAAGACTGTTTCTCCCCATTTCTTGCCTTGTCTTTTTGCAATGTTGGCATCATTTCTAGGCTTACACATATAACTCCAGACTCAGGTCATCCTTACTGTTACAGTCCTGGAAAAACAAGACAGCCTCAGCTCAGTAGTTCCTATACAAATTCCAATGTTTAGGTTGCTTGGCATAACTGGAGTCACATGCTTATCCCTAAACTAAGTAATCATTGTTGCCAGGAAATATGGTATTCTCATTGGCCAGATCAAGTCACATGCTTACCAGAGAAGTGATGGGGAACTAGCTCCACTTTGTGTATATTGGGGAGGAGGTGTTCTCAGTCAACACTTCTCAAACTTGAATGTGCCTTCAAATTGCCGGGGAGCTGTTAAAATGCAGATTCTTCCTAGCACTTTGGGACGCCAAGGTGGGCAGATTACTTGAGTTCAGGAGTTTGAGACCAGCCTAGCCAAAATGGTGAAACCCCGTCTCTTCTAAAAATACAAAAATTAGCTGGGCATGGTGGTGTGTGCTTATAGTCCCAGCTACTGGGAGGCTGAAACAGGAGAATCGCTTGAACCTGGGAGGTGGGAGTTGCAGTGAGCTGAGATCGCACCACTGCACTCCAGCCTGGGTGGCAGAGCAAGACCCTGTCTCAAAAAAATTAATTAATTAATTAAAATAAAAAATAAAATGCAGATTCTGATTCAGCAGTTCTGGAATAGGCCCAGAGAGCCTACATTTCCAATGGCCCTTTTCAGATCAGACTCCCAAAGTGCATATTAATCTGCTAAGGATTACGAGCGTAGTTAGTTGAACTAACTACAGTAGTAGTAGCAGTAGTAGTAGTACAGTAGTTAGTTTGCAGTAGGCCCGTAATATGAGGGGCCTAGTGCAAAATGAGAATGTGGGACCCATCATTCAACGATTATTAAGAATTTTAAGAAAGTGATAACAAAGCACTTAACAAAACACAGAGCTATTATACCGTTGAAGCATGTGCAACTTCACAGGTCACATGCCCATGGAGCCGGCTTTGATTGTAGCCTTCTGTTTTGATGAGTTTGAGTTGGGACCAGAGAAGGATTGCTGTAAACAGTAGGGGAGAGGCAGAGGCAGAGCCTGTGGTCCTTCTCTGCTCTCCTCCAAACAGATTTGGCCTCATTGTTGAATGAATGTTGAACATTTGAAAACCAACCACCTTTCTGCAGGAGCACTAGTTATCCGCCTGTTTGTGGAGCCCATGTATCTCCATCCAGTTCTCATCAGGAGAGCCATGAAATGCTTACCTTTTATCCTTAATTGCCACTGACTTTGCCTCCATGTTAGGCTAGATGTTCTTGCTCTGTGTCTCCAAAGGCCTTTACACTTTCACAACCTAACCCTTTGCATGTATTATTTCCATTAACTAGTTTAGTCATCTGTCTTTCCTCCTGGACTATAAGTTCAAGGAGGGGTAGAGACAGTGTCTGTCTTCTTTATCTTTGTGGCCCCTTTCTTTAGCATGTGCCTGGAGTAATACTTCTAAATATACATTAACTGAGTTGACAATGAGAGTAATAGTTAACATATCTGTCATTGTCAGATGTTTTAATTTTAGCCATTTTGGTGGGTGAGAAGTGGTATCCTATTGTGGTTTTAATTTGCATATCCCAGATGACTAATAAGGTTGAGCACCATCTCATGTACTTATTGACTTTGAATACCCTCTGTATTCGTGTGCTAGGGTTGTCATAACAAGGTACCACCGACTGGGTGACTCAAACAACGGAAATTTATTTTCTCACAATTTTGGAGACTAGAAGTCTAGAAGATTAAGGTGCTGGCAGGTTTGCTTTCTTCTGAGGACTCTCTCCTTGACGTGTAGAGGGCTGTGTTCTCCCTGTGTCTTCACATGCTCTTCCCCTATTTGTGTGTGTCCTAATCTCCCCTTTATAAGGACAGCAGTCGTATTGAATTGGGGCCCACCCTAGTGACCTCATTTTAATTTAATTACTTCTTTAAAGATGCTATCTCCAAATGCAGTCATATTCTGAGGTACTGGAGTTGGGGCTTCAGCATATGAACCTGGGGGGATACCATTCAGCTCATAACATCCTTTTTTGTATAAGTGTCTCTTCAAGTATCTTGACCATTTTTCTTTTGAGTTACCTACTGTTAGGAGCTCTTGATATCTCTTTGACTCAAGCCTTTTCTGCAAGCCCTTTGCTGTTGGTTACATGGGTTACAACTATCTCCATCCATTCTTCTAATGATATCTTCTAATAAATTGAAGTCCTTAATTTTAATATAGTTCAATTTGTCAATGTTTCCCTTTACGACTAGTGCTTTTCTTTTTTCTATTTAGAAAATCTTTGCTTCCTCCAAAGTAATGAGACATTCTCTATGTCTCTTCAAAACTTTTGTTTGTTTTACATTTCATATTTACACATATGGTCCACCTGAAATTTCTTTTTATGTATGGTGTAAGGAAGGGTTCAATATGTGTTTTTCCAAACATATATTTAATTGATCCAGCAACATTGATTGGAAAAAAACATATTTTCCTCTCTGCTCTGGCATTGGATCTATAAGTTATTCTGCAGAAAAATTGATATTTTAATAACATTAAGTCTTTAAGTCTATGGTTTTATTATCATGAATTCTGCGTAGGACTTCTTGGTATTTATCTTAAATCTGTGGCTTGATAATTTTGTCATTTTGGAAAACTCTCAGAAATCATCTCTTCAAATATTTCTTCTGCTATATTCTCTCTCTTCTCTCTGTGGAATCCAGTTACATGTATGCTAGACCTTTTTATTCTGCCTCACATGTCTCTTACAGCTTTTTGTCTCTCCCTACTTCAGTCTGCATATTTTGTTCTGACCTGTATTCCAATTTACTTATTTTCCCTTCAGCAGCATCTAATATGCTATTATATCAATCCCTTCAGTTCTTACTTTGCAATTGTATTTTTTTAGTCCTAGAATTTCCATTTGATTAATTTTTACAGTTTTCATTTCTCTGCCAAACTTTCCATTTTGTTATTTAATTTCTTAAACATTAATTTCTTAATATCTTTAGTTTGATGAGAATGAGAATGCTCATTAAAATACACATTTAAAAATTCCAATATTTACATCTCCCATGGCTCTTTCCAGTTTGGGATCAATTATATATTATTTTTGTAGGCCTCATTATTTCTTAACTCACCTCCAAACACTTGTATGTGAAAAATTATAAGAGCAATTTGAGGCTTTGGAAAATGTTCTCTTCATCCACAGAGGATTAACATTTGCTTCTGGTAGCAAGTTTGGCCAGAGGTACGTCATCTTAATGCAACCTGGGATTAAAATAATCCAAAGGTAGGCCTCAGTTCTTGTGAAGTCTGTTCTCATTTACATTTATTCCTAAGACAATGCCCTTCAGGATCCCAGCTGAATGCCTGAAGTGTCTACCAGGAAACCTTTTCTAGCTTTGTCTTTTGTTTCTTCCACTTTTTTTTTTTTTTTTTTTTTTTTTTGTCCCTACAGCTCATAGGACACCTCATGGAGCTTCCTCAGCCACCAGCCACTTTGTCGGGTTTCCTCTAAGGGGAAAGAGAGTCCAAATACCAGGCTTACATATCTAGGCTTTCTTTTTCTTCCAAGACTTGGTCCTGCAAATTCTCCGTCTTCCCAGGTCTCTTGTCAGTTAGGTTTGGATAGGAAAATATATAACTAGCATTGGTTTCTTAGAAGCTGAATTTCTGAGATGGTTCCATTGTCAGGTCTGCTGAGTTGTGCTCAGGTGTCTGTCCCTTGGATGCCTCCTGGTACTGCCTCTCGAACAAAGAGCGTCATCACCAATCCTTGTGTGATGATGTCAACTTGATTGGATTGTGGGATACAAAGTATTAATCCTGGGTGTGTCTGTGAGGGTGTTGCCAAAAGATATTAACATTTGAGTCAATGGGTTGGGAAAAGCAGATCCACCCTTAATCTGGTGGGCACAATCTAATCAGCTTCCAGCGAATATAAAGCAAGCAGAAAAATGTGAAAAAGAGACAATGGGCCTAGCCTCCCAGCCTACATCTTTCTCCTCTGCTGGATGCTTCCTGCCCTCAAACGTCAAACTCCAAGTTCTTCAGTTTTGGGACTTGGACTGGCTCTCTTTGCTCCTTAGCTTACAGACAGCCTATTGTGGGATGTTGTGATAGTGTAAGTTAATACTTAATAAACTCATATATATGTGTGTGTGTGTGTGTGTGTGTGTGTGTGTGTGTGTGTGTGTATACATATATATCCTATTAGTTCTGGCCCTCTAAAAGAACCCTGACTAATACAGATTTTGGTACCAGGAATGGTTCTAGAGGAACAGAATATTAAGGATGGAGTTCTTTAGTTGGTTTTGGGGTTTCTGGAGTTGGCTGCTTAATATGATTCAACTCCAAAATGCTAGGGACTCTACTTCCAATAGTATAGATAAAACTGATAGTTCTTGGCATGAACTGTTTAGAGAGTTATGCAAAATAAATGCATTTGATGGTCCCGATTCACCACTCATGAGAAGCAAGGAGTTTAGTGACTCTATACATAGTACCTTTGACCATATGTGGAGAACCAAGGAACATAATGAAGCAGATTGGCTGCTCCTAAGCTCAGTGGACAAAGTGATGAAAGAAAATGATGAACCCAGGGATTCTATCTCCTGGCTTCAGAAGCAGATACTGAGCCTCAAATCTGCTAAGATTTCCCAGAGTGAGAGTCTTGTCTCCTATAGAGAAAGAGCTGAAATTGTGGAAAAACAGACATGAGCTTTTATTATGTGAGTAGCTGTTCACCTGCAGCGAAAGATGAATGCACAGCTTCGCCAGATGTCTACTGTTAAAGGCATTGATTGGAAAAGAATGGGACCCTGCAACTTGGAATGGGGACATGTGGGAGGACCCTGATGAAGCTGAGGAAACTGAGTTTGTAAACTCTGATGAACCGTTTTTGGCAGAAGGAACAGCTTCCCCATCCCCAGTAGTGGCAACATCCCTCCTGGACCCACGCTGCCATCAGCCTTTCCATCTTTGAGAAAATAAACCCTGCATTGCCTGAGGCAACAGTGATGGCCCCCCTGAGGCAGTTGCCAGGCAAGGTAATGTTGATTCTCCTCAGAAGCCACCCTCAACACCTCTGTTTGTTTCTAGACTTATAACTAGATGCATGTCCCAGTGGGCCCCTAGAGGTGAGGTTGAGAGTGTGACCCATGTAGAGGTGCACTACACTTGAAAAAAACTGTTTGAGTTTTCTAATTAATATAAACAGAAATCTGGAGAACAGGCATGGGAATGGATATTAAGGGTATGAGATAATGGTGGAAGGAACATAGAGTAGGATCAGGCTGAATTTATTGATTTGGGCCCACTAAGTAGGGACTCTGCATTTAATGTTGCAGCTCAAGGAGTTAAAAAAAAAAGGTTCTAATAGTTTATTCGCTTGGTTAGCTGAAATATGGATTAAAATACGACTCACTGTGAGTGAGCTGGAAAAGGCTGATCTCTCTTGGTTTAATGCAGAGGAAGGGATCCAAAGGCTTAGGGAGATTGGGATGGTGGAGCGGATTAGTCACTTTAGACCTCTCATCCCAGCTGGGATGGTCCAGAAAATATACCCTGGACCAATGCCTTGCGAAATAGATTTGCGAGGGCGGCACCTGCATCTTTCAAGAGCCCTGTAATCACTCTTCCTATATGTCAGATCTAATAGTCGGAAGTACAAAATTTAAATACATTGGGAATGATCGGATCAGGGGATGGCAGGGGCCAAGTGGCAGCGCTCAACTGTCAAAGGTAAGGTGGGTGTAGCTCCTGTAATGGACAGCAGAGGCAAAGCAGAAATCAGAATATTCTTACTCGTGTAGAACTCTGGCGGTGGCTAATTAATCGCGGTGTTTCTAGAAGTGAAATTGATAGGCAGCCTACTGCATTCTTATTCAAATTATACAAACAGAAAACTTTTAGGTCAAATGGACAAAAGACTAATTTGAATTATAAAAACAGAGAATCACAGCCCCTCCATCAATTTCCAGACTTAAGCCAGTTTACAGACTTAGAACCTTTTGAATGAAGGGGAGGCCACGTCACCTTGAGGAAGAACCCCATTACATTACCAACAATTTATTCAGTGAATCTTTCTCCCATCCTTCCCCAAGGACACAGTTGGCTTTTTACCTGGGTAACTGTGCACTGGGGAAAGGGAAATGATCAGACATTTCGGGGACTACTGGTCACTGGCTTTGAGCTGATGTTGATTCCAGAGGATCCAAAATGTCACTGTGGTCCTCCAGTTAAAGTAGGGGCTTATGGAGGTCAGGTAATTAATGGGCTTTGGTGGAAACTGAACGTTTGACTATGGGTCATCAGGTCACCATGTGACCTGAACTGTCTATCATGAACTGGGTGCTTTCTGACCC
This sequence comes from Macaca nemestrina, assembly GCF_043159975.1. Classification (NCBI taxonomy): domain Eukaryota; kingdom Metazoa; phylum Chordata; class Mammalia; order Primates; family Cercopithecidae; genus Macaca; species Macaca nemestrina. Next base: position 166,335,175 of record NC_092125.1, on the reverse strand, counting down.
ATCTAGCCATAAAGTGGGTCACACACAGCAGCATTCCATCATCAAATGTTAGTGGTATACACATGACTGGACTCAAGCAGTTCCTGAAGGCACAAGTAAGTTACATGAGGAAGTGGCTCAAATGTCCATGGTCTCCACTCCTGCCACCCTGTCTTTTCTCCCCCAGCCTGCACTGATGGCCTCATGGGGAGTTCTCTATGATCAGTTAACAGAGGAAGAGAAGACTAGGGCCTGGTTCACAGATGGTTCTGCACAATATGCAGGCACCACCTGCAAGTGGATCTGCAGTACTATAGCCCCTTTCTAGGACATCCCTGAAGAACAGTGGTGAAGGGAAATCTTCCCAGTGGGCAGAATTTCGAGCAGTGCAGCTGCTTGTGCACTTTCACAAGGAAGGAGAAATGACTAGATATGAAATTATATACTGATTCATGGGCTATAGCCAATGGTTTGGCTGAATGCTCAGGAACTTGAAAGAAGCATGATTGGAAAATTGATGACAAAGAAATTTGGGGAAGAGGTATATGGATGGACCTCTCTGAGGAGACAAAAACTCTGAAGATATTTGTATTCTATGTGAGTGCTCACCAACGGGTGACCTCAGTGGAGGAGGAGTTTAATAATCAAGTGGATAGGATGACCCATTCTGTGGACATCACTCAGCCTCTTTCCCCAGTAACCCCTTTCATCGCCCAACGGGCCCATGAACAAAGTGGCCATGGTGGCAGGGATGGAGGTTATGCATAGGCTTAGCAACATGGACTTCCACTTACTAAGGCTAACTTGGCCACGGCCACTGCTGAGTGCCCAATTTGTCAGCAGCAGAGACCAACACTGAGCCCTCGGTATGGCACCAACCCTTTGGGTGATCAGCCAGCTACCTGGTAGCAGGTTGATTATATTGGACCTGTTCCATCATGGAAAGGGCAGAGGTTTGTCTGCACTGTAATAGACACTTACTCTGGATATGGGTTTGCCTATCTTGCATGCAATACTTCTGCCAAGACTACCATCCATGGACTCACGGAATGCCTCACCCACTGTCATAGTATTGCGCACAGCATTGCCTCTGACCAAGGAACTCACTTTAGGGGTAAAGAAGTGTGGCAGTGGGTTCATGCTCACGAAATTCACTGGTGTTACCATGTTCCCCATCATCCTGAAGCAGCTGGGTTGATATAACCGTGGAATGGCCTTTTGAAGTCACAATTACAACGCCAACTCAGTGACAATACTTTGCAGGGCTGGGGCAAAGTTCTCCAGAAGGCCAGATATGCTCTGACTCAGTGTCCAATATATGTTACTGTTTCTCCCAAAGTCAGGATTCACGGGTCCAGAAATCAAGGGATGGAAGTAGAAGTGGCACCACTCACCATCACCTCTGTGAGCCACTAGCAAATTTTTTGCTTCCTGTTCCTGCAACATTATGTTCTTCTGGCCTAGAGGTCTTAATTCCAGAAGGAGGAACACTGCCACCAGGAGACACAACAATCATTCCATTAAACTGGAAGTTAAGATTCCCACCTGAACACTTTGGGCTCCTTCTACCTTTAAGTCAACAGGCTAAGAAGGGAGTTACAGTATTGGCTGGGGTGATTGACCTGGACTATCGAGATGAAATCAGTCTATTCCTCCATAGCGGAGGTAAGGAAAAGTATTCATGGAATACAAGAGATTCATTAGGGCATCTCTTGGTATTAGTATGTCCTGTGATTAAGGTCAATGGGAAATTATAACAGCCCAGTCCAGGTAGGACTACAAATGACCCAGACCCTTCAGGGATGAAGGTTGGGTAACTCCATCAGGAAAAAAATATATATATATATATTTATATGTGGAAATATATTTATATCTCATATGGAAGAGGACATCTTCCATACGAGAGTTTTATTTCTTCTTTTTTATGACATTTCATGATCTCTTGGTCAAGTCTTACTGAAGTTGTGGAGTGTGCCACCTTACTCTCCTCTGCATCTTTTTTTTTTTTTTTCAGATGGAGTATCACTCTGTTGCCCAGGCTGGAGTGCAGTGATGAGATCTCGGCTCACTGCAACCTCCACTTCCCAGGTTCAAGTGATTCTCCTGCCTCAGCCTCCCCAGCAACTGGGATTACAGGCACACACCACCACGCCCAGCTAATTTCTGTATTTTTAGTAGAGACAGGGTTTCACCATGTTGGCCAGCATGGTCTCGAACTCCTGGACTCAAGCAATCCACCTCCTTGGCCTCCCAAAGTGTTGGGATTACAGGTATGCGCCACCACGCCTGGCCCCCTCTGCATCTTTCTGCCTCATCCACAGAGTACCCATTCTCTTCTTCCTCCAAGTCATTCTCCTTTCTATTTCAAGAGTGACTTAAAAAGAGGATTAGGTCAATGTTTTCAGTCCCTCAGTTCTTTATAGTCCAGGACAAAGGGCAACTATCTTTCCTAGACATAACATGCCTCTCTGACTTTGTCCTCTGCCAGGAAAACACTTCTTGCACCTGCTGGGTTTTTTTTTTTCTTAATGATACCTTGAGTTTAAAGTAATATTTATGCCAAAATGGCATATTTTGAGGTGGCCTATTCCACTACCATTCACACCTCATGAATTTTTATGTCTCATAGGAATTATGCCAACCTCCCCAAGCTCAACCTGCACTTTGACTCCTTGCTTCCAACCATACTATTCCATCTCCATAAATGGTCCTTCCACACTCCTTTGTGCCTGCACAGTTCCTATTCATCCTCCTGGACCCACCTCAAGTGTCACATCCAGTGCCACTCTGTTTTTGATTCCCTAAGAATGAGTCAAATCCTGCTTGGATTATTGCCATAGCAGTGTGGACATTTTATAACTTACTCTTGCGCATATCATCCTTTTAGAAAAATCTTTGTATCTGTTTTCCTCCCGAAATTGAGAACAGACTGAGGACATTAAATTCTACCCATCTTGATATTCTCAGCAATTAGCACTGCACACTGAATGATTGTTTAAACAAATGCTCAAATATGAGCTTGAGGGAGATTAAATTGGCAAAAGAGTGACTAGGAGAATAATACAAAGGCAATTACTAGTGATGACAATAGGAATACATAGAATATCAAGGTGGCAAAGTTAAAAGGATTTCACACCAAGTAAAATTAGGAAGGAGAGAGAAAAAAACAGAATTGATGCCAAGTCAAAATTCTTTAGTTGTACACCGTTTTGAAAATCTAAAGGAAGTTAAAAATATTCATTCCTGGGGGGAAAAAAATGCACATATGCCTTTTTGCATGTTAAATGAGGAGATTCCTTTCTTAAATGTCCCCAGCTCAAGTTTACAGACCACTACTTTAAAACCATGAGACTAGATGGTTTGCAAGGTAGTGATACCATTAACTAACCGATGAACATCTTGAAAAATAGCTGGGTTAGAGGAGTAGAGGAAAGTTGGGTTTTGATCATATATTAAGTTGGTACAAAAGTAACTGTAGCTTTTCCATTAAAAGTAATGGAAAAACTGCAATTTCTTTTGCACCAACCTAAGTAGAAGCCCCTATAGTGTTTACGGATTTGACTGCTTTGGACATACCTGAGGTGCACGATGTATAGAAATTCATAGTGATGCCGAGGCACATTCGAATCCTGAGGCACTTCTATAAAACAGCAACTCACTTAGTAGCCCAGCTGAGAGCCTAGCAAATAAACCTCAACTGATTTATAGATTGGTCCTACCAAAGTGAAAAAGATCAGTTTATGAAGTGGGTATATGCAAAGGAAACTCAAAACTCTAAAGGGTAAATTTAAATTATCGACACAAACAAGCATTTTCCATGAGAGAATTTGTGGGGTAAGTTTAAATTATTGACACAAACAAGTATTTCCCATGAGAGAATTTGTAGATATATTAATTCATGTTGACTATCAAGGTTTACTGCGTTTGAGTTTGGAGACAAAGATGTTCATTAAGTTGAAATAGCACTGGAAAAGAAACTGAAATTAGGATTGTGGTTTGAGAGTCTTTCCTGCTAAGGAGTGCATTTCACAGATCTAAGTGTGAGATTACTAAATGTGATAAGCAGAATTCTAAGATAGCTCATGATTCTCCTTCCCTTGTATTCACACCTGTATGTAATGCCCTCCTCTTGAGTGTGAGTGGAAACTGTGACCCATGTCTAACCAATGGAATGTGGTAGAGATGATAGGGATATCACACCTGTAATTGTGCTACCTTATATGGCAAAAGTGAAGGTATTTTGCAGCTGTAATTAAGGTCCCTAATCAGTTACCTTTGTGTTAATCAAAAGGGAGCTTATCTAGGATAGACCTCATCTAATCAGATGAGCCCTTTAAAAGAGGGACTGAAGCCCTCCCTGAGTTTAAAGAAATCTTCCTGTTTGCCTTGAAGAAGCAAGCCACCAAGAGTTCATCAGATGCAAGGAAATGAATTCAGCCAACTTCCAATGAACTTGGAAGAGGACAAAAACCTCAGATGCTGTCATAGCCCTGGTCCACATGGTGACTGCAGCCTTGTGAGACTCCAAACAGAGAATCTAGTTAAGTTGTGCCTAGACTCCTGAGCTGCCAAAACCATAAGATGATAATGTATTGCTTCAAGCCCCTATATTTATAGCAATTCATGACAGCAGTAGAACACTGATTTACCAAAGGAAAGAGAATATGGAGAGAAGCAAAGATGGTTAAAAAAAAAAAAAAAAATTCTGACAAACGTACCTGCCTTTGAATGACTGGGGGAAAAAATAAGGACAGTAAGGGGGATTAAAAGGGAGGGTGATCAGGCAGAGAAATCAGAAAATAATATGGCAGACTAGACTAATACAGAAAGCTCTCTCTAACTCCAAACACACAGAAATCCTATTATTTTTTTCTTTTTTTTCCCCAATGATCTAAAAGTATTTTTTAATTGTTTAAAACATATAGCCAAGCAAAAAGCAAGAAAGAACAACCCCATGTGCCAGAAATGAAAAGAGGCCCAAAGTAAGGGCATCAAGTGAGAGAGAAAACAGAACAGCTCACGGGAGTAAAAGAAACAATTACAGACCTTCAGGACTGGAGCTTTAATACTGCTCAGGAGAGTTTAGTGATCAGTCTTGGACCTGTGTTTGATGGAAAGCTTACATAACCCTGGGAACCACACAGGGCTGCCCCGTTAGTGAGAATGGGAAAAAGAAAACTCCACCAAAACAACACAATAAGACAATAAAAAGAAATAAGAAGAATTATAAGTGAAGAGACAAAGGTTTCACTATTTTTAGGTGATATCATCATTTGCATTTAAAAGATACAAGATAAACTAGTATAACCAATAAAATAAACTGTTATAACAGATTGTTATAAAGTTTACCAGAACAAGATCAGTGTATAAAAAGCACTAGTGGGCCAAACGTGGTGGCTCACGCTTATAATCCCAGCACTCTGGGAGGCCAAGGCAGGCGAATTGCTTGAGTCCAGGAATTTAAGACCAGCCTGGGCAACATAGCAAAATCCCGTTTCTACCAAAAATACAAAACAAATTAGCTGGGAGTGGTGTTGCATTCCTATAGTCCCAGCTACTCAGGAGGCTGAGGTGGGAGGATCGCCTGAACCCAGAAGATCAAGGATGCAGTTAGCCGAGATTGTGCCACTGCACTCCAGCCTGGGCAACAAAGCGAGACTCTGTCTCAAAAAAAAAAAAAAAATGTCCCTTGGTTCCAGCAACACCCAATTAGAAACAGAAAATGTAACTAAAAGATTTATTTTATCATAACGACAAACAACAAAGTTAGAATTAACATAATAAGTAATGCCAGAATTTTGTGTGTAAAAATATTTAAGTAAACATTTATAAAATAGGTACAGCATACATATAGCTCAAAATTCAAAGATACAAAAAAAATATATTACTTTAAATTCTCCTCCCACCTTTCCCAGCCACCCAATTTCCTTTTCTGGGGCAGTCACCCTTTGTTTCTTTTGCATTTTTTTTAGAGATATCCTAGGCATACATAGGTGTTGGGAGCAGGCCCCCCAAAATCTGGCCATAAACTGGCTCCAAAACTGGCCATAAACAAAATCTCTGCAGCACTGTAACATGTCCATAATGGCCCTAATGCCCAAGCTGGAAGGTTGTGGGCTTACCGGAATGAGGGCGAGGAACACCTGGCCCACCCAGGGCGGAAAATCACTTAAAGGCATTCTTAAGCCACAAACAATAGCATGAGCGATCTGTGCCTTAAGGACATGCTCCTGCTGCAGTTAACTAGTCCAACCTATTTCTTTAATTCAGCCCATCCCTTCATTTCCCATAAGAGATACTTTTAGTAAATTGACTATCTATGAAACAATGCTAATGACTTGCTTGCATATTTACCCCATAAATATGTGGGTAGATCTCTGTTCGGGGCTCTCAGCTCTGAAGGCTGTGAGCCCTGATTTCCCACTTCACACCTCTATATTTCTGTGTTTGTGTCTTTAATTCCTCTAGTGCTGCTGGGTTAGGGTCTCCCCGACTGAGCTGGTCTCGGCACATAGACAAATTTTTTTTCTTATTGTTTTACAAAATGACAGCATAATAGAACATTAATCTGCACTTCACTTTTTTCACATATAAATATATCTTGGGGATAATTTCACATCAGTACAAATAAAGTTGTCTCATTATTTTAAAGTGAAGCATCATATTCCTTGTACATAACCAACACCATATAAATGGAAATTGGTACCAACAATATTATTTCAAAAATCCTTGTACATACATCATTTTCCACATTTCCATGTGCAAGAATATCTTATGTTCAAATTGCTAGATGAGGAATTGTTAAGTCAAAGGTTATGTGCAGTTAAAATTTTGATAGATAAAACAATAGTCCTCCACAGAGGTTATGCTAATGTACATGGCCACCAGTAATATAGGTTAATGTACTGTTTTCTCCCAGTTTCCTCTCCATCTCAGTGGGCTTTTTTTCAAATTTTTATCTTTGTCAATATGATATGTAAAAAAATGGTCTCATGCAAACAAAACAGAGAAAGAAATACCGCTTCACATTCACTAGGATGGCTATAATCAGAAAGATGTAACAACAGGTTTTGGTGAGGCTGTGGAAAACTCAGAACCTTCATATAGTACCGATAGTAGGAATTTAGAATGATGTAGCCAGTTTGGAAAACAGTCTGGCAGTTTCTTGAAAACTTAAACCTACTATTTCACCCAGCAATTTTACTCCTAGGAATATACTCAAGAGAAATGAAAACGTATGTCCATGCAAAAATTTGTATATGAATATTCATAGCAGTATCATTCTACCAAAACAGTAGAATAATCAAAATGTCTATCAACTGATGAATGGATCAACAAAAAGCAGTGTATAAATATAATGGAATGTTCTTAGTCTCTAAAAAGTAATGAAGTACTGATACATGCCACAATATAGATAAACCTTGAAAACATATGCTAAGTAAAAGAAGCCAGTTGCAAAAGACCACATATTACATAATTTCATTTGCATTAACTATCTAGAATAGGCAAATCCATGGATACAGAAAGTAGATTAGTGTTTGGCAAGAATGTGGGGCACAGGGAGAGAGGGGCTGAGGATGGTAACTAAAGGCTACAGTATTTATTTTGGGGGTGGTGAAACATTCTAAAATTGATTATGCTGGGCACAATGGCTCATGTCTGTAATCCCAGAACTTTGGGAGGCCAAGGTGGGTGGATCACCTGAGGTCAGGAGTTCGAGACCAGCCTGACCAACATGGTGAAACCCTGTCTCTACTAAAAGTACAAAATTAGCCAGGTGTGGTGATGCATGCCTGTAATACCAGCTACTCAGGAGTCTGAAGCAGGAGAATCATTTGAACTTGGGAGGTGGAGGTTGCAGTGAGCCGAGATAGCGCCATTGCACTCCAGCCTGGGCAACAAGAGTGAATAAAATTCCATCTCAGGGAAAGAAAATTCTTTGTAGTGATGGTTGCACAACTGTGAGACTATTGCAAAAATGGTCTCAGTATAGTTTTAATGTGTATTTCTATTATTAATAGTGAAGTTGAACATCTTTTCATATATTTATTAGCCTTTCAGCTTTCTCCTCCTATGCATTGTCTATTTTTATCAATTACTTATTTTCTATTCATTTTCTTTTCCTTAGTTTACAGGAGTTCTTTGTGCATTTTAGCTTCACTGAGATGCTTTACAGATTGGCAAAGATTAGAAAGTTGATGTGGCAGGCAGAAAAAAATAAATGACCTCCCAAAGAGATCTACATCCTAATCCCCAGAGTTTGTGAATATGTTAGGTTATATGACAAAGGAGAATTAAGGCTGCAGATGGGATTAAGGTTGCTAGTGAGTTGACTTTAAGATTGAGAGGTTATTCAGGTAGGTCCAATGTAATTACAAGCATTCTTGTACTATGGAAGAAAGAGTCAGAAGAGTGATAGGAGGTGAGAAGGATTTCACTGGCCATTGCTGTGTTTGCAGATGGAAGGAAGCCATCATGAGCCAGAGTGCCAGTAGCTCTAGCAGTTAGGAAAGGCAAGAAAAAGAATTATCTCCTAGAGGCACCAGAAGAGAATGCAGCCCTGACAACAAGTTGGTTTTTAGCTCAACCATACGCATTTCAAACTTCAGGCCTTCAGAACTGTAAAAATCTGTATTCTTGTAAGCCAGTGAGTTTGTAGTAATTTTTTGCAAAGCAACAGGAAATAAATAAAGTTGGATAAGACAAAATTCTGGAAAGGATGTGGAGAAACATATTTTTATGTGGTACTCATATGAGTCCCAACTGGCAGGGCCAATTTTGGAGAGCAATGTGGTAGTACTTAGTACAATTGAGTGGGTGCATCTCTTACGACCCAGCACTTCTGTTTCTGGGTACATACCTCATAGAAACACCCAGATATGTACACAAGGGACATACATTAGGATGTTCTTTTATCAAGGTATTATTTGTGGTGGTAAGGAATTGGAGGCAACCTAGAAGCCCATGAATATGAGCATGACTATGTAAATGTGGATTATGCTGGTGATGAAATGCTGCGCAGCAGACTGAAAAAATGAAGCTACTTGTAGCAACATAGATTGACTATAAAAACATAATGTTGATGGAGAAAAAACTTAAAAGCAGCATTAAATCTATAGCATACTACCATTTATTTAAAATTTTAACGCATATAGCAAAGTATTTTATCACAGATTCATATGTATGTAAATAAACACAAGAGATGTGAATTGGAAAAATATTTATAAATAAGAGTGTCTATGGAGTAGAAAGAAGAATAGCACTGAGATGAATGACAAATGAGGGGAAAAGAAAATAAGATAAAATAAAAAATTAAAAGGGGATGTGGACTTAAAAAGACACTTGCACACTGTGAACTCTATATACTGACAATTTCACTCAACACAATTCTGCACATCTAGGGCAGGGCACAGCAACTTTTCTTTAAAGGGCCAGATAGCAAATATCTTAGGCTTTGCAGATCATGCAACATTCACAATCTCAAGGGTTCAGTAGAAAAAGGCTACTAGATGGGCAAAGAGCACAAATAATAAGACTCATAACTAGGAGAAAAGTCAGCAATAGAAATAGACCCAGAAACAACAGAGATAACAGAAACAGGAGACAAGGATTTTACAACTATTATAAAAATCTCGAGGATTTAAAGGGAAAAACTAATAATAAGAGAAATCGAGGCCGGGCGCGGTGGCTCAAGCCTGTAATCCCAGTACTTTGGGAGGCCGAGACGGGCGGATCACGAGGTCAGGAGATCGAGACAATCCTGGCTAACACAGCGAAACCCCGTCTCTACTAAAAAATACAAAAAACTAGCTGGGCGAGGTGGCGGGCGCCTGTAGTCCCAGCTACTCGGGAGGCTGAGGCAGGAGAATGGTGTAAACCTGGGAGGCGGAGCTTGCAGTAAGCTGAGATCCAGCCACTGCACTCCAGCCTGGGTGAGAGAGCCAGACTCCGTCTCAAAAAAAAAAAAAAAAAAAAAAAAAAAAAAAAAAAAAAAAAAAAAAGAGAAATCGAAACTATACAAAATAAATGGAATTTCCAGAGCTGAAAAATACTTTAATATCTTATATAAAAAGCTAATTGGATGGATTTCACAAATTTGACATTGCAGAAGAAAGAGCAATGAACTTGGAGATATAGCGATGAAATTTTTCCAAACTGAAGCAGAGAAAAAAAAGACTGAAAAAAAAAATGAATAGAGCCTCAGTGACCTGTAGGACAATGTCAAACACACCAAAATTATGTAATTAGAATCTAGCGATGCAGAAGAAACAGTTGAAGAAATAAATATGAAAAGTTTTCCAAATTTAGCAAAAACTGCAAAACCACAGATCCAAGAAGCTCAATAAATACTAAGCAGAATAAACACAAAGGAAACCACACCAAGGCACATCATAATAGTTGAAAATCCATTATAAGGAGATCTGAAAGCCATTAAGAGAAAAAACAATTACACACAGGAGTGCAAGATTAGACTTAACACTGACTTCTCAACAGAAATGCTGCAAGCCAGAAGACTAGGAAATAATGTATTTAATATGCTGGGAGGAGGAGAAGTAAACCTAGAATTTTAGATAGAGTAAAAAAAGTTCTTCAAAAATGAAGGCAAAAAAAAAAAACAAAACAAAACACAATTTTTAAGAACACAAAAGCTGAGAAAGTTTGTCAAGGGCAGACCTATGCTATAGGAAATATTAAAATAAATTATTTAGGCTGAAGGGAAATGCTACCAGCTGGAAATTTTGATCTACACAAAGGAGTAGATAGCAGTAGCAATTGTAAATATATGAGGAAATATAGAAAATGTTTGTTTTTATATTTTTTAATTTTTTAAAAGATAACTAAGTAAAAATAGTAATAATGTATTGTGGGGCTTAAAACATAAATGAAAGTAAAATGTACAATGAAATCGTGCAAAAGATATAAGGATAGAAGCATACTGTTGTAAAGGTTTTGTATTATACACAAACTGGCATACTATTTGAAGGTAGACTGAGATAAATTAATAATAATACATATTTTTAAACTATCAGACATATGAAAAGATGTTTGCAATCAAAGATACACAGTGTAAGGCAATGAAATATCATTTTTCACATGTTAGATTGATAATTATAGAAGATTTATAGCGTTCACTATTAGTGATAATGTGGCATGCTAGTGGAAGTATGAATTACTACAATTTGGATGGTAATGCGGCATAATCCATTAAAGTGAAAAAGCTCATATTCTTTGATTCAACAAGCTACATATGAGATTATGTTACCCACAAATAAAAGCACCATATATTTGTACAAGTATATGTGTAAGAATATTTTTATTTTGGTGAGTATGCTGCATTTTGGGGGACGCAGGGGGGCAGGTGGGAATTAGAAACCTGAAGACCTGTAAATAAGAGAATGGTTGACTAAGTCTTAGCACGTACATGGTATGGCATATTTGTAGCTTTTGAAAAAAATGAGGCCAGGCGCAGTGGCTCATGCCTGTAATCCCAGCACTTTTGAGAGCCCAAGGTGGGTGGATCACTTGAGGTCAGGAGTTTGAGATCAGCCTGGCCAACAGGGTGAAACCCCATCTCTACTAAAAATACAAAAGTTAGCAGGGTGTGGTGGCACATGCCTGTAGTCCCAGCTACTTGGGAGGCTGAGGCAGGAGAATCATTTGAACTCGGGAGACAGAAGCTGCAGTGAGCTGAGATCGTGCCACTGCACTCCAGCCTGGGCAGCAGAACGAAACTCTGTCTAAAAAAGAGAGAGAGAGAGAGGAAAAAAGAAAAAAATGAGAGCTCTACTGTGTTCATTATGGAATGAAGTTTGTGTCATGTGGTAAAAGGAAAACAAAAGATGGATGGATAGATAGGGAAATAGAATAGCTCAATTTGTTTAAACATAGAATATATTTTCTATATGGTTTAAATATAAAAAATATCTAAAATGCTTTTATACATCTATAAAGGCATTGAGAAAAATGTGGAAAGAGTCTCATAAAACTATTATTTGGGAAGGAGAGACTGGAGGGGAAAGGAAATAATATTAAAATTTGATACTAGTCTGCAGTGTTTGATTCGTAGAAAAGGATACTTAATTGAGATTCTTCCTGCCTCAGTTTTAGCAGAGGGTCTACAGGCCAAAATAAAAAACAAATGCATTCCCCACTGAAGACAGTGGTACGTTGGACCAATGACTTCTGGTGTGTCACATGCTTCTCCTTTTCCTAAGCTGAGCATTCATTGTCCCTGTTCCACCATTTTACATCATTGGAGTGGGGCAGGGAAGGGTAGGGGGTGCAGGTAACCTGGGTTTTTTTTTCACTTGTTTGTGTATAGCCTGTGGACCCGGAGGAGGCACATCTCACTAGGTAGCCACCAGTGCTCATTTTTCAGAGAGCTTGGCTCTGAGCTGGATGCCGTGACTGGACAGGACTTTGGGTTGTCTCATTTGGGAAATCAGAGTATTTTCTATATATGAGAAGCATGGAAAATAGGGATATTTGAAGCCAGAAGAATGGAATGTAGAAAAGAATCTTAGTGATTATACATCCACATTTCAGAGTACTTTTCATGGGGCTTCTGTTGATGTACTCTACAACAAATCAAAAACAAACAAACAACAACATCAACAAAATGAGGAGCATATGTGTGGTTTTATGTTTGTGAGAAATTTGCCTTTTATGCAAATCACTCTCCTTTTTATAAGAACTTGCCATAGTTTTACACCACCAAAAGTTCTGACTCTGATGATCAGATAACCAGCCATGACATGATGGAATCTGTGAATCCTGTAACATATGTTTAGATTTAGCTGCTAAGAATAGCAGAGCCAGTTTGTGAATAAAATTTATGTTGTGTAGGACCCTGCAGCTATCACAGCTTTAAATTTGCCTCGTCTCTCACTTTACTCTTTAACCTTTATGTTCATTTAACAAGGCTTCCAGCAACCTAAAGGCCGCTTGAAAATGCATTGCTCCTCTCTGAGACATGGCAATTTCCATTTGGTTTGTTTATCTTTTTTTTTTTTTTTTTTGACAGAGTCTTGCTCTGTTGCCCAGGCTTGAGTGTGGTGGTGCTATCTTGGCTCACTGCAACCTCTGCCTCCTGGGTTCAAGCCGTTCTCCTGCCTCAGCCTCCCAAGTAGCTGGGATTACAGGTGCACACCGCCATGCCTGGCTAAGTTTTGTATTTTCAGTAGAGATGGGATTTCTCCACGTTGGCCAGGCTGGTCTTGAACTCTTGCTGCAGGTGATCCACCTGCTTTGGCCTCCCAAAATGCTGAGATTATATGTATGAGCCACTGAGCCTGGCCAGTTTGTTCATCTGCAAACAATGTTTGTGCTTGTTAAATGTCAGTTGTGGAGAATGTATAAGTCTACATCTTAAGAATGATGGAGATTATTCATAATCTGAGAATCTGGTATCATGCTATTTTAATTTTACATAAACTTTTTCCATACATAACTCTACAAATATATTCAGGAGTTATGTTGGTGTCCTGTAAGTTTAATACTTTGGAGAGATGAGTAAAACAAAGTAAAAAGTTTTAGAAATGAAACTTTTACAAAATGAGGCAGTAATGTTGAACAGTTAATCTTAGATTCTGAGTTTCCTCATTATAAGTAAAAGTTTAAAATGATGTTAAAAACCTTCTCACCAAGTTTAATAAGTGCCAGCATTCATTTGATGCCTTAAATCACTATGTTAGCAATCACTTCTTAGTGTTTACCCTGACAAGTGACACTTTAGGAAAAGCACATCTCAGTTATTCATAGAATAGTGTGATTACATATTTTCAGGGTGTTTGGTATCAGCAATGAACCAAGTTAGACATTTAAAGTAATGGAACTATACCAGAAATGGAAACTGAACTAGTATTTCCTAGAAAAGACTTTGTCACTGTCACTGTGGTTATCCACTTAATTGAGCTTTTGATTTGCAAGTACATTCATTTACCTAACAGCTACACAGAAGACCGTATCATACCCATAGACTTAAAAATGATTACCCTAACAATCATAGTTGACATTTTGGGTTGTATATTAGACTCCTGCTTCATCAGGCATCCTCTACCATCTAGTGTTAATTCTTTAGAAAGCACAGAAGCAAGTTTTTTTTTTGTTGTTTTTATTTTTTGTTTTGTTTTGTTTTTTCTCTAACTAGACAGGCAACCACTGACAAAAGCCATGCCTGTATTAGTGAAACTCCCAAATATTAATAGGAGGAGAAGGCAGAAAAAGGAAGTGGGGACATAGAAAGGCCTCTACAGATGATGATTTCATCCGGAAAGGTTACTGACTTGCTAAGAAAAATTATATTTAATTTTCCAACTAATTTTTAACTGTTGAAAAGTGTGAAGACTGGACAACACCTGTAATCCTGTTGAATTGGCCAAAAGGAATGGGATCTTTCCAGAACAAATCAGTTCAATTCAATAAATACTTATTGACCACCTGCCCTGTGCCACTCAGTGTGCCAGATGCTGAAGATAAGGGATTCTTGAGTGCATAGAGTTTATAATCCAGGGACCATGCAGGATAAGAGAGCAACTGTTATCAATAGCAATCAGTGCAAGTCTTCACTTGATAATGTAACTCTAAGTTAAACAATATACTGATGGACCTAGAGCATGATAATTTCTCAAATAATATTTATGTAAAAGTGGTCATCTTCTGACTTCTTTTTTCTTGCATCTAGGGAAAAGAAGAGAATAAAGAAGGCTATCACTGTTACCTGCATCTTATTGTATTCTCATAATTTGTTGTGTTTGCTTAACAACCAGACTCAAGTTCTTTCCTCATCTGTTCCCTCAAAGAATATGCCTCAGATGCATTTGGAACACCATTTTGTGTCTGACTGCAGCAATTTTGTGAGATGCTACCATTAGAAGTTAATAGAGCAGTGGTCTTTCAACATTTTATATGGTATGCTCCCTCAGGAAAAAAAAAAAAAAAAAGCATTTTTGAGAAACATCCCCAACATATGTTTGGTTGTTTTTTTATTTCCTTATGAAACATATGTATATGCGTATTTATATGTTTGTGTGTGCGTGTGTGTGTGTATGTGTATATATGTGTGTATATATATGTATATATATGTGTGTATACATATATATACATATATATGTATACACACATATATACACATACACACACACACGCACACACAATATATAAATTAAATTTTTAAATGAGATAAAGAATCAAATACATTTTTGAAATTATTGATTTAACAAAATTAAAAGCCTTCCTTCTCACTAAAAAGTATTGAAAAATCCATGAATTATGCAAGATTGTTATAACATTTGGCTATAATAATCTTATTTCTCATATCAATCAGTTGTCATTTTAAATTAATGAGAAGCTGCAGCATTTTTATATTTTTTAACAAATGGATTCAAAATCCACTGAACTGCTCAATTAAAAGATTGAAACAAAATAGCAAATTGTTTCCAAGTTTTTAAAAGCATTTTCTGTAGATGACAATCATATAATCGTTAGTAAGAAAAACACACAATAATGGCAACACTTTGAAATACTTGTTTTCAAATCGTCCCTTCATAACAAGGTATCACTTGTTGTGAAAATTACCTTGAAGAAACAATAACAAATAAATCTCTGGGGTTTTTTGTTCTTCAAAAAGATCTATTAGATAACATATACTGAGAACCATATATCAATACAGAAAAAATCAGCAAATTTAGGATATTTGTGTGTTTTTTTGTAAAAATAAAGAAAATGACTCACTTTAAGACAACTTTTAAAAACTTTGTTACAAATGATTTTTACAATTATGTATCATCTCATTACAAAGTAATATTAAGATTCTACAATTTAAAAGATTTTAGTAAAATTATTCATGTAGATAAACTACTAAAGCCTGTAAACTACAATATGTCACAATCCCATAAAGACAATCTACTGTACATTGTTGATTCTAAGATGTACATTTTTCATATTTAACATCTCATTTGGGAGCGGTTTTAAGGTAATGCCCAGAAGTGTGGTATGTAGTTGTCCTATTGTGCAAGCTCAGCAAACCTGGATTGGGCTCAGTGGACTAGAAGAAAACTCCAGAGACCACAGCAGGGGGACTTTAAAAAAAAAAAAAAAAATCGATAGGTAATATACGTATGTCTAAAATCTAAAGTTTATTTAGAGATATCTAAATAAATAAAATCTCTAAACTAAATAAAATTTTAGTTTAAAAGATTCTAAATGTTGAGAAAGCATTGTCGTTGTTTACCTGGCCGTTCTTTTTATTTCTTACCAGTGCATAAATAATGGTATGTCTTATAATTAAGGAAGTCTTAGATTTAAAGGAATTTTGTTGACGGGCGCTGAGGCTCAGGCCTGTAATCCCCGCAATTTGGGGGGAGGCGGGAGGCAATTTGGGGGGCAATTTGGGGGGAGGCGGGAGGATTGCTTGAGGCCAGAAGTTTGAGACTAGCCTGGGCAACAGAGTGAGATTCTGTCTCCATAAATTTAAACAAACGTGTTTGTTTGCTTGTTTGTTTTTTTTTTTAAAGTAATATTGTCATAGATAAAGGCACAACTGCTGACCCCTCTGCACTGTGGGCAGTTTTCCCTCTTCCCTGAGAGCACCGCTTGTAACATGGGACCTATACGGGCGTGGTAACACGCCATCTCTTCGGGTTTAACTTTTTTCTCATTTTTTAGATGGCAAATACAAATGGAAGTTCCAGTATGTTCTGCCCGCACTCCAGTGGGCGGTCTTGTGAGCAGTCCACTTGGGAAGCTTTGGCGCTCAGGTGTGGTAAGAGCTGGGCGGTGCAGAGCACAGAGAAAGGACATCTGCGAGGAAAGTTCCCTGATGACCGTCCACAAAGTGCCACTTCTCTGTGTCTGTGAACGCTGAGAACATGATTTTGTAGCGCCTATCATACAGGTGCATAAACGCACCTCACCTCGGTCAACCTTTGCTCCGTCTTGTGAGACAAGCTTTATTATCCGCATTTTATATGAAGGGAATCTGACCGTGGAGAGAGAATTATCTTGCTCAAGGAGACACAGCAGAGCCCACAGGTGGCAGAATCCCACCCGAGCCCGCTTCGACCCGCGCGGTGGAAACCACAGCGCCCGCCCCACTGCGCGTCCGGCGCCGAACTCGCTCACAGAGAAGCAAGCTCTCTCCGCCCGGCTGCCACCGCCCAGCCCCGGCCCCAGCCCCGGCCCGACCACCACTCGCCGCCAGCTCCCCGCACCTCGGCGCTGCAGCGCCCGCCCCGGAGTCGGTGGCGCGGGGGTGGCGGGCGCGGAGGCTGGAGGGCGGGCGCTGGCACCGGGAACCCCTGAGCACCAGCGGAGAGCGCGACACGTGCGGCCCAGAGCACCGCAGCCACCCGGTCCCCGCCGGCCTGGGACCGCGCCCGCGGGCAGGCGACACGCGGTGAGTGACCAGTGGCTCGGGGTGGGGGACAGAGAGAACCCCAGGATCCCTGACCAGCGGGGTGTCTGCGTTCCCGGGATTCCGTGCCTCGCGTCTTCCCGAGGAGACTTCGGGGACGTCTTCTCTCTTTAAGAAAACGAAAAAATATATATTATTTTTTAAGTCTTCCAATATGATTTCAGATGGCTTCTCTTCATCACAGTCCTAACGCCCTGGGCACAGATGTTCACTTGGAGGTACTGGGTTGTGGTTTGGCTGGATGGAGGGGAGGGAGCGCGCTGACTGAGCCTCCAAGGTACTCTCCGGGCCGGGCACAGAGAGGTGGGCTCACACGGAAGAGAGGGGACGGCGACTGGGAAAGGGCAGAGGGCACCCCTGAGGGTCCAGCCTTGGTTCAGGCCCACAGGCGTGGCTCCCGTTGCTTGAAAATGTATCTAATGTAAGATATTGGGGGGGGGCCTTCCATAGTCTCGGATGAGGGTGAACTATCCCTGTCTCAGCAGGCTTTCCTGTGACCTCTGGACTGACCCTGCTGGCCAGTTACTAGCAATGCTCTGGTGCAAGCAAATTGGCCAGCCTCAGTTTTCTCTTCTGTGAAATGCCTCTTCCTTTGTGAACTATGAGGCCCTTCTCACCTCCCTGGGACACACTAAATATCAGTGTCAGCATTGTTCGTGATTATGTATCTGTACCGTTAGATTCAGGTCTTACAAATAGTAACCTAAAAGCATACAAATAGATCTTGCTTAAGAACAGGGGCCCGGCAGGGTGGCTCACGCCGTAATCCCAGCTACTTGGGAGGCTGAGGCAGGAGAATTGCTTGAACCCGGCAGGCAGAGGTTACAGTGAACCAAGATGGGACCTCTGCACTCCAGCCTAGGCAACGGAGCAACAGAGCGAGACTCTGTCTTAAAAATACATGCATACATACATATATTTAAAAATATATAAATATATACATATTAAATATATACATATTAAATATATATGCACATATATATAAAGAACAGGGCAAAATTAGTCCTTTTTTCTCCATTTTTAAAACTCTAGATAATTGTTATCATCTACTATGTGTGTGCTCTGTGTAGATGAACATCTTTGTTGAGCACCTACTAGGTATTTGGTTCTTGAATATACATTATCTAATTCCTTAAAAACATAGTGAAACTGTTATTAGTATTCCCATTTTACAGATGTGGAAACTTACATGTTTCACACAGTTAGAGCGACAGGTTTCTGGCTCAAAACTGTGTTCCTTCTGTTTCTACCTCTCTGGCTCAGAACCTTATACCCACCTCCACTTGAGCAAACAAATGTTGGATTCTCATTTTCCATTAATAGGAATGGTCCAGTGCCCTATTTCTCTGTCCAACACTAAAGTCCACACTAAGGTCCACTAAAAGGACCTTAGTGGCTAAGAGCTAGCACTTTCTTCCCTATTTTAATGTGAAATCCTCAATACATTACACTATCTGTTAGGCACAACAGGCTCCAGAAGTTTGCAATATGCTCTTTTCCATATGTCATGCGTCTTGAATGTCATGATGGTTATATAAGCTGATAAATTCCCAAACTTTGACAAACAGAATCTTTCCTGTGTTAGAATGAGTTTTAGTGTGAAAAAAAATTCTAAAGCACATGTATAATTTTTAAGGTAGAAGAATCCTCCAAGTACAGTAGGTATGGGGCATCATTTCTCAATTGTGGACTTATTTTTGTATTGCTTCACCTGGTTTGCTCTCTACTAAATTATTTGTCATCTTTGTAATTATACTCACAGCACTGCTGTCAACTCCTACATATAAATTTGTGCAGAATGGCCAGACGCGGTGGCTCATGCCTGTAATCCCAGCACTTTGGGAGGCCAAGGTGGGCGGATCACCTGAGGTCAGGAGTTTGAGAGAGCCTGGCCAACATAGTGAAACCCCATCTCTACTGAAAATACAAAAATTAGCAGGGCATCATGGCACATGCCTGTAATCCTAGCTACTCGGGAGGCTGAGGCAGGAGAATCACTTGAACCCAGGAGGCAGAGGTTGCAGTGAGCAGAGATCGCGCCACTGCACTCCAGCCTGGTTGACAAGAATGAAACTTCGTCTCAAAAAAAACAAAGCCAAATCCCAAAAGAAGTCTTATACAATTTCCTTTGCTCTAGAAAGTTTCTAGTGCTCTTCACTAGTGTAACAGTGGTTTGTTTTTGTTTTCCAAATAAGTATTGAACATGTACATTATGGTCAGTGCATTTGCTGGACTTAGACTTAGTGAATATAAAGAAACGTAAGGCCCAGTTCATGACCTATGAAGTCAAAATTGTTTGGGAAAATTTTGAGAATACTTAATATGTCTTAAATGATAGGTGGCATGAAGTTAGGAGTTACTGAATCTAGTTTTAATCAAATCAGTCTTTCAGTGGTAAACCAGATGAGAGGGCAAAGAGAGGAGTCAAAAGCAATGCCATCTAACTTAATTCTCGTAGTGTCACTGAAAAGAAGTTATACTGCCTTTTTTCTTATCATAATAATAATAGCAGGTAACATTGATTGAGCTCTTGCTATATACCAGGCACTCTGCTAACAGCTTGTCATTTAACCCTCACAATAATCCTGTGAGGTAGGTGCTGGTTTTTTGTTTGTTTTTTGTTTTTGAAATGGAGTCTTGTTCTGTCGCCAGGCTGGAGTGCAGTGGCGCGATCTCAGCTCACTGCAACCTCCGCCTCCTGGGTTCAAGTGATTCTCCTGCCTCAGCCTCCCGAGTAGCTGAGATTACAGGTGCACGGCACTACGCCCAGCTAATTTTTGTATATTTAGTAGAGACGGGGTTTCACCGTGTTGGCTAGGATGATCTCAATCTCTTGACCTCGTGATCCGCCCGCCTCAGCCTCCCAAAGTGCTGGGATTACAGGCTTCAGTCACCGTGCCCGTCCGGTAGGTGCTGTTCTTATTCCCTTTTTACAGATGAAGAAACTTAGGCTGAGTGGTCAAGTGAGGTAACATTGATTGAGCTGTATACAGGCCATACAGCTAGAGTTATCCTAGCCTAGACTTCGGTGTCCTGAGCAGATCCACTGCTCGTTTCGTTACTACTCCACTTGCTCAGGAGGCTCTTCTAGGAGCTTGGACTGAGGTGATGAGAGTAAACATGGTTCAATTCCTCTTGGAGGTAGTAGCTTTGTGGGTTCAACATGGGAGCCCTGAGGCTTGCTGAGAATAAATGAGGGGAGTAAGCCTATTCCTGCAGAATTTAAACCAGTAGAAGAGGGAAAGCAGTTCGACTCACAGAGCATCAAGCTTGGATTTTTATTTCTCAGGTGCTCATGGAGCGAGAAGGGAAACATAAAATGTAACTCGAATCCAATTCTGGATTTATGTGTGGTTTTTCTGGGTTATCTTGGTCAACTTACAGATTTTTCTATCTGTAAAATAGGATACTAATCATTACATTATGTACTTGACCAAATATTAACAACTAAATTATGTGCTTTGCACAGTGATAAACTACTAAGTAAATGTCTACAAAAGATTATTAAAATTAGAATCTTTTAACCTCTATTTTGCAGTTATATGCAGGAAAAGCAACATATTAAGTAAAATATCAGGAGATACTGAGATGGAGCGTTGTTAGTGTAGAGACTTTGACTGAATTCTTCATTTATATGAGAAACCTGGGGAAACACGGTGGGATGCTGATCACTACCCTTAGTTCTTTAATTCCCCTCCCAAGTGTGCCTCCAATTATCTTAATTGTGAAATTCTTAGAAAATTCTCAAAACAATGTAATTGTTTTAATATGTTAATGCCTTATAGTACTTTATGAAAACACTCAGTGGTTGCTTACAAGGTAAAGCAAAACTTGGCCAGGACTTTGCAAGTCCTGGATACCCGAGATCCAAGGATAAACCTCCTGCCATTGTCCATAAACAGAGACTTCCAGATTGAGGATGTCAAAGAAAAAACCTTTCCAATAAACTAAGGAAGAAAAGTTAGTGAAAGAGGTTTAATTTTCTCAATAAAGGTCAATTGCTATTTTTAAAATAAGGAAAAGAAGCTTTGAAGTATGAAGTTAGCTGCCATGGTGACAGAGGCAGAAATGGAGGAAACAGGCGTGGCGCCCGGGGCCTCTTTCCAGCACATCATCCTTCCCAGTAGAAGACAGCTGATTTTATCAACAGGTCTAGCAGGATACAGAGAGTGAATCAGAGAAGGCTGGAGTTTTTGAAGCTTTATTGAACACTTGCCATGAAAGTTTTAGGCTTATGGGAGCTATTCAAAGAAAGAAAAAATGTCATGTAGTTTATTTGAAAGTGTCTTGTTTTTCCAAGACTCCATTCATGTCTTGTTTCTTTCTTTCTTTTTACTGTTATATTGGATAAATGCTTGTTCAATCTATAGGATAAAATAGTTCTCAGTACAGACGATTCAGGGGTTGGGGTGGGATAAATTCATTTCAACTGTGATTTGTTTACACACAACATTTCAGGAGTCTATTATGTCAAATGGGATATATCTAAAATGGAAATAAAGACGAACAGAATTGACAGAAACAACATTCCAGAAAAAATAGAAGAGAGAAAAGCATAAAGGAAGTTTTTAAAAATAAGCTATAAAGAGGGAAAAGAGAAAGCACATTGAATTTGAAAAAAAAAAAAAGGAACAAAAATTCAGAAGTCTCCTGAATTTGAGCAAGAAAAGAAAGTTCCCGTACTTGGGTGAAATTAAAGAGGAACCATAGGACTACAAATGCTTACCAGTGAAATTAGAGAAAATTCCAGGGAGCTTCATCAGCTGCACAAAAAGGAAAGCAGGTGTGTGTGTTAAATTTGGCTCATGTAAACAGTGCTTGGACTATTGAATAGAAAGAAGAAAAAGTAGAGAAGGTTGTGCGTTTTACTTTTCTTCCCCTTCAAGCCATTTAACATGACGTTATGAATGGGGCTGACTTGATGATGGGGCCTGATAGACGGACTTTTGCCCATGTAATGGCTTGTTACATTCTTTCACCAAAGGGTAGACTTAGAATGAAAACCAGTTCATTTTCATGCCCATAACTCAGAAAAAATTAATGAAGAAGAGAAGGTTAGCTAACGGGTAACTTCATTTGATTATCCTTTTCCATCACCATAGTGGAATAGCATTAGACACAGTTACATATTGTATGTGCGCTGAGTTTTGTTGTTTCATCCTCTTTTGAGGGAGGTGGGCATCAGAAGTAATGAGTCAACCTTCTGAAGAGTAAAGCATTAGGCATTATAAATGCTTTACTAGATAGGTATCATAAAGATTGTATGTAAGGTGCCTAGCATCATGCCTGAAACATAGTAAGAGATCAAAAAATTGCAGCATTAATATTAGTATAGTGTTAAGATTAACATTATTTTTAGTATTATGCTGCTACAGTTGCTATTGATTACAAGCAGTCTCACATCTAGAAGTAATGTTGGATTAGAAATCAGGAGACTGCCTGGGCACAGTGGCTCATGCCTGTAATCCCAGCACTGTGGGAGGCCAAGGCAGGCAGATCACCTGAGGTCAGTTCAACACCAGCCTGACCAACATGGTGAAACCCCATCTCTACTAAAAATACAAAAATTAGCTAGCCATGTGTGGTGGCGCACGCCTGTAGTCCCAGCTGCTCGGGAAGCTGAGGCAAGAGAATCACTTGAACCCAGGAGGTGGAGGTTGCAGTGAGCCAAGATGGTACCATTGCACTCCAGCCTGGGCGACAGAATGGGACTGCATCAGAGAGAAAAAGAGAGAGAGAGAGACAGAGGTTCTGATCTGGATTTTGCTATTAATGTGAACTTGAACAAGTCCCCTCTTTTTTCTAAGCCACGGTGATCCATGTGTAAAGTAGGGAATAAATGACCTCTGAAGTGTTGTCTGTATATTGATCTGCTACCAGTAAAACATATCTCTGTAAGTAGCTTTGCAGGCAGAAGGGAAAAATTTTGTTCTTTGCCTCGTTTAGTCACCTGATCATTAACAACATGCATTTATATGACAACCAGCCTTGAGGCATACTTGGTCATTTGGTTGTCTGTGGTAGCCCAGACTGAAATGTCAGCTGTTGGAGGGGAAGGGAGCAGCAGCACACAGTAGTTACTAGTAACTCGTGTGGCTCCTTCCTCCCCTGACTTTTTAAGTTCTTTGATAGTCTTAGGAATTAAGATTTTTTTTACCTGGCCTAAGAAAACATACAACTCTAGTACACTGAAAATCATATGTGATTTAGCAAAGAAATACAAATGAGGGAATCAGCAGGGGAAATAGGAACCAGTCTCAGTGGGGTTCCTACTTTGTGCTAAGTATTCTCATGAATCCACGACACCATGGACTGTTCACAATAACTTTGCCTTAATCGTCACTGTAACTTTGTCGAGCTAGGTATTACTATACCTATTGTAAGGGATGAGGAAATGGTGCTCTCACAGTCAATAGCAGACAGCAGAACTGAGATTCATTCACCTTTTTCTTTTCCTTAATACCACTGTTTCCCTTGACCTTAATACGGTGCTACCGAAGAATTTGGAAGTAGAAAGTTTTCCTGCCAGCATGAGATTATCACCTGTGAAAGGAAACTTAAGAGTTTCTTTTTTCCTAGCCTAGCACAATACAATTTTGAAGTAGCTGCATGCTTTGTGCTTCTCTCTAGAGCAATGGGGAAAGAGGCTGGTCAGGGAGTAATTGTCTCTGTCTTCCTGCCGGTTGGTGTATTTCTGGCTTGTTCCCGCCCACCCCACCCCCATTCCTGATCTGAGACGTTGTTTTCACCATCTGGAAACTGTCACAACTTGAGTGATGAGTCAATGACATAGCACACTCTTTGATTTTCTGATTCAAGATAGAGTTGTTGTTTTAATATTTACCCCCTAGGCAGGGTATGTGAAGGATGTTTACAGTTATAGGAGGTTTCATTTTATTGGAAGATACTTCATTTACTTGAAGGTCTTTGGGGATTCTGAACTTCTCATAAATGGAGAAGCTATTTTTACCTGGTAGTCAGAGAAAATCAGCAAGTTTGTGTTTGGATAGATGTACCATTATATAAACTCAAATTTTTCTTCCATTTTACCCATTTCATATACATATATATGTTTATATAATATACACATATATTTTAACCTATTTAATAATCGGACACAATATATAAAAAACATATTTCATATATATCCATTTTTTAAAATCCTTATAATTATCATCTGAGTATTTTACTATTTGGAGAATGTTATAGCTTCATAAATTGTGATCCATGTTGAAAATTTCTACAAAGGGGTGCCATAGATATCTTTTGCAGTTAGGAAGCCGAAACCTTCTTAATCCCTATGTAGCCATTCATTTAGTTATCTTCCAGTTCAATCCATAATTTTATCTACGCCAGAATATTCCAAATTTTAATGCAGCAGCTAGCATAGCTACTATAGGGGTAGAAAAACTCCCCTCCACCCTCCTAGGGTCTTGGTTGAGTCTGAGAATTAAGTTGACATTAGGTTAACAGGAAAAAAAACAATACAAATTTACTCAACAAATATTATGGGACATGGGAGACATGAAGAAACGAAGACCTAAAGAAGTAGTGAGAGTCAGTTACTTAAATACTGGATTGGGCAAAGAATAGTAAACTATAAAAATGTGACTAAATTATGTGGGGATGCTAAGGTTTGTACAGAATTCTCTCGGTCTCAACTTCTCATCCTTGAAGATAAAGATGTTGTTGACTTTCTTTCTAGTACAGGGAATGTCTTTCATATGGGAATTTTATCTTCTTATTTTAAGAAACAGCAGAAAAGTCAAAGTGATCTTCTTGCACCTGCTGTTTTTCAAGTGCCTTTAACTCCAATCGTCAATATGTCATAAGAGTATATTTTAACACCTTTACTAATACAACAAAAAACTTAATCCAATCCCAATGTAGTAGAATAAGATTTAATGTAAGTAGTTTTAATGTAGTTGCATTAAACTAAATTAGAAGTAAAATAGATGAACACACACACAATTTAAGTTTTATCCAGGACAGCACATGCCTACTATGTGCCACAAATTGTGTTCTCTGCCCCTGAGGAGCTTGCAAGGAAATGGAGGAGATAGACAGGTATCTAAATAAATTAGTTCTCTTTAATTATGGTACGTGCTAAGATAGGAAGATGCCAGGGTGCTCTGAGGATACTGGTAGGAGGGTTCACTCTGACCTGAAGACATAAGTAAGGCTTCCTGAAATCTGACCACTTCTTTCCATTGCCACTACTACACCTGATGACCACATCATCATCATTTTACCTGTGCCTCTGCAGTCATTTCCCAACTGGTCGCCTGCATCCACCCTAGTCCCCAGAGTAGTGTGTGTGTGTGTGTGTGTGTGTGTGTGTGTGTGTGTGTGAATGTCACTTGTATCTTGTTACACCCTCAATTAAAACTCAATTAAATAAGTAAAATTCCTAATTAAACACCAGCGGTTTCCCATATATTTGAGAGTAAAATCTAGGCTCCCTTTTTTGGCAAACAAGTCCATAGTAAATCTGGTTCCTGACATCTTCTCTAATTTCATCGCATACCATTCTCCCTGCAGTCACTTTCTCCAACCACCCTGACCTTATTTCTGTGCCTCTCCCTTGGCAAGCTCGTTCCTCTGCCTCCAGGCTGTGCATTCACCATTCCTCTGTGAGGAAAAGTGTTCCCACATCTTCGGTTGGCCAGCACCAATTTTAGCCCAAGCTTCGCCTCCTACAAATGCCTTTGCTGACAAGTCTCTATCCTCCCCGGGGTCTCTCCTCTTTTATGTCCTTCTTTTATTATTACCGGGTTGTTGCTTATATTTTTGTTTTTTGCCTCTCTACTCCAGGATGTTGTTTCCATGAAAGCTAAAATCCCTTCTTCTTGTTCTCTACCATATCCCAAGGCCTTGGCACTTAGCAGCTGCTTAATACATATTTATTGAATGAATAACTGAATGAAAGGTGTCTGAACTGAGTTTAGATGGATGAATAAGACTCACCCAGTCTAAAAATAGTGGCAAAGAGAATAGCATGAAGAAAAGACACAGAGGCATGAACAGGCATGAGACGGGCAGGGTTATAAGCAGCTCAGTGTCACTAGATGGTAGTGTCAGAAGAGAGCGGTGGTGGATGTGGCTGGTGATAAACACAGAAATTAGCTCACAGAGGCCATTGTATTCCATGACCTTGGACTTTTGGTTTAGAGACGGGGAGACTGGCAGATTTTGGCTTAAATCTGTGCTTCTCAAATGTTTTAACAATGACTCACAAGAAATAGATTTTATGTATCTGTGAACTGAGATCCATCCCCAGCTTTTAGACGCTGTCACATTCGTTGGCTCCTGGCTTCTTCCTCCACTTCAAAGCCAGCAGCAGCAGAGCGAGTCCTTGGTACATCATATCTCTCTGACCCACTCTCCTGCCTTTCTTGTACACTTTTAAGGACTCCTGTGATTATATTGGACTCACTTGGTTAATCCAGAATAATCTTCCCATCTCAAAGTCCTTAACTTTAATCACGTCTCCAAAGTGTCTTTGCCATGTAGGGTAACCTGTTCACAGATTCTGGGAATTAGGGCATGGACATCTTTGGTGGGCCATTTTCCTGCCTACCACAGGGATGTTTATAGGGAGTTTTCTAAAGATCATATTCCTTTCCCTCCTTCGCATCTTTCTTTGAATAGACATTTATTGAGTACTTACTGTTTCCCAGTGTTAAGTGCTGGTATTCAACAGTGAGCAAGGTAGTCAATGTTCCTGCTCATATGGGGCTTATATTCTAGTATAGAAGACAGATGACAAACAGGTAATTAAGTAAAGAAATGAGGTAGTTACAGATTGTGCCATGAAGACAATAATAAGGTGATGAGTAAAAAATCAACTGGGGAAGACCACATTGGTCAGGGAGGGCGTGGGAGGGATAGAGACAGTGGTCAGGGAGGGGCTTTCTGGGGAAGTAACACATAAGCTGAAATCTAAAGGGTGTAAATACGTCAGCCACACGAAGAAGCTAGGGAAGAGGATTCTAGCAGAGGATTTGGAAAACGTGAAGTTCTCTAGGCAGCAAAGGGCATTGTTCAAGGAACAGTCTGAAGGCCAGTGTGAATGGAAAAGAGTGAACCAGGCAAAAATGTAAGTGATGATGGCAAGATGGGAAGAAGTGAGGCCATGCAGTGGCTGAGAGACTGTGTGTGGTGTGGGCTGTGGACATTTTTCTAACAGCAGTAGGGACCTGTTGAAGGGTTTCAAATAGTGGTGGTGTGCAGCGGGTAACATGATCTGATTTATGTTTTTCAAAGGTAGTTGGCTATATGAAATGGCTTAGAAAGGGCAAGGATGGACTGGAAAGACACGTTGAGGGCTAGCATAGACTAGGGGAGAGATGACAGTGGTTTGGACTAGGGTGAAGGGACAGTTGGAATGGAGAGAAGTGCATTGATCTGTAAAATATTTTGGAGGTAAAGTTGACAGGACTAGAGATGGTTTAGCTGTAGGAAATGAGAAAAAGATTGGAATCAAAGATAGCTTCTAGGTGTTTTTAGCCACTTAGGGATGAGAATATCATTCACTAAGATAGAAAAAGCTGAAGGAAGAACCAATTTGGAGAAAGGGTGACAAGAATTTAGACTGAACACCTTAATACTGAGAATCTGTTAGACATCTAAGAGGTGATGCAAAGGAGACAGATGGATGAGACTGGAGCTCAGGGGGATGTGTGAGTTGAAGCTCTACTCTGAAATCTTTAGCTAGCAGATAACATCTAGAGCCAGGGGACCAGGTGAGATCACCTACAAAGAAAGTAGAAATAGAAAAAAAAAAAATACCTTGAGTGTGCTAAGGTCCTCCAAGAGTTAAAAATCAAAAGGAAGGCTGGGCGCGGTGGCTCAAGCCTGTAATCCCAGCACTTTGGGAGGCCGAGACGGGCGGATCACTAGGTCAGGAGATCGAGACCATCCTGGCTAACACGGTGAAACCCCGTCTCTACTAAAAAATACAAAAAACTAGCCGGGCGAGGTGGCGGGCACCTGTAGTCCCAGCTACTCAGGAGGCTGAGACAGGAGAATGGCCCGAACCCGGGAGGCGGAGCTTGCAGTGAGCTGAGATCCGGCCACTGCACTCCAGCCTGGGCGACAGAGCGAGACTCCGTCTCAAAAAAAAAAAAAAAAAAAAAAAAAAAAATCAAGAGGAAAACAAAGGGTAGCCAGCAAAGACTTATGCTAATATGCTAATATTATTTGGAGTTTCCCTGAATGATGACTAGGCTAGAGGTAGAGGAAACAAAGAACCCCATAGGGACAGAAGTGCTGTGTCTCTAGCACTTAGTGTACCTAGCACATGAAAGGCAGCCATCCATATTGAATGAGTAAGTGAAATTTTCTGAAACTCTTCAATATTTTCTGGCATATGTCTAGGTATGGGGTTAAGAGGTAAACTTTTGCTTTGCATTGGCTACTTTTTAGTGGACTGACACCACAGAACTTCCCAGTCTACTTTATGATTTTTTGGCCTATCTTTAATAGAATTTAAAGAATTTGTTACTGACCAGTAGAGCCATTCCTTAGGTTTGAATTTGAAACAGATCAGAATTGCCAGCTTATGTTTTCTGACCTATTCAAGATAAAATCACTCTGTAAATAAGTAATTAAAAAACAAATAAGTAAACAAGCTTCTCTAGAAAACCCAAACAACCCTTGGAATTCCTTTTTTACTGCCAAAGAGATCAATCTTTTACTAGGTTCCAGATGGGTTATGAGCCATTTTTCAATCTACTGATTCCAGAATCACATGACTGGATCAGAAACTCTCATTAGTCAAACTACTCTGTGTGGTTTGATGATGAAGCCTTGTTTAGAAGGAAAAGAAGAATAAAAGTGTTCTGTGGGACTAAGTCTCAGATAGGTTAAGCAACTTGCACATGGTCTCAAGTATTTAAACTCAGTGCTAAAGGACCCCAAAGCCCATTGCTGTGGCCTGAATGTTTATGCCCCCCTCGAATTTATATGTTAACATCCTAACTGTCAATGTGATGATATTAGGAGGTGGGGTCTTTCGGAGGTGATGGGGTCATGAAGGTAGAATTTTCACAAATGGGACTAGTGACCTTATAAAAGAGATCCCAGAGAGCTCTGTTGTCCCTTCCACCATGTAAGGTCACAGCAAGAAGTCCCCGTCTATGAACCATCTATGAAGTGGGCCCTCACCAGGCGCTGAATCTGCTGACCTCTTGATCTTGAACTTGCCAGCCCCCAGAACTGTGAGAAATAAATTTCTGATGTCTATAATCTACCCAGTTCATGGCATTTTGTTACAGCAGCCCAGATGGACTAAGACATCCAAATTCTTTCTCTAATCCTTTGCTGACCCCAAGAAGTTTCACTGAGATGGGGTTTGGAAGGTGGCTAAGATAATTTGATTTACTGATTTTAAAGGCATATGTCATTTTTTAAAATAACAAAATCTCAATAAGATGGAGAAAAATCAAGTGGCAATTGAAGCTCTTCTGAGCTATTTTGGCTGTGGTATTTTCTGAATATATTTAACATGAATGAATTTGTCTTCTTTTGCAAGGAAGAATACAAAGTTCTATACCAGAGTCGATTGTTGATGGCACATACTTTTAGACGATGCTCACTGGCACTTATTTTTATAACCATGTGGCTGTTGATTAAAGCAAAAATAGGTAAGATATTTCTGTAAGTCACTCCGTGGAAGAATTTGTGGTTTAAATTCTCAGTTACAGATGAAGTATGTATTTATGGTAAATGTTCTGGTAGTTGGTCTTTTGTAGTCAATCTCTGTCATTTAAGTGGATAAGTCTGGTTCTGTCTATAGTAGTTATTTAATTTAATTTCTACTAATGATTAATATAAGGGTCCAATTATTTTATTTCTTCCTAAGAAAGTGGCTTGGTAACCCAGTTAGGCATCACAAATACATGTTTTACATTTCAGCACATTTTTCTTTTTTTTTTTTTGTTTTCTTCTTTTTATTATACTTGAAGTTCTGGGGTACATGTGCAGAATGTGCAGGTTTGTTACATAGGTATACACGTGCCATGGTGGTTTGCTGCACCCATCAACCCGTCACCTACATTAGGTATTTCTCCTAATGCCATCCCTCCCCCAGCCCCCACCCCCTGACAGGCCCTGGCTTGTGATGCCCACCCCTAACCCCGTGTCCTTGTGTTCTCCTTGTTCAACTCCCACTTAAGAGTGAGAACATGCGGTGTTTGGTTTTCTGTTCTTGTGTTGGTTTGTTTAGTACTTTTTTTTTCCTGCCTCCCACCCTCCACAAGTTTTTTTTTTTTTTTTTTCTGAGACAGGGTCTGGCTCTGTTGCCCAGGCTGGAGTGCAGTAGCACAATGTTTGCAATGCTTTTTAAATACTCTTTTAAAACTGTCTTTTTTTTCTTGGTACAAGTATTTAAACAAAAATTATAAATCCTAAATGGTGATGGAAACAAATGTGTTTTTTTCTGTGAAGGCTTTAGTAGTCTGGTAAATAATTTGCATATGAGAGAGGCTGGTTTTTCCCAAAACTGTGTTCCTGAATGTTCTTCCAATCCTGCTTTCTAACCACTTTCCTGGTTATAGTCCTGATTATAGTATTACTGTTATGAGAAGGATGCATATTTTCATTCAAATACAGTTAGACTTCAATATGTTTACCTTCTGTTCTCATTGTACATCACTATTATAACCAGAGACATGTAGGTTAACTATATTTGCATGATCTGATGGGGTTAATTTTACCCTGTTTTGGGGAATTACATAAACTCTTCATTTTGAAATGGGTTTATTATCACCAGCTAAATATTGCATTTGTATCTTATTGCAGATGAGTGCAAGAGAGGCGATGTGACTGTGAAGCCTTCCCGTGTAATTTTACTTGGATCCACTGTCAATATTTCATGTTCTTTGAAGCCCAGACAAGGCTGCTCACCCTATTCCAGACGTAACAAGTTAATCCTGTACAAGTTTGACAGAAGAATCAATTTTCACCATGGCCACTCCCTCAATGCTCAAGTCACAGGTCTTCCCCTCGGTACAACCTTGTTTGTCTGCAAACTGGCCTGTATCAATAGTGATGAAATTCAAATATGTGGAGCAGAGATCTTAGTTGGTGGTGAGCATTCCATTTTGAATTTTTAAAACTGGTGATCTTTTGGTATTTTTGATCTTTTGGTATTTGATGTTAAGCAGAAACCCAAATACAGGTCAATGTTCTTTCTTTTCCCACCACATTGAAGTATTTTATTTTGATACTGACATGAAAGCTTCAGTGTGAGTTCAGAAATTGGAATCTTATTTGCCAAGTCTCTCTCTCTCTCTCTCTCTCTCTCTCTGTCTCTCTCTCTCCATCAGAACCACTTATCTGTTGTCCTTAACTCCAGTGGCAGAAAAAATGGATCTCTGCAGTTGGGTCTTTATGCCTTTTTGACTTACGAGAATATGTTTAAAGCTACAGCCTCCTAAAAAGAAAGAAGAGATGTCTTTCTAAACTTATGCAGCCCAGGATGACTACACAGAGTTGAGCAGCACCTCTTGCCCTACCTAACTTAATGCCTCCCAAAATAGTTCTTCCATCCATGCTCACCTAGACCACTGGTTCTCATACTTAGCAGAATGTAAAATAAAACATTGATCACACTTACTATCTTTTCCTCAGTTCTCTAGAAAACTGACTCCAGCGAAATAAAAAAAAGTAAAGAAAAAACCTGACCTGCTAACAATTCATGAGAAGGGGGTGTGGGGCAGAGGAGTTACACAGCCCCAGGGAGGCAAGAGGGAAGGAGTGAGCCAGGAAAGGGAGAAAGGCAAATACCAGGTAGTAACATTACTGAACCGGCCACGGCTTCAACAGAAAATACAGCTGGTTGTTTATACTCTTTGGAACATTCCCAGAAAGAGCATATAGAAATCTCATGACAAGAGAAAGAAAGAAGAACTTAACTATGTCCCACTGGCCGAAGTCCACCTGACAGGGGATCAGTTTCCCACACTGCTGGCTTGCATTGCTGGTCCCTTCAGGCAGCTGCTGGGGGATTAGAACTAACCTGTCAGAGTTGACACCTGCAGCATGAGCCACAGGGCACAGGATGAACCAGCAGCCAGCAGCACACCTACCTGCAGTTCGCAACCTGTGGGCCCACAGCCTTGCAGGTCCAACCAGGCAAGCCCGTGAGCAAGCATGGGCCCTGAAGGATTCCATGGCACCCTGTGCCTCAGTGGTTCCAAGGAAGCTTTGGGGTGGCAGACAAGAGGCATGAAGAGACTAGGAAGAATTGCTCTAGCAGGCTGGCTGACCAAGTCTCATAGACATGGTCTCTGTCATAAAGGTAGTGATATAGAGCTCAATGAGACTCTGTCCAGGAAAGATGGAAACCTCTTCTCTGTGACCATTAAGGATATATAGATGTACAGTTGGTACCAGGCAGTTTTCCTGGAGGGCCCCCAGAAGCATTGAGCCGAAGACCAAGCAAATGACCAAGCAGATCATTGGTAGGAAGGAGGTATAAACTAGGCCAAATACTCACCTTCCAGCTCAGGGCCTCCTGTTCATACCACTGTGAGTCGTGTACTCAGCATTGACAGCCTGTGGTACAGTAGAAGTAGCATGGGCTTTGAATCTCAGCTCTGCCAGTAGCAGTGTACTTTACACAACTTAAATTATCTGAGCCTCAGTTTCTCCATCTGTGTTATGAAGATAATAACATCTACCTCATAAAATGGTCGTAGTAATTAGAAGACCTCTTATATGCAAAGTGCTTAATCCCATGCAAGGCCCATGGGAGGCATTTAGGTGATGGCTTTAGGCTTCTCAACAGCAACCTGGAATGTGGAAGGCAACAGAGTCCTGACTATAGACTCTTTTCAACTTAGAATTCTATCCTCAAAGTGTCAGTCAAATGTGAGGGTAGAATAAAGACATTTTAAACTATGCTCAAGATATTTCCTCCCATGCACCCTTTCCCAGGGAACTAATGAAGGCTATGCTCCACCAACCCAAGTCATTCGACAAGAAAGAAGAAAACATTAAATCTAAGAAACAAGAGAGCCAAAGGAAAAAAAGAAGGAACTTAGGAGACACTAAGGATGAGCAGTCCCAGAATGACAGCTAGGTACCAGGCATGGAGGCAACCTGTCTTATATTGGAAAATCCACAAGGCTCCAAGAGAGAAGTCCTTAAGCAGATGAAATGGATAGAAGTGCCAATACATTGCAGTATATTGAACAGTGATTGAGATAATTGGCTTGCAAGTTTGAAATTTTATTAACAAGAAAACTAAACAAATGGAAAAACAAGATAATTACTAATTCTAAGATTAAAAGTTATACAGAAAATGAAAAGTTAATATAGTATTCTATATGACTCAGTCATGACTAGTGTGTGTATATGCATAAGTATACACTGTATAAATACATATAAACATATCTAAATGTATATGTGTACATGGGTACATATGTATACAAGGAAGAGATTTTCGGTTTTTTGTTTTTGTTTTTGTTTTTTTTTTGAGATGGAGTCTCGCGCTCTCGCCCAAGCTGGAGTGCAGTGGCACGATCTCTTCTCACTGCAACCTCTGCCACCTGGGCTCAAGCAATACTTCTGCCTCAGTCTCCCAAGTAGCTGGGATTATAGGCATGCACCACCATGCCCAGCTAATTTTTATATTTTATTAGAGAGGGGGGTTTCACCATGTTGGCCAGACTGGTCTCCAATTCCTAATCTCAGTGATCCTCCCCTCTCAGCCTCCCAAGTTGCTGGGATTATAGACATGCATCACCATGTCTGGCTAATTTTTGTACTTTTAGTAGAGACAGGGTTTCACCATGTTACCCAGGCTCAAACTCCTGGGCTCAAGCTGTCTGCCCACCTCGGCCTCCCAAAGTGCTGGAATTACAGGCATGAGCCACTGTGCCTGGCCCAGGACTCTAACTTTTAAATATGAACTTATAAGTTAAAATGACTCTCAGACCACCTGTGTGGAGTCCCTGAGAAAAAAGTAAACTATTGTAATAGTCCAGGAAGAAGTGATCAAGTCCTTATGTAGGGCAGTGGCAATGGGAACCAAATATGGGAACAGATAACTCAAAACCTGGTGGAAGTAGGATCCACTGAATTTTATGACTAACTGGATGTAGAAAATGAAGAGGAAATGTTGAGAAAGACTCTGATGTTTCCAGTCTGTATGCCTTAGAGGAAGCTGATGCCCCAGGCAGCTTCATAAAATGGAACAAGAATAGATGTTGAATCAGAGAGAACTGGCTCAAACAGCTGTACCAATTACTAGCTATGTGACCTTGAACATGTTACCTAACGTCTCTGAGCCTCAGCTTCTTCATCCATTCTGTGAGGTTAATCTGAATGCATCCCTCTTGAGTCATTTATACAGATTAGATGGCGTCATGCACATAGTGTGCTTAGCACAGAGTGTGGCACCTAGTAAGAGCTCAAAGGTTTGTTGTTGGAATTTATTGGCAACATTCCTTATTCTACTTCCAGCAAGAGCCTCCAGTGTTTTTTGTTTGTTTGTTTGTTTGTTTTCTTTTGAGACGGAGTCTCACTCTGTCACCCAGGCTGGAGTGCAGTGGCGCAATCTCAGCTCTGCGCAACCTCTACCTTTTGAGTTCAAGTGATTCTCATGCCTCAGCCTCCTCAGTAGCTGGAATTACAGCATGTGCCACCATGCCCAGCTAATTTTTGTATTTTAAGTAAAGAAGGGGTTGCACCATGTTGGCCAAGCTGGTCTCAAACTCCTAACCTCAAGTGATCTGTCCACCTCAGCCTCCCAAAGTCTTGGGATTACAGGCATGAGCCACTGCATTCAGTGAGAAGAGACTTTTTTAAAGGAAAAGTTTATTATTCTATTGAAACTATATAAGCTAGATATCATTATACCCATTTTATAGATTCAACTGAAGCTCTGACTTGTCCAAGGTCACACAGTGGGCATTCCTGTGCCTATGTCTGTGGTGGATGCTAAGGACAAAAAAGACATTTATTTAATCAATTACAGATTTTTTTTAGTGTAGACAATAGCTAGGACTTCTGTAGTATGCTCATTTTATCTAACCTAAAGGAAATATGTATCTACGTGTGGGTCTGGGTATTAGGGTAAAATGGGATGCCTGAATATCTAAGTATTTCTCTGACCTCCATTTTGTCCAAGAAATTCCTAGTTTGGGTCCTGTCTTTCACTATAAAATAGCTTTATTTAAAAATACACACCTTACAATAGAAGGGACCATGCTTGCTTTGTACATCTTTGTGTTTCCACAGCTAGCACGGTGCTTGGCTTGTAGGAGGTACTCAATGTCTACATACATAAAAGAATTAATTTATAAATGCCTATAAAGTGCTCCAAGGGACACTGCAGAAATTAGATTTAGATGGTATAGCCCAGGAAGACATGAGTGAGGCGAGTGGGTATACGTTTCTTGACAGCAAATGTCTGGTGAAGAAAGCAAGTAAGTCTCTCATTTTTAAAGGTTTCTAATATTTGAATGGGCATCACTCCAAAGGAAGTTAATTGATTATTACCAGGGGTAATGGAGCTAGCATTGGATGTTCACGTGTCAGGGAAAATGGTAGAATATGGAGAAAAGGCTTGGACTTGAGCTACCCACAGCTGAGCTGGAGCCTTGAATCTGCCACTTCATAATTTTATAATCTTGGGTCAGATATTTCACCTCTCTCAAAAATAAAGATAATAATGGTTTCTACCTCATGGGGTGCTATGCTGTCTAATTCAGAAAAACTGCACATAGCACTAGACTAGGCATATAGTAAGTATTTGATCCATATTTACTAGTATTATTACTGTTTCTAGGAGAAATTTTTGCCTTATTGGCAAACTGGGACTTGGACGAAATCTGAAAATGGCTTCTAGTTTACCTGGGTTTACGGCATGTGGGGGACATATTGTCATGTTG
Source organism: Macaca nemestrina (assembly GCF_043159975.1). NCBI lineage: Eukaryota > Metazoa > Chordata > Mammalia > Primates > Cercopithecidae > Macaca > Macaca nemestrina. The sequence continues at coordinate 166,298,881 of NC_092125.1, read as the reverse complement.
TTGGCAGATAATAACAATTTGGTTGAAATATCACCTGTGTGATATATAAGGTTTTTGTCTTTTCTTTTTAAAGTTGCTCCAGAACAGCCTCAAAATCTATCCTGCATACAGAAGGGAGAACAAGGGACTGTGGCCTGCACCTGGGAAAGAGGACAAGACACCCACCTATACACTGAGTATACTCTACAGTGAGTGAGAGGCTGTATTCTTGCAGCTGTTTTGTAGATCTTCTCTTAAATGACATTTAGAAATATCTATTATTTATTTATTTATTTAGACGGAGTCTCACTCTGTTGCCAGGCTACAGTGCAGTGGCACAATCTCAGCTCACTGCAACTTCCGTCTCCCAGGTTCAAGTGATTCTCCTGCCTCAGCCTCCTGAGTAGCTGGGATTACGGGAATCCGCCACCACGCCCAGCTAATTTTTGTATTTTTAGCAGAGACGGCGTTTCACCATGTTGGCCAGGATGGTCTCAATTTCTTGACCTCATGATCCGCCCTCCTCGGCCTCCCAAAGTGCCGGGATTACAGGCATGAGCCACGGCGCCTGGCCTGTCTGTTTTATTTTTACCAGAGAGAAGAAGCAATAGATACTTCTAGACAATTAGATACCTTTTTAAAAGTTTCTGTTTATAGTTAAAACTGCTTCATTCATCTACAGTATGAGAGACCTAATATCTTGGGTCTGAGTTCTAACTCAGCGTTCTCTTCAGTGCATCCAAGATCCAAGTTATGGCTGTTCTTTCCCACTCTAGTAGGGTTAAACTGGTTGCATAAGATCGCTTCTCTTTTTTGCAGCTGCAGACTCTTGGGGTCATGATACATAAATAAACTCTTCCTTGTGGTAGTTTTCCATTCGCTTGGAGAAGTTTCTTTTTAAAGCACCATTGGCTGACCTAAGAGTCCATGAGAAGAGAGAGTCTGGGAGATTCTGTTCCTTGGAGTAGATTTCGTGATCCCATTAAAGATCCAGCTGATTTGTGCTATTCCTGAGTGAGGAGGAGGTGGAGGAAAGGAGGGGGTTCTGTAGTACATTTACTTTTTCTAACCTACAAGAAATATCTATTGACATGCAGGTCTCAGTATTAGGGTAAAATAGCCCAGGATTCTACTCTGGCCACTGCTGTACTAGGAACTGACAGTTCTGTGCCTCGGATGTCAAAGTGGCCACGGTCCTTAGGATAATGTTTGGAACTGCCCCAGGGAGCCAAGATGACAGCAGGGTTTGGGGAATTACAGCAGCGTAGGTGTGGTTACCTATCTATCTACACGAACATGAAAGAACATCTCAGTTCTACTAAAAAAGGGAGTTGGGTGAAGTATAGTTTTATATGACCATATAATACAAATATTCCTGGTGTATATTACCAAGTCATAAGATTGACCTTTAAAAATTGTCTAGAATTCTAAATATTTAAACATTTTGTTCTTTTCTACTGTAAGTAGAAAGTAGTACATAAAACATCTTGCTACACGTGGTTGTGTTTTGTTTACAGGTTAAGTGGACCAAAAAATTTAACCTGGCAGAAGCAATGTAAAGATCATTATTGTGACTATTTGGACTTTGGAATCAACCTCACCCCTGAGTCACCTGAATCCAATTTCACAGCCAAGGTTACTGCTGTCAATAGTCTTGGAAGCTCCTCTTCATTTCCATCCACATTCACATTCTTGGACATAGGTACATTTTATTTCACTATTTCACTGGTTCTTTATAATTATTTTTAAAATCATTCAAATTTTTTTTATGGTTGTTTCAAGAAAGACAGAGATTGATGGAAACTGGCCAACAGGCATAGGCAAAAGATAGAAATTACTTTGATGCAAGTCAAAGGGTGCATGATTCTAGAGCTGTATAAAGATGGCTATACAAAGTGGGATGTTCAACATTATTCTCTCTGTTGGAGAAATTAGTCCCTGGATTCAAATCCCATGAAAGAATCAGCTACTAATGATACCACCTCACTGAGGAGAGGGTCCTGTGGGGTCATTCAAGATGCTCAGTGCAAGCCCTTCTTGAAGGAGGTGTACTTTCCCCCCCGTGGCTACTCCCATTGTTGTGAGATAGGCTACATGTGGGCCTGCTAGGTTAGAGCACCGAGGTACAAACTATGAATAAAATTTCTCAAGCCACAGGTGCGTCTTGCTCTGAGAATATTTACCTCCAACCCTGGAGTGAGCCAGTACATTCCTGAGCAAATGTAATTGGTCCAGTTGAATCAGAGGCCAATCTCAGGCATTCCAAGTTCTGACCATCCAGGCAGAATTGGGCTGCCTGAAGTTCCAACCTCACACTATGTGCTTCTCGCCTCTCTTTTCATGGCACTTCTTTGCATACGTACTGCTAACGATGAGTCTGATCATTGGCATTTACTATACACTTTTCCACCACATTTCTTCTCAGGCTTCCTCCCATTTTTTTTTCATACATCATTGATCTCTAGGCTACCTTCTTGCCACCTGTTCTTTTCCTCTGTCCCTTTGCTATGAATGTTCCTACCAACATTTCTTCTCTTCCTGAGGCAATCATCACTAGCCACCTCTGCTTCTCAGTCATTGGAATTCTTGAGTTTGGCACATTGGTTTTTTAAAAACCATTGGATTAAGTGGAGTTGAAACTTATCACTAATGTTGGTAGTAGTTATTTGGTGAAAATGAGATTTGATTAAGGGGGATTATTTTAAAGATTCAGAAGTGAATCCAGCTTTTAAAAAAATTCTTTCTTAAAGCCTGGAACTTTTCCTTTGTATATTTTACCAAATTTGATGGTTGTGCATCTCAGAACTGAGTTTTGTCAAACTCTTTATATCTCATGCCAGTACATAAGACAATTGCTGATCACGGATCCTGAACCACACTTTTTTGTTTGTCCTGGTTACTAGTGAGGCCTCTTCCTCCGTGGGACATTAGAATCAAATTTCAAAAGGCTTCCTCCGTGAGCAGATGCACCCTTTATTGGAGAGATGAGGGACTGGTACTGCTTAATCGACTCAGATATCGGCCCAGTAACAGCAGGCACTGGAATATGGTAATGATCTTTAGAGTGAAGGAAAAAACATTGAAGGGTTCTTAATATTGCTGCACAGACCTCTGTCTTTTCATACAGCAAAATATAGAGTTTAAGAATATTTATCCCAAAGTACACATTTGAGAACTATCAGAAAGTCACGTACGCCTCTGTTGATTAAGAAATATCTTGAATTTTGATCTCTGATTCTGAAATTTTTAAAGCTTTTGTAAACCAATATTAATTTTCTATAGTTTGTTTCTAACAGAGGATTCGTTTCTCTTTATTATTTACCCCCATCCTGTTATTACTTTTTAGCATTTAAAAAAGATATTGAAGAGAGAAATATTAAGAAATGTCCACAGAGATTTATATAGAATTTAATATTCCAAAGAAAAGGTCTATAATTTGATATAATATTAGGCATTACATGTTTTAAAATAAAATGTATGGGATTATGATTCTTTCCAGGATTGTTGTAAAATTCAATGGCTTATAATAACAAAGGATCAGTTCCACAGATAGCTGATATTCAAGAGAGTATAACTAATTAAAGCGTTTTTTTAAAAAAAGCCAGTTCTATGTTTGTGTTAAAACATTCATCACATTCTAATTGTAATCAAATAAAAAATAATCTCTAGTGTAGAAACTTCTCCAAGGTGTTTTGAAACTTCATAGTTTTCAATCTTTACTTGTTTTTCAGCTGGTTTCAGGATCCCCCTCGAGAACCTACATAGATGGGTTCTTAGTCCCGGGAGATTTTATTTTATTTTTAATAAGAAGCTATATTTCAGATTAATATCATATCTATTCGGTAAGACAGTCATTGATATTTCTTCTCATTTAACGGTAGGTCTGAAAAACAAGTAGGATCAAACAGCCTGGGGTTTTTTCTCATTTTGTGTTAAAATTCTTTAAATTAGCAATCTAGTATTAATAGGCACTTTAAAAAAATGTCTGTTTCAAGGTTAATGTTACAGAGGCCAGAGGAAGACATGATTTGCTGGATCTGAAACCATTTACAGAATATGAATTTCAGATTTCCTCTAAGCTACATCTTTATAAGGGAAGTTGGAGTGATTGGAGTGAAACATTGAGAGCACAAACACCAGAAGAAGGTATGTGTCCAAAATATACATACATATCGGGGAGGAATAAAGGGGAGAGAGGGGGAAGATGTAACGATTTCCTTGGAATAGAATCTTTAAAGTACTGGTGCTGAATCAAAAAGTATGACTACATTAGTTAACAACTTAATTTTTATATTAACTTAAGTGCTGAGACTGTTCAAGGAAATATGTTTTTATCGCTAGGACATTTTTAACATTGGGTGAGTTCTACTCCTGTTTGCTATCAGTCATGTTGGTTATAATGCTTGGTTGTAACTCTTATCTCTCTTACTATCTCAGTAACTTATTTCACAGAGCTATAACCAGTAATTAATCTCATTTCTTGTTAAAGCTTCATATATTTTGTATTTTTGATTCGATGAAAAGTAATGTGGCTCAATAAACTATATGAAAACTTGAAAGAAAGTAGGCTCTGGAGACACATATTTCAAAATAAAATTTAGCGTCCAGCAATCCTCTCTTTGTCCAAATATTATAATACTGTACTTCAAGCCTTTGGTATTTACTGCACAGATGAGCACCACCTGGCCACCCATAGCTATGAAAAGGATATCAAATGTGTTTTTCAGTCTGATGAATTTTTATTTTTTAGTAATTATTGGGAAGGGAATGTTATTGAAGTATAAGAAAATATTTTATTGAAGCAAAAATGCCTATGTAAACTTTATACCAATATTAAATCTTTGGAGAGACAAGAAATAGCCGTCTAAATATTAGTTTTTTTTTTTTTTTTGAGACGGAGTCTCGCTGTGTCTCCCAGGCTGGAGTGCAGTGGCGTGATCTCGGCTCACTGCAAGCTCCGCCTCCCGGGTTCACGCCATTCTCCCGCCTCAGCCTCCCAAGTAGCTGAGACTACAGGCGCCCGCCACCACGCCCGGCTAGTTTTTTGTATTTTTAGTAGAGACGGGGTTTCACCATGTTAGCCAGGATAGTCCCGATCTCCTGACCTCGTGATCCACCCGCCTCGGCCTCCCAAAGTGCTGGGATTACAGGCTTGAGCCACCACGCCCAGCCTGAATATTAGTTTTTAAAAGCACTCATTTATGTTGGGCACCGTGGCTCACGCCTGTAATCCCAGCACTTTGGGAGGCTGAGGCGGGTGGATCATGAGGTCAGGAGTTCGAGACCAGCCTGGCCATCACGGTGAAATCCCATCTGTACTAAAAATACAAAAAATTAGCCCAGCATCGTGGCACATGCCTGTAATCCCACCTACTCAGGAGGCTAAGGCAGGAGAATCACTTAAACCTGGGAGGCAAAGGTTGCAATAAGCCAAGATTGTACCACTGCAATCCAGCCTGGGCAACGGATAAAGACTCCATCTCATAAATAAATAAATAAATAAATGCCCTCATTTAATGATATAGTAGAGAGCCTTTCATAATTTATATAAATATGACTCAGAGGAAAACTTTTTGGCATATAATCCATTGTTCATTATCTGGAACTTTTGTAACATTAACGTGCAAAATCTAAATTCTTACTTGGGAAATTTATGGATGCATGTAAACTAGCCTCGTAATTAAGTTGCATTTATTTTCTGTGAGCTACTAATGGCTTTTGATAACTGATGATCCTTAGCAATCATACATCAATGACATTCAAGGAACTGAAGGATCTTTAGCAGAATGTAATACCTAATATGTGATTCGTAGAATAATCTTATATCTTCCTTATTTCTTGTATTAATTTCATTTTTTTTTTTTTTTTTTTTTTTTTTGAGACGGAGTCTCGCTCTGTCGCCCAGGCTGGAGTGCAGTGGCCGGATCTCAGCTCACTGCAAGCTCCGCCTCCCGGTTTACGCCATTCTCCTGCCTCAGCCTCCAGAGTAGCTGGGACTACAGGCGCCCGCCACCTCGCCCGGCTAGTTTTTTGTATTTTTTAGTAGAGACGGGGTTTCACCGTGTTAGCCAGGATGGTCTCGATCTCCTGACCTCGTGATCCGCCTGTCTCGGCCTCCCAAAGTGCTGGGATTACAGGCTTGAGCCACCACGCCCGGCCTTTTTTTTTTTTTTTTTTTTTTTTATGAGACAGAGTCTTGCTCTGCCGCCCAGGCTAGAGTGCAGTGGCACAATCTCGGCTCACCGCAACCTCTGCCTCCTGTGTTCCAGTGATTCTCCTGCCTCAGCCTCCCAAGGAGCTGGGATTACATGTGTGTGCCACCACGCCCGGCTAATTTTTGTTATTTTCAGTAGAGACGGGTTTCACCATGTTGGCCAGGCTGGTCTCTAACTTTTGACCTCAGGTGATCCACCTGCCTCGGTCTCCCAAAGTGGGCTGGGATTACAGAACATATTTTAAAAGTTGTCTAAAAGTGAATTTATCCAACAAATGATAATTTATTAGCACTCATTTTATAATAAAATCTCTTAAATTAATGTTGAAACACTTGCCCTCTGGTTGTCACTTTTATAATCCAGAACTTACTTATAATATCCTTTTATTATACATAGTCAAAATAATTTTTTTAAAGACTATCTCATGAATTAGATTTTGTTTATATATGTGGTAAAGAAAAAATTTTTGAAAATGGGCTATATTTTATGTCCCAGTTCAAGGTAGTAAGTAGTCTGGGAAATATTTAAGTCACATCACATTAAGCTAAACTATAAACTAGGGAAACACTGGGCTTGTGAATTCTTGCCATTCTTATTCACATATGATAATGACCTCGTTAGAGATGTGTGAAAAGGTTTTTCTTTTCTTTTTAAAAAAGTGTTTGTCTTTTGAATTAAAATTCCTTCAAGGCAGCACAGTGGCTCTCATTTCCTATAAAATAAACCACCATCATAACAGTGAGTATAGCAACTCGTTATGGTTATGAACTCATGGATGATTATGAATTGAACCTAGGAAGCTGGCTTATGCAGTCACTGAAGGTATTCATAAGGAGAGAAACCCATACTCTGAGATACACCGCCTTTACCAAGCTCTGTTGGCTTCCTTTCTATCTCTGAATCTCCCTTTTCTATGTTTGATTTTTCTGTGGGTTGTTGTAGGTCTTTTTTCTCTTTCTCTAGGCTGCTTGGTTTTCACCCCTTACCCGCTGTTTCTGTCATCAGTTTCTTTATGAAACACCAACTGATGTAAACCTAAAAGGTGTGAATTTTTTTTAACACGTCTTCCTTTTAACCCTTTCAATGTGTACTCATATGTAGCTTGACATTTAAAAAAAATTACTAGTAAGCTTTTTTTTTTTTTTTTTTTAGGTACTCTCTAAAAGTGTGAATGATTCTGTAACAGAGCTCTTTTTTTTTGCAGCCTTTGCTTCTCAAAATTGAGAGGAATGTAATGTCTGCGGGTGGATTGGGTGCAGTTGTTTATATCATTTGAACAGTGGGTGAGGGCTTCCTTTACTCCATAGGGCCCTTTCCTATGTCATTAAATTCAGATCCTATCACTGAAAAACACTTTTTAAATGACCGCAAAATAAGGGGTAGGAGGAAAGAAACTACTTCGCTGTGTTTAAGAGAATAGTCTTGAAATCAGCATCCATCAAAAGCAAGCCTGATAGTGACACTGGGAAGAAAGTAGCCACATTTTCCTTCTAGTGGGAAAACATTCTTGAATTTGGGCTCAAGGTGCCGAGACATGCCTGAGAATATGCACAGGTATTGAGGTAAGGTGATCTCTCACCACTTAGAACACCCAGGAAGAGATGCCAAAATACTGATGAATCAGCTGTTCCTTAATGCTCTCTTACCGATATGTGTCTCTGTGTGTTCATTCACCATTTAAAAAAGTCTTATTTGCAGTTTGTGATCTTGCTCAACTCCTTACAGCCAACAAAAGCAGCGTTGCATATTTATTCATACTTGGGGCGGGGAGCAGAGTGGTAAAGGAGAAACCTTTCCCCATCATGGTGACAGCAGGGGTGAGGAGTGAAGAATCCCTGAAGGGGGAGAAAATGAAGAGTTACCAGCTGCAGCCACCTCTTCCCACATTGAGAAGCTAGGAAATTCATGCACTCATTTGTAATTTTAAAATATTGCCAAGATAAGATAGGTGTGAACAATGAAATACTAGAGGCTATTTTAGATAGCAAACATTTGATAACAGTCAAGCGTGGAGGATTGGCAATTTTCTCTACAGATTCAGACAGTAAATATTTTCAGCTTTGCGGATCATACGATCTGTCACAATTATTAAATGTGCTATTGTCACATGCAAGCAGCCACTGACAATACCTAAACAAACAGGCATGGCTGTGTTCCAAATAAACTTTATTTATGTATGCTGAAATTGGAATTTTGTGTAATCTTCACATGGCACTAAAAAGGATTCTTCTTTTGATATCTTTTCAACCAATATCAAAACCATTTGCTTACAGGATGTATTAAAACAGGCAGAGAGCCAGATTTGGCCCCATGGGCCATAGTTTGCTGATCCCTAAGCTAGCCATACTTGAAAGCATCATATTTGTGTCTTTTTGCCTGACACTTGAGAATGAATGATTATTTTCTCTCTAAAGAGATTTATATCAGACACTTTCACTAACAGGAAAGTGTTATGTTTGAGATTCAGTAACAGTCCCTAAACCCTTCTCTCCTTCACTTGTTCTACTCTAAGCTCAACACCTATCTTGGTAGGAAGGAATAACAATTCAGAACTCTTTTCAAGAAGTTATATGAAGAAGAGCAGAGATATCAAACAATCCTTTGTTGCTTTTGTTTTTAGGATCTGAGATAATACAGTGTATTTGCAAGGGGATGAAAAGGGTCCCGCAGGGAAGGAGAAATTAATGACACAGGGAAGGTGGGGATGATGGCTGGAGAGATGTCTTTGATAAAGCAAGAGGGAGTGGGGTCCAGAACTCTAGCTAAGGAGTTGGACCGTGATGGAAGTGGGGATGATTCATCCACCAGGACGTCAGTAGCAGCGCTGTGTTAGGGAATTGATTGGGGGAGTTTGAACATTTTCATGGTGCAAAGAGGAGGGAATTTCCATCTGATTTCTTCCTTTTGCTTGGTGAAGTCTGAGGCAAGATAATCTCTTTTTCATATTGGTAGCTTCTTCCACTTTAACCCTACAGTTTTTTCCTTTACAGACAAAGTAGTTTCATCTGACTTCCACTTCTCATATTTGTATGTTTAGTCATTTGTACCCATTTCTTTTGAAATCACTTGAACATATTGGCCTTTGTCTTTTTTTTTTTCTCATGTGCCTGTAATAGTTTTATCTGTATTTCGCTAGATAACATTGAGGTTAGAACTTTCAGTGATTCTGTGACAGTTGAATGTCAAAGATTCTCCTCACTATTAGCCCTTGTGTTGCTTTAAGCAGCATGATTTACACCCGGGTCATGAAATGTTACACTTTGAGACTCATGCAGATTCAACTAATGATTTCTCTTCTATGGAGGTATACACTGCAGGTGGGCAACATTAACGTTTCAGTTTACTTGCAATTTACCTTGTGAAAAGAGTAGAATTCTAGAATTTGATTCTTAGCTCTGTAATAATCTGTTAGGTTGTGGATTTTTAACGAGTCAGTGAGTGTCGCCTTTAGATTTCTTACCAATATGTAATTAACTGAAGACATATACTGCTGTGGTACAAGTCAACTGGCTTTGACACTGAGCACACCCAGGTTTCCAAACCCTGATTCTGCAAATATCCAGATTACCTAGTTTGTGGAGTATTCAGATCTTGGTCAATGTAGTGAACTGTAATGGGAAAAGCAGAGTATTCAGGGAAAGCGAGACCTGGCTTCAGTCCTCAGCTTTGCCATTTACTAGACCCAAGTCTTTTGTAAATCATTTCACTTTTGCCAGCCTCCTTGTCCTCAAGTATAAAGCAGGTGTAATCATATGCACCCTTGCATTGTGTGAGGGTTAAATGAGATGATGTATATAAAGTGTCCAGACACCACCTGACAGTAGGTGGTTAGTGAATGTCACATCCCCTTTCCTTTGTTGCCTGTGCTTTTTTTCTTTTTGCATCTAAGCTAGCAGATAGAAGTCCCAGGTTTGATTCCTGGGCCACTCTTCATATTCCTGGAGAATTAAGAGCATTTTCAAAATGTTTTACATAGCATTTCTTACCTCTAAGTCCTCACTGCAAAGGTAAATACTACCACTACTGGAAAGGAGAGGAAAGAAAAGAAGTGAATGTTTAGAAAAAGCAAAAAAGAAAGTAGAGCAAGAGAGGCAGGAAAAGGAAGTGACAAAGGAAGAGGATAGAACAAAAAGAAGGCCCACCTGACCGGGGATGGAAGTACCACAGAGAAACCATCAGCTTTCTCAGAGCCAGGCACCTGCACATTGCAGAGACAAGGCTTTGGGATAAAACAGATTTGTGTTTAAAGCCTGGCATCTCTGATGATTAGTTCTGGGACCTTAAGCAAGTTCCTTAACCTTTCAGCACTTCCATTTTCAAATGCGGGAAACCACAAGAGCTACTCTTGCTGAGCACTCACCACGTGTCAGCACGCTCCACTGAAATTCCCCCTCTGCCCCGTGTGATGTGTGGAATTATCACCCTCATCTGACAGATGAGGGAGCTAGCCGAAGGATGCGGTTAGCATTTGTTCAAAGTCACAGAGCTGGGCTTACCCTGCAGACCTGGCTCTGAAGCTCACGCTGACTACTGCACTGAAGCTGCATCATGGGTTTGAGGAGGACGGGAGATGGAGCTGTGGATGGACCCACACAGCACCTGCCCTCTATGTGCGGGTACTTACGCTGCCTTTCTTTTTTGCTCTTCTCTTATCTCCTGTTATCCAGGTGGTGGGACTTAATTTTCTAGAAATTTCCGTCTAGTTAGATGGAACTTTCTAACCTAGAAAAAACCCCAGTGCAGCCTCCCCTCAAATACACTCTAAGTTTCACTGTTGAGGAAATTAGCTTGGTGCAGCTGAAGCCTGTTTTCAGGAGTTATTGTTTCTATTGGTTCCACTCCTGGCTGTAAATCAAAACAAATCTAAGTGACTTGATGGTAGGGAAAACAAAATGACTTCACACACTCACGTGAGCATGAACTCATGCACACACACACTCACACTCACACATACACACAGGAGTTGATTATTTAGTCTCTTTGCAATATGTTTGGTTGAAATTAAGTTGGGCCATATTTGACCATTGTCTTACAGATTGGTGGTTATTTATTTAATCAGTTCAGCCTGTGTTTTGGCATTAAACAGATAATATCACATGATTTGTTCATTCGTTATTTAACAATTATTAGGAGCCTATTATATTCTAAGTGCTGTGCTGGATATGTGGCATATTAAATGAGATACGACTTCCCTTTAAGTAGATCATTGTCTAATGATCACAAACCAAATAATTATACTATAACGTGATAAGTCTAGGAATGGAGATGAACACAAGGTTTGTCATTTATATTAGTGTATTTTTACAAACCAAAAAGTGTTTTTCTATATGAGTTATATCTTCTCTGTTGAGAATTCTTTCTGCATTCTAGTAAAAAAAAAAAAAAAAAAAAAAGAACCACATATACTTTATTTTTATTTTTATTTTTTTGCTCTGTCTTATGTTGCTAAAGCCACATGTACTTTCCTTGGGTTATTTTAATAACACATTTTAAGAGTAAGTTAAGGCCGGGTGCGGTGGCTCCTGCCTATGTAATCCTAGTACTTTGGGAGGCCAAGGTGGGTGGATTGCTTGAGCTCAGGAGTTCGAGACCAGCCTAGGCAAAATGATGAAATCCTGTCTGTACAAAAAATACAGAAATTAGCCAGGCCTGGTGGCGCCATCTGTAATCCCAGCTACACAAGAGGCTGAGGCAGGAAGATTGCTTGAGCCTAGGAGGTGGAGGTTGCAGTGAGCTGAGATCGTGCCACTGCATTCCAGCCTGGGCAACAGAGTGAGATCCTGTCTAAAAAAAAAAAAAAAAGAAAAAGAAAAAAAAAGAGTAAGTTAAGAAACAAATTACTCACCATTTTTTTTTAAATTTGTTTTTAAGATAACCTTGTTTTTCTAACTTTTTGGCCAAAGATACATATGTTCATTGTTAAACAAGAAAAAAAAAAATACTGGGACACACACAAATAATTGCAGTTATCCTCTAATTCTACTCTTCCAGAATCGTTTGCTGAATGACCAGCTAACTTTCAAAGCTTTTCTACTGAGTAAATATATGAAAATACGTCTTTTTTTCTCCTTTGAAACAGAGCCTACTGGGATGTTAGATGTCTGGTACATGAAACGACACATTGACTACAGTAGACAACAGATTTCTCTTTTCTGGAAGGTAAGTTTTAAGTGTCAACTGAAAACTCAAGGGAATAATATTAGTTTCAAGGCAGAAAAAGACCTATTTGCATAGTGGCTTTTATGTGAGGCTTCAATGACTTTGCTAGAGCTCATTTTCCCAGACATATTCATGACACACCACAGTGTCATGTGCCTTTGGTGGATAGGGGTGAGAGCTGAGTTCCTTCTTCCACACAGTCACATCATTTCAATCCCGCTTCCTATGAGATCAAGGTCTCTTTCCATCCCTGGCATTTCCACCCTCTGACCCTAACTGCATCATCTCTTCTGACTGTTGTCCCCTTTCTGCCCACCCCTGTCTCTCCTACATAAATATGTCCAGCAGTGACCATGTCACTTCACTGATTCACTCTTTGGGAAACAAAAGATGAAAAAGCTATGGATGTGGATATTTAATAATGTTTTTTAGGTCATTGAAGAGGGAAAAGGAGGAAAGAAAGCTGTCCTACTTTAGGAATAGTAATAGTGGTAGAAAATAATACAAACAGGCCAGGTGCACTGGTTCACGCCTGTAATCCCAGCACTTTGGGAGGCCAAGGCAGGCAGGTCACTTGAAGTCAGCGGTTAGAGACCAGTCTGGCCAGCATGGCGAAACCGTGTCTCTACTGAAAATACAAAAATTAGCCAGGCATGGTGGCATGCACCTGTAATCCCAGTTACTGGGGAGGCTGAGGCGTAAGAATCCCTTGAACCCGGGAGGCAGGGGTTGCAGTGAGCCAAGATCATGTCACTGCACTCGAGCCTGGGTGACAGAGCAAGACTCCATTTCAAAAAAAAAAAAAAAAAAAGAAAATCATACAAACAGGAATAGAAAGCAGCCCTTCCTCAGGAATGGTAGTAAAACAGTAGTAAATTAGACAACTTTCCAGAAAACAGTGAAGCCTGACATTATCATAGAATGTGAAAGTTTCACAAAGCACTGAAAGCTGGCATTGCCATTTTATTTAATCCTCACAAAAACCCCCTGAGGTAAGTACTGGTATACCCACTTACCAGTAAATGAGAAAACAAATGAACGAATGAATGAAAAAATGAGTATCAGAGAGAGGAAAGAGAGGAAGTTCTTGCCCAAAGTCACCCAGCTACTAAGCACAGACCCGAGACTGAAACCTTATGCAGAACTGCTGCATCATTACTCATCTTTGTTGAAGGGAAATGCTGTGCGATTCGAATTGAGCTACTGATTGGCATACTCATAAGAGGTTTCCAGGTGAACTACACTCTTTATTTCTCAGAACTCACATCCTCTTCACTACAGCTCTTCCAACTAAGGATAGGAAGTTTTGGAATTATGAATCTGAATGATCACAAAACCAGAAGAGTAAGAATAACAATTATAAAGTCCTCTGATGGGGCTCACACGATGGGTTTTGATCACTGCACTCTTCTTCGGCTTTAAGAAATGAGTTATCTCTTCTTCTTTCTCCTCCCGGTCTCTCTCATACATACGTAAAATGTCTGGTATAAGAGGAGACTACTATAAATAGACTGGTGAATCATGATCAAGCTCTTCACTTTGAAACCAACACTGCAGCTCAAAATTTATTTTGAAATGAATCTACTTTTAATAGCAAGACAATTCTCAAAGCAGGACATTTAGAACAGTCATAATTTGTGAATATTATAGAAGAACCCAGCCTAATTTATTTCCTTTTCATGAGCAAGTGACTGGTTAAAACCAAAATTCCTCCTCTCATGTAAAGGTTTCTCCTCCAAAAATGTCCTCAACAGTGATCTGGAAAGATATGCTACATGTTAATCTATTCCACGCCTCTCAACTCAAGGGTTTCTCTCAGTAGAATGAGGGTAATGATACCAGTATATGCAAAGCTGACAAGACCATTGTGGGGATCAGCAAATGAGAGGACACAAATGTAAAAATCATGAGGGCCACCAGTGTAAAATTCAACGGTGCTGCATGATGCTTGTTTATCCTAATGGTGAAAGCTCCATGCCTGCGTGCTTCTCACTGTAACAGAGTTTATAGCGGACATCATCATGGTTCTCTGAAAACAGCACCAGAGTGAAGTCAAAATAAGTATGGGTTGGCCACGAGTGATGCTCAGTAAATGTGAGTATGTGATTTCTTCTCTGCTGCCTTGATTTTATTTCTATCTTCACAAGGTTTAGGTTCTATAATGAGGTCTTAGAATTTGGAGGGACTTCAAAGCTCTTCTAGTTCAGCCTTCCTTTCATTATAAACATGGTTCCTACTCCTGCCAGGACAGGCAGATGTCTCAGTGGGGACATTCTGGGACAGGAAGAATCTCACTTTGTAGTCTGCCCATGCCATGGTTGAACATCTCTTATTGTTTAGAAAATGTTTCCTTTTGTGTAGACAGAACTGTGGGCCCAAGAAGGATGCTTGGGGTTGTAACTGGCTTATAATAAGAAACCAAAAAGGGCCAGGCGCAGTGGCTCACACCCATAATCCCAGCACTTTGGGAGGTCGAGGTGGGCAGATCACTTAAGTCCAGGAGTTTGAGACCATCCTGGCCAACATGGTGAAACCCTGTTTCTACCAAAATACAAAAAAATTAGCTGGGCGTGGTGATGCCCACCTGTAATCTCAGTTACTTGGGAGAATGAAGCAGGAGAATCCCTTGAACCTGAGAGGCAGAGGTTGCAGTGAGCTGAGATCATGCCACAGTACTCCAGCCTGGGTGACAGAGCAAGACAAAAAAGGAAGGAAGGAAGGAAGGAAGGAAGGAAGGAAGGAAGGAAGGAAGGAAGGAAGGAAGGAAGGAAGGAAGGAAGGAAGGAAGGAAGGAAGGAAGGAAGGAAGGAAGGAAGGGAGGGAGGGAGGGAGGGAGGGAGGGAGGGAGGGAGGGGAGAAAGAAGAAAGAAAGAAGAAAGAAGGGAAAGAAAGAAAGAAGGAAGGAAGGAAGGAAGGAAGGAAGGAAAGAAAGAAAGAAAGAAAGAAAGAAAGAAAGAAAGAAAGAAAGAAAGAAAGAAAGAAAGAAAGAAAGAAAGAAAGAAACAAACAAACAAACAAACAAACAGAAGGAAAGAAAGAGAAAGGGCAAAAAGGTAAGCACTAGAAGCTTCTATAACTTGATGTCAGATGGTGGTCATCACAAGCCAACCTCAAAACCTTCAGTGACTCTCTATTCTAAGAGGCTCCCCAAGGAAAGTTGGATCCAGTCCTAAATTGTCACAGGATTAAGTCCTTTTCTGTCAAACCTGGGCTTCTTTAATGGCCCCGAACAGGCGACTCAACTAGGGGTGGGAATGGAAACACTGACCAGAGTTACTGAGCAGCCCTACTTAGGACCACAGAACCACAGAGTTATAGACCTCTAGAGCCAAAGGGATTTATCTGTCATATAGTCTCACCCCACAGTTTAAAACATGGAAACTGAGGTTTCAAGAGGTGATTTCCAGTGAGGGGATTTCAGGTGATTTGAGTTCGCTCTTATCCCAGCCTCTAACAGGGATTCCTCATGCCACTCTCAGGCAGGCTTGGGAATTCAAGGGAATGCCATTGGTACAAGGGACTCATCTAAGTGTCAGGCTGGAAGGAAAACTCTGCAGCCAGATCGCTTTGTGACAGGGCCCAAGTCATACCTCACTGGGGAAAGGGAGCAAGGGCGTGTGTGGTGGTTTTTTTTTTTTTTTTTTTTCCTTTGAGCAACTCTGGGAAACCAAATGCAAGAAACACCCACCACTGCAAAGAAGGAAATTTCATGCATTGGCATCAAAGGAAGCCCCAAGTAAAACCCCATTTGTCTGTGAATAAAGTGAGAGCACATTTCTCTTGCATATGAAGAAATGTG
This sequence comes from Macaca nemestrina, assembly GCF_043159975.1. Taxonomy (NCBI): domain Eukaryota; kingdom Metazoa; phylum Chordata; class Mammalia; order Primates; family Cercopithecidae; genus Macaca; species Macaca nemestrina. The sequence goes on along the minus strand of NC_092125.1, from coordinate 166,282,729 downwards.
AGATGGCCTTTCACTTTTGTAGGATGTTTACATTAGAGGAGAACAACTCTGTGCTGGTCGGGTGCAGCCCCTGGGGGTTGGGGTGGGAGTATGTGTGTGAGTGTGGGTGTGAATGCATGTGAGTGTAAGGATGTGTGTGAGTGTGTGGAAGGCGTGGGAGTGTGGGCATATGTGAGTAGGGTGTGAATGTGTAGGTATGTGAGTATGTGTGTATGAATGGGAGCATGTGTCAGTGTGTGAGGATGCTGGTGAAGGAGACCTTTGCTTTGTTATGGTTTGTCACTTCTTTGCCCATGCCTTAGTTTCTCCCGAAAGTACCATTTCCTCAAAAATATCTTGTGCTACTTTCTAAAATCATAGTTTTTTTTTTTTTTTTTTTTTTTTTTTTGAGACAGAGTCTCATTCTGTGCCCCAGGCTGAGTGCAGTGGCACAGTCTCGGCTCACTACAGCCTTCACCTCCTGTGCTCAAGTGATCCTCCCACCTCAGTCTCCCAAGTAGCTGAGACTACAGGCATGCATCACCACGCCCAGCTAATTTTTGTTTGTCACAGAGACAGGGTTTCACCGTGTTGCCCAGGCTGGTCATGAACTCCTGGGTTCAAGTAATCTGCCCACCTCAACCTCCCAAAATGCTGGGACTACAGGCGTGAGCCACCACACCTGGCTCATAGCTATTTTTGAGAGGAAAAATACTTTCAATGTTGAAGCCAAAAAGTAAAGCCTAATCTATGAAATGAAACAAAAACACCTGGGTATTGTTAAAACCATAAATGCAATAAAGGTAAAAAATGTTGCTTGATTACAAACAGCCCCAGGGTTGGATTAGGCCCCTTTACAAAAGGGGGCTTTTAGCAATCCTCTCCCTCAAACTTCCTTTCTCCTCTCCTTCTGTACTGTTTTACATTGTATCCTTTCCTTAATTATCTCAATCCATGATTCCCATATAATTCTTTTCTAGTTAAAACAGCATGTATATTTTTAGAAGAAAACCACCTTTCATATATATATGAAAAAGATATGAGAACCAGGTAAAGCCACATTAGCCTTTCTAGTTTCCTCTCTTAATTTCTTTAGCGTCCTCTCGTTATCTTGATATCTTGTTTCAAAACAAACTTTTGAAATTCGTTTGAGGCCGTGAGTCTGGAAGAGAAATACTCATGTTAAACTCATTCTTTCGCTCAAAGAAATATATGAAAGCTCCTCTTTAGTATTAGACACTGTACTGCATAGCTGGGATATGAAAGTGAACAAGACAAATCCAGTCCTCATGTCCTGGAGCTCAGAGTCCAGCAAGAGGACAGGAGTAGGAGCAGGATGCTGAGGACACTTGGGTGTTAGGGAGCAGTTCCAGGTTCAGCTGGAGGGATGATGGTTGAGCTCGCCTAGTGGAGACGGGTAGTGGTGAGCAATCAAAGAGGGACGCCTCTATGGATTTGGCATGGAAAGGATTACTTTAGTGAAACACTGTTCCATGGAAATATCAGCGAGCCACAAATGTGAGCCACATGCATGATTTAAAAAATTTTATGTAACCAAAGTTTAAAATGTAAAAAGAAACAGGTGAAATTAATTTTAATATATATATATATTTTTGAGATAGAGTCTCCCTCTGTTGCTCAGGCTGGAGTGCAGTGGCGTGATCTTGGCTCACTGCAACCTCCACCCCCTAAGTTCAAGTGATTCTCATGCCTCAGCCTCCCAGGTAGCTCGGATTACAGGTGTGTGCCACCACGCCTGGCTAATTTTTATATTTTTAGTAGAGATGAGATTTTGTCATATTGACTAGACTGGTCTCAAACTCCTGGCCTCAAGTGGATCCTCCCTCCTCAGCCTCCCCAAGTGCTGGGATTACAGGCATGAGCAATGGCTCTCGGCCTAATAATACATTTTATCTAATCCAGTAGATCCAGAACATTGTCATTTGACCACGTAATCAGTTTTTAAAATTATTTAGATATTTTGTAACCTTTTTATCCTACCAAGGCTTCAAAAACTGGTGTGTCTACTAAGTGCCAGTATGGGCACATTGGTTAAGACTCCACTCTCCAGACAGTAGCACATCTTGGCTCGGACTAGCCATGTTTCAAGGGCTCCATGACTTGCTACAGCTAGGGGCTCCCTCCCATATTCAACAGCACAGCTTCTGTGTTTTGAGAGCAATACAGAGAGAGTTAAGAAAACTCAGGCCAGGCATGGTGGCTCATGCCTGTAATCTCAGCACTTTGGGAGGCCAAGGTGGGAGAATCACCTGAGCTCAGGAGTTTGAGACCAGCCAAACCCTGTCTCTACTAAAAATACAAAAATATTAGCCAGGCATGGTGGCATACAGTTATAATTCCAGCTACTCAAGAGGCTGAGAGGCAGGAGAATCCCTTGAACCCGGGAAGCAGAGTTGCAGTGAGCCGAGATCATGCCACTGCACTCCAGCCTGGACGACAGTGTGAGACTCCATTTCAAAAAAAGAAAAGAAAAGAAAGAAAGAAAACTCTTGGTTCCAAAAGTGGGGAAAATATTCAGTGTTTTTTATTTGTTATACGAGGTAATTCATTTTGACAAACAGCTACCCTCAAACCACAGAATATGGAAAGAAAGCGAAGATAAGCAAGCCCCATATACCAATTTACGGCACAGCCTTAGAGACACTGTTGTGCAAGGAACAGCTTATTAGTACATTCGCTTTGTCTCTTTCTCCTTGTATTTCTCTCTCATATGCAGAATATTCCAACCTATATCACATTGCACTGAAGTGATGAATTCTTTGGCCTCCTAATATGAAAAAGCCTTGTTAAAAGTGGAAAGTATTATTTGGGACCTGATTTATATTGATGTAGGACAAAGGTCTATTGTAAATCCCTAGTGAGGATTGGCTGCCAGGAGCTTGGGGCATTTAAATAATTATAGGAGCTATCCAATCTCAGAATCAATATTTAAATACAAAAGCAGCAGATGGTACAATTCAGATTGTTTTGTTGCAATATCCAACTCTATCTCCCCCTTCCCAATCCTGGCCCGTCACAGGCAGGCACAGCATTTCCAAAGATATTTTTGGAAAGAAAGGGCTGCTTTTCCTTGCTTACTAGTCAAACATGTTATGCCAGCTGAAAGTAGGGAATTTTGATTGGATAGCAGAATGTGGCCAGTGCAAAAAATAAGAGAGTAGGTAGCCAACAATTAACAGAAGATAGAAAGAAGAGATGGGAAGGGCATTTTAAAGTTTTGCTTTCATGAAAGTTTCTCTTATTTTTCTGTTTTTCTAGCTGCCAAACAAGATAGAAATCATTATGCCAGGATCACCACCAAGAGGTCGGACTATCAGTTAAGTCAGTTCAGTATAGCAGAACACGGGGGAGTATCTAGGAAGGGCTAGCATGGTCCAGCAGTTAAGAGTTCACCTCTTGGTAGAGCTGTGTCACCTGGGTTTAAGTTCCAGCTTCACTACTTATTGGCTGGGTGTTCTTGGGCAAAGTGCTTAAACTCTCTGTTCCTTATTTTACTCATGAGTAAAGTGCAGATCATGTGAAGTTGTTGTGAAGATTAATGAAATCGTTGTGAAAAGTGTTAAGTTATTGTTATGAGGCAAACATTGTGCATGACATTGAGGGTGTTAGTGGGGAAATAGATCCTTAGATAGACAATTTCAATGGAGTGTTTTTTAAGTGTCCAGGTGAAAGTTGTCTTTTTTTTTTTTTCTTTTTTTGAGGTTCTCACTCTGTCACCCAGGTTGGAGTGCAGTGGTGCGATATTAGCTCACTGCAACCTCTGCCTCCTGGGTTCAAGCAATTCTCCCACCTCAGCCTCTCGAGTGACTGTGATTATAGGCATGCACCATTATGCTCAGCTATTTTTTGTATTTTTAGTAGAAACAGGGTTTTACCATGGTGGGTGAGCTAGTCTTGAACTCCTGACTTCAAGTGATTTACCCACCTCGGCCTCCCAAAGTGCTGGGATTACAGGTGTGAGCCACCACACACGGCCGAGGGTTGTCTTTTGAATCACTTCTTCATTTGGACTGGGGTTGCAGAAGGCAGTCATGAGTTTTAAAATCAAGATGCCCACAAAAACTTACAAATTACGTGTATTTTGTAACCAACTGAATGGCATTGGTGAGACTTCCATATAGAACTGAAGAGTAAGCCAAGAGTCAAGATGACCTAGCTCTTCAGAGACTGGTAGAAGAGTCATGTAAGTATGTTAGCAAAAGTGCCAATCATGATATTTTTATGTTACTTTAGAGTAACTGAGAGAAGGGAAGTCGCCAAGAATCTTAACATGTGCCAAGCACTCTTTAAAACAGTTTACCTACCTTAACTCATTGAATGCTCCAATAAGCCTACATTGCACATGACAGTATCCTTATTTTATAAATAAGGGCATTGAGGCTCAAAGAGGGAAAATAATTTGCCCAAGGTCATACAGCTGCTATGTGGTAGAGCAAGAAAGCAAGATCTGCTCTAATAAGAAAAAAATCAAAGTCAGCAGTATTCCAAAGCCAGAATCAAAAGAAAGAAAAGCTGTGATTAATAGTGTTCAGATTCCCCCAGCTTTCTATGGTCTAGACTATAGGCCCTCTTCTTTGATATAGGCTAAGCGCTAACAGATTTTTTTCTTTATTATTTGCATCAGGGGAAGTTCAGAAGTAGAGCATTACTTTATGAGAAGTTCAGTAAGTTTTTTAAATCTTAGGAAGAAATGATTTACCAATTCATGGAGACACCCCTCCTTCAATAGATCTTTAAAATAAAAACAGATGCATTGCATTCTGAAATGTGTCAGATTTTGTCCCGTCATGGATTACAATTACCATGCTTTTAATGCTGAAAGCTTTTTCAGGCAGCAGAACTCTTACAGTAGGTTTACTGAGAGAGCTGTTCACCCTTCAGTTCTCAGACAAAGCCAAGTCAGAAAGGCTTTCCATAATAAATTTAAATCGTTTCCCACCGGACAGAGCAGAAAGAAAACTGAAGGAGAGAGGCAATGGGACTGTGGTTCCTTTATAGCATACTCTTACCAATAGGAGAAGGTGACAATGACAGTAGGAACACTAGCCTGAGACCATTCTCAGCGCTGCCAGAGAAGGTACGAGAGGTGGCAGGTCTTGGAGACACTCCCAGGGATGCCAGACACGTTCTGGATACTGCACACCGCTCTCACATCCACCAGAGGGCACTCAAAAATCTCACATTACTTTTCTGTGGGGCTATTTGAAACAGTTCCTTAACTTACCCAAGCTTCAACATCCTCAGAATCAGAATGGAGAGTTACAAGGACCAAATGGGACATTAGACATAAAGCTCCTGGCTCATGGTATAGCCCAGTGAATGTTGGTCTTTCCTTTATCATTCACCCAAACCAGCAGCACCAGCATACAAATAAGTCGATCTGAGAAGAGTCGGCGGGCTCCTCTAGTCTGCAGTCCTTCTGAGCTCACAGCTTGTCTCCTGTGACTCACAACCTGCTAACTCTGGGAAAAAAGGGATTCTCAGTCTCCACCCTCCCCAAACTGATGAACTCATGCTGCCTGTTCGTGCTGCATGTCAGAATGTATCAAACATCACAATTAGAGAAGTTGCTTTGCAATTTTGGGCTGGAAGGGTAGCTGGGGATTTCAACTATGAAACGCAGCTGCCCACTCCTACCAGTTCATTGTCTCAGGCTTGTCTAAATAGGGAGCAGCACGTCATAACAGAGGGAACACTGGCCTAGACGTCGAGAGCTCTGGATTCTGCACCTACCTTCTTCGTCTGTCCATTGAATGGCCTTAAGCAAGTCACTTCATGTCCCTGGGCCCCTGCTTTCCCACTTATAAAATGAATCCTTGAATTAATTGTTAATCTGTAGATTCACTTCCAGTTTGGTGTTTCCTTGATATTTCCTTCCATCAGGGCAAGGCATAATCCAGGAGTGATGGACTACATACACCATTTGTAAACTTTATGTTGCCCAAACAACAACAACAACAACAACAAAACCCTGAACTGATTATACTGTTTTCAGTTGCTTCAGGAGACTAAGTGGCTAAATATCTTCAATTCTTACTGGCTCATTGACGTTTTTTGTTCCATGGACCCTGTTGGACCAGTTAGGCTTGTTTTTCATGTTGATTAAGGAGACCAATTACCTAAGAAAGGATAATCTTTATTCCAAAAATTGAGTTTGACATCTTGTATCAGCCTAACCCATGGGATACCATATTTATTTGTCCAACTACTTCCATCCCACTCCCACCTTTTCGTTGATACTTTCAACTCTAAAATACGGGATGTGAAGGGGAAAATGTAAGAGTCTGGGTCCATGCCCTCTGGAAATCTTCATGATCCGTCAGAGCCACACCCCTATTTACTAGACTGCTGTGATCAGCTAGATTTTCACAGCAGTCACTATGCATAGTCATTGGATCCAAGATAACATTTCACCCCTTCCTTCAGCACTTTACTATTATATTAAATGAGATTTCTGGGATGTCTATGAAGGACAGTGGGAGGGAGATAAGAAGACTGGTTTGCAATGTTAGGATGGGACTGAAGCCTCTTGGGTCCCTGACCAAAAAGAAGAGTTCTGTGAGCTCAGTTAACTCTTGGGAAGTACCTTAGGGTTGGAAAACTTGGGGTGTGAATGGAGGTAACAGTCCTATCTCTGGACTTGCAGAAGAGACAGATAGGGAAGGATGGAGTGAGAGATAGCTGAGGGGATGGTCTTCCCTGGCCAGTGTCTGCTTTAATTTATTGTTTTTCTCCTCTGACAAACAGCAAATTTAATAATAATAGTTTAGAACATCCTACTCTAAAAAGCATTTGCTTATTCTAATCCACACAACAGGCCTATTTTGAAATGCTGATTTTAGGGAAAGCAGAATGTCCACACAAAAGGGCCCACAGCAACATGACATCCATCTGGTACACTGACCATGGTTTAAGATTTAGTTTTGGACCTTTTGGATCCAGAAGGGTCACCAGAATGGACCTGCATTAACCAAGCTTCCAGAAATGGAAATATAAAAAGTAGATGCTCATGGACTAATTTCAGCAAGAAATGCAGCTGTGGGGCCAACCAGAAGGCTTGAGTCAGCAGGTTGGAACATTCTCTCCCAGTATGCTAATTGTTTCAGAAGCCAAATTATAATCAGAAGGCCAATTTGTTCACTTAAAGTGAAAAATACAAATTATAAGTGAACCAGATGTTCATGTTAGCCCAGCCTTTCCTGACAGATAAACGACAAAGGAAACCAAATTATTAGAAGAGTGCTTGGTGAGCAGGAACCCAAGCAAGGGGCATTTGCTGACTACAGTGTGTCTTTCAGCAAAGGCAGCCGGAGGCCCCCCACTCATGGAAGGGACAGCCTTGCAAAGAAAACTGTAGCACTTGAATCTGGGGAGCAAGCCTTCCTCTACTTGTATTAGGCATGGATGGGCACCGCCAGTGCTAGACTTGACAACTCTCCGTATTCTATGCTTCTGTTTCTCATGGTCCTTGTCAAAACAGGGTTATAATACAAATAATTAGTTATCTGCTTACTTTCTGGGATTGCTCCCAAATTATCTCAATTGGAATTTTTGCAGTTCCAAATGTTGTTAGTCACACGTTTATGAACAGTGTCTTAGTTTCCTAGCACAGATGGCTAATTCAATTCACTAAATGAAGATTTTACTAGTTTAGCTCTTGAAAATCTTCTGTTTGATGTCTTCAGCAGCAGTGCGCTTTCTGTAGAAAAGGTTATATGTGTGTGAGATTTACAGATTTAGAAATGGAAACTCAGGGAGGCTGAGTGCCTTGCCCTTGGGCTGTGTAAACAGTAGAGCTGGAACTCAAATCCAGATCTTCTGAGTTGAGATTCTACACTTGTTCTATTGGATGTGACCAAGTTGTCTGCTATTAGTAAGTTTCATTTTAAAGCAAAAAAGAAAATCAATGTGTTCTTAAGAATTATCCTTTAAAAACGTTAACTGATTTTTTATTTACTAAATGGCAGGGAGGGGAAGGTGGGTGTTGCATGAAAGTGTGTAGCGGGGAACATGAGATGATATGAATAAAAAGGTCCCTCAGCTGTAGCTGCCTGGTACATCTGTACCCATGAGGTCCAGGCACAGAGCCTCAGTGATCTTGTCTGGGAGGAAACAGTGAATAAATGTGTCTTGTTGCAGAATCTGAGTGTCTCAGAGGCAAGAGGAAAAATTCTCCACTATCAGGTGACCTTGCAGGAGCTGACAGGAGGGAAAGTTATGACACAGAACATCACAGGACACACCTCCTGGACCACAGTCATTTCTAGAACCGGAAATTGGGCTGTGGCTGTGTCTGCAGCAAATTCAAAAGGCAATTCTCTGCCCACTCGTATTAACATAATGAACCTGTGTGAGGCAGGTAAGTTCTAATTTTTCTTTAACATTGCCTGTGGAAAACTGTGTCTTACTCATCTCTTATCTCCTGCAGGCCCAACCCAGGGCCTAAAATGAGTAGCCAGGAGTTCAGGCTTTGGAGTCAACAGCTTTCAGAAGCTTTTTTTTTTTTTTTTTTTCCAGTCAGCCTATGAGTAGCCTCGGACAAGTGAATGAACATCTCTGAGCTTCAATGTCCTCCTCTCTAAAATAGGAATTATATTGCCTGTCTCATAGGTCATTTTGAAACTAAATATTAATACATAGCAGGTATTTAATACGTTGTAGTTAAGGAAATACTAGTTACATTAAATTGAACACCAATATCTAACTAGCTTTTATAGAAGCAGGAGTAATATGTGTTAAGTTTAAGAAAACATTTTACACCTATTTTAAAACCAAAGCTGGGGATGGTGGTGTGTACCTATGGTCCCAGCTACTTAGGAGTATGAAGTGGGAGGATTGCTTAAGCCCAGGAGTTCCACACCAGTCTGAGCCTCACAGTGAGACCCCTTTCATCAAAAACAAATAAATACAACCAATAATATTGAAATTCTGACTCTAATGAAACTATAGTAAAATTTTGTTTTACCATAGCCCTTTATTGCACAAGTTTAGATACATATCCAATTACCTTTATCAGAAAACTCCCAACTAGATGTAGAGTCTCACATTTTATAGTCATATCCTCTGAAAATTAACTTCTCAGGATAAAAGCTCACAATTAGGCAAGGAAATTGATATTAATCCTATTTCTCAAGATCTGTATTATAAAAGAATTCCATGTCAAGTTCATTGGCCTAACTTCAAATAATGCCTAATAGAGTAAAACTCTGTAATTAGATCCTCTCCTAAAATTCAGTTTAATAATTTTATCTACCAGTGGGTTTAGCAATCTTCATTTTGAAAAAGTCTACCAAAATGCTATTATTTAATATACACTGTTAAATCTTGGTTATGTATCTTTTCAGTCATATATCTGTACACATAGAAATAAAGTATTAGATACAATACTTAGATGAAAATACAGGTAAGTATTAATGTATATATACATGTAACCAGTATATATATATTATATACATGTAACCTTGGGTTGGTGTATGAGTTAGGAATTTCTCTTGGGATTAGGGTTGTTCTTACCAAAGGCCTGACTGTAGGAACTTATTTATCCTCTCAAAAAAAGAGAAGTCCAAAGGTAGACAGCCTAAGGCTGGTGTGACAGCCTCATGATGCCATCAGGACTGTAGGCTCCTTCTTTCTGTTCCCTCTGCCAAGTTTGGCTTTCATCCTCATGATGGAAATAGTCCAAGATGGCTGCCAAGGCTCTAGCTATTTCCTTCTAGACAGCAGAAAAGGAAAAGAAGGGCTCAGCCCTTACTTTTAAGGAGCTTTACCCCAGGGCTCACAACAACACTTGCATTTTTCAGCCCACTGGTCACCTGGTCACACCCAGCTGCAAAGGAGGCTCAAAAATATATTAAGGCAGCAATGTTCCCTTGCTAAAAAGATGAGGAGAAGGTGTTTATAGGCAACTGGTAATCTCTGTCTCATGTGGGGAAGACACCTAAGGCAGGAAGCTTGAAGGAAAAAAAAAATATTAACTATAGAAAAAAACACTTCAACTTTATGCATAGTAAAATAGATTTTTTAAAGGACACCATAAATAAAGTTTTAAAATACAAATAGCAATTTAAGAAAACTGTATGTCACCTTTTTAGCAGAGAGAGGGTTGATTTCTATATATCTATATATTTAAGTGTATATTTATATAACTTTTTCAAGTATAAAACTAGGGGATATGAACAGGCAACTCAAAAAGAAGTATAAAAGGGAGCAACAAAGATATGAAAATATGTTTAGCCTAACCAGCAATCAATGAGATACAAATTTTGGGAAAACCTGAAAAACCAAATCAGACTGAGAAAGAGTAAGTAGAATGAACATATCCATGTTGGTGAGGGTGTGGGGAAGATACTCTTGTACATGCTAGTGAGTGTGTAAATTGGTACAACTTACTGGGGAACAACTTGGCAATACATAACAAACTTTAAATGTAAACTTGTATCTTTTGACCAGGACATTTTAGCCTTAGAAATGTATACTCAGCATTTCATAGGGTAAGTGCTTAAAAATGTAAGCACAAAGATGTTTGCTGAAAAATTGTTCAAAATAGTGAAATACTATAAACAACCTAAATGTATAATAGTAAAGAATGGACTAGTTAAACTCATCATGACCCTCACCTGCCTTAATCCTACACCAACATTAAAGGGATGTTGCAGCTATGTTTTTTATTGACATGGACAGATACACATTAGAAGTGAAAAAGTAAGATTTTAAAAGTGTATATGAGATGATGCCATTTTAAATATATATTCACACCCAGTGCAGTGACTCGCACCTCTAATCCCAGCACTTTGGGAGGGCAAGGTGGGAGGATTGCTTGAGCCCAGAAGTTTGAGACCAGCCTGGCCAACATAAGGAAAAAGATACAAAAAATAAAAAGAAGAGCCAGCTGTGGTGGCTCACGCCAGTGGTTGCACTACTTGGGAGGATGAGGTGGAAGGATCTCTTGAGGCTAGGAGATTGAGATTGCAGTGAACTGTGATCGCGCCACTGCACTCCAGCCTGGGTGACAAAGTGAGACTCTGTCTCAAAAGTAAATAAATAAATAAACATTTACATCAGCATGTACTTTTTGAAGGGTAAAATAAAAAAAAAAATGTCTAGTTGAATATAGATGGAAATGTTAACAGAGATCATCTCTACATCTGGAATTACAAGTTATTTTTCTTCCCTTTTGCTTTTTATATTTAAAAATTTGTTCTTCAGTGGCTAAGTACTGCATATGTAATTTTTAAAGTGAACTCTGTGGTTCTATTCTGCTGTTTTTAAAATGAAATATATCAGAATAACTTACTTCTTCAAACCTCACTGCAGATGGGTCTTGAGGTTTTAAACCTTATGAATTCTGTGGTCCCATCCCAGGTTCCTTAGTTAGATTTGGTGACAACTTCTCAAATGCCACATTCATCATGTTAGAGTTCATTTCCACTTTATTCATTCAACAGTCATTTTTGAGCATACACTATATAAGGCAGTTGGAATCCAGCATAGGTAAAAGATACAGTTGAGGTCCTCAACTTATATTTAGTCAAGGGGGAGGGTCAGACATATAAGCAAGTAAAGTGCAGTACAGTAGAATAAGCATGAGGTTAGAGGTATGCATGGGGGCTCTAGGAACAGAGAATAGCCAAAGCATGAGCTTGTAGAGGAGGCCAGGAGAGCTGGTGACATGCGTACCAAGTATGGAGAGACAAAGTGGTGCTAGTCAGGTGAGGGAGAGCAGGTGTGCGGGCATGAGGGTTTGTTTTAAAGTGAGAGCTGAGCAGGCATAGGACTTGAAAAGAAGAACCAGGGATAAGGAAGAAGTTGAAGACAAAGGAGAGGGGGGGAATAATAAAGTCCCTGGGGAGATGGGAGATGATGAGGAGCCAGTGACCAAAAGAGGAAGAGGAACACTTCATCCTCTGAGAGTGGACAGAGGACCATTGATCACAGAATGATAAGAATGGGGTTGATGCAGAGATCATTTTGGGAGGGAAAGAAGGACATGAGGCAATTCTTGAGAGCCGAGCTATAGTTAAGAGGGTCTTAGAAGTGCTGGAATCTCAAGGGCCTCTTGCCTCTCCTAAGATCACACCCGAGCCATTCATACAAGTAGTTCTGTGTCCCAGAAGGACCTGGAGAACTGCATGGTCCTGTCTTTGAGGACTTTGTCTCACACATACCCTGAATGATCTGTAGAGGTAGAACATGACTCTGTGCCTTCTCCTCTTTCAGTATACATTCATATCATTTACATATGTATCTTTCCTTCAAGAAAAGGATAAAATAATGCCGCAACATTAGTTAGGCTGATTTATGCTGATTTTGAGAGACCAGAGACAAATCTGTTGTAAAAAGCACCTGCCACAGCATTGTATATAAAGAGGCACAAGAGTGATTTTGTTAGCTTATGATAAAAGTTACATGCTAGCCAGGCATGGTGGCACATGACTGTTTTCTGAGCTACTTGGGAGGCTGAGGCAGGAGGAATGCTTGGGCCCAGGAGTTGGAGGCTGCCATGAGCCATGATTGTGTCACTGTACTTCAGCCTGGGCAACAGAGCAAGACATTATCTGAAAAAAAAAAAAAAAAAGCCAGGGCCAGGTGCAGTGGCTCACACCTGTAATCCCAGGACTTTGGGAGGCCGAGGCAGGTAGATCACTTGAGGCCAGGAGTTCAAAACCAGCCTGACCAATACAGTGAAACCCCGTCTCTACCAAAAAATACAAAACTAGCCAAGTGCGGTAGTATGCGCCTGTAGTCCCAGCTACTTAGGAGACTGAGGCAGGAGAATTGTTTGAATCCGGGAGGCGGAGGTTGCAGTGAGCCAAGATTATGCCACTGTACTCCAGCCTGGGCAATAGAGTGAGAGACCCTGTCTCAAAAAGAAAAAAAAATAAAAGGAATGTGTGCTAAACCTACCAGTCGACGAGTAAAATGTATTAAATATTTCAAAGACCTAGCCCTTCCACTCAAGACCTCTTGAAACTACAGGAAGAGTCAGAAGCCAGTACAGTCATAAACACAGGCTCACAGAGATGGCAGAGACTGGGGCCCTAGGAGGTGAAGTAACAACCAAGATCATACATCTAATAGTGGCAGAGCTACATGGAAAACCAGACCACCCTTGGGTGAGCATTTTTCCAAATGCCTTCTGAACATTATAACTTCATACAGAAGCTCTCAGTGAAAATGGAGATGGGAAGAACGATTGAGGCTAAAGGAAAGGTGACAGGCAGAAGGTGAGTTGTTAGCAGACTTTTGAAGGAAAGAACATGCCCCAGCACACATCATGAGAGAGGAAATTCTAGGTTGGTTCCTGGCAGGTGTGGTGACTCAGAGACCGAAGAACCCTAGGCAATGCCAAGGTGATTTGTTTAGCTAATTCCAGAGAAAGCAGTGGTTAGAAAGGCTTTTTGGCTTTTTTACCTCAATACTCGGCAAGGGATCTTACAAACCATAGTGTTCAATAAATACTTGCTGAATGAGTAAATTTTATTCTCAAAAAATGAAACAAAACAAAAAGCCCATAGCGTAACCAGGATATCAAATACCAAGGCAAGTGAAGACAAGGAACCATTGCTGGGAATTCCAGTTCCTGACAAGATAGCCAGGACACTGTCTACAGCCTCTACCACTAAACCTGGCCCTGAAGCTGCTGCAGAGAGATAGGATATGGATAGCTGAGTTCCCCCTAGTGGGGAATAGTGATGAAGCAGGGAGGACCAAGGGAGCTTTCTACTTGTTCTCTTGATTTCTTTCCCTTGTTACCCTGTTGTGATCGCTGCCCAGGCATCTCTATGATGGGGTAGGAAATTCTGGAGAGCGTGGCAGAGTCACCGTCAAGGAAGCCCTGGAACTTCACTGGGGAGGAGCTCTGGGAGCAAAGAGTGCCTGTGAGCTGGCTGACCCTTCGGCAATTTTTTTCCTGCCACCCATCCCATAGGCCTGGCAGTTTCAAACAAGAATAATAGCCCAATTCCCTCATGAAAAGCAGTGCCTACCACAGAGGTACTAGTTTGATTCTGGAGGTACATGTATGCTTAAGGGGTGCCTGGGAACAAAGAGCTCAGGGTGTATCACTGCAGGGTCTCTGACCTGGAGCTTTCCAAGCTGAAAAACCTCTCCTCCCTACCCTAAACATACATGGAGGACCATGAGCTACAGCTGTACTTTGACTCCTCTCCCCATAAAAAAAGAAAATCCAAGGTTGTTGACCAATCAAAGAAAATAAAACACGATCCCAAAAGAAAAAATAAAGACAAATGTGAAGACCACAAGCCCTGGGAATGACAGGCAACAAAGCAGTATCATAGGAAACAGAACTAATGCAACAGACAATAGAAAAGATTAGAATAAATGTGAAAAGCATCCTTAGAAAGATAAGAGAGAATACCAAAACATGGATCAGAAACAGGTAGTTATGAAGAAAACCCAAACAGAGACAGTATGGAATGTTTAGGGTTTTTTAAAGGGATATTAAACAGATTGCTTATTCACTCTTAAATACAGCATGTTTTAGGCCAAGCGTGGTGGCTCATGCCTGTGGCACTTTGGGAGGCCGAAACAGGGAGATCACTTGAAGTCAGGAATTTAAGACCAGCCTGGCCAACATGGCAAAACCCCTGTCTCTACTTAAAAAAAAAAAAAAAAAGAAAAAGAAAAAAAAGAAAAATTAGCTGGATGTGATGGCGCACACCTGTAATCCCAGCTGCTCGGGAGGCTGAGGCACAGGAATTGCTTGAAACTGGGAAGTGGAGGTTGCAGTGAGCTGAGACCATGCCACTTCACTCCAGCTTGGGTGACAGAGTGAGATTCCGTCTCAAAAAAAAAAAAAAAAAAAAAGAAAAGAAAAAAATAAAAAGCACGTTTTATTAGAATAACCTCAAAGGGCCATTAAAGAAAATGATTTCAGTATTGTATAGCAACAAATAATAGAATCTAGCAAAAGTGTTTTTTTTTTAAACCTTTGAAGTTTCTAATATACTTTGTCTATTTAGAAAACAAACACATTTAGTTGTTTCCATCTCTTAAACTTCAGTTGCATTGCATTCTTCAAACATCTTTTTATATTAGGGCTTAATGTGGTTTGAACATTTTGCTAGAATAGTATTCTACTTTTGTCTGAGTGGTCAATTACATCTATCTTTTCCAGCATACAAACTCCAATATATTTAAGAGAATGCAAGAAAAGTTTAGTTATTGAAACAACTAACTCAGCTGATGGGATGAATAACAGAGAGGATTGATCTGAAGATTAAATTAGCGAGATGAAGAGTAGGGGTGAAATTCTTCCAGAAGGTGTAAAAAAATGTGTAACGCAATTGAAAGATTAGAAAAATTAAAACACTGAAAGAGCAGAAATAGATATTATATCAACCATCTAAAAGGAGTCAGAGTAGAGGGAAAAAATAGAGGGGAACAAATATTTAAAGACTAGTGATCAAGAATATTACAGAGTGAAAGAAAGACATAAGATCTCAAGTGGAAAGAACTCAGAGTGCTAAACCCAACATAATTTTTTTTTTCATTTTATCATAAAGTGTGAGGACTTTAAAGCCAAAGAAAAAAGTATAACAATATTTAGGGAGAAAAAGCAAATCACCTAAGGAACAAGAATCAAAAGGACACTAGATATGTCAGTGTCTAAATATAAAATACATATAAAAATACAATAATATAATATCTTCAAATGGAAGAAAGGAAAGAACTTTAAATCCAGAAATGTTTCTCCAGCTAAACTATCATTTAAAAATGAGAGAGAACTGGCTGGGCACAGCGGCTCACACCTGTAATCCCAGCACTTTGGGAGGTCAAGGCGGGTGGATCACCTGAGGTCAGGAGTTCGAGACCAGCTTGGCCAACCTGGTGAAACCCTGTCTCTACTAAAAATACAAAAATTAGCTGGGGATGGTGGTGGGGGCCTGTAATCCCAGCTACTTGGGAGGCTGAGGCAGGAGAATCACTTGAAGCCAGGAGACAGAGGTTGCAGTGAGCCGAGATTGCACCACTGCACTCCAGCCTGGGCAACAAGAGCGAAATTCCATCTCAAAAAAAAAAAAATTAATTGAAATTAAAGTTTAAAAAATTAAAAAGAGAGAGAACTTAAGTAATAAATTCAGAGGAACAAGATATAAGGATAAAACAGAGAGAGAGAAGATGCAAATAAAACACCAAGCAAAACAAGAGGGAAAGAATATTTTCCCCTAGTAAAAGTAAACTTTCAAACCTAGGTAAAATAAACTTATCGTTAAATATTGTAAAAGCTAAAAAATTGGCACAAAAATTTTTTTTAAATTTTAAGTAATAACTATTAAAGAGGTTGAAATAAGAATAAAAAACTTAGCCCAGATGCAGTGGCTCATGCCCATAATCCCAGCACTTTGGGAGGCCAAGGCAGGCAGATCACTTGAAGCCAGGAGTTCCAGACCAGCCTGGCCAACATCGTGAAACCCCGTCTCTACAAAAATACAAAAATTAGCTAGGCATGGTGGTGCACACCTGTAGTTCCAGTTACTTGGGAGGCTGAGGCACGAAAATGGCTTGAGCCCAGGAGGCAGATGTTGCAGTGAGCCGAGATTATGCCACTGAACTCCAGCCTAGGTGACAAAGCAAGACTGTCTCAAAAAGAAAAAAAAAAAAGAATAAAAAACTCATTTACATACAACATGCCCTCCAAAAAAGCCCCAGCCCCAAATTGTTTTACAACTGAATTCTGAATTCAATGTTACTTCAAGTGGCTATGGAAAATATAAAATAAAGAAAGCTGTCTAACCTGTTTCCTAAGACTAATTTAACTTTGGTATTAAAACCAGATAAAGGTAACACAAGGAAAGTTATTGCCTAAATCACTTATGAACATTGACATATAACTTGATGAATGAGAGATGTGGATTCAACACATTTATTAAAAATTAGTGGAGGCCGCACACGCAGTGGCTCACACCTGTAATCCCAGCATTTTGGGAGACTGAGTTGGGTGGATGACTTGCGGTTAGGAGTTCAACACCAGCCTGGCCGACATAGTGAAACCCTGTATCTACTAAAAATAGAAAAATTAGCTGGGCATCGTGGCACGTGCCTGTAATCCCAGCTACTCTGGAGGCTGAGACAGGCGAATCACTTGAATCTGGGAGGTGGCAGTTGCAGTGAGCCGAGATCGTGTGATTGCACTCCAGCCTGGGCAACAGAACATCTCAAAAAAAAAAAAACAAAAAACAAACCTAGTGGTGATACTTTCAGTTTCCAGTCTAGCATCTAAGGCACTTTGGAGGTCATCATTCTGTCATAATAACAAGTAAAAACTCAACAAACTGGAAAATCAATACTTCTTCTTTGACCTATGAGAGAAGCGAGGCTATGTGGCAAGCCACTGCCCTGAAAATTGAAGAGATAGACAGGTAAATACAGAGAATCACAAATTACCATAGCAAAAATCCCCAAGCAGAAAACTTCATGGGAACCAGTGCTGAGGTAGGAAAACCTGAACTGTATGTAACTCACAAATTGCTGGAGGCTCAGAACGGACAAATCTGAGAGTTAAAATCTCCACTGGGGATCAGTCATAGGAGGTCCTCACAGTTTTGTGAGTTTTACCTTAAGGAGCTTGACCAGGGGCTGGGTGCGGTGGCTCACACCCGTAATCCCAACACTTTGGGAGGCTGAGGCAGGCGGATCACTAGAGGTCAGGAGTTCGAAACCAGCCTGGTCAACATGGTGAAACCCCATCTCTACTAAAAATGCAAATTAGCCAGCGTGGTAGTGCATGCCTGTGATCCCAGCTAAGGCTAAGGCAGGATAATCACTTGAACCTGGGAGGCAGAGGTTGCAGTGAGCTGAGATGGTGCCACTGAACTCCAGCCTGGGTGACAGAGCGAGACTGTCTCAGGAGCAAAAATAAATAAATAAATAAATAAATAAATAAATAAATAAATAAATGGAGCTTGACCAGGTTCTCGCAGTGAATATCAGAAAAATCTCTCATGTTTCTCTCAGTGGGAGGGAAAAAGGAACCGTTATAAAATACATCAGAGTTGGCCAGGTGCAGTGGCTCATGCCTTGCAATTCCAGCACTTTGGGAGGCCAAGGCGGGCAGATCACTTGAGGTCAGGAGTTTTGAGACCAGCCTGGCCAACACGACAAAACCCTGTCTCTACTAAAAATAAAATTAGCCAGGCGTGGTGGTGCGTGCCTGTAATCCCAGCTACTTGGAAGGCTAAGGCAGGAGAATCACTTGAATCCAGGAGGCGGAGGTTGCAGTGAACCAAGATCACTCTACTGCACTCCAGCCTGGGTGAGAGAGTGAAACTCCACCTCAAAAAAAAAAAAAAAATACACCAGAGTATTCTGTTCTTAACAAGCCCTGCCCTCCAAGGAAACTGTTTTAACAGGGCTGAACTATTGGAGTTTTATCAGAACCTAACCAACCTGGTGGGAGGAACATATCTAATTCCATCCTAGTCTGGCCTTCTATCTGGAGGGAAAGGAAATACCCAACTCCAATCCCCTTTATTCTTCTAGGTGGGAGAAGGAAAATACCCAACTCCAGCCCACTGTAGCCATCCTATCCCACTTAAGGGGGGAATACTGATAAGCACTGGCAAGTTCCCAGTCCAGAAGCACAGGCTCACAAAAAGACAGGGATGTAATCACAGGGTTATAGAATGCTTCCTCTCCCCCGACACCTTTCTACCACATTACTAAAAGCCCATTTACTGCATATTCTTTTACTCAGTAAATCGTATCCACTTTTCAACAAAAAATTATAAGGCATACTAAAAGGCAAAAAACAAACAAACAACAACAAAATAGCAGTTTGTTGAGACACAGCAAGCATCAGAACCATACTTGCATATGGCAGGGATGTTGGAATTATCAGACCAGGAATTTAAAACAACTATGATTAATATGCTAAGGGTTCTAACAGTTAAAGTAGAAAACCTGCAAAAACCGATGGGCAGGGTAATCAGAGAGATTAGAATTCTAAGAAAGAATCAAAAAAGAAATGCTAGAGATCAAAAACAGTGTATCAAATGAAGAATGTCTTTGATGGGTAATTTGTAAAATAGACATATCTGGGAGAGGAGTTTTTGAGCTTCAAGATACGTCAATAGAAACCGCTAAAACTGAAAAGCAAAGAGAACAAAGACTAAAAAAACATAACAGCATATACAAAATCTGTGGAACAACTACAAAAGATGTAACATACACATAATGGAAATACCAGAAGGTAAAAAAAAAAAAAGAAAAGAATAAAAGAAATACTTGAAACAATAATGAATGACAATTTCTCAAATTAATGTCAGACACCAAACCACAGACCCAGGAACCTTAAAGGACACCAAACAGGGTAAATGGCACCCTCCACCCACAACAAATACTATACCTACATACATCATTCAAACTGCAGAAAATCAAAGATAAAGAAAAAACTCTTGAAAGAAGCCACAGGAAAAAGAAAACTTATGTATATAAGACCAAAGATAAGAATTACATCTAACTTCTTCACAGAAAACATGCAGGCCGGGCGCGGCGGCTGACACGTGTAATCCCAGCACTTTAGGAGGCCGAGGTGGGTGGATCACCTGAGGTTAGGAGTTCAAGACCAGCCTGGCCAACATGGTGAAACCCTGTCTCTACTAAAAATACAAAAATCAGCTGGGCATGGTGGCGTGTGCCTGTAATCCCAGCTACTTGGGAGGCTGATGCAAGAGAATCGCTTGAACCTGGGAGGCAGAGGTTGCAGTGAGCCGAAATCACGCCACTGTACTCCCGCCTGGGTAACACTGTACTCCGCCTGGTTAGACTCCATCTCAAAAAAGAAAAGGAAAAAAAAAAGAAAGAAAGAAAGAAAGAAACCATGCAAGCAAGAAGAGAGTAGAGTAAAATATTTAAAGTATTGAGAGAAAAAAAGCCCACCAACCTAGCAGTCTATACCCTGTGAAATTATCCTTCAAAAGTGAAGGAGAAATAAGGACTTCCCAGATAAAGATTGAATAAATTTGTTGCCAGTAGACCTGCCTAGCAAAAAATGTGAAATGAAGTTTTTCAAAGAGAAGGAAAATGAGATAGGTCAGAAACTTGGAACTATATAGAAAAAGGAAGAACATCAAAGAAGAAATAAGTGAAGGTAAAACACAAACTTTAATTACTCTGGTTTTTTTTTTTTTTTTTTCTTGTGACAGAGTCTCGCTCTGTCACCATGCTGGAGTGCAATGGCATGATCTTGGCTCACTGCAACTTCCAACTCCCTGGTTCAAGCAATTCTCCTGCCTCAGCCTCCCAAGTAGCTGGGATTACAGGTACGTGCCACCACACCCAGCTAATTTTTGTATCTTTAGTAGAAACGGGGTTTCACTATGTTGGCGAGGATGGTTTCGATCTCCTGACCTCGTGATCTACCCGCCTCGGCCTCCCAAAGTGCTGGGATTACAGGCGTGAGCCACTGCGCCCAGCCGATTATTCTTATTCTTTTTTTTTTTTTTTTTTTTTTTTTTTTGAGACAGAATTTCCTTCTTGTTGCCCAGGCTGGAGTTCAGTGGTGATCTCGGCTCACCACAACCTCTGCCTTCCAGGTTCAAGTGATTCTCCTGCCTCAGCCTCTCTACTAGCTGGGATTACAGGCATGTGCCACCACGCCCACCTAATTTTGTATTTTTAGTAGAGACGGGGTTTCTCCATGTTGGTCAGGCTGGTCTCGAACTCCCAACTTCAGGTGATTCACCTGCCTCAGCCTCCCAAAGTGCTGGGATTACATCCATGAGCCACCGTGCTTGGCCAATTATTCTTATTCTTAATCGACTTAACAGCAGTTTATTCAAAACAACAATAGTAACAATGTATTTGATTACATATGTTTGTGTATTATAAATGCTTATGCATGCTTATATATAAGTGAAATGAATGATAGCAATGAATCCCAGCAAGGGATAACAGGGAGGACTTTGGATTATTTTGCTATTTAAGGTATTTCTGCTACTCATGAAGCAGTATATTGTTATTTGAAAGGGGACTTAAATTAGTTGTAAATGTATATTGCAAACAGTAGAGCAAACACTAAAAACCATTTTAAAAGAAATGTAACTGATATGCTAAAAAGGGGCAGAAAATGAAATCATATAAACTGATCAATTAAAACCACAAATGGCAGAAAAAGAATGACAAAACAAGGGATAGATGACAAAGGCAACAAATAGAAAATAGTAACACATGTAGTACATATTACTCCAACTCCATCAAGTTATTTTGAACATCACTGGACTAAAAACAGCAATTACAAAACAGTCAAAGTGGATAAAAAACAAGACTCAACTATAGTTGTCGATAAGAAACCAACTTTAAATATATAGACATATAGACTGGCACAGTAGCTCATGCCTGTAATCCCAGCACTTTGGAAGGCTGAGGCAGGCGGATCACTTGAGGTCAGGAGTTCAAGACCAGCCTGGCCAACATAGTGAAACTCTGTCTCTCCTAAAAATACAAAAATTAGCTGGGCGTGGTGGTGCACGCCTATCATCTCAGTTACTTGGGAGGATGAAGCAGGAGAATCGCTTGAACCCAGGGGGTGGAGGCTGCAGTGAGCCGAGATCACATCACTGCACTCCAGCCTGTGAGACACAAGGAGACTCCGTCTCATAATAAATAAATAAATTTTAAAATAGACACATATAGAGCAAATGTAAACAGATAGAGAAAGATATGCCATGTTAACATTAGCCAAAAAGCTGGAGTGGCTGTATTAATTTCAGACAGAATGGACTTCGAAGCAGAGAAAGTTATCAGTGGCAACTGGGAGCATTACTTAATGATAAAGGAGTCTATTCTCAAAGAAAACATAACAATCTTTAATGTGTATGGACTTAACAACAATCAAAATGCATGAGCCAAAAACTGATAGCACTGCAAGGAGAAATGGATGAATCCACTATCATAGTCAGACTTCAAGACCACTGTGTCAGAAATGGACAGATGCTGCAGACAGGACAAAGACTGCAGACAGAAAATCATTAAAGACATAGTTGAACTCAACAGCATCCTCAATCAACTAAACATAATTGACATCTGTAGCCAAATTCATCTAACAACAGCATAATACACATTCTTCTCATGCTTATATGGAACATTCACCAAGATAGACCATATTCTGGGCCATAAAATACTCTTTAACAAATTTAAAAAAATAGATATCATGCACTGTCTGCTCCCAGACCACAGGGGAAATAAACTAGAAATCGTAACAGAAAGATAGCTGGAAAATCCCAAAATAGAGATTAAACAACAACTTCTAAATAAAACATTGGTCAAAGAATAAGAGATCAATATCTCAAGAGAAATTTTGAAATAGTTTGAACTAATTTGAAAATAAAAATAAAACATCAAAATTTATGGAATGCAGCAAAATCAGTGCTTAGAGGAAAATTTATAACATTGAATGAATACATTAGAAAAGAAGAGAGGTCTAAAAATCAATAATCGAAGCTTTTGCCTTAGGAAACTAAAAAAATAATGGATCAAATAACCCCAAAGTAAGCAAGTAGTAATAATAATAAAAATCAGAGCAGAAATAAATGAAATTCAAAACTGGAATAAAGAGATAAATTAATGAAACCAAAAGCTGATTCTTTAAAAAGATCAATAAAATTTATAAAATTTCTAGCCAGGTTAACTAAGAAAAAGAGAGAAAGAGGATGAAAATTACCAATATCATAAATAAAAAGGGGCTCTCATCACTGATCCCATGTTATCAAAAGGATAATAATCAAATACTATGAACAACTCTGTGCCCACAAATTTGATAATCTAGATGAAATGGACCAATTCATTGAAAGACACAATCTGCCAAAACTAACACAAGAGGAAATAGACAATTTGAATAGGTCTATACCTATTAATGAAATTGAATCAATAATGAATAACCTTCCAAAGCAGAAGGAACTAGCCTCAGATGAGTTCACTGGTGAATTCTACCATATGTTTAAGGAAAAGAAATCATACTAATTATCTACAATCTCTTCCAGGAGATAAAGCCAGAGAAAACACTTCCAAACTTATTCTGTTAGGCCAAATACCAAAACCAAAAATATTACAAGAAAAAAAAAATGGCAGGCCAGTATCTCACATGAACATAGATGCAAAAATCCTCAACAAAATATTAGCAAATCAAATCCAACAATATATGAAAAAAAATTATCCTCCATGACCAGTGTAGTGGGATTTACTCCAGGTATGCAAATCTGGTTCAATATTTAAAAATCAGTTAATGTGACTGAGCATGGTGGCTCATGCCTATAATCCCAGCACCTTAGGGGGCCGAGGTGGGAGGATCGCGTGAGCCCAGGAGTTTGAGACCAGTCTGGGCAACATAGCAAGACCTTGTCACTACTTTTTTTTTAAATTAAAAAAAAAGAAAAAATCAAATAATGCAATTCATTATATAACAGGCTAAAGAAGAAAATCAGATGATCATATCAATAGATGCAGAAAAGGCATTTGACAAAAGCCAACATGCATTCATGATTAAAAACTTTTGGCAAACTAGGAAGAGAAGGGAATTTCATCTACTTGATAAAAAAAAATCTGCAAAAGCCCTACAGTTAATATCATATTTAATGATGAGAAACTGGAAGTTTTTCCACTAAGATAAGGAACAAACCAAGGATATACCCTCTCACCCACTGTATTGGTGAAACAATAGACAAATAAATCAATGATATAGAATAGATAATCAAGAAATAGGCCCACATAATTATATTCAAGTGATTTTACAAATCAACAATGGTAATACAATGGAGCAAAGACAGTCTTTTCAGCAAATGGTGCTGGAACAACTGGACATATATATGCAAAAATAAGTGAATCATAGACCTTAACTCTTCACAATAAATTAACTCAAAGTGCATCATAGACTTAACTATAAAATGAAAAACTATATAACTTTCAGAAGATAACATAGGAGGAAATGTAGATGACATTGGGTATGGCAATGACTTTTTAGATACAAGACCAAGGACATGATCTATGAAAGAAAGAATTGGTATGCTGAACTTCATTAGAATTAAAAATGTCTGCTCTGTGATAGACACTATCGAGAGAGTGAGAAGACACAGACTACAGAAAATATTTGCAGAAGACATACTTTATAAAGCACTGTTATCCAAAATATACAAAGAACACTTAAAAGTTAACAATAAGAAAAGGGACAACCAATCAAAAATGAGCAAAAGATGCAACTGATACCTCGCCAAAGAAGATGGCAAATAAGCATGTAAAATGATGACCAACATCATATGTTATTAGACAATTGCAAATTAAAGCAACAATGAGGTATCACTATACACCTACTAGAATGGCTAAAATCTAAAACACTGAGAACACAAAATGCTGGCAAGGATGTGGAGTAACAAAAACTCTCATTCAATGCTAATGGGCATGCCAATGGAAGAGCCACTTTGGAGAAATTGGCAGTTTCTTACAAAACTGAACATACTCTTACCATATGATCTAGCAATCACACTCTTTGGTACTTACCCAAAAGAGCTCAAAATGTATATCCACACAAAAACCTGCACATGAATGTTTACATGGTTTTGTCTACAATTGCCAAAACTTGGGGGAAAAAAACCCAAGATATTATTCAGTAGGTGAATAGATAAATAAATGGTGGTCCTTGTAGATAATTAAATATTACTTGGTGGTAAAAACAAATGAGTTCTCAAACCACAAAAAGATTTGGAGCACCCCTAAATGCATGTAACAAAGTGAAAGAAGCCAATCTGAAAAGGCTACATACCGGCTGTCCGCGGTGGCTCACGCCTGTAATCCCAGCACTTTGGGAGGCTGAGATGGGCGGATCACGAGGTCAGGAGATAGAGACCATCCTGGCTAACACGGTGAAATCCCATCTCTACAAAAAATTAACCGGGCGTGGTGGTGGGCGCCTGTAGTCCCAGCTACTCGGGAGGCTGAGGCAGGAGAACGGCATGAACCCGGGAGGCGGAGCTTGCAGTGAGCTGAGATCTCGCCACTGCACTCCAGTCTGGGGGACAGAGCGAGACTCCGTCCCCCCGCAAAAAAAAAAAAAAAAAAAAAAAAAAAAAAAAAAAAAAAAAAAAAGAGGCTACATACTGTATGATTCCAGATATATGATGTTGTGGAAAAGGCAGAACTATAGATAAAGGATTTAGTGGTTGCCAAGGGTGGAGGAAGGGAGAGATGAATAAATGAAGCATAGAGGACTTTTAGGGCAGTGAAACCACTCTGTATGATACTATAATAGTGAATACATGTTATTATACATTTGCCTAAACCCATAGAATGTACAACATCAAGAATAAACCCTAATGTAAATGATGGACTTTGGTGATAATGATGTGTCAATGTAGGTTCATCGATTGTAACAAATGTTCCACTTTGATACAGGATTTTGATATTAGGAGAGGCTGTGCATATGTAGGGACAGAGGTATATGGGATATCTCTATACCTTCTGCTCAATTCTGTTTAGAACCTAAAACTGTTTCTAAAAAATAAAGTCTATTTTTCAAAAGTCTCAGTCAAAAAAGAAAACTACAGAATGATCAAGTAGGGTTGATCCCAAGAATACAAGGATGGGTCAATATCAGAAAAATGTATCCATGTAATTTATCACATTAGAACTGAAAGAGAGAAAAAAAAAAAGGATATGTTTTTACCAGATGTAAAAAAAAAAAAAAAAAAAAAAAAGTTAAAAAAACTTTAATAAATAAAAGGATTTCATAAAAATAAAAACTCTGAAAACTATGAATAAAAGAAAACTTTTTAGCATTTTAAAGACTTTCTACCAAAATCATGCAGCATACATGATCTCAAGAAAACGATATAGGCACGTTCTCTTGAAAACTTGCAATAAGATAGGAACCAAAAAAGGAAATAAGGAATTTAATTCAAAGATTGTAAAGAGGATATGTTTTAAGTGTGTTGCTAATAAAATTATTTACATGAAACATTCAGCAAGGGTAGCAGACAAATTATTAGTTTAGTAGGTTTGCCAGAATAACGCACACAGATTAGCAGTAGAAAAAGTAGTGGAAAATAAAATGCCATTTAAAGAGCAAACCAAAAGTATTGGCCAGGTGTGGTGGCTCATACCTGTAATCCCAGCACTTTGGGAGCCAAGGTGGATGGATCACTTGAGGTCGGGAGTTCAAGACCAGCCTGGCCAACATGGTGAAACCCCGTCTCACTGAAAATACAAAACTCAGCCAGGCGTGGTGGTGAATGCCTATAATCCCAGCTACAGGGGAGGCTGAGGCAGGACAATCGCTGGAATCCAGGAGGCAGAGGTTGCAGTGAGCCAAGATCACACCACTGCACTCCAGCCTGGGTGACAGAGTGAGATGGTCTCAAAAAAAAAAAAAAAAAAAAAAAGGCCAGGCACAGTGGTTCATGGCTGTAATCCTAGCATTTTGGGAGGCCGGGGCAGGTGGATCACCTGAGGTCAGGAGTTCAAGACCAGCTTGGCCAACATGGTGAAACCTCATCTCTACTAAAATACAAAAATTAGACGGGCATGATGGCAGGTGCCTGTAATCCCAGCTACTCAGGAGGCTGAGGCAGGAGAATCGCTTGAACCCAGGAGACACTAGTTCCAGTAAGCTGAGATCACGCCACTGCACTCCAGCCTGGACAGCTGAGCGAGACTCCGTCTCAAAAAAAACAAAAAAAAGTATAAAGGGTCTAGGAATTAACCTAACAAAGAACACATAGAAACTTTAAGGTGAAATTTTTAAAACTCCATTAAATGATATAGAAGATGACTCTGACAAACAGATGCTAAAAGCTATACGGAAGTATAAAGTTTCATGAATATACAGGCCGGGCGCGGTGGCTCAAGCCTGTAATCCCAGCACTTTGGGAGGCCGAGGCGGGCGGATCACAAGGTCAGGAGATAGAGACCACAGTGAAACCCCGTCTCTACTAAAAATACAAAAAATTAGCCGGGCGCGGTGGCGGGCGCCTGTAGTCCCAGCTACTCAGGAGGCTGAGGCAGGAGAATGGCGGGAACCCGGGAGGCGGAGCTTGCAGTGAGCCGAGATCGCGCCACTGCACTCCAGCCTGGGCAACAGCGTGAGACTCCGTCTCAAAAAAAAAAAAAAAAATAAATAAATAAATAAATAAATAAATAAATAAAGTTTCATGAATATCTAAGACCATTTTGAAAAAAAGAAGAGCGCCGGGCATGGTGACTCACACCTGTATTCCCAGCACTTTGAAAGGCTGAGGCAGATGAATCACTTGAGTCAGGAGTTGGAGACCAGCCTGGCCAACATGGTGAAACCCCATCTCTACTAAAAATACAAACAATTAGCCAGGCATGGTGGCACACGCTTGTAATCCCAGCTACTTGGGAGGCTGAGGCAGGAGAATCGCTTGAACCCCAGAGGCAGAGGTTGCAGTGAGCCAAGATTGCACCACTGCATGCCAACCTAGGCAACAGAGGGAGACTCTGTCTCAAAATAAATAAATAAACAAAATAAAGAAGAGCAAAAAGGAAAGGACTTCGCTGACTAAATAGTCAGACATTACAAAGCCTGGTAACATGAACACTATTTTCTGGTAAAATGGTCAACCCAGACACAGACCCATGATTATGTGAAACTTGGTATATGACAGGGATGAGATGCCAAATGTGATGACATAGGGAAAAATTGACTCACCAGGTGGAAAAGTAGTAAAATTTATTCTCCCCCATAAAAAAAAAACCCTTTTGTTGGATTTGAATTTAAAAACCTAAATGTGAAAGGTAAAACAAAACCAATAGGAGAAAATGTAGTTGAGTATCTTCATGACCCTAGAATAGAAGGATTTCATAAATAAGATGTAAAGTACACAAGCCATGGATAAATTTACCAAGATCAAAGTAGCTATATATGTGTCATTAAGTTATCAGAGAGTTGACAGGCTAGGGTAAGAAACTGTTGAAAACTGGTAAGTTAAGACTAAAATCTAGAATACAAAAAGCTGTCTACAAATCAGAGAGAATGAAGGAAACCCAATGGAAATGAGTGAAGTATATGAATTGGCAGTTCACAGAAGGAGAAAGTCAAATAACTAGTAATATATGAAAAGAAACTCAGCTTCATAAGAAATCAGAAAAATGGCGGGGTGCGACGGCCCACACCTGTAATCCCAGCACTTTGGGAGCCCGAGGCAGGTGGATCACCTGAGGTCAGGAGTTTGAGACCAGCCTGGCCAATATGGTGAAACCCCATCTCTACTAAAAATACAAAATTAGTCGGGTGTGGTGGCACACGCCTGTAGTCCCAGCTACTCGGGAGGCTGAGACAGGAGAATTGCTTGAACCTGGGAGGCGGAGGCCGCAGTGAGCTGAGATGGTGCCACTGCACTCCAGCCTGGGCAAGATAGAGCAAGACTCCATCTCAAAAAAAAAAAAAAAAAAACTCAGAAAAATGAAAATAAAACCACAATTAAATACCACGTTATATATACCAGATTGATAAAAATTAGAAAATCAGAAAATATTGGTGGAGAAATGAGAGCTTTCATGCTTTTCTTGCTGGAATGTCAACTGGCTATTTTAGAGATAAATCTGGCAGTATTTTGTAAAACAATATGTGAATTTGCTCTATAATCAAGCAATTCTATGCATATATATCCAGAAACACAGAAACATTCTTGCACAGGCACACAAGAGAACATGCAAGAGAATATTCATTGCATCCTTGTTTGTGTTTGCAAACACTCCAAAAGAACTTCCTGCTTGTCACTCAAATATTGGACAAGTAAAGGGTTTAGGTAGCAGTCTGAAAAAATGAGTCGGATTTACATAATAGCAAGCAGGATGTTTATGTCGCAGAAACATAATGTTGAGTGAAAAAAAGAAAAAGCATTAGATTTATCTCCCAATACATTTCATAAAAATTCAACACATATGCACAAAATAACACTAAATTTCAAGGATAGGAATTTGTCTAAATAAATATATGAAAGATGGATTAGAAAGATGCCTAATATATTCACAAAGATTAGGCACCTTTGAGGCTATAGAAATAGAAAAAGGAATGGAGCCAGGCATGTTGGCTCATGCCTGTAATCCAAGCACTTTGAGAGGTTGAGGCAGGAGGATCACTTGAGCCCAGGAGTTTGAGATCAGCCTGGGCAATGTAGCAAAACCTTGTCTCTCTCTAACAAAAAAAATAAAAAATTAGCTGTGTGTAGTGACATGCACTTGTGATCCCAGCTACTCAGAAGGCTAAGGTGGGAGGATCACTTGAATCTGGGAAGTCGAGGCTGCAGTGATCTGTGCCTATGCCACTGCACTCCAGCCTGGGTGACAGAGCAAGACCCTGTCTCAAGAAAAAAAAAAAAGAAGAAGAAAAAGAGAAAGAGAGAGAGAAAAAAAAGAAGGAAGGAAGGAAGGGAGGAAGGAAGGAAGGAAGGAAGGAAGGAAGGAAGGAAGGAAGGAAGGAAGGAAGGAAGGAAGGAAGGGAGGGAGGGAGGGAGGGAGGGAGGGAGGGGAGGAAAGGGAGGAAGGGGAGGAAAAGAAAAAAGAAAAGAGAGAGAAAGGAATGGAAGATGAAGGGGAAAATAATTGTGCACATGACATTTTATATAATGTTTGAACAAGCTGATGTTAGTCCTCCATGAACTGAGAAATGGAATGAACTTAAATCTGTGACTCCAAAGTCTTTAAAAGTAAGTAGATATTCTTCCAAAAACTTCGTTGGGATAAACTGGCTTTTTTTGTTGTTGTTTAAACCTTTATCCCTCCTCTTTTTTAATTTTGTTTCTCCTCTTTCTGCCCGATAAAGGGTTGCTGGCTCCTCACCAGGTCTCTGCAAACTCAGAGAGCATGGACAGCATTCTGGTGACTTGGCAGCCTCCCAGGAAAGATCTCTCTGCTGTTCAGGAGTACGTGGTGGAATGGAGACAGCTCCATCCAGGGGATGACACACAGATCCCTCTAAACTGGCTGCGGAGTCCCCCCTACAATGTGTCTGCTCTGATTTCAGGTACCTAATTGTTCACCTTCCTTCCGGAAGGTTACTAAGTTCACATTTGTTTGGGGAAACTGCAGGGAACAGCCAGAACCCTGCCTTCAATTACAGGTGGCTAGATGATAAGAGAGACCGATGACCTAGAGTCCATCCAGCAGCACTTCAGAATACTCCACTGTAGACATAAATGACCAACTGGTTGACTAAAAACTCTATTATTTATGGAAAATCCATATCCCTAGCACAATGCCGAAGAAGATGAATGAATAATTGAACCAAACAAGTATGGCTGAGAGCTAAGTTAACTGGCCAGTGTAATAGACACCTTTGTTTATCATAGCACACTGCATGATAATACATGATGCCATCCTTAACTGTGTGGGGAATTCATTTATTTAATAACTCTCAAAGCAATCATTTTCAGTAAGAGTCGGTATGGTCCTTGTATAAATGAGGAAACCAGGAAATCCTTCATTCCCAATTTTGCTACTTACTGTGTAGTAATAAATTCAGAATTATCTATATGACAATTGGTATTTCTAATCCTCAGTTTCCTAATCTGTCAGTGGTAGAATCAAGTGAGAGGACGCATTTGAAAATACATTAAAATGATTGGGCAGAACTTAGTTAATGTCATTGTTAAGCATAAATTCAGCACTGAATTGAATCAGTGGTTTAAAGTTCTGGCTCTGCAGCCATACTACCTGGGTTTGAGTCTTGGCTCTGTCTGTGTGATCTAGGGCAAGTTCCTTAACCCCTTTGTGCCTCAGTTTCCTCATCTGAAAAATTAGGATAATACTATTACCTACCTCGTTGGGTTATTGTGAAGACTAGCTGAATTACTTCATGGAAAACATTTTGAACAGTGCCTAATACATTTTAAGGGCTCAGTAATTTAGCTCTCATCAATATTACTATTATTACATGAGACAGAGCGAATATTTTAAGGTTTTCAAGCTCTAAATCCTGTAATGTCTCTATAACAATCATTACACCTGTCTAGGAGGATATACACACCCTGCTTAAGGTGACAAGATTTATATAAATGAAATAAATATCACACTGCATGATTATACATGAGTCCATCCTTAACTGCATACTCTTTAACAGTCTTGCTGCTCAGAGTTCTAGCAGGTTAATTTTTCATCACTACCCTTAAATAGAATGCTGCCTACATAACCCAGTAAGCATCCAAAGGAAGATGACCGAGTTATTAGGAGCTTGGAACTTCTAATCTGGAAACCATTTAGCCTGGAAAAGAGAATTCTAGATGGGCATGGGAATGGGACGGCTTGATGGCTGTTGCTGGTTTTGACTTTACACACACAAGAGTATGTTTCCTTTGTTGCTCTGGGGAGAAAAACTAAAGTCCTGTGTGGAAATTATAAAAGAAGTAGCTATCAGCTCAATTTTGAAAAAGAAGTTTCCTGCCTTTGATGGTCTCTAATGGGACAATCGATTACCTTTCAAGGTAGTATGTTCCCTGTCCCTAGAGTTGTTGCAGTAGAACCAGTTTTCTTTCAGGGCTGTTATGCCCATCAAATCAGGTGAAAGTGAACAGAAGAAGCATTTACCAAACTTTAAGCTGCTATGAAATTGTAAACATTATTATAAGCTGTATTAGGACTTATCCCTGTGGGATAGTTTGAACTATATGGCAAGAGAGATGTTTTCCATACTTAGTGAAATAAGTGTCTTTATGCACTTTAGAAATAATATTCATTTGAATAAAATCAATATACTAGGCTGGGCACGGTGGCTCACGCTTGTAATCCCAACACTTTGGGAAGCGGAGGTGGGCAGATCCCCTGAGGTCAGGAGTTCGAGACCAGCCTGGCCAACATGGCGAAACCCCATCTCTACTACAAATACAAAAATTAGTTGGGCGTGGTGGTGGGCGCCTGGAATCCCAGCTACTCAGGAGGTTAAGGCGGAATAATTGCTTGAACCCGGGAAATGGAGATTGCAGTGAGCCGAGATTATGCCATTGCACTCCAGCCTGGGTGACAGAGTGAGACTCCATCAAAAAAAAAAAATCCATATACTAATGAATAAAATGACTTTATTAAAGTTGTTCTCCTGCTTGGAAACACTTGGTTAGGTATTAATTTGTGTTGATGTTACAGTCTGGAAATAAACACTTAAATATTATTTTAACAATTCATGGTTATTATTAATTCAAAATGGCCCCCCCAGTCAGTAAAATCACTCACTGTTACTGATTTTCACCAGCCTTTTCCCAGCATCTGGCTGGGGCAGATTTGGGCATTTTGGAGTGGGCCAGAATACAGCCCAGCTCTTGATTTATAGGTTGGTGGAGGCTAGGCTAGAGACTAGTGCTGTCCTGTCTGGGTGAAAATGCTTCTGACCATATAGAGCCACTCCTTTTACAAATACATAACATCATGGTGTCTAGAAAACCTTCCCTGCGCCTAGAGTTGTTGGGGGCCCTCTTCCACCCTCTTTTGCCTTCTTCCTCGTTACCAGTCATTTAATGTTTGCCTTCTCCGACACTTACGAGGTGAAATTAGCTTTCTGCAGAAAAACCACCGAAGTGATGGTTTATAAACATGGGGGCAGGGACTTTGCTGAAGGGTACTAGGTATGTATGTATGTATGTGAGTGGGGGGAAATGAGTCTGGAAATTGCAGCCAGACTCTAGAAAGGAAATAAAAGTCTTAGGAGTATGGGCTTCATCCACTGAAGGTTTTGAGGTGGGGAGCAGATATTGTTAGGGAGTATTCATACAAGAATCAGCCAGTAAAATAGGAGTTCTTGAGGCCAGAACTGGGGAACAAGCTTGCTACGAGGGCTCTACTCTTGGTGGAAAGGGAAATGTCAGCTGAGTTCCGGAGCCACTGTCTTCTCTCCTCCACTAAAGGTGAGCCATTCACAAAAATAAACTACAGCTTCTAATGCAGCAGTTTTCAAGGCCTCTGTCCTGAATTCACATTTTGGATGGCAAAATACAAGGGAACTGTCTGCCTAATGAGCTTATCTGGAACTCCCATGCCTCCATAAGGCAGTGGTTGGTTGGCCCCTTTCATGACTAGGGGCAGAACAGCTAGGCACTGGGGCCTGAAAGCTACTCACTGGCCCCTCCCACATGAAATATGATTTCATATTCCATGTTGCCCTTTGGGCTTCTTGGTGTCAATCCCACCCATGAGGAGTCTTTGGATTACCATACTAAGCTGACTGTGTCCTTTTCTCCACTTCACTTAGTTCATGAACTCAAATTGGAATTTAACCATGGCATGTGTTCTGATCTTGTCATGGTCTCTTCTGACAGCACTGGTTGTGCAACTGAGTTTTATGTGCTATTTGCTGGAATATTTAATGGGCAATGGATTTTCATATAAAACACACATAATTTAATAAACTATTCTATGATATAAAATTATTCTTCCTGAAAAAAAAAAAGTTAAACCCTAATCAACTGTCAGCGTAGGGGACCCTGGCTACCTATCGGCTGGGCATTAATCAATACTGGAGAGGGTCCTTACTTTGCCTCCCTGATACTATAGTTACCTAGTAGGAGTTATCTCTTTTGCCTTTAAATGTTCATTTGAAATGTAAAAGTATATCAGGAGAGGTATCTATGAAAGGGGCCTTCATTCACAAGCAGTAGAAATCTGAGATTCATGGAAACAAGGAATTCTGGCGGGGAAGAAAGACTTGCCAATAGGCTTCATGACTGACAGAAAATTGAAAGTGTGGTGGTTTAAAAGCCAGGAAGGAGCATTAACAATTCCCAAGTACCTTTTAAATCTTCCAGGCTGGGAAGCAACTGAAATCTAACTGGAACATAGAGGGAGAGGAGATGGGGTAACAAGGGGTTGGATTGCACCCAGAGCACCCTGGTTAGTTATGCCTCAGTGTATCATCTGCCCTGTCAGATCTTGGTAAGCATTACGGAATTAGAAAAGCCATTCAGGTTCTATGCCTGCAAAATTCCAGCCTCACTTTCCTGTAAACTGCAAATGTTTTATTTGTAGAAATCAAAAGGTTTTTTTTTCTTGAAGGTAAGTTGTTTGGTTTGTTTCAAAAGCAGTCGGGGGTGTGTGTGTGTGTGTGTATGTGTGTGTGGGGGGTTATATTTAAATCTGTGTTGGAAGTCAAATAGCTTTTGTCTCCTTCTTAATCATGGTGATATCGTTTGTTTATATGGAAAGAAACTCAGGTTCGTTGGTTGGTTGGTTGATCTCATCCTTTGAAGTTGGGAGCAGTCACTTCCAGAAGCCAACGTCATGGCAAATCAGATGCTGAGAATTTGTAACATAGGTCATCAGTCCAGACTGTGCTTGAACCATCTTTAAACTAGGAAAAGGCAAGAAACACCTTGAAAGCATTTGTATCAGATAATAAAAAGGCTGCCTTTAGTGACTCACCAGTAATGGCACGGCTGTTAAGGGAATTCCCTTTTCCTTGCAGAGAACATAAAACCCTACACCTGTTATGAAATCCGTGTGTATGCACTCTCAGAGGATCAAGGAGGATGCAGCTCCATCCTGGGTAACTCTAAGCACAAAGGTGAGTCTTGGAACCTTTTGCCAAATTTTGCTTTAATGATTTGGATTTGGAGGGTGACAGAAGCCTCCTGTGCCCTACTTTACAGCACCACTGAGTGGCCCCCATATTAATGCCATCACAGAGGAAAAGGGGAGCATTTTAATTTCATGGAACAGCATTCCAGTCCAGGAGCAAATGGGCTGCCTCCTCCATTACAGGATATACTGGAAGGAACGGGACTCCAACTCCCAGCCTCAGCTCTGTGGTATGTGTGAGAACCAAATGCAGTGAGTGGGGCCTTCTTGTTTGGATGTCAGGAAAACACAAGGAGGTATGCGTGCATATCTACACACATGTGCTAGCACAATGCCTGGCACATAGTAAGTACTCCATAAATACTTGTAAAGTTAACTGAATGAATAATTAGAAAAGACATCTAAACACACAAACAGAAAGTTATTGAATATGCGTTATGTGCCAAGCAAATTGCTAAGGATACAGAAATGAAGTAAATGGACTATTGACTTATTTGTTTTTTTTTTTGAGACAATGCCTCACTCCGTTGCCCAGGCTGAGTGCAGTGGTGCAATCACAGCTTACTGCAGCCTTGACCTCCCTGGGCTCAAGCAATCCTTCTGCCTCAGCCTCCTAAGTAGTGGGAACTACAGGTACATGCCACCATGTCCAGCTAATTTTTAATTTTTTTTTGTAGAGACAGAGCCTCCCTGTGTTGTCCAGGCTGGTCTACCAACTCCTGGGCTCAAGCAATTTGCCTACCTCGGCCTCCCAAAGTGCTGGGATTACAGGCGTGGGCCATAGCGCCCTGCCAATCCTGTATAGGCTTTGAGGTTCACAAGAAATGCATTTGGAGAACTTTTAAATCCCAACATTTGCAATTACTATTATAGCATATTATTTTCTTCTTAAAATGGATAAAATATGATGCAGTTTAAGTAACACTTTATGGCCCAAAATTATTCTATAAGTATAAAGCTAAAGCAATTAAAATAAACTCTAGCTAGAGTGTTGTCTCAAATGATGTCATGGATCACTCATTCATGTATAGTTCCAAGTCACTTGCCACACTTGATGTTCCAATCTTTGATTTATTCGGAGTTTTTGTTTTTCTTGACTTGACCTTCTCTCTATTTTGTAAGAAGCTAGCTTTCAGGAACATTTATCATAAAGAAGGAACATTTGTATTTCTTTATGAGAGTTAGTAGGTCCAAGAAGAATGCAACAAAGCCACCCTGAGATGCAGCTGCCAGAGAGCTGCCTGCAGGGGTGATTTTCACCTGGGAAGCTTGAGGAGTTGTTCTTCTCTCTTGACTTTAAGAGGTCCACAGTGTGACTTTAAAAGCTGGTTAATTTTTATTATATAAATAATACTAAAACATAAAAATAACTCAGAAAGACATAAAAAGAAAATTCATCTTCCCTTCACACTTAGGCTGTTAACAGTCCCTTGTGTATTCCTCCAGAAAAAAAACAATTGATGCATATACAAGAAAATAGTTGAGATCTTTTTCAGTATTCTGATCTACACCTTGCTTTTACCTCTCAAAAATACATGCTAGAGACCCTTCTACATCTGTCTATGTGAACTTACGTCATTCTTTTTTATCAGCTCTGTAGTGTGCCATCATAAGGGCTTATGGTCATTTGTTGAATGAATTCACCATTGATAAACAGAACATATCACTGATCAGAACTTCTTCCCCTGGACTTGTCCCAGAGTAAGTCCATTCTGAAATGCACCCCAAGAGGTAAGGAATCAATTGATCTCTTCTGGAGGCATCTGGAATTCCTCATGTGAAATTTGCCCCCCAAATAACTTTCCTTTTGGCAGAGTTTAAACTGAGATACCTGTTTGCAACCACAAAGATCAACATGGTCTGTTGATTCTTTTATTATTATTATTATTTATTATTATTATTATTTTTGATACAGAGTCTTGCTCTGTTGCCTAGGCTAGAGTGCAATGGCATGATCTCAGCTCACTGCAACCTCTACCTCCCGGGTTCAAGTGATTCTCCTGCCTCAGCCTCCTGAGTAGCTGGGATTACAGACATGCACCACCATGCCCTGCTAATTTTTGTATTTTTAGTAGAGGAGGGGTTTCACCATGTTGGCCAGGCTGGTCTTGAACGCCTAACCTCTGGTGATCCACCTGCCTTGGCCTCCCACAGTGCTGAGATTACAGGTGTAAGCCACTGAGCCCAACCTCTTTTTTTTTTTTTTAACAGTAAGCCATCTACTTTAATAGTAAAAGTCTCTTGAGTCTGTTAATTCTTAACACTGCTCTTGTGGATGTTGAAGAAAATGCCTTCCTTATTTTGTCATAAATCTGATGACTCTAAAGCCTGCATAAGGGTATTTAAAAATAAGCTAAAAGGGGAGGGAGAGTGCAGATTCACAGTCCTATTTTATACTAGTTTAGGTTAAATTTCCATTTAATTCAGTAAGTATCTGTTGATGGATAAGACCTAGTCCCTATCTTCGACAAGCTCACAGTCTATAAGGGAGATAGAAAAGTACACAGAAGGAGGCTGGGCATGGTGGCTCACGCCTGTAATCACAGCACTTTGGGAGGCCCAGGTGGGCAGATCGTTTGAGCCCAATAGGTCAAGACCAGCCTGGGCAACAGGGTGAAACCCTGTCTCTACCAAAATTACAAAAAATTAGCCAGGCATGATGGTGTGCACTTGCAGTCCCAGCTACTCGGGAGGCTGAGGTGTGAGGATCACTGAGCGGCAGAGGTTGCAGTAAGCTGAAATCGCACCACTGCATTCCAGCCTGGGCGACAGAGCTGGACTCTGTCTCAAAGAGTGAAAAAAAAAAAAAAGGAAAAGTACACAAAAGAGATGTAACTGTCATAATCAAGGACTGACAACTACCTATTGCATTTGGCAACCAGAAATCATTGGTGAATTCACAAGGGCACTTTCTAGAGAGTGGTAGGAGGTAGTAGGTTAAGGAGGAGGGAGAAGGGAGAAAGGCAAAGCAGGAAGGTGTTCTGCTTTGAGGACCCCATCTTACGGGTGTTTCAGCACCATTGACCAGGCAGCAGTATTAACGGCACATGTGGAGCACAGTAAGGGCAAAAAATGAGGGACCTGCCTTGGCAGAGGAGGTAAGGTGTAGAGCCAGGGAGGGGCCAAGGTATCTGGATTGTAGTGAGTTATATGGGTGGCTCTGTGCACAGCCACTTCTCTGGAAGCTTGTCCATATTGCCATGTGCACCAGTAGAGCCATGGCCAGCACATTTTTCTACTAGAGAACACATTATACTTTGCTACTACCTAGTAGTCTTTGCCAACAGTCTCTAAGCATCTTAAGGGAAGAAGCCATGGCAATTTGCTCAGCATTATCTCCTCATGCCTAGGATATAGCCAGACACATGGTAGGTGCTTCATAAAAATAAACAGCTGAATACCACTCTACCCTTTGTTAAATCCAATGTAGATCGTTAGACAAAAACTTGTTTCCAGTAGCAGTGCAGCTGTTTTGTCTAGTACCACTTGACCTTCCTATCTAAAGCCTTTCCAATGACTGGCAACTATCACATCTTCCTACACTGGTGCCTTTATCATTGAACCACCCTGAGTCTAAGTTTTCAGACCACCAAGGATTGAATGGCCTCTTTTATCTCTGCCAGAGATCACAGCCCAGAGGGAGCAGGACCAGTATTTCCTGCTTGACTTCTCAACTTCTTTCTCCTATTATACCACTCAGCCTATTTTGCCAACCAAACTGCTGACACCATCATCCTCCTCACTGCCTCTTCCCATGGAGTTTCTATTTTTGTTCTTCTAATATGTGTGTATATGTGTGTGTGTGTGCGGATAAACTTTATTGGCCCAGCAACCCATACAAATCCCTTCCCTTCTGTTCCAATGTCTCATTTCACTCCCAGAGTTAAGGATGCCCTCACACAGTTGGACAGTTGATTCCCTGACGCTTGCTGATGTTTTGCTACAACAGGAGGAACAGAAAGTCCCTCTAAAATTAATTTTTTAATCCCCTACTTCAGGACTAGAGAAAGGGCTTTTTGAGCTCATTCATATAGCTTAAGTCTATGCAAACAATTTCACCAGGCTAGAGGAGACTTGAGCATTTTCCACAAGGACTTTTCTCAACAGGATGTAAAATATACAAATTCTCTGATAGTCATGGTGAATAAATTATCTGCATGGGCTTCAACCCCTTTGGGTGGAGTAGAGGTAATATTATAGGACTTCATCTTGCTGATTACCCATAGTAAGCAGGGATGGGATAATGGAAGGGGTCTCTTTTCCCCATTAGATAGTGGACTCTTTGAGGCAGATTCTATGCTTTTGTATTGTCAGTGCCTTCTCCAGTGTAGGCACTCATATTTATGACTGTTGAAATAAATCCAGCATGCAAGACATCTCTGACTTGCCCTGGAGTTTGTGAGCCAGTATATGTTGAGGTTGCAGTGAGCCGAGATTGTGCCATTGCACTCCAGCCTGGGTGACAGAGCGAGACTCTGTCTTAAAAAAGAAAAAAAAAAAAACTATTAAAATTTGTCACAGTATTTTTTTTTTTTTTTTTTTTTTTTTTAGTTGACACAGGCTACTTCTACCAAAGTGCTGGCCTTGACTCTGCCATCCTCCCCAGCTTTTGAAAAGTCACTCCAAAATCCACACCCAACAGGCCACTGGAGAAGATTGTCTGTTTACTAAAGGCTACCCACACTCATGTTTCTTAGATTAAAAAAACAACATCAGTGCTTGTTTACTCAATGTGTTTACTCAAAACACAAAATCTTCCCTACAGAGAAAACTGCAGGGGTGTTGAGAACATCAAGGCACTGGTAATCTAGGTTTACAGTTGCCAAATAAATCTAATCTAAGTATTGTTGCTCTAGTTTTTAATGATTTTATGTCATACTGAAGAAGATCCTCATATTATACCGTATAAGCTCAGGGCCCAAAGCCTACAAATGGAAAAGTGCAAAATCAAAGTTTAAAAGTGTTAAGTGAGGCCAGGTGCTGTGGCTCATGCCTATAATTCCAGCACTTTGGGAGGCTGAGGTGGGCAGATCACGAGGTCAGGAGTTTGAGACCAGCCTGACCAGCATGGTGAAACCCCATCCCTACTAAAAATACAAAACTTAGCCAGGCATGGTGGCACATGCCTATAATCCCAGTTACTCAGGAGGCTGAGGCTGAAGAATTGCTTGAACCCGGGAGGTGGAGGTTGCAGTGAGCCATGATTGTGTCACTGTACTCTAGCCTGGGTGACAGAGCGAGATTCTGTCCCAAAAAAAAAAAAAAAAAATGTTAAGTGAATGTCTTTTTCATTAATTGTTAAACTTACATAGGCCAGGTGTGTGGGCTCATGCCTGTAATCCCAGCACTTTGGGAGGCTGAGGTGGGCAGATCACTTGAGGCCAGGATTTTAAGATCAGCCTGGCCAACATGGTGAAACCCCATCTCTACTAAAAATACAAAAATTAGCCAGGCATGGTGGCACACACCTGTAGTCCCAACTACTCGGGAGACTGAGGCAGGAGAATTGCTTGAACCTAGGAGGCAGAGGTTACAGTGAGCCGAGATCATGCCACTGCACTCTAGCCTGGGTGACAGAGCAAGACTCCATCTCAAAAAAATACAAAATACAAAATTTCATAACTGGCCGGACGCAGTGGCTCACACTTGTAATCCAGCATTTTGGGAGACTGAGGCAGGCAGATTACTTGAGGCCAGGAGTTTGAGACCAGCCTGGCCAACATGGTGAAACCCCATCACTACTAAAAATACAAAAATTAGCTGGATATGGTGGCACACACCTGTTGTCCGAGCTACTTGGGGAGCTGAGGCAGGAGAATTGCTTGAACCCAGGAGGCGGAGGTTGCAGTGAGCTGAGATCGTGTCACTGCTCTCCAGCCTGGCAACAGAGAGTGACCCTGTCTCAAAAAAAAAAAAAAAAAAAAAAAAAAGATTCCATAGCCTTGAAAACAATTTGTACATTTAACATTTCACCTCCAGAACTCCCAAATAAGCCTGATAAATACTAGAAATATTATCATCATTGGAAATAAAGGGAGTTAACTACAGCTAAATATTTTCAAAAGCAAAACAACAAAAATTTATTCAAAAGATTTTACCACAAAACACAAAAAAGATAAAAGAAAATCAGAAAAAGAAAGTAAAAATAAAAATTTTACTACAAAAAAACTAATTTGTTTGATATGCTGTGGAGTGAGATATCCATAAATGACAATGTCTAGGGCCTCTTAAGGTATTAAGTACTGAGGAATTTGGACTATTTTAAAATAGCAAAATGCTTTTTCCTTCCAAATTAAATGAAGCAGTAAAGAGTAAAAATGAGTAGAAGCCTACATTAAAAGCCATATCCTTTAATACGTGCCTTTCTTCATCTTTATTTTCCTTTCAGAAATTCCCTACAGAGTCTCCCAAAATTCACATCCAATAAACAGCCTGCAGCCCCGAGTGACATATGTCCTGTGGATGACAGCTTTGACAGCTGCTGGCGAAAGTTCCCAAGGAAATGAGAGGGAATTTTGTCTGCAAGGTGAGAGACAATGTTAAGGATAATGAGTCCACCCTGGATTCTTGCACAGGCATGCACTTCTATTACATTTGGTATAGAGATAACCAGATTTTCTTTAATTCACTAATAACTTTCTTGCTGTCACTTTACACTTGTTGTTTCTCCTAAATAGAATGCTTTACCACTCTACTATCTTCTTGGAGACAGTGTCTACTCATGTTTCAAAATTCATCAGGAATGCTTCCTCCTTCAGGAAGCCTTCCCAAATGCTCCTTACATAATGCACTTACATTTAATTCCTACTCAAAACTCTGAATCCACTAGGCAAGGACTGATATCTGTTTACCTCTGTCTTCAAGGCCTAGCATGGTGCCCAGCACACAGTACTTGCTTACTAAGTATCTGTTCCACAAATGATGAGAATTACATCAACAATAATAATAGCAGCTATTGCATATACAACAGTCATTCTGTTAAGCACTTTGCATACTACATTAATTTGCTAGGGCTGCTGCAACGAATCACCACAAACTGAGTTGCCTAATCAACAGAAATCTATTGTCTCACAGTTTTAGAGTCTAGAAGTCCAAGATCAAGGTGTCAGCAGGGTTGATTCCTTCGGAGGACTATGAGAGAGAATCTATTCCAGGCCTCTCTCCTCTTTTCCAGTAATTTGCAGGCAGTCATTAATATTACTTGGCTTGTAGGTCTCTGCTTTCATCTGGCATTCTCCATGTGTCCAAATTGTCTCCTTCTTATAAGGACACCAGTCATATTGGATTAGGGGCCCACTCTACTCCAGTATGACCTCATCTTAACTAATCATATATGCAATGATCCTAATTTCAAATGAGGTCACATTCTCAGGCTGGGGGTTTAGGACTTCAACATATAAATTTGAGGATCACACAGTTCAACCTATAACACATACTTTTGCTAATATTTCCTTACCAAAATTACATGGTTATACCTACTTCATCCTACCAGACACTCAATATGAAATGAATTTTTAAAACTGAAGGATTATCATGCCTTTTTTTAAGTGAGGGGACTAAGGTACAAAAAGATTACCCAAGGTCACGGAAGTGGTCAGTGGCAGAACTACAAATCAAACTCAGATTTGAGTTGCTTAAATTAAGTTAAATTTGAGTCTGATGAGTAAGTGACCCAGCTAGCATGGGTTTCCCTCCACTAGCTAAGTTACACTGTTCTCTCTAGCAATGCTCATTTGCATCTGCTCTAAGCATCTTGCTTTGTGACATGAAGCATCAAGTTGATCATTCAAGAGACTTTCTTGTTCTATGCCAGGAAACTCTCCACTGGGAAATTGACAAGACTTCTTCTCATATCCTGAGCACTCCCATGAAAGTTAACTTGCAGCCGGGCATGGTGACTCGTGCCTGTAATCCCAGCACTTTGGGAGGCCGAGGCGGGCGGATCACAAGGTCAGGAGATCCAGACCATCCTGGCTAACACAGTGAAACCCCATCTCTACGAAAAAAAATACAAAAAAATTAGCCGGGCGTGGTGGCGGGTGCCTGTAGTCCCAGCTACTTGGGAGGCAGGAGAATGGCGTGAACCCAGGAGGCGGAGCTTGCAGTGAGCTGAGATGGCAGCCACTGCACTCCAGCCTGGGTGACAGAGTGAGACTATGTCTCAAAAAAAAAAAAAAAGATCAAAAGAAAGTTAACTTGCTCGATTAATGTAGATTAAGGACTCAGACAAAAATTAGCTGGGAGCGGTGGTGCACTCCTGTAATCCCAGCTACTCGGGAGGCTGAGGCAAGAGAATCGCTTGAACCCAGGAGGCAGAGGTTGCAGGGAGCTGAGATCGCACCACTGCACTCCAGCCTGGGCGACAGAGTGAGACTATGTCTCAAAAAAAAAAAAAAGATCAAAAGAAAGTTAACTTGCTCGATTAATGTAGATTAAGGACTCAGACAAAAATTAGCTGGGAGCGGTGGTGCACTCCTGTAATCCCAGCTACTCGGGAGGCTGAGGCAAGAGAATCGCTTGAACCCAGGAGGCAGAGGTTGCAGGGAGCTGAG
The DNA here is from genome assembly GCF_043159975.1 of Macaca nemestrina. Taxonomy (NCBI): domain Eukaryota; kingdom Metazoa; phylum Chordata; class Mammalia; order Primates; family Cercopithecidae; genus Macaca; species Macaca nemestrina. The sequence goes on along the minus strand of NC_092125.1, from coordinate 166,239,653 downwards.
ATCGCACCACTGCACTCCAGTCTGGGTGACAGAGTGAGACTCTGTCTCAAAAATAAAATAAAATAATAAAAAAAAGGACTCAGCATCTTGCTACTGGTTTTACTCCAAACTTGCTCCATCTGCCCAGAAAGGAAAGCAGATGCTGAAGAAATGTGAGATTTGACCAAGTGTCGTGGCTCCCACCTATAATCCTAGCACTTTGGGAGGCCAAGGTGGGAGGATTGATTGAACACAGGAGTTCCACACCAGCCTGGGCAACATAACAAGACCCATCTCAATTAAAAAAGAAAGGAAGGCCAGATCCTCCTGATTGTATGGGGTAGAAAAAAGGTTGCCTCCATTAACTTCCCTATTCAGCCCTGTTGACACTTCTCATGGGCCCTAACAGGTCTCTGGCCTCTAGCTCCTCCTGCTCACTCTCCCTCCCAGCCTGTTTGTCATTCAATCAGAAGAGAAGTCTTTCTGCAAGACTCCAGATGCTGGCATTACTTCTCTCGTTGTAACTCATCAGTGGTTCCCCAAGGGCCCCTTCCAGCTAGAACTCAGACTCCATACTTGCCAGGTTCACATGGTCCTGTTTACCCATCTAGTTTGATCCTTTGCCACACACTTCAGCATTCATTATGGAGCAAGACCAGACTTCCTGTAGTTGCCTGAAAGCACTGGCTGTTCCCTCCTTCCATGACTTTGCACAGTTTTTTTTTTGTTTGTTTTTGTTTTTTTCTGGTCTGGTCTTCCTTTGTTAGCTTATCCATTTAGCTGACTCCTATTCATCCTCCAACTCTACATTTTTTTTTTTTTTTGAGACAGTGTCTCACTCTATTGTCCAGGTTGGAGTATAGTGGCATGATCATAGCTCACTGCAGCCTCGAAATCCTGGGCTCAAGTGATTCTCATGCCTCAGCCTCACAAGTAGTTGAGACTGTGGGCTTCTGCCACCATGCCCAGCTAATCAACTCTAAACTTTTGACATTGTGCCTTTTGCAAAACCTTCCTCTGCTACTTGTGAACCAGTTTTCCATGCTGTTCTCTGCTATACCTCTCTGGACATTGCATACACCCCTGTTTTCATACATATCCCATGTGAATTAGTCCGTTCTCACACTGCTATAAGGACATACCCGAGACTGGGTAATTTATAGAGGAAAGAGGTTTAATTTACAGTTCCACAGGGCTGGGGAAGCCTCAGGAAACTTATAATCATGGCAGAAGGGAAAGCAAATATGTCCTTCTTCACAAGGTGCCAGTAGAGAGAAGAATGAGAGCCAAGTAGGGGAAAGCCCCTTAGAAAACTGTCAGATTCTTGTGAGAACTCACTCACTATCACGAGAACAGCATGGAGATAACTGCCCCCATGATTGAATTACCTCCCAGAAAGTCCCTCCCACCACACGTAGGGATCATGGGAACTACAGTTCAAGATAAGATTTGGGTGGGGACACAGCCAAACCATATCATTCCACCCCTGACCCCTCCCAAATCTCATTTCCTCACATTTCAAAACACAATCACGCCTTTCCAACAGTCCCCTGAAGTCTTAGGTCATTCCAGTAATAGTCCAAAAGTCCAAGTCCAAAGTCTCATCTGAGATAAAGCAAGTCTCTTCCACCTATGAGCCTATAAAATCAAAAACAAGCTAGTTACTTCCTAGATATAAAGGGGGTACAGGCATTGGGAAAATACACCCCTTCCAAATGGGAGAAATTGGCCAAAACAAAGGGGCTACAGGGCCCCATGCAAGTCCAAAAGCCAATAGGGCAATCATTAAATCTTAAAGCTCCAAAATGATCTCCTGCCCAGACCCATTTATGACTAGTGTTCCATTATTGGAATGCTAAGCATGTGGGAGTTATTTATATCCTACTGCTCAAGGTCATCACCAAGGTCAGATTTTTCACTCATGCAATAATTCAAAAAATTACAACTTCAGGCATAATAAATAGGTTAACCCCATGTCTCACATCAGGTTATGCTGATGCAAGAGGTGGGCTCCCACAGCCTTGGGCAGCTCTGCCACTATGGCTTTGCAGAGTACAGCCCCCTTCTGACTGCCTTCATGGCTGGCATTGAGTGTCTGCAGCTTTTCCAGGTGTATGGTGCAAGCTGTCAGTGGATCTACCATTCTAGGGTCTGGAGGACAGTGGCCCTCTTTTCACAGCTCCACTAGGCAGTGCCCAGTGGGGACTCTGTGTAGGGGCTTGCACCCCACATTTCTCTTCCACACTGCTGTAGCAGAGGTTCTCCATAAGGGCTCTGCTCCTGCAGCAAACTTCTGCCTGGGCATCCAGGCACTTCCATACATCCTGTGAATTCTAGGCAAAGTTCTCCAAGCCTGAATTCTTGACCTCTGCGCACCCACAGGCCCAACACCATATGGAAGCTGCCAAGACCTGGGGCTTGCACCCTATGAAGCAACAGCCTGAGCTGTATGTTGGCCCCTTTTAGCCACAGCTGGAGTGGCTGGGATGCAGAGCACCAAGTCCCAAGGCTGCACATAGAAGTGGGGGCCCTGGACCCAGCCCTGAAAACCATTTTTCCCTCCTAGGCCTCCAGGCCTGTAATGGGAGGGGCTGTCATGAAGGTTCCTGACATGCTCGGAAGACATTTTCCCCATTGTCTTGGTAATTAACATTTGGCTCCTCATTACCTATGCAAATTTCTGCTGCCAGCTTGACTTTCTCCTCAGAAAACAGGGTTTTCTTTTCTATTGCATCATCAGGCTGCAAATTTTTCAAACTTTTATGTTCTGCTTCCTCTTGAATGTTTTGCTGCTTAGAAATTTCTTCTGCCAGATATCCTAGATCATCTCTCTCAAGTTCAAAGTTCCAAAGATCTCTGGGGCAGGTACAAAATGCCACCAGTCTGTTTGCATAGCAAGAGTAGCCTTTACTCCAGTTCCCAACAAGTTCCTCATCTCCATCTGAGACCACCTCAGCCTCAATTTCATTGTTCATATCACTACCAGCATTTTGGTCAAAGCCATTCGACAAGTCTCTAGGAAGTTCCAAACTTTCCCACATCTTCCTGTCTTCTGAGCCCTCCAAGTCTCTAGGAAATTCCAAACTTTCCCACATTTTCCTGTCTTCTTGGAGCCCTCCAAACTGTTCCAACCTCTGCCTTCATTCATTTCCAAATCTGCTTCCACATCCTCAGGTATCTTTACAGCAGTGCCCCACTCTCTATGGTACCAATTTACTTACTATATTAGTCTGTTCTCATGCTGCTATAAGGACATACCTGAGACTGGGTAATTTATAAAGGAAAGAGGTTTAATTGACTCATAATTCAGCATGACTAGGGAGGCCTCAGGAAACTTACATCATGGTTGAAGGGAAAGCAAACACATCCTTCTTCATAAGCCAGCAGGAGAGAGAAGAATGAGAGCAAAGCAGGGGTAAAGCCCCTTATGAAACCATCAGATTCTTGCAAGAACTCCCTCATAGCATGAGAACAGTAGCATGGGGTAACTGCCCCCATGATTCAATTACCTCCCAGTGGGTCCCTCCCACCACATGTGGGGATGATGGGAATTACAATTCAAGATGAGATTTGGGTGGGCACACAGCCAAACCATATCACCATGGCATCATGGCTTATTGTTTACATGTTCACACATCTGTATCCTATACTATATTCATGACTTCTTTAGACAGCAGAGCCATGTCCTATTTATCTTTGTATCCCAGCACCTAACAGAGCCTGTTACATGGTTACTACTCAGCAAGTGCTGGATGAATTAATGGACAATTCCAGTAAGTAGTAAAATGCCGTAGTTCTTTTCATAGGAAGGAATAGGCACAATTTCAAATATTTCAAAAATTTCACAATCACCCTAGCTAGATAAAGGCTTATGCCATACTTTGCTAAAATTAATAGCTACTGTTTCTTGAGGACCTTCTATATTCAGACACACTGCCATGTGCTTTAAATATACCATCTCTGATCTTCATAACAACCAGCAAGGTACATGTCACCATTCACATTTTATAGATCAAGAAACTGAAGTCCAGGCCGGGCATGGTGGCTCACGCCTGTAATCCCAGCACTTTGGGAGGCTGAGGTGGGCAGATCATGAGGTCAGGAGTTCAAGACCTGCCTGGCCAATATGGTGAAACCCCGTCTCTACTAAAAATACAAAAATGATCCGGGGGTGGTGGCATGCGCCTATAGTTCCGGCTACTTGGGAAGCTGACACAGGAGAATCACTTGAACCCGGGAGGCAGAGGTTGCAGTGAGCCAATATTGCACCATTGCACTCCAGCCTGGGAGACACAGTGAGACTCTGTCTCAAAAAAAAAAAAGAAACTGAAGTCCACAGATTACACATCTGCTAGCAGCACAGCCAGGACTAAGACAGGGCTCCCAATTCACAACTGTGCTTTGCATTCCGTGCCTCCTTTCTTTCTGCCCCTGTGAGTGGGAGGAGCCCTGTAGGGCCAGAGCTCCTCTTAGAACCATAGAATTGGTCCCCTTAGGGTCCCATTTCCCACACCGCGTAGACAAAAACGAATTTACCTTGTTCCTGAGCACAGCTGTCCCGGAGCTGTGGGTAAGGCCCAGAGGGCTCATATACCAATCAAGATTTTGAAATGTTCATTGATGATAACTCACTCAGTCACAGGATTTCCTAACTTTTCAGGTAAAGCCAATTGGATGGCGTTTGTGGCACCAAGCATTTGCATTGCTATCATCATGGTGGGCATTTTCTCAACGCATTACTTCCAGCAAAAGTGAGTTGGTTACACCTACCAATTGGGTAAATGAAGCTTTTAAAAAAATGATAATAGCTGTTGCTGCCATGGGTCAGGGAAATGGACACTCTCACACATTCCTAGTGAGAGACTAAACTTATTTCACCACTTTGGGTGACAGTATGTGTCAAATCCTTAAAAATATACCTTTTGATCTAATAATCTCTAACTAGAAATGTATCATTCATATATATATATATATATATATATATATATATATATATATATATACATACACTTTATTTTTCAAAAAAAGTTTTTTGAGACAGAGTCACCTAGGCTGAAGTCCTGTGGTGTGATTTTGGCTCACTGCAACCTCCGCCTCCCAGGTTCAAGCAATTGTCCTGCCTCAGCCTCCTGAGTAGCTGGGATTACAGGTGCCCACCACCACACCCAGCTAATTTTTATATTTTTTATTAGAGACAGGGTTTCATCATGTTGGCCAGGCTGTTCCCGAACTCCTGACCTCAAGTGATCCGCCTGCCTCAGCCTCCCAAAGTACTGGGATTACAGGCATGAGCCACTGTGCCAAGCCTATTCTATTATAGATGTCTGCAGATATTTAGTGGAAAATATGTTCACTGAAATAATTTTCAGAAAAGAAAAATATTTGAGATAACCTAAATGCCCAATGATAAGGGATTGGGTAACTAAATCATGATATATCTTGTACTATAACATATTATGTGTCCATGAAAGATAATGTAGAAATTAAATGATATGGCAGGCGGGGCGCAGTGGCTCACGCCTGTAATCCCAACACTTTGGGAGGCCAAGGCGGGCGGATCACAAGGTCAGGAGATCGAGACCATCTTGGCCAACACGGTGAAACCCCGGCTCTACTAAAAATACAAAAATTAGCTGGGTGTGGTGGCACGCGCCTGTAGTCCCAGCTGAGACTCGGGAGGCTAAGGCAGGAGAATCACTTGAACCCGGGAGGCAGAGATCGCAGTGAACCGAGATCACGCCACTGCACTCCACCCTGGCAACAGAGCAAGACTGTCTCTAAAAAAAAAAAGAAAGTAAATGGTATGAACAATATTTACCATGTTCCATTTAAAAGGCAGCCTGCCAAACAATATGTACTTTCATTTCTTAAAAATAGTGCATACACACAGATGCAAATGTAAGATATATCAGTTAGCATTAAATTTGGTTATATATAATATAAAAGTCAAAATAACATGACTGAGGCTGGGTGCAGTGGCTCATGCCTGTAATTTCAGCACTTCAGGAGGCTGAGGCGGTCAGATCACCTCAGGTCAGGAGTTCGAGACCAGTCTGGACAACATGGTGAAACTCTCTCTACTGAAAATAAAAAAAGTAGCCAGGTCTGGTGGTGCACAACTGTAGTCCCTGGTATTCAGGTGGCTGAGGCATGAGAATCGCTTGAACCTGGGAGGCAGAGGTGGTAGTAAGTTAAGATTGTGCCACTGCACTCCAGCCTAAAACAGCAATACCAACCACAAAAAAAAAAAAAAAAAAAAAAAAAAAAAACCACCGTGGTCTTTCCTTTGAGGTAGAGCTGCAAGAAAAGAAAACAAAGCTATGGTCCTTTAGCCGAGTGCATTGTCGTCCTAATAAATCTGGGTCCTCTTCTTCAGAAGGAGGGGAAAATGAATATTGGGTGGCAATTACTGTCTGCCTCAAGGATATAAACCATAATATTTTTGTTTTGTTTTGTTTTCAGACGGAGTCTTGCTCTGTCACCCAGGCTGGAGTGCAGTGGCATGATCTTGGCTCACTGCAGCCTCTGCTTCCTGGGTTCAAGATATACTCCTGCCTCAGCCTCCTGAGTAGCTGGGACTACAGGTGCCCACCACCATGCCCAGCTAATTTTTGTATTTTTGGTAGAGACAGGGTTTCGCCATGTTGGCCAGGCTGGTCTCAAACTCCTGAACTCGTGATCCACCCACCTCGGCCTCCGAAAGTGCTGGGATTACAGGTGTGAGCCACTGTGCCCAGCCTAAACCACAATATTAATGGTGTTTATATCTGGGGATAAAATTGTAGGTGACTTTAGTTTTTCTTGTTTAACTATATTTTCTAGAATTTCCTTAGTAAACATGTATTATTTTTCAAAGAAAATATTTTTAATGAGTTGGTTTTTCAATACAAAGTTTTCTTCAAATGCTGTGTAAAGTTAGAGAAAAGGTCAAAATAAAACTAACTCAAAGTCATTTTACCAGCCATTGAACTTGTCTAACAGGCTGTACATTTATTGAAGATCTAATGTGTGATAGATACTTCAAAGCAAAGCTCTCTTTGGGTAGACTTTGAAAAAGTTTAATTCAAAAGGAGTCAACTAGGATCACATGCATCCTCTTCATGGAAATTGTGAAGATCAGTTACAGTGCAGGCTAAACTGCCTTAAAAAAAAAAAGAGGACCCAAAGTACAGTGGCTTAAATAATACTTTATTTATCTTCCATATAATGGCCCTGAGGTAAGGTATCCAGATTAGTGGGCAGCTGTGCTCCATAGTTATTTGGTGACACAGTTTTCTTCCATCTTTTTGGCATACCATCCCTTGGGCATTGTCCTCATCTGCATGATCTCTATGAGATCACAGACACTTCTGCTCATATTTCTCTGGAGAAAACCTAGTCACATGGCCACATCTCTTACTTCAAAAGGTTAGACAAATTGTAAAGCATACTTTAAAAAAAAAAAAATCAAAGCTTATCAAAGCCAAGTCTTTCAAAATGTTTCATATTGTTCATGAACTTAAAAAAAAAAATAAGTCACATACATTTATAAGAAATTTTTTAGGATTTTTCCTTCTACATCATAAAAGACCTATATTTCCTCTTATTGCCAAATACAACCACTGTTAATAGATATTTCAGATATTTCCCTAAAATACTTTTTTCTTGGCATTTTTAACATGGTTATGTTCAAGCTATTTATACCATTTTTGAATCCTGTCTTTTTTTCAACTGTTCACATAATTAACCTGTCACTACAAACTCTTTGTAAATATTGTAATTAGCTAAATAGTAAGGGTAGGGAACATGTCATCTTCAATGCTCGGCAGGTAGCATTGTGCTGGTCACATATTAGGGGTTCAATGAATATTTGTTGAATGAATGCATAGCTGGATAGTGATAGATTGCTAAATATTAGGTTGATCAAAAGTTCCATGGTTTATTTAGCAAACCCCAAGTGACTGTGTTGTAATTTCACAGAAAACTACTGTAGCCTTGGACGATAAATAAATCATCTTTGTCTTTCAGTGTTTATATTTTATTTGCATACAAAAGCAGCCTTACACTGAAGGTACTGCACTGAGAACCTGTGTTTCCATGCCACTGTGTGCACACCTAAGAAAATGTCACTGTTTTCTTTATCTATAGGTTATCTGTTTTCCTAGCGGCCCTCAGACCTCAGTGGTGTAGCAGAGAAATTCCAGATCCAGCAAATAGCACTTGCGCTAAGAAATATCCCATTGCAGAGGTAAGGTATAATTCCTCTGTGGTCAGTCAGTGGGGTTCTAGTGATCACCACATCTAAGTTTTCCATTGTAGTTATGAGGAAGCCTAGGTGCTGAGATCCTATGATTGAGCTTAAGTTATTCATGCTAAGCTACCACTGAGTCATCACTCTCACTTTTCTTCCTGAACTTAAGAGAAATCATGCACAGGAATCTTCTGAAGTTTATGATCATAAGATTAAAACCCCCTAGCTTTTTATTCCTCAGTATGCCTCACATTCCCCTTCTCACCAAACTGCTCTCCTGTTCTCACCTAACTTATTTCAAAAGAAGAAAGCAAGCTTTTTTTGTTTTGTTTTGTTTTTTGGCCATTTGTTGAGTACTAGCCTGAGCATTGAGTCATCCAAAATTCAAGAGAATTGAAGATTTTGATTTTTCCTGTCTAAGCATAGAAAAGATAAGTAGAACCCATACTATTTTGGTTTGGGTAAGAAGCCAGTACATCATTCCATTGTGCAAAGAAAAGGTTTTAAAGGAGAGGTTGATCAGCTGACAGATGAGAGAGGGGAGAGTAAAGAGAGTGAAGGGAACTGCTGCAGCCCAGGAAAAGAGGTGAGAAAGCTCACAGTGGGCAAGATGGGCCATCCCTGGTGGAGGGTCTAGAAGTTGAAAGCATCTGAATATGAAGACTACATTTAAGGGGAGAAATAGGAGAGAGAAGTGGCAAGCCAATATTCCTCCCATCACCTGGGGCTTTGACAGCTCCAGGCTTCCTTTCCAAGACTTTACAACATTTCTCGGGCAAGATGCTTCTCTCCAACTACCAAGTATGTTCTGTCATCCACACCCTTCCTCAGGCCAGAAGCCAGTGGTCCATAGTCCCAGCCTCTGCTCAAAAAAAAAAAAAAAAAAAAAAAGAGTGGATCCCAGCCACAGCTTCCTCAGGAATTTTAAGTCACTACAGTTTAGTGCCTTTGAAATCAAGCCCGGAGGCCACCCCTGCCTCTGCCACTTACTATGTGTGTGACTCTTGGGCAACTTGCCCAGCTATCTGAGCCCAAGTTTCAGTCTTCATAAAACAATGTCATTCTTACTTACCACCGTGAGGATTAAATAAGATGCCATGTAAAGCACATGGGTCATATAAGACAAAGATCATTCACTTTCTTCCCAAGAAGACCCATAATTTAAGTCTCTTCTGAGGGATTTCATCCCTATTAAGTTACAACAGCAAAAATAGTGACAGTAACAGCAGTTTGTGTGTGTGTATATACATATATACACACACATATATATATATTTATATATATATATATATACACACACACACAAACTGCTGTTATCACTATTTTAGATATATAATGTACAGGTTATATATTTATATATTTTATATATTCTGTCATATAATAATTATATAATTATAGTACACATTATTATAACTTAGATATATTACCTTATATGTACCAGGAACTTTTGAAAACATTTTCATATGTTAACATTTAACCCATAAACATCGTTATGAGGTCATATGATTTTTTTTTTTTTTTTTGAGACAGAGTCTTGCTCTGTTGCCCAGAGCAACAGAGTGCAGTGGTGCAATCTCGGCTCACTGCAAGCTCCGCCTTCCGGGTTCACGCCATTCTCCTGCCTCAGCTTCCCGAGTAGCTGGGACTACAGGCGCCCGCCACCACGCCTGGCTAAATTTTTTTTTTGTATTTTTAGTAGAGATGGGTTTTCACCATGTTAGACAGGATGGTCTCGATCTCCTGACCTCGTGATCCGCCCGCCTCGGCCTCCCAAAGTGCTGGGATTATAGGCGTGAGCCACCATGCCTGGCATGAGGTTGTATGATTATTATCTTCATTTTCCACATGAGGAAACTGAGGCACAGAGGACTAACTTGCCCAATGTTAGTCAGCGAGTAAATGGTGGATCCTGGACTCATATCCAAGTAGGATGTGCTGCTCATTATTGCATTATACATTTTAAAGGATCTTTAAACACGGGATGAGGAGAGTGTTTCTAGCAGTCTACACCTCTGAGCTGAAGAGATTTATTAGAGAAAGTAAGACAGAAGGAAGGTGATAGAAATTGGTATACATATGCCCAAAGTTGTGTAGCATAAGCGCGTTCATTGAAGCATTATAAATAGAAGCAAAAACTTGGGCAGAATGTAAAAGTGCACCGGGGACAAATTAAACATTTTGGGTACATCTGTACAACAGGGTATTAGGCAAATACTTAAAAAATGAGATAGATCTATATGTGCCTCAAGATCTCCAAGATACTTAAAAGTAAAAAGAGCAATATTTATCACAATTGTCTAAAGTGGGTTCATTTATATAAAAATGAGGGCGAGTTTATATACACTCATACATCTGCAGCATGGGCACAGGATATTTCTGGAAGCCCACTATGATACATATGAAACAGAGAATGGTGGTTGCCTCCAGGGAGAGGGTGGAGAGTATGAGAGCCACTTAATTTTCATTACATAGTCCCTTTGAACTTTTAGATATCTTTTTTTTCTTTTTTGACACAGAGTCTTGCTCTGTTGCCCAAGCTGAAATGCAATGGTATGATCTCAGCTCAGTGCAACCTACGCCTCCCAGGTCCAAGCGATTCTCCTGCCTCAGCCTCCCAAGTAGCTGAGATTACAGGCACCTGCCACCACGCCTAGCCAATTTTTGTATTTTTAGTAGAGATGGGGTTTCACCATGTTGGCCAGGCTGGTCTTGAACTGCTGACCTCAAGTGATCCACCCGCCTCAGTCTCCCAAAGTGTTGGGATTACAGGCATGAGCCACCACACCTGGCCTAGAATGTCTTAAGAACACTATGTGCATATAATTTTTTTGCAAAAATAACCAGTGAATTAGAAAATTTTTTAAATTAAGCAGCTTAAATATGGCCTCCAGGATGAAGGCCTTGAGATGGCCTTAGAACCCCATGTGGCTTGACCCTTGAAGGAGGTGGACTGTTTTTAGAAAGCAAACTGCTCTCTGGGTGCTAGGCAGAGGCAGACAACAGAAACACAATAGTGTGTCCTCCCCTTCTAGCAAATGTGCTTTGAGCTCTCAGGCCTTCCCTCCCCTACTGTTTCTTAAGATATGGCTACAAAACCATGTGCCCTAAAGCTCTGAAGGAAAAGGCCAAATCATAAAGGGGATTGCTGGAGTGTTATCCAACTTGTAAAAGCTTAAAATAGTGTCCATGAGGTTCCTGAACTGATAGTGGTTTAAGAGGCCTGCCCCCGAGGACTTGGCAGCCAGAGGGCCCGCTTTGTAAAAGCCGTGAGAAGCGGCCTCTCAGTGTTGCTGTTGCTCTCCTGACAGCAGAGCAAACGCCTCACCTTGTGAAAACGACAAGCCATTTCCACACAGGGTGTACTCTCTCCCACATCTGTGGTAGCAGCACTTTGGCAGCTCAGCTTCCCAGAGCTGCCAGCTGTGTTCCGAGCCAGACCAACATGCCAGGGCCAGTTTGGGTAGTGATCAGAAAAGAGCAGCTTCCCTAAAGTGAAACACATACACACATCCTCTAGCTTGGCAGGGCCCTTTGTGGAAATCTGTTCTGAGACACTGCCATTGTTCACTTTCCTGACACTTGCCATGTCCAAGGCAAGGGAGGGGATGTCAGAAGAAGATCCAGACCAAACCCCTCTTGCACAACTTGTCATTGGACAAATCGGAGAACTGAGGCCCTAGAGAGGCCTCAGTAGACCACTGTAGACTGGTTTTCCCCAGGATATGGTGTCAGAGTTGGGACTAGTCCCCAGGGTGTGCCTTGTCCCACGGCTATTTTTTGTCATCCTACTCCTCCTGTAAGACATGGTCCCTGTGCACACATAGCTTACAGACATTTAAAAAAAGTGACAGCACAAAACATCACATGCCAAGAACCTAACGGTGGTTTCTTCATTGAATAGGCATCCAGGGGAAGGAACAGTCACCAGGGGCCTCATGGAAGGAGAAGGCACCAAGCATGGGACAGTGGGAGGCACACACAAGCAGGGTGAAGGCTGGCGGTGGAAGCAAAAGTGTGTGGGGCACTGAGAGAAGGGCGTGATTAGTAAGACTGGGACAGTGGCTGAAAGAGCAGCTTCTGAAGAGAAAGACAGGGAGGTGGAGGAAGGGCAGGAACCAATTGCCAGGCCAATGCTGGAATCTTGACTGTACATGGAAGCCAAGTCAGTAGAGGCTCTGGACCTCTGCTTGGGAAAGATCAGACAACCAGTGTGTAGGATTGTTTCTAGGAGGCAAAGAGACCCCAATTAAAGCCCAGTTTTTAAAAAGTGTTAATAGGAAAGTGCCAAGGACTTGGACTCAGGAATTGGCAGCAAGTTCGGAAAGGAAAGAGATAGGACATTGAAGAGCTGGTCACTGGCAGAATGCTAAGAGAAAATAAGTGAGATAATTAATTAATTTTAAAAAGTATAAGCTAATTTTGTCTGTTACAAACACAATTAGCTAAAGGCAAAAAAAAGATGAAAATTTCTTCTAAAAATGTTACTCCAAAGTTGTCTTTCTTAAAAGCAGATCTGACAAGGAATACTACCTTGCCTGAAACCTTTCAGTAGTTCTCTCAAGGCACAAACACCCTTGTGTCACTTAAAAGGCCCTGTGTGATGTGACCGCCTCCTATTTCTGAAGTCTCGGGTTACCAGTCATAAGAAATAACTAGCAGGTTCCAAAATACACCAGTCCTCCTTGCCAGCACCTCCCTACCTGGAAAATACCACACGTCTCTCAGGACTCAGCTCTTGTGTCCCTTCATCACCTGTTTAGTGTGACCCTAAAGGCTTCATTGCCTCTTCCCCAAGACAGAAGCAATCTCAGCCTTTCCTTTGCATATCCAGTGACCTCTGTCCTTGAGGAAAAGCAGATAGTACAGCTTGGTTCACATTAGAAATGGGGCTAGGCATGGTGGCTCATGCCTGTAATCCCAGCACTTTGGGAGGCCGAGGTGGGCAGATCACTTGAGGTCAGGAGTTTGAGACCAGCCTGGCCAACATGGTGAAACCCTGTCTCTACCAAAAATATACAATTAGCCAGGCGTGGTGGCACACACCTATAATCCCAGCCACTCGGGAGGCTGAGGCAAGAGAATTGCTTGAACCTGGGAGGTGGAGGTTACAGGGAGCCAAGACTCGGCCACTGAGCTCGAGCCTGGGTGACAGAAGGAGACTTGGTCTCAAAAAAAAAAAAAAAAAAAAGAAGACAGAAAGAAAGAGAGAGAGAGAGAAAGAGAGACAGAGAAAGAAAGAAAAGAAAAGAAAAGAGAAAAGAGAGAGACAGGTTGAAGGTTGAGCAGGGTAGTGAATCACTCACTGGCTGGGGGTTGAGAGGAGTCTCCGGCTCCTGCCCCTCTGCCTCCCCAACAATGTTAACTATTTCTCTTACCTCGCAAACTCCAGTGCCCACCATGTTGCAGCCGGGGCTGAGGCGACAGTGCAGGTTGTGAGGCCTTTGGGAACCCTGGAGAAATAGGTTGTTAAGGTCGCTTCTACAGCAGTGTGAGCCTCTTCCTCCTCCTTTTGCTCAGGAGAAGACACAGCTGCCCTTGGACAGGCTCCTGATAGACTGGTCCATGCCTGAAGATCCTGAACCCCTGGTCATCAGTGAAGTCCTTCATCAAGTGACCCCAATTGTCAGACGTCCCCACTGCTCCAACTGGCCACAAAGGGGAAAAGGAATCCAAGGTCACCAGGCCTCAGAGAAAGACATGATGCACAGTGCCTCAAGCCCACCACCTCCAAGAGCTCTCCCAGCTGAGAGCAGACAACTGGTGGATCTGTACAAGGTGCTGGAGAGCAGGGGTTCCTACCCAAAGCCAGAAAACCCAGCCAGTCCCTGGACGGTGCTCCCAGCGGGCAACCTTCCCACCCACGAAGGCTACTTACCCTCCAACATAGATGACCTCCCCTCACATGAGGTGCCTCTCACTGACTCTCTGGAAGAACTGGAGCCTCAGCACATCTCCCTTTCTGTTTTCCCCTCAAGTTCTCTTCACCCACTCACCTTCTCCTATGGTGATAAGCTGACTCTGGATCAGTTAAAGATGAGGTGTGACTCCCTCATGCTCTGAGTGGTGAGGCTTGGAGCTTTAAAGTCAGTGTGCCCCCAACCAGCACAGCCTGTCCCAATTCCCCCGGCCCCTGCTCCAGCGGCTGTCATCTCTGGGTACCGCCATCAGTCTGGCTGCAGCTAGAGGACAGTCAAGCCAGCTCTGGGGGAGTCTTAGGAACTGGGAGTTGGTCTTCACCCAGATGCCTCATCTTGCCTTTCCCAAGGCCTTAAGATGACATCCTTCACTGTGTGGACCTAGACTCCAATGTGAATTCCTAGTAAATTTCTTGGTATGCTGGCCAGAAAGGGAAATGAGAAGGAGAGTAGAAACCACAGCTCTTAGTAGTGGCATACAGTCTAGAGGACCATTCATGCAATGACTATTTCTAAAGCACCCGCTACACAGCAGGCTGTACACAACAGATCAGTACTGTTCGACAGAACTTCCTGAGATGATGGAAATGTTCTACCTCTGCACTCACTGTCCAATACATTAGACACTAGGCACATTGGCTGTTAATCACTTGGAATGTGTTTAGCCTGACTGAGGAATTAAATTTTGATTGTAAATTTAAATCACCACACATGGCTACTGGCTACTGTATTGGAGAGCACAGCTCTAGATGGCTCCTAGATTATTAAGAGCCTTCAAAACAAATCAATGTAGTTCTACAGATGAAGACATAAAAGACACTGGTAAACACCAATGTAAAAGGGCCCCCAAGGTGATCATGACTGGTCTTATTTGTAGAAGTCTAAGAATGTACCTTTTTCCAGCTGGGTGCGGTGGCTCACGCCTGTAATCCCAGCCGAGGCAGGCGGATCACAAGGTCAGGAGATCAAGACCATCCTGGTTAACATGGTGAAACCCTGTCTCTACTAAAAATACAAAAAAAAAAATTAAGGCATGATGGCAGGTACCTGTAGTCCCAGCTACTCAGGAGGCTGAGGCAGGAGAATGGCATGAACCCGGGAGGTGGGGCTTGCAGTGAGCCGAGATCCCGCCACTGCACTCCAGCCTGAGCAACAGAGCAAGACTCTGTTTTTGTTTTTGTTTTTTTAAAAAAAAAAAAAAAAAAAAAAAGAATGTGCCTTTTTCCTAGTTTTGCTGGATTATTGTTTTATTTTGGCTTCATCCTCTTCCAGCAAATCAAGGGCATCTGGATAGTGAAGACCTACCGTAAACTCACCATAGTACCATAGTACCTTGGGCAACACAGCCTCCCCCTCTGAAGGTCGGGTGTCTTGTAAAGGGCTGGTCCAAAGGCTCTCTGACCCCTTGTTTCCTCTTTTTGTTGCAGCAGGCCCTGCCTTTAGGACCAGGGCTGTCTCAGGGTCTAAGACCCCAGACTCCAAGGTTGTCCTCAGAAGTTGTCTGTCCCCTGTTCCCAAAGGCACAGCTTTCAATTCCCGAGAAGATTTTGAGCTGGTCCTCTGCCAGCTCAAGTTCAGCCTGGAAGATAACTCTCTTTTCCACAGCATGGACTTGGAACATGATCCAAGTTTTGCTCTTTAAAACTGTGGCCCCTGGCTTGCCACCCTCCCTGGCCCATTGCTGCCTCTGTCTCTTCACCTTAGGCAGTTTTGCCTAACTAGTGGAGAAAAGTCTCGGTCTAAACTGCTAATAGTGCTCTTCCCTAAAGAACAAGATAAAAGATCCAAAAAACTTTTCCTTAAATTCCTGTCAAGCCTGGGGTCTACCCCCTACCCCTTCCCACATGAACATTGGAACTGAGATGGTTTCTCCATCATCCTCTGGATTTTCATTTAACAAAGTACTTGTTGCAAATGTGTACTTCTTCCCTAATGTGCGGAACTAGAAACTTGTCCATACATACCCCAGTCCTGTAGAAATAACTGTTCTTGGGCTTTAGGTTTTCCAGATTTCCCTCAGAGCTCTAGAAATTGAGTGATGGACAGTTGCTCTGCTTCTTCGGGTTGAAACTCTTGATATGTCCTTGTTTCCTGCAATTCCAAACTTAACACCTATAGTTTTCTCAGGCTTTTTTTGAAAAGTTCCTTCCTTTCTATTTCTATTCCACTCTATTTAGCTATTATTGTGCGGCACCCCCAGTGGTTCCTTTCCTCTCAGCATCACTGTAGCTTGCTGCACCCAGGACATGCCCTTGACTGGCACAAACCGTGACAGATAAGGCCACCTCCTCAGAAGCAGAACAACCTATTATCTTTTGGCAATGGGAGCTAACTTCACTGTTTTCTTACAATACCCGGTTTTTCCTATCTTTGGTTTCTTTTTGATTACCTCTCATCCATCTCAGTCACTCTTCTCCTCCCCTCCCTTGTGTCTACAATACCCCATTTTACCAAGTCTCCCATTTAACCTCCCCATCCTTTTCTTTCCCTTAAAGTCTCATATGATACTGCAGTCTTCATTTGTCTTCCCCCAAAAAAAAAAAAATTTTTTTTTTAAAGAATCCTTCCTTGACTCTTAAAGACTCCTAGGGATGCTGAGGCCTCCTCAGCATGATTTCCATATACTTACTTTCTCTGTTGGACTACAGACAACTTGAAAGCAGGAACTTTGGCAATGTTTCCCAGCACCAGCATCATGCCTGGTCCATAGTAGCTACCAATAAAAAAGTAAGCATCGTAAACCCAAAAGTATCTGAGAAAGGTCTCAATTAATTTAAAAAGTTTTTGTTTTGCCAAATAACACATGACACAGCCTCAGAAGGTCCGGAGGACATGTGCCCAAAGTGGTTAAGGCACAGCTTGGTTTTACACATTTTAGGGAGACATAAGACATCAATCAACATATGTGAGATGTACATTGGTTGGGTCTGGAAAGGCAGGATAACTCAAAGTGGGGGTTTCCAGGTCATAGGTAAATAAGAGACAAAAGGTTGCATTCTTTTGGGGTTTTGATCAACCTTTTACTAAAAACATAATTTACATGTGAGAAGGAGGTAGCTCAGGTGAACAGAGGGATGACTCTGAGTTCTGTCTATTCTTTGTCCCACACCTGTGAAGATCAGCTATGGTGAAATTCAACAGAACTGTTTTAGAGTAAAGATCTTGAAGTCCTCTTAGGCAAATTGTGAGGAAAGTATGCAGTTTTTTGGGGGGAGGAGGGGAATAAAATGGGAGGCAGGTTTGCCTGATGCAGTTCCCAGCTTGGCTTTTCCCTTTGGCTTAGACTGATTTTCTTTTCGCAGCAGCATCACCTGCCACTGCTTTGTCTTATTCTTTCTATTCCAGAAGCCAGCTCATCTGTGCCCATTTCCTCCTTATTGGAACAATTGTTTGCATTCATTCATTTTCCTTCCCAAACCCCATTCTCTCCCATTTGTTGACAGCACCACTGTGATGCATGGAGGGGTGTTTCTGGTTTTAAAGACGTATTTGAGCATGTCTTTGGCAGCTCAGTCTGCCAGATACGGTGTCCTCTTTCCATGAATGACAGAGGATGGGTAACTCTGTTCTGCCATTGCCCCAAGTGGTTTTCACAATCTGCCCTTCTCCCCGCTGCCTCCCACCACTAGTAAAAACCCCAAACCAAGTTGCTGGGTTCACCGGGTCTAGGTGATACTCACCAACATACAGCCAGGCTTTCATTCCTCAGGAAAATTGTCAGTAATTTTGTGGTCTTATAATGATATATATTGGTTTCCATCCACGGTTGCTGGCTCATGATGTCAGAGGTGTTTGAACCACAGTGACTCCATCTTGAATAGAGGCTGGGTAAAATAAGGCTGAGACCTACTGGGCTGCATTCCCAGGAGATTAGGCATTCTTAGTCACAGGATGAGATAGGTTGGCATAAGGTAAAAGTCACAAAGGCCCTGCTGATAAAAGAGGTTGTGGTAAAGAAGCCAGACAAAACCCACCAAAACCAAGATGGTGACGAAAGTGACCTCTGGTCATCCTCACTGCTCATTATATGCTAATTATAATGCATTAGCATGCTAACAGACGCTCCCTCCACAACAGTTTACAAATGCCATGGCAACATCAGAAAGTTACCCTATAGGTTTTAAAAGGAGGAGAAACTCACAGCTCTGGGAATTGCCCACCCCTTTCCTGGAAAACTCATGAATAATTCACCTCTTGTTTAGCATATAATCAAGAAATAACTCAGGTCATGCATGGTGACTCACGCATTTTGGGAGGCAGAGGTGGGTGGATCACCTGAGGTGTCAGGAGTTCCACATCAGCCTGGCTAACATGGTGAAACCCCATCACTACTAAAAATTCAAAATTAGCCAGGCATAGTGGCATGTGCCTGTAGACACGAGAATCACTTAGAACCGGGAGGCAGAGGTTGCAGTGAGCTGAGATTGCACCATTGCACTCCAGCCTGGTCAACAGAGTGAGACTCTGTTTCAAAACAACAACAAAAACTGTAAGTATACTCAATTGAGCAGCCCATGCCGCTGCTCTATGGAGTAGCCATTCTTTTATTTCTTTACTTTCTTAATAAACTTAACTTTCACTTTACTTTATGGATTCACCTCAAATTCTTTCTTGCTCAAAATCCAAGAATCCCCTCTTGGTGTCTGGATGGGGACTCCTGTCCCATAACAGTAACTCCCATAGCCCTCCTTAGTTTTTTGCTATGTTGGGTGTGTCAGGCCTCAGGGGCTGGCCTCTGACCTTCTCCTACCCTCCTTTCACTCTAACATTCCCCTGCATTTCCAATTGTGGGTCTTAAGACCCTCCCATGAGACAGTCCTACCCATACTCTGGGAGAAGGAATGCTGATGTCATGAAGCTTCCATAAAAACCCAAGAGGGCCAGGCACGGTTGGCTCACACCTGTAATCCCAGCACTTTGGGAGGCCGAGGTAGGTGGATGACTCCAGGCCAGGAGTTTGAGACCAGCCTGGCTAATATGGCGAAAATCCCATTTCCACTAAAAATACAAAAATTAACCAAGCATGGTGGCACATGCCTATAATCTCGGTTACTTGGAAGGCTGGGGCAAGAGAGTCGCTTGAACTCAGGAGGCAGAGGTTGCAGTGAGCCAAGACCATGCCACTGCACTCCAGCCTGGGCGACAGGGCAAGACTGTCTTAAAAAACAACAACAAAAAGCAAAATCCAAGAGGACTGGATTCAGAGAGAATCCAGATAGCTGAACATGTGGAGATTCCTGAAAGGCGGTGCATGGAAGTTCCATGCCCCTTCCCCCATTCCTTGCACTATGTATCTCTTTATCTGTATCCTTTGGAATAAACCAATAAAGGTTGTTTCCCTGAGTTCTGTGAGCTGCTCCAGTAAATTAAACCCAAAGAGGGGCTGTGGGAACCTCAACTTGAAGCTGATCGGTCAGAAGTTCCAGGGGCTGGACTTACAACTGGTAGGGATGGAGCAGTCGGGGACTGAGCCTGGAACTTGTGGGATCTGACACTATCTCTGGATTCCCAATACCCAGAATAGTGTTGGCACTGAATTAGAGGACAATAAGATGACGTCCACTGCTTGGTATGTGGGGAAACACCTCCCGACGTCCACTATCTGGTCACAGACGTTGCTTCTGTATTTAGTTGTGGTCTGAGAGTAAAGCCCAGCTAATTTTTGTATTTTTTGTAGAGATACGGTTTCGGAGTGTTGTTCAGGCTGGTCTCAAACTCCTAAACTCAAGTGATTTGCCTGCCTCGGCCTCCTCAAGTCCTGGGATTCCAGGTGTGAGCCACCATGCCTAGCCCTTCAGTTCATTCTTAATGAATTCATGGAAATCGTCACCATCAACTGTGAGATCTTCACCATGAATATCTTTGAAGGACCCCTCTTTCCCTGAAGGCAGAGATTTTATTTTCTGAGTTTCTATCTACCTTATAGGCAAGAGGAAAATTAAACTAGTGTTAGTTTTTTTATCTTCCTTCTTCTCTTCACATTGTCCCAATTTTTCAGCTTCCATTAATAGCCTTTCAGCTTCAGCATGAATTCACCAATCCCCTGAGACCTGTGAAAGCAATGCCAAACTAGACACATTCTATTATAGTCAGCTCCCTGTGTACGATTCTTGGTTTTTCTCCACCAGGTTCTACTCTTTTTAGTCATCTAATGCAGTTGTCACCTGTCCCAATAGCACCACTCAAGCCCTCCAAAGGAGGCATGTTTTCCTCTTCCTAACTTGCAGGACTCATGGAAGTTCACATTATCTACCTTTAGGCTGTTAGGTCAACCCTCATGAGTAAAGCACCTCTCAAGAGATAGGAGAGTCTTCCTCCCACCCTAGAAAAAGATAAGCAATTCAATCAATCTGCTGGCTGATGGAAACAAATTGGATCATTACATTACAGCCTAATTAGAATGAATTTCCAAAATAGATTAAAATTAAAGTCTTGCAAAACTCTCTCTCTTTCTCTCTCGCTCTCTCACACACACACGCAAATACTTGCAACAGGTCAGGCATGGTGGCTCATGACTGTAATCCCAGGACTTTGGGAGGCCGAGATGGGCGGATCACTTGAGATCAGGAGTTCGAGACCAGTCTGGCCAACATGGAGAAACCCTGTCTCTACTTAAAAAAAAAAAAAAAAAAAAAAAATTAGCTGGGCATGGTGGTGAGCGCCTGTAATCCCAGCTACTCAGGAGGCTGAGGTATAAGAATCACTTGAACCTGGGAGGTGGAGGTTGCAGTGAGCCAAGATTGTACCACTGCACTCCATCCTGGGCAATAGAGTAAGACTCTATCTCAAAAAAATTAAATAAAATAAAATAGAAATGAAAATAAAAATAAATAAAAATCAGGAGTGTAAGTTGGCCCCTTTGTGGAGGGCAGATGGGCAATATTCAATAAAATCTGAATAAGCAACTCCACTCCTACACTATAGCGCAAGGAACAGTATAATTATATTAAATTGAATATAGGATTCCTCAACAGCATTTGATTTTATAAAATGGTGAGGGGCAGGAAGTGAGGGAGAAAAGCCTTAAATTCCCTTTGGTAGAGACCTGGTTAAATCATGACATATCTGTAACAATGAAACACTGAATTTCAAGGAATCTAAGACTCCACCAGTTTTAAGACATCTCATTAGTTTATGTTCTAAGTAGAAAAAAATGCCAATAAAACTATAATATGCCACTGATATCTATGATGCACAATTTTTTTTAACATATTAATATGCCTGAAATTTGGGATGTATCTTAGAATTTATAAAAAGCATTCTGTGCAGTTTTTGTTTTGTTTTTAGTATAAGAAAGACTGGGTGCAGTGGCTCATGCCTATATTCCCAGCTCTTCAGGTGGCCAGGGCCGGAGGATCACTTAAAGCCAGTTCAAGATCAGCCTAGGCAACAACATAGCAAGACCCCATTTTTGTAATTTTTTTTTTTTTTTTTAGCTGGGTATGGTGCCTTATGCCTGTAGTCCCAGCTACCTGGGAGGCGGAGGCAGGAGGATCACTTGGGCAAGAGTGAGACCGTCTTTTTTTTTTTTTTTGAGACATAACCTTGCTCCGTCGCCCAGGCTAGAGTACAGTGGCATGATCTTGGCTTACTGCAACCTCCACTTCCCGGGTTCAAGCGATTCTCCTGACTCAGCCTCCCGAGTAACTGGGATTACAGGTGCCCGCGACCATGCCCAGCTAATTTTTGTATTTTTAGTAGAGACGGGGTTTCACCATGTTGGCCAGGCTGGCCTCAAACTCCTGACCTCGTGATTCACCCGCCTCGGCCTCTCAAAGTGCTGGGATTAAAGGAGTGAGCCACTATGCCTGGAACACCCTGTCTCTTTAAAAAAAAAAAAAAAAAAAAAAAAAAGGCATATCAATATTTGACATGGAAATGGTGATTTACAAAAGGCTGAATATTTGTAATGACATCTGGAAAAAAATAAAAAGGAAAGAAAGCCTGAATAGAATCATTTCACTTTTGTAAATCAATGCAAAAAATAGTAAAGACTATACATCAAAATGCTAACCATGGTTATCTCTAGCCATAGTTTAATTCAAGTTTTACATTCTTTTAATCACACCTATTCACTACTCTTGTAATTGGATACTCAATAAAATATTACCAATTTCTTTTCAAAGACCTGGGACACTGGGTCTAGAAACAGATACTGCTGACTACTTTCTTTGTGGCCCTGGCCCATGTTTCTTTTGCCCTCTGCCTTCTGTGTTTGGCACTCGCATTGACCCTTAGTGTTTCTGTCAGACCAAAAGGCAAAGCACATGATACAATCAAGTGATGTGGGGATGGGAGCGTTAAGGTAGTAGTTAAGGTAATGTCTTTGAAATCCAATTTATGTATAGGCCAGGCGTGGTGGCTCACACCTGTAATCCCACCACTTTGGGAGGCCGAGGCAGGTGGATCACTTGAGGTCAGGAGTTCGAGACTAGCTTGGCCAACACAGTGAAACCCCATCTGTATTACAAATAATAATAATAATAAATTAGCTGCGTGTAGTGGCACATGCCTGTAATCCCAACTACTCAGGAGGCTGAGACAGGAGAATCACTTGAACCCGGGAGGCAGAGGTTGCAGTGAGCCACGAACATGCCACTGCACTCCAGCCTGGATGACAGAATGAGACTCTGTCTCGAAATAAATAAAAATATAATAAGCCAATTTTCGCCAATTCCTATTCTAATAGGAATTGTTAATTATAATCAATAACACTACTTAGTGCACAGAGTTTTTAAGGACTGTAAATCAGTTCTTACCACCTCACAGATGAGGAAACAGATACAAAGGTTAAATAACAATGGAATTCACACAACGAATACCTTACACCAGTCTAGTTTCAAAGCATAACTTTTAAATACTCTCGAATTCCATTCTATGCAAATACTGTACAAGTTTACATCAATTGGGATTCTCACTGTAGTTGACTGTAACTGTGATTCTGTACAAATCTTTGAAGTCTCCAAAAAACCTTTGAAATAAACTCAGACCAAAAAAAGTTATTTTTACGAGGCAACCCAAAACTGGTGTTTCCATACTTCTGAAGTTCTAGTTCATTCTTGTTTCTTCAGAAATCAACCTAAAAAACCAGATAAATTTAAAAACAAATTAACACTAGGACAAATCTGGCACTCTTGAATTTGCTAACTTACCTACCCAACTAATCTAAATCCTATAAGGCACAGGTAGGCCACGAAAAAGGAAGTACCACTCCTTGAAAAGAACTATTTGAAGTAAACTGGTAAATGGAGTATTTTAAGTCATTAATAAAAACATTCTCTTTTGAACAGGAAGTAACCAGAAAATATGCTCTTCCCTCTTCTTTAACTGAAATATCTAGAACTCCACCCAATTTACTTGACTTTTTCTAAAAATAAAGGCTATTTCTTAAACAAAAAGGAACTAAGGCTGTATTTAACTCAATTTTGTTGCTGAGCTGTTGAAACACAAATAAGTGCCTTTCCTTCATTCTGTGGTAATTGGCTCCATACTTTGCTAGTGGTCACTTCTTTGCAAGTGTCAAAACTATTCTAAAGTTGGCTCCTCTGAGACTTCCATCACCTCACTAAGATACAAACCTATCATATGCTGCCAAAGGGTCCCTTTAGGTCAATTCAGGCCTCTTTTCAAGTTCCACAACTTTAAGGAATTCTTCCATCAAGAGACTTTGGCAGTGCCTATGCAAGACTATGACAGGTGAGGTTCAAGATACCTTCCAATTTCAGGTGTTTTACCACCTATAGGTAATAGGACCCAAAGAAACACTTCAAGTAAGGGCAGAACACCCACTCACCCTCAGGGTATTTTCACTAGTTAGAAAAACTGTAAAAACACTTACAAAATTGGATGAAAATTAGTAACACAGAGCATTTCCTTCTTTTTACAACACTTGTTTCCGGAAGTTTTTTTTTTTTTCCCAACTCTCATACTTAAATTGACTGGATTCCTTTGCTTTCTGTAAACACTTCAGTCTCTTTAGTTTACAGCCTCTAATCTGTCTTTGGCAGAGTAGCTTTCAGAGTAGCTGTAGAGATGGCTTAAAAAGAATTACACCCACTTTTAACCTGCTTGTGAGATTAAAATAATTTGCAAGGATAATCAGTAAGTCATTTCATCAGCTACAGCTGCAATCTTCAAGTCAAAATTTTTCATCTAAAAATCTGCAGTTATTTTTAAGGTTTAATAACCCTAAGTAGCAAGAGATTGATGACTTTGAAAAAAGGAAACATCCATGCTCTCCCGTAACTGAGAAGTGCTGGTTAAATTCTTCAATAAACAATTTATTGGAAGTTTTCTCTTAATAAACTGTCAATTTCCTCCTGAAGAGAACCTCTCCTGCTGTTTGTATTTTCACTTAGAAGTACTCAGCATACAAAGTATTTCTTAATTCAACATGACTTCCAGCTCTAGCATTTGACTGGAATGCTAGAGAGGTCAGTCCAATTGTTAATACTGGATTGTGTATCAACAAAATCTACTGAATTTTGTTGATATACTGTGACTAAGTGCCGCTCCATCTTCAACGTATATTGTTATGAACAAAATACAGAGGTCTGAAGCACACACAATATCCCTGCCACACGTATTGATTTGCCTGTGAATAGTGACCAATGAACATCTGCCTTAAGAAAAGCTTTATCCAATCCAGGCTTCCCATACATTTTTCAGAAGATCCTGATTTAGGCTTTAGCACCTAAGTAAAGGCTTGGCAAATATGCAAGAAATATACTACAAAGCTTAGAACACAAAATCAAATTAAAACCAAATTATCTGTAGTTGTTAATGAAAAGTTCTTTTTATTAAAAAAGTGGAAGTTTCATTAGAAATTCTGAATATTGATCAGGTTTGGTGGCTAATGCCTGTAACCCCAGCACTTTGGGAGGTTGAAATGGGTGGATCACCTAAAGCCAGGAATTCCAGAGCAGCCTGGCTAACATGCTAAAACCCCCGCTCTACCAAAAATACAAAAATTATCTGGGCATGGTAGTGCACGCCTTTAGTCCCAGCTACTTGGGAGGCTGAAGGATAACTGCTTGAACGCAGGAGGCAGAGGTTGCAATGAGCCAAGATCATGCCACTGCACTCTAGCCTGGGCAACAGAGCGAGACCCTGTCTCAAAAAACAAAACAGCCAGGCACGGTGGCTCATGCCTGTAATCCCAGCACTTTGGGAGGTCGAGGCAGGTGGATCACCTGAGGTCAGGAGTTCGAGACCAGCCTGGCCAACATAGTGAAACCCCGTCTCTACTAAAAATACAAAAAATTAGCCGGGCGTGGTGGTGGGCGCCTGTAATCCTAGCTACTCAGAAGGCTGAGTCAGGAGAATGGCTTGAACCCGGGAGGCGGAGGATGCAGTGAGCCGAGATAGCGCCACTGCACTCCAGCCTGGGCAACACAGTGAGATTCGTCTCAAAAACAAACACAAAATTCTGAATTTTCAGGTAAGTACACAAATCAATTGTCTTATCTCTAAACAAAGATGTGTTTAGCTCACCAATCATGAAGGCCTAAACATGTTGTCATGTAATGGGAAAAATACAAAATCCACACATTTTCAGCCCATTTATTTCCAAAAGAACCCCAGCAGTCGGAGCACTCTGACAATGTCTAAACACGTGCTTACCTTAGTACTCTGAGTGCAGCTGCCATATGAAGCAACATTTCTTTGTGGGTTACGTGTAACACAAAGAATTCAATATGCAAAGTTCCCAAAATAAAACAAAAATTTACTTGGACGTTATTCATTGGCTAATAGAACATTTTAGTCCCAATCCAAAAAAATTCTAGGAAAATGTCAAGAACCAAGTTAACCAAGACCACTTTAAACAGAATCTTCATTCTAGGTATATGAAAACTGTTTCTTTAAATTAGAGATCTTTTTGGTCCTAAAATCTAGAACTGAATCAGCTACAACTGCAAACAAGGTGATTAGTGCAAAGCAACACAACTGTCCAAAGATAAGCTACTTCCCATTTTCCCTACTCAGTAACGCATTATTAAAATCCTTAATATTAGCCCTTCAATTTCCATGCATCTACCCAGTAACACCTAAAGCAACTATTTAAGGAATAAAGCCACACAAGGTCAGAGTAATTGAGCACCTAGTATGAACCAATTATCTAGATTTCTAAAAGTCCATAATGAATCAGAACTCAGATAAGTTACCACCATTTATCTTTTATATATATACTTTCTTGCATATACAAGTCTCAGGAAGAGTAATGTCATACAAGAGCACTAGGAATTGCCACATACTCCCAAATGGGCGGCAAAAGGAACAAACATTACTGATTTAAAACAGTACATACATACTAACTCAAAAAAATAATTTGGCAAATCATTTTCTAACTTGTGTGGGTAATTTTTTCCCTTCCATTTAGAAGTGAACAACTGGCTACCAGTTTAGTACAGAAGTAATCAATAGCACAAAAGCTAAATTCTGTCCAAATGGGCATTCTAACCTCTTAAAAAAAAAGGGGGGGGGGCACTTTCCAGGAGCCATTAAGTTCTGCCCCAGTCCAACCTATGGAGTTTACCTATATAAAATGTTCATAATCCTCATCTCATGGAAAAATCTCTTTGCACAACACAAAGGACTTACACAAAGGGATCTGAAAATGTCACTAAATGTGAAATACTAAACTATAATCATGGTATTTCTGTAACACATTATACACCCCTTAACAGCTTTCAGAATATATTTTATGTTGCTGGCTACATATTCAGAAAATAACAAAACATGTTTTACTAACAAGTTTTATCTTGCCCTTACTTTGACTAGAGATGTAAAGTATGCTTTAAAATTACTTCTAATTTCAGAGCTTCCTGTCAGGTAGACCACTTAATTTGAACCTAGAACTAAACTTCTATTTTTGAGACACAGCGTATCACCCAGGCTGGAGTGCAGTGCTACAATCTTGGCTCAATGCAACCTCTACCTCCTGGGTTC
Organism: Macaca nemestrina; assembly: GCF_043159975.1. Taxonomy (NCBI): domain Eukaryota; kingdom Metazoa; phylum Chordata; class Mammalia; order Primates; family Cercopithecidae; genus Macaca; species Macaca nemestrina. Next base: position 166,212,581 of record NC_092125.1, on the reverse strand, counting down.
AAGTGATTCTTGGGTGTGGTGGTGCACACCTGTTATCCCAGCTACTTGGGAGGCTGAAGCAGAATTGCTTGAACCCAGGAGGTGGAGGCTGCAGTGACCTGAGACCATGCCACTGCACCCCAGCCTGGGTGACAGAGCCAGACTATTTCAAAAAAACAAACTCTAGTAACCTGAAAGTGACAGTTCTGGGGTCAGCAAACATTTCTGTGAAGGGTAGTATCTTATGCTGGGCTGCCTACATTTTTTTGTGAGTTTTTTTTTTTTTAATCCTATACAAGCCTAAAAAACCATTTTTAACCCAGGGATGCACCAAACCAAACCAAACAGGTCACAGGCTGAACTTTGCTGACCCCTGGCTTACATATAGCATTTTATTTAAATGGCATTCATTTCCAATGTTCATTATTTTCATCTGTGACCAAAATCTTCATGGTTTTAGCAAGTTATAGTCTAACCATTTCCTAAACTTAAGCTTCTCATGTTTAGATTACAACCATGCTCGCTCTATATTCTTGAAATTACCGACTTTCTCAGCCTGATTTATTTCAATCACTTCACATAACCCCCAAATTTGAACTTAAAAGTCAAGCAAGATTAAGTGGTAATCCCAGGGCACAGCTTGGGCCAAATAACAACCCAAATTTCTGGGAAGCTGCCACTTACTATTAATCTCAACCTGACAATTATCTTGCATTGATCAATCATTTAATTACTATGATCCAGTTCAAATATGTATCATTTTACTGCCTTGTCACCAGTTATGCCATAGAAAGCACAGTAAATAATGAACTTTCTGGGCTTTTCTTAGTCAATCTGAAGATCTGGCTTGTACATGTTCAGACTTGCTAAAACTTCACATATTTATCTCAGTGTAATCCAAACATCTGGGTTATAATCTATTTTCTAAGTGTTTACTTTCTTAAGAAAGTAGAATTACATGCACCTGAGACCTCTGGAATTTGCTATACCATTGGACTAGATGTCCACTAACATACCTGAACAATCTTACCTTGAGTCAACATCGATTAGGTTCTATCAACTTCCTAGTTCTCATTCCTTTGAACCTTCTAATACCTGCTGTTTCCTTCCATATGATGGTACTTTCCTAGACATGTTAGGTTGGTACAAAAGTACTTGCACCAATCTAGTATTTTCAAAATCCAATACACACTGAGGCTTTGTATGCAACCCCCTATTTTTCTATTTCAGTGCAACCATCTCTGGCAACTAGAAAAATAACAAAATTAGAATGAATACTTAGTATCTTCCTTTTAAACCCACACCAAAAACAAGCCCCAAATATATTTACAATCCTGGAAATGAAGTGTCCTACTTCCATCCAAAAAATAAGAGTAAAGGAACTGACTAGATGTATATGGTGTCACTTTTTAAAATTCTTGCATAACTCCACAGGTCCCAAAATAGCTAATAAATCATTTCATTTCAAGCTGTAAAAATGCCTTTAAAATGTCAGCTCTGGTATTACTTCCATTTAAACGCATCAAGATAGAAGTTCACTGAAACATCAGCTGCCACTATTACTTTAGGAATCTGTATCTGTTTAGGAATTTTTCCCCTAGACTATTATAGCCAGTTTATCAATAAAAAGTAGCATTCAGTATGCTTAACTTTCATTATCAAAAAAGTGATCTGCTAAGAAGTAACAATTAGATTAAATCCAAGAAGTCCTTGGATTTTGTATCTTACAAGAATTCAACTTTCCCAATTAAGTCACTAGTCATTAAGATAAGTACCCTTCCCAAATGTGATTCAACAGCCTGGTTTTTAGCAAATAAAAACCCCATATGAAATTCAATTTAAAAATTGTAAGCACAAAGGGGTGTGCACACAGGTCAGAAACCAGGAAACACATGACAATAAACATGATCCTATTTGATTGTTTTTATGACTTTTAAGAAGTGAGCATGAAAATAAATCTTTATTTTCAGTTATTACCCACCAGTAAGAGAAAGTTAGGTTCACAGTTTTAGCTCTTGACACAAAGTGAACTAGGAGGCAAATTTATATCCATCAGATACAACTAATGGACCAACTTTTTAAGTTCAGGCTATCTTGAAAGCTTGCAACATACCAGATATTGCTATGTCGTCTCTCACGACAGCAATGGATGACACTGAGTAGAAGTTGTGTTTTGAATAGCAGGTGTTTTCTATAGCATGTTGCTAGAAATCAAGATTTATAAACATGGTACATGTTTGGAAATGAGTTAGATACTTGAGAAGTCTAAACACACTGATTTATGAGTGCGTATGTTGCCATCTCAAAAGGGGTCAACAGTTCATATGGACTAAATTAATCTCAGGGTAGCACGTATGTTTGTAAATATAAAATTATATTAGACAATAGCACCAGTGCAGAACATGCTCAGCATCATAAGATCCAAAACACCAGCACAAGTTTATCCATCATTAAAAACAATTACCTCCTTCCTAAAATGTCAGAATAGTAGGTAACTGAGATTAATAAATCTAATCCAAACAAGTAACTCTTATAACATAAAATTTCTCTTTTAGAAGTATATGTGAGAACCAATCAGCTAAATATAACTGTTTAAGACTGAAGATGTCCAATACTTTTAAAATTGGACATTACCATATACAGGTAGAACATTTCTAAAAATGACGTGACAAATGATTCTTAAAACTTTTTTAAAAATTCCTTCAGTTTATCAATAAATGTGGCAGAATAAAAGACAATCCTAGAAAACTTTATTCATCATTCTATGTGTGTTTTAATAAGTAGTGATGCTCCCATTATAGGAATCCATTATTAACCTAATTTTCTAATGCAGGAAGAGAGAAAAGATAATTACCACTTTCTGTGGAATACTCAACTTAGGACCAAATAATAGCAATCTAGGAAATAGTAAAGATTTTTGGTTTATATTTCATGGATAGTGCTGCTGTTCCAGCCTTATAAAGTAAAGCTGGTCTGCTTCCCAAATTCCAAAAATTAAAATACTCCCCACCTCACCCTACCAACCAGTGCCCTTTGGTTTTTGTTTTAGAACAAGGAAGGGTTAAATGGTTGCTGATCATGGATGCACCATTTTGATTTTGTGACCTTTCACACACAGAAATCATACCAAATGGCCAGACACTTATTTTACAGAAGTTTAAATATTACACATTGGCCAAATCAACTTATTCCACCCACCCTGGTGGAGGGGGAGAAAAAACCCATACCTATAAAACTACTTCACTTGACAGGATGTGTCTACCAACAATAAGTAGCTTAAACAACTGTCACCAATTAAGATGTCTAGTTTAGATTTTAAAATGGGAAAGTCACACATTTAAAAAGTAAATATAGTTGAAAATGTAAATCAGTTATAATCTGAACCTAATGAACCATGCAAGGAGCAAGGGTTAATAAACCAATGTGCTTTGAATTTGTTCAAGTACTGATATTTCTGTATATAAAGATTTAGCATATATATATAACAGCTATCATGAGAAGTGAAAAAAGATTTTTCCCCAAAAATGAAAATATTAAAACTAAGTTAAAATACATATAGTTAGTATTCCACACAGCATAAAATTTGACAAATCAAAGTTTAACATGTCCCAGTTGACCATGTGTGAATATGCAAAGCAGGTATTAAAACCAATATGTCCAATATTTAAAACCAGTTTGTAATTGGGGGAACTTCTAAATCCTTAATTAAAAAACACAAATGAAGTGAAAGCTTTAAACTGGTACACACTGTTCACACCTATATTTCAAGTTTGGAAATGCATATTTGCAAGCAGCAATACAAAAGTATTCATGAAGAATGCATAATCTCTGAAAATTATGAAAACATCCCTGCTACCAATACATTTCTAAATACAAAACTGACTACCATATTTGTTACTTCTGTGTAGCGAGAGAAGTTCATTTTTAAAACAGATAAAATTCAGTCTTTAGGTGTGAATGGTATGAATGACGGTCCTTTTTTTTTTTTTTAATTTCTTAGTCGTTTGGAATCCTTAAGCATGCAAAAGCTTTGAACAGAAGGGTTCACAAAGGAACCAGGGTTGTCTTATGGCATCCAGTTAAGCCAGAGCTGGGAATGCCTCTGGGTCATCCACATCAGGAGCAGAAGCACTTGACTGAAAAAGAAAAACCAAAATTAACCACAGTTCTCAATTCTTCAAAATTACATTGTTAGCTAGTGTCTACATTAAGATAGAACTCTAAAAAATTTTACTGTTGGCCAGGCACGGTGGCTCAAACCTGTAATCCTAGTACTTTGGGAGGCCAAGGCGGGTGGATGACCTGAGGTCAGGAGTTTGAGACCAGCTTGGCCAACATGGTGAAATGCTGTCTCTACTAAAAATACAAAATATTAGCTGGGCGTGGTGGCAGGCACCTGTGATCCCAGCTACTTGGGAGGCTGAGGCAGGAGAATAGCTTGAATCTGGGAGGCGAGGGTTGCAGTGAGCTGAGATCTGGCCACTGCACTCCAGCCTGGGCAACAGAGTGAGACTCCCATCTCAAAACAAAACAAAACAAAACAAACAAACAAAAAAACAACCCACAAAAAACCCTACTGTTAAAACTCTAGGTAAAATGTATCAAGACAAAATTATGGATCAGAAAAAAACTACATATATTTGCAATGAGCCCTGTCCTAAATTTCTATCAAGACCTACTTTCATTCCAGAGTAATACTATGGGTTGTTTTCTTTTTCTTTTTTTTTTTTTTGGAGACAGTCTTACATTCTGTTGCCCAAGCTGGAGTGCAGTAGCATGATCTCAGTTCACTGCAACCTCCGCCTCCTGGGTTCAGGGGATTCTTGTGCCTCAGCCTCCCAAGTAGCTGGTTACAGGGCTGTGCCACCATACCTGGCTAATGAGACAGGGTTTCACAATGTTGGCCAGGCTGGTCTCAAATTCCCAACCTCAGGTGATCTGTTCACCCAGGCCTCCCAAAGTACTGGGATTACAAGCATGAGCCAATGTGCCCAGCCCAGTTGTTTTGTTTTTTCCAGTAAACCATACGAATAGATTCACAAGCAATTATGTATGTGAATTTGCATTGTTGTTCAGAATTCTTATACTTTTTCCACTTGCTAAATAAGAATGGCATCAATGTGAAAGCATGCTAAGAAACGAATATTTAAGTAGCAATAATCAACAAGGTTAAAAGTCCAAAAACAGGGCCAGGCGTGGTGGCTCAAGCCTGTAATCCCAGCACTTTGGGAGGCCGAGACGGGTGGATCACGAGGTCAGGAGATCGAGACCATCCTGGCTAACACGGTGAAACCCCGTCTCTACTAAAAAATACAAAAAAAAACTAGCTGGGCGAGGTGGCGGGCGCCTGTAGTTCCAGCTACTCGGGAGGCTGAGGCAGGAGAATGGCGTGAACCCGGGAGGCGGAGCTTGCAGTGAGCTGAGATTCCGCCACTGCAATCCAGCCTGGGCGACAGAGTGACTCCATCTCAAAAAAAAAAAAAGTCCAAAAAAAGGAGTCCAAATTGCTCTTTATAGCCTAAAGTATAAATAACAGAACTAAAAAAAAAAAGTATGGGAAAAGCCCATAAACACAACCGCCGCCTTAAAAAAAAAAAAAAAAAAAGATTGGTCTTGGAGGAACAAAGTATCATTACACTGGCAGTGATAAGTTACCCTTATAATAATCAAAAATAGACTCAATCAAGCAGGTGGGTCCCCAAATTTGTAAGATGTTGAGAATTTAGGAGGACATTATGGTTGCTTCCAAGCATCAGATCTGAGTTCATATCTATCAATTACTTGGGATTCATCAAAATATTTCTCTAAGAACTTGTTTTGTTCCATATACTGTTCAAGGCATCGGAGGGATTATAGAAAGTAAAGTAAGACAAAAATGAATCCCAGCTCTCTCAGAAGAGTCTAGTAAAAGAAAAAAGCATCAACAATCATGAGTGTCACAAGAGGAATTATACAAGGAACACGATGGTTATTAAGCGGAGACTTAAAAAGCAGTTAGGAATTATCAAAGCGAACAGATTGCTTTTCAGGTAAGCCTTAGCAAAGGTCAAGAGTTAACCTGATTCACTACACCAGATTTTCTTGTCTGGAAAATGAGAATGTCATCATAGTTAACAAGAATTAAATGACATTAAGTACATAAAATGCCTAGCCCAGCACCATGATCAGCACCTAGTAAGAATTCAAAAGGTGGTAACTTAACACTACTTACAGCACTCCAAAAAAGACATTTAAGTGCTTTAAACAAAAATATAACCTAACACGTGGTTTCTTTTTTTTTTTTTTTTTTTTTGAGACGGAGTCTCGTGCTGTCGCCCAGGCTGGAATGCAGTGGCCAGATCTCAGCTCACTGCAAGCTCCGCCTCCCGGGTTTACGCCGTTCTCCTGCCTCAGCCTCCCGAGTAGCTGGGACTACAGGCGCCCGCCACCTCGCCCGACTAGTTTTTTGTATTTTTCAGTAGAGACGGGGTTTCACCGTGTTAGCCAGGATGGTCTCAATCTCCTGACCTCGTGATCCGCCCGTCTCGGCCTCCCAAAGTGCTGGGATTACAGGCTTGAGCCACCGCGCCCGGCCAACACGTGGTTTCTTAAAGACACTGCTACTACTTCTACTTCTTATGTTCCCAGAAGGACCCAGCCAGTGACTTCTAAGAGGTCCTTAAATTACATAAAAGGAAAACAAAGTCTTAAATTACCTTGTCGGTCCTGCTGCCACGGTTTGGGCGCCCACCACGCCCACGTCCACCTCGTCCTCCCCTGCCACCACGTCCTGGGCGGCCAAGGTCTCCAAAATTGATCTCCAGCTGAGACGTTATATCATTTGCTGGCTTCCGGAAATGATGGTCCATAACCGAATCTTCAGCATGAGCCTAAAAACATAAGTGAAGATGACTGGGTTATTAGTAGAAAAGTAACGTCGCAAAATTTCTAAATAATGAGCTTTCTTCTAAAAAGACCAAAAATCCAAACTGTACTTTCTGTGAACAAATGTCTCAATGTCTCCACAGGTAACAAGCTAGGGCTCAGCTATAGTGATCTTGGAGGAATAATTTCCTTCACTTTTCTCTATCTCAAAATTGCAGGTAATATCAGCGGTCCTCAACTAAAGACATATATGCTATCACAATCAACCCAAATGATTGTGGCCCATCCCAGACCTACTGAATCATAATCTTTAGCAGTGAAATCTGGACAAGTACATTTTAAATATGCCCTTCAGATCAGGACTCCAATGTGAATCCTTGATGAAGACCTCTGGAGAGGTGACATATAAGGCTACTACTATCATTGAAGTTAAAAAGAACACGCAAGTTAAAAAGAAAACCTCTGTTCTACACTCTTTCAACTATAACTAGGGTAATGACCTTATTCCATACAAACTTTTCAGAAGCATCTTCTGTTAATATACAACCATTATGTTTTTCCACACAAATACGGAGAGCTACAAATTCAAGTGAAACACTACACACTTTACATAAGGGGAATCTTGTAAAGCTATGCACAAATAAATCCACAGCTTAAATGTGTCACAGGAATCTTTTTTTTTTTTGAGACAGGGTCTCACTCTGTCACCAGGCTGGAGTGCAGCGGCGCAATCTGGGTTCATTGCAACCTCCACCTCCCAGGCTCAAGTGATCCTCCCACCTCAGCCTCCCAAGTAGCTGGGACTACAGGCACATGCCATGATGTCTGGCTAATTTTTTTGTATTTTTTTATAGACAGGTTTTCGCAGTGTTGCTCAGGCTGGTCTCAAACTCCTGGGCTCAAGCGATCCGCTGGTGTTGGCCCTCCAAAGTGCTGGGACTACCGGCATGAGCCACCACGCCCAGCTAGAAACTTCTTAAAAATGAAGTCATGTTTGTGAAATCCAGATCCTTTCTATTTGTGTTTAAGATACATGACCCAGTCTGGGAGGAAAAAAGCAAAAAGTCAGACAGTTCTACACTGCTCCATGCCTGATGTCTTCTTCCATGCTTGGGATGGGTTTTAATCTTCTAGTTGAAAACTGTGCCTATGGGACTTTAAAGTACAGCTTTCTTTTTCTAAATACGTGTAAGAAATCCTCTTTTCTACAGGAATAAAGAACATTTTCTTCTTTCATTAGAACTTGTACTATTACAATTCCATTAGATTCAACTTAAAATATTACAACTGTTATTAACTAGCCTTTAAAGTACAAATAAATTTTTGTGTTTTCATCCCTTACATCAACTCATACTAGCATTAAAGGTCAATCCTTTGTACCCACACTAACACAATGTAAGGCAATAGAAGGCTCTAATACGAATTTTAAAGGAGCCTAGAAACATAAAAACAAATTCACAAAAACACCAGCAAATTAAGATGAATAATATATACTAATTGTGTGATTTTTAAATGTTTGCTCTTTCAAACCAATGCTTTCAATTAATTGCAAACCACCTATCAAAAATATTCAGAAAAAAATAAAACCAACCAACCATATAACAATAAAAAGCAAGGCCAAGGGCAGTGGCTGAAACTTGTAATCCCACACTCTGGAAGGCATAGGCAGGAGGGCTGCCTGAGTCCAGGAGCTGGCACAGGCATGTAGTTCCAGCTACTCAGGAGGCTGAGCTAGAAGGATCGCTTGAGCACATGGAGGTTGAGGCTGCAGTAAGCTGTGACCATGCTACTGCATTCCAGCCTACATGACAGACCAAGACCTTGTCTCACAATAAAGTGTATGGGGGAGTGCTCACTTTGGCAGCACACATACTAAAAGTGGAATGATGCAAAGATTATTAGCATGATCCCCAAAAGGATGACAAGCAAAACTGTAAATTGTTCTATTTTTTAATTCAAAAAATAGAAACAATAAAAAATAAAGTATTTGGGAAAATGTGTTTAGGCTATATGCAGATACCATGCCATTTTATATAACGGACTTGAGCATCTGAAAATTTTAGTATGTCTGGGTCCTGGAACGAATCCCCTGCAGATACCAAGAAACTGTACTGGGATAAATTTGGGGCAGGGGGTTGGGGGGAACCTTTTATTTTCTTTTGAGACAGTCTTGCTCTGTCAACTAGACTGGAATGCAGTGATGCAATCTTGGCTCACCCCAACCTCTGCTTCCTGGGCTCAAGTGATCCTCTCCTGCCTCAGCCTCCTAGGTAGCTGAGACCACAGGTGCATGCAACCACATCCAGATTATTTTTATAGTTTTTGTAGAAACAGGGTTTTGCCATGCTGCCCAGGCTGGTCTCAAACTTTCAACTCAAATATCTGCTCGCCTCAGCCTCCCAAAGTGCTGGGATTACAGGTGTAAGCCACTGTGCCCAGCCTCCTTCTTTCTAGAGAGCTCAGAGAATGAGCAGCAGAAAACAGAAACTCTGAGTTCTGTCAATAACATGGTAACACAGTTCTCCATTTGTAAAGTTTCTTCCTTCCTCGTAACTACCTCACATTTGTCATGAGAATGAAGATATGTACAAGTTAAAGAGCTTTTTAAAAAAATTTTTTTGAGAAAGAGTCTTGCTCTGTTGCCCAGGCTGGAGTGCAGTGGTGTAACCTCAGCTCACTGCAACCTCCGCCTCCTGTGTTCAAGGGATTCTCTTGCCTCAGCCTCCTGAGTAGCTGGGATTACAGGCATGCGCCACCACACCTGGCTAATTTTGTATCTTTAGTAGAGATGGGGTTTCTCCATGTTGGTTAGACTGGTCTTGAAATCCCGATCTCAGGTGATCCGCCCACCTCAGTCTCCCAAAGTGCTGGGATTACAGGTGTGAATCACTGAGCCTGGCCAAAACCAAGTGTTCTAATGCAGTTTTTTTTCTACAGGACTTAAAAAAAAATAATTTCCTCATTTACCATTCATATGGAGTAAATGTTAAAAATCATCTCTAAACCTAAAAAAAACTTTAAATCTTTTTAACCTCCATTTTATTTTACAATGTTTCCAAGTTTGTCTTATAGCCATTTTGCAGTTTAAAAAATTACGCGTATCGGCTGGGCATGGTGGCACACGCCTATAATCCCAGCACTTTGGGAGGCTGAGACAGGTGGATCACTTGAGGCCAGGAGTTTGAAACCAGCCTGGCCAGCATGGTGAAACCTCATCTCTACTAAAAATACAAACATTACCCGGGCGTGGTGGCGAATGTCCATAATCCCAGCTACTGGGGAGGTTGAGACACAAGAATTGTTTGAATTCGAGAGGCGGGAGGTTGTGGTGAGCAGAGACGGTACCACTGCATTCCAGCCTGGGCGAAAGAGTCAGACTGTGTCGCAAAAAAAATAAAAATAACTAATAACCTTATTAAATGGGTTTGCCCTCACAATATTTTAATTTAACTTTACCTTAGGATGATAAAACTTGCAGTCTGGATTTCTGGCACAGCCCAATTTATGATATGAATAAATCAAACACAAATGTCAAAAGGTTAAAGGAAGCTGATAGAGAAAAAAAATTTAGGAGAAGAAATAATACAGTTTGGCTTTAAAAACTCATACAAGCCCTAACAGGGAGCGGCACTGAAATATTCCTCTAAGAACACACCCCAAAGCTTAAACGGAAGCTACCAATTCAAAAGCCATCAATGTGACTTTTTCCAATACAGCTGACCCTTGAACAACTTGGGTTTGAACATTCTGCCTCTGTCAGCCTTGAAACAAGCCCAACCCCTCTTCTTCCTATCCAAAATAAAGACCTTTGTGACAATCCAGTTCCACTTAATGAACAGTAAATATATTTTCTCAACATTTTAACTTACTTTACTATAAAAATACAGTATATAATATGCAACATACAAAATGCGTTAACTGGTTATGTTATCAATAAGACTTTCAGTCAACAGGTTATTAGTAGTTAAGTTTCGGCAGAGTCAAAGGTTACATGTGCACTGATCTGCAGGGTCAGTGCCCCTAGCAACCTCACATTGTTCAACAAGTCAACTGTATTTTCACTAGTTTCCCTGTTTCTTAAGTAAAACCCACATATTCTTTGGTTTTTAAAGCCATCATTCCTTAGACAAGATGCATATTACCATTTACTGAGTGTCCTGGCCATTACATATGATATAGGCAGACAGTTTCAAAAGTTGAATTCCAAATGAAGTCACTTACATTTTAGGTTATATGAAAATGTCAAGATTTCAACCTAACACCATAATACCAAAGTCCTTTAATGATCTCCAGTTTGGCAAGATTTCAAAAATACAATCACAACTTTGAAAAGAACTATCATATTTCTGAACACTAATAATTACACAATACACCACTAACAGCTTTTTAGGAAAAAGCATCTCTACCACATAAAACATAATTATGAACTGATCGAAGGACTTTCTTAGAATATGTAATACAGTTTATTTTCCTTATAAAGCAAATTATCTGCCCCAAATGATCCTATGTAAAGCTTTTTTTATAGACAAATCACCCATGTGAAATTTTAAAACAAAAATTATAAATACAATTCAAGTCACATCTGAACATTTTCAAACACGACAAAACTTAATTTTACCTCTTCACTCTTTGATTTATGAAGAACAAATCCCTTCTTCCACTGCCCATCAGCACCTTCATTTGGTTTTCGGATATTAAATTCTACTTTTGCCCGGTCCTTATTTTGAATAGCCTTCCACTCATCCAAAGTCATCTCTTTTGGACCCTCCTCTTTTACCTCTTCAACTTCATTCTCCCTGTGAAAAGGTTTTCAAGTTTTATACCTGGTAGAGAGCTGATATAATTTACATCAAAATATTTCAAATTTATGATTTTAATTAAGAAAGTGAACCTTGTAATCTTTTAGAGAAAGATTATCCAAGGATGAGGGTATCCTAGTTTCCTGTGTAACTAAGCAACTTGGTAGAGACCAGGAATTCAGTGTTTGCTGACTATATACAAGTAAGGGATATAGAATTCATCCTCATGAACTCTTAAATGATCATTTATCAGTAATACAACCTAGAACAGGCTTTACCAATACTAAAATATACATTTTTTAAAAACAGTACCGGCTGGGCACGGTGGCTCATGCCCGTAATCCCAGCACTTTGGGAGGCCGAGGCGGGCAGATCACGAGATCAGGAGATCGAGACCATCCTGGCTAACACAGTGAAACCCCGTCTCTACCAAAAATACAAAAAATTAGCCAGGCGTGGTGGCGGGCACCTATAGTCCCAGCTACTCCAGAGGCTGAGGCAGGAGAATGGTGTGAACCCGGGAGGCGGAGCTCGCGAGTCAAGATCACACCACCGCACTCCATCCTGGGCTACGAGCGAGACTCCGTCTCAAAAAATAAAAAACCAAACAGTACCTTGTTTAAAAACTACCTTCTTAGGTAAAATCCTCAGCCTATCTTCTTTTAAACCACATTTTTAATTTCCATAATTCCCAAAATACATTAATTCTTAATAACACACAAGAAGGTTATCCTCTTGACAGAAGAATGTCTGTTAGCAACCAGGGTTCAAATTTTGGAACATAAAAGAACTGTTCCTCTATGCTTTATTTCGGCAACTAGCACTTATAGCAAATAAAAACAATAGCCATGTTTCTACAAATCCTAAAATCCTTATACTCCAATTTTCAAACCAACCTGTATATGGAAAGGAGGCCAAGGATTCACTGCTAATAGAACTATCCACAAACACACACTGGTTTCATTATTTAACACTAAACCATTTATTTCTAAATATAATTCTCCAGTCTATAACTATTGAATACGATCCTTTCCTCTTTTTACAGAAACAAAGCACTGGCCTACGGATCCATTATTTTAGTATAATCTCAATTTGCAATTGTCATCAAACAAGTCATTTGCTATTTGGGGAGCCCTTCTTTCCAAAGATAGCAGGTGATTCAGTTAGCTTTAGAGCTCAAATATCTCCCTGGATGCTGCCCTTTACCATTTGACAAATCCTATCTTAAAACTTCCTCCAGTTATACCCATGCTGCAAAAAACAAAAAACAACTCTAGAGCAAGTTTACACTGAATTGGGTACTGAGTCCACCCAGTCATTTTACAGATGAGAAATCCAAGAATATAAAAAAAGTCCTGGTTACCCATGTTATAACACAGCCAGGAATATAACTTAGCATACCTTTTATCATATCATGGAGGCATGACACCCACCTTTCAGGAATTACTGCAAAGATTAAATAAAAACCAAACAGAAGCTCTGGAAGCTATATATAAGCTAGTTAATCAGTCAGCCAATGTTGTGTTTCTTAAATTTATACTTCCATATGCTATGCCCAGATTCTTCCCTACTCTGGAGTAAGATTAGAGACAGTTCTAATGTGATGGATAATTATTTTCTTTAAACCAAACACCTTCAATTTCATTCCTGGGTACTCAGCTAAGGATTTGCTACCGATACGCTATCAGCACATTAGTACCTTTTGGTAAAGTTATATTTGCAGATCACTCTGAGTGATTCAACATGGGCTCTATTAAACAGTTGTGGTTGGACGCCGTGGCTCACACCTGTAATCCCAGCATTTTGGGAGGCCAAGGCGGGAGGATCACTTGAGGCCAGGAGTTCAAGACCAGCCTGGCCAACATGGTGTAACCGTGTCTCTACTGAAAATACAAAAATTAGCCGGGCATGCTGGAGCATACCTATTGTCCCAGGTAATCGGGAGACTGAGGCAGGGGAATCACCTGAACCTCAGAATAGCCAAAATCGCACCACTGCACTCTAGCATGGGAGACAGGAGACTGTGTCTCAAAGAAACAAACAAACAAAAATGTTGACCACTGTGAGAAACTTAATGTTGCATAGGGTTCATTTGTTAAGGCACCAATCACAATTTCATTGTTTATCAGGCAAAAGTATGATTCCATTATAGTTTTGCATAAATTTTTACTACCAAGTTCAAAACATCACCCAATACTAGGTACTTTTATCTACTCCCTCCAATAGTATATCATTTTTCCTTATCCCAACAAATCCATGGAATATGATACTCCCATCATTAACAGTGTTTCACCATAAGAGCAATTCTTCCTGAAGAAAAGAAAAAATTCAAGGCCAGGCGCAGTGACTCACGCCTGTAATCCCAGCACTTTGGGATGCTGAGGTGTGCGGATCACCTGAGGTCGGGAGTTGGAGATCAGCCTGACCAACATGGAGAAATCCCATCTCTACTAAAAATACAAACTTAGCTGGGCATAGTGGCACATACCTGTAATCCCAGCTACTCAGGAGCTGAGGCAGGAGAATCACTTGAACCCAGGAGGCAGAGGATGCAGTGAGCCGAGATCACGCCATTGCACTCCAGCCTGGGCAACAAGTGAAACTCCGTCTCAAAAAAAAAAAAAAAAAAAGAGCAAGTTTAGAAAGCATCTGCCCCTCCCACCCCCAAACTAACTTGAATATGCTTCTGGTTAGGAATCACTGTCCTAAACAACCTGTAATCCAAGACTTTAAACCACAATAACAAATAACTGACAAAATAAACATAATTTTAGGCCAGGCGCCGTGGCGCACGCCCATAATCCCAGCACTCTGATCAGGAATTCGAGACCAGCCTGGCCATTATGGTGAAACCGTCTCTACTAGAAATATAAAAAATTAGCCAGGTGTGGTGATGCACGCCTGTAATCCTAGTTACTCGGAAGACTGAGGTAGAAGAATCGCTTGAACCCAGGAGGCAGAGGTTGCAGTGAGCCGAGATAACGCCACTGCACTTCAGCCTGGGTGACAGAGCGAGACTGTCTCGAAAAAGAAAAAAAAAAAAACAAAACAAAAACACATAATTTTAAAAGCTAGTGAAGGGCCAGACGTGGTGGCTCACTCCTGTAATCTCAGCACTCTGGGAGGCCGAGGAGGGCAGATCACCTGAGGTCAAGAGTTCAAGACCAGCCTGTCCAGTTGGCCAAGACAGTGAAACCCCTCTCTACTAAAAAATATAGAATATTAGCCAAGCATTAAAAAAAAAAAAAGTTAGTGAAGGGCTGGGCAAGATGGCTCACGCCTGTAATCCCAGCACTTTGGCAGGCCAAGGTGGGTGGCTTGCCTGAACTCACGAGTTGAAGACCAGCCTGGGCAAAATGGTGAAACTCTCCTCTACTAAAAATACAAAAATTAGCCAGGCCTGGTGGCAGGCACCTGTAGTCCCAGCTACTCAGGTGGCTGAGGTGGAAGGATTGTTTGAGCCCAGGAAGCGAAGGCTGCAGTGAGCCAAGATCACTCCACTGCATTCCAGCCTGGGCAACAGAATGAGACCTGGTCTCAAAAAAGAAAAAAATGCTCGTGAATAACATACTCTAATCTTTGCTCTCTTCACACATTTAAAAACAGGCCAGTAATGCTATGTTCCAAATTCTACGTTGGAAGTAACTTCAAGACAGAACTAATCTTAAAATGGCCACATTTTCTTTTAACTATCTCAAAGTAAAATTTGTACGGTTGTATGACAATGGTAAAATGACTAATCAAACAGAAATAACCACATTAAAATATTCTATTTTTCAAAGCATAGTCAAAATATATACACATAAAGCACTCTTTTAAGGGCTGGGTGCAGCGGCTCATGCCTGTAATCCCAGCACTTTGGAAGGCCAAGGCAGGAGGAACGCTTGAGCCCAGGAATTCCAGACCTGCCTAGGCAATGTAGTGAGACCCTGTCTCTTACCAAAAAAAGAAAAAAAAAAAAAAAAAAAGCATTCTTTTAAATACTCTTTGAGGGATGAGGGTACAATACGTCTCCCTTGTCAAAAACAAAAAGCCATCAAGCAACAGCATTAAATCTATGGGTTATCTCATTGGTCAAAATCCAGTGCTTTCAATTCTGGGTCATTACTATTACACACAAAACCACTTACTTATTTTCAGTGTCTGCCACTGGATGATGTTCTTCACCTTCAGGTGTTTCCTCAGTCACATTTGATTGATCCAAGTCACTGTAATTATAAGATATTTGTTTCTGAATGTATTTGGGGGACTCTCTAAGGAAAGAAAGAAAAAGAAAGGCATCTAGGTCCATTTACATGTAGCTGAAGAGTTCTTCATACAAAAATACCGTAAGCCCTCACATTCTCTAACTCCTTTCCTACTAAATATACTCCCCAGAAGACCTTGAAAAGCAAATAATATAAACTATTTAGTTCATATACTTCATACTTAAAAAGTAACAGAACAAGGCAGCTAATTATAAAACCAAGCTTTACTAGTTTAACAAATTTTGTAATGACAACAAAGTCAAAAACTAGAATAGGAACTATTAAGGACACTAAGATAATCAGAATACCCAAATAACCTTATTGTGGGGTTTCAGGAAAAGCTACAAATATATATGGGGGAAAAATGAGTAACAAATATATTGAAGTATAGAAAAACCAGTCATTCAATACACTACAACCCAAATTCATCCCATAGGACATTATCTTACAGTAGCTCTCAGAGGAGAGCATTCATTATCTCAGAGACAAGTAAAATTTGACAGAGGTATGGATTAACCCCTAGTTAGGTACAGAATTTTTAAAAAAATCAGAATACCAACGTTAATTCATCTTTGACAGTTCCCCAGTTGTGAGATCCGCTACCTCCACGTTTGTCCTCGTGCTTCAGGCCACTGTAATGTGAAAAAGAACTAACAAAACTGAGTTAACATAATACTCTTTAGTTCTAGAAATTCAAAGTTTGTTTATTAGATTAAAATATTAAAATAAACTAAAAACCAGTAAGACTTACGATCTATCACTTCCACTATGCCTATCAAATTCACGTTTGCCACGAGAATCAAATCCATCTCCTCGGCCCATTCCACGTCCACGGCCCCCTCGACCTCTTCCAAGACCACCACGACCTCGAATAGGTCGGTCAATAATCGGTCTATAATATAAACAAATTATACTTCCATGGTTTCCAGAATGAGGAAAATCCATCCAAAAACCCAAAAATACAGAACATGTTTACCAGCTCAAAAACCAATAAATACACATGCTTCAGAAAATTCAAAATAGTCTATTTCTAAACATAAAGGAAGACAGAACAAGAAAGCCTCCCAGAACAAGAAAACTATTTTAGCACTCTAAAACATTACTACCAATGCATATACTTTTCCACTGTTATTCATTGCACATATAATCCAGTCCATCACTATTTACCAATACACTTAAAAATTAAACACATTTAATAAACCAACAGTATTTTCCTTCTAACTCTGTATCGGGAGACAGCAAGAAAAAAAAAGTGGTTATCAATTCAATAAAGTGCTTCCATTACAAGAGACCTAAGTTTGAACCATCACCCAAAGGTCTAAAACATAACAATGCACACATACAGATGTTTCTGTCAAAAACTAATAGAAACAATTAGCCAGACTGCTACCTGGCAATTATTCCCAATTTATAGCTTAACATTAAGCGGTGACTCTATAAAGTAACAAAATATGAAGACTTTTTTGGTTCACGCCTGTAATCCCAATATTGCAGGAGGATAGCTTGAGCAGAGGAGCTCAAGACCCACCCATGCAATATAGATAGTGAGACCTCAGCTCTACAAAAAAATTAGCAGAGTGTGGTGGTGTGATCTTGTAGTCCGAGCTACTCAGAAGGAGGTTAAAATGAGAGGACTGCTTGAGCCCAGGAAGCAGAGACTGTAGTGAGCTACGCTTGCATCACTGCACTCCAAGCCTAGGAGTTAGACCAAGATCCTGGCTCAAAAACAAAAAAAAACAACTTACCGATCAACTGAAAATTCGCCTCCTTCACCCTTTTCTTCAATTGGCTTTTCGAATCTTCGTTCACGAGGTGGTCGCCTTTCTGGTCTTCTATCAATTATTTTCCCTTCACCCTGAAGTTGTTGATCAGGTCTTCTTCCAACTCGTCTTATTCCTAAAAGGATAGATAACCTGCATAAGCAAACTATTTTTGCAATACAAAAAGTTTAGGCCTGGACTGTCAAAAAGCTGCTTCTCTTCCAATCCACTACCATTTCCTGTTGTAAAAAGGAAACACTGGGTAACTCTAATGTGTAATAAAGTACCTTAGGGAAACTGCCATTTAAAGACAATAAACCTTCCAATCCATACCACGGACCAAATACATAAATAAATAAAATACAGACAATAAACTTGTTTTAAACTTCTATTTAGTTTGCCAAGTTATTCTCCCCCTCATAAGCATTTTCTATAACTGACTTGGAAATCATTTGGGCAACCATTATTCCCGTCACTTTTCAAGATATCAGTCTCTTAATAAAAAGTTTTAAATTTAAAAAATGTTAGGCAAGTGATACATTTTGGCTTTTAAAATACCAAAGAAAATACCAGCAGCCATTCATAATAACCAAGCAAATCAACACACTCACTAGATATGGCCCCTCACAAAAGTGAGGGCCACACTTTGTTATCCTATCTAATCTGAAAAAACAAAAAAGCAATTAAGACTCATAATTCTATGGAATCACAAATCTGAAAGGAAAATATGGCATTTAGGATTATTAGAGAACATCACCTCAGTTTAAAACAGCCATTTAACCAGAAAGTGTCATCTTTTAGTCTCAACTGCAGGCACACAAAAAGGGCCATCTTCCCCTATTAAACAGTTTAAAAATTTATAGCATGTAAGTGTATATATGTTTGTACACACTCCCACATCTCTAAGTACTTCCAAGTTAGGAAACAGTTACTTATTATGCATGGAGACAGTCCTCTAAAAAATTTGCCCTAACAACTATCTTTATTGTCAAATAATCTTTAAAAACCAAATCCACACACATAAGACCCCTTTTAAGCAGTATGTAAGAAATAAGAAACTTGTGACACTAAGTGATAGCTGAAGCATTTACTAATTTCCCCCTTTACTGCTTTTCCTGTAATGTTTGAAACCCCACAAAGGCAACCAATTTAAATTACTAGTGCCCTTAAGGATCAATAGATGGATGATTAAATTAATGACTTTAAGATTGTTGGTATGCTCTAATTCCCAATTTCTGACAAAGTCATAAAGCAGCTGAGGAATTGGTTTTACAAGATTTTAAGCTGCTTCACTTTGGTTCTAAGAAAGTAGAACACCATCAGGACACACCCAATTGTTCAACTGCCTGAAACTGGAGCCAAACAGTAACTATCAGTCTCTTCAATAGAATTTTGAAGTTCATTCCCTGCAAATACAAGACAGACTACAAATGTTAGACCTTACACCAAGGTATTTAAATAAATGTCATCAGTAATAAAGTGTACTGGGGTGGAGTTAAGGAGCCAGTCCTTGCAATAATATCCAAGCCACACACACCCCAGTGAACAATAGTTGGCGTTCCCACCCAATATCAATATTAAGCTTACAGAATCTTAGAAACTTAGATTAAACTCACCTAATGAAAAAGACTGACATTTAAAAATGCAAGCTTCTTTTGATATACTTATGTATAACCTGCAAGCTCATTAACTGCACTAGTTTCAGGCATCCATTCTGTTTTAGAAAATTCCTCGTCTACACTCTCAATGACATTCTGCTATCAATTCTCAAGTTCTTCAAATGGGCAAGAGAAGCTACAAAATTAATTCATAAAACATAAACATTAAATATCTGTCTAAAGTATGTCAAGCATTATGTCACAATGTGTTGTCAAAACCACAGAACACAATCAGGTTAACCTTCCTACTATCTGCAGGGATTTTGTTTACAGATATATTCCCAGTAAATAGGACAGTAGAATCTCAAAACGGGTATTGTCCATTCAACACTTTTCCTGTATTTACATGCTTGTATTTTATGCAACTTAATAAGAGTGCTCTGAAATACTGACCTAAGGAAAATGTTGATTGCTAATATGGAATAGTTTTCCCATGGAAAGACTTATTGAATGGTGAACTTAAGTCTTAGTTCTAACTTCATGAAATCATTCCCCACATTTGTCACTTAAAATACTTTTCAGGTAAGACCTTATTTCTTAGATGGGCTTCATGATCAAAATAACTCAGGCATTTAAACATGCTTCATGTTTTGAACATTCAAAATGAGTGAACACATCTACCTGGTACACACTATTCGTCAGACTCAACTTTTTTGTTTACTTTCTTAAGCTTAAGCATAGTTTAAATAATTACACAAGTCAGCGTTACTTAACACACGAATTAAATGATTTATTTAGGTGTGTTAGATTGCCATAAAGCTTAATTGGCTGAAGAGATACTTGGCCTAAGTGATGTACATGCTTTCTAATACTCCAACTGTGTTTCTCCTCAACCTATAATTTTACCACAAGAATTATTTTCTTTCATTCACCACCTAGGACCGAGGTTCTTCATTCTAAGCCTCATAAAAGTCCTCAAAAACAAACAAAAAAAAAAACCACAAAAAACAATAAACCTCCTAAAACAAATCCCACCACGAGGAAATTGTTTTGATTTTCAAAATTAGTTGAATGTCACAGAAGTCAACAAAAGCTAATGAGAACTCCTTTCAGAGAAGCACGTGGCAGGAAGGGGTAATTTCAACTTTCAACATGTAAATACAGCTTTAAAGATTCAGACCTTAGGTCCGACACCTGCTTGCTATTGATCATGCACGTTCTTATCTTCGAACTACTTGCTCTTTTTCATCCGTAACAAACTGGTAATGAGAATGCAAAAATCAAGACAATCCTGTGAAACTCACAGTGCCCTGGAAGCAACTATTAACCGCCAGTGAAACTCTGACCATGCTTCACGCACATGTGGAGGGGGAAAAAAAAAGCTGCAGACTCCAAAGAGCTCTGCTGCGACTAACGCTGTGACAGCCTCTGCACTCACTTTACCCACGAGGCCCAGACTCCACCATGTGAAAGACTCAGTTTGGGGAGTCGAGAGAGAGAGGATCGTGACTCGAGGACTTTCCTCGGGACGTCCTGCGATCACCAGTCTTCATTCATAATTCCCGCTTCTGCTTAGTCGAGTGTGGCCAAACTCCTCCATTTCCCAACAGCTCAACTCACCCCAGCAAGTTCTGAGAAAGTCCTAATAGTTGAGAGGTGGAGGAGAAACAATAAAGCACACGCGGCACCCCAACCTGCGGCTGACTCCACACATCCGATGGCCTGGAACGACCCCCTGCTTTTCGGCGGGGATACTCCGCGCCGTCGTGGGACAAGATGGCAGGACAGGAGCCTGAAACAACAGCACCTCAAAGGAGCAGCTCTGCGCAGTAAGCAGCGATGGACCCCGAGCCCCTCCGTAACTACGGCAAGCGTCGGTGAGCGGCCGGCTTCCCCGCACCTCAGTCCATGCGCTCCCCCGCCAAGGAATCCGGCGGGAAGGCAACAGCCTCCCAGGACCCCGAGCGCGCTCGAGGAGCAGCTCATCTCCGACCACGCTCCTCCGCTCACAACCTAAGGCGGGAAGGGGGTGGCTCCGAGAGCCTCGCCGGCGGTGGCTTGAACTTGGGGCTACCACGCTCCTGGCACCTTCGCAGGACCTGGCTTTTGTCGCGTGAAGAAACGTGAGGAAATAGGCGGCAAAGTCTCCCGCGGACCCTCGGAGCTCCAGAAACAAGTGGCAGCCGGCAGCCCTCTCGCTCCTTCCCTCCATCCCAGTCTCCCCCACATTCTGCCCCTGCTTTACCTTCTTTCTTAAGCGCCACGGGCGGCTGCGTCTCCTCTTTCTTGTCAACCACGCCAACGCTGGGGGGCAGCGGGTTCTTGCGGTCTTTCTGGGACTCCTTGCGCAGCTGTTTGCCTGCCGCGTTGGAGTTGGTCTGGGCCGCGGCCTGAGCTGCGCTCTTGGCCCCGGGGCCCCCAACGCCGCCCCCGCCGGCTTCTTTTTTCTTGTTCTCCGCTGCCTTCAGCACCTCGAAGGGGTCCGATTCGTCGTCAAATAACTGGTCGAATCGGTTGGTGACCACGCAGCCGAAGCCTTCCTGTAAGTGCCCAGGCATGATGGTGGCTCGGCGGCGCGTTCCTCCACGGATTGCAGCGGGCCGCGCCGAGCCAAGAGCGCCTGCTTCAGCTCTTCCCACAAGATGGCCGGGCCGAGAGAGGGGGGCCGTCTTCTCTTCCGGCGCCAGGCACACATCCGGGAGCGGCCAGCGCCGCAAGGCACTGTGGGGTGTGTAGGCCAGAGTAGTTTCTCCTGAGGCGACTCCCTGCGTTGGGACTACAATTCCCAGGATGCACCGCGCGACAACTCTTCGCGCGCGCCCGAGAGGCTGGACCCCAAGAAGGGAGTGAAGCGTGCGAGCTGAAGGAGGGGAAGCGTGGTGGTGGGCGGAGTCCTGCCACCTGCTCTGGTCGCCCTTAAACTCTCTAGGTCTTCAGCTACCCTGAAACCAGAAAAACGTGACGGCGTAGCTGACTCGCGAAAGTGCTCTTTGGTTTCACTCACGCTCCCTCGGGCTCAGGCTAACTTTCCCCACCGCTCCGGGAAGGGTCAAGGTGACTCCCAGACCTTACATCTGAGACGCACAAACTTCCGGGGGAGGGGGTGTTGCTGAGACGCCGCGCCGGCAGCGAGTAGGCTGGACCCTGCCTGTGCCAAGTCCAAGCAGCTCAGTCGCTGGAGTGCCCTTTTGTCAGGCTCCACGGTGAATCGAGGCTCTTCTGTCTAATGTGAGGTGGAATACGTTTCCTCTCGCGGGGACGTGAACTAGGGTAGCAGAACTAACCAAAAAGACAAGTGAAACTATCACATGGGAGTGTGGCGCGTCTTTCCCGGGCTTCTCACCGTGTGGCGGCCGGTGTCGTAGGAGTGGTTAACTCCTGACTGTGCAGCGCTAGACACTGGGCAAGCCGCTAGGAAGCACTGTTTACAGAAACGCTGTTACAGTCATTCCAATTAATTGTCCGTTCGTGTCCGGCAAGTCAGGGCTTAGGTGGCTGTGGTGTTAGTCACATGCGCTCAATAAATACCATTTTAGAGCATTTCGAGTGCGTATGTGCTAGGAGTTGCGGTGAGGGGTGGGAAATATTGAAGTCAATACTTAACAAAGCATTGATACTAGTTGAGAATATTAAAGTTCATTAAAAGAATACAGTTTGAATGCATTTTAAGCACATTTGGTAGCACCGTGTTTAAATATATCATAATTTTTAAATCCTTTTCCATTAACACAAAATAGCAAATGCATCTCTTATTTGGCAGGAGCTATGAATAACCTTGAACTCAACATTGTGTTAGGCAAATAGTTGCCTCTTTTCACAAATGCTGAAACCACTTCAGAGATGAAATGATTTACCAAATTCACACCTCTGTAAGTGCTAGTGACAGGTATTAGCCCAGCCTTCTACCTCCACTAGGAGACCGGACATCAGCTCTTTAATTCAGACTCTGCACTGATAGAAAGCTGTCCAGTGTTTAAGTTTCCGATATGATTTAAACATGGTTGTGTGTCAGGGTATGTAACATGGCGGAATGTAATCATCAATTTCCGAGCAGATTTTAAATCAATTCCTTAGCAGGGAAAATAGAAGACACGAGTCATATTACATACATGTGGCAGCAAACCTCCTGGTTTTCTTATTTCTCAATCCTCCCCTACTCTTCAGAGCCACTTACTTCCCTGCTGCCTCAGTCCTACCCACCCCAACCTCAAACACACCCCCTATCTCATCCTCTCTTTCACAGGCTCTGGCTCTGTGGCACCTACCAAGACAAGGAGCTTTTGACCATACTCTTCCCACCTTTTCGAAATAGCTCAAGTGCAATGTAGATCTCCACATTTTGACAGATCCTCTCTCTTCACCGGCTGTTGCATCTTTGAGACTATCTGCATCTTTGAGACATCTGTGAAAGCTCCTCTTCTTACCTCTTTCTGGCCACGGCCACAGTAACGATATTCATAGCCAAAATGTGATGTTTTAGTATGTGCTTGGTGC
This sequence comes from Macaca nemestrina, assembly GCF_043159975.1. NCBI lineage: Eukaryota > Metazoa > Chordata > Mammalia > Primates > Cercopithecidae > Macaca > Macaca nemestrina. The sequence continues at coordinate 166,188,840 of NC_092125.1, read as the reverse complement.
ACTTTACGTATGTGATCTCCTTTAAACCTTACATCAGCTCTATAAGAAAGTTATTACTCCATACCCCCCCCAAAAAAGGTTATTACTTCTGTTTTAAGATGAAGAAAATGAAAACAAAGAGCTTAAGTAAGTTAACTACTCCTGCCACAATCGGGGGCTGGAGCAGGCCTGTTGTTAGTCATTTTTTTCCTCCATTACAGATTTCTGGTTTGCTCAGACAGATCTTCGTGACCACCAAGCATTATTATAATAAGAATATTTGAAAATAAGCTACACTTAGAGAAATTTTCGTCTATGAATTTATGAGGTTCATTTATGCTCCTCAGAGAATTTACCTATTAAGATTACATAAAAATGTTATGAATAAGCATTTGAAGAAAAGGGGAGAATCTTTTATATTTCTGAAAAGTTTTAAAGTCCATTTTTAAAGTATACAAATAAAGCTCAAGATGGTCTTTTACATCTCTCAATCGTTATTTTATAACTAGTTATTTTCAGTTTCCTTTATTCTACAAAGTTGAAATATTAATTTCTTAATATTAAATATTAAAATTCTAAAAGTTCTTGCTACTCTCACTAGGAAAACATCAGCCAAATAATCCTCAAGGGAAGAGAAATTTCCCGGCAGACACTAGTATTCAAATTAAAGGCATGATTTATAAAAGCGACAAGTGTCAGGCGGTATCACTGATTAGACATGTGGCCTAAAATGTCATCTCTCTGTAGCAATATTTGAATCACATCTTCTTCTCTGAAAAATACTCGTGAAACTTAACAGTCTTATCTACAACAAGCCTCTCTGAAGGGTTTTCTAGCAATAAATGCTGAAAACCATGATTAAATATCCAATGTAGTTGCCTGATGTTAACGAAATGGAGAAACAATATTATATATCTCCTTCCTTCCTGCCTTCATTTACTTTCAGGATCCTAATGCAATATTCAGTTCTCAGCCACATTACAACTTGCTTTCATCCATTTCTTCATAATCTCAACCCCCTGTTATTGTTGCTATAAATAATAGTAATAATTAACAATTGCTGTACTACATTTTTTTCTACCCATGTTCAGGTGATTCTCCTGCCTCAGCATCCGGATTAGCTGGGATTACAGGCGTGTGCCACCACGCCCGGCTAACTTTTTGTATTTTTAGTGGAGACAGGGTTTCACCATGTTGGCGAGGCTGGTCTTGAACTCCCGACCTGAAGTGATCCACCCGTCTTGGCGTCCCAAAGTGTTGGAATTACAGGCATGAGCCACTGCACCGGGTCTACTTACTACCATTTGCACATTTATTACGCAGTAGACACTGCTAAGTATTAAATATTAAATAGCTTACATGCATTATTTCATTTAATTTTCAGAATAACATTATGAAGTAAAAAGTAGTATTACCTCTATCCCCCTTTTATAGATAGGGAACCTGAGGTTAAGTGCCCCTCCCAAATTCACATTGACTGAAAGAGTCTGGCAGTCTGATCTTACAGCCTGGGCACCCAGTGGTAACAAGGAAGAGGAAAAAGTCCTTCATCTTTAAATTGCTACCACGTGTAGCAAAATCAAACTATTCTAACAGTTTGGGGACACTGGATATAGGTATCACATCAATGTAAATAGACTAATTTTTAGTGTATTCAATATATAATGTATTTTTAAAACAAAACCAGTAAAGGTGGTTCTTGTGAAGAAAAGGACAAATCCCCTATGACAAACTGGAATGCTAAGTATAATATTGCAAGTCTAGGCTTGTGCTAAAGTTAGACTATCAGAGCTAAAAATAGAAATATTATACTCCTTCTTTTGCCACCTCAAACTCACTTTGAAGGTTGAACTTCTTGAGTTTAAACTTCCTTTTTTTTTTTTTCTGTGTTACCAAAAAAAGAACAAAACAAAAACATAAGGAGAAAAATAGTTACATTGAGATATAATTCATGTGCTATATAATTCAGCCACCTAAAGGATACCAGTTAATGGTTTTTAGTATATTCACAGAGTTGTGCAGCCATTACCGCTATCTAATTTTAGAGCATTTTTATCACCCCTGAAAGAAAACTACCCATTAGCAGTCATTCCTTATTCCTTCTATCCCCAGCCCTAGGCAACCACTAATTTACTTTCTGTCTCATAGATTTGCCTATTCTGGACATTTCATATAAGTGGAATCTTACAATGTGTGATCTTTTATAACTGGCTTCTTTCATTTATCACAATGTTTTCAAGGTTCATGCATATTGTACCATATATCACTACTTCATTTTTTTTTTGTAACTGAATAATATTCTACTGTATAAATAGACTAAATTTTATTTATCCATTCATCAGTTGATGGAAATTTGGGTGGTTTCCACCTTTTGTCTGTCATGGATAATACTGTTATGAATATTTGTTTGCAGGGTTTGGGTGGACATATGTTTTCGATTCTCTTGGAATGGAATTGTTGGGGTCATATGGTAACTCTATGTTTAACATTTTGAGGAACTGCCAAACTATTTTCCAAAAAGGCTGCACAATTTAACAGTCCCACCAACAATTATGTGAGTTCCAAGTTCTCCAAATCCTCACTAATGTTTGTTATTGTCTGTCTTTTTTATTATAACCATTCTACCAGGTGTGAAGTGGTTCTCCTTGTGTTTTTTTTATTGCGTTCCCCTAATGGCTAATGATGTTGGGCATCTTTTTACATGTTTAGTAGCCATTTTTGTATCTTCTTTGGCGAAGTGTCTGTTCAGATCCTTTCCTTTTTAAAAACTGGTATACTTCTCTATTTTATCATCACATTTTAAGAGTTCTGCATATATTCTAGATGCAAGTTTCTTATCAGATATATGATTTGCAAAATTTTTTTTCCCATTCTGGGGATTGACTTTTCACTTTCTTTTTTTTTGTTTTTCTCTTTTTAATTCTTTTTTTCTTTTGTTTTTCCCCCATAGCCAACATCATAAGACTTTTTACTTTATTGATAATATCCTTTGGGGCATGAAAGTTTTTAATTTGATGTGATCTTTATGATAAAATCCAATTTATCTTTTTTTTTTTTTTGGTCATTTTTGCTTCTATTATCTTTTTTTGTTTTGTTTTTTGTGTTTGTTTGTTTTTGAGATAGAGTCTCACTCTGTCACCCAGGCTGGAGTGCAGTGGCTGATGAAGGCTCACTGTAGCCTTGAACTTCTGGGATCAAGTGACCCTCCCTCCTCAGCCTCCCGAGTAGCTAGGACTACAGGTGCACGCCAGCACATCCGCCTAATTTTTTTGTGTTTTTTGTAGAGACGGGGTTTCACCATGTTGCCCAGGCTGGTTTCAAACTCCTAAGCTCAAGCGATTCGTCCACCTCAGCCTCCCAAAGTGTTGGGATTACAGGTGTGAGCTACTGCACCCAGTCCTCTATTGTCATATCTAACAAGCTTTTTCCTAATCTAAGGTCACAAAGACTTACTTCTATGTTTTCTTCTAAAAGTTGTATAGGTTTTTTATAAAATAGTTTTAGAAAAAAATAAAAATTAAAAATAGTTTTAGGCCTTACAGCTAGGCCTTAATCTATTCAAAATTAATTTTGTGGGCCGGGCATGGTGGCTCACGCCTGTAATCCCAGCACTTTGGGAGGCCGAAGCAGGCGGATCACAAGGTCAGGAGATCGAGACCATCCTGGCTAACACGATGAGACCTCGTCTCTACTAAAAATACAAAAAAATTAGCCGGGCATGGTGGCAGGCACCTGTAGTCCCAGCTACTTGGGAGGCTGAGGCAGGAGAATAGTGTGAACCCAGGAAGCGGAGCTTGCAGTGAGCCAAGATAGCGCGTGCCACTGCACTGCAGCCTGGGCGACAGAGGGAGACTTCGTCTCAAAAGAAAAAAAAAGAAAAACATTTTGTGTTCAGTATATTCCTCTTCTTTTTAATTTAAATTAATTTTTAATAGTAAAACCAAAAAGAAAAACTTCAAAAGAAATAAAAGAGATAGTTATTCATCTTATGCCTCTTTTTAAAACATTTTATTTTACACATTACAACAGAGCTCAAGTTTTTAAATTTAAATACATCCAATGACATTCTGAATGTAGAAAATATATTTCACACTTACTACTATTTATCCACCTTGATAATAAACATGTAATTCAATATCTATTTATTGAACATCCACCAGTGTGTTGAGCACTGTTCTGAGCCCTGAGGATTCTGTGGTAAACAAAACAAGCAACCCCTCTGTTTTCATGGAGTTTACAAGCTGGCAGAGAGAAGCAAAGAGTAAGGAAGTAAATAAATATAAGTAAACAAGATCATTTTCAGAGTCATAAGTACTAGAGAATGTGCTGTGAAGAGGGAACAACTTTTTTGGATTGTATGGTCAGAAACCATTAGAGGTGAGTGAGGCCTGAATCATGACAAGAAACCAGCCTTGCGAAGATTTGAAGAAACAGTAAGCAAGAGAGCATGATAGGAAATAGCTTACAGGTTCCAAGACTGAAAACAAAACCAAACCCAAAGAACTCTGTATGTCCATAGCCAAATGAGCATGAAGTAGGGGAGTGGGCTATAAAACAGAACCTGTGGTGAATGCAAAAGTAGTTAAGTCTGTGTGTGCTTTTGAGTTGCTTCTAGTTTTCCTTTTAAAGAAGGATCCTGGCCGGGCACGGTGGCGCACGCTTGTAATCCCAGCACTTTGGGAGGCTGAGGTGGGTGGATCACCTGAGGTCAGGAGTTCGAGACCACCCCGACTAATGCGATAAAACCCCATCTCTACTAAATACAAAAAAAATTAGCAAAGCGTGGCGGAGGGCACCTGTAATCCCAGCTACTCGGGAGGCTGAGGCAGGAGAATTGCTTGAACCCGGGAGGCAGAGGTTGTGGTTAGCCAAGATCGTGCCATTGCACTCCAGCCTGGGCAACAAGAGTGAAACTCCGTCTCAATAAATAAATAAATAATAAAGAAGAATCCTTCAACTAACACGGTAATAAAGTTTCAAATTTCATTTCAACCAATGAACTATTCTGTAAGCAAAATTCTCATGTTATTGTGAGAGGCCAGATCAACCCATTCTTGAAGCTCTAACCTGATACCTTAGGTACTGAGAGGGCAAAGGCATTTCTGTTTGATCCAATGGGAGCTCGAACATTGCTTTTTTTCTTTTTTCATAGAGAAAACGTCTTGCTACATTGCCCAGGCTGGTCTCGAAGTCCTGGGCTTAAGTGATCCTTCTGCCTCAGCCTTCTTCTGACTTCAAACATTGCTTTTTTTACTAAGAAAATAGTTTCCTCTCCATACTGTTTTTCGGCTTCTGTGAAGTGGATTAGAAGGAATAACAAATAGTGTTGACAGAAGCCTTCTTCATGGTGATGACATTATTTAGTAGGAGCTACCACAGAGCTGAGACAAAACATGTCCAGGTGGTGTCCCTAGAACTGAAAAAATTGAAAGAGATAATTCTAAGCACAATACTCAGCCATACTAAGCACCTAATAAATGGTAGCCATTATCTCAGTAGCTTTGACTAATCCCCAGAGATATTGCTCTTGATTGCTGGCTTGAATCTCAGGTTTTTACTGCTTCCAGAGGAAACAAATGGTAAGCTTAACAGAGATGGAGTCTCCAGGACTGGTATTCACAGTGAAGATTATCTGTAGAAATTTTGGAGTAAATTGTGTGTGTACGCAGAGATCCCAGGTCGAACAGAGATACAGGAGTGAGGGTCACAAGATCCTGCTGTCCAGTACCACCACTAGGAGTTTCTCCCTTTAGTGCCAGCTTTGTAGAGAATGGGTTTGAGTTTATGAAGGATATTCCTTGGTATATTTTAATGTGGGATCTCTGACTTCCTAGAAATTGCATGCAAAATTTGTGCATATTTCCAGAGTAGAAGTTACTTTCATCATGAAAAGGATCTAAGAGCAAATCAACAGAGACAGAAAGTAGATAGGGGTTATCTAGGGCTGTGGAGGGACCATGAGGAAGAACAGCTAGTGATTGCTAATGGTTTCTTTTAGGGTTGATGAAAATGTTCTAAAATTATATTGTAGTGATGGTTGCACAACATTGTGAATATATTAAAAAGTGTTGAATTGTAAAGTTTAAGTGGGTAAATTATATGGTGTGTGAATTATATCTCAAAGGTTTTTTTTTTCTTAAATAAAAGCGTGTAAGACATTCAAAAGACTAAGAACCACTGCTGTATAGTATTAACCTCTAACCATGTTCTATTTTCTTTTCTTTCTTTTTTTTTTTTGGAGACAGAATCTCGCTCTTTCCCCCAGGCTGGAGTGCAGTGGCACGATCTTGGCTCACTGCAACCTACGCCTCCCAGGTTCAAGCGATTCTCATGCCTCAGCCTCCCAAGTAGCTGGGATTACAGGCACCCGTCACCATGCCTGGCTAATTTTAGTATTTTTAGTAGAGACAGGGTTTTGCCATGTTGGCCAGGTGGCTCTTGAACTCCTGGCCTTAAGTAATCCACCCGCCTCAGCCTCCTGAAATACTAGGATTAGAGGCGTGAGCCACCACGCCTGGTCCATTTTCTATTTTCTAATCCCACAACACTTACAACTATCACGTACTAATTGTTTACTATGTGCTAGGCACTATACTAGGCAGTCTACACGTGTTATTAATATATTACTAATCCTAACAAACTATGATGAAAGTTTATTAGCCATACTAATCCTGAAACCAACAAATAGTAGAGACTGGATTTGAATTCAATTGCAAGGAGCTCCAAAAACTCATGTGTTTTCCATTATGCTATCAGTACTTCTCAAACTTTTCCAACAAAGTACCCATAGTGGCTAGAAGGATACAACCTGTGAAAGCAGTGTAAGATACTACTGTGCTTCCACTCTGGTCTAATCAGTCATCACATTCTAATCTTCTTTCTCTTATCTCTTAAACTTCTCCATTCCAATGGCCAGCAAACCACTGCAGGCCTTTATTTCTCACCAGGGGTTACTGTAACTGGAGCTCTGACTCCAGCATTCCTCTGGTCTGGATTATCTGATCACATCTTTGCTAGAGGTGAAGCATTCCATGGCTCCCATTACATAAGGATCAAGTCCAAAATCCTCTACAAAGCACCGCAGGCCTTTGACAAGCTGGTGCCATTTTCTTTCCAGCCTCCTCATTCTCTTCCTACCCTTGCCCCATGCACCCTAACCCTCAAGCCATACAGGACTACTTGCTCTACCTCTTCCTGCTTCTGCATGTGCCCCGTGCACAGGCAAATGCTCCATGCCCTTTACATACATTATAATTCACATTCTGTTCTAGTAATTCATGTGGCAAATTTCTTCTCATCCATCAGATCTTACCTTGGGCTCCCTTCCTCTGAGATGTCTCCTGATTTCTAAACCTCACAGCCCACAAATACTCTGACATAACCCACTTCCATCCTAGTTGCAGAATTTATCACACTACGTTGTCATTGTTTGTTCCTCTATTTACCTCTTCTAGTAGTTTGTACATATTTGTAGTGGGGTGTTTTGTTTAGCTGTTATACTCCTAGGGCCTAGTTCTTAGCACATAAAAGTATCTATTGAAGGAATGAATATCCAGTACTTCCTACTGGATTATGAGTCCTTTTGTTTCCCCATGCTTAGTATACTTTTATTTCCTAAATATCTGTTTGATGATACCTCATGCTTATTGAACATTTACTATGTGCTAGGCAGTGTTTTAAGTGTTTCCTATGGATTAACTCATTTAAAACAATAATACCTATGTGAGGTTAGTGTCATCATTAATCCATGTTATGCATGGGATCTGAGGCACAGAAAGGTTAAACAACAAGCTGTATGAACTTGAGCAAGTAATTGGCAAAACCACGATTCAAAGGAAGCAGTCTGGTTCCAGTGTCTGCTCTCCTAACATTATGCCCTATTGCCTGTGTGTCTGTAAGTGCTTGTCAAATGAAGAAATGAATAAATAGAATCCTTTCCTACTTTGACAGAAGTAGAAGTCCTGAGACCATTTATGGAAGGAGGAAACAAGATGTATTAGGAACTGGAATGCACTTCATTTCTCATAGGAGTAATGTCATGGATATTCTTGGCAATGGTTGAAAATGTGAGTTGGCTGATCATTCTGGGAGGTGGCAGAGCCTGGCTTTGATCTGGGGGCTGTATGAACCTGTTTCTATGTGTTGCTATAGAATAAAGGCTCTCCCATCAAACCATCACCCTACTTCATAGCCATGGGACCTAGGGCACATTTCTTAGCCTCTATAAGCCTCAGTTTTCTTAACTGTTGAATGGGAATATAGTTATTAGGGATCTCTTAGGACTGAGGATTCAATGAGTTAACACATGCACAACACTTAAAACAGGGCAGGGCATGCAGTTAAGTGCTCAAAAAATAAGGAGGAAAAAGTTTTTCCCCTTGGGAAGCGGCACCAGATCCAAATGATCATGTCAGTGGTTTATGAATAGCTGCCAGCACCTTTTCCAAATGAGTAGAAGCAGGAAGAGAAAGTATCCAAATTTAAACCACTTCTGCTACTTTTCCACAAGGTTGGGAATTCAACATTAGGAAAGACAAGGCCATTGTAAATGTTTGCTAAAAGGAAATGTTGGGGACAACGCAAACAATAACTTTAGGGATTCTCCACAGCTCCTGCAGAGTGTCTGATCATATATTTATACTTAGAGAACACCTCTCTTTTGAGGAATCTAAGTAGCTTTCTAAATTAGACAGAACCTTTCTAGCTCAAGAGCGTTCTAAATTCTGTGAACAATTTCAAGAGCCTGTTTCCACCTTTCTCTCAATCATCTTTTTCCCTCCTTTCCCTCCAGCTACAAACTTTCCCTCACAAACAACTTTTTAAAATGCACTGGTAAAATCCTTGAGTTCCTTTTTGTTTGAGAGGAAAACGGTTAAGGGTGAAAGTGAAACAGAAAAAAAAAAAAAAAACAACTCAGTCACTTGGCTGCCTGCCAGGAAAAATGCCAAATGTCAGAGGCTTTGCTGAAAGCTACCCAGACATAGGCTGGAGGGACTGACTCACCACTAGGTAACTCTCCAGGGAAATTCACACCAACAGCCTGAAAATTGGATAGTTTCAGGAACTTTGTGCCAGTGAGGTCCTACAGCCAGAATTAATGGTAAAATATTAGGGCCTTAAGCACCCAAATCAGTCACTAAGCAAGAACCTGGGATTTCAGGTTACATGCAGAGGATTCAAAAATCTGAAGGCCATATCTCAGGATGGAGAGGCCTTCAGATTTTGGAAAGCCGTATCTGAGGATGGAGAAAGCACAGGTCCAGGGGCCAGAGAGACCTCAGTTTGGATCCTGGCCCGCTACTTAAACCACCTTGGCGATTTTGTACAAATTGCTTATTCTCACCAAACTACTATTTCTTCAGCTTTAAAATTAAGAATAAAACAGTACCCACCTCACAGAGTTGTGGTGAGAATCAAGTCAAAAGTTACTAACACATTTAAATACCCCGCTCAGCATGTGTTAGTTACCACTACTACTAGCTTTGCCAACTCTCAACATTTATGGGTGGAAATCAATGCCTCATATTATAGCTCCTAGTATAGAGGCTTCTAGACTATGTCGGTGTGAGTTTATTTTCATTATGTCTATGCTCATAAGTCTCCCCAGAGAATCTGGATGTGTTTGATAACTTGACCATGAATTTCCAGGGCAAAATAAACCTAAAACGAACTGTACTTACCTTGTACAGTTCTCTTTCCTTGCCTTCACTTGTATTTCCCGTGTACAGTCCCTTTTAGGTTTCTTTTGCCCTAGAAATCAAGAATCAAGAACAAGTGGTATACTTATTAATATCATAGCACCTATTATCTTTTGAGCACCTGATACATTATTCTACTTTTTTTTTTTTTTTTTTTTTGAGACTGAGTTTTGCTCTTGTTGCCCAGGCTGGAGTGAAATGACACGATCTCGGCTCACTGTAACCTCCGCCTACTGGGTTCAAGGGATTTTCCTGCGTCTGCCTCCCGAGTAGCTGGGATTACAGGCATGTGCCATCACACCTGGCTAATTTTTGTGTTTTTAGTAGGGATGGGGTTTTACCACATTGGCCAGACTGGTCTCAAACTCCTGACCTCAAGTGATCCGTCTGCCTCAGCCTCCCAAAGTGCTGGGATTACAGGCATGAGACACCACGTCCAGCCCACTATTCCTACTTAATCATCACAATGGCCCATATGGGAGTATCATTAATCCTACTTTATAAATAAGGAAATGGAGGCTCTCAGAGGCTCTTACCTACCTAGTAAATGGTAAAACTGAGATTTATCTCTAGGATTATCAAACTCCAAACTTTCTTTTCTTTTATCTCCACTATAAGGTCTCAGAGCTGAAATCTTGAAGATTTAGCAGTGTAATCTAGAAAAGCTCAATATTTTTACTGAACATGAACCTGTAACAAGGGCTCAAAGAGCCATTTGTTTTAGTACCCCCTGACACTACATTGAGATCAGAGTCCTCCTTAAGCACACTTCTCATAGGCACATACTTGATTTGAAGACCTATCTTTAATCCTACTAGAAATAAGTCAAAAGATAGGGCTGATACACTGAAGCTGTCTTATTCATTCACACATGGTAATGAACGCCTACCAATAGGGTAGGGCTTGCAGGGAAACCTGAAAGAGGCAGAGCACCCAATCAAAGCAATGATGTGCTCCAAATATCCCTGCAGCAGAATGTATTTTCCAAAGATGAACACAGATATGTCTCAGCCCACATGCTCTTCTGCAATGTGATCTTGCAACTCCCCCATTCAGAGGTGGAGTCTATAAGTATGTGAGGCAATACATATATTAATTAGCTCAATTTAACCTTACCTCTGTGTATACCTATTTCAAAACAACATGTTTGTATGTGATTAAAACATATAGTTTTTATTTGTCAATTAAAAAAAAAAAGAGGCCCTGTGCAGTGACTCACGCCTGTAATCCCAGCACTTTGGGAGGCCAGGGTGGGTGGATCACCTGAGGTCAGGAGTTTGAGACCAGCCTGGCCAACATGGTGAAACCCTGTCTCTACTAAAAATGCAAAAATTAGCCAGGCGTGGTGGAAGGCACCTATAATCGCAGCTGCTCAGGAGGCTGAGGCAGAAGAATCACTTGAACCTGCAAAGTGGAGGTTGTAGTGAGCTGAGATCATGCCATAGCACTCCAGCCTGGGCAACAGAGCAAGACTCCGCCTCAAAAAAATTAAAAATAAATAAATAAATAATAAATAAATAAATAAAAGAGGTGAAGTCTCTGCTGCTCTTAATCTCTTGCTTGAATCTATGCTGCTCTTAATCTCTTGCTTGACCAATAGAATGTGTTGCAAGGGATGCTCTGGGTCTCTTGAAGTAGAGTAATAGGAAGTATGTTCATGCTTGGATCTCTTGGGACACTTGCTTTTGAGATACTTGCTTTGAGAAGCTCAGGCCAAACAGAGAAGTTAGATGTGGGGACTGCAGGTGACAGCCTTAGTGTAACTCTGCATCGACAGCCAGCATCATGTGCTGCCAGCCTGTGAGTGAGGTATCTTGGATGTACAGTCCAGCCGAGCCTTCAGATGACTGCAGCCTCAGCAAGAACTAGCTCCATAACTTGCAGGGCCCAGTGCAAAACAAAAAAATTTGGGGCTCCATGTTCAAAAAATAAGATTGGATGGGAGTGGGTGAGGCCACTGCAGGCCATGCCCATGTCCCTGCTCCCAGGTAATAATTATTTTTAAACATTTAAATTAAAAACAAAACCAAGCAACAACAACCAAATAACTAAAAGTATTAAGGATTCAAGACAGCAGCAGCACAGCATTAAACCAAGCATGAGGCCCCTTCTAAGCAAGGGGCCTTACGTGACTGCACAGGTTACATGTCACAAAGCAACCCTGGCTCTTTGTGTAGACGTTGACTGCAACAAGTCCAAAGACCCTAAATAAGAACTTCTGGGCCTTGCTCTGTGGCTCACGCCTATAAATCCCAGCACTTTGGGAGGCCGAGGCAGGGGGAATCACCTGAGGTCAGGAGTTTGAAAGCAACCAGGTGAAACCCCATCTCTACTAAAAGTACAAAAATTAGCTGGGCCTGGTGGCAGGTGCCTGTAATCCCAGCTACTCAGGAGGCTGAGGCAGGAGAATCGCTTGAATCTGGGAGGCGGAGGTTGCAGTGAGCCGAGATCGTGCCAATGCACTCCAGAACGGGTGACAGAGCAAGACTCCGTCTCAAAATAAATAAATAAAAAGAAAAAATAAAAAGAACTTCCCGGTCAACCTATGGAACCATGAGAGACAATTATAAACTGTTATTTTAATACAATAAGTTTTGGGGTGATTTGTTACGCCGCAATAGATAATCACAACATTGCTACAAGACAGATGCATGTAGTCCTAACCAGAAAAATGCTAAAGGCAGTGAGTCTATGAAGGACCCTCTGCTCAGATACATACAATGAGGTTGATTTTACACAATGAAACACATAAATCCCAGATCTAGAAGTAAGACCTTCCTGGCATCAGGGAGATTCCCATTTGGGCAGACCCTAGGAGAAGAAGGCACGCTGTATACCTTCCTCAGAAACAGCTACAGATGAGACATTACCATTAAAAATAAAAGTCAAGAGGCAGGGCGCGGTGGCTCAAGCCTGTAATCCCAGCACTCTGGGAGGCCGAGACAGGCGGATCACGAGGTCAGGAGATCGAGACCATCCTGGCTAACATGGTGAAACCCCGTTTCTACTAAAAAATACAAAAAAAACTAGCCGGGCGAGGTGGCGGGCGTCTGTGGTCCCAGCTACTCGGGAGGCTGAGGCAGGAGAATGGCGTAAACCCAGGAGGCAGAGCTTGCAGTGAGCTGAGATCCGGCCACTGCACTCCAGCCTGGGCGACAGAGCGAGACTCCATCTCAAAAAAAAAAAATAAATAAATAAAAAATAAAAATAAATAAAAATAAAAATAAAAGTCAGAGTATGAATAAAGTTGTACTCTGCATTAGATTTTCTGGTGCAATAGAAAGAAGTTAAAAATGTGGGAGCGCGCCTGGTATGGTGGCTCATGCCTGTAACCCCAGCACTTTGGGAGGCCTGGGGTCAGGAGTTCAAGACTAGCTTGGCCAACATGGCGAAACCCTGTTTCTACTAAAAATACAAAAATTAGCCAGGCGTGGTATCAGGTGCCTATAATCCCAGCTACTCAGGAGGCTGAGGCAGGAGAATCACTTGAACCCAGCGGGTGGAGGTTGCAGTGAGCTGAGATTGCACCACTTCACTCCAGCCTGGGTGAAAGTGCAAAATTCTAGCTCAAAAAATAAATAAATAAATAAAAATAAATAAATAAATAAAAGTGGGAGTGCGCCAGGCGCAGTGGTTCACGCCTGTAACCCCAGCACTTTGGGAGGCTGAGGCAGGCAGATCACCTAAGGTCAGGAGTTCGAGACCAGCCTGGGCGACATGGTGAAAACCCATCTCTACTAAAAATACAAAAAAAATTACTCAGGCTTGGTGGCGTATGCCTGTGGTCCCAGCTACTTGGGAGGCTGAGGCAGGAGAATCCGCTTGAACCTGGGAGGCGGAGATTGCAGTGAGCCAAGATTGTGCCACAGCACTCCAGCCTGGGCAACAGAGTAAAACTCCGTCTCAAAAAAAAAAAAAAAAGTGAACAGCTGGGCATGATTGAGTGTGCTTATAGCCCCCGTTACTCAAGAGGCTGAGGCAGGAGGATGGCTTGAATCCAGAGTTTAAAGCTGTAGTGCACCACGATCACCTCCATGAATAGCCACTGTATTCCAGTCCGGGCAACACAGTGAGACCCCATATCTAAAAGAACAGAAAAAAAAAAATGAGGGAGTAAACTACTTTGGTTATCACTCTGAGGCATCAAGGAGGCCATCCTGTGGATGCATAAATAGTCTGATTCTCTAAAAGGTGAAGATGTTGGAATCTACAAACTACAGCTTAGTTACTTCAATGTACATCTTGAGCTAAATTCTGGAACAGCATGTTGAGGGAATAGTTTTTGAATTACTAAAAGAGGAAGAATTTATTACTAGGATCCCACATGGTTTTATTAGGAATAAATTATGGTAGACAAAGTAGGTATTCAAGAAATACTTGCTCCACAAATTAAACATACTTTTTTCTTTAATGGAGTCACTGTACATTTCATAAAGAATTAATGACATTTAGCATAGCATTTCATGAATTCCTTGAGAAAAAGCGAGAGAGAGATAGGTCACAGGATAGTAAAGTTAGGTGATTTATAATTGATTCAACAGTCAGTTGCCAATGCTTTGTAAGAGTCAGAAGACACAGACTACCCGGTCTATCTAGCATAATGGACTAGAGTATGGATTTTGATCTTTGCTATTTGTTAGGGGTAAGAACTTGGGCAAGTTACATAACCTCTCTCTATCACAAATCATATAGGGTAGGCATGAAGTAGTTAAATGGAAAACCTGAGGTCAGTTGGCTATGTTCAGCCCCCAGAGAATTAGGGCAGGTGGTTTCTCTGCCAGGGAGACAATTACAGTGAAAGGCAGGAAATAACCAGAGGAAAAGGTTTTTGAGTAAGAGGAGAGTCTTCCGGGCAGCACTTGGCCCAGGAGATAGCCTGTTTTTCAACAGACTCTAGGCACTGAGGTCCTAACAGCTTGATCTTGAGGGCAGAGAAGAGCCACTGACTTCTAGAGCCTTTGGAAGGATTTTCACTGGAGGGAGAATCCTGGCTCCCGATATATGTGGGTCTGATTTATTATTGTTAGGTCCAGACCCAAAACATAAGAATAATATAAGTTCAGCAACAGAAATATGTCATACAGGGGAAGCCCATGCTTGAAGGACCAAACCTGGGGTACCCTCAGAATGTGAGAGTTCTGTGCAGTTGGCAGATCAGCATTAAAACAGGAAAGCAAACAATCCAGCGACAGCCAGGAGGCTTGACCCAGGACTGTCAGGAGAGCCCTGTGGCCTGGGCTTCCCATCCAAAGCCCTCCTATTACACTTCTTTTTTTCCCTATCGTACACAATGGTTGCTATCTTTAATTGTTTTTGTTTTTGTTTTGTTTTGTTTTTTGAGATAGAGTTTTGCTCTTGTTGCCTGGGCTGGAGTGCAATGGCATAATCTCAGCAAACTGCAACCTCCACCTCCTGCATTCAAGCAATTCTCCCGCCTCAACCTCCTGAGTAGCTGGGATTACAGGCATGTGCCACCATGCCCGGCTAATTCTGTACTTTTAGTAGAGATGGGGTTTGGCCATGTTGTTCAGGCTGGTCTCAAACTCCTGACCTCAGGTGATACACCTGCCTCAGCTTCCCAAAGTCTTGGGATTACAGGCGTGAGCTTCCACACCTGGCCCTTTTAATTGTCTTTTCTCACCTAAAGTGATACAATGGATTCTTCCACTGCAACTAATATTTGCAGAGAACCTCTTATGTGCAAAGATAATGTGTAGGCACCATAGGAGATTTAAGGGTGACATTGGGAAATGGTAAACGGTAAACAAAAGGATCATAGTCCATATATTGGGGTGGCAAATATTCTGTAGAAAAAAACTAACGCATCACTTGGTGAGTCTTAAAAATAAAGTACAGATAATCTTGAGAATACCTATGGCCTTTTTTTTGAGCCGGAGTCTCACTCTGCCGCCCAGGCTGGAGTGCTGTGGCAAGATCTCGGCTCACTGCAACCTTCTCCTCCTGGGGTTCAAGCGATTCTCCTGCCTCAGCCTCCCGAGTGGCTGGGATTACAGGCATGCACCACCACGCTCAGCTAATTTTTGGATTTTCAGTAGAGACGGGGTTTTACCATGTTGGCCAGGCTGGTCTTGTACTCCTGGGCTCAAATGATCTGCCCGCCTTGGCTTCCCAAAGGGCTGGGATTACAGGCATGAACCACCGTGCCCGCCCACTTACGGACTTTCCAAGGGCTCTTCGGCATGGATAACTTTAGGAATCTAATTCCAGTTTGTATGCTCCATTTGTATTCTTTGCTAAAATTATTTTAACTAAGAACCCACTGATAAATGAGGTCATAGGGATTCTCAGTCTCCACTTTCCCTTATACAATCTCCCTTCTCCCACTTTATAAAACAGACAAACTCTCAGCCATCTCCACGCATCCCGTGGTAGTCAAAGGGGGTATTTCTTGGGTTTTCTTGATGTTATTTTCAAATAAGGTTATATATTTGTACTAGACATATACTTACAGAATTGAAAGAAAGTCATGTTCATTATGCAATTTTAAACGTGTTTCATTACTGGACCCCACCACTGTAATGTGTTATCAATTAACATTTTCTTTTTCTTTTCTTTTTTTTTTTTTTTTTTTTGAGCCGGAGTCTCACTCTGTCGCCCAGGCTGGAGTGCAGTGGTGTGATCTTGGCTCACTGCCTCCTGGGTTCAAGTGATTCTCCTGCTTCGGCCTCCCAAGTAGCTGGGAATACAGGCGTGCGCCACCACGCCTGGCTAATTTTTGTATTTTTAGTAGAGATGGGGTTTCAGCATGTTGCCCAGGCTGGTCTCGAACTCCTGACCTCAAGTGATCCATCTACCCTGGCCTCCCAAAGTGCTGGGATTATAGGCATGAGCCACCGCACCCAGCCACCAAGATTTTCAAAATCCGTACATGGCCTGGGCTTCTCTCAGCCTCTAAGACAAGGTAGGGAAAGCCAGGCTCAGAATCATGACAGGGAAAATAGATGATTTAGGCCAAGACACCACAGGTGCTACTCCCTGGCTGAGTTTCTCCAGAATCAGATATGTGACATGGGGATGCTGGCCCCAGCCTTATGAGTAACAGTTTGTGTATGTTCCTTCTCTATTGACATTAGTTTTCTCCCTTTAAACAGGGGACAATGTTGGACTTACTGCTCTGAGATAGTTTCTATCTTTAACATTTTAATGCAACTGTTAATACCTGAGATGAGAGAAAGGTGATCCTCAATTCCTTATCTAAAATCTTTGGAGGCAGAGGTTATCAGAATTCAGAATTTTTCAGATTTAGGAAAGATAATATGTGCATGTGAAGTAGAGTATGTAACACTCCAATAAAGCAGACTTGTAATCATAATCAAATGTAATTTCTGCAGTGAAATTTAGAATACTCATAATAAGTAGTAAATAAAGAATATATATAGCCACATGACACATGAGCTCAGTTCAGGTTTTGCTACTAAATGAATTCAGGTTATGTTAGGTCTTGCCACAGAATGAGTTACAAAACAAAATGAAACAAAAACCCACCAACTTTCAATTTTTAAAACTTTTCAAAGATTTCTGAGTTATGCAGTTAACCCTAGTACCACTCTAAATGTATGCTTTCTATTAAATAACATTTATGAGGCCAGGTGCAGTGGCACATGCCTGCAATCCCAGCACTTTGGGAGGCCGAGGCAGGTGGATCACCTAAGATCAGGAGTTTGATACTAGCCTGGCCAACACGGCAAAACCCAGTCTCTGCTAAAAATACAAAAATTAACTGGGCATGGTGGCTTGTGCCTGTAATCCCAGGTACTCGGGAGGCTGAGGCTGGAGAATCAATTGAACCCGGGAGGCAGAGGTTGCCATGAGCCAAGATAGCACCACTGCACTCCAGCCTGGGTGACAGAGTGAGACTCCATCTCGAGAAAAAATTAAAAAAAAAAAAAAAATTCATGCATATCTACACACAGGTTGAGAATTCCTAATTTGAAAATCCAAAATCTAAAAGGTCCCAAAATCTGAAACTTTTTGAGTGCTGACATAATGCCATGTGGTGGCTGAGATAGTGACACCTTTGCTTTCTGATGGTTCAATGTACACAAACTTTGTCTTGTACAAAATTATTAAAAATATTGTATAAAATTACCTTAAGGCAATATGTATAAGGTAGATATGAAATATAAATAAATTTCAGGCCAGGCGTGGTGGCTCATGCCTGTAATCCCAGCACTTTGGGAGGCAGAGGCAGGTGGACCATGAGGTCAGGAGTTCAAGACCAACCTGGCCAACATGTTGAAACCCGGTCTCTACTAAAAATACAAAAATTCACCAGCCGTGGTGGCGGGCACCTGTAATCCCAGCTACTGCAGAGACTGAGGCAGGAGAATTGCTTGAAACCTGAGGCAGAGGTTGCAGTGAGCCGAGATTGTGCCACCGCACTCCAGCCTGCGTGAAACAGCAAAACTCGGTCTCAAAATTAATTAATTAATTAATTAATTTCATGTTTAGACTTGGGTCCCATGTCCAAAATACCTCATTATGCATACGCAAATATTCCAAAATCTGAAAATATCAGAAATCCAAAACACTTCTTCTGGTCTCAAGCATTTCAGACAAGGGATACTCAACCGTTATACTTCAATTAATATTTACGAAGTGTAAATTGTTCCTGTTAGAGTGTGCGCTGTCCTTTACTTCTTCATTAGTGATCATTTTGTTTGTTTGTTTGTTTGTCCTATAAGTCCCAAGGTAAGAGAAGTTCTTCAGATATAGAAAAAGAAAGATAACAAGTAATTGCAAAACTAGTTTTCCATATACAAGAATACCACATTATTTTTAAATACCAAAACACCAGTGTACTTGTTGATGTATTTTTTTTTAACCTGAAATGGAATCATTCATTTTTTGAAATGTATTCAAGGAATTATATGCTGCACTAAAATCTCATGCTGAACAAAGGTGTATTTTAAAAAAATGTTCTGACCACATCGCTTCCCTGTTTAAAAACTCTTCCAAGATTTGTTAGCTTTGTTTTAAATTTCCATTTTCTAGGTTTCCAGAGAGGTTTGGCAGCTTTTCTTACATTGATTAGGTATTTGTATTTCTCTCTAAGTCTGTTTCTGTTAGAGGGAGTCCTTTAAGAATGCAGGATGGTGGGGTAGCGTAGAGAGAGTGGGAGATAGGTGGAGGGTGGACAGAAAGAGAATATGTATAGTGGTAGAGGGGGTGTGGGTGGGTGGAATTAGGAAAGGAGTTGGGGAAAAGGTAGAGAATTAGGAGGAAATGTCAGGTCTAATTCCTGTCCTTCCCCGGGAGCCTAACCACCTTTCCGGTCTTAGGCTGCCTTCTCTCAATACTCCTGCCCTTTTGTTTTCCAGAGTCAGATCCATTTTCTCATGGCCCAAATCTGCTACAGTCCTAGGATAACTTATTTTAATCAAGACCTTCTTCTCTAAGCATAGGCTTTCTACCTGGAGAGAATAAAGCCTCAGGGATAGAGAATGCCCAGTCCTGGACCCTGGTCTTTTCCTATGTATGAGAGCATCTGAGGACAAGGTGTGGAAGACGGCAGTGACATAGCTCACCCATGTACGGAGATAGCAATCTTGTCATTTTGCTCTGGTGTTGCAATCCTGCAATCTTGACTATCATCATATTTAAGACCTGGCATTTGTCAGCAATATCCTAGTAGAACAAACAGAATCCCAGTAGGAAAATCCCAATGGGTTTACCCAATAGGCAAATCCAGTAGTCTCTTTTACTATCTTCTGTAATCTACACGGGTAAAGGGCATGAGGTTTGAAGTCAGGCTAAGACAAGTTGGAATAGATATTTAATCTCTTTGAGACTTTGTTTTCTCATCTATAAAATTTAAAATAGCTGCTGCTAGTAAATCGATGAGTAGCATGCCTAATGCAGTGGAGATGTGTATTAAATAATAAATGTGATTTCCCTCTTTCTCCTTATAGGAACTTGTGGCACCAGCAAACTGATGGAGAGGTTACGGAAGTTAGACAAGAGAGGGGAGACACCTGAGGCTCTTGAAATTACAGGTCTTCTTAGCTAAACCCGAAAATAAAATTGACTGAGGTACCTTTTCTAGATGTGAAAGATGTTAGAAGGAGAGAAAAGTGCCATTTACTAGAATCTAATTATTTCCTCCAGTTTATCTGATGCTTTAGACACAACACTTGCCTATATTTCATTTCTATTGCTTTCATGATTCTTCTGATAGACACATCCCACAGCAATAAATTATCACCTTTGTGTTCTTCCCTGAAGGCAGTGGGGCATGAGATCAGTGGTTGGTGATCAGGCCATAATCAGAAACCTTCCCTTCCCGGCTTTGCTACTTATCATGTGACCATTTTTGATCATCAATAAATGGTATAATCACACCTAATTCACAGGGCCATTAATTCACTCACGAATATTTGTATTTTTTGAGGACCCAGTTTATGCCAGGCACTGTGTTATATGATGGGGATAGCCAGTTAACCAAACAAAATTCTACCTGTATAGACCTCACATTTCAATGGAAGAGACAGAGAATAAGCCAAGAAATGTAAATATGTCAGACGGTGACTATTGCTATGGGGGTAGGGGAGAAGCCAGGAAAAAGGAAAGGAAGTGAGGGAGTAGGTTACTGTTTTAGAGAGTGATCTGAAAAGCCTCCTCTTTGAGTAGAGACTAAGGAATGTGAGAGAGTGGAGAGTGTTCCAGGCTGTTATGAGATTTAAATGCGATAACACAGGTAAACTCTTAGCATAGTACCTGGAATACACTGGGTGCTCTATCAGTGCTAGTTGTCAATATTAACATAGAAAGTATGGCATTACAGATAAGGCTTTAAGTAGGTGAAAATCTTTCTGGTTCCATCTAAGATACTCCTAAGGGACTCTGAATCATTTTGAAAAAGAAGGGTGATGGGTCAGGAGACTTTGTAGGCACGTATTTTGTTGCCAGCTATAAAACACCAGTTCTATGAACAAGAATACTTCTGTGGGAGTGGGATGTTTTAATCCAGTAGAAAATGGAGTGGAAAAAAGATGATCCATAGTGGAGTCTTTAGGTTCACATTCTCTGTAACAAATATTCCCAACTCTGAAGTTGGCATGTGCATTGAACTATTCCCCTTCATCAACAATAATAATGGTGATGATGACATTAATTATGCCATTTATAGGTTTGTAAATGCTTTTCTTCCAAAGACCTCAAGTATTTTATGGGCATGACCTAATTCACCCTTACAACTTGCTCAAAGACAGGTCTAGTCTCATTTACTAGATGAGGAAACTGAAATGTAAAGAAGCTAAGTAACTCCTTCAAGGTCAAACAATTACCTCAGCAGCTTCAATCTGGATCCCAGACTTTAATTTTCAGATCATCCCCCTCTCTGCCTGCCTCTTTGTCTCTCTGGATCTCAGAAATGACAAGATGGATGCAAGGAAAGACACCCATGATATCAGATGTCAAAATGCCCACTCCCTGCTTATTGCATAGTCAGTGAGCAGTAAATGCTGGTTTTGTTTGTTTGTTTGTTTAAAAAAAAAAAAAAAAAGCTCTTTAAGAAGGGCCTTCTTTATTTTTTTAATTAAAAATTTTTTTTTGTAAAGATAGAGACAGGGTTTCACCATGTTGCCTAGGCTGGTCTCGAACTCCTAGGCTCAAGTAATCTGCCCACCTCAGCCTCCCAAAGTGCTGGGATTACAGGCATAAGCCACCACACCTGGCCAAGAAGGGCCTTCCTTACTGCTCCCAAAATATTAACTAGCATACCTTTCTGCTCTCTGATAGCCATCTCATGCCTATGCATCAAGATGCTATAAATAAATACAAATCTTGGTTGGTGAGAAAGGTCTAGTTTGGAAATATACATACACTGAAACCAATTCCTGCATGGAGTTGGGAAACGGAGATATTTGCTTTTTTCTTGTGAAAAGTCAACAGGAGCATAGCAAGGGAACTCATTTTTGCTGATCACCTTCTCTAGGCTAGGCTTTTTTCATAATTTATATGCAGGAAAAATGATTAACCTTTGCAAATTAGGAAACACGGTATCCAAAAAGTTAAGTAATTTATCTAATGCCACATAGATAGCAAGTGGCAAAGCTGAGATTCAACCTTACAGCTCTCTGACATTTAAATTTCAACATCTTCCAAAAGTCCAAATAGGCCAGGCGCAGTGGCTCACGCCTGTAATCCCAGCACTTTGGGAGGCCGAGGCGGGTGGATCACGAGGTCAGGAATTTGAGACCAGCCTGACCAAGATGGTGAAACCCCATCTCTACTAAAAATACAAAAAAATTAGCCGGGCATGGTGGCGGGTGACTGTAGTCCCAGCTACTCGGGAGGCTGAGGCAGGAGAATGGCGTGAACCCGGGAGGCGGAGCTTGCAGTGAGCCAAGATCGCGCCACTGCACTCCAGCCTGGGTGACAGAGCGAGACTCCATCTCAACAACAACAACAACAACAACAACAACAACAAAAAGTCCAAATAGCCAATTCGTACAGCTTTACTCAAAATACATGCAGTCTGATGATCCAGTGTGAGTCATTTATGATCCATTTCCTTTTTTACATAAAATGTTAGCTAGGGGCTGAGCACGGTGGCTCACTCCTGTAATCTCAGCACTTTGGGAGGCCGAGGCAGGTGGATCACGAGATCAGGAGTTCAAGACCAACCAGGCCAAGATGGTGAAACCCTCATCTCTACTAAAAATACAAAAATTAGCCAGGCGTGGTGGCAGGTGCCTATAATCCCAGCTACTCGGGAGGCTGAGGCAGAGAATTGCTTGAACCCGGGAGGCGGAGGTTGCAGTGAGCCGAGATCACACCACTGCACTCCAGCCTGGGTGACAGAGCGAGACTCTGTCTCAAAAAAAAAAAAAAGAAAAGAAAAAATAAAATAATCAGGTGAAATTTTTGAGTAATTCAATTTTGCTATTTTTATGCCTTCCTCTTAAAACTTTAACAAATTGGCATATGCAGCTAACATTTGGAATTTGGGAAGCTCCATTTGAATTTTAATTAGTCTTCCCTTTCCTCACTAGCATGGATAATTGATAGCTTTTTAGGTAAACATTTCATTACATTTCCTTTTCCTATGGAGTTGACAGCCTGGATTTCATAGACAGCCACCTCTGAAGACCTGAGGAAGATTAGAAATCTGGGCCTCCATGACATCAAGACCTTTTCAAGTGAACTGCTATTTTTAAATACTAAAGACCTTGGAAAGAACTTCACCTATGATTCAATCACTTATATCGTTCAAACTAGTAAAAAGATGATACCAGTAGATATGTTACATATATTTAATATTGTTACCAAAAGCAAACACTAAACAGCTTATACAAAGAGATACACTCAAAAGCACTAT
Organism: Macaca nemestrina; assembly: GCF_043159975.1. NCBI lineage: Eukaryota > Metazoa > Chordata > Mammalia > Primates > Cercopithecidae > Macaca > Macaca nemestrina. Next base: position 166,165,821 of record NC_092125.1, on the reverse strand, counting down.
AGATTAATCAAAATGGAATTATCAAAAATGTTCAAGTAGCTCATGGGAAGGTATAAAAAAGAAAACAGAGAAAACAGAAATGACAACAGACAGAACAAACAGAAAACAAAGATAAAAATGACAAACTTAAGACCTAACATGTTATGTTAAGTGTAAATGATCTACATACACCAATCAAATAACAGAGACTGGAAAACTGAATTAAAAATCGTGATTCAACTAAGTGTTGTCTATAAAAAACTTACTTCAAGCCTGGGCAACATAGTGAGACCTCATCTCTACCAAAAAAGAAAAACAACAACAACAAAACAAATTAGCTGGGCATGTTAGCACAAAACAAAAACAAAGCTTACTTCAAATATAATGATAGAGAAAGGTTGAAAGTAAAAAGAGAAAAAATGTTATCATGTAAATATTAATCCAAAGAAAGAGTGGACCATAATAATATCAAATAAAGTAGACTGCAGCATGAAAAAAGTTATTAAAGAGAGAGAGAGAGAGAGAGAGGGATAATGTATAATGATAAAAGGAACACTACACCAAGAAGATTACATCAAGAAAACATAACCATCCTAAATGTGTGTGCACCAAACAACAGGGCTATAAGATATGTGAAGCAAAAACTGACAAAACTGAGAATAGAAATAGACAAATTAGCAATTATAATTGGAGACTTCAGTACACCTCTTTCAACAACCAATATAACAAGTAGACAAAAAATTAACAAGGACTCAACAATATCATCTATCAACAGGATCTAACTGATGTTTATAGACTATCCCACCCCATAACAACAGAGTAAACAAACTTTTCAGTTGTCCATGGATCATAGATACAGATAGACCATATCCTGGGCCATAAAACCTTTTTTTTTTTTTTTTTTTTTTTGAGACAGAGACTGACAACCTCTCCCAGGCTGGAGTATAGTGGCGCCATCTCGGCTCACTGCAAGCTCCACCTCCTAGGTTCACACCATTCTCCTGCCTCAGCCTCCCTAGTAGCTGGGACTACAGGTGCCCGCCACCATGCCCGGCTAATGTTTTGTGTTTTTAGTAGAGATGGTGTTTCACCGTGTTAGCCAGGATGGTCTCGATCTCCTGACCTCATGATCCATTGGGTCATAAAACTTTAACAAATTTAAAAGAAATGAAAATATACAGAATGTGTTCTCTAATCACAATGAAATAAAATTAGAATAACAAAAAGATAACAGAAACATCTCCAAACACTTGAAAGCAAAACCACATCCATATAAATAATTCCTGGGTCAAAAAAGAAGTCTTAAGAGAAATTTTTAAAAATTCATTGAAATAAATGAAAGTGCAGCATGTCAAACTTTGCAGGATACAACTAAAGCAGTACTTGGAGGTATACCTCTGTCCTCTGAATCCTCCGGCATTTTTTATGTTCCTTTTGCAAAACACTAAACTTTCTTTTTTAAAACCATTATTTGTACATCTTTCTTCTTCCTTAGATTGTGGCTGGAAACTATCTTCCTTATTTTTCTATTCTAGCATCTGGCTCAGTGCTCAGTAAAAGTTATTTGAATAAATGAATTACTGGACAGAGCAAGCTACTTAGCTAAATGGAATTGAGGCCAAACGAGTTCCTGCACGAAGTTGGGAAGTGTTTTTGGTGATCTTATGCAAGGTGCCTGGGTCGTTACACAATGGGGGCCACTGCACAGGCACAGTTCTGAGCAACTGCCTCATTTGTCTCACAGAAGAGCCTCCCTGGATGCATAGCTGCCAAAAGTAGCATTTGCCAATAAACAATGAAAGTAGAGAAAATTCAACGTACGCAATTCCGTATCTCTGTCCAGTTTGGCAAAGATTACTTCTTTAGTTAATTAAATCAGTTCTGGCCTCTGGCCTCCTCTTATTCCCCTGCCTCAACTCTCCCAACTTTTCCCATGCATCTCTCCTTCCCCTGCTCTATTCATAGAACCATAAAACCTCAATTCAGAAGGACAATAAAGGTCATCTAGTGTGGCTTCCCACTTAAAATCTAAATACCCTATATTTAGTATGGGGTTGAGCTGTAAGTTTTTCTCAGAACCAACTCAACTTGACCAGGTGCAGTAGGCTCATGCCTGTAATCCCAGCACTTTGGGAGGCTGAGGTGGGCCTGGAGGAGTACAAGACCAGTGTGGGCAACATAGCGAGACCCTCTCTCTACAAAAAATAAAAAATTAGCCAGGTGAGGTGGTGCACACCTGTAGTTCCAGCTACTCGAGAGGCTAAGAGGCAGGAGAATTGTTTGAGCCCAGGGGTTCAAGGCTGCAGTGAGCCATGATCACACCACTGCACTCCAGCCTGGGCGACAGAACAAGACCCTATCTCAAAGACAAAACCAAAACGTAACAAACAAACAAAGAATGGACTCAAAATCCTGTGAGAAGAGCATTAGTATGAATCAAAATATAAGGCATAAGTTTAGTAACTGAGGAGGTAAACAGAGAATCTGTGAATCCCCCAAAACAAGCATTTCTACTAAACACATAAAGGCAAATATATTTTTGGAAACGTAAGTATAGTCAAAAGTTGGAAACACATTTCTAAATGGGAGAGGGAGAAAATCTGTCAATAGTCTTACATAAGGCTGATTTTATTCCTAAAGTACAATAAAATCTTGACAATATATTTCCAAGATTCTGTAGATGTGTTTAAATCGTGTTCTTTTCCTTCACAATTGATAATGCAGTCAATTGGCCGACATATCCAATATCCTGTGTAGTTATATTTCTCAATGGGAGTAAGTAAATGGCTCTCTTATTTTTATACACGTGTCTCTCGTGAGTTTGGTAAATTAGTCTCTTAGTGTTTTTTGTCTCTTGGTGTACTTGTAATTTAATGTGTGAGCCCACAAAGAGGATAACCCAGGAATCTGGTGACTATGGTCAAGTGATGCCAGCCTTTGGTAAACTTTCTAGATGGTCAGCCAGCTTGCCTTGCCCAAGTAACATACGACTTTATGCCAGGCCTCTCTATTCAGATGATCACATCCTAACAATAGGTCACACTGCTTGTACCTGGCTCCTGTTAGAGAGAACTCAGTATTCATAAAATTACTTTCAGTCTTTGGCTGGTGCCTTTAGAAATGCTAAAACTTGCTATTTCCTTTTCTTCTCATTGATCCTCATTCCACTCCTTGGAGCTATGGTGAGAAAATTTAAGCTTTAGTTAAGACAATGTTAAAAACCTAAAATGACAAACTAAATGAAATAAAGAACCATGTAGCAGCAACAATATCTCTGCACTTTTATTTTTCTTTTTTGATAATTAAAAAGCAAGGAAAGTACAGATACAGCAATCATCACCCCCATCAAAGACCTGACCAGAGAGACTCAAAGTCTGGGGGAGCCAGAGCTGCAAGTCAGCGGCAATTACCCTCCCACTGTGAAGTCAGCAGGACCCATGGCTGACTTAACCTCACCAGCCTCACTCAAGGTGCATAGCAACCAGCATTATTACAGTCTACTTAATAGTGTGTGCTACCTGCCAGGATTGTGCATTAAGAAAAGGAAAGACCAGTGGGACCTGTTTGTCAGGCCCTAAAACTAGAATTTTCCTGGTTATACACACCACAAAATGAGTGTCAGCAACATTAAATAGTGGCAAGAGTGATGGGATCAAAAGTTTAACTCGTGGTCTGCTGTCATTATTAGATGATGTGGCAACCAAGTAGGCTGACAAAGTCATATTTCTAACTTAGAAACAGTCTACCTCTTACTTTAGCTTTAAGGTGTATATTTGGCTTAAGTTAGAGCTCTAAGAATTTTCTTGAAGCTGATTTTGAATTTATTAGAGAGTGTTTACACCTTGAGATGGTGATGGGTGACTTCATAGAAAATGTGGACTCCAGAGCTGAAATGTTCCAAGCAGCTGATTAGAGGCGATGGTTGAAAACTTTCATTTCCTCCAATAGGTGAGTCAGTCACTTCTCTACATTTGAACTTTCTCCTTGCCTCTCAGCTTCTAAATCCTGTTGAGATGCTGAAGTGGTCTGAGCTTGGAATATTAAACAGCACATCTGTGAGGCCAACTGTAGGCTTTTAGTCATTTGTAATTGTGACTCCTGGATGATAATAATTGATACAAAATGACCAGCAAGCCTAACAGACTAGATAGCTTTCCTAGATCTATCCTTTGGCATGTGGCCTCTAGGTTATTTCATGAGACACCTTCCCAGTCACCCAGGCTAAAAGATTGGGGCTAATTTTCTTCACCTTCCTCTTCCCCTAACATCCCATTGGTTCTATTTAGAAACATATTTGTATTTGCCACCTCCTTTCTGTAATCACTGTCAGTGCTCTTTACCTTTCCCATCAGTTCAAGAGCCCCTAAGCTAAAAACCACATTGAACTATTAGCAGTTGTTACCTCTGGGTGAAAAATTAGCAAGCACTTTTACAGTTTTAGCTATACATTATATAGCTATAATTATATAGCTAAAAATGTAAAAGATAGGCCGGCATGGTGGCTCATGCCTACAATCCCAGCACTTTGGGAGGCCAAGGCGGGTGGATCACTTGAGTTGGAGACCTGCCTGGCCAACATGGTGAAACCCAGTCTCTACTAAAAATACAAAAAGTAGCCAGGCGTGGTGGCACGCGTCTGTTATTCCAGCTACTTGGGAGGCTGAGGCATGAGAATTGCTTGAACCCGGGAGGTGGAGGTTTCAGTGAGCTGAGATCGCGCCACTGCAGCCTGGGTGACAGAGAGAGACTCCATCTCAAAAACAAAACAAAACAAAACAAACCCAAAATGTAAAAGACTATATACATTATAGTCTTTTAAGCTTTTAACTAGTATAAACATGCTTTGAGAATCAGAAAAAAAAAATTTAATTATAAAAGGACATAGTAGAGCAATGTGTTATTCCAAGAGGCCTGTTTGATATGATAGGACAAGGATGGGATAGGCACATTTGAGAAAAAACACATTTCTGTAAGTTTTTCACATGTCACATAACCCAGAACCAAATGTTAGTTCCTGTAGTGGCTAACGCAGCACAACTGTCTTCTATAAATAGTCAGAAAAACTCAGTCTGGATTCTTATACAATATCATCTGACAGACGTGATGGAAAAGGCATGTTACTAGAGGGCTGGGAGAAAGAGGAGTGAAGGAATGAGGGAAAGAGAAAGTCTTAAACCATTCCTAATATGAACTGATTTTTAGATCCTCAGTGTTAGACATGTGTGATAGGAACTGCCTTTATCCGAGACCTGCTGTTGAGACTAACTGGCTTACCATCACTGAGGAGCACCAGCAGCCCTCCCTGATTCACCTCTTTTTGCACATATCACAGGTGCTATTTATGGAGCTGCCTGGGCAAGCGGCCTGGCCTCAGGGTCCAGCCCCAAGGAGGCCCTGTGTGCTTGGCGACAGGCTCTACTAAGGTTGGACAATTTTCACAACTAGCCAACAGCTGCTACTGGGTTTTAAGAAAAAATGCTAACAGGGTAAGGGAGAGGACAACACAGAAACTCCTGTGAAAAAAAGTTTTCATCTATCCTCTTCACTTCCTATTGGATCCAGGCTGGAAATGGGCCACACCCACTTCTCATGAGCCCAAAGCCTGCAGGCTCAGAGGACCTGAGCCGGTAGTCTTTGGGCTGCGAGTCAGTCTCCTCTTGGCTCATCTTCCCTGCAATTACTGCTTGTGGGGACTCTGGGATTAGGCCACAGCTTGTGTTTGCTTCTGTGGTCAAATGAGTTGCTGAGGCATGGGAGAAGGTACTAGAAGCATTTACCAAACATTCCTTCATTAATGAGTACCTGCCTCAGCAAGAGCACCTGGATTGTATTTATAAAGAGCAAGGAACTAACAAAACAAGACACGCTCAATAAATGTCTGTTAAATGACTAGCAGAACATGGTGGTTAATAGCATAGGCTCTGGAGATAGCCTCACTGGGATTCAAGTCCTACTTAACCTTATGACCTTGGTAAAGTTGAAGCTTTATTTTATTATTATTTTTTTTTGAGACAGAGTCTCGCTCTGTCGCCCAGGCTGGAGTGCAGTGGTGCGATCTCAGCTCACTGCAAGCTCTGACTCCCGGGTTCATGCCATTCTCCTGCCTCAGCATCCCGAGTAGCTGGGACTACAGGAGCCCACCACCACGCCCGGCTACTTTTTTCGTATTTTTAGTAGAGACGGGGTTTCATCGTGTTAACCAGGATGGTCTCGATCTCCTGACTCTGTGATCTGCCCACCTCGGCCTCCGGAAGTGCTGGGATTACAGGCGTGAGCCACCGCACCCCCCGCCGTAAAGTTGAAATTTTCTAAGTAAGAACACCTGGTTTTTTGTTCAGACTCGAGTTTAATGACCGAGTATGCAAGTCGTTGAACTTCTCTAAGTCTCAGTTTTCTCATTCATGAAGTGGGATAATTATACCTGCCTTGTCTACCTTACAAAGTTGTCAGTGAGATCAAATGAGACAGTGTCATAAAAGCCTTTTATAAGTTAGAATATCCTATACAAATGCAAGCTATTATTAAGGGTAATTCTAGTGACTAGTGAATAACAAACTGGTGGAATCAACAATCCCATTGTCACCAACCTAAATCTTACAGAGCAATTTCCCAATTCCACCCACTCTACCTTCTAGGCACTTCCACCTACTTCCTCCTGTGACTTAAATAAATGACAAGAGAAAGAGAGAACCATGATAATTTTACTAATTAACTTTCTCAATCAGAGCCCTATGAAGATGTGTCCCAAAGACAAGAGGAATGTGTAGCAGAGTGTTTACTATTTCTTTTAGGTCAGCTCTTTATTCCCCCACATATTTTTCACTTTGTTTGTCTCAGTGCTCTGAGACTGAGCTCATCTTCACCTTGTCTTCTGGGCATACATCAGCAGGTGAGGGTTCTGGTCTCTGTTTTGCCACAGCTGGCTATGTTAGCATGCATGAGTTACATTCTCTTTAGGCCCTCATTTTCTCCCATCTGCAAGACAGGGATTAAAGTAAATTACCCATTGGTCTTTTTCAGTCCCATGGGTCTATAATTCTTTTAGAAGTGGGTTCCCTGACCCATTGACCCACTCCGAACAACTTTCCTTTTTTTTTTTTTTGGTAGAGACAGGATCTTACTATGTTGCCCAGGCTGATGTCAAACTCCTGGGCTCAAGCACGTCTCCCACCTTGGCCTCCCAAAGTGCTGGGATTACAGATGTGAGCTACCATGCCTGGCCTAGACAACTTTCTTCAACGTTTTTGGTAGTGGGCATGTGTAATTTGTGCTGGGGGAAGATTTAGTGCAAAAGAGAAAGTCACAAACACAGTAATAACAGAAAGTGTCCGCTAAACTAAGTTTCTCTCCAAATCTTCTTCTTCCTATCCCCCACTCCTTTTTTTTTTTTTTTTGAGATGGAGTCTCACTGTGTCACCCAGGTGGGAGTGCAGTGGCTCACTGCAACCGCCTCCTGGGTTTAAGCGATTCTCCTGCCTCAGACTCTGGAGTAGTTGGGATTACAGGTGCACACCACCATGCCCAGCTAATTTTTGTATTTATAGTAGAGACGGGGTTTCACCATGTTGGCCAGGCTGGTCTTGAACTCCTGACCTCATGATCCACCAACTTCGGCCTCCCAAAGTGCTGGGATTACAGGCCTGAGCTACTGCACCCAGCCTCCCGTCCCCTTCTGAAGCTCTTCCCTAGAGTGGGTTAAAAAGAGAAGGCCCCTTTTTAAAGAGGTAAAAGCCACACTTGGGAAGTTGGAGTAGATTTGAATTGTGAAACTGGATTAGATCCTTAGCCCATTTATATATATATATATATATTTTTGCAATTTTGGGCAAGCTAATTAGCTTGAGTCTTGGTTTCCTCATCTTTAAAATGGGGCTAACATGTGCCTTATTTACTTTATAGGCTTGTTGTTAGGAGTAAATGAAACATAATGTAAAAGCACTTTGTCGTCTTTATTTGCAATACAACAGAGATTGATTCTGGCATCTGAGGGCATAACTGGGAACTTAGATCTATGCAGACTGAAAACCAAAAATAGAATCACCATTGCACAGAGCCTAGAATAAAAGCATTACTAGCTGCCTACCCATCCTTCCCTCTCCACAGTAAATTTTTCCCAGGACCTTTGCATTGAGCTACTTGCTGAATGTTCTCATTCTCAGATGATTCAGACCTGCTTTCTTTAAAATGCCTCATATGTCTAACACATAACTACCACTGTATTTAGAAACCTCTGAAGAGAGCCACGGAATCTGGAACTGCTTCCCGCAGCCAAACTCTATAGGTACACGACACAACTGCCAGCTGCCTTTCATTGCAAATCAGCTTGATCCAATTGCACTGACAGCGACAGGGTGAATGTAGGCCAGCAGCAGGGGTACATATTGGCTGAATGTAAGCCAGCTCATATACTTGAAGAGGACTAGCTAGGACAAGTCACTTCACCACTTAGCATAATTACCTTTAATGGGTTTAGGGTTGTCTGCCTGGAGGAAGAGAACAACTTATGAGATTCTATGAACCTATTTTCCTCTTCCCACTCGACACTCTCTCACCTGAGTGATCTCATTTATTCGCAACCTTTTCTGATGACTTCTACATCTCTACCCCAAATTTAGATGTCTCATCTCTGGTCTAAGCTACCGTCTGCCCAGCGCTCGTCTTACTCGGATGTCCCACTGTCACCTCTAACTCAACAGGTTCCAGGTGGATGTCCTCATCCACATATCCACAAACCAGCTTCTGCCCTCCTTCTGGTACTTTCTTTCCATTGATCTCTATCTTAGTGAATGACACTTCATCCACCCAGTTGTCTAAACAAAGGGATGGCCCTTGAAATCTCCCTCCTACAGTCCATCTTTCATCAAGCCTTAGCAATTGTACTTCCTAAATATCTCCGGAATTTATCTGCTTCTCTCCCTCCCCACTGCCATTAGCTAAATTCAGGGTGTGATTATCTTTTACCTGAATTATTGCAAGAGCCTTCCAACTGGTTTTCTCACTCCTACTCCAGCTCTCCCCTCACCAATTCATGTTCCACAACAGGGATGTTCTGGAGTTTGCAAGTCTGATCATGCCACAGATTTCCTTGCTCAAATGTTTAAATAGCTTCCCAGTGCTTAGGGAAGAAAACTCAAGTTCCTTAACATGGCCTTCCAGGCCCAGCGTGAGGTGCCAAGCTTACTTCTCCAGCCTCACTTCTCATCACTCCATCCCTTTCATCCATGTTCTGGTCCAGTGGCTTTCACCCTGGCTGCACATTAAAGTCACCTGGGAAGCTTTTAAAACATACCCAAGACTGGGCTCTCTCCAAGACCAATGAAACCAGAACCTCTGGCTGTGGAGCCCTAACAGGCTGCTTCTGAGTTCCAGCAGAGCAACGCCCACTCTCTCATCTTTTATCCTTTGCAAACACTCTTGGCTTTGACTGAGATACTTTCCCTTGACCTCGCTTCCCCTCCTGCCACCTGGCTGACTCATTCATCCGTCAAGCCTCAACTGGGGCATCACGTTGTCCTCCAAGAAGCCCTCCACCAGCCCGGTGCTTCAGGTCTGGGTTAGGTGCCTCCCACAAGTGCTTCCAGAGAGATTGCTCTGCACTTTGCCTGCTGGCAGTAGGATATAGGATGCTATACCATCCTTGCCTGAATGCTCTGCTGGACTGGAAACTCTATGAAAGCAGGGCTGGGCCTGCCTTGCTTCCCCCTGAACCCCCAGCATCTGGCACAGTGTCTGGCACATAATGTGTGCTCACAGTGTTTATGGAAATCACTAGTTAGTTTTAGAGAGTGACCCTGGTTACTCCGGACTTGCCAGTCCTTTGTAGTAGCAAGGTCTCTGATCATATCCATTTCTGAGTTCCTTTATTCACTCATCTGTACATTCTCTTAACAAAATTTGAGAATCTGGTATGCAATCGGTACTAATCATTTCAAAATAAAATGGGACTTTTTCAAGTTAAAAATTCTCACAATTGGGACCTGAGATATATCTGAGGCAAAGCAAGGAAAGGATCTCACAATTTCAGTTTGCCTTGGTCACAGAACCACAGCCAAAGACCTAGGCAGCTTCCTGTTTGTGCTCGCCTTACTCTTCTTCCTTACAGGGAACCAGGCCAGAAATGACAATCATTTCCAAGGACTGCCTCTCCGGATGCTTGAGACCTTGAACAAGAATGACTGAAAAATTGAAGGGATTATAGTAAGCCCTGAGTTGATGATGAAAACAGACAAACACTGGCTTCTTAAGCAGTCAATAAGAGAAAACACAGGTGCACATCATCCCAACCCACCCTGCTCAGGGAGCCTCTATCCCCACCAACAGCTTTAGAGGCCCACCTGGGGACACGAGACAGCCAGAGCCCTGGAACGATAGTGAGGTTAGTGTGTACGATTCCCAGGGAGCCTGGAAACTCCTCTGCTCTTCTCCAACCTGCACAGAACTGGTTTTACACATCAGAACTCTGTACCATCACCAAGAAGAGCTGGTGAGATCCCAGCTTCACCTTATATAAGTGAAGCAAAGAGAGTAAAACTAACCAAATGAGAGTGAAAGGGGAGAGGGAGAAGAAAGGGTAGGAGGCAGAGGCAAGAAGAAACCTAAATCATAATAGTGGTAGTAGTAAGATTGGTTAACACTTAGTGAGCACTTACAATGTGCCAAGCATATCCTTACAAAAAGACCTCAAACTCTGATCACTGCTGTGGATACCACCCTGTGTTCTTAGCCATGATGCCAAAATCTGTGCAGGGAATCAAGTCAAGAGAAAGCTAGTGGCTTGGAGATGTGGGGGAAATTGAGCAAATGAATTGTCTACTTTCATAGAGGTGGGGTAAAGGAGGCTTGGAAAAGAAGGAGATTTTGAAGAACTGAGAAATTCCAAGCTGGAGATGGTTGAATGAGAGTCCCAGATTATGATGATGAAGACCGGAAATATGACTATGCTGTACCTGGATGGCTACGCTATGCTGTGTGGAAGGAAAATGGAAGTTATCAAATGTCACCGAAGTGGAAGATGAAGCCATCAAAGATGGTTGGGTTGGTGGGGAGAATAGGAAGATAAAAATTTCATTCTTCTTGGCCGGGAATGGTGGCATACACCTGTAATCCTAGCATTTTGGGAAGCCAAGGCAGGTGGATCACTTGAGGCCAGAAGTTCAAGACTGGCCAGGCCAACATGGCGAAACTCTGTCTCTACAAAAACATAAAAAATTAGCCAGGCATGGTGGCACACACCTGTAATCCTAGCTACTCAGGAGGCTGAGACAGGAGAATCGCTTGAACCCAGGAGACAGAGGTTGCAGTGAGCCGAGACCGCACCACTGCACTCCAGCAGAGTTTCATTTTTCTTGTCACTTTGAGCTCTGCTGTGTGATAGGAAATACGCTAGACTCTGTGGATACAGAGGTGGACAGGACAAATAGGGCCCTGTGATCATAGAGCTTATGTTTTGTAGGAGTGACAATCATCAATAAACAAGTATGCAAGAAAGATGCCAGATAGTGTTAAGTGCCGGTAAGTGACAGAGGGGGCACTGCAGATTGGGTGGTTCAGGAAGGGCTCCTTGAGAATGTGACATTTAAGTGGGATACCAAATGCAAGAAGAAGTTAGCCATGCAAAAATCAGGGAGAAGAGCATTTCAAACCCAGAAAACAGCTGGTACAAAGGCCCTAAGGGGGAACAAGTCTGGCAGGAAGAAGAACAAGGCCAGGGTAGTTGGAATGTAATGAATAGCCAGGGAGTGGTATGGGATGAGGTCTGAGAGGCAGGCAAGGACTGGATCATTTAAGACCTTATTGTCCACCGTTTGTCGTGTGGATTTTAATCTAGGGACAGTGGGGAGCTGTGAAGAGTTTTCACTAGAGGAGGGATGATCTGGGGTGTGTGTGTGTGTGTGTGTGTGTGTGTGTGTGTGTGTGTGTGTGTTTATAAAAGTTATCTTAACTGTGGAGTGGCAATGGATTAGAGAAGAGAAATAGGATCCCCAGAAGAAACAAACTGTCTTTCACAAGCCATTGTTGGGTTGAGTTGGGTTTTATTTTCTCAGATCTTGAAGTAGAATGCATTTCCAAGGGTCAATTCCCAAGGTCAAGAGTAATCAGAGGCTGGGTGCAGTGGCTCACGCCTGTAATCCCAGCACTTTGGGAGGCCGAGGCGAGCAGATCGCCTGAGGTCAGGAGTTCGAGACCAGACTGGCCAACATGGCAAAACCCTATCTCTACTAAAAATACAAAAATTAGCCAGGCATGTTGGTGGGTGCCTTTAATCCCAGCTACTCAGGAGGCTGAGGCAGGAGAATTGCTTACACCCAGAAGGCAGAGGTTGCAGCGGGCTGAGATCACGCCACTGCGCTCTAGCCTGGGAGACAGAGTGAGACTCCACCTCAAAAAAAAAAAAAAAAAAAAAAGAGTAATCCAACGAGTCTGTCTGTTCCCTGTGGTTGTTTTTGAGGAAGTCAGAGAGGCACAGACCAAACCTCTTATTATGGAGTGCAGGGTATGTGTGTGTTTTCCTTTCCACTGAAAAACAGACAAGAGAAGAAACATGTTTATTTGAATCTCTCTCTGAAGAGGGTGTGCCACCGGCTACCCCCTCTCCCAAGATACCTGAAGACCCTTACCTGGCATCTGTATCTTTCCAATCATTTAACAATTTAAGCCCTGCCTAATTTTCTAAGCTGATTTCCTGAGGGCTCTGACTTGGGAGGCCCCTTTCCTGTCATAGGAACCAGCGGACTGACTTCGTTTTCCTTTCTTGCTGCATTGCTAGAGCCATGGAGGTGAGAGTCCCTTTCCTGACTCCGCACCACCCTCTCCCCAGGCTGCTGACTGTCCCTCTGGGGCCTCTATTCCTCCTGCTCTTTGGTGTCCTGACTCATTTTCACCAGATTTCATCTGAACAGCATGTAGGGGTGAGGGAAGGGATAACTGGGCCAGGGCAGCCCACAGAGATGTCTTTGCACCCCAGGCAGCCACTGCCCTGGCTTTCCAAGCCTGGGGCAGCGGGTAGGCTGTGCCTGATTCCAGCCAGGGTTCCATAAATAAACTGCCATGAAGTTGCCAGCAAAAATGTGGATGATTCAGAGCAGGGAACCAGTCTTTCCTGACTCTTCCTTTAGTTCTGGTTGCCATGAGACTGCACCAAAGGCCTTTGTACAAAAATGGTTCATGCAGAGTGAGGAAGAGTATGTACCTGGCTCTGCATTCGGATCTGCAGGCCCATCCTATGGGATGCTTCCAGTCTTACTACAGAGAAGGGATTGTTGTCTTCATTAGAGGAAACTATGTGGGGTTTAGTAACCCAAATGTCTAAAGTAATAGAGATGAGATTCTAACCCTGGCAGTCAGGGCCCAAAGCCTCAAGGAGCCTAACCGTGACTTGGCCTTAAACCTTTCTGTCTCCCCGACCATGAACGCTATCTCAACGTAACCTGATGTAGTGTATTTTCAGTATGACGATTACAATGTCTCACCCTAGACTCAACTATCCATGCTGAGATTCTTTCTCAGTGTGGGGCCTGGGAATGTGTGGAGGAGGTTCTGTTTAATGACATCAAATCCAAAGTTCTGAATTATTCCCAAACAACCTGGTTTTCCCAATTAATGAACTTTAAGTGCCACACATGAAAGTGTGAAAGTTTGGAATTAGAGACATAATGTTGTCAGTCCTTAACTGTTCTTTCCAGATTATTTTACATCAAATATGTATTTATTTTTCTATTAGGAACAAAGAAAGGAAGGGTAAAAGAGGAAAAGTGGAGAATGATGGGATGGGGGAAAACAAAGGAAAATAAATTGTTTAGATTTGTCTCTGGCCATCCACGCTAATAAGCTTCCTGTGCAGAGGATTTCACTGCAGTTACATAGGCTAGGGCTAGACTCGAATTCAGATCTGGCTGAAGGAGGAAGCCCTCATATCTGCAGTGTGTGGTCAACACGCCTGACCAGACACAGAGCTCAACAAAGATTGGTGGCTGAATCAAGGGATCCAGGATACATAAGGAGTGTCAATATCTGTCCAGTTTGTATAACATGAGGTTAAGAGTCCCACACGTTTATTTCCTTCTGAAGTGTGAGATCATTTTTAGTGGAACTCAGATTTTAGAGACTTGAGAAGAAAACTGATGTTATGATTCAGTGCAGTTCCTGAGGAAACACATGGAATTTTTTGGCCATATATTCTCAGCTTTTTGGTTCATTTGGCATATCTCCATGCTAAATTTAAAAGTAAATGTCAAACACGATTATTATGTATGTGGAAATTCACCTCCCAGGGACTTATGTTCCTCATCTGGAAAACGAGGGGGCGGACCAGATGCTCCCTAAAGGGCTTTCTAGCATTTCTGTTCTCTGGTTTATGTATTTTGAGCATTGCATTTCACTTTTTGTTTACTACAAACTGAAAAGAGTGAAAAAGGATAATATCCAGCCCCCAATTCCCAATCATGGTGCAGACCTACAAATTGGATGTCTGGGGCTTTTATTACCTTGGACCAAATAAAAAGAGTAGATCAGCATTCTGAGAAGATGCCTGGATTGTGGCCTTCAGATAAATCCCAAGCCCAGGCATTTGTAACAAATACCCTATCTCACAGAAGAAAGGATTATTCCATGCCTGTTAAGTGTGTATAAAAAGGAATGAAGGCCGGGCAGGCACAGTGGTTCACGCCTGTAATCCCAGCACTTTGGGAGGCTGAGGTGGGTGGATCACAAAGTCAGGAGTTGGAGACCAGCCTGACCAACATGGTGAAACAACGTCTCTACTAAAAATACAAAAATTAGCCAGGTGTGGTGGTGCACACTTGTAATCCCAGCTACTCAGGAGGCTGAGGCAGGAGAATCACTTGAACCCAGGGGCTGGAAGTTGCAGTGAGCTGAGATCACACCATTGCACTCCAGCCTGTACAACAGAGCGAGATTCCGTCTCAAAAAAAAAAAAAAAAAGGAATGGGCCGGGCGTGGTGGCTCATGCCTGTAATCCCAGCACTTTGGGAGGCGGAGGTAGATGGATCACCTGAGGTCGGGAGTTCAAGACCAGCCTGGTCAACATGGTGAAACACTGTCTCTACTAAAAATACAAAAATTAGCTGGGCATGGTGGCAGGCACCTGTAATCCCAGCTACTCAGGAGGCTGAGGGAGGAGAATGCTTGAACCCAGGCTGGGGAGGTTTCAGTGAGCTGAGATCGAACCACTGCACTCCAGCCTGGGCAACAGAGCGAGACTCCATCTTAAAAAAAAAAAAAAAAAAGGAATGAAAATGAGGTACTAAACCAAGACCAACTATGGCATTCAGGTAGTTCTGTGTTTTCACCCAGAAGGTGTGTGTTGTTTTTTGTGTTTTTTTGTGTGTGTTTAATTAATTTATTATTTGAGACAGGATCATACTCTGTCACCCAAGCTGGAGAGCAGCAGCATGATCCTAGCTCACTGCAGCCTTGACCTCTGGGAGCTCAATCTCCAGCTCAATCTCCCACCTCAGCCTCCCAAGTAGCTAAAACTACAGGTGGATGATACCAGACTCAGCTAATTTTAGAGTATTTTTTGTAGACATGAGGTTTTGCTATGTTGCTCAGGCTGGTTTCAAACTCCTGGAATCGAGGAATTCTACTGCCTCAACTTCCCAAAGTGCCGGGATTACACGTGTGAGCCATCGCGCCTGGCCAATTATTATTATTTTTAAAGCAAATAATCTATAAATGACATTTACTTAGGTCTCCTTTATTTTAAAAGTCATTTAGGCCGGGCGCGGTGGCTCAAGCCTGTAATCCCAGCACTTTGGGAGGCCGAGACGGGCGGATCACGAGGTCAGGAGATCGAGACCATCCTGGTTAACACGGTGAAACCCCGTCTCTACTAAAAAATACAAAAAACTAGCCGGGCGAGGTGGCGGGCGCCTGTAGTCCCAGCTACTCGGGAGGCTGAGGCAGGAGAATGGCGTGAACCCGGGAGGCAGAGCTTGCAGTGAGCTGAGATCCGGCCACTGCACTCCAGCCTGGGTGACAGAGCGAGACTCCGTCTCAAAAAAAAAAAAAAAAAAAAAAAAAAGTCATTTAACTTTGCAAATAAACTCTCCAATGCTCAAGTATGTATAAGGTGGTATTTAATTGCAGAGTAATGTAGTAGTTGAGAGAAGAAGTCTTAGATATCTGCTCTGCCACTTAACTAGCTATGTAAAGTTGAGCAAGTTGCTTAACTCTCTGGCTTTTTTTTTTTTTTTTTTTTTTGATACAGAGTCTAGCTCTGTCACCAGGCTGGAGTTCAGTGGCGCGATCTCGGCTCACTGCAACCTTCGCCTCCTAGGTTCAAGCGATTCTCCTGCCTCGGCCTCCCAAGTAGCTGGGGTTACAGGCACACGCTGCCACAACCAGCTAATTTTTGTATTTTTAGTAGAGATGGGATTTCACTTTGTTGGCCAGGATGGTCTTGATCTCCTGACCTCATGATCCGCCCACCTCAGCCTCCCAAAGTGCTGGGATTATAGGTGTGAGCCACTGCGCCCCAAGGCCAACTCTCTATCAATGAAATGAAGATACTAATAGTTCACTCTTTCCTTCCCACCTTCTTCTCTTACTCCTTCCTTTCCTTCAACAAATACTTTTTGAGCAATGTGCAACTGAAGACTCTGGAAAGAAATACAGCAGGGAACAAAGACAGCCAGAGTTCTTTCCCTTTTCTTTGTTTTGTTTTTGAGACGGAGTCTCGCTCTGTTGCCCAGGCTGGAGTGCAGTGGCACAATCTCTAAGTGTAGAGTCCAGGTAGGGAAGACAGCAGGTCCAAGGACTGCTGGTATGGGTGGTATGCTTGTAGTGAATGTTTGAGGAAGAGTGAGAAGTCTGAGGTGGCTGGAACATTTTAGCCCATGTAAAACCTTTAGATTTTACTCCAAAGGAGCTGAGAAGCCATTGGAGGGTTTGAGCAGAAGAGTAATAACATGATCTAGTATATGTGGAACAGGATCTGCTTTCCAGGTTGTTTTAATATGTGATTTGACAATATGTTTAAAGACTGACTTCTCAGGTGTGTGATGAGATTGGCATGAGTTTATGAAGCAGGACATATGAAGTCCTTGGCCCAGTGCCTGGTCAGTGGACTGCACTCAAGAGGTAGCTCTTATGATTAGGCTGTTAGTGAAGTTGATAGACCATCAATAAAGTTCTGCACTGATGTTAATAGAGCATCTGCCTGGGGACCAAGGAAATGAGGATAGAAAAACCAACATTTCTTGAGCACTTATTCTGTGCCAGGCTTGTACCTATTTAGCGTAGATGCAATATAGATCAAAACAATACACTTTGAGGGAGGGAAAACAATGGCAGCTGACCCCAAAATAGCTCCTCTACTGTACCAATTTTGTCATGGTACCCAGACCTAGTCACAACTTTGGGCTGAGGTCATTATCTAGAATAGTAACATCAGGCCCTCTTCAACCACTTTTACCTTGAAGTGATTTCATGGATCAGATTAATTAACTAGTCACCCCAATGGCTCTGGAGTCTGATGGCCTAGGGTCAAAGTCTGGCTCAACCACTAACCAACTGTGTGGCTTTGGGTAAGGTATTTAACCTCTCTGTGCCTCAAGTTTTCCACCTGTACCTTAGGGATGAGAGTGGTAACTATCTCTCAAGGTTTATGTGAGCTAAAGCCAGACAATGCATGTAAATTCTTTATCAGGCATAAACGTTATTTGTAAAGTTGAGTTAATTAATGAGTCAACAATAAGAACTTTGAAGATCACAGGACTGATAATTTTCTAAGAGAAAGCAAAAGACCAAAAATATTATGGTGCACAGAACAAGGCAGGTGCCAAGAAGAAGCCATAAGTACCTTGGAGAGGAAGGGAAAGCCTTTCTCTCTCTCTCTCTCTCTCTCTCTCCCTCTTTTGCCCATGCTGGAGTGAAATGGCATAATCTCAGTTCATTGCAAACTCCATCCCCCAGGTTCAAACAATTCTCCAGCATCAGCCTCCAAAGTAGCTGGGATTATAGGCACCTGCCATCATTCCCAGCTAATTTTTGTATTTTTAGTAGAGACAGGGTTTCGCCATGTTAGCCAGGCTGGTCTTGAACTCCTGACCTCAAGTGATCCGCCCGCCTCAGCCTCCCAAAATTCTGGGATTACAGGTGTGAGCCACCCCACCCGGCCGGAAAAGCCTTTAAGTCTAGGGCAAAGGGACAGAGACAGAAAGGATGCTGGAAGAGTTTAAAGACATGTTCAGTCTGCTTCTCAATTTTGCCAGAAACCCTTTCTGTCAAAATAGTGTATTCATAGTTAGGCACCTGGGTGTGGTATAAGGTCTCTGATTCTCTGAAGGAAGATGGACTCCATCTATGCTCTGTAGCTCTACCTTGCTTTAAGACAATCTGATGAAAGGCTAGGATAGAATAACTGATGCTAAGAGGGCCTATAGAACTCATCAGTTCAACCCTGTCATTGAGGAGATGAGGATCTCTCTGCCCCAGAGAAATTAAAAGATTTGCTCATGGTCACACTGACAGTTAATGACACAGCAGGGATCAAACCCAGCCTGCCTTATTTCCTAAACCACTGTAAGTTCCATCCTCCCTTTCTGCTTCTGCCTAAAAGATAAATTAATAGGTAGAGATTTGCTAGTCAAAAAAAAGTAGCAATAAAAATCTCTTTTATTTATTTATTATTTGTTTATTTAGAGACAGAGTCTCACTCTGTCGTCCAGGCTGGAGTGCAATGGTGCAATCTTGGCTTACTGCAACCTCCGCCTCTCAGGTTCAAGTGATTCTCCTGCCTCAGCCTCCCAAGTAGCTAAGATTACAGGTGACTGCCACCATGCCTGGCTAATTTTTGTATTTTCAGTAGATGCAGGGTTTCACAATGTTGGCCAGGCTGGTCTCGAACTCCTGGCCTCAAGTAATCCACCCACCTCACCCTCGCAAAGGGTTGGGATTACAGGCATGAGCCATGGTGCCTGACCCTCTTTTACTTATTTATTTATTTATTTGGTTAGAGACAGGGTCTCACTCTGTTACCCAGGCTGGAGTGCAGTGGCATGATCATAGCTCACTGTAGCTTTGAAATCCTGGGCTCAAGCAATCCTCCTGCCTCAGCCTCCCTTGGAGCTGGGACTATAGATGTGCACCATTACACCTGGTAATTATTTTATCTTCAGTAGAGACAGCATCTTGCTTTGTTGCCCAGGCTGGTCTATGAACTCCTGGCCTCAAGTCATCCTTCCACCTTGGCCTCCCAAAGTGTTGAGATTACAGGTGTAAGCCACCACTCCTGACCTAAAATCTCTTTTCAATGGTCAGTTGTCCTAGAGCAGAGCTGCCGATGAGAAATATCAAGTGAACAATTGGGCACTGTGGCTCACACCTGTAATCCCAGCGCTTTGGGAAGCCGAGGCAGGTGGATCACTTGAGGTCAGGAGTTTGAGACCAGGTTGGCCAACATGGTGAAACCCCATCTCTACTAAAAATTAAAAAATTAGCTGGGCATAGTGGTTCATGCTTGTAGTCCCAGCTACACAGGAGGCTGAAGCAGGAGAATCACTTGAACCCAGGAGGCAGAGGTTGCAGTGAATCAAGAGGGTGCCTCTGCACTCCAACCTGGATGACAGAGCGAGACTCTGCCTCAAAGGAAAAAAAACAAAGAGAAAAGAAATATCAATGAGAAAAAGAGAAAAGAAATAAAAATGAGTCACATAGCCACATATGTAATTTAAAATTTTATAGTAGACACATTTTAAAATGTAAAAAAAGGTAAAATTAATTTTAATATGTTAACTCAGCATATCCAAAATATCATTCCAATATAAAAAGATTATTGAGATATTTTACATTCTTTTGCTGTGAAGTCTTCAAAATCTGGTATATATTTTACACTTACAGAACTTGGCAATTTGGACTGGCAGCATTTCAAATGCTCAATAGCAACAGGTGGCTAGTGGGTACCACACTGGGCAGTCCAGCCCTAAAGCATTTAGATGCTCTAGATTTAACTGACTTCGTATTTTTTTTTTTTTTTTTTTGAGACGGAGTCTTGCTCTGTTTCCCAGGCTGGAGTGCAGTGGCGCTATCTCAGCTCACTGCAACCTCCGCCTCCCAGGTTCAAGTAATTCTCCTGTCTCAGTCTCCTGAGTAACTGAGATTACAGGTGTGTACCACCATGCCTGGCTAATTTTTGTATTTTTTTAGTAGAGATGGGGGCTTCACCATGTTGGCCAGGCTGGTCTCAAACTCCTGACCTCAAATGATCCACCTGCCTCAGCCTCCCAAAGTGCTAGGATTACAGGCGTGAGCCACCACGCCTGGCCTCTTAATATGTTTTAATTTTGGTGTAATAGGTATAAAATAGGTATAATACAGTGTAGTTTTTCTCTTACAGTTTAATTTTTATAAAATTTGACTTAAACTCATATTTCTAAGATCATTTATATTACATAAAATCAGGAACACATATCTGTGATTCTATTTGTCATTTAGTCATTTCATCATTCATTCAGCAAAAACATTTATTAGCCTTTCTTCCTATGTGCCAGGCACTGGGGACATAGAAGTGGGCATGAAAGATAATGTTCTTACTCTTATAGAACTGCAATTCTAGAGAGAAAGAGAGATAATAAACAAGTCAACCAATAAAGAAGCAGGAGAAGTTTAGATAGGGAGAAGTGGTGAGAAGATCGGAAAGCCAAGCCATGTAATCAGAATAAACTGGGGAAAGAAGGGCCTCCTATTTTAGTATGAATGGTCCAAAGAGGTGTTATTTGAGCTGAGCCTAAATGAAATACTGCAAGGTGAACAGTGGGAACAATTGTTTAAAAAACAAAAACAAAAACATAAAACCTGAAACATGTTTTGAAAAAAACCCGACTTAAGCGTTTGCAAGTTTTCACAGTGGAGGAACTTTCCATCAGTATGCCACAGGGTGATGAAGTCTAGGGAGCCAAAACTGAGATGGGCCAGGTAAGGAGTTCAAACAAAGGGGCAAGCAAAACATAAATGTGGGGGAGGACACAATCAGAAAATTCACAGAGTAAGAAACTGGAAAGCAAATTAGTGAGGGAAATGTTTGCTAATCAAGTTAGCAAGGACTTAAAAACAATACTAAATCCCTTGCAATTATGGCAAAAAGGAGAAAAAGAGCTTTTATGTATATTGCCACAGGCATTGTAAATCAATAAAACCCTTTGAGAAAGCAATTTGCTGTCACATATTAAGCACCTTCAAACTTATTCCCTTCGACTTGATAGTTCCATTTCTAGATTCTTATATACTCATTTATAGGTTTTTCTAGGTTTTATTGATTTATTTGAAAAAATTGGCCAGATGTGGTGTCTCATGCCTGTAATCCCAGCACTTTGGGAGGTCAAGGGAGAAGGATTACTTGAGACCAGGAGTTTGAGACCAGCCTGGGCAACATAGTGAGACACCATCTCTGCAAAAAATTAAAAATTAGCCAGATGTGGTGGTGTGTGCTTGTAGTCATAGCTACTTGGGAGGCTGAGCCAGGAGGATCGCCTGAGCCCAGGAGTTCAAGGTTACAGTGAGCTATGATCACATCACTGCACTCCAGCCTGAGTGACAGAGGGAGATACTGTCTCTTAAAAAACAGAAAAAAATTAATTATAGATGTAAAGTCTTCATGGAATTTATTATAGCAGCCCCAAATTAGAAAGATTACAATATCTTCAAATCAACGGCATAGTTTTTAGTCATTAAAAAACACATCCATATTCACATGCAAAAGAATGACATTGGACCCCTTTCTCACACCATACACAAAGATTAACTTGAAATGGATCATAGACCTAAACGTAAGAACTAAAACTATAAACCTCTCAAAAGAAATACAGGAGTCACTGGGGGCAGTGGCTCATGCCTGTAATCCCAGCACTCTGGGAGGCCAAGGCAGGAGCTCAGGAGTTTGAGACCAGTCTGGGCAACATGGCATAAACCCTGTCATTATGAAAAATGCAAAAAGTTAGCTGGGCATAGTGCCATGTGCCTGTAGTCCCAGCTACTTGGGAGGCTGAGATGAGAGGATTGCCTAAGCCTGGGAGGCAGAGGTTACAGTGAGCTGAGATCACACCACTGCATTCCAGCTTGGGCGACAGAGTAAGCCCCTCCAAAAAAAAAAAAAAAAGGAAATACAGGAGTAAATGTTTGTGACCTTGGGTTAGGCAAAGTCTTTTAGGTATGACACCAAAAGCATAAGCAACAAGAGAAAAAAAAGTACACAAACTGTATTTCATCAAAGTTAAAAGTTTTTGTGCTTCAAAGGACACCATAAAACTATGAAAAGACAGTCTACAGAATGGGAAAAAATATTGACAAATTGCTTATCTAATAAGGAACCTGTATCCAGATTTTACATATATGTATAAAATATGTATTTTATAAATAGAAAGAGTACACTCTAAAATAATGATAAAAATTATAGTATAGGCCGGGTGCCATGGCTCACATCTGTAATCCCAGCACTTTGGGAGGCTGAGAGGGTAGATCACTTGAGCCAGGGGAGTTCGAGACCAGCCTGGCCAACATCGTGAAACCCTATCTCTACAAAAAAATAGAAAAGAAAATTTAGCCCAGCATGATGGCACATGCCTGTAGTCCCAGCTACCTGGGAGGCTGAGGTGGGGGGATGGTTGGAGCCCAGGAGACAGAGGTTGCAGTAAGCCGAGATTGAGCCATTTTACTGCAGCCTAAGTGACAGAATGAGACTCTGTTGCAAAAAAAAAAAAAAAAAAAAAAAAAAAAAAAAAGCATAATAAATACATAAACCAGTAACATAGTTGCTTATTACTAGGTATTATGCACTGTACAAATTGTCTGTGCTGTACTTTTATAGAACTGGCAGCACAATAGGTTTGTTTACACCAATATTACCACAAACACCTGAGTAATGTGTTGCAATATGACATTATGACTGCTACAGTGGCACTAGATGAATTTTTCAGCTCCATTCAGCTCTGGAATTGTTCAGTTCCCTTAGAATCTTATGGGATTACCATCATATATGTGGTTTGTTGTTGACTAAGACATCATTATGTGGCACGACTGTAATTCCATGGATATGAAATGTCTAGAGTAGGCAGATCTATGAGATGGAAGATAGATTAGTGGTAACCTGGGACTGGGGGTAGGGCAGGACGGGAGTGGAGCGTGGCTGCTAGTGGGTATGAGGTTTCTTTGTAGGGTTACAAAAATGTTCTAAAATTGATAGTGGTGATGGTCACACAATTCTGTGTTTATCCTAAAAACCATTACATTATATACTTTAAATGCATGAATTATATGATATGGGAATTACATCATAATAAAACTTACAAATATGTTTGTGTAGAGCATATACTAATGGGAGAAATGTTCATAAAGTATATGCATGATTTGGAATTATGTATTATAAACTATGATTATACTTATTTGGAAAAGAGATGAAAAGTTCTGACATAAATTCTGACAAGAACCCCACCAAAGTGTTAATGCAGGTTGCTTTTGGGTGGTGAACTAGGGTTGATGTTTTTTCCCTTTGTTGAGCAGGTCTTACTTTTATCATGGGGGAAATTGATTTTTAAGGAAACAAATGAGGAGGCCTATTTCCAAAGCAGTTCTTGGGTGTAATCCTCGTTAAATATGGTCAAACAGTAAAAAACTGAAGAGTTGCAACTGTCATCCTGCAGAAAACAAAGTCTGATTGAGAAAATGATGTTTTTCACACTGCCTCTTACCTCCTGTTCCTCCGCCACTCAGACCCATAAAAGAAAATGATTCAGAAAGTCCTGAGCAAGTAAAACCTGGAAATCCGCATGCTTCCATCTGGCAGCCTCACACCCTGGAGGGGAGGCCCAGTCCACTGCTACCGTGACTCCAACAGTGAGAGTGGAGTGAGGGAGGCCCATGTCCCCACTGGAGCCACGAGTTATAGCCTGGGCCAGATATAAGTTTTTTTTTTTTTTTTTCCTTGAAGTTTTTTTTTTTTCCTTGACCACACACCATGTACTTATCTCTACTGAGAAAACCAGCTTTTCCTTCTTACCTCCCAAGAGGAGGAGCCAGTGCTGAGCTCAGGTCCCTGGCTGGGGTTACACCTCCCAGCTGGCCTCTGTCCAGGCCAGCCAGTTGTCCATCTCTATCTTAGAGGAACAGCTTTGACAAAGTCCTTGGCCCTGTTTGGAAATCTTCTTTCCCTTGCTCTTCCAAACAAAATTAATTTGAAGCAGTTGGGTTAATCTGACGTTTTCCCTCTGAGGAGCATGTGTGCATTTGAGGGGCTGGGGGGGACGGAGCTCTTCTAGAGACAGCCCTGAGGCCACTCTCCTGGAGCCCACATCCCTCCCTAATATTGATCATCTGAAGTGCATTCAGAGGTGCACCCAGGATAGAGAGGGGTTTGGAGCCTGCACTCTGGGGGAATGGTGAAGGATCTGAAGCTGCTTAGCTTGGAGAAAAAAGAAAGCAGGGAGCTCCTGAGAGTTGTCTCAGTGAGCTGTTAACACGGAAAGGTTTATTTTGGAATGTCTCACAGAAAAACCGGGACCACTATGGAGAAGTTGCAACAAAGAAAGCTGCCTTAACATCAGAATTTTTTTTTTTTTAAAGACTGTCTCATTCTGTCACCCAGGCTAGAGGGTAGTGGCTTGATCTCAGCTCTCTGCAACCTCTGCCTCCTGGGCTCAAGCGATCCTCTCACCTCAGCCTCCTGAGTAGCTGGGACTACAGGCACTCACCACCACACCTGGCTAATTTTTTGTAGAGATGGTTTTGCCATGTTGCCAAGGCTGGTCTTGAACTCCTGGACTCAAGGGATCCTCCCACCTCAGCTTCTCAAAGTGCTGGTGTGAGCTTGGCCAGGAAGAAATTTTAATAGCTAGAATTTTCTAGCATGCAACAGTCTCCATAGTTGAGGAGGTGAGTTCCATCCCAGGAAGGCCATGTAAGAAGTTTATGGCAGGCATTAGTAACTTGAGAGTACAAAATATTTTTCAACAATTATGTGGTTCTTATTATGTGCCAGGCATTGTACTAAGTACTTTTTATATACTACCAATTCCTGGAATACTATCAATAAGCTTCTGAAACAAATATATTATTATCTCCAGTTTACAGATGAGGAAATGTAAGGCCCAGTTGGGCTTGCTGGCATATGCCTGTAATCCCACCTACTTGGGAAGCTGAGGTGGGAGGATCACTTGAGCTTAGGAGTTTGAGGCCAGCCTACGCAACATAGCAGGACTCCATCTCTAAAAAAAAAACATAAACAAAAGGCTCAAAGAGGTTCAGTAAGTGGTCCAGGGCCACACTGTGACTCAAACCAAGGTAGTCTGGCTCCAAAATCCACGCTTTTAACTACTGTAGTGAGGTCACATTTATATTAATACACCAAGATATGATCGTAGGCCCCTCCATGTCAAATTATAGGGCTTTATGCTGTGATCTGGATATGCTGCAGTCATTTCCAGGATTCCTCATGGAGTGCTTTTCAATGCCTGTAACGCAGTGTATAGTACAGATTCCTTTCTTGCACCGTGGCTTTCTTCTTAGTGATGTGTCTGCTGTCACCACTGTTCAAGCAGCCTCACTGCTGCCTCTGCCAATTATACTCATTGTGAAGACCCCAACCTCTGTGCTAAAGGAACTTCCTCGCAATGTGCCCTTGGTTCCTAGGACTCAGGATGCCCATGTGTTGCTGGGTTCCAAGCAGAACTGTGGAGAATGATCCCTCCCCAAACAATGCTTTTGGCCAGAGCCCACCATCTATCTTTTCTTTTCTTTTCCTTTTTTTCTTCTCTTTTCTTCTCTTCTCTTTTCCTTTCTTTTCTTTTCTTTGAGAAAAGAGTCTCTGTTGCCCAAGCTGGAGTACAGTGACACAATCATGGTTCACTGCAGCCTCAATCTCCTGGGCTCAAGTGATCCTTCCACCTCAGCCACCAAAGTAACTGTGACTACAGGCATGTGCCACCAAACTCAGCTAATTTTTAAATTTTTTTGTACAGACAGGGTTTTGCCACGTTTCCCAGGCTGATCTCAAACTCCTGAGCTCAAGTGATCTGTCTGCCTCAACCTTCCAAAGTGCTGGGATTACAGGCATGAACCACTGCACCTGACCTACCATTTTTCAACAACAAGATATCTTCATCCCTACTGGTCTTCATCCCTCTGGTTACAGAATTTCAAAGACAGTCTTACTTTGGAATTGGGTCATATGACATACTATCCCCCTCTGGCACCTTGATTTCTCTCTCAACTGTCTCCTGTTACCTGGACAACCAAAATAACTTACAAAACCTCATTTCTGCCATTCACAAAACACAGAGCCTCCATGTGCCAGGCAAAGATACCCTCTGTAAAAATGTTGCCCAGCATCTCCCTAGCCCCTGCCCAGCCACAAAAGACCTGTGATTTTTGTGAGCAGATACAGGAAGACTATTGGTCAGGAATGCTGGGAAACGGGTGCTACATCAGGCTGGAAGCTGGAAAGAATGGTAAAGTTTATTCAGTTCTAAAATATGAGAACCCTGTGTTCCAAAGAGTTTGAAAGGAATGGACTTGCTTTAGGGGATGTTGGCTTCAATAGCTTCTATTGGGTTGTTAGGGAACAGTATACTGTGTTTCTAGGTAAAGTTTTGATTTTATTTTTTGTTTTGTTGTGTTGTTTGTTAAAGCAATTTCTGGAGTTTATGGAAAGTAAAGTAACTGCAGAGCAGCTAATGGCTCTATCCAATAAGCTATTTCCTTGAGAGAGAATTCCAGAGATGAGTTTACTGTGTTTGTCCCCTAGTCTCTGTCATGCTCTTCAGGAGAGCAAAAGTAGTAAGACCTCATTTAATTTTTTGATGGTTCCATATTAACCAGGTGATCTTCTTATTGTCTTTTGTGATTATACTGTAAGAGTTTTGGAACATTCAGATTCTCTGGGGTTGTGTGGTCACATTTGAATGAAATAGAAGAGAGATAGGGACAAGAGTGAGGCACATCTCACTATGGTTATAAAGAAAGGGTGAGATAGCCAGCCTCAAAATGGCCTTCAGTAATCTTTGTCTCCTGGTATCATGTCTTACATAGTGTCTGTCCCTATTGAACTCATGTTTGTCTGTATGACCAGTAAAATATGGCAAAAGTGACAGTGTATGACTAGGCTAGAACACAGCTTCCACCTTGATCTCTTGGGTCATTTGCTCTGGGGGGAGCCAGCCACCATACTGAGAGAGACACTCAAGCAGCTCTGTGGAGAGGCCCATGTCGGGAGGAACTGAGGCCTCCTTCCAATAGCAAGCACCAATTTGTCAGCCAAGCAAGTAAACCACCTTGAGACTAGATTCTCCAGCCCCAATTGAGCCTTCAGAAAACTGGTTGACTACGACCTCAAAAGAGATCCTCAGCTAGAACGGCCCACTCAGATTCCTTCTGCCATACAGAAACTGTGATAGAAACTGTTGATTTAAGCTGCTAAGTGTTGAGATAATTTGTAACACAGCAATTGATAACCAATGCAAAGAGCAAGTGTGATTATATCAAGAGCTCTTTAGCATGAGCACCTATGTACACTAAATCCCTGGGAAACCAGAAGGGCAGCTCCCTTGTCCTGTTGGCAAAGCAAGACCCATAGGCCAAATATGGCCTTCCATTGACCACACCTGGCCATGCCATTTGTTTACATATTGTGTATGGCTGACTTCCTGTTATAATGACAGCGTTGAGTAGTTGTGACAGTGACTGGAGGGCTCACAAAGCTGAAAATATTTACTTTTCAACCCTTTACAGAAAAAGGTTGCCAATTCCTGTGCTGCAGGAATTTATAGTCTAATGGGGGAAATGTCTCTCACACACACATGCAGATATATATATTCTCCCCACCCAAGAACCTGAGGGCAGGCATGCAACTTCATCTGCCAGGAGAGTCCTCTCTACCTTCATCTGGCTAACTCTTCCTCATCCTTCAACTCAGTTCAGATGTCACCTTCTTCAAGCCCACCTACCTCTCCTCCTTTAAAGCTGGCTTGAATAGCACCTCTTTTCCTCTTCATTATCCCTCTACCTAGGCAAATTCTAAGATTAATTTTTTATACCTCTTTTATAACTCTAACCAATCACATAATAGAGTTTTGTTTAATATCTTTTTCTCCTATTGGCCTATGTACTCTTTAAAGGCAAGGACTGTATATTATTCATTTTACAACCCCAGAGTAATATACCTTTATTATTGATCACCGATACTTATTGAATGTTTATTATTGGCCAGATAATTTGTTGACACTACGATACACAGGGAAAAAGACCAAGTCCTTGCACTCATGTTATTCTAGCATGGAAATGAAAAGCAAACTAGTATTAGCATACAATGTGATGGACGCATGTTCAAGCCTCATTATGAGTATATTTGCTATAACCATATTAACATTTGCAAAAGAAATTGGTTTTCAAAAGTTTCATAGCATTGACTATGTGTCAGACAGTACAAAGCACTTACATGTATTATAATTTACTTAATCTTTACATATCCCTATAAGACAGGACAATTATTTTCATTCTGTAGAATAATATAGAACCCAGTGAGGTCAAGTAACTTGCCTGGGGTCACAAGCTAAAAAAAAGTGTTGAATTAATTTCAGAGCAACTGTTGACTAAATTAATTCCAACTCTTAGAAAGAACGTAAGTCCAAGGAGTTGGGATTATATTCTACTTTCCTCTTTGAACATTAAGTGGATGATTTCTGTCAACATGGAAATGCCTACTCCAGAGGCTTTCTGATGGCTTGGACTGTGCTTGGCATTTTATTTCTAGGGATTGCCTTCTGGAGACTCCACTGTTTTAATGATCATGTAAGCCTGGTTTCCTCATTGAATTGTACCATCTGTCACTTTGAAATCATCCTGAGTTTTCAGTTTTACTTTCCCAGGGCTCGATGGGGGTAGAGGGTTTTGGAGGACAACACATTCAAACAGCAAAGTTGCTCCCTGCCCCCAACCGTGTTTCAGTATTTTTTTTGGCAAGGTCAATAGAAGCATGGATTGTTTACAGCTGGGATGTTGGGATGAGGCCCTGGTGCCTTCTTTTTGTCATTTCTTGTTTCCAGCTGTGATCTCAGCTGTGGATTAATTTGTCTGAACCAGCCAGGGGCAGTGGCCCACGCCTGTAATCCCAGCAATTTGGGAGGCCGAGGCGGGTGGATCACTTGAGGTCAGGAGTTTGAGACCAGCCTGGCCGACCTGGTGAAACCCCATCTCTACTAAAAATCCAAAAATTCGCCGGGCATGGTGGCATGTGCCTGTAATCCCAGCTATGTGGGAGGCTGAGGCAGGAGAATTGCTTGAACCTGGGAGGTGGAGGTTGCAGTGAGCCAAGATTGCACCACTGCATTCCAGGCTGGGTGACAGAGTAAGATTCTGTCACAAACAAACAAACAAACAAAACAAAAAATTGAACCTTGGGTGTTATTCAATGGATTGAGTTAAAGAGACTTTGTGTACGGTGGTTACTGATGCTGGTGCTGGCCTGAAAAAAAGCCATTGCTCCCTGTAGTATGAATCACCTCATTCCATTCTATTTTCCTTTCTAGGAATGAAGACTTCGGAGCTCCAAAGCTAGTGCATTTTAAAAACCCGTAAGTGGGTGTTTTGAGCCACTCATCTACTCTTCCGCTCTTGTGCTTGCTGCAGCCTTCCTCCCAAAAGATGTGAGTGCTTTTGGCAAAGCTGGGGCTGAGAGGTGGCAGAAGTTCCCTGCTGAAGACAGTGATACGTCTCTTGCCTTAGGTCAGCAGTTTCCTTCAAAGGGAAAGGTGTAGGGTGAAGTGCGGAGGTGTAAGTGTCACAGTGGGTGGGAGAGGGAAAGGCCAGCATAATCCATTTGTGTTTTTCAACTATTTGCCCATGCATTCAACAAACACTGACTGAGCCAATTACATGCCACACCTTGGTTACAATCAGGCCCTGGAGATTACAATAGTGAAGAAGACAGACATGATTCCTGCCTGCCCTCTGGGAGCAGTAGGGAAGACTGAAAAGAAACAGAGACAGTAAATAATTACAAGTATGGTAAGTGCTGATAGGAAATAAAGAATTGGCTAGTACAGAGAAGACTCAAGAGTGGAGGATGGCACAGGACATTTACTTTGGAATAATCAGAGAGGACCTCTCTGAGGATGTTAAGGATTGGACTTGAAGGACTGGACTATAAGGATAGAGAAGCCAAGGGAGAATTCTAAGCAGAGGAAAATGAACTGTGTAAAACTGAAGTCAGCTCAGGCAAACTGAAATAAACTAACCATGCTCTGGGGGAGCCTCCAGGTCCCTATCTGGACTGCTTTCCCCAGAAAGAATCCTCCTGCCCCAGGCCCAGTGCTTCCTGGTGCTTCCCTTTGTTTGATCCCAACATGCTCCAGTGAGAGTTTGAGAACTCATTCTGTCGGGATCTGCAATTCATCCCCGGTATCATCCTTCAGCTGTGTCTCTGAGACAAGCTAGCACATGTTTATCAAGAAAGGAGGACACGGCTGGGCGTGGTGGCTCATGCCTGTAATCCCAGCACTTTGGGAGGCTGAGGTGGGCAGATCACTTGAAGTCAGGAGTTTGAGACCAGCCTAGGCAACATGGTGAGACTCCGTCTCTACTAAAAATACAAAAATTAGCCAGGCATGGCGGCGCATGCCTGTAATCCCTGCTACTGGGGAGGGTGAGCCAGGAGAATTGCTTGAACCCAGGAGGCGGAGATTGCAGTAAGCTGAGATGGCAACACTGCTCACCTACCTGGGTAACAGAGCAAGACTCTGTCTCAAAAAAAAAAAAAAAAAAAAAAAAAAAAAGAAAGAAAGAAAGAAAGGAGGACACTGTGGGACTTGGGGACCCTACCCTTTTATTTTAGGGCAAGCAGGCCTTGGTAAAGCTTACTGTTACAAATTCTTTAGCTTTCCTGGAGCCAGACTGCTTAGGTTAGAGTCCTAGCTCTGATACTTGGAAGCTATAACTTTGGACATGTTACTTAACTGCTCTGTACCTCAGTTTTTTATCTGTAAAACAGGCCTTTTAAAAAACATCTACCTCATAGGATTATTATGAGAATTTAATAAGTCAATGTTAGTTAAGTGCTAGAGCTAAGTACCTATCACATAAACATTCAACACATGTGTTGCCGTCATTATCACATGTAAACTACTGTACACCCCACTGATACCTCAGATGGCAGTAAAAGTGGTGGTGTACACTCCCCGGGCAGGGTTCCCCCTGAAGTCAAGGTACAGCCTGGATTATATACTTTAATTCAGAAGCCATTTTTATAACAGGCTTGGTTGGACACTTTACTTACATCATTACCTTTGATCTTCCCAACAAACTTAAGAAGCAGGAATTATTACCGCCATTTTATAGATGTAGTAACTCAGGTTTAAAGAGATCAACTGACTTACCCAACCCCACGAAGCTACTACTATTCCTAGGCCCATCACTGAGCTTCTGATCCAGTAGGTCAAGGTAAGGCCCAGGAATCTGCATTGCAATTTCCACCCCCACTCCTTCCTCCTGCTTCCAAGTTCTTTTTCTTTTTCTTTTTTTAAAAATAGATATGGGGCCGGGCACAGTGGCTCATGTCTGTAATCCCAGTAATTTGGGAGGCCGAGGCGGGCAGATTACCTGAGGTCAGGAGTTCAAGACCAGCCTGCCTAAAATGGTGAAGCCCCGTCTCTACTAAAAATACACAAATTAGTTGGGCATGGTGGTGGAAGCCTGTAATCCCAGCTACTTGGGAGGCTGAGGCAGGAAAATCACTTGAACCTGGGAGGCGGAGGTTGCCGTGTGCCAAGATCACGCCACTGCACTCCAGCTTGGGCAACAGAGTGAAACTGTGTCTCAAAAACAAACGAACGAACAAAACGGAGATGGGTTCTCACTGTGTTGCACAGGCTGGTCTCAAACTCCTGTTCTCAAGCAATCCTTCTGCCTCGGCCTCCCAAAGTGCTAGGATTACAGGTGTGAGCTATGGCGCCTGGCTCCACTTCTCAACTCTGAAGAGAGCGACCCCTTTACTATATGCTGGATAACTTTGGCCTAGATGATCTCTAAGACTGTCTCTGTCTGCAAAGTCTGTAAAGATGAGAGAAAGTCCATGCAAAGCGGACACTTTAGTGAGGAAGGCAGTTAATGTAAACATAAAAACATGTTTTTAATAAGTGAACTAACCCGGTTCACATCATTGGTTCCTTGATACAGTCATTCTCTTAACAAGCAAAGTGGGGCTGAAAGTACGCTGAACTGACATAAGGTGTGCTGAGCTTTGACAGGTTCACTTCACCTTCACAGAGTACCTTGGACCTTTCACAAATACATATTCTGTTCATCCTCTCAGAGGTATCCAAGAACCGGACCTCGTCTTCAAGGGACCACCACTAGAGATAGCCTTTCCAGGGGCTACCAGCTTTAAACTCTACAAAGCCTATGACATCATTTGGAATCAAAGTGGAAAAGTCACGGTAATAGCAGTTGTAATCAAATCATTTACGAATCTTTTGGTGACACATGTCAGAAAATTCAACCCCAAAATGACATGACCTAAACTGGGCACAATGGCTCACGCCTGTAATACCAGCATTTTGGGAGGCTGAGGTGGGCAGATCACTTGAGGTTAGGAGTTCGAGACCAGCCTGGGCCACATGGCGAAACCCTGTTTCTACCAAAAATACCAAAATATACAGCCAGGTGTGGTGGTGTGTGCCTGTAGTCCCAGCTACTCTGGAGGCTGAGGTGGGAGGATCACTTGAACCTGGAGGCAGAGGTTGCAGTGAGCCGAGATTATGCCACTGCACTCCAGCCTGGGTGATGGAGTGAGAGTTTTTCCCAAAAAAGAAAAAAAAAAGAGGCTGGCACGGTGGCTTGCGTCTATAATCCCAGCTACTCAGGAGGCTGGGCCATGAGAGTCACTTGAACCTGGGAGGCAGAGGTTGCAGTGAGCCAAGATTGTGCCACTGCACTGTAGCCTGGGTGACAGAGTGGGACTCCATCTCAAACAAACAAACAAAAAAACAAAACAAAACAAAAAAAAGAAAACACTGGAGGCTCTTGCTGAACATTGAATAAAGCGATGTTGCCAATAAATTTCAACAACAAACTGAGCTGTTACTACCTGCCACACTCTGTGCTAAGCACACTACTTGCATGATCCCATTTAATCTGTATAAATTACTCAAGAGGGATGCATTCAGATTAACCTCATATAATGGAGGAAGAAGCTGAGGCTCAGAGACGTTAGGTAACACGTCCAAGGTCACATAGCTAGTAAGTGGTAGAGCTGTTTGAGCCAGTTCTCTCTGATTCAGCATCTATTCTTGTTCCATTTTATGAAGCTGCCTGGGGCATCAGCTTCCTCTAAGGCATACAGACTGGAAACATCAGAGTCTTTCTCAACATTTCCTTTTCATTTTCTACAGCCAGTTAGTCATCAAATTCAGTGGATCCTACTTCTACCAGGTTTGAGCTATCTGTTTGAACTCATGGTTGGTTCCCATTGCCACTGCCCTAGATAAGGACTTGATCACTTCTCCCTGGACTATTAGAATAGTTTACTCTTTTCTCAGAGACTCCACACAGGTGGTCTGAGAGTTGTTTTAACTCACAAGCTCATATTTAAAAGTTAGAGTCCTGGGCCAGGCACAGTGGCTCATGCCTGTAATTCCAACACTTTGGGAGGCCGAGGCGGGCAGACAGCTTGAGCCCAGGAGTTTGAGACCAGCCTGGGAAACATGGTGAAACCCCACCTCTACTGAAAATACAAAAATTAGCCAGGTGTGGTGGCACGTGCTTGTAGTCCCAGCTACTTGGGAGGTTGAGGTGGGAGGATCTTTTGAACCAGGGAGTTCGAGGCTGCAATGAGCTGTGATTGCACCACTGTACTCCAGCCTGGATGACAGGGCAAGACCCTGTCTCCCAAGAAAAAAAAAAAAAATTTAAAAAATTTAAATTAAATTAAAAATAAAAATTTTTAAAAAGTTAGCATCTTATGAAAATCTGTATTGTTTGGCTTTTCCTGAAAAATAGAAAAATCTGGTAACACTGAACCCATAATCTACATGGCAGCATTGGCTGGAATTGAGCAGCGGCTGCCCACTGATGAGAAGGTATGTGTGGTTCCATGGGCCAGGTACCTATTGCATCTTTGTTCCTTGCCTGCCCTCTGTAGGCATCTGAGTGTGCAAACCTGGTACTTAGTCTCTCTCCATTTAAATCCATCCTCCTGTGGCCACTACAGTTATCTTCCTAAACCATGATCTTAGTATTCTGAGTATTTCATACTCAATTTTCAGATCATATTTATTTATTTGTAGAGACAAGATCTTGCTTTGTCCCAGGCTAGAGTGCAGTGGTGTGATCATAGCTCACTGAAGCCTCAAACTCCTGGGCTTACCCAATCCTCCCACTTCAGTCTCCCAAGTAGCTAGGACTACAGGTGTGTGCCACCATGCCCAGCTAAAAAGTTTTTAATTCCTTGGAGAGACAGGGTCTCATTATGTTGCCCAGACTGGTCTCAAACTCCTGGCCTCAAGCAATCCTCTTGCCTTGGCCTCCCAGAATGAAAGAATTACAGGTGTGAGCCACCATGCCCAGCCACAATTTTCATATTTCATAGTTTCTCACTGACTACAGATTCATTACACACTTGGTCCCAATCTACTTTACCAGGCCTATCTCCAACTGTGTCCATATGTCCTCTACTTCAGCCACACCCTTCTAGAATCTGCTCAATACTCCTTCTCCCACAGGGTTTGCTCAAGCCTCATTCTCTGGGCCTCTAATGTGCTTTCTTGGTCTGCTCTGTGCCTCCTCACATCCACTCTTTGAATGATGCCCACATGACTTTCAATGACCAGTTTGATTGCTACCTCTTCCAAGAAGTCTTGGGTCTTTTCGATTTATTTATTTATTTGTCTATTTTTAAATTTGAGACAAGGTCCCACTCTGTCACACAGGCTGGAGTGCAGTGGTGAGATCACGGCTTACTGCAACCTCTGCCTCCTGGGTTCGAGTGATCCTCCCACCTCAGCCTCCGGAGTAGCTGGAACGACAGGCACATGCCACCACACCCAGCTATATTTTTTTGCATTTTTGGTAGAGACAGAATTTTGCCATGTTGCCCAGGCTGGTCTCAAACTCCTGAGCTGGCATTACAGGTGTGAGCCACTGCACCCATGCCATGTTTTGTGAATTTTACCACATCTGGGAAAAAAGAGTAAGCTAATGTCTTATCAGGCACACAAAGCAAGGCATGGGGTTGGGGTTTGATAGGAGGTGGGGAGGAGATTTCCGGTAAAGAAAGCAAGGTTGGGAAACAGTGAGCTAGCTCAGAAAAGCTGGTGTTATAAAGTGCTTGAGGTTGCTGGGGACAAGGCCTGGGTCGCAGAGCAGCCAACCAAGGTTCCAGAGGCAGATGGGAAGCATATGGCCTTAGAGTCCTTCCCAGCAGCTCAGACTCTGTCCTGCAGGGAATGGGGCACTGGTAACAACTTTCAGGAGGCCTGCAATGTGCTATGAGTGTGCTTTCTTTTTCTTTTTCTTTCTTCTTCTGTTGAGACAGGGTCTCACTCTGTCACCCACAGGCTGGAGTGCAGTGGCATCATGATGGCTCACTGCAGCATTGACCTCCTGGGCTCAAGTGATCCTCTCACCTCAGCCTCCCGACTAGCTGGGAGCACAAGTATGTGTCAGTGTGTCCAACTATTTTTTGTTGTTGTTTGTAGAGATGGAGTCTTGCTATGTTGCCCAGACTGGTCTTGAACTCCTGGGCTCAAGGGATCCTCCCACTTTGGCCTCCCAAAGTGCTGAATCACCATGCCCGGCTCAAATGTGCTTTTTAAGAAAGATCAAGCCTTCCAGTGGAATTTAATGAAAAAAGAAAGAAAGATCAAGCTTATCCCCTTATGCAGGAGGGTAAAATTAGCAGAAATGTGGAGACAATAAGGCAATCATTTTAACAATCCAGGTGAGAGTTAGCAAGGAGCTGAGAATGTGACCATCATCACATGCTAGAGAGCAGGCTATCTATGTCATTTTTGTTTGTTAATTTCATTCATTCATTTAAAAATTATTTTAATGAATAAAAGCAGGTTTCCATTTTGTGCCAGGCTCATTATTTGCTGGTGCTGAGGACACAGCTGTGAACAACACAGGCATTGCAATGGCCCTTCTAGAGCAGACAGTGTGGCCAGGAAGGCAGACAATAAACTCATGACGATACAATTGATGAATTACAATTGTGAGAGGTGTTATTAAAAGACAAAGTCAAGGTGCTAGCTTCTGCTGTGATTTGCACACTGCCCTGCAGTCAGACAGCCCTAGGTTCAAAGCCTGGTTTCTCTGCCACTCAGGGGAGAGGCCTAGAGCTAATTTCCCAGGCTCTTCCAGCCTCAGTTGCCTCATCTGAAAAAGTGGGTAGCAACAGCATGCACCCACAGGTTGGCTAAGAAAGATTAAGCCTACCACCGTAGATGGAACTGTCCACGAGTGCCTCACAGGCAGCAGAAGTTCAAGAGGGGTTAATTGACTCTTCCACAAGGTGGGCATGATAAATCCTGGTTGGATAGAATCATGTAATTAATCTTGAACCCGTCCGTCCCTGGCAATGTGACTGAAGGTCTTGTGGCATGCTGATCTGAAGCATATAAAGTAGCCAGTTTCTGCCAGGTGCAGTGGCTCACGCCTGTAATCCCAGCACTTTGAGAGGCTGAGGTGGGCAGATCACTTGAGGTCAGGAGTTTGAGACCAACCAACCCAGCACATGGTGAAATCCCATCTCCACTAAAAATACAAAAATCTGCCAGGCATGATGGTGCATGCCTGTAGTCCCAGTTACTAGGGAGGCTGAAGCAGAAGAATCGCTCGAACCCAGGAGGAGGAGGTTGCAGTGAGCCGAGATGGTGCCACTGCATTCCAGCCTGGGAAACAAAGTGAGACTCCATCATAAATAAATAAATAAATAAATAAATAAATAAAGTAGCCAGTTGATCTGTGAATAAGCCCTTTAGAAAAACTCATTTTTGAGAACAGTAGGTCTGCTTCAACATTGTGAAAAGTGCTCCCTCTGTTGCACCCTCAATCCCCAAATAAGGCTTCTGCCAGGCATGTAGGAAACAGCCCTGGGTTTTGGTTTCTCCCAATGGTTCTTCCCCTAAGGGAATGACATTCCCTGGCATATTAAAAAATATCCTTTTTGCAGGGCATGATGGCTCACACCTGTAATCCCAGCACTTTGGGAGGCTGAGGTGGGTGGATTGCCTGAGGTCAGGAGTTTAAGACCAGCCTGGCCAACATGGTGAAACTCCGTTTCTACTAAAAATACAAAATTAGTCGGGTGTGGTGGTGCATGCCTGTAATCTCAGCTACTCCGGAAGCTGAGACAGGAGAATCCCTTGAACCAGGGAGGCGGAGGTTGCAGTGAGCCAAGATGGCACCATTGCACTCCAGCCTGGGAGACAGAGCAAGACTCTGTCTCAGAAAAAAAAAAAAAAAAAAAAAATCCTTTTTTGACCTTCAGAGGCCAATGTGTCTATATTCTTTGTAACTCCAGTGGAATTTATATCTGCCAAGGTCTTTCTCTTAGAAGGTTCAGGCCTAGTCATAAACACCCTTAACCACGTCTACCTTCATCCAACAAGCATAGATTGAATATTTGATTGACATGTGCCAGTCACTGTGCCAGGTGCTGGGATTATAATACAGAAAATAATGAGACCCACCCCAGCCTCAAAGGCATCCTAACCTTGTGGGATGCTAGAAAGACAAGCGAATCAGTGCTATCTTTGTTTTAAGGGCTAGAATCAAAATTGCACAGGTCATAGGGTGAGCGCACAGAGGCAAACCAAGGCACTTTGCCTGGGGGAACATTCCAGGCTGTCAGACCACGAATGTTGTCAGGAATGTTGTCTGTCCAGACCAGGCTTTGGTGTCTAGCTCTTGATCTGCTCCTTGATGATAATAACTGTTACTTATTGACCACCACGATGCCCAAGTCCGTTATTTATGAATCAGAAGATTTCACATTGAAAGTTTGAAAACAATTACAAGATAAGAAAAACAGCTCTAGATTGGGTGTGGTGGCTCACGCCTGTAATCCCGACACTTTGGGAGGCCGAGGTGTGGATGGGAGGGTGGTTGACTTGAGGCTAGGAATTCAAAACCAGTCTGGCCAACATGGTGTAACCCTGTCTTTACTAAAAATGCAAAAATCAGCCAGGTGAGGTGGCACAGGCCTGTAATCCCAGCTACTCGGGAGACTGAGGCACGAGAATTGCTTGAACCAGGAGGTGGAGGTTGCAGTGAGCTGAGATCATGCCATTGCACTCCAGCCTGGGCGACAGAGCAAGACTCCATCTCAAAAAAACAAAAATAAAACAAAAAATTTAAAAATAAAAATAAAAATACTAGCTATATAAGCTATAAAAGATGACAGGATATTGCATGCTTATAAAAAATTGAAGGAAAGGCTGGAGGAGTGGGCTCTAGGCTGGGTCCCTACAAATGGTACCAGAACAACACCCAGATCAGCTGGCCAAAATGGTATTCCAGCTGCTGACTCCAGACTCCTATGACCTTAACCACAATCCGGGATCAGGCAGCCACCATTATGGAACTACTTTACTTAATTTAATCATCATGATAATTCCACGAGGAGTGTGTTACATGAAGTAGTATATGGACAGCATTTAAAAGAGAGCCTGAATTATGGTAACTGCTTCATACATGTTGCCTATTACTGTTATTATCTCCATTCTACAGTGGATGCAACTTAAGTCAGGTGATGCAACCTCAAAATCCCATAGAGTCCAAGCATATGTTTTAGGCAAATTCCTAGGAGGCCCAAAGAGCAGTTTGGGTTTACATCACTGGCGGAGTGTATAGGTAAAAAGTGGTACCTTCACACAATGGGATATTGTCTGGCAGACAGAAGCAACAGATTAACAACATACAAAGTGCTAATGAGAGTAGGAAGACTTGATCCAGGGCTTCTCAGCTCCAACAGATGGATGCCCCGTGGGAATGTAGACTATGACAGATATAGTAGAATGACTTGCTTAGCATATCTCCCTCCTTCTTCCTGGTGCCTTCCTGAACTGTAGAGGCTAGAAAGGTAAAATCCACCTTTCTCAGCCTCCTTTACTGTTTCTGGCTATGATTAGAACCCATCATTCAGATGTATTTTCAGAAGAGTCAAAGTTAGAGTCGAGTTAAATGGGAATAAAGGTGGGGTCACCCAGGTCACCTGTGTTGTTAGTGTAGGTCTGGCTAATGCAGAACCAGCACTGACAATGGCATCTGCCTGATCCTGGATCGTGGTTAAGGTGGAAGGAGCCTGGAGTCAGCAGCTGGGATACCAGCTTGGCCAGCTGCTCTAGATGTTGTTCTGGTGCCATCCCTAGGGGCCCAGCCTAGAACCCACTCCTCCGGTCTTTCCACCAATTTTACAAACATGCAATACCCTGTCATTGTTTATAGCTTAACATAGCTAGAGCTATTTTTCTTATCTTGTAATTTTTTTCAAAATTCGATGTGAAATCTTCAGATTTGTAAATATAGACTTGGACAAGATACTAACCTTTCTGAGCCTCGGTTTCCTCACCTATAAAATGGTTGTATGGGCCAGGTGCAGTGGCTTACACCTGTAATCCCAGCACTGTGGGAGGCCGAGTTGGGCAGATCACCTGAGGTCAGGCATTTGAGACCAGCCTGGCCAACATGGTGAAACTCCATCTCTACTAAAAATGCAAAAATTAGCGAGGTATGGTGGCCTGCACCTGTAGTCCCACCTACTCAGGAGCCTGAGGCAGGAGAATCACTTAAACTGGGAAGATGGAGTTTGCAGTGAGCAGAGATTGCACCATAGCCCTCCAGACTGCCTCAACAACAACAACAACAACAACAACAACAACAACAACAAAGGTTGTATGAAATCATTTCCCATAGGCAGTGGGGAACAATCTGTGGAATATCATTTGCAAGCACCTGTCATATAGCAACTGCTCAAGAATGGAAAACTCTAGTATAAAAACCATGGGTTTTGGCTGGGCATGGTTGTTCATGGCTGTAATCCCAGCACTTTGGGAGGCCGAGGCAGGTGGGTCACCTGAGGTTGGGAGTTTGAGATCAGCCTGACCAACATGGAGAAACCCTGTTTCTACTAAAAATACAAAATTAGCCAGGTGTGGTGGCACATGCCTGTAATCCCAGCTACTCGGGGAGGCTGAGGCAGGAGAATCGCTTGAATCTGGGAAGTGGGGGTTGCAGTGAGCCGAGATCGCGTCGTTGTACTCCAGCCTGGGAAACAAGAGCGAGGCTCCATCTCAAGAAACAAACAACAACAACAAACAACCATGGGTTTTGTAGGAACTGGGTTCAAATAGTGGCAATGCAGCCTGCCAGCTCTGTAATGACTTAAAACTTTCTGAGGCCCTGGGAGATGTAGCTGATAAAATATCAACTACTGAATCGTCTTTGGTTTGCATGTTTGTTTTGGTGAAGGTTAGAGAACAAACTTACAGAAAGATGCCCAGCACAGTGCTTGTCTGACACATGGTAGTCTCTTCTCAAATGTTAATTCTCTTTCTTATCTCCTCTTCTCTCCAATTATTTAATGTGTTTGTTCATGATGAGGATGGTTAGAAAGAAACTAATTAGGTATACAGTTATAAAGCATGTAATTACTCTTCCTAATAAGAGACTGACACCTTTTTTCCCCCTCTCTTCATAATAAGGGAAATAAACCTGCACCTGCCATTTCACTGGGGGTGTCTGGGTGCCCTGGTGACTGTTCTGTTCACACCTATTTCCTGCCACTAACCGTCCTTTCTTCTGCCACTGGAGCCGTGACCTTGCTCTGTTTCGCAAGATAGGACCGTTGCTCTGGGCCTCTGGGGATTGCCAAGTGAGACAGGAGTGGACTGGGGCAAGGGATGCCCTCTGAGAGCCCGGGGAAAGTGCCAATAAAATGGAAAAGCGGAAGGGATGACGCTGGGCATTATAGTTGGTTAGTTTGCTGAGAGGGCTCTACAGGAGGCTGTTGTTATCTATGCAAGGGTGTGGTCAGGTGAATTGCAGATGGGAGAGAGTTGGAACTATTTAAGACCTGACAGAAAAGGAGGAAAAGTGGTTGCTTTAGGATTAGACTTTAGCCTCTCTCTTGCTGTGACAGACTTCTTCGCAAGAAGAGTAACCCATGGAATCCATTGAGAAACATTTGTGGGCTGGGTGCAGTGGCTCATGCCTATAATCCCAGCACTTTTGAGGAACCAAGGCAGAAGGATCACTTGAGCCCAGGAGTTTCAGAGCAGCCTGGGGAACATGGTGAAATGCTGTCTCTACAAAAAATAGCCAGGTGTGGTGGCATGCACCTGTAGTCCCAACTGCTTGGGAGGCTGAGATGGGAGGACAATTTGAGCCCCAGAGTTGGAGGTCACAGTGAGCCGATTTCGCACCACTGCACGTCAGCCTGGACATCAGAGCATAGGCCCTGTCTCAAAAAAAAGAGAAGCATTTGTGAAAGCCATCAATAAACACTTACGTTGAGTACTGCTCATTGTGTGCTCCTGTAAGCACTAGAGGGAAGGACAGTGGGGTTTTTTAGTTTAGTTTTTTTTTTTTTGTTTTTTTTTTTTGAGATGGAGTCTAGCTCTGTTGCCAGGCGGGAGTGCAGTGGTGCGATCTCGGCTCACTGCAACCTCCGCCTCCCGGGTTCCAAAGATTCTCCTGCTTCAGCCTCCCGAGTAGCTGAGATTACAGGTGGCCACCACCACGCCCAGCTAATTTTTGTATTTTTAATAGAGACAGGGTTTCACCATATTGGCCAGGATGGTCTCGATCTGTTAACCTCATGATCTGTCCACCTTGGCCTCCCAAAGTGTTGGGATTACAGGCATGAGCCACCGCGCCCAGCTGTTTTGTCTTGTTTTTAATCCCTACTAGAGCTTACCAATGGTGACTGGCACATAGTGACCAGCACACAATCTGTGATTTATTGTTAATGTAGGCAAGGCATCTTGTGGAAGACTAGTCCACTCGGCAAACATTTGTTGAGTGCCCACTAATTTCCTGCCAGGCACCCTGCTAGAGTCTGAAGATATGAAGATAAATAAGTCTCTGCACGATAGAGGCAGAGACAGGCATTCAGCTAACAGTAACTGAGTACCTGCTCTGTCCACTCACCTGCCAGGCTCTTGGGATATAGTAGGAAGTAAGACCCAGTCTCTGCTCTTAAAGATCTTATAGGCTGTTGGGGGTGGGAA
Organism: Macaca nemestrina; assembly: GCF_043159975.1. Classification (NCBI taxonomy): domain Eukaryota; kingdom Metazoa; phylum Chordata; class Mammalia; order Primates; family Cercopithecidae; genus Macaca; species Macaca nemestrina. The sequence continues at coordinate 166,123,615 of NC_092125.1, read as the reverse complement.
GGACTTGTCAGATGGACAGGCTATTATAATATGGTGGGCTTCAGGCAAGGGTGGCTAGAAGCTCCAGGTGCTATAGAAGATCTGGTAGGTCCCTTTATCCAGAATACCAGGGCAGTGTGGTAGGGGGAAGCTACCTAGCATGAAGTATGGGTTAGGAGAGGGGAGTGGAAATTATCCAGGTGGCAAGAAACAGGTAGTGTGTGTGTGTGTGTGTGTGTGTGTGTGTTTCTGTCACTGAGCATGAGGAGAGGACATTCCAGGCATAGAAAGCTGCACTGGCATAAGAAAAGGCCCGGAGGCCTGAGAGAGAAGGGTTGGTTCAGCACAGCTGGAGGGTAGGGTATGAGACTGGTTAGGAGTGGTGGAAAGTGAAATTTGAAGCAAGTTGGGACTGGATTTTGCAAAAACTTGTTTTTCATGCCAAGTTATAAACTTGGACTTCATTCTGAGGGCAATGGGGAAATAAAGGTATTTTTAAAATTAGACTTTTTTTTTTTTCTTTGAGAGAGAGTCAGGCTGGAGTGCAGTGGCTTGATCTTGGCTCACTGCAATCACAATCTCCATCTCCCAGGTGCAAGTGATTCTCCTGCCTCAGCCTCCCAAGTAGCTGGGACTACAGGCATGTGCCACCATGCCTTGCTAATTTTTGTATTTTTAGTAGAGATGGGGTTTCACCATGTTGGCCAGGCTGGCCTTGAGCTCCTGACCTCAAATGATCCGCCCACCTTGGCCTCCCAAAGTGCTGGGATTACAGGCGTAAGCCACCTTGCCTGGCCTTAAGTTAGATTTAATTCATTAATTTCACAAATATGTATGGAGTGTTAACTATGTATGTATTTGCTATTGGACTAGGTTCTGGGAATTTGATGGTATGTAAAACAGTCCTTGCCCATATTGAGTTCATTATCTAATAGGAGAGAAATAGGTTAAACAAACTAATTTTTTTGTAAGAAGAATTTTTTTTTAACAGCATCCTTTTTAAGATATAGAAACCTTTCTTCTGTGTCCTTTACGAAGAGTTTTATCTTGGTTCCTAATAAAAGCATATTTATTTCATCCACATGGCCTTAGTCTTGAGGACAGGAGTTTGTCGTCGTCTTTTTTTTTTTTTTTTTTTTTTGAGATGCAGTCTCACTCTGTCGCCCAGGTTAGAGTGCAGTGACCTGATCTCAGCTCACTGCAAGCTCGCCTCCCTGGCTCATGCCATTCTCCTGCCTCAGCCCCCCGAGTAGCTGGGACTACAGGCTCACACTGCCACGCCTGGCTAATTTTTTTGTATTTTTAGAAGAAACGGGGTTTCACCGTGTTAGCCAGGATGGTCTCGATCTCCTGACCTCGTGATCCGCCCGCCTTGGCCTCCCAAAATGCTGGGATTACAGGCGTGAACCACCACACCCAGCCGTGTTCTTCATTTTTTTAGCCATGAATGTATTAAGGTAATGTTTACATAATTCAGAATCAATTAAAAAATCATCACATACTAAACAATCACCCAAAACAAATATCTAGTTATGAAGTATGATGGATGCTGTGAAGAGGACTCTAAGTCACCTGGTGGTAAATGCCATAATAAAGACTAATAATAATAGTCACAGGCACTTGGCAAGTGATCACTGTGCAGCTGTCATCATGTTTCAAGCAGATTATCTCATTTAATCTTCAAAGTAATTGGATGAATATTATCTCCATGTAGGGACATCTGTCTGACTGCTAAACTTGTATGGCTCATGGCGAGTGGATTTTGACTTTCATCTTTTGGCATTAATGACTGTGTTAGACTGAACAATATCCCTCCACTCTGTCCCCCACCCAGTTCCACATCCTAATTCCTGGAGCCTCTGATATGTTATAATACATAGCAAATGGACTTTGAAGATGTAATTAAGTTGAGGACCTTGAGATGGGATTATCCTGGATTAGTAAAGTGGGTCCAGTGTAATCACAGGGGTCCTTATAAGAGGAAGGCAGTCGAGTCAGAGAAAGAGAGAGAGGTGAGGATGGAAGGGAAGCAGAGGTTGGAGTGATGCACTTTGCATATGGAAGAAGGGGCCACATGCTAAGAAATGCAGGAGGACTCTAGAAGCTGGAAAAAATAAGGAAATTGATTCTCCCCTAGAGCTTCCATACGAAATATAGCTCTGCCAACACCTTGACTGTAGCCCCCAAGAACCACGTCCATCTTCTGACCTCCAGAACGATAAGATGAATTTGTGATGTAAAGCCATTAAGTTTGTGGCATTTTGTTACGGTGGCAATAAGAAACTGACAAAGCAACATTTTTGGGGACCTATCTGGCAACAGCTGGATGAAAAGCACCACATCAGAATACCAGGCTTTGTGTAGGAATGCAAACTGTTTGAGAAGATTGTAAAAGATCCCCAGGCTGGGCGCGATCGCTCATGCCTGTAATCCCAGCACTTTGGCAGGCTGAGGTGGGTGGATCATCTGAGGTCAGGAGTTCGAGAACAGCCTGGCCAACATGGTTAAACCCCGTCTCTACTAAAGATACAAAAATTAGCCAGGTGTGGTGGTGCACACCCGTAATCCTAGCTATGCGGGAGGCTGAGGCAGAAGAATTGCTTGTACCTGGGGGGTGGAGGTTGCAGTGAGTTAAGATCATGCCACTGCACTCCAGCCTGGGCAAAAGAGCAAGACTCTGGCAAAAAAAAAAAAAATAATAAAATAAAATAAAATAAATCTCCAGCAAGGGGCATGAGTCTGAAAGCAAAAGGAGAATGGGAGGAGATGGGACAGAGGGTGTTACGAGTGAAGGGACAAGTGGAACCAAACCCATCAGGCCCATGAGGCCCACCTATGGGGCTGAGTGTGAAGGAAGCCTGGAAGTTTGGGCTACAATCAGATCATGGAGCCTGACCTTCAGGCATGCGAGCCTCATTGACCAGGCACTAAAGAATCATTTGAGGGTTTTGGGGAGATAGTAACTTAATCATGTCATATTTTATAAAAATTATAGTATCTTCACAATTGGAGGTGGTGGGATGACAGGGGCAAGGAAACCAGTTCTGAGACTTTTGCTGAAGCCTGCCTGATGTAATCCAAGTCTGAAGCAGGCTGGTGGCAGTGAGAAGGGAGGGGGGAGTCTCCCTTCTATAAATCACACTAAGATAAAAGTTCTTTTTGTTGTTGTTGTTTTTGTTTTCTTTTGAGACAAAGTCTTTCTCTGTTGCCTAGGCTGGAGTGCAGTGGTGCGATCTTGGCTTACTGCAACCTCTGCCTCCCAGGTTCAAGCAGTTCTCCTGCCTCATACTCCCGGGTAGCTGGGATTACAGGGGCCTGCCACCAAGCCCAGTTAATTTTTATATTTTTAGTAGAGACAGGGTTTCACCATGTTGACCAGGCTGGTCTTGAACTCCTGACCTCAAGTGATCTGCCCGCCTCAGCCTTTCAAAGTGCTGGGTTTACAGGGGTAAGACACCATGCCTGACTGATAGTTTTTTTGTTGTTGCTAAGACAGAGTCTCACTCTGTCTCCCAGGCTGAAGTGCAGTGCTATGATCATGGCTCACTGCAGCTTCAACTTCCCGGGCTCAAGGAATCCTCCCGCCTAGGTCTACCAAAGTGCTGGGATTAGAGGTGTGAGCCATCATGCCTAGCCTAGATAGACGTACTTGTACACAGCAGTTCTTCAAGTATGTCCCTGGGTGGTGTCCTTGAGATACTTTCAGGGAATTCTCAAGATTTAACTGTTTTTTATTCTTATTCTCTCAGAGTGCATAGTGGAGTTTTTCAGAGGTTACATGACTTGTGAAATCGATAGGGACTCACTGCAAAAGGAAAATTCAGGTCTTTTCTTTCCTTCTTTCTTTTTTTTTTGAGACAGAGTCTCGCTCTGTAGCCCAGGCTGGAGTGCAGTGATGCAATCTCGGCTCACTGCAAGCTCCGCCTCCCAGGTTCAAGCAATGCTCCTGCCTCAGCCTCTTGAGTAGCTGGGATTACAGGCACGTGCCACCACGCCCGGCTAATTTCGTATTTTTAGTAGAGATGGGGTTTCACCATATTGGTCAGGCTGGTCTCGAATTCCTGACCTCGTGATCCACCCGCCTCGGCCTCCCAAAGTGCTGGGATTATAGGCCTGAGCCACTGCACCTGGCTTAGGTCTTTTCTGTTAAGCCACACATTAAAGGGTTTTGTAAAAAATGCATTTTTGGGGGGGGTTTTGGAATTTTTTTTTTTTTTTTGCAAAAATACTATTTATGCTAATATTTAATTCTTTATTGTTGCTATTTTTAAATGGGTATATGTTTTAAACATTTCTCATTATTAATTTCTAATATGGTAAATATAGATAGATATAACCCATATAAGCAATAGCTCTTTGGGATCCTCAATAATAACTTTTTTAAGAGTATAAAAGTCATGAGACCAAAAAGTGTGATACCTGCTGTTGGACATAAGCGCATTCACCTGCTGCATGGCGTCAGGGCCGAAGGCTTTTTCCCCATGCCCCACGAAAAGCGATCAGTCCGCCATCCTCACTCGCTCTGGAGGCCACGCAGCCGTGGCGCGTCATAGGCTCAAGCTCCCTGGCCTGTGCTCAGAGCGCCCTCTACAGACCGAGAGTGGTTCCCACACCATTCTTGCCTGAATCCTTTAGCCCAGGGGGATTAGAAGTTCGCGGCTGCCTGGCGCCTGGGAACAGGCGATAGGCAGCATCTACAAGCTTCATTTTCACAGGTGGGGGCTGCGGAATGGGGAAGCATCGTGCTGCAGTGACGAAACCACTAAACTGACCTGAATCTTGGTCCTGGCTCAGTCCACAACTAGAGTGGGGTCCCCTGACCTCTCCGGGTTTCAATTATTCAGGAGGAAACAACCCACAATAACCTATCCACAAAGATCCTTCTGGTTCCAGCAGTCTATGGTTCTAGGTGCTAACCGTCCCCACGTCTTACCGAGAGAAGGGGCTTAGTTCCCTGGCTACTGCCTTTCAGAGCTATCTTTGCTTTCAAGGTTTAGCTCAATAAGAATCTGACTTCAGGATGGGTCTTTGCAGTTGTGGAGCTCACTGATTCTGTTCTTTAACAAGTGCATTTTAAAACACCTTCTCTACACTTCATCCATTTATCAAGCAAACCATAAGAAGCTGACACTGGCTCAAGTTCTGGGCCAATATATGCATTTTCTTATTTGAGCCACACCACAACCCTATTACCATTATTTCCACTTTACAGAGAAATAAACTGAGGCCCAAGGAACTTAGGTAACTTGCCAAAATCCCGGAGCAACTGTATAGCAGAACAGGAATTCAAAACCAAGCAGTCTGGCTTCACACCCACAACACTATACCTAGCCCGGATAATAAGAGTTTGCATTTTTGAAGGTTTGCTGTGTCCCTGGGGATTTACATACATTATCTCATTCAATACAGCAATTTTACGAAGTAGGTATTATTATCTCAGGTGTTTTTTTTTTTTTTTTTTTTTTTGACGAAGTCTAGCTCTGTCGCCCAGGTTGGAGTGCAGTGGCTTCGAGCTTGGCTCATTGCAACCTCCAACTCCCAGGTTCAAGCGATTCTTCTACCTCAGCCTCCTGAGTAGCTGGGACTACGGGCACCCATCATCACACCCAGCTAATTTTTTGTATTTTTAGTACAGACAGGGTTTCACCATGTTGACCAGGCTGGTCTCGAACTCCTGACCTTGTGATCCACCCACCTCAGCCTCCCAAAGTGCTGGGATTACAGGCGTGAGCCACCGCACCCAGCCTATTATCTTGGTTTACAAGGAGGACACTTATTCTCACCCAGCTACTGAGTAGAATACTGATTTGAGATTTGACCTCTGGGACTGCAAAGCCTGTGCTGTTCATTATTATTCAGCACCATCTCTGTGCCAGAAAAGATGAAGAACACCAATTGAGTCTTCAAGAAGCTTATATTATAATCTCCTTGTGAGATAATAATGGTGACTGACATTTACTGAGAACTGTTCTAAGCTTTTACTTAATGAAGTCATTGAACTCATTGAATCCTCACAATAACCCAGTGAGACACAGATAATTACTATCCCAATTTGCAAATGAAGAAATCAAGGTACAAGGTGGGTGGGGTGCTAAGTAAATCACCTGAAATCCTACATTTGGTAAATGTTAGAGTTGGCATTCAAACCCAGGAAGTCTGGTTCTAATATTTGAGTTTTTAACCACTACATTATACAAGAGCAAATAGTTCCTACAGAGACACAGAGGCCATTGACCAGCTGAAAGAAGCTATCTTCAACAGCTGAAAGAAGCAAGCCTGGTCTGCAGAAAGATCTCAATGTGGGAAGGAAAGTGTCCACCCCTCAGCCCCATTCCTTTTCAGTCCCAGTGTTCCAGCTGTCTATGAGACTGATATATTTGAAAATTATTCCTTCTCAGCTGGGCATGGTGGCTCATGCCTGTAATCCCAATTCTTTAGGAGGTCGAAGTGGGTGGATTGCTTGTGCCAAGTAGTTCAGGCTGAGCAACATGGCAAAACACTGTCTGTACAAAAAAATACAAAAAATTAGCCAAGTATGGTAGCACACACTTGTAGTCCTAGCTACTCAGGAGTCTGAGGTGGGAGGATCACTTCAGCCCAGGAGGTCAAGGCTGCAGTGAGCCGTGATTGTGCCACTGCATGCTAGTGTGGACAGCAGAGCAAGACCCTCTCTCAAAAAAAAAAAAAAAAAAAAAGAAAAGAAAAGAAAATTGTGCTTTCTCAAGTCTACGTACTAAAAGTAGAATTCAACACATTTCCCCCAATAGTTCTCTAAATGCCTCTTCCTTTCCAATAATGTCATCATTCTCTCACACTAACAGGACTCAACTCTGATTGATACTTTGTTGGTGCTGAAAGATTCTGAGATGTTGTCCTGTCCAGCATCAGCAAGAAAGGGTGATATGATCAATTCATTAACATTTCTGTCATTGTAATAGAGGGAAATGGCAGCTTTGCTATGAGTCTGCTATTTCTGAAGTGGGCTTTGTCCTAAGAAGTGTTAAGGAACTGGGTTCTGAGAACATGTGCTGACAGGTGCCAATATGAGTGAGCAGCCAGTGAGGGCCATAGCTGAGAACATGGCTGTTCTTGCTGAGGCAGGTGCTGAGTCAAACTAGCCAGGCTTAGAGAAAATTCCAGATCAGAGGAATCAGCTTGGGGCACTAAACTAAGCTTATCAAGCTGGGGGAAGATGGCAGGGCCAAAGAGGAAAGACAGATCTGATGATTTCTTGGTCAGAAAGCCATGGCAGAAAAGCCTCAAGTCCGAGGATGAGATAAGGCAAGGTCCAACCAGGTGCATTAACTGGGATTTTTCTTGAGCTGTTGAGTTCTGTTCTCAAGAAACACAAAGCAATGGTGTCCTTTAACTGAGTAGGTTAGGGCTCTGGAATAAGCTCTCATGTGAGTGAAATCATCCAGGCATAGTGAGTAGAAGAAAAGAGGTCAGTTGGGACTTAAATTTGCAAGTAGCAGTCCCATGTTGAGTGAACCTGAACACAATGGGAAACTTGAAATGAGGATGGAGCTGTGACTGTCCTTTGGAGGCCAAGGGTGGGAATGTCATGGGCCATTAAAAGGCCAGGCAACTGAAACTTCATGCCAGGGATTCTCACTGTCTCCTGTCTCTGCTTTTCTACTCTTGTATGCTTTGTTCTACTCTCTCCCTGACAGCTTCCTTCACTTCTTAGCCTAATTTGCTAGAATGAGGCTACCTCTGGCTCCCAGCTTCTCATGCCATAGTTCCACCCAAAGAGCTTAACAAGATGTTGGGTCATAGTTCCTAAGTTTAGGGAGCAAGAATCTGACTGGCCCATCTTTGGTCAGTTGTCCACCCTGGGTCAATCTGCTAAGGCCAGGAAGGCAGTACCAACATAACCTGTTAAAGGCTCATTCTTATGGATGTGGGAGAAGGAGAAGGATATTCCCAGGAAGAGGGATTAAGAGTTGGCCTGTGGGCCAGGAAAATACCCTAAATATTATCTATTACAGGATCTAAAGATGGAGAACTGGAAAACACCAACATTGATTGGCTGTCAGAGAGCAGAACCAGGGAAAAAGACAAAGAATGTTTCTCCAGGGAATCAGGAAGAAAACTAAGAGAAAAAATCATAGGTACTAAGAGAAGAGAGTTTATTTAAAGAAGAGAGGAGACATAAATGGTCAAATGTTATGGAGCAGTCAAAAAGAATGAACGGTATGAGAGACAATTTGATTATAGCAAGTTTGTGCAAACTTTTTAGAAAACACATTAAGAAGAAAGTTGATGAGGAAATCAGATTTCTATGGGTTAAAAAATGAGGTTGGTTGTATTTTTATAGGTAGATATAAAAATGTTAGTTTGAGTTGTGCTGTCAACTTCGGAAAAAGAATTCACCTACGCTATGTTAAGCTGGCATTATTCAGAATTTAACATAGGCCTAGAAACAGTAAACTTTTTTCTCTGATCTTTACTGGGGTAATACGCTGTATTAAATATGTAAGATCTTATCTACACAGTTTAGATTACAGAAACTAAGACATAACCTCAAAATAATGTTAAAAAGGGGGAGAAAAATCATTCAAAAGGCCAAGAAACACATGAAAATGTGCTTAACCTTGTAACCACAGAAGTGTGACTAAAAACCACAAGATAACACAATTACATACCCATCAGATTCACCAAAATTAAAAAGTCTGAAAATTCCAAGAGTAGCAAAATATGAAACAATGGGGACAATTCTCAAAAACTGCCTGTGGGATAACAAATCGACACAGCCAAAAAGTTGCCAATTCAGGCCAGGCGTGGTGGCTTACTCCTGTAATCCTAGCACTTTGGGAGGATTGCTTGAGCTCAGGAGTTAAGAGACAAGCCTTGACAAGATGGCGAGACCCTATCTCTACAAAAAATTAGCTCGGCACGGTGGTGCACACATGTAGTCCCAGCTTCGTAGGAGGCTGAGGTAGGAGAATTCTATGAGCCCAGGAATTCAAGATGGTGGTGAACTACCACCATGCCATTGGCCCTCCAGCCCGGGTAACAGACCTCATCCCATCTCAAAAAAAAAAAAAAAAAAAGTTGACAATTCACCTTACATTTGAGAGGTTGCCATTTGCATAGAACACATGGGGTCATGGCAACCCCCTTCAATTGTGCAACGAGGCGGCCTACTTTGGAAACTGCTTTGGAGTTTTTAGGTAAGTTGGAGATTCACATATCTTATTACATGGTAGTTTTGCTCTTAATATACAGCTAGAGTAATGTGTATATATGTGCACAGGATGATTACTTGTAACAGACCTGTTATGGATTGAAGGAGTCTGAGTAGCACCTTGATCTTGGACTCCCCAGCCTCCAGAATTGTGAGAAATAAATGCCTTTTGTTGAAGCAATCCAGTCTATGGTATTTCATTATAGTAGCCTGAATTAAGACAAGACCCAAAGTGTACACAGTCCCGTGTCCATCAAAAATAAGATGGAAAAGCAAAACTACTGTGCATTCATAATGGGATACCAGGCTCAAAGAACATGCAACATGGATACACCTCACAAATGTCCTGTTCAAGGAAAGACACAAGACACGTAAGAATACAACAGCGTATCTCCTGTCAAATGAAGTCCAATAGCAGGCAAAGCTCCATTCTATGTTGTAGCATAACTGCTGCAGGGAAAGTGAAAAACAAATGAAAAGCATTTAAAAGTCAGGATGGTGGTTACCCAGTTGGCGATGGAGCTTGAGGTGAGAGTGGGGCTCACCAAGGCTCCTTGAGTGCCAGAATGTTCTGTTTCTTGGCCTAGGGAGTGGTCATATGAGCCTTTGCTTTATAACTTCTCACTAAACTATACTTATATTTTATGCACTCTTCTGTGATATTTTTAAATTAAAGAATAAAAAGGGAGTGAGGGCTAAAGTGGGGATTTACAAGTAAAGATGTTATATTGAGCATATATATTTTATTTTTTGCTCTCTTCCAGAACCTAGCTAAAAGTATTTTGTGTGTGTGTGTGTGTGTATTTTCTGTGGACTCATGAAACCTGGAGAGCAAGAGAGGAGAACATAAATGAATGAGTGGCAAACCTCTCAACAGGCTCAGGAAAACAGAATACTAAGCTGTCAAAGAAAACAGCTGAGAACCGACTTTATTTTCACCACAGAATCTTGAAAAGGCTCAGGAATTTGTGGTAGCTGGAGTCTTCAGAAATAGGGTTAAGCAGCTATTAATATAGGGAGGATTTGTTGACAGCCCCCAGGTTCCTTCCCTCACCCAGGACTGCTGAACGACTTGGAGGACTGTTGATTCCTTCCCCAAACAGAGGATTGGAGGTTTATTCTCCAGAGAAAACAAAATTCAGGGTTTCCGGATTGGGAGACACCAGGTGCAGGTGAGGATGGGAGCTCCCTAACAAGCACAGGAGAATTGTTCAAATGGAATGCTGAGACCCTCACCCCACACAACTCAGTTTCTAGAAAGCTGGCCGCCAGGGCTTTACCATCTACATCTGTCAACAGGAAGAGTGTATTCTGGGGACTATGTGCAGCCCAAGTTGAAAGAACTAAAGATACTGAAATGAGAAGGTTCCTATCAAATGACCCAGGCACATCACTTGATCATGAAGCCAGTCACAAAGCCACACCCAGAACTTCCAATTAGTTTTGTATTTTCTTTTTCTTTTTTTTCCCTCTCTTTCTTTCTTTCTTTCTTTCTTTCTTTCTTTCTTTCTTTCTTTCTTTCTTTCTTTCTTTCTTTCTTTCTTTCTTTCTTTCTTTCTTTCTTTCTTTCTTTCTCTCTCTCTCTCTCTCTCTCTCTCTCTCTCTCTCTCTCTCTCCCTCTCCCTCTCCCTCTCCCTCTCCCTCTCCCTCTCCCTCTCCCTCTCCCTCTCCCTCTCTTTCTTTCTTGAGACATAGTCTTGTTCTGTCACCCAGGTTGGAGTGCAGTGACGCCATCTCAGCTCACTACAACCTCCTCCTCCCGGGTTCCAGCGATTCTCCTATCTCAGCCTCCCAAGTAGTTGGGACTACAGGTGCCCACCACCACGCGTGGCTAAGTTATTGTATTTTTAGTAGAGATGGGGTTTCACTGTGTTAGCCAGGATGGTCTCAATCTCCTGACCTCGTGATCCACCCGCCTCAGTCTCCCAAAGTGCTGGGATTCCAGGCATGAGCCACCGTGCCTGGGCTAGTTTTGTATTTTCTTAGTCTCTCAATCTCTCTCTCTCTCAAAAAGTGTGTACACTCTTTCTTTAAAAACGCTTTATATGGAAAACTTCAAACAACAGAAGTAGAGACTGACTAGTAAGAGAACCCCTGCATGCACCGATTGCCCAGCCTCAATGAGGATCAACCCTTGGCCTACCTGCTGCTTCTACTCTCTCATCTAAAATATAGCCCTTAGGCTGGGTGCAGTGGCTCACACCTGTAATCCTAGCACTTTGGGAGCCTGAGGTGGGATGATCACTTGAGGCCAGGAGTTCAAAACCAGCCGGGAAAACATAGTGAGACCCTCTATCGCTATTATAAATAAATAAATAAATAAATAAATAAATAAATAAATAAATAAATATTCAGCCCTCACTCCAGGCTACTTTGAACCAAATCCCAGGCCTCATATAATTTTATCTGTAAATATTTCACTATGAATCTCTAAAAGGCAAAGACTACTCATTTAAAATATAATCACAATACCAGGATCAACCTAACAAAGGTCTTAATATCATCAAGTATCTAGTGAATATTCATGTTTCCTTGATTTCTCTATAAACATTTTTTTTCCTTATAGTTGTTAACTTTAATTGGGATAAAAGAAGATTTACAAATTGTTTAATATGCCTTCTGATTATTCTTAAATCTCTAAACTGTCACATTTATTTATTTTTATATTTATTTATTTGTTTGTTTATTTTTGAGACAGAGGCTCTTTCTGTCACCCAGGCTGGAGTCCAATGGTACGATCTCAGCTCACTGCAACTTTTGTCTCCCAGGCTTAAGTGATCCTCCTACCTCAGCCTCCCAAGTAGCTGGAACCACAGGTGTGTGCCGCTATGCTTGGGTAATTTTTGTATTTTTTGTAGAGACAGGGTTTCTCCATGTTGCCCAGGCTAGTCTCGAACTACTGAGCTCAAGCGATCCACCCGCCTCAGCCTCCCAAAGTGTTAAAACTACAAGCATGAGCCACCGTGCCTGGCCTATTTGTTTTAATTTTTAATTTTTTTCATAGCAGGATTTCAGGCACCTTTATTCATAGCAGATATTTTTGGCCAGCGAACCTGCCTTTGAGATCATTCCATTACTTAAAGGAGGCCAACCCCTGCCTAGGTTACAACTCTCCTACAAATGCAGTTGACCATATCATTTCCATTTGCCATGTATGAGGCTTGAAAACATACTACATGCAGGTTTCAGTTGGGCTGGTCACAGCCCAGTGTGTGCGGGGAATTCGAGGGTAAACCCTGGAGCACAACCCATTGGCCTCATCAAAGAGGCTCTGTAGATGGGTAACCACAGTGGTGAACTCATTTTATTACAGAGGGATTTTACTCCTTTATGTCCCCCATGTAATTTGCAAACACGACAAATTATTTCTTAATATTACTATAAATTTGCAATATAAACACCAAGACTGGTGATATGGGAAACTTAAAATTCATGTTTTTTGATTTTTCAAGTTTTTGTTGTATAAAGGCACTTTCTGGTTCCAGGTTCGCGGAGCTGTGAGGTCTCTGCTGTTTCCTCCTGACATCAAGGAACAACCATGTCATCAGAATCAAGCAAAAAACGGAAGCCCAAAGTCATCCGAAGTGATGGAGCCCCAGCTGAAGGAAAGCGGAATCGATCTGACACTGAGCAGGAAGGTAAATACTACAGTGAGGAGGCCGAGGTGGATCTGCGGGACCCTGGCAGAGACTATGAGTTATACAAGTACACCTGCCAGGAGCTACAGAGGCTGATGGCTGAGATCCAAGACCTGAAGAGCAGGGGTGGCAAGGATGTGGCAATCGAAATTGAAGAACGGAGGATTCAGAGCTGTGTGCATTTCATGACTCTAAAGAAGCTTAACCGATTAGCCCACATCAGGTTGAAGAAAGGAAGAGATCAGACCCACGAGGCTAAGCAGAAAGTAGATGCCTATCACTTGCAGCTCCAGAACCTGTTGTATGAGGTGATGCACCTACAGAAGGAGATCACCAAATGTTTGGAGTTTAAGTCGAAGCATGAAGAAATTGATCTGGTCAGTTTAGAGGAGTTTTATAAGGAGGCTCCACCAGATATCAGCAAGGCCGAAGTCACCATGGGAGACCCTCACCAGCAAACACTGGCACGTCTAGACTGGGAGCTGGAGCAGCGGAAAAGGCTGGCAGAGAAGTATCGAGAGTGCCTATCCAACAAGGAGAAGATTCTCAAGGAGATTGAGGTGAAGAAGGAGTACCTGAGCAGCCTCCAGCCCCGCCTCAACAGCATCATGCAGGCTTCCCTTCCGGTGCAGGAGTACCTGTTTATGCCATTCGACCAGGCTCACAAGCAGTATGAGACAGCCAGGCACCTGCCGCCTCCCCTCTATGTCCTCTTTGTTCAGGCCACTGCATATGGGCAGGCCTGTGATAAGACGTTATCTGTGGCAATCGAAGGCAGTGTGGATGAAGCCAAGGCTCTTTTCAAGCCTCCAGAGGACTCCCAAGATGACGAGAGTGACTCGGATGCTGAGGAGGAGCAGACCACGAAACGCCGGAGACCCACGCTGGGGGTTCAGTTGGACGACAAACGCAAAGAGATGCTGAAGAGGCACCCACTGTCCGTCATGCTCGACCTGAAGTGCAAAGATGACAGCGTGCTTCACCTGACTTTCTACTACCTCATGAACCTCAACATCATGACAGTAAAAGCCAAAGTGACAACCGCCACAGAGCTGATCACCCCCATCAGTGCAGGTGACTTGCTGTCTCCTGACTCAGTCCTGAGTTGCTTGTATCCTGGGGATCATGGAAAGAAAACTCCGAATCCAGCCAATCAGTATCAGTTTGATAAAGTTGGCATCCTGACTTTGAGCGACTATGTACTTGAGCTAGGTCACCCCTACTTGTGGGTACAGAAGCTTGGTGGCCTCCACTTCCCCAAAGAGCAGCCCCAGCAAACAGTGATTGCTGACCACTCGCTGAGCGCCAGCCACATGGAGACCACCATGAAACTTCTGAAGCCCAGGGTGCAGTCCCGCCTGGCCCTCCACAAACAGTTTGCATCCCTAGAACATGGCATTGTGCCAGTTACCAGTGATTGCCAGTACCTCTTCCCTGCCAAGGTTGTCTCTCGCCTGGTGAAATGGGTGACAGTTGCCCATGAGGATTACATGGAGCTGCATTTCACCAAAGACATTGTGGATGCGGGACTGGCTGGGGACACCAATCTCTACTACATGGCACTCATCGAAAGGGGCACAGCCAAACTGCAGGCCACTGTGGTGTTGAATCCTGGCTACTCCTCCATCCCACCTGTTTTCCAGCTCTGTTTGAACTGGAAAGGGGAGAAAACCAACAGCAATGATGACAACATTCGGGCCATGGAGGGTGAAGTCAATGTGTGCTACAAGGAGCTGTGTGGCCCTTGGCCCAGCCACCAGCTGTTGACCAACCAGCTGCAGCGGCTGTGTGTGCTGCTGGATGTTTACCTGGAGACCGAGAGCCATGACGACAGTGTGGAGGGGCCCAAGGAATTTCCCCAGGAGAAGATGTGTCTGCGGCTCTTCAGGGGTCCCAGCAGGATGAAGCCATTTAAATACAACCATCCTCAGGGATTCTTCAGCCATCGCTGACCTCTCGCCCAGCCTGTTGTTTCCCCCAAGGCCTCACCCTGAGTCCTGGGCTTCTGCTTTCTGCTGTGGCCCACATGTGACTCTTGATATTCTCTAAAGACACCAGCCGATTAAAAAGCGTCACCTGAAAAAAAAATAAAATAAAATAAAATAAAATAAAATAAATAAAAAAAATAAAAAAATAAAGGCACTTTCTGGTGACAATCACATGGACCACCTTCCAGGTCATCAATATTGGCCTCTAGGCTTACCACTCCTGACACTGCATTTTTGAGTGGCAAGAGTTAAGAGTTATTATCCCTGTCTTCTATAATCAATGATAAAATTGTTACTCTGTAAGAATTTAGATAAGAAACAGTTTAAGTAAAACAGTATTTCTGAAAACCTCAAGTCTACCACAAGTCATTTATCATATTTCTAGCCAAGTAACTGGCATAGACTTAATATGGTCTCTTTCCTTATCTCTTTCTTTTCCAATCAGTAGCTAAATGGAGTAACTGAGTTTTAAAATCCTGCCAGATTTTTTATGATAACTGATGTGGTTTGTCTGTGTCCCCACCCAAATCTCAACTTGAATTGTATCTCCCAGAATTCCCATATGTTGTGGGAGGCACCCAGGGGGAGGTAATTGAATCATGGAGGCCAGTCTTTCCCCTGCTTTTCTCGTGATAGTGAGTAAGTCTCATGTGATCTGATGGGTTTATTGGGGGTTCTGCTTTTGCTTCTTCGTCATTTTTCTCTTGCCACCTACATGTAAGAAGTGCCTTTTGCCTCCCGTCATGATTCTGAGGCCTCCCCAGCCATGTGGAACTGTAAGTCTAATTAAATCTCTTTTTGTTCCCAGTTTCAGGTATGTCTTTATCGGCAGTGTGAAAACGAACTAATACAGTAACCATTGTAGATGAACCATGTAGGGGCCTCCTGAAGTATCAGAATCTCTCTCTCTTTTTGTTTATTTTTTTTGTTTTGTTTTTTGAGACAGAGTTTTGCTCTGTCACTCAGGCTGGAGTGCAGTGGTGTGATTGGCTTACTGCAACCTCCGCCTCCTGGGTTCGAGTGATTCTCCCGCCTCAGCCTCCAATGTAGCTGGGATTACAGGCATGCACCACCATGCCCAACTAATTTTTGTATTTTTAATAGAGATGGGGTTTCTCCATGTTGGCCAGGCTGGTCTTGAACTCCTAACCTTAAGTGATTCACACACCTCGGCCTCCCAAAGTGCTGGGATTACAGGTGTGAGCCACCATACCTAACCATGAAGCATTAGAATCTCATGCAAAACTCTAACAAATGCCTCGTTACAGTAAGCTATTATGTTATTTTCTGTACTGTAAAAGTTCTAAAACAAGAAAGTGTCAGTGGTTGCTTTTAATTGATTTTAGCATATGATCTCAGGGACTTAGACATAAGTCTAAATTCTATTCTGCGTTTTGGCAACAGAGCAATGACAGATATTTCTGAATAAACATTTTTTAGGTGTTTTTAGCCATTTGAAAAGTATTGCCAACACACTACTTGGGGTTAGTGCAACAGCCACTTTGTGCTGAGAATTAAAGAACCCTAAACTTTACAAATATCTTATGTCACCAAGACTAACTATAATCGAAAGATTTACTATTTTTCTAACAAAAAATTACACAGCAACTTTTATCAAACAGCAACTGCTACAAAATGAATGGCAAGAAAAAAATAGGACTTCACAAAAATACACGAAAAAATTTGACAATTTTATGCAGAAAATGCCAAAGCTTTAGTGTTTATTTATGTTTTTTTCTTTTTTCTTTTTTGAGATGGAGTCTTCCTCTGTTGCCCAGGTTGGAGTGCAGTGGCATGACCTTGGCTCACTGCAGCCTCCATCTCTTGGGTTCAAGTGATTCTCTGCCTCAGCCTCCCGAGTAGCTGGGATTACAGATGTGTGCAATCACATCCAGCTAATTTTTGTATTTTTACTAGGGATGGGGTTTCACTATTTTGGCCAGGCTGGTCTCAAACTCCTGACCTGAAGTGATCCACCCGCCTTGGCCTTCCCAAGTGCTGGGATTACAGGCACGAACCACTGTGCCTGGCCAGTTTTAGTGTTTAATAATTAATATCACAACTGTCCAAGGTGGACGGGGGTCAGGAGCACCAATTCCCGATGCATTCAAAAATCCACGTATCACTTTTTATTTTTTGAGATGGAGTTTTGCTCTTGTTGCCCAAGCTGGAGTGCAATGGCACGATCTCGGCTCACTGCAACCTCCATCTCCTGGGTTCAAGTGATTCTCCTGCCTCAGCCTCCTGAGTAGCTGGGATTACAGGTGCGTGCCCCCATGCCCAGCTAACTTTTTGTATTTTTAGTAGAGATAGGGTTTCACCATGTTGGCCAGACTGGTCTCGATCTCCTGACCTTAGGTGATCTGCCCACGTCGGCCTCCCAAAGTTCTGGGATTACAGGTGTGAGTCACCATGCTTGCCTACATATAACTTTTGAAGCCCCCAGAACTTAACTACTCATAGCCTACTGTTGACTGGAAGCCTTACTGATAACATAAACTATCAATAAACACATATTTTGTATGTTATATATATTATGTACTCTATCCTTACAAAAAAGTAACCTAGGGAAAAGAAAATGTCATTAAGAAAATCATAAGAGAGAGAAAATATATTCACTGTTCAACAAGTTTAAGTGTATCATCATAAAGGTCTTCATCCTCGTTGTCTTCACCTTGAGTAGACTGAGGAGGAAGAAAAGAAAGGAATTGTCTTGCTGTCTCGGGGATGGCAGAGGGAAAGGAAAATCTGCATATAAGTGAACCCCTGCAGTTCAAACGCCTGTTGTTCAAGAGTTCACTGTATTTCCATCATGGGGCATGTAAGTTACCTTTGTCCTGTTTTTGTGATAGTAATACAGGAATACGGGAGATTATCAATGATTAATAAACAAATAATTATAATAAATTAATTAATAAATTAATAAATAATGGCCAGGCGTGGTGGCTCATGCCTGTAATCCCACCGTTTTGGGAGGCTGAGGCAGGCGGATCACAAGGTCAGGAGTTTGAGACCAGCTGGCTAATATGGTGAAACCCCATCTCTACTAATAATACAAAAACCAAAATTAGCCAGGCCTGGTGGTGGGCGCCTGTAGTCCCAGCTACTCGGGAGGCTGAGGCAGGAGAATCACTTGAACCCGGGAGGCAGAGGTTGCAGTGAGCCGAGATCATGCCACTGCACTCCAGCTTGGGTGACAGAGCGAGACTCTGTCCCAAAAAAAAAAAAAAAGAAATTAATAAATAATTTCTCAGTGGAATTTTCCTTTCATAAAAAGCAACCCCAAACCATTTATTCTCTAACAGAAAGCAGCCTGAACGATATGCAAACTAGGAGCTTTTATTTATTTATTTATTTTCTTAAAAAAATTTTTTTTATGTTTTGAGATGGAGTCTCGTTCTGTAGCCAGGCTGGAGTGCAGTGGTGCAATGTTGGCTCACTGCAATGTCTGCCTTCCAGGTTCAAGTGATTCTCCTGCCTCAGCCTCCCAAGTAACTGGGACTACAGGAGTGCAACAACACGCCCAGCTAATTATGCCCAGCTAATTTTTTTTTTTTTTTTTTTGAGACGGAGTCTCACTCTGTCGCCCAGGCCAGAGTGTAGTGGCACAATCTCAGCTCCCTACAACCTCTGCCTCCCAGGTTCAAGCGATTCTCCTGCCTCAGTCTCCTGAGTAGCTGGGATTACAGATGTCTGCCGCCATGCTTGGCTAATTTTTGTATTTTAGTAGAGACAGGATTTCGCCATGTTGCCCAGACTGGTCTTGAACTCCTGACCTCAGGAGATCCTCCTGCCTTGGCCTCCCAAAGTGCTGGGATTACAGGCATCAGCCACCATGCCAGGCCAGGAACTTTTTTTTTTTCCCACAGAGTTTCTCTCTTGTTGCCTAGGCTGGAGTGCAATGGTGGGATCTCAGCTCACTGCAACCTCAGCTTCATGGGTTCAAGCGATTCTCCTACCTCAGCCTCCCAAGTAGCTGGAATTACAGGCATGCACCACCATTCCCAGCTAATTTTGTACTTTTAGTAGAGAGGGGGTTTCACCATGTTGGTCAGGCTGGTCTCGAATTCCTGACCTCAGGTGATCCACCTGCCTCGGCTTCCCAAAGTGCTTGGATTATAGGTGTGAGCTACCATGCCTGGTCTGGCCAGGAGCTTTTATAAGTAAATGCCAGCAGCTGTACTTGGGAGCCAGGTTACATTCAATATGGCGGTTCCTGCTCTCTTTTCCTTGTCACAATGTGTGCCTGTGTCATGGCAGCCTCTAGGTAAAACCACATGTGCAGGTATCATGGCGGCCAGGTAGAAGCCGCATCTGCATGATAAAATGTTGCGGGAAGTCAGGGACCCCGAATGGAGGGACCGGGTGGAGCTGCAGCAGAACATAAATTGTGAAGATTTCATGGACATTTATCAGTTTCCAAATAATACTTTTATAATTTCTTATGCCTGTCTTTACTTTAATCTCTTAATCCTGTTATCTTCATAAGCTGAGGATGTACATCACCTCAGGACCACTCAGGACCACTGTGATAATTGTGTTAACTGTACAAATTGATTATAAAACATGTGTATTTGAATATGAAATCAGTGCACCTTGAAAAAGAACAGAATAACAGTGATTTTTAGGGAACAAGGGAAGACAACCATAAGGTCTGACTGCTTGCGGGGTCGGGCAAAAAGATCCATGTTTTTCTTCTTGCAGAGAGCCTATAAATAGATGTGCA
Organism: Macaca nemestrina; assembly: GCF_043159975.1. Lineage (NCBI taxonomy): Eukaryota > Metazoa > Chordata > Mammalia > Primates > Cercopithecidae > Macaca > Macaca nemestrina. The sequence continues at coordinate 166,104,094 of NC_092125.1, read as the reverse complement.
AGTAGGAGAGATATCACTAAATTCTTTTCCTAGCAAGGAATATTAATATTATTACCCTGAGAAAGGAATGCATTACTTGGGGAGGTCTATAAATGGCCACTCTGGGAATGTCTGTCTTATGTGGTTGAGATAAGGACTGGTCTCCTGCAGTACCCTCAGGCTTACTAGGGTTGGGAAAACTCCATCCTGGTAAATTTGTGGTCAAACCGGTTCTCTGCTCTCAAACCTTGTTTTCTGTTGTATAAGATGTTTATCAAGACAACACGGGCACTCTGAACATAGACCCTTGTCAGTAGTTCTACTTTTGCACTTTGCCTTGTGATCTTTGTTGGACCCTTATCAGTAGTTCTGCTTTTGCTCTTTGTCCTGTTCCTTCAGAAGCATGTGATCTTTGTTAGACCTTTACTAGTAGTTTTGCTTTTTGCCTTTTGAAGCATGTGATCTTTGTACCTACTCCCTGTTCTTACACTCCCTCCTCTTTTGAAACCCTTAATAAAAACTTGCTTGTCTGAGACTCAGATGGGCATCATGGTCCAACCGATATGTGATGTCAGCTCCCGGCTGCCCAGTTGTAAAATTCCTCTCTTTGTACTGTCTCTCTTTATTTCTCAGCCGGCCGACAATTATGGAAAGTAGAAAGACCCTGCATTGAAATATTGGGGGTGCGTTCCCCCAATAATAAAAGACTAGGGTCTGAGGGCCAGTCTTTTCCCGGGCTGTGTAAATGGCATTCCTGGTCAAGCCAATCCCCTGGGCCCTATGTACATCAATCACTGCCTCCTCAAGCCTCTGTACAAAACTGATTGCATTCTGCCACAACCCAGAGACCTTCTCTTGGGTGACCCGCTTTCTCAGCATGAGAAAGCCTTTGCTCTTTCTCTTTTTTTCTCTCTCTATTAAACTTTCCTTTCCTAAACCCACTCGTTGTGTGTGTTTGTGTCCTGAGTTCTTTCGGTCTGAGATGAAGAACCAGGGTATATACCCCAGACTATGGAGTCATTTCATTAGCAGCCACTGATAATCATTGAATAGATTTATTAATTCATTAGGCATTATGAAATAATGGTATTTCATTAAGTCTAACAAAAATATTTTCATTGGTCTTCCTTTACTAGCTGAATCACTTAAGCAGTCTTCATGTTGCTGCCTCTTTAGCTGTTTTGGTTGCCTGAAGCTTTCTCTAACAGATCCTCAGAAATGGTCCCTGGAAATAGTGTTTCCCAAATCCTCGTTTGTTTGCTAAAGTGTGTTTGCTGCCTTAATACTTGAATATCAGCTGAGCTGGATTTAAAATTCTTGGCTCACATTTTGAGTATTCTAAGTGTTACTCCATTGATTTCTGGCATGAAACACTCATGTTGAAAGTCTGGTGACATTCTAATTTTCTTTTTCTTTAAAAATACTTTTTTTTGGCCTGTTTGCACAATAATTTTTTTTTCTTTTTCTCTAAAATCCAATAGTTTCAGAATGGAACTATTGTGGGCTGATTTTTCCCAATATATGCAATGTGTCTGTTCAATATGTGGTTTTAAATTTTTTTAATTTTAATTTTTAATTTGAAGGAAGTTTTTTTGAACTTCAGTTTGTAGTAAAAAAACAGAAAAAGCACCAGACTCCTCTTTTTGAGAGGAAGCTATTTTTTCTCATGCAATCCTAAGAGTTGTAAGTGGACAGATTCCTCTCAGGTCTAAGACTCTGCTCTCTTTTGTAGGGCGTCATCAGATCTTTTTCGCTTTTGGGAGTACCGGAGATAGCTTGGTACTGTGAAAGCTTTTGACCTTAGTGTATGTGTGATGGCTGAAGTTTTGATGACTGGTGAGAGCTACAGTGTTAGGGGTAGCTGATAGCAGTTTGCAGTTAATGTTTATTACTACAGGAGGCTACCTGCTTCTTTGGACTTTTTAAGAAAAGTGTGGTTTGGGCCCTGAGGATTGCATGCTTTCTTGGCCTTGTCCTTTAGTGGGCTCCACTCTAAAGCCAGTAATCTAATTAGGAAACAGCCAATTTGAAGACTACCTATGAAACAAAATCAGTGTTTGAAACTCTTTGTGGAAGAAATTTACATCTTTAAAGGTAATCTCCATTTGTAAGGGCATTTCTGTCTTTGACTTAAATCACTAGGAACTTTATCTCTGGGAAAGACAATGGCTTACAGTTTATGTAACAAACCTTGATTTTGTGTAGATCTAAGTTCTGTGCCTTTGAGGTGTAAATTTTCTTTCTTTTGCCTGAGTCCTCTCTTTGAAGATGCAAATTTGGAGTTGCCTCTCTAACAATTGTTTAGGGAGTGGAACAGGTATGCAAGGCATTACTAGCCTAAAGTGAGGAAGAAACTGAAAACTGGCAAATGAAAAATCTTTTCTTAAAAATTATTTTTATTCACTCTTTGAGACAGGATCTCACTCTGTTCCTCAGACTGGAGTGTAGTGGTGCAATCACAGCTCACTGCAGCCTTAACCTCCTGGGCTTAAGTGATCCTCCCACCTCAGACTCCCAAGAAGCTAGGACTACAGGTATGTGCCACACCTGTAAAAAATTATCATGTGGTCAAAAATTACTAAGCCCAGCTAATTAAAAAAAAAAAAAAACAACTTTTTGTAGAGAGAGATCTCACTATGTTGCCCAGGCTGAGTGAAAAATCTTTTTTATTTTTGGTTTTTTTTGAGACAGAGTCTTGCTGTGTCCCAGGCTGGAATACAGCGGCGCAATCTTGGCTCATTGCAACCCCTGTCTACTGGATTCAAGCAGTTCTCCTGCCTCATCCTTTCAAGTAGCTGGGATTACAGGTGGGCACTACCACGCCTGCCTAATTTTTTTATTTTTAGTAGAGACAGGTTTCACCATGTTGGCCAGGCTGGTCTCTAACTCCTGACCTCGTGATCCTGTGGCCTCAGCCTCCCAAAGTGCTGGAATTACAGGCATGAGCCCCCGTGCCTGGCTGAAAAATCTTATAAATTTATAAGATGCTTCTGTCTGTGTGTCTGTTGTGTTTATTCGAGTCATGTGTATGTGATATTTGACTACCAAATTATATGAAAGAGCTCTAATCAATTGGACTAAAGAAAAATTAAGCACTTAAATCAACTATTAATCAGAAAAATAGATACTAGCTCAAATGCTTTTCAGTTTATGTGACTTTAGTAATCTTTAGTAAATAAAACTAGTTTCAAAATTCTCTTCGGTAATTTAAAACCTTAAAGTCATGTTATGTTAAATTAAGTAATCCTAGGGTTTTCTAGAAACTAGTCTTACTAAGAGTTAGAACAGTAGTTAATATATGTAATTGGAACTGCTAGATACAGGAGAAACTATTCTACATAGAAAGTATATAAAGAAAGGAAGATGTGTTTTTGGTAAAAGTTAAAAAAAAAGATGTAGGTTTTGCTTAAAGGAAAAGTAATTGTGTCTATTTTGGGGCTATTTAAAGACTGTTTCAAAATGAAGGAAAACAATGATGCAGATGAAAATAAATGGAGAGAAAGAGGAAGGACAAAAAAGTGGGGAATGAGGAACCTTTGATTCCTAGCTGGCCATGTAGTCATCCATGGTATGGAGCTGTAGCTGTGCTGCATTCAGCTACTAAAAATAAAATTTGCCTGTGAAATTTAGAGATGGCTCAAACTCCTGGGAAGTTGGTTCATTAGATGCATAAGGAGATGCAAACCAATAAGCATGAAGCAAAATATTCACTCTCTTGGTTATTTTTATCAGTAATAGCGAAAATGAAAGTTGAAAAGTTTAAACAGGCTTTATGTAAGGTACCTTTGACTTCTTTACCTACATGTTTTTTGATAATGAATATTATATCTGACTAGGGGATGTTTTCCCTACCTACTACTGTGAAACAGAAGGCATGTATATCTGTGCTTTGAGCAATGTTAATTGGGCACACTATATGGGAACAGGTAACATTGTCTGAGCCCACAGAGTGTTGAGTAGAAGCTGGAGTGCTGGTAGGGACAAATTCTCCACTTGATTGCCCTTTGTGGAGCCCATACTAGGGCTCACGGCAAAAGCCTGTGAACCCTTACCAATGACGACTACTGGGACTTTGGACTGAGAATGTCCACTTGAGGGGCATTTACCACCTTGGTATGGGATGCTAACTGAAGCTACCCCCATGCTAATGGAAATAACAGGGCCCAAAAGAGTTCCGTGATAAAATGGAAATGGTTTACATAGTATTGAAAATGACATTGCAAAATTGTAACTGAGACAGTGAAAGAGATTTGGCCTAACCAACTCCATCTTGCTTCTGACCTCCAAGCTGTCCTTGTTCATTCCTGGGCATAGGCTGAACTAACTTTGGGAGGAACTTAGTTTATAGTTTAAAATAAAGACAATAACAGCCCTTTCCCAAAACAAACTTCCTTCTTGCCTGGGGACTAGACTGCCTTTGCAGGATTAACAAATTAGCTACACGATTAGAAATTATGGTTTAGGAGTCATGCAGCTGGAGAATACAAGATTTTGACCCTCCCTAAACTGCTCCTAAGATCAGTGCTTGAGATATTTTGCAGCCTCTGCACTTGATGCATCAGCCTGGCACCACCCAGATTGATAAATTGGCTCCTCTGATCTTGTGCCCCCCCACCACCAGAAACTGACTCAATGCAAGAGGACAGCTTCAATTCCCTACGACTTCATTTCCTACTTAACTAATCAGCACTAATGGCTCACTGGCTCCCCGCTACCCACCAAGTTGTCCTTAAAAACTCTGCTCCCCAAATGCTTGGGGAGACTGGTTTGAGTAATAATAAAACCCTGGTCTCCTGCACAGCTGGCTCAGCATGAATTACTCTTTCTCTATTGCAATTCCCCTGTCTTAAGACATTGGTTCTTTCCAGGCAGTGGCCAAGGCAAACCCATTGGATGGTTACAGGATCATGCTACCTTAGGAGTACAAGGAGGAGGTACTCATAGTCAGGGAGCTTCTCTTTTTTATTTTTACCTCGGACCGACACTGGAACTGTGTGAGAAGCTACTAAACAGCTCTGGGCTGATTGACAAAGAGCTGCTTGTGCTGGGGATAGCAATTCCAAGGTGAACAAATGAAATCTTATTTGGATGACTACTACTATGATTGAAGAAAAGTGAAAAAAAAAAAAGTTTTCTTTTGAGCTATTTATAGCTTATGATGATTGAGTAAAGTGTATATTTTTTTGTGAGCAAAATTTACCTTTCTCTATACCTGAATTCTCCAAAATTTGAAAACTATTTGTGAGTATTCTTATTTTATTGGCAATATAGTTATTTGCATAAGTTCAGCAAGAATCTGTTTCTTTTGTAACAGGACACAATTGGAGATGCTGGTCATTTTACCACTGCTTTGACTGTGATGGCTTATCTTCAGATATGACCAGACTGAGAAATTGAGGTTGGCTTTATAAAGCCAATAAAAAGCCCCTTAGAGACCAAGCATGGTGGCTCACACCCAGCACTTTGGGAGGCCAAGGTGGGCGGATCACATGAGGTCAGGAGTTTGAGACCAGCCTGGCCAACATGGTGAAACTCTGTCTCCACTAAAAACAAAAATTGGCTGGGTGCAGTGGCAGGCACCTGTAACCCCAGCTACTTGGGAGGCTGAGGCAGGAGAAGTGCAGCAATGCCAGCTTTGCTGCTGTTCTCCAGTGGCCCACTGAACCCAGGTGGGGAGCAGCGATGCAGTGAGCCAGGATAGCACCACTGCACTCCAGCATGGGTGACAGAGTGAAACTCCATCTCACAAAAAAAAAAAAAAAAAAAAAAAAAAAAAGCCCCTTAGAAAAACCGGCCTCATAGCTTGGTTTCCTTACAAGGTTTCTGATTATAGTAAGAAAAGAATATCACTTTCTGGGCCGGGCGCGGTGGCTCAAGCCTGTAATCCCAGCACTTTGGGAGGCCGAGACGGGCGGATCACGAGGTCAGGAGATCGAGACCATCCTGGCTAACACGGTGAAACCCGTCTCTACTAAAAAAAAAAAAAAAAAAAAAAAAAGAATATCACTTTCTATCAGGCCCAGGAACCTTAAGATATTCTGGGACTTTCTCTCTACTCTGTGAAAAGAGAGTAATTCCTACAAGTATTTGCCAAAATCTAATGGCAAGCCCTTGTCTTGGCTTCTGACCGTGAGGCTTCTAAAAAGTCAAATCCAAAATTCCTTATAAAAGCTTCACCAAAGCCAACTTAAAAGGAGGCTATATGGCTGATCACTATTATTGCTACACTTTATGTAAGGAACCAAACCAAGTATAATGACACCAACATTTATTTTATTTATTTATTTTTTTGGAGATGGAGTTTTGCTCTGTTGCCCAGGCTGGAGTGCAGAGGCGCAATTTGGGCTCACTGAAACCTCTGCCTCTTGGCTTCAAGTAATTCTCCTGACTCAGCCTCCCGAGTAGCTGGGATTACAGGCACATGCCACCACACCCAGCTAATTTTTGTATTTTTAGTAGAAACTGGGTTTCACCATGTTGGCCAGGCTGGTTTCAAACTCCTGACCTCAAATGATCCACCTGCCTCAGCCTCCCAAAGTGCTGGGATTACAGATGTGAGCCACTGCACCTGGCCCAATATTTATTTTGCAAATAAATTTGACCTACTATGATTTATTCTTGGTGGAAATGGGGGTGCTGGAGAGATAAAAATTTAGATTCTAGCCCTGACCATTGTTTTGAGTTTTTAAATTATGTGCCTACAATTTGGACTAATCCTGAATTATTTCCCAGCTACAAGAAATCTCTAAAAAAGAATCAGGTTTTAATTTTCTTTTTACAATTTATTTATTTATTTGGAGGGGTGTGTGTGTATGTGTTAATTTTCTTCATGAGGCTAGGCACAGTGGCTCACGCCTGTAATCCCAGCACTTTGGGAGGCTGAGGCAGGTGGATCACGAGGTCAGGTGTTCAAGACCAGCCTGGCCAACATAGTGAAACCTTATCTCTACTAAAAATACAAAAATTAGCCGGGCATGGTGGTGCGCACCTGTAGTTCCAGCTACTCAGGATGCTGAGGCAGGAGAATCACTTGAATGTGGGAGGCAGAGGTTGCAGTGAGCCGAGATCATGCCACTGCATTCCAGCCTAGGCAACAGACTGACACTCTGTCTCAAAAAAAAAATTTTTTTTTTTCTTCATGATGCTTTTAGTTGGCTCCTTAATGGAATAGGTTTTTCATTTTTGTTGTTCTGGAATAAAAATTCTCACTCTCTCTTTTTTTTTTTTCTGAGACAGAGTCTCACTTTGCTGCCCAGGCTGGAGTATATACAGTGGTGTGATCTCTGCTCACTGCAGCCTCTGCCTCCTGGATTCAAGCCATTCTCCTGCCTCAGCCTCTCAAGTAGCTGGGATTACAGGTGTATACCACCACACCCGGCTACAAATTCTGCTTTTTATTAAATTTTTTATTTTTATTTTTATTGTTTAGTGACAGAGTCTTGCTTAGTTGCCCAGGCTGGAGTGCAATGTTGCAATTATAGCTCACTGTGGCCTAAAAGTCCTGGGCTCAAGTGATCCTCTTGCCCCAGTCTCCCGAGTAGCCAGGACTACAGGGTGTGCACCACCATGCTTGTCTAATTTTGTTATGTTTTAAATTTTTTGTAGAGACATTCTTGCTTTGTAGCCCAGGCTGGTATCAAAACTTCTGACTTCAAGCAATTCTCCCTTCTTGGCCTCCCCAAGTGCTAGGATTATAGTTGTGAGCCACTGTGCCTGGCCTACAAATTCTCTTTTGATTGTGATTCTTGTGTGCATTACATTTCTTTTTGAGACAGAGTCTCTCTGTTTCCCAGGCTGGAGTGCAGTGGCATGATCTTGACTTACAGCAACCTCTAGCAACCTCCACCTTCTGGGCTCAAGGTTCCTCCCACCTCAGCTTCCCAATAGCTGGGATTACAGGTGTGTGCCACCATGTCCAGCTAATTTTTGTGTTTTTTGTGAGATGGCATTTTTGTTATGTTGCTCAGGTTGATCTCAAACTCCTGACTTCAAGTGATCTGCCCACCTTGGTGAGCCACCACTCCCAGCCTTATATTTCTACTGTCTGTCACCCAGGCTGGAGTGCAGTGGCACCATCTTGGCTCACTGCAGCGTTTACCTCCCAGGCTCAAGTGATTCTCCTGCCTCAGCCTCCCCAGTAACTGGGATTACAGGTGCCCACCACCACGCCTGGCTGATTTTTGTATTTTTAGTAGAGATGGGTTTCACCATGTTGGCCAGGTTGGTCTCAAACTCCTGACCTCAGGTGATCCACCCACCTCTGCCTCCCAAAGTGCCGGGATTACAGGCATGTGCCACCGCACCTGGCCCAAATTATTAATTGTATGTATCTCTCATTGTTCTACTTCTTCCAAGAAAACTGAAGTCATGGTGTTCTGAAGACTAGAGATGATTCAACAACTTGTGAATCTATTCCATTTGGAAGCCTACTGGGGCCTGATCTGTTTTCCATTGCCAAGGCACTGCCGTTTAAGCTATACCGTATCAAGCACCCTCCCTAAAGGCTCAGGGGCCATAGTGAAAGAGGACACATGGATTGTAAGAGCCAGATTATGGGGGTGGAGGGTAGAGGCTGAAGCAAGTCCATCTTGGATGCTAACCCACCATGTTAGCTTCTGATTAACCCCAATTCCAGGAAGGCTGCTGAGATTTCCAGTTTATGGGTTGTTCCTTGTGTAAGAGCACGAACTTACCGCAAATCCTGCCCTTAGGGCAAATTCCTACCTATTCCTGCAGAAGTATGTGTGTCATTCCGCTACGGTTGATAACACCTGAGTCTAAGGGGTAATGGCATGGGGACCCACCAGCTTGTCTGCCACCGTCTGGGGTAGGTTTGCATAAACACACCTGCCCACTGCCAAACAGTTCCTCTTCCTTGCTCTCCTCCCACCTTTTACTCTGACCCCCTTTCTTTCTATCTCTCCTTCCTTTTTTCTTTCTTTTTGTTTTTGAGATGGAGTCTCAATCTTGCCCAGGCTGCAGTGCAGAGGCACAATCGTGGCTCACTGCAACCTCCAGCCCCTGGGCTCTAGCAATCCTTCCACCTCAGCCTCCCAAATAGCTGGGACCACTGATGCCAGCAACCATGACCAGCTAAATTTGTATTTTGGGTAGAGACGGCATTTCGCTATGTTGCCCAGACTGATCTTGAACTCCCGAGCTCAAGTGATCCACCCCTCTCAGCTTCCCAAAGTGCTGAGATTACAAGCATGAGCCACCATGCCCGCGCACCTGAGAGAAATCTTCTTTTCTATGGCCTCATTGTTCCTATCTTGCTCAGTTTGGATTTCATGCCCAGGCTTTTCTCCTCAGGGTGGAGCTTTGTTCTAGAAAGATGGTTTGGTTTGGTTTGTTTGAGAGTTCACAGGGCCCAGACCTCTAGGCCACTTCAGCGTGGCCAGAGGTTTCCCTAGTTTCCATGTGACCACCTTTCTTCTCAATGCCAGCTTTGCTGCTGTTCTCCAGTGGTCCATTGAACTTTCCAGTGAGTTCCTTTGGTGATTTGGGGTCCTTCAGTTCTTACGGATATCACGAATCCCTTTACCTTCCATCTTCTTGACGCTGTGTGGACCATGCAATTATTGGTAGCTTGTTTCCACTCACTCAAATTTTGGAGCTCAAGGAGAATCTGGTTGCTAGGATTTGTTGCAGTTGTTGGCCATGGGTTTTTGGTTTTGCTAACCTAGCTGTTGTGAATGTTTTAGTGGTAGGATGCAAGGAGGTTCAAAACTGCTCTTCTACCTGGTTGCACAACTTGGTAAATTTACTAAAAATTGTTCAATTGTGCACTGAATATGGGTAAATATCTATATCTATATCTATATATTTAATAATAAAACAGACGCAGGTTCTCACTATGTGGTCCAGGCTGGGCTTGAACTCCTGGGCTAAAGCTATCATCCTGCCTCGGCCTCCCAAAGTGCTAGGATGACAGGCATGAACCACCTGCTGCACACAGCCGTTTTTCTGTTCTTAAGACAGTTATGCCCATGGTTAGAGGATCACTGCACTTGCTGACGAAGTGGTTACCTGCAGGAACAGCTCCACTGGGCAGCATCTTTTTGCAGGGCCAGCAAGACTGGTCACCACTGTTTACCCCACCAATCAGTTCTAGAAGCAAGTAGATCCAGAGACACCACTACTGAGTTTCTTCATGGCCAAGACTTCGGCTTTTCTAGCACTGGGTGGATGATAGGAAACCACACACATTCCTTTTGGTAAAACAGTGAGCCCACATCTGAAGAATGGCAAGTATTGAATAGGGCAAACTGAGTTAGAAAACCTGGAATTAAATTACAGCCAGGTAGACTGTGGTCATATCATCAGGGATATGAAATCCAGGACTGATGGTTAAGCATAGGCAACTAGAGTAAGACAGGTTCGATTTAGAATGCTGTCTCCATCATTTATTAGCTATGTGGTGTTAGGCAAATTTCTTACCCTCTCTGAGCCTCATTTTCCTTGCCTGTTGTTTAGTACTAAGGGTTAAATGAGATAACATATACAAAGGATTTAGTGTAATAACAGGCATTAGCAAGCATTGGTTAATGCTGGGCTGGGTCTCCAAGGTTGTGGGCTCCTCCTTAGAACTCCCTGCTGAGAAAGACAATTATCCATTTTTGCAGTTTGACCTCCCCTTGTCTGAGGTCAGGGTGACAGATTTGCTTCCAGTCTTTTGTAGCTTTACGAGATGTAGGAGAGCCAACATAGAGTTGGTGCAAATTAGAATTTCAGCAAAGTGTCTGCAGGGGGCAGAATTGCAACAGAAAAATAACTATCATTAATGTTTGACACAATCACAGGCATTAGCTATTGTCACTGAAACGATTATCCAGTGGAAGGAAAACAAACAAAAAACCCTGCACCCTGTGATTGAATGTTTCGTAGAAACCATCGCTGACTGGGTGGATACAGTTCTGTGCTGTGGATACACACCTTTTGTTTCCTACCTAGGCAGGGATCCTGGATGGGGTGAGGCTGTCTGAGCTGCAGGCTTGGGAAGCAAACCAGAAAGGGCAAGGAGGCAGCTTGAGGGCTTCTGTGGGCTGGGCGTGTTTGGAAGCTGCTGTCTCTGCGGGGTTGTTTTGATCTACCAGGCACAGAACGTTTGAGTGCTCTTTGCAAAACCCTTTTTCGGGACTCATTGATGATGAAATGCCACTCCACAGAGGCGATGAACAAAGGAACGCAGCTGGACATCTGGATGGGACACATGCCAGGCTCCTCCACCCCAACATGTCCTCAACGACATTCATCACTTGTCTCCCAAACTGGTTCCTCCTCCAGTTCAGTGAATTACGTCACCATGACTTAGTCACCATGCTGAAAATCTGGGTGTCCTCTCTCCTCCTCCCTCTCCCTCTCTGCCTGCTTTCCTCTCTCCATGTGGCATTCATAGAGTCTAGCTGACTAACCCAGAGGCACCCTAGTGCTCACACCTCTCCAACTGAGTGCAGACCATTCCTCTCAACTTGACCGTGGCAATGGTCTAAGTAAACACCTGCCTCTAGCCACAGCCACGTGCACCTCACCATTTCCTTGCAGTACTCCCTGGCCATCTTTCTTTATTCTTCTGGAGAAAGGGCCTTGCTCTGTAGCTCAGGCTAGAGTGAAGTGGTGTGATCAGAGCTCACTGTAACCTTGAACTCCTGGGCTTAAGCGATCCTGCTGCCCCAGCTTCCTGAGTAGCTAGGGCCTCAGGCACACACCACCCCTCCTGGCTAATTTTTAAATTTTTTGTAGAGATGGAGTTTTGCTAGGCTGCCCAGGTTCTATCTTTCTAAAACTAGACACACACCCCACTAAAATTTTAGTGACATTACTACCAAAGAAAGGAGAGCACACATACTAGGAAACATAGCTGTCTTTGTCATGTGCAGTATGAGCCAGGCACTGTGCTGAACAATACACATAAATCTCTCAATCATCAAGATTACATGTAAAACTCTAGGTCATGTAAAACTAGGTCATGTAAAACTCTAGGTCAATACCATTTCCTTTTCCTTTCCTTCAGTAAGTCTTTTCTCAGCTACAACTTCCTCCTTCAGGGATGCCAGAGATTTTTGCTCAGTGACTGGAGACATTCCCTTGTGGAAAACATTATTATGTTCTATTTAATGTATAAGAAAACAGAGGCTCAGAGAGGTTAAGCAAGTTGCCTAATGTCACGCAGTAAGGGAAAAAGTCTTAATGTTATCTCAGGTTATCTGACTTCCCAGGCTTCCTGTTTAACCACTTACGCTAAACTAAGGATGAGTAATAAGGTCCTTGCATCTCAGGAACATGGGCCAGTAGGAGAGGTGGATCTAAACGAGTAACGTTAGTGGGGTATGACAGATATTCTGGAGAGCTGAGGGAGAAGTGGGCCACTTGTTTTCCTTACCTTTTCTCCACACTGCACAGCTTGGCTTTTACATTGCATCAGTATAGTCTTCACAATTTTGAGGTCTAAATATTTTAAAATATTAGAAGGCCGGGAGTGGTGGCTCATGCCTGTAATCCCAGTACTTTGGGAGGCAGAGGCAGGAGGATCACTTGAGCTTAGAAGTTTGAGACCAGCCTGGCCAACATGGTGAAATCTCGTCTCTACAAAAAATACAAAAATTAGCTGGGTGTGGTGGTGCATGCCTGTAGTCCTAGCTACTCAGGAGGCTGAGGTGGGAGGATGGCTTGAGCCCTGAGGCAGTGGTGGTAGTGAGCCAAGATCATGCCACTGGATTCCAGTCTAGGGGACAGAGTGAGACCCTGACTCAAAAAAAAAAAAAAAAAAAAATTGGAAAATACTGTACAGTTGGAGAATGACCCCAGTGGAATGATTGCTCTCCACATAGCTCTGCTCCCGTGCCCTGCAAATTGTGCCCCCACTCAGTGTAGAAACTTTTACTCCTGCTATTAGAGTCATGATTCATGAAGCTTCTTAAAAAAGAAAGAATGGAAGGAAGGAAGGAAGGGGAGAAAGAAAGAAAGAAAGAAAGAAAGAAAGAAAGAAAGAAAGAAAGAAAGAAAGAAAGAAAGAAAGAAAGAAAGAGAGAGAGAGAGAGAGAGAAAGAAGGAAGGAAAGAGAGAGAGAGAAAGAAAGAAAGAAAAAGAAAGAAAGAGAGGAAGAGAGGGAGGGAGGGAGGGAAAAAAGGAAAGAATCGTGAGCAGATTCTGATAAGCTCTGATCTTTGATCTTGGGCCGTTGGTGAGTATGACATCTTTTATGTCAAGAGACAAAACCCTGTTTCTCCCTTTGTGGGGTTACAGCACAAGTCTGACAGCTCACAAAAATGAACCTTCACAGATCTAGCCATCAATTCTTCTCTCTCAGAAAAATGCAGTTGCTACTAAATGGGCCCTGAACCTCATTTCCATGGGGAGCACTGTATGAGTGTGCGCCCGAAACTAGTGTCCTTCTCCCTCCGTCCCTACTCTCTTCTTCCCTTTCCCCTCTCTCCCTCTCTTACCTTCTCTTTTCCTTCCTTCTCAACTGTGTATTAAGGATCTATTTCTGCCAGGTACAGTGCTGGGAGCTGGGATACAGGGACAAATAAGACACAGATCCTGTCCCTAAAGAGGTAATGTTCCCATTATAGAAGAGAAGAACGTGCATTTTGGGGCCTGAGTGTGTCAATCAAAATTCCAGTTCCACTACTTGCCAGCTGTGTGATCTTGACAAGTTCTTTAACCTCTCTGGGTCTCAGTTTCCTCATGTGTGAGATAGTCTAACACAGGAATCTGCCTCAGAGTTGTTGTGTGGCTTACAATGAGAGGATGAGAGGATTATATATGTCATGCACCTAGAAGGGTGCCAGGCACATGAAAATACTACATAGGTATTTATTATTATTTGTATACTGTATAGTACAGTCCTGAAAGGTGCATTCTGATCATTTGTATTCTCCAAAGATAAATCACACAGCATGGCACATAGTAACTTCTCAATCCATAAAATGGTAATTTGAATGGAAAATTCTGGAATTATTTTAGGTAAGCTGTTACTTTGTTCCTCCTTGCTGAAGTGTGAAGAATACACAAAACTGATCTGTTAAGGGAATTTTATGAGTATGACATCTTTTGTGTCGAGACAAAACGATGATAAAAACCTAGTAGTGAAGACAGGCTGAAAGGCTTAACTATTGCCATCTAAGTTGACCTGGAATGAATTCTCTACCCTGGGACCCTGGTGGTAAGTTATGAATTAAACTGGACAAGACAATCCTAGGCCTGCTGACTCTAACTGAGGATTAGCAATGTGCAATAGAGTTCAGCACTCCAACTTTTCTTTTCTTTTTTTCTTTTTTTTGCTTGTTTTTTGTATTTTTTGAGACAGGGTCTCACTCTGTTGCCCAGGCTGGAGTGCAGTGGCATGATCATGGCACACTGCATTCTTCACCTCCTGGACTCAACCTCCTGAGTAGCTGGGATCACAGGTGGATGCCACCATGCCTGGCTAATTTATTATTATTATTATTTGCAGAGACACGGTCTTGCTAGGCTGCCCAGGCTGGTCTTGAACTCCTGGTCTCAAGTGATCCTCCTGCCTCGGTGTCCCAAAGTGCTGGGATTACAGGCATAAGCCACTGCATCCAGCCAGCACTTCAGTTTTTAGCAAAGGAAAAAGAAAGAACAAATTTCAACCAAGCTTCACCATCCTCACAATACACAGCATGTGTGTGAGAGTGGGGTGGTAGTGTGGGCCGGGGGTGTGCTGGGACCATGAATCTGAAGCATCAGTTCAGGAAGCCAATATTTTAAACTATTCTTGGATTGAGTTTTTTCCCCCCATTTCTCTTATTCAGAACATTTATATTTATTTATTTATTTATTTAAAGTGAAAGCAAGTTTATTAAGAAAGTAAAGGAATAAAAAGAATGACTACTCCATAGGCAGAGCGGCCCAGACCATTTCTTTTAAAGGTGCTGTTAGGAATAATTATTACTCTCTTGGGGACTTTCTTTTTATAAAGTTAAGTAATCACATGTGTGTTTGAAGTAGGTCAACAAAGAGGAAGTGTCTGGTTTTGCTTTCTAAGCAACTCTGCCTGTATTGTCATCTACATAACTTCTTAATTAAAAGTCTCTTCCAAGTTCACAAATAAGAACTGCCCCCCTGCTGCCTGAAAGCGGTGATTTACACTAACAAATGTCTCAAAAAGGCATGTCACAAACATGGGTAGACAAAAAGATTATTCATGTTCATATGATTTAAAGCAGGGGTGTCCAATCTTTTGGCTTCCTCGGGCCACATTGGAAGAAGAATTGTCTCGGGCCACACATAAAATACACTAATACTAACAATAGCTGATGAGCTAAAAAAAAAAAAACAAATTGCAAAAAAATCTAATAATGTTTTAAGAAAGTTTACAAATCTGTGTTAGGCTGCATTCAAAGCTGTCCTGGGCCGTGTTGATTTAAAGCTTTGATTCGAGTGTTTCTACAAAGACAAGTGGGACTAGAACAGCCAATATTATTTCAAAAGTCATGATATTACTCAGGGCTTGGTAGGGCTCAGGTAACTTAGCTGAATCAAAAATTGAAACAGAATGATGCCGTGGGTGAACCAGGCAGACTCATGAATGTGACCTTCTTTGGAAAAAGGATCTTCGTAGATACAATTAACTTGGGGCTTACCCCAAGTCCAGCTGCATCAATTACTCATTGTGTCTCTTGGGCAAGTTTCTTTTCCGAGCCTCAGTTTCTTTGTCTACAAATTGGAGCAAATAATAAAACTCTACAGTCTTCAAATCCAAAAGTTTTGGAAACGGATATTCTATTCTTAACTACTTTGGTGATGAAATCTAATCGACCTGAACTAATTTGTTCATAAAACCCTTTCATGTGGCTTTTTATAGCCTGTGTTTATTTTGTTTAATGTTAATTTACCTGTTTTGCTACACAATTATTAAAGTATTAGTTTAATAATTGAAGCAGTCCCAGACCCTGCTGGGGGTGGCACATAATATATTATACTTGTAACATTTTTTTTTTCTCAAAAATCTAGAAAGTTTTGAGTTCCAAAACACACCTGGCCCCAAAGATTTCAGATAACAAATTGTTGACCAATACCTTCCTCATAGGATCATGACAACAGCATGAAACAACGCAAGTAGAATTTCTGGAATACCCTATGTTAATGCCATTTCCCTTCCTCTTTTTCCTGAATTGTCTTTTCTAAGGCACTAAATTCTTCCTTCAAGCAGCAGCCAGAGATCTTTGCTCAATGGCTGGTAAGGTTTTTCTATATTTTTGGCATCTGTATCTATTTGCCCAACTTGCCTCCTAGTCTGTAAACTCCTTCAGGGTAGGGATTGTGTTCCAGTGATTAGCGGCACACAAGCTGCCAAAAGTTTAACAAATATTTAAGAAATAGGCCAGGCGTGGTGGTTCATGCCTGTAATACCAGCTACTCGGGAGGCCGAGGCATGGGGAATTGCTTGAACCCAGGAGGCAGAGGTTGTGGTGAGCAGAGATGGCACCATTGCACTCCAGCCTGGGCAACAAGAGTGAAACTCCGTCTCAATAAATAAATAAATAAATGCAGCAATTATTTATTAGGTTTCTGGTGGGACTCATAGTCTTCTGATCACATTTTGGGTAGGGATGCACCACGGAAGGGGGATTTACTACAGATGTACAAGAAAAGTTCTGGAGTCTTGGGGAAGCCAGCAGAAGAGCACAGCCACGGGAGGCAATGATAGGGACTCCTTGCATCCAGGTTTTCCTGGCACTGTCCCACTTTAAACCTGTTGTCACAGGACAGTCATTGACTCCTGTATTAGTCTGTTCTCACGCTACTAATAAGACATAACTGAAGCCAGGTGATTTGTAAAGAAAACAGGTGTTTTTGTTTTTGTTTTGAAACAGAGTCTCACTCTGTTGCCCAGGCTGGAGTGCAGTGGTACAGTCTTGACTCACTGCAACCTCCGCCTCCTGGGTTCAAGCAATTCTCATGCCTCAGCCTCTGAGTAGCTGGGATTACAGGTGTGCACCGCCATAGCTAATTTTTGTAATTTTAGTTGAGGCAGGGTTTCACCATGTTGGCCAGGCCGGTCTCGAACTCCTGGCCTCAAGTGATCCACCCACCTTGGCCTCCCAAAGCAGTGGGATTACAGGTGTGAGCCACTGCGCCTGGCTAGAAAGAGGTTAAATTAACTCACAGTTCAGCATGGCTTGGGAGGCCTCAAGAAACTTACAATCATGGTGGAAGGGGAAGCAAACACATCCTTCTTCACATGGCAGCAGCAAGGAGAAGTGTCAAGCAAAAGGGGGAAAAATCCCTTATAAAACCATCAGATCTCATGAGAACTCACTCACCATCATGAGAACAGCAGCATGGGAGTAGCCGCCCCCTTGATTCAATTACCTGCCACTGGGTTCCTCCCATGACAGGTCTGCATTGTGGGAACTATAATTCAAGATGAGATTTGGGTGGGGACATAGCCAAACTATATCAACCCCCGTTTTTCTCTTGCATTCTCAAATGTGTCTTCATTTGGATAAATCATGTGGACACCCTGCACAAGGAGCACCAGGGGGCAGTCTCAGGGTGCAAGGAGTTATTTTGTGTGCAGAGTGGAAGAGGAGGGGGATTCACTAAAAGGAGAGAAGAGGGTGCCTAAAAAGGTAGGCTTGAGGGATGGAGGAGACAGAAGTGAGGCTAGCAACAACCTAGATCCCCTTAGCAATGAGAAACAGCATAGTCTTTAGAGTCAATAGACACGAGGTCACATGCCAGCTGTATAACTTATTGACTGTACAACATACTGTAGTGGGTTAAATTGTGGCCCCTAAAAAGATACACCTATGTCTTAGCTCTAGGAACTTATGAATGTGACTCTTGGAAAAAGAGTCTTTGTAGATGTAATTAACTTAAGGCTCTCAAGAGGAGATCACCCTGGATTATCCTGGTGGGTCCTAAATCCAGTGACAAATATCCTTATAAGAGAAACACGGAGGAGAGACCCGGAGAGGAGAAGAAGCCCGCATGAAGATGGAGCAGAGACTGCAGTTATTCAGCCAAGTCAAGGAATGCCTGGAGCCACCAGAAGCCGGAAGAGGCAAGGAAGGATCCTCCCCTAGAGCATTTGGAGGAGCATGGCCCTGCCACACCTTGATTTCAAACCTCTGGCCTCCATAACTATGAAATAAATTCTTGTTGTTTTAAGCCACCAAGTTTGTGGCAACTTCTTACAGCAACCTTAGGAAACTAACACACAGAGTGTGAACTTCCTAAACATTGTGACCCTCAGTTACCTTATCTGAAAATGGGACTAAAACTTGGACCTGCCTTTTAGGGTTGCTTTAAGGAGTAATAGAAATTATACATGGGAATTATATGGCACTAACTTGGTCCTTAACAGATGGAGACTGTCATGATGGCTGATGAAGAGCAGTAATGAGATACTGAATTTGTCCAGCAGATGGCAGAAGATGGATTTGCAAACAAGAGGACTTCATAAGGTTTGCTGCCCAGCAATGCAGCACCAGGCCTAAAGTAGCTTTCCTAGCTCACAAACTGATGAGGATTAACCCTCACCAACTCAAGTGAGCTCTCAGCTCTGTAGAAACTAAACTACTTCTGTTTTCCTTTGACCATTGTATACCACAGAGATGGCCACTGGAGAACATAAAGAGTGTAGTGCAACAGAAAATACCTGGGTTCTAGGCTCAGCTCTATCACCTAACTAGGATTCAGTTTGCTCATCTGTAAAGTAGTGACAAGATGAAATACCAAGTGCAACATAATTAAAGGACTGTTGTGATACCAAAATAACATGATGTGTGAAAGTGCTATAAAAACAAGATGCCATAAAGCACAGAAGGGACCCAGGAGAGATTAATTCATGGAGAACTTCGTTTTTTTGAGACAGAGTCTTGCTCTGTTGCTCAGGCTGGAGTGCAGTGGTGCGATCTCAGCTGACTGCAATGTCTGCCTCCTGGGTTCAAGTGATTCTTGTGACTCAGCCTCCTGAGTAGATGGGACTACGGGTGCATGCCACCAAGCCTGGTTTTTTTTTTTATTTTTAGTAGAGATGGGGTTTCACCACATTGGCCAGGCTGTTCTCAAACTCCTGACCTCAAGAGATCCACCCGCCTTGGCCTCCCAAAATGCTGGGATTACAGGCATGAGCCACTGTGCCTGTCCTAATTAATGGATAACTTCTGCAAGAATCCAGGGTCACAGTTGATTTGTTTATTCACTTATTCACTCAGCAAACATTTCTTTGTGCCAGGCATTGTGCTAGGTCCAGGGAATACTGCTTACATTGGAGAAGTTCGCATTCTAGTTTGGGTGGACGAACATGTGATAAAGATGTGTACAGGGCGTAATTTTCTCTCAGCTGCTAGGGTAACATTCTAACTCCATGTTTTGGTTTAAGAAACACGTTCGATTTTATGTAAAATATTGTATATTTTCTCTTTTTAAATTTCTTTTCCCTATTTACAATAAGGCTTTCTTGCAAAATTAAGAAATATGTTTGAATGAGCAGTCTCCTTGGTAAAATATTTATATTTCCTTCTTAATTTATTTGTAAAATTCTACTCTTAAATACTACTATTTATGGTTAAGTGAAAAAAGAAAATTGCAGGACAGAATACACAGAAAGATCTATTTATCTATCTATATAAAAGCTGGAAGAATATACTCCTACACTGTTGACAGTGGCTACCTCTAGGGAAAGGGTGAAGCGATATTTGAAAAAATGGGGCTTTTACATTTCTTCTTTTCTTTTCTTTCTCTTTCTTTCTTTCTTTCTTTCTTTCTTTCTTTCTTTCTTTCTTTCTTTCTTTCTTGTTTGTTTTTTGAGACAGAGTTTCATTCTTGTTGCTTGGGTTGGAGTGCAATGGTACCATCTCAGCTCACTGCAACCTCCACCTCCCGGGTTCAAGCAATTCTCCTGCCTCAGCCTCCCGAGTAGCTGGGATTATAGGCATGTGCCACCACGCCCAGCTAATTTTGTATTTTTAGTAGAGATGGGGTTTCTCCATGTTGGTCAGGCTGGTCTCGAACTTCTGACCTCAGGTGATCCGCCTGTCTTGGCCTCCCAAAGTGCTGGGATTATAGGCTTGAACCACTGTGCCTGGCCTTACCTTTTATTTTCTATACTCCTATATCACTTGCATTTTTTTTTTAAACAAGCACACACTTCCTTTCCCATTAAAAAAAAGAACAATATTTTTCATGACCCTGTCCCAGACAACTCTTCTGTACTCACATGGCTAACTCAAACACTGTGATGTACACTGATGAGGGAGCTAGTTGTCTCCCTTTTTGAAAGAAAATTATAAGGAAGGGGAAAGTCCATATTTATTCTCCTTTGTACTCTTGTAGAGGTCATCTAATAGGAAGTGTTCCAAGCTGCTTTAAAGCCCTTCTCCTCTTTAAAGTGGTTTACAAACATTAGCTCAGCACCCTTCAGGGCCTCATAGTGAGACGGTCTCATATAAGAGGCTGGTGAGTCATAAGGAAGTGGCAGCTGTGGATGCCATGCCAGTGGTCCTAATAACACCCCTAACATGTGTCTCTGGCTGTACTATGCTCAAAGGGTTTTCTCCTGCATTATCTGGTATAACCCTTCTATGACCCTTGGGAGGTTAGGTCAGTACTGCTATTCCTATATTATATAACAGATGGAGGAATCTATAATATAGGTTCTGGAAAGTGAAATGACAAGCCCAAGATGGGGAAGCCAGTCAGCAGGAGGGTTTCACGTCACTTATGTGTCAATTACCGCACAGCACAAAAGAGAGGATCACTAATGTCAAACCTCGTATGACATAACTTTGGCACTGGGGAGGTAGGAGAGGGAGAAAAGCAAACAGTCTTTCTGCCTAATCTTCCCCTTTTTTTCTTTCCTCCCTTCTTCCTTTCTCCTCATTCCCTCTCTGCTTCTACTTTATTGGGAAAAGAAGAGGTGAGGAAGAGGACCCTGTTAGAGAAGTAAACAGATCATCACAATTCAGCAGCCAAGTTTTATGCAAATTTAAAGTACGCCACAGATTTGAAGGAATGTGCCAAAATATATTAATCAAGTCTCATTTCTGTGCAAATATTGAAGAAACGAGAAGCTTCTCACACTGTAAATTAGTTAAGAGTTGCTCGAGTTCAATACAGGAAGGCTGAGTGACTTGCAGGCGGTGTTCACACTTTTGCCACACGGGGACGCCACCACCGTTGGTAACCGGACACACCGGCCACTCCGCCAGGGTGGAACATGTGAGCATTGCGTAATATAAAGTTTCACTCACCCTCATCACTCAGTCTGAAATGACCATTAACACAGTTTTCTCTCCCATCAAACTAAATTCCTCAAAGGCAAGCTTAGACTTACTCTTTTAAACCCCATCTCTTAGACCAGTGTCTGGCATATAGTAACTTATCATTAAGATTTTTTTCTCTTAAAAGTATTTTTTTTTTTTTTTTTTTTTTTTTTTGACAGAGTCTTACTGTGTTGCCCAGGCTGGAATGCAGTGGTGCGATCTCAGCTCACTGCAACTTCCGCTTCCTGGGCTCAAGTGATTCTTGTGCCTCAGCCTCCAGAGTAGCTGGGATTACAGGCGTGTGCCATCATGCCTAGCTAATTTTTGTATCTTTAGAAGAGACGGGGTTTTGCCATGTTGCCCAGGCTCATTTCAAACTCCTGTACTCAAGTGATCTTCCTGCCTCAGCCTCCCAACGTGCTGGGATTACAGGGGTGATCCACTGTGCCCAGCCTTAAAAAGTATTCTTAACACAGAAAATTTCAATGTATCCCAAAGTACAGAGTATAATACAACGAATTCCCTTGTACTCATTTTCCATCTTCAACAACTACCAACTTATGATCAATCATCTGTCCTCTATACCCCCTATTTCTTAGAATTAAATACATAAATGTAAATATTTTGGTGTAAGACACTGTAAAAAAGAAAAGAAAAGAAATGTAATTGCTAGGCCTCTCTCACTGACTTTAAAGTACCTGGGTGGGTGGCGGTGGGCAGAGTGGAGAGAAGGAGCATTTTTCTAGAGGTCGGAGCCTTTTGTGGAACAATTTCCTGTAATAGGAAAAATTGAGAAGGGTAAGAGGAAGGAATAATGATTATTATGTGCCAAGTATTGTGCATTATTATTTAATTTCACCTTTCTGGGAGATACAGGTATGACATACCCATTTTAAAGATAAGGCTCACAGATGTTGAGTGCTGTATCTTCAGCAAAGCTGGGACTGGAACCCAGCTGTGTGTGGCTTCAAGGTCTGTATTCTCCACCCTCTGATATAACGAACCTGCAATGCATATCAAACCAAATCCACCCATGGTCTGAGGCTCTCCCTCCCACCCGTGTACCTAAATCCAGCTTTATTCACAGGGCCTTGGGGGACAAGCCCCTGAGGGTTACTCCAACCCTTTGGAGAAGGAAGGGTTTCCATGCCTAGAGTGTCAAAGGGGAATTCAGTTTCTTATTAAACAGAGCTCATTTCCTCCTGTTGCTTGTCCTAAGCAAATGACTGCCTGAAGTCCCAAAGAATTTGTAAGTAAATTTGTAGGTCAAGAGTAGTGGTTCCTGCCTGTAATCTCAACACTTTGGGAGGCTGAGGCAGGAGGATTGCTTTTGTCAAGGAGTTTGAGACAAGCCTGAAAAACACAGCAAGACCTGTCTCTACAAAAAAAAAAAAAAAAAAAAAAAAATTAGCTAGGCGTGGTGACACACACCTGTAGTCCCAGCTGCTTGGGAGGCTGAAGCGTGAGAATTGCTTGAGCCCGGGAGTTTGAGGCTGCAGTGAGCCGTGATCATGCCACCGCATTCATACTGGGTGACAGAGTGAGACCAAGTCTCAAAATAAATAAATAAATAAATAAATAAAAATTTGTAAGGAGTTAAACAATAAAACACACATACACTGGTTAGGATAAGCCATTTGTGGGAAAAATCTAAGAGATTGTATTTATGTGTGTTCTTGAATAGATTAGACTGGGTTTGATTGCGACTCTAAGGAAGTAAACCAAGCCCCAATTACTTTTAGGGGAAGGAGACCCCATTGTAAGAGAAGGAAGCTGATCAGCCATGGCGGCTTGGAAAATGACAAGTCTCAGGGGCAAATGCTGGCAAGGTCTGTCCATTCAGTGTCCAGGCAAGAAGAAAGCTTGGCAAGCAGACCTGAGCAAAGAAGTCTGCCAGGCAAAGCAACCCCTCTAGTGGGTAAGAGCGCCTTGAGCAATTCAGCTGAGAGATAGGTCTATTCAACCTTTGCCACAATTCCTTGCTCACTCTTCTGGATAATTTGGCTTCTTGGGTATTCGTTTTTCTTTTTTTTTTTTTTTTTTTTTTTGAGACGGAGTCTTGCTTTGTCACCCAGGCTAGAGTGCAGTGGCCGGATCTCAGCTCACTGCAAGCTCCGCCTCCCAGGTTCACGCCATTCTCCTGCCTCAGCCTCCCACGTAGCTGGGACTACAGGCGCCTGCCACCTCGCCCGGCTAGTTTTTTGTATGTTTTAGTAGAGACGGCGTTTCACCGTGTTAGCCAGGATGGTCTCGATCTCCTGACCTTGTGATCCGCCCGTCTCGGCCTCCCAAAGTGCTGGGATTACAGGCTTGAGCCACCACGCCCGGCCGGGTATTCGTTTTTCAACAGGGAAAGAACAAAGTGCTCTGGCTTGTATGAACTTCCAGTACTCTCGAAAGTTGATTTTCTCATTATAAATGAATAAATTGGCTTTCTGGTTATAACTTGGCTTCTCCAGTGATTTGCCTCCAGGGAGAGAATGGACTGATCTCCCTACTAGAGTGTGCTGTCTGCTTGCCAGCTTAACTACTCTTTGTAAGCGAATAAATGGGCCTTCTGTAGTTTATATATCAGCCTCTCAGGGGTGCCTGCTTAACGCCTGGTTTCCTGGGAAAGAAGGACCAGGTGAGAAGTGCCAACAAACAGGTCTCCTGGCCTGCAAGAGAGCAGGCCCCTTAAGTGGAGAATTCATCAAGGCAATGAATGCGGTCTCCTGGGGTCTCTTGGGAGAGAGCTGGTGTCTGAACCACAGTGACACGTGGCCTTAACACAAGGAATTGAACCTTCATGCCCCAAAGGAAGCAAGTTTGGATCCTTTCACCCCTAAGCAGGTTATTCCAGCTCAGTGAGGAGAATCCCTACTTTATTCCCACTGGCATGAGATGAAGAGGTTCTCGGAAGCAAAACTTTGCCATGTCGCTCCTTCCTTTAAAACCCCTTGACAGCCTCTTATTACTTAGAGTATAAAGTCCAAACTCCTTGGCAAGACTTGCCTTTATGACAGGAAAAATAAAAAAATTATTGCTACATGATTTCATCAAATCAAATCTCCTTATAACTGTAAGGTGTTTTATTATGTGAAGTGCTAAATAATGCTGTTGATGAAACTATGATATCCCATTGATCATAAAACACATCCAATTTCAGAGACTAAAATGTGAAAAATATTGAAATCTGAAAGTCACTAAAATATGGTATTTAAAATGAAAGCTTCCGTTTTAGCGGAGAGATACAATTCATTTTAAAGAAAAATAATTCTGGCCGGGCGCGGTGGCTCAAGCCTGTAATCCCAGCACTTTGGGAGGATGAGACGGGCGGATCACGAGGTCAGGAGATCGAGACCATTCTGGCTAACACGGTGAAACCCCGTCTCTATTAAGAAATACAAAAAACTAGCCGGGTGAGGTGGCGGGCGCCTGTAGTCCCAGCTATTCGGGAGGCTGAGGCCGGAGAATGGCGTGAACCCGGGAGGCGGAGCTTGCAGTGAGCTGAGATCCGGCCACTGCACTCCAGCCTGGGTGACAGAGCGAGACTCCGTCTCAAAAAAAAAAAAAAAAAAAAGAAAAAAAGAAAAAAAGAAAAATAATTCTGGCTGGGTGTGGTGGCTCACACCTGTAAATCCCAGCACTTTGGGAGGCTGAGGTGGGCAGATCCCTTGAGGTCAGGAGTTTGAGACCACCTGGGCCAACATGGCAAAATCCCATCTCTACTAAAATTACAAAAATTAGCCTGGTGTGGTGGTGGGCCCCTGTAATTCCAGCTACTCAGGAGGCTGAGGCAGGAGAATAGCTTGAACTTGGGAGGTGGAGGTTGCAGTGAGCCGAGATTGTACCACTGCACTCCAGTCTGGGTGATAGAGCAAGACTCCATCTCAAAAAAAAAAAAAAAAAAAAAAAAAATTCTGTTATTTAGGAAAACACTGTGATGGATTTTATATTTTTGAGAAGGTATGGCTTATATGCTTAGGCTTGGATAAGTGAGAACAAGTGAGAGAGACAGAGAGAAAGAGAGACAAAGAGAGAGGAATTGCTCTATACAGTAAGGAACTGGAGCTTTCCTTGCTGCCAGAACAGTGGGGATGGGGAGATATGAGGAAGGCCTAGATTCAGAGTAGTATTCTCTAGAATTACCTGGGAGTTTTCAAATGCATGCCCAGCTGGCCCCACTTTCATAGATTCAGACTAAAATGATTTGAGGTGAGTACTGGGAATTGGTCTTTTATTTTATTTATTTATTTATTTATTTATTTATTATTTATTTATTTTTTGAGACAGCATCTGGCTCTTGTTGCCCAGGCTAGAGTGCAATGGTGTGATCTTGGCTCACCACAACCTCCACCTCCTGGGTTGGTTTCTCCTGCCTCAGCCTCCCGACTAGCTAGGATTACAGGCATGCGCCACCATTCCCAGCTAATTTTGTATTTTTAGTAGAGACAGGGATTTCTCCATGTTGGTCAGACTGGTCTCGAACTCCCGACCTCAGGTGATCCGCTCTCCTCGGCGTCCCAAACTGCTGGGATTACAGGTGTGAGCCACCGCACCTGACCCGGGAATTGGTCTTTCTAAAAGTTTCTAGGAGATTGTAACTAGTGAGACAGAGGAGGTGGTGGTCACAGGTCCTTAAGAAGATAAAGCTGGCTGGTAAGAACCTTCCTATGGTGGAGGTGGCCTATGCACGTTGGGGTCACCACGGTCAGTGTTTCATCATAAATGGTTTTCTGTCTGTACTGTGGCGTTCTTTGGCTCTCTCAAGCCTGCAGTGTGAGCTGGCCATCCCAGCACTTGGATGTTACTGGTGTTTTGGGGAATGGAGGAAGTGAGCTGCTGCCCAGCAAGGAAGATGCAGAGGACAGACTTCAGGGGCTGATTGCAGCAGCAGAGCTGAGAGCAGCGAGGGACAGAGGACCAGGGCCACAGAGCCCAGAGCCAGGAGAGCACCGCCTCGCCCTACCCCCAGAACCACACCGAATCCTCAGGGATACTGGGCTTCCCACGGTTGGTGGCATGGCTACTTCAGCTTTTCCATTCGAATATTGAATGAAAGGATCATGCCCAAGGGCTTGAGGAACTGGGGACATTCAGAACCAACTCTGGTTTCATCATGTGTTTCATGATCTGGTTCCTGCCCACATATCCCACTCCCTCCACACCTATGGCCTCACCCTCACCTCTATCCTGGGCTGCTTGAAATACCTATTTACCCTTGAAGACTCAGCCCAAGGTTTACCCACTCTGAGAAACCTTTTCTTCCCCTCCCCTGTCCTTCACCCCGCCTGGAGTGGATGATTTCCTCCTGCTGCTCCGATGGATCACCTGCAGGCCTCCCAGCATGCCTCCGTTCTGGGCTGAATTGTGTCCCCCCAAAAGATAAGTTGGAATCCTAACCTCTGGTGCCTTATGTGACCTTATCTGGAGATAAGGTCTTTATAAATGTCCTTATACAAAGGGAAAAATTTGGTCACAGAGACAGACATGCACAGGGAGCAGGCCATGTGAAGATTAGAGTTGATGTTGCCACAAGCCAAGGAACTACCAGAAGTAGGGGAGAGGTCTGGAGCAGATCCCTCTCCAGCTCCACCAGAGCGGAGGAGTAGAGTACACCAAGAGAATAATTAACAGGGGAATCTGGCTAATTCCAGAAAGCTTTTCAAGGAAAGTGACATTTGAGCTGAGCAGAGAGGAATGGCCCTGCTGACACCTTGGTCTTGAACTTCTAGCTTGCAGAATGGTGAGATAGTAAAATTCTGTTTTTCTAAGCCATTCAGTTTGTGGTACTCTGTTATGGCAGGCCTAGCAAATTTATATGGCCTCTGACATGTCAGTGACTTCATGTTTTTAGGTCTTTTACCCCCACCAAGCTGTAAACCCCTCAAAAGCAGAGACTGCCTTACTCACTTTTGCACTTCATCTAACAACGCCTAAATATTTGTTGAATGAATCAGTGATTACAGTTCATTCCCAGTTTCCTGAATCTACTCTCAGAAACAGTACATGGTGGTAGAAAATGCCTGGTGCTTAGCTGGCTGCTGTTACCAGCTCTGCTGCCATCTGTCCATGACTGTCATCAATAACCACAGCAATGACAATGACCCCAGTTTCAGCTAGCATTCGGTGGACATCAAACTATATGAGAATGCATTTATTCAGTCTGTCACTCAACAACCATTGAGTGGTGCTCGCTTTGGCAGCACACATACTAAAATTAGAATGATACAGAGAAGATTAGCATGGCCCCTGCACAAGGATGACAGGCAAATTCGTGAAGTGTTTTATATTTTTAAGACTTGTGCACAAATATCACAAGCAGCTTTATTTGAAATCGCAAAAACCTGGAAACAACCCAAATGTCTAACAACAGGTTAGTGGATAAACAAGTTGTGGTATACTGGTATATCCATACAGTGGAATAATTCTTAGCAATGAAAAGGAATGAATTGTCCATATAGGCATCAATGTAGATCAACTCAAAATAATTATAAATGAAATAATCTAGGTAAAAAATGAGTACATATTATATGATTCCATTTATATAAAATTCTAGCAAATGTAGGCTAATATATAATGACAGGAGCAAATCGATCATTATAGCCTAAAAATGGGGAGAAGCAGAGGGATAGGAGAAAGGGATTACCAAGGGGTATAAGGAAACTCATGAGGGAGGTGGATATATTCAATATCTTGATTCTGGTGATGGTTTCAAATTGTACACTTTAAATATGTTCAGTTTATTATATGTCAGTTATCTTCAACAAAGCTATTATAAAATTAAAAAAAAAAAAAACCCATTGAGTGACCTGTATGGGTCAGATTCTGTGCTAGGAACTGAGAATAGAATGCTAACCAAAACCAGCCTGGTCCCAGCCTTCATGGAGTTTATAAACTAACAGGAGAGACGGATCAAGTAGTTATATAATTACAATGATGGTAAATACTAAAAGGAGAAGTAGAGTACAACAAGAGAATAATTAACGGGGAACCTGGCTACCCCAGAAAGCTTCTCAGAAAACATGATGTTTGAACTGAGCAGAGAGGGATTTGTAGAAATAAGCCAGGCAAAAAGGTAAGTGAGCATGTTCCCAGTAGAGGACACAGCATGTGTGAAACCTGTTCATTCAGCAATCATCTACTGAGAACTTACGGCATAGGCAATTGTTCTAGGTCCTGCATTCAGCAGGGAAAACAATTAATAAAGATCTCAGCTGTTGTGAAGGTCACCTTCCAGAAGCCGGAAGGAGGTGAGCAGGAAGAATGGGGGAAAGAAGAAAGTGTGGCAGGTGTCTTCCAGGATATGAAATTGAAAAGTCCTGACCTGCTGAATCTCTCTTTTTTTTGAGACAGAGTCTTGCTCTGTCACCAAGGCTGGAGTACAGTGGCATGATCTTGGCTCACTGCAACCTCCACGTCCCGAGTTCAAGTGATTCTCATGCCTCAGCCTCCCAAGTAGCTTGGATTACAGATGTGCACCACCACACCTGGAGAATTTTTGTATTTTTAGAAGAGGTGGGGTTTCGTCACGTTGTCCAGGCTGGTCTCAAACCCCTGACCTCAAGTGATCCACCTGTCTCAGCCTCCCAAAGTGCTGGGATTACAGGCATGAACCCCCATGCCTGGCCCCACTGAATCTTTCTTTTTCTTTCTTTTCTTTTCTTTTTCTTTTTCTTTTTTTTTTTTTTTTTTGTTTCGAGACGGAGTTCCACTCTGTTGCCCAGGCTGGAGTACAATGGCATGATCTCGGCTCACTGTAACCTCTGCCTCCCGGGTTCAAGTGGTTCTCCTGCCTCAGCCTCCTGAGTAGCTGGGATTACAGGCGCGCACTACCATGCCCGGCTAATTTTTGTATTTTTAGTAGAGACGGGGTTTCACCACGTTGGTCAGGCTGGTCTCGAACTCCTGACCTCATGATCCTCCCGCTTCGGACTCTCAAAGTGCTGGGATTACAGGCGTGAACCACTGCACCCGGCAGAATCTGTCTTTCATACCTAGAACAGTGCCTGGCATACTGCAAGAGCTTAATAAATTATTTGCTGCAAATGAACGAGAGTTATCAGGTGGGGTGGGGCTGGGGTGTGTGTGGTGATTCTGATACAATCTGAGTTAACTGCCACAAAACTAAAAAAGTGCTTTAGAGCTTAAAGAGGCTTTTAACATTCACAGCACTATTTTTCACTGCTATTAAATGGTGCAGTCGGTCTCAATAATCCTAAGAACTCTTCTGATAATAAAATGTTCTCAGCCTGTGAGTGATCCAGTTTTAAGGCCAGCTTCACAGCTGTTGGCATTCTTCACCCAAGTCAGATTTTATGGTTCTTAAGTGGCAGGGTTGACTGTGCTGAGGCACCTCGGATGGAAGAGACTGTGTCCTTCCCGTTCTGGTGGTTGTCTCCTTTGCTTAGGTCATCATGACCTCCAGTCTGGGCTATTAAATGAGGAAAGAGCTACAGTCCAACTTATACTGTTTAGGAAAACATTTTGATAGACTTTTGGTTGATAGAGGCAGTTTCCATCTCTCTCTCCTTTTTTTTTTTTTTTTTTTTGAGACAGAGTCTTGCTCTGTCACCTAGGCTAGAGTGTAGTAGCATGATCTTGGCTCATTGTAGCCTCAGCCTCCTGAGCTCAAGCGATCCTCTCACCTCAGTCTCCTGAGTAGCTGGAACTACAGGTGTGCACCATCATGCCCAGCAAATTTTTGTATTTTTCTTTTTTTTTCTTTTTTTTTTGTGAGATGGAGTCTTACTCTGTCGCCTGGGCTGGAGTGCAGTGGCCGGATCTCAGCTCACTGCAAGCTCCGCCTCCCGGGTTTACGCCATTCTCCTGCCTCAGCCTCCCGAGTAGCTGGGACTACAGGCGTCCGCCACCTCGCCCGGCTAGTTTTTTGTATTTTTTAGTAGAGACGGGGTTTCACCGTGTTAGCCAGGATGGTCTCGATCTCCTGACCTCGTGATCCGCCCGTCTCGGCCTCCCAAAGTGCTGGGATTACAGGCTTGAGCCACCGCGCCCAGCCCACAATTTTTGTATTTTTCATAGAGACACGGTCTCACTATGTTGCCCAGGCTGGTCTTGAACTCCTGAGCACAAGTGATCCACCTGCTTTGGTCTCACAAAGTGTTGGGATCATAGGCATGAGCCACCGCACCCCTCGTATTTTTTAAAATTTATTTTTAATGTATCTGTTGCCCAGGCTGGAGTGCAGTGGTACAATCTCGGCTGACCACAACCTCTGCCACCCGGGTTCAAGCGATTCTCCTGCCTCAGCCTCCCAAGTAGCTAGGATTACAGGCATGTGCCCACACTCAGCTAGTTTTTATATTTTTAGTAGAGATGGGGTTTCACCACTTGAACAGGCTGGTCTCAAACTCCTGACCTCAGGTGATCCACCCGCCTTGGCCTCCCAAAGTGCTGGGATTATAGGCATGAGCCAACGTGCCCAGACTGTATTTTTTTTTTAACAATAAAATGTTCATTGCAGAAAATAATTTAAAATAAATGAAGTCAAATGAAAAATGAAAGTCATCCATAATCCCAGCAACCAGAAGTAACCAGTGTTTATATTTGTGTGTATTTCTTGCAGGCTTTGTCTCTGCAAATATACCTGGTGTAAGTATGTATATGTATGTTTATAAAAATGAGATTCTATAATACATATCAATTTGCAATGACTTAAATAAGCTTCAGATTTTATTATAAGCATCTTTCTATGTCACTAGATCTTCATTAACATCACTATTTTAAATTCTGGCCTGGCCTGGTATTACAGCCTCCTGTATTTTCCGTTTCTAATTTCTCCCTACCCTGTGGCCAAAGTAGTCCTCCCGAAGCATAACCTGGATCATGTTACTCTCCTATTGAAACCCTTTCAAATGTTTTCCACTCCCCATTTTCTACAGATAAAGTCCAAATTACTTGACCAGGCTGGGGGCACTGGCTCCCTCCTGTAATCTCAGCACTTAAGTAGGCCAAGGTGAGTGGATCACTTGAGCTGAGGAGTTCGAGACCAGTCTGGGAAACATAGCGAAACCCCTTGTCTATTTAAAACAAAATGAAACAAAAAATAAAAGCGAACAAATAAATTACTTCACCTGAAATTCTAGACCCTCCATGATACGACTCTGCCCCAACCTGCTTTTCCATGTTATCTTCCATTACTTTCCCAGCTGTATCTGATACTCTAGGGAGAGCCTGATGCTTCCCAAGGACCTTGACACCTTTTCCCACCTCTGCCCAAGGTGTCCCTTCCATTTAGAATGCTGTCTCCTGCTACTCCCCAGCTACAGGAACCCCAGGCCACCTCATAGGTCTTGCTCAGATGCCACCTTCTTCAGATGGTCTTGTTTCTCTCCAGTAAGTGCACTAGGCACAGAGGTAAGTGCTTTTTTTTTTCTTTTTCTTTTCCAGGAAAAAAGATAATTTGCCACATCTCTGTCATTGCTTAAGACATACTTTGTTCTTTGGATGTGCGTGTGCATATACATGCACACAGACACACACATCACATTACATACATTATGATAAATTGTGCAAAGGAGGAGGAATTATGGGGAAGACTTAGAATTTGGGACTTCACTCCCACTAATGCTTTTCTCATTTACAAAAATTGTTTTTATACATCTACCTATCCATATAGATATAAACTTAGATCTGTATATGAGTATATATATGTATCTATGTGTGTATGGATACACATATAAAGATTTTAGCAATTTATTTTCTATAGGTTGCCACTTTTAAGGTACAAGTTAATCTTCTCACAACTTTTATGAGTTTCAGTTGACCACACATTTTAATAGGGAGCTTTCAGGGAAAAGATACCTGAGTCATGCCCGGTGTAAACCTATCAACCTCAGTTCAGAATCTGGCTCTCCTTGGTTTTCTGCTATTAGATTGACAAACACCTCTTAATAAATCTCCTGAGCTTACGTAATTCAGTTTGGGGACTGTGAGACTCAACAACTGGATGAGATGCTAGATGGTTTGCTGGTTGTGGGCAGCTCATATTGAACCAACTCAATTTCCTGGGTCAGCTCTTCAATGCACACATTGGCATTCAAAGCCCAGACTCCCTTTAATGTCTGAGAAATTCAATTTCCTCAGCTTTTGAAGTCAACTCTGTGGGTGTGCAGCATTTCAAAGCTGCAAAAACAGCAAAGAAGAGGCCAGGAGGGACATTTTACCCAGGAGAAGTTCAGAGTTCCCGTAGTGTTCCTCATGGCTATTGACTGATTTAAGGGTTATCAGAGTAGAAACATTCAATTCTCCCTCCCCCTGAGGCTGCCTTGCCACGTTGCTTGGCTGACCTTCATCCATTGCTGATCCCATAAGCTTCAAGCTCCACATAGAAGAATCACTGCTGGCCATGAGGGATCATCTCCATGCTCTCCCTCAGCCTTTGTTCTTGTTGACAATAGTGTCATGAAGACTTTTTCTGGACTCTAGCTCCTGTCAGATTTAATTTTCTCTTTTTACTCTAGTTTCTCCCTGAGTGATCTCATCCACTCTCACGGCTTTCAATGCCACCTATATGGTGATCCCTCCCACATTTATATCTCCACATCGGATCTGTCTTCGAAGCCCAGATCCATGGGTCCAACCACCTACTTGTCATTGCCGTCTGGATATTGGCCTGGCATCACAAACTCGACATGTTCAAAAGAAATTCATGGCCTGGCGAGGTGGCTCATGCCTGTAATCCCAGCACTTTGGGAGGCTGAGGTGGGTGGATCACTTGTTGACCAGTCTGGCTAACATGGTGAAACCCCATTTCTACTAAAAAATACAAAAATTAGCTAGGCATGATCAGGGTGGGCACCTGTAATCCCAGCTACTAAGGAGGCTGAGGTATGAGAATGGCTTGAACCTGGGAGGTGGAGGTTATGGTGAGCCAAGATTGCACCAGTGCACTCCAGCCTGGGCAACAGAGGCTTTGTCTCAAAAAAATAAAATAAAATAAAAATAAAAAATCCAGCCGGAGCGACAGAGTGAGACTCCGTCTCAAAAACAAAACAAAACTGGAATTCACTGCCTTCTAAACTCGTTCCTCCTCTAGGATTTCCTATCCAGAGGATAACACCACCTGCTGCCTCGATACCCAAGGAAGACATTGGGAGGTGTCATCCACACCTCCTCTCCCTTTCACCTCCTCTGCACTCCCTCCTACTGCCTCACTGAGTAGTCATCAAGTTCTGCCAGTTCAATGCCTCCTGAAGAGTTCTACCTATGTACATTGCTCTGCAGTTTCACCACCAGCACCCTAGTCCAAGACCCCGGAGTCTCCTGCCTAGACTACTACATAAGCCTTCTAACTGGATCCACCACAACCATTTTTATGGAGGGGGTGGTGGTTAACACCATACTTGCTCTATTTAGTTAACAACCAGTTAAACAGACTGCCAGAGAATATCACCAGGATGTGCTGGTTCTCAGCTCTAAATTTGGAAAGCTGGGTTTACACACCCCAATTGGGCAAGTCTGATGGGTAGTTTTGCTGGAAGAATTCCCTACTTGACTTCTCCAAGCCAGAGACAGGTCCTGTAAGAAGTCTTCTGAGGAATTATTTTCTCAATATTCTAAAATCTAGTTTTTAAATATTGTCTCAATGGCACCAAGTGAGAGTGACGTAAGTGTCCGGCATTCCATGAGGCGGAGCATGCCAACTAGAGTTTGGTGGGCTTTAGGCACCGGGACATACATGCTGGCCCACATATTCACCCTGCCCTGTCCCCAACACTGTGACCTACAAGTATCTCTTTCCAAGGCTGTTTCCATGACTGCTGCTCCTTCTCCTCCTCCTCCTCCTCCTCCTCTTCCTCCTCTTCCTGTTCCTCCTCCTCCTCTCTTTCTCTCTCTTTTCCTTATAGCTAGGGTATAATTGCTATACAAAACCCTGTACATATTTAAAATATATAATTTGATGCACAGGGCATATGCATACGTCCATGTCCCTGAGTAGGGTGCCCACCACCACTCCTAGATAATTTTTTTTTTTTTTTTCGAGACGGAGTTTCACTCTTGTTGCCCAGGCTGGAGTGCAATGGCACGATCTTGACTCACTGCAACCTCCACCTCCCGGGTTCAAATGATTCTCCTGCCTCAGCTTCCTGCGTAGCTGGGATTACAGGCATGTTCCACCATACCTGGCTAATTTTGCATTTTTAGTAGAGATGGGGTTTCTCCATGTTGGTCAGGCAGGTCTCGAACTGTCAACCTCAGGTCATCTGCCTGCCTCGGCCTCCCAAAGTGCTGGGATAACAGGCATAAGCCACCACTCCCAGCCATAATTTTTGTAGTTTTAGTAGAGACAGAGTTTTGCCATATTGGCCAGGCTGATTTCGAGCTCCTGACCTCATGTGATCTGCCTGCCTCGGCCCTACATCCATTCTTGCTGTTCTCTAATCTGTTACATATAGCAGCCAGAGAGGATTTTTAAAAACACAAATCTGATTTTGTCATTCACTCTTCTGCTTAAACACTATCAATGATTTACCATTTCTTTCTTTCTTTCTTTCCTTCCTTCCTTCCTTCCTTCCTTCCTTCCTTCCTTCTTTCCTTCCTTCCTTCCTTCCTTCCTTCCTTCGAGATGGAGTCTCGCTCTGTCACCCAGGCTAGAGTGCAATGATGTGATCTTTCCTTCCTTCCTTCCTTCCTTCCTTCCTTCCTTCCTTCCTTCCTTCCTTCCTTCCTTCCTTCCTTCCTTCCTTCCTTCCTTCCTTCCTTCCTTCGAGATGGAGTCTCGCTCTGTCACCCAGGCTAGAGTGCAATGGTGTGATCCTGGCTCACTGCAACCTCCACCTCCCAGGTTCAAGCGATTCTCCTGCCTTAGCCTCCTGAGTAGCTGGGATTACAGGCATGTGCCACCATGCCCAGCTAATTTTTGTATTTTTAGTAGAGACAGGGTTTCACCCATGTTAGTCAGGCTGGCCTCGAACTCCTGACCTCGTGATCTGCCCGTCTCCACCTCCCAAAGTGCTGGGATTACAGGCCTGAGCCACTGCACCAGGGCTGTGATTTCTTTTATTTAAACAATCCAAATCCTTCGTCATGGCTCATAGTGCCCTGCACAACTTGGGCACATGCTCCTCAGCAACAGCGTCAACTGGTGTCACCGGGCATCACCCAGTGTCACCCAGCATCAACCCACCCCCTTTCTTTGTCCTCTGTGCTCTTGCTGCACAAACCTCCGGTTCCTTAGATTCATGGACAGACAGAGCCTTTCCCTGTTGTCATAGCAGTTGTTTACTGTTTGGCTAATTTCTATTCATCTTTTAGAGGTTTCAGCTTAAATATCCCTTCCATCGGAAAACCTTCTGCAGCCACATCGGCACCGACCACACATAGGCATAGCACCATGCTTCTTTTCTGTTCTGCTGATCACTGTGGCTGTCATTTGATCAATAATTTGCTTGATACTGGTTTCCTCTACGAGTATCTTAAGCTTCATGATGTTTGGAACAGTGTCTTCTTATTCAATGATGTATGCATTTGTTAAATGGATAAAACATATTCTAAATCTAGATCTTTCTGATATAGTAGAGCAAATGGATAATTTTTGTTGGTGTCATTTCCGTTTTCAGTGGCTATAGCTTTGCTCATTGTTTGCCTGTTGATCAGTTTCACTTTTTTCATAGAATGCACTATGAGCATGTGCTGTAGCCGGAGCATTTGCTATGTGCTAGGTATTGGAAATCAAAGTTGAATAAGACTTTGACCCTGCCCAGAAGGAGTTTACCAACCAGCAGGATAGTTTATATTTTCATGGAAGGATGCAGACAATGGGAAAATTGGAGGTTTTCTTGGAAGTGAGATCACTTACACTTGTTATATTCAATGATATCATTCATGTAGGAGTAGGTAGGGCATCAGAGAAAGGGTTATGGGCCCTCTTGGTTGAGCCAGTGTGGCTGTGGCCAGGTTCATTGAAGTCAGAGTACAGCCCAGGGTCAGGAGGGCTGAGTTGACTCACCAGGAAAGAGCACAATCAGGAGTCAGGCCAGGTCAGGTGAGCAGGCTGAGCTCACCGGCAGGGGAAGCAGGCATGGTGCACGTGGCTGTGCAGACTCAGTTTGTCAAATACTGGGCTGTCCCCAGTGGTATCTCCCTGGACACCACAAAACCCACTTGCATCAGAAGCCCTCTGTGTCTGGGCTTATGACTTGCCAGCAAGGGCTGAGTCAAGGTCTTCAGGCCAAAGATTGAGCAAATGGCCCTGTATTCAGGGAGAGCAGAGTTTGAACCTGGTACCACTTGGAGCTATAGGATCATGAGACAGAGTTATGTCAGCTTTCCGAGGCCCAGTTTCCTCTTTAGCAAAATGAAACAGGAATATCTGTGACTCACTGGGGAGATGAAATAATGTACAGTAAGTGCCTCTGTATAGTTGATATTCATTAGTTATTTCTTTCCTTGTAGGTGTGGGTTCTGCTTTACAAGACCTTTTATTCCCTTTCTTCACTGCTCTATCCTCTCACCCACTCCCCTCCCCTACCACATACTTTCTCCAGTCTTGAAGAAACCTCCAGTTGTGGTTGATAAGTGGGCTCTTCCTGTGCTATGGAGGAGTACCTGGAACCTAGCAGGCACTCAACACATACTTGTGATAAATGGTCAGATGGGTGGAGAAATGAACAAATCCTCCATTTAAAGGCTTCTACTGCCACTATAGTAACCATGTGTAGTGGTGCAATCTCAGCTCACTTGCAGCCTTAACCTCCCAGGCTCAAGTGAGCCTCCTGCCTCAGCCTTCTGAGTAGCTGGGACTACAGGTGCACACCACTACACCTGGCTAATATTTTCTATTTTTTGTAGAGATGGGGTCTCCCCCTATGTTGCCCAGGCTGGTTTGAGAAACCCTTTTAATTTCTAACTTGACTCTGCCATAGACAGCAGACAACCTGTGACCACTAACTCCTTCAGGGATTATTCTGTGGCCAAGTCACATTGCCCAAGTTCACACCCCTTCCTGGGATAACCTATAGTCAGTGAATGATCAGTGCCAGAGTATAAATGTCTGGTCATCGTCACCTAACTCCAAGAACTCTAGAAGGTCATTCTAGCTCCTGGAATTTCCCTGGGCTCAGCCTAGGCTGTCTGCTTTTGGCTTGAGTCCCCGCTCTGCATCTTTGTCTCCCTTCCTCTCCTTCTTCAAGTGTTGATCCCTAGGTTGTTCCCTAATAAATATTTTGTACCTTAAAATCTGTCTCAGAGTCCACTTTCTGGGGGTGAACTGGTAACATATTGGCTCACCTAACTAAAAGGGCCAAAGGCTATCAGGCACAGTTGGGTATAAAGCTAAGCTAAAGGCAGGCCATAGTGGCTGACACCTGTAATCTAAACACTTTGAGAGTTCAAGGTGGGAGGATCACTTGAGGCCAGGAGTTTGAGACCAGCCTGGGAAACATAGTGAGACCCCCCATCTCTACAAAATTAGCCAAGCGTGGTGGTGCATGCCTGTAGTCCCAGCTACTCGGGAGGCTGAGGTGGGAGGATTGCTTGAGTCCAGGAGTTCAAGGCTGCAGTGAGCCATGACTGCACCACTGCACTCCAGTATCCTGGGTGAGATGATCCCTTTCCTCATAGCCTTATCATCTAGTAGAGAAGAGATACCTTACACAAATAAAGGCAGATTCATTACAGTAAGTATGATTATATAGTAGACTGATATGGTTTGACTGTGTCCCCATCCAAATCTCAACTTGAATTATATCTCCCAGAATTCCCACATGTTGTGGGAGGAACCCAGGGAGAGGTCATTGAATCATGGGGGTTGGTCTTTCCCATGCTATTCTCATGATAGTTAATAAGTCTCACGAGATCTGACAGGTTTATTTGGGGTTTCCACTTTTGCTTCTTCCTCATTTTCTCTTGCTGCCATGCTATAAGAAGTGCCTCTCACCTCCCGCCATGATTCTGAGGCCTCCCCAGCCATTTGGAACTATAAGTGCAATTAAATCTTTTATTCTTCTCAGTCTTGGGTACGTCTTTATTGGCAGCATGAAAACAGACTAATACAGGGATGCTAAGAAAAAGAAAGAATGGGCCGGGCACTGTGGTTCACACCTATAATCCCAGCACTTTGGGAGGCTGAGGTGGGCGGATCACCTGAGGCCAGGAGTTTGAGACCAGCCTGGCCAACATGGCAAAACCCCATCTCTACTAAAAATACAAAAATTAGCTGGGTGTGGTGAGGGGCACCTGTAATCCCAGCTACTTGGGAGGCTGAGGTTGGAGAATCATTTGAACCCAGGAGGCAGAGGTTGCAGTGAGCTGAGATCATGCCATTGAACTCCAGCCTGGCCAACATGGCAAAACCCCATCTCTACTAAAAATACAAAAATTAGCTGGGTGTGGTGAGGGGCACCTGTAATCCCAGCTACTTGGGAGGCTGAGGTTGGAGAATCATTTGAACCCAGGAGGCAGAGGTTGCAGTGAGCTGAGATCATGCCATTGCACTCCAGCCTGGGCAACGAATGAGAAACTCCATCTAAAAAACAAAAAAAGAAAAGATGGGATGAGAGTTTCTAGTTCGGCGCTTGGCCACAGAGTCTAAGGAAGCCTCCCTGAGCAGGGAAAGCTGGTTTTATAGAATGAGTAAAAAGGAGCCTGCCTAGGCAGAGGGGACCACATATAGTAGGAAGGAGTTTGATGTGTTGGAGCAACTGAAAGACCAGGGTGGCTGGACACTAATGTAACACAATTTTGTTGTAGGAAAGAGCTTTGTTTTGTGGGCTCCTTCCTTTCTTTGCCTGAACCTATCACCCTAGATGCTGCTGCCTATTGGATGCTCGAGCACCTGCTCTCCCGAGTGTGTGTGTGCATTCTCTCTCTCTCTCTGGCTTTTTCTCTG
Source organism: Macaca nemestrina (assembly GCF_043159975.1). Taxonomy (NCBI): domain Eukaryota; kingdom Metazoa; phylum Chordata; class Mammalia; order Primates; family Cercopithecidae; genus Macaca; species Macaca nemestrina. The sequence goes on along the minus strand of NC_092125.1, from coordinate 166,065,040 downwards.
CTCAGACCTGCTGCTTTCATCACATCCACACTGGCCTCTTTGCTCCTTCAAAACCAGTCTATTCTGTGCCCCTCTGGGTCCCCTTGGATTTCTTTAATGAATCCCAAAAATGAAAGGCAATGCATGCGCCTTCTGGGATCATCTGGCTCCTAAGGACCTTTGACGCAACTACTTGGCTGCAGGTGTGTGGAAGGATTAAGCAGAGAGGAAACAACAGAGGCGGAGGCCCTGACAAGTGGAGAAAGGAGAGCCTTTGCTGAAATGCCACGCCAAAGGGGGTGAGGTGCAGGAGCCAGGTCCTGGCGTGAGGGAGATGGACCCGCACCAGGAAACCAGGAAACAGGTCAAACCAGAGGCCCAATTATTGGCATGCCGGAAGGCAGAGGCAGCCGGAAGGCAGAGGCAGCCAGAAGATGGCTGATCTGTCGCCAGGATGCTTTACAGTCCTGCCCTGTCTCCACTTGGGAGCTGCAGCGCAAGGCGCAGGGTCTGCATGTGTGAGGAATGTGGAGAATGGCGGGCATCGGGGAAGGCCCAGTGTGGGGAGGGAAGGGAGGGTGGCAGGCACACAGGAGAAGGAGAGATTTCTGGAGCCAGGAACCACACCTGTCTACATCTTTCAAAGCTGTATCACCTTTTCAATTTAAGCAGTTTCATTTCCACTGAGATTAAAAGTGTGAGCAATTAGATAAATTGTGCCTAATTTTCTACTCCCTGAGGAAGTGTGAGAGAATAACCCTGAACGTCATCCCACCCATCAAACATCCTGGCCATAATTGCCTTCTGTATGTCTTTCTTAAGAGTTTTGGAATGTGTGTAAGTGTGTGTGTGTGTGTGTGTGTGTGTGTGTGTGTGTGTAGAGTGATAGAGAGAGGGAGTTTATTTATATATACTTACATTTTTACTGCAAATATATTTTTATGTTTTACCTTGCAAGCATAGTTCAATGACCTTTGCTCCCCATGCTATTTTAGGCAGGAAAATACCTCCTTCCTCTGTGTAGCAGGGGTAAGCGGTGGGACATCTGTTTACTTTGTGCTGGTCCGTTCTTCTGCCAGGAGCTCTCCCTGCCTTTCCCGGCTCTCTCATCCCCAGGAACTTGGCAACTCCTATCTATCCTTCAACTTTCAGCCTAAATACCACATTCTCCAGGAAGCCTTCTGACTTCCTGGGTTCCTCCTTGGGTGCCCACGTTGGCCTGGTGTCTGTAGTTGCCATTCGCTCAAGCACAGCATTTACTACACTGCTGTAATCACTATTTGCTGTCTCTCTCTCCTACCAGACCTGTGTTTCTGAGATTGACTTGTAACCCATTGATGAGCTGTGAAATCAAATGCCATGACCAGCATTTCTGGTTTTGTATTATTTATTTTGGGATCTTCTTCTAGGTTATATGTAAATATTAATAAAATCATGTTTGCTATTTAATTTTATGTTTTTACTTAGTCATATATGAGTGAGTATTGTCTCATGAAACTTTTGTTTCCGTTTTGTGTGTGTGTGTGTGTGTGTGTGCACAGCAGTGAAGAAGACAGACATAGGCCCAGATATTTTGAAGGATATGGTGTGAGGCAGTGTTTTTTTGAGCTGTGAACTACAGTAAGAAATACTTTTTTTTTTTTTTTTTGAGACAGAGTCTCACTCTGTTGCCCAGGCTGGAGTGCAGTGGCATTATCTCGGCTCACTGCAACCTCCACCTCCTGGGTTCAAGCGATTCTCATGCCTCAGCCTCCCGGGTAGCTGGGATTACAGGCATTAACTACCACACCTGGCTAATTTTGTATTTTTAGTAGAGATAGGGTTTCACCGTGTTGGCCAGGCTGGTCTTGAACTCCTGACCTCAGATGATTCCCCCTCCTCAGCCTCCCAAAGTACTGGGATTAGAGGCATGAGCCACTGCACCAGACCGGAAAAAGATTTAATATAGCAGTGTATACATAGGCTCATACATATAGTTTCTAGGGCATTTTCATATGTGCTGTTTTATTATGATATGTACAACTCAGGTGAGGTAGATATTATTAACTAATTTTAGATATAATACCACGGAGAGCGAGCAATTAAGTGACCTATCAAAGGTCATATAACTCCTAAACATTGATACCTAGGGCCTGAATCCAGGGATTTTGATGAGTACTCATTCTCACACACATATCTTTATACACCTGCACCCAGACAGTCAAAGTGTGATGAGCTCTAATATCTACTCAACATATGTAGAAATCATGATTTGTTATATGTAATATTGTTCAAAAATCTAACTGTGCAACTATGGAATGAAGAGCTATGTAATAGTAGCAGAACTTTCAGAGGGAAAGCCACTGAGGGAGTTTGGCAAATAGTATACTTATTATAAGCCAGCTTTTGTGTCCATCAAGAAAAAGCTCATTATTTTGATTTTGGACTCCCTTAATAGAAGTAGAATATCTGGAAAGAGGAAAGTAATTATTTTATACTCTTCTGAGAGCGCTGTATTTTATTCCGGGCAGCACATGTGCAGACTCATGGGAAAGAATAGGCTGTGCTTAGAAAAACATTACCCTGAGAGGCAGGAGGGCTCAGGCCCTGCCACATTGAAATAGACGGGGGAGTGGGGGTGAAGCGAATACGCTGCAGGTGGGGTAGAACAGAGGTCATCCCATACTTGAAGAGCTGTGCCGCGGAAGACGGCGTCAGCTTTGTCTCACACAGCCCCAGTGGAAACACCAAGGAGAGCAGTTGCTACCTGGGAAAACGGTGGTGGACCTCTGTGGTGTTTGCTGCTTCCCTTTCTTCCATCACAGAGCCCACGTGTTGCTCAGGCAGCAGCCCTCCCTTACTCTTGACCCCTGTGGTCTGTCTTGGGGATCTGAAGACTGTGGCCTCAGCTAATCAGCATATTTCATCCTCTCTGGACACAATGATTAGTCCAAGAATCAGCCGGCCACTCACATTAGCTTAATGGAAAGTACATTTTGAACTTTATAAAATTGCTGGTAAAAAGTTTTCTCCCCCAGTTGGATTTGGGACTGCATGGATACTTGGGGTTGCTGGAGACAGCCTGCCTAAGAGTGAAGAGTTCACCCTAAAGAGTGAAGTCCACACAAAGGAGAGCCGAGCCCAGAGCAGGTGACACTGTGCCCTGACTCTCATCCTGAGCCCATGGAACTAGCCTGAAAGCCCCTAGATCTTTCAGCTGGGAGGCCCAATATGTGGCAGGTTTGCGCCCTCAAAAGGGTGCAGGATATTGCTTAGGGAATGCCTTAGGTATCAAGACTTGAGGAAGAACAGAAGATGCAGAGGGAGGACAGAAGGCAACTGCAGACCTGAAGACAGCCTCAGCCACACCCAGAGAAGCCCTGGAGCTAGAACGGCCTTCCAGAGTTATCGGAGTTGGGGGAGATGACCAGGCATTTATACTCCTGTGTTGATCATTCACTGGCTGTGGATTGGCCCTGAAAGGGCGGCTACAATGAAGCAATCCCTGAAGGAGTGGACAGTTAAAGGTCGTCTGCTGGGAGCTCTTTGGCAGCCGATGATAAAAAGCGCTTTACTGGAGGGAGATCTGTGTGGCACATCAAGGGTGTGCTGCATAATACCTTCTTACTTACTTGTTAATTTATCTTTCGCCAAACACAGTTCAGGGGTTTTTTGCCACTGACAACTGAAGGAATAGTGACACACATGATAAGGAACCATTTTCTAAAATTCAGAGCTGTAACCTCACATATGTACCTTGGGAGGTAGTGAGCTCCCCATCATCAGAGGTATCCAAGCAGAGCATGGCAGACCACTTTGGAAGGGAAATTTTCATGCACTGGAGGGAAACTCGAGCTAGATGACCTTGCAGTCTAAGATCCCTTGACTCCAGGTCCAGAAACTCTGATTGCTTCTACTGGACTGAAACGTGGACATCACATGGACAGCCAGAGCATCCCAGATCAAGTCCTATTCCTCCCAGCCAACTTCCCTTGACTCTAAACTGAGGACAGAGGAGAGGAATGAGGAAGGAGTTTGCTAAGGAAAGAAAGGGTAGATACTTTTTTTGTCTTTATAAGGCATGTGAAAGGAGTATTTCAGCTGACTCTACCACAGGCAGAGAGTTCTCACCTGCCACACCCACAAGAGGCAAATTAGGCTCAGTTAATGGTATCTTGGAACCGCCTCAGTAGAATTTTCTTCCATTTCTGCCCACGTCTGAGTGTCTTCATATGTCTCCTCTCGAGTCTGGCTTCTCGTGTCACTGTGTCTCTTTGTGAGTCAGCCTTCATCGCTGCTTGTTAGGCTTTTTGTGCTTTGATGCCAAGAGCCTCAGTCTCACACGCCCCTCTGGCCGTCCCTGCCTGGGACACCAAGTTGAAGTTCCCCACCCTGTGTCTGGGTCCTCACTCCCCCGCTCCGGGCATCCAGCTCACGCCTGTCTGGTGGATCTTCTAGTCTCTGCTTTGGCTCTCTCTGACTGTGGGTGGTTTTCTCCAGCCACATGATCTCAGCCTCAGCCCAGTGCCTGCCACCTTGGAGCAGGGAGAAGAGCAGGCAGTTTGCACGTAGTGTGAGGAAAGGGCCCTGGATTCAGTGTCTGGAAAACCTAAGTTTGAGCCCCATTAGGCTCTGCCACTCACATGGATCAGTCACTTGGAATCTTGGAATTTCAATTTCTTTATCTATAAAGTGGGGAGAATATCCGTCCCGCCTCCCAAAGTTGTGGTGGAAATAATCATAGTCTAGGCTACTATTGTTTGAGATGTGACCCCGAGCCAGGTGTTCTGCTAAGGACTCGTCTGTCCTTCCTGATCCTCCCAACACAACCCTTTCAAGATGGTAGATGCATCCTAATTTTACAGATAAGGAAATGGAGACTCAGGGAGGTTAAAAAATTTACTTAAGGTCACACAGCACAGCTAAAATTTGAACACAGCTCTGCCAACTATGAAGCTCTCGCCATTGGCTGGGTGCGGTGGTTCACACCTGTAATCCCAGCACTTTGGGAGGCCGAGGCGGGTAGATCACAAGGTCAAGAGATCAAGACCATCTTGGCCAACATGGTGAAACCCTGTCTCTACTGAAAATACAAAAATTAGCCGAGCGTGGTTGCAAGCGCCTGTAGTCCCAGCTACTTGGGAGGCTGAGGCAGGAGAATCACTAGAACCCGGGAGGCAGAGGTTGCAGTGAGCCGAGATTTTGTCACTGCACTCCAGCCTGGTGACAGAGCGAGACTCCCTCTCAAAACAAACAAACAAAAACAAAAACCCAAAAACTCTCACCATTTATGCATTTCACTGTAAGAGGAGAAACACAGAAAGAACATGCTTTATAATGGTGAGAAATCTTTTCTGCACATCAGTATTTATGACTTTTTTTTTTTTTTTTTTTTTTTTTTTTTTGAGAATCTGCCCAGGCAGTGGCATGATCACCGTTTGCTGCAACCTTGAGCTCCTGGACTGAAGGATCCTCTCACCTCAGCCTCTTGAATAGCTGGGACTATAGGCACGCAGAAGTACACCTGGATAACTTTTAAATTTTTTTGAAGAGACGGGGGTCTCACTATGTTGACTGGGTTGGTTTTGAAATCCTGGGCTCAAGCAATCCTCCCACCTCAGCCTTCCAATGTGTTGTGATTACAGGCATGAGCCACCACACCTGGCCTTATTGCTATTTTTGAATCATCCATGTGTCTCTCTGGGTATCAAAGGCATAAGAACTGTTAGATAGGGATGGTGCTGGTGGATTGGTGGGTCAATTGCAGAGAACCCTGTCGAGTTAACAGTCCTTCCCATCTCTAGTTTCTTCACCCTCAGGAAGTATGCAGCTAGCAAATGTGAAGCAAATAAGACTTCCTGTTACTTAAGATGAACTGGAACACTAGAACCAGGAACTTGATTCTGAGATCAACTTTGAAGTAACAAAGCTTGGCTGGGGTCAAAATGACCAGCATCATTGCACCATACAAATAAGCCAGCAGTATCTGCAGCCCTCATCCTGTGGGATGGCCTCTGCAGGCACCCAGACTGAGGCCCACTTGCAGGGGCAGGAGCCCTTGAACCGCTGCATACTGGCACAGCCCCCCACCTATGAACAGAAACAGATGCTGGCAGAATGTTTGTTCCTGCTCATCCAAACAATGCACTCAAACCTGGCTGGAAAGATGATAAGAATGCTGCCAGAGACTAACACCTCTGAGCTGCTGCGGATGCTGGAACCCCCCAAGTTTCTCCGGTTGACGCTGGATGAGCTAGGGGGTTCTACAGGCTCATCATGGCAAGAACTAAGCTGCCCAGGAGGTGGGTGCCGTTGCTACTGTTACCTCTTAGACAAGAAAAACTGACCGCAAAGCCAAATAAGCCCTTAAGGAATTTACCTCAAGACTTGAAGACTCCCTAGCTTGTCCTATGAACCTCAACGTCAAGAACCACAGATTGCCACTATGATAGGCCGTTTTGTTGCAAAAGGTCAATTATGAAGCTGTAGACTTTTTCAATTATATGAATGTGTTTTCTGGGCTCTGCTACAGCCCAGACAGTGTTCACTTCTTTTTTATTGTGGATTTTGATATTTACCTACCAAGATATTGGTTTTATTGTATGTCCCCAAGCCTTAAGTTTCTCCATAAAGGAAAAAGAATCTCCAGGGGAAAAAAAAGCCTCTTAGCAGGTACTGGTGGTCATAAAACACCCAGACAACACCAGACGGTGGCGCCAGAGAGGCAGGCGGGTGGCACGAGGGCTGCATGGAGCTGGAGGCTCCTGAGTCTTCTGTTTCATTTGCTGGCGGCTTCTGTGTGCCTCAGGTGCCAGCAGCCTGGCTACTCTTGTTTCTCACAGTGTGCTGAGATGTTATGGGGTTTGTCCCTAGCGGGTCACCCAGAGTCCATCAGGAAGTGAGAGCAACTCCCTTCTGCTGCAGTGAGAGATGCACATTCCCTTTGGGGAGACACTCTAGGTCACCACAAATGGGCCACTGAAGTACCTGGCACTGGCCACTGTCACTGGCCCCAGCTGCAGTGCTGCTTGCTGTTCACGGGTTTGTCTTTTTCTGTATTATTTATAGCAAACATGGAGGGCTCACGCTGGCCTAGGCGGAATCTAAGTGCTTTTACATGTGACCACGCAAAACTTTCTAACATGGCATACCAGAGCTGCGGGTGATATATGTGCCTCAATTTTTCATCACCTTACCACTGACTATGAGCAGATTCATCCGTTTATGCCACTATCATTTGTTTTGTGAATTATGTTAATACCTAATGCAAATACTATTTTCTCATCAAGTGCGGTGCCTCACACCTGTAATCCCAGCGTTTTGGGAAGCCGAGGCAGGCAGATCGCCCGAGGCTAGGAGTTTGAGACCAGCCTGGCCACATAGTGAAACTCTATCTTTACTAAACATACGAAAAGATGGGACACACCTGTAATCCTAGCTACTCGGGAGGCTGAGGCTCGAGAATCGCTTGAACCTGAGAGGCGGAGGTTGCAGTGAGCTGAGATGGTGCCACTGCACTCCAGCCTGGGTGACAGAGCGAGACTCTGTCTCAAAAACAAAACAAACAAACAAACAAAAAACAAAAAATACCATGTATTTTCTCTGGGTGCCATGGCATGAAAAGTTGGGAAACACTGCCCTGATTGAATCTTCACAACAGCTTAGGGGGAGTTCTTCCTAATATCTCCATTTTACCTATGAGAAAACAGAGGCTCCAAGGGGTTGCTTGACTGGACCAAGACCACATAGGTAATAAGCAGTCGAGCCAGGACTGGAACCCAGATGGCCTATGTCTAGAGTTCCATGCTCTTGACCCTAGACCAGAAGCTCTCAACCCTGGCTATATATTAGAGTCTGAGGAACTCAAACAAACAAACAAATCCAAAGTCAAGACAGCCAAGGGAAACCTAAGGAGACCTGATGACTAAATGTAATGTGGACCCTGGAAAAGAAGAAAGACATTAAAAGAAAAATGAAGAATTCTAAATAAAACATAGACTTTAGTTAATAATAATAATTCATCAATATTGATCCATTAAATGTAACAAATGTACCACATTGATCTTAACGATAAGAGAAATGGGGGGTGGAATATACAGGAATTATACTCTGTACTATCTTTGTAATAATTCTGTAGATCTAGAAGTCATCTAAGTAAAAAGTTTAATCTTTTTTTTTTTTTGAGACGGAGTCTCGCTCTGTCGCCCAGGCTGGAGTGCAGTGGCGCGATCTCGGCTCACTGCAAGCTCCGCCTCCCGGGTTCACGCCATTCTCCTGTCTCAGCCTCCCGAGTAGCTGGGACTACAGGCGCCCACAACCGCGCCCAGCTAATTTTTTGTATTTTTAGTAGAGACGGGGTTTCACCGTGGTCTCGATCTCCTGACCTTGTGATCCGCCCGCCTCGGCCTCCCAAAGTGCTGGGATTACAGGCGTGAGCCACCACGCCCGGCCAAAAGTTTAATCTTAAAAAAAAACAAGAGAAAAATATCTGAGGGTCCTACCTCATAACAATTAAATCGGAATCACTGGAGGTGAGATTCAGGTATCAGAATTTTTTAAAAACCTCCCCAGGAAATTAAAATGTTCATCCAGGGCCAGTCGCGGTGGCTCACACATGTAATCCCAGCACTTTGGGAGGCGTAGGCGGGTGGATCACCCGAGGTCAGGAGTTCGAGACCAGCCTGGTCGAGATGGTGAAACTCTGTCTCTACTAAAAATACAAATATTAGCCAGGCATGGTGGCGGATACCTGTAATCCCAGCTCTTCAGGAGGCTGAGGCAGGAGAATCACTTGAACCCGGGAAGAGGATGTTGCAGTCAGCCGAGATCACGCCATTACACTCCAGACTAGGTGACAAGAGTGAGACTCCATCTCCCCCACCCCACAAAAAAAATGTTCATCCAAGATGGAGAACCCCTGCATTGCCTCCTGACATAGACTCTAAGCACTTTGAGTTCAGGGAGCTTGCTTATTCCTTTTCATACCCCAAGCACCTAGCAGAGTGCCTGATACAGGTAAGGCACTCGGTATGTGTTTGATGAATAAGTGACTGACTCACTGAATGAATGAATGAATATTTCAGCCTCTCCTCAATTCAAACCTGAGTTAATAAACTCTGAAGAGATTACATGAAAACATATAATGTCAGGCAGCAAGCCTATCATGTCTGTCATTGGCTATTGACTATTGTGTGCCAGCTGCTAGGTGCTGGCCATGGCTAGGAGTAGGTGAGGAGGTGATGCCTGTCCTCAAGACATATTCTATAAGGGGAGGTTAGGCCCTGTGTGGTCAGGGATTAAGCAGGCAGAGTGTGGAATCAAATGGTCTAGGTTCAAAACCCTGTTCCTGCATTTAGTAGCTGTGTGGTCCTGGGTGTTTCTCTAACCACACTGGAAACTATGGGAGATATGAAAATAAAGCAGAAACAGACAACGCTGCTGTGTGAAGTAGAAACCCAAGAGAAGAAATTGGTTAAACGTGGCATATGACGAGTTTTGCTTTCATTGTTTTGCTCTCTACAAGATTTATTTCCTGCCGTGAAAACTCCACCCATGCCCTAGTTGGAAATCACCGGTGAAAAGGACGGGAAACTGGGCTGTCCTGACGTGAGCAACTGGGATCCCACTAGGTCACGAGCTTGGGAAAGGAGGAAGAAGGAGACGTTGTGTCTGGAGTCATGAGGAAGTGGGTTCCTCCTGGACCTGCTGGATTCTTCCAGGGCCAGAGCCCCCTTTGGGTGTGGGAGGTTAGCCAGATGATTGTTGCTAATGCTCACGGGCCCACAGGAGGCTGACTTGGCCCCAGCAAGTAAAGCACTTTTTTAAGTTGCCTAAGTTGCCCTGAGCACATCCCTTCTCTGGTCCTTAGTTCCCCTTATCCTTAAAATAAAGAAGCTGTACCCAAGGTGCTGCAGGGTTTCGTCGGCCCTTACCCAGAATGTGAGATTCTGGGACAACACAGAAAAGTAAAGCACTTTTCTAAGTGCTTTCCTTGCTGCAGATCGTTCAGTGTCCACAACCTCTGCATGAAGCCATCATTCTCTTTTTATGGCTCCCATTTTACTGGTGATGACACTGAGGCCTAAAGTTAAAGAACTCATCCAAGGTCACACAGCTAGTAAGTGGCAGGATCAGGATTCAACACAGGTCGTCTGGCTCAGAGTGTATGCACTTAAACACTACCTAACTCCCCCCTGGCAAGGGGGATACAGCCTGGTTTTGCAGACATGGCACTTAACCTTCCTGATCTGTAACATGGAAATCATAAGAGGGCTGTTGTGAGGACTAAATGAGATAATATATGTAGCCATTTTCTTCCTTTTCCTTCCTTTTTAGGCTTTCCTTCCTCCCTTTCCCCCATCCACCTGTTCTCCTGTTTAACTTTCTTATTTCACCTTTGTTTTTCAAAGCTAGTGAAGAAAGCGAAGAGCTTCCAGGTCTTGATTTACTCCTCTAATGGCGCAAAAACAAGGGATGAAGTATTTTTAATAATTACGTGTATATGCATACACACTGAGTGTGTGTGTGTGTGAGTGTGTGTGTGAGTGTGTGTGTGTGAGAGAGAGAGAGAGAGAGAGAGAGAGAGAGAGAGAGAGAGAGAGAGAACTGGCTGAAGGAATCAGGACAGGCTGCACTGGAGGCCAGACTCTTCAGTGAGGCAGAGTGTACCAGCCAACAACATGGCAAAGGCTTTATAGGAGGGAGCAGAAGGGGCATATGCCAAGAAGTAGTTTGTCAAATGCCCCTGAGAGAAGGTCTGGTGAACTACCACATGGAAATGAAATGAACGTGGACCAGACCCCCTACCCAGTGATCTCCTGTGATCATCCTGACAACTTACATTATTATGTTCATTTCATAAGGAAATTAAGTCACTTGCCCTAAGGCACACAGTTAGGGAATGGAGGTACCAGGATATGGCTAGTGCCACACAGTCTTCCATCCTGAATATGTAAAGGTGGGGGGTGGGTGGGGCATGCAATATGGAAAGAGGGGCCAAGAAACCAGGAAAACTGAGTTTAAATGCTAAATATCCTTTGTAGCCCACAGGACTGTTATGAATTTAAATGAGATAATGCATTTTTAAATGCTTTAACAGTAAAGTGCTATACAAATGGAAGATAATATCAGAACACAGGGAGTACAGTTGTATCTACCTAAGTTTCCGAAGAGCATCCAGTGCAACAGCACAAACCATGAGGCATACAGGCTCCTTTAAATTAGGGGGTAGTGGAAAGCCCATGAACTTCAGCATCTGACAGGTCTAGGTTCTACTAGTTGCTTTACTTTACCACTCTCTAGCAGTGTTGCCCTGAGCACATCCCTTCTCTGGACCTTAGTTCCCCTTATCCTTAAAATAGAGAAGCTATACCCAAGGTGCTGCAGGGTCTCGTCAGCCCTTACCCAGAACGTGAGATTCTGGGACAACACAGCTGGGTTCAGATCTACCTTCAAGTTGGCCTGCAATGGCCCCAAAGATAGTCAGCCAATCTCAGGAAAGAAAACATTATTGTAATTTGATTTTAAAACCTTGGTTGTTCTATTTATTGTAAGGGTAGCATATGCAAACTTTCAGAAAACACTAGAAGAATATAATAGTCATTAAAAAAACCTTGAGGTTGCAGAAAAATACAAAGATGCATATAAAGTTCATCTAGACCTAGACACTTAACTTGTTGGTGTATGTCACTGCAAATTTTTGATTAAACAAAATCAATGTATAGAAGTCAATATTTAAAATCTTGATACTTTTGTATAATTTTCTTTCATTAGTTAAACATAAGGGATACTGTCTACATATGGAAACTGTCTTTTAAAAAATTCTGATTGGATTCAGTTAACTAATCAAAAAATGTTGGAAAATTAGTTGAGCATTTTGATGTCACTATCAATTGTCTAATTGTTACTAAATCTGCCAAATAAAAGTGAAAAGCCTGTTAGATTATGTAACTAATTATTCTTAAAACTCTTTACTGCCTTTAAAAAAATCAGTCAAACACAAATCTGGTTAATTAAACTTGACTTAGCATCTTTAGCTTTAAGAGATACTGTTGCTAATCTCAACACTTATATTTTGCTTTACAAAAAGCTCACTCTCTGTACAACACTCGATTTGTTAAGAAAAATTGACACAGGCAGCACTTTGGGGAGGGAATGTCTGATGCATCAAACCAGCAGAGCCAAGCTATCATTGACTGCCTGGAGCCTTCTGTCAGGAGCGGGAATTTAACAGCTGTCTTCCCTTCATGCCGTAAATGATCCAGGTCATTCAATCAGATTAATCCAGCTGGGGAAGAAGTCATTGGTGTGTGCAGGCTTGGCTGGGGTTAAGTAATGTGACAAGAGTTGCATGAGGCATTTGATTACTCAAGCTCTCATTCTTAGCCCCACATGTATCAGTCAGGAGTAGCCAGGGTCTGCTGTGATAACAACCCCAATCTCAGTGGCTTAACATAATAAACATTTATTTCTCACCTTATGCTATCATTGATAGACAGGTGGACTCTGTTCATTCTAGTCACTTAGGAACCCAGGCAGATAGAGGCCTCATTTCAACACATGCTTCCAAGAAATGTGGCAAATTCTTAAAGCTTCTGCATGGAAGTGCTGTGTGCAACTTTTTCTTTCCTCCTTTTTTTTTTTTTTTTTAGATGGAGTCTCACTCTGTTGCCCAGGCTGGAGTGCAGTGGCATGATCTTGGCTCACTGCAACCTCTGCTTCCCAGGTTCAAGCAATTCTCCTGTCTCAGCCTCCTGAGTAGGTGGGAGTACAGGTGCACGCCACCACGCCTGGCTAATTTTTATATTTTTGGTGGGGATGGAGTTTCATCACATTGGTCAGGCTGGTCTCGAGCTCTTGACCTCAGGTGATCCACCCGCCTTGGCCTCCCAAAGTGCTGGGATTACAGGTGTGAGCCACTGTGCCCAGCTGCTATATGCAACTTTCACTTACATTTTCCTGGACAAAGCAAGTGATACGACTACACCTAACTCCACTGGGGGTGGGGAAGTAGAATGCTGCCATATGATTGTCATTTTGCCACCAAACCAACTATGTGACCTTGGGGTCTGTCAGCTTCAGCTTTGATATCTATAAAATGGGGGGTTACCTGGCCTCTATATTCATTTATCATTTATTCATTCAATGAGTGAATACAGTTTCTGGTTAGGAGAGCAAATTCTGGAGCCAGCTTACCTGGGGTCAGTCTCAACTAAGTCACATACTACCTGTATAACCTTAGGCAAGTTGTTCAATATCTTCTGGAGCTCAGTTTACTTATCTGTAAAATGGGGATGATAATAGTACTCATCTCACAGAGTTGTTGTGCAGGTATAATGCATATATTATATAAGATATATAGAACAGGTAAAGTCCTTAGAACAATTCCATGTGGTAAGTGCTATGCACATGGTAATTTTAATATTCATATTCATGCATCCATTTAGCCATTTATTCAATGAATATTTGTTGATAATCTTTCCTGGTTATCTTTGAAGGCTCTTATGAAGACTAAAGGAAAAAAACAGATGCAAACTCCCTTTGCAAATGATAGGTTGCCCACAGGGAGGCATAATAAGAGGCAGCATTTTTACAGGACTTGGATTTATTTTTACTACAATTTACTGAGCACGTAGTATGTGTTAGACTCTGTACCAGATGCTTTTATAACAACCCTATGAGGTAGTTTTATAGATGGGGAAACTGGGACATCAAGATGTTAGGTCCCACAGATGGTGAATGGTAGGGCCTTGCAGGATACAGACCCAGGATATGGTCAGCCTTGCATGAAAACCTTTGCTCTTTCCCTGGTGCCACGCTATGGAGAGTCATCTGCTCATCATTTAGCTTGTTGGTTTTTCTACCAAATCGAAGTTCCTCGAAGGCAGAAGATGTTCTCCTTAATTCTTGGTGTTATTTTGCTGCCCAGTACCACACCAGTGACACCATGAGGTGGCCATTTACAAAGAGGAGGAAGCCAGGCACGTTAGCTCATGTCTGTAATCCCAGCACTTTGGAAGGCTGAGGCAGGCAGATCACTTGAGTCTGGGAGTTGGAGATCAGTCTGGGCAACATAGCGAAACACCATCTCTATAAAAATACAAAAATTACCTGGGTGTGGTCGTGCACACCTGTGGTCCCAGCTACTTGGGAGGCTGAGGTGAGAGGATCAGTTGAGCCCAGGAGATGGAGCCTGCAGGGAGCTGAGATGGTGGCACTGCACTCCAGCCTGGATGACAGAGCAAGACCCTGTCTAAAAAAAAAAAAAAAAAATGGAGAAGGGGAGAGATGTAAGCCAAATACCAGAGTCTTGGGTTTAAATCTTGCCTCTCCCCTACCTGGCTGATAACTTTTGGGATGTCATTTCTGCTCTCGAGGTTTTTGGTTTTTTGGTTTTTCTTGAGACAGAGTCTCACTCTGTCACCTAGGCTGGAGTGGATCTCAGCTCACTGCAGCCTCTGCCTCCTGGGTTCAAGCAATTCTCCTGCCTTAGCCTCCCGAGTAGCTGTGATTACAGGTGCCCACTACTCCACCCAGCTAATTTTTGTATTTTTAGTAGAGATGGCGTTTCACCATGTTGGCCAGGCTGGTCTTGAACTCCTGACCTCAAGCGATCCCCCCGCCTTGGCCTCCCAAAGTGCTGGGATTACAGGCGTGAGCCACTTCACTTGGCCTCTCCTCTTGAGGTTTTAATTTCTTCAACTGTTAACTCAGTTCCACAGCCCTTTCTGTCCATAAACCCTTCATGATTCTTACTCTTTGAACACTTACAGCTTATGAGATATTTGTTGTTTTGATAAGAAAGCATGACCACACTTAAAAGGCTACTTATTATCAATTTTAGGCCATTTAGCTTGTCTCTGACATACTTCAAAGTCAGAGAAGAAAAGATATTATCTGACAGTACACATCTTTCTTCACCTGAGCACAAATTTTCCATTTTGCCTCCGGCTCTGCAAGAAAAGGAGGGGGAGTGGGGAGGGGAAGGGGAAACACAGCCAAACTATGGAGCCCATGGGCCCCAGTGCAACGTGTCCTGGGGAAACTTCCCAAAGTCAAGGCCCTTGTTGGGTAAGAAGGCAGACCCAGCCTGACCTCTGCAGGAAAATTCCCCTTGAGACTATGTTGCGGGGTCACAAGCTTCCAGCTTGCCAAGGCAAAACACATATGCTGCAGACACAATGGGCTTGGAGTAAACCAGTCCTTCCTGCAGATACCAGCCTGCAGAAAACACATTTTGAGAGCCTCTGGCCAGGGGAACTCAGTACGTGCCACTCAGCCCGGGAGCAGTCAAAGATGCCATGGCAAATAGACTCGCTCAGCTGGGGAGCTGTGAAGACGTGGCCACACTCATTGCTACCCCAGAAGCTGCAAGCTCCACTCAGTTTTTTCCATCCCTCCCTCATATGATAATAGCTGCCACTCTCAAGCACCTACTTGGTGTGGTGACTGTGCTCAGCACTGTGTAGACATTAATTCTTTTAATCTCATAGCTGCTTCCTGAAGTAGGTACTGTTCTCCTCCACATTCTGCAGAGAGGACCCTGAAGCCCAGGAAGGTTGCATGACTGGCTATGATCACACTGCTAGTAAGTGCAAGGTCAGGATCCTAACCCATGACCTGTACTCCAAATCCACTTCTAAGGTTTGTAATAAACGAGAAGCTGTGGTAGAAGGAGACACCGATGCTTTCAGACCTAGCTTCTCTCTCCCCAGGGACAGTGCTCATTCTGCCTTTCCCGTCCACAAGAAGGTTCTGAGGATGCTGGGGCCGCCTGGAACTTCCTATCCTGGTTGGACCAAGACCTGTGCAGAACAACTTGGCTTCCGGGGAACTTCAGCAGCCCTGGTTTTCCATGGGCTGAGTCATTGTAGCTTAGCCCAACGTTCTTAGCTGGAACAGTAGCTTAGCCCAACGTTCTTAGCTGGAAGAGTCATAGGAAAGTGTCTGGAAACTCCCCCGTGTCTTATCGGCAAAGAATTTATTGAAGACAATTTAGCCACATTCCTCAGCTTTCTCAGACCTCACCTTGCCCTGGGAGAATGAGAAAGGCCAGAAAGACATAAGGGTGGAAATGAGCCATGGAATTAGGAAGCGCTTTTCATGCCAGTGCAGGGAACTGGCAGCGTCTGCAAATGCACCACTGACAACAGCCGGTCTGTGAGGGCCCAAGGACAACGACCCTGGGCCCAAAGAAGCCTGGGCCCCTGACAATGACCCTGGGCCCAATGACCCTGGGCCCCTGCTGTATGCCATCCTATGTCATCCATCTACCTTGACTAGTGCCAAATGCTTAATGTGTGCAAGGAACTGAGTTAGGCACTGATAGAGCCCAGTGGTTGAGTTTCTTAGGCAGATCTGGACTCAAAGTTCACATCTGTTGCTTATTGGCTATGTGACCTCAGGCAGGTTATTTAATCTCTCTGAGTCTTATTTTCCCGTCTGTCATTTATCAAAACGTATGAGTTGTGCTGAGGTTTGAATGAGAAATATATATGCTCAGCTTAGTGTGTGACATACCACAAGTTGTCAAGTCATAGTAGCTTTTATTAAGTATCAAACAATCATGTCACAACTTAATGAATTCAAACCTGATATGTGTTAGGAACTGTGCTTGGCTCTGGAGGGAGGTGGAAAGACAGCTACAATCCTTGCCTTCAAGGAGCTCACAGGACAGTGAATTCGCACATTATTACTAGGAAGGAAATGTATCCAGAGAGATATAGAAAGGGTATGAAGAGAACAGAGGCTGCAGACCCATGGGAAGGGTAAGCACAAGTTCCTGGAGAAGGTGATGTCTGAGCTAGTACCAAAGCAGGGTGGGAATTTGCCAGCTGAAGGGGAAGGGGCTAGGAGGTCAGGGCAGCCAGAGGGGGCAACTTGCACAAAAGCTTATGCATTACTCAGTGCATGGTATGAACTGGACAGGGAATGGCTGAGGGTGAAAGGACCCCAGGCTTGACGGAGAAGAGCTGGGTTCCAAAGGGCTAGCCTTCCCTTTCCAGCTGGTAACCATTTGTGTGTCTTATTATTCCTTGGAGACTTAATTTCCTTATCAGTAAAATAGAGCCGCCCCTAACTACTTAACAGGGCGAGCTCCGTTAGAAAATGCTACAGTGTTTGCACAGCGACGGGCATGTTTGTGGCTGAGTCTCTTGCACCTCAGAGCACGGTCCCTGGTGCAGCCAGTACTTTGGGGTGCTCAAAAAGGCACCATACTAGCTTTCTTAGTGGAGTACTCACCATGGGCCAGGCACTGCGATAAACCGTATGAATCTTATTCAGTTAGATAAGCTAAGCATGATCATTACTCCTCTCCAGGCGTGTCCAGAACTTAGGGGGTTCCCAGCAATCAGAATATTCTGGGCAAACCTGGAGGAGTTGGTCACCCAACAAACGGGCATAGGAATAGGCCCAAGGCCAGTGGCTGAGCTGGAATTTGAACCCAGTCCTGTTTGCACACAGCACCCGAGTTCTTAACCACTGCACTATTACTTAAACCCATAAATGGCATTCTTTCAAAACAGAGTAATTGCTGAACCGATTCATTCCTAAACAGACCAATTAATCTTCCCTGTCTTTAAACTAATTCCCCTTCCGCACAATGGGACCAGCATTCCGTCTTAAGCTTATGACATTCATATTTAGAATACTTGAAATATTGTCAGGCCGGGCGCGGTGGCTCAAGCCTGTAATCCCAGCACTTTGGGAGGCCGAGACGGGCGGATCACAAGGTCAGGAGATCGAGACCATCCTGGCGAACACGGTGAAACCCCGTCTCTACTAAAAAATACAAAAAACTAGCCGGGCGAGGTGGCGGGCGCCTGTAGTCCCAGCTACTGGGGAGGCTGAGGCAGGAGAATTGCGTGAACCCGGGAGGCGGAGCCTGCAGTGAGCTGAGATCTGGCCACTGCACTCCAGCCTGGGCGGCAGAGCGAGACTCCGTCTCAAAAAAAAAAAAAAAAAAAAAAAAAAAAGAAATATTGTCCTGTGAATAAACTGTAAACAGAGAGCAGAGCAGAGGGAAGGAGAGGAAGGGAGGGGGAATGGGACGCGGCTGCAGCCGCCAGCACCTGTCCTACCGGGACCAGAGCCGAGTGCAGTCTCAGCCTCTCTGCCCCCATCACCCACTCCTGTCCGGAGCCGGGACATCAGTTCCAAATATTTGGCAGGCCCACCCCATAAGCCCTGCAGTTGAGTAGCAGCTGTGAAATGGGAGTTTGGGAGGGCCATTGAGCTGAGCAGGCAGCAGAAGCCATCAGGACCTTTGATTTCTTTTCCAAAGCACATTTTAAACCAGTAGTATGCTGGTACGGGGCTGGTGGCCCGCAGTGAGGGATGAACTGACGCCTGCTCGGCGACAGGCAGGCATATGACACAAGGGTAAAGTATTATTTACTTTCTGGGAACAGGTGCTGCCCAGGACTCCCAGTCCTCTCTTGCGTGACTTCTCCCCTATCCACATGGCCCGGCCCTTCTCAGAGGCTGCTCCTTCCCTCACCCTGCACAGCCCCGGCCCTGGGAACTGCTTCCTTCTCAGCCCTTAGCAACATGTGGCTCACAGGCACCCAGCCCATGCCAGTGGGGGGTTGGGTCCCACCTGGGACATGTGCCTGCTGGAATCAGCTCGTTTTACGTAAGCTCTTGGAACAGATGCCAGGTGATAACAACTTTTCGGCCCCAGTTAACCTGCAACCACCCTGACTGTGCCCACGCAGATGCAACAGAAAGTCGTGGAAGAGCGAGAAAGAAAGTTCCTGCACGCCAATGTCTTTACATACTGCCAGACTCATTCTGGAAAAATGTCCTAGACTATGATCCACTATCAGCTTTTGTAATAGAAGGGAAACAACCAACTCTGCAGGCAAAATCCACCTACCACCAGCTGGTCTTTCCTCCTCTGATTACGTGTTGTTTCCCTAAATCTCTGGTTGGCAAACGTGAAAGAGAAAAGGTCTGTGCTCGTCTGTTGATTCACAAAACAATACAGATGGTAGTTAAGACATTTCTTTGCATAGCTTGATTAAGGACAAACAGAGAAGGGGGAGTGAGCAAAGGACCTGGAGGTCTTGCTTGGCTCATGAACTGATCTCAGGCTGCTTTTACCCCATGCCTCTCTTGCTGAACCCCATGAAACTCCACACCCCTCTTTCTGAACCTCAGAACACATTGGCGCCAGCTGTGAAGCAGCTCCTGAGCCCAGGGATGCGGAGAGGAAAGAGTGCTCCCCACCTGGCAGTGGAGGGAAAAGAAATACAAATCATCATAGCACATGGTCCTGGGTCATAGGCCATGAGTGAAAGAAGCCACATGCTGTGGGTTTAGAAGAGGACAAGATTGCCTGCGGTTGAGGAGCTCAGAAGATGGCCACTTAGCTGCCTGGTTTAGAGCCTCATTCACTCCCCTTGACCACAGTAAACTGCATCTTCACTAGCACCTTGTTTCTGAGCTTGCCCCACTTTAATCCACCTTGAATTCTGCTGCCAGAGAGGTTTTTCTAACTTGAAAATTGGACATAGTTTCATTCATTCAAAATCTTTCACTGGCTACCTTCACTCCAGCATAAAGAATGGCTCATTATCATCTAGCTCCTACCTCCCTCCCCAGCCTCGTCTTTTTTCTTTTTTTTTTTTCTTTTAATTTATTTTTAGATGGAATCTTGCTTTGTCACCCAGGCTGGAGTGCAGTAGCACGATCTCGGCTCACTGCAACCTCTGCCTCCCGGGTTCAAGCGATTCTTCTGCCTTAGCCTCTCGAGTAGCTGGGATTACAGGCACGAGCCACCATGCTCGGTTAATTTTTGTATTTTTAGTAGAGATGGGGTTTCACCATATTGGCCAGGCTGGTCTCGAACTCCTGACCTCATGATACCCCCACCTTGGCCTCCCAAAGTGCTGGGATTACAGTCATGAACCACTGCGCATGGCCAGCCTCGTCTCTTAAACTCATCTTTTCCCACAATTTTTACTCCAGTGATGCTGGACTTGACTTCATTTTCCCTTTCTTAGATTGGATTCATGATGAACTCTTATGCATCTTTCAAAACCCACCTTCCATATGATTGCCTTACAGTATTAATTACGTTGTCTTCTGCGCTCTGTATCTTGTTCTGTTCTTGTTATAATTACTTGGATTATAGTGGTTTATTTTCCTGTTTATGTTTGCCAAAAAACTGGAGCTGCCTAGTGTGAGGGTTGTGCATATATCAAGGATGTATCCCTGGTACCTAGCATAGTGTCTGGCACTTCGTCATGCTCAACAAATGTTGGTACTCTCCCTTTCCACCAAAGGAAATGTGACATCCTACTGGGGGCTGGACATACCTAATGTCCTCAGTGGCCACCTATCCCATTCTAGGCCCTTCTCCTGTAGTCCTCATGCCACACACCCCCTTACAAAGCCTGTATTTCCTCCACCCTCAACAACCCACCTCACCCTCCATCCCAACAAAAAAGGCCTGATCTCAGGGGAAGATAATTTAAGCCCTTCTAGTGATTAATTTTATCTGTGTTGTCTCCAGCTTGCAACCCATCCCTCATTATAGAAGCATTACTAGACTTCTTCATCGGTGGGCCAGAGATGGGGGCCAAAAAAAGAGACAAGACTGATCACAGTTCATCTTTTTGTGTCTTTCATGTATTTGCTCCTTCGTTCTCACAACAACTCTGCAAACAAGGTAGTTTTACCTCCATTGGACAGATTAAGACCCTGGGGCTTGGAGACAGCAAGTGACTGTCCCAAGATCACTCAGCTGATAAGTGATGGAGCCAGATTCCAGCCTAGACTGTCTGACTGCAAAGGGCTTGCACCTTTCACTGTAACGCGGGTGGGCATCTGTGGAGTTGGGGGTGGGGTGATGTTTCCAAGCTACCCTCCACACAAAAAGTGGAAAGTCACTGTCCTAATTATTTCTCCACCCTAAAGGTCCCACAGTAAAATCCCATTTCTTCCAAGAGGCCCTGCCTTCTTTATCCAGCCCAGACTAATCTTGTTTTCTGACCTCCCGTTCATTTCTCAACCATATACTGACCCTCCACTCTGTACCAGTCTTAGGTACACATTGTGATGGGCCCATGAGATACAAAATCCAGTAGACCCTGGTCCTGCCCCCAGGTCCCTGTGGTGTGCTGGGGAGAGGGAGCTGAGTGACCTGAACAAGTCCGATGTCCTGCTGGGGGCCTGGGCCTACTCCAAAACAGGCACATCTGTCATGTATGTCCCCTCTGTGGCCTTAAATTGGATTTTCAGTACTATGTTTTATTTTCTCATGGATTTCATTGCAACTCACATTTGTTATCAGGAATAGGGATTAAGCCCTGCTGGCCTATGGGTGCCTCGGTTCTGTCATCTGTGAAGTGGTATATTGGCCCCAACTGTTCAGTCCTCATTCAGGAGCCCCCACAGTGAACTCTTCCTCTAGCCTCATCACCCAGCGCCACTCTCCTCACGACTCACACTTCCCGGGACTGGACTGAAGACTCTGTTCCCACAAACATGTCCTTCTCTCACCCTCCTGCCCCCGGTCTCCACCCGCCACGGCCCCACTCATCCTTCTTGACTCATCACAGAGTCCACCTCCATCAAGCCTCTCCTAATTTCCCTAACCAGATGTAATCTCTGACTCCCAACCCTTCCTTGCAGAGTTCAAGTTTCCAGCAGGCAAGAGCATGTTTCATGGGCAATTTTCCAAAGCGTGCAAATGCAGCAATTCCTAAACTCTGAGGCATAGTAGAAAATACAGCTGAACTAGGATTGGCTCTGTAATCCTGATTTCCAGCCTCCTCTCTAGTTGATCCTTGTGTAACATACAAAGAATTAAAACTTTTGTTTGTTTTCATTGATCACTAAGCAAACACAGAAAAATATAAAGAAGGTCTAAATTATCCATTTCTACCACCAAGTGATAACCACTACTGTTATTTTGGTATAGAATCTTCTTCTTGTCTATGCATGTAACACAGATGGAAATAAACATACTGTCAATATTGTTTTGTAATCTTTTTCACTTAATATTTAATGGACATTGTCATTGGTAGAACTTGTTTCTATAGAAGAGTTTTCTTTAAAACAGTTATTGGCTGGGTGCAGTGGTTCATGCTTATAATCTTGGCACTTTCGGAAGCCAGAATGGGAGGATCATTTGATCCCAGGAGTTCGAGACCACCCTGGGCAACACAGCAAGACCCTGTATCTACTAAAATAAAAAATTAGCCAGGCATGGTGGCACTCACCTATATAGTCCTAGCTAATTGGGAGGCTGATGTGGGAGAATCGCTTGATTCTCCAGTCCAGGAGGTAGAGGCTGTGGTGAGCTATGATTGCACAATTGCACTCCGGCCTGGGTGATGGAGTGCAAAAAAAAATTATAAAAAATTATTGAGGTATAATTTACACACAACAAATACACCCATATTAAGTGTACAGTTTGATGACTTTTGGCAACTGTGTGCACTCAGGCAACCACCACCACAATTAAGATTTAGAACACTTTCACCATTCTGGAAGTTTCCTGAAAACCCTTTGAAATCAATTCCTCCTACACCTAGGCCCAGATAACCACTGATCTCCTTCTCTAGCCTGACTTTAATAATTCCATTATATTTCATCCTATGGTATGCCCTTATTTGTTTGGTCGTTTCCCAGTTGTTGGACATAAGAATGGTGTTAGTTTTTTCCCTGTAATAAATTACAATCCAATGAACAGTCTTTGGTCACATCTCTGACTCTTTCCTTGGGATAAATGCCCAGACCTGGAATTATTAAAGAGTAGGCATACTTTTAAGGTTGATGATAAATATTTGTGTGAGTCATTCTTAATTCCCCTGAGTCTGTTTCCTCGTTTGTAAAACAGGGATTAAAAATTCCAACCTCAAGGAGTTGTGAGGATTATATGACGTAGGATACAAGACACTTTGAATTACCAGCAGACCAATGCACAAATACCTGGGGAGCCTACTAGGAGGAAGAGCCTCTCAGGCAGATGGATCTCAGTTTAAATCCTAACTCTGCCTCTTTTCTAACTGCTGACCTTGAGTAACCTATGTAGTCTTAGCAAACCTCAATTTTCACATTGTCAAATGCGAATAACATGTTCCATTCTCAGAGGGTTGTTATGAAGGTAAAGTGCAATACTCCAGGTAAGGAGTTTGGAATAATTCCTAGCTTACAGCTGCTCAACAATTTGCAGTTGTTTGTTTCAGTCAAGGTTTTTGGTTACAAATAAATAGACATTAACTCTCTTTAACTTAAGGAGAATAGGCATTTCTTGGAAGGATAACAGGTAGCTCATGGAATCAACAGGAAGACTGGAGAACCAGGCGTGGAACATGGGCAGAACAAAGGTAGACTGGGCAGCTAAGACACAGCCCAGGCCTTGTCCCAGGAACTGTCTGCTTAGGGCCTGGTGCTGGCACTGCTGCCACTGAAGGCTTGCTGCTGAGGCTGCCACCAAACGCTCAAGTCGTTTGACTGGGATCATCGCAGGCCACCCCCGTGTCTTTGTATCATTTGCTCCGTATTTAAAGCTCCAGATAGAGGCATCCAAATGACTGAGCCCAGCATGTGGGCCAGGAAATCCTTAAAAAAATCATTTCCAGGTAACGGATAAAAAGATGCCTGCTTTCTTCCAACTTCTATAGCGGGAAGCGGGTCTCCGCCTCTTCCCAAAACCCACAAAATGAGAGGATTTCCTAAAATAGGAAGTGGGCTCAAACACTAGGTAGCTGAAAATGATAAGGGTCCACTTCATTATTACTTTTAATATTATGATGACTAAATAAATATTTGATGAATTGCATTTATTCTATAAATGTGCTAAATGCTATAGGGTGAACATTTTAAAGAAACTTTTTGATAAATGCTTTGATAAAATATAGCAAGGTTGCACATTTGGATGGTGTCATATTGGGTTTTCTTTCTCTGAGAACAGGCAGGTTTGCACAACCTTCTAATGATTTTAAAGTGTGTGTGTGTGTGAGTGTGTGTGTGTGTTGAGGTGGGCATGAAGACAGAGAGAGAAAGTGAAATCTGTGATTTACTGAAAATGTACACTCTTGATGAAATTCACAAATCCCATTGTTTATTTCCTGTTGGTTTGGTTTAGTTTTTCACTAAAACAAGAGAAGTCTACCAAGTAAGATGAGGTACACAGCCCCGTCGGCCAGAGCTAAGGGTAACCTGAGGGCTGGTGGAGAATCAACTGAACACGGTCAACAGCTGATTCTTGTTATTTATCTTTCTGTTATTTATTTAAGCTATGATTTATTGAGCACTTAATGGGCACTACTTTATTTAAGTCTCACAATTACACTGTGATGGGCGAACTGAAGCTCAGAGGATAAATACTTCTTTCAAGGTCACATGGAGAGGGAGTTAAAAAGTTTGGGATGTGAAGCCAGGTCTGCCTGCCTTTGAAATCAGTGCATTTAGCTACAAGTGCAGCAAAGCAAATAGTATGCACATGACTAGGGTTAGCTGGGGATAGGGCCACTGTGTAAAGGGACATGTTGGTCTGGTAGATGTCACACTGGGGCAAAAGGTGGGAGGTGACTTCTCTGTGAGGTGAGCTCTCCAACAATCCTTCTGTTCAAGCATCTCAGACAGTTCCCAGCACCTCAAGCCCAAGGAGATAGACTAGTCATTTACAGAATAGATTTTTCAAAAACGTGTTTTTCCTTAAAAACTTGTTTACTATAAAAGGTTTAATGAATGTACACCCAGGTTAAATAAAATCTGAAGTTTTCCACTTATTTTTGCCTCTCCTCCCTGTCCTTCTGGACAATTAATGATGTCAGTTCTAATGCATTCTTGTGGAGTTCTTTCCATGCATTCAGAATTATAAGTAACTATTCGTTAAGGTAGCCTTCAGGAGCAGAAAAAACAAAAAATGAAAGTAAGTATTTACATATCCTTTTATGAATAACATAATTGTGTCATACCATGCACATTAGTCTACCGTTTACTTTGTTCACTTAGCAATACATCATGAAGATCTTTCCATGATGACACATGTAGCTTTACCTCAGTTTAAGTTTTCCATAGTTGATCGTTGGGTGAATATACAATATTCATAGTTGTAAATATATAGTTTACTTAATACTATGTATTACTAAAGATGTGGATTATTTACTCTTTTTTGCTTTTATAAACAATGATGCAATGATCTGCAAGTGATTTTACTGCTACTGAAAATATATTCAAACTGTTAGCATTTATAAATGCAACCTATCTCATTGATTGGTAGGTTGACCTCAAGGAGAAGATTGCAGATTTAACTCAGCTTGGACCCTCCTCTGAGAAGCCATCCCTGATGGGCCCCATTTACTTAAGATCGTCACTTCTTCCTTGTACTCCCTTTGCATTCTGCACACACTTTAATCATTGATCTTATCGCTCTGAAGTGTCATTATTTATACACTTGTGTTTTTTTTCTGCCAGACTGTGAATTCCATGAAAGCAGGGACTGTGCTTCCTGAGTGTCTAGCCAAGCACCTGCCACATGGTAAGATCGATAAATATTTGTTAAATTAAGCTGATTATATGTGCCCCCTCACAAGTTTTAAAGGCGTGGTTTCCCTCTCTCTGTCTCTCTCTTTCTCCTATACCAAGTCACACATATAATAAACATACAATGTATATACTCCCACAGAGAAACTAAACTATCCTGTAAAATGCTTGAATTTACCATTGATTAGGAAAGACATGAATGGAGTCTTTTTTTCTCTGTCTAAAGGAGTTGTTGTTTACTCTCTGTATTAGTTTCCCAGGGCTGCTATAACCAAGTACCACAAACTGGGTGGCTTAAACAGTAGAAACTTATTGTTTCATAGTTCTGGAGACTGGAAGTCTGAAATCAAGTAACAAGCTTGGTTCCCTCTGACGGCTGTGAGGGAGGGATCTGTGAAGGATCCAGCCTCTCTTGGTGGCTTGTAGGGGGGCTTCTTCTCTCTGTGTCTCTTTCCTCTCTTCCTATCTGTCCAAATTTCCTCTCTTGTAAGGACACCAGTCACAGTAGATTAGGGTCCATCCTAATGATCTCATTTTAACTTGATTATCTTTGTAAAGATACTTTCTCTAATAACATTCTGAGGCACTGAGGAACTTCAACATAGGAATATTTTGAGGGGGTCACAATTCATCCCAATAACACTGTCCTTCTGAAAATTGTTTTAAAATCACATCAAAGAACCGCCGATCAGCAGGAGTCTCCTAGGACTATAAAAAAGAAATGTTTTTGGGTATGTGATTGACAGTTGACCAAGGCTGGTGAAACATTTCCTTCCCAGTCAGAAGTCCGAGGGTCACTCCTGTCCCCATCCTGGGCCCAGCATCTGGAACCCAAGTTCTCTCTGCCCTTGGAAGTAGAAGGTGCTCTACTCACTGCTAATTACACTGCCTGCCATTCCCTGAGGCCTTTAAAATATTTCTCTGATGATATGAAATCTGAGCTCCTGACTGATAAAAGCTCTGAGTTTCACAAGAGCTTGGTTCTCCAGGTACTTTTTCAGATCAGGCTAATATCTATGTGTCATCTATTCAGCCTCATTTAGGATGAAGCTCTATGATGAGGCCTAACTTTGGGTGTAAGGGGGACTTCTGCCCTAGGAGTGGGCATGGGCCCTTCCTTGGAGGTCCTACACTCCCTGGGATTCTCTGATCCTGCTCCAATGCAGATGTAATTGTCTCTCTATTCAACTGTCTCTGCCACCGGCCAACCTCTGTCTTGCTCACTGTGTCCCCTTAACAGCTGACACTGGGACAGCTGATCTTTCTGGACTAGTCAGCAAATCCCAACTGCTTGTGCCAGAAACCTGCCTCCTGAGACACAGCGTGGCTTTGGCAAACTGGGCCAACTGGGGCGGGGGAGGGGAGCCCAGGGTATAGAAGGGGAGTCAGGGGAACGGCTGCATATGAGGGAGTGTGATTGGGAGTCTGAGGAGGAGAAGCTGGTGGAAATGGACACAAAAGTCTTCCAGAAAGGGTCAGTGGACTCATGCGTTCTTTCATCCATTCATTCAACAACTATTTTTCAAGCACCTGCTATGTGGCAGACACTACACTGGGCGCTAGGAATGATGTAGTGAATAAAACGAAATGCCTGTCTTCATGAGCTTACATTTTAGTGTGGATGGGAACAAAAATCAAATAAATTAATGCACAAATCCTATGTCTAGCATGACACTATAAGTGTTTTACGATGAAATCCGAAGCAGGGCAAGGGTGTGCTCTTTTAGATAAGTCTAAAGGGAAGGCTCAGAAGAAATATTTTAGCAAAGACCTAAATGAAATGATGGGGAAGCCATGTGAATACCTGGGGAAGAGCACGCTGGCCCATGGGAAGAGAAGCACAAAGGCTCTGAGACAAGTGTGGGCTGGCATCTCAGAGTCACAGAAGGAATCCAGTAAGGGGGAGACAAAGTCAGCAGCCCATGAGAGCAGTGCAAAAAGCTAACTCTCCTAGGGTTCATTTTCATTTGGTTTGTTTGTTTTGCTGAAATGTATTGAAATCTTACTATGTATCAGATTCTAAGGACTTTAGATATATTCGCTCATTTATTTCTTTAAAAAACACTATGAGATAGGTATTATTATCATCCCTATTCTATTTTATTTTTAAAAATTAATTAATTTATTTTTTTGAGAAGGAGTCTAGCTCTGTCACTTAAGCTGGAGTGCAGTGGTGTGATCTCGGCTCACCACAACCTCCATCTCCGGGGTTCAAGCAATTCTCCTGATGCAGCTTCCTGAATAGCTGGGATTACAGGCCTGCATCACCACACCCAGCTAATTTTTTTTTTTTTTTTTTGTATTTTTAGTACAGACGGGGTTTTACCATATTGCCCAGGCTGGTCTCGAACTTCTGACCTTGTGATCTGCCCACCTCGGCCTCCTAAAGTGCTGGGATTACAGGCGTGAGCCACCACGCCTGGCCTATCATCCCTATTTTATAAATGAAGAAATTGAAGCACAGATCAATTAAACAGCTTGCCCAAGCATAAGGCTCATAAGTGATTGGGCCTAGATGCCCCCCCCAGGCACACTCATAACCACTATACTGTCCTTAGATTTGAGCCTTAACCTTGTTAGAGCAGCTGTCACCCCATCGCTCCCTCATCTGTGTTTCCGGGAGGAGCTCTTTTTTTCAAGGAGCTGCCAGTACCCATTCATTCACTCAACAAAGGTTTGTTAAGCTCCACAATGTGCACACAACGGTGCTGGGTCCATGGGAGAAAGAAGTGAGGAAGACAGAGGAGTGGTCAAGAAGACAGGTAAAGATCCACAGAGGAGGTAAACGCAGGATGCTGTGAGGACCATATCCATACTTGGGTAGGTCAGGAGTCACAGAAGTCTTTCTAGAGA
Source organism: Macaca nemestrina (assembly GCF_043159975.1). NCBI lineage: Eukaryota > Metazoa > Chordata > Mammalia > Primates > Cercopithecidae > Macaca > Macaca nemestrina. Next base: position 166,036,726 of record NC_092125.1, on the reverse strand, counting down.
AAGGTGATCTGCAGCCAGGTCATCCAATGCCCTGGGGCACAGGGCATGAATCAACCCTTTTCCCACCTCCTTTCTCACTGAGAGAACCTTGTGTGCAGCAAACCCCACAGCTGTCTGTATGTCCTACCAGTGCATACCACTTGCCAACAAATCCACTCTTCATTGTCCACAAATCACCAATTACTATTATTCTCCTTTCTAAAACATGTCTGCTTTCCTCCTACCCTCACACCCGTCCCTACCCACTGCTGGGATTGCAGGTGTTAGAGCAGCTAAGAAGTGGCTCCTCTCTCCAAAGAAGAGTGCTGGAGAACTGCAGCAGCTTTGAGGGATGTGTGTCAGGCTTTACTCCCTGGCTGAGAGAGGAGTTGGGATGCAGTAGCAACCCCCATCAAGTCCCAGCATGAGTGCAGCTGTGGCAGAGTGATGAAGGGTTGCAGAAGGCCATGCCTACTCATCAAACCAGTCCTAAAAGGGAGAAAAGCAGGAAGGAAGGAACCATGAGGCCTTGGAAGCACAAGAAAGGGAAAACCAACAGCTGGGCTCAGGAGAACCCCCGCAGCCTGGCCAGCCCTGAGGCCTTCTCTGCCAATAATAAATCTAGGGGTGCCGCAGCCCGCAAACTCTGGCCCTTACTTTCTTCCTCAGAGGGGAAAAGGAAAGGTGAGGAAGTGGGTAGCTCTTAGAAGACTGTTTTGGTTTCTAAGTAAAAAAAGAGTCGTTTTTGATGTCTGCCCAGAGATAGAGCCAGGTCCCAGGGGGCTGAATTTTGTGGTTCCAGTAAAAGGAGCGATGTTGACATGGAATTCTTGGATTGGCCTCATTTCATTAAAAATAAGCAGTCAAACCAAATGGGAAATGGAATTCAGCAGAGAAGCATGTGCTGACTCCCCCTCACCATCCCATCCTGCCCCACAAACTTGCCTTTCAATGCCAATCAGCACACAACTTAGGTTTCCTAACCAATGTTCTAGCATCAGGGATTTTGCTGGCAGGTCCTTGAGCTCACAGGACGTGCAGTTTGCTCCCAATGGGCTGTTTCTTAGCAGGGTCAGCCTGTGCCCATGACCTTGTCACTTCTCAAACTTCCTGTCCTTTAGTAGGCGAAAAAAAGTACAAGGCAAAGAGATGATTGGAACCAGACCAGCTGTCCTAAGAAGGTGTCCCAGAATCTGTAGATCTCTGTAGTTTTGGACTTGTAGTTCCTGCCTTCTTTGTCCTAGAGTGGGGCCTTAGGTGATCACTTTTCATAGCCTGCTTCTATGGTTAAAAGTCAGGCCAGGTTCCTGTGCATCAATCATTGAAGATGGAAGATGGATTTCCACCTACCAGCTCTGTGAGTTTAGACAACTTGCTTAACCTCTCTGTGTCTTGATTCCCTTGGCTGTCAAATGGAGACAAAATGCCTCTATTAGGTTTCTAAAAGGATTAAATAAGAACATATATATAAAATGGTGAAGACATGGTGTCAATACACATAAGCACTCTATAAATTGTAATGGTAATTATTGTTTTATTATTAATATCATATTAGCCAATGTATTAGCCAAGCTTCTTTTGATTATAAAGAGCTAAAATAAGAACTAAAATCTAGCTCAAGAGAAAGGTAGTGATGGGAAAGGCAAGGTGGTAGATTATTATAAGGGTACAAATTACCTCATGGGATAGGGGACAGGAGATGAAGTTGAGTTTCAGGTGACTTGGAATCAGGAACTGAAAACCTGGCACTAAGACTCTATTCTCCATCCTAGTGTGTCTTCTAGACCAGTGCTGTCCGATAGAACCATCTGCAATGATGGAAATATTCTGTATCTGCAGAGAGGAACTGAGTTTAACATTTCTAATAATTTAAGTAAATTAACTTAATGTAAACAAATTAACTTAAATTGATCAATTAATTAAAATTGTTATTTAAATAAAATAATTTTTTTTTAAATTATGAGGCTACTGTATTGCCCAGCCCAGTTCCAGACCTTTCTCCTCCCTCCTTCTCTCGCCCCACCCCAGCTTCCTCTGCATCCTCATTGGCACAAAGCCTACCACAATTATGAGCTCTGCCTTTACTGCCTCACTTCTAAGACCAGGACTCACTATCAACTCCAGTGCCTCTTGTTTTGGGTTCCAAAACCTAGGATAGTAATTTTACTTCATTCATCTTCTCATGCCAGGCAGCAAATTAAAGGCCACTCTATGTAGGGAACTCTTTAGGGTCAGGGCTTCACTCCCAGACCATCAGTTCATGGAGTTTTGTCCTGTCTCTAAAAGGGCTGGGTGGGGATCCCCCCCAGGAGGGACTGAGTGGGGCAGGCAGCTCTGGTACACTGTGCTTTTCATCTCAGGATGGCAGTCATCCAGTGGTTGGCATTGATGGCTTGCTGGTTCAGGAACTGGACCGCTAAGGATAGGAAGTGTGACCATGCCTTTCCCGGCTTCTACAATGATTCAGGCCCTGTTTGTGACGAAAGTCCAAAGATCTTTTGTTAACTGGTGAACCTTGGAGGAAGCTGACTGAGCATGGACAGCAGGCTGCCCAGGGTGCTCCATGGAGCCACATCTGAGCCTGTGGGTGCTCCTGTGACAGCTCAATGATGACAAACTGAAGAAAACACCATGTTTGAAAAAAATGTTTTTGTTTTCCTCCAGACTCCTGGAGGCACCAAGACGACACAGCTTAATATTGGTGAGACAGAACAATGGCAGGCTTGGGGACCTCTGTGTCACTGTCAGCTGTTGGCTTCACCTTGTTGATTGAGCTTGACAAGCCTTCTCGCTCAAGCAACTGCCTAGTGCTGGCAAACAGCTGGTATGTCTCGTCTTTGTTTTTAGGCCTTTTAATTGGTCTGATTCTTTGAATAAATGGAATCAATGGGTTATTTAACTTATTAATCAAGCATCAAACATTATTAAAGGGACAGCTACATGCCCCAAACTGTGCTTGGCTTTGTGGACAGATATAAAAATAAGATCCTTATTGAAAACTGAGGGTAGTAATTCCCACCTCTCGTGGTCGTCATGAAGATGTGAAGACTGATTATAGAGCCAGAAAAGGAGGGAAGTGGGGTTTCTCATCCCTGCTCCCACTCCTGCCTGCTTTCCCACCCCGTATATGCTCTTTACACAGCAGCAGATTGATTGGTTGCATAAATACTCCATAAGGTCACATTCCTGCTAAAATCCCTCTAATGACTCCCCGTTGTACATAGAATAAAATCCATGCAAGATGGATGCAAGACCCCAACCCACCTCCATGACCCCAATTCCTGTAACTCTTTCCCTGTCTCACCCCACCATGGACACACTGGCCTCTGAGCACTCCACTCCTTTGCACCAAGCTCAGGCTTACCTTGGGCCTTTGCACTGACAGTTCTCTCCTGTTGGAATATTCTTTTCCTAGATGTTTTACACGGTTGGCTTTTCTTGCTATTCGTTACACATCCTCAGAGAGTGCTTTCTTGATCATCCAATTGAAAGTATCTTTCCTGCCACTTTCAATCATTCTCACCTTACTTTATTTTCATTCTGGAGCTTACCATTCACTACCTGACATTCTCTGGGTGGTGGTGGTAGTTGTTTGCTTACTTTCCATCTTCTCCAATTAGAATAACCTCTTTAAAAAAATCATTAAAGCAGGACTTCATCTTATAGTTTTGCAACTCCTAGAACTGCACAAAGCACACATAGGTCCCAGTTATTGTTTCATGAATAAATGATTGACTTAATGAGAAGACTGACTGATGGTTCAGAGCAGTAGTTTTGCAAAGATCTAGGGTTGCACATTGTGTTTAAATGTATGGCCTAGATTTTTGTTTTTGAACAAAATAAAGGATTAGTCCTCTAATACTCCTGAGTGCAGGTTTGGACCTTTCTGGGCCTAAATTTCCTCTGCTATAACGTGGTGGATTATCCTATCACCAACTGAATGTGGCTACTCAGAAATATGCCTGATTCACTTTTGAAAAATGCTTTGGAAAGACTAATTCTGGACGGAGTACAAAGCCAGAGACAGCCTTAGACTCGTGCTCAAACATCCAGTTGCTTCCTGAACTTCAGCATTTGGATGCTTTGCAGGCTCCTCCTACAGAGTGTGTCTGAAACTCAGTTCCACATCTTCCCCGCTCCACCCTAGACCCATTCCTCCTCCCTTGTTTCCTGTTCCCATGAGTGGCACAGTCACCCTTCCAGAGTAATGGCCAGAAACATAGGCCTGATTCTCAATGCCCATTTCTCTCTCTCACTTCATGCTGAATCAGTTGATTCCACCTCCTGCCATTTGAATCCATCCAATTCTGTACTTTTCTCTCCATCCCCCTACTCTTACCATTGTCCAGGTCCCTTTTATTTCTTGCTTATCGACACAGCTTCCTTACTAGTAACCTTGCCTGCATTCTTTCTAATTTCCAATCTATTCTCCATACTACAAATACCATTTAATTAAAAATCAAATCACAGCATCTTTTCTTCAGTGGTTCCCCAAGGCCCCTGAGTGAAAGTGAAAGTCAAAACTCCTTAACGTGGGTTATGAGGTCTTAACATTGCTTACTTCATCCGTCTCACTTCTTGCAACTTCCCTCTTCCACTTCAACCTTATCTTCTTTAAAAAAACAATTTTAAGAGATGGAGTCTCACCCTGTTGCTTAGGCTAGAGTGCAGTGGTGGAATCATAGCTCATTACAGCCTTGAACATCTGGACTTAAAGGATCCTTCAGCCTTAGCCTGCTGATTAACTGGGACTACAGGTGCACACAACCACACCTGGCTAATTTTCAATTTTTTTTTTTGTACACAAGGGGTCTCAATATGTTGCCCATGCTGATCTTGAACTCCTGGCCTCAAACAATCCTCCTTCCTTGGCATTTTAAAGTGTTAGAATTACAGGCATGAGCCACCCCACCTGGCCCCATTCTCAACTTTTTTTTTTTCTTTCCCAAATACTATGTGTCTTTTTTATTGTCAGCACTGTTATTCATGCTGTTCTCTCTGTCCAGATCCAGAACGTTCTTGCCTGTCCCTTTGCCAGATGCCTAACAATTCCTTCATTCTTGCACAGGTGTCAGGATTTCAGGTCTCCAGCTCTGAGGCAAGTTTCCCTTCTCAGCAAACCATAAATAATTGCTGACACTAGTGGTACTACTACAACTATTAATAAAATTAAGAGTGGTATTAGACTATAAGATAGCCGCCTGGGGTTTAAGCAAAACAGAAGTGTATTTCTTTCTCATAAAATAGACTGGAGGTTGGGGACTGTTTGGGAGGTCATTTCTCCTTTTTCTTTCCTCCAGTTTCACCATCCTTTGGGAGTGGCCTTGCCACCATGGTCCCAGATGGCTCACTACCACATCTAACATTCCAGCCATCCATCCCATACAATGGAAGAAATGGAAGTAAAGAGAGCAAGCCCTTTTTCCTTGCTCCTGGAGATAAAACAATCTATGATTATAACACAGAAGGGTAACAGGGCAACTTGCCAATATTCATAGAGCACTGACTATGTGCCTTTTCTAATTCAACCCTCTCAATTACCCTATGGGGATAAATACTGTTATTATCCCCACTCCCATTTTCAAGCAGATGATGTTTTATCAACAAGCTGACTTTGCAGATCTGAGAAATAATATGAAGGGCTGACCAGCCTGGGTGGACCATGTGATAGCAATTCTTTCTCAGAAAGGTTTCATGTGATGTGCACATGACTTTTATGTTTGTTAATAAACACAGCAAGGAATTCCAGCACTCCGTGTTCTTTTATAGCTATTATTTCAAATTTGGTGCTATGATGATCTAAATTATATGTGCATGTAGTTAAAGAGTCAAAAAGTTCTACATACTTTGGTTCAAATGTCAGTGATTACCTCCCTGTTCCCCACAGCTTCCCCAAACCTCCGCAGTGCAGTTTCCCATGGTCCAGAGACAACCACCTCCAACATTTTTGCTGATTCATTTTGTTATTCACCTCGTATCATGCTTATATTGCTACTTTGTGATTTCTTAGTTTAGGTGTTATCTTTTGGCTTTGCACTGTGAAAGATGAGGATTTAGCTCTGCCATCAACCGCCTACACCATGTGCAACATACAAATACACTTTCCCCTCTTCTCCATCTAATATAGATGTAACTCAGTTTCAGCCAGAGCAGTATTTTTATAGCTGGTCATCTAGTACACTAGACTTGTTACTTTTCTCACACATTATTTTGCTTGTTTTCTTTGGAATTATTTTCTTATTTTTAAAGTTTGCAACCAGGCACAGTGGCTTACACCTCTAATCCCAGCACTCTTGTGGGGGGCCTGCTTGAGTCCAGGAGTTCGAGACTAGCCTGGGCAGCATACAACAACAAAAACAACAACAAAAGCTAACCAGGCACGGTGGTGCGCGCCTGTAGTCCTAGTTATTCGAGAAGTTGAGGCAGGAGGATACCTTGAGCCCAGGAATTCAAGGCTGCAGTGGGCTGTGATCCTGCCACTACACTCCAGCCTGGATAACAGAACAAGATCCTGTGTCAGAAAAATAAATAAATAAATAAATAAATAAATAAATAAATAAATAAATAAAGTTGCTTCATTTTCTGTGTACTTATCTCTAAGTAAGCCTGAAACCTGTCCACCGTGACAGAAATACTTTCCCAACATTTCCAAATACATTTGGTATTCTATCAATTTCATCTTTTTGAGGCAATCTCTCTGGGGGCCTTCTAGCTAGCTTGGATCTAGACAGGTGGCCTCTATGCTGGGTGCTCAGCTGTCACCCCGGGATCTCCGCACCATTGTCCTGGGCCTTCCCTGGGCCTCTCTCTTAGGTTGGAGTGCCTTACTACTGGGTCTCATGCTTTCCTCTTTCTTGGAATATCTTTTCATTTTGGAGCATAAGAGGATAAGGGAGGGTTTTGTTTGTTTTGAGCCCATGGCACATGTTTAACTTACCATCTTTAATCGGAATTCTTAGCCTTATGTCAGAGATGAAGCAATTGAAGTTTAGGATTATTAAGCAACTAGCAAGTTGTCGAGTTGGCCTAGTAGGATATTTCTTGGGTCAGAGCTTCCGTCACACTGTTTTCTTATCTATCTTCTCTGTTGAGCCGTGAGCTCTCTTAAGACAAGGACCAACCCCTCTGTTCCCTTTTGTATCACTAGCAGCAGGCTGTCCTAGGCGCTCAACTAAGGTTTCTTGAGTGGAATGTGTTGGGTCTGATTTTGGGGGAGATTGTTTATTCCATCCTAATGGAATAAAAATCCCGACATTTTGTTTTTAACCTGCCAAACCCAAATTATCTGTACTTGTTGTAAGTATCTCCCACCGCGCCCCCTGCCCTCTGCTGTTTTGTGCTTGTTGTCATCTCAGAAGACAGATAGACATCAGCCTGCACCTGAAGTGGCTCACAACATTTCCATGGGAAGGTCTCGCCTTCGTTCCTAAACCACAACATACACTTCCAATGTTTATTTTTGTGAGACACACAATAGAATAATCACAAAATATTTTTTTTCCCTAAAGAACAACTTTCTCAAGTTCTTTGAGTAAGGCAATGCTATATTTATGACTTTTTTTTCCTGTTTTTAGGATACCTCATGGAAACTTGACAGAACAAAGGATTTATTTTTTATTAGGTTAAATCCGCATCTTGGGTACTGTTTGCTTGTCGCCCATTAAGTCTGAACATCTCAATTTGAAAAAAACCCACTCTGATGAATAAAAACAACCTGAAACAGATCCCTTTAGTGGGGTGACTCTGTATTATGTTAAAACATAATGTGACAAACACCGCTGCAGTGCCCTCCCAGAACCCAAACCTACCAAGCTAAAAATAGCCCTTGGTCTTTCCCTGTAACTCAAAAACAGGAACAGCATAACTTGTTTGCCTCATTATGTGTTCTGCACAGGGATCCAGCCTTCTCACGTCCTGGCTCTTACACACTTTCACAAATTCTAATCTGCACATTACAAATCCAACAGGCCTCACGGTAGGAAGTGAATTCTGCACAAACACAACTGCCCTAGGTCCTTAAACAATACACTGTTCACCCAGGGCCTCACAGGAGGGAATAATAACTTTAACCACCACTTAGGGGAGGCCTCTCTTAATATTTGCCTGGTTCTATGGGCATGAAGATAGGCATGCTATGTGTGTTAACCTTTTCCATCCTTACCATCCATGAAGGTAAATCTTATTAGTATCCCTATTTTATAGATGAAGGACATGAAGGCTCAGGAGATAAAAGAACTTGCTCACACTCACCCAAGACAGTGCAGGAGTGGTGGCCAAACCCAGCTGGCTTTCACATTAATGAGCATCACACCAAACTACCTCACCTGTATTCCCATAACGCCATGGCCAGGTGAGCTGGAGCTCCACTTAGAAGTGGAGGGAGATGGGCTGGGCATAGGGGCTCACACCTGTAATCCCAGCACTTTGGGAGGCAGAGGCGGGTGGACCACCTGAAGTCAGGAGTTTGAGATCAGCCTGGTCAACATGGCAAAACCCCATCTCTACTAAAAATACAAAAGTTAGCCACGCGTGGTGACACATGCCTGTAGTCCCAGCCACTCGAGAGGCTGAGGCAGGAGAATTGCTTGAACCCGGGAGGTGGAGGTTGTAGTGAGCCGAACTCCCGCGATTGCACCCCAGCCTGGTGATGGAGTGACACTCTGTCTTTAAAAAAAAAAAAAAAGTAGAGGAAGATGAAGGAATGTTTACCTCTAACTACTATTGACCCATGAGAATAAAGGCGGAAGCTATAGATGCTCAGAGTTGGGAGGGATTATGTAGATCGTCTATCCTTGGCTATCTTTCTTTCTGCAGCAGATCTGACAAGTTCCCACCCAATTCCTTGGGAAAATCATTGGCTTTGGATTCTTGACCCTCTGTGGAGGGAGAGGGAGGGCAAGTGGAAGTGGAGTGAGCCAGTAGAAAGGAAAACAGTGCTGCAGGACAGAGGAGGAGATTCTTACAGAAGTGTTCCCTGGGAGAAGGCAAGATGGGAGAAAGGAGCTGGCCTCCGAGGGGAGCAGGCTCGTGCCCTCTGTAGAAACAGGAGGAAAGGCCCAGCATGTGGGCACAGGCCGAGTTAAATTGGAAGTTTTGTTAGTAAACAGATGAAGTGGTTTCTAAGTGGTTGTTTCTCTTTTTCTCAGTGAACTGAAGGTGAAGGCCATCAGCTACAAGTGAGGAAAGGAGAGGAGATACAGGAAGCTTGAGAAGAGAGAGGGTGTGAAGAGTTTTAGAAGTGAAGATACTGAGAAAGTGTTTGTCCATCAGTGGCTTGAGATTTGTGTCCATACATGTCAAAGGATCCCATCATCATGATCAGTGGATTCTGCAAAAACATGCAGCTGCTTGGGTGCAAACATGATAGCTGGAAAGCTGGAGCTTGGCATGTGAGGTTGCTGGACAGAGTTTGCAGGGCAGTGGTTGTAAGAAAGAATCATGACTCTAAGCTGGGTTAAGAGTGAGGTGGCTGATGAAAAAGTGGTAGCGCTGATAATAATTGAAGATCTCTATGAGATCTGCATACGTACTGCACTGGAGGACCAGCAAAAGTGAGCTGGGAGTAGAGGCTGGTATACTTGAGGTTGCAATTTCAGAGGTGGCGCATTTAGTGTGGTTTACAATATGGAAGGGCATGACCAAGGAAGAAGATAGCTAGGTGGGTGGGGGAAAAGGTCATCAGTATGAGCTGGCTGAAGAACAAGCAGCCGAGATATTGGATGGATAAGCCATCCGAATGTTGAAGGAACCAAGAATGGTGGCAATTGAAGGAAATGAGATGATGGTAAAGTCATTCATGAAAGGAGTGAGACAGGGTGGGCAGGAGATGGCAGCAACTCAGAGGTGCAAAGTCCAATGACATACACTTCAAAGGAAGAGGGGTTGAAGAAGGGAACAAATGGCTTGGAAGTGGCAATCAGAGGTCAGGCACACACCTGTCCCATCTCCAGGTACATGGGCAGGGTATGAGAAGAACAAAAAGCCAACCTGCTGTTAAGTAGCTGCAATGGAAGTTTTAGGACAAATCCAGGCACTAGACGGGGTAAGAGGTGAGGGAAACATTCTGAGAAGGGATTAAGAATAGAGAAGAGGAGGAGGCTGCTGAGAGGCTGGGCAGTGCGGGGGCGATTGGTTCAGATTACCAGATGTGCAGATCCACCAAGGGGCTAAGGTTGGGGTGATGCCAGATGACTTGGGATGGGAACTTGACCTTCTGGAGGTGACTGAGGTGAACAGGGAGGTGGGACATGATGGGATTAGTGCTGATAATCTCATGAGAATCTGGTTTTGTAGCAGGAAGTTTAATAACATCTGTTTATTTCACTTCTCTGATTGCAACCCTTTACTCGCTTCTCATTGCCCTTTGGATCAAGTTCAGACTCCTCAGCACCATCAACAAAGCCAAGCATAGTCTGGTCCTTCCTACCTCCCCAGCCTCACCTCTGAGTCTGCCACAGCATTGAACTGAACTCAATTGCAAGTTTTTCTTGCTCTCTTAGTATTTCAGGCAATACAGCATAGTGGTTAAGCACAATGATTCTGGTTCCAGATAATCTGGGTTTGAAACCTGGCTTTATCACTTTCTCACTATATGACCTGGGGCAAGGTATCTGACTACTCTGAATCTGAGTGCTTTCATTTGCAAGATGGGGTAAATAATAGGACCTACATTAGAGAGTGGTATACTTGCAAAAGCACTTAGATCTGTCTATCTGTCATGTGGGTTAGTTGTAATAGTCATTCCCTCCACATGCCATCCTCTTAGCAGGGAATACACATACCATTTTTGCTGTCCCTCTCCACTTCTCCCTCTACCTACTTACTCAAGGGTCACCTGAGACATCCCTTCCTGAAAGTTTTCCTTGGTCTCCTAGAGGGGACACAGGCTCCACCACTGCACTCCTGTAGCTGCCTATTCCCCCATAATACCACTGTGTCCTTGTTGGATGCACCCTTCCAGGTTATTTACCACTCTTCTCAGGGCCTACCATTCTTCCCAGCATACAGTAGGTGCTCATAAATGTTTGTCGAAATGTTATCAGATCTGCTACACAAAAGATACCCAAGAATAGACAACCTTCACAATCCCTCTCAACTCAGAGACTCTATAGTTTGTCAAATGATAGAATCAATGGATGACTCCTCCAGAGACAGAGACAGTGGGTCCCAGGCTGAAGGGGTGTGGGGCTCTGCAGACATTTGTGGAGCACAAACAATGTCATCTCAGCTCAGATCTGCCTCAGCACACAGTAGGCCAACCCTCTATCTATACACAGAGCTTGTTTCTGTAGGGAGACTTTCATAGCTTCTATTGCTCTTTTTTAAAAAATTGAGTGTTAATTTGGGAGTAAAAAAGTTCTACCCTGAAAAAATCTGCAAATCATTGGTCTACCACATGCTCTCTGAACTCCCTTCCAGCTCAAAAAGTTGCAGTCAACTCAGCAACACTCAACCTTTGCATATGAGGACCCTGAGGGATAGAATTATTCCTTTAGGATCTATTGATTCAGATATTGACAAAAGTTTTTATGAAGTCAGTAGCACAAGCCAAATGAATTTTACTCATCTATAAGCATGCAGAACATGGTGTATACATATTGCTTATGAGAAACATATTTTTTTCAGCCCACAGGCAATTCTTGGTGTGCATGTGGACTCAGGTCCTGCCTGCCATACTGAGACCACCAAGGGCAATGTTCCCTGGGTTGGAAACCTGAAACCAGGCCTATCCCTAGTTTCTAAAGACTCTGTTTTCCAAGGGGGTTGTATTAGTCTGTTCCCATGCTGCTAATAAAGACATACCTGAGACTGGGTAATTTATAAAGTAAAGAGGTTTAAAGGGCTCACAGTTCCACATGGTTGAGGAGCCCTCACAATCATGGAGGAAGGCAAAGGAGAAGCAAAGACACATCTTACATGGTGGCAGGCAAGAGAGCTTGTGTAGGGAAACTCCCATTGATAAAACCATCAGATCTGTGAAACGTACTCACTATCATGAGAGGAGTATGGGAAAAACCGCCCCTGTGATTCAGCTTTCTCCACCTAGCCCTGCCCTTGACATGTGGGGATTATTACAATTCAAGGTGAGATTTGGGTGGGGACACAGAGCCAAATCATATCAAGAGGGAATAAAGGCCCATGGCTAGTTCCAGAGGCTTGGCCGTGAGAATGATGGCTGCCTCTCAAATTTTGGCTCAGATTGAACAACTCACCCTGACCTCTAACGCTGCAGGGTTGCTGCCCAACACCCTTGCAGTGGCTTGTTTCAACAGATGTGGAAGGGACCAGAACCACTGCAGCCTGACTGCAGACAAGCACTGTCTGAGCTAGGGTCAGCTTTCTGTTATGGCAGAGAGAGAGCTTGAAGAGAAAGCATAAACTAAGAAGCAGCCTCTGGGATGAAAAAGTCTAGCGGTCTCTTACTGACAGGCTTAAACCAATCTGTTGGTTTAACAAATGTCAGCTTCTCTTGATCGATATCAGTAGCCTCCAGTGATCAGAGGTAGATGGGGTGAGGTGGGGCCATACATCCTGTCCCGTTAACCTTGCTACCTGGAGGTATGTTGTTATGAAGTCAGGTCTCAGACCAAATTCTGCCAGTCTTGTATTTATTGGCAAGTTAGGCACAAAAACCACAATCAATTCTTTTAAGTGTGGGAAGAAGGGAGTCCCACAGGCACCCTGCAGGAAATATTCACTCCAAGAGAGACCAACCGACCAGGTACCCAGGTCAGCATAAAAGTCCTGGGGGAAGAGGGAAGCATGGAACTCAGGGGGCTTAGGACCTTGAGGGTACAAGTCTGCTGAATTTTTTTAATGTTCATACCCTGTTGTGCAAAGAAGCTGAGCTGCGAAGGTTTTCTAGCTAAGCTACCTTCAGCGCTGCTCTTTCTCCAGCAACGAATACTTATTTTTGACATTCCTAATGCTAATTAATGAACTCCTAGTGTGGATTTTTCTATTTGAAAAGCTTCAAGCAGTCTCCTCTAGAGTGTGGGTTTCTGAGTAGGGTACTTTGAATATCACCTAACTACCTTGAGATTGTATATTAAAGTTACTATACACATTCATATTATACTTTTCCGAAATGCATATTTTTAAGCAAATTGTCACACAGGCAAAATGATGGAAACACAAAGATGAAAGGGACCTGAGAAAGTCTCTGGTCCAGCCAGGTTTTTTCATTCTTTTATTCATCCGTTCATACAACAGTTTTGGAATACCTATATTATGCCAGGCACTGTTGCAGGTACGGGGATTAGAGTGGTGAACAGGAAATAAAGTCCCTGCCATTCTGGAGTTTCCATTCCAGTGGAAAAGGCTGATGATAAATAAAGAAAATATAGATATATGATTTAATGGCTGGTGGTGATAGTTTCTATGAAGCAAAAGCAATGTCAGGGCTGACATAGCTCTGTTGAATAGAAATACAGTCATGCGTCACTTAACAACAGAGATACATTCTAAGAAATGTGTTGTTAGGTGATTTCATCATTGGGTGAACATCACTGAATATACTTTCACAAACCTATGTGGTGTAGCCTACTGTAGACCTAAGTCATATGGTGTAGCCTATCGCTCCTAGGCTACAAACCTGTACTGCATGTCACAGTACTGAATCCTGTAGGCCATTGGAACACAATGGTAACTATTTGTGTCTGCAAACAAATCTGAAAACAGAAAAGCTACAGTAAAAATACAGTATAAGAGATAAAAAATGGTACACCTGTATAGGGTACTTACCATGAATGGCGATTACAGGACCAGAAATTGCTCTGGGTGAGTCAGTGAGTGAGTGGTGAGTGAATGTGAAGGCCTAAGACACTACTATATACTAGTGTAGACTTTACAAACACTGTACACTTAGGCTACACTAAATTTAAAAAAGCATATTTTTGTTTCTTTCATAATGAATTAACCTTAGCTTACTGTAACTTTTCTATTTTATAAACTTAATTTTTAAAAAACTTTTTGGCCCCTTGTAATAACACAGCTTAAAACAGAAACACATTGTATGGCTGTTCGAAAGTTTTTTTTTTTTTTTTTGGCTTTGTATCATTATTCTATAGGCTTTTTTTTTCTATTTTAAACTTTTTTGAGGAACTTTTTAAACTTTATATTTATTTATTTATTTATTTATTTATTTTTTGAGACGGAGGCTGGCATGTTGCCCAGACTGGAGTGCAGTCGCGCAATCTTCGCTCACTGTAACCTCTACCTCCTGGGTTAAGCGAGTCTCTTGCCTCAGCCTCTGGAGTAGCTGGGATTACAGGCACCCGCCATCACGCTCAGCTAATTTTTGTATTTTTTGTAGAGATGAGGTTTCACCATGTTGGCCAGGTTGGTCTTGAACTCCTGACCTCAAGTGATCCACCTGCCTCAGCCTCCCAAAGTGCTGGGATTGCAGGCCTGAGCCACTGCACCTGGCCTACCTTTTCAACTTTTTAATGAACAACTGAGACATGAACACATGCATCAGCATAGGTGTACACGGGGACAGGATCAGCAGTATCACTCTTTTTCACCTTTCTATCTTGTCCCACTGGAAGGTCTTCAGGGGCATGGAACTGTCATCTCCTATGAGAACAATCCTTTTTTCTAGAATACTTACTGAAGAACCTGCCTGAGGCTATTTTACAGTTGATTTTAAAATAGATATAAGTAGAACCAGTACACTCTGAAATAAGAATAGTATAGTGAGTACACAAATCAGTAACAGTCATTATTGTCATTATCAAGTGGGTTATGTATGCTGCAGAATTGTATCTGCTATACCTTTATACATCCGGAAGCGCAGTAGGTTTGTTCATCCCAGCATCACCACAAACATGTGAGTAATGTGTTGCACTGCAACTGCAGGGGGTCACCAGGGTATATGTGGTGCTTTGTTGACCAAAATGTCATTATGTGGTGCACGACTGTGCAGTGAAAGTCACTTATGTCAAATTGCCTAGCAGCCGTATTTAAAAGAGTGCAGAGAAAGAGGTGAAATTAATTTTATTGATGTACTTTATTTAACCTAATACAGCATATCCAAAATATTATCATTTCAACATGTAACAAATATAAAAATTATTAATGAGATATTTTGCATTCTTTTTTTTTTGAAACAAAGTCTTTGAAATCCAGTGCGTGCCTTATCCTTACAGCACATCTCCATTTGGACTAACCACATTTCGAGTGCTCAGTAGGCACAGGTGGTTAGCGGCTACTATGTTGGATAATAGACGGTTAGTGAGTAAAAGGACAATGGTCATATTTTAGACAGGATGATCAAAGACTGTGTCTCTGAGGAAGGTGACATTTGAATGCAGGTCTGAACAAAGCAAAGGAGCAAGCTGTCTGGGTATCTGGAGAAGAGAGACTACAAAGAACAAAGGCAGAGTGGTGGGAATAAATTTGGCGTGACAGAAAAATAGCAAGGTGGCTATTTGTGGCCTCGACTAGTTATCCCCTTTGCCCTTCTCCTTTCCTTTCCTTCTCCTTGGAATGCAGATGCAGAGCCTGGAGGTGCAGCAGCCATCTTTCAACCCTGAGGACAAGCAGATGCTCTGGAGTTAGACTGTCCCCATCCAATCCCGGGTCTGCTTTTCCTTGCTATTTCATTGCTTCTCAAACTATCAGTGGCAAAGAAGCAGTTGTTTTCCCCCAATCCACCGCAGATCAATACTTTTGTAAAATAAAATAAAGCAAGTTACTTAAAAAGAATGAAGTTTTAAGAAGAAATGAACACACGAAATACAAGGCCAACTTAAAAAAAGTTTATTCAACTGACATAAAATTACTCTATCAAATTGCTAGAAAACACTTATACTAAATTTCTGTACTCATTTTTTAGCAGACCGCTGACAAGCAGTTATGTCCAAGGTCAAAACTTCCAGGAGCACTAAGTTAGTTATACTACTATAGGTTAGTTTTTTAACCCATCTAAGTCTCAGTATCCTAATTTGAGAAATGGGAATTAGTATCTCTTTCAGAAGCTTTTTTTGCTGTTGTTATGGATTAAACATACAAACCCCATGTGAAAGCTAGCCCAGCAATGTCATTAAATGTTAGCTATTACTAGTTATCACATACTTGTCTCCCCAATTGGCCGCAAGCCCCATAAGGACAAGGACAACTTTATAAACTCAATACTCTGTGGTGCCTGCACTGTAGATACGCAATAAATTATGGTGGAATTATTGAAAAATGCTTTGAAATCCTTAGGTAAAGGTATTTGAAAATAACCTCTACAATTTTCATGTATTCATTCATTCATTTCCAATGTAGCATAATGAAAGGATAACAATTTTGGACAAGCCCTAATTTCAATTATGGTTTCTTCGACTCACTATTGGGCAAGCCACTTTACCTCTTTGAACTTCAGTTTTCACATCTCAAAAATAAATAATATTCATTCTATTGGGCTGTTGTAAGGACTAAATGAGATAATACATGCAAAATACCATGGTGTCCTTAAATGGGAGCTATTGTTCCTGTTCTGCAGAGAGGGCCTGTTCGTGCAGATAGCTGTGCTGAGTGCTGACCAGGACAGAGCCTGGCATTTCTGGCTTGGTGAGCATTCCTGAACCTTTTATTGGCAGCACTGGAAGATTCCAGCAGCTGGGAGCAAACTAGCACCAGTGTCCAGCAGAGACATAAAAATTGGGGCCCCACCCCGTCAGGCCCTGTTCAGGCCCTGCCCTTCCTAGAGGTTAATTTTAAACGCCCCATGTGACTGTGGGTGGTGAGAGGTGTCTGCTTTGAAGTCAGCAGTTGCACCCAAAGTCCTTTCTGCTTTAAAAAAAAAAAAAAAACCAAACCTATCCCAACTTGGCCTGCCATTCTAAACAAAAAAAGCCTGACAGTGCTCACCACTTCTTTAGGGCCAGAGGTATAGAAACCCTCTCTAAGAATGCAAGGTCCTGAGGGAGAGTCCAAGGTACTTGGGCCACAACCCCTCAACTAATATAGCGTATGTGCCAAGCTCTATCTCATTTGAGCCTTACAACACTGCTTGGAGGTAGACTAATGTATGTGTCTTTCTATTAGTTTATTTAAAAAAATGTGTTAAAATGCATACAGCGTAAAATTTATCATTTAACCCCCCCCCTTTTTTTTTTTTTGAGACAGACTCTCTCTCTGTCACCCAAGCTGAAGTATAGTTCCGCCTCCTGGGTTCAAGTGATTCTCATGCTTCAGCCTCCCAAGTAGCTAGGATTATAGGTACCCATTATTATACCTGGCTAATTTTTGTATTTTTAGTAGAGACAGGTTTCACCATGTTGACCAGGCTGGTCTTGAACTCCTTGCCTCAAGTGATCCGTCTGCTTCGGCCTCCCAAACTGTTGGGATTACAGGCATGAGCCACTGTGCCTGGCCCATTTAAACGTTTTTAAGTGCATAGTGCATTGTGAATTGTACATTCACTGTTGTCATCCATCTACCTCCAGAACTCTTTGCAGCTTACAAAACAAACTCTAGACCTATTAAACAACAACTCCCCATTCCCCTCTTCCCCCAGCCCCTGACAACTACCATTCTTCTTTCTGTCTCTATGAATTTGAGACCTCATGTAAGTGGAGTCATGTAGTAATTGCACTTTGACTTATTTCACTTAGCTTAATGTCTTCGGTATTCACCCATGTTGTAGCATGTATCAGAATTTCCTTTTTTTTTTTTTTTTTTTTAAGCTGTATACTATTCCATTGTGTGTCTGTATCACATTTTGTGTATCCATTCATTCATTGATACATACCTGGGTTGCTTCCACCTTTTGGCTATTGTAAATAATGCTGCTGTAAACATGGGTAAACAAAAATCTCTGAGACCCTGCTTTCAATTCCTTTGGGTAAATACCCAGAAGTAGAATTGCTGGATGATACAGTAATTCTTTTCATTTCTTTCTTTCTCTATCTTTATTTATTTATTTATTTATTTATTTTATTTTTTTGAAATGGAGTCTCACTCTGTCCCCCAGGCTGGAGCGCAGTGGTGTGATCTTGGCTCACTGCAACCTCCACCTCCCAAATTCAAGCGATTCTCATGCCTCAGCCTCCCAAGTAGCTGAGACTACAGGCGTGCACCACCACTCCTGGCTAATTTTTGTACTGTATTAATAGAGATGGGGTTTTGCCATGCCGTTCTGGCTGGTCTCAAACTCTTGACCTCAGGTGATTGGCCCACCTTGTCTCCCAAAGAATTTACTTAGGAAAGTAATTCTTTCCTAAGTTTTACAGGCGTGATACAGAATTACTGCATGGGCCCAGTAATTCTTTCCTAAGTTTTTGAAGAACCACCATACTGTTTTCCATAGTGGCTGCACCATTTGTATTCCCACCAACAGTGTACAGAGTTTCCAATTTCTCTACATCCTTGCTGACACTTGTTATTTCCTGTTTTGTTTTTTGATACAGCCATACTAGTGGATGTGAGATGGTATCTCACGGTGGTTCTGACTGTATGGTTTATTCGTTTTTAATCACCATTTTGCAGAAGGTAAAACCAAGACTTAGAAATATGAGATAACCTAGCCAAGATCACTAGCTTAAAGTGCAGAGACCAGCCTGCACTCTACTCTGTTCCTGGGGCAGTTCTAGATCTGAGCCGCTAAAGCCCATGGGCCTAGAATGTGGCCCGTGCTGTACCCAACCAACCTCTCCCCCATGTCTCCTGCCAGCCCACCCTCCACCCATCCCATTCCACAAACATCTGTGGAGGCAGCAGGGAGAAATGGGTAAGCCTGAGGACTCTGGAGCCTGACCACGTGCTCTGAGCAAGCGTGGCTCTGGGACTCACACTGGCTATAGAATCAAGTCAAGTCAAGTCACAAACCTTGCTATGCCTCATATTCCTCATCTGCAAAAAGTGCTTGATAAGAGCACCCAACTTGTAGGGCAGCTGTGAGGAGCAGATGAAACATAGGTAAAGAGAATCCTTATCACAGTCACCTGCAGAGCTTTAGAGAATGCTGCCTGTCATGAGCCCCAGCATAGAAGGTGACACTAGGCCTGGGAGGTTCAACCAGGAACCCAGCATAGAGTCAGAGTCCCTGTCCTCCTGCAGCTCCCAGCCCAGTGTGGGAGACAGACCTTAACTGAATATTTACAACAATCTGTGCTCAGCGGCAGTGGTGAGAAGTGCTGAGAAGGACTGGTCTTTCTTACAGTTTCTGGGAACAGGACAGCTTCTGCCTCTGTTTTTATTCCTGCCAGGCTTCCATTTACATAACAGGTAAAACAGCAACTCTGGGTCCTACATCATGGAACTGAAGGGAAAAGGTGAAAAGATTTGCTCCAGTATTTGCATTTTAAAATTCTAAACTCCTTGTTGGCTAATTTGGAGTGTTCTAAACTAATAATCACTTTTAATTCTTAAAGTAGAATTAACTGACTCTTTCTTCTAGACAAACATAACTGTGAGCAGTTTTTAAAATTATTTTCATTTAAAAAAAATACTTGAGTGGGAAGTCCTAGCCTGAGCAATCAGGCAACAGTAAGAAATAAAGCACATCCAAACTGGAAAAGAAGTCAAACTGTCTCTGCCAATGATATGGTCTTATACCTCGAAAACCCTGAAGACTCCTGAAAAAGACTCCTAGATTTGACAAATGAATTAAGTAGTGTCTCAGGTTACAAAATCAATGTACACAAATTGATAGCACTGCTATATGCCAGGAACGACCAAGGTGAGAATCAAATCAAGAACTCAATCCCATTTACAATAGCTGCAAAAAACAAACAAAAAAACAACTTTAGGAATATACTTAACCAAGGAAGTGAAAGAGCTCTACAAGGAGAACAACAAACCACTAATGAAAGAAATCATAGATGACACAAACAAATGGAGAAAATCCCATGCTAATGGATTGGAAGAATAAATATCATGAAAATGACCATACTGCCCAAAGTGATCTTCAGATTCAATACAATTCCTAACAAAATACCAATGTAATTTTTCACAGAATTAGAAATCATAATCCTAAAATTCATATGGAACCAAAAAAGAGCCAAAATAGCCAAAGCAACCCTAAGCAAACAAACAAACAAACAAACAAACAAAACAAATCTGGAGGCATCACACTACCAGATTTCAAATTCTACTACAAGGCTATGGTAATCAAAACAGTATGGTACTGGTATAAAAGAAGACACACAGAGAACAGAATAGAGAATGCAGAAATAAAGCCAAATTCCTATAGCCAACTGATCTTCAACAAAGCAGACAAAACCATACCCTGGAAAAAGGGCACTCTATCCAACAAGGGTTGCTGAGAAAATTGGATAGCCACACACAGAAGCAAGAAACTAGATCCTTATCTCTTGCCATATACAAAAATTAACTCAAAGTGGATTAAAGGCTTAAATGAAAGACCTGAAACCATAAAAATTCTAGAAGGAGAAAACCTAGGAAAAACACTTCTGGACATTGGCCTAGGCAAAGAATTTATGACTAAGACCCCAACAGCAAATGCAATAAAACGAAAAATAAATAAATGGGACTTAATTAAAATAAAAAGCTTCAGCGCAGCAAAATAAATAATCAACAGAGTAAACAGACAACCTACAGAATGGAAGAAAATATTTACAAACTATACATCTGACAAAGGACTAATATTCCGAATCTCTAAGGAACTCAAATCAGCAAGAAAAAAATGAAGCATCCCATTAAAAAGTGGGCAAACAACCTGAAGAGATATTTTTCAAAAGAAGATATACAAATGGCCAACATCATTAATTATCAGGGCAATGGAAATTCAAATCACCATGAGATACCACCTTACCCCATTTAGAATGGACATTATCAAAATTAAAAGAAAAATAGATGGTGCGGATGTGGTGTAAAGAGAATGCTTATACACTGTTGGTGGGGATGTAAATGTGTACAATCTCTACGGAAAAAAGTATAGAGACTTTTCAAAGAACTAAAAGTTGATCTACCATTTGTTTCAGCAATCCCATTACTGGGTATCTACCCAAACGAAAATAAGTCGTTATATAAAAATGACACCTGCACTGGTATGTTTATTACAGCACAATTCACAGTTGCAAAGATATAGAATCAATCTAAGTGCCTATAAACCAATGAGTGGATAAAGAAAATGTGGCATGTCTACCATGGGATACTACTCAGCCATAAAAATAATGAAATAATGTCTTTTGCAGCAGCTTGGATGGAACTGAAGGCCATTATCCTAATCAAAATAACTCAGGAAGGGAAAACCAAATACTGCATGTTCTCACTTATGAGTGGGAGCTAAGGCATGGGTATGCAAAGGCATACAGAGGGGTATAATGGACGTTGGAGACTCAGAAATGGGGAGGGTGGTAGGCAGGTGAGAGATTTTAAAAAATCACCTATTTGGTACAATGTACACTCCTTGGGTGACAGGTATACTGAAACCAAGACTTGACCACTTTACTATTCCTCCATGTAACCAAAAACCACTTGCACCCCTAAAACTATCAAAATAAAAATAAATAAAAATTAAAATACTAAAAAAATACTCAAGTGATGCCTTTCAAGAGTACAAACAAGGCATTGAGGGGAGGATTTGAGGGTTTATGGAGATCATCGTCTGAATACACATCAGCTCTGTGAAGGCAGAATTGTGTCTGCGTGGCTCAACATTTTACACCCAGGGCATATATAATAATACGGGCATAATAAATAGTGCAATAAATAATTGCTGAATGAAGGGGCTCAGCCAACCAGTATTTCTAGCACCTATTACATACCAAGCGGTAGCATTATTGACTGACATTATAAAAACATCCACTTATTTGGGTACCATGTGCTCAGCACAAACAAATCTAAGCCATACAATTCCATGAGGTAGGAAGTATTATCCCCACGTGGGCAAATAAAGAACCTGAATTTCGAGACATTATTCAGTGTTTGGCCTCGGTTTTCATAACCAGTAAGTGGCAGAGTCAGCATTAGAACCTATGTCTGCCTCATGCCATCACCGAACTTGCTGGACTTCTCAACTCTGCTTGCTTCCTTGTGTATCATTAACTCCTATCCATGCAGATCAGCTTGTGCTGAGGAGAAAGGAATGAGCATTGTACCTTTTTCTTCTCTCAATCAGTTTAGAGAGGTGCACACATTTTTTTTTTTCCTCCACTCATAAAGAATCTCAGAATTCTAGGACTGGAAGAAAATGTGGAAAATTCTTCTCTTGGTGCTGAGGGCTTGAGTGGAATTTGCAGAAGCCCCTTCCGGGAGCTCTAACTAGCTGTTTGGTAAGTGCAAGGGGGCAGAGTCTGCCCTTGCCTGCCTGTTTGCCTGCCTGTCTGCCTACCTGCCTTCCTGCCTGCCTGCCTGCCTGCCTGCCTGCCTGCGGTCATTGCTGGCCTTGCTAATTAGATCCCCTTTCATCTAAGGAGCTTCAAGAGCCTTTCTCCACTTAACTTGTTAATCTTCGCCCCATCCCTCTGATGCAGATGACAAGCTTAATTAGACCTGGACAGAGACAACACAGAGCCAGGAGACAGCAGCAGAGCCAAAAGAAAAACACTGGATAGCTTATTCCTCCTCTGCTGGCTCATTGTCTCTCTTGCTGAAAAATGTATTTTCAGCTTTGTTTTGAATTGGCTTCTGCCCTGTGTTTTGGTAGCCCAATTCTAAAAATCAAGCCTAGTCAATTTGACTCTTAATGCACACATCTGGGTGTGCGAAAATATCGCATTGCTTTCTTTTTAGCTTTAAGTTCAGCTCAATCCAACATAAGCCCCCCATCTCCCTGGGCTGATGGGAGATTTGGTCTCAGCTGTCATTGGTGCTAACTGCATCTCACGCCCTTCAGAAGCAGTATCAGTTCTAGAGCCCATAAGCAGAGAAAAACTTCTCAGTGGTGGCTGCAGTCGTGGATCCCTGCTGGCAGTGGCTGAAATGCGCATCATGTATGCTTTGAGGTCCCAGTGCTCTATTGCATGAGAAGGTGAGTGTAGTCAGCCATGCCAGGTGTCCAATGGCCACTCTATGTGGTGCTGCCAGGAAAGGAGGCTTGAGTGCCCTTTTGACCCCTCAGATCACTATCACCTCTGTACCTCAGAGAATCTGCCTCTGCCACTTAAGGCTCTCTCCCCCACTCCAGGACACACTGCACTGTCTTCTTAATGAATTTTGGCTCCTCCAAAAGCCAGGAAGAGAAATTGTCTCTCAGCTTTGGTTCAGTACAAGCCCCTGAGGCAGAGGAAACTGGAGGGGCCCAGCAATCCTCTTGAGATGTATGTAGAGAGAGGAGGGCAGAACCCCAGATCTGTCTTTTTTTACTTTATGGCAGAGAAAACAGAACAAAACATCCCCTGAATTTTCCTACTATCAAAGCAGTGTCCCCAAAGAGGAAACAAGGAGTATTACTTTGCTACATTTGTCATCACAAAGTGCTACAGATTGGGTGGCTTAAACAACAGAAATTCATTTTCTTGCAGTTCTGGAGGCTAGGGGTCCAAGAGCAAGGTGCTGGGAAAATTGGTTTCTCCTGAGGCCTCCTTGCAGATGACTGCCTTCTTCCTGTGTCCTCGCATGGCCTTTCTCTGTGCATGCGCATCCCTGGTGTCTCTTTTTTAATTTTGTTTTTGACACAGTGTCTCCCTCTGTTGCACAAGCTGGAGATCCTCCTGAGTAGTTAGGACTGCAGGTGTGTGCTGCCACAGCTGGCTACTTTTTGTTGTTGTTGTTGATACAGGGTCTCACTATGTTGCCCAGGCTGGTCTTAAACTCCTGCCCTCAAGTGCTCCTCCCACCTCAGCCTCCCAAAGTGCTGGGATTTCAGGCATGAGCCACCATGCTCAGTCCCTTCCTCTTATAAGAACACAAGTCATACTGGGTTAGATCCCACCCAGAAGGCCTCATTTAACTAAACCACCTCTTTGACGATCTTTCTCCAAATATGGTTATATTCTATGGTCCTGGAGATCGGGATGAATTTAGGGTGATGGGGTGGACACAATTTAACCCATAACACAAGGGTTAACTGTATTTAAAAAAAAAAATCCCAGTCCACTCTCTTTGCCCTCTGTAAACTGCAGCCACCTCCTTTTAGGCTTTGGAGTCTACAGACCAGATTCAAGTTCCTGCTTCGACATTTCCTAGATGTCTGGCTTTAGGCAAGCTATTTAATATCTCCGGGCTACAGTGTCTCCATTCATAAAATGGTGCTAACAATAGTGTCTATCTCAGAAGGTGTTGAGACAGTATTGCTGAAACACTGAGCACAGTGACTGAAACACAGTAAGTGCTGCATAAGGAAAGCTACCTCCCACCCACCCCAGCCCTGATTAAATCTAACTCTGCCTTGAAGGCTGAGAACAGAGGCCCCTTTTCCTCAGAAGCCCTCCCTGAAGTTTCAGGCTTGGGCTGGGGGCATCACCTTGCTATTTTCCCAATCATAACACTTAACAAACCAGATTGTGAAGGTCAGCTTAATTGTCCCTGTTCCTTAGTTCAAGAAAATATCCATGAGGCAGGTCACCAGTCTTGTTTGTCTGCCTCAGAGTTGACTGTCAGAGGTGGGCAGGTTGGTTACTGTAGAAAAGACAAGAAAGCAGAGCTGGATGGATGTAGGAAAGTGAGGATACTTTAAAGCGGGGTCTCAGCCTATGCATTATTGACATTTGGGCCAGATAATTATGTTGTAGGAGCTGCCCTGTGCATTGTAGGAGGGTTAGCAGCATCCACACCTCTACCCACTAGGTGCCAGTAGCACCTGCCCCCCAGCTATGGCAACCAAAAATATCTCGATACCGACAAATGTTCCCTTGGGGACAAAATTGTCCCCGTTGAGAACCACTGGCTCAGAATGACTTAAGTCAGTGGTTCTCAAATGAGCATGCATTGGCGTCTCCTGCATTGGACTCTCAGAAACACAAATTGCTGGGCCTCATCCCCAGAATTTCCGGCTCAATGTGTCTGGGGTGGGGCCTGAGAACTTGCATTTCTAACGAGTTCCTGGGTGCTGGTTGGGTGCCAGTTGGGAACCACTGTCTTAAAGGCCAACAAAGCTTTATTCTCCGTAACATTAAGTGAGTACTTTTTGGTCTCAGGCCAGAGTTGGCAGAGTAAAGAGAAATCCCACAGACTCGGGGTCCCGAGGAACACATTTACATGAGACTCCCCTGAGTCTGTAGGCATGGAGGAGATGGCAGGGAGGGAGGCAGGGGTCAGCCTGGAGTCAGGAACAGCCCCACTGGGCAAGGGCAAGGTGATGGGAGGAGCCCTAACCCCTATCCCTGCCAGTCATACCCACAGAGAGTCCCAGCGTTCGACAACATTCATTCAATAAAGATTTGCCGAGCACAGCTAAGTGCAAGGTACTCTTCCGGGCACCGGGATTCCATGAAGGACACAGTAGAAAAACATCGCTGCCTTCATGTAACTTGCTTTCTGATGTGGTGAGACAGGAAATAAGAATGCTAAATAAATTGTGTAACCTGTTAGAAAGCAATATGTTCTATGAAAAAAATAAATGAGAGTAGGTGAGATTGGAGGTGGGAGGGTGATTACAATTTTGAATAAGATGGCTAGCAGTGGTGTGCTGGTAAATGCTGAACAACTGGCTTTCTGCGGGAAAAAGCCCTGATTTGTAGCAATGGCCAATTTCAATGGTGGAAATATCCTTGCCATGGAAGATCAAAGCTATAAATTTTATTTATTTATTTAGAGACAGGGTCTTGCTCTGTTGCACAGGCTGGAGTGCAGTGGTGGGATCGTAGCTCACAGCAGCCTTGAACTCCTAGGTTCAAGTGATCCTCCCACGTCAGCCTCTACCTCGGCTGGGACTACAAGCACACATCACAATGCCTGGCTTATTTAAAACTATGAATTCAACATCATTAAATGGGAAATTGGGAGTGCACATTAGCACAGTATTATGTAGTATACCTACCATACGGATGTAGTAGATGTAAATAACCTCAAGTATAGGTAATAGTAAAATGTAAAATAATTAGGCAATGAGGTGTTTCGAGTATGTTTAAAACCTGGGCTGCTAATACAATTTATTTAGTTATAAATTCACATAGTTTAGTTTTCACTAATGTCTGTGTTTACTAACCAGCTGGCAAATTTCCTGGAAATTTAACAATCAGCTCTTGGGAACTGGGACTAGCCAGCCCTGGTGTACCACTGGTGATTACCGAAGGCCTTGCTGAGAAAGGGACATCTGAACAGGAACCTGAAAGAGGTGAGGTGAAGGCGTAAGGCCTGGGGACATCTGGGGACCAGCACTCACTGGGAAAAGCACTTGCCTGGGAAAAGCAGCATCTCAGGCTGGTGTGTCCACATATCCATGCTCTTGTCCTTGCTGTGCCCTGAGCCTGGACAATCTGTCCTCCTGATATGCTTAGTGACAGCCATCAGGGCCAGACTTCCAGATGACTGATGGCGTAGAATTCTTTATTTCTCCCACGCCTCCTTACATCCTTTCTGGAAAAACAGGTGGCTATGAAGGTGGTATGAATAAATGAATGACCACAAGTAAACAATCAGTGTTCTTCTGTGATCCCATAGCACCTTGAGCCCAGTTGTTTTTAGCTCTTTACATTATTATCCTGTTCTTCTGTCCGTATCGGCCTCCCCCAGCACCCCACGGAGCCTGATGTCAGGCGCATGAAAACCCCTGGCTCATAGCTGACGTTCCAGGAGAGCTTAGTTATTGAATGGGTCACCATGACCTCAACCTGGGCTGGTTTAAGGCATGAGTGGGTTTTAGTGATCGCCCTTCTGTTGGGTGAAGTCCACAGGCTGAGGCCCTTCTGCTGGAGCAGCCTCGTTAGCATGATGGCTCACCCCCTGGCCTGTGCAAGTGAGGCCAAGGAGAGTGTACCCAAGCAGGCCCCAGCCCCAGCCCTAGCTATTCACACACACCCACCACCTGTTGGGCCGTGGCTTGGGACTTCATTGAGGCTGCGTTACCTAACCCTTGCAGCAACCCAGCAGGTGGGGATCCTTACCCCCATGTTACCTATGAGGAAAATGGGAGGACAGAAAAATCACCCGGGTAGTAAGTGACAGAGCTTTCCCTTTGCTGCATAGGTTGGGGAAGAGCTGGCGGAATATTCTGTAGAATATTAACTGTAGTAATGCCAGGCAGCATGGGTAAATGCTCATTAGAACTGCAGCCACGCTTGGGAGCACAGCAGAAGAAATTAGTGATTCCACTTGGGGCAGGTGGTCAGGGAGCCCTTGGACACCATAGAAATCACAGCCTGAGCTCTGACTTCTGGGTGGAAAAGGTGTGGGGGCTCTGGGCCCTCCCACTGGAAACCTAGGTGTTGGTGGGACCTCAGAAGTGAGGATTTTCATGAAGCTGGCTCAGGATCTGACCCCAAGTGCCTTATTTATTTATTTATTTATTTATCCACCAAAACAAGCTGAGGTAATATTTTTAAAATGTTAACTTATTTCCTCTGGTGTTTTCCTGTTAATGCAGTATGCTGGTCTGAGTCCACACCTCAGTGGAAGGGGTGTCAAGGATGAAGGCACAAATAGTGCCCTGCCCCCTCTGTCTTTCTGGTTTTGCTTTCTAAAACTTTGTGTCCTCAGTGGAACAAAGAGGATTAGGATTAAGGTATCTCCAGAATGTCTGGGGAGAAACAGTAAAGGGAGACAGAAGGTTCCCCCCATCTAGTTGGGTTTGAGGAGGTAGAGGATGAAGTTAATGAGAGCAGGGTGGGCCAGTCTAACATGGGGAGTCCCCAGGCACTGCAGGTCCCACAGAAAGTTTTGGGAAGCCCGAGGCAGGAGTGCTCTACCTCTTTCCCTGGGGGAAGAACCCTGGGGGAAAGCAGGAAGACCCCATGAGGGAGTGGCTGCAGACCCAGAGGAGTCCTTTGCTCCAGCCTGGCATGGAGGGAGTCGAAGGATCCTCTGCCCTTGTGAGGCATAGAGATGATAGAGGGCCCTGCCAGACCTCAGGGACTGTTGGGACAGGAACAATGCCTGTGGGCACTGCTTCCTTAGGACCAGCAGGATACTGGGAGTCTCATCAGAAGCCTAGCTGGACCAGTGAACTAAGAACCAGCTCCCATGTCTCTGCCCTGAGTCCTGGCGTGGCATGACTCACTGAAATTTAGCCACAATCCCAGGAAAGAGGGTGAGAGAAACCTCAAATGGATGACATTTCAGTTTCTGTTACCATGGGAGTATAGTGGCTTCAAGTAAAAATTAGGTCAAGTTACAGAGTCATAAACTACAGAAAATATTTATCAAGCCCCAAAGACTTTAGGCACTGGGGTTGGGAGTGGGGAAAATCAGTAAATTGGGGACCTGTCAGTGGTCCCTCTGTCTACGTTCCTGAAATAGAAGTTATGCCAGGGGTTGGCTTCTATAGAGGGTCCTCTGTATGCACGGTAGTACCACTGATGTGTGTTAGGCACTGACTTTATGCCAATCCTTGCACCAAGAACACCCTTCTTCCTGTTTTAGACAGGTTCTTGGGGCTAAAAGACCAAGCACTTTTTGCAATACAAAGTGGCTGTTTGGGGTTGAATTGTGTCCCCACAAAATATATGAAAGTCTTAACCCTGGTACCTGTGTATATGACCTAACATGGAAAAGCAGTCTTTGCAGATGTTTGTTAGGGTGGGCCTGATGCAGTATGGCTGCATTCTTATAAAAGGGGGGAATTTGAAGATAGGGACAGACATGCATTCAGGGAGAATGCCATATGAAGATGAAGGCAGAGATCGGAGTGATGCACCCACAAGCCAAAGATTGCCAGCAAACCACGAGAAGATAGGAGAGAGGCACGGGACAGATTCTCCCTCATAGCCTCAGAAGGAACGGACTCCGTCAACACCCTGATCTCAGATTGCTGGCCTCCAGAACTGTGAGACAATAAACTTCTGAATGGCTTAAATAAATTTAAACCACCCATCTGTGGTACTTTGTTATGGCAGCCTAGGATACTAATACAGTGGGTGACAATCCCACAAAGGGGAAAGATTACTTAAATACTCCTTCTCATCCATCAACACAACCCAATGGTCCTATAGGCACAACTATATCTACCAAATATTTTGGGTGTGTTTAAACATGGGCTAGTTATGAAGTAGAGGAAGAGATGGTTACCATGACAATAAATTTCTGAATGGCTGAAATAAATTTAAGCCACCAATCTATGGTACTTGGTTACAGCAGCCGAGGATACTAATACAGTGGGTGACCCCAGAGGCTTTGACTTAAGCCATGGAGTCGTGAGCCACAGAGCTAACCACTATACTGCTGTGCAGCTGGATTCTACAGAATAGAATGTCTCTTTTCTCTCTGCTCCATTAACCCTTCTTTACTTCTTCCCATATCCTTTGCACTATTTTTAATTGAAATCATCTCCATTCTTTCTTATCAAAGACTTCACTCAAGTACCCTGTGATCCTTCCTCTCTGGGTCATCGGGAGTTCCAGAAACACCCATTGTACTCTCGGACCCCAGGAATGTAGCTTATGCTGCTCCCTGCCTGAAATGCTCTCTACCGTCTGCCAGTGGCCACCTATTAAATCTGAATCATCCTTCAAGTCAGATTTACTGTCTCCCTCCTCTACCATCAACAGCATTAAAAAACTAAGTCTTTGCACACTCAGAATCGTTGTTGGGAATGGACATAGCTGACTTCTTAAGTGCTTTGGATATTTCTAGAAGGTCCCAGAGAGCAGGTGCTTTAAAACTTCCCCACATTCTAAGACAACTGAATCTGTGACTTTAACCTGGAGTTCTTCACCCCTTCTTTCTCTTCTGGTTTCTCAAATTTGCCTGCCCATGAAAAAGAAATATCTTCAAATGACTCTATACTTGGCATATATCTAGCCCATTAACAGATTTTTTTCAATCCAGGCAAGAAACCCTTATTCCACTTCCTTCCTAGCTCCTTCCTGTATTTTAACAAGGTTTTGTCATCTCCTTGTGCTAGCCTCAGCAGAGATGATTTGGCTGGATGAGCATTTTATTTTGGCATTTGAAGATGGTGTTGGTGGAGCCTTCCATCCGTATACTGTGAAAGAATACAAACAGAACTAAACCATCCAGTTTCAGGTCCTGGATCCTCTCCAGTTTCAGATGAAGGCAGAAACCCTGCTCCTCCAGAACTGCAGCGTGGCCAGTGCCCTGAGAGCAGACGAGTGGGGAGCCAGAACGACCGTGGCCGCCTCTGCGCAGTGGAACACTGGCCCTTGACAGCTGCAGGGGTCTGGAGGAGCTGCTGGCGTGGTGTTTTGCAGGGCTTGTGCTGAGAACTCTTCTCCTTTTTTGGAAAACAAATCAAACCCTGCAAGGAAACCTCAGGCTGGACAGATTTTCCTTGAGACGAATCCACTCTGATGTGTGCCTCTTTCTGCCACAACCTTTGAAAGTTAAGGCCACTTTGTGCTGCTGTAGGCCACTTCTCTGAGGAGCCCCAGAGTCTCTGAATCTTACAAGTGCTGACTGAAAGAAGCCTGCACTTGCCTAACAAAGGGGAAAGATGACTGAAATACTCCTTCTCATCCACCAAGACGGCCCGGTGTTCCCACAGACGCAATTACATCTAACAAGTATTTTGGGTGTGTTTAAAGCATGGGCTAGTTATGAAGGAGAGGAAGGGATGGTGGGTGCCTTCTTGTTTGCTTTTAAAATTCTGTATTTGACAGGAATACTCTGTGCTGGTATAATGATGAGACTCTAGAGAACGGTAGTTTTTATAGGATAAAAGTTTAGTTCTGGCTGGGCGTGGTGGCTCACGCCTATAATCCCAGCACTTTGGGAGGCTGAGGCGCGCCGATCATTTGAGTCTTGGAGTTCGAGACCAGCCTGGCCAACATGGTGGAACGCTGTCTCTACTAAAAATAGAAAAAAATTAGCTGGGCGTGGTGGCATGTGCCTATAGTCCCAGCTACTTGGGAGGCTGAGGCAGGAGAATCGCTTGAACCCAGGAGGCGGAGGTTGCAGTGAGCCGAGATCGCACCACTGCACTCCAGCCTGGGAGACAGAGTGAGACTCCATCTCAAAAAAAAAAAAAAAAAAAAAAGAAAAGAAAAGAAAAGAAAAGGAAAAAAGTTTAATTCTGCTTCATGGACTAGCCCAGAGGTTGTCTGGTAGTCAGTAGTCTGATAGGATGGTCCTGCCACTCTCATTGTATCTCTCCCTGCTCAGGGTCTCACTCAAACCTCTGTATTCCAGTCAAAGGAAAGGGAGAAACAAAAGTTTTGCCCAAGGTTCTCACATCCCATTAGCCCAATACTAGTAGCATGGCCACCTCCAGTTGCAGGGATATTGGGAAATGTAGTCTCCAGTGGCATGCCTATGTGCCTAGCTAAAAATAAAAAAAATTATATCATTGAAGAACATAATGGACAAGTCCTAGTCTCTGCCACCCTTTCTTTCACTTATTCACCCACTCAAGGAATTACTTACTACGTGCCAGCCATATGTTTGGCACCGTTTTTACTCAGTTGCTGATGATCCGGCAATGTATATGAACACATGCCCAGCTAAAGTCACATTGTGCTGCATCCTCTAATAATTCAAACACTGTGGATCTTCAGGGAAGGAAGGGCTCATTCCTTTCTGGAGAGATGTGTCCATTTGTTTACAGATTTATTGAGCACTGTGGTCAGCAGCCTGAAGATGGTCACCAGTGATCTCCACCTTCCAGAATTTACATCCTTGTGCAATCTCCTTTCCTTGAATGTGTGCTGGACCTAGTGACTCACTTCTAGCAACTGGAATACAACAAAAGTGACAGAATGTCACTTTTGAGATTAGGTTACAAGAGGACTGTGACTTCCACCTCACTCTTTCTCAGACTTCAGTCTGGGGAAATCCAGCTGCTTTGTTTTGAGTAACATTATGGAGAAATTTGTGTGGCAAGGAAATAGTATCTTCAGTCAACAGTCAGCAAGGATCCTAACATCTGCCAACACCACGTGACTGAGCTGGAAAGTCGATTTTCTGAGGACTGCCAACAGCCACCCGAGTGAGCTGGGAAACAGATCCCCCCCTGCCGTTGACCCTTGAGACTGTAGCCTGACAGACACCTTGATTACAGCCTTGTGAGAGATCTGCACCCCAATCACCCAACTAAGCTGCACCTGTTCCTGAATTTCTGACTCAGAAACTGTGAGATAATAAATATTGTGAATTTCAAAAGCTAAGTTTTGGGGTAATTTGTTATGCAGCAATAGATGACTGATACAAGTACCTACTATTTTCAGGTAGTATGTGAGGCCATTAAAATGTGAAAAATGAGTGATGCTTCATTTTGTCACTGTGTCTGGGGAGAGGGGAAGACAGCAATATATATACAAACATGGTGCTTATGATAGAAGGTGGTCATTGCAGTGATGGAGAGGTGCTGAGTGTGAAATAGGAGCACAAAGGAAGAGCTCCTTATCCAGAGGAGGAAAGGAGATGAGGAGAGACATCCTGGAGAACACAAACATTTTCAGAGAAAATTGAGGGAGGGGTCATTCTATGGAGAGGGGACAGAGTGACTAAATGCCTGGAGGGGAAACAGTACAGACTCTGCTTGGGGATGGAGTGCTATCATTTGTGTGTACAACAAGAGGTAAAGGAAGATGAGGCTGGAGAAGTGACTAGAAACTAACCTAGTCTCATGCCAGCAATGTATTTCTATTTATTTATTTACTTTGAGATAAGGTCTCACTTTGTCACTCAGGCTAGAGTGCAGTGGCATGATCTCGGCTCACTGCAGCCTCTGCCTCCTGGCCTCAAGTGATCCTCCCACCTCAGACCCCAAATAGCTGGGGCTACAGGCGCCCACCACCATGCCTCACTGATTTTTTTTTTTTTTTTTTTGTATTTTCTGTACAGATGGGGTTTTGCCATTTTGCACAGGCTGGTCTTGAACTCCTGAGCTCAAGTGATCAGCCCACCTTGGCCTCCCAAAGTGCTAGGATTACAGGCGTGGGCCAGCGTGCCTGACCCACTAATTTATTTTTAAATAATCAATATTATGAAATCCTGCCTTGAGTAAAAGGAGGTAACAACAAAAGAGTTAATGAAGGCATATTCTCAACAGTCCAACACCTGAATTTTAAGAAGCCAGTTTCAATTACCTATAAAACACCAACAAGTGTAATTTGTTTCATTGTTTTTCTCATAAAATTTGAGCCAGGAACAGTTGACATATTTCCATTGAATAATTGTGGTTCCTATTGAGAAACCAGCTTAGACAAGCTGTTTGACGGATTTGCAACTGGAAAATTGACCCTTTCAGCTTTAGGTTCTCATGAGTCAATATTTTGAAAATCTGAGAAGTTTGGGAAGAATTGTATGTTTGCTGTTGTTGTTGTTGTTTGTTTGTTTGTTTTGAGACAAGATCTCACTTTGTCACCCAGGCTGCAGTCAATGGCGTGATTTCGGCTCACTGCAGCCTTGACCTCCTGGGCTCAAGCAATCCTCCCACCTCAGCCCCTCAAGTAGCTAGGACTACAGGTGAGTACCGCCACACCCTGCTAATTTGTGTGTATGTGTATTTTTTGTAGAGACAGGGTTTTGCCATGTTGCTCAGGCTGGTCTCAAACTCCTGGCCTCGAGTGATCCTCCCTGCTCAGCCTGCCAAAGTGCTAGGATTCCAGGTGGGAGCCACCAAGCCTGACCTGGTTGATTATCTTTTTCTTTCTTTTCTCCCTTTCTCTCTCTTTCTCTCCCTCTCTCCCTCCTTCTTTCCCTCCTTCCTTCCTTTCTTCCTCTCTCTCTCCTTCCCTTTCTTTCAATTTTGCAGACTATCAAAGGCTCCAATAACATTTCTAGACTCTAAACCTCAGCTTTGCAAGGCATGAAGAAGAAACCAAAGCATTCCTCTCTCCCCTGAGAGAAGGATTAGCTCCAAAGATTTTTAAACTAGCTCTCAGGAGGTTCTCTGGATCATTACTGCTCACAAGTGCATCTAATGACTCAGTAGATAATGAGGTTATTTGAATGAAGACTACAACACTATGCTTATGGGTACGATTGGCCTAGAATAGGAGAAATTTAAAAAATTAACCTTAAACTTAAAATATTTTACAATATCACTTCAAAATGATTTTCTGTATCTAAAATCCTTATTTATTTATTTATTTATTTATTTATTTATTTATTTATTTTTTGGAACAGGGTCTCACTCTGTCACCCAGGCTGGATGGAGTACAGTGGTACGATCTCGGCTCACTGCAACCTCTGCCTCCTGGGTTCAAGTGATTCTCCTGCCTCAGCCTCCTGAGTAGCTTGGATTACAGGCATCTGCCACCACGCCCAGCTAATTTTTGTATTTTTAGTAGAGACGGGGTTTCACCATGTTAGTCAGGCTGGTCTTGAACTCTGACCTCAAATGATCCACCCGCCTCAGCTTCCCAAAGTGCTGGGATTACAGATGTGAGCCACTAGGCCCAGCCTAAAATCCATAATTATTAATATGAAATAATGTTCAGGTGCCCCCTCACCTGTGGTGCACACAGTTCCTTGAAGCTGGGGTCTGTACTTGTGCTCGTGCTTGTGGGAGCAGGGGTTTTGAGTAGACTCCTGGAAACAAAATATCACCTGCTGTGTTGGGTTTTGCTGGAGGCTGCATACTCCTCCTCCAAATGGAATTGGGCAGCCCTCTCATATGATGAAGTTATTTCTTCCTCTGTCTCCCATACATGAGTGTCTTGTGTTGCTATTACCCCCTGCAGGAATGATACTAAAATATTATCAACCAAAAAGACAAATGCATTGGCCAATCAGAATGGACATAGTGCTTGCTGGAGAAGCATCCTGGGGTCTCTCTTCTATGCCAGTTATTATCCATTTTGTAGGGAGATCTGGGGGCTTCAGAGGAGGGACTAGGTGACAAGGTGTTTCTCAGGGGCTCAGGGGCTCCTAGGGGGTTCAAATTTGTACAAGTTGAATAACGTTGTGGTTTTGTTTTTTGTTTTGAGACAGGGTCTCACTTTGTTGCCCAGGCTGGAGTGCAGTGGTGTGAACACTGTTCACTGCAGCCTTGACCTCCTGGGCTCAAGCGATCCTCCTGCCTCAGCCTCTTGAGTAGCTGGGACTATAGGTGTGCACCACTATGCCTAATTTTTGATTTTTTGATTTTTTTGTAGAGACAGGGTTTTGCCAACACCTGGGTTTAAGCGATCCACCCACCTCTGCCTCCCAAAGTGCTGGGATTACAGGTGATTAATGTTTTAATGTCTGTCTTCCCCACCAGACCGTGAGCAGCTTGAGGGTATGAGCTCTATTTTAGTAGTCTTGAGTATCTCTACTATCTAACACAACGTCAGCCCCTAGTAGGCACTTAGTAAATATTTACTGTGCAAAATGGAAATATGCCTGTTTAAACATTTGGTGTTTGTTGGGGACTCTGCCTTAAGCTAGCTACTGCCCTAGACAATTTGGGGGATGTAAACAGAATTAAGAGTTGGCATTTATTTTTGATGAGTTTTCAGTCTAGTTAGCAGACTCTAGTAGAAACTGTCTTGTTCATCTTCATTGCCCTGTGCCTGACGCAGTGCCTGGCACATAGCAAGCACTCAGTAAACATTTGTTGTAAATTCACGTGTCTGGGCTAGAAGGGTTGCTTCAGACTGGTCATTCTTTGTCTACCCCTCCAAATCTGCCAGCCCAGCAAACTCAGCTCCACAGAATTACTCCCAGTGATCCAACAAACTATTACGGTTAGCCAGGAACAAAAGCCACTAGGAAAATAATGCATCACTTTTCATCTGGATGTTTCCAAAGGAACTGAAGTATTAAAGTCACAGTTGTCCCAATCAGATCATCTTTTCAAAGGAATTACAGGGTTGTGAGCCAACAGCAACCACATACACCTTTGCAGTAATCAGAACCAGCGTTCTCAATGCTGAAAGCAAAATCAAGTAAACAAGGTTGTGTTGTGGACTTCCTTGACCCAGACTTTCAGGAAGGAGCTGACACACTGCCCAGACTCGCGCTCACCCACATCGCTCAGAAGCCAAACAAACTCGAGAAGCTCGTGTTTTCCCAGCTGTATGATGCACTCACTTCACCAAGTGACTGGCCAGAAAACAAGAAAAAGAAAAAAGAAAAATCCCTCGTTCAGACCAGTCAGGGGAAGAATTGCTTCAGCTGGCCTTTGCTTTTTATTTTCATGAAGTATCAAGAAATCTAAAAATGGAGGAAGTTAGATCTATGACTTTTAGTCACTTAAAAGGAAACAAAATATCATTTTTTTCTTTTAGAGAGCTGATCGTGTTATTACGCTGCCTTAAAACTTCAGTGGCTTTCTATCTTATAATCTTCAAACCCCTTGGTATCACTTCCAGGTCTTTCATAACTTGTTTAAAACAATCTTTCTAGCCACATCTGCCTCCTTTCCTCCTTTCCTCCACATCTGCTCAAGAACTGAAAGCTGTTCTTGAGCTTTGCCAGGCTCCCATGGTCTTAAATACTGCATGTGCTTTCTTGCCTACATGCTTTTTTGTTCATGCTATTCCTTTTGCTTGGAATACCCTTCCTTGCCTTGATCACTAGGAGAACTACAACTCATCCTTCAAGACGAGTTCAAATGGCACTGTTACTCACCCCAACAGCAGATTTAGCTTCTCCTTCATCTGTCTCCCTTTAGGACTACTTTGTATGTACCTCTTACTGCACTTGCTCTCTATATCATTCATCCACTCATTCAACAACATTCACTGTCTTTGCACTTTGTACCAGATACTATGTGAGGTGTTGAGGATCCAAGTGTAAAAGTCCCTATCTAGTGGGGCATGCAGACAAGTAAATTGATTGTTATGAGACAGAATTGTGTTTTTGGTAAAGGTAAGCACAGGTTGCTTTGGAAAATCCGAGGAGGATCACATGCCGCAGTCTGATTGGAGGGAGAGAATCCAAAGGGCTTTTTGGAGAAGATGACACCAGAACAGTGTAAAGAACAAGGGGTTTTTGTGTCCATTCTTGGCAGAGCACTCCTGAAGAAAAGAGTTAATCATAGCTCATATCAAATCAAGTCGTTTATTCTATACATGTTCACTGAACTCTCTGCTAGGAGACAAACACTCCCAGGAGCAGCTTAGGAACTAGGCAGAAGCAGTCAGGAGTGA
The DNA here is from genome assembly GCF_043159975.1 of Macaca nemestrina. Classification (NCBI taxonomy): domain Eukaryota; kingdom Metazoa; phylum Chordata; class Mammalia; order Primates; family Cercopithecidae; genus Macaca; species Macaca nemestrina. Next base: position 165,999,719 of record NC_092125.1, on the reverse strand, counting down.
GAGAAGTGGGTAAGACAAAGAAGAGAGGAAATCAAGGATGAGTCTCAGGTTTCTAGTTTAGGTGAATGGGTGGTAGTGGATTAGGGCTGGCATGTGCAGTTGGGCAGGTTGTGGACTCACAGATGCAGAAGGAGGCACAAGTTCAATGAAGAAGAGCCTTACACTTGATCCCACCACTTAAGTACCACCACTTAATATATGATGTTGGAATGGACCACAATTGAGACAATTGTTTTGTTTTATTCAAAGCAAGCCTTGGCTAGGCGCAGTGGTTCACGCCTATAATCCCAGAATTTTGGGAGGCCAAAGCAGGTGGATCATTTGAGGTCAGGAGTTTGAGACCAGCTTGGCCAACAAGGTGAGACCCTGTCAATACTAAAAATACAAAAATTAGTCAGACGTGGTGGTGCTCACCTGTAATCCCAGCTACTTAGAAGGCTGAGGTTGGAGAATTGCTTGAACCTGGGAGGCGGAGGTCGCAGTGAGCCAAGATCATGCCATTGCAATCCAGCCTGGGCATCAAAGCAAGACTCTGTTTCAAAAAAAAAAAAAGGCAAGCCTATTCTTTCTTAAGTGAAACAAAACATCCACTTTCCTGCTATATTCACTTGGCTCCTTAATTTTCACACATAAAAAATCTCTACTGTGAATCACTCAAGTCTTTTACACATCCCTTTGCCTTTAGACCATTTTGACACCTCTACCAGAGATTTTAGGATTTCCTGCTTAAATGAAGCTTGAAAACTAGGTATAAAACTGAATACTCAGCTATTAATATTGTTAATAATGGGGTTATTGGTATAATAGTATTAAAAACATCCATGATTATTAAATTCATAACCAAAAATTGCCTTTAGTTTTTAGAATTATTTCAAGCTACAATTTGATCATCTCGTAATAGGGGTAATGCCTTTTCTTTTTGAGATGGGGTCTTGCTCTGTCTCCAAGGCTGGAGTGCAGTGGCATGATCTCTGCTCACTGCAACGTCTGCCTCCCAGGTTCAAGCAATTCTCCTGCCTCAGCCTCCAGAGTAGCTGAGATTACAGGCGTGTACCAGCACACCCCTGCTAATTTTTGTATTTTCAGTAGAGACAGGTTTCACCATATTGGCCAGGCTGGTCTCTAAATCCTGACCTCAAGTGATCTATCCACCTGGGCCTCCCCAAGTGCCGAGATTACAGGCATAAGCAACCGCATCCAGTCCAGTAATGCCATTTTAACCCCACATTTTATTTTCCTTTTATTGTATTTTTTTCTTTTATATAGTGGAAGAAATCTCAGCAGGAATTTGATCACCAAAGATCCTTTACTAAAGCTAATCCTTTCAAAATAATTGAAATACATCCTAATGTACCCTAAATAATTTCCTCCTCAAAGTTTGGCTCTTTCTAAAACATGCCTTGGGTTGCCATTTGACTTCCTGTTACATTTAGACAGAAACGTAAATCTTTTAGTAAATATACTGCTTTAAGAGGTATCCAGGCCTCTCAAAATCAGCTCTTTATTATTCTTGATTGCTATTCTTTGCCTTTTCCATCCCTTTCTAGAACTGCAGGTCCCCAACATATGTATCTCATAAAAATAGAAAATATAGTCTACAAAAGACAGCTGGGGTGGAAAGTGTAGCGATCATCGCTTTGTCATTGCCTATTTTTTCTCTTCAGCCTCACTGGCAACGTATTTAATTTGCTTTTTGTTATGAGCCCTATCCTCTTTTTTTTCTGTATTTTGTTCTTCAAATGTACTTCTCTTTGAAGCTGTTTATTATGGACTGTATTTTCTTTTTTAAAAACATTTCAACTTTTATTTTAGATTGGGGTACATGTGCAGGTTTGTTACATGGTTATATTACATGATTCTGAGATTTGGGGTGTGATTGACCCCATCACCCAGATAGTGAGCATAGTACCCAATAGGTAGTTTTTCAACACTTGACCTTCTCTCTCCCTTCCCCCATGGTGTGTATGTGCCACATTTTCTTAATCCAGCCTATCACTGATGGACATTTAGGTTGGTTCCAAGTCTTTGCTATTGTGAATAGTGCCACAGTAAACATACCTGTGCATGTGTCTTTATAGCAGCATGATTTATACTCCTTTGGGTATATGCCCAGTAATGGGATGGCTGGGTCAAATGGTATTTCTAGTTCTAGATCCTTGAGGAATCGCCACACTGTCTTCCACAATGGTTGAACTAGTTTACAGTCCCACCAATAGCGTAAAAGTGTTTCTATTTCCCCACATCCTGTCCAGCACCTGTTGTTTCCTGACTTTTTAATGATCACCATTCTAACTGGTGTGAGATGGTATCTCATTGTGGTTTTGATTTGCATTTCTCTGATGGCCAGTGATGATGAGCATTTTTTCATGTGTCTGTTTGCTGCATAAATGTCTTCTTTTGAGAAGTGTCCATTCATATCCTTTGCCCACTTTTTGATGTGGTTGTTTGATTTTTTTCTTGTAAATTTGTTTAAGTTCTTTATAGATTCTGGATATTAGCCTTTTGTCAGATGGGTAGATTGTAAAAATGTTTTCCCATTCTGTAGGTTGCGTGTTCACTCTGATGGTAGTTTCTTTTGCTGTGCAGAGGCTCTTTAGTTTAATTAGATCCCATTTGTCAATTTTGGCTTTTGTTGCCATTGCTTTTGGTGTTTTAGTCATGAAGTCCTTGCCCATGCCTATGTCCTGAATGGTATTGCCTAGGTTTTCTTCTAGGGTTTTTATGGTTTTAGGTCTAACATTTAAGTCTTTAATCCATCTTGAATTAATTTTTGTATAAGGTGTAAGGAAGGGATCCAGTTTCAGCTTTCTACATATGGCTGGCCAGTTTTCCCAGCACCATTTATTCAATAGGGAATCCTTTCCCCATTTTGTGTTTTTGTCAGGTTTGTCAAAGATCAGATGGTTGTAGATGTGTGGTATTATTTCTGAGGGCTCTATTCTGTTCCATTGGTCGATCTCTCTGTTTTGGTACCAGTACCATGCTGTTTTGGTTACTGTAGCCTTGAAGTATAGTTTGAAGTCAGGTAGCATGATGCCTCCAGCTTTGTTCTTTTGGCTTAGGATTGTCTTGGCAATGCAGGCTCTTTCTTGGTTCCATATGAATTTTAAAGTAGTTTTTTCCAATTTTGTGAAGAAAGTCATTGGTAGCTTGATGGGGATGGCATTGAATCTATAAATTACCTTGGGCGGTATGGCTATTTTCACAATATTGATTCTTCCTATCCATAAGCATGGAATGTTCTCCCATTTGTTTGTGTCCTCTTATTTTGTTGAGCAGTGGTTTGTAGTTCTCCTTGAAGAGTTCCTTCACATCCCTTGTAAGTTGGATTCCTAGGTATTTTATTCTCTTTGTAGCAATTGTGAATGGGAGTTCACTCATGATTTGGCTCTCTGTTTGTCTGTTATCGGTGTATAGGAATGCTTGTGATTTTTGCACATTGATTTTGTATCCTGAGACTTTGCTGAAGTTGCTTATCAGCTTAAGGAGATTTTGGGCTGAGACAATGGGGTTTTCTAAGTATACAATCATGTCATCTGCAAACAGGGACAATTTGACTTCCTCTTTTCCTAATTGAATACCCTTTATTTCTTTCTCTTGCCTGATTGCCCTGGCCAGAACTTCTAACACTATGTTGAATAGGAGTGGTGAGAGAGGGTATCCTTGTCTTGTGTCAGTTTTCAAAGGGAATGCTTCTAGTTTTTTCCCATTCAGTATGATATTAGCTGTGGGTTTGTCATAAATAGTTCTTATTATTTTGGGATATGTCCCATCAATACCTAGTTTGTTGAGAATTTTTAGCATAAAAGGCTGTTGAATTAAGGAGGTAACTTCTGACATATTATAAATAGTACCATTTAAAAATAAAGCTCTTATATTACTCTCTTGGCTGGGCATGGTGGCTCATGCCTGTAATCCCAGTACTTTGGGAGGCCAAGGTGGGGGGACCATTTGAGGTCAGGAGTTTGAGACCAGCTTGGCCACTATGGCAAAACCATGTCTCTACTAAAAATACAAAAATTAGCCAGGCATGGTGGTCTGTGCCTGTAATCCCAGCTACTTGGGAGGCTGAAGCAGGAGAATTGCTTGAACCCAGGAGGCGGAGGTTGCAGTGAACTGAGATCGCACCACTGCACTCCAGCCTGGGTGGCACAATGAGACTCTGTCTCAAAAAATTTAAAAAAAAAAAAAAATAAAGCTCTTACATTGCTCTCTTAAATGTCAAAGAATTCTTAATACCACAGCAATTTGATACCAACTAGAGTGATTTGATATCCATCATCTAGTTAAAATTATATAAACAAGCTCTTTAATATACATTTTCATCATTTTTCTCCATTTCACTTCTACACAGAAGTTCATTCTAAAATAATAATGTTCAAAAACCTTTTATTTATCATTCTATTATACTTTTCTACTTCTACAACAAAACAAAATAAATACGTAAGTTAAATGCTGCAAGTGTTTTAAATTTTTTCCGAATTACTTATGATTAGCACAGAATTAACAAATACAACAGAGAAATATTATAAATTTTTATGCATAATTGTTAAACATAAAAAGTTTTTATTAGAATTACATATATTGATAAGCTGAGTAGCACTTTTCCTCAATTGCTTCTTGTATCCATGAATGAATTATTTATTGTTAGAATGAGACAGGGTGTAGTATCCATTCTATTTCTATTTGTTATTTTTACGGATAGAAACATTGAAAAACTGTGTTCACATAAGTAAGTAGGTAGGAATAGATTTCATAGCATTGACACTTAAGTTTAAACTATTTCATAGATATAAGACAAAGATCACATAGTCATTTACCACAAAGATGTTTTAAATGATCTATCAGCTGACAATTCAGTTCTGATGTCCTTCAATTCTGTTGAAAGCAAAGAATTGAAAGCCACATGACTTGCAAATAGATTTATTTCTCAGTCATTAGAATCCAGTTAAATACTGATATTTGGAAGTGTCCTTTTTTTTTTTTTCTTTCTGAGACAGGGCGCCACTCTGTCACCCATGTTGGAGCACACTGGCACCATCACAGCTCAGCGCAACCTCTGCCTCCCAGGCTCAAGCCATCCTCACACCTCAGCCTCTCAAGTAGCTGGGACTACAGGCGTGTGCCACCACACCCAGCTAATTTTAATTTTTGTGGAGACGGGGTTTTGCCATGTTCCCTAGGCTGGTCTTGAACTCCTAGATTCAAGGGATCTGCCTACCTCAGGCCCCCAAAGTGCTGCGATTACAGACACAAGCCACCGTACCCAGCCTGGAGTTGTCCCTTTGTAGCACAGAGATTTCTCCACCTTGGAGCAATGCCCCAGGGTAAGTCTGGTCAGCAGTGAGGTGTGATTTTCTTTTGTAAGGTGAGAGAATGAACCTAATGAGGGAACAGGAAGGAGAGGAGGACAAGAAGAAACAGTCCTCACACATACTAATTTTTGGAAAGTGTACTTATCATAGTTCAGGATCTGTAATTGATTCTTTAAAATCCTTTGGAAAGTCCTCAAATAGTATACCAATGCGAAAACCACTGTTACAAAGATTTCTGCCAAGTATCGTCATTTGTTAACTTGACAATAGAGCTTTTTTTAATTTATTTTTTTCTCAGAAGACCTATTAATATCTGTAAGAGCCAACATTCTTGGAATACTCCCTGGGAAATGCTACTTTAAAGATTTGATTAATAAATCTTAATTGGCTCCCCAATTAGATAATAAAATCTACAGCTGTGAGCCAGAGGGTGTTGAAGTTGTAGGAGAACATATATAATGATGATGATGATGACAATATTGATAGCTATTACTGATTACGTCAGTTTCGTATAGCAAAGACCGACCCTAACAAACACAAGTGAATACCAGCAATGAGGTACTTGTCTCACACAACAATAAACTCCTGGCCAGGTAGCCCTGGAGTAAAACAGTAGCTCAACAAGGTCATCAAGCACCCAGCTCTTTCTCTCCTGCCACGTCATCAACCTTTGCCGTGAACCTTGTGCTTGTTGCCTCATGACATCAAGAGGGCTGCTCTACCTCCAGCCTCACAGTTAAGTTCCAGGCAAGACGAGAAAGCGGGGCAGACAGAGAGAGAGGAGCAAGGACTTGTGGCTTAGAAGCTTTGCCTTTTTATTTGGAAAAGTCAAAGACAGGTACTTACATCTCATTGGCCATAGCTGAGTTTTCTGGCCACCCCCAGCTGCAGGGAAGCTGGGAGTTTGGGTATTTCCTCTTCGACGCTTTCTAGTAGAAGAAAGCAAAGAAGCAGGTGTTTGAGAAGGGATTTTGAATGAACCAGTTTACAGGATCTGTCACATCCTTCTATTCTGAGCTAGACATTTTATACATATTACATTTATTATAACAATCCTATGTGATAGGTTTATTATCCCCATTTTTCAGACAAGGAAATGAAAACTCACTGAGGTAAAGTAACCTCACAAGGTACTATAACTGATTTGTGTGAAAAAACTGGGATTGGAACAGTTCTTCTGATACTAAAGTCTGTGCTTTCCATCTCTGACCACCGCATGGGCTGTTTTGCTCTACATCCTGATACATTCCATGTCCTTCATAGCGCAAGACCTAGAAAGTTCTGTTGGTTGCCGGGCGCAGTGGCTCACGCCTGTAATCCCAGCACTTTGGGAGGCCGAGGCGGGCGGATCACAAGGTCAGGAGATCGAGACCATCCTGGCTAACACGGTGAAAACCCATCTCTACTAAAAATACAGAAAATTAGCCAGGTGTGGTGGCGGGTGCCTGTAGTCCCAGCTACTCAGAGGCTGAGGCAGGAGAATGGTGTGAACCCAGGAGGCGGAGCTTGCAGTGAGCCGAGATGGTGCCACTGCACTCCAGCCTGGGCGACAAAGCGAGACTCTGTCTCAAAAAAAAAAAAAAAAAAAAAAAACCCGAAAGTTCTGTTGGAGTGCAGAGACTCCCAAAGCCTGTGCCAAGAGCAGAGGATTGGGGTGGGAAGGAGAGAATAAGAAAGACTCCCTCGGCCCCTCTTCCCCTCTCCCACGTAACTTAATCACAGGAGAGTGGGTCACAGGAGAGAAGGGCAGGGAAGGAAGCAGCAGCTCTTCGCAGGGAACAGGCCACTGGGGCTCCTTTTCTGATTCTGACCCTGGACTTTCAAGTCACCTGGACTCTGCAGGCCTCAGTCTTGCTCTTCAGAGTGTATTTCCATGATTTAAGACAAATTCCCAGGACCTATGTTTGGGAGACTGCAGATTTGTGGTCTTGTGGGAAGTGTGATCACTCCTGAGGCAGCGTCCCCGTGCTCCGGAAGCTGTACCTTAGAATCCACCTGGCGTGAGACACCTTTCCGGCCCCTCTCCTCCCCTCCAAGCCCACCATGGACTCAGAGATAAATTCACTTCAGGGGCTCTGGGCTGTTGTGACCTAACAGGTCATGACTGATGAAGCAAGGGAGCCCCAGAAACTCCACATGAGGGCACAGACCTCCAAAACTTTCTGGAATTCAACTGCTTCTCACAACTGTTAGTCTGGTCCAAGCCAGCATTGTCTTCCACTTAGATGACTGCAATGGCCTTCTATTGGTTCTCCCTGCAGCCACTTTGCCCTATAGCCTATCTGCCACAGAGCATCCAGGGTGATCATATGAATGCCTCGGACAGGCCGTGATGTCCTCTGCCTCAACCCAATAGCAGCTCCCTTTTTCTTTCAAAGTAAAAGCCAAAGTTTTGACAAAGGGCTTCTAAGGCCATACCCAATCTGCATGCTGTTCCTCACCTTCCCTGCCCCTCCCCCCATACCTTTCTAACCTCACTTTCTACCTCTTTCACCCTCTAAGACATCTTCCTGCCTCAGGGCCTTTGCACAGATTATTCTTTCTGTTGAGATCATTCTTCTCTCAGAGATCCAAATGGCTCTCTCATCTCCTTGAAGGCTTTGCTCAAAATGCCACCTTCTCATTGAGGCCACACCAACTACCCTGATTTAAAAATTCCACCCCCTCCACTTCTTCCCCCAACGTGACCAATCCTCCTTACCCTCCTCTGCTTTTTCCATGGCACTCATACCTTTCTAATACAGTATGTAACTGATTTATTTATTTAGCCTATAGACTGCTTCCTGCCATGTGGCAGAGACAATAACACTCACCAAATATTCCATGTGCTTCCTCACATTTGCTAGTTTTTTTGTTGTAGGCGAGGCTGTGTGATTAGTCCTGAGAGAAAGCATTGTGAGTCACTTCCAAGCTGCAGTACTGACAAGCCCATGGGAAGTTCTTCGGTCTCACTTTCCTCTGCCATCACAACTAAGGAACCTCAGATGAAACCTCTTGGACCCCTGAGTCACTGCCTGGAAGACAATTGCCTTGTAGAATCACAATGGATTTTGTGCAAAAGAGAGATAAATAAAGCATTGTTTTGTTAAGCCACTGATACTCTGCCCTTATTAATACAGTATAACTTAGACTTCCCTGACAAATAGACCCCATTAGAATATAGGGTCCATGAGACCAGGATTGTCGTCTGTTTTGTTCTCTGATATATTTTGAACACCTGGATCAGTGCCTGGCACATAATAATCCCTCAGTAGATTTGTTGAATTAATGAATAGACTCCTGGACACAGGCCAGCATCCCTGACCCAGTCCAGTTTCTAGCTTCCTCTGGTGTGTAACAAATTCCCAGGACCTATGCTTGAAAGCTCCTTATGAGTAGGGAATAAATTGCAGTCATCTTGTATTGTGCCCAGTTTCATAAGGCCTTGTCCATTGTTACTATTCAGTAAATAGGGACTGACTGACTGACAGAAATAACTCAGTGCTAGCCCAGCTCTCTCCTGCAGTCGTCAGGTGGAAAGCTCTCAGCAGGAGAAGGAAGATGGCCAGTTCTAGTTCACGTACTCCTACAGTTTCAGCACAGAATATTGCTTCACCAAGAAAACTAAGGCTGTTTTGCCTGATCCCCTTCAGTGCCTCACTCTCTGACCTAAAATCTGGCCTCTCTCTGTACCTGTGCTCATGCCTTCACTGCCCTGTTCAAGGGCACTAAGCAGGGTACACTATTCTTTCCAGATTTCTACCTCCCATTCATACCTCAGGCCAATATTTTCTGATCTCTGACACTGCAGTTGTACTGAGCTTCCTCTTGGTGATGGCACCCAGGACCTTCTGATTGCCAAATGCAGTGGGACTTTTTTTTTTTTTTTTTTTATTGTGTGACGCACTGGAGACCTTCAGCTAATCTCCTTGTCACCTGCTACTACTTTGGCTCCCATGGCACCATCCTTTCCAGGTTCTGCTTATATCTCCTTGGCCATTCCTGTGCCTCCGTGGGCTCTTTTTCCTCTGCTCATTCCTTCAGGGTCCTCCAGGATGCTGTCCTCAGCTCACTGCTATGGGCACTTGACACAATTTCCTCATGGTTTCAACAACCTCCTGGATACTGATGATTGCCAAATCTTTGTCTCCAGCCCCAGTCTCTCTCCAGAACTTTAGCTGATTTACGTATCTGCCACCTGGAGAGACCCACCTGGAGGTCCCATGACTTGGGTGTCTTTTATGCACCCTCTCATATCTTCTTGGCCTAATTTCTGAGTCCATTAGTGGCTCTGGCAAGTGGTTCTACCCTGGCTTTGACTCAGTTTACACTGACAGTAACTTTTTTCAACAATTGGCTTAGACCATGCTTTGTACCTTGGGGCTTCTCAGATGTCCCTGGATGCCTAGTCATTCTGGTTGCCTGTGGACATGGCTAACACCTAGGCGTGTGCAACCCAGGTTGGGGGTGGGGGTTGGGGATAACATTTCTTGGGGAAACTGGATTACTAAAGTACAAGAATCAGTGGATAACTGCCTCTCCCTCTTATCTCTCAGGTGGACAGTCCTGAAATACAGCATAAATGCTTCTTGGAGGCCCCAGGGGCCCAGCATCAGTGTCCCATGGCAGTGACCAATATGATACACATCTATTACTGGATTTCCATTTTTCCATTTTTCTTTATCCCACCCTCCCTGATCCCTCTCTCTGTTCTTGGGATCACTTCCCAGATAAATGACCCATGCATAAACCTTTGTCCCAGGCCTTCCTTTGAGGGAATCAAGGCTAAAATATCCTTTAGGCCCCTCTATCTCAATATGTCTAAAGCAGGACTCTTGGTCTTGCCCTCAATCCAACTCTTCTTCTTCTACTCTTACCCCAATCAGTCATCAAAGCTAAAAACTAGAGAACTCATCTTTTCCCTCTTTCTCATCTCGATTTCAAGTCAATCCTGAATCTGCCCCTCTACTCCTTTCCTAAGACCACCTCACCCAAGCTGCTGCCTCCCCTCAGTTCTCTCTGCCTCTCCCCCAATCCTCTCAAATCCATCCTACACCCAATCGCCAGTGTGAAATATCTCAAGCGCAACTTTTTTGCCACAGTATCCTTGACTTAAGCCCCTTCAAAGGCTCTGTTGGTAGGATAAAACCAAGCATCTTGTTATGACATGGGGCCTCCTGGGACCTGCCCTTTGCCCACCTCTTCAGAATCATGGCTGAACTGCTTATGCTTTCCAGCACCATTCCCATTGTGCACTCACCAGAGAGGAAGAAAATACTTATTTTGAAGAGACCTTTTATTTTGTCTGCTGCAGAGCATCCCAACAGCATAGCTGCTATGAAGGCAATGTTGGAAGAGCTATTCTCTAGACTTTTACATTCACAGGGCCTTTCTGGAGTCATAGCTTCACAATACACAGATGACAGGACAGTCAGGATGAGGGTTGGAGAAAGTACTGGAGGTACAGTCAGCACACCTGGGTTCCAGGCCTGCTGTGACACTGGCTAGCTGTGAGACTGTGGGTAAATTTCCTGGTTTCTGTATTCACAAAGTGGGAAAATGCCATCTAATTGCCACAGGGTGTGTGATGAGCACATAAAAGTAATGATGATGATGATGGTGATGGCTAACATTTATTGAGCACTTACCAGCAAGGCAATGGCAATGAAGAAGGTACCTGGTAAGCAGGTCATAGCTCTGCTGCTAACTTAGTAATGTTTTCTCAGTAAGTCATTTCCTGTGTCTTGACTTCAGTCTCACCCTGCAAGCAGTCGAGTTGAACTAGTTCAGGGCTTTTGACTGGGAGGTCACTAATATCCTTGATAATATAAGATAAAGTTCTGAGTTTATGAGCAGCTAGCACACTGAGCTATTGCTTGTCCTAAAGTGGGCTGAGCATACATCCGTTTTTAGCATCATTGGGATGCACACAGTGTGTTGAAGGTGACCTCACCAGCCCTTACATCAGCCTCCTTCCCCTGTGAAAAGAAATGATTGTGTCCTGAGCGAGAAAGTTAGAGATACTGAATCTCTTGCACTTTTTTTTTTTTTTTTTTGTCCAGCACACAGTAACAATGAGGGTAATTCTGCCAAAAAAACAACTTTTCTTGGCATGCATTGTGCTGTTCAAATCCATGGAATTTATTGCCACATCATTGCCAAGTTGGACAAATTCTTATCAGAGCCCAGTCAAATCCAAGGACAACTCAAGGCCTGCCATCTCTCTGCATGATGTCCAAGCTTCTCGTGTGGCCTCCTCACCCACCGTGGATTCTGCACACCTTCCTGAGGGCCTGGTAACAAGGAAGACGGACACTGGTACTCTGATCCTTCACCACTCAGCTCTAAAATGATGCTTTTGCTATAACTTTAGGGTTTTGTTTTGTTTGTTCATTTGTTTCCTCCCATCCTTCAATACCTTATTATTTCCCTGTATGAAGTGAAAATGTGATGGAGTAAATATATTGACTATTTTCTCTGTTCTGTTACTACCAAAGTCACACTCCCCATTTTGACTCATTTCTTTTCATATTTGATTATTTTCTGACTAGTTTCTGATCATATTTACATGATTTTCAATAACCTGCTGCTTCCTACATAATTGAGGTGGTCAGAATAAAAATCCCGAAGTGGGCATGAATTGGAAGACATTTATCCAGCCATGGTGAGGGGAGTGAAACTGCATCCATGGCAAAGAAGATACAAACTGGGCAGAGTGATTGTCCCTTTATTTCTCCAAAAGCCAGGGGTTTGTAGAAGAGTATTCCTGGGTGGGCTTTCCTGACGGGGAGAGCTAAGGGCAGAGAATCTAGGATAACACTTGGCCTTCATCCATTCCATGACACCTTACACCTTTGGCATCTATTTGGCTCTTGGTAGGATGGGGGAAATATGAGATGAAGAAAGAGGAGATTTGCCACCTCTGACTTCCCCTCATGACTCCCAGGTCACATTAGCACTAACACTAGTTATATTTTAAAGTGTCTTATTTGTTTATGTCACAAATAATGATTGAACACACACTGTGTATATACCAGGCTCTGTACTAGACACTGGAGACACAATGCAAAGCAGCCATACTCCCAGCTCTGTGGAGTACTCACGATGTAGTGCATGCAAAAAGACAATCAGATGTGGAAAGTGTCCAATGAGTTCTGTAGAATGTGGCCCATTAGATCTCTTATTTACAGCATTGTGGCTGGTATAATTAAATTATTTGAGCCATTATTTGTTAGTGTTGGTCTTCCATTTTCAATTAAAAATCCCATAAGGACTGTAAGTCCTAGCATAATGCCTAGCCTGTGAGGAAGAGCTCAATAAACATTTATGAAGAAGGAAAGAAGAGGAGAGGAGGGAAGAAAGGAGGGAGGGAAGAAGAAGGGATGAAATAGAAAGAAAAGAAAGAGAAATCAGTTGTAGTGGTTCGCCCCTGTAATCCCAGTGACTTGGGAGGCTGAGACAGGAGGATTGCTTGAGCCTAGGAGTTTGAGGTTGCAATGAGCCATGATTGCATCACTGCACTCTGGTTTGAGTAACAGAGTGAGACCCTGTGGAGAAAGAAAGGCAGGAAGAAAGTAAGAAATAAAGGAAAGAAAGAATGAGAAAGAAAACTAAAGAACGAAAGAATGAAAGAAAGAGAGAGAAAGAAAGGAAAGAAAAAGGAGAAAGAAGGAAAGAAAGAAAGAATGAAAGAAAGAAAGGAAGGAAGGAAGGAGGAAAGAAAGGGAAAGAAAGAAAGAAAGAAAGAGAAAGAAAGAAAGAAAAAGAAAAGAAAGAAAGAAAGAAAAAGAAAGAAAGAAAGAAAGAAAGAAAGAAAGAAAGAAAGAAAGAAAGAAAGAAAGAAAGAAAGGAAGGAAGGAAGGAAGGAAGGAAGGAAGGAAGGAAGAGAGAGAGAGAGAGACAGGAGAGGAGAGGGAAGGAAAGGAGAGGAAAGGAGAAAGGTAGATTAGTGTCCTGGAAGAAGGGTGAAAGGACACTGTGAATAAACTCTGGGCATGTAGAGGGAAGCTGGGTGCTGAGAAGGCAAGGAAATGGATCTAAGTGAGAGGAGGTTAAGGCGGCAGGCACTAGGTGTATAGGAAGGAAGTGGATGTTTCATCTGGGAAAATTCCATGGCAGAAAAAAGGCAGGTGGCTGTGCAGAGCCTGGGGACTTGTCATAAAGTTCACCCTCTGTCTGGCTGGGAGGTGTCCTGACTGCAGAGAGCCACACCTCTGGCTGCACCTGGGAATCCCTGACCTAGGGCTGATGCTGTGCCAGGTGGGGCAGAGAACTCTGGACTCTGGACTCAAAGAGACCTGATTTGCCTTTAGCCTGTGCTGTCAATAACCTAAAGTTAGGTTTCTCTAAAGAGCTATTGAGGTAATGAGCTGTGCTGGAAGAACCTGGCCAATGCCTTCTGGTGGAGGCCGGCCTGGGCTGTCTTCATAAAGATGCATTTTGTTTTAGCTAATTGATCCCCATGAACCATTGTTCTAGTTTACTGTTTCTCATCCTTAGCTATATTCGCACTATAATTACACTTTTCTCACTATTTCTTAGAAGCCTTCTATTTCAAATAGAACTGTGGTCTTACCTATAAAAACCACATTTCCCAAACACGGATTGTGATTGATAGTCACAAGGGCACTTATAGGGAAAACTCTGGAAAAATGAACAGCACGGCTGGAGGGTATAGTATGTGCACGGCCTTGTGCTGAGTGCTTGCATTGCAATATTCCATCTAGTCTTTGCAGCAGCCCTGTGGGGCAGGGGCTATTGTTATCCCCAGTTGACAGGGAAGGAAATGAGATCCAAGCAGGCTTCAGTCACCTCTCTGCAGTCTCTCAACCACACATGGTGGAAACAGGACCCACAAGCAGGGCTGACTCTCTCGGTCAGGCCTAGACACTCCAGCCCCAAGCCAGGCCAAGGTGATGCAGGCCCCTGTGGCAATGAGCTGCGGTTTTAGAAGAAAAGTGGACAGTTTCTACCCTAATTGTTACATCTATTTTTAAAGTCTTTTTCTTTTATCTTGATAAGTGATGGTCATTTTTCATATACTATAAGTATGTAAAGTTTTATTTAATAAAGTCTGAAAGTGAACATTTAAAAGAGAAGTGTTCTGTAATGGTGTAGTGGATATATGGATACAGGGAGAGTGAAGATGAACACAGGTGATGATCTGGGGAAACTCAGGCCGCCCTCAGGGCTGATTTTGATCTTTGCTATTGGACTCTGTGACACTGTCAGTCTGCCAACCCTCATGGGACGTGCCACTGGGGTTTGTTGCATCTTACTGGGCTTTGCCTAATTGGTCATGCCTGTGTGGGTCTGTCTCATCTCTCGGGTCATGGCTGTGCCCCATCTTGACAGAATAAATATCAGAAACTAGGTAAAAGGGGATTTGGCAAATATCAGGAAACGAAATGTCTTCAGCTGCAATGGGCTCAGGACACACAAGGGCTTGCTGGGAAGCGACACGAAAGATGAGGATCCCCTCTGTCCTCTGCACAGGACCTGTGGCAAGTCAGGAGAGGCATGTACACACAGAGAGAGGGTCTCTGGAGGGAAAAGGCTGTTGTATTTACCAGGAGGCTGCAGCCTCAGAGATTTCCTGCTGTCACAGTGAAGGCGACCTGCTTCAGGCCTGTGTAACTATCGTTCTGACCTTTACTCTTTCTGTAGGCATGAAGCCTCATACTTTCCAGGTACTCATTAAAATTGTTCTGAATTCACTCCCCTTGCCACTGCACTTGGGAGAGAACATTCTACGTAGAGGACCACAATTAGAGTTGACTAAGCACCCAGCTCTGTTCCTCCACTACTGAAAACTAGATAATGCAGCAATCTACTTTCTAATGATTACTGGGAGTTTCTTTTGCATGACGCAGTTCTCCCAGGACCACTCCCTGAGTGAATGGATAATCAGGTCCCAGAGCTGCAAGGCTTTATCCAGTTCTTGGATAAAACTATATAAACCTATCTCCTAAAGTATCCCTGCTGCCTCCTCACTCCCTACCCACCCCATAGCTGACGAGGTGGAAAAACTATTTTTGTGCAGTCCACTCAAAAGCAAAAGTCCTCTTATGTTAAAGAGTGTTAAGTCGTAAGATTTAACAACAGGTCAATAATGCCAAATAACTTGGCTTATTGATAATGAAAGTTGTGTGCCCCTTGTGTTTGTGTTCAAGGTAAGGAAAAGTTAATAGTCTGAGCAAATATTTTTGAGCAGATAATTTCTGCTGCTTTAATAAACAATATGTTTAAGGATGCGGGCTTTAGAATGACACTAATTGGGCCAGGCATGGTGGCTCATGCCTGTAATTCCAACACTTTGGGAGGCCAAGGTGGGAGCATTGCTTGAGCCCAGGAGTTCAAGACCAGCCTGGGCAACATAGTGAGAACTCATATCTAAAATAAAATATTAGCCCTGTGTGGTGGCACACGCCTGTGGTCTCAGCTGCTTGGGAGGCTGAGGAGGGAGGATATCTGGAGTCTAGGAGTTTGAGGCTACAGTGAGCTATGATTTGCATCACTGCACTACAGCCTGGGCAACAGAGCAAGAACCTGTCTCAAGAAAAGAATCACACTAATTTCAGTTCAAGTTTCTGCTCTGCCAATTAGCTGTGGCAATTTGGGCAAGTTACTTTCCCTCTCTGAATCTGTTTCTTTATCTGGACATGGGAACACTGTCTCTGGGGTCCCATGGAGCAGAGATTCTGTTAGGCTCACTCTGGTAATGAGGTTTTGATAAGGCCTGATGAGGGTAGGCATCCCATGAAAGCTGAGAGTAGGAACCATTCTGAGGAGCAGGGCATGGGGGTCTTTCAGAGACTGGAACTGGGCCCCAGGGCAGGAATGTGTGGATCTTTACTCTAGTGCTCACCACCTATGTGGCTATTAATACCACTCTCCAAGTGTTGGCCTACCCTTGGTCTGCTTCTCTTTCCTTCATGAAGTAGTTTCTCTCCCTCACCCCAGGTATCCTTTCTCTCCCTCATGGCTTCTGCTTACTCATGTCCATGACTTACTCATGCCCTCAATGCACTCAAGCTCGTCATGGCCTCTCTGGCTTCTTATCTTTCAACTTCAGTTTCTACGGTGAAATAGAGGACAATAGATTTCCTCTATTTTCTCAACTTGAACTTTCTAAAAGCAAAAATTAATGAGAATAAAGCCTTTTGTTTTTTGATATCCTATGAACTGCTGGCTAGACAATGGTTGCAGTTGGGCCCAGGGTGCATCCCCGATGTAGTCAGAGGTGTGTGTGTGTGTGCACTAGTGTGTGTGTATGTTTGAGGACAGTCATATTGGGCAAATGAAAGCCACTGAGGGCAACCTATTTGTTGAGTGCAGGTGATTGATGTGTAGTAGCCCCCCCCCCAAAAAAAAAAAAGTCTCCTAAGGTTATAGTGAAGATGCAACGAGACAAAACTTGTAGGGGACCTAGCACAGAGCTAGGACACATAGGAAGTTCTAAAAAATAAAATAGCTGCTATGTTATTCATCTTCTTATTATGCGATTGTTGTTATTATTATTCTAATCTACAATGAGTGCAGACTTGGTTCCAAAGGCACAGGGTAATTTTCAGGCTGCTAATAGAAGACACAGTGGGTAATTATTTTCTTCACACAACTAGGTCAACTTCACTAAAGACAGGGAGAGAGACGCGAAATAGAACCTCTCTATGTACAACATCAAGGAATTAAAAAAAAGGTCCTCAGAACAAACAAACATTAAGAGTTCCTCTTTAAGTTACCCTTTAAAACCACAAATACGATCCTGTGAGCCTACCTAACTCTTTTAAGGACTTCTCTTTTTTCTTAAATAAAGGCACAAATTCTTCATAAGACCTTATGTATTCTGCACCCTCTCTCCCACCGTGCGCGCCACAGACACACACACAGACACACACACACACACACACACACACACACATACTTCCCAGCTTCCTTCTGCACCACAAATACCTTGCTTGGGGAGCTGCAGTCACGTTGACCCGCTGGCACTTCTGGGACACCAGCACACCTTGTTCGTGTTGTACACAGGGCTCGACACCGCGCTGTTCAGCCTAGGACACTCTTCTCCGCCCTTCCCCAGCCCTTTTCTTAGTTAATGTCCACTCACCCTTTGTCTCTGTTCAAACAGCAGAGAAGTTTTCCCTAGCCCATGTTCTTTTATATAAGATGCACACTCACAGAATCAAATGCATTTTCTTCAGCCCATTATTTTACTGTAATTTGTGTCTGCTTCTCTGACCAGACTGTCAACCTCCAGTCCCAAGACCTTGCAGGCACTCAGTAAATATCTTTTGATTAAATGAATCAGTGATGGTTTTGCTACCAAATGCAACTGCCTATCTCAGAAGCTAAGACAACACTGGAAGGTAAAAACATTCAATATTACACCATTATTAAAAGTTAAAAACACACATGCAAAGTTCACCAAATTTGACTCTGTTCTATGCTCAAAGGAAATTACAACACATTTTTAAAAACTGTTATTTTACAGGCCACATTCATTAGCCAGAATGCAATAAATTTAGAAATTAACAGGGAACCAAAAAAAAAATCTATACTCCTTAACTATAAAAACACACTTCTAAAGACCTCTTGGTTTAAAGAGGAAGTAAACCACTTAGAACTAGACCACAGTGAAAGTAGCACACATCAAAACTAATGGAATATGGCCAAACCAATTTTTAGAAAAAAACTCTAGTCTTACATTTATTTATTAGAAATATAAAAAAGATTGAAAAGCAAAACAAAATAAAGCCAAGTAAATAGTAAGAAATAAATTAATATGGAAGCAGAAATTACTGAAACAGGAAAAAAACTCAGCAAAATTAATCAATAAAACCACAGATTTGCTTTATTTTAAGGTAAAAATTATTTGGCTAGAATAGTTAATAAAAAGAGAAACCAGTATTACCTATTGCTTAATAGGCAATATCAGGCATGAAAAGGGATTTGTACAGATATAAAAGATCACTTAAAAGGAGCATTATGCACAATTTTATAACAAGGAATTTGAGACCCAGATGAAAAGGATTTTCTAAGAAAATATAAATAACCAAACTTTGGGAAGAATAGAAAACATTAATAAACCATTACAGAAACTGAACTATTAGTTAAATGTGTACCTCCTTCCAGTCCATGCAAGGGCATCAGGCTCAAAAGGCTTATAGGCATGTTCTCCTAAAATATAGATGAACAAATAGTATGTTCATGATCTTACATGTATAGAAGGCCTCCTTAAGTCATAAAAACAAAGAAAAAGGTGAGCAAATTTGACACATCAAAACTAAAATCTTATCTATGACAAAAGACGTCATTAACAAAAGTTATGGTCTAGGAGAAAATATTTGCATTTGCAGATATATATGTGTATGTGCATATATACACACATACACATATGTGCATACATACACATATGTGCATACATACACATACATAATGCAAACACATATAACAGACAAAAGAATGGTATCCTGGTGTTATTGACTGAATTGTGTTCTCTCTTGAATTCATATATTGAAGCACAAACCCCCAATGTGATTATATTTAGAGACAGGGCTTTTAAGAGGTAATTAAGGTTAAATGAGATCATAAGGGTTGGATCCTAATCCAATAGGATTGGTAGCCTTTTTTAGAAAAAATTCATTTTTTGTAGAAATGGTGTATCCCTATGTTGCCCAGGCTGGTCTCAAACTCCTGGGCTCAAGCAATACTCCCTTTTTGGCCTCTCAAAATGCTGGGATTACAGGTGTGAGCTACCATGTTCATGCAACCGGATGGCCTTCTAAGAAGAGGAAGAGACCTTCTCTCTCTCTCTCTCTCTTTCTCTCTCTGTCTCCCTCCCTCCCTCCTTGCACACACTAAGGAGAGGCCCTATAAGAACACAGCAAGAAGGCATTGTCTGCAACCCAAGTGACAAACCCTCACCAGACACTAACCCTTCTGGCATCTTGATTTTTGATTTCTAGCCTCCAGAACTGTGAGAAATTTTTGTTGTCTGGCTACCCCAGTCTATAGTATTTTGTTATGGCAGCCCAGGCTGACTAAGACACCTGGATATATCAACCTATAAGAAGAAGAAGAAAAGACAAAAAAAAAAAAAAAAAAAAAAAAAAAAAACCACCTGATTTTAAAAAGTCAAAGATATGAACAGGATATTCACAGGATGGTTATGGTCAATAAACAGAAGAAAAAATGCTTAGCAATACCAAAATACCTTTTTAACGACCATCAGATTGACAAACTCTGTAAACAATTTGCTCATCTCCAGAATTAGCAAGTGTGAGGAGTGATAGAATGTAAATTGGTAACAGTGACTTTCGAGGTAAATATGGGACTATTTTAAAATATAAAAATGTATGTAACCTAAAATCCCACAATTTTATTTCTCTATATCTATTCCTGGAAAGCAACAGACACATACAATATGCTCACCAAGGCATTATTTCTGAAAGCAAAAGCTTTGAAAGAATGAGGGGCTAGCACTGGCAGCGTGGTCAGACAGAGAGAGGCTGGACCCAGAGAGGCTGAGAGGAGAGCCATGGAGAATGCCAGTGGGTTACTGTATCAGGGTAGGGTTGCCCCAGAGAGAGTGCTCAGCATTGACTGCCTGGGTTAGGATAGCCAGGGAGCCACAGCCAGGCCACAGAGCAGCCATGGCACCCACAAAAGCTAAGCCGAGATTGAATGAGGCAAGAGCAGCACCCCGTCACCCAAACCCAGAGAGGAAATGACTAGTTACCAGCCTTGGACTTCAGGTTCTCATGCCTGTAGAACAAGCAGCAAGCAGGCAGACAAGGGACATCACCCTGTAAACCAGAGAAGGGACAGGGCCCAAGGACTCTAGCTCTTCCATCTGTCCAGCAAGCAGCAATAGCCATGCCAGCCCCCTTAGACCCAGGAACCATCACAGGGAGGAAAACAGGAGGAAGAAAAGCTGTCAGAGAGACACAGCATCTTATCCAAGAGACATGGTACACCATCTAAAAGGAACTGTTTAAATGATCATGTTAGACTACTGTTTAAATCAGGCTGACTCTTGAGCAGATTTTATTTCCTCCCACTCCCCAGGGGGTGATTTGGTGAGGAAGACCAAATCAGCAAAGAAAGATCATTTTTGTTTGAATATCTGAATTATGAGGTGAGTGCATTATGTCATCCTAATAACCTCTGCTTTTTATTTTTCTTTCATGAAAGAAATTTCAAAGTTCAAAGAGAGAAGGCATTAATATTTCTCAAGATGCAAAATATGATTTTATAAAAACAAATTGCAGAAAGCTGTAGGATTTCAAAAGTGGATCCCAAAGATGGTCACGCCCTTTCAGTCCAAGAGCGACATCTCAAAAAGGAAGTGGGGCACAGGCACAAAGCCTGGAAAACCCTGAGGATTCCTGGGAAGCCAGCCCTGGTTTATGGCAGGGAGGGTAAGTACTCTTATACTGATTGCAATACTCTTTGTGGTGATGATTAGCGGTGTGTTGATCTTATTGAATAGAGAAAGAGAGGAGAATTTCAAAATGAACTTGAAAAACATCAACCTTGGAATAAAATAGAAATAATAATATAATAAGAATAATTTGAATCACGATTAGTGTACATCTTACATGCATTATTACATTTTATCTTCACTGTGACCTTACAAAGAAAGCCGTTATTATTATCTCCCATTTTACAGATGGGGAAACCGAGGCTTAGAGATAGGTTGTCTGCAAATATGGCCATGAATTCCTCCATCCCAGTATGCAAATGCTCCTCTTCTCACTGAGTGTTGGAGTCTATTTCCCCTCCTGTTGAGCTTTGGCTGGCCTGTGGTGGCTTTCAACAAAAGAATGAATTGGAAGTGATGACATGCTTGTTCTGGCTTACATCTTAAGAACACTGGCAACTTCCATTTCTGCTCTCTTTGAAGCCAGTTGCCATGTCAGGAAGTCTGAATAACCTGTTAAGAGAGAAAGGCCACATGGACAAAGGCCACATGGAGAAAAGGATCCAATTTTTTATAAGAGACTAAGAAGGAAGAAGGAAAGACCCAGCCAGCCCCCAGCAATTTCAGCTACCCAAGACATGAAGTGTCAGACATGTGAGTGAGGCCTTCCTGGTCATTGGAACCCTAGCCAAGCTCACTGATGAACGCAGCCATGTGAGTGACCCCAGCTGACACAATGTGGAATACAAGAATCAACCCAGTACACCCACAGAATTCTAGTAAATAATAAAATAGCCATTGATCAGGCTACTACATTTGGGAGTGTTTCATTATGCAGCAATAAATATCCAAAACAAGAGATTAGAAGCTTGCCCATGGTCATACAACTGGTAAGTGTTAGAGCCAGGCCTTGAAGCCAGGTATTTCTGACCTCAGTGTCCAGGCTCTTAACAGCTGCATGGCCAAAGACTGTAAGTCATTAAAGACATGGAAATTATTAGCAGAGGTCTACTAAATCACGGGATATGAGAGCTGAGGAAAGAACAAGGACGAGAAGAAGGAACACACTGAGAATGGAGATGAGCTTCCAGGAGCTTGAAACAAACCTTTTATTCCCATATTTATTGAGCATCTATAATGCTTGAGGCAATTTTGTAGGGGCTCTGGGAGATTCAGGTGCCATAGGGTAAATGATCTCAGGAAGATAGCAATCTAATTAGGGAAAACAAAAATGAATAAAAATCATACCATATAAAGTAAAATGGTAG
Organism: Macaca nemestrina; assembly: GCF_043159975.1. NCBI lineage: Eukaryota > Metazoa > Chordata > Mammalia > Primates > Cercopithecidae > Macaca > Macaca nemestrina. The sequence goes on along the minus strand of NC_092125.1, from coordinate 165,977,733 downwards.
AGCTACTATGGAACGCAGTTGAACAGTTTCTCAAAAAATTTTTGCCTTTAAAAGGAATGGGAAAAGCTGCAATTACTTTTGCACCAACCTAATATATGATCCAGCAATTCTCCTTTGAGCAAAAGAGTTGCTTGAACAAGTATCTCTACATTCATTTTCATAGCAGCATTATTCACAATAGCCAAAAAAGGTGCCAGCAACCCAAAGTCCATGGACAGATGAGTGGACAAACAATATGTGGTATGTGTAGACAATGGAACATTATCGAGTCTTTAAAAGGAAATTTCAGACACATGGGTGAACCTCGAGAACATTATCCTAAGGGAAATCAGTCAGTCACAAAGGACAAATCCTGTATGGTTCCATTTATAAAAAGTACCTAGAGTAGTCAAATTCATAGAGATAGAAAATAGAATCGCAGTTGCCAGGGGCTGGGAGGAGCGAGGAACGAGGAGTTAGTGTTTAAATGGTACCGACTTGCAGTTCAGGCAGATGAAGGAGTTCTGGAGATGGATGGTGGTGATAGTTGTACAACAATGTGAATACACTTAATGCCACTTAGCTGTACACTTAAAAATATGTATATTTTACCACGATAAAAGGCAATCAATTTTTATTTTATTTTATTTTTTTTTGAGACGGAGTTTCACTCTTGTTGCCTGGGCTGGAGTGCAGTGGTGCGATCTTGGCTCACTGCAACCTCCACCTCCTGGGTTCAAGTGATTCTCCTGCCTCAACCTCCTAAGTAGCTGGGATTACAGGTGTCTGCCACCATGCCTGGCTAATTTTTTTGTATTTTTAGTAGAAACGGGGTTTCACCGTGTTGGCCAGGCTGGTCACGAACTCCTGACCTCAGGTGATCCACCCACCTCGGCCTTGCAAAAAGTGCTGGGATTACAGGTGTCAGCCACTGCACCCAGCCTAGACTTTAAATTATATATAAAACAAATGCTAGACAAGACAGAGAGTTGTGAAGAGAAGAAAGCCAGGTAGGAAACAGTAGAGAGGGCTCATCACAAGCTCATCACGGGCCAGGCACTGAACTAGACTTCACACATTCTTCGCTTCATCCAGGCTTCTCAATAACCCAGAAAAGTCAATGGTATTACCCCAAGTGATACAAGAAGTAAGTTTATGGATTTAATTGTCCACACAATGTGTCCTAGGCAGTTACAAATTGGTTCAAAAGTTTTAGATAAAGTCAAGTGTGATAAATCCAGAATCGGTTATTTAAGGAACTATAGAAATGAGGAGTGGGGGAGGCTAGGTATTTTTTAAAAATTCAAATTAATTCCACAGAGGAAAATGGTGACTCTGCACCAATTTTCTTTTAAAAGTTTGTTATGGCTGGGCGCAGTGGCTCATGCCTGTAATCCTAGCACTTTGGGATGCCAAGGCAGGAGGATAGCTTGAGACTGGGAGTTCAAGTTCAACCTGGGCAACATGGCAAGACTCCCTCACTAAAATAATAATAATAAATAAAATGAATAAAAATTAAAAGTTTGTTTTTCCATATTTCAGGAATAGTGAACAATTAAACATTTTTAAACTGTAGAATATAAATAGGAAAATAAAGCGATATATAACCTCATCCCCAGAGGTAAATTGCTAATATTTTGGTATATATCCTTCTAGTCTTTTCTCTGCATATCTGTATAGATATTTTTTCCAAACTGAAAAACACATGTAATGTGTATTTTTATATCCTGACTTTTAAATCTCTGCATATAAGGGAAATAGTTTCTTACATTACTAAATATTCTTTAAAACATGATTTGTAATGATTTGCCATCATAAAGTCAGGCCCAAATTTTACTAAACCACTCTTATTTAGAGAGTTTTCTTTTCTCTCTTAAATAACACTGCAATGACATCAATATACATACACCTTTAACCATAATCCCTGATTATTTCCTTAGAGAGGATTCCTAGAATCACACCGAGTGTTTTAGTGCACTGCCAGAGACAAAAAATTGGTCCACAGAGATCTCGTTTTTGAACCAGAATGGTGAGTATACTTATGTAAAGATACATCTTTGGGTTATGCTCTTAAAAATTATCTGCGCCTCTCTTTGTCTATGATAGTTCAGATAAATAAATATATAACTTATTATAGGTCAGCTACATAAGTAATTGTTATATAGTATAGACCAATAAATCAGCATGTATTATTTTTCTTGGCATCTCATATTGCCTGACACATAGCAGGTACCCAATACATATGTGGTGAATGAATGTCTATTGAATGAAATCCTGCAAAAATAAAGGCACTTTCAGCTTGAACATGAGGACCAAAAATTGGAAATGTGAAATTACAGTGCTTTCACTTCAGTGGATGATTCACAGGCCCAGCTGGTTTCGTGCATGTTTTATGAAGAGCAGTGCGAAGCGCAGTTCTGTAATTATTGCAATCTGGGGGAATGGTCTCAGCGGGTTTAGAGCAAATCTTTTGGTGTAGGGTCTAACAAAGCAACTGCTCTCTGAGCCAGGGGAGTGCTGGGTTTCTCTGGTGAGCAGCGTGGGTGGCCACTGGTTCTCGGCTTTCCTCCCATTGTGCTCAGACAGCCTATGTTTCTCTTGTCTGCTCTGTGTCACTAGAGCCCTGGGGATAGCAAGAAATCTGTCCAGAAGTGTAAAACCCCCCTTTTTATGAAACGAGAACTTTCAGAACAAGAACATTCAATGAGCTGACCGGCGATCTCAGAAAAGACACCCAGCAATGGCAAAATATAAAACAAAAGAGTCATCTGAGATTTGGCATCCTAAATCACTTACTTCTTTCTAACAAAGGGAGTTCCATTTTCTATAAGCTGCTGCCTTTACACACCCTCAACACAGATGTTTCTCCCTCTTCTCAGAGTTTGTAAAACTCACTCCATGAGGAAAGTTTCTGTGCTGCAGGTGAGTATAAGAGTGTGACCAGGAAGCACAATATGGGATACAGAAAGCCACAAGGAATGGTGGAAAGGAAGATGACATGGAGAGGAAGGCAACCTGGGACTCAGTCTTGAGTCTTTCTGAGTGACCTTGGTCAAGTCACCAAAGCGTTCATTCAACAAACATTTGAGTGCTCAGTATATATTCCAGCAGTGCTGAAATATAACAAAAGCCACACATGTAATTTAGAATTTTCTAATAGCCACCTTGAAACAGAGTAAAAAGAAATAGGTAAAATTAATTTAAATAGTATATTTTCTTTAACCCAGTATATTTGAAATATTGTCATTTCATGATGTAGTCAATATAAGAAATTATTTAAGAGATTTATTTATATAGTTTTTACCATACTACATCTTTAAAATGCAGTATATGTTTTATACTTATGACACCTCTCAACTCAAACACTACATTTTCATTGGAAACAGTCAAGCTCTTTTAGGTTTCATACAGCTTACAATTGAGAAAGGAGATTCGATATGTGAATTATTCCAAGCATACTTAAAAGTTTTTCAATAACAAAATCAGACTTTAAATTAAAATTAAAATACAATGAAAAATTCATTTCCTCCATCTCATTAACCACATTTCAAGTACTCAGTAGCCGTATGTGGCTAGTGGTTACTATACTGGATCACTCAGTTCTACAGCCCATTGAACCCTGCCCTCTAGATTTCAATCCAATGGGGAATTAAGACAAAAAAAATCTAGTGACTACAATATAAGAAGCCTTTTTATCTAAAACTTATCTGGATGTGTCTAAAGACTTACCTATTCTTATCTTGAGACTAGAGGTCTGTAGGTTAATTTTTAGCCAGTTTAGTTCAAAGGAGTCATAAAAATGGTACCTAACTTAAAACATTTTAAAAACTTAACACATAAAGGTATGTCAATTCATCAATCTTATGTGACGTGACCAAGGGATTTTCTCTGAATAAGAATTTACTGATGAAATTTTGAGTTGCCTTCCTGGCATGTGTCAGATCCATTGTGCAGGAACAATAATTTTCAATAGGGGAAAAATTCCAAGTTGTAAATGAAGGCCAAGGTCAAGGCCTAGCTACAGCCGGTGGAGAAGCCATATGGGCACAAGTCATTAATGGTAAATGTGGCAAACACTGTTCACTGTCTACTCATCCACCATCCTCACTTTCTTCTCTGCCAAACAGAACTCTGGTTTTATTCAGTTAGTAAATGGGGATCCCTTGATCTCATCAAAACTGTACACAGTCTATCCAGCCCAGGGAAGAATCACGATTGAATTAAACTTTGCCAGTAATCGCCTAGGGGTAGGCATATGAGTTAGTTCTGGCCAGTGAGATTTCAGGGCAAACCTTTTGACAAAGACTTTCTCCCTAAGTGGAGAGAGTTCACAAGGAGAACATGTTTGGTCCTTGCCCCTTTCTTTATGTTTGAAATGCAGCTCTGTGAGGAGTTGCAGCTGCAATCTTAGGCCCATGGGGCCGTTAGCCTAAGACTACTTGACACAGCTTTTCTAAAGTTTGTTGTACATAATGAGAACTCACTAAGTCATCACTAAGCGTGAGAATTTGTCTTTTCCTTTACAGTTTTATTGACTTACCCAGGTCGCTTTGAGGCCCATCTCTTCCATAAACCCTGTGTGATCCCTCCAGCCTGCAAGGGTACTCCCTCTTGTGGACCCATAGTACTTACTTAATTGATACTTAATCATATACTATCTTGAAACACTCTTCATTTCTTTATCCTAACTTGACTTTTTATGTGTCTAACTATGTTGAGGGCAGACCCCATGTGTTCTTCTTTGTATCTTCCACGGCATCTAGCACCATCTAGTACTGGGCTGCTGTTCAAAAATATCTATAAAAGAAGTCAGTGAAAGAATGAAAGAGTAAAGACAGACATCCTCACTCTCTTGATCATGGAGTGGTATTTACCTTAAATAGCACTTAAGCCAGTTGCAAATTGATGGTCTAGGTTACAATTATTACATTGCATAGGTTCTTAGGTTCTACTTCAATATTTGATCCAATGTTTATCCCTTTTTAAAATTTTGGATTAAATTACCAATTTTGGATTCATGGTATTCTTAACCACTTTATTGATGCTCTAGTTTTTTCCCCCTATATTTCTTTTACTCAGATTGCAAAGAACTCATTCTAAATATCTTTCCACTCCTTCCTTGAAAATTCTCCCTTCTTACATTTCTGCCACCTAGGGACAAATGTACTTCAAATATTCCTTGGAATTCTATTCTACTATCCTCTCCACTTCCCAAATGTGGTAGTCTCTGAAGGCCTGGACAGAGAGGTAAGGCCTGACCACAGTGCCTATAGTTGGTTAGTTCAAAATGGAACCAAAGCTAGAGTGTGGCAGCCAAGAATTGCAGCAGCCTAAGTCCCCAAGGCATGCTGACGTACAAACATGGGAAGCCAAGGGCCTACGCCAGTTTCTAGAGGCAAACAGAAGGGATCAAAGGTCAGCAGCTCTGCAGAAGCTGGAGCAAAGTAGAAGCCAACTAGAAATGCAGCAAAAAACGTCCCAGGCACTTCCAAGAAGAGCCTTGGAAGGGCCTCACTCTCCATTATCAACCAGAAACCACATGGCACACAGAAGTGTTTCCTCTGCACGCACAAAGGGAAGAACGAGAGAATGCTTCCTAGTACATCTTCTTTTCCCAGGCTCACATCTTTTGTAGTTAAGTTTGTCTGGCTATTTTGTTTATTAAACAAAGTTAATTCCCTCCATATCCTCTGAGGACTGGGCTGCTCCAGAGTCAGCTGGCCCCTTGCCTGGCTGCCTGCACATTTGCAACTGAAGAACACTGTCAGTTTGGACACCAAGGATGCCAGTAGGATGGTGGTTTCCCTAGGCTGCTTGCCTGCTGGAGAGCCTCTAACATGCCTGCAAGGAGGGGAAAACAGAGAGAGAGAAAAAGGCAATAAAATGTAGACAGCAAAATGCTAGTGTAAGAGGCTACTTAGAAAAGTAAACAGATCTATATCTAGTCCTAGAACAGCAGCAATGTCCAGAGGGCAGCCAAAAGCCCAGTGAAGCAAGTAAAAGATAACAGACCGCAAGCAGCAGGCAGCAACTGACAGAGTTCTCAGAGCAGGCAGGAGGCAGTCTGAGCAATTATACAGGGTAAAGCTGAGACCCACAAAGCAATGAAAAGAGATGGAACAATGCCAACAAAGGCTTGGGGGTAAAAGGAGCATCACGGGAAAATAGGAACAAAGCTTCATGTGAGCCATTAGATACCAGATAAAGAAAGTTCCAGATCGATAAGACATATTGGGTCATCTAAGAGGAAGGGAGGACGATGGGAATGGATTTTTCAGGACAAGTGTTTTAAAAACCTTGTTTTATTTAAAAAAAAAATAAAGATGAGCTCAAAATGAGATCACTGGGGACTGTCACTTCAGTCCACAGCTGCCACAGTGCAGGAGGGAGGGCAAGGACTTCTAGAAGTGCAAAGTCACCCCATTGACTCATTGAGGGGACTCCCTGAGGTGTTAGACATCTGTTACTGGTGGCCCCGGATTGGGCTGCTGGCTGCAGTGTCAGGGAACAATGTGGCAGGACAAAGGGAGAATTCTGGTTTCAGAATGCAGCAAGGAAGATCTTGATCTATAAGGAAAGTGGCCAGTGGCTAGGAAGACAGTCCATCCAGGGATAGAGAGGCTCATGGCAAGGGCAGGCTGAGGGGAGGCAATTTGATTTGATGGAACACTTAATGTTATCTATGTAGGTGACAGTGACTCTCCTTGTTTTTACCAGGAAGTTTCTATGAGGGCATGGGTTTGTTTAGGTATGCAATACTCAGCACTCATTTGGCACTTAGCCTCCCTCTCCTCCCTTAACCTTCTGCCACATCCTCTGGCCCATTTCCAAACCTGGATCATTTCCATGATCCCTTTTTCCCTTATCCTGGGGCCCTGAGCCCTGGCCTATCACATGTCCACTATGAGGCCTGGACAGCCCAGAGCCTGCTAATGATATTTTGCCCATTTCTAAGCCCACTTGCCATAAACTTTTTTAAGTGTCTGCTCTCAAGTGAGCTTGATTTTAATAAAAAGGAGTTCCTTCTATTTCCACCCTCTCTCCTCCAGCACACAAATGCCCCTGGCTCCTTTACTTGTCTTTAAACTTTGATCACCTCTCCTCCCATTATCTCCCAGTTGAATCCCTTTCAGCAAAAGGTGTCAATCTTCTCTTTCTCTTACCCCTGCTCTGGTCAGCAGATGACATCATCTCAACTTCATGTATTACATAATCTGACCTTTTCTCCTCTTCATAGTCCTCTGTTTCTCCCCTCTCTTCCTCACGCCTGCCTCCTCCAAGCCTTGCACTGTTGCATAGTCCCCCAAATCCCTCATCATCCCCTTGACTCTCTTCTCCTATACACAAAAGAAAGGTTTTCCGCTTTAGCTGTGTTTTAGATCACCTGAAGAGCCTTTAAAAAGTATTGAAATCCAAAAAGGATTGAAAAGAGGATCTTGGGGAAATATTCGTCCATCTGTGTCACAAGAGCATTATTCACAATAGCCAAAAGATGGAAGCAACCCCAGTGTCCACAATGAATGGACCAACAAAATATGGTACGCCCATACAATGAATATTATTCAGCCTTAAAAGGACAGGAAATTCTGACACACAGTACAACATCGATGAATCTGAGGATGTTATGTTAAGGAAAATAAACTAGTCACAAAAGTACAAATACTGTATGATGCCACTTATGGCAGGTACCTAGAGTAGTCCAATCCAGAAGCTGAAAGTAGAATGGTGGTTGCCAAGGGTTGTCAGGGAGGGGAGAATGGGGAGTTATTGTTTAATGGGTACAGAGTTTCAGTTTTGCAACATGAAAAATGTTCTGTGGATGGATGGTGGTGATGTTTGCATAATGTGAGTGTACTTAAGAACTCCACACTTAAAAATAGTTAAAATTAAAAACTAGCCAGGTGTGGGGGTACACGCCTGTGGTCCCAGCTTGGGGAACTGAGGCGGTACGATTGCTTGAGCCCAGGAGGTTAAGGCTGCAGTGAGCCATGATCATGCCACTGTACTCCAGCCTGGATGACAGAGCCAGACCATCTCAAAAAAACCAAAAAAAAAACAAAAAAAACAAAGCTAGAATGGTAAATTTTATGTTGTATATATTTTACTATTTTAAGTAAATAAATAACTTTCTTTTAAGTATGGATGCCTGTTCTCCACTCCAGATCCCTTAAATCATAATCTCCAGAGTGGTGAATGTTTTCTATTCATCCAATTGACAGTGACTCTGTGCCACGCCCTGTGCTGGGGGTTGGGGGTACAGACATGAAGCACACAGCATCCCCTTGTTGAAGAGTTCACAGCCTAGGGAAGAGAGCAAACATTTTGCATACAGTTGGCAAGATGAGTGATGAGAGAGGAGTTCTCACCCTGGGATCAGAGGCTGGTGGGTGGACAGCACCTAAGGATTCCTGGAGACAGCATTGTTACCTCCACTTCCTGGCAATCTCTCCTGTTTTCCCTCACTCCTTGCAATCTTGCAATCTGTCTGTTAAAATATTTGACTGGTTTAAATGCTCCACCCCATCCCCATGTATATATTAACCTTTATGTGGGTTTATAATGCGTTCCTAATTGCAAAACACTGTGGTGGCATATTCCATGTGGCAGAGATAATGCTATGGGTTTGCCCACTCTTGTGTTATTTTTCTCTTTCCTGGGCACGCAGGCACAGATATTTTCTCCACCCTCCCTCTTAGATTGAGGCTATGTGCCTCACAATGACGTGTGAGGAGAAGGGATGCAGGCCACTGCTAGGCCAGACCCTTAAAAACCCCCCATCCCCTGTCCTCTCCTCCCCTTCTTTGGCATCAATGCAGACTCTTGCTTTATGAGGACAAGCCTCGAGGTAGAGAAGGGTCTCATGACCAGAACTGGTCTTGCTGTGAGTGAAAAACAAACTTTTATTAGGTTAAACCACCTGAGAGTTTGGGGTTTTCTGTTGCAGCTGCTGGCTTTAAACACCCTAATAAGTTCTCTATCTCTGTTCCTTCATTCAATCATAACTTTATTTATGATTTTTCAAATGTTTAGCCCTGGTTGTCTTCCTGGCATGTAGCTGTGGGTATTCTCATTACGCTTATTTTCTCTTCAGAATCCAGCTGTGAATTGCCCTCCTGAAATGTGCTCAAAGTCTCGGCCACAGGGCTTCCGCTGATTTCCCCTTCCTCCATGATGTGCGGCATTCTCCTCCTTTCCTCACTTACGAAACAAAGGCATTTCCCAATAGTTTTACTCTGTGTTTCTCTCCCTCTCTAACACTATTGTGTCGGTTGAAGGAGGATCAGGAGGAGGTGGGGAGAGCCTCACACAGCGGGAGGATCCCTTGAAGCCAGGAGTTCGAGACCAGTCTGAGCAACATAATAGGAACTCATCTCTAAAATTATTAGCCAGGCTTGGTGGCGCACCTGGAATCCCACCTGTAGGAGAGGGAAAGGGAGGACTGGCTAGGAAGAGTGCCAGGTTGCTGTGCACCTCTGAGCAAGTGTGGGCCAGGCTGCTGAGCTCCTGAGCAGAGTGCTTGTCAGAGGACTCCCATGTTGAGCAGGAATGACCTGGCTCTAGTACCTTTGCCATGCTCTGATGTTGGCTGGGAGCAGCCTGGGGAGTGTCACCTCAGTAGGAATGATGCAGTTGAACCCCAAAAGGGCAGCAGCTACAGGCTGTCAGCTACTACACTCCTCCCATTCTGGTTCTCTCTAAGGAGATCTGGGGGTGTACTCCCAGGCTGCCACATGTGTCCACTTGCCCTGCTTCTTTGTTGCACTTCTCCTGTGGGAGGCTCATTAGTTCCAGAGTATCTACTAACACTTGATATCCTGGGAGAGTTAAGTGTGAGATTCAGGCCATGAGTAAGAGCGTACTTTGCATACGTGGCTCACTTCAATCTTTGCCTTCTCTGTGAAGCCATTCTCCCCTCACCCACCCATTCCATAACACTTGTGTGCCCACTACCATCTCTGCACTTGCCAAATTCTGGGTTTTGAAAAATATAAACCCCACTTTCCCCAATGATTTGTGAGCATATTTGTAAAATATGTAAACAAGTAAGTTGTGGTGGCCTGCGCCTGTAGTCCCAACTACTGGGGAGGCTGAGGTGGGGGGATCCCTTGAACTCAGGAGTTTGAGGGTTTGGTGAGCAATGTTTACACCACTGCACTTCAGCCTGGGTGACAGAGCAGACCCTGTCTCAAAATAAATAAATAAATAAATAAATAAAAATTTAAAAAATGAAAAAAAAAAGAGGCCAGGCACGTTGGCTCATGCCTGTAATCCCAGCACTTTGGGAGGCTGAGACGAGGTGATCACTTGAGGTCAGGCAGGAGTTTGAGATCAGCCTGGCCAACATGGTGAAACCCCATCTCCACTAAAAATACAAAAATCTGTGGGGTGTGGTGGCGCATGCCTGTAATCCCAGCTACTTGTGAGGCTGAGGCAGGAGAATCGCTTGAACCCAGGAGGTGGAAGTTGCAGTGAGCCAAGATCGCACCACTGTGCTCAAGCCTGAGCGACAGAGTGAGATTCTGTCTGAAAAAAAAAAAAAAAAAGTAAACATATTTATCTTTGCATCCTTATAGCCTGATACTATGTGAGACATACAGTAGGAGCTCAACTGAATTGTGTGTTGAATAAATTTCAGTATTAGAAATAATTACTGGGCTTACCATGGAAAGTGTGGAAAACTGAATCAGCGGAGAGCAAAGGAGTTGCTTTCAAGTCCTAGCTCCAATGTTTAGAAGTTCTGTGAACTTGGGCAAGTTACTTAACATCTTTGACTCTCATTGTCTTGTCCATGAAAAAGGAAGTGACCTTAATGAAGTCCCTACTCTGAAGCAGGCATTTCACACATAACTCATGTAATAGGAGTGACCTGTCCATCCCAGTGATAAAGCTATTGTGAGGCTCAGCAAAACGTCAGATGGGAAAGCATCAGGCAAATGCTAAAGCTCTGTAAGGATGTAAGATAGGACATTTTTACCATCTCTGTACACACAAATCCCAAATCTTCATTTCTAGCCCAGCCTACGTCCTGAGTTCCAGGCTGGAATCCCAGATCAAAGCAAATGTCTTATTCTAGTATTTACTTCTTGCCACATCAGACCCTAACTCATTCTTTTGGGTCCCATCTTATGCTATTTCCCTATAAGACAGACCCTCTGCAGGGTTCAAAAAGGCCTAATTCTGTGAGCAAGCCTGCACCTGCCCAGACTCTGAGTTTTTGCTCACAATTGGTCTCTGTTTTGGGGAGACGTCATCTCTCTCTCTGCCTGCAGAAATCTTGCTATATTTAAAAGCCAAACTCAGATCCTACCCCTACCAAAGTGCTGTCTCATTATTCTCACTCCTACAACAGCCACCAGTAGTACTATTAATACCACTATGATTACTAACATCTAGTTAAAAGACTGCCTGGGTTTGGATTCCTTAATTCTGCCATTTACTAGCTGTCTGACCTTGAGCAAATCGATTAACCTATGTGCATTTTAGTTTCCTCATCTGTAAAATAGGCATTAAAACCCTCCCATCTCACAGGGGTATTATGATGACCAAATGAAATAATACAGATAATATGTACTACAATGGTTTCTATTTGATAGGTGACAAAATGACTGTCTGCACCTCGAATGGAGCACTTAATTAACAAGATATCTCCATGTGACAGGGTTAATTTTATTAAGCTTTAACTACAGTTGGTTACTATGCTAGTCATTTTACCTGTTTTATCTCATTCATGTCTTACCATGATCTAAGTCCCTACTTTTTTTAAAAAAAGAAAACCGGCCAGGTGTGGTGGCTCACGTGTGTAATGCTAGCACTTTGGGAGGCCAAGGCAGGAGGATTACTTGAGCTCAGGCATTTGAGACCAGCTTGGGCAACATGAGACCTCATCTCTATTTTTAAAAAAATGAATAAATAAAAATAAAAATAAAAAACAAGAAAACTGAGGCACAGAAAGTAAAGCAATTCGCTCAAGGTCATGAATCTAGTTAATTTCTACAAACTTCAAATTTAACTCCAAATTCTGTACGTTGATACTACACCACACTGTCTCTTTATTATGTGTATGTCTTAACAACCAGATTGTTGATGGCAGGGCCTGTCTGCACTTCTTGCTATTTGAGCCTGTCTCTCAAGCACCACAATAACTATTTGATAAATACATTTTCGTTGATTGATTAGTTCATGCCACATTTATTAAGTGTCTCAGTGGCAGGCAGGCACAAAGGTAAAGCACAAGTTCTATCTAAGTAGGAAATACTATTATAGTATATTATATATTATAGTATGTATACACACATATGTATAACATATGTTATAGTACAGGATATCACAGAGTGGAAACACAGTAAAATGAGCAATCAATTGATCAATTCAGTACACATCAAATAGCACCATGTACATATGCCCAAAACAAAAACTACCCGAGAAAACACTGCTTAGCAATAGCCTACCTAGAAATATTAAATTAGCCAGCAAAACTTGCAGGTCTCCTGCGAGAAGGGTGAAGTCCTTTCTTACCCTTCTTGAATTGCAAAATGCTGTAAACAGATCTCCAGCAATGTTTTCGATGACCGATCCAGGGTAAGGAGACTGCCAGGAAGACAGCTGCCTCCTCTGCTGACTCTTACTCATTACCTACTGACGGAGCACTTCTCCACTCCAGACCACAGCCACAGGAGTAAATAACCCTCAGTCAACAGAGGCACTGAGTTGAGCTGAAGTGGGCACACTAGGTGGAAAGAAGGGCTGTTATTTACCTGGCACTAAGCATGTATTCTATGATGGGATCCTCACTGTACTCTCCGGATAGTCATTTCAAACACTTTCCTCAAACCTCCTACTCCTCCCCACTTCTACTGATGGCTTCAACTGTACTTTATTGAGAAAATTAAAATCTTTAGAAGAAAATTGCTTCATCTTCCCACCACTGAGTTCCTAAGTTTAACTGAATCTGGGTCCATTTTTTCCTTCCTGCTTGTTACCATGCAGAAAGGGGCCCTCCCACCAGCAAAGGCTGATCCCTTCACTTGTTCCAGAAGCCATCCTCTCTTCTCCCAGGGACTTTGCTCCTTTTTGGTTCCCTTTTTCTTCCATCATTATTCTCTCTCTCTCTTTTTCTCTCTCTCTCTCTTCCTCTCTCTCTCCCCGTCTGTCTAGTAAGTCATTCTTATTGGCATAACATGGTCTAGCACCTCCTGTATTTAAAAACCAACAAAAGCCTTAACATCACATTCTTTCTTAGCTGCTACCTAGATTTTCTAAGGTTGTCTACATGTGTCCATATTTCTCCTCCCCATTTGCTCATTTCTCCTTATTATTTTACATTTTCATTGAACACACAGAAAAACTACATAACCATCACCAATATTCAAGGTTCTTACAGGCATCCCTCAGATTCCATCTCCCTACATCCCCTCCAAAGGTAACCACTATCCTAAATTTTGTTTTTTTTTAATCACTCCCTTGATTTTTTTCTTAATCAGATTTGCTATCAAATAACTTATATGCAGTAAATTCACATAATTTAAAAGTACATGCTGGGCATGGTGGCACATGCCTGTAGTCCCAGCTACTTGGGAGACTGAGGTGTTTGAAGCCATCTGGGGCAACATAGTGAGACCCCATTTCTAAAAAAATACAATGCAATGAATTTTGCTAGATATATGTCATCATGTAATCACCACCATAGTCATGATCCAGAACATTTCTTTCATCCCAAAACATTTTCTCTTGCTTCTTTGCAGGTCAATTTTCTTTTTTCTTTTTCTTTTTTTTTTTGAGATGGAGTCTTGCTCTGTCACCCAGGCTGGAGTGCAGTGGCATGACCTTGGCTCACTGCAAGCTCCACCTCCTGGGTTCACACCATTCTCCTGCCTCAGCCTACAAAGTAGCCGGGACTACAGGCACCCACCACCTTGCCCGGCTAATTTTTTGTATTTTTAGTAGAGACTGGGTTTCACCGTGTTAGCCAGGATGGTCTCGATCTCCTGACCTTGTGATCCGCCCGCCTTGGCCTCCCAAAGTGCTGGGATTACAGGCGTGAGCCACTGCGCCCGCCGCAAGTCAATTTTTATCCCTATCCTTGACCACTAGCAAACACTAATTTCTGCAACTAGTGTCTTACCTTTTTTAGGATTTTATATAAATGGAATCATATAGTATGTAGTCTTTTGTGCTTGACTTCCTTCAGTTAGCATAATGCTTTTGAGATTCATCTATGCTATTGTATGTAGTCATAGTTCATTCCTTGTGCTGAATACTATTACACTATATGGATATACTGCAATGTCTTTATCCATTTGCAGTTGAGAGACATTTGGGTTGTTTGCAGTTTTAGGTTATCATGACTAATGCTGCTTTGACTATTCAAGCACAGGTCTTTATGTGAACATATGTTTTCATGTCTCTTGGGTAAATACCCAGGGATGGGATTGTTGGGTGGTTTGGAAAGTGTATGTTTCACTTTATAAGAATTTACCAAGCTTTTTCCAAAGTGGTTGCACCATTTTTACATCTCCACCAGCAGTGTATGAGAGTTCGGGGTGCTCCTCATCAACATTTAGTATGATCGGTTTTCTTTTTTTTTTGGTTTTTTAACTTTAGCCATCCAAGTTAGTATATAGTGATATCTCATTGTGGTTTTAATTTGCATTACTCTACTAACTAATAATGTCGAACATCTTTTTATGTGTTTGTCATCCATATATTTTATTTGATAAGGTATCTTTTCATATCTTTTGCTCATTTTTAAAATTAGATTTTTATCTTCTTGTTATTAAGTTGTAAGAGTTCTTTATATATTCTAGATACAAGTCTTATCAAATACTTGTTTTGCAAAGTATTCTCCCAGTCTGTGGTTTGCCTTTCCATTTTCTTAACAATGTCTTTCAAAGAACAAATGTTTAAAAATTTTAAAATACTATTTTTAAACATTTTTAAGTGTTATCAATTTTTTTCTTTTATGATTTTTTGTATCCCATCTTAAAAATCTTTGCCTATTTCAAAGTTATTGCAATAATCTGCTAAATTGTTTTTCCTGTAAGTTTAGTAGTTTTAGCTCTTATATTTAAGTCTATGATGCATTTCAAGTGAATTTTTGTGTATGGGATAAGTTAAGAGCCTATTGCTTTAACACCATTTATTGAAAAGATTATTATTTCCCCATTGAAATACCTTGGCACTTATGTTGAAAATCAATTGACCATATATGAGCAGGCCCATTTCTGTATCTCTACTCTTTTCAGTTAATCTTTATGTGTTTCTTTATGGCAATACCATATCATTTGTAGAGTAAGTCTTGGAGTCATGTAGAGTAAGTTTGTTTTACCTTTTCAAAATTATTTGACTATTTTAGGTCCTTTGTATTTCCATCTGAATAAGCTTGTCAATTTCTACAAAAAAAAAAAAAAAAAAAAAGAAATTCTGCTTGGAGACTCTATTTTCTTTCTTTCTTTTTTTTTTTTTTTTGGTTGCCCTGCCTGCCCACATGTTCTGTTACAATATACAGATGACCCTCCATCTCTGTCGGTTCTGAATTCACAGACTGAACCAACTGTGGATCAAAACGATAGTTAAGTCTATGATGGTTGAGTCTTTAATGAACATGCACAGACTTTTTTTTTTCTTGTCACTGTTCCCTGAACAACACAGTATCACAACTATTTACAGAGCATTCACATTGTATTAGGTATTTCAGGTAGTCTAGAGATGACTTAATACATAGAGGAGGATGTGCATAGGTTTATGAAAATACTACACCATTTTATACCAAGGACTTGAGCATCTGCAGATTCTGGCATTCAGGGGGATCCTGGAACCCATCCTGCACCTGACACTGAGGAGTGATTGTATGTTGCAAAGCAACAGAGTGACGTTTTTAGATTCCATTTTCCCCAAACTCTCCAACAGCATCCCATTTTATTTAGAATGAAAGCAAAATACCTTCCAGTGGCATATGTTTAGTTTCTGTCACCTTTCTGACGTCATCTTCTCTTCTCATCGCTTTCTGTGGCCATCCCAGGGAGACTCTACTTTCTATAATGATGGCATGGAGAAGAGGTAGAGAAGTTTCTTTCCACAGCAAACAAGTATAAAACTGGACAAAATTATTAACAACAACCATTTTGGAGCACTGGTAAATGACCAAAGTCAAGTAACAGTTTTAGAAGTTTCACTCATGAAAATTTCACCACACCAAATAAGAAGACTGAGTTTGTGGCCTCCGTTGTTCTGGTCATGGCACAGGAGGCATTCCTATGCAAATATCCATGTTGAATAGCAAGAACCTACAGTTTTAATGGTTGGAGGTGGTTGTCTTGGTTTGAGAAGTGTGGCAGAACACCTAATATGGAAGAATTTTGTTAATAGACCTGAGAGAGCCATAGAAAGGCTGATATCATAAAATCTCCACATCTCTCTGAATAAATGCTAAGCTATGTGTGCATCCCAAGAGCCCAGTTAAAATTAAAAGTCTGAAGAGACTTGAGAATCTGCCGTACCTTTAAATGTGCTCCTTGTCCAGGCGCAGTGGCTGGCTCTGTAATCCCAGCACTTTGGGAGGCTGAGGCGGGGGGATCACCTGAGGTCAGGAGTTCGAGACCAGCCTGACCAACATGGAGAAACCCCATCTCTACTAAAAAGACAAAATTAGCCAGGCATGATGGTGCATGCCTGTAATCCCAGCTACTTGGGCGGCTAAGGCAGGAGAATTGCTTGAACCTGGGAGGCGGAGATTGTGGTGAGCCATCGCACTCCAGCCTGAGCAACAAGAGCAAAACTCTGTCTCAAAAAAAACAAAAAATAAAAAAAAAATAATAAAATTTTTAAAAAAGTGCTCCTCAATGGATATACTCAGATGGCAGAAAGTGAAAGTCTTGCTGGCTTGAGGTGTCTTAGCATAGCCTCCACCCAACATATTGGTTTAAGAAGAAGAAAAAGAATCCAAAATTACTGAACATGTTATTTACAATTCTACTTTTTAACCCCCATCCCCAATATAGAGAAATAGAAAAGTATGACCCCTACTCAAGATATGAAAACCAGTCAATAAAAACTAATTCCAGGCTGGGTACAGTGGCTCAAACTTGTAATCCCAGGGCTTTGGGAGGCTGATGTAGGGGGACTCCTTAAGGCCAGGAGTTCATAACCACCCTGGGCAACAGAGTGAGACCTCATCTCTACCAAATATATATATATTTGGGCATGGTGGTACATGTTCTAGTAGTTCTATCTACTCCGGAGACTGAGGTGGGAGAATCTCTTCAGTGCAAGAGTTTGATGTTAGAGTGAGCTTGATTATGCCACTGCACTCCAGCCTGGGCATCAGAGTGAGAGTCTCTCCCCCACACTGCACCCACGCCCCCCACCCAAAAAAAAAACAAAACTGATTCCAAATGTCCCCTGACATTGCAGCTAGCAAAAAATATTTCAAAGCAGCTGTTATAAATATGTCTTAGGAATTAAAAAATATATGTGTTCAAATAATTAAGGGAAAGTATGCTAATGATGAGTGAACAAATAGGAAATCTCACAAGAGAAACAAATTTGTTTAAAAAGATTCTAATGGAAGTGCTAGAGCTGAAAATACTCTATTGAAATGAAATTTTTTGGATGAGCTCAACAGAAGATTTGATCTGTCCGAAGAAAGTCAGTGAGCTTAAAGATAGATTCACAGAAATTACACATCTGAAGAATATAGAAAAGATGGAAGAAAAATGAACAGGATCTCAGACACTTGTATGAGATCACTAGAAACAGTCTATCCTACATGAAACTGAAATCCCAGAAGGAGAGGAAAGCAAAAGAAGCAAAAAAATGTGTTTGAATGAATAAAGGCTGAACATAATACAATTAATGGTTGACTTCTTCTTGAAAACAGTGGAAGCTAGAAAACATTGGAACGACATATTCAGGTGAAAAAAAAAAAAAAAAAAAAAAACCACTGTCAACCAAGAATTCTATATCCAGATTATTCTTGAGGAAGGAAGACAAAATAAAGACAATTTCAAATAAACAAAAATGAAGGAAACTTATTGCTAGCATATCTGTACCTACAAGAAATGCTAAAGGAAATCCATTAGGCTAAAAGAAAATGACACCAGATGGCAACTCAGAGACTCAAGAGGAAGTGTAAAGCACTGGAATTGGTACATATTTGCACAGATATAAAAGATTTTACTGATTTATATATTTTCTCTTTTTATTCTCTTAATTTATTTGAAAGACATGACTCTTTAAAGCAAACTTTATAACACTGTACTCGAGGATTCACAACATGTATAGATGTAATATGTATGACAATAATAACACAAAAGACAGAAATGCTACTATAATTATACTGGCAATAAGTTTCTATATTTTATCATTATTTATTGAGTTAGACTGGTATAAGTTAAAGATGCATATTGTATCTTTTTTTTTTTTTTTTGAGACGGGGTCTTGCTCTGTCACCAGGCTGGAGTGCAATGGTGCGATCTTGGCTCACTGCAACCACCACCTCCCAGGTTCAAGTGATTCCCCTGCCTCAGCCTCCCTAGTAGCCGGGACTACAGGTACATGCCACCATGCCCAGCTAATATTTTGTATTTTAGTAGAGACAGGGTTCACCATGTTGGCCAGGATGGTCTCGATCTCCTGACCTCATGATCCACCTGCCTCAGCCTCCCAAAGTGCTGGGATTACAGGCATAAACCACCGTGCCCAGCCTATCTTTTTATTTTTATTACATATGAGCTATCGCTATGTTGCCCAGGCTGGAGTGCAATGGCTATTTACAGGCACAATCCTGCCGTTAATCAGCATCAGACCTTTGACTTGCTCTATTTTCAACTTGGGCTGATTCATTCCTCCTTAGATAACCTGGTGGTTCCCTCCTTCCAGGAAGTTCCCATATTGATGCCAAGCTTAGTACAGACACCTGATCAACATAGCACACTACAGCCCCAAATTTCTGGGCTTAAACAATCCTCCCATCTCAACCTTCCAAATAGCTAGGATTACAGGTGTGTGCCACCACACCCAGTCTCATATGGTATGTTAGAGGAATTACTAAAAAATAAAGCAAATAAATATAGCTATCAAGTCAGAAGAGGAATTAAAATAGAACAAAAGAATAAATTTTTCATTATTCAGCTCCCACTATAAGTGAGAACACATGGTATTTGGTTTTCTGTTGCTCGGTGGGTTTGCTGAGGATAATGGCTTCCAGCTCCATCCATGTCCCTGAAAAGGACATGATCTCAATCCTTTTCATGGCTGCATAGTATTCCATGTTGTATATGTACTATATTTTCTCTATCCAGTCTATCATTGACTGGCATTTGGGTTGATTCCATGTCTTTGTTATTGTGAATAGTGCTGCAATGAACATACATGTGCACACAGAGAAGGGAACAACACACACTGAGCCTGTTGGGAGGTGCAGTGCGGGGAGGGAGAGCATTAGGAAAAATAGCTAATGCATGCTGGGCTTAATACTTAGGTGACGGGTTAATAGGTGCAGCACACCACCATGGCACATGTTTACCTATGTAACAACCCTGCACGTTCTGCATGTGTACCCCAGAATTGAAAATTAAATAAATAAATTTTTAGCACAAAAAAGAGTAAAGGAGGAACACAGGAGCAACAAGAACAAAAAGATGAAGTGAATAGAAAAACATAGCAAAATGGCCTAACTTTTCTAGCACTTGATGGTTATATTTACTGTGAATATTTACTATATATTCTAATCAAAAGTCTGATATTGTCAGACTGGATAAAAAAGCAAGATTCAATATTTGGTTTTTACTTGAGATGTGCTTTAAATTCAAAGTCACAAATCTCATCCAGTGAATTTCTTACTTTAGATAATATCTAGATGTTCCCTTTGGGTCTTTTTCACATTTTCAAATTCTCTTCTCATTATGGCTATGTTTTCTTCTACCTTTTGAACATATGGAATTGTTTTAATATTCTTATGCACTAGTTTCATCATTGATAGCATTTTTGCATCAGTTTCTATGGATTGGATTTTGTCTATGTTTTGGGATATTATTTTCCTGCTTCTTTGCATACCTCATGGTTATTTATTTTTTTCTCAGATACTGGGCGTTGTGAATTTATGTTGCTGGTGGCTAGATTTTCTTACATTCTTTTAATGTTGTAATTTTTTTCTGGTATGCAGTTATTTGGATAACAGTTGGATCCTTTCAAGCTTGCTTTTAAGCTTTGTGGTTTTGGGTCCACAGCAGCCTCTAGTAAGGTTTTATGCTGACTATTAAGATGTTTTACTTCTTAGTTTCCTACTGATGCGCCATATATCATGAGACCTGTTCACTCTGACTTGTGGAAGCAAGAATATTTTCCAGTGCTATATGAGGTCCAGGAATTGTTCTGCCTACTCCCTTCTGGTAGGTCTTTCCCTGACCTCAGGTTATTCTCTCTCACTCCCATTAATGCCTAGTGTTCCATTATTGGAACGCTAAGCATGTGGGAGTTATTTATATCCTACTGCTCAATGTCATCGTCAAGGTCTGATTTTTCAAATTCAAAAAATTGCAACCTCAGGTATAAGTGGGTTAAGTAGATCACTCTGCAGATCCCCGGAGCTCTCCTGTATAGCTCCTTCCTCTACAGTACTCTGCTCTGTAAATTGTGGCTGCCTTGTTCTCCCCTAACACCAATCTGCTTTCTTCATTACCACTGGATTTTGTTTGGAGTTTGGTTTTTCAGTGCTACTGCCTGAAAACTCCCTTCAGGGGGTAAGCTGGTGCAATTACAGAGCTCACCTGGTTTGTTTTCCTTCACTTACACACTACAGTCCTGCTCTGCCTATTGTCCAATTTCCAAAAAAACCATTGTTTCATGTATTTTTCTAGTTGTCAAGTTGTTAAGGCAGAAGAGTAAATTTGCTCTCTGTTCTAACATGTTGGCCAGAAGCAGGAGTTTCAGTTCTTTTGCTTTTTAAAAATACTTTTATAATATTTTAAAATTTGGGGTATTTGAAGATTATTTTAAATGCACAGTAAATAATACTGTAAGTTGGGGTGTTTTTTGATAATTTTTTCTCCATTCAAAGTACTATTTATTTATTTTTCTACAAATTTCTCCTTTAATAAGGTCTTGTTCATTTTGTAGGGAAAATGTCCGAAACATCAGGCTGTTCACAAAAATAACCCACAATATCAACTTTATAAAACAATCTTAAGACTGATTTTTTCTAGAGGATGCATTAGACATGCCAACTCTCATTCACAAAAATACACTGCTACATTTGTGCTGCACTGCCCCACGCAGCACACGTACGTGGGATATAACCCACATACTTCTAACTCAAAGCTGCCCTCCAGTGCTACTGAACTAAATGAGATTGCCTTTGCAGGTAGGGAAACAACTACTGAACTCATGTATGAATGAAAACAACTGTACTCCTGCATAACAAGAGATTATTTTGGAGACAGTTGATAAAAACCATACATCCTTTTTATCGAACAGTCGTAAAGAGGTATCAAAATTAAAAGCAAAAATTACAGGGTAAGACTTAACAAAATACTAGGAGCCTCAAAGGAAGTGATAACGAGACTAGGCTCAGAGCAATATGAATTAATGAACATGGGAAGGACAAGGATGGGGAGAACAGTGAGCATGTGCTGAAGATACTAGGGGAGAGAATCAGGTGAGGAATTTGATCTTAGACAGCCGCCTAGGTAAAGAGATAATGGGATAGGATTTCTAAACCCCATCATGTGCTTAAGAGTCGCTCTCAGCCAGGTGCGGTGGCTCACACCTGTAATCCAGCACTTTGGGAGGCCGAGGCAGGTGGATCACCTGAGGTCAGGAGTTCGAGATCAGCCTGGCCAACATGGCAAAAACCCATCTCTACTAAAAAAAATACAAAAATTAGCTAGGCATGGTGGCACACGTCTGTAATCCCAGCTATTTGGGAGGCTGAGGCAGCAGAATTGCCTGAACCTGGGAGGTGGAGTTTGCAGTGAGCCGACATTGTGCCACTGCACTCCAATCTGGGTGACAGAGCAAGACTGTCTCAAAAAAGAAAAAAAAAAGTCATTTCTGCCATTGGCGCTGTCTCTGTCATCCTCCCCTTTCTCAGCCTCTTTTTAATCATCCTTGATTATCTCCAATTGGTCACCCTCACATTCAGTATCATCGTCATCCAGCAGGTCCTTCTCCTCAGCAGAGTCATCTGCAGCCCCTCAGATTCCTTCTTCACGTTAGTCTCATCTTACTTCATGGAGCTGCTGCTCTGCCCGTTCACATTCTTCAACTCTACTCCTTGTTGATTTCTGCAGATTTCCTTTTTCAAATTTCTGCAGATTTTCCAGTAGAGAATCCACTTTTTGTTTTATCTGGGTCAATTCCTTCTTATAGCCCGAAGGTCATCTCCTTTCAATTTGGAAGATCCCCACTGCCCACTCTTAGAATTGAAACCACTTTTACCCCTTTGTGAGGTGTTTCCTGATACACGCTGGCGTTTTGAGGGCACTACAGCCCAAGCACTAGGAGGAGGAGGAGAAGCATGTGCTGGATCACTGTGCATCCTGTCATAACAATCCCTTTGAAAGTCACAGACCAAGTCAAAAGAGGAGCCGTACATCTCCGCTGCAGATCATCTCATGCCGGCTTTTCTTCAATTCACTTTCAGCTCTGCAGCCAGATTAGTATCTAAAACTTGACTGGCAATCATTCTGCCATTCCCTCCTGCCACAGCAGCCTGGGTATTTCTCTCATGAACATAGTGAATGGAGGCAAAGCCCTTATGAACAGAGCCACCCACAATTTTGCCATACTTTGAAAAGATTGCTTCCACATCAGAATTCTTGACCACAACTGTGTTGAGATTCCCAACGAATACTCTGGGGTTCATGGAGTGAGGATCTCACTTGTTGGTTACATTGCTAGCCATTGTGTTTGATGGAAAGTTTTCTCACAAAGCCAAAAACAGGAGTGGGAAGGGAGATTCTGTGTCTCCAACTCCAGGGTTCCATGTGGAGAAGTCAATTGCTGCTTGAGGTCAACAGCATGGCCACAATCACTCAGTATTCATCTCAAAGTATTACTTATAAGATTCATCTTCGTTGGTCTAACTACAATTCATTCATTTCACTGCTGTATAATCTTCCATTGTGCGAATACACCAAAACTTACTTATCCTTTCTTTTGTCCATGTTTGGATTATTTTAATTTTGTGCTATCATGAACAAAGAATAGTGCTATTAGGAGTATTTTATGTATGTCTCCTAGTAGGCATATGTAAGAATTTCTCTAGGTTGTATGCCAGGAGTGAAATTACTGGGTTTTAGGGTAGACAATGTCCATTTTTTAGGATAATGCCCCCCCTGCCCCGCCCCAGCCCTCCGCTTTTCATTTTTCAATCTACTAGGCTACTTTTACTTTCTCAACCTTTTCCTTTACTAGCTCAGGACCTTTGCACAATTTCCTTTATTTGAAACACTTTTCTCACTTGCAACTTACAAAGCTTGTCTTTTGCATTCTTTAGATATCAGCCTAATATCATATCCACAGAGAGGCCTTCTCTGCTTACCCACCTGAAAGCAGATTGCCTCACTTTATTCTTCATCATAGCACCCAGCTCATTTACAGCTTGTCTCTCACCAGGCTATAAGGCTCAGGAGTGTAGGAACAATGGTTATCTTGTTGAACATTGTTTTTCTAGTGCCTAGCTCAATGCCTGGGATGCAGTAGGCATTTAAGAATATGTTTTCTGGATGAATGAATACATAAGCAAACTAATAAAAGACATTATTATCTTCACTTTACAAATAAGGATATTGAAGTTCAGGAAGGGTTGTATAACATAGTGACATGATACAGATAGTAGCTGAAGAAGCCAGGATTTGAATATAGGGTCTGTTTTTCAAGGCTTTGGATAGCATAATTAAAGTAACAGAACTTTTCAATATTTACAAAGGTGATCTCTCTGTTAGTTTCTGGAACCCCTTCAACATCTTGTGTTCCAGGACTTTGGGGAATTTCTTAAGCAGAAACTAACTAGAATTCATCCTTAGGCTATTGGGCATCTCTTACTGTAGCATGCTAAACATGGTTATTTTATAGACTGTTTTCATATTACAGTAGGGTTTCTATGCAAGATGGAGAAGGGGGAACACTTGGATATATTCCACAAATTAAACTTGAACTATTCCACAGACTTAGTATCAATCTTTTCTGTGCCTTAAACATAAACTAGAATGAGTTTCATGAGTTCCTTGAGTATAGAAACCACATCCTTACATCTTGGTGTCCCAGATGTCTAGCAGAGTATCTAACTTATAGTGGGGACTCAGCACCTATCAGATGAATGAAAAGTAGCAGAAGCTGGATTATGAGGGGTGACACCATTTCACCTTAAAGGTAAAATAATGAAAATGAGATTATATGCACATGTATTTTATGTAATATATAAAATATATACATAGATATATGAATGAAGTAAAATGAGATAATAGCATATTCTGAAGACTATTTCAGAAATGAGCATTATAAGTTATAGAAAAATTAAGTTACACAACAAACTAGAATATCCTGGGCATGAAGAGTATTAAAATCATGGAATTATTGGTAAAATTCTCCTATAAAGTAGAAATAAATACAACCAGCTACTACACACACACACACACATACACACAAACACACACTCCAAAAAGAATTCCAGCAAATGCAATTGTGGTAGAGAAATGAAAGCACAACTAAAATCTAAGTGATAGTATGTACCATTATGTTAGTTGTTATTATAGAAGGCTATGTGGCATCATCGCTAAAGACAGGGGGATGAGCATCAAACCTCAGTTCAAACCCAGCTCTGTCATTTAGTACTATAAGAACGTGGCAAATTACAACTCTGAGCTTCTGTTTTCTCAGCTGTAAAGTAAAGACGATAACACCTATTTCATACGTTTATCAGGAAGATCAAATGAGACAATACGAATGTTTAAAATTGTCATTGGCACATGTTTGGTGCTCAGGAAATGAGTGTATTACTATTGTCATCATTTTCATCATCAGTATCATCATCGTATTGGCAATTTGAGCAACACATTCTAATGGTCATCTCATGAAACTAGAGATCTATCATGTCTGTGACAGTACAGAAAGTTTTTATTCTATGTACTTGCCATTGCCTCCTTTTTCTACTCAAACAATAGACCATTGTAAAGTACTTGGCCAACTGGATTGATCTGTTGTGGTAACAGTTAATGCCAGATATGCCAGATACACTGGAAATATAAATATTAATCCTATTCCAGGTGAGGAATACTAAGTCTTCCTGATTATGGAGCCTAGAAGCTCTTGATTAACAATTAAAACAAACAAACACACACAAAGTTTGAGAGTGGGAGAATTACTCTCTTGCGCAGTAGAGGATAGACCTGCAGCTGAATCCTTGAAGCCAGATATCTTTCTGAGCACCAGTTTCTTGATTTATAAACTGGGGACATACTCACCTGTTAAGGTTTCTGTGAGGACTAAATCATATAATGTCTGCTAAATTACCTAACAGAGCAACCAGGACAAAGTGATACTAAAAAATAAAAAACTAAACAACAACAACAAAAAAAACAGTGGTCTACTCTTTCCTTCCCAAACTTTTTGAGTGTTCTAAAGACTTGGTAAATGGAAGCTAAAAAATCCTTTTTGAGAATAAGAGGCAGCTGGATGACAGTGGGAGATCTTGTTGGAGGACTTAGAAGGCTTCCTGTTTTTACAAAAGCATGAATTAAGAGAACAATAAATAATGGAGCAGCAAAAGAAGAGGAATTAATGAGTGCCCTCTCTTTGATTTTTCCTTGATTTCTACATCTTGTCTTCCTAATATACCTTCTTCTTAGGGTTGCATTGTAGCCTAGATGCTTTTAGAACAAAATGTTCAGGTAACACAACCATACAAATTAAGAATTGACTGTCAGAAGTAATGATAAAGATATCATACTGGCATACATCTTTATTGGTTATGCATTTTTGTAAGGACTAATAAGTTCTGTGAAGCTTCATTTTTTTCTTTCAACTCACAACTATTAAGGATCAACTATCTATTAGGAACTGTGCTAGATGTTAGTAATACAGAAAAAAACACTGTCAGTTCAAGTTGTTTGCATTCCAAATTCTTTCCTCTTACTTCCAACTCCACAAATGTGACTGCAAGAAAGAATTTTTACACAATGACAAAACTCTTTCATCCTGATGTATGACCATTGTTAGCCTTTATAATGACAGGAAGTCACAGGGGGATAATGCCAGAATGCTACAAAGACAAAGCAGATAGACCCATAAAGAAGAGGGAAGTAATTAATCGATGGGAAATAAATTTTTAGTTTCAGTATCTCCAGTGATTCTTTTAATCATTTCTAGTAAGTATCTGAAAAATCTGTTTTTAGTCTTTTTATTTATAAAACTTAAATCAGAAATATTAATTACTTCAGTTTTGGTTTTGGTACATAATAAGAACACAAGGTCGAGCGTGGTGGTTCATGCCTATGATCGCAGCACTTTGGAAGGCCGAGGTGGGTGGATCACTTGTGGTCAGGAGTTCGAGACCAGCCTGGCCAACATAGTGAAACCCCATCTCTACTAAAAATACAAACAAATTAACCGGGTGTGGTGGTGCATGCCTGTAATCCCAGCTAATTTGGAGGCTGAGGCAGGAGAATTGCTTGAACCCAGGAAGTGAAGGTTGCAGCAGTGAGCTGAGATCATGCCACTGCACTCCAGCCTGGGCAACAGAGTGAGACTTCATCTCAAAAAAGAAAAAAAAAAAAAAAAAAAGAGAGAGAGAACTAAACTAAAGTGTTGTTTGACTTGAGTATCTTGAGATACATAATTTTCTTACACATTGTTTACTAATCTCATGCATAGATCCCATTAAATTTCCTTACATTAAAATTCTCTTTGTTCCCTCTTTTGTAGTTATTTTAAATTAACTTTTCCTCACTGTATTATTTGCATTGTTTCATGCTACCCTAAGTCCCTTTGGAATCAAGGAAAAATAAACAGAAATCTATGCCTTTGGCCATTACACTAAACATGTTGAGGAAACAACCTCGCTTTGTGCGTTCTTTCAGAAGCACAGATTCTCACAAATTCTTTTACCAGTAACAGTTAAAAGATAATGATGGTGATAACAAATGCCAAATTTATGGGGTTTCAATTTATTTTCTTAATAAGGATAAGTCTGGTTATTTATTTGCAATAGTAGCCCACATTTCAGAGCACTTTCCACCTAGTTACAAATAAAAGATTTATTAGTAATATTTACAAAAATATATTAATATATTTATATCTAAAAAACATTGCAATTCATTTATTCCACTCATTTTCTCACTATATGTAACCAGCAGGAGGGTTAAAGGTTCAAAAAGCCCCCTGGAAGTCTTCCTTTTGGGATAGCTCCAGCGCATAGCATGAAACAATATAGCTGCATAAATTATTAACACCACTTTAATCCTCCGATTAAAACTGCAGTGTGAAGCAGGCTGTTTTCCTATGTAAGCCACACCACGGGAGCATGTTAAGCACCTTTAGATGTTATTCTAATTCTTCCAGCACTTAGCACAGAGCCTCTGAGCACGATAGGCTCCATTATACATGGTTTATTTGCTGGGTTCAGATGATTTGAGTGCTATTTGATACACTAAATCATTAATAGGTAAAGTGGGATTCATAGTCAGTTCAATTCAACATTTATGGAGTACCTACTATGTAATATGATCACATCACTCCCATGCTTAAAATCTTTCAGTAATTCCCTATAGCTTTCAGGATAAAATCCAAGCTTCTTAATACAGAATAAGAGACCCTCCCTAATCCATCATCATGGCAGATATATGACATACAGACTCCCACTCCCCTCTTCTGCCCCCACAACAAAGGGAATCAATGTATCCCATCACTATTTCCCGCTGAGACTGGCCATAGCTTCAGAATCCTTCACAACACAATGTTCTAGACAACCACCACCAAAAGACCAGAGTGAAAATCTATTTGCTAGTCCTTTCTGATGATCTAGCATTCGAGAACTTCACCAAACACCATTTGCTCCAGTCACATAGAATGACATGTAGTTCCCTAAACATGCAAGACTTTTCACACTTATGTACCTTTGCATATATTGTCTCTCCCTAGAATAATCTTCCTCCTTTTTCACGTTTAGGTAGCTCCCACTCATCCCGCATAATTCAGATGAAGCTTTAACTTCTCAGTCTGATCCCAATATCTTTCTTCTGCGCTCTTGAAGTACTTGGCACTTAGCATTTTTTTTACTGGACCATGATTATTAGTGGTTCATCCTGCTCCTTGACTAAAGTTAAATTCTTTAAGAGTAAAGGATATGTCTTATTTTACCTTGTATCTCAGGAAGCCATCACAGAGCCTGGCATACAGTAGGTATTTAATAAATGTCTAAGAATAAATGTTCTAGTCACTCTACTAGGTTCCAGGAACACCATAAAGAATAATGCATAAGAACAGGTAACATTTATTCAACATTTATTATGAGCCAAGCACTGCTCTAAGCATTTTACATGTATTATCTTATTCAAACCTCACAGCACCCACCCTTCAAGGTAGATTCTGTGCTTGGAAGGACTATAATAGATGTATGTTCAATATAAAGCGGTAGCACAGAAGAGAGAGTGATTAATGTGGTAGGAGATGGAGGGACAAATGATCAGGGAAGCTTTCACTTAAGAAGTGGTATTTGCCAGGTGCGGTGGCTCACGCCTGTAATCCCAGCACTTTGGGAGGCCAAGGCAGGCAGATCACGAGGTCAGGAGTTCGAGACCATCCTGGCTAACACAGTGAAACCCCGTTTCTACTAAAAATACAAAAAAATTAGCTGGGTGTGATGGTAAGCGCCTGTAGTCCCAGCTACTCAGGAGGCCGAAGCAGGAGAATGGCATCAACCCAGGAGGCAGAGCTTAGTGAGCCGAGATAGGCCACTGCACTCCAACCTGGGCGACAGAGCAAGACTCTGTCTCAGAAACAAACAAACAAACAAAAAAAGAAGTGGTATTCAAATTAGGTTTGGAAGACAAAGAATAGCACAGGAAATGGAATGAAGGGAAAGATAGACTAGGCAGACAGAGGAGTGAAACAACACACATAGGAGTGAACCAATATGATGTTTGGCCAGCAGGACCCAGTGCAAAATGAAGATGTAGGGAGAGGGAATATATGCAAAGGCATCTAAGTGAGATGGGGTTCCACTGTGTTGACCAGGCTGTTCTCAAAATCCTGGTCTTAAGCAATCCTTCCATCTCAGCATCCCACAGTGCTGGGATTACAGGCATGAGCCATTGCGCCTGGCCAGCATGAAGACGTGGTTTCTTTCATGCAAGAATTAGTTCAAAATAGTTATAGCAGAGCATTAAATGAAATGGAGCCCTTCTAAACTCAGTGCCCTGTCAAACAGCATAGGTTGCACACCCATGAAGCCAGACCTGCTGGGTACCATAAATGCTTCAGTATTGCTGGAACAAGAAGTACATGGAGAATAAGTACTTTATGAGGCAGGAAATGACACCAGTGACATCAGCAAAGGCCAGATGCTATGCTATGCTAAGTAGCCTGGACTTTGTCCCATAGTTAACAAGAAGCCATAGAAGGGATCTCAGCATTGATGCAACCTAATTGCATTAATTTGTAAAAGGATACTCCTGGCAGCCTTATGGAAAGTAGACTGGACGGTAAGAGAGGAAAACAAGGGAACAGCATGGCAGCAGTGGCCATCATGTGGGCCAGAGAGGCTCAAGCCTTCATTTTGGTCTTTTCAGTGGGGATATCCAAGAAAAGCAGTCTGAGAAATAAATAGAAGGTATGGCTTGTCGGCACTGACACTCAAGGTGCACATGAGGGAAAAGGAATAAATGAAAGGCGGAACCAAGGGTGTGGCATTCAGGAGAAAACTTTACCATTTTGCTTCAGCCTGCCAGACCAATTTAAAGTAGTGCATGATATAATTATTCAGCATCATTTATGTCAGTGACATTCCCAGCCTAGAGAAGGCTAATGCACAAACAGCAAGGAATGAAGCCATTATGCAGATTTCCATTTCTGTAACTTCCATAAGCAAAGACGCACATGAAGAGTCTATTTATTTTTTTCTTGATCTATTTCCAAAGAACAGTGGCTTTGGGTCACTTGAGTTTTTCCTATGAAATAAAAAGAGATGATCCTTACACCCTTCCGATGGAATTTCTCAATTACCAAGCTATTCCCAAAGCTTCTTGAGTTCTCTTTGGTTTACTTGCACTATTTGAATGTGATCTCCAATATAATAAGGATAAAATTAAATAACACGTTAGTTCTTTGGAGGTTCAAACACCAATATTGGCTTCATTTATACAAAAACAGTAAACACCTACATCCTTGGAGGCTGACAGTAGTTCACACAACTAAATTACCTGTTCTTAACCCTCTAATGGTACATTTTTCTGTTCAGTTGTTGAAGATTCAGTCAATTTGTGGAAAGTGTCCTAATCATGCTAACTTCCCTTTCACCTCTTTGCTCATAAAACTTAGGGAATTAGAATATCAACATACACAAATTTAAATAGTCAAAGTATTGATCTACTTATGACTCATAATCCTCTTCATTAAATAACAATTTTTAAAAATGGGAACATAGTAGATTATTTTTCTGGTTTCAGGGATAACTGACAACTTTCAAACTTTTCTTTACTGTTCTAATTGTTCCTAAAGAAAATGGCAATCATTTAACAAAATGCTAACAATGGGGTAGCTTGATGTGGCTGAAAGATTATGAGGTTTCAAATCAGATGGATGAAAGTTGGTACAGGTGTGGACAAGTTATTTAACTTCTCTCACCTTCAGTTATCCTGGGTGTAAATTGGGATTTTTATCTACATTGTAAGGTTAACAGAGGACTGAGTGAGCTCAAGGTTGTCCCTAAGCAGATCTTCAATAAAGTCAGGTTCCTGGGTAGCCTGTGTGTGTCTTTGGTAAGCAAAACTAAATGATGCTTAATACCTTTATAACTTTTCCCTCAATTTTAACTGGTTGGTTGGCTTCTGAGGGTGAGTTCCTTCCCTTTAGGTATAACCAAGTGGGAAGGTCCTTCATGATCTCAGCTTCAGAACATGAAGTTCCTAAGCTGAAATCAGCTCTCCCAGGGTCAGACCCTGAGACGGCAACACCAGCATTGGGAAATTCAGAATCTTCTTCTTACAAACAAGTGGGGAGCTCTTACATTTCCTTCTTTCCACAAAATGCTTTTAGCTCTCATATTTAGTGCTTCAGTAATTTCCTCAGAAGTCTCTCCCGATCTCCCTGACCTCCTCACTTGATCATATCCCCTGCTATAAACTCTCATAGAAACCTGTAATTGTTTCTTTGTAGAACTTACCACAATTATAATTGAGCAATTAATTCTGAAGTTAGTTGTTTCAAGTACATCTCAATGTTAATTACACTGCAAATCTGTCTTGTTCAATACTGTAGACCTAGTACCTGGTGCACTCCCTTGCACCTACTAGGTGCTTAACAACTATGTATAACAAAACGAATGAATGGATGCTGGGCCCTTGTTAACTAATTTGGATAAACACATATATTATTCATACACATAATGATTTGGGTTACTTTGCTTGATTCACATGTGTAGTCTTCAAACTAAGGATTCATCTTCATATACAAGGACATTTGTGATTGGTAATCAGTGCAGAGGCTTATCGAACTGCTTTGATCACAGTGGGAATGGATTTGTGCAGATCCAGGTACACTCTCCCTTAATAATTATTGTGTCCAATGGTATACACTTACAATTTGGTGAGACAAATGAAACTGGGCAAGTAAGGGTGGAACAGAGTTGAGAGAAACGCCTCTCAAATGCAATGAGGTGGTACCATTAAGCTTGTCTATAAAAGCTGAGTATACTTAAGAGTGATTTCCTGAGTCTAGAACTCTCAGCAATGCAGCCAAGCAGTGGGTGATGGGGAAAAGCGACAAATCCTGAGAAACTGCCATGTGGAAGACACTGAATCCACTGACATTGATGTATCTCCCAATTACAGTTGAAGAAATGGAGGTTGATAAATGTTAAGTAAACTTTTCAAGGTCACAGAGCTGGGATTCAAAATAAAGGCAACTTAATATGTAGAAAGTACAAAAAAATACTGGAAAAGGGCAAGGTAGAGAATATAGGGAAATAGAGAGCAATAGGATAGGTCTAACTGGCACAGGCATAAGGGCAGCCTCCTTCTCTAAGAAACTACAATCATAACAACTGACTCTGTGACCCATCCTTATCCCCCTAATATCCATTCCATTCCTCTTAAAAGGCAAACATGCCAGGTATGTAAGGGTTTGAGAGGTGGGAAAAAGGCATCTCCACCTTAGAGCCACAGTGATCAGTAATCACCTTAGTAGGGATGAGTTATCAGATACCGGAAAAGGACATGAGGGTTGGTGGAATAAAGAGAGGAACATGGGCAAGAGGAAGAAAAGGTAATCAGAAGAACAGGTGATGGGCACCAAATAAAAATCCTTTCAAGTCACCATTTTGCCCTGCACCAGCATTGTAAATCATTGCCTTTGCCCCAAGGTATGCAATG
This sequence comes from Macaca nemestrina, assembly GCF_043159975.1. Lineage (NCBI taxonomy): Eukaryota > Metazoa > Chordata > Mammalia > Primates > Cercopithecidae > Macaca > Macaca nemestrina. Next base: position 165,945,172 of record NC_092125.1, on the reverse strand, counting down.
GATACATTATAGATCCATAGTTAGAACCATGGTCAACAGATGTCTGAACCTCACTATGGTTAATCCATAATCTTGGCCTCTATTGCATAATGATCTGCAAGAAAAAAAATTAAATGGTTCTATCATTAACCAAGTTGCTTATTCCTGGATCTGAAGTCACTTTTGATACCTCTACTCATTTATTTATCACAGCCAATCATTTGCCAAGGCTCAGTTCTACTTCTGAATATGCTTGCAGGTTCACCACGTGCCTTCCTCTTTAATCCCTCACAGGGCCATTCTATCTGTCTCTAAAAGACTTTTAACACAGTATCAGTCTTCCACAAAGATACAATTGTCCATGAGGTTAGGAACCATGTCCATCATTTTACCATCATATCTCCCAGGCTTAGCACAATCCATGGCACACAGTAGGAGCTTAACAAATATTTTACTGGAAGAGTAAATAAATATTTGCTGACTGAGTAACTAAATAAATAATACCCTTTTAGTCAGTCCACAAATATTTAGTGAGTCAGTACCCTCTGCCAGGCAATGTGTAAGGCACTTAGGATACAGTGAACGAGATAAACATAGTACCTGACCTTTTAGAGCTTATAGTCTAGTAAACTTTTTACCTTTCCTATTGGAATGAAATAACAGATCTAAGCTCTTATAAAATCTTACCTGATTATCTGGCTCTTCTCTGAGTTTTCTTGAGCTACATAATTTAACCCTTAAATGCTCCGTGCTAAGCTCTCTATTATTTTTCTCATCTCCTCACCAAAAAGGTAAGATCCTTGAAGGCAGATAACTGTTTCAATTTTTGTGTGTATGTGTCCTATCTTAGTCTACACAGAAGCTTCTTTTAAGAGACTGAAAGAATGGAACTCTCTGAAGTAATGTAAACTTTATATATCTTGATAGGGGATATATCACTAATAGGGTTGTGTCCTGATTGGGCTTTATATCTTGATTGGGTTACACAAGAATATACATTTATCAAAACTCATCAGATTGTACATTTATGATCTGTGTGTTTCACTGAAGATAAATGTTACCTCAATTAAAAATATATTTAAAGTAACACACACTTATTATATAAAACATCACCAAATAAAAGTAGGCAAAAATAAGAAAATAAAAATCACCAGTAATCTCATCACTCAAAGAGGAACACAGGCTAGAGGCAGTGGCTCATGCCTGTAATTCCAGCACTTTGGGAGGCCAAGGTGGGAGAACTGCTTGAATCCAGGAGTTTGAGACCAGCCTGGGCAACATAATGAGACCCCATCTCTAAAAAACATAATTAGCTAAGTGTGTGCCTATAGTCTCAGCTACTCAGGAGGCTGAGGTAGGAGGATTGCTTGATCCTGGGAGGTCAAGGTTGCAGTATGAGCTCATACACATCATGACTGGGCCACTGCACTCCAGCCTGGGTGATAGAGAAAGATCTTATCGAAAAAGAAAAGAAGGAAGGAAGGAGGGAAGGAAGGAAGAAAGGAGAGAGGGAAGGAAGAAAGGACGGAAGGAAGAAAGAAAGTACGGAAGGAAGGAAGGAGAACAAAAAGGAACACTGCTTAAATTTTGACGTATATCCATCCACATTTTTTTTGCACACACATACACACACACTATGGATTCATATAGAGTGCAGTGCCTTCTAATTTCTTTATAAACATATACTGAGAACATACATAAAAGGTTCTTTATAATTACCTCTTGAAGGATTAATTTGCTAAACTGCATAAAAATCAGAATCCTAAATTTGTTTCCAAAACCTTTGGAGCGTACGATATTCCATCATCATTACCATCAACACTTGTTGAATATCAAATGTCATCCCTAAAGAGTTTTCTTGACAAAGAATGATCTTTTGCTAATGTTGCTAAATCTTAACTGCTAGGTGATCACTAACAGTAAATTTTTAAGCTGGTACCAGATTTATGATCAGCTTCAACTAACATTCTAGTGTTCTTAGTGACCAAGTACAACAAGCATCACCTCAGAATTTATTCTTCTATTCCCCTCACATTACTAAGCTGTTATAAGATCCAATTTATGGCAAGCTGCTATTATATTCATTGTTTAATTTGGGTAGATTCTAATTTAATACAGGGACCCACATAATTGTATGGCTAGACTGTTGTGATCTACATCCTCATAAAATTTACCACAATATGAGCTCATACACGCAAATCTCACATTTATATCAGCAGTTCAAACCACATCAAACTTAAGACATAATATTTGAAGTCAGCAAAGCCACAGCCCACCTCTAACACTTCCTAAAAAAATCCATTGCTAAATCTAGTTCACCAAGAAGATGGCATATGGGTAAATATTCTAGTGAGTCCTTTGCTGGTTTCCTGATGGTGCTACACAGACTCAGACAGAAGGAGAATTACTTGGAACTACCCAGAAAATGAGAAGAGCAAGGACTAGAAGCAAAGATTTGTGAGAAAGGGAAATGTCTTTTGCTTTACACTTTTTGGCAAATGATAAAAGGCAGCTTTAGTGACAGCAGCCAGATGGAGATCAAATGACAACTGTGAGTTCATAATGGTCTCCAGCATTCTGGCAAGCACAGGGGCAGTAGGGGAAGTGGGAGGGGTCAGCTTTCCTGGTACTACAAGTCAGTCTGGTGCACATCAGTGTTATCTGACGTCAGCTAAAACCAGTTCTGAGGCACTACATTGGGACCAGCTGTTACATACTGAAAGCACCCTGGCCTGCCTCTGTGCACTCCCTGAACTCCTCCTGCCTATAACATTTACAGGGCGCTACCAGTTAATTTATGTTCCCTACACCAGGGAGGATCCAGATGCCGAGGCTGCAGTTGCTGATTTGAAAGGAGCTCACAAATACAGGAAGCTCTCAGAGGATAAAAGAAAACATAAGAGTATTTTACAGTGAACTTGAGAAACTCATTGTTCTGTATTAAAAAAACACACACACAAGAAGGGTTTGAATAACATCAAGCCTGTTCCTTAGCATGCACAGAAACACGATTCACGTTACCAAAACTGCCTAAAAAGGCTGGTTGTGGTGGCTCACACCTGTAATCCTAGCACTTTGGGAGGCCGAGATGGGTGGATTACTTGAGGCCAGGAGTTCAAGACCAGCCTGGTCAACATGGTGAAACCCTGTCTCTACTGAAAATACAAAAATTAGCCAGGCATGGTGGCTCGGGCCTGTAGTCTCAGCTACTCTGGAGGCTGAGGCACGAGAATCACTTCAGCCCAGGAGGCAGAGGTTGCAGTGAACCAAGGTTGCGGTGAGCCAAGTTCATGCCACTGCAATCCAGTCTGGGCAACAGAGCAAGACCCTATCTCAAACAAATAAGGAAACAAAAACAAAAAACAGCCTAAAGATCTAAAATGCACTGACGGGGGAACCTCAGTTCATCTGTAGTTAGAAAGGGAATATGTATATTGGATCTACCTGTGGCTTGCATCAAAATTCAGGGGAATTTTCACAGCAGTAGGTGAGGACCGGGAAGTCCAGTCAGCACTTTTGCCATTAGCAATCATGCCTCAAGTGTTAGAGAAAATGGAAATAAATACAATATTTTACTTAGATGAAGGAATTAAGAACAAAGAAAACTAGAAAGGACATTGGAAAATGGGTGCCATCTAATTAATATTCATGATGTCCTGCTACATGCTGTGTACTCTAAGTGCTGTGCGTATTTTGCCTCATTTGATTTTCATAATAAATTTAAGAGATAGAGAAAAGAGGCAAAAGAGCTTAGGTGGCTTGCCCAAGCCTGATTCCAGAGTCTGCATTCTGAACACTACACTCTGATGCCACGTGAACCACAGCTGTTCTAGAGGAGCATAATATGTGGTTAAGAATGTGAGATTCGCAGTCCCACAGATGTGCATTTGCATCTTGCCGTGGCCATTTAGCTATGGGTCTTTTGAGTTAGTAACTAGTTTAACCTCTCCAGTAGGCTACAGCTTACTTAGCAATAAAATGAAGATAATAGTATCTATCTCATAGATTGTTGTGAGGGCTTAGTGACATCATGTAAATAACAATTTTGCCATACTGCTAAGCATGATAAGCATTTAGCAAGTTAGTATTTTTTCTTCTTTTTATATTTTAAAAATTTATTTTAATTTTTTTTAGAGATGGAGGTCTCACAGTGTTGCCCAGGCTGGTCTTGAACTCCTGGTTTATATGATGTCATGGTCTCAAGTGATCATCCCTCCTCAGCCCCCTGAGTAGCTGCGATTATAGTCGCGAGCCACCATCCCAGCAAAAATTAATAGTCTTATTAATAAATAAGGTCTGGGGGAGGATCACTTGAGCCTGGGAGGTGGAGGCTGCAGTGAACCAAGATTGCGCCACTGGACTCCAGCCTGGGTGACGGAGCAAGACCCTGCCTAAAACAAACAAACAAAAACAAATAAACAAAGAAAAATAAGGTATAGTGGGGGTAGGGGAGGAAGTGTCTTTAAAGGAGCTGGCAGGTCTTGAATCTATTATAGTGTTGAGGACAGCATAACTTCTGATTTTTCTAAACATCTCTGGAAGCCAACTCACTGCTGCACACGGATTTCATGAAAAATCTTCTAAAGGAATGCACATAGGTTGAAGTTTTGACATCTCTGATTTTTGGAAATTATGCTGAGTGTCTTTTCATTAATTTAAACTTGGAGAAGAATGAAGGGAAATGCTCACATCATAGGTGACAACCTGAGAAAAAGTAAATTGCAGAGCACTGTAAAAACCCAGTGTTTAAGGACTCCTCATAGCTAGAACCAAATAAATTAGGATTTCCACTGTGGTTAGATTTAAGGCAAATACAGCTTTAGGATCACAGATGGACTTGTTTTGATAGTTTACATAAAAGATATAAATCCAAACTTATAAAATGGAGTAGAGGGTCCATTTGCTAGGGATAATTAGGGACACGCCAAATTAACCAAACTTAATTCAGATGGTCATTAAACAATAACCCCACCTGGTTTTTAGTCGTTTTACCATCTGTTGCAGCTCCTTCTTCTCAGATGGGAGAGGTCGCGCTAACTCCCAGGTGCGACCTGTTTATTAAGATGCAGTGCCAAATCATACTCCATAGCATTTGGTGACCAGACAATAAATTCAGGTTAATAAGGCAAGTTGTAACATAACTTCAACCAACCTATGGAAATAGATTGAAATGTTTGAAAATTGATATCAAAGCAGAGGAGCATGAATGTTTTTTAAATTCTTTAGGCACATTATCTTGTGATTGAATTTTTAAGGCCCAGAAAAATATTTTTTTTGTGGTAAGGCAAGGTATTTGGGATTTTTCAGTGACTGTGGAAAAATATAGAGTAATTATAGAATAAAAATTATTAAGTAAAAAATGTTAGAGCTGGAAAGGTCTTAGAGAACAAGATATCTCCCATTATGATGAGTATGCATGTCTCAGGGGTTATGGGGTGTATTGCAGGAGGGGATTATGAGGGGAAGCCTAAACTTGCCAATCCCTGCCCTTCACCCCCACTGCCATCCGGCTACTGCAGCCACAACACTTCCACTTTTATCTATCTATATGTGGGGATTATGCCTACTATGGATTTTGGGGAAAGGGAGTTCCTTTCAAAATTAAAAAGAGTTCACAAATATTTGTCAAATGAGGAAACTGAGGAATAGAGAAGGTAAACAACCTGCTAAAGATTATATCATTCAAGCCACATTCTCAGAGGGACATCAAATGAGATTTATTATTGTTGACTATGTCTGAAAAGTAGCCACATAGTTCTTAATTTTACAGCTTCATTTCAAAACTTCCCTAAATATAGACCAGATATACAATATAAACAAATAAGCTTATAAACGGGCCTTCTTGTATTTGATGGCGATGCTTTCCTAAAATAGGGAGGATGGCTTGCCAAGAGGGAGTCTCCAGCTGAGAAAGCAAAATCTCTGACACATTTCTGCTTAGTGGACAATGATACTAATAAGATTCCCCCCTCCTATATCTTAAGGGAATGAGCTGGAACATATGGCAAAAATCCGTACAGGTCTACAACAGAATGTTAAACACAATCCATCACTTTGCCACAAACTGATACGGTTCACAAAGCACAGAAGTGTTCATAATGGATAGCCGGATAGCAGAGCATTCACTGCATTCTTCGGTTACTGAAAATGAGGCTACTTTGGACCTTTACAGTACAAAGTCACATGGGAGCCAGAAAGACTACTATCACACAAACATGGCCGTGGCCCACATATAAGACCAGCTGTACAGAAATGAGCACTCCAAAAGACCATGTCCTAGACCCTCTTCAAAACATCACAGTCTTACAGAGTTTGATCCTAAATGATCTTGTTTTAATATTTAATATCTTCCAGACTCTGAGACTGACATTTTATTGCCAAAGTACATGAGGATCAAACCAAAATATAAGAATGCATATTATTCACAGAGCAAAAAAAAAATCTTATAAGCAATTTCAAAGAATAAGTTTTACTGGCAGAAATTTCCAGTTAATCAGGATTAAATGCTTATAAGCACTAAAGCCAGAGAGAGAGGTAGAAGTTCAAATAGTAGTAAAGAGTGCTCTTATTCTCTTTTATTTCTTTTTCTTTTGTTCTCAGTCTCCTAAATATTACTTTATTTCCTTAATTTCATCTCCAATTGTGTTTCTTGCATTTTGCTTCTGCAACATAACCCATCTTTGCTTTTAAATCTCCCACTTCAAAACTCACCTTCATAAAACCTTTCAAAGTCGTTTTCCTCATCATTATAATCTCTTTATGCTACATTGAAAGAACAAGATTTGAAGCTTGGCAATTAAGCACCTTTTAATCTATTGAGTTTTATATGTGTATACAGTACAGGTCAAAATCCTTAGCTTACAAAATGGGTCCGTTTATCCCGTGAAAAAATTATGAGAAAAACAGTTGGATGGGGGTGGAGGGACTATGAGAATAATATGAATGCAGATAAGGGTGCATAACCCTCTGTACCTAAAACAATACAAGCTGTTTTTCTGATGTCTTGGAGGATTGGGAAAAAAAGCAGCAAAACAGTATTTGATCAAGACATCTTCCTTTCTAATATACAAAAAAGACCACAAAGTGTATAACTCTTATGCTCTAACTCATCAATTATATATTAAAATCTGTGTACCTTATTCATTCAATAATATCTGATTTAACAAATATTTATTAAGGGTTCACCCTATATAAGGCACTGTTCTAGTCACTTAGGGACCAATCAGTGAACAAAACAAAATTCTACTCCATACTTTTGGATAGTGGAGTGGGCAGGAGGAGAGTCAGATAACAAACAATATATATAAGTAAAATATATATGTTTGAAGGTGATTGTGACATGATCTTTTATAAAAACAGGGTTTAAGAGATTAGTAGTGCCAGGGAAGTAGAGGTATTGCAACTCAACTACAGTGAGCAGAGCATGGCTCATTAGGAAGGGGGCTGGAAGGCAATGAGCAATGTGGTATCAGGAGAAAAAACATTCCAAGCTTGCGGTCAGTACAAAGGCCCTGAGGCAAAAGGGAGTTCAATATGGCTAGAGAGAAATGAGCATGGGGGAACAGTATAAGATAAGATTGCTGTAGGGATCAGATTTTTATAACAGCTTTATTGATATAATTCACATTCTGTACACACCCTAAATATTTTATTCAATGGGTTTTACTATATTAACTGAGTTGTACAATTGTCACCACTATCAATATTAGGATATTTTCATCATGGGCACAGATTTTATATGGTATTTTAAGCCATAGTAAGGACTTGGGGTTTTTCTCTGAGTAAAAAGAAAAGCCACCGATAACTTTGGGTTAAAGAATTGACTGGGATCTGACTTACTATTTACAGGATCCCTTTGACTGCTGGAGGTGAAGGGAGGAAGGGCAAAAGCAGAGGGAGACCAGTTGTTATATTTTTCCAGGTGGGAGATGATGCTGGTGGTAGCGGTGATGAGAAATAGTTGAATTAGTTTACATTTTGAAGTGCAGCCTATAGGATTTGCTGATGGACTGGATGTGGTTGGTTGTGAGAAAAACGAAACAAGAATGACACCAAGGTTTGGGGGCCTGAACAGTGGGAAGAATGGAGTTGCCATTGACCTATTGTATGCACAGATTTGGCCAATCAGGAGAGCAACAATTGTCATTTTAAGTTTAAGATGCTTACTATATATTGATGTAGATATGATGAATAAGCGCTGAGGTTCAGAAGAGATGACTGACCAGGTTTGAAATATGTTTGGAAGTCATCAGCATATAAATAATTAAGGCCATGAGACCAGATGAGGTCACCAAGAGAGTGAGTACAGAGAAGAGGTATAAGCATGAGCTGTTACGAAGTTAGGAAGAAGAAAACTTTGCAATGAAGTTGATGGGTGAATAGAATTGTCTTTTTTATTTCAGAGAGAGAAAACTCACAAATCAGCTGGGAGCAGTGGCTCACACCTGTAATCCTAGTACTTTGGGAGGCCAAAGTGGGAGGATTGCTTAAGCCCAGGAGTTTGAGACCAGCCTGGGCAACAAAGCAAGACCCCATCTCTTTGAAAAATTTAAAAATTAGGCTGGTGTGATGGCATGTGCCTATAGTCCCAGCTACTCAGGAGGCTGAGGTAGGAAGATTGCTTGAGCCTGGGAGTTCAAGGCTGCAGTGAGCTATGACGGTGCCACTGCACTCTAGTCTGGATGACAGAGGGTGACCTTGTCTCAAAAAAGAAAAGCAAAAAGCAAACTCACAAATCTGTTCAAGGTGCAAAAACAACCTACCAGTGGCCAATCAACAACTCAGACCACCTGTTTCCCTCACCAGTGATTAGCCTACGAAGCAGAGACTCTCAGAACATTCCTCCCGTGATAGAAGCCTTCTGATACACACTTACCAACAGAGAGGTGGGGGATTGAGGGGGTGCTGATCTTGAATAATGTTCTAGTTAGTCTCTTCATCTGACTGCTCCACTGGCTGGACCTTGCTTGACTGGTGAAATGTGAGCAGCTGGTGGCAGCGCAAGATGGCCAGCCCAAAGCTCAAATCAACACCATGATTACTACCATGATTCTTAACAGCTGAAGAGAATTTCCAGAGGGTAAGGATTTCTTGAACACACAAAAAAGATGGCATTAAGAATATTATACTAGTTTTTTTTTTTTTTTTTGAATCGGAGTTTCATTCTTGTCACCCAGGCTGGAGTGCAATGGCACCATCTCAGCTCACTGCAACCTCCACCTCTGGATTCAAGTGATTCTCCTGCCTCAGCCTCCCAAGTAGCTAAGATTACAGGTGCCCACCACCACACCTGGCTAATTTTTGTGTTTTCAGTAGAGATGGGGTTTCACTATGTTGGCCAGGCTGGTCTCGAATTCCTGACCTCAGGTGATCCACCCACCTTGGCCTCCCAAAGTGCTGGGATTACAAGTGTGAACCACCACACCCGGCCTCCATTAATTTTTGTATTTTTAGTAGAGGTGGGGTTTCACCATGTTGGCCAGGCTGGTTTTGAACTCCTGACCTCAAGTGATCTGACCTCCTCAGCCTCTGAAATTGCTGGGATTACAGGTGTGAGCTACTGCACTTGGCCAGGAACCTTATGATTTTTAGCAAGAAAAAAATAATACAGTACAAATCTAAGTAGGTGGAAAATACATCCGTCACAGTCGAACTGATCTTCTCCTTTAATGTGGACGATGATCGGTCTAATGCTGAAATAACAAGCATTATATTTCTTTCAGATGTTAAAGCATTGATTGTTTTTTGAAAGAAAGAAAGAATAATTCTGCATTATGGAATCAGTAGTAGGAATGTATGTAGGATAAGCATGACTAAAATATCAAAAAGATCTTTAATATGCAAAGCAGATAGCAGTGCTAAAATAATTGAACAATTCTTGAATATATATTTTCATATGATTTCCAAATATAATTATTTGGCATCTTTACAAACATTACTACAAGGGCATTCTACTTCTGTGTACTTGCAGGTCTCAGAGTTACCTGTAGTGGTTTTTAAAATAACATCACATATTGGAGTTATCACACTGATTATAAAGAAATATATATAAAAAAATACTTATATAAGAAAATTTCTCTGATTTACCATTGACTACCAATGTCCTCCAGGACTAATAAACAGTTGTGATAAATCATCTATATCCATTCTAATGTATAACTACAATCTAACTGTGTAGCTAAATGCAGTTTTTACTTCCAGCCATTAGGTCCAACTTTGAAGATAATCACTGAGAAAACATTCTAGGTATACTCAGCAATCAGGCAAAATGATGTAACATATCTGAGTCAGAAAGTATGACAAATGAATATTTTTGCATACTGGAAGCCCAAGCTTATCTCAGAGAAAATCCCCAAAATACTTGGGCAAATAACTTTCTGATGAAGTCAAATATAGCATCCAGTACAATTTTTGAGTGGAGGACTAAGCCTATAATAAAAAGTAACCATTTGATATCACATTTTTACTGGATATAGTTGACTTGGGTGGGGCACTTTAGGACTGTGGTTCATTTGAATTGGTGTAAACAATACACGGGTTCTACTGTCCTAGCCTCCATTCAGATGACTGAAGTCATGGGACTTTCAGCATAGTTAGCTGATGACAGTGCATAGTATTTTGTCCCAAAATCCAGTTCAAGCGTGGACATACCAATTAGAGCCTAAGCTTTTTAAAGGCAAAGGACCAGGAATTGTACAGTTCTTGGTATAGAGGAGGACAGGAAAAAGTGTTTTTGAACTAACGTTAAATGTGGAATATGTGGGAAGTCATGCAATGCACAGGACTGCAGGATTCTGATATCTTATTTAACTCTCAGATTCTACAACTCAATAAATCTTGACTGTGCTTCTACTAAATGTAGGTATTGTGCTAGGAGCTGAGGACACCAAACTGATGAAGTCCTTGCTGTCAAGAAACTCACATGATTCCCTAATTCTTTGTCAGCTTGCTGTGATCATATTTGCTTCCCAAGAACTCTAAGAAATGCCTAGTGGATAGAACCTTGGAGTTCCACGGAACATATTAACAATCGTCAAATGATGACTCAGGCTAGATTGTGTAATTCAGGTTTTGTCTGCAAAACTGAAAATGCTTTGGTAACCTACCTAAATTTCAATGTTGAGGAATTCTTTAAGAAACACATCAAATGTGAAGATTTAAGGCACAGACACGAGATACATAAGCATTCTTGGGTGAATTATGCACTGACCATGACCATTTCTTTACTCAAAGGTTGTCCCTGGCTGACAACGCAGTTAAAAAATGAGTGCAAAATGACAACTCAAATATATGAACCAGAAAAACCTATCACTTTTCTTTTCTACCAAATTAAGATCAAGAGAGCTGGAGAATATTTTGTCTAGAGTGATAAAAACATAAGGGTGCAAAACTCCCAGGTGACCTTTGCAAAAAATTACTTCTGTGACCTTTGGCTGTACAGCAACCTTAATAATGCAAGCACTGTTTTGAATGCAAGCATGTGGGAGCCGTTTTCACCACTTTTGGTGACTTCAGTAGGTTTAAGAAATGTTTTTGCATTTATTGCATAAACCATAAAACAAAGGAAGGGACTTTTGAACTACTCAGTGAGAGTCTATATATTAAAGTTTGTTTTTCAAAATGTGTAACTACCATTTGCAGTTTTAAAGGTCTGCTTTCCACCTGCAAGTTGCCATTATCTCAAAGGTGAAATTTTAGCATATGACTAAAAACTTCCTATAGTTACGGCTTCATGATTCAGCATCTAACATCAATAATTCACAGTGAGATCACACAGGAGGCTCTCTGTGGAAGGTAGTGACATACATACGTTAGGAAAGGAAGCTTAGGGCATATCAAGAGCATTTTGAATTTAGACTTGTGGGCTGTGTGGGTGTCAGATGGTTGTCTCTCGACTGGTGGGCGTCCAGAAGGATCCTTGTTTGGGCAAGGCTCTTTGAGAAAGGAGAATCTGGGTTGCCAGGGATTCCCACATGTGGTCACCAGCTCCCCACGCAGACCAGCTCACGATTTCCCAGTTACAGCGGGCAGGTGGGAAACCGTTCTGCATTCTGTGGAAAAGACTCCAACTTGGTTCCCTGCCATCCCTGAATACAAACGGGTTGGTTTTTCTTTTTTGAGCTTCCAACCCTTGCAGCTTTCCAAAAATAAATCAAACCAGCCATCAGGGCACCGAAATAATACTACTGCTAATAAGCAGCTTCGCCTAGACTTAGATAAACAACACTTCTGAGGTAAACTTTGCCCCGGAGGTCTGGAGACACTTTTTTAATGTAAACTGCTTACTAATAATTACTAGACTTCGGTGCATTAACCCTGGAAATAGATTTTAATAGCCACCCCTTAAAACAAAAGGCATGAAACGATAATAAGAAAAAAGTGCCGCGACTATTATAAAAAAACACTTGGCAGCCTGCTTCAGCCCAAGCTAAGGCCACCTCCCGCCTCTGCTGAAGCCCTCCACTCCCAGTGGTCCCCGCCAACCGGATAAGAGAGCGCGCGGGACCCGCCTTCCTCTCTCTGCACCGCCCCCGTCCCCGCCCCCGCCCCCGCCCCCTCGGCTCGCCTCCCGCGTGGCTCCTCCCTTTTCCGCTCCTCTCAACCTGACTCCAGGAGCTAGGGTCAAATTGCCGGAGCAGGCTGATTTGCATAGCCCAATGGCCAAGATGCATGCAAATGAGGCGGAAGGTGGTTGGCTGAGGGTTGGCAGGATAACGCCGACGAGCGGGGCCCTTTGTCCTCCAGTGGCTGGTAAGCAGTGGCTGGGAGGCAGCTGCCCAATTAGTGTCGTGCGGCCGGTGGCGAGGCGAGGGCCGGAGAGCGAGCGAACGAGCAAGCGGGGCGGGAGGGGTGGCCGAAGCTGCGGCGGCTGGCACAGGAGGAGGAGCCCGGGCGGGCGTGGGGCGGCCGGACAGCGCCGGGGCCTGAGCTCCCGGCGCGGCGCCTGTGAGTGAGTGCAGAAAGCAGGCGCTGGCGCGCTCGCCGTGGCAGGAGCAGCCCGCACGCCGCGCTCTCTCCGTGGGCGACCTGCAGTTTGCAATATGACTTTGGAGGAATTCTCGGCTGGAGAGCAGAAGACCGAAAGGTAAATCGGCCTGCGGACTCTTCCGGCCCGAACTTCTCTCACCTACCCCGCGCTCCCGGGTGCAGGCGGGCTGTGGAAGGTTTGCAGGGGAGGAAGCAGAAAAGTTTGCACAGGGCAACTCCCGCCCTTGCTCCCTCGGGACTCTCCGTGTAGCGTCCGCGGACTGAAAGAGCATGCCCCGCAACCCGAACGAGCCCCGCCGGGGCCTTTGCAAAGGGCAGCAGTGGCCGTCGCTGCCCGTGCGGCTCCCGGGGCTGGCAGCCTGTGGCAGGGGCACTCTCGGGACTTCTCACGGGACGCCCGGTCCTTGGGCGTGCAGGGGTCATGGGGGGTGACGGGGCCGCGGGAGCGCCGGGTTTTCGGAGAGCCCAGGTGCGCGGTGGTGCTTGCATTCGAGAGGGAGGGGCGTGGTGCCGGGCAATGGGGGCGGCGATGGGCCCGAGGGCACCGGGGCTGAAGGGACCCCTCGCCCTTGCCCGCGTGTAGGATGGATAAGGTGGGGGATGCCCTGGAGGAAGTGCTCAGCAAAGCCCTGAGTCAGCGCACGATCACTGTCGGGGTGTACGAAGCGGCCAAACTGCTCAACGTGTAAGTGGGGCCCTTGCGCGTCTCCCGTGGCACCCCTTCCCGCCCTAGCCCGGGAGGTCGCCTTGGCTGGGCGCCCCTCGCCCGGCCGCGCCACTTCCTGTCGCTTTTCTTCTGCCCCCGCGGCTGCCTGTCCCGGAGGGGAGGGGGCGAGCTGGCCGGGCGGCGACCCCCGGACACCCAGGCAGGGGTTGAGGGCGTCCGTGGTTCTGCGCTCACTGGCCCCGCCCGCTGCCCCCAGCGACCCCGATAACGTGGTGTTGTGCCTGCTGGCGGCGGACGAGGACGACGACCGAGATGTGGCTCTGCAGATCCACTTCACCCTGATCCAGGCGTTCTGCTGCGAGAACGACATCAACATCCTGCGCGTCAGCAACCCGGGCCGGCTGGCGGAGCTCCTGCTCTTGGAGACCGACGCTGGCCCCGCGGCGACCGAGGGCGCCGAGCAGCCCCCGGACCTGCACTGCGTGCTGGTGACGGTAAGGGGCAGGGGGACTGCAGCCTGCGGGGTAGAGCCCCGGAAGGACGGGAGTCAGGGCTGGGTCGCCTGATTGTGGATCTGGGGTAGGTTTGGGTCAGGAGGGTGCTGCCTTTGCCCCACGAGAGTGTGGCTGGACTTTCAGCCGAGATGTACTAGTTTCATCATCAGGATAATCTGTGGTACAGAACATGTCTAAGCATGCTGGGGACTGCCAGCAGCGGAAGAGATCCCTGTGAGTCAGCAGTCAGCCCAGCTACTCCCTACCTACATCTGCATTGCCTCCCGTGACTAATTCCTTTAGCAGGGCAGATTAGATAAAGCCAAATGAATTCCTGGCTCACCCCTCATTAAGGAGTCAGCTTCATTCTCTGCCAGTCAGAGCTAAAAATAGAAATTGTGTAGGAGACAAACCTTGTTAATTCCCTAGAAATACATTAAGAGGATAGAGTGGAATTTTTTTCTCTGCAATCTTGCATTTTTTTAATGGGCCTTTTTCTTTTTTTTTCTCTTCTGATAAAAACCTTTGGTAGGTAGGGAAGTTATGTTTTCAGGGATAAGTGTGCTACTTTTGTCTTCTAAATTTTGCTTTTTGACTGGTCTAGTCAAGTGACAGCCGGATTATTTTGCTACTCCTTAAAAGTACTACTCTGTCTCTTGGGAGTAGAGTTGATGGCAATTCCAGTTAACTGCTGTGCAGCTCTCATCTCATTGTGCACACAGCATGGAAATCTTTCTCAAAACTGTTTCACTCAGGTCAGGGTAACAAGTTTGGTAGAGCAAACACGTGAATGATACTCTCATGCAAAACTGAACAGATATGCAAACATATGTATGTGGTTCAGCTTGGGTTGCATGGGTTCAGACTTTGCAGTGTGTAGTTTAATAGGTAATTACCCTTAACGATTTTGCACGGAACCCAACTACTTTGAAGAAACTTTAATTTTTTGTGCTTCTAATTTGTCTCCATGTCATGTAGCCAAAATATAGAATGTTCAAGTGTCTTCTCCTCAAAAGTGTAATACTAGCAAATATCGATTTTTAAAAAATAAGTTTATTTTTCTAAATTTGTTTCCAGAATCCACATTCATCTCAATGGAAGGATCCTGCCTTAAGTCAACTTATTTGTTTTTGCCGGGAAAGTCGCTACATGGATCAGTGGGTTCCGGTGATTAATCTCCCTGAACGGTGATGGCATCTGAATGAAAATAACTGAACCAAATTGCACTGAAGTTTTTGAAATACCTTTGTAGTTACTCAAGCAGTTACTCCCTACACTGATGCAAGGATTACAGAAACTGATGTCAAGGGGCTGAGTGAGTTCAACTACATGTTCTGGGGGCCCGGAGATAGATGACTTTGCAGATGGAAAGAGGTGAAAATGAAGAAGGAAGCTGTGTTGAAACAGAAAAATAAGTCAAAAGGAACAAAAATTACAAAGAACCATGCAGGAAGGAAAACTATGTATTAATTTAGAATGGTTGAGTTACATTAAAATAAACCAAATCTGTTAAAGTTTAAAAGTACAGCCATAGTTTGGGTATTTTTGGTTTATATGCCCTCAAGTAAAAGAAAAGCCTAAAGGGTTAATCATATTTGAAAACCATATTTTATTGTATTTTGATGAGATATTAAATTCTCAAAGTTTTATTATAAATTCTACTAAGTTATTTTATGACATGAAAAGTTATTTATGCTATAAATTTTTTTGAAACACAATACCTACAATAAACTGGTATGAATAATTGCATCATTTCCTATTGTGTGCTCTTGTTTCTTTTAACTCGTACTTTTTAAAACATTTTACTGACGCTCTGCTCTATACCAGGTCTATAGTCAGAAAGCACATGACTTAAAGGAGTTGGAGTTAGGAAAAAGGGATGGTTAGAGATTCAGCTTGCAAAATTTGAATAATTAAAGATCAATGATAGTAGTGCCAAAATAAGATTATACACAAAAGGTTGAGGAGGCAGAGAGGACAGAGTGACCAAAGCTACCTACCAGTTTTTATTGAAGAGAGATCATTTTATGTTGGTCTTAGTTTTATTTCCCTAGTTACAGAGGGCAAAGGGATATTGCTAGCAGCTGCACTAGTTTGTGCAAAGGTGTGGAGGCCTGAAATACCACAACCAGGTCAGTAAAAACAGAGTGATTCTGTGTGTGCCTCTGGTGTAGAAAGATAAGGGAGCGACAGGGCTGAGAAGGAAGGTGGGGATTAGGCCCAGGCTGTGAAGGGCATTCTGTGTCACCCTTATGCATTTGGGCTTCCTTCTGTAAACTTCAGGCAGATAGCGGAGCCCTTGAAGGAAGTGGCATGATCAGTGTTCTAGGAAATTAACACCAGGATCTGTGAAAGATGATAATTGGGATGAGCAGCTGTAGGTGACAAGGCCAATTAGGAAGTGACTAAGAATCCAAGGCTGTGCATTTTGCAGAACCATTTTTACAGAGCAAACAGGGAAGTGGCCAGGCAACGTTTTTTGGTGCCCCCAGTCTCTTCCTAAAGCTTTGTGCTTTCCAGCTGACCATTTCTATGGTACTGAGGGGTCCACTTAAATTATATCAGATGGAATAGATGGCAGAGAAGAAAAGCAAAAGAAAAGGCTTCAGTAGAACAATCATTTTTAGTTGGAACAGTCACTTGATAATTAACTCCAACAACCTTGTAGACATAGACCAAAGAAAGCAAAAATGCTTATGGAGGCAAGGCCTAGCCTTGCTTTAGTCCACAGGAATTTTCTTGTCCTATTTCTCAAACCATCCCCTTATGGCTCCCCTGCCATCTGTCTTTCATCCTAGTCATGACTACATACAATCAGGAAAACGGGTAAGGAAAACGGGTAGGGAAAACCCACTAATAGCAACAAAAAGCTCCAAGTTTCCGCATATATTATGAATACATAGGTCCATGAGACTTTCACCTTGCAAATGACTCTCTCTCCCCACATCTGCTAGAAATGTGAGTTTTTAGGCCTTGTTTAGGCTTCCTGTGTCTTTTCACAAGTGACTTTTTCTACATCTGCTAGAAATGTGGGTTTTTAGGCTTACGTAGGCTTCTTGTATCTTTTTAAAATCCAATGCCCACTCCAAAACATAACTGGTATTTAATATTTGTTTCTTATATTACCAAAAGATTGAGAGCAGTGAGTTTTAAATAGCAAGGTGTTTTGCCTTCCCATTAAAGCAAGGTTTTTTCAGCCCCTTTTCACAATAATTTGGTAAAAACCCTTTTGCTGGGATGAATGAATTAAAGTGGGTACAGAGTGGATAAAGCTGCTTCACCTAGTGGAACAAACACTATAGCAGCTGGCCTTGACTAGTCTTTCTTCATCCTGTTTTACTCATGTAAAATGGAGATAAGATTACCTATCTTGCAGACTTGTGGCCTCTCCTACAACTCTGCAACCTCCCTTAGGCAGGTAATATCTGCTTCATTATTGTAGCCCAGTAGTTGACACAAGTGCCAGCAAGTAGTAGGAGCTGAATTAATATTTACTGAATAAATGAATGATTAGAAATAATGAATACAAACTACCTGGCACATGATAGATGCTCAATGGAGTGTGGCTATTACAAAAACCCAGGTGATAGCAATAGGAAAACTGAAGGCATCAGAGAGATCTGTGTTATGACATGTACATCTATATAACTATGTTTTTCAAAAGGAGTTTTTGAGCTTTATTCTAAATTCACAATGCTTAGATATCTGTAATAGTACTTATACATTCTTCAGATTGTTTTGAGGAAAATCTCAACAATTACTGCAGTGCTGTCTGGTTTCTTCAAACTTTTTAAACTCTTGTTTTTCTTTCCTGATTGAGCATAACAGAAAGTTAACACAGCATTGAAAAGCCCAATCATGAAACAGTTAATTTTAAACAAGTATAAAATTACCTGGATGGCTTCTATCTCGAATTGATGCCAATATTCTTCAGTTGTTGCCTTAAAAACCATTAAATCTACTTATTGCAAGCTATGTTACAACAGGAACAAAAATCCCCTCATCTACCTAAGGTGTATTGAATGTTGAAAAGTGGAAAATACCTGTTTTTTCCACTGGCAACTTCGCCTCAGTGTCATAAATAGCATTGCTTCCTCCTCTCCACACTTAACCAAGGCTCTTAGCAAGTTAAACTTTTATAATGAAAGTAGCTAATCTCCTATAATACATACCTTAGTTCCCAAATCAGGGAAAAAGGGTCATTTTTAGGAAAGAATTATTTGTATCCTGTCAGTTGAAAATATTTCCAAAGCATGTTTTGAGATGAGTTACTGAAGCCTTTGTGAAATAATGGCTTACTTCTCAGTTACATAGGTTGAATTTTATTCTTCGGTATATAGTAAAAGACTGAAATGTGAGAGAGGTTTTCTTCAAATGAACAAAACTCAGTGGCATGATTTGACACCAAGCAAGTATCCCTCAAAGAAGTGAATACTTTTTTCTTTTTAACAATACTTTGGTAAACATAAGAACCTCTGTGAAAAGGTTTTATTCATGAAAACCACTAAGAAATATTAAGTGAGTGCTTACTGTGGGCAAGGGACTATGCTGGTTATATTGAAGTCTACAAAAAAAAAAAAAAAAAAAAAATCAGACACACACTTTGGCCTCAAGGACTTTGTATCATGAATTACTACATGAATACAAAGCAGAAAATTACCAGCAACATAAGAAAGGCCCAGAGAACTGTTCCGGAAGTTCAAAGGATGGAAATCTCCAGAAGGCATACAAGAATGGAATGGAGAAAAAGGTTGTAAACTCTCTGTTCATAAGCTAGCATTGTATTTTGCAAACAGCACAAAAATGTGATCGATTGACTGACTGAATGTCGAATATAATTCTCCTATGTGCTACAAAGAATACAAAGATGTAGCCTATTACAGCATTTGTCCTTAAGTTGACAATCTATAAGGAAATCATTAAGCACATTAAAGAAAAGATAAGCATGTTCATTTCAATCATGCTGTTTACTGAATGCATATCATTTTCCTGGCACTGTGTTAGGTTCCAAGGCCACAAAGGTGAAAAAGCAGCTGTCTTTAAGGATGTGTACAATTTAGTAGGGATACCTGATACCTGTAATACTCGGTGGTAAGTGATAATGAGGTATATTCAAGACCTAAGTGTTCCTGGGGCCAGGGAATGTTTGCCAGGTTCAGTGAGACCTGAAAGATGAAGAGATCTGCCAGGTGAATGTGAAGGGCATTTACTCCAGGAGGAAGAACAATAGCTCAGGAAAGTACACACTGAAAGCGTGTTTGGAGCTAGCTTTTGGGGGACAGCAACAGTCATACAAGACTTATTACATCCTGAGCTCTGATCTAAGCATTTTATAGACAGGAACTCATGAGCATTCTCAACAACCCTGTGGGAGTAGCTACTATTATTAGCCCCATTTTGAAAGTGAAAATACTGATACACAGAGATCTTAATTTGCCCAGAATCATATTGCGAGTGGCAAGACCAGGATGCAAACATGTCCTCCAGTGATGGGTGATGGAGTGGCAAAGATGGTAGAAACCGGAGCATGATTTTCCTGCAGGCCAAGCTTCTTTTCTACTAGATGATAGAAAGCCATTAAAATTAATTGGCAAAAACTAAGAGAAGAGACAGATGCTGGCACCACCAAGAGACAGACAACAAAAAGATGATGCTATAGCTTACAAAGTCCTAATGTGAGGGTGGAAACTGGTAGCCAAAAGAAATGTGGATCACACAATGTTTAAAAATTTTCAAAAATCAGTTATAAACATTTAAAAATGGGAAAATTTCTTAGCAAAATCCAGACTTCTATTGTCTCTTGAAAATTTGCTATATTGGCAACAGTGGGTCCACACTCTGCATGGCGGCAATTGGCTGGAGCCGAGAGGAGGCCCCTCCCTTTTAGTCTCAGATTTCCAGTTTGCCACAGACCTCACCCCTCCCTGTTGTAACTCTAGTTTGCTGGACTCATGTAAGCTTCCATCCCTAATCCTGTTAGGCATGTGAGGTCCACCCTTCGCCCCCACCCCACCGACTCAGACTGGGGCTTAGAATCTTCCTGTGTAAAATGAAGTGTTTTACACTATCAGAATTTCTCAAACTGTTTGGATGATAATAAGGCCCTGGGGTGTTTGTTAAAAATATAACTTTCAAGACCTATTCCCAGAAGCTTTAGATTAAGTGGGGCTGGAATAAGGCTCAGAATTTATTTTTCCTGATTCAAGCCCCAGAAAAAGAAAACATTATATGTATGTGTGTGTGTGTGTATATACACACATATATATGTATATATACATATATACACACACACATATTCTCTCTATACATATATATATGTGTGTGTGTATATATATACACACACATATATATATGTATATATACACACACACACACGTATATGTTTTTAACAAGTAATTCAGGTAATTCTTATAAGGGAAGTTTGAGAAACAATGAATGGTCTCTCGGAGCTCTGTTTACAAATCTGAGGGATTAGGGAGGGAGAAGCTTCTACATGATCAGTTTCCAGTTTCCCTTGATGTTAGCCCACCAAAAGGATGCATATTTCTCTGCGAAGATTGCAGGGATTCCCAGGAAGAGGTGTACCAGAACCATTTGCTACCTGGAGACAGAGAATTTACAAGTTAACTCAGGTGATCACTGCAAAAAAGGTAGAAGAGTCTGCAAACAGAATGGTTCTTACCTCTCGAACTGACAGATCAACCCCCACTCCCCACAGAAATTAGAAACACATCTTCTAGTATTTCTTCACTAGTTTATTATCCTTGTTCATTCTAACTATCTTCATGTCAAGACCCTGCTTAAAAATCTCTTACCAACTACCCTTCTCCCCCATATAATTCAATACAAACTCTTGGCCTTTGTTATGTGCTAGACATGGCGCTAGGCACTTTGAAGATGAGGGAGAAGCTGACAAGCATGATTAAAATCTGTTATTGTTATACAATGAGTACTTCTCAGTGTCAGGCACATAGTAGGTGCTGAGAAGTAAGTGGGGCTTCCTGTTTTAGTTTTTCTTTTTTCTTTTCTTGGAGACCGAGTCTCGCTCTGTTGCCCAGGCTGGAGTGCAGTGGCACGATCTCGGCTCACTGCAACCTCTGCCTCCCGGGTTCAAGCAGTTCTGCCTCAGCCTCCCTAGTAGCTGGGATTACAGGTGTGTGCCACCACACCCGGCTAATTTTTTATATTTTTGGTAGAGACAGGGTTTCATCATGTTGGCCAGGCTGGTCTTGGACTCCTGACCTGGTGATCCTCCCGCCTCAGCCTCCCAAAGTGCTGGGATTACAGGTGTGAACCACTGTGCCTGGCCACTTCCATTTTTCTTACAACCACTAGTACTTTCTGCCTTTCATGGATTTTCACATTTATTAATTCATTTGATTCTCTGCTAAAGCAACTGAGGCTCAGAGAAATCAAGAGACACCTCCAAGATCCCATGGAAGTGGAAAAATCAGAATTTTCCTGTGAACTCAGTCCTCTTGATGCTAGGTCAGTCTCTCAAAGAGGCCAACCAGACAGCAGAGATTAGGCTGGGGAAGAATGAAACTAATTGAATCGAATCTTTTACTTATCCAATAAGTGGGGCAGAGCCTTGGGAAAGCTAAAGGACACACAAAACAGGCAGGCGAGAATTCTAAGAATTGTCTTCTTTCATCTGAGAACTGGGAAAGTTCTAAGCATCATTGGAAAGGTGACCTTTGTGTCCCTGTATGCTTTTATGCTAATATCTTTTCTAGCATTGTCTGAGAAAGAATTTGTAAGAAAAGCAGCAAACTTCTTAGTATCATCACTTAACACATGATTATATCACCATATTGTAATCATCTTACCATCATCGAAATAAGCACTCAGCAAGAAATGGGTCATCTGAGGAAGTCTTCTGATTTGATTTTGCGTCTTTATATAACTGTGAAGGACAGGGCTAGTGAAAGATACAAACAAGAGTACAGCAGTTAAGACAGTGGCCGCCACTCCAGGCCGCTGTCTTAATACCAGCCTGTAATACCAGCACTTTGCGAAGCCTAGCTGGGAGGCTTGTTTGAGGCTAGGAGTTTGAGATCAGCTTGGGCAACATAGCAAGACCCTATCTTTATAAGAAAGAAAAGAATAAGAAAAATGAAGAAAAAAGACAGTGGACTCTTAGAGGCAGAAAGACTTGAGCTTGAATCCTGGATCCTAGCTAGAACTTGGGAAAGTTAGTGTAACTTCTCTAAGCCTCAGTTACCTCTCCTGTAAAATGAGGGAAATAAACAAGACTTATATCATTGGGTTATGGTGAAAAAGAAAGGAAACAATGCATAGGAAGAACCTAGCTCAGTTCCTAGAAGCAGTCAATATATGTAAGCGAATAATAATTGCATCTTCCATGAACTGGTGATTTTCTATGCATGTTTATATTCCATTCATATTTAATTGTTCTGTTTGCAAATTAGTTATATAAGTAAAAAAGAAACCACCCAGTAAACTACATGGCCCAACATAACTGAATTCAGCAAGACACCACCCAATTAAATTATGTTAATTTTTACTAATCTAGTTTCCCCTCTCCATTTCCATGAACTCAATTTAGTTCTTTATCTCTCATTTAGGTTATCAGAACAGTTTCTGTTCAAAATCAAGGTTGTGAGAACATAAGTACTGGGTATCAAGTACTGTGCTAGAGCTTACTCCATAAAGATGATTATGACACAGTTCCTACCTGCAGTTTCCTGTAGGAACTATAGGAAGCTGACAGACACAGATAATTTTCAAGCCAGAGTGGTGTCATGGCAAGCATGGGTATGCACAATGTGTGTGTGTGTTTGTGTGTGTGTGTGTGTGTGTGTGCGTGTGCGTGTAGGGGGTGGTCAGGAAGCCTTCCAGGAGAAGGTGATGCTTGATGTGAGTCTTAAAGTACATTTAGGAGCTCATTGGGGTGAGGGATGTGGCATGTGTGGGGCTCTGTGGTGTTTGTTAGGGGATTAAGTATTTAAGGAAGGGAGTGGAGAAAGGCAGGCTGAAGAGGTAGACAGAAACAGATCACAGAAGAGGTAAATAGCGGGTGGGGTTGGAGGAGAGTGATGCGGATTTGGAATGGAAAGGAGTTGAAGAACTAATAAAAGAATAGTGAATATCACCCCCCACTCCCCACTCCCCACTCTCCACAGAAATTAGAAACACATCCTCCAGTTTTTCTTCACTAGTTTATTATCCTTGTTCATTCTAACTATCTTCATGTCAAGACCCTGCTTAAAAATCTCTTACTAACTACCCTTCTCCCCCATATAATTCAATACAAACTCTTGGCCTTTGATTATTTGACCCAACCTTCCTTCCCAGCCTTGTCCACATTCACCTTCCCATACTTCTGTTGCAAAGATCTCTGCTACTCTGACACTCCATGCTTCCTTAGATCCTGGGGCTTTTGCGCACACTCTTTTTCACTGCTGAGAATATCCTTTCCCTGTTCTTTACCAACAAACTCCTACTCGTTCTTCAAAGTCCAACTAATGTATTCTCTCTTCTGTTAAATCTTTTCTGACTCATTCAGGCAGAATAATTTCTTATGATAGCATTTACCATATTGCATAGGAATTTATCTGTTTATTTCCTACTGCCCACGCCCCTCTTACCCCTACTCCCACTATCCTTGTCTTTTCTGGGTTTATCCTAGGACATACCTACCACAGTGCTAGTAGGAGCTCAACAAATAAATACATTTCTCTTTGTTCTGTTTCTATAAACCAAATGCACTCTCATTCATATTTAATGTTTGAATGGACTATTTTTCTTTTTGTAGTTACGTTTTATGAACTCATAAGGTGCTACTGACACTTTAAGTTTGTTGAAGAAGTTTGCTCACTTAATTCTGTTAGTGGTAGGCTGTCAATATTCAAAATGCTCTTCTATAATTCATTTTTCCTTAAAATTCTTTACCGACCTGTTGATGAGCCAGTAGCTGAAGTGTCAGGAGGTGATTCTTTAAATATATTTTTAATACCTATAATTATACACAACAAACCCACATGCCCTCCTCTGACTCCATATGCTAGACTTCGGTTCTTCTCCTTATTTTCAGTTCAAGGAGGAAAATGTAAAATGTCCTGGGGTGGAGATGGCAAGAGGGTTGATCTCCTCTCAGATTTACAGATTTATATAAAATTTGAAGCTAGAGGAAATGTTAAAAATTACCTAGCCTATATCTTTTTTAAAAAAGTGAATGGGGAAATAGAATCAGAGGTCATAATATGTGTCCTAAGGTTGCACAGTGAATAAATAGTAATCAGTCCAGAACATGCATTTGCTGATTCCAAGATACGTATTCTTTCTCTTATGTCACACTGGCTACCCTGAAAAATGGTTTTCTGAAACCATATCCAATATACTTTTGGATGTCTCCAGGCTTCTATTTCCTAGTATGTAAAGTAGGAATAATAGGAGTAGCTGTTTCCTGGATTTGTTGTGAGAATTACATGAACTAACAGATGCAGGCCAGGTGTGGTGGCTCACGCTTGTAATCCCAGCACTTTGGGAGGCCAAGGCGGGTGGATCACCTGAGGTCAGGAGTTCGAGACCAGCCTGGCCAACATGGTGAAACCCCATCTCTACTAAAAATACAAAAATTAGCTGGGCGTGGTGGTGCATGTCTGTAATCCTAGCTACTTGGGGGGCTGAGGGAGAAGAATCACTTGAACCTGGGATGTGGAGGTTGGAGTGAGCCAAGATCTTGCCACTGCACTCCCGGCTGGGCAACAGAGGAAGACTCTGTCTCAAAACAAAAACGAAAAACAACCACCCCCTCCAAAAAAAAAAAAAAAAAAAAAAAAAAAAAAAAAAAAAAAGATGCAAGATGCTAAGAACGAACAGTACTTAGTCATAGTAAATGCCTGAAATATAGCACTGTTTATTCTTAAGGCCCAGGGTATTACACCTATGATTAGTAAAGGACTTATTTGTTTACCTTACCTTTTATTTAATCTAACAATTACCAAAGTTACTGTTTTTGTTTGTTTGTTTTTTCCCTTATTCAAACCATGCTACAAATGTTAAGATAGTCCATGGGCTGTAGAATCTGCCTGGGTGTATGTACTTAGGACCCGTCCTTTTATGTTGTAGGATCTAGCTTCTCTGAGCCTCAGTTTCCTCATCTGTAAGATGGGCTTAAATCACATCTACTTTCCTTTAAAGAGTCCTTTAAATGGGAGAACACATGCACAATGCCCAGCCTAGTGTCTGGAGTTCAGTGTTCCTCATTGCCTTGCACAGATGTCTACAAATGTTGACAGATGTTGCATGGCCAATGTTGAAATGTTACATCACCAAGGTCGGATCTAAAATGTTTATTTAGAACAAAGCACTTCTAGGGTATTGGCCATGGGAGAATGTTTCAAGGTTAAAAGTAGAAATGTGAACCTTGTCTGCTTTCCATAGGTGATTCTTTGTTTTTTTTTTTTTTTCTTGAGAACAGTGGTTCTGTCACCAGGCTGGAGTGCAGTGGTGAAATCTCGGCTCACTGCAAGCTCTGCCTTCCAGGTTCATGCCATTCTCCTGCCTCAGCCTCTCCAGTAGCTGGGACTACAGGCGCCCGCCACCATGCCCAGCTAATTTTTTGAATTTTTTAGTAGAGATGGGGTTTCACCGTGTTAGCCAGGGTGGTCTCGATCTCCTGACCTCGTGATCCGCCTGCCTCGGCCTCCCCGAGTGCTGGGATTACAGGCGTGAGCCACCGCGCCTGGCCTACATGGGTGATTCTTGGAGTTGATTCCCAAAGGGGATGCTTGGCTTTTTACTTGCTTGTATTGTAGGGCTTCATGACAATTTTTTCCATATCCAGATCAAAGGTATGCTATTATATACTGACATTAAAAAATATATAAGTTGGCTTACTTTTTATTTAAATCTATTTTAGAAGGAAACTTTCTATCACAACTTGTGCTAGTTCTGGTTTTCCTAATACATATAAAACTACCCAATTAATAAAATGTTAAAAAGTTAACATGTGCACTACCTAAATCTCACATGCCAACTTTTAATTAAAGTCAGCGACATTAGTGACCAAGTCTGTCAGTGCCTGGCTTAGAGGAGGTAGCACTGCCCACAGTTGTTCAGGGAGTGACTCCTTTAGGCTTGCCCCAGTACACAAATTTATGGATCCACAGTGCCCTTGTGACATCACATATTTGGCGAATGTCTTCTGTTAGGACCATATTTAAGGTCTTTTAGCGGATGATGCCCTCCTATCCCTGAGCAGGGTGTGTGTGTGGAGGGGTTGGAGGTGGTTGGCTCTAGAGATCAGAAGTAGCAACATGGGGCCAGGGAGCAGTGACTCACACCTGTAATCCCAGCACTTTGGGAGGCTGAGGAGGGTGGATCTCCTGAGGTTAGGGGTTTGAGACCAGTCTGGCTAACACGGTGAAACCCCGTCTCTACTAAAAATACAAAAAAAATTAGGCGGGCTTTGTGGCATATGCCTGTAATCACAGCTACTTGGGAGGCTGAGGCAGGAGAATTGCTTGAATCCAGGAGGAGAAGGTTGCAGTGAGCCAAGATCGCGCTACTGCACTCCAGCTTGGGTGACAGAGGGAGACTCCGTTTCAAAAAAAAGAAAAAGAAAAATAAGGCCAGGTGCGGTGGCTCACGCCTGTAATCCCAGCACTTTGGGAGGCCGAGACGGGCGGATCACGAGGTCAGGAGATCCAGACCATCATGGCTAACACGGTGAAACCCCGTCTCTACTAAAAATACAAAAATTAGCCGGGCGCGGTCCGGTTGCCTGTAGTCCCAGCTACTTGGGAGGCTGAGGCAGGAGAATGGCGTGAACCCGGGAGGCGGAGCTTGCAGTGAGTGATCACGCCACTGCACTCCAGCCTGGGCGACAGAGTGAGACTCCGTCTCAAATAAATAAGTAAATAAATAAATAAATAAATAAAAATAAAAATAAAAACTATTATTGTGCACACAGACGTCTCAGCTGCAAATTTCTTGGACTTACCTGGTATCTTCCCATTATAGATGTCAACCATTCCAATTAATTGCTTTCATCATTCAGTAGATTATCTAGGAGGAATTAAGGGGTATAGGAATGCTTCATATGTAACATTAATTCTCAGTGATGTCTAAACTTTACTATGAACTTTCACTTCTTTGTACTAAATATCACTCTCTCCAGAGTTGTATTTGACAGTGCCAGTGGTCATCTACTGACCAATATATTAAGTTATTTGCACATGACAATAAATTTACTGGGACTGCATTTTCCTTCAGGGCAGAAAAATTTTTTGAAAAAAATGGGCAATTGAGGTGAGGGTTCCTTAGACTAACTGCACATTTACCCAGGGTTGGCCTAAAGTCAAACAACCTTCATGGATTTAAATGATCCAGATCATTCAGATAAGGAGAAGGTAATTAGAGTAACAGAGGGCTCATCTGAAGGCAAAGGTTATTTGCTACTCACAGTGGTAAAGTGGTACAGCAGCAAGTATGGCCATGCTCTGAAAACAAGCACAAGGCTCTAGCCACGCCAGGTGGTACAAAGACAGCTAGAACTGACGGTGGGACCAGGCTCCACAGACACAGTCAGAGTTTTAAGCCGAGAGATTATAAACCTGGCATATGGAGTGAGGGACAAATACTCAAAAAACGGTTGCCTAGCCCCAAATAAGCATTATAGAGCCCCAAATAAAAAGGTTTAGAGGGAAAATCCATGTGTTTATGTGTAACTGACCCTCCTGCCAGGGAAAACCTGATCATGGCACACATCCAGAAGAGGTGGAAACCCCCGTGACATGCATCTCCACTCTGAGTTCCAATCACTATCCGCAGGCCTGGGTTTCTTGTCCATGTTAAAGAAGTATCCATCTCACCTGCCTCTTCCAGCTTCATTACCTTCCCTCCTCCCGACTTTTAAAAACCCACCCCTTCCCAATCCCATCCATCATCCCCAACTCTCCTCCACTGAGGATTACAAGAACTTGGCAATTTGGTCAGAAGCGGTAAAAAGTGCTTCTCAGTGGTTATTTTTCAAAACCAATGTATCTTAAATCCTTCAGTCTTTTACTAGAAAGGGCCCAGGGACTGTCTTTTGCCCCTACCTTTCTTGTAAGTGTGGAGTGCTGGTTCTCAGAAGCAGGGGCCATCTCTGTAGCATTCCTGGTTCCTAGCCTGGGGCTTGATGGCTGCCTCTGCCCTTGTTCTTTGATTTTGCCCTCCCCTCATCTCTGTGGGAATCCCAGCCCTGGGGGAACGGGCAGAAGAGGGGGCAGGGCACCTTCAGCAAACACATGGTGAATATGAGTCACCACCAATCTAATGACCTTTCCATTTGTTATCAGTTTCCACGGCCACAGCTGGTCTCAGGATGGGAAACAGCCCTCCACAGGTCAGAGTTATTACCTCACTCCTTAACAGCCTCTCTAGCCCCCTTGTTGGTTTCAGGATAGGCAAGCAGGATGGGAGGGCAGGATCGGGGGCCATCTGCACACTGGCTTCCAGTCCTCTTTTCTCCTCCTCTCATCTCCTCCCAGGACCTCAATTCCAACGCATACTGTTCCTCTCTCACTCAGCCCAAACATCACCACCCTTGGAAGCCTTTTCAGAGGGAGGTCTTTGTCAATGTGGAGCTAGTCCCTCTTTCCTCTGGGCTCTCACAGCACTCTGTGATCACCTGAGTTATGGCACTTGCCACATGATACTATGATGATTGGTTTACATATCTGTCATACCCACCCTCCTTGCTCAGACGGTGACCTTCTCATGGGCTGGTGTGTGTCTTATTCAT
This sequence comes from Macaca nemestrina, assembly GCF_043159975.1. Classification (NCBI taxonomy): domain Eukaryota; kingdom Metazoa; phylum Chordata; class Mammalia; order Primates; family Cercopithecidae; genus Macaca; species Macaca nemestrina. The sequence continues at coordinate 165,916,290 of NC_092125.1, read as the reverse complement.
TTGGGTGTCATGGGAGCCTGACTCTCAGCAGCTTGCTCCCAGGAGGTGCTCAGAAAATGTTAACTGAGTGAAGGAAGGGAAAGGGGAAGAGAAATGGTATTTTATTCATTTATTGAGCAAAACACAGGTAGGATGCTACAACGAGGCACTGATGCAGTAAAGAAAGCAATGGCGCTTTTAATGAAACTTCTTTCAAATCTGTGAACATGCTAGCTGTGAAGTAAATCCTTTTATTCTTTCCATAGGACATATTTCCAAACAATGATCACAGTGTTATGGTTAATAAGATGCTGGACAGATGAGTAGCCGAAGAATATTATATAACAACAAAATCTCATCAATGATATATCAAATGCAAATTTACTGAGACATCAAGAGAATATGTGTTTGTAATTACATGGCTAAAAACAAGACATTATTACAGTAACCAAGTCCATAAAACTAGAAAAAAAGCACTGTATAACAAAAAGGCCTTTTAGAAGCTATTAAATGAATAAACATTATAGATAAACCAATTTTATATCTGAAGCAGCTTATAGCACCAACACGTTGGCAGGACCAGCAGAGGGGTGGGGTCTTTGGACCAAGGCATCTGGGAACTGGAAGGGCTCTCAGCCATCATCTCCTGCAGCCCCTTGTTTTACACATGGAGAAACAGAGGCTCAGAGAGATGAAGCAGCTTGTCCAAGGTCACACAGCACAGGACAGACTGGGAAATGATCCAGGCCACTGACTTCAGGTAAGTGCTCTATTTTAACACACAGATACAAGATTCTATTTGATGTGATGTATTTTTTTTCCCCATTAACAGGTCTACCATAAAAGAAAGCAATACAACCCATAATGTCCTCTGATATTGTATTTATTTCACTGAGAAACGACTGGCATGTACTATAATCATTTTGGGGGCCTGTATAGATCTTACATCAAAATTCAGAGGAATTAGTCAGATAATACTATTTTAGTTATAAACTGGTTAAGAAGGTGGCATTTGAAGAGAATATTTGGCACATCCTCCACTATGTAAGCTACCCTATGCCTCAAAATTACCAAATCATTGGTATAAAGTTTTGTTTTTTTTCCTGATAGTTTAAAGATTAGTAAAGTACAAAAACAGTCTAAATAGAGAAAAAGCAAATCAGGTCTTTCCTTTAAAAGGTAAGTATGGCACTTTTCATTTTAATAAGGTAAGTGATTTTTAAAACCTGACATTTTTTAGAAGGAAAAAAAAACTAGCTATGACCCATCACTTGTGAACCATCTGATATATAAAATATTTCCCTTATTTAAAAAATGTTTCTGTAAAATACTTCGGAGTCATGAAATTTTGCCATGGTCCTGAGGCCTCAAGTGGACAGATTTATGATGAACTAATGAAGATGTAAGAATGAAAAAAAGAAAGAGATCACTGCTAACAGAAGCAGCATTAAGGACAAAGTATACTGAATATATTGAAATAGCTTCATGGAAATGAAGCCAAGAAGTTGCATGTATATACGTGAGAAAGTATATCATTACAGTGGTAGTTGGAAAAAATAACAAACCCTGGGCATTTGTCTATCATTAACATAAACCAACTGCTGCAGACAGTTAAACTGTGGCTTTGTAAGGAGAATAAAGCCTGATAAATAAAAGTGACTTCTGCATATCATATATACGTATACATATATTTTCTCACACAGACGTCTAGTTATAAGTAAATCAACATTTAGCTACATTTTTTCCCCTCTTGGGTCCAGCATCAAAAGATTTGATATTCATGAACATGCCCTACACCTGGTTAGGAAGTTACATATTTATACTCATAGCCTTTATTGTATTTGACCAGGGCAAAGAAAATGAAATCTCCTGCGACCTCAAGTCCATTTCTTACCACTATAAGCATATTAACAGATATATATCAAAACATACTTGTTTACCGTTAGGTAAAAGAGCATGTTTCAGTACTAAATAATAAACTATGCCTGCTACCAATAACGTGCACATAATGGTATAATAAAAGTAATTTTTCATGAAAATATTTTGAAAGAAGCTACATTATAAATATTTAAAGAAACGTTAAAAATCAGAGTGAAAATCAGATTAGTGTTCTGAAACTGAGTAGAAAAATAGACTTATAAAAAAAGAATGTTTCATTAAGTGAAGCATTAAATGTAAAGTTGTCTTTTTAGTGTAAATTTCCAATCTCACCCTTTGAGAGGTAAAATCTTTCTCTCTCCTAAACAGGTACTTACAATTGATTTGGGAACTGGGCATATTGCAGAACGAAAAAGCAGATGACACAAGGCTAAGGGCAGTGCCGTGATTTTCACATGGCCTCAGAAAAGTGAGGGCCATTCACAAGGCTGAGGAGATAGCAACTTGGAGAAATACTGAATAAATGTGGGCAATTTAAAAACAGTAATGCATTTTGTTCACCCTAAATGAGCTAATACTCAAAGCCCAGACATTAGATTTTAAAAGGGGTTTGCTTTCCAGGACAGATTGTACAAAATTTGGGAAAATCATTGTAAATAATTGCTTCTTGGGGTTGATTCCTTTTTGAGAGGAAGTTTTTAACCTTTCCTTAGTAGTTACTTTTAACGAACTAAAGATGAATTAAAATATCAAAGGCCGTGTGTATGATTTGACTGCGAAGTGACTCTCTCTTCTACTTTGATAAAGTCAAGATACCTTATTGGCCATAGGAGATTCCTCCTTTTGGGGCTACCCCCACACCCGGAAATTCCAAGGGTGTGAGGGCTGTATTTGGGCCCAGAGGAAAATCAAGGAACTCCATACACAGTTGCTGAAGCCCTTGGGCCCAAGGAGTGTACCACTGAATCCAAGGCTCTCTTGGGTAGCCTATAGGCCTCTTGGATGGTGTATGAACAAGGTAGGGATGAAACTGCAGATATCTGAAAAGAGCTTAAGCATCCTGACAACTTTGCATTTTTTAAAAAAAATTTTTTTTCTCACCATGTTCCACACACCTGCGGCTGGGGAAGGTGGTATTAATTCTGCAAACAGATGCTCTGGTAAGATAGGAAAGATACAGGGAAGGCAGAAAGAGCAAGACAGAGGGCTCAATCACAACGCTGGGACAAGGAGAGCAGCTGGTTTTCACACATTCCTGCTCCTCTCTCAGCTGGGCTCATGTTCACTCCGTTTCATTCCAATGATCAGGGTGGAGATTTCAGAGGTGCCTATCCCTAATCCAGTAGAGAACATGAGCCCTGGGAGCACAGCTGCATGGGGTCCTCCCAAGGGTCTCCTCCCTTTTTCCAGACTCAGCATCATTGAAGCCCAAAAGGGTCCTTGTAAATTAATGTCTCATATTATTGAAGGACTGTCAGTTTAGCTTGGTGCAGTTTATTGTAGCCTAAGAGGTCCAGCAAGATTTCAAGAGAGGAGAGATGACTGCATTACTTGATTACAATGAATACAATCTTTAGGATACTCTTTACTTTTTGTACAATAACGATATGAAAGGAATTTTTTTATTCTACCTATACACAGCTCAAAGTAAAGGTATAACTTCTGGAACTGAGAAACTGATGGTATGGAAAGAGGGATGTTTTCATAAGAAAATAGCTTTGATAAGTGTATACACAAAGGCATATATATACACAAAACATCCCTCTCCCTTACATACTATACAGGCTGGCACACGCCTTATAAAGAATATGATATAAAGGCTTTAGGATTTCAATTAATTTTGGCATTTTAATTAGACAGGTGCTTAGGCAATTTAGGTCCTGACATATCGGAATCCATTGTATATTTAAAGTATATAATTATGTTTTTAAAAAGGCCCAGATCAACTTTCCTTAAACAGTAACCCAACATAAAGCTATAGTTACCAAGTGGAAAATAAGATTGTTATTCTGTATTAAATCAGTAAAGGGTATTTTAAGAGAAAGGACAACTTGGAAAATAGAGACTTCAGAGTCCGTTATTCCAAGTTGAGAACATTATAGTTATTAGCAGTGGTTACCAAATAAGCTGAAGGTAAATCTCTTCAAGGAGCTGCTCATAATTTGCTTTGTTGAGAAGAGGCGAGGAGCTGTTTCTCTATTCCACTATAAGATGATGCAAGTTTTTTTATCCTTGAAAGGGTTTTCTGAAGTTGGTATTCCTATCAGCAAAGGGTCACTCCTGGCATGTTCCTCACAGTAGGACATGAGGTCCGCTGATGCCTTCGAAACCTAGCATGGAAATAAATCAAACAAACAAGAAAGAAAATATTTTACTTGCAGACTTTCAGAGTGTATTTGAATGCTAGGCTATTGAATGGAAGACTGATTTGAACAAGATCATCAGAGTCTCAAAGCATCACTTTCAGATACTTGTCAGGTTAAAAAAAGGTAATGGTGCCTTTAAAATGGTGCAATTTGGCAGGTAAGGTCTTTCTTAACCAGGCAACTTAACAACGATCAGACAAAGTGGCACCATGTATCCCTTCAGGAGAGTGCTGAGGACACACCACCAGCTAATGAGCTAGCATTCGTGTCCAACATTTACCTGGAGTCCAGTCAGCAAACGATCACACCTAAAGTGAGGGTGATTCTGCAAAATAAGTGGCCTGGATTCTTCAAAAATGGACTGTGTGTTAGGTATTCTTGTTAGATAATCCTGAACTGCAAATAACTTTCGAGGGTTTAAAGAAGACATTATATATGTTTTGTGTGTATTTGTATACAGACAGATGGAGGAAGAGAGAGAGTGCAAGCAAGTACATGTGGTCAAATGTTAACAACTGGTGAATCCTGGTAAAGAGTTTATAAATGTTTGTTGTTACAACTCTTCTGCAGGTTTGAAATGTCTCAAAATAAAAAGTTAGGGGCCAGGTGAGAAAAAGCATATGTGAATCAAGGGAAGGTTGTATCTTAATTTCTACCTCCCCCCCAGCAAAAAAAAATAAAAACAGATTGGAATGCAGAACAGACTTTAAGAACTGAACGATGGGCTTGGAGCCAAAACTCTGGAGCCAAGTCGTGGAGCTTTAAGATTTACTGTTAGAGACTGGGCTTGCGGAAGTAAAAAGAGAGACTAAACCAGCATGGGAAGAGGCAGCACCTTACTCTGGCATGAATTAAACAGGGAAAATATCATGCCCTGTTTCAGAAGTCTGGGAAGGAGATCCTACAGAATAGGATCTCTTTGCCCTATGCAAAGAGCAATGGGGCAGCTGAGCCCTGTCTAGTATAGCCCAGATAGCCTCATGCTGGAAAGACAGGTGACTATCTCCAGGCCCAGAGGAATGGATCAGGTGACTGCTTCAGTTTCTTTCTTTTTTTTTGAGACCAAGTTTCGTTCTTGTTGCCCAGGCTGGAGTGCAATGGCACGATCTTGGCTCACCACAACCTCCACCTCCCAGATTCAAGCACTTCTCCTGCCTCAGTCTTCTGAGTAGCTGGGATTATAGGCATGCGTGCTCCACCATGCCTGGCTAATTTTGTAGTTTTAGTAGAGACAGGGGTTTCTCCACGTTGGTCAGGCTGGTCTTGAATTTCCAACCTCAGGTGATCTGCCTACCTTGGCCTCCCAAAGTGTTGGCATTACAGACATGAGCTACCGCGCCCGGCCAACTGCTTCAGTTTCAAGGAAGAACTAGTCATAACATTCCAGGGCACTCACTGCCTAGTTCTCTCTTGGGATTCAGGGGAAAAGACTTCGAAGTCAGGTGATCTAAGAAATGCATTCCAGTTTCTCTATGTGATCTCAACTAAAGCTGGCATTATTACTCTGGGCACAGAAAGTGGTCACTGAGGGCCAAACACATTTAAAAGCTTCATTTCCCTAAAAAGGAAACCTAGACTGTTGACTTGTTATGCGAAGCTGCCTCAGCTGCACTGATAACTCTAGAACACTACAATTCCAGAGGAATGACTAGGGTGTTGATGAAGTCTACTTGGAACCCCTGTCCCACTTTAGAACACAGGGATCAACAGACTTGACCATGTTCATTCAGGGGAGACAGGTCCTCAGGAAATCCTGTCTCCGAGTTTTACAAACAGAGAGGCTAATGCAGACACTTTTGAAGTGAGGCTCATGCTAGATAGGAAAATGAAAGTTAAAATTTTGAGACTCTCAGCCTGTTCTGGAAAAATCCTGGAAGCAAGCGAATGAAATGGTATTATCTTCTCTGGCAAGTGGTCCAGCCTCCCAGGAGCAGGGGGAACTGAGTAGAAAGCACATGTTATCCAGTCGGGGCTTCTTACCTTTATTCTTTCAATGGAGGCTTCTAATCTTAACTGTTGCACAGTTCTCCTTGCCTGGGCTATATTGTTGGTACTTGCTGTTTTGCTGGACATCTTCAATTTTTGTTTTTACCTGAAATCTGAGGAGAATTTTTTTTTGAAGTAACAGGCATCTTTAAGTTATTTAAACATTCATAATAGTATGTTCCACTTCAAGGGAAATAGATGGATTTTCCCAGTCATTGCAGCTCCTTGGAGGCAGTTACTAAAATGCCCCTTAGAAATTTGAGCGGTGACCTAGATATCTAAGTTTGTCATCCATTTGAGCACCTACATAAATCTTTAGTTTGCAGAAACCCAGCACTAGCAGTTTAATCGATGCACCCCAACATATAACATAAAGCTAGACTTTTCTAGGATTTCCTAAGAGGAAAGAAATACGCAAACACTTGTAGTAGTTAGGGCACCTGTGGCAAAAGTGAGCATTTGCTATGGGAGGCACATTACATATCAGTTTAATATTACTGCTACCAACTTTCACAGAAGGTTTGATTTCATTTTTTTTGGGCTCTTGCACCCAACTCTTAGGCTGATCAAAGTCCTGGCAACAGAAAAGGAGAAGAGAGCTCCTCTAGAGAACTTTGAAAAAAGGGCGCTTATTTTTAGGTACTGTCATGATGTGGAATCGTTTTCAAAGTGTTAGGCACATAAGGAAGTCTTTATTCATGAAAGAGTGAAACCTTTCAGTGGAGACTCTCTGTGATAGATACACAGTAAATGTCAAATGGGATACATGAGTAGCCTACAGTCTGAAGTAATTAATGAAACTTTATTATTCCCTCCTTTGACCTCTCCCTGGTCTCATCATGATGGTCTGGGCACTTGCTAATTCTGTTACTCCATCATATGTTCGTGGATTGATTCTCCTCTCTAGCCTGGGTTGTTGGCCTCTAGGCTGCCCTGCTGCCCTCTCTCCTTAGCCACCTGGTATAAAGCAACGGAAACATCCTGGCCCTTGCTTTACGAACTGGTTGTCCAATAGCACATTGCAAGAGGAAGGCAGGCTGGGGGAAAAGTGCTGCCTGGTGCCCTGACCTATATGGCTAAGTTCATTCTCATCAGGGTGGCAACTGGAGGAAAATGCAGGGCTGGCAGGCCTGGCAGCAGTGTGGCAGTTTTATGACTCATGGGAGCAGGTGGACAGTAGGTGTGCCTCCCCGGCGCTATGCGAGGGCTCAGCAAAGTCTTAGGGCTCCACGGCGCCAGCAGCAAACTCAGGCTGACTCAACCTTTTGGAAAGGCTGCGGCTGAATAATGTAATTCTGCCATAAAGGCCGAGACCAGACAAAGCTGCAAAAAACACTAGCAACCCAGACTCCAGGGCATCCATCATGTGGGCACCACGGTGCTCCACACTGAATTCTACCAGACTTAGAATATTTCCAAAGGCCGAGTTCCAGGACTTGGGTAGGTCTTGTAGCCTCTGTGGTCAGAGGATCTTTTGGGTCAAATGTACAAATAAAATTGTGCTTTTAACTGCATGCAGAATTTTGAATCAGCCTAATAAGCAACCTTCACATCCCAAAGGATTTTTAGGGGGATTCACTTTACCGTTGCATATCAGTATTCTGCATAGGACCAAGACATTCCATCAACTGCAGCTGCTAGTATTTTTATCCTTGGGGGTCATATACAGCACAGTGAATTGCAATTCCCTGTTTACCTGTTTGTTCTGCACTTCCCCAACAACTGGTCAATGAGCCTCAAGGGTTCTGATTGAGCAGGTCTGGGTGGGGCTATGGGCACCAGCCCTTTTTAGAGTCCCTGGGCAATTTGCACCACTAGTGTCAGAGCCGAATGCAAAGACTAGTGACAGCCATCACAGGATTTCCCTAGGAATAAGGAAGCTCTTGCAGTACAGAAAACTGGGAGGATGAAGCATGTGGCAGGGCAGGGTGGCCTTGCCTTGTGTTAAGGCTTGGACAAGCTCATTTCAACACACTCCCAGAGTAGCTACCTTTTCCTCAGATTCCTCAGTAATCCCTGCCCCACCCAAAAGAGAGGCCTAGGGTCTCTTAGATTCTGCTCACACCCAGTGGCCTGGCCCAACCCCTTTCTGTGCTCCCAGGCCAGCACTTACTAACAGAGCCTCTGAAATGCAACTGAGGAAGTGGGCAACCTCACCCTGAACAGTGTGCAGTGCTCTGACTCACAGCAAGTTGGACATATATATGTATTTTGTTCCCTGCAGCAAATTATACTGGGCTCTCCTTCCAGCTGGCGCTGGTTCTGAGGCCCCCAGACTCCAGAATACGAACATGACACCCTTTCTCAGTGACCTGTGGTTTCCATGTTGCACCCTAAGGACTTTCTAAATGTTCCCTTTGCATGAGGATAAGGTCAAACATTCTCTTCTTCCCAATCTCCAGGGCATAAAGTTTCCAAGGCCTGAGCAAGTTTTCCGGTAACTGCAGAACAGTTCACACATATCAGGACTGGACCAGTAATTGCTCCCACCCGGCATGGCCATTGGCAAGCAGTCCACAGTCAGACTCTATTAATATTTATAAAATGCTCGAGTAGGTCCCTCTAAAGTTGGCGAGACACTCAGCATTTAAGTACATGAAGGTCTTTCTTACTTCCTGACTATATTATAGTCAAGATTAAAAACAGCCAGCAATTCATGATTCACGCTTGCCAGCTCAGGCTTCTTGCAGCTTTCCTGCATTCTGATATCTGTGTTCAGACCTGCTTCTTCAGAGGGCTTTCTCCAACCTTGTCACTCAGAGGCTCCCTGCTCCCTTCCAATGGGGTATTCCTGCTGGTCCCAGGCAAAGTCCATACAACACATTTTTAATTGAGTGCTACTGCTACTAGGTACAGTATATTGAGAATAAATGGCTAGGACAGGCACAGAGCTCCTGCCCTCACAGAGGCAACATTAAACAAGCCATCAGAGACCTCCTTCTGCTTCAGGCATAGTGGCCCCTCCTCCTGCTTTGCTACCCCTCTCAGGCTCCTAACTCGAACACAATTTCTCTGCTGAAAGTCCCTTCCCATCTGCTGGTACAAACATGGATAGCCTCACCCATAATACAAATTAAAGTTTAGGAGACAGGTAATTTTTACACCTTCATAGATTTATTAAACACAAACAACTTTCTATGAATATTGTATAGCAATTGTTTTGGGAAGTCGATTAAATGGGGGTAACTGTGATTGTAGGGGAATGAAAAATGACTTCCCTCCACTTTTCTCAGTTCTATGGCTGGGCTACAAATTAACCTGACATATAAACAGATTGACAGGAGGAAAACTGTATTTAATTATGAATGTACACATGGGAGTGCCACAAATATGAGACTCAAAGTGGTCAGATGATGAAAGCTCACATAGGATCCTGAGATACAGAAAAGAATGGGGGTTCAGGGTTTCTGGGGGGTGGTGGCGACATGAATTACGGGAGGTAAGGGGAAGAAATAAATGGTGAATAAAGGTGGTTTTGTCAAGCACACAAAAATTCTCAGTTAACACAAGTTGTCTCACAGCAGCCCTCGGAAAAAGAGGTGACAGTCTGTCTGGGTGTGGTGTCACCTCCAGTCTCCCCTCTTGGGATCTGAGTTAATCTTTCCCAGTTGATAAGATTTCCGGGAGAAGATTCGTGACAACTGAGTTCCTTTTGGAGGATCTGTCTTTAGGCTGATAAGGAGAGCTCAGAGAATACCTCTGCCTACATCTGCTGTTCCCCAAGTGTCCTCAGTTCAAAGTAATCAGCACACCAAAGTGTTATATTTGGGGTGGCATTTCCTGAACTCCTTCATGGTCATTCTTAGAAAAAGCTGTACACTGGGCCAGTGGAAAGGAAGATAATTTCTGATCATAACATTCTTCCTATGGAGAAAGCAGATCAAAATTAGACCGTTTCAAGTTAAGGAGCCTCTGGTTCGCTGAGTTGCCACATGGCTGCACAAAGAGGGCCACTGTGTGACCCCGGAGAGGCAGAGGTGTTTACAGGAGCTGGAGGTCTAGCTAAGGACTTCCTTCTGACTTGCAGCTGCTCTGCAGCTCCTCAACAGTTGGGTTGTGCAGAACAAGACAGAAAGGCTGGGAAAACAAATATCTCCAAATATCTCTGTGCCTTTGGAGGGTTTTCTTTGGTCTTCCCTCAATGGTGAGGATGTCTGGCTGTTTGTTTGTTCTACTAAGTAGATAAAAAGGTTGCTTTATTCTTACACCGAGAATAGCTTCCAAGGCAAACAATACCTGATATTTGTATGGAACCTATGAGCACACACATTGCTTGCATATGCATTATTCCATGAAGCCTCACTATAATCCTGAAAGGTATCTTATTAGATGAGGAATCAAAGTTAGAAAATCTTGCTTCAAAAGTTAACCCAGGCTGCGTGTGATGGCTGACACCTGTAATCCCAGTGCTTTGGGAGGCTGAGGTGGGAGAATGCTTGAGTCCAGGAGTTTGAGACGAGCCTGGGCAACATAGTAAAAACGTGTCTCTACAAATAATAACACAAATATTTGCCAGGAGTAGTGGCACTTATCTGTAGTCCCAGCCACTCAGGAGGCAGAAGTGGGAGAATCTCTTGAGCCCAGGAGGTTGAGGCTGCAGTGAGCTGTGATCATACCATTGCACCCCAGCCTGGGCAACAGAGTGAGACCCTCATTAAAAAAAAAAAAGTGAACCTAGTTGGTAAGCCTTTTCACTCCAGAAGCCACCCTTCCCACTGCACCAAGGAAAGGATTAATTCCAATTAGTTTGATTCATACACACTCAGGGCATCACTGAATGCTCCACCATGTGGTTTTTTTTTTTTTTTTTCCTCTTTTTTTTGAGATGAGTCAGGCACCTGCCACCACACCGGCTAATTTTTGTATTTTTAGTAGAGATGGGGTTTTACCATGTTGACCAGGCTGGTTTCGAACTGCTGACCTCTGGTGATCTGCCCGCCTTGGCCTCCCAAAGTGCTGGGATTACAGGCATGAATCACCACGCCCGGCCCACCATGTGGTTCTTAATCAGGGGTGACTGACACGTGGTGACCTAAAGTAGGGGGCTTGCTGATTACCTTATGTTTGTGTAACACCTCCCTTCTCATGTATGCAAGCTAAACAAGAACATTCTCGCTCCTAGACAAGGACTGCAGTTAGCATCTGCAGATCCTGAGCCACCAAGTATTCTATCCTACCCAGAAGGGCCAAGGCCTGTGCATGCCTGTGCAGACTGTCAGTCTGGTAACACACTGGCTATCGCTTCTGCAGCCTTGCTTTAATTTTTGCATATGGATAACAGATTTGAATAAACACATGTAGTATCTAGCTATTCAAATACTTCGCATTGGTTTTAATGCTGTGGTTCATCTAAATTCTCAGGTTCCTAGAAATTCCTAGGAACATGATGGTCCATTAGGGAAATATGGGTATTTTCATCTTTGTCAAGAGGGGCCTGAAGCAGGGAGAGCAGGGTGGGGATGGAAAGAGTGTCACAGAGCACACTCTGGGAGGAAGGCACCAGGAAGCCCCAGGGTCTGAATCACAAGTCATTATGGCCTGGCCAGTAATTGAATCACTGGAGTGAAGCCAACTTTCATGAGCAAACACACCCCTGTGGCTGTAATAAAAGAGCAGGCTAAAAGAAAAGAAAAAAAAAAAAAGTCACTGGCTTCCACTTACTCTCTGATCTTGCCTTCAACTTTCAATGTCTTTCTCTAGTTCTTCATTTGCCTCTTCTTCTATAAAAGAGGGACTACAATGCAGACCTCATAGCGTTGTCAGGGAAGAAACAGAAGCACCTTCCCTTGCACATACAAATGTTTATTAAATGCCGGCCCCTAGGCTCGCTAACAAGATGAAAAACATGTGCTTGGTGGGAAATGAGAAAGATTCAGGAAGCAACAGAAGAATTTCAAGGTAATGTGACCAGGTAGCAACAACTTTCTAATGTGGCCTTAGTGAGAAGGCCGAGTTAGGCTCTTAAGAATAGTTCCTCTATTTTCATGAGCACTTCTTATTTATATCAAAGCCTGCAGGCTAAATCCAGGCTGCAGATGTGTTTGGTTGGGCCCCACACAGTGTTAACTCAATTGTGTGTGTGTGTGTGTGTTTTAACTTTAAATTGAGTGTCAACATTTGAAAAATGGAGAGATTTCACTTTAAAAGGAAGATTTCTGGAAAAATCAGAAAATCCTATAAAACTGGGCTGGATCTGAGCAGCAGCTGCCCCTTCAAGCACTTGCTGGTGCACCTGCCAGGCCCTCTATTTGAACTGTGGCACTGCCTTTACACTATGCCTTGGATATTTTAGTTCCAGGGACACATTCAGGGATTTGCTGGGGGCATCTGGGCTCACTCCTGTCCTGCCACTTCCCAGATCTAAGGCCTTGGGAGAGGACTGATAACCTATTTAAGCCTCAGCTTTCTCATTGGAAAAATGGGGTAACAATACTTTTCTATCTCAAAGGACTGTTAAAGAGCATCAGATAAAATAAGTATGTGAGTGTAATAAATACAAAGGATACTTGGTTTCTGAGTGTTTAGTACCTGCATCCTCTTATACACTGTGTGAAGTACACCCAGCACTTTGCATTCCTCAGTGGACTGCAGCCAGGCAGCAGTTCTACCCTCCTCCTAGTATGCCTCACTGGACTGCGGGGCTGGAAAGTGGAAAACTACAACTTCCAGTGTGATGGGCCAAATTGTGTCCCCCAAAAGTTATATGTTGAAATCCTAACCCCCAGTAATTCAGAACGTGACTGTACTCGGAGACAGGGTCTTTAAGGAGGTAATCAATTTAAAATGAGGTCACAGACACATGAAAAAATGCTCATCATCACTGGCCATCAGAGAAATGCAAATCAAAACCACAATGAGACACCATCTCACACCAGTTAGAATGGCGATCATTAAAAAGTCAGGAAACAACAGATGCTGGAGAGGATGCAGAGAAATAGGAACACTTTTACACTGTTGGTGGGACTGTAAACTAGTTCAACCATTGTGGAAAACAGTGTGGCGATTCCTCCAGGACCTAGAACTAGAAATACCATTTGACCCAGCCATCCCATTACTGGGTATATAACCAAAGGATTAAAAATCATGCTGCTATAAAGACACATGCACATGTATGTTTATTGCAGCACTATTCACAATAGCAAAGACTTGAAACCAACCCAAATGTCCATCAATGACAGACTGGATTAAGAAAATGTGGCACATATATACCATGGAATACTATGCAGCCATAAAAAAGGATTAGTTCATGTCCTTTGTAGGGACAGGGATGCAGCTGGAAACCATCATTCTCAGCAAACCATGGCAAGAACAGAAAACCAAACACCACATGTTCTCACTCATAGGTGGGAACTGAACAATGAGAACGCTTGGACACAAGAAGGGGAACATCATATATCGGGGCCTGTTGTGGGGTGGGGGGAGGAGGGAGAGATAGCATTAGGAGATATACCTAATGTAAATGACGAGTTAATGGGTGCAGCACACCAACATGGCACATGTATACATATGTAACAAACTTGCACGTTGTGCACATGTACCCTAGAACATAAACTATAATAATAATAAAAAAAATGAGGTCATAAGTGAACCTTAATCTAAAATGATTTGCATCCTTGTGAGAAGGAGAAATTTGGACATAGATGGGGACAGAGAGAAGGCCATGTGAACGCAGAGGGAGAGAACGACTTTTTTTTTTTTTTTTTTTTTTTTTTTTTTGTTGAGACGGAGTTTCGTTCTTGTTGCCCAGGCTGGAGTGCAGTGGCGCAATCTCAGCTCACAGCAACCTCTGCCTTCTGGTTTCAAGCGATTCTCCTGCCTTAGCCTCCTGAGTAGCTGGGATTACAGGTGCCTGCTACCAGGCCCAGCTCATTTTTGTATTTTTAGTAGAGACGGGGTTTCACCATGTTGGCCAGGTTGGTCTTGAACTCCTGACCTCATGATCCACCTGCTTCAGCCTCTCAAAGTGTTGGGAATACAGGCATGAGCCACCACGGCTGGCCTTGACCATCTGTTAATAAAAGCCAAGAGTGAGGCCTTGGAAGAGGCCAACCCTGCCAATGTCTTGATCTCAGACTTCTAGCTTCCAGAAATGTGAGAAAATTCATTTCTGTTGTTTAAGCCCCTGGTCTGTGGCAGTTTGTTATGGCATTCCTAGCACACTATCACACCCAGGTTATCTTGATGTTAGGGCTCCAGATGACAGTCTCTGCCAATTCAATGCATTTAGGAGAGATCTGGCAGGTAGAAGTGAGGAGGCCAGTTTCTTGATGCTTGGGTTATTTCTGCTGACAAGCAGGGTGGTGGGCAAGCTGCTTAGGGGAAGTGGAGGCATCATAGTGTCCAGTCACTAGCAACACAGGACTGAGAAGCTGCATGGCTGCAGCAGCCTCTTGAGTCTCTACTCCCCACTGGGCACCTGTGGCCAGTTCTGCAGTGGTGTCTGGGAGTTGCTCCTGGGGACAGTATCACGGGCCTGCTCCTCCAGCCCTTCCAATGATTACGCAAACACCTAATTCTCTGTATTGAAGCTCATTCTGCTAACTCTGCCAAGGGCACCTTCTGTTTGCTGTAACTGAACCTTGGCTGATTCACAACTGTTAACCTGTTGCTTTGTAAACTGCAAATAACTTATAAATATCAGCTATTATTTGGATTATTACCACGCCATCATTGCTGGACATCCCAAACTCTAAAACTTGAAGGGAGGAAGGAGTTAAGACATACAATTCTTTCTCTTTCTCCCCAATCAAAGTTGCAGGTTATGAGGCCAGGGTGCTCGAACCTGTGGTCAGCTGCAAGTGCTGCCCTGGTCCGGCATAGTTATGAGAGCAAAGAGCAAAAGAGAACATGTTGCTGGCTTACAGGCGAGGCAAACGAGAGGGAGAGATGAGGAGGGGCTGCACAGAGAGGTGGGAGATGTGGTTTGGGGTGGGGGAGACAGAATGTCTAGAGCTTTACAAAGAGAAGTTTATATAGGTTCAGAATCTGCAGAATGAGAAAGAATGAGAACAGCTCTCTCTGAAAACTTCAACAGAGCTCATTCTGTAAAAGCAGCACACTTTCAGATTTGGAAATCCTTTTGAGGTCCCTATCTGGTGCCTTTCATTAGTTGATTTTATCTGCCATCCAGGGTACATGCCCCTGAATAATAACAATAAAGATAATAAGTTATAATGATTAATTCTGACAATTACCACCATTTACTGAGTGCTGAGTCTGTGCCAGGTAAGTAAATTCCAAGCAGCATTGCATTTAAGTCTGTCAACAACTCTAAGAGATGAATCCTTCTATCATTTCTGTTTGACAGATGAAGCAGAGAGGTTAAAAAATTCTTGCCCAAGATCACACAGATTTACATGGCAGAGTTGGGACTCAGGGCTACCTGGCTCTCAAGATCATGGTCTTACTTACGACCCTTTGCTGCCTGCCTCTGGACAGCAAGAATACAAGGAAGGGGTTGGGAGAAAGGAGGCAAGTATCAGCCAGAAGCACTGAATAAAGAAGACATGGCCTCCATTCAGGGGTTGCTGTTCACTCAGACAGGTTGTCCCCATAGCAATGTCAGTAAGAAGCGTGAAGCTAAGTGGCTTTGCCAGAAGACCTAAGCAAAGGAGAATCAATTGTTCTTATTTATAAGAACGACTGCCCCAGATTCTACATAGGGCTGTTGCTAAAGACACAAGATGATTCTCCCGTGCCCGAGAGAAGTTGGCAAGGATCCATGAGAATGAGCCAATTCTTGGCAATAAATCCAGAGAGTGAGCTGCAGAGCCTGGGCAGCGAGTTCCTCACTTCACTGTGTGTCTAGAACACCTGGGGCGCTTGTTTCAGAAAATCTGATTCAGTAGGGCTGGGGAAGGGCCCACAGATCCATATTCAAAGGCCCCCTAGATGATTCTGATATAGGTCCTCTGAAGAAATGGCTTATAGTATGATCAGAGTCTCCGTCTCTTGATCCTCCCCCCCATGTTTATTTCTTCCTGGGGATTAAAAAATGTCAATTTAAAAGGACACTACTCTGCCGGGCACGGTGGCTCATGCCTGCAGTCTCAGCACTTTGGGAGGCCGAGGCAGGCAGATCACTTGCGGTCAGGAGTTGAGACATGCCTGCCCAACATGGCCAAACCCTGTCTCTACTAAAAATAGAAAAATCAGCCAGGCGTGGTGGCGCACGCCTGTAGTCCCAGTTACTTGGGAGGCCAAGGCAGGAGAATCCCTTGAACCTGAGAGGCGGAGGTTGCAGTGACCCAAGATTGCAACACTGCACTCTGGCCTGGGCGACAGAGTGAGACTCTGTCTCCAAAAAAAAAAAAAAAAAAAAAAAAAAGACACTACTTTTTTTCTGTGCTTAACTTTTCAAAGCTCTGAATAAGTAAAAATTATAACTTCTTTTAATTACCTTAACCTACAGGATTAAGTGTTCTTCAGATTGAAATTTTTCTTACCATTTAACATACTTCTTTGTTACAAAAGCCTGAATCTGTAACAGCCATTGCTTTCTGAAAAGCATCTCCTCCCTGGCATCAGTGATGCTAGACTCTCCTGTTCCTGCCCTGTCCAGGGATATTCCTTTGGTACAGCTCTCGCTCCTTCTCCTGAGTAGGTATTCTCAGGGGCTGGAATTCTAGCAGAGTGATCATGGGCTTTTAGAGCCAGACAAATTCAAATCCCGGCTCATCACTTACTACGCCAAGTTGTTTTACTTCTCTGGGCCTCATTCGCTCATTTGTAAAATGGGAATGAATAACAATAGTACTTACCTCAAAGAGTTGTTACCAGATGAACTGAGAGAGCACATATGAGTTACTCAGCACGTGCCTGACACGCACTGGTCCTCAGGAAAGGCAGATGATGCTCTCTCCACCCTATGACTTCAGCTACGACCAACCCACTTCACATACAGCCCCGATCCTTCACCTGAATTCCAGTGGGTAAATACAGCCTGTTTGATTTTATGCTTGAATGGTCCACAGTTGCTTCAAACACAACACAGGTAAAACTCGACGAAACACCACTGTCTACCCCCAACCTGACCACCACTGTCCTGGTCACAGAGGCCTCCTTTTGCTTCTGCCCTCCTTCTAACTCCTCAGACCATCTTTGTCCTATAAAAATGTGAGCCACCTATGTGATCTAAAATTCTTTAGCAGCCACATGAAAAAAAAAAGTGAAATTAATTTTAATATATTTAGCCCAATATGAAAATAAACTGACATGTAATCATTGTAAATATTATTGAAATTTTTTTTTGTACTATGCCTGTGAGACCTAATATTCTATACTTGCAGCACATCTCAATTTGGACATGATAGTGGCTGCCTTATTAGACAGTGTGACCTGAAACTCTGGACTCTGAAAATCTTGAATTCTCCATTTTGACAACTCCCCCACCCATTTTAACTTTCCCATTCTCCTGTCTTCTATTTTACCTGAGTCTTGGCTCTCTGCAGCTCACATCAGGGCTACTGCCTGAGCCTTGTACCAGCACTCTCGCCCCTAATCCTTCTTCAATCTGATCCACCCTGACCACTATGCTCAGATATAGTACCCCTTCAGCTTGGTCCTCTCTGGCTTTCCCAGGACCCCCAGGAAAAGTCCAAAGGGCTTGGTTTCATACTCAAGATCCTCTCTAATGTGTTTGCCACCATAATAAAAATCCTAATCATAAAGCAGCTAATTTCTACACAGAGCTTACTATACGCCCATCAATGTCAATACATTACCCTATTGAATCGTCAAATGGCCCTGTGAGGTAGGCTCTAGTTTCATGCCCATTTTACAAATGAAGAAACTGAGGCACAGTGAGGTTAAATATGTGTCTTGTGTCAAACAGCTAGCAAGCTGCTTGGTTGGGATTTGAGACCAGGCAGGCTGATTCCAAAGGCCCGGCGCAGAACCTCTATGGCTATACTGTCATAGTGTCAGGGGAGTGTCACCCCATTTCCTGGCTTCGTGGGCTGTGTTTAAAGTCTCACTTGTGAGCCTCCATTCAAATTCTCTGTCTTCTTCTCTTGACCTATTTAAATTCTCCTTTTGTAGGCCCTAGTTCACATCACCTCTTCCAAGGAAGGTCTGTCTCCCTTTTTGCTTTTGTTTATAGTAATTAATTCCCTTCATGAATTCCTGCTACATGCTTACATCTTATGGGTTCAAGGACTCCTGAGGGTGGGTCATGAATACAAAAGGTAGGCAGGGGGAGTTGTGCACTAATGCCCTAGAACTGTATGCAAAATTTGTTGTGGGTGCTTATGTTTCGCTTTTTTTTTTTTTGTTTTCTGGAGGATAAGATTTATAGCTACCGTCAAGCTTTCAAAAAGGTCTATAACACCATTTATTTCAATGGTTAATTGTATGTTATTTAGTGCCTACTGTGTATCAATATTGT
Organism: Macaca nemestrina; assembly: GCF_043159975.1. NCBI lineage: Eukaryota > Metazoa > Chordata > Mammalia > Primates > Cercopithecidae > Macaca > Macaca nemestrina. Next base: position 165,897,696 of record NC_092125.1, on the reverse strand, counting down.
CTTTCTACTGTTGGCTCGGTAATAATAGAGCAACTACACTTATTCATTACTATGTGCCAGCTACTGTGTCAAGTACTCTATGCAGATATTAGTTCATTTGATATTTTCTGCAACTATAGGAGGTTGGGGTTTATCATACCTATTGAGACTAAAAGCTCAGGACAGTTACATAATTTGTCCAAGATCATCCAGCTATTACATGGCAGAAAGAGGACTTCAACCCAGATATCTGACTTTAAAGCCACGCCCTAATCAGGCACCTGAGTTATCCCATGCCATCTTCTCTCTCATATTGACTAATGTGGAGAATGAGGCCTCAATTAAAACTGGATTAGATTAAGACATGCAATGTAGCAACCAACATATCAGCCAGCCTCAGTCTTGCACCCTGGGTGTTTGCGTGCCCAGTGTTTGTTTTCTTAGCAACAGGATACACCATGCTGCTCCTTCCTACAAGTATCCCGCGAAATACTGACTGTTCTGAGCCCACAGATGCTCACTTGTTTGGTGGCCTACACAACTCTGAGAAGCCTGGGTGGAGCTTCTGATGTTTCCATGCACTTGATTAGGGCCAGTTGCTGGTGCTCTGAACTTTCACCTCCAGCATGAGATAGCCACTTGAGTGGCACCAAGATTCCAAGGGACCATGCACCCTAATCCTGTGCCCCAAATAAGTTTTCAGCTGGTGAAGGCGGACCCGTGGGGAGTAGCCCTCAGATGCAGACCCATAAAGGAGTGGAACTTGGCCCCTTCTGTGCTCTGCTGGACCAGAATCCAGTAACACACAGACGTGTGTTTACAGTCAACACTAAGAACGATGTTTACAAACAAGTTTTACTCTCTACCTAGTATAGCAAGACGGGCTGACAAAAGATTTGCTGGTATCTGCATGGCTGGCTTAGGAGAGCCAAATATCTCATGTGCTTCTCCATAAATGAATAAACGAATGGACAAATTCAGCAATTACTTAATATTGAAAATAAAAGCTAACATTTAGAGTACTTTTTCTGTGCCAGGCACTGTGTTAAGGGCTTTAGGTAAAGTTATTTTATTTACTCTTCAAAACATCCCTGATAAAGGCATTACTATTATTCATTAACTAGTTTTCAAATTTTAAAAGAATATACGCATGAGCAAATAATTTAAACAGTCTAAAAGGTTATACGACAAAAACTAGGTCTCCTGGTACTCCTGGCTTTCCCAGGCAACAACTGTTACCAGCTTTTCATGTTTCTTCCTGACATCCCATGCATATATAGACATAATTATGCTTATATCTGTCTTTAAAAATAGAAATGGGAGCATATTATACACATTGCTCTGAGCCTTGTCTTTATTTTGATTAATAATATATTCTTGAGACCATGGTAAAATTAGTATTATTAACCCGTTTTCCAAGTGAAGCGCTCAGGGACACCTAGTTAATAAGCTCCAGGGCTGACATGAAGCCTGGTGCTCCTAGCCATCACTCCACACTGCAGGCCTCCTGCAACCTTCAGAACGCTTCTGAGCCTACAGAGAGGAAGTGGGAATGATCAGGGAAGCAGAAGAAAAAAATGCCTGCCCTAAAAGAACTCATTGCTTTTAGGGGCAAACAATACTATATGAAGTGAGAGAATATTTCCAAACAACTTAAGAACATATCCAGGACACAGGTTCACAGTACTCCAAGATGCTAAGCATGTGTGAAGGAAGGAGACCTAGAGTGGAGTAACTCCAGCAAGAAGTCCGCTACAGCTGTGGTTCTAAACACGTGGTGACACCAGCCAGCAGCATGAGCATCGCCTGGGAGCCCTTTAGAAATGCAAATCCACAAACCTCATCCCAGATCTACTGAATCAGAACCTCTGGGAGTGGGCCTGGCAGTCTGTTTTAACAATCCTTATGAGTGATTTTGATGCTCCCTAAAGCTTAAGAACCACCCCACTAGAAGAGGTAATTTCTAGATTAGAGCTTTTCAACAGAAGGACGATCCAGCTATGAAGTAAATTAGCATCAGTCTATTTAAGCCAAGATTGATCCATATTCTTAGCATTACCCTAGGACCAAGCTGAGAATGGGGGATACACAGACAGACCCTACATCTTAAGGAGGTTATTCCTGGCAAGGGGCATAATATCAATCTGCCTAAGGAAGGAGGCAAAATATTCCAAATTCCCTGGTTGAGGGCTCCACCTCTTATCTGCAATGAAGTGGTCTGTGGCCCTTTTGATACCTAAATCCAGACAACTTGTAACTCCCTATATGACCAACTGGGAATCCTTCCCATCAGTATTCCTGCTCCCTGCTCCCCTGGCTGAGCAGGGCTGGAGGTTGTCTGAAATGGAACCCTTTACCCTGGATATTGCCCACAATGTAGCTAATCTACCCCAGTTCTTGGTGGGCTGACAAAGCAGAAGAACAGAGAAAGAAGAAGAACAGAGATATTTATGATTCTAGGCTTAAAGCCCTAGCATCTGACCCACAATAAGAGGAGGGCATGCTTTCTAATATTGCTAAGCAAATAGGAGCTCACCCACTTCCTTAGAATGTATTTTAAAAAAAGAAACCGAAAAACCCAAACACCTTATGGGAGGGTTGAAAATGAGGCAACAGGCACATGCTGCTGCATCCATTTTAGGAGAAGAGAAATTAAATTCCTAGGGAGCCACTCCTCTGTGCTGAGTTGTGTCAGCTTCTTGAAGGGGCAGGAGAAATGGATTCAGGAGAGAAAAAGGCTGAGAAAGGACAGAGAAGAGTGTGTGCAGTTCGCTGACATTTGCAGTCGCCAGCTGGGGCTGGGCTTCACCAACAAACAATGAATGTGGGCGACTGGCCTGGTGGTTAAAGGGCTTACGACTCCAGCATGATGGACTGAGTCCTGCACATAAATAAGGAATGTAAGTGGGTCAGTAAAACATACCAAAGGCAAGCAGTAGGTGCTTAGAGAAAGGATGGTCAGTGAGAACTTGAGCAGCCAGAAGACAGATGGAGGAGAGAGGTCTTAAATCCTTGAAGGGTAGGAACTTGACAGGTGGGGGCAGGGAGAATTTCAAAATCGTTACTGAGGGAAGCGGTAGAGAGCAGATTAAAGTTGACTTTCTCATGTGGAATGGGAGCCACCAAAGGTTTCTGAGCAGAAAAAGCAGGCATAAGGGAACACTGGGGAAAATGATTGAGCAACCTCCTATGCAGGGTGGAACAGAAATGGGAGACAGTGAAAGATAAAGTAGACTATTTCCACACAAGGTTCAGGAGCAGGCAACATAGTCAGGGCTTGGGGTCAGATGGAACTGGGTTCAATCCGGATTCTGCCACTTAATGTTGTATAACATTGAACAAATCACTCTCCCTGAACCCTCAGATTCTCTATCTGTAAAACAGGGTAACAAGAGTACCTATCTCACAGGACTGTAATGATTAAATAATATAGAAAATAATATAGAAAAGAGCCAGCACATAGAAACCATCCACTGTTCATCTATCAATCAAACATCATTATTATTAGGAGTTAATGCATGAGATTTCAAACAGATGGAAGCAATTACAATGCAAAAAAAATTTTAACAGCTGGATGTGAGAGCTGTGAAAATGTAAGAATGAATAAGACTCCATTCTTGGGGCTGAACGGGAGTGACAGCCCAGAAATGGCTGTTGATTTCCGAGGGGTGCATGAAGAAAAGTGCAGAGGATGGCTTTGAGCCTTTCTCACTTGGATAGGGATAGTGGGGCAGATTCAAAGGAGTAGAGACGGGCTGGGGGAGGCCATCTGGACAGGGCCACATCCTCACAAAAAGGGAAAGAGAGGGAGTGTTAGGGAGGAAGCACAAGTTAATGCTGTATAAATATGTTTAGTTAAAAACATATTATACCCAGAAAACATATTAGAAGAATGTACTCCAAGATGTAGCTATTGCCAGGTTGTATGAATTTCAGGGGATTTTTAGTGTTGTTTTCTATGTACTCTGGTAGTTGTGAGTTTTTCATTTTTTGGAATTAATAGTTAATAACTTATATAGCACTCACCCTTGCCAAGCATTGTTCTAAGGGCTTTACAGATATTAATTTTCAAAACAATGCTATGAGGTTATTCCTATTGTTCTTCCTAGTTTAGAATTAAGGGAACTGAGGGAGGCAGCCACTTAGAACACAGCCAAGGTCAGAAAGAAGGTTAATGGAGGAGTCAGCACTCTAATCCCGGCAGCCCGGCTCCTGATTCTATGCTCTTTAACCACATGTGATACTTTTATGATTAAGGAAAAAAAAAAAAAAAAGCACCTAGTAATTGTTATTCACAAAACCAGGGGGAGGAGTTATTAGTCACTTTACTGGGTAAGAGGAAGTAGAGGGCAAGAACAGCTCACAGATGACTGGGAGTTACTGGGGACTGCTGAGTAGTTTCCACAGCTTGAAGGGAATGGAGTTCAAATGATAAGGGGTTGAACACAGAACTATTAATTCAGGGACCAGGCAGTGACTATAGAGGAATATTTAGAAAAATTTGGCAGTGTAGTCAAGACAAGGAATTGTATAGACACTTTTAGGGGCAGGAGGGTTGTTTTAGAGATGGTTGGCACTGGAGCATTTCCAGAAACAGAAGAGGAGTGTTGAGAAACTAAGGAGAGTGAAGATGCGCAAAGAGGGTAACTGAGAGGGCAGAAGGGGATGAGCTCGGGACTGCATTCAGAAATTGGTCAAAAGAGGAGCTGATAAACCAGAACTGGTTATAGTGGATACAGTGGTAGAAAAGCAGGAAGGAGTGAACTGCTGATACAACACAGGTGAAATCTCTCAGATATTATATTGAACAAAAAGGCAGTTACAGAAGAGCATGCACTGTCAATTTCATTCATTCAAGACGAAGTCTCACTCTGTTGCCAGGCTGGAGTGCAGTGGCATGATCTTGGCTCACTGCAACCTCCGCCTCCCAGGTTCAAGTGATTCTCCTGCCTCAGCCTCTTGAGTAGCTGGGACTACGGGCATGTGCTACCAAACCCGGCTAATTTTTGTATTTTTAGTAGAGATGGGGTTTCACCATGTTTACCAGGCTGGTCTCGAACCCTTGACCTCAAGTGATCCACCCACCTTGGCCCCCCAAAGTGCTGGGATTACAGGTGTCAGCCACCGTGCCCGGCCCAATTCCATTTATATAAAGTTCGGGAACAGGCAAAACGCATCTACAGTGATAGAAATTATAAGAGTACAGAGTGGGTGGGGATATGGATGAAGAAAGACTGGCTATGAGTTAGTTAACTGCTGCAGCTGGGTCACTTCAACAATTAAACTGCATGAGGTTCATTTGACTTTTATATATGTTTGAAAATTTAAAAAAATTAAAAGTCTATAGTTCTAAACATATCATAACATATTATACAATAATTAACATTATCAGTTGAGATTTGTCATGAAAGAATGGAAGACATGTTAATTATTATCCACAATTTCCTTCTTTAGATCATGATGTAACAAGTATGTCCAATGTCCACAGCACAAAGGAAGCAGTTGCCTTTTGAGGGAGCATGGACAGGATTAAAAAAGCCACAATCTGGGCCCTTTGCCCATTGCACACAATGCTCAGGCTCTGGGTCACAGACACCCAATTTTTACCTGCCAGGAAGCATCATTCCTTGGAGGTACCCATGAAAAAGGAAAGGCCCAACACTGTGGTGCAGATACTCATAACTTTGACATGCCAAAAAATGCAAAATAGGATACTTAATTTTTCTTTCTTCCCTCATTTCACCTTCTCCCATAAAACGATAGCAAGGAAACATGCCCTCACCACCTTTTAAACATGTCTGGACTTGAGGAAACATGTCTATCAAACACGTCTGTACTTTGAAAAAGGTCAAAGTCTGTGGAATTTCTGGGGTGACCAACAAGGTGAACATTTTGTGTTGACTCTCATGGTTAAAGTACTTGTTTTGAGACTCACAGTATCTAAATGTTTATATATTTTCAAAGGGGAAAGGACTGATGATACAAGATGTTCCCAAGTCAACTTCTGACAGTTCTAACTCATTCCCTAAATTGATTAGAATTCTCTGTCTCTAAAAGCAAACTTGATTAACAGATTCTTTTTAAAAATGTTACTTGAGGGAAAACATGCGCCAGAAATCAAAGCAAGCCATTTAAAGTCCAAACCCAATCAGCAACAGCAATACAATTTAAATAACATGGCACTCATACGGTACGCTTATACTTTAGTTCACTGAGTTTTGTATTTCAGAATGTCTCTAGTTCATCTTAAGGAGTGACATAAAATTTCTCAGAAATATTAATTCGAGTTAAAATTTTTCTTTAAATAGGTACAGAACTTGTGGTTGAGTCAAACAAAACATGACAGAGCATCACTTACAACAAATGAAAAGATGACACCAATTTAAATACTTATGTTACTATAAACAACTTGCTTGTTAAGTTTTGTTCACTCAAATTTAAGAATATCACAAAACAAGAGCATGGAGTGGAATGGAGTGGGAGGATTCCTGTCTGTAATCCCCCCAAAAGAACTTTCATGGCTATTTTCAGCCCCAGGTTTCTTGGGCCAGACCTATTTGAAATATTCTGCTTCTTTTGATATATCAGTAACTGACCAGACCATGGGTCCCAAGCATTGACTTTTTAAAACTATAGTCAGCAGACTTTTCACAAATATTGACATCTACTTCACTCAGGAGAGTCTTTAAGTCGAATCCTCTATCTGATGGTGGGCACCTCACATTATATAGTGCTTTATATCTTCCATATGCAATAGACAAAGAATAAATATGTGCTGATTTATCATGAGTCACATGGATGGTCTTGGCAGAAATGGCAGCTTTGTCATTCTTCTTCATAATTCAGGAAACACAGGAACAACACATGCCTTGGGTTGGGCACAGAGTGAGAACTCAATAAACACTTCATCCCAGTGAAACGATGACACAGAAATCTGTGGCAGTGCTTTAGTTGAGTGATGATAAGGGCTTGAACCCAATGCGTGAAAACCAGAATTTATGAAACAAATGATATGATGTCACATTACAAAAAGATTCCTCCAGAGAAGACTTTCCCAAATGTATTATCTATTGAATGAAAAGGTTAAGTCAAAGAAACTAATTGTTTAGCTTTTTTCTAGTTAAATATCAATTAGGAACTGTAATACACATCTCTAAATCAAAATATCACATTTTTGCACAACATCTTGCATGTTCTGAGTATAATTCTACTTAAGTTTCCAAAGTACATTACTAGTGCATGTGTTCTCATCATTCTTGTACTTGTGAAAGGGAGGGTGGCACAGACTTTGGTTTTAGGCTACCTGCTACTTTTGGTTTCAAAAGCCGCTCCTCTTCTGATCTCTGTTATTGGTGTATTAAAGACAAATACTGGAAAGTATACGTGTGACCCTGCAAGCTCTGGAAAGAGAGAAGTGTGCCAAGTGCCTCCACTGCTTAAATCTGCCTGTGCAGGTCAATTAAAGTGGAGGGAAACAGGGCTGTGTCCAAGGGTAATTCATCTTATGAGTGGCACTGGGCAATTCTAATAGGTAATACAACAATATTATGACTTTTATTTATGTACTTAATTGCAAAGTCAATTAAACTTTTCTAGCACTCAATGGGTCCAGGGATTAAACTCCTGGGAGAGATCACAGGAGACCAGTATTTAGTTGTCTGTGACGAAGTAAGAGTTTCAGAAAGTTGAAGTAAATTCTATACAAAGTCTGTTCTTGGAATGTTTTCACAAGTGTGTGAGATTCGTTGAAACACTTTTATGCACAATGTAAGTCAAAATAAATGACATGTGTTTATATTACATGTAGAAACTATAAGATTGATTTTAGTAGATTGAATAAATACATGCATATAATTCTTATAAACAACCATTACCTGTCAGTGTCACCATTTACAAATCAACAGATGTGGCATTCGCATGATCTCTGGATGCATGTACCTTCATGGGCTGGAGGGCTTTATAACTGAAAACCAATCCCAGCCGAATTCTGGGAAAACATACCTATGTGTCCCATGTAGATGCTGCCACATCTTTGTATGTCCCTTCCGCCTTTACCCAATGTAGAAATCTGGTATTGTATTTCTAATGTGGTAAGCCTGCTATAATGCCATTAAAAGATAACAATTTACAAGGTGCTTTCTCATACCATCTATATTAGATAGGGCTAATTAATTGTTTAATTTTCTTTTCATTTCTACTTATGGTCTTGCCTGAACCTGTTGAATTTAGCATGCAAATTTATGTGATTAATAAGATTTTTTGGCAGTTGATTGGAAAAAACCCAGAACCTTTTGCCTCATTAAGAATCCTGTTTCTTAGTGCCCTATCAGTTGCTTCTCCTCTTTTTAGTGTATTTTCACTTCTAACAATTTCCTGGACCTTAAATAGAGGAAAATACTGTTTTTTCCCCTTTAAACAGAACCTATTTAATGATATTTTCTTAGAAGCAGATTATGCCTGTACTTAAGAGGTAGGGCAAAATGAAAGACGGAAATCACAAACAAAGCCACCAGAAGTGGATTCCTAACAGGGCTGCCTTTCAGAATCACCTGGGCAGCTAGCTCTTTTCATGCATCCAGGTGCAAGCCTCACCCCATACCTCCAGAGTCAGAATATTGGGGTAGGACTTGGCAAAAGTGCACTCTGGAAAAGTTCTGGATGAGTGTGACCTGCACTCCTAGTTAAGAGCCATGGGACTAGAACACAGCAGAATTGTCAGTCACAAGGCATGGTGTCTCCCTGATTGCTCTGTCTGGTGCCTCGGTCAAGTCACTTCTTTTTCTGGGCCTCAGCTTCCTCGTCCCCAACAAAGGAGAATAGAGATGCTCTGCACCCCTTCTTTGCTTCTCTCTGAACAGCCCTCCCTTGCTTGCTCTTCAGAACTACTCAAGCCACCAATTTAAGCTTTTGATACTTATATGTTATCATAATGATCAACACGGGGACTGTAAATGTCACTAGGGTGAACCTTAGAGGCGATACAAACAGCTGCATCTAGTGCCTGACAGAAATATGCACATGGGGAGGGGAGATGGGTCAGCACTTGACAGCTTCTGAAGCCCCAGGACACTTCACAATTGGGGACCAGCTTATGGGAGAGAGTCAGGGCAGGGCAGCTTTCTTTACCAAGGGGGCTCTAAAGCAGGCAAGCATTCGGGAGAGAAAATAGTGATAATGGATGTTTCAAGAAAACATGCCCCCACACACAGAAAGCTCTCCTTTAGCCAGAATGGTTTGGGGAAGGGTATGACAGCAAGTTGAAATTTCTGGTTGAGTTACCATGTGCAAGGGCACCACTGTAGCTAGTTCAAAGAGAAACAGCACAATACACAGAAAACCTGGAACATAAGTGACAGTTAAGAGGCACTTCTGTGAAATTTCATGATTCTAGATAATGCTGAAGAACTCTTTGAACAACTCCATTTTTTGGCACTGATACTGCTACCCTGGCCTGCTCTCATTTCAGATTCTGGCCCTCCCTTGGGCACGTCTTTACATTTCTGACAGACACTGCCCCATGTCCCGGGCTGACATCTTTCCTGCTCTGAGTGCTCTAAATTCAGTTGTCCTTGAAGATTTTGCCCAAGTGCATATTTTTTCCTCACTTTGTCATCTCTCCTGTCATCTACCTCCAAGGGCTTGCAAAGGACTCTTGGATCTATCTGTCTATGGTCCTGGGGACCTGTCTGTGAGACCCCACCCTTTCATCCAGACAGCCTGCCAGGTCCTGGAACTGAAAAAGTCAAAGTGTCTTTCCTCTACACAGGAGGCCAGTTCTTTGGACTCAGCTTCTCTCTTTCTGCTAATAAAATAGCTTTTATTACAGTTACCTAGACTCAAAACTTTAGTTTTGTTTCTGAGACCTCCATCTTCGCCTGCTCGCAACCAGAGCTGACTAGACCTACTGGTTCTATTTTCTACTCAGCACCTCCCTTCCTAGTCCCCTACATCAACCTTTCGCTCAGGCCCTCCCTTGATATGTGTTGGGAGATGATGGCAATGGCCTTGGTCTTCTTGGTTTCCCTTGTGCTCTACTCTAAGGCTTTTAATCCGTCAGACGGTTGGCAAAAGCAAAGTAAACAGGTATGAGCCAGCCTGCTCTGTTGGAGGTTGTGTGGGAAAGGGGTGGCTCAGAGCACTACTACTAACTGGCTTTCCATCCTCCCTCCCCAGTGGCAGCCTCCAAGGGGACTCTGCAGATCTTCAGGGCTACCCGAGACAATTTGAAATCGCTGCTGCAAGCCACCATAGATACCACAGCCAGATGAATCTTCCTAAAATTCAGCTCTAATGATATCATCCTCCTCAAAAATCACCAACTGGTTGGTGGGAATGTAAATTATGGCAGTACTGACTTAGGTATTGCCATTCTAGTCCTAGGTATATTCCCAACAGTAAACGTGTACCTATTTTCACCAAAAGACAGGTATTGGAATGCTCACAGCAGCACTATTCAAAACACACCCCAAATGGAAACTGCCCAAATGACTAAAATAAGAACACAATGAGTCACTCAATAGAATATTATACAGCAAATGGCAATGAACAACTTTTAAAAACACACAATATTGATGAGTCTCACAAACATAAAATTGAATGAAAGAAGCCAAACATAAAAGAGTGAAAAAGGAGGCTGAGTGTGGTGGTTCATGCCTGTAATCCCAGCACTTTGGGAGGTCAAGGTGGGTGGATCACATGAAGCCAGGAGTTTGAGACCAGCCTGGCCAACATGGCAAAACTCCGTCTCTACTAAAGATACAAAAAATTAGCTGGGCACGGTGGTGCACATCTGTAGTCCCAGCTACTTGGGAGGCTGAGGCATGAGAATCGCTTGAGCCCAGGAGGAAGAGGAGATTGCAGTGAGCTGAGATCATACCACTGCACTCTAGCCTGGTCAACAGAGCAAGACACCACAAGGGAAAAAAAAAAAAAAAAAAAAAAGAGGAGTACATACCATATAATTCTATTTACATTAGGTACTAAAAACAGGTGAAACTGATCTATGCTGTTAGAAGTTGGGATATTGGTTTCCTTTGAAGGGAAAGGTGGGAAAGGAAATACAAGGCAGCTTCCAAGTGCTGGCTGTGTGTTTCACTTAAGGTTAAATCAATATGATTTGGGTACTTTTCTGTATAATATTTTACTTCAATAAAAAGCTTAAAACAAACAAATCATCAAATATTCCCAATTAACTGTTGCATTAAATGCAACTTTCACTGGGGCCCAGAAACCCTTTTCAATATGGCTGTAATCTACTGTTTCAGAGTACTTTTTCATTTTACTGTCATGATTCTTTTTTTTTTTTTAATTTTTTTTTAAATTGAAATGGAGTCTCGTTCTGTTGCCCAGGCTAGAGTGCAGTGGTGCAATCTCAGCTCACTGCAAGCTCTGCCTCCTGCGTTCACAACAGTCTCCCGCCTCAGCCTCCCGAGTAGCTGGGACTACAGGCGCCCGCAACCACACCCGGCTATTTTTTTTGCTTTTTTTTTTTGTACAGAAGGGGTTTCATCACATTAGCCAGGATGGTCTTGATCTCCTGACCTCGTGATCTGCCCTCCTCGGCCTCCCAAAGTGCTGGGGTTACAGGCGTGAGCCACCACGCCCGTCCTACTGTGGTGATTCTTTACCCCTAAGGGGTTCAGATATTCCTACGAAATGTTGTGGGAATATACACTTTCTGGGGAGAGGCATTCATGGCATTCCATAGCATTCATCCAGAGCATCTGTCAGCTTTTCAAAGGGGTCTCGCAAACCAAAAAAGTAAAGAGCAATCACTCTCCTTGTTGCTCCTCAAATGGTCATTAGAATTTAACTCTGTGATTATTCCTATTTTGTTTTTAGTTTTTCCCCCCAGAAAGCCCTCCCCTCTCTGACTTCCTCCTCTTGAGATTCTACCTGTGCTTCTAGGGCCTGTCAGGTCACCTCTACCACCAAGTCTCTGGATTCCCAAACCAAAAATTACCCCTTCGCTTCCTGTCACAGCTATTTATAAGTGGACTGCTACGATGCTCTGGAAGGCCCTGAGGATGTACAAATACTAATCCCTGTTCTCAAGGAGCTTTCTATCCAGTAGAAGGAAAACAGGTGTAACTTTAAGCACACGTAAAATCCACATGTAACTTTAAGCAGAAAGAACAGAGAGAGACAGAGAGAAGGCCAAGGGGAGTTCAGAGAAGAGTGATTGCTTTTGGCTGGGGGAAACTCGAGCAGGCTTCATGAAGGAGGTGGAACTGCCCTGCAGGATTTGGAGCTAGAAGGAAAGTGCATTCTAAGTGAGGGACGAAGGTAAGTGTGGTGAAACCCATGAGCCTGGGCAGGAAAGGGCATGCAGTTTGGTTCACCCAGAGCAGAGGCACCAGGAAGATCTGGAAGGGTGTAGGCTGGAAGCAGAAGGTTAGCTTTCAGGCTCTGGATTTTGAATTTTATGCTGGAGGCAACTGAAAGCCACTGAAAAAGTATAAACAGGGCATGATATGATCAGATATGTGCCTTAGTATCTCAGAGGGATTAAGATGATCTCTTCCTCCTTCAAGGGTCTAAAATGCATTGTTCTGCCTCTGTGGTACTTCACTGCCTTTTCCTTCATAATATGGTTATTTTGTACGCTTATTTTTTTTATATTCTCCACCCCAACTTGACTTGGTCTAATGGAAGACAAAAATGGTTTCAGTGCTAGCATGCTGTCTTACATGTGGTGGCACTCAACAGATATTTACTTAATGAATGTGCAATGTCCACTTAAAACCATTTATGAATGAATGAGGAAAGAAGGTGGGAAGGTGCAAAAGAAAAAACACACAGGACTAATACAAAAAAGCTGGATGAATTCAGGTATTCCGCTCAGTCTTTAGATTCCGCGTCTATGCCTAAGTGTTCACTATTCTGAATGACTGACATCTAGAGGAAAAAACTGCAGTCACAAAGGAGAATGTTTAAAGTTACTTAAGATGCTATATGAGGTGTACGTGAGGAATACTGTCCCACATCCTATGTTCTCAAGTAAACTGACTATCAGGGGACCCCCCAGAATAAAGCGACTGTTATTATCAAGAGAGGCCTATTCAATGCTTAGCACCTAGAACATGAAATCAGAAAGTCAAGCCTAACCCTTGGCCTTGTTCTCTGACTTTCCGTGGGATCTGGAAGGTGGGGAAAAGAGACAGTTCAACCTTTCAGGCCCTTGGGTTTCTTATTTTAAAAGAGGGGATCAAGTACTTTACATACTGCAAAGAAAGGGGCTCTGCCTCCAATCAAGAAAGAACAAAACACTCCATTGGGAGAGAAGTCAGCTCAGGAACTGAGTGGCAGGTCCCATAGCTCACTACAGCTAATAATATTCATGGTGCTTGTTTTCTTTGTATAACATTGCCTTTTGCTTTTGAAGCTCTTTCATGTTTATTATCACACCTCATCACTTTGTCTGGCTAGCATAAGAGGAAACTGAGGCAAACGGAGACTTAACGACTTGCCCAAGGTCCCCCAGGACTGGGGAAGGGAGCTGGGTTCCTGACCCTCAGATGAGACTCTCTCCACTCATCTCAAGGCCTTTGTAGGGGCAGCAAGTTTCCGCAGGGGTGACCAGTGATAGCTACGGCCCTCCTGGCAGTTGTGCTTGGGGTGGGCCCCTCCATTTGGTCCAGGCCCGGGTGATTAAGCGCTTTATCATGGCCAAGGGCAATACACGGGAAGTTGAACCTTGGAGGATCTGAGCAGCTGGTGTGGCTTACCCGAGGGAGGGCGTGGGAAAGGAAAAGCAAAACTTAGCACCACTTGCAAGTGCACAGGCTCCCAAGCCACACACTGCACAGCCCAGTTTAGTGTGCATGGTGCAGAGCTGACTGTGACTGCAATCAGCCCATTTTCTGATCTGAGTTTCCTTCCCTTACTGCAAAGCCCTCCAGTCAGTTAGGCAGCAACACCTATCACAAACCACCAGTATTTAGCCCTATTTTTGGAGCTGGCTTAGGGTGTTTGCCTTTTCTTCTTTTTTTAAATAAAAAAGTGTTGAAAATTCAAACTATATGCATGTCTATAGAACACAAAGTTAAAACTCTTTCCTTTGAATTTCACTCTAAAGGGGTAACTACTGTCAATACAGTCTTTTTCTTTCCTTCCATACCCTCTTCTGGTCTTCGCAAACATACAATCATATACACATGCATGGTCTTTTAAACAAATGGAATCATATTTGCATATGGTTCTGCAATTGCATTTTTCACTCAATAATAAACACATCACATGTAACCATCCTTGCCCATACAGAGTGTTAGTGTATTTTTCTAATTTTAATTTTTCATTTTGAAATACTTAAAATTTATAGGAAAAAAAAAAAAAACCCAAGGGCAACATGAAACAATACCTAAAGTGAATTTTGAAAATCTGTAAATTTCTGCAATTTCTTTCCTTCTCCCCCATGGACTTCCCCCAAATCTTCCTGGGAGTCATTGCAGGACCAACTTCAGAACACACAGGGGAGGGGAAAGAGAAAAACCCAACCAAATGTTATCTGCCTGTTGCAGGACTTCCCAACAAATAGCCCAGGCAGGCTGTGTACTGAGAGATCAGCCCAGAAGCTGAGCCTGCAGAACTGTAAGGCCCCTCATACAGCACCCATTCTCCTTGGAGGACAGTCTCAGGTGAAATGGGGCAGTGGCAAGTTCAGTGAGTGTGCAATGCTTGAAGATAGTTTCTCCTTCTGGAAATCCAGAGCCAATGGTTTGCAAACGCAGCTGCCTTGCTCAAATGCAGGAAACTTGAGTTCCTTTCTCACCAGAATGTTCTTTTTGCAGATTCTGCTGGGGCCACCCACAGCGTGTGGCTAAACCTGATAGCTGTCCTGTGTCCCAGTGGGAGTGTGTGTTATTCCTGACTCAAGGGCAGGGCAGAGACCTACTGCCTAGACCTGAGCCCAGGTCTGGGCTGCTATCTGGAACAAGCAGATGGTGAGAGGCAGAGCGAGCACAGGGCAGCTAGAGAGAGTACCAGAGGAAAGGAGCGTGAGGGCATGCTTCTTCTTTGATAGGTTTTCTGAAGACTGGGCAAACAGCATTTTGGCTGTGATCAGACCACATGGTGGTAAATGTTTTGATTCCTTCCGCTACATTTAGAACACTGACTACTTCTCTACGTGCACAACGGTGTTCCAGGTCCTTTGGATGCACTGACTAATTTACCCCTTACAGTCACCCTATGCAAGAGTGCTATATTTTTCCCACTACACAGATGGGGGAAGTGAAGCACAGGAAGTTAAATAATTTACCTAGGGTGTAGCAGATATTGGACTTGAACCCATGAACTCTGGCTCCAAAGTCCTTGTACCTAACCATAACATTATGTCGCCTTCTTTATGATTTTTAGAGATGGGGCCTTGCTCTGTCACTCAGGCTGGAGTACAGTTGCAGGATCGTAGCTTACTGCAGCCTTGAACTCCTGAGCTCAAGCAATCCTCCAGCTTCAGCCTCCTAAGTAGCTAGGACTACAGGCACACTACAGGGTCTGGCTCTAGTTGCTTTTTTAGACTAGGGTGGTGTTTCTCAAAACGTATTACTATTTTTATTTAATATTTATTTATTTATTTATTTATTTCTGAGATAGCGTCTCATGCTGTCACTCAGGCTGTAGTGCAATGGCGCAATCTCGGCTCACTGTAACCTCCGCCTCCTGGCTTCAAGCAGTTCTCCTGCCTCAGCCTCCTAAGTAGCTGGGATTATAGGCATGCACCACCACGCCTGGCTAATTTTGTATTTTTTTTTAGTAGAGACGGGGTTCCATCTTGTTAGTCAGGATGGTCTCGAACTCCTGACCTCAGGTGATCCACCCTCCTCGGCCTTCCAAAATGTTGGGATTACAGGCGTGAGCCACCTCGCCTGGCCTCAAATGTATTATAATTTAATAATTATATACTGAATGGGTTCCATGCCATATATTTTGGAAAGCCCTAGTTCACTCAATGATAACCAGGCTTCTTTCATGCAAGGCTTCTCAGGGTCTTTCCTTCACTAAGATACATTTGTGATCTGGCAAGAGGCTTGTGGCTTGCAGCATTTCCCCAAACTATTTGCACATAAAAACATTTTCTGAGGAACATCTCATGAGATCAGTGTTCTGCAGATCACACTTTGAGTGAATGCTGGCAAATGGACTTGTTAGGAACAGAGCTTAAGTTCTGGTTCTTGCCATTTAACTGAGTGACTTTCAAAGTTGCTTAATTGGAGCCTGTGTGCTCATCTGCAAAAATGGGAATAACAACAGTCTCTACATCTCATGGAACTATCCGAGGATGAAATGCATACGCAAAGTGCTTAAAATTGTGCCTGCCTCCAAATATTCAATAAATGGGACCTCTTATAATGATGATAAAGACTACCAAATAATTGAAGAAAGAAATTATGAGAATTCAATTAAAAGGGGCAGAGAATCACTGTAAATACTATAATTTCTGAGTGATCTTCACTAACAACAGTGAAGCTCCTGTGAGAAAAACATAAAAAATTCTTCCATGAAAGAAAATCCTAAACCATCACAGAGTACAATATTCTTCTAAAGAAAGAAAAAACAAGGGAAAATATTTTTTAAAAAATAGTTCAGACAGAAAGTATCTTTGGCAAAGAGGATCTTCGGATAACATAATAGATACAAATGAAAGACAAGGGCTGATTTCCTGGGCGCTAAACCAAGTGGAGGAGTTCTCACAAGAGCGAGGTGCTGACCCCCCTCTGCACTAGGGAAAGAAGGAAGATACACACACACTTTCTTGCGGGGGGTAGATTCTCATCCCTGAACTGAAAACGGCTTGGCATCAACAGGATGTCTTCCTGTTCCCATCTTATGAAGTGACTCATACATCTGCCATTTCACTTGCAGTCACTGTGGGAGAAGAACTAGGAGTCTGTTCATTAGGAATCCTGGCTCCACAAAGGCACTCCCTCCCAGCCTGACACAACGCCCACCTCTTCTTCCGGTTGTGCCTGCCAAGCGTGAGAGTGTACAAAAACCAAAGCAAAACAAAAATCCCAACCCTTGAACCAAGCAGCAGGCAGGGAGAATGTTGCAGTAGAGGGCTACTGCTTCCTGATGCAAACGTGGACGCCACAGGCACAGCCCACAGTTCCAGAACCCACAGCACCTGAAACAATTTGCTCTCAGTGGGCCAGAGCAGCTCTAAACACTAGACTGCTTCCTGTTGTGCAGCTATGTAAATGAACCCTGTGCTGGGGCCAGCGCCCAGCTGCACTCTGTGGCAGGGATGAGTGAGTAATGGAGCCACTAGGGCAGCCTCTCAGTGAAATATACTTGTGTAGCCTGCAGGCTCAGCCTCATGATGCCAACCCCAGGAGCAGTGACCCCCTCACAGGGCACCACCTCTGCCTGGAAAACCATCCATGTGGTGGGAACAGACAATTCCTTAGAAAGCACCATCTGGATTCAGGAACCTCAGCAGATAGGGACTGAGTTGGAGGATGATTATAACCTAGGGGAGTGGGCTCCAGACTGAACTCGGAGTGGTTTCCTTGGGTCATTTCTAATCTGCCTCAGTTTCCTCATGTAAGATGAGAGGAACCCACCTCTTAGGACCTCATTTGTGCAAACACCAAATGTGTGTGCTTGCTAATGTCCACAGCAACACTGGAAAGGGAGTATCTCATTTTGCAGATGTGTAAACTGAGGGTTGGAGGAGTGAGTGAGTGTGGCCAACATCATGTAGGTACTAAAGTTGTGGAGCCTGAATTTAAACCAAGAATTGTGGATATTCAGAGGTGTCCACTCCTGAAATTCCACATAGGCTGCTAAGCTTCTTTAAAATGATGTTTGCAACTAAAACTGTCTTAATTTTCTATATAAGCAGTACTCATTGGGTAAATTATCTACTGCAAATTAAAAATCATACTTTCATCAACCCTTCTTGGGCTACTTAGTCTTTTGTATTGCCAAATGGCCTGTGCTTAGGGGATCGTAAATGGATTTTGAAACTAGCTAAAGCAAGTTTAATTATCATATTAAATCATTATAAAAATAAATCACTAATATAATTCCATAGCCAAATGTAAATTATTTCTGTTCTAAGGCACTACCTCATTTATTGGCCTGAAGAAAGTTGGTTCTGAAAGATAAACAGTCACATGGATGGTAAGAAGAATCTGGGCCCAGAGTCAAGAAATCGAGGGTCTATCTAGGTTCAGGTGTTAGTTGGTTAACTGTGTAATTCATGCAAGTCACTCAATCCCCTTCCCTTTCCCTTTCTGCATCAGTAAAACAAAGAGCTTGGATTAGGTCAGTGTTTCCTCCTCTTTTCAATATGAAGACTTTTTTTTTTGAAAATATATAAGCATTAGCTTTTCCCTGCTCCAAAGACAGCTGTGTTTTTGGAGGCTAATGGTTATGAAAATACATAATAACAAGAAATTAACAAAAATGTTCTCTTTATTAATTGCAACAACATCTTCATATACTTTAACGAGAGTGGTGCCATTACGTTTAAGACATTGTTACTCAGTTTATTGTCAATATGTGGCCCCTGTAAACAACGGCTCACCCTTTGCAATAAACTGTCCACTCCCCTTACCATTCTTTGCCTGTACACTTTGAACCTTTGCATTAAATGGCCTCTAAGATTCTTTTCAGTGTCAAGCTTTATTATAAAAGCTTTTTTTTTTTCTTTTATTTTTTCTGTCACCCAGGCTGGAGTTCAGTGGCAGGATCATGTCTCACTTCAGCCTCAACCTCCCAGGCTCAGATGATCCTCCCACCTCAGCCTCCTGGGTAGCTGGGACACGTGTGTGCCACCATGTCAGGCTATTTTTTTGTTTGTTTGTTTTTTGGTAGATATGGGGTTTCATCATGTTGCCCAGGCTGGTGTTGAACTCCTGGGTTCAGGTGATCTGCCCACCTCAGCCTCCCAAAGTGCTGGGATTACAGGTGTGCACCACTATGCCCGGCCCTATAAGCAAATTATTTCTAAGAAACTACATACCAGATTTCCATTGTTTTGTTTTGAACAATAAAGCAAATTTTCAGTTAGTGATTTTGTTTTGTGCTAAATCACAATCACTGTGCAACAACAGCCACAGATTAATTTATTCATTAGACATACATAACTGAAATCTTGTGCTAGGTTTACAGAGGTGAATAGACTCAGTCACTGTCCTCACTGAGCTTTGGTCTATATCAACTCTTTAACAACGATCCTGAGCCCTCCCCTCTTTATCTCCAGCCTCAACCTCCCCGTGGAGCTCCAGTCTCTAATTTCTACCTGACTGCTCAACATTCCACTTGGATATCTAAAATGTATCTCAAAGTTTACACGTGTAAACTTTGTAGCTCACACCCATAATCCTGGCACTCTGGGAGGTGGGAGGATCACTTGAGACCAGGAGTTTGAGACATGCCCGGGCAACATACACAGAACCTGTCACTACAAAAAATTTAAAAGGTTAGCTGGGCATGGTGGCATATACCTGTGGTCTCAGTTACTCCTGAAGCTGGGGCATGAGGATTGCTTGAGCCTAAGAGTTCAAGGTTATAGTAAGCTATGATTGTATTACTGAACTCCATTCTGGGCAACACAGCAAGACCTTGGCTTTTAAAACAATAGAAATGGGACCAGGCGTGGTGGCTCATGCCTGTAATTCCAGCACTTTGGGAGGCCAAGGTGGGTGGATCACCTGAGGTCAGGCGTTCGAGACCAACCTAGCCAATATGGTAAAACCCCATCTTGACTAAAAATACAAAAATTAGCTGGGCGTGGTGGCAGGTGTCTGTAGTCCCAGCTACTTGGGAGGCTGAGGCAGGAGAATCATTTGAACCTGGGAGGCGGAGGTTGTGGTGCGCCAAGATTGCACTATTGCACTCCAGGCTAGGCAACAGAGCGAGACTCCGTCAATTAAAACAAACAAAAACAAAAAAACCCCAGCAACAACACACTTAATACGTAGACATCTCTGGATTCCACCCTGTATGCCTGTCAAAATCCTTCTTCCTGTGGCATTCGCCATCTCTGAAATGGTAATACCATTCACCCAAATGCTCAGGCCCAAAAGACTCTTCCTGTTCTGAAATCCTCTCCCTCAAGGTGATATCTGCAGACAGTTGATCACAATGACACAGTTCACCACAATGACCAGTATGATCTTCACTCAATGTAAGTTTACGGAATGCCTACTATGTGGTAGGCCCCATATAGACACAGAAGACAGAGGGCAGGCTGACATCACACAACTGATGAGAAGTATTGGGATTGCTATGTTGGAAAATCATAGAATAGGGGCTTTATCTTGTCCTGGGATCAGGGATAGGTTTTTGAAAGTGGTGTTCATGAGCTACATCTTCAGAGGAAAAGCCTGTGTCAAAGTGGTGTACTTGTAAGTTAGAAATGTACTCATGAATACTCAAAATATCTGACAGATGAACTTCAGGGTTGAGGGAAAAGTTATGTTCTCACTCCTACAAACCAGAGCAAATCAGAGCTGGGCATAAACCAGACATAGTAAGTTCAGATATTTGAAGACCAAATGAGCTGCTTAATTTAAACGTAACCCAGCCAGGAAAGCCATTGTGAAACTGGAACTCCACAATGGGCCGGAAAGCAGTTACAACTCTGTTTTAAAGCTGCTTTTCAATCCTTTTCCAAAAGCATAAAAATGTTCATATTTTTTGACCCCATAATCTGAACACAGGGAATTCATCCTAAGGAAATAACCCAAAGTATATGTAGAGATATTCACTACAGTATTATTTACTGAAAAATTAAAAATGAAGAATAAAAATTCACAAAACACAGGCATGGATAAATTATGGCATGCCAGCTGGATAAATGTACCACTGAAGG
The DNA here is from genome assembly GCF_043159975.1 of Macaca nemestrina. NCBI lineage: Eukaryota > Metazoa > Chordata > Mammalia > Primates > Cercopithecidae > Macaca > Macaca nemestrina. Next base: position 165,876,893 of record NC_092125.1, on the reverse strand, counting down.
CATGATTTTTCAAGATTGTATTGCTATACAAAATATGTTCAGGATGTTACATTAAGTAAAAAATATATAGTTTTACCCGTGCTACTCAGAGAGTATATTAGATTATATATAAAATGCATAAAGAATGAGCAGAACGTACAAAAATGAATTAATTTGCTATACAGGACTATGAATACTCTTACCACTGTTGTTTGAACAATTAAAACAATTAAAAATAGAACAAGTCTCCTATATTTCTTTCTTGCTGATCTGGGGCAGGGGTCTGTAAATTACAGCCAGTGGGCCAAACCCAGTCGGCTGATGATTTTTGTAAATAAAGTTGTATGAGAACACAGGCATGCTCACTTGTTTATGTATTACCCATGGCTGCTTTTGCCCTGCATTGGCAGAGTTAAGTAGTTGTGATAAAGACTGCATAGCCCACAAAGCCTAAAATATTTACTATTTCGCCCTTTACAGAACAAGTTTGCCAACCCCTGATCTGGAGTAAGAAAAGATCATGCTTCATTCTAAAATTTACCACATATATAACTGCTACGGTTTATATGTTTGTGTCTCCCCAAAATTCATATGCTGAAATCCTAATCCCCATGGTGATGGTATTAGGAGGTGGTGATTAGATCATGAGGGTGGAGCCTCCATGAGTGAGATTAATGCCCTTATAAAGCAGGCTCAAGGGAGCTAATTGGCCATTCCCACCATGTGGGTACATAGCGAGAAGGCACCATGTATGAGGAGGCAGGACCTCGCCAGACACCGAATCTCCTGGAGCCGATCTTGGACCTCCACTGCTCCAAAACTGTGAGAAATAAATGTTGTTTATAAGCCATCCAATTTATGGTATTTTTGTTGTAACAACCATGAATATGAATGAACAAGGATTCATCCATATTTTATATTTTTATCCACTAGTTCTTAAAAAAAAAACCAAACTAAAGAATAAAACCATTCCCCAAAATTATTCTTCCCATTTGTTTCCATTTCAGTGTATATATAAAGCATTAACAGATAGCTTGTTATCTAATTTGAAGCTCAGTTCATTTTTATAAAATACAGACTGGGGAAATGCAACAGAGAAATGCTTCTTAAGTTAAAGATTAGTGCCAAGAACTGAAAACCATTTTTTACAACTTAAGGTTTTGTTTGCTTTTTAAAGCTTCTCTGGCCTTTGGGAAAAATAAACAAGTCAGAATTCCCGGCCATTCTGACTGCACACCTGGACTTCATGGCCATCGCCTTCTTGTGTAAGGTCACTGACACGTGCAGACTACATGGACTTCATTCCTCCAAGCTGTTCCTCCTTGTGCTACAAAAATGCACTGACCCTGGAAGAAAGTTCACCATATTCTATCCAAAGTCCCTCACAAGTTACCAGTGCTGTTAACTGCCTGGCATCTGTTTCCTCTGTTTGCCAACAGGGGAAGGACTGATGGCTATGTTTAGGGTTAACAGCTCATTCTCAGATTCTGGGGGTGGGGGGGGGCGGGGCTGGGATCACCCCAAACAGAAACTGATCATCAAAGGTCTTTGATTCCACCATCTTTAAGTCTATAACAAACTAGTTGTTTGATACTAGAATAAATTATTTAAAAATACTGTATAACTTGACAAAGCTCTAGAATTGGATCAAGGAAGTAAAGTCTAAGTCAAAAGTCCCAAATTGACATTTGGAGGGCTAAATTTGGCTTGCGGACTGTTTTATTCGGCCTACAGAGAATTATTATATTTTTTAATGGAGCTAACATTCAGAAATTGGGAGTTTTCACATAAAGATCCAGATTTCTGGCTTCTTTACATAAAGCACATTCCCACGTGGCTGCTCGGTTGGAGCTGAGTAGCAGATGCTCTTGGATACGGCCTGGCCTCACCTGCTGCATTGCTATACTTGCCGGGGCCCACAGGTGGCTGACGCTGTGACCGTGGGGTAAGTCATCTTTTGGAAAGTTGTTCCAATGTTTCAAGCAGGCAGTGGGACCAACATCAAGTTTAGGAATCAAAACCTTTAAAGTGCTGAGACTGAATTTTAGTTCTTCTGCTTTTCTACTTAGAGGGGGCATCAATTAGGGTGAACCGGCAGATTTCCCTTTTAGAAATGACCTAAGTAAATGCTCACAACATTCATAAAAAGACTCATCTACCACAATGTGCATTAATCAATTAATATCAAGAAATGTTTTATTCTCACGACCCAAGTTCTGTTTATTTCCCCTGAGCTACTCTAAAACGATCTAATCTTCAATAATTTAATAAATATATGTTGGCATTTTCTAGAGGCAAGCTACTACACTCTACACGCACAAAGAATTCAGGAATTCTCTGGCCCCAAGGATTTGGTAATTCAGCTGGGAAGAAAACTCCCACACAGACCAAAGAGAAGCTTATAGCTCTAACTCTGTGGCAGGCACTGTGCTCAGAGCGTTCATTCTCACAACTACTCTATGAGATAAGCACGATTATTATCTCAAAAGAGGAATAAATTTGGGGGCCTGAAAGGATAGGTGAGGTCCAAAGAAGTTGAAGAAAAGTAGCAAAGATGTGTATAAAGTGATATAAGCTATCTAAAAAAAGAGAAATAAATATTTTTATTATAAATAAAGTCACTAAATTTCAGTGGAAGATCACTGGCAAATTATACCATTTGATTACTTTCTACATCAAAGAACACAATTTTCCATTCTTGGAAACATATAATGATTTCTGGTGGTATATGGACATACATTTACTTTAATAGAAATAGCTCATGTTTATTTTAAACATGATAAAAAGATAAAGATTTGAAAAAGATAAAGATAATTACACATCAAACTAGTGGTTTTATGGATGAGACTGTTTGAGACAAGGATAAGTTAAAAAGTGAGTTGATTTAAAATGGATTTAAAGAAAAACACTAAACATCTGATACTAGATGGTATGCAGGTCTGATAAATACTCTGATGGTGGCATGCAAAATACTGGTGTTTAGAATACACTACCTTACTAGAAGAGTAAAGATACAAGCTATCTACTTAGTAATCAGGAAGAATAAAGGTTTCTTTTTGACTGCTTAGTAAAAAATTCAGTTACACTGGGTTGACTAAGAAAACATTCCTAGAGTGTTACCATGAAGCCACCTTCCGGGATCTGGAGAGTAGGAGTAGGGGAAGCTGGGTGAGAATGAAATGCTATCTATTGTTTTAGGAATTTGAATCTGGAAATCTCAGCATCAAGATTTAGTATGCACTGAAGCTAGTACCTGAAGCAGAAGCAAGGTTCTTCATGCTACTGTCAGCTGGGTGGGCAAAATAACATAAAAACAACAAATATAACAAAATGCAATACATTTTTGTTAACAATAAAAACTGCATCTAACCTCATGGCATAAATGTCTCCACACAGCAACTGACAGAGAATTTTTATTTGCTGCTAACGCAGCCAAATTCAACAGAAGTACAGAGTGAAACTCAGAAAAGCCTAGATTAGATAAAGACCGTGACAGGCCAGAATGCCTTTGCATACAGGGATTTTGCAAGACCCAGGGAAGTAAGACAGTTTAGGTTCACTCACACCTGCCTCCATTTGAATTTGCTTCCTGACTGCCCCCTACCTCCCCTGAAAAAGCCCTATTCATGGCATATATTTTTAAAACTTCAGAAACTCAAAGAGCAATTAATTTAGGCTGCTGTAATGCTTAAGACACTTCTATATTTCTATTCATCAATAAACTGAATTCTTTGTGTTTATAAGCAGGAGGTAAGTTATGAGGAAGACCAGTCATCCAGCTTTTTACAAGGATATTGGTCTTTAAGAGATTGAGAACGTTAGTTGCATGTTAAACAATCTTCTGGAAATATATCACAATAGAGAAAATGGCATTTATTTTGTCAGTGAAGTACTGAAAATGGTTAGTAGAAATAACATAGAAAGCCACTTGGGTGTGTTCCTTTGAGTGAGTTTTTGTGTGTGTGCGTGGGGAAGAGAATCCTCAAAAGGCATTGCTTGAGTGATGATGACAGTACGAACAATAAATTTAACAGTATTTACTGGATGCTTCCTATGTACCAGGCACTGGTGCTACACAAGAATTACCTCATTTACTCTTCACACTAACCCTATGAGGGAGTACTTCTATCATTCCCACTTTATGTATGGAGAAACAAAGGCATGAAGAAATCAAGTAAACTACAGCTAGCAAGTCACAGAGCTGGGATGTGATCCTAGGTAGAGCAACTCCAAGCTTTTGCTCTTAAATGCTGGTCCCCCAGGTGCCTTCTAAGCAAGATTGTTCTGGGTTAAACATCAGGGATTTTGTACTACTAATTGCTGTCTGCAACTCCAGAGCCTGAAATGAAATTCTCAGGTGTCCAAGGAAAGGCAGAGGCTACACCTGGTGTTTCCTCTCCACTGCACCCTACACTGTGCTCGGGCACTTCTTTAAATAACTGATTTTCAGATATATGAAGAATGTTTGTAAGAAGGAGCACCAGTTTGTAGTCTGCAGAGAGGGCCCACATGTCTTAGTCCAGCTCTATGGAAACGGACAGAGACAAGGCACGGTTCCAGAATCATACATATGTGACTGCTACTCATGGGGCAGGAGCTAGGAGGACTCAGGTGTTTTTGTGAAAGGCCATACAGATGCTATCAATATCTCATTTCATCCTCACTAGAACCCTACAAAGTATGTAACATGTCCCATGCTACAGATAGGAAGAGTGGACTTTGGTCATCTGCACCAAATTATACACTTAGCAAGGTGTAGATCCAGCATTTGAATCTCTACCTCCAAATCTTCTGTCCCTCCTAGCATATCTCCTAAGAGAGACTGCGATCCTGTTTAAAACTACAACCAAGAGTAGCGGCTAAGTTCACGGGCTGGAGCCAGAATGTCTGGGTTTGACCAGCTCTGCCACCGACTTGCTATATGACTGAGGGCAAGTCGCTTATTTTCTCTGTACCTCTTTCAGTATCTGTAAGATGCGAATAATAATTGCACCTATCCTACTGGATTGTATTGAAGAATGAATGTACTAGTATTTGTAAAGTGTTTAGCACAGTGCTTGGCACATGGTAAATATTTACTTAAGTGTGTGAAATAAACAAAAATGTAAAACTTTCTCTTACATGGGCACTTAATATACAGACGACAAATAAACCAGGGTAATAGATGTGTCATCATGGAAAACTTATATAAATCAACTCTCGCAGTGGCCAACGTAGCAAGCCCACCACAAACACTGCTGTGGGACCTGATAGCTTTCCATCTGAATTGCTGATGTGAAGAATACATTTGGAAGAGTCCTGGACTTTAGTTTCAGATCTGACATGAATTCCTATGTGACTTGGAGACAGCATTTCACTCTTCTGGGCCCTGCTTCTTCCCAGGTGAAAAGCTGCCCCAGTGACCAGGCAGCATGGCATGGGGAAGGAAAGAGCCAGAAATGGCGTCCAAGCCCCACAGGGTCTGGTTCTCCCATATACGAATTTTATAACTTTGGACGAAACTGCTTTATTTCTTTGCATCCCTATTTCTTCTAAAATGGAGAAAATGGTGTCTGTCCCCTTATTTCACAGGGTTGAGGGCAAGTAAGAAAGGGAAGGTTAGAGCCCCTTTGCAAACAGAGCTCTCCACGGGCATGTCCTTTGCTGGGCAACAGGTGGATACTTAGTAAGTATTCGTGGTTTCCAAGTCACTGTAAAAATCTAAAAAATAAATAAATACATACATAAATAGACGTTCGTGGAAATGACGTGCAGCACCTACCATTGTCTGATGTAGTTTTCCTTGTTTGTTACTTGTTTCTCCATCCCCCTAGAAGCTAAGGTTTCTGAAAGCAGGGACATCTTGTCTACATCCCTGCAGCTGGTAGAGTCAGTACTTAATAAATACTTATTGACTGCATTTGTGGAAAGTATGAATACATGAACCAATGAATACATGACTCTGAAGTTATATGAGAAGCAAACAAACTTACCTAAAGATATTAATGAAAGTCCAAAGTCTTAAGAAACAAGGTATGTAGGACTCTTGGTGTATTGTATCATCTGACTCCTCTAAATTCTTTTCTTTGGAGAGGTGGTTTGGGCGGAGAAATGGCCGAGTTAAGATACTACAGGGTTGTTAAATTAACATACTCAGCAGGTCCACAGACTTTCTAAAGCTGAATACCAACTGAGATAATTAAAGGCCAGAGCCTTCTTTTTTAATTGACTCTCCAATAAACTACCTGCTGACAAAGGCATAGTTAAGTTGATTCATGCAAGAATAAAGAAACTTTTCTCTTCTATTCTTAATTTTTTAAAAAGTCCCCACTTTCCCCTCTAGCTCAATGAGCACTTAAATTCACCAGAATCAAAAGGAAAGTTACCAAATATATATATATTTTTTAAACTAAGCAACATCCTTTCTTCCCAGCAACCAATTCATGAAGGCACGGAAGTGGCTTGTGCTGAGGAAGGCATTTGGAGGGAGCTATGGGGGCGGGGGAGGTGGTCACACCAGCTCTTCCCCAAGGGACGGAGAAGTGCCCAGGAGCTTCCCTCATTACTCTCCATCCCTGTGGTCTAAAATAAAATCTGCCGTCTAAAATATACTGTTCTAAAAATAGGGAGTTTGGCTTAAATACACCAGTTGGTGTTTTGATTTTTAAATTATGTGCAAAAAATTATGCTTAAGACCCAGAGAGTATTAGTAAGTAATTCAAGGAGGTTGCCATTTTATTTTGATTCCAAAGTTCTAAAATATTTATTCTCTCAGAATCTGAGGAAAGGTGAAAAGAGACAACAGAAGGGGGGTAATATGATGTAGAAGGCTTAAATTCCAGTTTGAAAGTGAAAGGCAGCTAAACATTTCTAAAGCAAATAATACACTTTAAAAGTGTGTGTGTGTGTATGTGTGTGTGTGTGTGTGTTTTTCGTGGCAGGGGCTGTGCTATAATTCACTATAAATAAGTAGAAGAAAAACTGGCGAGTTTCAACTTAGTTACTCCTATCTTTCCTGATGTCATTTTGGGATCCAACTTCTTTGCACACAAAACTGCAAATAATTCCTAACATGCAGTTTTCAAAGCATAAGGAATCTTTTTTTTTTTTTTTTTTTGAGACGGACTCTCACTCTGTTGCCCAGGCTGGAGTGCAATGGCACGGTCTTGGCTCACTGCAACCTCCGCTTCCCGGGTTCAAGTGATTGTCCTGCCTCAGCCTCCCAAGTAGCTGGGACTACAGGGGTGTGCCATCATGCCCAGCTAACTTTTGTATTTTTAGTGGAGATGGGGTTTCACCATACTGGCCAGGCTGATCTCGAACTCCTGACCTCAAGTGATTTGCCCACCTCAGCCTCCTGAAGTGCTGGGATTACAGGCATGAGCCACCGCGCCCAAACCATAAAAAATCTATTGAGTGTTCGATGGCCCAAGACTGTATCATCTTTGGAATAAGAGTTTTAAAGCCTCCCTCATCAGGCATCAATCATAACCAGAATGTATTTTCAGAAAGGTGTGCTATTATAGTATCTTGATTAATGAATATTAATTTCACATGAAATTGGGCTATTTTAAAAAAGCTTTCACTTAATGAGAATGAGATGGGTGAGTAGTGTTATAAGAAGCAAGTATTAATGCTATCTCCTTCTGGACAGAAAGACTGAAGTACCTAAAAAGTTTGATTTTACATGTGAACTTTAGCAACACAATTTTCAGCTCATCTCTAGACTATAAAGATTTGGACTTGTGTGTGGGTGGCATCATGTGTGGACCACAAAAGTCACTATCTCTCCTCCTTTCCCCGGAACAAACACCCACAAACTGATGGAGATGCTCTGAAGGTTAAACTAGATCTTCTAATTGTCCAGGAACGTATGCTATGCAAACAATGTTGGCTCCCTGTGCCAAGGCAGAGCTATTGTGGGACTTGAGGCTGCTGGCTATGAGGATGGTGGGGAATAGTTCTATTCACAGGGGCAAAGTGGGAATCCAAAAGAGGGTGGCTGAAATGTTTTATTATCCTAATCTTCAGAGAACAAGTAATTACAGAACATTCTATATCAGAACAAGAGCCTGTTAGTCTGCATGGGGGAGGGGGTCAGGGAGAGAAAAGGCAGAGGGCACAGATAAAGAACTTTCCTTTCTTGGGGGCAGGGAAAGGAGAGAACCTAAAGAGTGGGCTACAATTCACTTTTCAAAGGAGTTTTCTATTTGTAATATGTTTCCTTTGAAAAGTGGAAGTTCTGAGCGTTTGGGAGTTTGGTTACAGATCAAGAAATTCTTAGCTTTCCAGAGTTTGGTGGCTACCAATCAAAGGTCAATCAGATATGAAAATCAGAGTAGTCCTGAAACCATACCATAGGCTACTGGGAAGATGTAACATGCTTTATAAAAAAAAAACAAACTATAATCTCTTGCATGCATTTTTCTCTTCAGTGAACACAAGGGATATGAGTTCTTTAAAAGAAGTAGCAAGAAGGGCACAAAAAGCAGAAATCAGGGCTTTGGGGGACAAGAAGAAGAGAGGGTGGAGGAAGAAGTACAGCGTCTCTTGGGATGGCAGCTGTTTTATTTGCACCCTCGAAGAGTTCCTGAAATAATTAATATGCACTGCCATTCTTGTTTTTCCAGTGGTGATTTCATCCAGTCCCTACAGAAACTCAGAATTAAATGTCATGGTTTTGTGTTTTGGAAAGCAAAACTCTCCCCCAAAACAAGGGAGTTCTGAATACTGCTGAGAGCATGTGAGATCTGAAAAGTCTGCAGAGTGCTAATCATTAACATGCTACTTTTGGAGGCAGGACTGCCCCTTTCTTTGCTATCACATTTCCTTCTATTTGATCCTGCCCTGTCCTGGTTTACTTTCTGTTTCTCCCACTCATTACCACACATTCTTCCATAACACATGTGAAGTCCAGAATAGCCTCTCCCTTTCGGTTGGCCAACTCAACACTTCCCTTACAAACTCTCCTTTAAAAAAAATCATCTCTGACTTATTTTCCAAGGCCTTTCCCTCTTCCCGCTCCCCTGGAGGGGGGGGTGGGGGAAACAACCAAACCCTCCATTTCTTCCTGAATAATGCAGGAGAATAAAGCAGAAGTAAGGTCTATAGACATTACTTACAGTAACTGCAAATAAAAAGGTCTAAGAACAGTCTGCTAATTTGGAGGCAGACAGATTTGGGTTCACATCCTGCCTTTGTCATTTGCACATGGTGAGACTATGGATAGGTTGCTTAACCTTCCCCTAAACCTCCGTTTTTTTCACCTGCAAAATGGAACTTTACATTAGGGTAAAATTATTACTTTAAGATAACAGTATTAGGAGTTTTAATGGTAAAGAAAAGCCCTTCCAGGGCTGTAAAGGGAATTAAATGAGACAAAGCACATGGAGTGCCTGGAACACAGTAAGCGCTCAATAAATGTTTGCTGCTACTGATGATGATGCAAATTCTTTGAGGAGAAATGTCATCCTTTCCGCCACTGCATGTATAGTAACAAGGATTCAGTGCTTCTCAAAGCTAAAAGACAGTACCAGGAGGAAGGGACTGGGTACAATTGTTAGCTGATTGCAGCCCCCAGGAAGCACGTCTCAGAGGCAGCCTGCAGAACAGAGCAAAGGGCTTATTTTAGGAGCCTCTGGTCAGGACAGACTGGTTGATCTGGATGCCTCACCCGGCAAGGCAGCCTCAGCCACACGCTTCTCTCCACAGGCTATCGGCATTCCCAGTGGGATGCACCACAGCCCCAGACTCCGGGAATTTTACCCACAACTTGTTCCCCTCTCCTGATCTCCCTTCTCCCTTTTGGAGACCTCAAGGCTTGAGAGAAATGAAAAGCAACAGCTCTGCCTGACAAATAAGGTAAGGACTCTGCCTGTCAGGTGCTGAGTCACTGGTTAGGAACTGTCCCATCTACAGACTCTCCCAGAAAATTACACAAAAACACAAAGTTGGGCTCCAAACCTTGGGCACTCTGAGAAAGGCTCTGATTCACCAGGGTGTGCTTCAGAACTGAAACTCTGGGGACAGAAGGTACCCACTGCCCAGCCTGCCAGCAACCTATCTTCCTTTAAACAACAAAAACGAAGCAGAAAGAGGAAAAAAGCCTGAACCTTTCCTAATAAGGTAATACCACATGCCATTTCTAGTTTCAAATTGCTTGGCACGCCAGGATCATATGACATTCACTGCAGCTACTGCTTCATGCTTGTGTGAGGCTCTCCAGGAAAAATGAGAGAGTCTTTGGTGTGCCTCTGGGGATTATAAACGAATAGGGAACATGCTTTGCCAGTGGAACCCCACATTTTCCTGATTCACCACACTTGCCTCACATTCCTCTTTCACACTGCTGCCTGCAGGCCTCCTGCTTTGTGGGCTCAGGCATTGTAAAAGTTCTCAGGTTGCTTTGTATGCAGGTTTTCTCTCTCCAACGAGGTGCACGCTTTTTAAGGGCAGAAACACTCCTGTAATTCTTTTGTTTTACCCTGCTATGCTTATCACGGTGCAATCCACCCAGCAGTTACTCAATAAATGCTTGATGACAGACTAGTGCTGACAATTTTACAGATCAGTAGGTGTTCATTTTATATCATTAGCCCCCAACTTACAAATCGGCAGGGTTTCAAAAGTTGGTTTCAAAGAAGGTATTTATGGAGCATATTTTCCCATAGAAACAGTGTTATAACTGGGGCTTAGGTTTCCAGGCCCACTTATTCCTCAGAATATCCTATACCTACTTATATGTGGTCTCACTGAGCTCTCTTATATGCCTCAGACTCACATTAGACTGCCAGTACATGCGCAGGATGTTCTTTCAGTTACAGCAATGCTGACTTGCACAAATTTCCTTTCCCACTTATTAGTCGTATTTTCATATTTCATATTTCATGACACTATATGTAGCAGCAGGTAATAAATTACTCATCATATGCTTTAAAAATAACACTAACCGGTAAGGAGTTATTTTTGTTCCTCATTAAAAAATATGCATGTACTTCTGTTTTTCCTTTTATATTAAAATATTTTTCAACAATTTTTAACCTCAGTTATTATTTGGGCCACTCCAGACTTTCCCAACCATATACACACATTGACCCCCTCACCCACCCACCCACCCACACATCCACTCATAGTCTAATTATAGCCTCCAGGACTGCCTGTTTACATGGATACACACACACACACACACACACACACACACACACACACACAGAGTAAAATGCATTCTGGGCCACTAAAAATATTTATTATCCATTATAGAAATAAATGACATTAGCTTTCAAAGTAAAAGCTATAGTTGTTCAACAGAGAGGCAGAGTCTGTGAGCCACTTCTCACCACAGCATAGGGAGAGTGTTTAATGGTCTGCCTCTGGGAATAATACAGTATCTGAAGAAAAAAGCTTGCAGTGGCTCAGGGGGCAGGACAATCACCTTCAGTTGCCTGTCCCACAGTGAGGGTCTCTGCCCAGTCTCCTCCAGAGCCTCGAGAGTGGCAGCTCTGGGGGAACACTGTCCCCTGTCCAGGGTGGGGTCTTCAAACAGGTCAGGGTTGCTGTGTTTGGGGTTATGAGTACAAAAGAACATGCACACAAATGTTGACTGGTGTATTGGTTCTTGGATACTTAGGTAACCTGAAAAGCCACACCTTGACCCTTATTCCCATTCAATGGCATCCTGAAGAGAAATCTAAGTGATTTTCCAGCATGGCTTGCGAGACGTCTCTTGTGTCTCTAAGGCTGGCGGAAAGAGTTATCATGCAGATGCGCTGGAAGAGTCAAACCCAAACAATAAGCAAACAGAAACCTCTCTCAAGCCTAATGTGCTGAACACATGTACTAAATGAGATGAGCCTCTCCCCATTTTCTGGAGTTCACAGCTGTCTTTCTAAGCTAAGTTGGCATTTAAGTGGCACAACAGAGATGCCAGGTTAATGGATGTGAAGGATGACAAGTATCAGTATGGTTGTATTACATCTGTCTTTCAGTAAGAGTTACTACCAAGACAAGAAACTGCAGTCTCCTCCCTGCCCCATAGCACCTCATAGTTATTCAATGTGGCCCATCCTCAACTGATTACGCTGACCCTTTAATGAGAAGTTCTGATAACCATATTCTTGTTAGCAGGCCTTTTCTTTGATCAGCTGTTACAGGAAATCTAACATATACTCCTTCACTCTCCCACCATTTGGAGAAATATAACTGACTCAATGCAGTAACTAAGTACCCCGTATTCATCTTTCCTTGGCGTTTCAGGATGTTGCTCTGGTTCCAGGTCTCACTTGAGAGAAGAGGGCAGCTGTATATAAGTAGCAACTATAAGAGACTGGTCTGAATGTACCAGGATCACAACAGACATTTTGAAAGTTTACTTTGATTGTTTACTTTGTCTCTGAAAAATGCCAAGCATGTGGGAGTTTGGGGTTAACAAGTCGCATGCAGTCAGATCCCCCTTCCGTTGAGCTATTATTCCAATGTAAGGAATGCAGACATGTGGCATGGAGGTTGCCTCTTTTCCTCTTGCACTCACGGTAGACATCCCTAATGGATCAGCACTCACAGCAGCTATCACTAATGAGTCATGGTGTTCTTTCCTGTTGGGCCCAGACGTGAGTTAATTAATACTTCTTTTCAACACCTCGCTCCAATCACATAAGTTGGAAACAATGAACCATTTTTGTTCTAATTGATTTCATATACTTTCTTTCCTTGAAGCAACTGATAGTTGACTAAGGTATCATTACCTTATTTTAGCAACATTCTCTCTATACTTCTTAGCTAATTCCTCCACTAATCTGAGCTATAAATAATATGGGCTATCATCCATTGCCAAACACTGTTAGACACTAAGTGCCAATTTACGTCCCTGTGTCCTTACGAAAATCTCAAGGCAGGGAAAGGTGGCTCAAATCTGACCTGTATTATGGCTTCCAGTAACCTTCCCAGGTGACTGCTACCCTGAATTAGCGGCCTCCCTTTGCTTCCTACAGGGTCACCACCGCATTCACTTTGTAGTACTACAATGGTCTGTCCATGTATCCTCTTCCCTACTTAGCTCCACAACATGTCTTACTCACCTAGAACAATGCTGAATACAGAGTGGGTGTTTGGTAATTATGTTGAAAGAATTTTTTTTTAAAGTTCTTGTTTTCAAATGCAAGTTGAGCATCCCAAATCTGAAAATCCAAAATCCTTCAAAGTCTGAAACTTTTTGGGCCGTGACATGACACCCAAATGAAATGCTCACTGAAGCATTTCAAATTTGGGATGCTCAACTGGTAAGTATATAATGTAAACATTCCCAAATCTGAAAAAAACCTGAAATCTGAAACACTTCTGGATCCAAGCATTTCAGGTAAGTGATTCTCAATCTATACTTGCTGAGTTTCAATTTATGCCCTACAGTGAAAATGACCTGTGACAAGCCCTGCGACTGGAGGAAATTTTACTTCCTAAAGTAATGAGTGGTGGGCAGGCCAGCTAGAATTGAGGTGAGGGCTACGGCAGCCCCAACACCTTCCTTGAATCAGCTGTTTGCATGCACCTCCTCTCCAAGCATGGAAAGCATTCACAGCTCAGCTTCTGCCTCCATGCTTCACTGCTGGGTTTGCTGTTTGCCTTTCTGTGCCTCCCACACTGGACTGTGTGCTGTATTCCTAGCACTTAGTAAAGTGTTCGGTCAGTGGTGAATAAAGATCTTTGAAGGGTCTGTACTAAAGAGACCACTGGCCTGAGACTGGAGAACGGGGAGCTACTTCTAGAACTGCCCTGATCCCCTTGGGTGGTTTCTGTCTGGGTTGTTTCTGTGGTGTCGGTGAGAGAATGCCTGCCCAGCAGGACAGGTGGCGGGTGTCAAGCGTGGCAGTGTATCTGAGCACTCCGCCAGGGTAAAGGTAGGCGCTCCCTTCTCCTCTTCAGGAGGCTGCCCTACACGGGCTGGTGTTGTCATTCCAGCATTCCCGCCCCTTTGCCCACTCTCCTCTGGGCCATTTTGTGCAGTTCAGTGTGACAACTTGCTGTTCCCGCTCGTGCCCGGAGGGTTGTGAGCTCCCCATCTCTGTGCACAGTATTTCCTTTCCTTCACCTCTCCTCACCTCCAACTCTGCACAAATTCCTGGGCAGCTGGAGGGCAAGCTCTTGGCCTGGCCCACAGGCGCTGTGTGCTGTGACTGCTCGGTCACCTCTTCAGCTTGGTCCCGACCACGCCCACCTCCCACACACTAAGCTCCGGTCATACCTGAACTCATCATTCCTGTCACCACCACAAACCTCCGCCTACTGTTGTGGTCTCCAGTTCAGGGAGTGGCACTGTCATCTGGGCAGCTGCCCAAGCCAGACACCCCAGAGTCATTCAGGACTCCCCACACCTCCACCACATCCCTTCTTCTGTCTCTAAGTCTTGCTTAAGCCACCTCAATATTTCTCAAATTAGTATATTTTTACCCTACTGCCCCACCCCAGTTGAGACTATTAGCAGCTGGCCACTGGATCACTGTAGCACAGCCATGGTTGTCTAGCAGGTCTCACTATCTCCCCACAGAACCCCCTCAATCCACTCTGCACACCCAGAGTGATGTTTCGGTAAAGAAAAGTTGACGTGACCCTCCTCTTTTAAAGCTCTGTCCACAGTTTAGACATTGCTTCCTGCAGGAAGCAGTGCTGATGCAGGAAGCCACAGCACCTCCGTCTCTCCCATCAGGACACCGAGCACATCTGTGGGTCTTCTGCGTTAGAGGCCACTCCGTGAGGGCTCCCTTGCTCTCCTCTGAGCAGTGGAAGGTTCTTAATCACTCCTTCTGTAGCACGCACTCCAGCCTGCTACTTGACAGCCATCTACTCCCTCGTCTCTGCTGGTAGAACAAGTTCACTCTTTCCTCATGTGATGAGGGTAAATCCAGATTGGTCTAGGCCACAGGGATGGCCCCCGACCACTTATGAGTGTTTAGCGGTGGGCACGTGCCCCAGTTCTGACCAGCGAGACATGAGGGGAGGTCGGCTGGGGAGTTTTGAAAGGTCTCTTCATTCATAGAGAGATGCATAAGAAGCAGTACTTTATCCGTCTGCCTTGGCGTTGTTATGAGAGGATGGGATGCCTACAACCTTTCTGTACCTAGGAGGAGAGCTTGCTGATGCTCTGAGGATAGCAGAATAGGTGGAAAGAGCTTGATGGTGCTGGGCTTCTGAATTGCTGAACTGGAAACAGACTCTATGTGGACTTCTTTTTCTGTGAGATGGTAAGTCCCCTTTGGTTAAGGCCATTTTGAATTTGGTTTTCTGTTATTGGAGTTCAAACAGATTACAGATTCTTGGGCACTTTTCACTGCCTATTTTGTCTTAGAGGTACTTACTAGGTATAAATCTGTTTCTTTTTTTTAGACTGTGGTCTTTTTAAGGGCAGCATTTGCATTTTGATAGAACCTTGTATCTCCCAAAGGCTGGTGGCTTGTCCTATTCTTGAGCTTGAATGAAGAGCCAGCACCGTCTTCTGGCCTCACACTATAAGGTCTCAACCTGTAGATGGGCCTTCTTCAGGGGCTTAATTTGCTTCATTTATTTTTACAAATGTTCAATGTAGGAAGAACCATGAGCAAAATATAAAAGCTCTATGGTCCACTTTAGGAGGCAAACCTATCACATCCATCCTTACATACCTCACTGTACTCAACACATGCTTTGCGCAAAGTGGATACTCAAAATGTTTGCTAAATGAATAATTTAATTTGCCTCTGATGAGTCAAGAGCACTTAGGACTTTTATAACATCCTAAGGTCATAACGAACAGTAATTACCAACAAATAGTGCTAAATATATCCTGGTTCTAGGAGATCACTAGTGGTAAGTTTTTGTTTGTTTATATGAGAGCTTTGATCCACCAAGATGCTAAAGCCTTAAAATAGAACAAGGAGAACTAGGCTTTGTACAGTGAAGCAAAAAAAATAAAATTTGAGCAGCAGAGCTGCCCACTGGATGTGGGCTGAATGCCCATCTTACTTGGGCCTGGCCTTGGGGCTCAACCAGGTAAGACTGACCCATTGTCCTCAAGGGGTTTAGAGTCTGGGGGTGGGAGGAAGAAAAACAGACAACTTCAAAAGAGTGCAGTAAATGTTGTAATAGGTAAGCCAGAGGGTGCAACAGAGATTCCAAGGCCAGACCTGATGCATTGAGAAGCTCTCTCAGAGAAGTATCTGAACAGAAAGGGTAAGTCTATCATTCAGGAAGGGACAAAAATAAACAATAAAAATAAAAAGAAGAGTAGCATGATCAGGTCTGTAGTTTATAAAAAGCGGATTCTGACTGTAATATATGAGGTAGGAGAGACAAGGCTGAAGTCAGGGAGGCCAGTTGAGGGGCTGCCAGAGTAATTCACTGTGGAATACCACAGGTTTCTCAGGCTGGAAACAGGTTAATGACAAATAATGTCAGGCCTGGGTTTTCAAGAGCATGTGGTGCTGTGGCTGCTGCTCAAAGGATGCTGGCTCTGGACACCAGCTTCCCATCTTCCGGGTTCAGGTTGGGGAGTGGGTCTGACTTGGAGGCAACATGGTAGAATGTGATCGGTTTAACCTGGTATGAGCATGAGTTCACGTGTGTGTGCATACGTGTGTGATGTGATGCTCTGCCTCCTCATTTACCACATCCCAGTTAGGTGAGCACAGGAATGGCTCTGGTCCCAGCATGGCCACAGATTCCTCTGTGATCTAGTTCAAGGGGTCATACATCTTTGACCCCCACTTTTTTCACAGGCCCTATCAAGAGGCTGGGCCACACAATGTCTAAAACCAATCAACTGGTGTGCCTGGGTCATCTGCACTGCAAGGTTTATGATTCTCTGGACCAGGGCTTCTAAGCCGGTGTACCCTGCTGAGGTTCAGGTAGGCAGGGCCTGGACCATCCAGAGCCTCCAGCTGTGGGCATCTTCCTCCATGCTATAATATGACTTTTCTAAGTGTGCCATTCAGGTGGAGCATCCCTTATTCAAAATGCTTGTCACCAGAAATCTTTCAAATTTTTGGATTTTTCTCAGATTTTGGACTATTTGCATATACACAATAAGATATCTTGGGCATAAGACCCAAGTCTAAACTTGAAATTCATTTATGTTTCATATACGCCTTACACACAGAGCCTGACGATAATTTTATATACTTTAAATATTGTATATGATACAAAGTTTGTACACACTGAACCATCAGAAAGCAAAGGTATCAGATGGGGAATTTCCCACTTCTGGTGTCATGTCAGTGCTCAAAAAGTTTTGAATTTTGGAGGATTTCAGATTTCTGGATTAGGAATGATCAACCTACATGAGGAAATTGGCAGGAAGTACCACTCTAGACAAGAGAAAGGAAAACATTTGCATGAGCCCAGAATCCCCTTTGGCTCATCACTCGTCTCCTTCCATCATTCAAGTGTCCACCAGCTCTTTAATGACAAAGCCAACACCAACCTGCTTCCAGCTGCATACTGGCAAGGCAACCAAAGACTGACACGGCTGGAAGGTGCCAAGCAGTAGGGCCAAAGGGACTGTCACAAATGGGAGCCTTTCCACTAGGGCTTTCTACCTCATGCCCTCCTGCCTTCTGGGGGACCTTGCACTATACTGACTGTTGCCTTCCCTCCAGAAGCTCCAAACTCCCTCTCCATCTCCTTTGATATCTGTGATTTTGGTCACAGTGGAAAAAGAATCTTGTATTTAGAGGAGAAAAATTCAGAAGGAAAAGCACTGCTTTATTTGAGAAGGCTGAACTAGGGGTCCCCAGGGACACTGGGGAGCGTTGAGAAGTTCTGAGAAAGATTTGAGATGGCTCAGCTCACTTAAAAAGAAAATGCAGCAATGCAGAAATGGACAGGGGTTACATAAACAAGTCTCAGGGCTCAGAACTGCAGGTCCGAAAAGGAGGTTTTAGCTTTGGGTTTCCTTTTTTTTCCCTGAGACAGAGTTTTGCTCTTGTCACCTAGTCTGGAGTGCAATGTCACGGTCTCGGCTCACTGCAGTGTCTGCCTCCCGGGTTCAAGCGATTCTCCTGCCTCAGCCTCCCACCACCACGCCTGACTAATTTTTGTATTTTTAGTAGAGGTGGGGTTTCACCATGTTGGCCAGGCTGGTCTCAAACTCCTGACCTCAGGCAGTTTGCCTGCACAGGCTTCCCAAAGTGTTGGGATTACAGGCATGAGCCACCATGCCCAGCCCTAGCTTTGGGTTTCCTATTGCAGCAACACATTAGAATAAACAACCAACCAAACCCTTGGGACTGAACTATTACACCTAGAGAAGGATTAATGTGGCCTGGGTCCTGCTCTCCCTCCTCAGACTTAGTATTTCACCATGATGATGAAATACCGTCGGCTGGTAGCAGCGGCCAGCTCGCTAAGCTGGGCAGCCGACCCTCCTCTGCTTTTCACACAGCTTGGCATTGGCCTGGTGTCAGGATTGGGGAGCATGCTGGACAGGGGCTGAGTGGCTGCCATATGCACACTGGAGCACACATTGATGGTACAGCAGAGAGGGCTGGGCTCATCGCTGTTAACCCATCAGCTCTGGCTTTTAGATGCTTGAGAGATGAGGCTGGACACAACTACACCAGAACAAACCCACCCAAAAAAGTCCTTGACAGAAAAACATGAAGCAAACAAAATCAGCTAAGATGCTCCCTGTGGAAGTGTGACTTGAAAACATTCGCCTTTTCCTGACTGCTCCAATGGAGGAATACCTTATTACTAACAAAAAGTTAGGAGTGATGTATGGGAGCTAAAAAAGTAGACCTCATGGAGGTAGAGTAGAATAATGGTTACCAGAGGCTGGGAAGAGGGGATGAAAAGTTGGTTAAGGGGTACCAAAATACAGTTAGGGAGAAGAAGTTCTAGTATCTGATAGTACAGTAGGAAAATTAGAGTCGACAACAATTTATTGTATATTTCAAAACAGCTAAAAAAAATTGCCATGTTCCCAACACAAACAAAAGATAAATGTCTGAGGTGATGGATAGCCCAATTACCCTGATTTGATCATTATACAATGTATACATGATCAAAATATCACATGTACCCCCCAAATATGCACATTACACAACAATAAAAAATGTTTTAAGAAGTTAGGGGTGAAATCCAGCACATGGAACAGCATATACATCCCACAGTACTAAATGCAGGCCAGAGGGCGTGTGGCTTTCGGAGGGAGGAGCGTCAAGGTCTCTATGGTTCCTGCGTAGACAGTCTTCTCCATGTTGGCTAACTATAGTCTGATAACTACTCACCTCAGTAAACATTCGTCAAGTGCCTAACGGCATCCAAAGTACTGTGGGAGACAATACGGTGCAGCCATTAAGAAAACGAATTCTGGGCCGGCGCGGTGGCTCAAGCCTCTAATCCCAGCACTTTGGGAGGCCGAGACGGGCGGATCACGAGGTCAGGAGATCGAGACCATCCTGGCTAACACGGTGAAACCCTGTCTCTACTAAAAAAATACAAAAAAACTAGCCGGGCGAGGTGGCGGGCGCCTGTAGTCCCAGCTATTCGGGAGGCTGAGGCAGGAGAATGGCGTAAACCCGGGAGGCGGAGCTTGCAGTGAGCCGAGATCGTGCCACTGCACTCCAGCCTGGGCGACAGAGCGAGACTCCGTCTTAAAAAAAAAAAAAAAGCGAATTCTGGAATCAGGTAGGCCTGGGTTTGTGTTTGGACTCTTTCACCCATTCTCCGTGTGACCTGAGAAAGCTATATAACCTCTCTGTGCCGTGGTTTCCTCATCTGTAAAACGAAGGTAATAATAATACTGACTTTATAGGATTATTGTGAGAATACTACTTAAAGCTCCTAGAATAATGCATGATCTCTACTAAGTACTTAGTATCTGTTGGCTGTTATTATTATAATCTTGGTGCACCTCAATTTCCCCATCTACAAAATGGACATAAGAACTGTATGTACCTCACAGAGTTGCTGTGAGGGTTAAATGAAATCATGCAAGTATGATGTTTTATATAATATCTTATGCATAGTAAGCACGCTATAAATACTAGTCATTGTTATTCCTAGAAGTTTCCCCAAATTATTTTAAAAAGAAGGCACCTAGATCTAAATGACAGTCCATGTAACAAAGAAATCGCTTCCTTGAGCAATCTCAGTGAAGGCCATTTTTTAACGACGCTCACTCTCACTTCCCTCCACTCTGGGTCCCAGTCATGTGAAAAACACTCTGCTTTGTGTTGACTAAGCTCCACAGTGACATTCCAAGGAGCTCTGGTGTCCCTCCAAATATTCGAGGCTGCCCTTTTAACCTGATACTGATACCCTGTCCACTCTACTGTTTAAGGGGCTATTTAAAAATTTGGCTTTGTAAAACAGGGAGCAAGGCAGAAAGCCTGCAAAGCTTTAGCAGTTGGCGTGGCAAGGGACAGAAAAGCAGCATTTTACAGTATCAAATACCAGAAGCAGCCCTCATAGCCACTAACTTTGTAGTGCTCTTCCCTCACTGTGGCAAAGTGCCGAGCATGTTACATGCATTACATTACTGAAACCAAGGCCCTGTGACGTTCCAGTGTGTCCAAGGTGCTAGCTGGTATGAGCACAGCTGTGGGCTCTAATCTATGGCTTTGCTTCAAAGTCCAAGCATGCATGCAAATCCTGGGCAACTCCCTGCATTTCCACGGCAACCCAATCAACTCATCCAGAGGTAACTAGCTTCCAATAACTGTATAAGCTCACTCCCATCATTTGGCAGGTTGTAGGGCAATCAGTTCAATTTATTTTTATTTTTATTTTTTTGCTTTCTCTGATATTTGACCAACCACGACACCTAGTGGCCAGTGCAACACAAACATGGGTTGCCCGAAAAGGCTGACGGACGGGTGACCTTGTTCATGATCAGGAAAAACATGATGGATCGTGTTCAAGGTGAAGAAACCAAATGAAGAAATGAAGCAACTTGCCTAAAGTCAAAGCTAATGTAGAACTGTGTGGAAATACTGAACCTCAGCATTAGCGCTTGTATTCTGATTCGGACCTGGCCTAATTTGATCCTCAGCAAGATACCTTCTTCAGTTATTCAACAAACATTGACTGGGCACCTCCAGAGTCAGGCACTGTGCCAGATGCCAGGGACATGACAGTAAGCAAGGAGGACACATCTCGATCCCTGCAGTTAAACAGGAGGGGTAGGATAAACAGGAAATCCACAAGAACAACACCAGCTAATATGTATTAAGAACTCTGCTTCAAGAGTTTGATGTACACCAACTCGCTTCATCCTTGACTTGAAATGATCCTATAATGGGGGTGCGATGATTATTCTTGCTTTGAAAATGTGCAGAACATTTAAGTTGTGGGTAATGAACAGGGCTCCTATGCCTTTCTAGGTCTAAGTTTCTGAAATAAAGTTGTGCTAGATACTAGAAGATTTCTAAGGCCTCTTTCCAGCTCAGTTTCCCTTCACTTCTAGGATTCTGGGGTAAAGCTGAGATTAGACCTTGGTCGGGTTTCCTGACCAAGAGTCTAGTATTCTCTCTCCATACACTGTGCTGGTCAATATTTATGAATAATAACTGGAAGTTACTGAATGCTTACTCTGTGCCATGCCCTGAATTTCTATCAGTTTATGTAATCTTCTTAAGAACCTATGAGACAGCTTTAAAGTAGAAATAATACCTGGGCAAAAAATCATGCTCTAAAATAGTTTAAAAGATTCCCAAGATAAACAGAGAGGCTTCCAACCTCACCCAGCTGTAGCATCCTGAACCTCTGTTCTGATTTTGTTGAATAGTGGATTTAAACCTTATGTATTGGCGTCCTCTGCTCTCATGATGGGAATGGATAATGGGCCCAGGCAAATGGTTCAATGATGAGTTACTGTCCAGGGAAACAGGGGGCATCTTGTTCAATAGCAACATTGCTTTGGGGTAATTCTGGGTCCCTAGAAGTATCTACAAAGCCTGCAAGGTCAAGTGCAGGCCAACTTGGCCCTTTGGTTTTATGATTCCAAATGAATAAAACACATTTCCAACAGCTCAGCAGGGTATATCCGAGATTGGCAAACTCTCCAACCAGGTATTCCCATTAACCCTTAGTCCCTTACCCTCCCTGAGGGTATGTGCACACCATCTGCTTTCTGTTGGGTGAGGGAGGGGGCAGCGAGAGAGGCAGGGGCAATCAGGAAAACTCTCTCAGTGATCCTGCAAATGGGGACATTGAGTTTAATCAGGGCTCTGCTCCAGGACCAAAGAAAGCAACTACTGCCACCTGCAGTCAGACCACTCCCTCCCAGACCCAGGAAAGCAGACCCAGTGGGACTTGGAGCTTCTCAGGTCTTGTAAGACTCTTGGCATCTTTGTTCAGGGCCTCCAGAACGATACTCCAGTGGGTCTTGGTGAGAACATACACTAGATATGCTGCAATGTTTAGTTTAGAATGCTCTATCTTTTCCAAATGTCAAGCTCTCACTAAACTTTCTAGGTCTAAAGATCAACACCTTCTCCTTTTGCCTGACCACCACGGCTGCCCCCAACCCAAGCCTGTCCACTGTAGGAACTGCTACATTTGCCCAGTACCTAGCACAAGATTGTAATCACTGACTTGTTTATCTGCCTACCCCATGGACTTGAAACATCTCTAAAAGATGAAGTGGGGTGGCTCAACCATCCTTACATACTCAGTACCTAGCTAGCACAGCATCTGGATTAAGGAGGTGCTGACTCCAAAAGAGATGGAAAGGAAGGCAAGGACTGCAAGGCTAGAAGATGATTAAGAGGTCATCTCATTTATAATCCTGCCCAATATAGGATTTCCCTCACAACATATTAAAGAAAAACAAGAGAAAAGTTTAAAAGAGTATGTATTTATGTACATACATACATTTCTACATGCATGCATACATACACGGCATCCTTCTACTGGAATGGGGTATGTGGTGGTGAAGACACACAGAGGAAGATTCACTCAGATTTTTGAGCGCTAGCGTTTATCTCTTTTTAAAGTTTTTTTCCCCCTATGTTTTCATGAAATACATGCAATTTAGTGAAAAATTTGTAAAATATAATTAAAGTGAATAGAAGGTAAAAGTGAACATGCTGTTATATTTCCTTTTAATATTTTCTTGGGCGTTTTCTGTTCTTCCTTTTTAAAAAAATCAAAGGAAACCTTGATCAGATTGAGTTTTTAAGGTAGTCTAAATTATACTCTGCTACACAACTTTGTATTTTGCTCCATTCTAGCAAAAGCATTTCCCTATGTGATTATAAAGTCTTTATAAGCATCATGTTTTAATTTCTATTTTGATATAAGTTCAGACTTAGAGAATAGTCGCAAAGCACACAGATTTGGTTTCCTCAAATGTCAACATTTTACTATATTTAACACCCTACCCTCTGGGGTGGGGGGGGAGGAAGAGAGAGAGAGAGAGAGAGAGAGAGAGAGAGAGAGAGAGAGAGAATGAATATGAATGAATACGAATACGAAGTTTTAATCCTAAACACTTCAGTGTATGTTTCCTATGAATAAGGAGTTCTCATATATAACCACACCAATTAGTCAAATCAGGAAATTAATTCTGATAACTTATTATTATCTGATCTACAACCTTATTCAGATTTTGATGATTATCCCAATAATGTCCTTTACAGGAAAAGAAAATACAAAATTATACTTTATGTTCAATTGTCATGTCTCTTTAGTCTTCTTTACTCTGGGATGCTTCCTGAGTATGTCTTGGTATTTTATGTTACTGATATTTAAGAGTAAAAGGTGGTTATTTTGTAGAATGTCCCTCAATTTGGGTTTGCACATGTTTCTTCCTGATTTGATGCAGGTTATGCACTTTTGGTAGGGATACACAGAAATAAATATACATCACTTTTTTTTTTTTTTTTGGTAAGAGACAGGGTCTCACTCTGTCACCCAAGTTAGAGTGCAGTGGCGCAATGATATAGCTCTGCAGCCTCAAACTCCTGGGCTCAAGTAGCCCTCCTGCCTCAGCCTCCAGGGTAGCTGGGAATACAAATTCCATTTTACACAAGCATCTTCTTGTTGTAGCATTTTAGGTTGTTTTTATAATTTTGCTATAATTCCAAATCAGCCCCCCCTCCCACCCTATGAACTATTGATTGGCTTTCCACTATTAATTTTTATATTTTAGTTTATCTGTTTAAAAGAATACATTAAGATTGTTACTATATTAACAACTTTTGTCTAAGAAGCTCTGTCAATTTGCAGTCTAACAAAGGATAGACTGTGAACTCCACGTCAGGCTAACAAGCCTTGCGCATTGACATGCTAGTATTGCATTGCTGTTTTAGTGGCTTTCACCTTAAATTGTGATTATAAAGGGCACTGCTCTTGTCATGCCTCTGAATATATTCCTTTCCTTGCTTGCTCGTTCTTTTACTCCTTCGCATTCACTCAGTAAGTATTAAGTGTATATTCTGGGCCAATAGTTTAGGTGTGAGATCAAGGTCTCAAGGAAAGAAAGAAATAAGACTATATGGATTGTGTTAAGGGATGTGGAATATAGCCTGGTGCATAAAGACAAATGAGCCAGTGAGCTGCAGCTGGGGGACCAGGAGAAAGAGGTGGGGTACCTCTTGGCATTTACCACATTTACCACAAAATTCTATCAAAATGTCTGCAAAACATTGCTCTTACTAAAAATACGAACCCTTATTCTGACCTATCCCAAGTACCCACTTCCAAAGCCTACCCTTCTCCTCTGTCAGCAGGGTCTAGTCAGCAGGGTCTAAATTTCAGCGTGTTGCAATTTGTGAATAATAATGAAAGCCTGAAAATGCTCTGAAATTAGAGGGAACTTCGATATCATCCTGATGTTGCTCAGCACTGCAATTACCTGACTTTGAGGGACAATTAATGAATGAGACTGTCTCAACATTAGATTAATGGCCACTTTCAACAGCGGAAAGGGGACAGATGTCCAAGAAGACACAAAGGTACTAACAGCTGTGTGTATATGCATGTGGGTATATGCGTGTGTGTTCTCCTTCAATAACTGGGGTGGCGGTGACGGCCACAAGCAAGGAAGATGGGTGTTCCCGCAAAAACAATCGACCTGCCTGTGCTTTGGAGTTCCTCTGGTTTAGCAGAAACTGCAGCTCTCTAGGCCTTACCATCACCTCTGGACTTCGTCAGAGTGAGTCAAGTAGCAAGAACACAGAGGAATCCTCCAGGAACTGGACCTGGGAAAAATATATCCATCTTTCTCCAAACAAAGCCTGTTTGGTACTTCAGGCAATTGGTTTCCACACACTTGGGGCAAAAAGCAACAGATTATATTGTCAAAAAATTATTTCCTTGCATAAAAATTGCATGAGTTGAAAAATGAGACAAAATATATAAGAATATATAAAAACTAAAGTAGACAAATATATAAGAATATTATCAATAGTCATTAGAAGTTCAAGTCCTGAAAAAATAACTTATAATAATCTACAAAATGTATGCACACTCTCTTCTTTTCACATCCTTCTGAGGGAAACAGTCCCCAGTAGGCAATTAATCTGACGCACGAGTAACGATCTCTTAACAATGCCATGCCCTCAAATACTGAAGTACAGCTCAGTGTTTCTAAGAGCAGAGAAAGAAAAAAACCCATTAAGACTATTACTAATATCAACACTGTAATTGTATCTTGCACTTGAGGGATGAAGATCTAGAACAATGAAGATGATAAACATATTTACCCAGAGACAAAAGATGGTAGATAACATTTTTATTATAAAGGCTTTATTTACAGGGAACACATTAGAAGCCAAGTAATTGGGTCAGATTTGGTAATTAAAAGCAGCTGAATAATTAACAAAGGCTTAACAAAGGTGTCAGAATAAGATCATATTTTAACAGAAGATGAAATATATAGAAAGGTTTTTATGCTTCAACCCTTATCCTTCTGCTTGTTTTGCATTTTTCTTTTAAAAATACACAAAATGTATAGGAAGTAGTGAAATAACTACTACCTAGTTAACCTGTGACTGAATCAGTTGTTAGTAGCAGGTGTAAATGAAATGATGCAAATAAAGTAGCAGGACTAAATCAAAAAGATTTCAATGTGAGTGACATAACTAAAGTCTATAATTTAGGATCTCTAATACATATCTAGTTTGTGGTTGAAAATTCCTGCTTTCTAGTGGGCTTTATGTCTGCCACAACCCCAAGGAGTGAAAGGAAACTCAAGACTAACAATGACTGTCATAATTAGAAGTAGTGGTGAAAATCTGGCCAAAAAAAGTCCACTATAAATGTAACAGCTGTGAGCCTTAAGTCTGGTGGCATTTAAACTATTTTACTCTTGATAGCTATAAGAGTATTCAACCCCAAGTTTACAATAATATCTCAAGGCAAAATCTCAAGGCAAAAACTCAAAGTAAAGCGTGCGCACGCGCACACACACACACACACACACACACACACACCCTAAAGTCCTCTAAGACACACACACACACACACACCCTAAAGTCCTTAGACAAGACACACACACACACACACACACACACACACACCCCAAAGTCCTCTTAGACAAGCCCCTTTCACAGTCCCATCTAATTACAGGCTAACAATCTTTCCAGATTATCAATCAATACAATAAAAATGCCTCGAGGGCTCATTTTAAACAATTCTCTGGTCCTCCTCTAGGGGGCGAAGTTGGCTCGCATTTCACTGAAAGGGGAAATTACGATTTTCGCACAGTGCTACTCACATATAAAGGAGCCTTTCCGCGCTCCTGTTTCTTCTCAATACATTCCACTTGCGCTGATGAGCAAAGCAGCCCAGCCCTTCCGCGCAGTAACAGGGAGGGAATGTGATTACGGCTGAGCATGAGCAGGGCTTAATCAGCACAGCCCTGAAGGCTGGCCAGCCCATTCTCCTCAATCTTGAGATCACAGCTATGGTTTTGCCAGCGATGATACACTTTCAAGAATATATGTTTTTTTTTTTTTTTTTCCAGGAGAATTTTCCACTGGGGAAATTCTGAAGCCAGTTGAAGCCTCACACGGGGCTCCCTCCCACCCGGTCTCCTCTGTAGGGCCTCCCTCTGAAAAACCACAAAGCAAGCCGCTGGTGGTCTGAGTGCCTGCCCTCCCTTCCTGCATGAACGGGGCCCTTTCTACCCTAAGGATGGCATCTGGTGGCCAGGAAGGTGCCTGGACAGCAGTTCCTCGCTGGGCCTCGCTTCCCCCTTACAGAAAGGGTTAGGTGTCCTCTTAGGGAACGCAGGTCTAGCTACAGAAGGGGCACACACAGGCAATGCCTATTCCCAAGGGAGAATCAAATGTGAGTTTCAGCGCCCCGGCAACCATACAACAGGGCAGAAGGCTCAGAGTGTGTGTGTCCCTGATGCATGGATAGATCCAGTTTTTGTGAGTTCTAAGCCTTATACAATTTTGGCGGTCCTCTTTAGAAATATAATACAAAATTAGGAATACCACATTAGCTACAGGGCATTGGAAGGGGATGCTGCCAGTGAAAGATCCTGAAACTTAGGGCTCTTAACTGCTGGGCCATGCAGTTATCTTGTTCAGCCTGCCACCACTGGACTCTCCCCTGCAATAAAAACCCATGTAATCCTGCAATAAAACCCCATGTCACGTGTGCTGGCTCTGGGTCTCTTCTTGGCCTTTTGAACATGGTGCCATCTCTAACGAGGCCGATACGGGTTCAGCACGACAGGGCCCGAGCTCCACCCGCTTACGACCGTCCATTGCCTGGAGACAGATACTGAGGTGGAGCTATTGAAAGAAACACTTGCGCTGCCCTGTGAAAGGGAACAAACTCCTCTGCCACGGGCCAGCTCTCCACACCTACCTGACCAAGCCTCAGTCACCAGTTTGGGTCGTCTCACTAGTTCAGACTCCGCCTTCTTCTCCTTTTCCACCCATGGAAGGTTATGCACCCCTGCTTCCAGACCTCCTTGGGCTGCACAAAGGTGCCAACTATACTAGTCTTTACTGAAAGAGAGCAAAATCAAGTGACCTGAATTGCGAGCATTTAGCTAAACATAGTTTGTTTGCATATTTTCAGTCCTTGTAAAAATAATACGCAATTTTTTCCTTATCTGATGGCAATATCACTTACCCAAATCTTAATAAAATGAGGCAAGGCCTAAAAAAATGGAAAGTTAAGTTTAGTTAATGTAGCTTGTTTTCACATGTGCTACAGTTTGGAATGTATAAGCAAACCAGATATAAACTTTCTTCTTTTTGAACAAAACAGTAAGAACAACTTCTTACATATAAAAGTGTCTTCATAAAAGCCATTTATCACAAAAAACAGTGTTCTGCAAATTTGATTTTAAAACTTGTTTTGGAGATGGGCTCTTGCTACATTGAGGAGGCCGGACTCAAACTCCCGGGCTCAAGGGAATCCCTGGCCTCAGCCCACCAATGAGCTGGTACTACAGGCACATGCCACTGTGCCTGACCTTCTGCAAATTCTTATTTGTAAAATGGAGTGTGATGGGAAAATAATAGCCACCGTTATTTGTGTCCTGTGAACTACATGTAGTCTAAACATTTCATATAGACTATTTCACTTAATCAACCTCAATAACCCTATGCAGTATTATCCCTATTTTATTGATGCGGAAATTGAGGCTTTAAGAGGTAAGCGACTTGTCCAAGGTTACAAAGGTATTTCGTATAGATTTGAGGCTGGATAGGTTGAGCCTTATTCTTAAGTCCCCATGCCATGCTGCCTCTGCAGCCAAAAATCACTTTCGATACTATAAAGAACTAGTGAGTTTCACAAGAGAGTTATTTTTTAAAAGCAGATCATTGCACATATTTCGATTTTTCCCCAAATTCCTATTTGATTAAAAAGAAAAAGAGAACAGGCTGAGAAATGGAGCTACTTTTTTCCAAGGCTTTAAAAGTTTTTAGAAATCATCATAATAGTTAAATGCAAACAATGATAATAGCTACCATTTATTGAACATGTATTATGTGATGGGCACTGGCTAAGTTCACTATATGCGCCGTTTCCTTTAATATAGCTATCTTGTGAGGCAAATGATATGATGCCCATTTAACAGATGAGGAAACTGAGACTCAGAAAGGTTAACCATAACCACTATGTTCAAATAGCTAAGGAAAGTTTGAACTTTAGTCTATCTGCCCACACTAAGCCACTTCCCTACTATAAAATGTATACAAATAGAAAGCATGCTTTAGCTAAGAGCCTGTTAGTTATTTCAAATATATATCTAGATCTTTGAATGGCCAACAGAAATCACTATATGCTTTCAGGCCAAGAAAGTATAGGTGAGCAGTCCCAGGGGAGTTGAGTTCTGCTATCTGAGCTTCTGTCTCTAATATCACCTCATATGATGGGTCTGGGGGAGGAAAGGAGGAAGCTGTATCTTGCCATCTTTGTAAACAGCGAGTAAAAATGAGGACATAAATCAGTTTCACATCTGGATATATGATGTTCAGTCTTGCCAAGAGACTAGTACACGATGGAACTACCCCAAATGCATTTAATACATTCTTAGGCCATTGCACCCAGAGAGACTCCAACTTTAGCTGACCCAAGCATCTTCCCAGCATGGGTCACTTGCTCATTTGAGATGCTGGCTTCACTACGGGTTGGGGGGCCTATACTCAGCGAGTGACCTAATTGTTACAGGACCCAACATCACAGTGATCCAACCGCACATGACAAAGGAGGGCATGCTGGCAGAGAGGCTGAGTTCACAGCGCTGGTGCTAGAGAAGGCAGAAAAATATGCTGACTCCAAATGTCACATGAGCATGAAAGAAAACCTACATAAGTGAGGGTGGGTCTTTGGAGGGAGGTAGGACATTCTGCAAGCTTGAATTTGCAGAGTTCATAAACCCTGCATGGAGCCCTGATCAATATGCCCCCACAAAGCACAGCAAATCAGTTCTCAGATCAAGAGAAACTATGTTAGGGTCATGAGCATGAGAAATGGCATGAGCACCGTTTCCAAATACTAGCTTTCTGCTGGAGTTATACAGGTGCATGTTGGTATGCAGGCAAAGGAAACCCACCCAGACACACAAAAGTTTCCCTGTGGGCTTAGAGAACAGGGTGTCTAAGCTTCACTTTGGAATCTGAGGCCCAGGCAAGAATTCCAATTTTCCCAAACGTTTCGCATTTTTCCAATGTCCAATTTTCCCAGACAAGGCATGCATACGTACACACACTCATACTCTCTCTCTCTCTCTCTCCTGAGATCCCATTAGAGAGAAAGAACGTCATAGGAAGCTAGGTTTGGCTCGGAGGGAGCAGTATCTTTTCAACAACTCCAACTTAGCTGAAAATCTGAATGGGATGATATGAGAGGGAGGGAGGGGAGAGGGAGACAGGAAGCTCCTCACCAGATGAAGGACCACTTTTAGAGTGTTAAAAGAAGAGAAGTGTCTCACACTGGGTCTGAGGTTAAGATGCTAAAGTGGAAGTTTCCACCACCTCAAGATGTAACAGATGGTAAATTCCAAAGCAGGGGATCTGATCATTATGTGGAAATTTCTAAGAAGCTGGCTCTAAGACCCAGAAGGAGGACACAAACAGGACAGTGGAAAGCAATGGAGGATTCTGTGAGTAAGATTCTTTGGTAATGCTCTGATTCCTACGGTTTCCAAGGTGGGTGGAATGGAGAGGGCTCAGCCTTTTTTCTCCAGCCCAGAGAAAAGGGTTTCAAAAGCTGTATGTGGTGAGTTTGATATGCATCTCCTAGAGTTCCCAGGTTGATATGTGACATCTGCCTTAGGAACCAAAATGTGAGAGGTGGCTGACGTTGGCTAAGCCAGCAGGGCGGATGCCACCTCAGAAAGTGAGTACTGTCCCCTTGCCCCATGGTGGAGGGGAGGGTGAAAGCAGTATGAACCCTGGACACCCAGAGTGGCAGCCTGGGTCTCTTCGCAACAGGTTCTCCCCGAGAGGGCTTTGGCATGAGAGTGAGAGGACCCCAAAGAGAGTCCGACTGGAAGCCAGAAGGTGCTGAGGGGTGGCAACAGTGGCAGGAGGAGAGAACCACCCAAATCCCAGGGGCCCCAGTGCAAGGCCCCTCAGAGGAGTCCTGGAGAAGGCCATGGAGGTGGCCAGGAGAGAAAAAAGTCCCCTTTCCCTGTCTGCCAGGCTCAGCACCAGGTGTGACAGTCGCAGTCAGGTAAAGACTTGCTGCACACTCCCCCTGACCCCACAACCTGGAGAGACCTGAGCAGTGGGCAGCTGGAGGCCGCTGGAAGAGGAAGTGGCCCTTGGTGGCTGGATGGAGGGAAGTCCTCCCTTGCAATGAATACTGACTCTTTATAGACCAAAGAGGGCATTTCAAATTTCCAAAATGAACCTGTGTGCATGTGTGTGTGCATGCTGAGAAAGAGTGAGAGTGTGAGAGAGTGAGAGAGAGAGAGAGAGAGAGAGACAGACAGACAGGCAGGCTGACTTGAAGTGGCCTTAGAACTTCTCATTACCAGAAAAGTAACCAGAAAAGTCATGGGCCTGATCAAGTTATTATCCGAAATGGGGTACAACACACCTCCCTGAATAAACTTTAAAGGAACAGTGGGAGATAAGAATGAAGCTGAGTCTTAACTATGACTTGTGAGTCACATTGTACAATATATTAGTTACATACAGTTAACCTTTGGTAAGTCCTGACTATGTGCCAGGCACTGGGCCATGGACTTCACAGACACTACCTCATTCAGTCCCTCTAACAACTCCTTGAGGCATGTATTTGACAGATAAGAAAACTGTGGCTCAGAGAAGTTAGGCACCTTGCCCAGGGTCACACGGGTAAGTAAGTAAAGTAGTAGGAACCTGTACTCAACCTCAAGCCTGACATCTATCCGTGAGCTCTCATATTGTCCCGGATGAGTGGTTTTCAGCAAATTTGTGATTGAAGCAGGAAAGGGACTTGGGTCCTGCCCATCCTTCCTCCTTGGGAGTCCCTGAGCTAGAAAATCAAAAAGCAGAGTTTGAAAGCCACTGACAAGTATGATCTTATGGGTCTTGTACAACACTCTGATTTTATGATGCTATCATCTGTGGGTGGGAAGGTAGAGAGAGGTGGACCCCCCACAGCAGACAAAGGGGAGAGGAAAAACTCAGAATTTGTATCCAGTGTTCCAGGAGAGGCAGCTGGAAGGAGCTGGTTCCAGCAGGTGGATCTGAGGTTCCCAGAATTATAATCATGTATATAAATATAGAGTTCAGAGAATGCAGTAAAGCACTTAGCACAGAGCCGGCATTAGGTAAATGGCAACTATGATTGTGGAAAGTGTACATATGTGCCTAAAAAGCTTAACATATAATTTAACGCAACATGCTCAGCCACTGATGTCACTGTGTCTGTCCCATAAGGAGCTATGTTTATCATGGACACTACACTTTACTAATTGAGCCAAGACAAGAAAGGAACGTGTAAGATTAAGCTAGCCAAGTCTAAAACAATTAGAGTAAGTCTGAAGCAATGGTTTTCAAGCAAGGGGGGCCCAGGGGAGGGGGCAGGCATGGAGTCCTGTGACACAATG
Source organism: Macaca nemestrina (assembly GCF_043159975.1). Classification (NCBI taxonomy): domain Eukaryota; kingdom Metazoa; phylum Chordata; class Mammalia; order Primates; family Cercopithecidae; genus Macaca; species Macaca nemestrina. Next base: position 165,844,453 of record NC_092125.1, on the reverse strand, counting down.
ATGGAAAACATAATACTTTCTCCAATAAAAAAAAGTGCATATGTACAATTTTGCAAATAATGACAGAAGGTTCACAGATCTGTTGAAGTATATTCATAATCTCCAGATTAAGAACCACTCCTGTAGATCCTGAGGATTCAACATGAGGTCCTCAGGCCAAGAGCTGCCCACCAGATCTCAAAGTGGTGCTACCCATCCTTGTCCTCTCCACATGTTCCTTATTGGTAGTCTGGATCATGACACCAAACCTGAAGTAGGTAGTCAACGTAACTGTGCAGAATCTAATTTCCAACCTTTCAAGTTTAACAGACTCCAAATGAAGAATGTCTAAACTAGTGGACTCTGGTACCTAGAACATTTATCTGCTTGGCATTCTCAATCTTTCCTTCCTTCCTTCTGGTAGCAACAACCCTCCTTTTTATCATTTTTTAATTTTTTAAATGTATTTAATGTGGGGAGTCTTCCAGTGAAAACAGAAAACCTGCTAGACAAATTCTAAAAGAGCTGTAACACTACCCCTCCTTTTTTTTATGGGGAACCCATTCTGTGTAATTCTGGTGGGATTTACCCTCTCTCATGGGACACATGAACAGGCCTTAGCTAAAGTGATGCTGCTTATTGTCGACTGCCTATTTCTGGCCATGCTGATTCAGGCAGGCAATCCAATCTGGGCCGGTCAAGGTCCCTCCTTGGCACTTACTACTGCTAGAAGTATGGCAAAAGAGGCACCCATAGCTGTGAGAATAACAGAAACCCAGTTACTGATAGCTACCTCTGCCACCATGGTAAGGGAGAGCATGTCTGAGAATGAAGCTGAGACAGCTAAGTAAAGTCAAGACAGAGTGAAAGATACTGGCCTGATGATATCTTTGGAACTCCTGAATACAGCTGTGCCTGAAGCCCTTGCTAGTATGGCCATCCTAATCATATAAGTCAAGAGACTAGTTTGAATTATATTTCTGTTGCTTGCAACCAAAATACTCCTAATAAACTTGATCTAAAGAAAAACAAAGTCCCAAAGGAAATTCCCCTTCATGGGTAGTCCTTGTGGAATTCTGGGCTCCTCTTTGATAACGACCCTAAATGAATTAAAATTTTTTCTTCCTATGACATTCTTGCAAAAAAGTCTAGGCTTAACATTATTCCCTATCATTCTCTGCACCAACAGTTATCAGTGCCGCCAGTCAGCAAATATCTCATTCTCCCCACCCTTGATCCTGCACTCCTGCTCACCTTCCCTACACTATCGGATACTACCTCTTGTAATAAGTATTAAGGTTACTCATTAGAAGAGGAGGGACCCAGAAATGGACAATAGTAGCCTAGTTTATAGTTCGCTACCATCAAATAGCGAGACTTGGAGTCAAGTCTCATGAGTCCCTCAAACTGCCCCCAAAAGGCACTGAACGTTCCAGTATAAGAAATGAACCTAGAACCACTGGGCTCAAAAGAGAAGGAGAGAGACATGGAGCAAGGGAAGAGGATCATGCAGGGTCAATGTAAATTCTGTGTTTCAAAAGCCACAACACAGACTGAGTCAATGTAGAATGACTTGAGAATTGAGAGAAGTAACATTCACAGAGCACTATCAGGAAGTTGTTTGTTTTTCTTTCAGAACAGGGATGGTAAGTAGATTTCAACTCACATGTCCAATCTGGTCCATAACTAAAATGCCAAGGCTCAGCATCAAGACGGCCGTGACAATCTGAAGTCCATTACGAGGTGGGGAGGGGAGGAGGGTTGTGAATATATGTATTTGTTATTTCAGTTGAAACAATTACATTTCATCCTTGGACTAAGCAAGACCAACAGAGAAATGCACACCTGAACTAGAGGAGTTTCTCTTGGACTGCACTCAGCTGTCACATCACTCGCTTGCACAGAGGCAGTCCTCACTGTTTTACCTACAGGGATGTTGTCGGCCACTCTGTGTGGCATTCACTTTATGAGCACTCTGAAGACATTTCTCTGAGCCTTGAATCATGATCAACCTTGCTTCTTCTGAGTAACTCGTGTGCTTTTATCTTCCAGCCACCGTAAGTTGTTAACGGAGCATGTTTTCCTTCTTATACTGACTGCTCGGAAGCTCAGAGGTAAGACTGTGGGACCTGACAGCAAATGAATAGCCTCTCTCCCATGAACTGGGGCCTTATTTTATCTCTGACTTCACCCCACTTTTCCTTCTCCACAGATTTCCTCCCTTATTTTTCTTAATTGCGTTATATTATACCTATGTTTAAAGGCCATCTCAAAAATCTTTGAAGACAGGTACATACATCAGATTAACAGTAATCAACATAAGAGGAAACAAACCAGATGGTGAGTGGAGGAGTTTTACAAATGCTGCCATGCAGTGGCAGCCACAGGGTGATGGCCTTGAACCAGCAATAGCCCTGGGCCAACTCATCAAGTCAGCAAATATCTCATTCTCCCTACCCTGGATCCTGTGTTCCTGCTCACCTTCCCTACCCTCCATCCCCCATGGGCAGCCAGTGCCCCTGGGCCATTCCTGAGCATCCACACCTACTCTCCTCTCTTTAGTGCTACTGGTTGCTCTCCCTCCCTCAACTCCTCCCACCAAATCAAAATGCCTTCCACCTCTCTCTAGAACCTTGGGCTTGACTGTATGTTGTCAACAGTTGATAAGAGCGTAGTGTCTTTTCTTTCTCAAGGACAGGTACATTTTAACCAGGCATTTTGAAGAGGAAAAAACCCCACAGAAGTAATTCACTAATGGTGGAATATACTACAAAAGTAGTATAAAAGCAATTGAAAAGGAGATTTTTCTTGTAAATCTCAAGTAATTCTATGTAAGGCAGCACAGTACCTGGCACACAGTGCTCAATACACAGTAGCTACTCATTATTACTATTGTTGCTGTTATTGTTAATCCCACCACTACCATTTAATCACTCACTGTCTATTCCTTTTACCTCTACCAAGCAGGCTACTGCCCTTTTCAGAACACTGGCCGACTGGAGATCCACAATCAATTAATTCATTTTAATTATACTTATCATTTATAATGCACTTAGGGTAACTTGCAGGATGATGAGATACATGGCTTAGTCATCATTAACACTCCACCTGACAGTCAGTGACCCCAAGAAAGAAAGCCTAGCTGACATGGACCTGCAGCTACCTGCAGATACATGAATAGTCCCAGGTGAAAGGAGAAGGATCACGTAGCTGAGCCCAGCCCAAATCACCAACCCACAGAATGGTGAGATAAATAAAGCATTGTTATTTTGAGCCAGTAAATTTTGACTCAAAATGCTGGCAGTAAATTTTGGGGTGGTTTGTTATGCAGCATAAGATAACTGATACACATTGCAAATAACCACAATATTAGGGAGTGATGCTATATGAAGCCCCAGAAGCTTTCTCACTTTTAAAAAGTACATTATTTTCCTAGCTCTTAAGGAAGTTTTCTACCATGGCAGAACTATTACCTCACAATAATCACATTTAGGTGAGCTAAGAGATGGGAGAAAAAAATACAGAAATAAAGAGTAGAGCCCCAGTATGTTTTATGTTGTAGCTGTGAGCCAATTTTCATTACAACACACTACAAGGGACTGTCTGAATTCCTTGGCTGAAATAACACTCTGTTGTTTTGGATACTGCCTGAAACAAGCAGACCATCAACAGGGGCCTGGAAATAGTTTCATTACCCAAAAAAGTTTTTATTTTAATAGTATTTGGCATGTAATCATGGATCTTTATCCTGCCCATGGTCTTACAAAGGAACATGGGTTGCTCTGTTTTTTTAAGGCATGGAAACATCATAAATCATTATAGAGATTAAAGAAAAGTACAAATAAATAGACATCTCATTATAGCACTGGTAGGGAAGCATCTAACCTAGAAGTGTGAATGTCATCTCAAAAATAAAGTCAAACAGTCACTTTGTTTAAGAAATGAAGAACTTACCAGTAAGACTTTGTGTGGTCCAATGTTTTCAGGTTTTAAGTGGAATGAATCTGAAATAGAATTAAATAAACATTCCATAAGTAAATCACATTTGGAAAGGGTGTGCTTTCGATCCCAAGTGACTGCCATAACATTGAGCATTTATTCATGTAGTGAAAGATGAACAAAGCTTTTTCTGGCTCCTGATGGAAGAGCGAACATTTTTTGCCAACACAGTTTAACTTCCTGAATAGAGAGAGCATGCTCTCATCTACTTTGGGGAGTGCTCAAAATCTGAGGCCAGTGTAACTATAAATGGTAGTGTTTTTTCCAAACCTCTCCAAGTCAGGGGAAGCCTCTCTAGCTGTTGCCCTTACCTTGGTCTCTCAATCTCTTTATGCTAAGACCCAGCCATGGCTCCCTCTAAGACACCACCTAAAACACTGGTGGTCCAACATAACTTGAAGGGCAGAGGAGGAGTGTACAAGACATTCTAATAGTGGCTATCTGATCATATACATAAACACAGATTTTTGTCTTAATTGATAGTAATGAGCCTAAGGTAGTGTTATTCAACAGAAATATAACCCAAGCCACATACTATTAAAACATAATATTAAATATATTTAATAATTAGATTAATAATATAAAATTATGTATTGTATTATATATATTATAACTATACATAATTATAATAAAATACATTTAATAACTAGAACATAATATTAGGTGTTCTAGTAGCCACATTTAAAAAGCAAAAAATAAATTAATTTTAATATTCAATTTAACCTAATTTATCTAGAGTATTATTGTAACACATAATACAGAAATCATTAATAAGATATTTTACTTTTTTTAGACTAAATCTTCAAGATTCAGTACCTCTCAACTTGAGCTAGCCACATTTCAAGTAGTCCATGGCCACACATGGCTAGGGGCTACCATACTAGACAGCACAGGTCTAGGGAACCTATTCTTGGCCTTCAGGTATTGGCAAGGCTTCAAGAAGTCCGACGCATGTGAAGATCTTATTCACCTATTTTCCTTCTCTCAGTCATCTATCACCATTTCATGATGTCATTTTAACAGAAATCAGACGAAATGACAGCAAATACTTATATATAGCACTTACTATGTGCCAGGAACTGTTCTTGGCATGCCCCTGTGTTACCTCACTTAAACCTCACAATAACTTTATGAGGTAAATATATTATTCTCATTTTGTAACGAGGCAACTGAGGCACAGAGGGGTTACACTATTTACACAAGACTGTGAGACGGTGACAGGGATGAGATTCAACTCTAAGTCGTTTGCCTCCAGAGTCCATGCTTTTACCCACTACCCTCTCAATTAAATTTGAACAGCTCAAAATAAGATAATTACTTTCAGTTTTAATTATAACCATCAAATGATCCAAGTCTGCTCTCATGATAACATGGTTAGATAATAGCAGTGATGGCAGATGGAACAGTTACTGGATGCACTAGCAAATTAAATTTAAAACAATTTGGGATCTGAGCACAAAAACCATAGCAGGCGGGGTCGAAAAGGCTGCACCGGGTCTGGAGGTTTGTCTGGATGACTAAGGTGGTGGTGGTCGGGGAGGTTAATGTGAGGTCCACGGAAAATCTTCTTTTGGTGATTTTTCTGAGGGAAAGGCCTAGTGCTTTCATCAGATGCTGAAAGATTCTCAAACGAGTCTTTTAGATAGGTATCCCTATATCTGTCTCAGCAGGGGTAGGGAGTTAGGAAGAATCAAGTAAAAGAATTAAGAAAACACATCCTTTTCACTTTATTAATCCATAGGCCCCAAAAGAATCACACTCAGTGAGCAAAATCAGCCCGCCACATGCAAGCTTTCTGCCAAATCACAGAGACGGTGGCTGGTCACTGACATCGTAGAGCTAAGGCCACTCAAAGTGCTGCCACCCAGTCTCCCATAGAGAGCCCTGAAGCTGCTGAAAATCCTTCCGTGGCTTCCTCTAGGTTTTAGGATCAAGGCCAAGCTCCTCAGACTACTCTAAAAAGCCCCTGTGGCCTCATGCCTGGACTCTCCCTCAGGCGTCTCACTGACAGGTCCCAAAATGCACACCCTGCCCCCTTCACTCCTCTATGCCTTTGTGGATTCTGTTCTTTCTGCCAAACATGTCCTTTCCCTACAGTATCAGTGGGTCTTCACATCTCAGTTCAAAAGTCACCACCTCTGGGAAGCCTGTGTGAATACTCTCGACTGGCTTAGCAACAACTTCTCTGCAGTAGTGACAGTAAGGTAGTATTCATTCGATTCAAATGGCAATTATATACTACTATAGTTATGTGTCCCTGAAGGAGGGCAATGTGTTCTGAGAAATGAAGTTTTAGGGGATTTCATCATGTGAATATCGTAGGGTGTACTTACACAAACCTAGAGGGTACAGCCTACCACATACCTGGGCTACATGGTAGAGCCTATTGTGTTTAGGCTACAAACTTGGACAGCGTGTTACTGTTCTGAATACTGTAGGCAACTATAACACAATGGTAAGTATTTGTGTATCTAAACATAGAAAAGGTATAGTAAAAATATGGTATTATCATCTTTAAAATAGGTTGTTTTGTTTAAAACACATTCAGTTGGTACCAATGGTATTATAGTCTTATGGGACCACTGCCACGGATGCAGCCTATAGTTGATTGAAATTTCATTATATGCACATGAGTGTACTATTGGTAATATTAAAAGCTGGTTTTTTAATGTGCTAGACACTGTTCAAATGCTTTACATGCTCCTTTAATCCCCTTAGTAATCTTATGAGGAAGATTCTTTCATTATTCCGTTTAGTAGGACAGCAAATTGAGGCACAGAGGTTAAGCCAGTAGCCTAAGGTTACATGGCTCATAAGTGGCGGAGTCAAATTGTAAACCCAGACAATTTGGTTCTAGACCTCACACTCCATGCCTGCCTCCAACTAGGGTCCCCTTCCCTCTACCTTCATTGCCCCTGTACTTACTTTACTCTGGTATCTCCTATATTTTAAGATTTCCATTTATTGGTCTCTCTCCCCACGTTTGCAGAATCCCTGAAGGTTAATAATGTGCCTAGCTCATTTTTGTCTCTCCAGGACCTAGTAAGGTACTTGGTATATGGTAGATACTCAATAAAGACACACACAGGAAAACACTGGAATAGCACTGAAAGGATAGGAGCCAAGGCTATCAACCCAGGCCTGATAAAAATGCCTTAGGATAAAGAATCTTCAAATACAGACTTTAACAAAGCAAGTTTTGACTTTATCTTTTAAATCCAGCCGGTACCAAGGAGATGGTCACTTCCTAGGCCTGTTCAGTACCAGAGGGAGGAGAAGCAACTCAGAGCTTGGCAGACTTGCTCACACCTCCAAGTTCATCAGTTTTACTTTACTTTGCATGTAGAACTAAGTAATAACGTGCTTAAGCAATAGCATACCCAGAGTCTTGGCTGGCCATTATCAAGGACTGCCAGAAAAGACACATGCTAAAAAATTTCCTTTGGCTGCCTGGACATGGCTTGGATATTTCTACCCTGGAGTTCCAGGATATATTTCTTTCCATTACTAACTAAACTCCCCTCGGATGCCTATGGAATTTGAACTTGTAGAAGAATACTTTCCTCTAACAGTGAGAAAGGCAAAAAGTTTTAAGATCTAGAACATACACTGATCTCTAAGAAGAGAAGGAGCTCTCTCTAGCCTGGTCAGAGATTGCATCAGGATTGTGGCCCAGCCTACCCACTTGCAGATAAATACAGCCAGCCATAACATCCACCCTTTATACTGCATCTAGAATGTAGAAGAATCCACCACCTTCCCATGTAAGTAGATGGATGTCAGCATCACTTGTTATTAACAACCAAACCATAAATCTGTATTGACTCTTGCCATATCATCTCCTTACATAAGAAATAGTGACATTAATTTAGTTATTATTGAGAGGTCTACTGAATGTAAATCATGTGCCAGGGATGGTTTTAGGTGCTGGAGATGCAGTGGTGAATGAAGTATAATTACATTATTGACTTGAGGCCCTTACATTGTAATGGGGGAAAGCAAACAAACACGTATGCAAATAAGTAAATAAGATCATTTTAAACAATAAGTTCTACAATTTTTTTCATACATGCAAGGAGTGAAGTGACCTAATGAAGAGTTTAACAAGGTTTCTTCAGCAGCTGTAGGGAGGAGCATTGAAGAGGCAATAGCGAACAAATGGTGACCAAGTGTGAGGCCATTTGATTGTTCAGGTGAGATATGGTACCTCAGATATAGAGAAGTAGATGAATTCAGTATAGGTTCCAGAGGTAAAACAATTAAGACTTGCTGATGAAGTCGATACAGGGGGTCAAGCAACTCGGTCAATGATGGTTTCATTTACTCAGGGAGAAAACAGATTGAGGGAAGAAAAAAAAATCAAGAATTCTGATGTGATCTGGTTAACTTTGAGACATCCAAGGGAGGATGTCAAAAAAGCATTAAGAAGTCTAGAACCATGCTGTCCAATATAGGTACATGTGGGTCTTTAAATTTAAATACAATTAAAAACTTACTTCCCCAGTTGTATGAGCCACATTTCAAGTGACCAAGCAGCCACAGAGGCAGCTACTCTATGGAACAGCACAGGTACCATATGGTTTCACTTGCAAATTCTGATATGTTATCTCAAAAGGCAAAAACAGATGTAAAAGGGCTTTTGACACACATAAAGGACCCTACTGTAGGGATAAAAGGTAATGCTCCACAAAGGTGGGGCATAGTTGAGGGAAATAAACCCTATGCTTTAAGTCTTACGAATTTGCCTTTATTAGATGCTTGGAGGGCTACCAACTTTGTAAAGTAATACTATATGTGTCAAAGAATTATAAATTCATTCCTGAGCTCCAAAGGTTAAAAACTGTGGGTTAAAATGCTGGCATTTTGCCCCATTGTACAAGGGCTTCTGTCCCAGAGAATGGCACACCCCAAAAGGTTGAACCGGCCTACTTTAACCAAATGGTACCACCCCATTATCTCCACCTTGGGACTGGCTCTTGGCTGGAAGAGCTGGTCTAGGCTGTTCATCAGGAGAAACTCTTTTTACCTGGCTACTGTCCTAATCTACAGAGAGTTTCTGAAGACAAAGTTTTGTTTTCAAATGAGGAACTGGTGGTATATATACTCAACTAACTTGTAGATGAGTTGGGGGAAAAGTATTCTGATAATGCCAAAGACAGTATAAATTTTAAAAAATACACATAGATTCCTATTTCATCACACTTTAAGAGAATAAGTGAAAAAGAGTAAACAAGAAATTGAAATGTTATACTCAACATAATTTTTTTCCCATTTTTGTACTGAAAGGACAATCACAGTTTTAAAAGGATGGCAAGCTTCTTTGGAATTTACCCATATTTCCAGCATCCTAGTGCTGCTATTTATTTTTGCATGTTACCTTTGATAGAAACATGTGCTTTTATGTGACTATGGCCATAGTTTATACGGTATTGGTAGTAAAGGCTTTGGAATTGGGCAGATCTAGGTTTGAATGTCGGATCCTCAACTAATGAGACGCAAGTCCTTGAACAATTTATCTCTAGTGCTCAATTTCCTAACATGTAAAATGGGGCTAATATTACCTTTTGTATACACTTGCTCTAAGGATAAAAAAAGAAAATCTTAGCACAGTGCCACTAGGACAAACTCCATGAATTACAGCTACTATTTCTTTCTAAAATTTCACTTTAAATATTTTAGTATTTCTACACATAGAAGTGTTTCATGTTGAAAAGCCACAATTTCCTAAATCAATCCCCTAATGCTGGATAGTTAAGTTACTGCCAGTTTTTATTATCACAAACATGATTACATTGGACATCTTCATGACTTAGCTTTTTCATTCTTTTATCTTATTTCTCTGGCTTCTCTAAATTCCTAACAGTAGAATTACTAGCTTTTGCTTTTAAAAGGATTTTTATTGGCTGGGCGTGGTGGCTCACGCCTGTAATCCCAGCACTTTGGGAGGCCAAGGCGGGTGGATCACGAGGTCAGGAGATTGAGACCATCCTAGCTAATACGGTGAAACCCTGTCTCTACTAAAAATACAAAAAAATTAGCTGGGCATGGTGGCGGGCGCCTGTAGTCCCAGCTTCTTCGGAGGCTGAGGCAGGAGAATGGCGTGAACCCAGGAGGCAGTGGAGCTTGCAGTGAGAGGAGATCGCGCCACTGCACTCCAGCCTGGGTGACAGAGCCAGACTCCGTCTCAAAAAAAAAAAAAAAAAAAAAGGGGGATTTTTATTAGCATACAATATCACCAGCAAAATAATGCACAGTTCCTGAGATCTTCATATTTTATACATAAAATAGTATTAAGACTGTTTTATTTTGTATTTGTAAGAGCATTAGGATCAACATTTTTACATGTTTATTAATGGTGTGTCACCTTGAAAAACAATAATTTTATATTTTTTGGTTATTCATGTACTAGGAACCTGATGTTTTTCTTGTAAGTTTGAATAAGTTCTTTGTAGTGCACAGTAATCAACAGATAATATATACATTTGCCACAAATAGATTCCCAAAACTTATGCAAGTAAGTATGAAAGTATCTTTTCACTTACATAGCATTTCATAAATAATGTGTAACAGCTATATTTTGTATAAACCTCAAGAGATATGGTACTGCTTCTTGGCAAAATGTTTGGCTTTTGATTGAATTTCAAAGTCAATTTATATCCACGCTGATCGTCATAGCAACCTTGTGAGTGAACTGGGGAGTATAACAGTGTTGCCTGTACAGCAGAGAAAACAGATCCAAACAGGCCAGGGGACTGAGACAGGATCACTGAATCCTGCAGCTGAATCCCTCTTTCTCTGAGTCACAGGACCCCTTGTGAAAGGAAGCTTACAAGGTAAAAGTGAAGAGACGTATTTTGTGCAAAATGGATTATTATTCAAAGCACCAATTCTATATTGTTTCCTATTAGAAAGCCTTTACACACAGCATCCAAGAACCATGTTTACTTCGCTGGAGGATCTCAAGAAATGCTAGCATTATTTCAGCAAATTTACTGTAACAATGGCTCACAAAATGGATCTACCCTCACACAGTTTTTTATACAGACAAAATAATTTAAATAACTTAAACCTAAATTAAGTTTTAAGTTATTATTATTATTATTATTTTTACCTGGCATAAATACCACTTCTTCTCCCAAGTATTCCCTCATTCTTTGGCTCAATGAAACCACTCTTCTCTTAGAATTTCTACAACCTTTTTCACCTCCTACTTTTTATCACAGATATTTGGGAATGTGCTGCACTTCTCTTACTGGGTGGTAAGGTCCCCACGGTCCATATTTTAGTCGTATCTCCTAAATCACCTGGCATCTTTCTCTGCATGGAGGAGCACTCGTTCAATGTTTTACAGAGACATGGGGGAAGAATTTTCATAGTTAAGAGACAACAGTTTTTTAAAAAATGTAATTAAAATAAGAGCATTAAAGTACAGGTTGCACTAACTGTATTCTCTTTGCTACACCATTCCTTATTTTGGCAAACATACTATCATGAGACACTTCTAATGCATTCTTAGGCTGGAGGTCTGCATTAGCCAAATAATACTAAACTACATTAAACAGAATGTCTAAGAATGTTTCCAACCATGTACAAATCTGTATAAATACACAGCTATATCTGTGATGCTTTTATTTGCAAATTCAGATGTAACTTATTTCTCAAAAATTCACTGTGTGTACACACAGACACACAGCACACAAGCACTAAAGTCTTGGTCAGCATTTGGGAAAAACTCAGATAAAAATATGGGACATCTGTTTCCTAATACTAGGAAAATTCACAGGAAATGATTAATGTTAACTAGGGAGAAAGAAATAATCTGGATTGAATTATGAAATGAAAACATCCAAAATTTACAATTGAATACAGTATAGCCTGTGAGCCATGAGATCTTCAAAACTGGGGATGATTTAACATTTTATTGAAATACCTGTTACAGTAGAAACATTTTTATTCCGTATACACACCAATAAACAAAAGTGAATACCCCAGCCTACACAATACTTTCAGATTCTGTATCTCCCCGCGGACATTTATGTAACCCTTGGCAGTTGAGGTTAGCTGTTTCGTGTGTATTTCCATAACGTGCCCAGTGCCTTGTGGGACAAATTAGTACCTAACACTAAATTGGACGGTGGTCCCCAGACAGAGAGGATTGGGGTCTTTTGAGAAAGATCTAGCATAGCTATATCTCCCAAGGTGAACTGGAGGGACAATGATGGACAGCCACAGAGCAAGGCCAAAGAAAACTGTAGAAGAGGGTCTGTAGCTTGTTAGCTCTTCCACCATCCTGCTGCTTGTGTCTCTGAACCTACTATGTGTTTGGCAATGTGGAAGGTGGTAGGGACAAAACAGAGAACAAAATATAGTCCCTCTATGGGCCAGATGCAGTAGCTCACGCCTGTAATACCAGCACTCTGGGAGGCTAGGGTGGGCAGATCATTTGAGGTCAGGGGTTCGAGACTAGCCTGGCCAACATGGTGAAAACCCATCTCTACTAAAAATACAAAAACAACAACAAAAAACTAGCCAAGCATGATGGCAGGTGCCTGTAATCCCAGCTACTTGGGAGGCTGAGGCAGGAGAACTGCTGGAACCCGGGAGGTGGAGGTTGCAGTGAGCAGAGACTGGGCCACTGCACTCCAGCCTAGGTGACAGAGTGAGACCCTGTCTCTCCCTTCTCTCTGTGTGTGTGTGTATGTGTATATATATGTGTGTGTGTGTCTATATATATGTATATATATGTGTGTGTATAAATATGTGTGTATATATATAGTCCCTCTCCTCAAGGAACCCACAATAAGTCATATAAACAACTCATGAGGCCACCATAGCTCCAGTGGCAAATAATCTAATTACAGTAAGGACAGCTAACTCTGAGAACACAGGGGACACTTATACCGGTCTGGGATGATCACAGAAGGCTTCCAGGAGGAAGCAGGGTGGAAGCTAAACTGTACAGAATGACCAGGGTTTACCACAAGAGGAAAGGAGGGAGGTATAAGTAAGGTAGAGGGAAAAGCTCGTGCCAAAGCCTGAGAGGAAGTGAGTCCCTACACACACTGGGGGATGCAAAGAGCTTGGTGCACTGGGGCAAAGAGTTCTCAAGTGGAGAGAGTCCTTATTAACTAACAGGCAACAGCCAGGCAAAACCTAAAGGAGGTAACTATAGTGAAAACCACAGGACCAATGGAAATGACCCAGAATCTCTAGCATCTTCACATCAGAAAGAGTTATCACAGACAGGGGGGACAGCCCAGGCCCTTTTGAGCAATAGACCTCTAGAGAGAGAGCAAGAAGATAAACTGTACCATGGCCACAACCTCATCAGAGTCAATGCCGGTTTCCAACTCCAAGGAAAAACCAATAGCCAGCTACCCAACCCAACAAAAAGGAAGAGTGAGCAGGCCTTCTTCACAACCCTAAGAGGATGGCAGAATTATCTCCATTTTACAGGTAAGCTGCTGGTTTTAGAAGACAGGATTTATCAATATTCCTTTCTGTTGATCCATCCAGCTTCTGACTAGGAAAAACCAACTCATCTTGCTTTGACTGGGACTTCCTAGTTTTTGTACTGAAAGTCTCATGTCCCAGGAATCCCCTCAGTGCTACGCAAGGCAAGATGGTTGGTCAGCCTACTCAGAGTTTGTGACGTACATGAAGTGGGCAATGGGATTTATGACACAGCTTTTTGTATAGGAACCGGTGCAAAGTTACACGTGACTGACCTCCCAAGCTAACTTGGATCCTCTGAATGACGGAACCTTTTGGAATAACTTAGTGACTTCTCCAAGGCTCCTATATTATTTGCCATAATTTACACTGAATAATATTTGCAAAGCAAAAGCCTAGCTGAGGGCTTAGTGATTACTATCTGTGTGCTAACATCAGATAATTGCATACTTCACAGCAATCAGCCCTAAGAGTCGTCTGAAATTAGTTGTTGTTGTTAACTGAAAGTTAACCAAACAATCTTTCAGCTTTAACTTTTTTGATTTGTTTTGTTTTGAGACAGTGTCTGGTTCTGTCATTCAGGCTGGAGTATAGTGGTGTGATCAGGTCACAGCTCCCTGCAGCCCCTATCTCCTGGGCTCACACAATCGTCTTGAGTTTCCCTAGTGGCTGGGACTACAGGGTCACTTCACCACACCCAGCTAGTTTTTGTATTTTTTTTTTAAAGAGATAGTGTCTTGCTACGTTTTCCAGGCTGGTCTTAATCTCCTGGCCTCAAGCCATTCTTCTGCTTGAGGATTCAAAGCATAAGGATTTAAGGCATGAACCACTGTGTCTGGCCGGCTTTAACTTCTGACATTGAAAATCTTCCTAAAATAAATTAGTTTACTTACACAGGAAGAGTAGTATACATATTTTCATATATCTTTGTTAACCAGGAATCCTACCATGCCTTACTTATTGCAATGGCTTACATTCTTACCGTTCGACAGATTTAAGAAGGTTTAGAAGACAACAAGAACGCATTATAGTTTCCAATAAATACAGTCACAATAGGATATTACTTTGTGGCAATATCTGGCAGGCAGAGAGTGGCTGACAAATCTTTATAGAATGAATGATGGTGGGAAAGTGGCCCATACAGAACTACAAAAAGGAAAATGATGAGGATAGTGAATGAGATAAAGGCTATACTTGTGCTTTTGCTACAGTGCTGTTGACTAAAGCAGCGGGAGCTCCAAGCTGAGGCACACAGTTCTTGTCCAATAAAAGGAAGCAAAAGCTCTTCAAGAGCAGTCCTTTCCTTACAAGGGTGGTAATGAATAAAATAGGTGACATGGCCTTCGGTCTGCAGAAGATGCAGAAAGACTTCAATGGAAGACCAAGGGCCCGCTATTAAGTCCTGATTCAAAAGGCATCCCCCCAGGAAGCTCAGGAAATGTCATCCAGGCTAATGCTCTTTGGTGAGAATCCTGACATAGGAATGGATGAAGATACGTGCCTTAGAATCTTTCTCCGACAAAAGCAATGATTTCTAACACATTTTTGGTTAGCTTTCGATGAAAAGATATTTCTAACATCTAATCGTGTTTGAATGGAACTATATTAAAAATACCTTTCATTAGCCTCAGAAAACTAAAAAAAAAATTAAAGAGTAAAATTTAGCAGTACTTTTTACTGGTGATATGTAACTATGAGTCCCTCTAAAAATTCTGGTTTTATTGGAGTAGTCTAGGTAACTGAGATTTTGCTATATATTGAAAATAAACATTTTGCCCATGAGGTTTAGTTCTCTAATGCTATTACTCTTTTTGCCGACACCTTTGCATCAGACATAGAATCACAGAAGACATATTCAAGTTATGTCTGCTGTAGAGTCAGGCGGCACAAGCGGGCAGGATGCAGCCAAGGGCATTGCCCTGAGCCTGGATCAGAAAAACAAGAGCCGGAAGGGTTTGTTTCCACTCTGCCAGACCTTTGGTGTAGATGAGTGCACTTCCCCAGGCCTCGGACTCAGAGGAAGAAAATGAGGAGTGCTCATCAGGTGAGACTGTGAGCCTCCCTCCAAGACCTGCACATTCACAGATGTGTGAGGTGGGTGTGCTATAAAGTATCCCACGCTGGTTTTGGGGCTTTGACTCCACAGAATAGTTTAGTCTTAAACTCTAGCTACGAAAATATGGATTAGCAAAGAAATTTTTCTGTCATTGAAAACCAAAGAAGTAAGATATACAGATTCTAAGGACTTGCTCATCTTTTCCTGTATCATCAAGAGATCAACAGCTTATTAAAAAACAGAAACAAAACACTCGTCTGTGTTCAACACAGTCCACTGAAAGCCATAACTCAACAGGAAGACTATTCTGAAGAAAATCAGCATATCCAGTACAACCCACCTGTTCTTACACTTACCACCTGCTTCCTGGGTAAAGCCATCTTTGCTGCCTCTATTGTAGTATTAGTTTGCACCCCCGCCCTCCACCAGGCATCCTTACAGATCTTTCCATTTTATATACATTCTGAACTACACAGACAATCTATTGCCCATCATTTAGGGAAATATACAAGCATATAATCACTGTACTAGCCAAAAAAACTCAGAGCCAAGAAAAAAAAAATCTGTCATCCACTCTACCACAGCAGGGAGATTTAAAGGCAGCTTAGGGCATTCAACAACGTTCTATCTGTCAAATCAGCCACTTCTGTGCCCATCCCTTTTCCTTGGCTCTCCTGTTGGCCATTTATGTATCTGCATCAACAACTTGATTGTAAAGTCCCCTGACTGCATAGGCCATAGTTTATTCCTTTTTTTTTTTTTTTGAGATGGAGTCTCGCTCTGTTGCTCAGGCTGGAGTGCAGTGGCACTATCTCGGCTCACTGCAACCTCTGCCTCCCAGGTTTAAGCAATTCTCTTGCCTCAGCCTCCTGAGTAGCTGGGATTACAGGTACATGCCACCACCACGCCCGGCTAATTTTTGTATTTTTAGTAGAGACAAGGTTTCTCCATGTTTGTCAGGCTGATCTCAAACTCCTGACCTCGTGATCTGCCCGCCTCGGCTTCTCAAAGTGCTGGGATTACAGGTGTGAGGCACCATGCCCAGTCCATACTTTATTTCTATATGTATTTGTTTTCCTTCCCACAAGAATTATCTCTTTACTTGAAGCGCCCTAGATTGTTAATAAATGAAAAAAACACTCTGGATGTACTTAATTATATCTAATTTTCTAAAACTGAAATGTTCACAGTGGCTCAGGGGAAGGGTAACGCAAGAGTTAATTCTGAAATTCAGTTCTATTTATCTTATTTGTCAGAGCCAGCTTTTATTCCTGTGAACATGTCTCTCCTAATACCAGGAATAATTGTGGATACTGATGATGTAAATACAGTTTTTCTTAATCTTTTAAAATTCGCACTCATTTCTGATAACCTTATCATCCCTAATCAGATTCTGATATACCCATCCTTAGGTGTCTTAGGAAACTGTGATATGTATTTCAGTCTCCTTTGCTGAATTCTCTCCTTTTCCTCAAATCTGATGACTCTCAAATCTCTATCTCCTATCTCAGCTTGCTCTTTGAACTCCACACATACTTGTCTGACTGACTTCTTAATATCTCCCCTAGGATGCTTAATAAGGCATCACAAACAATTGTGCCCTGGCCACAATCACCTCCCACACTGCTCTCCCCTCTTGGGGCCCCCAGGGGACATCAATGGTACCAGGAGGACTCCATCATTCATGCCCTTGTTCAAGCCAAAATCTTCATTCATTTTTGGCTCCTTTCTCACCAACTGCATATCCAATCAATCTATCAGCAAATCCTGTCAGCCCTGCCTTCAAAATACCTCTAGAATCCAGTCACGCATTGGCATCTTCTCTGCTCCCATCTGGGCAAACTAGCAGCATCTCTCGCCTGGATGACTTAAAGAGTTCCCTCTGCTGATCTGGGCTTCACACTTGCTTCCCTCCTCAACCCCCCACCTAGTCTCCATCAGTCATTACTTCCTAGCTCAAAACTCTCCAACAGTTTCTCAGCATACTTAACACACTCACTCACATCCACTCCTTGGCCCATCAGGCGCTATGAGAAATGGCCTTGGCTCACTGTATTCAGCCACACTAGCCCCTCTTCTCCTTAAATCTGCCAAGCAATGCTCTGTCTCGGGGTCCTCACACAGGTTCTTCCTTCTGCTTAAACTTCTCACAGACACTGTAGTCCTACACATCTCACTGCCTCACTTCCTTCAGGTCTCTAGGTCAAGCGCTATCTCCTCAGAAAGGCCGTACTCTCTCTTCCCAGACTCTGCTTTGGTTTTCTTCTTGGTATGTAACCCTTCCCCCTTCCTGGCACTCTATTTTCTATCTATTGAATTATTAGCCCTCTCCTTCACTGGAATGTCAACGCCATGAGAAAAGGATGTTGTTTGTTTACGGTTGTACTCCCAGTGCCTGAGGCAACGCCTGACACAGGCTAGGCATTCAAGAAAAAATACGCATTTTTTTTGTTACTGAATGAATGAATGCATATTCTCAACTAGGCAGAAATATTTTATTGAACTTGATTTTTCTGATGTTCACATTATAAAAATAAATATTTTCCCTTTCCCCAAGTGAATCATAAGATAAGGCATGATTTTTAAACTACGTATGCCTTACCCCTTAGATTCTGATATCTGCCCATCGGGGTGTCTCAATATAGAAAACCTCATGGCTACATTCTGAATTTTTACTAAGCATCTGGCATGTTCTGTAGTCTTTTACCTCTAACTAAAGCCTTAAGGCTTTATTACCTTTAAAAAATGCTTGCAGAATTAAGCTAATAAAGACATTGTCTGCCTTACTTGTGGCAGTGGCAGCTTTTTTTGTTTTTCCCCCAGTAGTATCTGAATAAGGCTGCTCAGATTTCAATGCCAACTAGTTTGTCCCACAACTTTTGTTGTTTGGGCCCAGCAGCCACAGAAACACTGTGGAATATTAAGATAACTCCTTGGAAGAGACTAGAAGGAAGTTCAGGCCCCTTCTGCCAGGAGTCTCCAATACATTTGGGTTTTCTGGCTGCCTGGCCAGTATTGGTGCTTTTCAGAAGAGCAGTGTTTCCTTCATGAATGAAGCCCATTTATCATGACACACTCAGTGGACAGAGTTAGCTCCCAGGGGACAGCCACTCTCCCAGCCTCTGACATTTTCCCAGTGTGACAGTGAATACCACCCCACAGAGACCACTATTGCTCTGTGAATTCCACCTTGGACTCTTAGCAAACCTCAGCTTCAGCAAGTTCAGTCAACTGGAAATTGTCTCCTGTGTCTTTTCTCCTTTTCTTAAAGCATAATCTTTCTGGATCTTTTACATATAAGACTTTGGAATTATTGTGTAAAAACAAGATGTTCTTAATCCTGACTCATTTGAGAAATGTCAGACTCAGCTTAGTTCAAAGATCTGGTCAAATTCTAACATTAGTGATAACATAAATAGAAAACACAGATGGTTATCAGTTCTGCCCTTTTACTTCTTTAATAAATAAAATGCAGCAAATCATCTGCAAGTCTTGGTGAACTTTGATTTCCATGTATTTCTTTAAAGCTTAAAAATTTTGATCTTTGTGATGTGAAATCTTATTTAATTGTTTGGGAATTTAAGTTGTTAGGTGGTTTGTCCAAAAGAAGAAAATGGTAGATATCAAATACTAAGTATTTGGTCATTCAAGGCAAAAGCTCCCACTCAAAGCACTTTGATTTTTTTTTTTTTAAACCACAAATCTGGCCTCCTAGAATGTTGTGCTTGTGCAGTTTAACTCTGGACTTCATTCCACTGCAGTCTGCATCCCTCTCGGGCTGTGCAAGTGGCTTTCTTCCGCTATTCTCTGAATACTGAACTTGGGAAGAGCCAACATAAACCCCATGCTGGTGACATTCTGAACGACCCCCAAATTCCTGCACTCTTCTGCAAAGCTTCACCGCCAACCCTCCTCCCTGTCCCCTCCTTCCTCAAACACTGTTTCACGTGTTTTTCTCTTCACTCACTTTGTTGGGGAAGTATTTTGTTAACAGTTCTTTGACCAGTTTCCGCACACAATTTCTGGCATTAGTCACTGTTGCAGCTTTTTAGAGGCCTACCACTGACTCCAGAAAATATTTCTCTATTTGAATTCGTTTACTCTTTTCTTCTGCCATCCAAAACGGAGCGGGGGGATAAACTCTCACGGAGAGACATAACAGTCACAAAAACCTTTCTACTCTGCATAAACAGAATCTTAAGGCACCAACTGGGGGCTCACAAATCCTGAATCCCTTAACCCAGATAATAAAGTCTTACAAGTAAACCATATCCACTAAACTTTAATGTTGGCTTTTACTTTCCACTTAATTACTTTTGTGAAAATGTGGCCAACATAAAGTTGTCCATCCACCAACAGTCCTCAACATCTCTTTGCTAGCAGAACCTGGGCTTGTTGGAATAGAGACCCTGTGAGCTCAGGAGAGATGGGAGCCGTAGTTTAAAGGTGGGCCTTTGCCCTGCTCACTCCAATGAGGTCTGAGGGGAGATGACGGGAGAATGCTGGGGAAGGATTCTGCTTCCTCACAGAAGCCAGGGGTAGCGTGACCCATATCCCCTTGATTCCCAACTTTGAAACTGGTCATGAGGCACAGAACCGTGACGGCTATTTGATGACCACGAGAAAGCATGTCTCAATTTAAAAAACTTAACACAACAAAGACGGTGGATCACAGAGATGAAAAGAGCATAAGTCTTTCATGCCAAAGAGCAGAAGCAGCTGCCTCCTCCAAGCTTTATGAAGATGTAGAGAAACAACTCCCTACTTGTTAGGGACAAATTAGTCCAGCTTTTTTGTTACTTATAGTCTTGATATATATGAGATGACAAAAGAAAGGCTTCTTAATTTGGTCTAATGCAGAATTGAGAAAATGTTTGTTTAGCAAACTTCAAGCTAATAGGGCAAGTATGACTTGCTCCAGCTATATTTATATTATTTAGTACAGAGGCCCTTCGGCTTTCTCAATCCAGAGTGGTCACTCCATCCATCTGTCCAACCAACCAACCAATCATCCATCCACCCACCCGCCTATCCGCCAACCCATTTCTTCTTTTTTTCTAACAACAACCAACTGCTGAGCCAGGCACTTCACTAAGCACTGTAGATACAAACAACCCAAAGGACAGAAAATACGATACCCATTTTAGAGATAAGGACACAGGTACAGATGGTTTCAATGTTTTTCCTAAAACCTAGTCTACAAGTGTAGAGTCAGGATTCAAATCTAGGATGTGTGAATTTAAAGGCCTTGCGCTTTTTACTATCCCATGCAGCTTCAAATGTTAGTAATCTCCTTGTTGGCCTGATTTAAAAATAACAAAAACTGCACTGCTTTTTAATATTCTGCAATTTTGACTGTTCCCAACTCTGCCATCTGCAGTTAGTTACACTGCACCCTTTCTTGACATTTAATGTACCCAGACCAAAGGTCCACTTTCCACCTAGAAGTCTGACGGATACCATGTCTGCAAAATGGCAGCCCACCATGATGATCTCTTTTTCAACCGCATGCACCTTGCCTCTGCAGGCTGCTGTCTGCACCATGAGTCAGAGACCTTTTCCACCTTGCTTACCCGTCCTGAGTACACTCTGTGGCACTCACTAGGTTGTCCATACATATCTGCTGATTAAATGTATGAGAAAAAATAAGCCAAAGAATAAGATGCTGTCTCAGGAAATCCTGAATGCCAGTTCTCAGGACTCTTAATTTAATGAGTTGGTATCACTTCAAAAACCTTGGCAGAGAGTCCCATTCCAGAAGGTGTTTAATAAGCTGCTGACTAAGCTCTCTGGACACCAGGTTTATAGCAAATATGTTCTCATCTGTGAAACACTGGAAACAACCCAAATATCCAGTATTTGGATGAAAAGTTGAACCAATGGCCACTTATCAGTGCAGGAGTTTCTTTTATTGCCATTACAAGAAAAAGGATGTGGAGTGTGAGGACACAGGAAAAGGGCAACACGAATCAAGGTCAGATGCAAAGGCAGGAAGACCAACAGAGAATAATACACTGACTCCAGTTATGCAAAAATATGCACATGGAAACCAAATGGCATGAGAATGTGAAGCTGAACTCACAAGAATACTTTCTTCTACATGTACAATAAAAATTCAGAATTTAATAATTGTAAACTGGCTCTTCTTTCTTCTGTTTAATCTCCATACCCTTCTTATGATCGATGTTACTGAATTCTTATGAAATGCAGGCTCACAATTTAACATGTGACCGATTTAGAAAAACATGTCTTCTATATGCCTATGATGAAAAGAAATGCCCTACTGACAAAAGACATCCATTTATTTGTCAGGCTAAACATATCTATTTATTTAGATCTATTTATTTGTCAGGCTAAACATATACTACATTATTCCCGGTGTCTGAATGCTGTGTGTGTGAAAAGCCCAATACACACATACTCTTTTCACATTGCACATTCAGATAACCCAATCTTTACTTTTCAAGGACAACCATTCCCTGCTGAGACTGGCACACACAGGATGCTTTCTGCTTGAGGCCTGCATTTCCATACCTTTCTTTTAGCTAACTCTGGTTCGTTAAAGAATTCCTGAACTTGAGTGTACCTTTCTCAAATAATAACGAGTACCACTTATTATTTTACTACATACTAGGTATGTCTGTAAGCACTTTCCTATGAGCTCATGTCAATCATGTTTTCCAGTATGACCTCAAACACAGATTATATGACAGATAGTAGGCACTCAATAAATACATATTTACTAGTTGGGTTATGCTTTAGTTCATGTAACTCTCATGTCCACATTATAAAAGAAGTATTATAATTATCCGTGTTTTACAGATGGGGTGCAGATAGGTAAAGTCAATTGCTTAATGGCCAATATTTTGCTAAGGTCAATAGAAATAGGGTAATGTTGTTTTGTGTTGCTATAAAGTAATACCCAAGGCTGGATAATTTATTTTAAAAAGAGGTTTATTGGGGTCACTATTCTGCAGACTGTATAAGAAGCATAGTGATGGCATCTGCTTCCGGTTAGGGCCTCAGGAGGCTTCCACTCATGGTGAAAGGCAAAGGGGGAACAGGTGTGTCACTTGGTGAGCCAGAGAGCAAGAGAGATGTCAGGTTCTTTTAAACAACCAGCTCTTGTGTGAAGTAATTAAGTGAGAACTCACTCATTACCATGGGGAGGGCACCAAGTTATTTATGAGGGATCTGCTGCCATGACCCAAACATCTCCCACTAGGCCCCACCTCCAACATTGGGGATCACATTTTAACATGAGATTTGGAGGGGATAAACATCCAAACTAAGACAGGTAGTCAGCTTCCTACCTCAGCTAACCACATTTCAATCCCTGGCTCATTTTCAATGGGATTATACTTTTATGAGTTAAAAATTAAGTGATAAAACACAGAAAATCATGCTCATCAGAATAAATTCCAAAATTATTTTTCTACTCATACCTAACTTGTCCTGCCATTATGATACAGGTTCTTGAAAGGCAGAGATCCCCTTCCCTTTGTATGTCAATGGAAGGTGGAAATACTCTCCCAAAATGCCTCACCAAGTACCACACTAGACCGTTCAGACCGTTCAGAGGCAAGAAGTCCCATGGCTTGTTGAACACTGAGATTCAAAAGCATAACTGAGTCAGGCAGGACAAAACTATAAATTAAATCACCTGTGAAAGCAAAACAACTCAAGTATGAACTACACAAAAATAAAACGTAACCCTCCACACTCACTCTGTAGAAGCCAACTAGCAGTGTGCAGCTTAGGGAAAACAGTCCCTTGCTGTGATAGTTCTGACTTTTAAAAAATCCCAACTTATTTCACTCAAATTATTTCCAGTTAAACTCTCTACACTTTGCCAGAAGAGGTTCTGACCTAGAAAATAGGATGGGAAATGGGAAAAATAATGATCAGTCCAATTCCAGTCAACCAGGGCGCGACATATCCCTATTATGGCATGTACATAGCATTTAACAACAGAACCATCCCCTCAGAGCCAAGACCTTCCTCAGGTGACAGCGCCGGCCAGGCTTACCAAGTTCTACCGTAAATAGGGCTGAGGTGACACGCGTCTCCACTGGCACCACTGGATGACCACGGTGGCCTCAAAACCAGCCTCTCTGGCTCAAATGCCCTGTCCTCAGATCCATCCTACTCATTAAACCAGTCCGTCGTACTCATTAAACCAGTCCCAACTACATTTTTGCTCCTGTGTTCAAGAACCTATAGGAGGTTCCTTTCACTTTCTGCCTCAGTCTGCCCTCTCCTGTTTGCTTTCCAATGCCCTACACCAGGGGTCTCCAACTCCCAGGCGTGGACTGGTATCAGTTCGTGACCTGTTAGGAACTGGGCTGCACAGCATGAGGTGAGCGGCAGGGAGCCAGCAGTACCACCTGAGCTCCGCCTCCTGTAGGCTCAGCGGCAGCATCAAATTCTTACAAAGCATGAACCCTGTGGTGAACTGCACATGCAGGGGATCTAGGTTGTACACTCCTTATGAGAATCTAACTCAACGCCTGATGATCTGAGGTGGAAGTTTCATCCCCAACCCCTCTGTGACCGCTGGCCATGGAAAAATTGTCTTCCATGAAATTGGTCCCTGGTGCCAAAAAGGCTGGAGATCACTGCTGTATTGAAATATTATTAGAGAAAAGGAAGAGAAAAAGGTCAGACAGAAATTATGATGTATTTCCATAAAGTTACCCTAAGTCTTCCTGCCTCCCCTTCCCCCTCTGCCACCTGAGACAGCAAGACCAATCCCTCCCCTTCCTCCTTCTCCTCAGCCTACTCACCGTGAAGATGTTGAGGAGGAAGACCTTTATGATGATCCACTTCCATTTCATAAATAGTAAACCTGGCTGGGTGCGATGACTCACACCTGTAATCCCAGCACTTTGGGTGGCTGAGGCGGGCGGATCACAAGGTCGGGAGATCGAGACCATCTTGGCCAAAATGGTGAAACCCCATCTCTACTAAAATACAAAAAATTAGCCGGGTGTGGTGGCATGAGCCTGTAGTCCCAGCTACTCGGGAGGCTGAGGCGGGGGAATTGCTTGAACCCGGGAGGTGGAGGTTGCAGTGAGCTGAGATCATGCCACTGCACTCCAGTCTAGCGACAGAGCAAGACTCAGTCTCAATAAATAAATAAATAAATAAATAGTCAATATATTTTCTCCTCATGCTTTTCTTAATACTTTTCTCTAGCTTATTTTATTCTAAGAATGCATTATATAATACATATAACATACAAAATGTGTGTTAAGTGACTGTATATGTTATTAATACGGCTTGTCAGCAGTAGGCTATCGATAGTAATGTTTTTGAAGAGCCAAAAGTTATATGTACGCTTTTGATTGCATGGGGGTTGTAACCCCTAAACTCTGTGTCGTTCGAGGGTCAACTATAGTTAGGAACGTGGCTACCCATTTTTACCAAATAGTCTGAGTCTGCTTCCCTTAGCAGAAACTGGGCCTTTTAAGAAGGGGCTTATAAGGCATGGCAGACACGTTTATTTGTCTCTCCAGGGAACTGCTCTTCTTCACATCTTTACTGTACTTAGCATAATAAATCCCCAGGCGCAGCCATAAACAGCAGAGCATTGTATAGTATTCTACAATCATTCCATGTTTATTTGTTCTGACTTTGTATCTAGTTAGATAGTGCCAATGAACCCAGACCACAGTGACGTTCATGAATAAACTTTGCTAGAGGACTTAGTTTTCACATGTATACCAGCAACTAGCACTGTTTACAAACAGTTCTATTATAGTACTTCTCAAACTTTTTGTTCTCAGGACCCTAAAAAATTGATAATCCCAAAAGACTTTCAATTATTAGCTTAATCTGATATATAGTTAGAAATTGAAACTGAGAAGTTAAAAAATACTTATTAATCCATTAAAATATAATAGTAATAAATTCATTACCTCTTAGCAAAAACATTTATAAAAACAATGTTTTCCAAAACAGAAGAAATTTTAGTGAAAATTGTTTTACAGTTTTGTAACTCTTTAATTTCAACTCTCTTTGCACACCTTTTAACAGGAGACAGCTGTTTTTTTTGGTTTCTGCTTCTAAATCCAATTTTTGTGATATGTTGTTGTCGTTGTAGTGTATGAACAGTCTGGCCTCACACAGATATAGATGAAAAGTCTTTTAAGATATGTGTGGATATTTTTCTTTGAAACTAAACCAAAACTTGGTAAGTAGAGGCTTCTTACAGGCTGGCTGAAAGCCTTTCAATGAACTTCCCGCATTCTGCTATATTAAAATTGATTAGTCTCTGTTGCATTGGAACAGAACTTTAACCCATGCAGAGTTTTTAACATCGCACATTGTTCACTGAAAAATATTGGTTCACTGAGTTATACAGGTTTTCCAAATGTTGACATATTACATTACACAATATTGAAAATGTACTCATTAATGTCATCCCTGATCTTATCAGCAAAGCCTAAGTATTGGGAAGTGGTCAAGCTCACGGTGGCAGATACAAGTATTCCAAAATTCCGAGTTTTGCTTGAAAGCATTATTTTAGCAATAAATATAATCATTTTTCTTGCAGTGACAGACTATTCTTTTTTGAGAAACTGTCTGCCAAATATCCAAGTCTGAATAATCAGAGCTTGTCAGACATTTTTCCAAGTAAAAGCAGTGTCAGGTGAAAAGGTGGCTAGTTCAACTTGCAACTGAAATAATCACACAAGTATTTTTCCTTGAGACATACTTTATTATCAGCAGAAGAGCTTTAGTTTCCCTATTATGTCACACAGAATTTTTTAAAAGTGCTCTCAAAATTATAAGACTTAATTTCTACTGCTTCAAGGACATTTTTAAGTGAAAATGGCATTTTGGTGTTTTTGAGTGTGTGGTGATAAGGGATACGACTACTGCCTTGTTTAATTAGCAGTTTTATCCACCCCTGTTTTTGTAATATCATTCCAAATGTCAACACAAGGAAAACATCAAATAGGATCTTAATATGATTTTAAAAGCAAACTTGACCTTGTGAACTCCTTGAAAGAATCATGGAGACCCCCAGGGTCTATGTACCACACACTGAAAACACTGTTTTAAAAAGTGTTTAATAAATGTTCTTAAATATCTCAATAAACAAATATAACTTCATATTATGGAGGGAGGTTCTGGGAAGGTCTAGGAGACCTTTTCAGTTGAGCCACCAAGACTACACTGGATGTTTAAAGGTAAAGGAGGTTGGAAGGAGCATGAGCCAAAGCAAAGAGCCAGAAATGGGCAGGAAACTTTCCTAGAGCAGAACAGGGAAGCACAACCTCAGTTGAGTAGCGCCTTCTACATGGCCAGGTGTACTATGTGCAAATTACCTGTCGCGTCCTCACAATGTTCCCAGAAGATGGGTCTTATCTTCCTCACCTATGCATCCCTGCCAAGGAAGGCAGGGATCATGCCCATTTTCTTCACTCATGAATATGTGGAACTCTCACCCAGTGGTCAGCACATGGGAAACACCCAATAAATATTCACTGAATGAATAAATGAATGAGGCTCAGAGAAATGAATTATCTGTTCAAGGTCATACAGTTAGGAAGTGGTGGCCACAGGATTGAACTCAGGTCTTTGGGCACCAAATACCATACTCCTTCCCTACATGCTGATTTCTTCAAAGGGATAGAAACTCAGGCCATACAGTGGGAGGCTTGGATGTTGGTGCAGGTAGTCTATGAACCGAGAAGTTTTTATTAAGAGGGCAACATTTGTGCTGTCGAAAGATTATACCCAGTGAGATCTGGGATGACTTGGAGTGGAGATCAAAAGGAAGAGGAGAGAGCAATTTGTGTCCTATTTCAGCATTCTCAGTGAAAAACCGTAACTTGGTGGGGAGTGTCAGACTTCACAGGTTTCCACAAATTCTCGCTTAACGGTGTGAATTTGGAGAAATTACCTTTCCTGTACGATTCTTACGTTCCCTATCCGCAAAATGGGATAATAATCTATACTTTCATAGAGTTGTTGTGAGGTTTAAATGAAGAAGTGTATACAAGGCAACCAGCATCGTTCTTCGCTCAATAAATTTTGCCTACAAAAAAGTGGAAGAAAGGGAGGGAGGAAGGGAAGGGAGAAGGAAAAAAGAAGGAAGGGGGGTGAGGAAGAAAAAGGAGGGAGGTACAGAGGAGGAAATATGGCTGAGGGAAGGAAATATCTGTGGAATGCCTGGATGAACCTGGGCAGTACCAAAGGGAGAGCAAATCTATAAGACCCGCTTGTGGTTTCTTGACCAGAGAATGGGAAAAAGCCATTAGATCATTCCACGATTTCAAGCCTGGGTGACCAGAGGAACGAACTGATATGAAGCAGCCAAGGAGGCTGGTACTGTAGCTACCAAAGGGCAAAGACCTGAAGGTCCTCTGCAGGGAAGGAATAGATGAGGGAAGAAAGGCACAGGGTGAAGGATCAATATTTTTGTAGGACACGTGCTATTGTAAATTAGGGCAAATGGAAAAATGAGAGAAAACAGGATCTGAGACACAAAAAGGTTGCACCGACTTAAAACCTTTTAACTGGCTCCAAACCCTTGTCGGCAAGGCACATATTGGCTCTACCGCCCCAACTCCAGCCAGTCACTCCTGCTGCTCTGCCAAACTTGCGATTTCATGCTTTCAGGCTCCAGACTTCTGCAAGCTCTGCTCTCACCGCCTCTTTCCCAGAAGCAGAGTTTCTCAAAAAGCGGCACTTGTTATTTTTAAGGTCATATATTAAGATTATGGAAAAACAAAACAAAAAATCATTAGGGAGAGCATCATTTAAGGCCCAGGCTCTCTCACCACCCCTGAGGCAGTTGTGTCCCAGGCTACCTCTCTTTGTCCTGTTGCTGCATCCTCTATGCCCCAGCACACACACTACCCTCTGCCCCTCTCCAGACAGTCTTCCTTCATTCCTTTCTCAGGGCTCCCACTGGACTTTGCTCCTGCCCACCATTCCCTGGTTGGTTTCCAGCTATAGCAAAGCTGGGTCTCTCTCTCTCTCCCCCTACACATGACCCTGTCCTGGACATCTCTGCATATAGCAGCCACTCGGTCTCTGTTGTATGGTTGATGAAGCCAGGAAAACAGACATGGAGCCATAAGAGAAGCAGCAGCAAGAGGAGCTAAGAGGTGTTAAGAGAGACCAAGGATGATAAAGTCCAGAAGAAGCTAATGTATTTCACAAAAGAAAACACTGTTGGGGGTCTAATGCGGGCATTCTCCTTGCAAGGGACATTGCCCCAACTAGGGAGTAGAAGCCGGTTCTCAGGGGGTGCAAGTAAAAAAATTCTTAGATTACACTGGTCTGTGGCCCTCCAAAGCTCAATCCTACATCCCAAAAATCTTATTCCTTAATATTTATCCCATTAGGGAGAAAATTTTAATTTAAAGTTAATTGGTTGGACACAGTGGCTCATGTCTGTAATCCCAGCACTTTGGAAGCCTGAGGCAGGAGGATTGCTTGAGGCCGGAAGTTCAAGACCAGCCTGGACAATGTAGTGAACTCATCTCTATAAAATTTTAAGTTAATTTATCTTAATGTTTCTCCTTATATGGTGACAATGAAAAAAAGGTTGAGAAGCACTGATCTGGAGGAACATGATTAGGTAAAAGGGGTGAGAGAACAGCAGCCTGGAAGGACTGACTGCAGAAGCAAATCAGGAGGAAACAGTGGTGACAATGACTTTTCTCCCTTTCTTCATGGGTGAGCCTCCTGTGCCATATCTATAATTAGTGTGTAAAAGGTATCAGGCCCTGTGTTAAGTGCTTTGCGAGCATTATTTTACTTTTATCTTCACAACAACCTTATGAAGTTATGTTCCCTTTTTAGAGATGCTTAGAAAATGTAGATAACATATCCAATGTCCCATAACTAGTCAGTGGTAAATGATGCAAGATGAATACTTAGCACAAGTCTGACACAGGGTAAGGGTTTAATTATCATAACCATGAGCAGAGGAGGCAGGCCTGAACACATCTGTTAGACGAGGGAACAACGTTTCTGCTACACAGCAAGTGTACCAACAAAACAAAACAAAACAAACCCACATTATTTGAATGAAACAGCAGAGAAGCAAAAAACATGCAACTGGAGAGGAGATGATGATGGGTAAGGAATCTAGGCAACAGAATGGATGGAATCCAGGCAGAAGGGCTGGCTTTGGCAAACAAGAGAGAAAGAAGAGGGATAGGGAGAAGCTGAGAAAGCAGGTTAAAGGTTGTGGGCAAGAGATGAGGGCAGGGCCTCAGTCGAGAGCAGGAGGGAAGAAATCCTGTTCCCACTGGGGCCCTGCAGCTGAAGTCACATGGCATGAATTCCTGGTGGAATTAATCAACATGACAGTATTACTTTCTCCAGTAACCTCTTCAAATAAAAATCAGTTAATTAATATTACGTCTTCTTAATTCCCACTGCCCCTAGACTGAGAAAAGTCAACCAAAGTGCTTTAGTGAAATAATTCCCCATCTTTTCTAGTTATGAAGACAACTTCGTGCCGTTAGAAACAAAACCCAAAAACTTCCCAAGCACTCAGCTGCAGAAGCTGTACTTTCAGGGCGCACTGAGAAAATGCTAGGTGCACATTAACTCTGTCCAGCTGAGACACCTGATATGACTCCATGGTGTCTTTATCATAAAAGTGCATTTGAAAAACAGACATTTAGCCAGCTGGGCACGCAAGGAGTTTAGTTGTTGTCACTCGCTCCTAACAACTAGAAAGCTGAATAAATGGAAAAATCAACAACTTTTCTTGGATGCAGTAGAGAAGTAAGGTGACAAGGAAAAACCACTGCCCCAAAATTTGGAGAGAAAGGCAGGTGGATACAGAAAATCATAGTATACAGGATTAGAAACCTTCAAGCAGAAGCCTCCGCGGGAACCAGCACCGAGGTGGAAAAACCTGAGCTGTAACCAACAAACTGCTAGAGACTTAGTGTGGACAAGCCAGGGAGTTAAAAACTTCAGGGGAATCTAGTAATGGGGGAATGGGAAGACATACGTTTGTGAGTTTTACCTCTAGAAGCTCTCTCAGGTCCTCACTGAATAGGGATGAAAAATCCCTTCATGCTTCCAGCAGGGGGAGGGAGAAAAAAGCATTTTTAAATATACCAGAACATTCTATTCTTAATATGGACTGTCTTCAGAGGAAACTATTTTTCCAGAGCCTAATCTGTTTGGGTTTTAACAGAGCCTAACTTATCTG
Organism: Macaca nemestrina; assembly: GCF_043159975.1. Lineage (NCBI taxonomy): Eukaryota > Metazoa > Chordata > Mammalia > Primates > Cercopithecidae > Macaca > Macaca nemestrina. The sequence continues at coordinate 165,813,770 of NC_092125.1, read as the reverse complement.
GGGAAAAGAATTACCCAACTCTAGTACCCTCTTGTTATCCTGTCCCACCTCAGGGAAGAAAAAATACTGGGAAGCACTCGTGAGGTTCATAGTCCAGGGTGCAAGACGCATCTAAAGCCTCAGATCTAACCACAGAGGTACAGAACACTTCTGCTATCCCACACTTCACCTCCATGTTCCTAAAAGCCTGTTTATCACATTTCCTTCACCTGGTACATCACGTCTGCCTTTCATTCAAATTACAATGCATACTAAAAGACAAAAAACACTGAAGGAACTGAACAAGCATCAGAACCAGAATCAGAAATTGCAGGAATGCTGAATTATCAGACCAGGAATTTTTAAAATTTAAGATTAATAAGCTAAGGGCTTTAATGGAAAAAGTAGGAAACATGCAAGAACAGATGAATAATGTAAGTAGAAATACGGAAATTCTAAGAATTTTAAAAGACAGAAATAAAGAATGCCTTTGATAAGTTCATTAGTAGACTGAACAGGGCTAAGGAAAGAATCTCTAAGCTTGAAGATACGACAATAGAAACTCAAAATCTGAAAAGCAAAGAGAAAAAAGATGAAAAGAAACAAAATAGAATATCTAAGAATTATAGCATGTCTACAAAGGTGTAACATACATGTAATGAGAATGCCAGAAAAATAAAGAGAAAGAAACAGAAGCACTCTCTGAGGCAATAATGACTGAAAATTCCCCCGAATTAATGTCAGACACCAAACCACAGAATTTAGGAAGCTCAGAAACACCGATCAGAATAAATACTTAAAAAAAAAGAAAAAAGAAAAACCTAGGCATAACGTATTTCAACTTCAAAAAATCAAAGATAAAAACTTTTGAAAGAAGAAAAAACAAATCTTACCCATCCAGGACCAAGGATAATTACACTGACTTCTCAGAATTGATGTAAGCAAGAGAGTGGAATGAATCATATAAAGTACTGAGAAAAAAAAACCAGTAACCTAGAATTATGTACCCTGAAAAATTACATTTCAAAAATAAAAGAGGAATAAAAACATTCTCAGATTAAAAAACAACTGAGGGAATTTGGTGCCAGTAGACCTGCCTTGTAAGAAATATTAAAAGAAATTCTTCAGGGAGAAGGAAAATGATATAGGTCAGAAACTCAGATCTACATAAAGAAAGAAAGCATCAGAGAATGCATAAGTGAAGGTAAAATACTAACTTTAATTTTTCTTAATTTTAATTGATTTAACAGATATACTTTGTTAAAAAATAGCAACAATATATCCAATGATATACCCTTATGTCCATACATACAACTGATCCTGGAACAACCCAGGTTTGAACTGAGAAGGTCCACTTCTACTTGGATTATTTTCAAACAAGGATGGAAAATACAATATTTAATATTTACAGGATGTGAAACCCACATATTTGGAGGGCCAACTTTCCATATGTGCGGGTTCCACAGGGCCAACCGTGGGACTTGAGTATGTACAGATTTGGGTTACATGCAGGGCAGAGGGGTGGTCCTGGAACCAATCCCCTGTGTATACCAAGGGATGACTGTAAAGGGATAAAGACATATGCTAAAACTAATAGAGAAAATAGTAGTAGCTATATTAATTTCAGGCAGAGCTGACAAGGAAAGTTACCAGGAATAAAGACAGGCATCACATAATGATAAAGGGGTCAATTCACTAACAACATAACAATATTTGTCATGTATGCACCTGAGAACAGTGTCAAAATAAGCTAGGTAAAAAACTAATAGAATTTCAAAGACAAACAGATCAATTCACCATTATAATTGGAGATTTCAATGCCCTTCTATCAGAAATGGACAGATCTACAAGGCAGACAAACATTAAAGCCAACAGTTGAACTTAATGGCACTACCAATCAATTGGATATAATTGACTTCTATAGACTACTTTATCCAACAACAACAGAATACACATTCTTTTCAAGTTCACATGGAACAGTCACTAAGAGAGACCAAATACTGGGCCATAAAAAAACCTTAACAAATTTAAAAGAATATAAACCATATAATGTCTGCTTTTAGACAACAATGAAATTAAACTAGAATTCAGTAACAGAAAGATAATTGGAAAATCTCAAAATACCTAGTGATTAAACAACACACTTCTATAAAATACATGAGTCAAGGAAGAAATCTCAAATTTAAAAATATTTTGAACTAATAAAAATGAAAATATACCTAACCAAAATTTATGGTCTGAAGCCAAAGCAGTGCTTAAGAGAGGGAAATTTATAGCATTAAATGTATATATCAGAAAAAAAGAAAGATCTAAAATCAGTAATTTAAGCTTCCACCTTAAGAAACTAGAAAAAAATTCAAATTAAGCATGGGCAATGATTAATATACAATGAAAAATAAAAATAAAAAATAAAAAATTCAAATTAAACAAATAAAGCAAAAAAAATCAATGAAATTAAACAGAAAAAAACCAATTGAGAAAAATCAATGAAACCAAAAGCTGTTTCTTTGACAAGGTCAATAAAATTGATAAGCATCTAGTGAGGCTGAGAAAAAAAGAAAGAAGACAAATTACCAATATTAGATATAAAGGAGGGGACACTACTACGGATCCCATATGCATTAAAAGGCTAATAAAGAAATATATGCACAACTCTATGTCCACAAATTTGATAACCCAGATGAAACAGACACACTCCTTGAAAGATACAATCTGCCAACATTCACAAAACAAACAGATAATCTCAATAGGCCTATTTATATTAGTGAAATTGAATCAATAATTAATAACTGTTCAAAACAGAAAGCGCCAAGCTCAGATGGATTCACTTGTGAATTCTTCTAAACACTTAAGGATGAAATTATAACAATTCTCTAGAATCTCTTGCAGAAGATAGAAGCAGAGAGAATAAATCCTAACTCATTCTATAAGGCTAACATTACCCTAAGACCAAAACCAGATAAAGACATTACAAGAAAACTTAAGAGTATCTCTCATGAATAAAGATGCAAAAATCCTCAATAAAATACTAACAAATTGAATCCAACAATGTAAAAAAGAATTACACACTGCTACCAAAGGAGATTTACCTCAGGGTAAGTAAGGCTGGTTCAACATCTGAAAATCAATTAATGGAATCCATCCCATCAAAAGGCTAAAAAAGAAAAGTCACATGATCATATCAATAGATGCAGAAAAAGCATTTGACAAAATCCACCATCTATTCATGATTTTAAAAAAAAAATATGTAAACTAAAAATAGAGGGGAACTTCCTCAATTTGATAAAGAACATCTACAAAATAGCCCATAATTAATAGTGAGTAACTTGGAGTTTTCCTGCTCTTTGATTAGGAAAAAGACCAAGATGTCCCTCTCATCACTGCTTTTCAACTTTTTACTGCAAGTCCCAGGTAATGCAATAGTAAATAAAAGAAATAAAAGATATACAGATAGGAGAAGAGGAAATAAAACTGCCTTTTTCAAAGATGACATGAACATCTATGTAAAAACTCTGAAAAAACTGACAAAAAAATTTCTGGAACTAATAAGAAATAATAGTAAGGTTGTAGAATACAAGGTTAACATGCAAAAGTCAACTGCTTTCCTATATACCAGTCACGAACAAGTGGAATTTCAAATTAGAAACACATTACCATTTACATTAGCACCCCCAAAATGAAATGTTTAGGTATAAATCTAACAATATGTGCAAGATCTGTATAAGAAAAACTACAAAATGCTGATGAAATATATCAGAGAAGAAATAAATGAAGAGATAGTCCATGTTCATAGACAGAAAAACACAATATTGTCAAGATGTCAGCTCTCCCCAACTTGACCAATAGATTCAGTGCAATCACAATCAAAATCCCAGAAAATTATTTTATGGATGTAAACAAACTGAATATAAAGTATGGAGAAGCAAAAGCCCTAGAATAGCCAACTCAATATTGAAGAACAAAGTTGGAGGACTGACGCCACTTGACTTCAAGACTTAATATAAAGCTAGAGAAATTAAGGCAGTGTGGTATTAGCCAAGAAATAGGATAAGAGGTCAACGGAACACAATAGAGCCTAGAAACAGACCCATATAGGCAGCTGATCTTCAACAAAGGAGCAAAGGTAATATAATGGAACAAAAATAGTATTTTCAACAAATAGTGCCAGAACTGGACATCCACATGCCCCCCCCCCCCCGCTCCGCTCCCCCCCAAAAAAGAAAGATTCTAGACACAGACCTTATAACATTCATAAGAATTAAGTCAAAATTGATCACAGAGCTAAATGTAAAATACAAAACTAGAAAATTCCTAGAAGAAAACATAGGAGAAAATGTAGATGACCACGGGTATGGCAATGGGCTTTTACATACAACACCAAAGGCATGAACCACAAAAGAGAGAATAAGCTACACTTCATTAAAATGAAAACCACCTTCTCTGCCAAAGACAATGTCAAGAGAATGAGAAGCCAGAGGCTGGGAGAAAATATTTGCAGAAGACACTTTTGATAAAGGACTATTGTCCAAAATATATATAAAGAACTCTTAAAACTCAAGAATAAGAAAATAATTTGATTGAAAAATGATCAAAAGTGACCTGAACATATACCTCACCAAAGAAAACATACAGATGGCAAATAAGCATCTGAAAATAGGTTCAATATTACATCACTGGGGAATTACAAACTAAAACAACAATGAGATACCACCACACACCTACCAGAATAGTCAAAATCCAAAACACTGATGACACCAAATGCTGATGAACATGTGGAGCAACAGGAGCTCTCACTGTGGGAATGCAAAATGGTACATCCACTTTGGAAGACAGTGTGGCAGTTAAAAAAAAATTAGACATACTCTTAACCATATAATCCAGTAATTGTACAACTTTGTATTTACCTAAATAAACTGAAGACGTATGTATGCCCGCACAAAAATGTGCACATGGATGTTTACAGCTTTGTACATAATTGGCAAAACTTGAAAGAAACCAAAATGTCCTTTAGTAAGTCAGTGGGTAAATAAACTTTGATACATCCATACAATAGAATATTATTCAGTGCTAAAAAGAAATGACCTATCAAGCCATTATAAGGCACAGAGGAAGCTTAAATGCATATTACTAAGTGAAAGAAGTCAATATGAAAAGGTTATGTACTATAAGATTCCGACTATTTGACATTCCACTATGGAGACAGTGAAAATATCAGTGGTTGCCAAAGGGTTAGGAGGGAGAGAGGAATGAACAGGCAGAGCACACAGGACTTTTAGGACAGTGAAACTATTTTGTATAATACTACACTGGTGAATATATGCCATCATATATTAGTCAAAACCGATAGAATGTAGAATACCAAAAGTGAATCCTAATGTAAACTATGAACTTTGGCTGATAATGATGTGTCAACTTAGGTTCACTGATTGCAATAAATGTACTACTCTGGTGTGGGATGTGGACAGTGGAGGAGGCTATGCATAGGGACAGTGGGTATATGAGAACTCTCTGTATTTTCTGCTCAATTCTGCTGTGAACCTAAAACTGCTATGAAATTTAAAGTTTATTAAGACTAAAAAAAGACTGATTTGTGAGACATTTAGTCTGCCAGCAATGTCTGCTTTACATCTGGATTTGCAAACCAAAACAATAAATCTTCCCTCCTCCTCCCCACCTTGGACCACAGGTTGGGAACCACAGGTCTACAAGGAAGGCGAGTGACATTTTGGATATGGAAGGGGTCTGGCCTTACCCAGACCTGGTTCAAACTCCGGTTCTGTGATGACCACAGTGTGATGACTGGTGAGTTACTGAAACTATGTCTCAGTTTTATTCTTTGTACATGGGGACAGAAATACTTTAAAAGGTTGTCAAAACCAAATGACATGGAATTTATCACATGTAAAGTAACAGGCAGTTAGTGTTAACATTTCTGTTTGCTAGAATCAGTGGTTCAACCCCCTGGACTGGCAGCATCAGCATCACCTGGAAACTGGTTAAAAATGCAAATTTTCAAGCTGCAACTCAGGCACATTGAATCCTCTGGTGGTGGGCCCAGCAATCTGTGTTTTAACAGCCATCCAAGTGATTCTGATGCTCATTAAAAATTGAGAACTGCTGCTCTAACATCATAGTTTTCAACTTCTTCTCTTTATAAGCAGAGGAATCCTTTCTTCAAAAGGAATCTTATTCAGAAAGCTGATCTGTGGAACACATAAACTTGAACCAGTTCTGATTGAACTGGGTAGGGGGAGCTCGATGTGTGCCCTTGAGGTCCCACTTGGTTCCCTGTAGCCATCCCCAAGGGACCTCTGGGGCAGGGAAATGCTCTTTGATCGTTACAGATACTACAATTTTTGGTGGCACCATTAACAGAATTAAAGGACTAACACAACACTTAGCGATTCGACCATAATTATAAGGCAAACCCTGCTGCGGTAAAATAATACTTCCTGGGGTTTCTAGGGACATCCACAACTAAGCCACTCCACACTGGGTCACCCTCTAGTTCCACATCCCTGGCCTGACTTGGCTATCTTACATGCTTGGAACAAAACTTTTCAGAAGTGCCATCTAGCTCTCTTTGCAACATCCTTTGTAATATCTAGCCTCAACTTGATGTTACACTGTCTGCTGCCCAGAGCAAGCTGTACCCCATTCATATTGGGTCAAAAGACCTCCTTACTCTGTGGTGTCAAAAACACATTTTATGTCTCAATCAATGTTTGGTGGCATACTCCTGAAGAAAGCAGAGGCTCAGCAGCAGGCAGTAGATATGCCAGTGGAGAATCACTGTCTAGGAATTAAGTTTGAAAACTACTGATGTAGAGGATATAATCAAGGAAACAATCATGAGAAGGTTTCTGCTGTATTTGTTTACGGAAGAACATGCAGTTCCAAGTATTCAAATGAAACTTACATAAGCTGACAATGAGTAAAGGAGCCAAAGAAGGAAAATCAAGATAGATAGTCACAGTTCTCAGGAAAAGGGATCTGCTTTGGGTTTCCAGATAAACAGCTGACTATGGAGTAATGGCTTAGGGAATGCCAAGTTAAGCAAGTTATTATAAAAGCTAGCACCCACTGATCAAATCAGTCATCTTTCATCAGTACCATGTCTCCCAGCTCATATTTCATATGGGCTGTGGGTTATTATTTCTCTACTCTGGCAATGAGGATCTGCTGCAGCTTATTGGAAAAAAAAAATATCTGTATCAAAACCAAAAATATTTCCAGATACCATAGATTATTTAAAAATAAAGGCTGCAAACGGAGCTCATCTCACTGATTTTCTACTTTGAGCTTCTCCTAATCTGAGAGAGGGCAGAACGGGTGTTAATTTCAGCTGACAGATAAGGACACTGAGGTATGGGCAGACTATGTGCCCTGCTAAAGGTCACTGATGATCACTGGAGAGCCAGGTCTAAAGTCATAATGCTTCAGAGTGGAAGAGGCCTCAATGAGCCATCTACTCCACTCATGTCAATTTTACAGAGGAGCTAACTTTCATCTCGAGAGGCAGGAGGCGAGGAGATGAGACTGAGAGTGACTCTCTTGGTTTGGCACAAAGCAGCTGCACTGGAGCCATTAGAAAAGGCGGCCTCTCATTTGGTGAGAATGAGGTAGGAGATGAGGATAAGCCCTTTCCTCCTCCTAAATGTCTATAAAAGCTGAGCTACCCAAAATGGTAGCTATATATTAACAAGTTTAATTAAAATTAAATAAAGCAAAATTTAACTCCCAAGTTACAGTAGTCATATTTCATATGCTCAAGAGACACAAGTAGCTGGTGGCTACACCACCAGACAGACTTAACCTGTCCTTCATTGCAGAACGTTGTGCACAGAGATACTCTTAAGTACACCGTTTATGACAAGGATATATTTGCTGGAATGGGCAGCTGGAATCAGGAATCCTGGAGCTGCCACCAATTAGCTATGTGAACTTGGCAAATCTCTGGGCATCCATTTCTTCATCTGTAAAAAGAAGTTAGACTCCATAACGAGAATGGCCCCTTTCTGTTGTAACATCCCATAATTCTGTCCCCAAAGCTCCAGATGGCAAGCTCCCGACTCTAGCCACTCTTCTTTCCAAACTGGGCCCTTTATCAAATTAGATCAAGAGAACATGCTCTTGGACTTCATTATTTCCCATAGAAATGCAGTTACTGAATAAGAATAGCATCCTCTAATTATTTCAAGGGTCAACATAAGAAATAGCCATAAGAAAAATTTCTCTAAATATTTACCAGGAAGAACCACTTAAGATAGTGAAGAACCTATCCCCAAAGGCCCTCTCATAAGAACTTATACCTACATGATAAATCTGTTACAGTTTAGGACCAGAAAAAAAATGTATTTCTCCAGAAGAATTGGTACGCCAATTATGAATGAAAACGACATTGCTCATTACGATGTTTAGGCATTAGTTAGGGCCTAAGCATGGGAGGCCCCTGTTCCAAGGAAACTGGAACAATTGTGTCTCCAGCACAGAGCTTCTGTCTTCCTTGACCCCACTGAAAGTACATTTTCTGCAGAGGCCACACTGAACACTTTTTAAAAGTAGAGTTAAAATGTTAAGTTTTTAAATATTAAATAGTTCACTGATCTTCCCACTATACCGTACTATAGAATATAAACATGGAATATGATAAGAATAAAAAAAAAACATGAACCTCAAATCACTATGCTAAACAGAATTAATTATACTGGAAGAATTTGCAGAAGGCTGAATTGCGGCAACTTTTGCATCTTTTCCTTTCCCCATTATCTCTATCACCTCCTCCAATTAAATTAATTAAGTTTCAAGTAATTAAAATAATGGCAAGCATTTATTGAGTATCTAGTCTATTCAGTGTCAGGCACAGTTGTAAGCATTTACATATATATATATAGTAGTATATACACACACATATATGTAATTAAAACTTATGCCTCACAATAACCCCAGGAGGAAGATAAGGTAACTTGTTCAAGGTCACTAAGGTAGCAAGTGTCAGAGCTGGGATTTAAACCCTGCCAGTCAGGCTCCTGCTCCCTAATACTACATGAGCCCCCTTTTTAATATTGACAGTGAACCTTTTCCCACCTTTAAAAGTAAAAATTTAAAATATCATTAGAAAACATTACAGAAACACATAAAGTAAACAACAACAAAACATTGTGCTTGCTTAGCAAACAGCTTTCAGATTTGTCTCTTAGCACTCTTCTACCCTGCCAGCCCTAAGCCCTTCCTGTTTAGAAATTTTGGAGAATGCCAACCCTTTAATTCTGTCATTTTCCCACCGTTCTCTCTGAACTTCTTCCGCATTGTTTTCTGGTGAAATAACTAAAAATCCTGCATTTAGTGTAACAGTCAACTAAAGGCATAATAACCATCAGCAAAACTGTTCCTACCTATTAGTTCCCTGTTTAACAAGGGTGGGTCACAACAATAAAAAGACAATCGAGCTGGGAACTGACAATTTCAGTCTTTGCAGCTGTTATGAGCCAGTTTAAAAATGAATTTACATAAGTGATTGCTGGGCTTTTTATAAACATGGTACCTGCCAGGAAACAGTTCCACTTTCTCTTCCCTGGACTTTCTGTCCTCTTGTAGACTCTAATTCCGTTAAGCCTCGAGCTTTACAATGCTTTACATGCTTTCATGTTTTATATGCTTATCAGGACAATCTTCTGTGGACAATAAAAGGAAACAAGTCTCTTAAAGCTATTAGAAAATTAACACTTGAGTTATGTGTTTCTTTAGTTCTAGGAGTAGTGTAGTCAAACAGGCACAGGTTTCAATTCTGGCTTTGCAGCCTTGCACAAATTACTGAAGCTCTCTGAGTTGTACTGCTTCTGTAAAACGAATTATATTGTCCTAATGGAGCTGTAATGCCAAGTCAACAACAGACACACAACAAAGTTACTTCCCATAATCAAAGTTGTAAAAAGTTACTTTCAAAACCAAGCTGCACTTCTGAGATTCCATTTTTCATTTTTATCCAGTTTGTGGCCACAAAAGTTCCAAAGGACTCCTTTCAGGTGCTTCTGGAAAGTGTTACCATACGAAAGACTTCTAGTTCTTAAGGCGGAATGGAGAAATATATGTGGATTGGAAATTCCATCCAAACAAAACCTCTCTAAAAAAATTTTAAATAGTATTTGTATCCAGGAAATCAAGGTCACAAATCATTTCTATGAATGAGAACTTTACAGGTTGCCTTCCCTCACAGTTTTTCCTTCACGTATATCCCTGATAAACATAAGAAATGCTGCTGGATATAAAGCAAAATTAATGTTGACCACTAAAGCCATTTCTAATCAAAATTCAATAGCCTACATACGCCTCTTGAAAAAACAATTTGCTCCCAGGCTCCATATGATGAAGCTGGCCATGAGTAACACTCACGTCCCAGAATCCTCAGATTTAGCTTTCTCAAGAAAACTTTCCATGAAACACGACTTGCCAAGGCAAGGACTTGCAGAGGCTCCTTGTGTACCTGGGGCCCTCATCCCTAGAGTGCTGTGCTGTTACCCTGTGGGTTACTGTGTCGAAATGGAAACGGTGACGTTCTTCCTTCAGGGACATTCCTTTTGTTTTTACCTAGCAGCATACACCAATAATTTGTAAGTAGGAAGAGTTTTCTGTTTTCATTTTTTTCCTAACGGACAGATTTAGACAGCCCAAAGGTAGGGCTCGGTATGTGTTGAGGAAGGGGGGCTCAGAGGGCTGGCATGAGGGAGGATTTGTGCCCAAAGGCTTCTCACAGACTCCATAACTGGATGAGGAAATGAGCCAGGATCCACAAGACTCCTCAGCAGCCAAATCCAGAGTTCTCCTCCTGTCAATCATCTGCACTACAGAGACTTACAGTATACTCTGGCAGCAAGAAGGCTGCTCACCCAGTACTCCTACCTTGACCACGCCCTGGAGTCACCTAGAAGCTTTATTAGACTGTACCCTCTGGGCCCCAGGCCAGGGCTGGGTGCGGCTGGGGCTCCGTGATTTTCAGTCACTCCTCAGCTGATCCTAACATGCACATAAGTTTATAAACCACTGCCCTGGTCCCTTCTGTCTTCAGTTAGGTTGCAGAAGGTGCTAGAGCCTATTCTCTTGAGACTTTTTTTCTTTTCTTCTAATGAAAGAAAAAGATAATGTATGAAATCATATATTTTGAGCTTTCCTCAAGAAAGTTTAGGTCAGCGTCCTTAGTGTGAATTTATCCCTTTGCCCCACCCACCTAATGAAGACTACAGCCAACCGCAGTGACTGGAGCACAGAACATGCTCCTGGGCAGTGTACAGGGCAACCTTTCAAAGAGGGTGGAAGGGAAATGTATTGGAAGTTTATGAAGGAGAGAAAAGAAATTTAAGAAACAGATTCACTGCCCTTTGGATATGCATGCAAGGACTTTCACTACTTTCCAAGACCCTGCCTTCATCTGGGCTCCTGTTCCTCCTGGACGCACTCATCCTCCAGTCTAGTTACAAATTACTCACTCTTAGGACAGGGCCCTCTGCCTCCAGCTCAAGCCAGCTGGAGTCCTCTGCCCTCATCCCCACCCCAGGTTTCCAGGTGGGCCCTGCCACTTAGGGTGTGACTCTTAAATACCTGTGGGGCAGCAGTGAACCAGAGGGGTGGGGAAGGGTGTAGACAGGGCTCTCTCCAGGACTGACTCCTGCCTACTCAGCCGTCCTCTCAGGACATGTAGGGCCCAGTGATAAGAGGTCTTGAGCCTGGCCAGCACCTGACAACTCCCAACTCACTAGAGTTGGATTTAATGAGGCAGCACAAAAGCAGGAAAACAAGAGGTGTGGGGCTCTAACTCCACCTTTGCCCTCTGCTAGCCCATGACCTTGCGCAAGTAACAGAAGCTTTCTAGAAAGTGCCTCAGTGTCCCCATCTGTAAAGTGGAAATTAATGTTTGACTAGACTCCTCAGAAAGCTTTTTGAAAAGTGCAAAGTGCTTAAAGTTATTTTGATACAATACAACTTCTGTAGACATTAATTGAGTCTTCTATGCATGGACACTGCCTATCACTGACAATATAAAGATGAAAAAAAGGCCACTGAATTCAAGGGGTACAATACATTCCATGCGGAAAACAGAAATGTGGTAGATAAAGCTACATAATTCAATGTAATAATTAGTATGATGGCTGAATAGCATGCTACTGGGAAGTCAGACAACAGAAAATTTACATATGTCCACAGATGGAGGAGAGGATAAGGTGACAGACAGCAGGTAAATATTGATAGTCAGGTACTCATCTGAGCACTTTATGTATACAATCTCGAGTGAGCCTCAAAACAACCTTGTGAGGTAGGTAGGTACTGCTTTCCCCATTTTACAGATAAGGAAAGCAATACCTACCTACCTCGCAAGTTCAGAGAGGCAGTCTCTCAAAGTCATATGGCTAGTGAATGGCAGAGTTGGGCTTTGGCTGTGGGCCCAAAACCTAGATCATAATCTTTCCACACACTGTCTCCACCCTGACTATGACCCCATTCCTGACCTCCCCAGTGCCCTGCCCTGGCCCAGGCATAGCCCAGCACACTCCTCCTCTGTGCTTCCATACTGCTGTATTCACAATGCCATATAACATGCCTATTATTCTGTCATTATTTGTTTTTGTGTCTGTCTTCCTCATTAGCTTACTGGTCCTTAGGGAAGAAAGGGAAGGCAGCAGGTGCCTAGTAAACAGTTGGTGTTTAATAAATGTTAATAAATGTTTTCTTTTGTTTCTTTTCTTTTCTTTCTTTTTTTTTTTTTTTTTTTTTTGGAGATATCTCATTCTGCTGCCCAGGCTGGAGTGCAGTGGTGCAATCATGGCTCACTGCAGCCTCAAACTCCTGGGCCCAGACAATCCTCCCACCTCAGCCTCCTGAGTAGCTAGGACTACAGGCACACGCCACTGCACCCAGCTAATGCTTTTTGTTTTTGTTTTTTTTGAGATGGAGTCTCACACTCTCGCCCAGGCTGGAGTGCAGTGGCGCGATCTCGGCTCACTGTAAGCTCCACCTCCTGGGTTCGTACCATTCTCCTGCCTCAGCCTCCCAAGTAGCTGGGACTATAGGCACCCGCCACCACACTGGACTAATTTTTTGTATTTTTAGTAGAGACGGGGTTTCACTGTTAGCCAGGATGGTCTCAATCTCCTGACCTTGTGATCCACCTGCCTCGGCCTCCCAAAGTGCTAGGATTACAGGCGTGAGCCACTTCGCCTGGCTGCACCCAGCTAATTTTTAAATTTTTTGTAGTGATAGGGTTTCACTGGGTTCCCCAGGCTAGTCTCAAACTCCTGGGCTCAAGCAATCCTCTCATCTCAGCCTCCCAAAGTGCCGGGATTATAGGTGTGAGCCACCGCACCTGGCCAATAAATGTTTTCTCAATGAATGAAGGAAAAAATGAAATTATGCTAAGCTTCGAGAGACAGGTAGGAATTCACTAGGTGGTTTGAGGGAAACATTCTCAAAAGTAGAGGCAGAACCTTATTCATCCTTATGTCCCCAGGGTCTTGTACTTATTACAGGTACTTAATAAATGTCTAACAAATTCTAGGCAGAGGAAACAGTGTAGGAAATCCAGAGATATTTAAGGTTACACAGTGAGTTTGGATAACTTGGCCAATGTGAATCACATAGTGGGTATGTGGGGACACAGAAGTGCTTCTCAAACTATTCATGGGGAAAGACCAGGTTTTTTTTTTTTTTTAACTTCCAAATCAATATGGACCAAATCTTTCATAAAAATGCAGCAAAAAGGAACTGCCAAAAATGGGACAAAATGCAAGTCCAGTTCCGAATCAACAGATTCAACAGATGTAAAATGATGGTCAAACTGCTATAAAAATTACCAAACATGGACTTATCTAGCTGCAGACTGCTAACAAAGAGGTCTGTCTGCTGACCAAGCTTTTGGCACTGAGAAAGGTGGAGGTAGGGGCTATTGTGGAGAGCCACAAGAAAGACAAGCTTGAATTGTTCTACAAAGGAAAGAGAGATCCAGAATAATGTTTACTGAGGATTTCTGTGTGCCCAGCATGGTTATGAGTGCTTCACACCTATTAACTCATTTACATTTCATAACCTATCTGTGAGGTAAGTGCTATTGTCACACTCGTTTTAGAGATGAGTAAACTGAGACACAGCCGGGAAAAACATTCCCAAGATTCCAGAGGTGGTAAGAAGCATCACGAGGCCTTGAACCTGGGCAGTGTGAACCTTCATTACTAGACTCCGATGCCTCTGGGGAACTCAGACAATTTTCAGCCAGGAAGTGACCCACTGAAATTTATGTTTTAGAGAAATCATGCTGGTGGCAGTGTGCAGAGTAAAGGTCAGTTAGGAAGCCACAACAACAATCCAGGTGAGAGGCATGGGGGTAGGGAGGAGCAGACATATGGACGCTTTAGGAGATGGACCCAGGCTTTGGTTGGGGGCAGGGTGTACCAGCTAGGCAGAGATGAAGAGGAGGGAGGCGTTCCTGATGACTCAAGGGTTCAGAGCTTAGCAACCTGGGTGGATGGAAATGTCTTACGGAAAACAGGCCGGAAAGCAGGTTTTAAGGGGAAGATGATGAGATCAGTTTTCAGCAAATGTCTACCTGAATTTGAAGAGCCTGAGACAGACAATCTACAGCTGTGTCTTAGGAAAATTCTACAGACTGTGATCTTCGTTTACTGAATTCAGGTAGTCACTATTTTCACCCTAGTTCTGCCAAGCCACTTTCCTCCTCTTCTTTCCCCTTTGCACTGGTTACACTTAAAATAGTTTAAAAAGCAGCAGTTCCACAACCCTAAACTTGCCTCCCTTCAAAAATAACATAGTGTGTATGCAAAATGCCACACTCATTACAGCTTATTTCTGAACAAAAAGCAGATTTCCCTGCAAATTCTTAATTGCATTTTCATTAAATCCAGATTCTTTATAATGGCGTATGTGACCTATTCTCTGTCGACTTCTCCAAACTCATCTCCTACCACGTATTAATTCATTCATTATTCTTTACACTCCTACCACAGGAGCCTTCTTTTTGTGCTCAAACACGCAAAGCTTGTTCCCAGCTCAGTGCCTTTGCACTGGCTGCTCCCTCTACCTGGAACGCTCTTCTCCAGATTTAACCTGGTTGCCTCCTGCTCATTCAGCTCTCAGCTCAAATACCAGCAGAGAGATCCCGAGCGTGAGAAGGATTTGTCATAATGTTGCTAGCTCTGATATGGGCTTAGGGGCAAGGGACCAGAGGGAGGTCTCTAGGAGTTGATGGCTCCCAGCTGAGAGGCAGCAGAGAGCCAGAGGCCCTCATCCTATAATTGCAGGGAACTAGATTCCACCCACAACCTAAATGAGCCTAGAAATGAATTCTTCCCAAAGCCTCCCAATAAGAGGCCAACACCTTCAATTTGGCCTTGTAAAACCCAGAGGAGAGAAACCAGCCAAGTCCACCCCTACTTTCAACGTACAGAACTGTGAGATAATTCATATTTGTTGTGTTAGGCTGCTAAATTTGTGGTAATTTGTTATAGTAGCCATAGAAAACTAACACACTCTTACAGCTGATGTGCGTTATAGTTTAATCAGCAGCATTTTTTTTTTCTTAGCGGCACATAGAATAATGGCACATAGAATACTAGCACATCTAATCAATGACATCTTAAATTTGTTGAAATATGGTGTTACTATCTCTGTTTTGCAAACGGGAAAACAGCATCTGAGAGGTCAGGTGATTTGCCCAAGAGACTGAAACTGCAAACTCAAGCTCTAAACCCGGGGTGTCCAATCTTTTGGCTTCCCTGGGCCACACTGGAAGGAGGAGAATTGTCTTGGGCCACACATAAAATACACTAACGATAGCTGATGAGCTGAAAAAAGAAATCGCAAAAAAATCTCATAATGTTTGAAGCAAGTTTACGAATTTGTATCGGGCCACATTCAAAGTCATCCTGGGCCACATGCGCCCCGCATTTTGAGATTTTTTTGCAATTTGTTTGTAAGCTCATAAGCTATCGTTAGTATTCGTGTATTTTATGTGTGGCCCAAGACAATTCTCCTTCCACTGTGGCCCATCTTTTGAGCCCATGTTCAAAAGATTGAACATCCCTGGGCTAGGGTATCTTGTCAAAAGGCCAAGAAATGGCTGACATGACCTCCTTCAGGCTCATGTCTGATACAGGACCACAAAGACCCAGCTAGCTCCAGAAGCAGTCAGTCCCTTCTGATCAGGCACCCAACGGTGCTAGGTACCCTTCTAGGTACTGGACCAAGATCCTGCCCTTATGAAGCTGACACTATAGTGAGGTAGGTTAATATAACAATTGATTGAGATAAGTGCTAGAAGGAAAATAAAACATCCAGAGAACTTCAAAGCAACCTTCACAAAAGTCAGAAAGTACATATTCAGGAGCTGAAAAGAAACAGAGCACTGGGCCTGGGAGATAAAATTTTTTCTTTGGGATTTTTCATGGGCCACTCATTGCTAGTGTGGGAACTCCCAGAGACAGAGTTTTCTGTTGTGAGTTTAAAATTTTTTTTTTGTTTTTTTGCTTTTTTTTGTTTTTTGATGGAGATATAGGGTAACTTTATACTCAAATTCATAAGACTGCCTCTTGTGAATTTCCAAAAACAAAGCCACAGCCATCTTCCCATCATATAACAACTTCCCTCTCTTTCAACGGCATTCAGTTTTTAAAAGATGAAAATTAATTTTATATTAAAATAGCATCCCAAGAGCTGACTGAAAGAGCACTTCAAAAAGAAAGATGATTCTATGCAACTCCAATCCCACATCCTTTGTAGAATCTTAAGCTCTGGCTTGACTTCTTACATTGTGCTTTTACTTTCATCTTCTCTTTCACCCTGGAAATACAGTAGACAAAGCTCTGATGGTGAAATTAAAGGGAGAACAGGAGCCCAATTCAGAGAGTAAACAACAACAACAAAATGTGGCATGTATAACCTTCTTTGAGGAGATACTTGTAAGTGGAAAATTCTAGGCTTCTTAAAAGGAAGTTTTTAAGTTTTGCAGGAAATATTATTGAAATGTATATATTCTCAACCTCTCTCTTTTGTTTTTGTTTGAGAGGGAGAAATTCCAGGCTAGAAGATCATCTTCATCATGTTTTTTGGAGAAGCCCCAGTTTAGTAATACCATTAGCTGAAAACTATTTTTAATTCAGACATTAGCAACTGGCATAAAACCCTACTTTCCACTTCTCTTGATTTTGCACTGACAATTTGGCAGCCCACTCTACCCTTAGGCCCAAAAGAGCCATCACATTCATAAGTCTGTATTTAGGAGATTCTGACAGAGATGTATGCAAGAGGAAAGGTCAACAAATGCCCACAGGAGGATCAACATTCTGTAAAAGATGTAAGAACGGCCCCAAACCACCATCTCACTCATAATAAAAAATATTTCAATGGCTCTAAATTACTGTTGTGCAGAAACCAGATTAGCAAAAATAAGAAGAGCTGACACTTTTATGGCCGGTGGCCCTAAGGAACCAGGACATCCAATACATTCCTAATGGGAGGGCAAAATGGTTCAATCTTTCCGGAGGGGTACTACAGAGCACTGTGATTCAGCAGTCCCACTTCTGGGCATCAATCCTTAGGTACACCTTCACAAAGCAAAATGATGTATTACATCTTTATTCATCACGGCACTGTCTGTAATAGCAAAAGACTGGGAAACAGCCCAAAGGTCCAGCAGTAGGGATTGGTCAAGAGGACCATGGTACATCCACGTGATGGAAAACTTGTTATTCTATGTGTGTGTGAGAGAGATACTTGCAGAGACAGATGTCTAAAACATACTGCTAATTTTAAAAGGCAAGGTAAAGAGTATATATACCATCTTTAATGAGAGAAGGGGGAAGAATTAAAATACCATATATTCTTTTAGATTGTATTTACAAGTTGCTACTTGCAGAGAATATGGGACAGGCGTGCATGGGGATAAGATGGGAGCAAGATTTTTGAATATGAAAACTTTTGATTTTTTGTGAATTTCTATTTAAAGAAATCCTGGGGCTGGGCATGGTGGATCAGGCCTATAATCCTACCATTTTGGGAGGCCGAGGCTGGCAGCCTCAGGAGTTGCTTGAGCCTAGGAGTTCGAGACCAGACTGGGCAACATGGTGAAACTCCATTTTTACAAAACACACAAAAATTAGCCAGGCGTGGTGGCAGGCACCCATAGTCCAAGCTAGTCAGGAGGCTGAGGTGGGAGGATCACCTGAGCCAGGTAAGTCGATGCTGCAGTGAGCCATGATTGTGCCACTGCACTCTAGCCAGGGTAACAGAGTGAGATCCTGTCTCAAAAAAAAGAAAAAAGAAAAGAAATCTTGTAGGGAATTCTTATAGGAAATTGTCAAAAATGTTTACCTTTATATAAGATTATAATGTTTCTTCAAGATCATATATTATGTATTTTCAAAAATATAGAGGTTGCATAGGCAATTTTCCCAAAAGTATGAAGAAAGCACAAGATTGGCAGGGAAGAGATAAAGCTAAGGTGGAGTTCAGCAGCTCAGGAGGAGGATTTGGAGAAACCTGGGTTTAGGCAGGTAGGTTCTCATGTGAAAGTCGGTCAGGGAAATCTCAGTCCAGAGTTCAGAAGGTGAGCACAGTGAGCGTGGAGAGGGTAATTTCTGCCCTGTGTTATATTACCTGCTGGATGTGGGTGGCTCTGAGCCCCCTGATATTTATTACAGCCAGAAGAAAGTCAGAGAACTGTAGGTGAATGGGAGGCAAAGACAGGAACACTAGGATTACCTCCCAGGCGGCCTGCCAGGAGCATTGATTTGCTCTTGGAAAAAGCATGCTGCTCATCAAATATTTATGTTAAAAAAGAGGGCAAGGCATGTGCTGGAATATTCTGCTTAATTTGACAGAGATATTCCTTGAAAACTTGAGACTCCTGGAATTTTGTGTAATCAAATCATACTAGAAACACAACAAGTGAATTAGTTATTTAAAGAAATTCTGTAAGAAATTCTTAGGAATTGTCATCTTCTGCTCTTTCTGCTTTGAGAATATGAGTATGTCTGAAGATGGCTGCATTTAACCAGGTTAAATGTGAAAGGCATTCACGTTTCTGCATCTTTTGGATTTTTTCACAAGGTGTATTGTCTCCAGAAAACAGCAGATGGCCTAGGTATGAAGTACGAACCAGCACCTTGGCCCTCAGGACCACTACCTTAGCAGTTAGATTCACTAAACATGGCTGATCCTACAGGCTGTGCAAATGCCTCCCAGAAGAGGAGCCAGGAGGAGGAAGTTGATTCTGACTATAGGCTTGTCTAAAGGATCAACTTAAAAAGCATGCAAGTAGTACCAGTTGGTACTAAGAGGAACACAGACAAACCCTCTGAGTTTGTCATACCTTTGGCAACAAGACTCCGCACCTCTTAGCCTAAACTAGGAGCCTTTTTCCAGAAGTAGCAGCTACTCATAGGTAAGTTCCAAAGGCTCCTGCAACCACTGTTACTTGCATCCTGTCCCCAAGGAAAAAGGCCTATGGCTGATCAATAAATAACATGAACCTCTCTCCACATTCCCAAGAGTTACTGCTACTCCATTCCCTGCACCAGGCCAACAGCACAACGGGTGCTGGTGACCCTGGCAAGTGACCCTCAGAAATAATGAATTGAAGAGAAAGAAGTTCATCATAGGCAACGTGTACCACTGAATGTTTCTTTCCTAGCATATATAATCCATACTACTTTTTTACATGTACCTTGCTGACACACACCACAGAAAACATGGTTTTATTCCTTCATTCCACTGGCATTCATGAAGTTTATACGTTTCCCAATAAAGCCCGACATGATAAACCAAATGGTTAAGTGACAGACTCTACCAGCTGATGGCATCTAGGGGACTACTGTGGCTGTAGGGGCTTTGAGAAGCAGAACTGCTGGTAGCCATATTGTGCCTTTGTGTGTGTTAAAAAAGGCAATCCCTCCAAGTACACCTAGCCTTTTGCAGGCTTGATAGCATCAGAAAGAAGTTCCCTTTTGTCCTAGTAGAGGCAATCCTACTTCAGGATGCATGTGGTTTTTGTTTGTTTAGCAGATGTGAACCTCCCATTTGCCTCCTTGCCCAGGCCCTCTTGTGCAGTGAACAACCTGTACAACAGTTCAAGGCATCCCTGTCAAGAAGTCATAATCCATTCTTTCTGCTTCTTGGCCAGACATCCAACCCTCCCATGACAACTTATCTGCACAGCCAATCATGACCTTATATACCCACATGAAGCCCCATGGTCTAATGTGCAGGCCATGGTCTAATAATTCAGGTTTCATTAGTGTAGGTATAACTCAGGCATCCAGTCTAAAGGTTACACTTTTCTAATTTGCCTGAGATTCTGGTTAAACTTGGTATGATGATGTTATCTCACGTCTTCAATAAGCCTCAATAAAGTCCAGGAGGCTTTCAGATTTTGATTCCTCTTTCCATCCTTAGCTTTAGCTTATGGTGGGTTAATGGATTTCAGTATGAGTCTTCACTTGAGAAAAAACCTCATGTTTTTCCTCGGCAATAATTTATCCCCCCACCCAAAATCCCACAAAATTTGATGTAACTGCAAGCTTGGGGTCTAGTCAAAGGGTCCCAGTGGGGAGTTAAGGGTTTAGTGTCCAGTGGTCAAGGACGTCTTGGCTAGTGCCATCTGCAGCTAAATAAAAGCCTGATTATTTCACATCAGTGAAGTTAAGATGGGCTCATGTGAGTCTGGACACAGCCGTTCTGAATGAAGACAATTCTCTACACACAAGTGCAGAGATGACAACTGATTCAGACTTCACTCCAGTGAGCATGTGTGATCACGCAAACTCAAGTTCAACCAGAGCTTATACTTCTCTCTTCTGTCAACCAAAGGGGATCCTATGTGTCAATCACATGACCTTGCCTATAAGGGGAGTGGTGGCCTACTGTGTCAGAAAGCACACAGAATACAAAGCCTTCTGACTCTCTGGGCCCAACGTCAGCCAGTTATTATACAATCAATGAAACTGAAAATTACAGAAGATTTTAGCAACCAATCTCTTAGAACTTTTAGCTACTAACCCTCCGGCAGAACTGAAAGTATTAAGTCTTAATAGTCTCCAACACTCCAGTATTTTTTTTTTTTTTTTTTTTTTTTTTGAGACGGAGTCTTGCTCTGTCGCCCAGGCTGGAGTGCAGTGGCGTGATCTCAGCTCACTGCAAGCTCCACCTCCCAGGTTCATGGCATTCCCCCGCCTCAGCCTCCAGAGTAGCTGAGACTACAGGCGTCTGCCACCATGCCCAGCTAATTTTTTGTATTTTTAGTAGAGATGGATTTCATCATGTTAGCCAGGATGGTCTCGATCTTTGAGCCACCACGCCCGGCCAACACTCCAGTTTTTATTATACAGTAATTCTCTGAAATGCAGACCCATTAAAAGAAGACAAAAACCCTCCTTGTCACAGGATGGCAACCAGACACTTCACAACCAAGCACTTTTATGATACCCAATAAAGCCTGACATGATAAACCAAACATTTCAGTAACACCAGAAATGATTTTCAAGAGAGACTCTCCAATAAACGGAATAATCTAGCTAGAAGTTATCTTAAGTCAAATCACCTCCACCATCTGCCCTGGATCCATGCTACCTGTTAACTACTCTCCTGTCGTTCCTAAGGGAGGAAAGTGGGGAGATCAGGATGTGTGGGTATCTGCTGGTTCTAGAACAGGACTTAGCAGGTCAGTTCCTTCATCTGTATTATCCAGGCCCCCTTTGGGAGTCCAGGGATGAAAGAGGTAGACTTCACAGGGTCACCAAGGACTGGACCTTTGTGTTCTCTTCAGGCCTGCTGGGTCTCAGCAGCCATTTGGAAGTGTTAACCGCTATGGCTAAAGAGTGGCAAGTCTGATG
Source organism: Macaca nemestrina (assembly GCF_043159975.1). Classification (NCBI taxonomy): domain Eukaryota; kingdom Metazoa; phylum Chordata; class Mammalia; order Primates; family Cercopithecidae; genus Macaca; species Macaca nemestrina. The sequence continues at coordinate 165,791,904 of NC_092125.1, read as the reverse complement.
GAGAGGCACTGATGATTCTCCTCAGGTAGGTCCCCTAAAAGGAGTCTCCTCCTCATGTTTCTCTTGATTTGATTTATAGTTTTTAAGCAAAACTGACTCCATAAAGCCCTCTTCACTCTCACCTCTGGCTGGATGCACCTCCATCCCTGCACAGAGGGCATGAGATGCGGAGTTAAGATGCTTCTGGGTCAAATTCTGTTCTTGCAACTTAAGCAAGGTTCAGACTTTAGGGAACCTCAGCTTCCTCCTCTGGGCTGTTGTGAGAACTGAGCAAGACTGTATATGGGAAGGGTTTAGAAACAGCCCAGTATATAGAATACATACAATTGTGCTGTAATTAGTTTTTATCTATCCAACCTTCCTGTTAAACTAAGTGCACCAATATTTGCCTCATTACTGTCTTCCTGGTGTCTGATATACTGAAGGTGCTGTAAAAGCGCAGCTCATCAATGCAGGCCTGGATCTGGGAAGTCACAACTTCCATAAAGTCAAGGTTAGTGGACTAGGTCTATATGCAGATCCTAAAAACCCACTGGTAGACTTTTCAAATATTCCTCATGAAGATCAACCTACAAGCTTCTGGGCCTTCTCTTTTACTGCTAAACAATTCTCACTGCAAAGGTTTTGACATTTAACCGAAGGACATTCAACTGCCATAAAAGTTGGTGCTTTTTCCAAAACAACAACAAAATCCTGCTATTTGTAGTTAACAAGCCAGATTTGTTTTTTAGTAACTATTACACAATTTTTAGTATTTGTAGTTAATAAACCAGATTTGTTTAGTAACTATTACACAAATGAATTATTTTTTAGTATATATATAGGCGCATTGTGGAAAATAGGGGAAAAGCAAGTTGGGGTGGGGGGAGCACCATAATCCCATCACCAATTTGTCTGTATTTTCTTCTAGCCTTTTTTTATGGTTTAAAAATAATTTTTAGGCTAGCTGTAATTGTAATAACACAATGTAACTGTGCACATTGCTTTTCCCCATTTTAAACTGTAACAGACTTCATGCATTACTGATTTTTAAAAGTCTAATGAAAAAGAAAATGGAATTGAGATTTGGAAGAATTAACTTGTTTAACAAATTACAAACCATTTCACATTCAAAAGACATAATGATGATTGCCTAACTCTCTTACTTTGTAAGTACTATTTGGCAGGACTATTTAAATTACTGAGCTTTTTTTAGATTTGGGGGAAATACTAAAATTTTGTATAGCTGTTTTCCTGTTACAAAAATAATGCATGCTCATTATACAACATGTAGAGAAAATTTCAATAATTTAATGTTAACATTTATTGAATGTGGACTATGCACCAGGCACTAATCCAAACGCTATATACATAGATTAGCTCATTTATTCCTTATAACACTTATGGAAGCATAGATTAAGTAACTTGCTCACTGTCTACTCACCTAGAAGTATGAGCCACAAATCATTATGCTATGTTCTAGGAGTGAAAAGCGTCAATAATTTACTCAATCAAATGCTTCAACTGTTTCAGAGCATAATGTCATAGGCAAGAAACAATTAATAATAACACTGTACCCTTTATAGTTATTTAAAATTATTATAAACCACATCTCTGTGTCCCAGTGGAGCAATTAGTAAAACGAGAAATCATCTGTGGCATGAGCTAAGCTCCTGGTTCAGCCCAATTCTGTGCAACTGACGTGCATTAAGACAAAAACAAGAAGATTTAAAGGGTTTGTTTTAAAGACAGAGGCTTTTTTTTTTTTTTTTTTTGAGACAGAGTTTTGCTCTTGTTGCCCAGGCTGGAGTGCAATGGCCGATCTTGGTTCACCGCAACCTCTGTCGCCCAGGTTCAAGTGATTCTCCTGCCTCAGCCTCCCAAGTAGCTGGGACTACAGGCATGCACCACCATGCCCAGTTTATTTTGTATTTTTAGTAGAGACGGGGGAGGGGGGGCGTTCTCCATGTTGGTCAGGCTGGTCTCAAACTCCCAACCTCAGGTGATCTACCCACCTCGGACTCCCAAAGTGTTGGGATTACAGGTGTGAGCCACTGCGCCTGGCAAGATAAAGACATTTTAAAAATCTTTTAGATTTTAGGAAGTGAGTCAACAATGTGATGAGTAGAGTCCCTGAATTAACTGAACACCCAATCTCATGAAAATTTACAAATAAAACAACCACTCACAATCAGCCTAACACTTCTTATGGCTTATCTGTTGGCCTTGGACATCAGTACATGCAAATGTAAATAACAAGATACCCTTGGGTCACGTGTTTTCATACTTTAATTAAGAATTATACTTGGTTAAAGATGAATACTTCAGTTCCTGGCTACTTTCCTACCTAGGGCTAATAAACACAACTATTTGAAATATAAATTATCTTTAAATGTAAAGGATAATGCAATGTTTCTGTCAAAATTACTATGCAACTGTAACTTTGGCACTAAAAGCATATTAAAACTATTAATCCTTTAATCATAATTATTCATATTGTTGTGGTAGAAACATCACACACACACACATACCAGTTACTTCTGTGGAATTTGAAATTGCTCTATCTAGCATTTTCGGAAGGTTCAAGCTACCACCTTGCAATTTATCCAGTAGCCTGCTGCTTGAACAAGCTAGATTAATATCTAATAATTTTGACCATGTACTGTGTGTTAAGTCCAGTTTAAGTGTTTTCCAAAGACTGTTTCACATACTTTAAAGCCCTACAGATAGAGACCATTATTATCCCCATCTTATAAATCAGACTGAAAAGGTTAAATAGCTAATATTTTCATCTAAGTCTGTCTGACTCCAAAGCCAACACCCCAAATCACTGTTAAACAAGCTTCTCTTCCAAGTTAGGGCTCAGAAAAATTTACTTGACTTTCACAACTTGCCTTTCTAGGTTAAGCTTAAGCTGACATAAAACTCCAAATTAAAGCAAAACACAATAAATCACTTAATTCTAAATTTGATTTTTTTTTCCTGCTAGACAGAGGTTTTCAACAATTAAAAAAAAAACTAATCTGATATTGGCTAACCACTTCCTCGAGTGTTCTGACCATGAAGCCCTTTGGCTCTCACACTTTAATAAACCACCGATATTCTCTAACAAGTGACAACACAGATCCACAAATCTAATTGTTAGAGAGCTTTCAAGTAAGATTGGAGCTTTCTGGACAGGAAATTTTTATAATACTATTTTTTTCAGGCTCTTGTGAAACACAGATTCACATTTTCATATATTTCTACACAAATCTCAGTGCTGTGTGCCCTGTTGGGTGTTCGATATCTAGTAAATTACGTGAGTTAAATACAGCAAAAATAGGACTGCATTATTTATAAGGTCTAACGACGCAGTAGACTTTTAAGCATTTTTTGGATTTAAACCAGGGCTTTACGGCGCTGGTTAACTATTAGAGAAGGCAAAGGGACTGAACATTTTATCTGAAAGTCCTTTTATCACTTAAGACTCTGTAAAATGTTTGATTACTTTAAAAATTGTGTGTGTGAATCATGTTAGTTTACTAGAAAAGGGGCTTGCTAGTACATATAATTGGGTTAAAAAAAAACAAAAACAAAACAAAACAGCTCCTTACTTGAATGTGATTGTTTTGGCAATAGTAAAATTCAATCCCGTCGTTCTAGCGCTGCCTGCCTTCCTGGTTCTCCTAGGTGAGGGCCGCCATCCTGCGATAATTTACTTCGAGAGCTGAGAAGCGCTGGCAAGGGTGCAGTCTGGTGACTAGCACTTTTAAAAACAAAGCCAAACTCCGCTTTTAAAATAGAGAAGGCACAGACGCAGACCCTGCCTCTGACGACATCCAAAAGATTCATTATAGACAGCCTATTCAGGCGAAGCTACAACCGCCCCAGGAAATATAAACTGTGTCGGCAAAGACAGCAGGGGGGGAGAGGAAGTAACTGATGGGAAGGAAGCTAATCATGTGAAGTTTGTCCAACTCCACATGGTCTAATAAATTCCCGTTTGTTTCCGCTGGGAGCAGCCATTAAACGCGCCCTGACACGTGGGCGCAGGAACCTCCCTTCTACCTCTGGCGTTCAGAGATTTCCTTCTCTACCCACTTGTTTGTATACAACCACGCCCGGCAGGATGACCACCAGATGACCGGCCGCGGCAGTGCCTCCACTCAGCCCCAGCTAGGCAAAGTTTCACTCCACCGCGGCGACGTGAACAAGAATCACGGCTTCCTTACCGTGAGTTATGAATGATTTAAGCCAAGTTTACAGGACACACAAAGCGAAGGACGAGTGAGTGACGGCAGGCGCTGACAGGGTTTTAAAGTTAGCTTTTATTGATACGCCCTAATTACAATGAAAAACAGAAGTCACCCTGACCCACGGGATAACTGTCGGGGCAATAATTTTTTTAAGAAAAAATCACGCAAGACTGAGCCTCAACCTCCCCCTTATCACCTGCAAATATAGTCTGCAGAAGGGCAACCTAGGGACCCCACTCGGGGGTCCCTCGCAGGGTGCGTCATATGGGCTCTCCCCTCTGCGACCCGCTATTTCCCTGCTAGACCCCCAGCGCCCAGTGGATTCCAACGCTGCGCTCCCGCCGGCTGGTCCCGGGAGGTAGAAAGCAGGCAGAGGGGCGTGGCGTCTCTGTCGCCCCCAGATTCCAGCCCTCCTCCAACGCCTGGCACCACCACAAGCCAGGGCTGGGAACACTGGGGGCCTCCCAATCGGGCGCGGGGCGCACGGCCGCAGGCTGGCGAGGAGGCAAGCGAGCTCGCGGGGAGACCTTTCCTTCCACCCCTAGCCTAGCCCCAGCCCCAGCCGTGGGGGCACCGGCTCTCCGCGACCTCGGGTTGCCGCCCGTCGAGGGCGACCGCGCGGTTTCTGCCTCTGGGTCTGGGTGTCCCTTGCCCCCTTCCTCCGCCTCTCCCCGGTCTCCGGCGCCCAGCGCCCCGACCAGTCCCCGCCCTACAGGACACTCTTCCCTCCTTCCTTCCTTTCTCTGCTCCCTCCCTCCATCTCGCTTCCCAGCACCCGGGACTCGGAGGCGGCCCCCGAACTCGCTGGCCGACGCCCCGCGCCGCGCCCGGACCCCGCGGGGACCCGACTCACCACCCGCGCCCGCCGCTTGGTACTCACCCGCCTGCTGGTGCGCTGCCCCGCCGTCGCCGCCGGGACTCGGTCTCTAAGGGATCCTGGAGACGGCTCCGACCTCTCCTCCTCCTCCTCCTGCTCCTCCGGGCGCCGGCTCCGCCTCGCTGGGGTGGGCGGGGCGGCGGCGGCCCCAGGCTCCTTCCTCCGCGCCGGGCCCTGCCTCCCGCCCAGACACCCTGGCTATGTTGCCCCGGGCCGCGGAGCCCGCGTTGTGGCCCGGCTGGAGGAGGGGAGAGGCCTGGCCTGGGGAAGCTCGGTGGACGTCTGGCCGTCTTTGGCCATCCCCCTTCCCCTTATTCTCATGGAGGACCTGAAGTTCTAGGAGTTGAGGGCTCCCACTCTACGACCCGCTCCTCCGCGGGGCCGCCCTGACGCCTCGCAAGTTTCCTTCGCGTGCGAACGCCTCGCCAGCCCCTGTGCCAGCCGTCCCCAGGGCTGTGAGGATGAGCGCTGCCAAACCCCTACACAAAAGTTTGGCTCTGCCCCAGACACTATGGAGGAAAACACTCACAGTAACATTTAAAGGGCCCTGGGGCCACGGAGAGACGTTTCACAGAAAGTGGAGGTATAACTGCGGATTATTGAATTTGTAGTACATCCACCCACCATTAGCTTCCCGTCCATCTGCCCCAACCCCCTGAAATTTGTTTCCGAATGTCCAGTACCTGGCAGAGTTCTGCCCAATGAATTAATCGGATTTGGTTGGTCTTTTCTGGAATGGTTCAAGGTCGGGTAAATGGAGGAGCCATTTCTGCTTCCACAGATTTTGTACTATTCCTTGGGCCATTCGACAAACATTACCGAGCACCCGCTGTGTACCAAGCGCGATGCTAAAGGTGATGGGAGAGGTACAAGGATGAATCAGACAGGGGGCTTGCCTTCTTGGAGTCCAGAAAGAGTAAAGAAGCTGAATGTTCAGAAAACCACTCAGCGGACTTCTGGAATATTCCTAGGTAACCGCTTTCTTGTTTGACAGGGTGGAGAGAAAAGAGGTGAGGCCAAAGTAGGTCACTTAGAACCAGTGTGGGCAGAGTCCGCACTTGAAATGGAGTCTGAAAGCGTTGGTGAGGGATGTCTGTATATTGAGTTTCACCAACTGAGGACAAGTGGGCCCTGGGGAATCTGGAAACTAGGGACTGCAGTCAGGGCATTATATTCCCTCTTGCTTTCCTTCTGACCCCTAAGCAAGTATCAGGCTTAGTGAAATGATTTGCACATGTAGAAGAGGTGTCACAGGTAGAGTCGGTGTATGAATGCATGCCTTGCCCCAGGGGTGTGATCTTAGCAAGCTGCAGATGAGGGTGGTTTTGGGGGTGCAAGTCACAGGCTACCAGAGAGGTCTTTATTTCCTGTTCTGTTCAGCATGAGGAAATGCTTGACTGATTCACAGGTACTAACAGTTCAAATGATACATCTGAAACAGAACAGCATGACACCACAGGGACTGAGAGGGTGGCATACTGGAGTTTGTATTTTTTGGCCACAGACCACAGAATAGACTTCTCTAAGCCATACTACTAATTTCCCTTCCTGGGACACTTTATAGTTTAATAAGTGCTTTCATGTACTTACTCTTACTTTTCTCTCATTAGTCTCTTGCAAAAACCTGGAAACTGGAACACCAGTAACTTAAGTGGCCTGTTGGAAGTTTTCTAGTTGAGTGCTGTTCAAAGTGTGGTTCATAGAATAGCGACAGTCTGCAAACCGTTACCCATCTACAAAGGGATGAGCATAGAAATTGAAGATGAGCATATAGAAACTTATAGCAGTTTGACAGAGTAATTTTATGTCTGTTGAATCGTTTAAAATGCAGCTTTGTATTTTATGTCTGTTTATTTCATTTTTCTCTTATCATGTAGAAAGGCATCAGCCTGCAACAGATTGAAAATAAAATATCACTGATAGTTTGAGAAGCACTAATCGAGTTAGTATTAGGTTGGTACGAAAGTTATTACCGCAATTACTTTTGCACCAACCTAATAGCAAGGCAGGAATGATAGCAGCTAATACTTAACCAGCACTTTCTGCATGGCAGATGTTGCTTTAAGTGCTTTACATATATTAAACATTTTACTCCTCCTAACAACCTAAGGATGCCGTCACAGTAAGGTTAGGTCATACAGAGCAAAACTGGCAGAGCCAGGATTCAAACCCTGGCTGGCTGACCTCATATTTTGTTCTTTTATCCATGCCCTCAATCCAGTGTCCTTTCTACTCTGCTGGTGTTTCCCAAACTTAAATGATTCACATTCCATTTTCATGCCACTGTAATTCCTATTTTTTATTTATATTTTTTATTGAATCACTTTTGTTATTTTGTACATGTATTACCCTGGCAGTTAGTAACTCCAAGCATGTAATCATGGGTTTGATAAGCAAGCATCAATCTTCTACCCTAGTTCATGTTAAAGTACATGCCTAATTCCAGCAGTTGCTGTCAGTACTTGGCCATATCCCCTCCAATCCTTTTCCGGTTTTGTGCACACTGGTTCCAGGTGTGCGTTCATTCCCACCTGCCAGCACCTGCATCTTATTCTCAGAGTACCAGCTCCAGCTGCAGGATTTGCTTTGCCTGGGCACAGGGTAGCTGGAAACGCCTACAATTAATGTCCTCCACCTCCATCCCTAGCCTTTAGCCAGTGTGGAGGAATAAATATTTCAGCTCCTTTGCTCATATTTGTGATAACTGGGTGGATCTACATTGTCTACAGAGTTCCCTATGCCGTTGGGCCAAATTTCATGAGCCTATTTGGTTTCTTTTTTTTTTTTTTTTCCTCTACTTTTAAACTTTTTTTCTTACTTTTTTTTATGTTCTTGCTATAAAATAGTTAATGAATTATTTTCGACTCCTTCACCCAGTGGCATTCAAAACAAATAAATCAGTTTCCTATGAAAGAGTGTCAGTGGAGTGGAGTGAAATTTATGCTTTATGAGATAAGGTCTTTGAGATTAAGTCCTGGCTTTGCCATTAACAAGTTGTGTAAATTTGGGACAGTCACTTAACTTTGCTAGGTCTCTGCTTGTCTTTAAAATAAAGGGATTGTAAGAGAATACCTCTAAAGTCCCAATTCTATGGAAATTAAATTTTAGTTTTAAAAAGTGGCTTTCTTGGCCATTTAATCCCTCATGAGACAAACAAGAGAAGTGGTTTTATAATTCAGGAAAGTTTTTTTTTTTTAAATGAATTGCAATTCATATGTCAATCTACTGTGAATTTCTATTTAATATCCAATAACAACACCGTAGCTAAAGGATGAGTCAGAAAGAGATGGTGAAGAAATTAAAAAGTGAGGCAAATCAGTCAGTCTCTCGGTGATTAGGTCTCCACAGACTTCAGAACAATTCTTTTTTTTTCTTTAGAGATGGAGATCTTACTTCAGAACAACATTTTTGGGATATTAGCTTTGCTCCCTGTGGATTTTATTGGTCCTGTTGCACATGGCTTCACTTTTTGTCTGGACCTGCCCTGGAAGTCAGGGAGAACTCCCTCCTTTTGAGTAGGTCACCTGGGAATAAATGTCTTCCAAACTGGTTTTTCTGCTCAGTCAGAGGCTGCCATATTTCCATGTAGAAGTTAGGTCAGGGAGAAGCACCCACAGTCTTGGAAATCCCCACATAACCTGTTGAAACGTGTATTGCCATAGGCAGGAGCTATGACCAAAACTGTGGCTACAGATCATAAGGCAATTTAGCATAGTTCCACACTCACATGGGTGGAAACCTCCAGACGCCTGGGTGGGAGTGACCCAAAATGGAGGCACCCATGCAAGTTAGTTGATTACTAACTCAATATGAGCTCTCTGACTTATTACTGCAATAGGCTCCCTAGCTCTAGGGAGTGGAAGTCCCCAGATACTGTTGTCTAGAAGTCAAAAACATGGGCTCAAGAGTTAATGAATTTCCAATCATTGGAGGAATTCAACCAGCGGTCACTTAGAAAGTAGAGATGTAGGGGATATCAGAGATGCAACCCAAATGCCCATCATAAGAGATAAGATACCTCCCTCTAAAGCACTCTGAACAAAAAGATACAGATCTAAATATGTTCACATGAAAAGATGCCCTCAATGCATTCTTGAGCATAGATAACAGATTGTAAACCATCATGTGGAGAATTTTCCATTCATGTATAAAAAAGCATACATACACACGAATCTCTTCTATAAGTGTATCTGCAATTATGTTTGTGAAAATAGTAACAGTGACTTTCTCAGGGTGGTGAGATTTCAGGTAACCTATCTTTTTTTATACTGCATGAATTTTTTCACAGTGAATGTGTAGCTTTTCTATAAATCATGTCTTTTTTCATATTATAAATGTATCTTTTTTCATAATACAAAATGACAAAAGGCATTTTGCAGACCCGGAGTTGGCAGATTATGACCAGAGGACAAAAGGACCACATCTTTTGTAAATAAAGTTTAATTGGAACACAACCACACTCATTCATTTCCCTATTGTCTATGGCTGCTTTTGTTTTTAGGTAAAGGTAAGAGTTGAATAGCTGTCAAAGAGCTTACGGCTTGCAAAGCCTTAAGTATTTATCTGCCCCTTTAGGAAAGAAGTGTGGCAACCTCTGGTGTAGACAATTAAACTAGAAAACGTTTTCACTATGGCAAATTGCAACCTAGATTTACTTTTTCAGATTTCAATTTATTTGAATTTCTATTAAAAATATGTATAGACTGTATATTTTAAAGTATATCCCAGTTCTGAGTAGTGATTATAACAGAGCAAAGTGACAATATTAGTATTTGGGTAGCTAAGGTCTGTATATTCTCCTTCTTCTTCCTCTTCCTTATTCTTTTCCTCCTCCTCTTCCTCTTCCTTGTCATTCTCCTGATAAGATCACCATCTTATTCTACGGTTTGCCCTCAGATGCTGTTCTACTCGAGAAAGTACCAGGAGGAGAACTGAGGTTTCCCTTTCCTGGCTTGGATCTCTCCAAGACAGAATAATTGAGGAAGTCCTTGACAAAATAAATTGTCCTGGCGGAAGAGAGGCAAGGTTCTAAAGAATAGACCTAGACCTGGAGGAGAAAAAACAGGGAAGCTGAAGGAGCCCAGCTGAGGAGGAGGGGAGGGTGTCCAGCTCCAGAGGAAAGGCTGGGAATTGGATGGAGTAAATCTCTCCCTTTTCCCCTTCCCTCATCAGACCCTTCCCACACGATCCATCTAGCCTCCAGATATACAGAGGAGGTTTGGGGGTTTTTCTCCTTCACAGTCAGTGGTATCCAGCATCAAAGCTCCCATCTGCAGAACTCACATGAGCAAGGCTAACTAATGCCAGTCTGAGCAATGCCAGGCCCTTGCTGATTTCCAGAACTCAGCCAGAAAAGTTGGATATTGGCCTTGATATGGAATGTACTCAGATACCAAGTAATTAAATGGTTCAACAGAAACACGCTCTTTGTCAGCCACTCACCTTAGACCTTCCCTGAAGAAAACATAGGCCCCTGCAGTGTCAGAAAGAAAAGCAGCCTGTGAGATGGTTAGATTATTGGTTTACCTATAGCCTATGCTATTGGGTTTTGACTCATACACAGGCAACTCTGTGGACCTGTAAGCTAAGTTAAAAAGGGAATGGAAAGTATTTACTCTGGCACTTTGATAACAAACCTGTTAATTTCATTTAGCTTTGGATACTGGTGAGAATGGAAAGTACCAAGCCTGCAACCTCGGTGACTCCAATTTACATGGTTCCCAAAATAAATAAAATATTTTTTCAGAACATGGGGGAATCTCAGAAAATGTAATAAAAATGCTATTTTCTTTCAGTATTCTAGTATTACATATTTTAGAGTACTGAAATCCTGGCATTATTGTTGGTATTACTCATTTATCTCAGTATTTTTTAAGAATAAAAATATGAACCATTTCTGTCTTGAGACTACCCAGAGAATTACATACCACATTAAAAATTTAAAGGTAATAGAAGTGCATTCATTTAAAGAGTGTTCTGACCACATTCCTTGCCTGTTTAAATCCTCCACTGGTGTCTTATTGTTGTTTTATTTCCTATTTCCTGGATTACTAGGGAGATTGAGCACATTTTCTTCTATTTATTAGTCATCTGCAGGCCCAATACCAATTTGGGCATGGATCTACTTGCAGAGGTCTTTGATGGATTGTGCTGGATATTTCTGTATTCCTATAAATATCCTTGAGCTTTATTCTGGAATATAGTTAAGTTATTTGGAAACAGATTTGTCCTTTCAGTTCTTGCTTTTAAGATTTGTTTAGCAGAGTTGGAGCAGTTACCACTGTAGGATTTTTGCCTCTATTGAAGCAAAAGGGGATTGTGTGTCTATTCAATGCTCCATAAATCTTGAGTTTTTTTTCAGCCTGGTTGGTGGGAGGAGGGACTCTTCCTGGCCCTGTGTGAGCATCAGGTATTGTTTTCTCTAATACCTTGCACACGGTTCTTTTCTCAGCCTTGGGTAGTTGCTTCGCCTGCAAGAGCCCATTATCACTCACCATACTCATGCTAGTTTCTGGGTTTTCTTTCTGTACACTCTCTTCTCTCTGGTTCTCTGTCTTAGGAATTCTAGTTGCCTTAATCTCTTCTTGTCTCCATCTCCTCAACTCAAGGAGTCCACCAGATTCTTCCTGAATTCCCCTCTCTCTGCTGCGGCCTGGAAACTCCCTCAGGGGAGGGTGCTGGGGGAGTCGTAGGACACACCTCATCTGTTTCCCATCTCTCAGGGATCACTGTCCTCTTGTCACCTGATGCACAGTGTTTTGCAAACTGTTGTTTCAATTATTTTGCCTGTTTTTAGGTTGCTATGGGTAGGAGGGCAAAACTGGTTCTTGACTCCATCTTGACTAAAAGTAGAAGTTGCCCCCTTTTAACTTAGTGTTATCTAATATTATTGCCTGCCCCCCTCATCATGCTGTAAGCTCTATGAGGGAAAGTACTATGTCTGTTTTGTTTTCTATTGCCTCCCCAGCACCTGTAATATTGCCTGACCCATAGTGGTACTCATTAAATATTGAATGACTGAATGAAAGCTAGACCAGGATGGAGATCATGAGAAAACTCGAATGATGAGCAGGAAAATTGAACAGATGTTGCTGAGAGTGGAAGCTCCTATTCTGAAACCAGAAGAATGTAGGCCAAGTTCTATCCAATTGCAAAGTGAGGACCTTGAGCACTGCAATGCTGGTGACTTTACTCAAGCTACTCTGTCTGTAAATCTGCCAAAGTTCTTGGCAGATTAGGTCACATTTTTGGAATCTGCTTGGAATTCAGGAACATGGCGGTAATAATGAATCATGATTTTGACCCTTCCTCTTAATCTGATTGGCTCTAAGCCCTTTACAAATATTAATTATGTATCACAATGGAATTGCCACCCTGACCTCTTTTCTTAGACTGCTAACACTGGACACTGCAGTGTTCAGCCCTCCTGTCCCATAATAATGTGCCTACTCCTCCTTCCTAATAAAGGAAAGGATGGGATGCTATTTCCTATCAACATCCTTAAATTATTTAGTCAGTATCCTAAAGATGGACTTGACAATTGAACAGTTTTCTTAAAAACCTCACTTGACAATTGCAAAAGCCTCTCTACTGTTTTTTCTGACTCTAGTCTCCAAGACAGTCCTCTGAGGTGCAGGAAAAAATGTTAGAAATCACAGCTACATTTAATTTTTGTCTTTTCCTTTTGTTATTATGGTAGGTCAGGTATATAATTTACAAAGACACATATATTAGGACTACGTGCTCAAAGTCCTTACCGATGAAGTATACAATCAAAAATGTTTGGACATCACAGATCTCGTCTCTGAATTCCCTGTAGTTGTAGTTGAGGCTGGCTTACTCTTCCTATGAGGCACCTCTAATCGTGCCCCTTTCTTCTGCAAAACAAACAAACAAAACCTCAAAACCTCTGAGGCTTAAGTATAAGAAAACAACTTTTACAGCAAGCTGAAGTTGAAAAGAAGGGAGTTTTTCTATGTAGATTCAAAATCCAGTCTGCAATTATTTGTTAGTCCCCACATTTATGTAGTACATTATAATTGTATACTGCACTGAATGTGGCTACAGGGCTTCTGATTTCAGAAGAACATGAGTCTTCTCTCAGCAAAGATTTGTATATATTTAGTTTTCTGTGAAGCCTCTCAGGTCCACTAAACTATGGACCCAGAACAAGTACAAGGCTGTGAATATTTCCTAGGTGCCATGTTAACAGACTGAATTGCTAAGGAGATGATAGAAATAACAAATTTTAAATATATGAAGTTATTTACCATAAAAGTAGTTTGCAGAAGTAGCAATAGAGTAAAAACGAATCTGCAATACACTATGGGGTATGTGTGTGTAGGGGTCGGAGCAGGGAACACCAAAGTGCCAGACACATGAATGAAGAAGATATTTTGGAAGAGGAACCTCTGGCCTGGACTCCCCATCTGACACCAAGTAGACTAGAAATGAACTGCTCAGTTGAGCCTTTACGGAATTCCTAACACACACACACACAGACACACACACACACACAGACACACAGGTAACACACACTCATGAACAAAGTAAAAAGGTTATTTTACTTCTGTAAGTTTTGGGATGGCAGACCTGAGAGTTGTACACATCATCTGAATACTTGGATCCAACTCTGCCTGCAGCAAGACTACCCTTGGGTTTTTCAGTAAACCAGTTCATTGCTTTCAGTGTGCTCAAGCTAGCACAAGTAGAATTTCTGTCCTTTGCATCCAAAAGAATTTGGAATAATGCAGCAGCACTGTCTCTTTTAACTCAAGTGCAAAAGCTTCAGCTAATCATATTTCTCAGTTGGTGACTTATGCTCATTTTTGATCTGTGCAATGGCCATCTCTTGATTGATTGATTGATGGTTTTCATTCCTATACTTTTTACGCTGTTCCTACCCCATTTCTTTCCTGTTCGTAGACATTCTAAGTCTGATGTGTATCTTAATTCTTACATGCCTCTTTTTATTTGCATGTGTCCTTATAAAACATATAAAATTTATTTGTGTGTTATTTTAATGGTACTGTATACTCTATATAGGAAGAATACTTATGAATTATTCAAATTAAATGTCATGGTGGTCTATAATTTTCTTCAAAAGTTATAGATTTCTTCTGTAAGAGATACACATTTTGATAGTGTCTATTTTTCTTGACAGTTGTTTTGTCTTCTTGGCATTTTAAAAAAGAACTTTTATTCTCTGAATACCTACTTCTTCAGCCCCACTGATTGATTCCACATATATACTTTATTTTTTAATAGTAAATATTCTGGTTATATTAATACTTTCTCATCTCTTTGAAAACATTTATTATGTATATTAGGCTTTTTTCCTGTTCTTTTTATTGTCCTTATTGTTTCTTTTGGCTTTCTTTTCTTTTTTGTGTTTTAAAACATTTCTTCTTTTTATCTGTGTCTTTCATGTTAGCAGCTTTCCTTAAATGTTGACTGATTCTTGGCTGATTCTAACTGGAATCCTTGTGTGTGTCCAGAACTTACGGAGTGGTGACAATAGGTAACAGAGCAGAGATTTGGCTATTTTGTCTTCAGAACTCTATTGGTTTCTATAGATTTCTTCTCTAGGGCTAGTCAGATACCCCCAAAAGGAGATCAGATACCCCACTTGGGGTTAAGGGGAGGATTTAAGCCTGACTGCCAGCATTCCAGGAGCCTGGATATCTCATCATGGTTTTTGTTTGTTTTTAATCTAGATATTCACTTAATCATCTTGTTTTCAGTACAGTACTCTGTATTCAACTGTTTGATCATTCATGTATTCATTAAATATATATTGAGTGTCCCCTTAATACTTTGGGCCAGGCACAGTTCTAGGTGCTTGGGGATACACTAGCAATCAAAACAGATGAAAATCCTGTGCTCATGGAGCTTACATTCTAATAGGATACGTGTCCAGTGTTCTGCCAGGGTAAGAGAGGGATGGGTGACTGGCTGCAAAAGGAAGTAGCAGAAATCTGGAGTTCCAAGGGGCCATCATGAAGACTTTCAAACAGTCTTCCTGCTGCGGTTTGGATATTTGACCCTTCCAAACCTCATGTTGAAATTGGATCCTCAATGTTGGAGGTAGGGCCTAATGGGAGGTGTTTGGATCTTGGGGGTGGATTCCCCATCAATAGATTAATACCCTCGTTGGGTATTACCAATGAGTAAGTTCCCTCTCCATTAGTTCCCATGAGACCTGGTTGTCAAAAAGAGCCTGGCACCTCCCCCAGCTTATCTTGCCTCCTGTCTCATTATGGGGTCTCTGTATTCAGCCTGAAGTCCTCACCAGAAGCAGATCCCCAATCTTGAACCTTCTAGCCATCAGAATTGTGAGCAACATAAGTTACCCAACCCCAGGTATTCCTTTATAGCAACATAAAACAGACTAAGACACCTCCTGTTTTGAGCTTTAACCCACATTCCTATTTTCAAAAGTGCTTGGTGCCTCCAATCTCAGAGCTTTTCTGGGTTTTAGTGGAATAAGCTAGCTTGCTTTTGTTGGCATTCCCCCTAACAGACTGAATTACTAAAGAGACATTTAGTAATTCAAATATTCTAGATATTTGGATTTCAACTTTCCTTGTTCTGCTAAGCCAGTTGCCTTGTCACTTGGATGTTCATCTACTTTCCATCTCTTATCTGTTCTGGTCTTCTCTCATTTTCCTCCTTCTATGGACTTATACCCTTTTTTTTTTTTTCATTTCATGTTATTTTAATGAGATTTGTTTGAAAGGAGGAATAGAGATAATCCTGTGTTCAATCAACTGTGTTTAACCATGTGCCAGCAACTTTCTATACAGGCACAAAGTTATTTGCTTGACAGATAAAAAGCGGGGGCAGCCTGGATAATGGTAGTATCAGATTCTGATTTCTGATAGTCACATCTTTGTCAAGCTGTATTGCTTGAATTGAATTTGGGATGAGATCACAGAAAGGTACATAAGCATCAATGTTTCTAGGCCTCCCATTATTATGGCTCATTTTCTTCCTTTCTCTCTTTTTCTTTCTCTCTCTTATTTTCTTGCTTTCTCTTTGTTCTTAGGACATGTTTTATTTAACTTTCTTCTCCCTCAAATTACATTTTTGTTTTCTCTTCTATTACTGACCTTCATGTTATCTCGTATTTTAAATCAATGTAGAGAGAATGTTTTTGACTAAATTTCTAGTCATTGCATGCATGTATTGTGACTTACAGAATAAAACAGTGTTTTTTAAAGAATCGAAAGAAATGATAGGAACACTAGCAGCAAACATTAAACACTTACTGTGTGCAAGGCACTATCCTAAGAGCTTTATATGTATTGCCTTATGAAATCTCTGTTATCACCTTATGAGGTATCATTTCTACTTTATGGATGAGATATCAAGTCTTACTACCTTATTTTATAAAATCTAAGCTAAGAGAGAGTAAAAACTTGCCTAAATCCTCATAGCAAATGAGTGAAATTATAACAATATTCATGAAATGAATATGTTTTATTTATTATTAGAATTATATGTATTCCTCATTAGGAGTTTGAAGTGGGGTTTGGTACCCCAAACCTCTAAGGCTCCCTGCTGAGGGAGCCACATACCTAAAGATCAATAGCTAATTACAAGACAAAGAACCAGATGTATTTGATAGAATAGCAGAGATTGTCTTGTTAGCTGTGCTGGAGGGTTGAGTCTAGAAGCCAACATGGAGTTTTCTACTCCCTTGAGTGGGGACTGGCTGAGTGTAGAATGGTTAGGCCTGCACAGCAGGTTCTAATCCACTGACCTAACCAGCTGTGCAGTAGAGAAAGGCTGGCTTGCCTCACCCACACCACTGCAGACCAGAAAGCTGGGCAGAGAGCACAAGTATTGCTAGGCTTCCCTCAAGGAGACAGCTTGTGTCCAGGTGAGATTCTCATAGGGTAACAGGATGTAGAGATGGGCCCACTACACATGGACGCATGTAGTAGGAGAGGACACAGGACACAGACAAGGCAGCCATCAGGAAGTGATCCAGTGTGAACCAGGCGCCATCCACTGGGATTGGCATCCTCTTGCTTCCTCCTTGGGGATCTGTGAGGTGGTCTCTAGAAGTATGGGCAGGAATGTTCTCTCTCCTAGAAGCTGGGTGGAAGTGTTCTTTTTTCTATGGGTTAAGGTGGAAGTGTGAGAAGAAAAAATAGGTTCCCTTCTTAACATTTCTGTTTAGATAAAAATTTAAACATTGCTTATGGCTAGTTCTGTATTCTAAATTCAAAACAACTTTTTTTTTTTTTTTTTTTTTTTTACTATTGAATTATTTTTTCTATTTATTTATTTATTTATTTATTTATTTATTTATTTATTTTTAGACGGAGTCTTGCTCTGTTGCCAGGCTGGAGTGCAGTGGTGCAATCTCAGCTCACTGCAACCTCCGCCTCCTGGGTTCAAGCAGTTCCCCTGCCTCAGCCTCCCCAGCAGCTGGGATTACAGGCACATGCCACCACGCTTGGCTAATTTTTTGTATTTCAGTAGAGAAAGGGTTTCACTGTGTTTGCCAGGATGGTCTCAATCTCCTGACCTTGTTATCCACCTGCCTCAGCCTCCCAAAGTGCTGGGATTACAGGCGTGAGCCACTGCACACAGCCTATTTTTTTCTGTCTAAAATGCATTCTGATGTTTTTTCTTCTATTTTATCTTTTAAATCAATGCTGATTGCAACCCACTCAGGGTTACTTGACGCACTAGTGAGTCAGGACCCTCAGTTTAAAAACCACTCATCTAGGAGATTTGTTGACATAATTTTGGAGCAAAAAACAGTTCTTATTTGTAAAACATATAAGTGGTCCTTTGTTTTTACATAGAGCAAGAATTAGGGCCCAGATTAGAGAGGACTGGTTGAGACAAGATGCCCAGTTTAGTAAAACTGCAAAGGATGATAAAATTGAAAAGATACTCTTCTTGGGTAGAGAGATTATTCTGAAGTTAACTGAGTCTTATTTTCCTGTGAGTGGTATGAAGGTAGTGCCAAAGATGCAATGTTAGGGAAAGACAAAGAATCTGAGGAGAGAGGGAATTGAAGGGAACACTTTCATCTTATGGAAGTGGGTCCAGTACTGAGGTCCAAATCAGTGACAGCTAAGGAGGCCCTGACTGTTACCAGGGATTGGTCTATGGATACCAGGAGCAGAAATGTCTAACACTGGGTTTTGAGTGGTATTCATGCACTGCATCATAATTACCTCAGGATATCCTCATGTCTTTAGTGAGGCTGGCTAATCACTACAGTCCAGCATCAGGCTAGTGACTAAGGGAAGGAAAGGAAAAGTTGACTCTGTAGTTGAGATACCAATACAGTGTACCAGTACAAGACAAGACAAGACAGTGCAAGTCAAGACAGTAACTAATAGCCTATAGCAGCAGTTACGAGACGGTAAGAAGAGACCAGCAAACCTGGATGGAGAAGCTGTCTTGAGTGCAAGGTGGCAAGTGCTAACAAAAGATGTGTATCTTTATCAGGAAGCCTATGTCTTCTTCAGGAATCCTTTTTTTGGAAGGAAGTACTTTTTTAGAAGGGTGGTTGGATTTCTTGCTGTCACAGAGGTTTAGGGATTTGAGTTATTTATTTAGTTATTTCTAGATTTTAAAGAAATTGTGCTCTATATCTTGTTTTCCCCACTAGATCCTGTTCTGTGCCCCAGCAGCCTGACCAGCATGGACTTCACCAATGGGCTCCCTTGTCCTCTAGCTTCTGGCAGGGTTTGGCCAATGGGGGAAAATCAAAGAAAGAATAAGAGATTGGGATATTTATTGCCCTAATTTCTTCCCAGCTGAGTGTCAGTGGGTTCACTGCATCTCCCCAGTGAAAGCCATAGCTCCTGTCAGATGGCCATCTCCACACAGCTAAACTCCTCCTCTTCTGGTAACCTGTTACACCCCTTACCTCTTTAGGCCTAGGGTGGTAATGGTTCCCCTTCTTGCTAGCTTCTAGATACTACGTTATTATTTGCTGGTTTCCCTTAACACTGCCCAGTCTTTTTTTTTTTTTTTTTTGAGATGGAGTCTTGCTGTGTGGCCCAGGCTGGAGTGCAGTGGCCCGATCTCGGCTCACTGCAAGCTCCACCTCCCGGGTTCACGCCATTCTCCCACCTCAGCCTCCGAGTAGCTGGGACTACAGGTGCCTGCCACCATGCCCGGCTAGTTTTTTGTATTTTTTTTAGTAGAGACGGGGTTTCACCATGTTAGCCAGGATGGTCTCGATCTCCTGACCTCGTGATCCACCCGCCTCGCCCTCCCACAGTGCTGGGATTACAGGCTTGAGCCACCGCGCCTGGCCACACTGCCCAATCTTTGTAAGTAGCCACTATTAAACTTTCATCAAATTAATGATCTGTCTCCTGCCAGATAGTATTGAGCTTAGACTCAGGAAAAAGAGGTCTCCTCTATCATGGCTCTTTAGTGTGGGCCCCCTGCATCACAGAGCCCACTAATCAAGATGAATGAGTGGAGAAACCTTTTGTAAATGTCTTAAGGAATGTACAAGGACCTCTTTCACTTGAATCTAATGCTCAGCCCTGGCCTAGTACAACCTGTGTTCATAAACATGTGCTTTCATGACTAACACTGCTCATACTTTAGGGGAAATGTTTTTCCACATCTCTTTCCTGTGTCCTCAATAGAAAAGGCCACTATGTCTGGATGTTGTGAGGGTGTATGGCTCATGCTACTGCCAGTGTTGGAGGTGGACACTGTTTTAGCGTGTGGAGATTTGAGTGATAGAAGCACTTAGGTAAGAAAAAAGACAGTTTGTCAAATCATTCCTCTCATTCATACAGTGAATTTCTGTAGGAAGTGCAAATAACTTAAGCTCTTTTGATACAACAAAGAGGGCCAGAAGGTGGGAAATAAACTCCAAAAAACTTCAGGAGCCTGCCATTGCAGTGAAATTTCTAGGGACTGGAGTGTGCTAGGGTACCCCTCACAGAGAGGACAAGATACCACAAATGGCAACTTATACCACTAAGACAGGAACACCATATATGGAAGCCTCTTTGAAATTTTTTTTTAAATGGCGATAAGTTCTCACTGTGTTGCCCAGGTTGATCTTGAACTCCTGGCTTCAAGCGATCCTCCCACCTTGGCTTCCCAAAGTGCTGGAATTACAGTCATGAGCCACTTGGCTCTTTTTTTTTGTCACCACCAAAGCATTAAAAGATTTTTTAATTGAAATTTTTATTGAGTTAAAAAATTTTATCTTACAGCACACAATTGTGAGAAGTAATATTAAAAGATCTCATGTGCTCTTTTCCTGGTTTTCCCCTTGCAAAGCTCTAGTATAATATTATGAACAGGACATTGATGTTAATATAGTCAATATATAAAACATTTACATCATCACAAGTATTCCTAATGTTTCCTTTTATAATCACACTCCTTTCCACTATGTCATGAACCTCTGGCGATCAGTAATCTGTTCTTCATTTCTATAATTTTGTCTCTTCAAAAGTTGTTATAAAAATGGAATAATACATTATGTAACCTTTGGGAAACAGGCTTTTTTTTTTTTTTTTCACTCTATACAATTCTCTGGAGATTTATCCGAGTTGTTGTGTGTATCAACAGTTGATTCCTTTTTTATTGTTGAGTAGTATTCCATGGGATGGATGCACTAAAGTTTATTTAACTATTCAATCACTGAATGATATATGGACTATTTCTGTTTTTTGACTGTTATCAACAGAGCTGCCATAAACATTTGTGTACAGGTTTTTGTATGAACGTAAGTCTTAATTTCTCTGGGATAAATGTATATGAGTACATTACTAGGTATGGTAGTTGCATGTTGAGTTTCAAAGAAATTGCCAACAGTTTTGCAGCATTGCTGAAACATTTTACATTCCCATCAGTAATTTGTGAATGATGTAGTTTCTCTGCATCCTCATCAGCATGTGTTGTTGTCATTATTTTTTATTTTAGCCATTCTGATAGAAGTGCAATAGTTTCTCATCATGTTTTAAATGTGTATTTCCCTAATAATGTTGAACATCTTCTCATGTGCATTTTCTATCTGTATATCTCTGGTGAAATGCCAACAAGGATTTTTAATAAACCACGTGTTAAAATAATGTAGAGGGTAGTATAGTATTATTCATAATAGTAGTAATATTGTTCATAGCATGATTTCTAGGCACCAGGGATACAAAGGTAAATTGAACAGATATGGCTCTTTTCCTCATGGAACTTAATAATCTTGAAGTGGGTCAGGAGTTAGAAAACTTAGAAAAAATAGATACATGTATGTATATAAAACAAATACAAAAAGTATGTGCCCTGAAAGAAAAAGCAACCAAACAGAAAACCAAATGTCATAAAAAAAGAATAATGGAGACTCAATTTACATTGAGAGTCAAGAATTTTCAAATTGTACCTGAAAAATGAGTAGTTAATATTCAAGTGCAGTGGGAGCAAGAGGAACTCAGCCCAAGAGAGCAGCACGTGTGAAGGTCCTGGGGCAGGAAAGAGCTTGGGATGTTGTCGAAACCCAAAGAAGGGTAGTGTAGCTGGAATGTAGAGTAGCAGTGGAAGAGTGAGATGAGGTGAGTTTAGCAATGTGGGTAGGGCCCAGATCAGAAACAGAGAAATTGTATTAGTCCAAGCAAGAGATGGTACCGGGTGATGGACAGAGAAGTGGATAGTTCTGAGGTGTATTTTGGAGATAGAATTGACGGGACATGATGTGAGAAGCTGTACAGGAGAGGAGGGAGAGGAAGATGAAAGTATCAAGAATGACTCCTAGGTTCCTTGATTGAAAAACCTGGTTGATGGAGGTGACTTTAGCAAGATGGTGGAAACAAGAGGAGGACTTGGTTTGTATGGAGAGGTTGGAAGTAGATGACAGTCATATTTTTAGGTGAACATAAATTCTGAAGCCTGATGCATGTCTACAATACAAATAAACCCTATTTAATTACATAGTACAAACAAGAGTCCTACAGCTGAGGCCGAAAGAGCTGAGGCTAAAA
This sequence comes from Macaca nemestrina, assembly GCF_043159975.1. Lineage (NCBI taxonomy): Eukaryota > Metazoa > Chordata > Mammalia > Primates > Cercopithecidae > Macaca > Macaca nemestrina. Next base: position 165,769,831 of record NC_092125.1, on the reverse strand, counting down.
GAGACAACTCAAGTTCAACATACATCACCCTTCCCTTTATTTTTAAAATTGCTCATGAATATTTGTTAAAAGTACTGGCTGGGTGTCCACCAGATGGCAACATTTCTTTAAAAAAGCCCAGATTTAGAAGCCATACCTTCTTAGCTACATTCAGGTGGATTCTTGGAGGGGCACGCAACCAGAGTCTAGTCAAAATCACTGAAAGTGCAGCCCATCCTGCTGAGTTCTTCTATTAATGTGCATAAGTGGAGGCAGTTTTATGAGAAAGATCCTTTTGTGGCCTCTTACAAGAAGGCTCATGTGTTTCAGTGGGTACCTATGTGCATGTACTATCTAGGACTTACGCTTCATATCATGAAAAGCCCCTTAATCCTAAAGGTTCTTAGTGCAAGCACCTGAGTTGGAAGCCTTAGATAACCTCTCTGAGTCTCTTTCTTCATCTGTAGAGTGTTGTATATGTATTAGTACCAACTTCATTGGGGTGTGAGTGTGAACTTAGATAATGCATGCCTATAATGTGTCTAGCAGTCCTGGGACAAAGTAAACACTTAATACACGGTAGCTCTTATTATTATTTCCACAGTGACCCTTATCCCCACTTTCCCTGCTCTAAGACTCTATTCTTTGCCAGCCTTAGTTGTGGGCAGCCTGCCGGGCATGATCTAATAAGTGAAGCACATGAGTCATGGCAAGATGACTGACTCCCTTTCAGGTTCTCTTAGTACTTGGCTCCTGGAAGGTGCTCCTCCTTGGTAATCCTTCCTCCCAACTGTATTGACACAAGATGGAGTCTTTCTGCAATTGACTTGTCTGATTGGACAGGCAAGCCATGAAGATGGAGAGCGAGGAAGCTCCTGAATGGAATGTGGATGCTGGAAAATCACCGCCTCCCGATACACTGCAATGAATTAAATTACTCTCTATTTAGTAGCTTTTCCTCATCTATTGGAACATGTACAATTGCTATCTGTTAGGATCATATATTCCCAGCCTTCCAGGTAGGATAGGTCCGAGTGCTGTTTTGTTTGGAGCTTCACACAGTATGAAGATAGCACAAATTTACCTAGGGAAGAAGTTGACTTGATGCTAGTGCCTGTGATTCAGCCACAGGGAATATTTATACAGCAAAGCCAGCCAGCTGTCCCCACTGTATTTATCTTCTTCCCTATTTCCTACTAGCTCAGGCCACCAGATACTTCACTTTCTTTTATAAAAGTCTAAAATATTTGGGCGCTTTGAAAATAGGTTTTCAGAAATGTTACCCCAATTAATACTATATATATGTGTGTGTGTGTGTGTGTATGTGTGCATGTGTATATATTTATATATTTGTGTGTATATATATATATATAGTGACAGGGTCTGCTCTGTCACCCAGGCTCAAGTGCAGTGGCACAGTCATGGCTCAGTGCTGCCTTGACCTACCTGGTCTGAAGTGATCCTCCTGTGTCAGTCTCTCACGTGGCTGGAACCACAGGTACATGCCACCATACCTGGCTAATTTTTTCTTTTCTTTTTTTTTTTTTTAAGAGACAAGATCTCCCTGCATTGCCCAGGCTGGTGTCCAACTCCTGGGCTCAAGGATCCTCATGCCTTGGCCTCCCAAAGTGCTGGGATTACAGGCATGAGCCACCGTGTCTGGCCTAATTAATACTGTTGTTATCTAATAGCATTGCTTTTCAGTGGGGGCTTTCTATTTCATGTGGGGGCTTGCGAGGGGAGGGTAATAAGGGTGTGGTGAGAAATGGATAGGAAATATACCTTTATCATAGAGGGAAGGAAACAAGGACATGATTTCCCCAGAGCTGCGTGAAGAGCGTGTTTCTTGGAGAGGGAGTGATCAACTGTGTCAAAAGCTGTTGATGGTTTATGTAAAATGAGGACTGAAAATGAGCAACTGGATTTAGCCAAGCAGCCCCAGTTATTCTATCCCATAGCAGTCTTTTCTCCATTGACAGTATCTGAATTTTTCCCTTCCCTTCCCTTCCCTTCCCTTCCCTTCCCTTCCCTTCCCTCTTCCCTTCCCCTTTCCCTTCCCTCTTCCCTTCCCCTTTCCCTTCCCTCTTCCCTCTTCCCTCCCCTCCCCTCCCCTCCCCTCCCCTCCCCTCCCCTCCCCTCCCCTCCCCTTCCCCTTCCCCTTCCTTCCTTCTTTCTCTTTCTCTTTCTTTCTTGTTTGCCTCTTTCACTGGATAGTAACAGTAACCCCTATGAGAACAGGGACCATGACTGTTTGGGGGCATAGTGGCTGGCACATATTAGGAATATGTTATGCAATTTATCTCTTTTGGTTTCTGTTTTGATCACATGTTGTCCATTTCCCTTTCTCATCTTTCTAATGTTCCAAATCACTTTGGGGAATTTCCACTCTTCTGTTGTGTGTGGTCTTGATGGGATGGCAAATTCTGTGTTTGTCTCCTACTGTGGAAGCCAAAGCGAGCAGATGCCGCCCCAGACCCCTACACCAGGGGGCAGGCTGTGTCCATCAGAGGCTCCTGAGTTACCCATGGACAAGAGGACGAGTTGAATCCCAGCATCTCTGTCCTCACCAGAGCTCTCCTGGTGAGAGCTGTTGCCATGGTTTCCATTTCCCAGGCCTCGGTGCTCCCCTGCTTCCTGCCATCACCAAGCCTGCTGCTCCAGCCCTTGTTTCTCTGAGCTCCCAATGTCCTTCCAGTAAATCCTGTTTTGCTTACATTAACCAGAGCCAGTTCCTATTCCTTTCAACTTAAAAAGTTCCCAACACCTAAGCACTCAATACACATTTGCCGAATGAATGAAAAAGTATGGTTTGCATTTCATGAATGGTGAGTCTAAAGTTCAGAGAGGCTTACCACGTGTCTAAGGCCACATGTCTTCCATCAGTTCTTCTATGCTCACTTTTCACATTCTCAGATCTCTGAAATCAGGATGCTTTTTACAATTGGCAGTGTCTTACAATCAAGTGGAAGTATTTTTCTGTTTTTAGTAGTATATAAAATAATGTATCTTATATTAGCTTAGATTCTATGAAATATGATAGTATTGAAGTCAAAATTTAAACATACTGCAAAAGTCTGTACATCTTTGCTTTTCAAGGAGTTTACTATTTAGTTGGAGAAAAAAACAAGTAGGAAAACCCCACAAACCTTTGTCAAATACAGAGTAGGGTTTCATAAACACTGAGTGGAGGCCCTCACTAAAGCTGCAGGGGCACATGACTCTGAAGGGCTGAGTGGGGAAGCCACAGGGTAGGCGTTTATGTTGATCTTGGTAAGAAAGGTTTGGATGGATGGAAATGTGAGAAGAAAGGAGAGGAAGGAGGACTAGGTTCTAGATGATGGCAACCCTGCAGACTCTTAAATGCAGGTCTGGGCCACGAGGCTGAGTTTGGTGGAGATGGTTGCTTGGTGTCTCCCCTGTGACTCTTTCCCTTCTCCTTCTCCATGGTAAATTATTCTTCCAATTCTCCCTGTGTTCGCCATTATAACTGTTTTCTGCTGCAATCTTTTTCTGGAAAGTTCCCACCTTCCTACCTCCTGTCCATTCCTCCCAATCAGTTCAGCTCTTGTGTGTGCTGGACAGAAATCCCTCTTGGCAGCCTGGGCAACATAGCAAGACCCCCAACTCTACATTTTTTTTTAATTAGCCAGCATGGTAATGCACACCTGTAGTCTTATCTACTCTGGAGGCTGAGGTGGGAGGATCACTTGAGCTCAGAAGTTAAAGGCTGAAGTAAGCTATGATGGCACCACTGCATTCCAGCCTGGGTGACAGAGCAAGACCGTGTCTCAAAACAGACAAACAAATAAAAGAGAAATTACTCTGGGATCCAGAAATAAGGGAAACAGTATTTCAGGGGGAGAAACAGCAATGAGCATGGAGGTGCAATGCATGATGTATGTGAGGAAGAGTACCTGAATACCATGAAAGGGTAGGCTGGGAAGAGGGGTTTGCTCATCCATTCAATGAATATTTGAGTATACACCAGGTACTGCTCTAGGTACTGGGGATAGAGTAGTGAAATAAAAATGATGTTTCTTCCTTACAAGGCTTACATTCTAATAAGAGGAGATAAGCCATAAGCAAATAAATGTTTAAATACATATGTATATATGCCTATGGAAAAAATGTCAGATGGTATAAAAGCAAAGAAGAAACATGTTAAAAGGGTTAAAGAACCAAGAGTGTTGGGGTGTGAGCTTCTCATTCAAATGGAAGGACCAAGAAAGTCCTTTTTGCTAAGTTAACATGTCAACAGGGATCTGAAAGAAGTGAGTCAGAGTCTTTTGAATCTTCCAGTGGAAAGTGTTTCAGGGCCAGGGCACGGCAGATACAAGGGTCTGGATGGAGTGTTGTGTTTGGCAGGTTTAAAGAATAGTATTTCTACAGTGGAGTGAATGGGGGCAACACAGTAGCAAATGCATATGTGGTGGGGAGGCTAGCCAGGCCAGAACAGGTAGGCCTTGTCAGCATTGCAAGGATTTTAGATTTTATTCCAAGAGGATACAAAGCCTGTGGTGAAATTTGAGTGAAAGAAAAGGAATGAGAGATAGATGGGGCCTGATCCTTGCGAAGCTGCAATGCTGTCCCAAATAGTTTGAATCCGATTTTCCTATGTTCCCAGAATTTTCATTTCTGAGTCATTTAAATTGAGCAGGAAATCTATTCTAATGAATAAATATGTGTTTTGTTTTTTTTTTATTCGAACACAGAGAGGCCTCCGCTTAGAACAGATGTAATGAAGTCATAGTTTGTTTTGACAGAAAGAGGCTACGGAAGGTTACACTTCCTCCACTCTGCCTTTGGTTGTCAAGGAGATACCCCTGGAAACCTCTTCTTTTGTAGCTAAATGTCACTGTATAGCACTTAGATTTTTCATGTTCTCCTTTTATTATGTTATTGTAAAGTTCGCTGTGTAATTTTGCTCAGAAGTTAACAATTTCATCACTGATGAGTCTATTCATTGCAAACTACCTTTTCTGGCATTCTGATTGTCTTTCTCCATCCTGAGGCTGGCTTCCAGGAAGGGGCTGCACCTGGAAACTCATCAAACCTGTCTTTAGAAACGTCCTGAGGGTCAGACAGGCTGAAAAAGGCAGATTGATTCTGAGAAGCTGATGGCAAAATGTGAACTGATGCATCAAACTCCAGAAAGATACGTGGTGGCGTCTTCTAGTTTTTAGTGTGCTTTCTACAACACTGTGCTTTTTCAAAGATATAAGCTGGAGATGATAGGGTAATTCATTCATTCAACATGCCTTTTTACAGAGTGCCTTCTGTGGGCTGAGCACTGTTCGAAGCCCTGGGAATACTGAAGCAAAAGAGCAGAACTCCTCATCCTGTTCATACACCTCCCATGCCCAAGTAGACATTACTTTTGACTGTCAGCTGGATATAGATGTAGAATTTATTATAGATCAAGGTTGGCCCTTTAGATGAAAATCTGCTATCCCTGGCTTAGGCATACATGGTTCAGAGATCAAAAAAGCTAAATCTGAATCAGTTCTCTCTCTGAAAGGAAGTTGAGGTTTTTCAATAAGCTCCGGACTAAAAGACCCACGAAGACCGATATATACATTAAGTGGGCCATGGATATTGTTGGCCAGGGATCAGCCTCTTTCCAAAGTGTTGTTTCACAACTGATTAAATAACTCTGATGAGTGAAATGTGTTTCTCCCAGCTTTTGAAATCATGTGCTTTAAATTATTACATCTCTATGCTGTTGTGCACAATTAAGAGTAAACAGTGCATCCTGCTATCACCTCTTTTCAGCACAAGGGAGGAAATAGGTTGATTTCTTTGGACTTTGTGGATTGCTTTCCCACGGTAGCAGTACTCTCTTCTTATAATGGGCAATCTTTAGGGTTCTATCTGCTAGCAATGTGCATTAATAAACATTTTTATTTATTTATTTATTTTGAGACAGAGTCTTGCTCTGTCGCCCAGGCTGGAGTGCAGTGGCGCAATCTCGGCTCACTGCAAGCTTCACCTCCCGGTTCAAGCCATTCTCCTGCCTTAGCCTCCCGAGTAGCTGAGACTACTGGCATCCTCCACCACGCCTGGCTAATTTTTTATCTTTAGTAGAGACGGGGTTTCACTGTGTTCGGATGATCTCGATCTCCTCACTACGTGATCCACCTGCCTTGGCCTCCCAAAGTGCTGGGATTACAGGCATGAGCCACTGCGCCCGGCCAATAAACATTTTTAACTGAGGAGGGAGTGATGGAGTTTTTATATCTAAATGTCTTTCTGAAAGCTCTGTTGGTAACCACCATATTTAAAGAGAGTTATACTATTGGTTCTACTGTCTGCACATCTTAATTATTCAAGCCTTCCAGGGCTTACCTAAATTAGACAATGAGGAAATTAATGAGATATTGAAACTAGGCCTCATAATTCCTAAGCCTCATAAAATTTAGAAAGCTTGGCCATCATGAAACTTAAACCCCAGATGGCCACGGATAGCCCCCCGATGTTCCCAGAACCCAAACAGAAAGACAATTCCGGGAAATAGCCTCATGGGGTCCCACCCTGATAGCCTCATGAGGTCCCACCCTGATAACCTCATGGGGTCCCACCCTGACTCAATGTCCCCGATGTTCCCGGAATCAGCAATTCCAGGAAAGAACCTCCTAAGGTCCCGCCCCAACCAATCAGAACAAGATACCTTGCTCAGGCCATAGACAGACCCAATTACCACGCGCCTAAAGCTTTGTTTGAATTTCGCGCCCTAAGCTGTGTTTGAACTTTTGTTTGCCTATATAAACAACCTGTAACAAGCACTCAGGGTCCCAGGGCCAACTTAGAGCTTGGGACCCTAGCGCGCTAGTAATAAATAACTCTCTGCTGTGAATCTCCTGTCGGTGATCCTTCGCGGCGACCCCTGCCCAGGAGGGAATCGACAGTTTGGTTCCAACAATATATTATAATGTTTAGACAGATCAAATGAAAATGTGTCAGATACAAATAGCTCACACTGCATTATCTGATTTTGTCCACAGCCTTTGCTTTTCAGTTAGGAATGTCTGGATATGTGTGTAGTCAAGAGAGGCTTGTCTCCTCTCTGCTGTGCTGTTTCTTGAGTGGTCTTTAGTCATTTAATACAGGGCTATAGGTACCCATTATTCTGGCTTTGGGGCATGTCTGACTTTTGTGGATTAGGGGAACTTGGGAAACTGATCTGCAGGAAGATGGCAGTTGATTTGCATAAGACCCCCAGGCATTTTGAGACAAGGGACCAACATTCCAAACTGTTTCCTGAGGTCTGGTTAGGTAAAGCTTCTGAGAAAGGTTGAAGGGCTCCGTTTAAAACCAGGGCAAGGAAGGCCTATGAGGTTCCTAAAATAAAAATCAACCTCAAGGTACAGATATCTAGGCTGATGACATGGGATCAAAACCTTAAAATGTGTGAGGGAGGGCTGGTTCCGACACAATTCTTCATTCATATCAGTATCCCTTCCGGACACAGTGAAAAGAACGAAGGGAAGAATTTCTGAGAACGAGAGTATATCTGAAAGACTTGCAACCTCAGAGTCCAGGTGAAGAGGTGAGCAGGCACAACTAGTCCCCCACAATCCACAAGGACACCAGGCAAAAGACATGCAGCCCTGGATCCATCGAACCTCTTCTCTTTCAGCTTGGTGTTGAGGGACAGGTCTGAACATCGTTGCCTTGTGTAAGCTCCAGGGAGATGGTTGGACTCGTTAGAGTTGAAGACAACCCAAGATGCCACTTTTGCTAATAGGGCATGAGGATATTTGAGTACTCAAGTAAAAAATAAACGAGATATGGCCATATCTGTGCTCTGAATTCATACAACAGTAACTACTGGTTACGATGTGTGTGCGTGTGTGTGTGTACGTGTGTGTGTGTAAGAAAAGGGTTCAGCTGGAATTTTACAACTCATTGGGTACCAAATATCTGCCTCATAGATTCATCACCCCCTAGAATTGTAGCCCCTTAGTGATCGAGATAAGGGCCATCATCCTTCTTCCTCTTAGTGAGCCTTCTCTGATTGCCTTATTTAAACTTGACGTTTATGCTTCCCCTCCCCGATTGATTTCTCTCCATAGCCCTTATTATCCTCTTTATTGTTCACTGTCTATTTCTCTACCAGGATCCAAAAGGGATTTTCACCTGTCTCTTTTTCACTGCTGCATTCTCAGGTCATATGAAAACACATTGAACAGTTCTATTGCACGGGTGCTATAGATGCAGGCAGTAGCACTGGGGCAGGCTTCCTGAGAGCCCCTGCTGAACCAGGCACACTGCCTTTGGTTGCTAGATTGTGGGAAGTCCAGAGTCCTGGGGCAAAGGTTGGGGCAGACGTGAAGTAAGGGGTGAGGATGAGGGGTTTCTTAACAACCAGTGATTTTGTACTTGTGAGTCCTGACTGAATCCCCAGTGCTTAGAATGATACTCCCACATAGTAAGTGCTCAGTAACTATTGGTTGCATGAATTAACTCCCATTTTATGGATGAGGAGTCAGAGTCACAGAGAAATTAGGTAACGTGTGCAAAGACACAGCTAGTAGGTGACAGAGCCAAGCATGAGTCGTTCCCTGCACCAGAGCCTGCGCTGTGAACCATTAGGCTCTGTAGTTGGAAGACAGTCCAGATGAAAAGAAAGAAAGAGGAGGAAGCTGCTATCCCGTACCAGACATATCATCCTTATCAAATTCTTAAGGACCATTAAGGATTCTTAAATTTTTTCTAGGACACGGTGGAGGTCTACACAAATGAACTAAAATACCTTTCTGAAAAATTGGAAATGAAATCGATCAAGATTTTCATTTGCCTCTTCCTCTCATGTGGGTAGCTACTAGAGAATCCAGCTGTATGACACAGGATCAGACAACATTGAAAAAATTACTTCTTATAGACAAAACAATAACTATATGATACCAAATGTGGCAGGCAGAATAATGGCCTTCCAAAGATGTCCTTGCCCCAACGACCAGAACCTATGAATGTGTTACCTTATGTGGCCCAAAGGGACTTTGCCAGTGTTATTAAGTTAGGAATCTTGAGATGAGAGATTAACCTGGATTCTCTGGGTGGGTCCAATCCAATTATAATTATAAGTGTTCTCCAAAGTTGCTGGCTCTGAAGATGGAGGAAGGGGCCAGGAGCCGTGGAATGTAGGTGACCTCTAGAACCTGGAAAAAGCCAGGAGATGAATTCTCCCCTCGAGCTTCCAGCAAGGAAAGCAGCCCTGCCTACACCTTGGTGCTGGCCCAGAAGACCTGGGCCAGACTTCTCACCTGCAGAACTGTGTTTAAGCTGCTAAGTTTGTGGTAATGTTACAGCCGCAATAGAAAATGAACGCACCACACCAAGTAAAGATAAAGTGAAAAATTCAGTCAAATTATCAAAGTGTTAAAAGAACTAAAAAAGACCAAACTGTTGTTTTTCGTTCAATTCATTCAAAATAATTGTATTCATATAGTATATGGATATAATTACTTAAACATTTTTAAGTGATATGTTTATTGATAGCAAATAAATCTTCCCAGTCTTTAAAAGAATGCACGATTTTCGTAAGTAGTATGTAAGGAAAATAAAGAGGAACATACTGCTATCTCAGTTAATGAATCTGTATTCCTTTATTAAATCACTCAGGGTGTCATTTATAGGAAGCAGACTTCATATAAGTAGGAGAAGATCATTGCCAGGTTTTGAGCTCCCAGAGCTCCTTCACTCTTGTGGCTTCCCGGGTAAATCTAATCAGCCTCCAACCCTATTATTTCTTCCATCACAATGATCCTTGCATCTGTTCCTTCATTTTCCTGCCACTAATTCAGGCTTCATCACTTTCCACCTGGATAGATAAAACAGGAATCTCACTGACCACTTGGCTGTTGCTTGTGCCCCTCTGATCTGTTCTGTAAACACCCTCTAGATTCACCTCTGTCAAAGCCCTTCTCCATCATGCTGCCCTCCTGGGAGAAAACACTCACACCTCTTGTCATCGGGCATAGTAGAGGTTCTCAGCCATCAGTAGGACCTGACTAGTGGTGAGGGGGCTGCACCTGCACATTATTATGTGCATTCAGTCATAATGGTTAAGGTTTGAAGATTATTTATTTTTTTTTAAAACAAATTGAGGCAGATTTATTCATTTATATCATTTCACAAATACTAAGTATTTATTAGGTGCCTGGCACTATTCTAGGTACTGGGGACACAAGGGCAGATGAGAGAGACAAGACCACATTCCAGTATGGGAGAGAGATCATGCTCAATGAAATAAACAGGAAATATCTGGGGAGTGTTAGATGTTATTCAAAACATCAGACCAGGCGAAGTGATAGAATGATGGGTCAGCTACTTTGGACTGGGTGATCAGAGAGACCTGTGGGAGGAGGTGACATTTGATCTGGTGTCAGTGAAGATCCGGAGGAAGAACATGCCAGGAAGAGAGAAGAACAAATGCAGAGAGTCTCCGGCAGCTGTGATCTTGGCATATTCAGGGAACAGAGAGGAGAGTGTGGCTGGATGGAGGAGTGCATAAACATCCAGGAAAGCAGTTGTTGGATCTTACAGGTCTCGATTTCCCTCTTAAGATGGTAGAAAGCTCCTAGAGCTTTAAATCAGGGAATTGACATATACAGTGTTTGTCTCTAAAAGCTCACTTTGGCTTCTGCAAGGTGAATGGATTATTGAGGAGGCCAGCTAGGAGGTGATTGCTGTGATCTGGGCAAGTGACTGCAGTGGCTTGGGCTATGACAGTGACGGTGGCAAGAAGTGTACAGACAGATCCAGAACATATTTTAGCTTTATGACCATCAAGACTAGCTGATGGATTAGACACGTAGGATAAGGCAAACATAGTGACTTCTGGATGTTTGGCTTGATCCACTGGTGATTGGTGATACTATTTATTAAGATGAGAAGACTCAAAATTATCATTATGAACATCTAGTATTATAATGTGCTTTCTTGGTTTATGAGGCATCCAAAACAATTTGCCCTTGCATGAAATGGCACAAGACCACTATGCTTTATAAAACTTGTTTCTATGTTTTAATAATTTTATAGTGTTTGCCTTTTTGACCAGATTCCTGCCACTAGAAGTTTCTCATTTCTCCCTAAATCTGTCCTGGGCTAGGAAACCAGATACAAATGCTCATTGAAATTGTAAGTAAAATACCAGTAAACAGGAGCTGAATGAAGAGATGAAAAATTACTTTTGAGTAAAAGATGTGCATTTTGTTTCTTGGGCTTTATGACAAAGATTGTTCAGAAACCCTTTTTGTTTACTTACTCTGTGAGAGAGACTACTGAATGACCTCTGCATACATAAGGAGTTATCGTGCCTTTTCTGTGCTTATGAGGTGCCTGTCTGCCTTTCCCAGAGTGCTCTACCAACAGCTGAGCCACCTTGATCTCTATGTCAGCAAGTTTAGCCCAACTGCATCATGTCATACTTGATGCTAGTTAAAACCTGATTACGTGTCCCAGTTTGAGTTGCTGTGTTTCTACCCTGCTATTATCACTTGGTCTCCCCCAGGTACCTTGTTTCTGTGTGTGTATCTTGGCCTTGTTGTCCTGAGTGGCTGCCTAGCTAATCCAAGCTATATAGAATAACTCTTATTTTCCTTTTTAACCCTTAATCATGTTGAGATAGGCATTTTATTCCTGAACCAAAGCCTGGAATCTCTACTACTATTATCAATACTGCTAGTCCTACTAGTAATAGGATTACTAGCTAGCATTGGCTGAGCATTTATGTACCACACATTGAGATAAACACACAACATGTATGACCACACTTGATTCAGCTATCCAGTGAGATAGACTTTATTATGCAACTTTAAAAAATGATGAAACTGAAGCAAAGAGAGAATAGGTACCTTTTCTTAGATCACAAAGCTAGTTAGTGGGTGACGGAGTGATGATGAGAACCCAAAGCGACTGAAAAGTTTCTTCTTTTCATCATGATCCTATAACTGCCTATATAGACTGATACACAAACTTGAGGCCCGTGACTTGCTCAGTTATTTCCCTTTCTATGCCTCCCTGCCTCTAAGTTGATGTCCCTCTATGGTGGACCCAGATCCATGCCCCTTTACTGTCACACGCTTATTTCATTAGCTATGCTAGATGGCGAGGAGGCTATGCTAAGGGGACAATTTGTATTTTTAATTTGCTCCAGACTTTATAGATAGTAAGACAGTAGTTAATAATTGAAGAGTGCACTGGTTAGCCAGCCTCTAAAGTAGGTGTCATTGTTCTTATTTTAGAAATAAGATAACAGAAGAGAGCTTGTAATTTGCTCAAGATCACGTAACTACTTTAGGATGGGTCCTGGATTTCAACCCATGTCTGGTTGATTTCAGTGTATCCTCTTAATTAATTTCTGGGAACTCTTTCCCAAATGGCTCTAGCTTTGGGGCTAACAGACTACCTATTTTACATGCAGCATTCTGTTATTTTACTTCCTATAAATAAATGTCTCTCTATGAGTTTTTATGGTAATATAAATTTTTAAATGCATTTTAATGCTCTTGTCCAATCACTTGAAACAGTAAAATTGACAAATTGTTTGTATTCATCTCATTTTAGAACACAGTTCACCTTTTTCTTATTTTATAATTGTGCTTTTGAATGCTTGTTTTGTCTGATCCATGCCTTGAAATATTTTGTAAATCTGAATGTATTACTATCTTAGGAAAAGGGAGCTTTTTCTTAACAAAATTGAATAGTGCAATTTCTATGATAAAATTGCTCGATTATACTGAAAGTAACATAATATATCATAAGTTATGCATCATTGAACAACTTAACCACACAAATGCTCAAAACCAAGAGAAAAAGTTGTAAAGGCCAATTTAGTGGAAACCCGGAAAGGATTTAATTTTCCTAAAAGTGTTTTTTGGGAAACTCATTAGCTTCTTTAAATACTCTGTCAAAAAATGGTTTCTTGTAATATAATTTAGACATGCTCTGTATTTTATCTCCTATGAAGGATTCAGAAAATAAGATTTGCTAATTGAAGGCTCTGAGAAGTCCTACTCCTACAGTAAAGAAAATCTGATCCCTAATTAATTTTTTGTGTTGGCCATCTGTTGTTATTGCCTGCTCAGTATGTGTTCTCTTTTCTGGGAATAGCACCATAATTTTGTTCTGGGAAACTGTGCCACTTGATTTGACACAGTGTGAAGTGGGTGTTAATCAAGGGGCCTTGCCATGCCCTGGCCAAAGTATGGGCATGTGACCCAAGATGGACCAATCAAATGCTTTCTCTCTGGAATTTGTATCTTGAATGGAACAATGCAGTGATTCAATATGGTTGAAATTCATTTTTCCTGGTGATGGTGCTCCACTTACTGGATCTTTGGAGCTACTCTTCTTCTTGAGCTTTTAACATTCTGGTTTTCCAGCCTTCCTTTGTGTAATTGTACAGGCTGTGTGCTGCTTAAAGGGCACCATGTCTAAAAAGAAAGAAAACATTCACGCTGTAGATCTATATTAACTCCTGTGAGAATGGGGGTGGGAGGGGCGGTGGATAATGGAGAGTCTGGGATTTCTGGCTGTATCTGGAAGTAGTAGAGGGGAGTTCCTGATGAAGTTAGGCTGCACCAGCATTCAAGAATATACATTCACTTCGGAGACCTGCATGCACACTTGTTGATGACCATGGACTCACAACCTCGTTTTGTTCCTGTGTAACCCCAAGAATTCTATGAGGTTGTTTCTGTCATCCTTCCACTGCTCTCAGATACTCTCAGAAACCTATCTAGACACAGTCCCTTTGCCTAGGGAATAGGACTGGGGGCATGGAGTGTGCCTCTGTCAACAGTGTGTATGTTCCAGTATAGGACTTGGATAAGCAGCCAGGAATGTGGGCACAAGTGTGTATAGCAAGACCCATTTCTACAGAGCACCTGTAACTCTGCCTGCCAGGGCCCTTGCAGACTTTCTTTGTATGGCCTAGAAAACTAAGGGTGTGTGTCCAGGCAACAGGCTTTAGTTTTACTTTCTCTTCGTTTACAGGTAAGGTAGCTACTTACCTGGTGTCTACTTTTCCTGGGTGGCCTGAGTATAGTGCTTGGTTGTGCAATAATATACTAATGGAACCATCTTTCATTTGAGGGAGGAACATCCTTTTAAATTTGTGCTAGTGGCAGTCTTATCTCTGAGCTGCCTTGTGTCCTTCCAATATGCTTCAGCTAGAGTCAGGTTAGGTTGCACTTTCCCAAAGCTTAGGTAATACATTCCTGTCATCTTTTAATACTCCTCAAGTTCCTCAAAACCTTTGGAAACCCTGATCCAGTAGAAATAGCACAGGACTGGGGTCCTGTGCAATAAAATTAGGTTTTATTTTATTGATGAGAAACTCAAAGCCCTTTAAAGTGAATTTCATTCAGGACTTTCAGTAATGCAGAGTGGAGAAGATAACAAATCCTCTTTCCCAAGAACAACTGGAGAAAACTGTCCAAACCAGCCATTTTAGTCTTCTGGAAATGGACAGAGGTCAACAAGAAATTGGGAAACATTTGTTCATGGAACCCTGCTGAACTTTGGATAAGAAAAATGGGAGTCTGTGTTGTTCTTGCTTGGGGATGCCTCATAACCCTAGATCTGTTGTCACAATAGTGTTGCCAGGGTAGATCTGCTTGTGCCAGAAGGTGCTGACTTGATTTAGAGTGAAGGACATCATCAGTAAAATCAGAAAATTAGAAACACACAAGAAGAGCCTACAGCTTTGCTGACCTCAGATTGTGGCCAGAAATTCAACAGGTAGACCGTGGGAATTAGATCAGCTCTCCACGCATCACTGGTTGACTGAGAGGATATGCGTGCACAAGAAGTCCATGTGGGGCCTAACAGAAAGTAAAAGCTGGGGCTGACCTGAAACCCACCTGAAACTTGTATGCACAAAGTTTGATCCACACTCAGGTCCATCAAGATTAGCTAGAAATCTTACTGGCTGAAGGCATCTGAGCATTTTCTGACCAATTACTGACTACTAAGCTATGCAGACACAGGAGCAACTTCTAGAAAACTAGACTAAAAAGTAAAAGTAAGAATTAAAAAATGCTTCCAGTGCTTTGGGAGGCCGAGGCAGTAGGATTGCTTGAGGCCAGCAGTTCCAGACCAGCCTGGGCAACATAGCAAGATCCTATGTCTACAAAAATAAAATAAAACAATTATCTGGGCATAATGCCATTCATCTGTGGTCCTAGCTACTTGTTATACTTATTTATTTATTTATTTATTTTTTATTTTTTAATACAGTGTTTTACTCTTGTCGCCCAGGCTGGAGTGCAATGGCATGATCTTGGCTCACTGCAACCTCTGTCTCCTGGGTTCAAGCTATTCTCCTGCCTCAGCCTCCTGAGTAGCTGGGATTACAGGCACATGCCACCATGTCTGGCTAATTTTTATATTTTTAGTGGAGATAGGGTTTTGCCATGTTGGCCAGGCTGGTCTTGAACTCTCCTGACCCCAGGTGATCCACCTGCCTCAGGCTTCCAGAGTGCTGGGATTACAGGTGTGGGCCACCGTGCCCGGCCCCCCAGCCATTTGGGAGGCTAAAGTAGGAGGAGAGCTTCAGCCCAGGAGTTCAAGGCTGCAGTGAGCTATGATCATGCTATTGCACTGCAGCCTGGATGGCAGAGTGAGACCTTATCTCTGAAAAAAACAAAAGCTGAGCAGAGACAACTATGGCTGCGTACTGCAGAGGAGACGGATTCTACAGATTAAGTACAGGTAAGTTACTAAAGAAAACCAAAAAATCAACAACAAGAGTTTAGAGAAAACCAGAAAACAAAGTTACTACAATATATTTTGATAATTTTTGATTAATGTCCAGTTGAAAAAAATTGTGAGATGTACAAATACCAGAAAATGTGGCCCTTAGGAAAAATATAGCCAATATACATCATATGTAAGTGAACCCAGATGATGGATTCAGCAGATGAAGACTTCAAAATAGCTATTATAAACATGTCCAAGGAATTAAAGGAAACCACCTGTAAAGTATTTAAGGAAAATGTGATGAAAATGATTCAAAAAATGGGGAATTTCAATAAATACATAAATAGGTACTACAAAAATGGAAATCGAGAGTTGAAAAACAGAATAACATAAATGAAAAATTTGCTAGATGGGATAAATAGCAAATTTGGTATCATGGAATAAGGAACCTGGTAACTTGAAGACAGATAGAAATTATCCCATCTGGAAAACATAGAGAAGAAATATTGAAGAAAAATATCCCTCAAAGATCTGTCAGACAGCATTAACTGTCAATATACATGTAATGAAAATCCCAGAAGTCAGGGAGAGAGGAGGAAGGCAGCACAATTATTTGAAGACATAATGGCTGACAGTTTTGCAAATTTGATAAAAAACATTATCTGGCCAGGCATGGTGGCTCACGCCTGCAATCCCAGCACTTTGGGAAGCCGAGGCGGGAGGATCACGAGGTCAGGAGATTGAGACCATCTTGGCTAACACGGTGAAACTCTGTCTTTACTGAAAATACAAAAACTTAGCCGGGCATGGTGGCGTGCACCTGTGGTCCCAGCTACTCAGGAGGCGGAGGCAGGAGAATGGCGTGAACCTGGGAGGCGGAGCTTGCGGTGAGCCGAGATCACGCCACTACACTCCAGCCTGGGCGACAGAGTGAGACTCCATCTCAAAAAAAAAAAAAAAAAAAAATTAGTCTACAGATTCAAGAAATGCAGCCATCACCAAGCAGGGTGAATGCAAAGAGATTTCCACTTAGATACATCAAAGAGAAACTGTTGAAAACCAAAGAAAACCTTGAAAACAAGAAAAATGCCTTATGTACAGGGAAACAATTATATGGTTAACTAACTGACTTCTCAAAAACAATGGAGTCAGAAGGTCATGGAATACATATTCAAAGTGTTGAAATAAAAAAAGGTCAATCAAAAATCTATACTCATCAAAACTATCTAGGAGAAATAAAGGCGAAATAAAGACATTCCTAAATAAAGACGGAGAATTTGATGCTAGCAGACCTGCCTTGCAGGAAGTATTAAGGAAATCCTTCAGGCTGAAAGGTGATGATACCAGACAGTAGCTGGAATCCACAGAAAGAAATGAAGGACATTGGAAATGGCAAATATAATACATACTTTTGTAAATGGCAGTATAAATACATACTTTTTAAATAAAAATTTGCTTAGAAGACATAGATTGTTAAAAGCAATGATTGTGATACTGTACGGCTGGGTTTATAAACTACGTAAGATGCCATATAGATGATAATAATAGGACAAAGGAAGAACATGGAAGTGGAGCCATATTGGAGCAAAGTTTGCTATATTTTAACAGGATTAAGTCACTGTTAACCTGAAATAGATTGTAATAAAATGGATATTGTAATCTCTAGAGCAGCCAATAAGAAAATAACTAAAAATATATAGTTAACAGGTGAGTTGATTTGCACAGGGTCATTACACCAAGCTAGTGCAAGTAAGACACTTTATCTACCTGCGTCAGTTTCTCCATATGTCATTTCAGGACATTAATACCAGCCACACATCCTCACTGTCAGGCTCTGTCCTCCCATACTAGATTTTTCTTAAATCTTTGAAGTAAGCACCCAGCATGCTGCAGACTGCTTGGCCTCTGGCCAAAGTTTAAAAAGATCTGACATGGCTGGCCAGTGAACTCTCAGTTCTTTCCTTCTCTAAGCAGGACATGGGCTTGGCTGTGCCTTCTGAAGTTGAAGGGCTCAGTGGTGATATCAGGGAAGCTAGGTTTCTCTGGGGACAATGTGAGTATCCCAGGTTTTCCATCCCTTTTCAGGGCAATGAAACCTAGTGGAGACCTTGCATTATACTTCAATCAGCTGATTGTAGCCACTTGAATTTCCTGTGGGTTCTAGTTACCCACAAAATGAATTTTAGTACTATCCCATTTACCCCATACACATACACACTGTTCCCTGTCCCCACAGACTTCACCCTCTACCTCCAAATCTTACTCTCTGTAGTCTAACATATCAAAATCTGTTCCTCAGCGTCTTAGACTTCTCCACTAGCAAGATACTACTTGAAGTTTATTACTCTGTGTAGACTAAGAGTCTCATGCCAGAGGTCAAGGCTTCTGGACTAGTACACTTCTCACTCATTATTGTCTAGAATATAGACCAGTGTTTTGTGTATAGCAATCGCCTGGGAAACTTGTTAACTACAGATTCTGATTCAGTAGGTCTAGGGAAGAGCCTGAGAGTCTGCGTTTCTAACATGGTCTCAGGAGATGGGGATGCTCTCGTGGACCATACTTTGCGTAGCTAGTTTCTAGACTAGAGCATAACTATGTTCTAACGCCCTTCCTGGAGCTAATATTAACACAGCATTATTTTGAGATAAAAGATAAGAATGGAAAAGAGGATTCTAAACTATAAAAAGCAAAACATTTAACTAGGGTTCTGGACTTCAAAATGTAAAGTTTTTAAAAACCTTTAATATTAATTTGTTTTGTTCTGTTGTGTCTGAGTTTGACTATAACCCATGTTTACTCCTACCTCTCTTTCAGCAGAATTAAATATTACACAGATTCATCTTGAAGCCCTTCCAAAGGAGTGTGTTGATTGAGATAACAAAAATAACATATTTATCCATCCAACCATCTGTGCAGCCATCTGTTTAACCATCAATTTCACCATCTCTCCATTCATCTACATTTCTAGGGTCCACTGTGTTACAACTATGCTGTGAAAGATGTAGGTGTTAATGAGACACAGTTCTTGCTCCCAAGGAATTCCATCTCTTATAGAAATGACACAATTCTTGGGATATATTCCCAAGGACAGTATTAATGTAAGGCCCTACATATTGTCAGAGTGCTAGTTAAGTACTTGGCTGTAAACTTGAGTCCATAAGGTCATTCAACAATACAAACAGTACTGTCAATAAGATAAACAAAACAGAATTTTATTTCCTGGATAATGAACTTACTCCTGTCTATTTTAATACAGAGTCAACTTGATTTTTTTAAAAATGTTGAAAGTGTAGCTTCTTTACTTTCAGAAAGATATATTCTTTTCTTTAGTGCAGGCAAAAATAAAGAGAATATGCAGAGGTGTCTAAAGGAGGTAGGTATTACCAGCATAGAGGCTAGTGTTGATTTATTTGGGTCAGGAAGCTGTTTAGAGATGGCAGAAACTCTGAGGTGTTTCCAGAGTACAGAGTAGAGTTAGAAAATTTTTTTATTTTATTTATTTTTATTTTTTTTTTTATTTTTTGAGACGGAGTCTCGCTCTGTCGCCCAGGCTGGAGTGCAGTGGCGCGATCTCGGCTCACTGCAAGCTCCGCCTCCTGGGTTCACGCCATTCTCCTGCCTCAGCCTCCCGAGTAGCTGGGACTACAGGCGCCCACAACCGCGCCCGGCTAATTTTTTTTTTTTTTTTTTTTTTTTTTTTTTAGTAGAGACGGGGTTTCACCGTGGTCTCGATCTCCTGACCTTGTGATCCGACCGCCTCGGCCTCCCAAAGTGCTGGGATTACAGGCGTGAGCCACCGCGCCCGGCCTGAGTTAGAAAATTTTAAAGTTCATGTCACTCATTTTCTTTCAGAGAGGTTAAGTCAAATAACCTATTGAAAGTACATTCAGGATTTCTGCTCTCGGTCTCTTCCTCCCAGAAAAATCTGTGTAGTTTAGTAGCATTTCTACTAGTATTTTTTTTAAGACTAGTCAAGTGCAGTAGTGAGAAGGGGGTCTACTAGTATTTTCATTAAGGCCAATTAATCCTAAAAATTCACACCATAGGAAGGATATGGAATCAACCTAAGTGTGCATCAGTGGATAAATGGATAAAGAAAATGTGGTATATATGCACAATGGAATACTATTTGGCCACAAAAAAAGAATGAAATCTTGTCGTTTAAAGCAACATGGATGAACTGGAGAGCACTGTGTTAGTGAAATAAGGCAGAAAACAGAAAGACTAATATCACATGTTCTCACTCATATGCGGGAGCTATAAAAGTGGATCTCATGGAGGTAGAGAGTAGAATGATAGTTCAAAGAGGCTGGAAAGAGCATGGATATGTGTAGGGGCATAAAGAGGTTGGCTAATGGGTGAAAACATACAATTAGGTAGAAGGAATACGTTCTAATATTTGATAGCAGAGTAGGGTGACTATAGTTAGTAATAATTCAAAATGGCTGGAAGCGAGGACTTGAAATGTTCCTAACACACAGATATGATAAATGCTCAAGATGATGGAGATACTAAACTCTGATCATTACACATTCTGTGCATGTAAATAAAATATCACATGTACCTTATGATATGGTTTGGCTGCGTCCCCACCCAGATCTCATATTGAACTATAGTTTGTGTAATCCCCACATGTCATGAGAGGGACCCAGTGGGAGGTAATTAAATCATGGGTGTGGTTACCTCCATGCTGTTCTCGTGATAGTGAGTTCTCACATGATCTGATGGTTTTATAAGGGACTTTCCCCCAACTTCGCTCTGCAGTTCTCCTTGCTGCCACCATGTGAAGAAGTATGTGTTTGCTTCCCCTTCCACCATGATTGTAAGTTTCCTGAGGCCTCCCAAGCCCTGCGGAACTGTGAGAGTCAATTAAACCCCTTTCCTTTATAAATTACCCAGTCTTAGGTATGTCTTTATTAGCAGCATGAGAATGGACTAATACACCCTGTATGTACAAATGTGTATTAACAAAAAATGAAAAGTTAATCCACAGTTGATGATATTGATCAACACCTTCTGACTTATCAATACTGCCCCCACAGGTCAACTTCCCCATCACCATTCCTTCCTTTTCCTTCACACACACACACTTTTACCTTTTATAGGTTTGTACAAATTGGAAAGTCTTAGCTCTGCAAGTAACTTCAAAGGGACAGACAAAAATGTAAATAAATATACACTCATCAAAGCACTCATGGTGGGGCAGAAGAAGAGACTAACACGTACTGAAGGATATTCAATAGTTCTTACCTCTCTGCTCCGCCTGGCCAGCCCCTTCTCATGTATCCTGTGATTTCTTCCCATGCTTAACCCCCTTTTCTCAACTCCTTGTTTGTTCCCACCATAGGGAGAGAAGTTAGTTTGAGTGGTCAGATTTTGGGACTGTTGGTTGAGCCATGTGGACTAGTGAGCAAGGTTACTGTACCTTAAAATACATAGACTTCTTTTTCCCTTCTCCTTCTCACAGGTGGATGAATTAGCAGATTCTAGATGACTCTGTTGTCTTACCTTCTCTTCAACTGCCTATACCAATTCTTCCTGCCTATCCCAGCCAAAGCAATAAGATGTTCAGATGGACATTTGGGGTCAAAGAGCCCATTACTAGGCATTGCAATTGGTGTTAAGCTGTGTAAACCTAGTAATAAGTGGTATTTTAATTTTTATTTATTACTCCTTTCATGGCCAGCTCCCTTAGGAACTCCAATGGAAGGGAAGATAAGCAGAACAGGATTTGGGCATTCCTGGGTCTCTGGCCATGAAAACGATTCTTATATTATTCTAACCTTGCTTATTCTGGTGGTAGAAAATACAATAGTGTATCAGTTAGGGTTCAGTGCAGGAAAGAGAGCCACTTTAGAAATTTTATACAAGAAGTGATTTAATGCAGGAAATTAGCTGCTAGTAAAAGTCATTGGAAAGTTGGGAGGAGAAAAATCCTTGCTCCAAGAATAACACAGCAACTCCTAACCCCTGTGGAAGTTACCATCTCTGAAGCTACCCCTGGAAATTTTGAGTAGAAGTAGAAGAACTCACCACCCCATAGTCAAGGACCTGCATTGCATGATCTGAATGACATCTTCAAGGATCAGAAAGCCAGATTAAGAGGCTACAATCGCCAGTGCCTCTGTTGCAACTACTTTCTATACCAATGAAGCTGGATAATAGACACTGCAACCTTGCTATAGAAATAGCTCCTGTCCCCAAGATAATGTTGGCCAGAAGAAAACCAGTCTAAAAGGGGCAGGGAAAAGGCCTCTATCTCGTTTCTGCTTTCCATATTTTGCACAAGTGCATCTATTTGGTGGGACAAAATTTGTATCTACACCCTAGGTGCAAAAATGTCTGGAAATGCAGCTTTTAAGCTTTCCAGATTCTGCAGTGTGGACAGGCAATCTGAAGGAGAGAAAAAAAGGAAGCAAATGCAGGATAACATGGATATGTTATTTTATACTTAAAAACATGTGCTTTATTTGTTTCATGCTCAAGAACAACCTAGAAAATAGTCAAAAGTATAAAGCATGTGATAAACATCAGATGATGGTTGTCAGTAATATAAATCTTCTAAAGCAACCTGAAGTCAAAAGGGAGTACTTATGAGAAGGGCATGGGAACATCTCCTGGAATAATGAGAAAATTTAGGAGACAAGGGCAGATACCTGAGTTCTTAATGGTCTTCCAATTCTTGTTTCAGGCTGCTGTGAGGTTCTGCCATACATCTTGTCCTCTTCCTGGGCCTGAGTGGATGCTTGTGCCATTTTTCAAGATCAAGAATACAGAAAAAATGACTCCTTAGCTCTTCCTATCCCTGAGATTCCTCAACTTTGTAATCTATTAATTACACAATTCTCTGATGTTTAATAATTTTGAGCCTCAAGAAAGACATATATAACTTCAAAAATCATGCTTACATAAAGCTCAATGTTTTAAAACCAGCCAAACAAAAAATAATACAGCAGAAGTCTGGGATGGGTGAGGAGGACAGCCAGATGGTCAGTTGAAAATATAATAATTCAGGACCAGAGAGATGGGCCTGGGAGCAGTTGGCACAGATGTGGTTTTTGGGGCCCACTGGGGCTTAAGGGAGTATTGGACCATATTTCTCTCTCTCTCTCTCTCTCTCTCTCTCTCTCTCTCTCTCTGAGTTAAGGACCAATACAGAAATAAATACAGATACCAATAGATGGAGATCAATATATCTGTTTCAATAGTAACAAGACTGGCTTAGATCTGTTGCCACAGGGGTTTCCTAAAGCTCTCTTCTGATTTGAAATTACTAAAGTTATTCCTCAGACCTACAGTTCAGTGTAGTACATAGAGGAGAGCAGAATTTGTGATTTCCACAGGCAGGCTGGAACAAAAAGAGAGAGGACAGGCGACATGGGAACCATGGACTTTAACATTTCAACCTCTCCCCTATAAGGGACTATGTAAAAATAGGAGTCAGATAAATTAATTCTCTCATGGGAGAAAGGAGGGGTTCATTCAGTAGGGTTCTTTCAATACTATTCTTTCTTGGGAATGAAAGTTCTTTATCCTGAAACATGAGGACAGAAGCATAACATTTCCTCTAATAGAACTGTAATTATTGATGTGAATATCTGGGAAGCCAAGAATAGAAGAGGACAAAATAAAGAGTCTGGAGAAGTCTCCAAAATACACTAATACAAAACATTGACAGACCAATGTGGTCACAGAAGCAGGTGGTGAACCAAAAAGGAAAACAAAAACAAACAAAAAACAAAGCTCAAGAAATGAAGGGAAGAAAGAATTGAAGGAATGGAGGAAGTAGATGGTGGAAAGTGTGAGTTTCTATGGAAAACAGATGGTAAAGGATTAAGAAGTTTATGAGTTTAAAATCTTTAAATTTTAAAAAGAGCTGTATTGATATATACTTGACATATAATAAACTGCACATGTTAACAGCACAAGTTTTAGCCTTGAGCAGGAGTAGGGACAATTCTTCCTCTGACACAGAAATGGAGGAAATGAGGGCTAGTTCTATAAACAAGTAAGTTGAAAGTCAAGAGGAGCAGTATTAGAAGATTTGAGACTTTATGGTTTCTTTCCTAGTAAAAAGGTTGAATCATCAGATTGAAATGAGAAGCATAAGTGTGGAAATAGAGGGGCTAAGGATATGTGGTAGAGATTTTTAGAGGCTTAACCCAAATATGTTATCTTCTTCATCCTTTGTAAGAGCCTGGATTTTGTTTAGGTTGGCAACAAGCATGGTTAAAAGACTGCATTTCCCAGCTTTTCTTACACCAAAATGTCATGTGATTAAGTTACAGCCAGTGAGATGTCAACAGAAGTGTTGTATGGGACTTACATGAAGGCTTGAAGATAACTCAGCTTTCAGTGTGCCCTAATTGGTCTGTTATTATTTCACCTTCTTGTTGTCTAGAATGTGAAAATGATGACTGGTGTACCGGCAGCCATTTTGGATCATGAGATCATCTTGAGGATAGAAGCCATCTGCTGAGAATGACAGAGCAAAAATATACTAGGTTCTGATGATTTTGTGGTATCTGCATAGCACACTTGAATCCAAGTATCCAAGAAATTCAGCCTCTGAATTTCTTTCAGCCTGATTGGGAAATAAACTTTTAGCATATCTGGGCCACTATTATCTGGGTTTCAGTGATATGTACTCAAATACAATCCTAACTGAAATAGGACCATGTTAAAGCTATGGTGAGTGGAAAAGGGAATGTACTAGGGTCCAGTGAAGGGATTCATGAGCTGAGGCTTCAGCTGACAAAAGTCATGAATCTGCAAGGTATGTGCTTTTCTCTACTCTTGACAGTCAGGGATCAGAGGCAGAGGCACAGGCTTGCTGGATTTCCCAAGGGTTAGAGCCATTCAAGCAGATGGAGCAGAGTGATAGTTGAGAGAGGAACTGCGGAAACAGTTGTCATTGGGTTTGAAGAATTTGATCTTGGGATCCAGGCTGGACAGGAAAGAAAGTGAAGCCAGATGAGGAGTGAGGTCCTGAGAATACTGAATCCTTGAAGAGGGTTTTGGGACAGTTTTATGGTCTACAGGTAAAATTTCAGGAAATTGTGATGAGGCTGGGAGATTTTGAAGTCTAATATTTTTGTGGTGAAATCAAGGTAATGGTAATGTTGAGGCCTGGGTGTGACCATGGGAGTGAGGAGATGGCTGCAGTGGAATGGAGATGAAGCTATTAGCAGAAAGAAGGGCCAGAAGATGCGGGCCTTGTCTGAATGGAGGATGACTGTTCATAAAAATGACTCAGTGGGATATAAATTTGACATCTGTTAAGTTAACTGGTATCGAGAGGAACAACAGGTTCAGCTCTAATCTCAAAGCAGGCAGGTCTCATGGAAAGATTTTGGGAGGAAGTTAAAAATAAACTGATAGGTGATTTAAACAGGGCAGCTAGAGGGCATGGTAAGCGGAAGGCATTAACCACCCCATCAACCAAAATCCAATGACTGAATCTCCAATTAAGCAAACGGAGCCGAAGGATGTCTAGCCAAACATCCCTGAGGTGGGCAGCGACTTTGGGAAAGGCACCGGCAAATTACATTTGACATTTTCTGTTCAGTCATTTTCTGAAACACAAACAATATTTCAATTAGTGTCACAAAGAAAGGATCATTCCTGTTAAAATAAGTGATTCTTCTATAGCTTTCAGGGATATGATGCTGAAGAAGAAAAGTACAAACCTGGAACAGTAATGCTGTGTATGTTTTTGGAGAAATCATCATTGGTTTTGTATTGATTTGTGCAAAATAAAGTGTAATTTAATGAAATACATAATGTTCTCAGCCAGGATAACACATCAGCCTGGAAATGGGGAAAAAATAGCTAGTAGATTAAATTCTACAGATGATGGCTAAATAAGTGAGTTGTGCTTCTAGAGTGGTGGCCATTAACCTTTCCATCATGAGGACACTGTGTCTCAGTGTAACATGGGGATAACAGTGAGTTCTATAACCAGACTACCTGACTTTAAATCCCTGTCCTTTTGGATATTAACTAGGGGTCCCAGGGCAAGTTATCTAATTTCTACATGTCTCAGTTTCCTTATCTATAGAAGGAGAATAATAAGTCATCTTAGTGAATTGTGGAGAGTAAGTGTTCAGCTACACATCACCTATATCTATAGATCTATGTCTATCTAAACATTTTATAGATTCTAAGATGAGACTAGCTGTATATTAGGATCTCTAGACTGAGAAAATACGTATAATATCTACTTCTGGTTAGATGTAAAAATAGGAACCTTCTATACCCATGGTAACTCCAGGATCAAACAGAGATCATACGTATGAACAGGACAACCAAAGAGTAGATGTAAGGAAGACTTGATGAACTGACTTCCACGGAGAAGCATTCTTCCCTGGCAAGCAGGGAGCTGCATCTGTTTCCTGGTGGTGAACTCTGGATCTGGGTATGAGTGAGAAGAGAGAAAGTTTACAAAGATCAAAAGACTTTGCTGGGGAGAAGAGACACCCATCAAGCTACAGGTAATGGTGGGGCAAATATGACACTGGACTTTGAAAGTGCCCTGAATGATCAGCTGGATGCTTCTCTTCAACCCCTACCTGAATTGCTACTAATATGGCACTGGCAGAACTGGATACCAGAAGGAATTCATGGGTGATTTCCATGGTTCCTGCAAACAGGAGACTGCAGTCATTGAATCCAAGGATGAAACTGAAACCCAGCCACCCTGGCTCAAATGCTAATAAGAGCAAAGAAGTTAGGTAGCTGCTCCTGCAGCTATAGCACAACTAGGGACTGGGCTAACTATCTGAGTAAAGCCGAGGCCTATCCCAGTGAAATGTGACACTTAGTGAATACTGAATGCTCACTTCCTCATCTTAGCTACCAGACATCGGAAAGAGCTTGCACACACTAGAAAAAAAAAATCAAATCTTACAATCTCCACTATATTTTTATATACAATACAAAATAAGACATGTGGAAAAAAAAAACCAAAATGGTCAGTAGCAGACCCATAGATGATCCACATATTGGAACTAGCAGAGAAGAATTTCAAACAACTTTTATGAATATGTTTAAAGAACTACAGGAAAAAGAAGGAAAGAATGGGTGAACAGATGGGTAGTCTCAGCAGAAACTGGACACTATGAAGGAAAGCCAAATGAAAATTCTAGAACTAGAGATACAGTCTTTGAGAGAAAAAATAAATTGGATTTGTTTAACAGCAGAATGAAAACTGCAAAAGAAAGGATCGGTGAACTTAAAAATAGGCAAGTAAGCAGAAAATATTAAAAAAGAATAATGGCCAAAACTTTTTCCATCTTTTATTATGGAAGACATTAATCATCAAATCCAAGGATCTCACCCTATGCAGGATAAATACAGAGAAAGTCGTACCTACGTGCACCATAGTCAAACTGTTAAAATATAAGCATAAAGAGAAAATTCCAAATGAATTCAGAGAACATTCCAGGGAGCAATAAGAATGATAGCAGACTTATTAAAAACAATGCCCACCAGAATGACATATTTAAAGCATTACAAATACAATAAAGTAAGGAAAAAAGTCAAAAGATTAGAAAAGAAAAAATAAAACTGTATTCACAAATGACATGATTGTGTACATAGAATATACAAAGGAATCTACAAAACACTATTGAATCTATTAAGTCAATTCAGCAAGGTATCAGAATACAAGGTTAACATATAAAATTAAATGAATCTCACACAATTAGAAATAAATATGCCATTTATAATATAAATATATTTATAATAATACTAAATATTAAAAGAAACATGTACAAGACTAAATACTAAATCCTAAGTAATACTAAACATAAGAAACATGTGCAAGACCTGTATAATAAAAACTATAAAACATTTCCGAGGGACATTAAAGAAGACCTAAATAAATGGCAGTAAAATAGTAGATGGGTAATCAAAGAGGGAGATTCTGGGTGAAGGAATTTTCCAATTAGAGTCAGTATCTATCCTAGGGACATGTCAGAAATTCTTCATGAATTGTGAAATTTTCAATAGAGTGCATCAGAGCTGGGGAACGCAGACAGGGACCCTCAATGACTCATAAGACCATGAATTCTGTTACACTTCTAGCCTCAGTCCCATATTCTCATTTCAGAGTAAAGACTAGAACTAATGGATTTTGAATTTATAAGCCTTTGAGAGTGGATGATCCATCCATTCATCCAACCAACTATCCAACATGGACTTCCTGTTTCCTTTGGAGTCATTTGAAGAAGGGAGCTGAAAAGAGCTTAGCTTGTATCTACCCCAGCATCATCACTGGCCATGACTTCTAGTAGTGTAAAACTTAAGGTTTCTTAAAGGGCTGTGACCAAAAATCTGTCTCCTTGCTCTATGCCATTTCTGAAAGCTGACACTGTACCATTGAGATTTGATTCTGTTGGGTCAAGATATTGTTCCCTGCTAGTAAATAAGTTTTCCTGTCATGATTAATATATGGATTTTACTTTAATAACTAAGGTCTACTTATATAATTTTGCAGTATACTGAGAGCTCTGGTCTTCACAGAAAAACTCAGCATATTAAGAATATGTGTTTTAATATTTAAATCCATTTAAAACTAAATATTATTTTTGAATAGTTAATGACTTTCTATGGTTCATAATTTGGAAGTTCAAAATGATATATGGTAAAAATTTGCTCTCATTGTTATAGACCACGCACACTGTAGCCTTTCTCAGGGATTAGCAATGTGTTACTGGTTTTTTGTGTTTACCTCCAAACATATTCTATGCATTTAACAGTACATAGATGTTCCTTTCTCCTTTTCTTTCCTTCCTTCCTTCCTCTTTCTCTCTTTCTCTTTCTTTTCTTCTCTTTCTTTCTTCCTTTTTCCTTCCTTCTTTCCTTCCTCCCTCCCTTACTTCCTTCTGTCTCTCCTCCTTCCTTCCTTTTCTCTTTCTCTCTCTCTCCCTTTCTTTCTTTTTCTCTTTCTTTCTTTTCTTTCTTTCTTTCTTTCTTTCTTTCTTTCTTTCTTTCTTTCTCTCTCTTTCTTTCTTTCTCTTTCTTTCCCTTCCTTCCTTTCTCTTCTTTTTCCCTTCCTTCCTTCCTCTTTCTCTCTTTCTTTTTCTTTTCCTTCCTTCCTTCCTCTTTCTCTCTTTCTTTCTTTTGCTCTTTCTTTCTTTCTTTTTTCTTCCTTCCTTCCTTCTCTCTCTCTTTCTTCTTTCTTTCTTTCTCTCTCTCTTTCTTTCTTTTCCTTCCTTCCTTCCTCCCTCCCTCCCTCCCTCACTTTCTTCCTTTCTTCCTTCTCTCTCCCTTCCTTCCTTCCTTCTTTCTTTCCTTCCTTCCTCTCTTTCTCTTTCTCTCTTTCTCTCTCTTTCTTTCTTTTCCTTCCTTCCTTCCTTCCTTCCTTCCTTCCTTCCTTCCTTCCTTCCTTCCTTCCTTCCTTCCTTCTTTCCTTCCTTCCTTCCTTCCTTCTTTTTCCCTCCCTCCCTTCCTTTTTTTCTTGCTTTCTTCCTTTCTCTATTTTTTTTTGTTTTTTACAAAAATTGAGCATTTTTTCTGTACCCTTTTCTAAAAAGTTAATAATACTTTCTTGGGGATCATGTCACAATGTTACACAAAGAACCTCCGCAACTCTCCTCAACTGTACTAAAACAGCTTTCACATGCATTATCTCACTGAAAATAGCTGGACATGGATTAGACATGATTTACTCTTTTTTCCCTTGTGTGACAAACTTAACCTGCTGATGTACAGTGAAGAAGTGCCAGAGCTAGGACTAGGACACAGACCTTCCAATTCCGTGTCCATTGTTCATGTCTTACTGTGATATCAGCCTGTGTCTGAAATTGATGTGAGGATTCAATCGTTTCTTTATAATGAGCCATCTGGATGTTTACATTTAGTGACACCGTTGCCCTAGCCCAGTGTCTAACTAAATATAATTGCTCTGTAAATGTTTGTTGTGTGGAATAGCATTGGCTAATTCATAACCCTGGGTGATGATTCACTTTTTATCATCAATCTCTTGTGTTTCCTAGGAGATATATCCTTAGCATATGTGGTGACAGAAATGCCAGGCACGGATGCAAATACAAAATGTCCTGGTCCCAGCCAAGTGCAAATTGGAAAAATTTAAACAGTCTTCCAGCTAGCACACTGGTGAGTCAGATAGCACCTTTCTGCCCTGCAAGGTCTCCAGTCTGTAAATCTGAGAAGCAGAAATAGCATCTTTAGTCTCCTGATTTTTCCTTCTTGTGATTCCCATATTTATTGGACAGAAAAGGATGAACTGGGTAAACTGTGCCCTGTTTATAAACCCTCGTTTTTAGGAATCTGCAAAACATGCTTGTTTCCTTGGAAAGTGATTATACAAATTCACTCCCTAGTTGTGAGCTTCTGCAAATGTGTGTAGTAAGAGGGGTGACTCTCATGTTTAGTGTGAACATATGCTTTTACATGATTAAAGAAGCCCAAGCAATGATTGTCAGTATCCTGTTTCACTCAGTTTTCTGCATGTGATGGGTAAGGGAGCCTTCTCACTCAGATTACACTTGATTAGGTTCCCTATTTGGGCAACTCGTTTTTTGCCCTTCATCAGTTTTTACTGATAATTGAGGGGTATAAGTGCATATTAGAAAACCAAGTGGGGGGGGCTGGCCCGGTGGCTCACGCTTGTAATCCCAGCACTTTGGGAGGCTGAGGAGGGTAGATCACTTGAGGTCAGGGGTTTGAGACCAGTCTGCCTAATATGACAAAACCCTGTCTCTACTAAAAATATAAAAATTAGCTGGGCATGGTGGCATGCACCTGTCATCCAGGCTACTGGGGAGGTTGAGGCATGAGAATCACTTGAACCCAGAAGGTGGAGGTTGCAGTGAGCTGAGATCACACCACTGTACTCCAGCCTGGGTGACAGAGTGAGACTCTATCTCAAAACAAAAACAAAAACAAAAAACAAGCGGGGAAAACCTGAGTACCCTATTTGAGCCATGGGTTACCTAATTTCCAAGCAAATAATTTTATATTATTAACTTTTAACTTAATTCCAGAGGACACACTTTGAATAATTCAGTACTTCAAAGTTATTTGAGGCTTGGTTTATGATACAGTTTACAAATAATTTTGATCATCCTCAAAACAACATTATGAGATATATATTATTAAAGACCCATTTTAAACATAAGGAAACTAGCACTAGAAGGGTAAGAAACTTGTTCAAGGTTGAGTTGAAATTTGAATGCTGGCATTCTGATCTTAAGTTCATTCTCTTGAACACTATGCCGTAATGCCTCCACCCACAAGAGGGGAAAACGGGCAGATTCTTAAAAAGGCACTGTGTCTAAAATCTTATGAAATCTGCTCTGAATAAAGGCCTTTACTTAGCACAGTTGAAACATACTGAACCCATTTTCAATGTTGTGTAATGGGAGGGAGGTATACACATATGTTGGTGCTTGTTGGGATAGTGAGAAGGTTAGGTCCATGTGGGGTATGTCCACTGGTCCAGGGATCTTCATGTGAAGAAACTTAATTTAAGAAAAGAAGCCATTGAAAGAGGCAGGCTTGGGTTGAAAAAGGCAGGCTTGGGTATGGACAAACGATCCCTACTTGGGGATACTTACAATAGCAGATATCTTACTCACACTCCTATGGGTTCTTGCCTTTGCTCCAGGAATTTTTGCCCAAGACCTGGAGAAGGGAGTGGAAACAAGAATAGAGTTGCCTCAGAGGTAAGGAGTATTTTTCCACCTGGCTTGAAGCGGCCACATTTCAGAAGGATAGAATCATGGAAGACTAGGTAGTGAGCCAGACCTGGGTTACCTCCCAGGAGCTGCAGCATAGATCCTACTGAGCCTGGGAGTCACTGGCAGGTGTGTAAAAGATGCACCCGTTTGGGCTTCCGTTGTGCACCCCAGGAGGAGAAGGGTGCCAAGCCAGCAATGGCAGAAAAGCACAGTGGCCCAGAGACCTAGGATCTGAGCAGGAGGGAGTATCTGCTTAAGTCCCCTAAAAGTCCTCTAAGCTTGGAAATCACAGGTAGAGCCAGAGAACTACTGCTTGGTTACATGTCCCTACTTCCTCTTTAGGCTGATAGGCCTGGGAGATAGGACATGCTGCTTGTTCTTTCTGTGAGAAGCAAAGCATCAAACTCTTGCCAAGGAGGAAGGAGAAAAGTAATACAGTATTTGTAAAACACAATTTATGCTTTTCAACACAAATTTGTTATGTAAGATATTGTAATCTATTTGTAATATAAGTTAACAATATTGTAAACTTACTTAATTCTCAAAATTCATTCTTAGCTGCTACTGGGAGTACAATTCATAAGAGTGGTTTATGGTAATGTACTTATTGTCTTCGTATTTTCAGTCTTCAGCTTAAAGATTGTGAGTATTTAACACAATGCTTAGGATCATGATGTTCTTGTGATGGTACCAGAACATTCATTCAGTGTTGTGTAATGGGAGGGAAGTATACACGTACAAATTAAGAAATAATCTAGATGCCTTTGAATACCTTACGTATAATTCACATGGAAAGGCTGCAAATCACCACTCGATTCTTTGTATTTTTCTTAAGATTCTTTATAGTTCATAAGGCACTTTCATATAAATTTCCCGATTTGATCTTCAGAACAACCTTAGGTATGGCAGGTCTTAATATCTTCATTTTTCTTATGGAGAAATTGAAATCCAAAGAAGTAAAATGGCATATCCAAGGTCACATAGAGGGGAGTAGAACTGGATCTGAACTCTGTTTTCTGAATTTAATTCCAAAGGTTTTTCATTTTACCTCATGTTCCCTGACCATCCGTCCATCCGTCCGTCCGTCCGTCCGTCTATCCGTCTGTCCTTCCATCCATCCATCCATCCATCCATCCATCCATCCATCCATCCGTCCATCCATCCATTCATCCATCTTTTCATTATCAATTCATTCAACAAAAGTTTTTGAGTGCCTATTATTAGTCAGGCATTGCAGTGGGTGCTGACTCATAGACATATGAGTCAGTCATAGATCCTGTTCCCAGGGACTTTTTAATATACTAGGGATATCAGCTACAGGGCTGAGTAATTCTAAATGGAGACAGAAAGTGGTGAGTACTATGAGTGAATCAGAATGCCCCACAGGAATTCTGGTGCAAGAAGGATAACTTAGAACTGGAGACAAAGGAGTAAGGGCTGGAACAGGAGGGATTTACATGGGAGGGGGCCATCTGATAGGGGTGCTATGTGTAGAGACAAATCCTTTGAAATTAATTGGCTGGGAGAATGGCCCAAGCTTAACCTGAAATGACTCTTAAGAACAAGTAAAGAAGAAAAGAGACTGAACATATCTAAGATGGAACGGAAAAGGAAGACTTTTAGCCAGTGACATGACCTTTTAAAAGAATATACACAGACTTTAAAGTTCTGAACCAAAGGGAGAAAATCTGAAAAGTGGAGGAAGAGACTTAAAAGTAGGATGATCCAGAGGCACAGTGTTTCTAGACGTAGTGGGGTATTTTCTGCTGAGGCTGAATACTTGGAGCATCTTGTGGGTAAGAGCAACATAAAATCTTGATATAGCTGCTTCCACAACAGGTTGAAGAGAATCAAAATCAACACATATACAGCAGAATTAGAACAGCTAAGAAACTTGGAAACTCGAGCTTTTGGAAGTGGGTCCAACTGTTATGAGTGTTAAGGTAGCAGTTGTGGTGAGCAGAGTGAATGAGTTTTAGAAACATATCACCCAGGGATTCTCAGTGTTTAGATGTGGTTTGTATATTTAATGTGAAATATATATCTTATAAAGCATTTTCTGTTAATCTATGTTTTAGTATGATGTTGTGATGGTTGTTTGCTCTGTATGTGTGATTTTTTTTTTTGAGACATGGTCTCGCTCTGTTGCCCAGGCTGAAGTGCAGTGACGAGATCATAGCTCACTGCAGCCTCAACCTCCTGGGCTCAAGTAATCCTCCCACCTTGGCCTCCTGAGTAGTTGGGACCACAGGCATGTGCCACCACCCCCAGCTCCTTTTTAAATTTTTTGTAGAGATGAGGTCTCACTTTGTTGCTCACACTGGTCCTCCAGCTTCTGGGTTCAAACAGTCCTTCGGCCTCAGCCTCCCAAAGTGTTATAGACATGAGCTACCATTTCCAGCTGATATTTTGTATTGTGGTGAGAAAAGAAAGTAGGGAATATGCCCATGAGGAATTATCCCATGAAACTAATTGTCTCAAGGAATTAATCTAAAAACTGCCCTGACTTAAGGTAACATGTACCTGATTGAAGGTCCCAAGTCACACCTAGTAGTTCAGGAATTAGGTGAGATCAACCCCAAAAGGACCAAATGATAATATTTCCACCCTTCAATTCAACCAGGGGGGTTTGTATACAGAGAAAAAATGTGGCTAAGTTTGTGTATTCCTTCCTAGATTATAAAAACCTACAAAGGGAGGGACCATTTCTTGATCATCTTTGCATTGCCTATACCTAGCATTGTAACCAGAAGGTCAAGTTCTGATCACATGCACACAGCCTCGTCTGTGAGCAGCTCTGATAGTCATCACAGTTCTTTACAGACTACAGAGATGGTGGGCCGTTTAAGTGATATAGACATTAAGTGCCACAGGAATTCACAGTAGGGGAAATCACTTCCAGCTGGGGCGGTCCTGAAAGCCTTCTTAAGAGAGGTAGGACTGAATTAGACCTGGTGAGATTTATACTGCCAAAGGGAAATGGGGAAAATGGTGTGTTCCCTCACCCTTCAGCATCCACAGGATAGCTGGGACTTCAGAGGGTGCCCACGAAGGAGATGGAGCTGGAGAAAGAGAGCTTTGCAAGTCACAGCTACCTGCCAGAATCGTGGAGTCTGTGACATATCTCTAAGGCCGTGCATCTTCAAATAGAAATGAAAATTTGAGCATGGGGAAAGATAAAAGGGAGGAAAAGAGGACCAGATCTCTGGATTAAACCTCTTGAAAGGGATGGTTAGGGAGAAGAAGTCAACTCAGTCAAATTCAGAAAGAGACGAAAGAGGATAAAAGTCCCATCCAGGCCAGAAGCAGTGCTCTGGCTGAAAGATGTTTTCAGTGAGATGGTGTCAGGGAGGAAAAGCTGATAGGGTTTACTTAGAAGGTATGGTCTTCTTAGTTTCAAGGCTAAAGTAAAAAAAGACAAAAGAGAGCATGTGAGAGGAAGCAACTAGGGAGAGAGAAAAAAAGTCAGCAGACCTCCAGTAAGGCGCTGCACACATCCTCGAGTCTGTGTCTCTGCACTTCTTCCACGTTTCCCTGTGGCACTCCCCATCTCAGAGGCTTGAGAAAGCACAGGGCCTCTGTAGTGTTGATACAGAAAAGCCGAAATCAGGGCTCACTGCCTGGTTGAATGGAGGAGGCAGGGACTTAAAAGTAGAACTATTCATAAGCCAAGGTGGGTGACATGAGGCCTTCCACAGCACTGTCAGAGGAGAGGGAAGATGCCACTGTTGAGTAACAAGAAGTTACTGTAACACCACTTTTTATGGCTACAGATGACAAAAATACTACCAAAGACATTTATTTGAGTACTTACTATGGGACAGGCCCTGAATAGTTTATATATATTAATTCATCTAATACAACAACTTTATGAGTAGGCACTATCATTAAGACAGTGTACAAAAAAAAATGAATTAAATAATGCAGATAAAGCAGTCCACTTTGACCACCATATACCAGCCTCCCAAAGGGTTCAGATGTTTCTCTTTTGGCATTCGATGGTTATTTAGATGTTGCCCAGTTTTTCTCCATTATAAGCAGCATGGCATTGACCATACTGGTACCTGCCTTCCTGGGAACTTGCAAGTCATTCTGCAGGATAAAGACCAAGAAGTAAAATTGCTAGGTGGGAGGCAATGTGTATTTACAAGTTTTTTTAGATACTCTAATTTGTCCTCCAAAAAAAGGCTTTTTCAATTCATATCCTCACTAACAGTGTGCAAGGTATATACCTTTTGCTACTCCTCAGGAAAACCTGCTGTTATTAATCTTCTTACATTTTGTGCTAATCTCCTGTGTGAAAAATGTCTTGCAATTATTTTAGTTTGTTTTTCTCTAATTGCTAGTGAGGCTGTGCATCTTTTCACATCTTTTAACACTGGCTGTTTGTCTTTCTTCTGTGAATTACCTTCTCATATCTTCATTTATTTCTATTGGGGGCTATTTGTCTTTGTCTTGTTGATTTATAGGACTTCTTTACATATTCCACATGTTTGTTATTTGTTACATGTGCTGCAGGTATTTCCTCCCAGTATATAATTTCTTTTATTTTTAATTTATGGAGCCTTCTACCATTTAAAAGCTTGATGTATCCAAATTTATTTTCCTTTCCTTTCTTGCTTCTGCATTTTGTACCTTGATGTATTTTGCTGTACTTTATACTTTCACGGGTTTGCTTTCATGTTTAGCTCTTTAAAACATCTGAAACACATTAAACATACATAAAACATCCTCTTTTCTTATCCCTAGACACAGAATATAATAAAGAAGATGCTATAATTATAGAACTGAATCCCAAAACAAGAGTTAAGTAGAAATGGCCATCATCCCATCTGGATGTGCTGGGAGGTGCTGGCAATTTGCCAGAGAGAGCTTCCTAAGGCATGCATCTCCAGTGCTCCAAACTGCTTAGAGAATCAAACTCTTCCAAAGGGATTTCTCAAGGTAAACCCTACATGGAGTATTTTCCATAATACATTAATATTCTGGGATATTAGTAAAGTATTAACAATTATCACATGAGGAAAGGCTTTTGTGGTCATATGACTGGGAAAGACTTGGTTAAACAATATTAAATGGGTTTCTTTGAAGGCTACTCAATTAATGAACATCTATTTTGGTCAGAGGCTGTAAGTTGTCTTCTGATAGAAGTTTACAGTGTGTTTAAAAACCCAAGGGATCATTTAGTTCAGAGTCACGTTTCTTAACTTTAACTACATTTTGGAATAGCCAGGGAGCATAAAAAAAAATGCGGAAATTCAAGTCTCTTAGCTTCAGGGACTGTATTTAATAGGTCTATGGTGTAGTTTGGGTATGGGAATTTTAAAAGTTTCCCTGATTATGACAATGGCCAACCCAAGTGAAGAACCACTGACTAGCTTCATGGCTTCATTTAGTAGACAGGGAACACAAGCCAGTTTGGGGAATAGCTGGGGCCAGATACAGATGTTTGGAACCCTAGACCTGGCCTTTCCCTCTATAATGTGCTGCCTTCCTACAACAGTTCATTAATTTGTAGGTTTCAACCCGGAACACACATTACAAGCTCTGGCTTTTTGGCATATATCAGATGCTACCTTGCATTGCTTGTTGGTTCTGAATAGCCGCAGTTTTCTTTTCTGTAAAAGGGGCCTAATACCCCATCTTCCTCATGTCATCATTATTCTTTGAATTGAATGAGCGAATGCATATGAAAGTTCTGAAAAATGTACATTATGCAAATAGAAATTAGAGTGGGCAAATAAGGTCAGGTAACCCAGTGCCAACACAGTGCTCCATTCATAAATAGGTTTGGGAGATGTTTATTGACAGTAATTGCTTGTGGGAATAAGAAGCAGCTGCTCTTACGGAATAACTTCCTCACAAACACACCTGGAATCCCTCGCATCCCAGCAAGCTGTCAGCATCACCTCCCTCAGGGAACCCTTGATTAAGGTTACCATATTTTCAGCTCCAGGCATTCAGAAAATAAATTCTACATAATTAAAATGCACATGCATATGCATGAACGTGTATATAATTTTGCATGCTGTGTTGAATAGTCTCCAACTTAATAAAGTAGTACACCCTGCGGTTGTCATACTGCGGGTGTCTCTTTCCCTGGGCTATCCCCTAATACAGAGGACAATTGTTCGGGGACCAGGGAGACTTAACTAATGGAAGGAGCTGAAAGAATCTGTAGGCAAAGGACGAGGCATCCAGGGACTGGAATGGGAGGCCTCCATCCTGCTGACAGCAAAGGAGCAATGTGGCTTTCCCAGAGCATCGAGCAATGCTTTCCTGCAGAGGCTTTGGAAGCCTTCAGGACTCTGTAGGAATCTGGAAATGCAACCTGCTCTGTGCTCGGGAGACCACCTCCTCCTTAGCCACAAAAGGAATTTAGAGCAGCCTGAAAGCAGCCGCCACGGACTTTCCCTTCAGCGGTAGGGAGGAAACAGCCTCACTGACAACCCAAGCAGTCGGTGTCATTTGTAATTAATTCAAAGTATGTATGTGGTAGGTCCTGTTTGTCCTGGAGACACACAGTGGGTGTTCAGACCCCACCCCTGTACTTGTGGAGAATGCAGTTGTATGGAGGATACTGACAAAAAGTCGATGGAAAAATCAAAGAATGACATTTTGTTGTGTTATGAAGGAAGCAGACGAGGGGCTGGCAAGGGTGGGGTGGGAGGGCATTTGCTTTAGTGATGATGGTCAGAGGGAGACCAGTGTGACTGGAGAGTGAGGAGGAACCTGGCAGAAAAGCAGAGGAGACCCGGGCAGGGAGCAGATTATGCCAGCATGTGTGGGTATGCTGCATCTATTAGACAGCCACGTCCACTGCGTGGGTGATAGTCAGGGGCAATATTTAAAATAGTCAACACCTGGCAGGGGTGGACCTGGTTTTGCTTAAACATTTTGGGGAGAGGGCCTTCCTTAAAAAAAGAAATTTTAAAATGTCTGCTCAATGACTTTTGTTTTTCAAACAAAACAAAACTAATATGGCCTTGTAAACACATGGGTAGGGTCTTTGAAAGGTGTTTTGCATATGGAGGCCCTGAAACTTAGGCTTTGACAGATTCACAGTAAATCTACCTTTGAAAATCATTCAGAGCAGATGCCAGCAGTAAGCGCTGGTACAGCTGTTCTGAGGCATTCCAGCTAAATGTCAGATGCAGATGCAGAGGTTCTTTCAGGGCTAAGGAGAAAACCTTGAAACAAGTGGGGCAAGGGTGTTAGGGATATTTGCATGGGAGTAGGGGTAATGATGCCCTCTGAATCTAAGCTGCAAAGTTATAGAAGTTATAATATATATTATCGTAATATAATATATAACAATGTATGCAGACAGAGGAAAATAATGGAGTTAGTGGGTTAGAGATCTTATAGAAGTCCTAGAATTGTACTAGTGGGGTGCCAGAGAAAGTGAGCTAAAATGACAATGAAAATGAGTCCTTGGAATCCAGAGGTTAGAAGTGGCCCATTTTCTGGTGATGACAAAGGACAGGAAATGACCATGCAGTGGGTGGCTGGGATGGTGTGGAGGAAATGTCATTGAAATTGAGGGTCGGAGTGTGGGATGGCTCACCCATGTGGAACTTTCAGCTACAAATGATGTCATGAGTTGGGTAGAGGGGAAGATAATGAGATTTTTTTTTTTTTTTTAATTATACTTGAGAACTCTTCATTGTGTAAGAAACAGCTATAACTCTCATTTCCTTGGTTGCTAGGTGTGCTGTCCAGGATCTGGAAAGAAAAGTGCACACAACATCTAAATTTTTCTCCCAGTGGGAGATTCTACTGCTGGTATTAGAATCACAGGCAGACATTACTGCGTTTGTTTGGGCTTGGCTGAATCCATGATCAGTTACATAGTTATAGATGTCTGCACTTTCCCTTTCCTTGCTGGAGGTGAATGCCTTTCGAATGGTCATAATCTCTATAGAGAAGTGTGTTATTAAAAAGGAAAAAAAAAACAGCAACAGATATTTTATAATATATAATCATTTTTGTCTTGCAAAAGCCTTTCACATTTATCTCATTTGATCCTCAGAACAAACCCATAAAACACTGAGCATATTCCCATAAAAGACAGAAAGAAACAGTCTCAAAGAAGTTAAGCAAACCACACAGCTTACACATGTTATAGAAACCAGAGCTGAGGCTTGAATCCAGGCATTCTGCCTCCCTATCCAGTGCTCTTTCCACCGTAGCACGGCCTCATATCTTTGTGGTGATGTTGCCATCTCAGCTGCTTCTACCAAATTGTTTGTTCCTAATGTTGCAAGCCTGTTGGTCTCAGAGAAAAGGGGCAAATGAGAGAATCCTGGGCCTGAGCCTTCAGACCCATGAGATATTTGCTTCCTCCAAGCTGGAGTTTGCTTGCTAAATGAACCGTGCTGGTTGTAAAGATCATGAAGCCACCTGGAAAAGATTTATAAGCTGTTGGGTGATCATCATTAATGGGAATACATAGGAGTGTGGGCAATCTTTAATTTACCACCTTGCTTTGTGAGAGTGTGTACACTGGTATGGATACATGTACAACCCAGGCAGCCTGCTACACCAGTTTCCAAGCTGGCTTGCTTCAGTGCATTTGCACACATCAATCCTGTCATTGGGACTATCCTTCTTGGCATCATTGCATGTCTCATTCAATCTCATGTCCTAGCTTGAATACTCAACTCTTTGGACCACTCTTGATTTTCCTAGATAAATGCAAAGTTTTCCTCCTCTGAACTCTCTTTCACCCTCCTGGGACCTCACTTATGGTACTTTTCATCTTGAATTAGTGGGAGGTGAAAAACAACTAGTCTTTCCTACTCTATTGTAAATGCAATACTTTAAGGCCAGGGAACATGTGTCATTCATGTTTGTGTATCTGCCAGTGTTACCTTGCACCCTGATGTAAAGGAGTTTTGTTTACAGTCTGCAATGAGGGACTGCTCATTGGGCCCCCAGTCTGCACAGCAAATCTTGATTCAAGGCACCCAGAAGAGTTGACTGGGGGTGTCTGGAGCTCATGAGAGAAAGAAGGTTGAATTGTGGTCCTAGAGAGGGAAGGTGAAGTCACAGAGCGAATGAGATCACCCCAGGAAACTGTGAGGACTAGTAAGAAGTGATGCAGCCCGAGGACTGAACCTTAGGCAAACACATAAAGGGAGAAAAGAAAAAGAGGAGCCTCTGGGAAGGAATCACTGGGATGCAGGATAAAGTGAAGTCACAGGAGCCAGGAAGGAGTGGTGAACAGTGGAAACATTCAGAGAGATAAAATAAGATGCTTTTAAAAGTGTCCGTTGGATTGAATGACAGAGAGGCCATGATGTTCTTTGCCATGATAGCTTCTGTGAGGTGGTGGCTAAGGTGATCAGATGTCCCCCACTGCCTGGGACTGAGGGGGTTTCCAGGATGTGGGACTTGCAGTGCTAAAACCAAAAAAATTCTGGGCAAACTGATGAGTTGGTTACTGTGAGAAAAATAAAAATCAAACTCCAGGGCTGAAGAGTGAGTGTGAGGGAAGAAGCAGCAACTGGAAGTGAAGAGCAGTTTTTGGTTCACAGCAAAATTGAGCAGAAAGCACAGAGTTCCCATAGACCCCTGTTCCTGCACACACACAGCCTCCTGCCACTATCCACATCCCACACCAGAGTGGACATTTGTTCCAATCAGTGAACCTACACTGACACATCATTATCACCCAAAGTCCATAGTGTACATTAGGGTTCACTCTTGATGTTGTATGCTATATGAGTTTTGACAAATGTACAATGCAGTTTAGAATGTCAATATGGGAGGAAATTATTAGGTGTAAACAGATTGGAAGGGAAAGGAGACATGGATACATGAAACTGCATTTGTCTTCACTTTACATAAGGTTGGAAAAGTACCAGTTGTCCACATCAAAGAATAAAGGGCTGATGGAGATTTGGGAGGAAGTTAAACCCTGCCTGAAAGTCAACTCCCGTGTAGATCTCTAAGGAAAGGCCTATTCCTTATGCTACCTATATGAAGCTGAGATGCCAGAAACACATTGTAGCAAAAGAAGCCCCATCAAAAAGTGGGCAAAGGATATGAACAGACACTTCTCAAAAGAAGACATTTATGCAGCCAACAGACACCTGAAAAAATGCTCGTCATCACTGGCCATCAGAGAAATGCAAATCAAAACCACAATGAGATACCATCTCACACCAGTTAGAATGGCGATCATTAAAAAGTCAGGAAACACAGGTGCTGGAGAGGATGTGGAGAAATAGGAACACTTTTACACTGTTGGTGGGATTGTAAACTAGTTCAACCATTGTGGAAAACAGTATGGCGATTCCTCAAGGATCTAGAACTAGAAATACCATTTGACCCAGCAATCCCATTACTGGGTATATACCCAAAGGATTATAAATCATGCTGCTATAAAGACACATGCACACTTATGTTTATTGTGGCACTATTCACAATAGCAAAGACTTGGAACCAACCCAAATGTCCATCAATGACAGACTGGATTAAGAAAATGTGGCACATATACACCATGGAATACTATGCAGCCATAAAAAAGGATGAGTTCATGTCCTTTGTAGGGACATGGATGCAGCTGGAAACCATCATACTCAGCAAACTATCGCAAGAACAGAAAACCAAATACCACATGTTCTCACTCATAGGTGGGAATTGAACAATGAGATCACCTGGACACAGGAAGGGGAACATCACACACCAGGGCCTATTGTGGGGTGAGGGGAGGGGGGAGGGATAGCATTAGGAGATATACCTAATGTAAATGACGAGTTAATGGGTGCAGCACACCAACATGGCACATGTATACATATGTAACAAACCTGTACTTTGTGCACTTGTACCCTAGAACTTAAAGTATAATAAAAAATAAATTTAAAAAAATTCTCAAGGATATATGGATTCTGGACTAGGTCTTTTACTCATGACTCATTTATTCCTTCAACAATGCCTCTCAAGAGGTCTTGTAAGACATTTCTTTAAGCAGAATATTAAGATGAAATTTCTTTTTCTGGAAGCATGGTATGGAAAACTAGGTGCTCTGTCTGGCTCTTACCAAAACACAATTTAAAAGTCTGGTTAAAATATTTTTTAAGAAATTAATTGCAAGCAGGAGCCAGGATGCAGTGAAAGTTTAGAGTCCTAAACCAAAGTGAATAAAAAGGAACAAACTGTTAACACATGCAACAGTATGGAGTAACTCAACACCATTGTGCTGAGTGAAGGAAGCCAGACAAAAGAGAATACATACTTTATGATTGCATTTACATAAAATTCCTGAAACTGCAAACCAATCTGTAGTGATAGGAACTAGGTCAGTGGTTTCATGAGAGTAGGAGTAGTTGGAGGAATTGTTCCAAAGGAGCAGGGGGAAGCTTTTGAAGTAATGGAAATGTTCAGTCTCTTGATTGTAAGGATGATTTCATCAATGTGTATTGCCAAAATTGATCAAATATGTGCAGTTTATGGTACTTCAATTATGCGATAACAAAGATCCTAGTAAAAATCCCAGACTACCTCAGGAAAAAAAAAAAAAAAGTCACAGTAAGAACTCAAACTTGAACATTGCTTTGAGTGGTTTTTACCTTGAGGGCATACACCAAACTCTACTGATCCTAAGCTTCCGTCTCACATCCTGTCAGGGCAAGGGGAAAGGAGAAAATCCTGAAGTGGAGAGTTTAATAGGAGAGCCCCTGTAGGAAACTGGTACCTCCATGTGCTGTACTTTTAATGTAAGGATGACCAAAACATAAGCCGGTCCCTCACTCCCTGCCCGCCCAGGGGATAAGTTTTATGTTTATCTATAATTATTTTATCTTTTTTTTTTTTTTTTTTTTTTGAGACATAGTCTCAGTCTGTGGCCCAGGCTGGAGTGCAGCGGCACGATCTCTGCTCACCGCAACCTCCACTTCCTGGGTTCAAGTGATTCTCCTGCCTCAGCCTCAGCTGGGATTACAGGCACCTGTCACCATGCCTAGTGAATTTCTGTATTTTTTTTTTTTTTTTTAGACAGATGCAGTTGCATCATGTTGGTCAGACTAGTCTTGAACTCCTGACCTCAAGTGATCCACCTGCCTCAGTCTCCCAAATTGCTGGGATTACAGGTGTGAGCCACCATGGCAGGCCCCTATACTTATTTTATCTTAATAGCAGACACAAGGTTTCTAGATTAGCGATCAGACCAATTATTTACTTACAGCAGTAACATTAATGGTTCTCCATGCTTCACTTACCCCTTTGTGGTGATATGATGAGAGCAGATATTCCCCTTGCATGTACAAAGGGAGTCAGTCCTTCGGGAGGGAACTCCAGAAATTATGAACCTCAGAGTTTATGAAGGAACTGCTGCCCTTTCCTCTGCAGATAGGAAGAGAAACCTTTGCTCTCTAATGTAAACCAATCCTCTATAGGAAGAGAAGGGGAAGGTCCCTCGGTGTCCACAATCCTTTGAAAGTAAATAAATAATAGTTTCAGGGAAAATAAACCTTCAAATCTCTCTGGGGTAATAAATTATCTCTAAATTCTAAGGCTTGTTTACCATTCACTCATACTTTGCCAGGAATTTTTGCTCATGCACAAACAGGAAAATAGCCACACTGTTTCTTGACAGAGGATACATGGGAACACTGCCTATCTCGAGCTTAAATACTTATTGGAGAAATGAAATACTCAGTTGAGCATTAATAAACATAATATGGCCTCATGTAGACTGAATTCATGTTATCTGGATTGTAATAATAAATTAAAATAGACACTTAATTGATTATTTAACAGCTGATTAGATACAGCTCAAAACAGACCTGAGAAATAAATCTAAAAAGATCAACCAGTATGCTGCAAAGAGAGACAAAAAGATAGAAAATATGAAAAAGTGGTTAGTAGGTATGGGAAAGAGAATGAAAAGATCTATCATGAGTCTAAATGGAGTCTCAAAGGGAGAAAAGAGAATGGTGAACAGGCAATTTTTGAAAAGATAATGACTGCAGAATTGATGAAAGACTCTAATCCTCAAATTCAGACAGAACAATGAATTCTGAGCAGATTAAATTAAAATAAATACATTCTTAGGTACATCATGGTATATATTAAAAGCAGCAAGAGCGCTTACTCTCAAAGAACACCTAGATCACTGACCAGGAAGTCATCAGATTTTTA
Source organism: Macaca nemestrina (assembly GCF_043159975.1). Taxonomy (NCBI): domain Eukaryota; kingdom Metazoa; phylum Chordata; class Mammalia; order Primates; family Cercopithecidae; genus Macaca; species Macaca nemestrina. The sequence continues at coordinate 165,725,291 of NC_092125.1, read as the reverse complement.
AAAAATTGAGATGTAATTTGCATACCATTAAATTCGCTCTTTTTAAAGTGTACAATTTAGCTATTTTAAGTATCTTCACAAGGGTGGAACCACCACCACTACCTAGTTCCAGAACATTTTCATTACCCTCAAAAGAAACTTGTACCATTTAAACAATGATTCTGCATTCCACTCCTTTCCCCCAACCCCTATCAGCTAATACTCTACTTTCTCTTTCTATGGATTTACCTACTTTTGACATTTCATCCAAGGGGCTCATATAATGTGGCCTTTTGTGCCTGCTTTCTTTCACTTAGCATAATATTTTCAAGGTTCATTCATGTTGTAACATGTATCAGTCAGTACTTCATTCCTTTTTGTGGCTGAGTAATATAATAATAATATTCTATTGTATGGATATACTTTTTCTTTATTCCTTTATCAGTTGATAAACATTTGGGTTATTTCCACTTTTTGGCTATTATTAATCATACTGTTATGAACATTCATATATCAATTTTTGTGTGAACATATGTTTTCAATTCTCCTGGAATATACCTAGAAGTGGAATTTTTGGGTTAGTGGTAACTCTATGTTTGGTTTCTAATAAAGTAGCTGCACCATTTTACATTCCCACCCGCAATGTACAAGGGTTCCGGTCTCCCCACATGTTTGCCAATGCTTGTTTTTGTCCACGTTTTTGATGATAGCCATTGTAGTGGATGTGATGTGGTATTTCACTGTGGTCTTGATTTGCATTTCCCTAATGACTAATGATGTTGAGTGTCTATTCATGTGCTTATTGGCCATTTATATGACTTCCTTAGAGAAATGTCCCTTCAAGTCCTTTGCCTATTAAAAAAAATTGATTGTCTTTTTATTTTTGATGTATAAGAGTTCTTTATATATTCTGCATTCTTGATCCTTATTAGATATAAGATTTGTAAATATTTTCTCCCATTCTGTGGGTTGTCTTTCACTTTCTTGACAGTGCCTATTTTTTTAAAAAAATGAACCATTGAACACCAAATTCAAAAAATTTAAAGACTATTATAGTGTTCTCCTGATTTGCTGGTTACCTCTTTTTAGTTTTCACTGGGTAACTTTGGCAAACCCAAACGTAAGCTTACCTTGGATGCCTGCCTTTCTCTGCCATCTCTGACAATTGCTTACCACTCCCCAGAAATATATTTTCTGTGGAGTGGACATACCGTAATGTTTGTAAATTCTGAGCTGCTCATTTTTTCCTCAATGTCAGATATTGCCTTGTGGAATACAGAATGACTGCCCCTAGACAACAACAATTTAAGGGTGGTCAGTAAGAGGAAGTAGCAATTCAAAGATATTTGCCTCATGCATGGGCACGTTTGTATGTGAGTGTGTGCATGTATGTGCCTTGCAGATCCAGAGCTATTGGGATAGGTTGGTAAAATGATTGATGGTCTTCCCCAGGAGGATGATCAATATTAACTATATATGGATGGTTTTTCTCAGATTCCTCGTGCTTTTTTTTTTTTTTTCCAATTTACTTTATTGGGCAAGTAGGAGAGACATGGAGTTGATGCTGTCATTTCCCTCCAAACAGGTTGAGGAATTCACCTTGCATACCTCCTGTTTACTCATACAGCCCCTCCTCACAATCCCTCTGCATCCCCTCCCTCTACATCCTCACCCTATGGGTCACTGAGTTGCATTGATTCAGCTAACTCAGTGTCTCCTACCTAACCATGTCTTCCTTCTGTTTCCATCCACACCCATGAAGTTTAGGGCTTCATGGCTGGCAGCCTCCTAACTCACCTCCTTGTTGCACTCCCTCAAATTCCACCCTGACCTCTGCACCACTGCCCTAGCATCCTTCTAAAAGCTTGTCGCTTGTCATTTACATCTGGAAACCTAACAAGAGGGACCAGGTCTTCTCATCTTTAGAAAGAAAACATAAATAAGCATGTCACTTTTGTGTTAAAAATCTTATCTGGCTCCCCTCTACCTTTCACCTGCGGTCTGAAGAACTTGGCATGGCATCCAAAGCAGCTTCCAGGTGCTGCCATCATCACACTTCCTGCCCGACTGCCCACCCTTCTCCTTTCCTTTCACACCCTGTCCTTGTCTACACCAAGGCTGCCCTGCTCTACTCTGTCCCCTATCATCGAAGGCATCCCCGTGTCTCTGGTGCAGTTCCAGCACCAACTCTTCTGTGCAGACTGCCCTGGATGCTTGACCAGGATTCTTCATTCGCTCCCACTGTGCTTTGTCTGTGTCTCCCAGACAACAGTTATCGCATGCCTCCTGTCTCCTTCCTGGAAGGCGGGGATTTTGTGAATTCATACGTATCCTCTCAGAGCCTGGCTAATCATTGATGCTCAATAAACATTTGTTGAATTGAGCTAAATTTTTAAGTGTGAACTTAACTTTAGAAAGAAAAACTCAGGGAGAAAAATCAGGAGAGGAGGTGGGTGTGGGTTTCATAGGATAACAGTCTCTTGATTCCCCAGAATTTCTCGATGTTTCAGACCCCTGCCTCATGCGGCCCTTGTTGCTGTCACTCTCTTTCTCCTTTTCCCTCAGTCTCTAGCTTGCCTGCTACCCCTCCTGCATATGGCCAATGGTTGTGGTATCTGCCTGCTTCTCCTCTGGCTTGTCTGATGGTCCCACGAAGAGTGAGGAAGGCGACTTTTCTGGGACTGTCTCCATGGGGACTTGGAATGTAATAAACAGTCTTCCTGCTGCAGGCAGGCAGGCAGGAGGGGCAGGAGAGGGAGGCAAGGTTTCACGTCCCTTTGCTCACTTGCCCTGGAGTGAAATGCATGCCCCATATTCTGAGAGGAGAGAATTCAGAGCAGGTGTTTCCTCCTCTGAGAGGCAGAACATTCCTCTAGCATTTCATCTTTTCTCTGCCGTCTCCAACAGTTGCTCACCAACCCCCAGAAATGTATTTCCTGTGGAGTAAAATCTAGGGTTCAGCTGAAAGACAGGAAGCAAAATCATAAAACCCTTACGTATCAAACTGTCTGACCTGCTGATGTAATTCATTTGCAAGGACACTATAAGGATGTTATACTTAGGGCTTGCGTTTGGCACCAGCTTTTGGGAATTGCTTTCTCTTTCTCTGCACATAGCAAGGACCATCCCTGTCCTTATCCTGGGGTGTGGGACCTACCCTCCTTAACCTCTGTTACCCAGTTTCTTGGCCACTTGGGGCTTCCTTCTTATAACTTCTTGTAATGACTGTACTCAAACTCACATAACTTTTCTGTATGGCTTTGAAAACAGATCTCCCCATCCATCCCTCCTGCCCCTTCATGCCTTTCCTAAGCTCTCCCCACCAAAACACACACTTATAGGGCTAGCCCAGTGCATAGCATCTACCTACACAGTCCAGCATGGTATCTACTCGTTCTTGTGTCAGACCCCTATTGACTTCAATAAGGATGGCACTGTGTTCAAGAGGCTGAAGAGACCCACAGCCAGTGAATGAGACATAGGGTTTATTGAAGGAACTTACACACAGGGAGATCTGGTGGCAGTGGGTTAGAGAGGAGAACTGCCACCACTTTAAAAAAATATGCAATATGTAGCATTTTCACTTAGTATTCTTTCTCTAGCAACCTGCACCTGGTAACCTTCATTCAACCAAAAACAAAAGGCCTTGAGCCCCTGTATGAGCTGCATTCCACAGGATGGGCAGAGGGCATGTGTTGGTGGTGGGGGGTGGTGTTTAGATGTTCCTCATAGATAAGGAATGAATCTCTGGGTTGGTCACTCCCGGATTCCTTATCTTGGAACTCTAAACACATTCTTCTTAGACCATAGGGTCATTCTCAGGGTATGCTTACATTAAGGTATTGCTGTCACTTCTGTCTGCCATACATTGGTGTATGTCTGCCATACACCAATATATTGCTACTTAAATGTAAATGAAGGAAAATTTTCCTGGCTGGAGCAATCAGACAAAAGAAAGAAATAAAGAGCATCCAAATTGGTAAAGAGGAAATTAAACTGTTGCTGTTGGCTGATGATATGATCATATACCAAGAAAATCCTAAAGATTCATCCAAAAAGCTCCTAGATCTGATAAATAAATTCAGGAAAATTTCAGGTTACAAAATCAGTGTACACAAATCGATAACACTGCTATATACCAACAATGACCAAGCTGAGAATCAAACCAAAAACTCAACCCTTTTTACAACAGCTGCAAAATAATAATACTACTACTGATAATAATAATAATAAAATACTTAGGAATATACCTAACCAAGAAGGTGAAAGATCTCTACAATGAAACTACAAAACACTGCTGAAAGTAATCCTAGATGACAAAAATAAATGGAATCACATCTCATGCTCATGGATGGCTAGAATCAATATTGTGAAAATGACCATGCTAACAAAAACAATCTACAGATTCAATGCAATTCCCACTAAAATACCATCATCGTTCTTCACAGAACTAGAAAAAACAATCCTAAAATTCACATGGAAGCAAAAAAGAGCCCGCATAGCCAAAGCAAGACTAAACAATCAACAACAACAAAACAAATCCAGAGGCATCACATTACCTGACTTCAAATTATACTATAAGGCCATAGTCACCAAAACAGCATGGTACTGGAATAAAAATAGGCACATAGACCAATGGAACAGAATAAATAACGCAGAAATAAACCCAAACACTTACAGCCAACTGATCTTTGACAAAGCAAACAGAAACATAAAGTGGGGAAAGGACTGCCTATTCAATAAATGGCACTGGAATAACTGGCAAGACACACGTAGAAGAATAAAACTAGATCCTCATCTCTCACCTTATACAAAAATCTACTCAAGATGGATCAAAGACTTAAACTTAAGACCTGAAACCATAAGAATTCTAGAAGATAACATCAGAAAAATCCTTCTAGAAATTGGCTTAGGCAAAGACTTCATGACCAAGAACCCAAAAGCAAATGCAGTGAAAACAGAGATAAATAAATGGGACCTAGTTAAACTAAAAAGCTTCTGCACAGCAAAAGAGATAATCAATAGAGTAAACAGACAACCCACAGAGGGGGAGAAAATATTTGCAAACTATGGATCTGACAAAGGACTAATATCCAGAATCTATAATGAACTTAAACAAATCAGCAAGAAAAGGGCAAATAATCCCATCAAAAAGTGGGCTAAGGACATGAATAGACAATTCTCAAAAGAAGATATACAAATGGCCAAGAAACATATGAAATAATGCTCAGCGTCACTAATTATCAGGGAAATGCAAATCAAAACCACAATTTGATATCACCTTACTTCTGCAAGAACAGTCATAATCAAAAAATCAAAAAAATAGATGTTGGTGTGAATGTGGTAAAAAGGAAACACTTTTACACTGTTGGTGGGAATGTAAACTAGTACAACCAGTATGGAAAACAGTATGGAAATTTCTTGAAGAACTAGAAGTAAAACTACCATTTGATCCAGCAATCCCACTACTGGGTATCTATCTACACAGAGGAAAATAAGTCATATGAAAAACATGCTTGCACATACATACTTATAGCAGCACAATTCGCAATTGCAAAAATGTAGAACCAGCCTAAATGCCCATGAATCAATGAGTGGATAAAGAAAATGTGGTGTATATATATATACTGCACAGCGATAAAAAGGAATGAAATAACGGCATTTGCAGGAACCTGGATAAAGTTGGAGACCATTAGTCTAAGTGAAGTAACTCGGGAGTAGAAAGCCAAACATTTTATGTTCTCACTCATAAATACGAGGATGCAAAGACATAAGAATTACACAATGGACTGTAGTGACTCAGAGTAAAGGATGGAAGAGGGGTGAGGAATAAAAGACTACACATTGGGTACAATGTACACTGCTTGGGTGACAGGTGCACCAAAATCTCAGAAATCACTACTACAGAACTTGTCCACGTAACCAAAACCCATCTGTTCCCCAAAAACTATTGAAATTTTTAAAAAAGGAAAAAAATGAAAAAAAGTTAAAATAAAAAATTTATACTAGTCACATCTTTAGAACTCAGGAGCCACATGTGGCTACTGGTCACATATTCATCACTGTGGATTTAGGACATTTTCATCATTGCAGAACATTCTATTTGAATATAATGTCACTATGAGGAGCATGTCTGTCTTTCTGGGACATGTTCATTGAATTTTATCTGAGAAAAATGATTTTTTAATTGAAGCTTTTATTATTCATCTATTAGTTTCTTCAGAGTATTGTTTTTTGTTGTTGTTGTTGTTGTTGTTGTTGTTTACTTTTTAATTTCCACAGATTATTGGGGAACAGGTGATGTTTGGTTACATGAGTAAGTTCTTTAGTGGTGATTTGTGAGATTTTGGTGCACCCATCACCTGAACAGTATACACTGTAAACAATTTGTAGTTTTTTATCCCTTACTCCCTTCTCACCCTTTCCCCCGAGGCCCTAAGGTCCATTTTGTCATTCTTATGCCTTTGCATCCTCATAGCTTACCTCCCACTTATGAGTGAGAACATACTATGTTTGGTTTTCCATTCCTTAGTTACTTCACTTAGAATAACAAACTCCAGTCTCATCCAGGTTACTGCGAATGCCACTAATTCATTCCTTTTTATGGCAGAGTAGTATTCCATCATATATTATGCACCACAGTTTCTTTATCCACTTGTTGGTTGATGGGCATTTGGGTTGGTTTCATGTTTTTGCAATTGAGAATTGTGCTGCTATAAACATGTGTGTGCAAGTATCTTTTTCATGTAATGACTTCTTTTCCCCTGGGTAGATACCCAGTAGTGGGATTGCTGGATCAAATGGTAGTTCTACTTTTAGTTCTTTAAGGAATTTCCACACTGTTTTCCATAGTTTACATTCTCATCAACTGTGTGGAAGTGTTCTCTGTTCACCGCATCCATGCCAACATCTATTATTTTTTTGATTATGGCCATTCTTGGCAGAAGTAAGGTGGTATCGCATTGTGGTTTTGATTTGCATTTCCCTGATAATCAGTGATGTTGAGCATTTTTTCATATGTTTGTTGTCCATTTGTATAACTTCTTTTGAGAATTGTCTATTCATGTCCTTAGCCCACTTTTTAATGGGAATTTTTTCTTGGTAATTTGTTAGAGTTTGTTGTAGATTCTGAATATTAGTCCTTTGTCAGATGTATAGATTGTAAAGATTTTTTTTCACTCTGTGGGTTTTCTGTATACTCTGCTGACTATTCCTTTTGCTGTGCAAAAGCCTTTAAGTTTAATTAAGTCCCAGCTATTTATCCTTGTTTTTATTGCATTTGCTTTTGGGTTCTTGGTTATGAAATCCTTGCCTACACCAATGTTTACAAGAGTTTTTACAGTGTTATCATGTAGAATTTTTATAGTTTCAGGACTTTAAGTCCTTGATTCATCTCAAGTTGATTTTTGTATAGGTGAGAGATGAGGATCCAGTTTCATTCTCCTACATGTGGCTTGCCAATTATCCCAGCACCATTTGTTGAATAGGGTGTCCTTTCCCCACTTTATGTTTCTGTTTGCTTTGTCAAAGATCAGTTGGCTGCAAGTGTCTGGGTTTGTTTCTGGGTTCTCTGTTCTGTTTCATTAGTCTATGCACCTATTTCTATACCAGTACCATACTGTTTTGATGGCTGTGGCCTTATAGTGTAGTCTGAAGTCAGGTAATTTGATACCTCCAGATTTGTTCTTTTTGCACAGTCTTGCTTTGGCTATGTGGGCTCATTTTCATTTTATATGAATTTCAGGATTGTTTTTTCCTGTTCTGTGAAGAGTGATGGTGGTATTTTGATGGGAATTGCATGAATTTTTAGATTGCTTTTGGCAGTATGGTCATTTTTACAATATGGATTCCACCCATCCATGAGCATGGCATGTGTTTCCATTTGTTTGTGTTGTCTATGATTTCTTCAGTAGTGTTTTCTAGTTTTCCTTGTAGAGGTATTTCACCTCCTTGGTTAGGTATATTCCTAAGCATTTTATTTTATTTTATTTTATTTTATTTTATTTTATTTTATTTTATTTTATTTTTGCAGCTCTTGTAAAAGGGGTTGAGTTCTTGACTTGATTCTCAGCTTGGTCACTCTTGGTGTATAGGAGAGCTACTGATTTGCATACACTAATTTTGTGTCTGGAAATGTTACTGAATTCTTTTATCAGTTCTAGGAGCTTTCTGGAGAAGTTTTTAGGGTTTTCTAGGTAAACCATCATATCATCAGCAAACAGCAACAGTTTAACTTCCTCTTTACCAATTTAGATGCCTTTTATTTCTTTCTCTTGTCTAATTGCTATGGCGAGGACTTTCAGTACTATGTTGAAGAGAAGTGGTGAGAATAGGCATTCTTGTCTTGTTCCAGTTCTCAGAGGGAATGCTTTCAGCTTTTCCTCATTCAGTATTATGTTGGCTATGGGTTTGTCATATATGGCTTTTATTACACTGAGATATGTCCCTTGTATGAAGGTTTTGCTAAAAGTTTTAATAATAAAGGGACGCTGGATTTTGTCAAATGCTTTTTCTACATCTATTGATGATCATTTGATTTTTGTTTTTAATCCTTTTTATGTCGTGTACCACATTTATTGACTTGTGTATGTTAAACCGTTCCTGCATCCCTTGTGTATGACTTGTGTGAAACCCATGATCAAGTGGGTTTCATATTGACTTGTGTATGAAACCCACTTGATCATGGTGGATTATCTTTTAGATATGTTGTTGGATTTGGTTAGCTAGTATTTTGTTAAGGATTTTTGCTCTATGTTCATTAGGGATATTGGGCTGTAGTTTTTTTTAAATCATGTCTTTTTCTGGTTTTGGTATTAGGATGATACTGGCTTCACAGAATGATTTAGGGAGGATTATCTCTTTCTCTATCATGTGGAATGGTGTCAATAGGATTGGTATCAATTCTTCTTTGAATGTCTGGTAGTATTCTGCTGTGAATTCATCTGGTCTTGGACTTTTTTTTGTTGGTAATTTTTTAAATTACCATTTCAATCTCGCTGCTTGTTATTGGTCTATTCAGGGTATCTAATTCTTCCTGACTTAAGGTAGGAGGGTTGTATCTTTCCAGGAATTTATACATCTCCTCTAGGTTTTCTAGTTTATACATGTAAAGGTGTTCATAGTAGCCTTGAATGATCTTTTGTATTTCTGTGGTGTCAGTTGTAATATCTCCTGTTTTGTTTCTAATTGAACTTATTTGGATTTTCTCTCTTCTTTTCTTGGTTACTCTTGCTAATGGTCTATCAATTTTATTTATCTTTTCAAAGAACCAGCTTTTTGTTTCATTTATCTTTTGTATTTGTATTTCTTTTTGTTTCAATTTCATTTAGTTCTGCTCTGATCTTGGTTATTTCCTTTCTTCTGCTGGGTTTGGGTTTGGTTTGTTCTTGTTTCTCTAGTTCCTTGTGGTGTGACCTTAGGTTGTCTATTTGTGCTTTTTCAGACTTTTTCATATAGGCATTTAGGGCTATGAACTTTGCTCCTAGCACTGCCTTTGCTGTATCCCAGAGGTTTTGATGGGTTGTGTCACTATTGTTGTTTAGTTCGAAGAATTTCTAAATTTTCATCTTGATTCCATTTTTGACCCAATGGTCGGTCCTTCAGGAGCAGGTTATTTAATATCCATGTATTTGCATGGTTTTGAAGGTTGCTTTTGGGGTGGATTTCCGGTTTTATTCCATTGTGGTATGAGAGAGTGCTTGATATAATTTCAATTTTCTCAAACTTGTTGAGGCTTGTTTTGTGGCCTATCATATTGGTCTATCTTGAAGAAAGTTCCATGCACTGATGACTAGAATGTATATTCTGTTATTGTTGGGTAGAACGTTCTGTAAATATCTGTTAAGTCCATTTGTTCCATGGTATAGTTTAAATCCATTGTTTCTTTGTTAACTTTCTGTCTTGATGACCTGTTTAGTGCTGTCAGTGGAGTATTGCATTCCCCCACTATTATCATATTGCTGTCTATTTCATTTCTTAGGTCTATTAGTAATTGTTTTATAAATTTGGAAGCTCCAGTTTTAGGTGCATATATATTTAAAACTGTGATATTTTCCTGTTGGACTAGGCCTTTTATCATTACATAATGTCCCTCTTTGTCTTTGTCAACTGCTGTTGCATTAAAGTTTGTTTTGTCGGATATAAGAATAGCTACTTCTGCTAGCTTTTGGTGTCCATTTGCATGGAATGTCTTTTTCTACCCCTTTACCTTAAGTTTATGTGAGTCCTTACGTGTTAGGTGAGTCTTTTGAACACAGCAGATACTTGGTTAGTGAATTCTTATCCATTCTGCAATTCTGTATCTTTTAAGTGGAGCATTTAGGCCATTTACATGCAACGTTAGTATTGAGATGTGAGGTACCATTCCATTCATCGTGCTATTTGTTGCCTTTATACCTTTTTTTTTTCCAATTGTATTTTTGTTTTATAGGTCCTGTGAGATGTTTGCTTTAAAGAGTTTCTGTTTGATGTGTTTCCAGGATTTATTTCAAGTTTTAGAGCTCTTTAGTGGTTCTTGTAGTACTGGCTTGGTAGTGGCAAATTCTGTCAACATTTGTTTGTCTGAAAAAGACTGTATGTTTCCTTCATTTATGAAGCTTAGTTTCACTGGAAACAAAATTCTTGGCTGATAATTGTTTTGTTTAAGGAGGCTGAAGGTAGAACCCCAATCCCTTCTAGCTTTTAGGGTTTCTGCTGAGAAATCTGCTGCTAATCTTACAGATTTTCCTTTATAGGTTGCCTGGTGCTTTTGTCTCACAGCTCTTAAGATTCTTTTCTTTGTCTTAACTCTAGATAACCTGATGACAATGTGCCTAGGTGATGATCTTTTTGCAGCGAATTTCCCAGGTGTTCTTTGAGCTTCTTGTATTTGGATGTCTAGGTCTCTAGCAAGAATGGGGAAGTTTTCTTTGATTATTCCCCAAAATATGTTTTCCAAACTTTTAGATTTCTCTTCTTCCTCAGGAATGCTGATTATTCTTAGGTTTGGTCATTTAACATAATGTGAGACTTCTTGGAGGCATTGTTTATATTTTCTGTCTTTTTTTAAAATTTTACTTTAAGTTCTGGGATACATGTGCAGAACGTGCAGGTTCGTTACACAGTTATACATGTGCCATGGTGGTTTGCTGCACCTATCAACCCGTCATCTAGGTTTTAAGCCCCACATGCATTAGATATTTGTCCTAACGCTCTCCCTCCCCTTGCCCTCAACTCCCCGACAGGCCCCGGTGTGTGATGTTCCCCTCCCTGTGTCCATGTGTTCTCATTGTTCAACTCCCACTTATGAGTGAGAACATGCAGTGTTTGGTTTTCTGTTCCTGTGTTAGTTTTCTGAGAATGATGGTTTCCAACTTCATCCAGGTCCCTGTAAAGGACATGAACTCATTCTTTTTTATGGCTACATAGTATTCCCTGGTGTTATATGTGCCACGTTTTCTTTATCCAGTTTACTATTGGTGGGCATTTGGGTTGGTTCCAAGTCTTTGCTATTATAAATAATGCTGCAATAAACGTACATGTGCATGTGTCTTTACAGCAGAATGATTTGTAATCCTTTGGGTATATACCCAGTAATGGGATTGCTGGGTCAAATGGTATTTCTGGTTCTAGATCCTTGAGGAATCACCACACTGTCTTTCACAATGGTTGAACTAATTTACATTCCCATCAACAATGTAAAAGCATTCCTATTTCTCCACATCCTCACCAGTGTCTGTTGTTTCCTAACATTTTAATGAGTGACATTCTAACTGGCATGAGATGGTATCTCATTGTGGTTTTGATTTGCATTTCTCTAATAACTAGTGATGATGAGCTTTTTTTCATATGTTCGTTGGCCACATAAATGTCTTCTTTTGAGAAGTGTCTGTTCACATCCTTTGCACACTTTTTGAGGTGGTTGTTTTTTTCTTGTAAATTTGTTTAAGCTCCTTGTAGATTCTGAATATTAGCCCTTTGTCAGATGGATAGATTACAAAAAATTTTCTCCCATTCTGTAGGTTGCCTGCTCACTCTGAGGACAGTTTCTTTTGCTTTGCAGAAGCTCTTTAGTTTAATTAGATCACATTTGTCAATTTTGGCTTTTGTTTCTTTTGGTGTTTTAGTCATGAAGTTTTTGCCCATGCCTATGTCCTGAATGTTATTGCCTAGGTTTTCTTCTAGGGTTTTTATAGTTTTAGGTTTTACATTTAAGTCTTTAATCCATGTTGAGTTAATTTTTGTATAAGGTGTAAGGAAGGGGTCCAGTTTCTGTTTCCTGCATATGGCTAGCCAGTTTTCCCAGCTTATTCTTTTTACTTTGTCTATGTTGGCTTAGGTTAATTTGAAAACTTTGTCTTTGAGCTCTGAATTCTTTCTTCTGCTTGTTTGATTCTACTGCTGAGACTTTCCAGGGCATTTTGCATTTCTATAAGTGTATCCATTGTTTCCTGAGGTTTTGATTGTTTTTTTTTTTATTTATGCTATCTATTTCATTGAAAATTTCTCCCCTCATTTCTTGTATCATTTTTTTGACTTCCTTAAATTGGGCTTCACCTTTCTGTGGTGCCTCCCTGATTTGCTTAATAACTAAGCTCTGAATTCTTTTGCAGGTAAATCAGGGATTTCTTCTTGTTTTGGATCAATTGCTGGTGGGCTAGTGTGGTTTCTTGGTGGTGTTAAAGAACCTTGTTTTGTCATATTACCAGAGTTGTTTTTCTGTTTCCTTCTCATTTGGGTAGGCTGTGTCAGAGGGAAGGTCTAGGGCTCAAGGCTGTTGTTCAGATTCTTTTGTCCCACGGGGTGTTCCTTTGATGTAGTACTCTCTCCCTTTTCCTCAGGCTGTGGCTTCCTGAGAGCTGAGCTATAGTGATTGTTATCTGTCTTCTGGATCTAGCCACCCAGCGAGTCTACTAGGCTTTGGGCTGGTACTGGGGGTTGTCTGCACAGAGTCTTGTGATGTGAACCATTTGAGGGTTTCTCAGCTGTGGATACCAGCACAGTATTTGGGGGTGTCTCCTGGGTCCTGCAGGAGCAATCCATTTCCTTCAGAGGATCTGTGTGTTCTGTCGGCTTTCCTCATTTATTCCTGCAGTTGTTCTGGAGCAAAAGTTCACTATGCAAGCCTGTATACACTGCTCTGTCCATCTGAGTGGGAGGGGAAATCTAGTCCTGCCTGTGGTCTGCCATGATTTCCTCCTTCTGAAGCCAGAATATCAATTTCTAAATTGGGACTTGGTTTCACCAGCATGGGTATACAAATGGAGGGGCGCCTGTAGTCCCAGCTACTCGGGAGGCTGAGGCAGGAGAATGGCGTGAACCCGGGAGGCGGAGCTTGCAGTGAGCCGAGATCGCGCCACTGCACTCCAGCCTGGGCTGGGCGACAGAGCGAGACTCTGTCTCAAAAAAAAAAAAAAAAAAAAAAAAAGAGTAGGAATTATTATGTACTGCCTAATTTGTACAACGTACCATGCCAGGTACTTTCTATATGCGACTTCTGATTCTCACAGCAACCTTATGGGTTAGTTTTATTTCTATTTACATATATGGAGACTGAAGCTCCAAGAGGTAAAAAGAACTCAAAACTATACACTAGTCAGAAGCTGGGATTCCAACCCATGTCTGTTGGACTCCAAAGTCTTTTCTACTATATGTCTCAGCAACCCTCCAGCGTGAAAGACCATTTTACATGAAGACTTACCCAAGCTGAAACATTTAGACTTGGAAGATTTAATATACAATCACTGTTCTCAGAGATCTTTCAGTCTAGCTAGAAAGGCAAACAACTTCACTGCGACTGTCATCACTTTGCAAACATTTGTATAACACTATAATTTACAAAGGGTGCTCTCATTCTTTTGATATTTCAGGAGGTATTGTAGAGCTGGACTTACTGAGAGAAACTGAAGTACATGCACCTGGATAATGGAGATACTTAAGAAGGAGTAATCATTAACTGTGATTGTGTGGGAGATGCAGAGATGTCTCAGGAGTTGAATCTTGATGAATAAGGAGGATTTCTATAGGCAGAAGGGTGCTCTGGGCAGAAACAGCCACATTATGAATGGTACACATCCATGCTGCAGCCTCATTGCCCTCTAATCCACCCCGCTTCCTGCAGTCAGAGTGAGCTTTCTAAAACACAGACTGTTGCTTCCTGGCTTAAAACAAACCTGCATGTTATGCACATGTACACTAGAACTTAAAGTATAATAATAATAAAAAAAAAAAAGAAAGAAAGAAAGAAAAAAAGAAAAAAAAAAAAGATTTTCATGATTCCATTACCCTGGGATATAGTCCCAACTCCCTGGGATGGTTTGGGAGGCTGCACAGTCTGGGTGAACTATTGTTCTCACATTTCCACCTCTTTCTTATTTCCCATCCTACAGCGACTTGTTTCCTTGAATATATCAACCCTTCTCTCACCTTGGGGCTTTTAATCAGACTCTTGTTGACTTGACTGTCCTTCCTTTCACTGACCTCTTGCTTTTCTTGCTGATGCCTTTTTATTCCTTCAAGATTCAGTTAGTTGCCTCTTCGGTGGTCTGTGGATACCCCTTGCTTGCCTCTGTCATAACTGCCATCCACTTCATTGAGACAGCCTCTCCTATGTGACTCCCATATCACCCAGATGGTAAACAACTTGAGGGCAAGGACTGTGTCTTGTTCATTACATACAGAGCAGTTAGCATATTGTGAATGATCAATAAATATCTGTTGAATGAATAAATGAAAATATTCCCATTTACTAAGGATGCTGACCTGCCCTTAGGGATATATCAAGCTGGGTTTCATGGTGAATGCATAAGAAGGACCATAGAGAAAGCAGTATATTAAAAATGCATGACTCAGGATTTTACCACAAATCAATTTGTGTCTCCCATGTTGGTATACATTTATTCAATAGGACTAGTTCTTCCCCTACCACTGGATTTAAAAAATGGGCAGTTCCATGACTTTTTTAGTAATCCTTAGGTTATACAAATCATCTCAATTTACTAATTAGAAAATCAGCAGTGAAATCTGAGCTTCCCTGATGACTTGCTAGCCTGGTTCCTCCTGTTTAATTCCCCGCTGTTACTCTCTATGATAAGTGTCCATTTTCTTTTACCTTGAGTGTTGCCGTAGCCTCTTCACTGGCCTCCAAGTTCGTCTCTCTGATTTTATAAAGGACAGGTGAAGTTCTTTCTGCAGAAATTTTCAGTGGCTCCCAATCACCTAAAGAGTCAAATCCAAATTCTTAACTTTACATTCAAGATTCTCCATCATCTGACTCCAGCCCTTTCTCCAGTTTTATCCCCCATCAACATTATGCAGTCTTTGCTGCCACTAAATTTCCCAGTTTTCTCTGAACATGCCTTTGCTCATGCTCTTCCATCAGCCTGGATGCCTGATTCTCTTCTTTGCCTACCAAGACTGACTCCATCCTCCAGGCTGTGGCTCAAACACTATCTTCTCTGCGAGGCCTTCCCCAGCTCTTCAGTTAGAATTACTAAATCCTTTCTCAGTATTCCCATAGCTGCAGTAGGACTTTTTAAAAACCCAGTGTTTTCCACCTCAATGAAATACATAATTAGTAAATGCCCAATTGTAGGCAATGCATCAGCTGTTGGCTACTGTGATACAGGAGTTTTATGGGGATTGGTTGAACAGGAAATTCAGATCTGTAGGTTAGTGAACCATGAGGGCCTCCAGAATAAATAGGAAGTGACTCCCCACCTCTTTTTTGTGAGGTGGTAAGGGATATTCTGGCCATGGGTAGGTAGGGGACAAGTGCAGGAGAATGAAGATGATCACTGACTAAGGAAGTCACCATTTTCTCCCGTTGAAGGCTGCAGATATGCTGCAACCCCTGGGTTCCAATAAAAGCAAAAGAGGACAGTGGTCAGTTGATGATATGTCCCTGACACTGTGATGGTCTGCTGACCCAGAAAAGCTAAAAAGTAGGATTTCAACTCCAGTCCTATATTTCATAAGTGAAGTGAAGGGCACTCTGAAGATCAGAAAATTGGCAACATGGGGAAGTAGTTTGCCAAACATTGTACTGTTTCCTGACTTAATATCTTTATATTATTTTAGGTGGATAAAATTTTGTAATATAACTGTATGCCAAGATTACTTCCAAGATCTAGTGTGGGAGGAAAGGAGTCCTGCCTGGTTCAGTGTAATGGATGGCCCAGCTGTGTTTAAAAACCAGCAAAATGGAGCTTATACAAGCATCTTTATGGGGCCCTAGAAACAGCGAGTGCTATTCATCACCAGGCGGCACAGCACTTACTTCGTCCCACGTTCTTTAAAATATTAGTTCTGTGTAGATCTGATGTCCCATTAGACTCAACCATGGGGTCCACTTTGCTGTTCACACACAGAGAATACTTTGTACGTTCAGGTTTGGGTGTTTGTTTATTGAATGATGGATGTTTTCCTTGTTTCAACTTCTCTGCTGTTTGTGGTTGGTTCACTCAGCTTCTTGAAGTTGAGGCCTAATTAAAACAAGGCTACAAGTTCAAGCCAGGTATGAGTAGATTGACTTCATGCTGTTTTACTTTACCATTCAGGCAAAAGTTTAGTTTGCAAGCAGGGATAAAATAGCATGATGGGCATATTGAGCTATATCATTTTAGAGTTTGCATTCAAGGATTAGGATAGTCAAGTGTGGAAAGGATGACTGTATGAATAGATTTGTTATGCTACAGCATGTGTTTTTGTAATAACATTTCATTTATAAATCATTGATTGAGAGAGAGAGAGAGAGAGAATGGTATCTGTATAAAGTTCAAGTTGCATTGGTTCATATGTAATTTTTCTAGGTAAGGGGAGCTGGAATAGTGGTAGTTGAATTACAACTACAGTAGCAAAGAAAAAATCCTGAGCTTGGCTGCCATTCTTAGAAGAAGCTTTCTGAGCATGTTTTGGGAAAATTACATGTGAGCATCTGCACATGGGACTTGTTTCCTGGAGATGTACTCCCTGTACTCATAAGCGCACATTGCACACATGGCAGATTACCTGTCCTCCTGTGCCTGTCTTGGTGGCAGTCTGGCTTCACTGTCTTTGTGCCTATAAGCTACTATTTGCACTCTTTTGTTCTGCATATTTGCAATACCCCCCTTAGTTGGCACAGTGTTTTGCAAATGTGATGTACTTGATGAATAAATGAAAGACTGGCCTCTGAACTTTTGTATCTAGTGGTGCTGCATTTCAGGTAGGAGTTGCCACCAGAATAATGCTTATTTGAATAAATTACCAGTAACATCGTGCTCAGTTTTTTTGATGGTCAAAAAAAAAAAAAAAAAAAGCCACTTGTTAGAAGGGACAAGTTTGTTCTTATGTGCCAAGGGGAGACACAGAAGGATCTGAATTTAGTCCACTTGTGCCTTTTTGGCCTTACTCATTCAGGCGTCCTGGAGAGTGGTCCTTCCTGCCTGCTCTCTAAAACCTAGTACCCCTACAGTCTTATCAGCTACTCACTTCACTTTACTCCTGAATATATAACTTTGTACATTCAGGTTTTGGTGAGTGTCTGTTTATTATCTGTTTATTACTTGTTTCCACTAAAATGTGAGCTCACTGTTACAGTACAACTCTTAGAACAAAGCTGGTGCGTGGTAGGTGTTTAATAACTTATTGCTTAATGAATAAAAATATTCAAATTCTACCCTCTGGGACAAACACTCTAGAGAATGATTTGGTACTACTTTGCACACATGAGCATATGCATACCTTGTCACACAGCAGTTTTACTCCTAGGTATGTACTTGTGGTAGAACCTTCCAGTTGTTTTCCAATATCCATTCTTTTCTTCCTCCATGAAAATAGAATTTCTAACTGGTCATATGACTGCCCAAAATAGAGACTTCATTTCTCATTCTACGTTGCAGCCAGGTGTGGCTACATGATTTCTGACCAGTGAGATATAAGTAGAAATATATATAGCATTTTATAGGAAACTTCCTTAATGGACAATTGATGTATGTACTTTGCAGCTTACTTTTCATTCTTCCTTCTTCCCATTGGCTGAAATACAGGATCCCATCATCGTGATTGTGAGAGTGAGAGCCACACCTTAGGAATGGCAAAATTGTGATTTGGAAGGAGTCCCAGTCTCTGGGGACTTAGGAGAGCAAAGCTGCTGCACTAGCTATGCACAGCTTCCAACCTGACTTCTTTGAAGTAAGAAGAAAATATATTTCGATCTTGTTGAAGCATTGTTATTTTGGCTTTCTGTCACTCATGACTGGACCCAAGACTAACTGAGACTATACCTAGAGAAAATATTGCATATGTACAAGCATATCCTTAGCAAAATTACTCATTATGGAAATAAACAAGGATTCTTCCCAGTGTAGCCTCTTAAAAACAAACAAATAAAAAAGAAACATGGAAATGCCCAAATGTCTGTCAAAAACGAATGGATAAATTTGTTTTTATGTAAAGTCAAACAATATGCTTTACAGTAATGAAAATGGTTGAATGCCACCTACACACATCAATATGGATGAGTCTCAAAAACACATTATTAAACAAAAGAATATTACTCACAGAAGAATACATCAGCATAATTTCAGGTGTGATATAAAGTGCAAAAATAGGCAAAAGTATATCCTTTGTATACACATAGAAAGCACAAGTTGAAGAGAAAAAGGGAATGATGAACATGGGTTCAGGATGATGACCACCTGTGGGTGGAGAGGGGCAATCCATTAGGTGGTGCAGAACTGATGAACTACAACGGCACATCATCATCACCCAGAATCTACAGTTTACCTTAGGGAGTCACTCTTGGCATTGACATTCTATGGGTTTTGATAAATGTATAATGACATGTATCCACCATTAGAGTGTCATACAGAATAGGTTCACTGCCCTAAAAATCCTCTGTGCTCCAATTATTCATTTGACCCTCCCTCACTAACCCTGGCAACCCCTGGTCTTTTTATTGTATTCATAGTTTTGCCTTTTTCAGAATGTCATCCAGTTGGAATCACACAGGACGTAGCCTTTTCAGACTGGCTTCGTTCACTTAGCAATATTCATTTAGGATTCCTCCATGTCTTTTCCATCCTTGTAACTATTCTGAATCATCTGAAGTGTGTCTTTTAAAAGCAGCATTTTTTTCCCTCCAGTCTAATGATCTATGTATTTCATTGAAATATTGATTATGTTATACCTACTGCATTTGCAGATATGTTTAGGTGTACAGCTATCATTTTGCCACACCTTCCTACTTGCTATGCCCTTTCCATGTTCCTTTCTCCTCTTCTTCCTTGCCTTCTTTTGAGTTATTTTTATTATTCAGTTCTTTTCCCTTTGTAAATAAGTTTCTTACACATTATTTTACTAATTTTAATGGTTACTCTAGAGATTGTAACAAGCATTACTGACCTATTAATGTCTGATATAGATTAATATTTTTACCATTTCCTGTACGAAATAAGGACATTATTTTTCGTGCTTTTAAAAAATATAACAGTTTTAAAACATGTAAGCAAACCATTAAAAATCGAAGTAGATGTATTCTACTCAGGGTAAACATTCAATACATTGGCTGATAATGGCAATAAATACTAATGTGTAAGCATGAAAAACAAGTAACTGCCCATGTAAAGCAAGTTACCTGCTCACTCACTGTTAATCGAACTCGAGTTTTCTTCAAGTTATACTCAAATTCCTTCCTAGTAGAAAGCAGAAATGTATTAATTCATCAAATATTTAAGTATATGCCCACTGTGTTTTACATTGTTCTTGGCACTGCAGATACCAGTGTGAACAATATGGACATAATACAAAGAATGTAAAGTAATTAAGATGGTACCTTGAGTCTCATAAGCACCAACAACAGTTATGTTACCATTATTACTGCTACTACACATACTTAGCCTGAAAGCCTTGAAACTTTGAAGCATTTTAGCACCAAATTTCCCCAAGACAGCTTTTTCCACCTTTAAAGTGTTATCTCTGTAATAGTATGTTAGTCAGATTAAGTTGTTTAATTTTACAGGATCACAACCCCCAGAGTTTTAGTAGCTTTGAACGAGAATCTTTTTCTTGTTCATATACATTCTTCTTTGTCTCTGAGCTGCTTTTCAGTGTGCCTGTCCTCCCTGTGCAGGCTCAGGACTTCAGGCATTTTGTGCTTGTGACACTTTATGTCAAGGCTTGCTCCTACAATCATCACTGTAGAGGAAGTATAGCTAGAGAGTCTTCAATCACATTTTGTTGGCTAAAGCAAGTTATTTTGACCCTTCTAACATCAAGAGGGCTGGATAAGAGCAATTCTCCTATGAGTCTGGAAGGAATCATACTATACTTTGAATGTGTTCCCTAAAGTTCATGTTTTGGGAACTGAATCCCCCATGCAACAGTGTTGGGAAGTAGGGCCTAGTAAGAAGTGATTGAGTCAGAAGGGTCTGCCTTCAAGAATGGATTAATGTCATTATCTCATAAACGGGTTAGTTATTGAGAGACCAGGTTTGTTATAAAACCAAGTTCAACCCCCCCTTGCTTTCTGCCCTGTCTTGCCCTTCCATCTTCGACCATCGGCTGGCACAGCATGAAGGCTGTCACCAGATGTTGGTGGTGCTATGCTCTTGGACTTTCCAGCCTCCAAAACTGTGAGCCCAATAAACTTCTGTTGTTTATAAATTTCCCAGTCTCAGGTATTCTGTCACAGTAACACAAAACAGATTAAGACAAGTGGGTATCCAATACTGATGAACAATGGTGCAGCCATGGGTAGTCTAATTAAGGTGCACATTACAAATGCTCTCACATACCACCCCTACCTCCACTTAAGCTCTGAACCACCCTACAAGGAAATTATTGTTTAGTTTATCCAGATGAGAGAGTACACCTTGCTCACCTGAAATCATTTTTACTATAAGAAGTAGTGAAATAGTCAAATCCTATGCTTGACAATAGTAACATTTTATTGCCCCTTTCATATCTCACATAAAGGAAGAATCACGAACATAATTTATGCTCTGCTTTACAGCTCCCAAACATTTACGTAATAAGAGTCATACGTCTTATACTTGAGGATGTTCATTAAAGAGCAACCATCTGATTGCTCCACCACACATACTGTACACTTCATTATATAGAGGAACATTATCCGACTGCTTGATCAGTGCTTACACTCCTCATTTCTTCTTGTAAGAGTTTTAAAATGCTGAGAATAGCAACCTGCCTTAGTAACTTCCATTGTACTTTCTCTCCTACTTGAAATAAACACTGGACAACAGCATGGCAGGATGAGTAATAGGCACCCGAAAAGTCCATGCCTTAATTCCAGATACCTATGAATATGTTGCCTTATGTAGCAAAAGAAAATTTGTAAATATGAGCAATTTAAGGATCTTTAGTTGGAGTGTTTATACTCAGTTATGTGGTTGGGCCCAAAGTAATCACAAAGGTCTTTGTAAAAGGGAGAGAGGAGGGTCACAGTCAGAAAAGGGAGATAGAACAACAGAGGCAGTGGTTGGAGCAATGCTCTCTGGAGATGCAGTAAGGGACCATGAGCCAAAGAATGTAGGAGACCTCTAGAAGCTGGGAAAGTCAAGGAAATAGAGTGTCCCCTGGAGCCTCCAGAAGAAATGCACCCCAGCCAACACCTTGATTTTAGCCCCATAAGACTCCACTTCAAACTTCAGACCTCCAGAACCGCTAGATAGTATATATTTATAGTTTTTGACACCAACTTTGTGAAAATTTAATATATCAACAATAGAAAACTAATACTTTAGGTAATCAGAAATGCAGCATCCTGGAGTTATGCCTCATCCACAGCTCTCCTTAAGCGATTGCTTAGTTCTCACCATACTAGTCATCTTCAAATTTCATTATTGATTCCCTTGCATCATTATTAGTCCCTCCTCTCTATTTTTTTTATTACCTATTACAACACAGATTGGGGATAAAAAGTATTTTTGATTCATGTTAGATATAATTGTAAGATGCTTCCTCTAGTCCATTTTAAAGAAGATAGGGTTTAAATTTTACATAAGAGGAAGGAGAAAGAGAGAAAAGAAGTCACATGGGCTTCGGAATCAGAGTTGAGCTTGAATTTAAGCACCACTGGGTATTAGCAGTGTGTATTTGGGTGTTAAGGGATGAATGTTTGTGTTTCTCCAGAATTCACATGTTGAAGCCCTAATCCTTAATGTAATGATATTTGGAGATGTGGCATTTGGCAGGTTATCAGGGTTAGATTAAGTCATGACAGTAGGATCCTCATTATGGGATTAATGTCTTTATAAAAAGAGAAGAAGACTGATCTCTTTCTCTACCATGTGAAAACAAAGCAAGGCAGTAACCATCTATAAATCTGCAGGCATCTTGATCTTGGACTTCCCAGCCTCCAGAGCTGTGAGAAATAAATGTGTGTTGTTTAAGCCATGCAATCTATGATATTTTGTTATAGAAGTCCAAACTGACTAAGACGTTGAGCAAGTAACTTAATCTCTCTATTCGTTTTTTTTAATACATAAACTTGAAAATAATGCTTTTGTTCTCAAAGGGCTAGTGTAAAAATTAGGTGATGTATAAACAGCACTCATATATACAAAAGCTTAATATGTTGCCTGGCATTATATGCTAGGTTGTGTCTCCCAACCCTACAGTTTGTATGTTGAAGTCCTAACCGCTAGCATCTCAGAACATGACTGTATTTGGAGATAAGGTCTTTAAAGAAGTAATTAAGATCTCTGAATTAGGTTGGACCCTAATCCAATATGACTGGTGTCCGTATACAACACAGAAATACAGACACAGAAATATAGAGGGAAGATCATGTGAAGACACAGGGAAAAGAAACATCTACAAGTCAAGGAGAGAACCCTCAGAAGAGATGAACCCTGCCAACACCTTGATCTTGGACTTCTAGCCTCCACAACTGCAAGAAAATAAATTTCTGGTTTTTAAACCACTGAGTTGGTGGTACATTGTTATGGCAGCACTAGTAAACCAATACACCTGGAATCTGCTAGACAAGTACTCAAATAAAATGTAAACTATTAATTTTGATTATTTTGTCAGTAACCTCCGCTTCCACCGCATTACAACCATCTGCTTCTGGGCTTGTCACTATTTGAAACTACTTCACCTTTGAAATTTTAAAGCAGGGGAATCCCTTTTTCTGATCACAAGATGTAACCCCTCTATCCCTTTTAAACTACTGGTCTTGTAGTCTGTCCTCTTTGAGAGGACTGAATCTCACCACAAAATGGGAGGATCTTGTGGTGTGTCAACAGTGTGTCAGCACTGGCCTGGATTCATCTCATTCTCTCCCCACCTTGGACCTAATGGCAAGGAAACTTTGTATTTTCACCATTCACTCCATTTACTCTATCATTCTCTTTACCCTACCCCTCATAATTGGTCCCCTGCTCTGGAGATATAATTTGCTTTTTTTAATTCTCAAATTATTGTGTGAATGGCCAAGAAAATTTTACAACCTTGTATCTTGGTGCCCCATCTGCTTAATGAGTGTAGAGAATGCAACGAATGCTTAGGCTCGGCTTTCACAAGCATCCTATGTGACAGTTACTCTCATTTTATAGTTAAGAATAATCTCTACTGTTTAATGAGTACAGTAACTCCTCAACATTATCAACAGTTTCTTGGAAACTGCAACTTTAAACAAAACAACATACAGTAAGTTCTCGAATAATGATGTTTCTTTCAATGTCTGTATAAAGTCGATTATTTGTGCAATTTCATGCCCTATGTTAGGATCAACATATGGGTGATTCTCTTAATGGTTCCCGCCCTTGTTACACAATGGTTATAAGATGGCTGCTGAAGCATCCATGTTCATGGTAATAAGAGAAACTTCCACCTAACACTGTCTATTTCATGGTCTCACCTCCTTTAGTCTACCTTTTTTTGTTTTTTTTTTTTTTGATGGAGTCTTACTCTGTCACCCAGGCTGGAGTGCAGTGGCGTGATCTCAGCTCACTGCAACCTCCACCTCCCAGGTTCAAGTGGTTCTCCTGCCTCGGCCTCCCAAGCAGCTGGGATTACGGCTGTGTGCCACCACGCCCGACTAATTTTTATATTTTTAGTAGAGACAGGGTTTCACCATGTTGACCAGGCTGATCTCGAACTCCTGACCTCAAGTGATCTGCCCGCCTCGGCCTCCCAAAGTGCTGGGATTACAGGCGTGAGTCACCACGCCCGGCCCTCCTTAGTCTACTCTTAAATGCTAGGGGATTCCTCTGGCTCTGTCCTTGGTTATTTTCTGTTCTTGCCGCACACACACATACACACACTCCATGTGTGATCTCATCCCATGGCTTGTATGACCAGCCACACCATGCTAATGATTAGGCAGTCTCTGTCTCTGGCTTGATTCTCTTCCTTGAGCTCCAGCTCTTAATCTCTGCTTGAATATTCATGGGACCCTTCAGAGGGAACGTGATCAAACAAGATTCTTTCTCTTTCCCTTATGACACCTGTCCTTCTCTCATATTCTTAATTAATGACACTGCCATCATCTCATCCTCCTATGCTAGACCCTCCCAAGGTCTTCTTCAGAACCCTCACTCCACCTCACCTTTACCCTCATCAATGTCTAACAGGTCATCAAATCCTGTCAGGTCTCCCTTAGATAGCGAGGTTCTTCTCTCTTCTCCCCACTGCTCTACTTGAGGTCAGGTCCTTACCAGCTTGTCTCTCCCCAGAAGCCTTCTCTCCCCTCCACTTGGGGGGAGGCGCTCTGCGGGGTCAGTGCCAGCAGAGTGGCCAAGTGTGAAGCTGGAGCCTGAGAGCCCAAGCTCTTATCCTGGTGTGCCACATGACCTTAGGCAAGTTGTTTAACCTCTTGTGCCTGAGTTTTCTCTTCTGAGAAACGGGGATAATAATATCACCTGCTTCTTCGGGCTATTATTATGAAGAATAAATGAATTAATGCATCCAACGTATTTTGAAGAGTGCCTGGCTCAAATCCTGTGTTATTGTGATTACCAATGAAAATCAGGCATGTTTACAAAGTGCTTAGCCTAGTGCTGAGGTTTTAGTGAGTACTCAGCAAAGGTTAATACTATTATTAATATTTTTATCTGTGCCCTTTCTTCTACCTCTACATTCAAGGTCCTGTTGAAATACTTCCAACTGTATTTTATAATTTATCTCTTAGCATGTCTCCCTCACTAGACTGTGTACTTCCCCCAGGCAGAACACAGACCAGGTCTTAGCCATTGCTATATGCACAGCATTTGGTACATTTGTTAGATGAATAAGTAGGAATAGCAACCAAGGCTCAGGTCCTGATGGGTGTAGGCACTCTTGATGGTTAATAAGCAAACTCCTTTTAATCTAATTCTGCCTTACTCTCAGGCCTCAAAGCTGATGTTCCTTCTCTGTGTTTTCATGGCACACTGTGCCTAATTTCTTTTATTATAAAATGATTGCACTTTAAGGTGATTATCTGTAACTTGTTGCCTCCCTGAATAGATTGTCAATTCCTACAGGGCAGGAAGAATGTCTTATTCAACACTATATGCCCAGTGCACAGCACAGTAACTGACATATGATACTCAATTTATATCTGTTGAATAAATGCATGCATGAATTAATTCTTTCAATGCTCTGAGATAGGTATTAATATTATTGTTCTTTTAACACTGGAGGAAATCCAGAATTAATGAGATAGAATACGTTCCCAAAAGCACAGGAAGACAGGTTGAAGACATATGAATATGGATATTGAATTCGTAAGCATATACATGTAGCTGCATGTGACAAAGTCCCAAAGGAACAGTGGCTTAAACAAGGTAGACATTGAGCAGGGCACAGTGGCTCAAGTCTGTAATCCCAGCACACTGGGAGGCCAAGGTGGGAGGATCGCTTTAACCCAGGAGTTCAAGACTGGCCTGGGCCACATGGCGAAGCCCCATCTCTACAAAAAGTACAAAAATTAGCCAGGCATGGTGGTGCAAGCCTGTGATCCCAGCTACTTGGGAGGCTGAATTGGGAGGATTGCTTGAGCCTGGGAGGTGGAGGTTGCAGTGAGCTGAGATCACATCACTGCACTCCAGCTTG
Organism: Macaca nemestrina; assembly: GCF_043159975.1. Lineage (NCBI taxonomy): Eukaryota > Metazoa > Chordata > Mammalia > Primates > Cercopithecidae > Macaca > Macaca nemestrina. The sequence continues at coordinate 165,699,293 of NC_092125.1, read as the reverse complement.
GGTGACAGAAAGAGAGCCTGTCTCAAAAAAAAACAAAAACAAATAAGAAAAAACAAGGTAGACATTTACCTCTCGTGTAAAAGTCTGAGCTGGAATGGTAGCTCTGCTCCACAGAATCATCAGGGACTCTGCTACCTGCTGTTCTGTGGCTTTGCCATTCCTGTGGTGCTGTCCTGTTTGCATGGTCACCCCATGGCTGCAGTTCAGGCAGTGGGGAAGAAGAATGAGGAAGAGGCAAGCATGCCTCTCTCCTTGCAGAACACAATCTGGAACTTGGAAAGTTCACCCTCACTTCTGCACACATGGCCATACTTAACTATAAGGGTGGCCGTGAACTGTCATCTTTATATTGGACAGTCATAAGCCCAGCTTCAAATTCCATTACTTTGAAGAAGGAGAGAAATAATAGTGGTAACAAGTGGTCTCTGCTATGGATATTAATGCTCCACCTTTTCTAGGTAGAGAGGGGAGGATGGAAAGGAGAGGAAATGATATTATCATTGTTTTTCTTTTTTAAAATAGCTCAACCCTTTCTCAACATGTCAATCGCCATTTTAAAAAGGGGCGGTAGGTTACTGCTCTAGATTAAAAGAAACATACGAGCTAAACAACCAAATGTAGTTGCCTTTTTTAATATCCTGATCTGAATAAAATGACCATAAAGAAGACAATTGGAGAATTTGAAAATGATAGCATTTCAAATGTGATAACCCACTGAATTATGATGTCATACTTTGAATGAGATAGTTTGGCTCTTTCTTTTTAGAGATGCATATTTAAGTATGTAGGGACAAAATGACATGATATCTGGGCTTTGCTTTAAAATATTTCAGCAAGGCTAGGCTCTGTGGCTCACGCCTGTAATCCCAGCACTTCGGGAGGCCGAGGCAGGTAGATCATGAGGTCAGGAGATTGAGACCATCCTGGCTAACATGGTGAAACCCCGTCTCTACTAAAAAAAAAAAACAAAAAATTAGCCGGGCATGGTGGCATATGCCTGTAGTCTCTGCTACCCGGGAGGCTGAGGCAGGAGAATCACTTGAACCCGGTAGGCAGAGGTTGCAGTGAGCTGAGATCGCACCACCGCACTCCAGCCTGGCGACAAAGCGAGACTCTGTGTCAATAAAATAAAATAAAATAAAATAAAATAAAAAATATTTCAGCTAGAGAAGGAGTGGGGAGAGACAAAATAATATGACATAATTATTGAATTACCTTACTTTGAAATATATTAAAAATATTTCACAGTAAGATTTTTTTTTTTTTAACTAGCTCAACCTTGTTAATGGAGAGATTTCAGTCAGAAGATAGAGGTAATAAATCAAGGCTGTTTCTCTAAAGCTCCAGGTCCTTGCCGAGCTCAGGGAATGGAGGTAAGAATCAATATCTGTGTCCTTATGACTAAGCCTCTCACCAATGGCTCCCCTAGGGGCTTGGTTTCTTCTTTTAGATTACAACAGCACTGACATTTTAGAAAAGAAAAATAGCCCCACGAAATACTTAACATGCTGGACTTGTTGCTGGCACACGCTAAGAGAGAATGGAGGAAACGATGGTTGCAGACTGTGTCTCTCTAGAAGATTGTTCTTTTTTCCTTAGAATGTGAAAATCCTCTAAAACCCAGAAGAAAAAAAAAATACTATCTGGAAAATTTGACTCACAGCAGGTCATGGCTGCTTTTTCTTGTTAAAGGGATAGCTAAATGTAATCAATGTGTATTTGTTTCTGGGGCCGCTCTGAGCTGTTTCACAATCAGCCAGAGTACAAGGGTGACATTTGCTGCCCCTCCATCTGTTTTCTTGTAGCTAAGACCAGGGCTTGGAAGTTTCAGGGCAAGCACAGCCATGAGGGAAACAATTTCCATGCTGAACAGATTACCTGTAAGTGCCTCTCAGCCTCAGCAGCAGGGCTGATTTTCTTCCTCCTGATTGCAGTGTATTGGCTTTTAGAGGAAATTAGAACCAGGAAGTACTATATTATCTGTGAAAATGATAAAAGCAGATTTTTCTGCCTGTGGCGCTAGAAATACAATAATGCAAAATGCTTATGATGAATGAAATGAATGCAGTTGCTCATGCATAGAAACCCATATGCCCATGTAAAATCAGCGATGTGTATGCATATTAAGACATTACATTTATTTTGACAAACACTTTTTTTTTTTTTTTTTTTTGAGACAGAGTCTCGCTCTGTAGCCCAGGCTGGAGTGCAGTGGCGCGATCTCGGCTCACTCAAGTTCCGCCTCCCGGGTTCACGCCATTCTCCTTTCTCAGCCTCCCGAGTAGCTGGGACTACAGGCGCCTGCCACCATGCCCGGCTACACTTTTTAAAAAAAATTTATTTACCTTTTAAGTTCAGGGGTACATGTGAAGGTTTGTTTCATAGGTGAACTTGTGTCATGCGGGTTTATTGTACAGATTATTTCATCACACAGGTATTAAGCCTAGTATCCAACAGTTATTTTCCTGATCCTTTCCCTCCTCCTACCCTCCTCCCTCCATTAGGCTCCAGTGTGTGTTATTCCCCTCTATGTGTCCACGTGTTCTCATCATTCAGCTCCCACTTATAAGTGAGAACATGCGGTATTTGGTTTTCTGTTACTGCATTAGTTTGCTAAGAACAGTGGCCTCTAGCTCCATCCATATCCCTGCAAGGGACATGATCTCGTTCTGTTTTATGGCTGCATAGTATATTCCATGGTGTATATGTACCACGTTTTCTTTATCCAGTCTACTATTAATGGGCATTTAGGTTGATTCCATGTCTTCCCTATTGTGAATAGTGCTGCAGTGAACATACATGTGTGTGTGTCTTTATAGTAGAACAATTGATATTCCTTTGGGTATATACCCAGTGATGAGATTTCTGGGTTGAATGATATTTCTGTTTCTGTGTCTTTGAGGAATCACCATACTGTCTTCCACAATGGTTGAACTAATTTACATTCTCACCAACAGTGTATAAACATTCCTTTTTCTCTGCAACCTCACCAGCATCTGTTATGTTTTGACTTTTTACTAATAGCCATTCTGACTAGTGTGAGATAGTATCGCATTGTAGTTATGATTTGCATTTCTCTAATGATCAGTGATGTTGAGTATGCTTATTGGCTGCATAGATGTCTTCTTTTGAAAAGTGTCTGTTCATATCTTTTACCCACTTTTTAATGGGGTTGGACAAACACTTCTTGAATACCAATTTGTTCTGAGTATTGCCTGAAATACTGAGGAAGAAAATCTGATTCTTGTCCTCAGGGAGCTGAATGTGTACACTTGGTTCTTATTCTTCAAAGGTCAGTGCCACAGAATATCATAAAATTCAAGTTTACCTTTTCCTTGAGGGACACTCTGTGCCTCCCCCATCCAGGTCTGCTAATTGCCATATATGACATCCCTTACTGGTAAGTGCATTGACAGGTGGTTCTGGCCAAGGTCAAAGAATCATCTGGAAGAAGATTTCCCCAAGTGTCTTTGACAGAAGGCCAAACCCGACAACTGCTTCTTGAAGAAAGTGTTCTGTTGATCTAATACATACTATTCCCTTCTCTTTTAGATCCATGTGGCTTACTAACACTTTCATGTCATCCAGATTATCTACAATAAATAAAAACATTCGACCTAGTGTTTCCCAGACTTACCTGACCTCAGAAGCCTTGCCCAAATAGCTCTTTTATTTGTGTTTCATGGAACATCCTTTGGGCAATGTCAATTCAGAGGCATCTTGAACCATTGGAATTTTTGGCTCTGGTCTGAATTAAACAGAATAGGAATGTGCCCAAATAGGAACTACTTTTGTCACCTTCTTTGATTTTTGACTTGCTTAAGGCTAAAATCTAAGACACTGAAAAGCTTATAAGATCTTTTTAATGAGTATCTTGTTATTTAGCTTTATTCAAGTTAAAAATCCGTGCTTAACTTACCTAAAGCTCTGTTTCAAAGTGAATTGAATGTTAGAGTTGAGAAACTTCAGGCAGGACCATTCACTGTATTGCATAATTCCTTGGGCAGCCTGTGAGCTGGCTCCCAGGCATATATTCATAATGTGAACAATGTTCCCTGGCTTTGTGTGACACAGACAACCTGAAGATTTCCTATACATCAAAAGGCTGTGACCATGAGTGAAAGGAAGCTGATTAATCTACCTTTGAATCTCTATTGTGTAATACAGTGTCTGGTGCATAGTAGGAACTTGATAAATGAATGAATAGATTAAGGGATAGTCTAGCTTCAGGTATCATGCTCATTCATTTTTTCTTCAGAGAAACCAAGAGGTTGATGGGGTTCAGGACACACTGAACCTCAGAATATGGTACTTTGGCATATTGCATATTTTAAGCTGAAGGAATTTGAGAAACGGCAGGTGCAGGAAGAACTCTCTGACGTTTCCCTTACGTGGCCATAAGAGCCTTACGTGGGAGGTGCCCTTTCACGACTTGGAGGAAAGGAGCTTTTTTATCTCTGTGACAGAGGGATACTGAGAGGAATCTGAATGAACAGGCCCTGCCAGGTTTGCCCCCGTTTACTACATGTAGCTCATACCTTTGTCCTGTCACATTCTTCCATGACTGTCCTCTCCATCAAACCTAGAATGTCAATGTTCAGTTTTAAGCTGTTAAAAGAAAATCTTCAGACAAATTTAACAGAGTTTAATTGAGCAAAGAATAATTCACGAGTTGGGCAGCTCCCAGAACCAGAATGGTAAATAAAGCTAGTTTTAAAATTGTTGGTAAAATAGGCCAGGCACAGTGGCTCATGCCTATAATCCCAGTACTTTGGGAGGCTGAAGCGGGCAGATCAGTTGAAGTCAGGATTTCAAGACCAGCCTGGCCAACATGGTGAAACCCCGTGTCTACTAAAAAATAAATAAATAAATAAATAAATAAATAAATAAATAAATAAATAAAATAGAAAAAAATTAGCCAGGCATGGTGGTGCACACCTGTAATCTGAGCTACTAAGGAGGCTGAGGGAGGAGAATCGCTTGAACCTGAGGGTGGAGGTTGTGGTCAGCCAAGATTGCACCACTGCACTCCAGCCTGGCTGACAGAATAAGACTCTGTCTCAAAAAAAATATTGGTAAAATAAAATAGTATATATGCATGGAGAAACCTTTAGGCCAAACTTAACATATGTAAGGAGCTAGTTTTAAGCTAAACTTGATTTAACAATTTCCCCATTTTAGACATTGATGTCACTCTGTTGCCATCATAAATGGACTTATTTGGTCTCAACTCCCTCTGGGTAATAACAGAACAGTGGATTTTGTAAGATGGGAACAAGGAAACAGAGCAACAGAAAAATCTAGTTAATACCAGGCTACTTCAGGTTACTTTTTTATAAGAGAGCAGAAAAAATCTTCCTTATTATGCTGAAATCTTCTGTTTTCAGAGAAAACAAAACTAGTCTGTTTTAGGATCTATCTGCTTTCTTAAAATTTCGATTTGATTATATGGCATTTAGCATGAGTGATTCCATTTTGTTTAGGTCTGCTTTCTTAGGCCTAATGCATGAACTCAGTTCAAAAGAATGGCCTGCCATAATTTTGTTTAACAATTCCCCCCTTTTGGTCAGGTTCTCACCTAGGTGTGGGTGTGACAGACTTAGGGCTTTAGCACTACTCTCGTTACCATCATTTTGAGTTTCCAGTCAACATGTCATTTATAGGTTACAGGGTCCATCCATAAGATCATGCATTTCTTTGAGTTTTTGCTGTTCCAGTCAAAAGAGACTATTTGGTATTCTATGGATGGCTGCATGGATACATTTCAAACTTTTGAGAGAATACAGCATACCAGGGAGACTACCATTATAACTATCAGGAGGATAACAACAAGAGTTTGGAGTATCTCCTTAGCCAGGGTCTCCATGAACCAAACCCACTAAAGTCAAGTAGATCAAAGAATGAGCCAGATACAAAGTTTACTTTTTTTTTAAATTATTATACTTCAAGTTCTAGAGTACATGTGCACAACGTGCAGGTTTGTTACATATGTATACATGTGCCATGTTGGTGTGCTGCACCCATTAACTCGTCATTTACATTAGGTATATCTCCTAATGCTATCCCACTCCACCCCTCCCCACAATAGGACCCGGTGTGTGATGTTCCCCTTCCTGTGTCCAAGTGATCTCATTGTTCAGTTCCCACCTATGAGTGAAAACATGCGGTATTTGGTTTTCTGTTCTTGCGACAGTTTGCTGAGAATGATAGTTTCCAGCTGCATCTATGTCCCTACAAAGGACACAAACTCATCCATTTTTATGTCTGCATAGTATTCCATGGTGTATATGTGCCACATTTTCTTAATCCAGTCTGTCACTGATGGACATTTGGGTTGATTCCAAGTCTTTGCTATCGTGAATAGTGCCACAATAAACATACGTGTGCATGTGTCTTTATAGCAGCCTGACTTATAATCCTTTGGGTATATCCCCAGTAATGGGATGGCTGGGTCAAATGGTATTTCTAGTTCTAGATCCTTGAGGAATCGTCACACCATTTTCCACAATGGTTGAACTAGTTTACAGTCCCACCAACAGTGTAAAAGTGTTCCTATTTCTCCACATCCTCTCCAGCACCTGTTGTTTCCTGATTTTTTAATGATTGCCATTCTAACTGGTGTAAGATGGTATCTCATTGTGGTTTTGATTTGCATTTCTCTGATGGCGAGTGATGATGAGCATTTTTTCATGTGTCTGTTGGCTGTATGAATGTCTTCTTTTGAGAAGTGTCTGTTCATAGCCTTTGCCCACTTTTTGATGGGTTTTTTTTTTCTTGTAAACTTGTTTAAGTTCTTTGTAGGTTCTTGATATTAGCCCTTTGTCAGATGAGCAGATTGCAAAAATTTTCTCCCATTCTGTAGGTTGCCTGTTCACTCTGATGGTAGTTTCTTTTGCTGTGCAGAAGCTCTTTAGTTTAATTACATCCCATTTGTCAATTTTGCCTTTTGTTGCCGTTGCTTTTGGTGTTTTAAGGTTTACTTGTTTTAATTAAGCAACTTGTTTGTTAATCTCCTATAACTGAGTCTGCATAATATCCGATATATTTCTCCTCCATGTACAACAGAAGTGTTGGCAACTACACAGATATTTCTCTGTTTGGCCAGTAGGTAATCTAGAGCAATTTTATTATCTACTACAACTTTAGCAAGAGAATTTAAAGAAATCTGTTGTGGAACCATAGCCTTTGCAGTAGAATCTGCTCTAGAGCATATTATGAGGGATACATTTCTAACCATTGCCTCATTTATATTTATTCCAAGCCATGGCAAAAGGGATCTAAAAAATGATGCCCACTCAGAAGGGTGAAGGTCTCCTGGAAGTGTTCTCTTTAACTTATTATACAGGTTAAGAGGAGTGGACCAGTGTTCTGTCTCTGACTAATTATGAAACAACAAAAATACCATTCAAATTCCTAGCCCACATTGGTCCTTCATCTACCATCCATCAAGACATAAGGTTGCCCATGTATAAGGTTGGCTCTCAAGTCCTCCACAAATAAAAGTGTACCCCATGGGTATACATAAGGTCCCCTTTTCAGTTCAATTGCTCATAGGTACAGAAGAAAGGAAAAATTAAGAGAGGTAAGAGTTTGATGATGGCAGAGAAATCTTGATCCGGGAAAGCTGGCCACATCTAAGATGCCATTGTTTCTGTAGATAAACTATTCGGATTTGTTTTACTGTAAGATTTCCAATGGGCATACAGTTCCCAGAGTCTGGAGGGGTCCTTCTAAGTTGTGAGATTACAGACCCAAGGTTTGAGGTCCTGAAGTTTTGCTGCAGTGTGGGTGGCAAGGGTGGTCGTTTTCTTATGTCATTTCCAGAAGACCCAATGTCTGGATTCTAGATTGTGAAAGATTTGTCCACAGTCAGTGGATGATGAAAAACTTCCTCTACTTGGTGAAAATACACTTTGGCATAATATATTAAAGCCATGCAACATTTAGTTGTAATAGAGTCTAGGAGAGTGGGAGATACACGAGGTTCCATTATTAGGAGCAGAGGCCTTCCAGTGACTCTTTCATAAGTGGTCAACTTATCTTTTCCACTGGAGGTAGATCTGGTTGTCATCAATCTGCAATACCTTTGGACAAGGCAATCCAGTTCATTCAGTTAGCTTTGCCTAATTTTATTGTATTTGTATACCTTATTTAACTGTTTAATAACTTGTCCAATGAAACAAGTACCTCAATCACTGAAGATTTCTCCAGGAATGCTTCATAAAGAAAACATTTCCTAATAACTTTTTAGCTACTGTTTAGCATTGGCCTTCCTGCATGGGAAAGCTTCTATACAATTAGAAAACATGCACTGAAAATGACAATTGAATGAAATTCCTTTATAAATGTTCATGTGGACCATCATGTAGCAGAAAGGTACCTGAAGTTTTGATTGTGTATCTTCTCAGGATTATGGGTTTGTCAAACCATACATTGGTCATAAACCATTTTAGCTATTTAGAACAGTCATCACATCAGTTTTTAAAAATATAATTTGGATCATCTTATCTCTTTCATGATGAGCCATAGAGTACAGAACTTTTAATAATAGAAGCTTTGAGAACTCAGGAAGGACCAGGTGGTCATGCAGGCTGTCCCTGAGTCCATACTCAACATTAGATTTATATCCTGTTAAATACCAATTTTATTTCTCCAATTCAGGTGCATAGCACTCTTCATTAGATGGGTTATCATAGGTAATTTGACTTGGACCACGAAGTTCATTCAAATTGCATATCAAAACAATTTCAGTACCGGCTAATTTAGCATGAAAATCTGGCAAAGTATTTTCTTGGTGCTCAGTTAATTCTTTTCCTGTGTGAGTTAGGAGTTTTACAAACTAGTCAGTCATTAGAGTTTGAGGATTCTTACTCAGTTCGAATGATAAAATCCTAAAGTTATCAGAAGCCTGTATTCAAGAGTGCTTGTCAGGGTCCTTTGTATATTTTTCATAAACCTCCTTGAAGACACACACTTTAGAATTTTACTTACTTACAAAGAGCTTTCAGAAAATGCATCAGAATTAAGGAATTAACTGTGGAAATAAGACTTAAAACAGTATGGTTAAAAACACAATTGACAAGGAATTTGCTTATTTCTATGGCCAACAATAATTTAACATAATAACCGTAATTATGACTGATAACATATACCATGTGTTTTTTGTTTGTTTGTTTTTAGAGAAAGAGAGAGATGCGGTCTTGTGATATTGCCCAGGTTAGCCTCAAAACTCCTGGCCTCAAGTGATCCTCCCACCTTGGCCTCCCAAAGTGTAATAAAACATTGACCTAAATATAACTCAAATGTTAAACATCATTTCATATTTTATGTTAAACATCATTTCTTATTTTACAGTGCTTCCCATATATTTTGATGTATTAAATAAGTTGGTTTATTATCTCTTTTGGATGCTTTTCGGGCCCTTTGGAACATCCTAAAGTTAGTTTAAGGTAAAAAAAAAAAGACAATTTTAAAATTTGAAATTTGATTTTGGGAAGCCTATCAAGAATGTCAAGGGTTTAAAACAATCAAAATAGGATTACAGGTCACTAGAGTAAAGTAATAGTCATTCATTTAGCCAAAGTTATAATTAAAAGGTTTTTAAGAAACAAACATCTTTACTCTTTAAGAAGAAACTCAGTTTTTCAATCAAAATATCTAAGAAAGACAACATGACACAGAATCTGTCTCTCCTTCTCTCCTTTTTTTATTTTTATTTTTGCAGTTTGCTTAAAAGGTGAAGAAAAATCTTTTACTGTCTTGTTAATACTACACAAAAATCTTGTTCAAAAGAGAAAACCAAATTTTACTTTTGTGTTAGTGTATTATCAATACCAAAACTAATTTAAATAATGCTTTATAAAATTCATTCTATCTTAGTCAACTTTTGACCACACAAGATTTCCATAAACTTTTAATTACGTCTTAAATTTTGCTTTGTATTCTTTCTTTTCATACCTTTCTATGTTCATTTAGTTTTATCTGTATAATTTGTATTCCCTCAATAGGAAGCAACCTTTAAATAACTCCTAAACTAGACAAAATTTTTTTCCAAATGTACATTTTATGCCTTTATATCTTTCATAATCAAAAACATATCTTGCTTTTCTTGTATACCTTGCATATAGAATTATTTCTTTTAGTTTAGTAGTTTTAATTACATATGTTAATTTGAATTTTAAATCTTAGTAACCTTAATTTCTAGTGAAAAGCTAGGAAGTAATTTCAAACTGTTTAATATGAGTATTTGTAGATGAAAATCATTTCCTAATTCTTTAGAAAGATGTTTCCCCAATATTTCATTATTAACAGATCTAAATATATTTAGCTTTTCTATACCATTTAAAAATAAGATGCAAAAGTATATAAATTTAAACTTAGGTTTAATAAATAATGTTTCACTATTTTAGGTTACATAGAAATTACTCAGACATTTTATGATTATCTGTTACTTAATTTAACATGACTTTAAGATAAATTACTGAAAAGAATTTTGAAACTATGACACAGTTACCATCCCTAATATCCTCCTCTGTTGGCCTGGGTATTTTGTTCCAAGTACCCACATGGCACCCAGGATGGCTGTGAAGGACAGGGCTCATCTGGATCCTAAATTTACACACCAAGTATAGAGCTCCAGACAGAGGACAGAGCTGTGTATAGGATGCCTGGAGGATTCGACTCCTCTCAGCATGGACAGGAGGCACAGCTGTGTCAGGGAGGATGGAGCCATATTGGTTTTGGCTCTCCCTTGCCCAGGTGCTGTGGCCACATATATGAACCCTGGCTTCACCACGGCTGTCTAGACCCCAGAATTGAATTGGAGGACACCCAGGATTTTGCTGGGACTATCTAGGATCCAGAAGGCATGAATCATTTTTCTGTTTCTGCACTCCCACCCTGCAGCTTTCCAGGAGGCATAGACTAGGTCCCCATCTCTCTGTGGCTCTGATACATTTTCTGAGCTCCTTTTATTCTAGGAGCCATAGACCTCTCTGCCCTCCTCCTCCTCTTCCACCCAGCCTGGGCTGTCTCTTTGTGAACCGGAGGAGAGCTTTCTCCCTTCATATTCTCTAGGACAAATTGGTTATCCTGGGGAAATTTTAGGGTGATTCTGGCTTCAGTCCTGCCAAATTCTTCCCCAGAGGCAACTAGCATAGAGCTGACTACCTACTGTAATGTCAAGATATAGAGAAGTTATATGTGATAGATGAAGGCATCAAAATTGCACCCCAGTTGCACAAGAATTGAGGTATGAGCAAAAAGAGAATGTCCTTTATTTTAAAAAAAGTTAACACACAACAACAAAAAAGCAGCTGCTGTCTCCTCTCTCACATGGAAGTAAACTCTGCTTGCCCCAGTCACTCTGTGGTGATATTGCCTTTGGATGCGTAGCATGAATAACTGGCTCATTCAGCATTTCTTCCCCACCACTTCCTTTCTTCATCCTCATGAGGATCATTTTCCCTCTTGTTGCTTTTTTCCTTCCTGCCATTCATTGCTTATGAACCAGTGTGCTTCATCTCAAGCCATCTAATTCTCACACGAACACACACATCGTACCCACGTTCTTTTCTGCCTCTAAACTATACCACAAAAATTATCTTTCTCTAGACTTGTCATGAACTTAGAAGTGGCCCTAATTATAAATGATGGGCATAAGGACGCTCTAATGACATACTTCAGGCTAGGAAAAAGAGAGCCATTTAGTGTGTGGGGAAAATGAAGATATTAGACTAACAGAGCCATCACTTGCAAAGTCCTCCAAAGTCCTCAGAAGCCTCCTTCAGAATCTTTGGAAAAGTTTTTCTTCTGCCTCTCCATCTTTCTCTGATTGCACCAGTCCCTCCTCAAGTAGCATTATACAAGATAAGTAAATTCAAGTACCCATACCATTTCATCTCTGGGAAGGACTTTAGAGATATTTTATGCTGAGCAAACTAAGACTCAGAGAAGCAAAGTTACTTGCCAAAGATGACATGGCTAGCTGATGTTAGAGGATTTGTACAAGGCCTCCTTCCTCTGCACTGAGTTCTCATTCTGTGATTTCATGTTTTCTTCTTATACTTGGATGCTTAATTGTTGAGTCTGATTTAATTATACTGGCGGCTAATAGAATGCATCCATTCATTCAGTTAAGATTAACTGAGCCTCTACAATGTGCTAGACAATGTTTTAGGCATTGGAGGTTCAGAGGTGAACAGGGTAGACACAGCGCCTGCTCTTGCTGAGCTGACATACTTTTGGGAAAAACACAAAGAAAAACAACTAATCAATGCAGTGTATACCATGAAAATTGACAGATTGATAATGGGAATACTCAGTAGTACTTACTGACAGCAAGCCTCTCAAGTAAGTGAAATTTACTTGGCAGTATTTTAGCCAGATTTAGGGTTAAGGGTTGTTTGTGGGCTACTCTAGGGACAATACAAAAATGTATTCTGAGTTGCAAAGAAGAAACTTAGAAAATGTTGGGACGCAGTTTATTTTATAAGGTAAAAATGAAGCTCGTTTCCTGATGTATTCCCTATGAGGATTTGACCATAGGCATGAGACAGAAAGAAGAGTCAATAATGTAGACCATAACCTGAAATTCTCAAGAGAATATACTGTCAACATTCCCTCAGGTGTCTATACACACAGACTAGCAACATAGCACGATTCAAAAGGTATTTTTAAAAATCAATACATGGAGAAATTTCCATAAAATTTCAAATATGAATAGGTAAAAGAACAATGAGAAAAATATTTACCCTATCTTTTTACTAAAAAGGCAAGACTGGGCTATACACAGTGGCTCATGCCTGTAGTCCCAGCACTTTGGGAAGCCAAGGTGGGAGGATCACTTGAGCCTAGGAGTTTGAGACCGGTCTAGGAAATATAGCAAGACCCCAACACCATAAAAAAATAAAATAGGCCTGGCGCGGTTGCTCATGCCTATAATCCCAATACTTTGGGAGGCCATGGCGGGTGGGTCACCTGAGGTCAGGAGTTCAATACCAGCCTGACCAACATGGAGAAACCCCATCTCTACTAAAAATACAAAATTAGCTGAGCTTGGTGGTGCATGCCAGTAATCCCAGCTACTGGGGAGGCTGAGGCAGGAGAACCGCTTGAACCCGGGAGGTGGAAGTTGCCATGAGTCGAGATCGTGCCATTGTACTCTAGCCTGTGCAACAAGAGTGAAACTCCATCATAAAATAAAATAAAATAAATAAAATAAAATAAAATAAAAATAATCCAGGTGTGGTGGTGTGCCTGTAGTCCCAGTTACTCATAGGCTGAGGTGGGAGGATTGCTTAGCACGGCAGTTAAAGGCTGCTGTGAGCTATGATCATGCCATTTCATTCCAGCCTGGAGGACAGAGCAAGATGCTGTCTCAAAAAAAGAAAGGAAGAAAGAAAAGCAAGAAAGAAAAGCAAGAAAGAAAGACAGAAAGGAAGCAAGCAAGAAAGAAAGAGAGAAAGAAAGAAAGGAAGGAAGGGAGGGAGGGAAGGAGAGAAGGAAGGAAGGGAGGGAGGGAGGAAGGAAGGAAGGAAGGAAGGAAGGAAGGAAGGAAAGGAAGGAAGGGGAAAAAACAATTGTTTACAGTGGACTATTTTCAGTTCATTGCAAGTATATAGAAATACAAGTTATTTTTGTATATTAATTTGTATCCCACAAACTTGCTGAACTTGCTGATTAGTTCTAGTGGTTTTTTAGTGAATTCCTTAGGATTTCACTAAATTCCTTAGGCATTGCCAGTGCAATATTGAATAGAAGAGGTGCAAGCAGGTATCTTTGTATTATTCCTGATCTTAGAGAGAAAACACGTAGTCTTTCACTGTAAGTATGTTAGTAGGTGTGAGTTTTTTGTAGTTCCTCTTTATCAGGGTGAGAAAATTATCTTCTATACCTACATTGTTGAATGTTCCTATTATAAAGGAATGTTGAATTTTGTCAAGTCCTTTTTCTGTATCTATAGAGATGATCATATGGTTTTATGTTTTATTCTATTGAGATGATATATTAATTGATTTTCAAATATTAAACTAACTATGCATTCCTGGGATAAATCGTACTTGATCATGTTATATACTTATTTTTGCATATTGCTGGCTTAGGTATGCTGGTATTTTTTTGAGAATATTTTACATCTATATTCATAAACATTGGTTCATAGTTTTCCGCTGATGTCTTTGTCTGATTTTGGTGTCAAGTTAATATTGACCTTATTGAATGACTTGAAGGTTTTTTTTTTTTTTGGAAAAGTTGTGAAGAATTGATATTAATTCTCTGAGCATTTGGTAGACTTCAGCAGTTAAGCAATCTCTACCTGGACTTTTTTTGTGGGTAACTATGATTACTAATTTAATCTTTTCACTTGTTATAATCTCTTCAGATTGTCTATTTCTTCTAAAGTCAGATTCAATAGTTTATATTTTCTAGGAATTTGTCAGTTTCACCTGTCATCTAATTTATTGGCATAATATTTTTCAGAGCATTTTATAATCCTTTTTATTTCTGTAATGTTGGCAATAAAGTTATCACTTTTATTGCTGATTCTAGTAATTTTAACCTTCACTCACGTTTTCTTGGTCAGACTAGCTCAACGTTTTTCTATTTTGTTGATCTTTTCAAAGAACCAACTTTTTGTTTTATTTACTTTATTGTTTTTCCATCATCTGTTTCATTAATGCCCACTCTTATCTTTATAATTTTCTTTCTTTTGCTTGCTTTGGGTTTAGTGTTCCCTTTTTTCCCACCTATGTCTTAAGGTGGGAGGATAGGTTATTGATTTGAGATCTTCTTTCTTGATATGGGCATTTATAAATATAAGTTTCCCTCTAGGCATGACTTTAGCTGCATCCCATAAATTTTGATATGTTGTCTCTTCATTTTATAACCACTCTATCTCCAAGTGTTTTCCAATTTTCCTTTTGATTTCTTTTTTGACCCATTTATTAATTTCTACATTTTATTTATTTTCCCAGATTGCTGTTTTCCTTCCTTCCTTCCTTCCTTCCTTCCTTCCTTCCTTCCTTCCTTCCTTCCTTCCTTCCTTTCTTTTTTTTTTTTTATATGGCACGATCTCAACTCACTGCAACCTCTGCCTCCCAGGTTCCAGTGATTCTCCTGCCTCAGCCTCCTGAGTAGCTGGGATTACAGGGACCTGCCACCTCGCCCAGCTAAGTTTTGTATTTTTAGTAGAGATGGAGTTTCACCACATTGGCCAGTGTGGTCTTGAACTCCTGATCTCAGGTGATCTGCTCGCCTCAGCCTCCTAAAGTGCTGGGATTACAGGTGTGAGCCACCGCACCCTGCCGCTGTTGTTGATTTCTAATTTCATTCCACTGTAGTCAAATAATATATTTTCTATTATATCTATCATTTAAAATTTATTGAGGTTTGTATGGTCTAGTGTATGGTCTAGTATATCCTGGAAAATATTCTATGTGTACTGAAGAAAGTGTATATTCTGCTTTTGTTGGAAGTGTTCTATCAGTGTCTGCTTGTAGTTAGTTAGTTTATAGTGTTGTTTGAGTCTGTATTTTCTTATTGATCTCTGTCTAGTTTCTCTGTTCAGTATTTAAAGTGGAGTATTGAAATTTTCAACCATTGTTGAAATGTCTGTTTCTCCCTTTATTTCTGCAATTTTTTACTTCACGTATTTTGGTGCTCTGTTACTAGGTGCATATGTGTTTATAATTATTTTGTATTTCTGATGTATCAACTCTTTTATCACTGAAAAAGGTCTCTTTTTTTCTCTAATAATATTTTTTACCATCTGTCTTGTCTGATATTAGTATAGTCACTTCAGCTTTATTATGGTTGATGTTTGCATAATGTCCTTTTTCATCCTTTTGCTTTCAACCTATTTGTGTATTTGATTCTAAACTGTTTCTTGTGAACAATATATAGTTAAAATACTTTTTAAAATCCAACCTGACAATCTCTTCCCTTTGAATGGATTGTTTTATCTATTTACATTGATATGGTTGGATTTACATCTGCCATTTTACTTTTTGTTTTATGTGGGTTTTTTGTACTAAGTGAATATTTTTTAATGTAGCATGTAAATTTCTTTAATGATTTGTTTTACCTTGCAACCTCCGCCTCCCAGGTTCAAGCAATTCTCGTGCCTCGGCCTCCAGAGTAGCTGGAATTACAGGTGCACAACACCATGCCCAGCTGATTTTTGTGTTTTTAGTGGAGATGGGGTTTTACCATGTTGGCCAGGCTGGTCTCCAACTCCTGACCTTAAGTGATCCTCCCACCTTAGCCTCCCAATGTGCTGGGATTACAGGCATGAGCCACGACACCCAGCCTGTTTTACCTTGTTCAAAGTAATTTCTTAGTGGTTGCTCTAGGACTTAACATATATTATCTTATCAGAATCAGCTTCAGGTTCATACTAACAATTTCAGTGAGATACAGATGTTACTCCTATCTAGCTCTATTCCCCGTTCTCCCTTTTTGTGGCATTATTTTTATACATATTACATCTATACCTTGTAATAATTATTACTTTCTATAATTTTATCTTTTAAAGAAGATAAGGTAGGAAAACTATTGAATATTTATAGCTTTTGTTATATTACCCTTCTTATTTATCATTTCTGGCTCTCTTAATTTGTTCTTGTGGATGGAAGTTATCATCTGAAGTAATTTACTTAGCTCAGTGACCTTAATGGCAACCTTCAGGAAAGTTGTAGAACATAAAATGTATAATATATGAGCACTTAGAAAATAAACTAACATTTGTGGAACATCATTTACATTATAGATTGTACTAGGGGCTTTATACAGTCATGCTGCATAGCAACATTTTGGTCAAGGACAGACCACATACACAATGGTGATCCCATAAGGTTATAATGAAGCTGAAAAATTTATTTCACCTAGTGACACTGTAGCTGTTGTAATGTCACAGTTCAATGTATTACTTACATGTTTGTAGTGATGCTGGTGTAAACAGATCAAATCTACTGTGGTTCCAGTCATATCAAAGTATAGCACATACAATTATGTATAGTACATAGTACTTGATAATGATAATGACTATGTTACTGGTTTATGTATTTTCTATACTATACTTTTTAATCATTATTTTAGAGTATACTCCTTCTACTTGTATATAAAAAAGTTAACTGTAAAGCAACCTCAGGGTGGTCCTTCCAGAAGAAGGCGTTGTTATCATAGGAGATGACAGCTCCATGCATGTTATTCCCCCGAAGACCTTCCAGTGGGACAAAATGTGGAGGCGGAAGACAGAGATTTTGATGATCCTGACCTTATGTAGGCCTAGGCTAATATGTGTGTTTGTGTCTTCATTTTTAACAAAAAACTTCAAAAAGTTAAAAAAAAAATTTTAAATAAAAAGCTTATAGAATAAAGATATAAAGAAAGATAATATTTATGTATAGTTGTACAATGTGTTTTAAAATAAATGTTATTATGAGTCAAAAAGTTTAAAAAACTAAAAGTTTATAAAGTAAAAAGTTATAGTAAGCTAAAGTTAATTATTGAAGACATAGATTTAAAAAATAAATTTAGTGTAGACTAAGTATACAGTGTTTATAAATTCAGCAGTAGTGTCCAGTGATGTCCTAGACCTTCACATCCATTCACAGACTCACCCAACTTCGAGTCCTGCAAGATCCATTCATGGTAAATGCCCTATACAGTTATATCATTTTTGATCTTTCATACTGTATTTTTACTGTACCCTTCTGTTTAGATACACAAATATTTGCCATTGTGTTATAACTGCTTACAGTATTCAGTACAGTAATATTCTGTGTAGGTTTATGGCCTAGGAGCAAAAGGCTGCACCATATAAGCTAGGTGTATAGTAGACTACACCATCTAGGTTTATGTAAGTACACTCTGTGATGTTCACACCATGACAAAATCACCTCACGATGCATTTCTTAGAATTCATCCCCATTGTTAAGTGATGCATGTCTGCATATGTTTAGCATGTAATCCTCAAAGTACTTCTAAATGGCTAATTTTAACTTCTGCTAGTTAGCCATTTAAGATATGAGGAAACTGAAGCTTTAAGAGTTGATGCAGCTCTTTTCTGATCATCTGTACTATTACACTTTACCAAATATGTTTAATTTCTCTCACTTCTGTGAACCAGCATGTGCTGATTCTTCCATCTGGAACTTGCTTCGCTGCTGCAGTCAAACTCCTGTTGTCCTTCAGAATGGAGCTCAACTGCCACTCCCTGGAGAAGCATTCCTTGATCTTTCAGTCCATGTGGAAAATTGTTAATTGTCTATAATATTTAGGTCAAGAGAAATATGGAAAGTAAAACTGCATTCAGAGTAGGTGCTCAATAAAAATTTGTGGAACCAATGGCACGTATCATATATTTAAAGTATTGGCTCAACTGTGTAGTTGTTGAGACTCTCTGGGTTGGAAGTGATAGAAATGGAACTCAAACTTGCTTAAGTGAAAAAGGAGAGATTGTTGGATCTTAAACTCAAAAGGTGAGGGGTAGCTGGCTTTGTATGGCCACATTTTGGTTCTCAAATGATATATAGTTAGTTCAACCTACCTGGAGGCAGATTTCCACTCAATATAATGATGAATTATTTTTAACCATTAGAGAGTCTTACCAATGAGAAGTATGTGATTATAATAGCAATAGTTTTATTTTTGTTTTAGTTTGAAGTCCCCCAGAAGCTAACCCTGAGATGAGGATTTGGGTGCCCATACAGTAGTCTCTTCTATCCATGGGTTCACTTTCCACAGCTTCAGTTACCAGGTTAACTGTGGTCCATAAATATTGAGGAGAAAATTCCATAAATAAACAAGCCCCAATTTTAAATCTCACACTGTCCTGTAATGTAAATGAGCCCTCAGTCCAGCATATCCACACTGTATACACTACCTCCCCTTAGTCACTTAGGAGTCAGCTTGGTTATCAGATTGACTTTCTCAGTATTGCAGTGTTTGTATTCAAGTTACCCTTATTTTACTTACTAATGGCCCCAAAGCACAAGAGTTGTGATGATGGCATATTGTTATAATTGTTTTATTTTATTAGAGGTAATTGTTGTTAATCTCTTATTGTGCCTAATTATAGATATGTCTGTATAGGAAAAAATACAGTATATATAGTGTTTGGTACTATTTGCAGTTTCAGGCATCCACTGGGAGTCTTAGAACTTATCTCCATAAGGAGGACTACTGTAGTTTAGGAGGTAAAGAGGGATCATGGGAAGAAGCATGAAGAAGAGTGACAGAGAAGCAACACAGCCAAGAAAGGGCACTTCACAAGCCAGCCATCGGTGTGGAGGACTGGTGCTTAGTCCCAGTGGAGAACCTCTGGGAACAGTGTAAACCATACAGCTCAAAGCCATCCCACTCAGGAGTCGAGGGAGCAGGGTCTTTACATACTGGCCCTTATAGTTAGTTGCCAAGGGCTGCTCCTGGGGAGCATTTGTTCCCTAGCATTTCAGGCCTGCCTTCTTGGTCGGAAAGCAGGCTGCAGCAGGAGGAGAAAAGGCAAGGAAATGCAGATGCTAGTGGTTGGGAGTTGGGTTGGAGTGCACTGAAATGGTAGGGGTGAGGAGATCTAGCTGAGGGGAGGCACTGACAGCATCTACTATGCATTTGTTGAGCACTTTATGATGTGCCAGGTGCTTGGCACACATTATCCTGTTTGTTTCTCGGTGCAACCCAATCAAGTAAATATTATTTTACTCATGTTATACATGAAGAAACCAAGGCTCCCAGAAGATACATAACTTATGGTGCAGCTAAAATGAGGCAAGGTTCAAGGTCAAACCCAAGTTTGCCTCATTCTATATTACATGATTATTCTATAATGTCATTGTTGTAGTCAGGGTTCTCCAGAGAGACACACTGATAGGATATACACAGAGATAATATGAAAAGGAATCTGTGATGTTCCCCTTCCTGTGTCCAAGTGTTCTCATTGTTCAATTCCCACCTATGAGTGAGAACATGAGGTGTTTGGTTTTTTTGTCCTTGCGATAGTTTGCTGAGAATGGTTTCCAGCTTCATCCATGTACCTACAATGGACAGGAACTCATCCTTTTTTATGGCTGCATAGTATTCCATGGTGTATATGTGCCACATTTTCTTAATCCAGTTTATCATTGATGGACATTTGGGTTGGTTCCAAGTCTTTGCTATTGTGAATAGTGCCACAATAAACATACGTGTGCATGTGTCTTTATAGCAGCATGATTTATAATCCTTTGGGTATATACCCAGTAATGGGATGGCTGGGTCAAATGGTATTTCTAGTTCTAGATCTTTGAGGAATTGCCACATTGTCTTCCACAATGGTTGAACTAGTTTACGGTCCCACCAACAGTGTAAAAGTGATCCTATTTCTCCACATCCTCTCCAGCACCTGTTGTTTCCTGACTTTTTAA
Source organism: Macaca nemestrina (assembly GCF_043159975.1). NCBI lineage: Eukaryota > Metazoa > Chordata > Mammalia > Primates > Cercopithecidae > Macaca > Macaca nemestrina. Next base: position 165,678,894 of record NC_092125.1, on the reverse strand, counting down.
TGATTGCCATTCTAACTGGTGTGAGATGGTATCTCATTGTGGTTTTCATTTGCATTTCTCTGATGGCCAGTGATGATGAGCTTTTTTTTTTTTTTTTTTTTTTTTTTTTTTACACACTGGGACCTGTCATGGGGTGTGGGGAGGGGGAAGGGATAGCATTAGGAGATATACCTAATGTAAATGACGAGTTAATGGGTGCAGCACACCAACATGGCACATGTATACATATGTAACAAACCTGCACGCTGTGCACATGTACCCTAGAACATAAACTATAATAATAAAAAAAAAAAAAAAGGAAAGGAATCTGTTACGGGAATTGACTCACCTGATTACAGAGGCTGAGAAATCCCATGATAGACTGTCTGCAAACTGGAAAACCAGAACAGCTGGTACAGGGGTTCAGTCCAGACTGAAGATCTCAATCAGGGAAGTTGATGGTGTAACTCTTAATGAGATATTGAAGAGCATGGGGTTGGGGGCTGTGGTGGGGTGGTGTGAATCCTTGAGTGCAAAGGCCAGACGCCTGGAGTTGTGATGCCCAAGGGCAGGGAAAAAAAGGGCATCCTTTCTCCGAGAGAGAGAAAGAAGTCACCCTTCTCCTGCTTTTTTGTACTGTCTGGGTCCCCAGATGATTGGATGGTACCTGCCCACATTGAGGATGGCTCTGTCCCATTAAGTCCACCGACTCACAAGCCAATCTCTGGAAACACCCTCAGAGACACACCTGGAGCTGTCCAATCATTCTAGTCAAAAGCAAAACCACCTGGGCTTCCCTTTCAGCGGCAGAGGGAAGGGCTCAGTGCCTGCGGAAACACTGAGAATAATGAACACCTCACCAGCTATCCGTGTATCGCCTAATCCATTCAGGTTGACACCACAAATCAACCATCACTGCCACCCTTGCTGCCTCTTAAGCTGCTGATACTAAGCTGAGAGTACATAACAAACCTGCAGGAGTGTTCTAGAGGGTTTGGGGTTTGGGGATATGAATTCAACCCCGCCCCTCCCCCCTCCCTGCCCCGCCAACCACCAACATTAAGCAGCCACAAAAGAGTGGCATGAAGGCAGAATGTGGGCAGAAGCTGGGGAGACAAACTTCGTCCTTTGCTGAAATACCAGAGAGGGTGGCAGAAAGAAGTGTGGCCATGTTTGTGAGCTGATTATAGGTTTCAGATCCTGGGATCCGGGTCTAGCCCATGCTGAAGTCCGAGGGAGTGGGTGGATGGGCAGAAAGAACACTTGAGGGGCTGTAGGCAGGTGAAATGTAGTTTTATTCAGCAGCTTTCTCATCAACAGTTTTCTCACTAGCAGCTTACTCTCACATTGTTTGCCCTGTCTCGGCTGCTTGAGCCGGCCAACCCCACGCACAGCTGCGCGGCCGGCTCTCCCCTGCCTTCAGGATCAGCAGCTTAACTCTTTCTCTCTCTGGGCATGAGCAAGCCGAGCTGTGCCCTGTTTCCCTCCTGTCCATCTGCAAGGTGCACAGCTTTGGTTCTCTCTCTTACTCTGGGCGTCAGCGCACCCATCGTGTTAAGCCATGTTGAGCTGGGCCAAGCCCCCAAAGCCCCACACATAGTGTCAGCAGGACAGTTACACCTTTTACAGACAATAGTGATACAGGGCCAAGGGATGGCCTTCCCATGTTATGGCAACATGGCTGTGGTAACAAGTGGAGTTATATGCCTGTGCTCTAAACTCGGTAAGTCACGCAGGATGTCAGCATCCTACCTCGGCCTATCCTTGACCAAAGCACAGCCATGTTCCTTGCAAAAGGTATGTACGCCTGCTTTAGGGCTGTTGGATGCCAGGTCCCAGAGGAACTTTTTTCTGAGATTGTGCTTATGGAGCCCGAGAAGGACAAGGAGGAAAGTCTGGGCTTTAGCAAGACAGGAGTGAAGGAGCAATCCCCATGGAGAAGGGCTAAGTCCCAGAGGCCGCTTAGGGAATGGGGTGGAACATCGTGCCTGCCTAGCTTATCAAGGCCGCAAATGAGAAGGGATAGCTATTGTCAAGGGACCACGTTTCTAGGTTTCCCTGGACTCACATTCTTCGCAACAGTTTGTTGGGCATAAAGAAGACCAGCTTCAGACAGACCTACGCTTCCATCTGAGCTTGGTTGTTTACAGCTGCACTAGGTTGAAAACATCTGCCTTGGAACCTGCGGATATGACCTTATTTGGAAATAGGGTCCTTACAGGTGCATCAAATTAAGATGAGGTCATACAGGATTAGGGTGTGCCCTGATCCAATGACCGGTGTCCTTAGAAATGAGGGAAACTGGGACACAGAGATGGTGCTGGGGTAGGGGGCTGACCGTGTGAAGACAGAGGCAGAGGTTGGAGTTATGCCACTAGAATCAGGATACACCCAGGATTGCTAGCAACCGTGGACAGTTAGAAGGGACAAGGAAGGATTCTTCCCTGGATGCTTCAGAGAGGATGGCCCTGCTGACACCTTGATTTTAGACTTGTAGCCTCCAGAACTGTGAGAATAAATTTGAATTGTTTTCAGTAGCCCAGTTTGTGGTACTGTTTTTTTTTTTTTTTTTTTTTTTTCCTGATTGAAACAAATATACTACGTGATGAAAATTTCTCTGAGCCTCAGTTTCTTCCTGTTCAAACTAGAGATAAAAGTGGACGCCGGTAATAGGGTTCTCTAAAGCCCCTGGTTCAATAAACGTGAGTTCCCTTCAAGGAGATGCAGAGGGAAGGGGTGCCTCACAGTGAGCCTGCCCACAACCTGTGCTACTCTCAGGGCTGTGTGAACAGCCAGCAGCTCCTGAGAAAATTAGCCGTGGTCTGCTGATGTGAACATTTTTCTCTTTTCACTGCTGTGGCTCCCTTCTGGCTCTTTCTTTCCAGAGAAAGCTGTCTGGGGTCCCAAATTGCTCCTGGAAGCCAGACCAGTTTTAGCTGGTGCTAAATGGATTGCTGCCCATAGGAGTGCTGCTGTCTGATGTCAGAGACGGCTGGGCACTAATTAAGGGGTTACTGTGTTTACAGGAAGAGGGGGAAATGAATGTGAAGACTGCAGTGCTTCACTGCTGTTTTAATAGGGCAGAGGCCAACTATGACGCCTTTTATCTGAGAGGGTGGCAGTTCGGGCTGCTCAGAGCCACTCAGGTCCCTCAGGTGGCTGTGGCAAGCAAGGCCTGAGGCCCAAGAGGGGTGGTCTCTCTCACTTGCTCTGTTCCCTCAGCCCCTCGTCTTTTCTCCACTTACACTTTGTTACAGGAGGAGGAAAAATGAAGTGAGGGAAAGTCGGGCTAGTTAAATAGATACATTTATAAAGAAGCCACGTTTCCAATCTTTAGCCTGGCTGCTCCTGATCCCCTGCAATCCTGCTGTTGATATTTGGAACTGATAAATCAGTTTTTCTAAACAGGTCCTAAGAGGCTGTTTGGATTTTGGAGGGACAGGAAATTAAAGAGCCATGGGGGTGAGGCGGGGTGGGCTATCAGCCTGCTCTCCCACACTGTCCCCTTGCCAGACAGCGGCTGTGATAGGAGAAAGCGAATGAAGGGGCAGAGGAGAAAGCTTGAGCAGATATTTGGCATTCACATCATCGCCAAAGATGCAGGCCGGCCCCATCCAGGACTGACAACTGTGGCACAGGAACTGATTGGCCAGAGTTCCTAGTTTAAAGTTGGCTGCAAATCAGAATCTCATTTCTTTCTGCCAGACTCTCAGCCAGGAGCTTAATTAGCTAGAAGGGTCAAAAGGACTGAACTTCCACACTGTAATCCTGGCCTATAGTTCCTAACTCTGCAGGTCTTTGGGGTACTCCAGCCCTGGATATCTAACAAAAAGCTTCAGGTTCAAAGAGACATGGGACAAGGAGGACTGGGAGGCATGCTGGGGTGTGGGAGGTGGCACCCCCAGGGAAAAGCAGCTGCCAGCAGGACACAGTCCTTGTAAAGGGCTCTGACTAGAAAAGAAACCTGGCGGCCTGTTTACATTCAGCTCGAATCAAACTAAAAAATTAATTGCAGCAAGGTTTCCAAAAATGTTTCTCCTTTTTTCCATGAAGGAGGACTGAAAGCTCAGCAAGAATTAAAATGGTATCTCTTATAGCTACCACTTATTAAGTGCTCTTCACACCTGCAAGTCTGCATACATTTTGTGTATTCCTTACAAGAATCCTGCAATGTATATGTGATCATTCCTACTGGACAGGTGAGGAAACTGAGCTCAAAGATGGTAATTAAGGTGCTCGAGTGCACACAATAAGTACGTGGAAGAGTGTGGAATCAAATGTAATCTTTTTCTGTGACCCCTATGCTTTCTGCTCTCTCAGTGTTCTAGTTATCTATTGCTGCATAATAAGCCACCCCCAAAGTCCGTGGAGTAAGTCAACAACCATTTTATTATGTTCATGCTTCTGTCGGGAAGGATTTAGGCAGTGCACCCATCTCTGCTTCACAGTGACTGGAGCCTTAGCTGGGGTGACCCCAAGAATTAGAGATAGCTAGGTCAACTAGGGCTGTCTGTCAAGGGCTTCAGTTATAACTTTCTGCTGGGTTCCTGCATTTTTCCTCACATTGCACTACTGATGTCCAGAATGGTCTCCTCACATATCAGGTGCTTGGATTTAAATGGCTGGAACAGCATCTCTTTCTCTGTCTACCAAGCCTTTCCACATGGCTAGCTTGGGCTTCCACATATCATGAGGGTCTTAGGATAGTCAGACTTTTTACATGGTGACTTACTTTCCCCAGACCAACAAAAAGAGAAATTAGAAGCTGCCAGTTTCTTAAGTACTGACACCAGCAACAGGCACAGTATCACTTTTGCTATGTGACATTGAACAAATGAGCCAGAGATCCTGTCAGTCACAGCTTGTCAGACTCACAGCCACGGAGGCTGTCAGATTCCCTTAGATGCATTGTGAACATCACCTCTACTCTTTACCAGGCACCCTGCAATGAAGGAGCTTTTCACGCAAATTACAGTGTTTTGCCGATAATGATAATGACTCAATTTTGTCTCGCTTTTTAGATTTACAAAGAGCTTCCGGCTATTTCTCTGATTTGAGCTTCACAATAGGTCTTTAAGACAAGCAGAACAGATTGTACTACCCTCACTTTAAGGGAACCAAGTTTCAAACAGCAAAAAGGCCCACCAGGTTGTATAGAGGGTAAACTCCCAGCCCACCTGACTCCATGAAACTTGGCCAGCTGCAGTTAAGATCTCTGCCGTACGCCTGCACTGCTAATGTGCTCTAATTTGCTATATATGATTATTCTGCAGCTTTTAAGAAAATACATTTCCAGAGGACTTTCAAATTAATACTCTGTTAATAAAACATCGGTCTAGAAATAACTTTATTTCACTGATTTTAATGATGAAGAAAGACGTGTTTTACTTCTACTGAAGTTAAACATCTATTTTTTTATTGAAGTAAAATTCACACATAACATAACATTAACCATGTTAAAGTGTACATTTTGGTGGCATTTAGTACATTCACAGTGCTGTGCAACCATCCTCTCCATCTAGTTCCAAAACATTTTCATCAGCCCAAAGGCCCTGTGTTTTGTAACACAAAATTTATATAATATTCACCTTCTACTTAGAACAAAACACTTTGTAGATAATTATTAATGTTTGGTTCTATTAAAATGAAAAAAGCTCAGTCTTTGGCCTCAGGCTCACTTGGATTTAAATCACAGCTCTTTAGTTTTCTAACCATGTGACTTTCAGCAAGGTATTTAGCTAAGCCTGGTTTCTCATTCCTCATACAAAGAAATAATGATGTCTATTTAGATGGGAAATTGTGGGGACCAGTGAGATAATGGACTTCAAGCACCTCTTACAGTGCCCGGTTCTTAGTGTTTGCCTAAATGAAGGTAGTTGTTATTCATAGTATTAATGACCGGAAATGTGTTATAGGACCTTTGGAAAACCATCGTAGCTCTCTGGGACTCAGATCCCTAAGTGGAAACTGAAAGTATGGCCCTAAACAACTTCTAAGCTCTGATATTTAAGACGATGAAATATCTTGCAGGTTTATTCTCCATTCCAATGTTTAAAAAGCCTCCTGCCAATTTCCTGTTTTCCCCACCCCTGACACACACACACACACACATACACACACACACACACCCCCCACATATACACAAAAATCCTATTTCTCATCCTGATTCTGATGACTTTATTTTTAACAGCTTCATTGAAGTATACTTGACAGCAACACAAACTGCATATATTTTACATATTTGACATGTATAAACCTATAAAACCATCACTATAATTTTGATAATGAGGATCTTGCTATCCCCGCAGGTTTCTTGTGACCCCTTTGTAATAGTCTCTCCCATCTCTCCATGCTTCTTAATTAATAGATGGTGTGATGTCCTCATATTTGTCATTTTTGTTATCCAACATTTGCAGAGACATGGGTTCCATAGGGCATGACTATGTATATTTTGCTTATTATTGTATTCCTAGCAACCAGTACAATACAAGAAAACAGAGGATGCTCAACAAATATTTGTTAAATGAATGAATAGCCCCTCTGTTCCTTTACTTGTGATGCAGTGATACTTCAGCTTTTTTCTCTGTCTGCTATGGTAATCAATGCCAAGACAAGTGGGAGCTCTAGGGGCTGGCATGGTTGGGAAAGTTTCACAAAGGGAGAAAATTGTTTTGAGACTCTGGTGATGAAAGAGGTTTGTTGAGGAAGGCATTGCTAATGGCTTGAGCACAGGCCAGGAAGCAATCTGGGAAAGGTGCAAAAGTAAGGATTGGATCGGAGGTAATGCAGTGACTGACATAGTTGACAAGTGGCAAGGATTAGACCCCTGGAGGTGAGGGAAACTGAAGCCTTTCTGAAACAGGAAAACAAAAATAAAAGCAAAGCAAGAGCTGCTGGTACCTTGGCTGGGAGTCATAAAATATTAGAATTGGCATGGAGATTCAAGATTAGACAAATACCCTTATAATGCAAATGAAAAAGATGAAGTCCAGAGAAGTGAAATGAATTTCTTCAGGTCTCATAGTAGACTAGTGGGAGAATCAGGAAGAATCCAGTTTCTTATTGTCCACTGGGCTTCATTCATTCATCTTTTAATGCTTATTTATTTAATTAACTGATTGAGTTCTGACAATATGCAAGTACTATACTAGGCACTGGGATTACAGAGATCAAACATAGTTTCTGGGCTGGGCATGGTGGCTCATGCTTGTAATCCCAGCACTTCGGGAGGCCGAGGCAGGTGGATCACTTGAGGTCAGAAGTTCAAGACTAGCCTAGCCAACATGGTAAAACTCCAGCTCTACTAAAAATACAAAAGTTAGCCAGACTTGGCGGCGCACACCTGTAATCCTAGCTACTTGGGAGGCTGGGGCAGGAGATTCGCTTGAACTTGGGAGGTGGAGGTTGCAGTGAGCTGAGATCATGCCACTGCACTCCAGCCTGGGCAACAGAGTGAGACTCCATCTCAAAAACAACAACAACAACAACAAAACTATATATAATTCCTTTGAATGAGCTCATGATGTAGTGACAAAAGGGGTTAATTATACACTGTTTAAAATACAATGGAATTGATAATCATAGGTAGGGCTCAATGTTTTCTTGAGGGATCATGGATTCACCAAGAAGGTCTTCTCAGGGAGGGATGTCTGAACTGTGTTGCAGGTGAATAGGAAAGAACAACAAGTAGTAGAGAGATAACATTCAGAGCATTAGAAATAGCACATGCCAAGAAACCCAAAATACATTGGGGAACTTCTACTGATTCAAGATGATAGAGGGTGGCTGGGGGTGGTGTCTCAAGCATGTAATATCAGCACTTTGGGCAGGCGGATCATCTGAGGTCAGGAGTTTGAGACCAGCCTGGCCAACCTGGTGAAACCCTGTCTCTACTAAAATACAAAAAAAAAAAAAAAAAAAAAAAAAAAAAAAAAGCTGGGTGTGTTGGTGGACACCTGTAAATCCCAACTACTCAGGAGGCTGAGGCAGGAGAATCACTGGAACCCAGCAGGCGGAGGCTGCAGTGAGCTGGGATTGCCTCATTGCACTCCAGCCTGGAGGTTACAGTGGGCCGAGATCCTGCCATTGCACTCCAACCTGGGTGACAGAGTGAGACTCTGTCTCAAAAAAAAAAAAAAAGATGATGATGGAGGGGAGGCTGAGCACAGTCTAGCCATGAAGGGCCCTATACATTAAGGAGTTTGACCTTTTTTCTTAAAGCCATGGAAAATCTTTGAAGGATTTTGCTTGAGGGCTATGATGGGATTGGCCTTTAAGGAAGGTCATTGGTTCAGGAGTGTGAGGAGTGGAGGCAGTCATGCTGGAAGTTGGGGGAGGGAGGTGGTGGAATCATACCTCCGTGGAATGATCTTTCTGAAATGCACATCTGACCAGTCACTTCCCTGCTTAAATTTTCCAGCAGTTCCCTGTTCTCTATAAAAGCCAGTCCAATCTGGGGCTTGACCCACAAGCCATTTCATAATCCTAGCCTCACCGACTTTTCTAGAATGTTCTACTTCTTCTTACCCATGGCCTCCTTCCCTATGTCCCCTTATCCTAAGACCTAGCTCTACTGCTGTTTACTAGTCTACTAAAGTACCAAGATTTTTTACTCTTCTATGCCTTTGCACTTGCTCTTTCCTCTTTCTAGAATGATCACATCTGTGTTTTCTGCTGGCAGACCTTTCTTATTCCCTTCTCCAAGGCTCCATTCAAGTGTCTTCTCTCCTGAGAAGCCCCTTCTGACTGCCTTAGGAAGATTTCACCACTGTTTTAGGTAATGCTCCCATTTAATCTAGTTTCTGTCTTAGTAAAAAGCTTTTGCAATGCTAAGTGTAATTGTGTACATGTCAACTTATTAGACTGGAAACTTCTTGAGGTCAAGGATATTTTCATCTCTGGAATCCCCAAGCTTCCTGGGCTTTACCCCCAGGCCAGTGAATGGGACTCTGGGGTACCTAGGAATCTGAATTTTTAACAAGTGCCCCTCAAATGATTGAAGGCAGGGACCAGGGCCTGATGGGTATTATAGGAGGACACCTATATAAGACCCTGACTCTCCCTGCCCCATCTGAATTCTGCCCCTCCAAAATTCATATGTTGAAATGTCAACCCCTGAGTACCCCAGCATTTGACTATATTTGGAGATAGGACGTTTCAAGAGGTGATTAAGTTAAAATGAAGTCTTCAGGGTGGGCTCCAATTCAACCTGACAGATGTTCTTATAATAAGAGAAAATTTGGACACACACAAAGAGACACCAGAGTTGCACCCATAAATGAAAGACCATATGAGGACACAGTGAGAAGGCAGCCATGTGAAAGCCGAGGAGAGAGGCGACAGAAAGAACCAACCCTGCCAACAACTTGATCTTGGATTTTCCAGCCTCCAGAACTATAGGAAAAGAAATTGCAGTTCTTTAAGGCACCCAGTCTGTGGTACTTTATCATAGCAGACCTAGCAAACTAATACACCATTGCAGCTCTGCCCCACAGGCTGGAATGCTTGGGATTTGGTCTGTATCCGCTCAAGGCAGTCATTTTCTGATACACAGTGGGAGTTATTAGTTTTCCCAAGATGTGCTGCTTATAAAGGAATTCATTTTGAGAGACATATCTGGGACTGCTGGGCTGCAGAGAGAGTGAGGGTACTTTAGCCATCCAGTCATGCATTTTCTCCTCCTCCCCAGCTACACTCAGAGGATATAAAAAAACCATCTGGCGGATGAGGGCCCTGGCGGTTACCATGGTGAGGCAGAGCAGAGCTGGGGAGACTAGGGTATGTATCGCTGTCCCTGACACTTGAGCCCAGTGAAATGTCAGCCTGGCTTGTGTTCATTTTGGATAATATTTTTATCTGACTTTTATTTTCCCCCCAGCTAAGTTATTTAAAAGACTTGTGTAGGTCCAATTCTGATCACTGGATGTTTTCACCTACAGAAAAAGCTCTTTGAGAATAAGGACTGAGTGCCTTCCTCTTTTATTCCCTCTTTCTGGCATCTTGTCTTCCCTCCCCCATCCCCCACATTCCCTGTAGAATTTAAACCAGTGTCTATCACTGAGTTGATATTCAAGAAGTATTTGATGGGTTGAGTTGCATTAATTAACCTTTGGAGAAACTCTTGTTTTCATGTTTGCTTCGATTTTTAAAGCCACTGACAATTACCTTCACTGGGAGTGTCTAGTTAATTCAAGTGGCAAGTTCCAGTATTTGGTATATAGCTGCCATGAGGGTTGAGACCTGTGAGCAGGGTACAGGGGTGCCAGGAATTTAGTACAAGACAAAACCTGAGTGCAAGGGCTCTATACTCAGTTGGACTTGGGTTTGAATCCTGGGTCTGTTGTCAACTCCTTATGTGACATGGGGACAGAGACTTCATTTCCCTGGCCTCCTTCATTGTCTTCAAAACGGGGATCCTAATCATACCCACTTCCTGGGGTGCCTGTGAGGCTTAATGGAGATAGTATGACTAAAGCTCTGTATCTGGCACTCAATGAGTGGTCCATAAACTATAGCCATTATTGTAATACTATTAAAAGTTTTTATTTCAATTCTGCCCTTAATTCTGTGAATTTTGGTACTTGTTTCCCAGTCTCTAACATTCCAGGAAATGTTCTCTCTCAGTAAGGTCATGTCTGAGGGCAGGTGTCGACAGCTACAGACCTCCACCTCCTCTCAGGCCATCAGTAGGTTCCCCTCAATAATCATAGGGTGTCTGAGGCTTCTAGTGGCAGAAATGTTTGGGGAGGGCAATTGGCTGAGCATGGAGAGGTTTCCAAGAGTAGGAACCTGACAGGCAGGAGAGGACCAGCTCAGACCAGCTTGGCCCAGACTCAGGAGGCTGCAGCCGCCAGCAGGGCTGTGTAGGGAGGGTGGCCTCATTGGCATGCAGTACCCAGACTCTGGGAAGTATGAGCCAGTCAGGGGGTAGCCAACAGCAACGGGTGTTGTGGAGACAGCTGACTTTGCCCCACTGTGATTCTAGTCCACTTTTTCTCTCCTTCCTTTTATTCTAAATCTTAAAAAGAACTACCATATGATCCAACAGTTTCACTACTGGGTAAATAACCAAAGGAAATGAAATTAGCATATTGAAGAGATATCCGCCTCCCCATGTCTCTTGCAGCACTATTCACAATAGCCAAGATATGAAATCAACCGAAGTGTCCATCAACAGCAATCCTTATCCTGTTTTCTCTCCTTGTGTTTATTTCCACAAGAGCAAAGGCTTGATTGCAGCTTCGTGTAATTGCTTCTAAATCATAATGGATCTATTTTCCTTTTTGCCAAGATTGAACCATGGTAAATTTGTAATGATTTACTGACAAACAGAATCACAGGATTGATTGTAATTCAAGCTCTTTCATTCTTTAGCTATGTGGCCTCGAGCAAGTTACTAATTTTTGCATTGTCTGTAAGCCCTTAATTTCTACCTGCTAAACCTCTTTCTTCCAGTCTTCTGCAGCTCCAAAAAAGTGCCACCATCAATCTATTTGCTCAAGTAAGAAGCCTAGGTACCATTTTGAATTCCTTTCTTCCTCACTCCAACTACCATCCAATTCACTAGCAATTCTTATTGATTCCACCACTGAAATACAGGATATCTCAAAACCATATTGTTCTCCTGCCTCCACTATCACCTGGAAGAGGCCACCAGCATCTCTTGCCTTAACTTTAATAACCTTCTCACCAGTTGCTTGCTACTTTCTTTGTCCTTCCTCCACCTATAATATGTCTATCTCAATGGCAGCCAGAGTGATCTTGTTAGAATGTGAATTAGACTATGGACTGCGTCTGCTTACAATCCTTCAACCTTTCCGTTGCATTCAGAAAAAAATCCAAACTCCTTATCACGGTCTATGTATCTCTGCTGACCTTTGCAGCTTCTTTCTTGTCCATTCCCTGCTTTGCTCTCTGCATTCCTGGTATGTGAGTTGTCTCACATTTTCCCAGATGTTTCTAGTTTCTTTTGTCTGAGTCTTTACACACACCAATTCCTCTGCCTGCATCAGGGGACCATCCACTTTTCACATTCAAGGGTCTTTCTTACACTTCAGGGCTCTGCTTAAAACTTACCTCTCAGAAAGACCTTTCCCCGTTTCCACCATGCAATCCAGAGTAGGGCCTCTTCTCCTCCCCTGGCTTTTCTCTATCTTTGTGACCTCAGTTTCCCTTAGAGCACCTATCACCTATTTGTCATCGTATTCTGTTGTTTTTTGTTTGTGCTCCCCAGTGGAATATGACCCTAATGAACTACAGACCGTGTTGAGTGCCTACTGGAATGACTGCAAATACACAGGAGGTGTCCAGTAAAACAAAAGGAAAGAAAAGAAAAGCCTCTCAGCTTCCTTTCCTCAACCTAACTAATGTAAACTTTCCCTGCCTTCCTTTGGTTGAGCTTCACCACATACCTTTAGACTTGCTCTAAGGAATACATTCCTGATAAAGAGATTCATTGAATTTCTACCATGTGTCAAGCATGGTGCTAATAAATGTGATAAATCTGGAAGGAGAAGGCATTCTAGTATAGCAGAGAGAGGAGCTTGACTTAGGAGTCTGAAAGACCCGGATACTGCTAGCTCCTCTCAACCAGCACATCATTGGTAAAGTGTTACTTTTCTTGGCCTCATCCTCTCAAAATCAAAATCCAAATCTTAGATGTCCTGCTTACACATCCTCACAGGACCATTCCCATACCCTAACATTTATCACAGTAAGTAATAATCTGCTTACCCTTCTTTATTTTCTACTAAACTCTCACAGATTATTCATCTTGCTCACTATCTCCCTAACCCCTTTTACACATGCTGTATTGGAAGGCTTCACATTTCAGGAGCTGCCTTGAAATCTTTGAGCCTCACAGGGTCCTGGAGGCCTAACTGTGTGTTCCCCTGCTCTTGTCAGATAGGCCCCCTGCCCCGCACCCAGTAGGAAAGTTTCTTCTATCAGCCAGCTCCGTTACATTCACCTGGCCCTCAACCTAAACTAACAGGTTTCACCTCCCTACCAGCCCATGGAATTATTCAAACAACAAATTACACCCTCCCACAGGAATCAGGGGCCACCTCATCCCCTTGTTACAACAACACCTGCCTCCCAAAGCCCTGCTTGTTCATTCTGTTGAGTATAACCCCTGCATGGTCCTGCAGGATATGCAGTGCCTTCTACCCCAGACTGTCAGTATATGTGACTAATGAACTGTTGTCAGTCGCATCTGTCCAACGTCAGGTGTTATGTGCTTGGCTATTCTCAGAGCCTTAGGGCAACACTCCGTCTTTCACCAGCTGGGCAAAGAGGAGGCAACAAAACACTCACATCCTCACATGCCTGCACTCACATACACACAACAAGAAGTATGATAGTGATATAGGCAAAAATAATAACCCCCATAGGTTTGCAGATGAAACAGACTCCTGTTACAAAGGGCAGATTAACAAGAGAAAAACAACTAGAAGCTTATTAATATTCAATTCATATTTCATATATATGTGAGAGATACCCAGAGAATGAGTGGTTCTTGAAGAAGTGACTTTGAATTCCAGCTTAAATAGCATTTTCAAAAAAAAGTACGTTTTTAGAGAAGTGACAAGACAAAGGAAAAGGACTTTGAATCTCTACAGCTGGCAACGTGTGGAGAGGTAAATAAATGGCAGATAAAGGCTGGTTAGTAAAGCTTGTTAATATAAATCCCTCTGGTATCATTTCCAGGTGGTGAAGGTCTAAAGCTGTCTTCAGTGGTTAACCTTTGCTCTCTCTGGTGGAGAGGGGGACAAGGTATCTTTTGCCTTTGTAAATCTATGTTTTGCTTTTAAGCAAGTGGAGGGAGGGCAGAGAGCTCTGTCATCCTGGAGGGAGCATCTGACAGACTCCTGCCTTGGGATGACACACACTTAGCCATAGCTTTCAAAGCCCTCCTGAGCCCTCAACAGACACAGACACTGCAAATTGATCATGGTACTCCTTCCTGCTATACCTAGACTTTGCCCCAGAATCATTCTGCACTTGTTGAACGTTGTCATAAGAGATAAAGCCTATTTCTCACTTTGCCCCAAACTTCCCTGATCAGTGTCCTGTGATGAAGGAAACTCTGCGGCTTATAACTACATTTGTAGCTCTCAGCTCTGTATCCCACCCCCAGTACAGGGCTCAGATCATCCAAGCTTCTTACTGGAGAAGAATCTCACTCTAGGAAATTTTTAATGGTTTCAATGTCGTTCGTCATAAATCTCAATTTTTCCTTACCTTAATGGCTTCTTTCACAGATTCTCAGCACTGCCATACCACCTTTCTGTTCCTCTGCTGGTTCTAAACTTCTGGGTTAGACTCATGTGGAAACAAGCAAATGTAATTGTAAATTCATAATTTTTTTTTTTTTTGACGGAGTCTGGCTCTGTCCCCTAGGTTGGAGTGCAGTGGCGCGATCTCGGCTCACTGCAAGCTCCATCTCCTGGGTTCAGGCCATTCTCCTGCCTCAGCCTCCCGAGTAGCTGGGACTACAGGCGCCTGCCACCACGCCTGGTTAATTTTTTTGTATTTTTAGTAGAGACGGGGTTTCACTGTGTTAGCCAGGATGGTCTCGATCTCCTGACCTCGTGATCCACCTGCCTCGGCCTCCCAAAGTGCTGGAATTACAGGCATGAGCCCCTGCTCCCGGCCGTAAATTCATAATTATGTGATGTGGTAGAGAGAACTCAAGGTTTACAATCAAGGTAGACTTCCCTGCCTCATCCTTGTTGAGCTGTGTGACTGCAGGCAAATCATTTGTATATCTCTATACTGTGGTTTTCTCATTCGGGAAGTGAAGACAATAATAATATCTGTCCTCCCAACATCATGTATTGTTGCATATGTAACATTAATATAACATATATTATTACAAAGTAGCATAAATGAACAACATTTAAAAAGTTAAACCTCCAAGGTGTTTAAAAGCAGCATGTGGGTATTTCTTGCCACTGCAAGAAAAATCTGCCACTTTTCTCCAGGGTGGCTGAATAAATATGGCAGCTTTTCCAGAGAGGCAGCCATAGTAGACATTCCATTATGCTACTGCATATTCAATTAGAGTGTAAAATGTGAGCCCTCAGCCTGGAGGTGTTAATGAGTTGCCACTTAGAAAGACCAGGGAAGCAAATTAAGTGCATATGCATAAAGCAGTCAGAACTGCCAGCCCTCCATGCTGTCTGGAAATTGAGCTGCTCAGGCCCTTATCCTCTGTTTATCTCATCCCCTGATTTAGCAGCTGTAGTTGGTGGACGAGGTTCATGTGGATAAGACCATTAGCTTTTCTGCCTCCCCTTCCCAGAACCATCTCACTCCAGACCCTGTCTAAACTAGTGAAGCTGAACACATCCAGTACCTGGGCTCATCATCAGAGAGATGCAGGCAGGTTGGTCACCAACAGGGCAGGATGCCTACTTCATTGTTGCTGAAAAACATGCCTTAAAAAATTCCTAAGATTAATGATAGTTATTTTTCTCTTTTTTTTTTTTTTTTTTTTTTTTTGAGACGGAGTCTTGCGCTGTCGCCCAGGCTGGAGTGCAGTGGCACGATCTTGGCTCACTGCAAGCTCCGCCTCCCGGGTTTACGCCATTCTCCTGCCTCAGCCTCCCGAGTAGCTGGGACTACAGGCGCCCGCCACCTCACCCGGCTAGTTTTTTGTATTTTTTAGTAGAGACGGGGTTTCACCGGGTTAGCCAGGATGGTCTCGATCTCCTGACCTCGTGATCTGCCCGTCTCGGCCTCCCAAAGTGCTGGGATTACAGGCTTGAGCCACCGCGCCCGGCCACTTTTCTCTTTTAAGTTATTTCTTCCTATATGGTTTCTGTTTTCTACAAATTCCCTGTTTCATTGTTGAATAGTTTTCGTCTGCATCGTTTAGGTAGAGTCTGTCTTCAAGTATCTGCCAATCTTGGGCTGTCAGCACGTATTTAAGAGGAGGATGTTAAAAGGTCAACCAGAGACTTGAAAGAACATGAGTGGGGCTGGGGGCTTCATGGCAGAAGGGTCAGAATCAGCAACATCAGTATCTCTGTGTCTTTTCTCTGTGGCTGGTTTAGGTTACTCAAAGAAGGCTCTTCTTTGAGACTCCCATCCCCAGCTCCATCTCTAGCCTGGAGACTGCCAGCCTTCTGAGGACCTGGTGGAAAAGGGAATGAGGAGTCCTTAGAATTCAATATGTAGATTTTCATCAAACCTTACTGTTTCCAGTATATTATCCCTGCCCTACACTCAGAATGGGGGCTAGATGGCTGCCAATCCAGAGTCCATTTGGTTCACTGTCTCCAGAGAGTCAGTTTCTTTATTCTATTTCAAGGAAAGGGGCATTCGTTAGCTTTGAGAAGCAATAGAGGACATCCAGAAGTCTAAGTGCATTGTAAATAGATTTCCAACCAGTCGTGTGGTTTTCAGCCCCCACTTCTGTCCTGTCTTCTCACACTTTCACAGATCCCTTATACAGACAGTTGTAGAGTCCTGGAGCTCTAAGGTCCGTATCAGCTTGCTTTTGGCCTCCCTCACTGCTGGCTGAGGATTCAGTGTTCTGAGGTTGCTGAGTCAGTTGCCCTCTATCCTTTTGTCTTCCAGCCTCCAACTTTTTTTTTTTTTTTTTTTTTGCTTTTTTTCCCCCCCTCTCATGTTCTCATGGGTTTATACCTTTAAAAGATAATCCCTTTCAAAATCTTTTATAATGGGACTGAAGGATCAGAGGAAAGATGCATGTGTTCAATCTACCATCATTAACCAAAAAAGAGAAAATACCAACACAAAAAAAGACATAGAGCGTATGTGACGTGTGTATCTTGACAAGATGCTGCTGCCAGGGATTCAGAGCCAAAAGGAGAGCCCAGGTTTCTTATATCACCTGCTTTCCTTAATACAGTCCTGTAAAGTAGTACTATTTTCCATATTTATTAAGAAGGAACAAGTCATAATAAGAATTAGTATTATTGACTGTCTAGTATGACCAGCTGTGTGTCTTTTAGGGCTGCCCTACAAAATGCCACAGACTGAGTGGGCCTTAACAACAGAAATTTATTTTCTCACAGTTTTGGAGGTTTGAAGTCCAACATCAAGTGTTGACAAGCTTGGTTTCTCTTGAGGCCTCTCTCCTTGGCTTGCAGAGGGCCATCTTCCACTGTGTCTTCATATGGTCTTTTCTCTGTGCACAAGTATTTCTGGTGGTTCTCCTTCTTATAAGGAGAGCAGTCATACTGGATCGGGGCCTCACCCATGTGATCTAATTTAACCTTAATTACTCCCAAAAAGACCCTAACTCCAAGTACAGTCAAATTCTGAGGTATAGGGGGTTAAAGACTCTAACATATGAATTTTGGGCAACACACAATTCAGTCCATAACAGAACTGATCTGGTCATTTTATTTCCATTTCTTCATTTATTTCTCACAATGAGCCAAGGGTTAAGTATTATTATTATTATTATTGTTATTATTATGTATGAGGAAACTTCTGTTTAGAGAACTTAACTAACTCTTAGACTCCACAGCTAGAAAGAGATTATGTATTTTGTTTTCCATTGCTGCTGCAACAAATTACCACAGTCTTAGTGGTTTAAAATTACACAAGTGTATTCTCTTACAGTTGTGTAGTTCAGAAGTCTGAAATGAGTCTCGCTGGGCTAAAGTCAAGGGGCCAGCAGGCCGCATTCCTCTCTGAAGGCCCTCAGGAACAATCTGTCTCCTTGCCCTTTCCAGCTTCTAGAGACTGCTCGTGTTTCTTGACTCAAGGTTCCTTCCTCCATCTTCAAAGCCAATGCCAGCAGGTCAAATTCATCTCACATTGCATCACTCTGACCTTTTCTGCTTCTCTTTGTGATTATAATAATATATTGTTAATATGTTACTTATAAACTATTAATAGAACTATTAATAATATATGATATAATATTGTAATTTCAGTACTTTTGTGATTATAATAGGCCCACCAGGGTAACGCAAGGTAACTCCCTATCTTAAGGTCAGCTGGTTAGCTACCTTAATCCCCTTTTGTCGTATAACAGAATCGTCTTATGTTGGTATTCAATTGTATGTTTTTCTTTCTTTCTTTCTTTCTTTTTTTTTTTTTTTTTTTGAGACAGAGTCTCACTCTGTCACCAGGCTGGAGTGCAGTGGCGTAATCTTGGCTCACTGCAGCCTCTGCCTCCTGGGTTCAAGTGATTCTCCTACCTCAGCCTCCTGAGTAGCTGGGACTACCAGTGCCTGCCACCATGCTCAGCTAATTTTTGTATTGTTAGTAGAGATGGGATTTCATCATGATGGCTAGGATGGCCTCAATCTCTTGACCTTGTGATCTACCTGTCTCAGCCTCCCAAAGTGTTGGGATTACAGGCGTGAGCCACCGCATCTGGCCCAAATTGGATGTTTCTTAAAGTAAACATTGGGAGGGAGTTTGTCCTAATGGAAAGAGGACCAATATCAGAGTTGGGGTATCTGTGCTCTACTTTTGATATTTGCCAAGACATATTATTTTATATATATTCTGTATCTTTTTGCATTATGTACTATCTTCCTGTAGCAATGGTCCTCAACTGTGGTGATTTTGTCTCCTAGAGGACAGTTGGCAATGTTTGCAGAGATTTTTTTGTTATTACAACTGGGGGAGAAGGAAGGTGCTACGGGTATCTTGCTGGTAGAAGCCAAGGATGTTGCTCAACACACTCAGATGCACAGGATACCCTCCCACCCCCAAAGAATTATCTGACCCCAAATGCCAATAGTGAGGTTGATAAACACTGCCCAATAATGGTGTGGAAAATTGATGTTAGAGTTGCAACAGAAAAAGGCAGAAGATGAGTTAGGAAAAAAATGGCCACGGTCTAGGTGAGAGTTGATGGTGCTTTACACTAACATAGAGGCAATGGAAATAGAGAAGTAGTGAGATTTTACATCAATTTTGGAGGTACAAGTGATCTGATATTGAGAGGAATTATGTGTGGGAAGTGAGGATGGTGTCAAAGATGACTGCCAGGTTGCTATAATGACCTTCTACGTAGATGGAGATACAGTTACTCAAATGGGGACTTCCAGAGGAATAAGAGATAATACTTAAAATGGATCTTATTTTATGTAAATTCTGGTCTAAGTATACTAACCCATTTAATCCTCATAACAATCCAACAAGATAAGTGCTATTAACAACCCCTTTTTATAAATGAGAATGAAGAGGCACAGACAGGTCAAGTAACTTGCTCAGGATCACCAGCCAGTAGTAAGTGGGTTTTGAGCTCATAAAGTCAAATTCCAGGGTCTATGTTCTTAACCACTACATGAATCCACCTTTTGGAAGAACAGATCTAGAGAGAAAGATCACATCTCTTTCCATGCCTTCATATCCTTCAGTCCTAAGATCAGAGTGCATGGTCAATCACTTTAATATTTTCCTGTGTATTTTAACATTTTCCTTGTGAATACTCCCATTGTATTCACGAGGAAACCCTCCCTCCCGCCAACTTGAACCAGTAATTTTTCTGCTCTCATACCAAGGTGCTGAACATTTCTCGAGAAGTCCACAGAGCTTTGGCCACTGTTAAAATTATGAAGTCATGACCACCCCTGTCCACAGAACTCTCCGTAGCAGATCATTCCTTTGTTTCTCTTGAGCATGTTCTGTCCCACTTTCCACACTGCCTTCTCCCAAATTCACTCTGCTCAAGTCCCCCACTCCATCCTTGTGCCTCCACACACTCCATAGATAACACTGTATTTCACCAAGAAAATACAAGCACTGGGTTGATACTGCTTCATCCTCTGAACACTCCCTGCCTATAAACCAATCTATATTCCCATCCATAGCTTCTTTCATTCCCAAATTAGTGAAAAAGATATCTTTCTTCCCAAGTAAGGTAAATCCGTCCCTTATCTCGTGCTCAGAATTCCTTCTCATTCGGCCTCCCCATGGATCATTCTAACACTGTCTCAACTCTTCAAATTCTCTGACTTGTTCTACACCTGCCCAGCACTTAAAGGTACTCAGTGCTATGTTACACAATCACAAAGTGCTATTCTTATCACAGCTCTTGCTTAGTTGACATCAAATGAAAGAGAATAATATTCAGTGCACTAGGGTAAACTTGAACCACAAACATTTCAGCTCTTTGGCTACAAGGAATTTTAACCTATGTCTGTAAGAGCATTTATACCATAAGTAAAAATTGCTGCTTTCTTTTCCAGTTCCAGAGCAATCCTTCAAGTCAAAACTTTGAGAAGATGTACAATCATATTTCTTTCCCAGAAAATAGTTTTTACAACCACAAGGAGGAACAAGCCAGAGGCACTCTTGCCCTTGAACTAGGTCTACTCTGATGTTGTATTTTTCCCTATCCTCCAACATCTGACCAAATGTATACATGCAGGAGGTAAAATATGAAGAAAGAACAAAGGGACTAATTCCACTTGTGAGAGATGAAACTCTCATGTTTCTTAAGTAGTGTACACTCTTTCCTTCATTTACTCAGTCATTGAAAAAGGGTTTTTGAATTCCTAATATGAGTCAGGCACTAAGGAAAGCAAATGCTAAACCTGCCCTTCAAAACTAGTGGGGACTCAATACCTTTATAAATCATCATAACACAGGTCCACAATCCCTTGGCCACATTTCCAAAGTTCAGGGGACTCTGAAAATGGAAAGCTGTTTCAGAAGTTGACAACTCTTGTTTGACAGTAAATCTGGCCGGACTGATTTGAAACCATTTATAGACTTCATACAAGCCAAGTATTCAAACATATCCCTCAAAAATAGTAATACGTTAAATTTATAGCATGCTGCCCCAGAACCAATAGGGCTGCTATGAATATTAAAATTCTGAATTTGGAAATGCCTCTGGCTGCAAGATTGTCTGTGTAGGGAGAGTACATGCCTGTATAGAGGGTCTGTGATGAGGAAGAAACATTTATTGGGTAAAAATATCATGCAAATTGCTTTATATACATTATTTCACTTAGACCTCAAGACAGCCCAGTGAAGTAGGCATTGTGGTCCCATTGTACAGATCAGTAAACTGGACCCCTATTAGCTTAAATAACTTGCATAAAGAAGGGGCATAGTGAGGAGTAAAACTTATATTTGTTGCTATATGCATGCTGATACATGAATCAAACCATTTAGGTGTGACAGAGAGAAAATTTGGATCTGAGCAGGGTTGCTCACTAACTCATACTGTGTCTTAAAAGACATGAAAAAGATCTGCAGAGCCATATAGGCTCATGTTTTTAAAAGAGTCAGAGAGGGGCCCTCAGAGGATGCAGGCATGCATACTGTTTTGGGGGTTTAGGGAACATATCAAGAGGAGATGGAATTTGAGCTGATTCTTAAGCAGTAGGCAATCATTTGCATGTAAGCTGATAAGCATGTTTAGTCTTCCCTGCTTAATGGAAAACAGACTCCTGGAATGGGTTTCTGGCATCTGTTCTTCTGGGAGCTTCCTCCGTGGATTCTTCCTTATTTCACTCTGTGAGTGGAGACTGAGCTGGGGCTCATGGTTATGCATGGACCTGTTTCCTCTGGGGGTAGGAGTGGGCCTCTGGGTTTGGGTCCTACATACTGTGCCCAGGTGCACAGGTTTTTGAAGCTCAGCACCCAGGCTACCAGCCAAAAGAAGTGCTCTGGGGATCTCATAAAATAGATTTCATTTGAGCAGAAAGCTTATTTTTGTCCGGAGTGATTGTACATCAAACTCCTTTCATATGTCTTGGAACAATGAAAAAGCTTTGGCTTGGCTTTTCAGGGCTTGTAAGAGCCTAGTTTCCTATGGGATTTACAGAACACTGGTCTTTTCCTCTCTGGGGGGCATGAAAAATGCTTCCATCACAAGTTTTTCTGGTGGCACATCCATTTTTTCACCTGGGAGGAACCTACAAATTGAAATGTTTGGCTCATAATCTGGAACGGCAGAATGTTGTTAGCGCTTCTGTGGTGGGGTTGGTTGAAAGGATATTGTCTTCATGCTAGGCTCTGAGGTGTTAAATGAGAAAAGGGAACAAACAGGAAAACCAGGACCGGGTCAGACTCAGGCTATAGTCACTGCTGAGAGCTGGAAAAGGAATTTTCAGCAGGACAATCCTACTCTGGGGCATTCCCTCCAGACTGGACAGTCTGAGAGTCAGAAATGCTGGCCTATTCTAGATGTACCACTAATGGGCCTGCAACCATTTTATCCTTCTCTGTGTCCAATGAGGGAGAAGAACTAGATAATCTTTCAGGTCCTCTCTTGCTTGATAATTCCTGTGTCTATGATTACGAGTTTTTAATTTCCCATGGAAAATATTTGTTATAAAACCAAGACAGTGTATAATTGTTTAAGTGGAAGCCAAAGAGAGGAAACTGGGGAGAGGGTTGTGTCAGAGGATCACCAAATGTCACGAGTAAGGAGCAACAGGAGAATCAGACAGTAAGGAGCCAACGTGTACTGCAACCCCTGCTCAGAGCTAACCACACTCTGAGGAGCAGCTCTGATCTCTAATAATTTTTTTTTTTTTTTGAGACAGGGTCTCACTCTGTCACCCCAGGCTGGAGTGCAGTAGCATGATTGTGGCTCACTGCAGCCTTGACCTTCTGGGCTCAATAAATTCTCCCACTTCGGCCTCCTGAGTAGCTAGGCCCCTCCAACGTCCAACCATGTCTGGCTTTTTTTTTTTCCTTTTAGTAGAGACTGGGTTTCCTAGGGCTCAAGTGATCATCCCAGCTTGGCCTCCCAAAGTGCTGGTGTTACAGGTATGAGCCACCACACCCGGCCCCTAATGAATTTAATAACCTACCCTGTGCCTGCTCCATCTGTCAGACTAGAGCAGAGTCAGCACTCAGTTTTGGCTGCCAGCCTAGGAATAATGATTACCTAGCCAATTGGAGATTGGCCTTTCATGTGCACCTGTAATGGAAAAATTACAGGGCTGTCTAGTTTCAAAGCTGACATCTAGTGGAGCCGTGTTCCATCCCACTCCAAGTCTGTTTCTTTCAAGCAATACACATTGGTTAATAACAACAGCTGAAAGCCAGCATGGTGTCTTTGCAGATCAGCATTTGCTCGTTTTGGGCCAAAGCCTTTGCAAATATACCGTGCTGTTTCACAATTGGGGATGGGAGGGGATATCAAATTGTAAAGGGATCCTAAAAGCATGAGGGTGTATACTATTGCATTTAAAAATTATTAAACTATGCAAATAATGCCGTGCTCATTTAACTGCAGGACTTCAGTAATGTTGCATCTGATCACAGAAGTAGCCAGTGTATAAAGAAGTTTCTAAAATGCATCTACTTATTCCACAAAGATATATGAGTCACCTCCATGTGTTAGGGCAGTGCGAGAAGCTGGGATTACCCAGGTGAGCTGGATTAGTTCTCTGCCCTCAACGGGCTTATAGCATCAAGGGGAAACAGATGTATAACAAAATAATTATAGTGCAGTATAATGCAAGGTGGTGGGTCCTGTGATAGCAGTAAGGACAAAGTGCTTTGGAAGCACAGCAGCGAAAAAACAGATAGATTAACTGAAAAGTGTGTGTGTGTGTGTGTGTGTGTGTGTACTTGTGTATAACAAGGGAGCCTTCCCTTAGTGGAGATAAGGATGCCACTAAGGCTTAAAACAATTACACATTTAATTGATGGCAAGCACGGGAATGAAATTCTATAACTTCAGATGCAGTAGCAGAATTGCTAAGCCACAGAATACATATTGTGATGGGAAGTACAGAGGAGAGGTTCATTCATTGGGGAGATAGTTATTCTCACCTCCTATGTCACAGGTGCTGTGAGAAGGCTGTGCTCTAGCAGTGGCAAACAGGAAAACATAGTCCCTGCCCTTGGATTTTACATTTTGGTTCAGGAGATCGTCCAGAAATAAGTAGACAGATAAACAGATAAAAGTTGTCAATTATAGTCAAGCAAGTAAACAGAGAGTGTGGATGTAAATCGTGGTCAAGTTTCCTATGAAGGAAATTTCAAAAGAGCCATAGCAGGATTGTGGGGGAGGCCCATGGGATGGGGTGCCAGCTCCTGGGATGAAGTTTAAGCTGAGCTGGGAAGAATAGGAAGGGCTCACCATGAGAAAAGTGGTCAGGAGAACATCAGGCAGAAAGAACAGTGTAAGTGAGGGCTCTATGCATGAAAGATGTCTTTGGAGAATTGGGGGAGACTAACAGGAATGAGGCAATGAATGAGGTAGTGAGAGAGGAGGAGAGTGGTGTAAGGAGGCTTCGGGAGGAGCTCTGTGACTCCTACTCTCCACTCCCCTCCTGATCCTGCTGCTCCTCAGCCATCCTTCTTCTCATGCCTTCCCACAAATTAACAATAAAATACAGGGTCCAGCTAGGGCCCCTGGACCTCTCCCAACCTTGTTTCCTGCCACTCTTGTCCTTGCTCCCCTGCCCTTCAGGACACACTGTCCCTCTTGCTTTTACTCGAACTCCCTAAGCAGGTTCTCATACCAGAAATTGGGTACCTGCTCTTCCCTGTGCTGGGAATGCTCTGCTGCTGGTCATTACCAAGATATACTCTCTCTATTCACTTACATCTTTCCTCAAATGTCCGCTCACTAGAAAGGCCTCACTTGACCACCCATCCCCTGACCCTAGAGTAGATACACCCCATCACCTGACACTCTGACTCCTTGTCCCGCTTTGGTTTTTGTAATACTTCATGCTCACTCCCAGGCATTTTAGGATACCTTTTCTTGTTTATCTGTTCATGTTGCATATCTTCCACTGGCGTATACACTTCAAGAAGTGTACATGTCAGGGCAGGGCTGGCTTCATGGGTGTGTGATCTGTGCAGTTGACCAGGCACCATGCTCTGAAGGACCTGTGCTTGGATTCATCCTCTGCTATTGCTGTCTTGATATTATTAATAATTTTGTCTTTTAACTTGCATGTAGTAAGTGAAGCCCAACGTAGCAATGGAGTGTGCACAGAGAGCATGAGCAGAGGCAGTGCACTAGAGAATGGCACACACGTGCAGTGTGGTCGAGCAGCAATGCCTATATGCATGAGTAGCCTGGCCAGCTGATACGCATGCATACACCATGAGGCAGCTGCTGTGCTGTGGGGCCCTGAGACAGTGTCCAAGGCCAGGACCAGGCTCGGATTGGCAGTGGTGATGCAAGGTTAGTAGCAGAAGCAGCAATAGGCATGGCTGTAGAAGTGAGAGTGCCTCTGCATGGAGGAAGCTTCCCGAACCCCTGATGAGAGGCTGGCTTGCCTATTCATCCATCCCGGGAGTCTGCTTCCAAGATTTTACAAATTCTTGGCCAAAGTGCTGGGACAGAAATTGGTGGTGCTCAGCTAGTAAACTTTGTCAGCAAATAATAACAAAATAAAAGTCTATGAATTGACATTGCAAGAAAGCATATCAGGGAGCAATAATTCTTCAGTCTGAAATCCCTGATTTTGAAAACTACTGTAACATTGCTTTACCATGCACTAGCTTAGAAATACAAACTAAATAGGAAGATTATTGCATTTAACAGAAAAGAACAGTTTTCACATCAATCTTCAGACGAACCCATTATCAACAAGGAAGACAATTTTAAAATGAATTTTTTTCTTGTAATTGAAGATACAGTGATAGAATGTATAAGCATGCATTTTGAATTATATACAAATCATGGAACCACTTTCAGTTTTTTATACAACCTTCATAAGTTAAAAAGCCAGAAGAAATATTTAAATACAATTATGTAAATTAGCATTTAAAATTAAACGTATAGACTTACATGAAACTCATTTGTATGAAGAGTTAAACCTTTTTTAAAAAATTGTTCCATAAGAATCATCAGCTCGGCCGGGCGCGGTGGCTCACATCTGTAATCCCAGCACTTTGGGAGGCCGAGGCGGGGGGATCACGAGGTCAGGAGATCGAGACCATCCTGGCTAACACGGTGAAACCCCATCTCTACTAAAAATGCAAAAAAATTAGCCAGGCGTGGTGGCGGGCGGCTGTAGTCCCAGCTACTCGGGAGGCTGAGGCAGGAAAATGGCGTGAACCCGGGAGGCGGAGCTTGCAGTGAGCCTAGATCGCGCCACTGCACTCCATCCTGGGGGACAGAGCAAGACTCCGTCTCAAAAAAAAAAGAATCATCATCAGCTCTAGAGGAAATAAAATTTATATTTAAAAACAATTTGTCTGTAATTTATCTCCATGGTGTCACCACCTATCATATCCTTTTAACAGCTCCAGGAATAGCTGCATTAGCAGAAAGATCCTTCTCAAAATTAAAAAAATTACTAAAAATTATTTGCAATCTTGCGTTTATCACTCTTTAATTATATGTATTGAAGTGGCTAAAAGTATAAAACTTGACGACCTAATAAATTAATTTGTAAAAAGTGAGCTAGACAAAAATTTTATGATCGATCAAGATGTTACATTAATATTATTTATTGTATAAAGTTACAAAACCAGAAATATTATTGCTTTTCAACATGTAAGTTTATATTGTTACTCACTACTACACTTATTATATTTTATAAATATAAAATATAATAATTTATTTTATAAATATAAAATATAATAATTTATTTTATAAATATAAAATATAATAATTTATTTTATAAATATAAAATATAATATTTTATTTTATAAATATAAAATATATTTTAAAAATATTTTATATAAATATAAATATAATATTTTATTTTATAAATATAAAATATATTTTAAAAATATTTTATATAAATATAAATATAATATTTTATTTTATAAATATAAATATATTTTATTTTATAAATATAAAATATATTTTATTTTATAAATATAAAATATTATATTTTATAAAATATTATATTTTATAATATAAATTGGATCAAGATTTATATGGGTCAAGAGACTTTAAGTAAAGGAGTATTTACTGAATGAGCAGGGTTCACCAACAAGGAACGTTAAAGGAGCATAGATTAGCAGCAGTAGGGAGATGTTACCACACTTGGTACTGTAGAAGCAGGAAGAGAGGCATGTTACAGATCCCATGGAGAGCTGGGGCCATGGAAGAGGGTTCACCTGATAGGATCTTGTGGTCTAGAGGGATGCAGCCATGACCAGAATCCATAGCCCAAACCCCTGGGAGTAAGGGGAAGAAATACCCTGATATCTCTCATCTCTCATCTTCCAGTGTCCTGCTGTACTTTCTATTGGCTGAACCCCACCAAAAGCTGGAAGGCAAGGGAGGCTGGGTGGTTAAAGTCTACAATGGGCAGCCCCCTAGAGTATAGAACAGGGTAGAGGAGGACAGAGAAAAGATTGCTCTGTGTGTGTGTGTGTGTGTGTGTGTGTGTGTGTGTGTGTGCATGTTGTAAACTGAGAACAAGGACTTTTGTCTGTTAAATCCACTGCTATATCCCCAGCACCTAGAAAAGTGCCTGACACATGGTAAGTGTTCAAAAAAATACCTGTCAAATGAATGGAAGATAACCTCACATGTGATTTAGCATGCTAGAGGCTTCCTATAGCTCATCATTCCTTTCCTCCTCATCCCTCTTGTGAATGCTTTGCTCATGAATGCATCTCATTCCACTGGGAAGGATCTGCAGGAGGAACCTCTGAGGCCTCAGATGTCAGGTACTTATCCATCCATAGCTGCCTTGCAAGGACAGAAGCCCAGATGGCTTGGCTCTCCACTTTATAAAAACTTCTGTGTCTCAGGCAGTGCTCTCGCAGTAGATCCAGCCCTCCTATCTTAGCCACAGCTGATGGCCAGATCAATATGTGACACAAAGTTACAAAAAGTCTTCTGTCTCTAAGGGGGGCCTGGTAGGATGTATGCCCAATAGGAGCACTCTGTTTTGAGAGCTGATAAATTGGTCAAATCCTTCTTTTGAAGAAGCATACCCGTTGGGTGAGCAATGAGGAAGTGGATCTTTTCCTGCTCTTTCATGCCCTGCGTTAAGAACTGGCAATGGGCAGAGAAAGGCACTAACATTTGTGAGAACCTACTATGTGCCAGACATTCTGTAGCTGTGAGAAACTACACCTAACATGTTGTATCCATGATGTGACAAGTGTGTAAAGACAGAAAACCAGTAGGCTAAGCATGGCTAAGTGAAAGAATAAAAAATATTTCATTGATGTTATTGTTCTGCCACTGTGCCAGTGCTAGCAATCACCTATTGCAATTTATTGTCACATGAAGAAAACACTTACCTATATTTTTGTTATATGTAAATGCTTGTTCCCCAGTGCCAGAAAGAAATAGGACTTGAACATAAATTTAATTCTCTCAGCAAAGCAATCTTTACCTTCTGCAGAAAGGGTGCTCATCTCATTTCTGCAGAAAGGGTACTCTCACCATAATTTCATCTGTGATGAGCACCCTTTCTGCAGGAAGTAAAGATTGCCTTGCTGAGAGAATTAAATTTATGTTCAAGTGCTATTTCTTTGCAGCACTGGGGAACATGCATTTACATATAACAATTTGTTTCTGCTAATGTTAGTTGGGTATTGTGTTAATAGCAGCATTCCTAATGGATATGCTAGTCACCATTTCAAGATATAACTCTTTTCTTTCCTCCTCATTCTCTTCTGCTTTTATCTGCCATTGGCACCCATGAGCATTGCTTTGTTTCACTGGGAGCTCTTTCTTCTGATGAATTTGTAGGAATCTCATGGAATTTTATTTTCATTCCTAGTATCATGGGGTTTGAGGACACAGCTATTAAGTGTATACAGATATATTATTACTTCTTATTACTCTATTTTATGGCTCTATTTTGCTGTATTGGAATAATCTTTGTGTCATACTTGTGTTATAATTTTCAGAGTGGTAATTTAGTTTTAGCTGTGTGTGTGTGTGTGTGTGTGTGTGTGTGTGTGTGTGTGTGTGTCTAATTCCTGGAACAGTAGGCAATTTGCCTACAGTTTTACCTGTAGATTTATGAGGGACAGTAAAGTGGGAAACACACAGCCTAAATCTTAACAACAGGACATGATGGGATGGGAACATAAAGCACACAAATAATTAGTACAACACTTTTAAACAGGAGTTTTGTGAAGGTGAAGTTGTTTTAAATTACCTTTTTGAAACAGGAGATAAAGTGAGGGAGTAGAAAGGCAATAAAGGCTGAAGGATGAGGAAACTGTCTCCTAATGAAATTAGCTGAACTTTTAGCCTTTGTCTCCAATTGCCAAAGACGGTTAGCTATTACATTGAACCATGTGAAATTGCTGACAGTCAATGTTTTTTGACCTGTTTTATCTAAGACAATTATAGGCTTAATTAGCAACAACCCAAGCTTCAAAAAAGAGGAATAATTTCTTACTATTACTATTATGTTTTTATTATATAAGAAACACATTTTCTGAAGAAAAAAGAAATGTAGATAAGTGATGATATAGTTTGGATCTGTGTCTCCTCCCAAATCTCATGTTGAATTGTCATCCCCAATGTTGCTGAAGGGGCCTGGTAAGAGGAGAATGAATCATGGGGTGGACTTTCCCCTTGCTGTTCTTGTGATAGATGAGTTCTCATGAGATCTGGTTGTTTAAAAGTGTGTAGCACCTCCCGTTTCTCTCTCTTCCTCCTGTTCTGGCCATGTAAGATGCGCCTGTTTCCCCTTCTGCCATGATTGTAAGTTTCCTGAGGCCTCCCCAGCCATGCTTCCTATACAGCCTGGGGAGCCCTGAGTCAATTAAACCTTTTTTCTTTATAAATTGCCAGTTTCAGGTATTCCTTTATATCTGTGCAAGAATGGACTAATATAAGTGAAAAGAAAAAAATGGTCACATATACATATATAATATTGTATTTAAATATGCTCTTTTTGCTGCTTTTTTAGCATTTCATCTTTCTGCTTATATTACCCACCTGTTCTCACATGCTATCTACTGTATCCATTGGAGCACTTTCCATATTAATCATAGTTGTTTTAAATATTTGCTGTAAAGGAACTGTTGTTAATAGATCTTTAGTCATGTGGTGTTAAGCTGTCTGGGAGGGGAAGCACTCTTGGGCCCTATAATTAGGTCTCAGCCCTTTAGTGAGCTTGTGTCTTGGCCTGTGGACTTCACAGTGCTTCATCAGTTTCCCCCCACCTCCTTGCACCCACTTAGGTGGGACAGAAGAGCTACAAAGGGCTGGAGTTGGTTAGACTCTGCAAAAAAAACTCAATAGTTTAGGCTCTAGTAAAATAGTTTCTCTTGAGGTTAGGCCTTGTTAAGAACAGAATGCGCTGGTGTATTTCAAAATGGTTCCTTTTCCCTTCTCGCTACCAAACATGAAGCTCTAGGGGGTTTTCCTCTGATATTCACTGTGAGAAATTGGTTGAACTTCTGGAGGTAAAGTTCACAAAAGTGTGGAGCTCCTCTCTGAATGAGTCCCCCTGGAGTTTTTAACTCATGGATTTGCCCACAGTGATACTGCAGTAATTCATCAATTATAGTTCAGGTTTTCTTACCTCCTCACTGGTTTCCATGGAGATTTCTATTCAGGGGTTTCTGCTCTGGTAAATTGTGATTCTCGATTCTCTGAATGTGTGTGTCTGTCTCTTCAGTTTTGGGGACAGGGGTTTGTCTGTGACCTCACTTCTCTGACAGATCCAAGAACAGTTGTTGATTTTTCATTTTGTTTGGGTTTTTACTTGTTAGGACAGAGTGATAACTGCCAAGCTCCTGATCAGAAATGGGAAGTTTACATGTTATTTGATAACTTGATTTTTTAAATTTACAATATATTGCGAATATATTTGAAACCAGTTGACTATATTTTTAAAAGTTTGATGCATATTTCATTGTGTGGATATACCATAATTGGTTAAAGAACTAGCAAAACTTAATGGTTAAAAGCACAGTTGCTGGAGTAAGACCTGAATTCAAATTCACCTCTTCCACTTATTAGCTGGATGATTGTGGACAAATTAGTTGACCTCCTTATGCCTCAGTTTCCTTGCTGGCAAAATAGAGATAATACTAGTACCTGTGTCATGGGGTTTTAAGGAGGATTAGATGAGTTAGTAAATATGTAAAGTCTCTACAATAGTGCCTGGCACATAGTGCCTCTATGCATGTGTTAGACATTAAGTCATCTTCTGCTGTTGGGCGTTTCTGTTGTTTCCAGTTTTTTACGATGATAAATCATCCTGCAATGTCTCTACTTAGATCACAATCTTTGTTCACATTCTTAATTGTATTCTTAGCATATATGTCTATTAGGACACTGTTTTGACAAGTGACAGAAAATCCAACTCAAAAGTGGCTCAAGCAAAATAAATAAGTAAATAAATAGCGCTATAGTCTGAGTATTCAGACCAATTTCCCCTCCAAAATTCATGTGCTGAAATCTTAATCCCAGTGGTGATGGTATTGGGAGGTGGAGCTTTTTGGTGGGTGATTAGGTCATAATGGTAAAACCTGTATGAATGAGATTTGTGCCCTTACAACAGAGAGTTGTAACAACCTCAGAGAGTTGCCTTGCCCCTTCCACCCTGTGAGGACACCACAAGAAGTGTCCATCTATGAACCAGGAAGTAGGCACTCACCAGTTACCAAATCTGCCAGAGTCTTGATCTTGGGCTTCCTAGCCTCCAGAACTCTCAGCAATACATTTTTTAATTTATTTACAAGTTACCCAGTTCATGGTATTTTGTTTTAGCAGGCCAAACTGACGAATACAGATAGATACTTTAAAGGTAAATAAGAGTATTGGCTCACTTAAGTGCAGAGTCCAGGACTGGTGCTTTCTTGATCCAGGTACTGAAACATTTCTAGCAGGACTTGGTGCCTTTTTATTTCTCAGCCTTACCCTTTTTCATACTGGATTTATCCTCAGGCTTTACATGGTAGCAAAATGGCTCCAAGCCAAGTCCTCCTGGATTTGATTCTAGCTAAAAGAAGGGGCAGTTTCTCTTTCTCAGAACTGGACAAAAGTCCTGGGCCATAGTGGGTCATGAGCCCATCCTTGAATCAATTACTATGGCTGGAGGAGTGGAAAGCACTGAATGGCTTAGCCTTGGAGCTGGAGAGCTATCAGTCCAATGCAAATCATGGGAAATAATCATATAGAAAGGATGGCTTCATGATCTGAAATACTAACAAAACAAAACAAAAAAAGAAAGGAGAAAGGACACTGTGTAGCCAGAAAATAAAATAGTAATTTCTTAGACAAGGTATTTCTGGGTGAGAAGGATTCTGGATTAAGACTTTTGATAGGCCGGGCGCGGTGGCTCAAGCCTGTAATCCCAGCACTTTGGGAGGCCGAGACGGGCGGATCACAAGGTCAGGAGATCGAGACCATCCTGGCTAACACGGTGAAACCCCGTCTCTACTAAAAAATACAAAAACCTAGCCGGGCGAGGTGGCAGCGCCTGTAGTCCCAGCTACTCAGGAGGCTGAGGCAGGAGAATGGCGTGAACCCGGGAGGCGGAGCTTGCAGTGAGCTGAGATCCGGCCACTGCACTCCAGGCTGGGTGACAAAGCAAGACTCTGTATCAACAACAACAAAAAAAAGACTTTTGATACATTTTGCCAACTATTTTACTCCAAAAAGTTTGTACCAATCTGCTTTCTCATTAGCAGTATAAAACAAGTCATTTTCTGGGATTGTAGCAAACAAAATATTTCTTGTATTGTTTTTCTCAATTGTATTTCTTGATCTGGTAAGCCAGAAGAAAGCATTTAATTTCAATTTATAGTTCTTTGTAAATTGAATTGCATATTGGTTTGATATATTTGTATGTGTTTATTGGCTATGTGCATTTATTCTTTTGTAAATTATGGCATTTCATTGATTCTAAGACACCATTGGTTATAAAACAGACCATTATTTTGTGTACCACCAAGAAATTTTAAAGAAACAAACCCTCTGCTACTAAAGTATTACAGAAATACTTCTTTTTTATTTAATTTAGAAGAGCTTTGCTGATTTTAGAGATGTTAAAATATAGAATATATGCATCCTTGAATCAATAAAATATGGTACTTATTGGACCGGGGGCAGTGGTACAAGCTGTAATTCCAGCGCTTTGGGAAGCCAAGGCGGGTGGATCACTTGAGCCCAGGAATTTGAGACCAGCCTGGTCAACATGGAGAAACCCAATCTCTACTAAAAATAGAAACATTAGCTGGGCATGGTGGCCCACAACTGTAGTCCCAGCTACTCAGAGGCTGAGGTGAGAGGCTCGCTTGAGTCCAGGAGGCAGAGGTCGCAGTGAGCTGAGATCACACTACTGCACTCCAGCCTGGGCAACAGTGAGATCCTGCTTCAAAAAAAAAAAAAGGTATCTATTAGTGATCTCTTTTTTTATTTTTATCACACATTTATCTTTTACTTATTGAATTTGTTAGTGTTTATTGTAGATATTTTTCCATGTTTATATTTCCACTTATAATTTTAATTATGGTATTTTTAAAAATATACTGATTTTTATATTTTTAGGAAGTAAAATCTATTTTTTTTTCATTTATTGCTTCAAACTTTGATGTAATATTTACAAAGGTATTTTCCATTCTTAGACTATTGAAATATTTACATAAATTTACTTCTAGCATTTCTACTTTTTTTTCACTTTGTATTTAATTCACCTAGAATTTATTTCATTGTATGAAAAGAAAAAGTTTCAAATTTTGTTTTTTCAAATAGTTACCTGCACATGCACCATTTATTAATTAGGCATCATTTCTCCACTGATTTGAAACATTACCTTTATTGTGTGCTCAATATTTCTATAAAAATGGGTCTATTTATTTATTTATTTATTTATTTAATTTTTAGTTTTTGTGAGTGCATAGTGCATGTATGTATTTGTAGGGTACATGAGATATTTTGATACAGGCATACAATGTATAATAATCACATTAGGATAAATGGGGTATCCATCACCTCAAGCATTCGTCCTTTCTTTGTGTTACAATCTAATTATACTCTTTTAGTTAATTTTTAATGTACAATAAATTATTATTGGCTGTAGTCACCCTGTTGTGCTATCAAATACTGTATTTTATTCATTTCTAACTAACTCTATTTTTATACCCATTAACCATCCCCACTTCCCCCACCCTTTTCAGCCTCTAGTAATCATCATTCTACCCTCTATCTCCATGAGTTCAATTTTTATTAATTAATTAATTTTTGTTAATTTTTAGCTTCTACAAATAAGTGAGAACATGAGAAGTTTATTTTTGTTTGCCTGGCTTATTTCACTTGACATAATGTCCTCCAGTTCCATCCATATTGTTGCAGATGACATGTTCTTATTCTTTTTTATGGCTGAATAGTATTCCATTGTATATATGTACCACATTTAAAAAAATCTATTCATCTGTTAATGGACACTTAGATTGCTTCCAAATCTTGGCTATTGTGAACAATGCTACAACAAACATGAGAGTGCAGATATCTATTTGATATACTAGTTTCCTTTCTTTTGGGTATATACCCAGCAATAGGATTGCTGGATCATATGGTAGCTCAATTTTTAGTTTTTGGAGGAACCCCCAGACTGTTCTCCATAGTGGGTTTACTAATTTACATTCCCACCAACAGTGTATGAGAGAATCCTTGTATTAGTCTGTTTTCATGCTGCTGATAAAGACATACCCAAGACTGGGTGATTTACAAAAGAAAGAGATTTAATGGACTTACAGTTTCACATGGCCAGGGAGGCCTTACAATCGTGGCAGAAGGCAAGAAGGAGTAAGTCATGTCTTACATGAATGGCAGCAGGCAAAGAGAGAGCTTGCGAAGGGAAACTTCTCCTTTTGAAACCATCAGATCTCATGAGTCTTATTCACTATCACGAGAACAGCATGAGAAAGACCCGCCCCCATGATTCAATTACCTCCCACTGGGTTCTTCCTATGACACATGGGAATTGTGGGAGTTACAATTCAAGATGAGATTTGGGTGAGGACACAACCAAACCATGTCAGTCCTTTTTTCTCCACATCCTCACCAACATTCATTATTGCCTGTCTTTTGGATATAAGTCATTTTAACTGGGTGAGGTAATATTTCATTTGTAGTTTTGATTTGCAGTCCTCTGATGATCAGTGAGGGTTGAGTACCTTTTCTTATAGCTGTTTGCCATTTGTATGTCTTCTTTTGAGAAATGTCTATTCAAGTTTTTTGCCCACTTTTTGATGGGATTATTAGACTTTTTCCTATAGAGTTGTTTGAGCTCCTTATGTATTCTGGTTATTAATCCTTTGTCAGATGAGTAGTTTGCAGATATTTTCTCCCATTCTATGGGCTGTCTCCTCACTTTGTTGATTGTTTGCTGTGCAGAAGCTTTTTAACTTGATGTGATGTTCCTTTTATATTCAGTTTTTTTAGAGTTTTTATCATGAAGTGATGTTGAATTTTATCAAATGTGTTTTCAGTATCAGTTGAAATGATCATAGAGTTTTTGTCTTTTATCCAGTTGATGGGATGTGTCACATTGATTCATCTGCGGATGTTGAATCATCATAGCATTAAATCCCATTTGGTTATGATTAATGACCTTTTTAATGTGTGGTCAAATTCAGTTTGCTAGTATTTTGGTGATAATTTCTGCATCAGTGTTCATCAGGGATATTGCCTTATAGTTTTCCTTTTTTGATTTATCTTTGGTTTTGGTTTCAGGGTAACACTGGCCTCATAGAATGAGTTTGGAAGTGTTCCCTCCTCTTCTACTCTGTTTTGGAATAGTTTGAGTAGGATTGGTATTAGTTCTTCTTTCAAAGTTTGGTAAAATTCAGCAGTGAAGTCATCAGGTCCCAGGCTTTTCTTTGCTGGGAGACTTTTTATTATGTCTTCAATTTCATTACTTGTTATTAGTTTGTTCAGGTTTTGGATTTCTTCATGGTTCAATCTTGATAGGTGTATATGTCTAGGAATTTTTCTCTTTCTTCTAGGCTTTCCAATTTGTTTTAATTGATCATAGTAATCTTTAATGATATTTTAAATTTCTGTGGTATCAGTTTTAATGTCTTTTTTTCCATCTCCAGTTTTATTTATTTGAGTCTTCTCTCTTTTTTTCTTAGTCTGGCTAAAGGTTTGTCTATTTTGTTTATATTTTCAAAAACCAAACTTTTTGGTTTTTTTAGTTTTTTTTTTTTCATTTCAATTTCATTTATTTCTGCTCTGGTTTTTATTATTTCTTTTCTTCTACTAATTTTGGGGTTTATTTGCTGTTGCTTTCCTAATTATTTAAGATGCATAATTAGAATGTTTACTTGAAGTTTATTTACTTTTTCGATGTAGATGCTTATTGCTATAAACTTTCCTCTTGGTACTGCTTTCACTATATCCCATAGGTTTTGGTACATTTTGTTTCCAGAAATTTTTCAATTTCTTTCTTAATTCCTCATTGACTCACTGGTCACTCAGGAACATATTGTTTAAATTCTATGTATTTGTATAGTTTCAAAAATTCCTCTTGTTATTGATTTCTGGTTTTATTCCATTGTGATGAGAGAAGATGCTTAATATTATTTTAATTTTTTGAATGTTTTAAGACTTGTTTTGTGATCTAACATATACTCTATGCTCGAGAATGATTCATGGGCTGAAAGAAAGAATGTGTATTCTGGAGCCATTGGTTGAAATATTCTATAAATATCTATTTGGTCCATTTGGTCTATAGTGCAAATTAAGTCTGATGTTTGTTGACTTTCTGTCTGCATGATCAGTCCAATGCTGAAAGTGGAGTGTTGAAGTCTCCAACTATCATTGTACTGGGATCTGTCTTTCTCTTTAGCTTTAATAATGTTTGCTTTACATATTTGGGTGCTCCAGTGTTAGATGCATATATATTTAAAATTATTATATCTTCTTGCTGAAGTGACCCCTTGATCATTATGTAATAACCTACTTTGTCTCTTTTTATAGTTTTTGTCTTGAAATCTATTTTTTTCTAATATAAGTATAGCTGCTCTTGCCCCTTTTTGGTTTCCATTGGCATGGAAGATCTATTTTCATCCCTTTATTTTAAGTCTGTGTGTGTCTTTATAGGCGAAATGTGTTTCTCGTAGGCTGCACATCTTTAGATCTTATTTGTTATCCTTTCAGCCACTCTGTCTTTTGATTGGAGAGTTTAGTTTATTTACATTCAATGTTATTATTGATAAGTAAGGACTTACTCCTACCATTTTGTTATTTGTCTGCTGGTTGTTTTATGGTCTCCTCTTCCTTCTCTCCTTCCTTCCTGTCTTCCTTTTCCTGAAAGTGATTTTCTCTGTTGATATGTTACAATTTCTTGCTTTGCATTTTTTGTGTATCTCTTGTATGTTTTTTCATTTGCAGTTACCATGAGACTTGCAAATAATATAATCTATTATTTTAACTGATGACAACTTAATACTGATTGCATAAACAAACAAGCAAGCAAAAAGGAAGCAAATAAAAACTCTACACTTTAACTTCTTCCCCTTACTTTTGCTTTTTGTTGTTTCTATTTTTATCTTACTATACTGTCTATGTCTTGAAAAGTTGTCAAAGTTATTATTTTTGTTAGGTTCATCTTTTAGTCTTTCTGCTCAAGATAAGAGTAGTTTACACACACCAAAATTACAGTGTTACAATATTCTGTGCTTTTTTTTTTTTCTGTGTACTTGCTATTACCAATGAGTTTTTTACCTTCTGATGATTTCTTGTTGCTCATTAATGTATTTTTCTTTTAGACTGAAGAACTTTCTTTAGCATTTCTTGTAGGACAGGTCTGGTGTTGATGAAGTCCCTCAGCTTTGGCTTATCTGGGAAAGGCTTTATTTCTCCTCCATGTTTGAAAGATATTTTCACTGGATATACTATTCTAGAAAAATTGAAATGTTTTTTCCTTTGGCACTTTAAATATGTCATGTCACTTTCTCCTGGCTTGTAAGTTTCCACTGAGAAGTATGCTGCCAGAGGTGTTGAAACTACTTTGGGAGTTTAATTATTAAATACCTTGAGATAGTCTTTGGGTTTAATATGCTTGGTATTCTGTAACCTTCTTGTATTTGGATATTGATATCTTCCTCTAGGTTTTGGAAGTTCTATTATTATCCTTTTGAATAAACTTTCTATCCCTATTTATCTCTTGAAGGCCAATAGCTCTTAGATTTACCCTTTTGAGGCTATTTTCTAGATCTCTATATGTGTGCTTCATACTTTTTTTATTTTTAGATTTTGTCTCCTCTGACTGTGTATTTTCAAATAGCCTGTCTTCAAGCTCACTAATTCTTTCCTCTGCTTGATCAATTCTGCTTTTAAGGGACTCTGGTGCATTATTCAGTATGTCTGTTGCATTTCTCAACTCCAGAATTTCTGCTTGATTCTTTTAAATCATTTCAATCTCTTTGCTAAATTTATCTGCTAGGATTCTGAATTCCTTCTCTGTGTTATCCTAACTTTCACTGAGCTCCCTCAAAACAGCTACTTTGAATTCTCTGTCTAAAAGGTCACATATCTTTGTCTCAAACAGGTCTACTTACAAGATAATGACATACCTCTATATTCTTACACCAGCACCACATTGTTCAAATTCTTACAGACTTACAATATATTCTAATACCACATTTCATTGATTCTAAGGTTTTAAAAAACATTTTAAGATCTCTGGTATCATAATGTCTCTTACAATAGAAAAAAAAAAAGAATTATATCACAACCTGACTGTGAGCATTTAAAATTTTTAATAGTATATAAAAAATGGTTTCTCTTATAGTCAATAACACCTTTGATTGAATAACTTATGGTGTATAAAAATGTTTATCTACCTGCTTAATCATCTTTTTTAGTATTTTGGCTCTTATCTGTTTACTCTTCCAGGTTAATATTAGAATCACTTTGTCAAAATATTTTGTAATTTATTGAGAATTGTGATAAATTTCTAGATTAATTTAACAAAGTATAATCTTTAAAATATTAAATATTTTCATTTAAACACAGTTGTATTTCTCCATTTATTAAATTATTCTTTAACTACCATCAGTAAAGTTTTATGAATTTTTTAAAACCTAGCTTTTACATATTTTTAGACTTTCTTTTTTGAGACAGGGTCTCAGTACATACCCCAGACTGCAGTACAGCGGTATGATCACAGCTCACTGCAGCCTCAACCTCCAGGGCTCAAGTGATCCTCCTACCTCAGCCACCCAAATAGCTGGGACTAGAGGCATGCACCACCACACCTGGCTAATTTTTTGTATTTTTTAGTAGAGTGGGGTTTCACCATGTTGCCCAGGCTGATCTTGAACTCCTGAGCTCAAGTGATCTGCCCACCACAGCCTCCCGAAGTGCTGGGATTACAGATGTGAGCCACTGTGCCCAGCTTTTAGATTTTTTAAATATCAACTTTAGTTTGTAATATGGTTTGGCTCTGTGTCCCCACCGAAATCTCATCTCTAATTATAATCCCACATGTCAGGGAAGGGACTTGGTGGGAAGTGACTGGATTATGGAGGCAGTTTCCCCCATGCTGTTCTCACGATACTGAGTGAGTTCTTATAAGATCTGATGGTTTAAAAGTGTTTAATAGTTCCCCCTGGCTCTTTCTCTCTCCTGGTGCTTTGTGAAGAAGGTGCTTGCTTCTCCTTCACCTTCTACCTTAACTATAAGTTTCCTGAGGCCTCCCCAGCCATGTGGAACTGTGAGTCAATTAAACCTCCTTTCTTTATAAATTATCCAGTCTCAGGTAGTTCTTTATAGCAGTGTGAAAATGAACTAATACAGTTCATATGCACCACTATTAATGGGATCTCTTTTGTATTATATCTTCTAAATTATTATTCATCCTGAATGGAAAAGCTACTGATTTTTATTCTGAGAGCTTAGATATCAGAAAAGAAATTAGGAAAAAGTAAGAAGCTTATTATAATCAACTGTCTTTCCCCCCAAATGATTAGGTGACAGAAAAAGGCATTAAGAAAGGAAAGGCCGGGCGCGGTGGCTCAAGCCTGTAATCCCAGCACTTTGGGAGGCCGAGACGGGTGGATCACGAGGTCAGGAGATCGAGACCATCCCGGCTAACACGGTGAAACACTGTCTCTACTAAAAAAAATACAAAAAACTAGCCGGGCGAGGTGGCGGGCGCCTGTAGTCTCAGCTACTCAGGAGGCTGAGGCAGGAGAATGGCGTAAACCCGGGAGGCGGAGCTTGCAGTGAGCTGAGATCCGGCCACTGCACTCCAGCCTGGGCGACAGAGCGAGACTCCGTCTCAAAAAAAAAAAAAAAAAAAAAAAAGAAAGAAAGAAAGGAAATTAAAATAATATACAAATGCTTTATTTTAGCCATAAGTTTGGATCATCTTTGCCAAGCAACATTTTGTTGGAACTGTATGTGACTCTATTAAGTATGTATCTTGATCAGTTCAGTCTGCTATAACAACATAACTTACACACCACAAAACGATATCTATTACAATTCTGAAGCTAGAAGACCCAAATCAAGGCACCAGCACATTTGGTGTCTAGTGAGGACCTACTTTCTGGTTCATAGAGGGCACTTTCCTGCTGTGCCCTCACATGCTGGAATTCTGGGGCCTCTTTTATACGGGCACCAATCCCATTCGTGAAGGTGTCTGCCTCCATGATCTAATCACCTGCCAAAGGCCCAACTACTTAACACCACCACATTGGTGATTAGGTTTCAACATATGGATTTTGGGAGGATACAAATATTCAGGCCATAGCAGTGGAGGACAGAAATAACTCTGCTGGGAAACCTCACACTGCTCCTGAAGGTCTCAGTGCCTTTTTGGGGTCCAGAGACTTGGGCTCTGGGTCTGGCTCAGACCAGTTGAGATCCTACAGGAGACACTCATAGTTTTAGAGCTATACTTCCTCATCTGTAAATTGATGACTTTGGGCCAAATTATTCTAAGATTTTTCTGCCCTCACATTCTGGGGACTACTAATGAGTAATAAAATTGACTGACAAAGTTTATCCCCTTTTTGTCATTACCTATCCTCAGCCAGCAAAAAGAAACATTAGAAGGCAAGGACCAAGTGAAGGAGCCAGAGAAACAAGGTGCCCATATAATATATAACGTCAACATTCAACCCTCAAGTACCTGAATGTTATGTCACACTGCTGAACAAAGCATCAGAGCAGGCACTGTCCTTTGGTACCAGGAACCATCCAGTTTAATATCAGCCTTTTGTTGGTAGCTCTTTTGCCCCAGATAATGTCCTATTTGATTCTGTCTTGACTAAGCACCTGCCTGTACTACTGCCTTGTGAGAAACAAAATCTGAAAGAAGGAAAAAGAAACGTGGTAGGAGCACAATAGCTGGCTGTTTATTCACTGAAGGAGCAATTATAGATCTTCTATCTATTCAGGATCCAGAATGCACCAAACCCTATGAGTGGGACTTTTGTAGGGACCGGATATAATCTTTTCTCTCAACAGTGGGTGATAGATATATAAACAAACACTCATGCAAAGGATTATTTTAGGTGCTATGATAGAAAACTTAATTAGATATCGTGGGGATACAAGAGAAAGAGTTTAATTTTGCAAGGATGCCCAAGAAAGGCACAGAGTTGCTAAGCCTGGTTCCATTTTGAAAGGCAGAGGTGGAGGAGGCTATGTCCATATAGGGAATAGCAAAAGCAGAAGGGCAGGGGCATGACCCAGCCTGGAGAGGCTGCAGGTCTAAATATAGGCTACAGGGGTGGGCACAGGAAAAATACTAAAGGTATATTTAAACCGTGTTTAAAACATTGTGGAATTTACCTCTAAGTGAAGCTATGGCAGGCTTTTAAGCAACAGGGTGCAGTGGGCAAATTTACATTCTGAAGAGATCATTCTATCATATGAAACCTGGATGATATGAGAAGGTTTCAGTGCACTGACAAGGAGTCTAGTGAAGAGATAGCTGCAGTAGTCCAGGTGAGAACAAAGTCCACATTGACATGAAAAAGTGGAGAAAGTGGCACATCTATGTGATGATGGATTAGTTTTCTATCATGGCATAACAAAACATCACACACTTGGTGACTTAAAACAGCACCCATTTGTTAGCTCACAATTTTGTAGTTCAGAAGACTGGGCCTCGTGTGGGTGTGTTCTCTGGACAGGGTCTCGCAAAGTTGAAATCAAAGCGTCAGCTAGAGCTATAACTCTCATCTGGAGCCAGAGGCCCACTTCCAACCTCATTCAGGTTGTTGGCAGAATTTATTTTCTTTCAGTTGTAGGACTGCAGTCACAATTTTCCTGCTAGCTGTCTCATGGTAGCCACTCTAAGCTGCGAGAAGTTGTCCCTCTCCATCTAGAGTTCACAACAAGGATCTTCATTTTCTTCAAGTTGGCTGGATTGCATCTCTCTGATTTCCCTTTCCGTGACCAGCCTGAATAAACTCTCTTCTTTTAAAGGACTTGGATGTTTAGATTACCCAGATAACCTCTTTCCTTAAAGTTATCTGTGTGATATTACCTAACCTAATGACAGGAGTAAAATTATTCATATTCACAGTCGCAGGGATTATGCATGGTGTGTACATGGCAGAAAATCTTAGGAAGCGTCCTCTCAGAATTCTGCCACCTACAAATGGTACAAAACAACAATAACAAGAGTAAAAAGTAGACTAGATAGATTCTGTTTCCAAATTGCATGAAGGAAGAAGAAAGAGGAAAAGACTACGTGACTTTTTTTGGCTGGGTGGTATAATTACCAGGGTAAGGAGGATAAAAGGACAAAAGGGCTAGGATTCTACTTTGGGCTTGCTGAGGTTGACATGTCTGTGAGCTATGCAGGTCGTCCAGGAGACAGTAGGACTGGGAATACCGGAAAATGGTTGGGAAGGAAATACAAGATTTTTAGTTAGCAGCAGATAGATTCTAGGAAGATGCATTATTAACCCCTTGTGCAGATGAGAAAATGAGCTTGGGATGCAACTTTCTTTTTTTTTTTTTTTTAGATGGAGTCTTGCTCTGTTGCCAGGCTGGGGTGCAGTGGTGTGATCTCGCCTCACTGCAACCTCTGCCTCCCGGGTTCCAGGGATTCTCCTGCCTCAGCCTCCTGAGTAGCTGGGACTACAGGTGCACGCCACCATGCCCAACTAATTGTGTGTGTGTGTGTGTGTGTGTGTGTGTGTGTGTGTGTGTGTGTGTGTTTAGTAGAGACAGGATTTCACCATGTTGGCCAGATGGTCTCGATCTCTTGACCTCATGATCCGCCTGCCTTGGCCTCCCAAAGTGCTGGGATTACAGGCATCAGTCACCGCTCCTGGCTGAGAGGCAATTTTCACAGATCATTCATTCGTGTAACTGGGACCCCAGGGTCTTATGACAGTGACTTCTTTTTTTCCCCACGAATTCACACTGAGACTAATGTCAGCCTTCCACTTCGATTCTCAGTGCTCAAGTACCTCTCCTTTTTCTTGACCTCTCAGTTTGGCTCTTGATTTAAAGTTTACTCTTACTGTTCAAGTCTTATATTTCCAAGAACACTTACGTTCTCTCAAGACAGGAATCTGCTTTGTACAACTTTGGCCCCTGCCCTTCATACATATCCAGATGAAGCTGATTAATTTTCTCCAAATCCTGTTAAATGATCTTGAAAATCACTCAGGTCCGAGCAATCCTCCAACTGCTCTGAGTTCTTGGCAGAGTGTGTCACCAGTACTTGTTAATAAAATTGTTTTTTTTTTTTTTTAATTTCATAGAATGTCAAAAATTGCCTGCTCCCAAAATGTGGTCAAATATTCTTCCCTA
The DNA here is from genome assembly GCF_043159975.1 of Macaca nemestrina. Lineage (NCBI taxonomy): Eukaryota > Metazoa > Chordata > Mammalia > Primates > Cercopithecidae > Macaca > Macaca nemestrina. Next base: position 165,635,309 of record NC_092125.1, on the reverse strand, counting down.
ATATCCCCAGCTTAGTGATTTATTATGGATAGACATTCCCATCCACCACAGAAATGTCCAAAACAAATAGCCAAGGAGTAGGCAAGTTTATCTAATAGTAATTTATTCTTCCATTCTTCATTCAACAGTATTTAATAACACCTGCAATATGCTAGCTATCGTGTTAGTCAGTGGAGATCAAAGATGAGAGAGATGCAGTCCTTCTTTTCCAGGAATTCAATCTGTTGGAGGTGATTCAACTTTACACAAATACCAGAGAACAAAGCACAATAGATAAATGACGTGAAAATTTAGAGGTGGGAGGTAGTTATATCCAGCTTGGAAAACGAAAGGATAACTTCAGTTTTTAACCTTGGTTCGCCTCTAAAATTCATACAGCCAGTCCTGATATACTAATTATGTGGATTGTAGCCTCAGAATAATTACTGTGATTATCTCAGGAAATTTTAAAAAGGACTAAATGCTACTGTGAAAAAAATGAAAACTCAACATGAGACATTAGAGGAAATTGTTAAGTACAGTGGGGAAGGTTGAGAGTTCCCACCCCCTCTCATCTCTGTCTCCTCTGCTCCAGTGAGAAATGGCATACTTTACTCTCTGCTTTGTGTTCATTATTCTTTTGCTTATAACCATCTTACAGAATGAATCTCTTTCTCCCTCTCTCTCTCTCTCCTTCTCCCTCTCTTCCTCCCCCTTTATGTGATAGACTTATCTGTCTTTCATATCTTCTTTATCCTAGTATACTTCAGAAATTCCTTTCTTAATTTGTTTCTTGAAATTTCCTGTTTTTCATCATTCATTCGTTATTCGTGCCAGCCAGTGTTTGTAATTGCGATTTGGTAATTGTTATTCAATGAATGAGTATCAACTTGAATAACTCAGCTACAAAATAATAATAATACTTTGTATCATTATTTCACTTCCTAGTTTCTTAAATATTTTTGTGTGTCTACTTTTTTTTTTTAAATATCAAAGACCTTATGACATTAGTCAGCTTTATATTATGTAGAACACAGGAGAGAACCTTGGACATATCTACATATGATTTGGGGCCAGCACCCTCTAAGTCAAATCTCCTGCCTGTGTCCATTGCCTCCTGCACAACAGTTAATAAGGTGCACTCACCACCACTCCTGCCACAAGCACAGACATGCTCTTGTTGCTTCTATTAAGCTTCAAGCCAATGAACTGCCCCCTGGCTGGTGGGACTATAGCTCCATAAAATTACACACTTGCTATACTCTCTGTTCTGCACCTTTTTCCAGAGAATCATTTCTCTGCTCCTCACCTTGGGAGTAATAAATCTTTCTTTGCTTTTGCCAAATAACTACTGTTGTAATTTAGCTTGAGACCAGGGATTTAACTTGCTTGGAAATTCAACATTTATTTAAGGATTATATTTAGCAGAAAGATGAAAAAGCGTCCTACTCAACAGGTATATGAAAAGATGCTCAGTGTCACTGATCGTTAGAGAAAGGCAAGTTAGTATCAGAATGAGATATAACCTTACACCTGTTAGGATGGCCATTATTAAAAAGATGGAAGGTAACAAGTGTTAGTAAGGATGTGGAGAGAAGGGAACCCTTATACACTGTTGGTGAGAATGTAAATTGGTACAGCCAGTATGGAAAACAATATGGAGTTTTGACAAAAATTGAAAACAGAGCTCCCCAGCAATTCCACTTCTGGCTATATATTCATGAAAATAAATTCAGTATATAAAATAGATATTTGCACTCCCGTGCTTATTGAAGAATTATTTATAATAGCCAAGATATGAAAATAATCTAAGTATCTGTTGACAGATGAATGGATAGGGAAATTGTGGGCGTGTGCATATGCACACACACTGGAATATTACTCAGCCTCAAAAAAGAAGGCAATCCTGCAATTTGTGACAACATTGATGAAGCTGGAAGATATTATGCTAGGTGAAATAAGCCAGACACAGGAAGAAAAATTCTGCGTAATCTCACTTATATGTGGAATCTTAAAAAGTCAACTTCATAGCAGCAGAGTGGAGAAAGGGAGGCAGGTGGGGGTGGGGAGCAGGAAGATGTTGGTATAAAGTTTCAGTTATCTTATGCAGGATCAATAAGTTCTAGACATCTAATGTACAGCCTGGTGACTATAGTTAATAATACTGTGTTATCTACTTGAAATGTGCTAAGAGAACAGATTTTAAGTGTTCTCACCACACCAAAAAAAGTGGATTATCTGAGGGGAAGGATATGTTAATTATCTTAACCGAAGTAATTATGAGGTATAAGCATATCAAATCCAATTATATTTAATGTAGCTGATTTTTTAAAGGAGGAACTATTGATTATTAAATGTTTTCCATACAGGTTCAGAACTCAACATAACCTATCCTGATAATAGACAAATGGCCAGTGTCTCCGCATTAACAATCTGTTGAGATCTCTGACCTAGCTCCTCAAATAGCCAGCCCAAACCTCTTATGCTGGGTGGACAGACTTAACCGCTGACCTTCTCCTCCCTCCAGTGGGTGTTGGTAGCATGAAGGATGGCCCATCCAACTGCCACTGTCCTTAATGTGCATGTCTTCAGTAGTCAAAGTAGGTTTGAGGAAAGTTGCAAATAATTACAGAAAACAGACATTGCTCTATTTGGTCCTATTGTGATCTATCACTATGGCAAATTCCCTGAAGGAACAGAGGTCCTTGCCAGCCCCAAACAGTCCCCTTTAGACTCACACATCCTCCAGCTGTTCTTACAAGTATCTCCTCCCATAGACTGAGCCTCATTATTGCATTTGATAAGCCAGGCCACCAGGCTCTAAACAGATGAGAACTACTGGCTGCACAGGAACCTGTGACCCAGACGCCACCATATATCAAATTCAAACACAGTGTTGCCCCAGGAAAATTTGTAATATCACAATGATTACAAAAATAAAACCAAGGTCTTACAAATAATATCCCCATCAAGACCCCATTCCAAATATTTGGTACTGAAGACTCAGGAGTTTAGGATTCGCTAATCATCTGATCTGGGAAAGTCCACCAGTGGCAAGCTCTACTCCAAGAGATCATTTTATTGCTCCTTACTTCTTTTTTTTTTTTAATGTTAAAAAAGTGTTTAATTTTATTTATCTAATTAGATAGCATCTTTTTATTATTATTATTATTATTATTATTATACTTTAAGTTCTAGGGTACATGTGCATAACGTGCAGGTTTGTTACATATGTATACTTGTGCCTTGTTGGTGTGCTGTACCCATCAACTCGTCAGCACCCATCAACTCGTCATTTACATCAGGTATAACTCCCAGTGCAATCCCTCCCCCCTTCCCCCTCCCCATGATAGGCCCCGGTGTGTGATGTTCCCCTTCCCGAGTCCAAGTGATCTCATTGTTCAGTTCCCACCTATGAGTGAGAACATGCGGTGTTTGGTTTTCTGTTCTTGTGAGAGTTTGCTAAGAATGATGGTTTCCAGCTGCATCCATGTCCCTACAAAGGACACAAACTCATCCTTTTTTATGGCTGCATAGTAGTCCATGGTGTATATGTGCCACATTTTCTTAATCCAGTCTGTCACTGATGGACATTTGGGTTGGTTCCAAGTCTTTGCTATTGTGAATAGTGCTGCAATAAACATACGTGTGCATGTGTCTTTATAGCAGCATGATTTATAATCCTTTGGGTATATACCCAGTAATGGGATGGCTGGGTCATATGGTACATCTAGTTCTAGATCCTTGAGGAATCGCCATACTGTTTTCCATAATGGTTGAACTAGTTTACAATCCCACCAACAGTGTAAAAGTGTTCCTATTTCTCCACAGCCTCTCCAGCACCTGTTGTTTCCTGACTTTTTAATGATCGCCATTCTAACTGGTGTGAGATGGTATCTCCTTACTTGTAATGCTTTTCTATTTCCTGGTATTGCGAGAGCTCCTCCAGCTACCATTCCAACCACTGCTACTACCCAAGGCCCTCCCCCTATAGCCCCAGCAAACCCCACATCTATACCAAATGCCTTCTCTGACCTCCACCAATAGAAGCCCCTTGGCTTTTGCCTTCCTTAGAGACCTGAAAGTCATTGGATACCCTGGCCATCTCTTGTGGACACATGCTCATATATTTCAATGGTGATATATTAGTCTCCACATAATTCTCAATTTTTAACAGTCCTCATTGATGCTGGATCCTAGGTCACTTTGGTGCCCAGTGAACCTTCAAAATTTAAAGAGGGGAAACAACAACTAAAGGTGTCACTGGACATTGAGTCCAAGGAACTCAAACACCTTGGGAATATATTGCTGCTCAGGCCTCACACATTATAGTTAAAATCTCTCATGTATCAGCTTATAGCCAGGCCCCCATACAAGAGGCAGTCTTTAATGAAATAGATGACCAACTTGCTCAAATTTTTCAAATAAATTCAGATATTACCCTATGCTCTTGTCCTTGGCTAGATGGGCCTGTGAGATCTCAGGTCATCATAGCCTTGGGACCCAAGTAACTTTGGGTCAAGCACCATGATACTGCCATGCTACTGGCTCTAATCCAAACCCAAGTCCCCTGATGTTATCTCTATTCCCTGTCCCACCACTAGTTTCATACCAAGGGAAATGGGAATTGCCAATGGGGATCCATACCAAGCGATGGGCATTCCTTCTCTCACTGGCAAGATGATTTTATTGAACTGTTGCCCCAGTCTGCTGGCAAAAATTACTGTTCCTCAATGATAGTTAATATTTATGTATGTGTATTCTTGTCTTATCCTTTCCAGCTTTCTACTGCCAACACCATGATTACAGGTGTCACCAAAACTTAGATAACTCTCTTTGTGTCCCCATATATCACTGACTCTTGAACAGGGTACACATGTTGCTGCTCATTCATTTCAGGTGTGGGCTTTACTTTCAATATGGCATCATTTGGAACTTCCGTTTGTCCTATTGTCCACAGGCATGTGGCCTGAGACAGACATAATGGCTTACTCAAGGAAATTATCTTAAAATTACCAAATGGTTAATGATCTCCCAGACTGACCTCTCTTTTGCCCACTGGCTTAGTTAATCTGCAATTTCAAGCTTTAGAGCCTATGACATCCCACCAACATGTAACAAGAGCTCTTCTCCTCCCCTTATAACCACAAAAGAGTATGCTTCTCACTTGTGAGTCTGCAATATTTAAGTAAAATTCCTCTTCTCAATTATACCTCTGATTCTGCTACCGCTTTTCAATCCTGGCACAATCCACACTAGATTGGCTTCTGGATCAGTGGTGAATGTTATGGACTCACTGAAAATTGAGAGGACTTGTTCCCCAAACATGTAATACTGTGTGTCTGGAAACTCTCTGCCAAAGTTTGCTGTCCTTCTCTAATATGATAGTTTTGAAGGTTTGCTAACTGTAAGTCTCTCTTTGCTAGGAATGAAAATCTTGGTGCCTTGTCCCATACCTACAATTGTGTGGATCTTCCGGTAAGAAAAATAAGATTTTAAATCAGTTTCCTATTTAGAAATGCCAACATTTCTAAATAGGATGCATCTCTGGCTCCATCCCATTATAGTTATTTTGAATGCATGACTACTACAGGACCCGGGATAATAATGACCATGACTACCATCATAATAAACAGGCATCCCCCAGCATGCCAGCCTATGCCAAAAGCCCAAAAACATCACCATGGAATATTTTGATTTATCTTGGCCTGGCTGTGCTTCATTTGGCTCAAGCCTGGGTCTGGGATTCTATGACTCTAGCTCAATGTCAAATACCATAGGCTTCTTTCTGCCGATGCTGTCATCCCTACTTGCGTGGGGCAGTCAGTCAATCCACAGCTTCCCTGTAAAAGTTACTCCTTAACTTCTTAAGGGGCAAAGGGATACTTATCTTCAGGCAAATTTGTAATAATTTATCAAATGTATATCTTTGCCTCAAGATCTTGGGGCTAGTCAGGGGTTCATATCAGAAACCCTTTGCCCCAGCCACACTAGGGTCCTTAAAGGTACCATCCGTATGTCACTTGTAGTCAACAGCACAGACAAAGACCATCATCTCAGGAATGATGACCTCAGACCAGCAGACCAAAGTGTCCTAAATGATCATTTCAGTGTGACTTATAGTCCTAACCTCAACACTGGTAACTCGAGTGATGACACAATTCCATGGTGAACACTGCCAAGTCAAGATTCTGTTCCCTGATCCCTTTTTTCTCCCAAACCTAACCATGGTTCTTCCACACTTTTGCCTCATGACTTACCCCTGGACCCAAGTTTGAATCTATGCAACCTGCTTACTCTCTGCTCCCAACCTAACTGATGACAGTGTGACCATAGTTATTGTGACTGTTTAATTACAGGTGTCATCCACTCTGCTTATGGAGTCTCTGTGATTCCATTCCTCTGCTATACAATTTCTCTCCATTCCCCTTTCCTACAAGAAGCTAATGCTTATTGGCAGGACCTTACCTGCCTAGACTATACCAAAGCCTGAGGAATGACTCTATACAGGGGGCTGTCTTTGCCTATTACCTAACCTGCTGCATCAAAGAACTCCCATTAAATTATTTAGATTTGTACTTGACTCACTCTTTTCTCTTTTCATAGGGTTTTCCTTTGGTATGAGCTAGAACCCTGCAAATTAGCTGATCTATACCCACTGGTCTTACCATTTTCTTTCTCCCCTTAATACGTAAAACCTGAATTGGGATTCCCATCTCCACTATCACTACTCTTGCAGCCACATCAGCTCTGATTCCCCCTCATCCAGCTACCCATCTTTCACTCTCCACTACGTCACTGTCACCATCTCCACTCCCTACTTTCCTGAACCTGATGGACAATACCTATGTAACATAACAGGGTATGCCACCCGAGAGCTAAACTTCCAGTAACACTGGGCTTGCTACCAAGGGCCCCAGCCTGGGCCACAACTTATTCAACAAATTTCTGTCCCTTTGGAGATCTGTGATACTTGTACTAAATACTCATCATCTTCTCCATCCCCTGTACTTCCCCCAGCACTCCCTTGACCTCCTAGGTGCTTCCTCATTAATCTTCACTTCATGGACCCCTTGACCTTCTCAACTTCCCCTACCAACTGACATATCCAGCTGTGTCTTCCCCACCCCACCCCCACTTTGAAATAAGTTGGCTATCACACATCTGCATTGATATAAATTTGCTCACCAGAAATCCCCCCTTTTAAGACCTTTGGGCCACTCATTCTCCTGGGACACTACTCCTGCTCACCAGGGACTCATACTCTGCTCCTATACCCCACCCTCTTCTAACCTGTGTAGCCTGACCTGTGTCCTAGGGCCACATATAGCCAGGTCACCCTGCATCCAACTAGAGAATTCATATCTCTCATACAGTCTTCCCTCAAGAGGGAAGGGTGTGTTTTTTTAACCTACTATGTTAGGCTTCATCACAATCTTTAGTATAACAGGCATAAATTTAGGCATTTTTGATTCTCTAAAACAGGCTCAACTCAGAGGAGCCATATGGACAGTGTCACACTCCCAGAAGACCACACATATCAAGAGGCCCAAGCCTTAGATGCCGTGAATAAGGGACAAAGCTCTGTGGTTGCCATGGTTGCTGAGAACAGGTTAGCATTAGACTACCTACTAGCATCTCAAAGTGGAGTTTGTACCTTGATGGAAACCTCCTCCTGCATGTGGATCAATAACACAGAAATGGTGTTCAGAAGAGTTCAACAAATAAAACAACACAGCAAAATAGTCAATCTTATTACTCCAAGAGGCTCCGTGGATTCCACTGATTTCTTCTGGATGTCTCCTTCTGCCTGGGGCAGACTCCTCACTATCTTTCAGAAAGCTTATAATAATAATCGCTATTTTAATAATAATTATGATAATGACTATTATTTTGAGTTAGCTTTGCAAATTTTTTCTTTCAAGTACAAGTTTGTTTATGGGAATCCTTGGAGTTTGCCGTGCTAACCCAAGTGTCATGGATGAATTGTGAACACAATACGTAAGAAACAGGAAAAAAACTTGGAACCCCAACTGACATTTGATGTAGTGCCAGTAAAGACTGTCTCGTCTCCCACCTGTGTCTGTCGACGCCTGTACAATGAGGTGTGTATTCTTTCACTCTGCCCTGTACGTTCAGGCGCAGTCTTACTCCCTCTTTTAAACTTCATGATGGGAGCTGTCATCCCACCAGCAGGACTTCCCCTTTACAAAAGACTCATGTACTCACTACCCCCTCTCTTCTGGACCCTCTCCAGGAGACCCCTCCCCTTCACTCCTTTCCTTTGGACCTCCCCATCTATGTCAGCAATCAGACTTCCTTCGATTACATGAAAGGACTGCTCTTAAGAGTTTTCACATCTAAAGCTAACCTTGGGAGGGGGCTTCCTCATGTTATGATGGAGTTGTCCTTATGTGTATTATTACAGTTGTTTTGCTGAACTTTGAAGCCATTCTGAACGATTAAACCCTGCCTGACAGCTAACTCTAATATGATCACTGCTCTTAGAAACAAAATTGTTTATGATAAACTTAAGCCTACAAATCTTTGGTGTGTGGTGGAATATGTGCCAGAAGATTTTTCTAACTGGGAATGACTTTTTTTTTTTTTTTGAGACAGAGTCTCACTCTGTCACCCAGGCTGGAGTGCGGTGGTCCTATCTTGGCTCGTTAAAACCTCCACCTCATGGGTTCAAGTGATTCTCCTGCCTCAGCCTCCCAAGTAACTGGGACTACAAGTGTGTGCCACCACGCCTGGCTAATTTTTGTATTTTTAATAGAGATGGGGCTTTGCCATGTTGGCCAGTCTGGTCTCAAACTCCTGACCCCAGGTGACCTGTCTGCCTTGGCCTCCCAAAATGCTGGGATTACAGGCATGAGTCACCCCATCCAGTCTGGGAATGACATCTTATATCTGTGGCAGAAATAACAAAAGAAGCTTCTAAATTACCTAAAAGGTGGGGTGGGGTGAGTGGGGCTGAAGCTTGGATTCGCCCTGAAGCCCTGATGTGCTTGTGTTAGGGAATGGCCTTCCAGGAAATCATTCTTACTCCTGCTCATTGTGGCCAAATTCTTGTGATCAATTTGTGTAACCATCTATCTCATGGAAGAAAATACTTCAGCTTTCTTGCTCCCTGCCAAATGGTTTTGTGAGTAATCAAGTACACAATAAAACCACAGTCATCAGAAAACTCAGGTCATGACGACATTCTGGAAGATAGGGGTAGCCAGCAGAGCAGAAGAATCATATTGCTCAATCTTCGCTATTTGCAAATTTCTCTAAAATGCATTCATCTGCTTTCCTGCAAAGAGAAGGTCAGAATGCTGAACATGATTGATAGTCTCTTTATACTCTCCTGGTACAAAGTAAACCATGGTACTTGTTTCTGTTTCAGCTGTGATGTTAGAGAATCCTAGGATGGCAAAGTAGTATGTATAGGGTCCAGCCTATGCCAAGAAATAGTAAAATAATAGTGGATACTCCTGTCCTGAGCATAATGTGCCAAGCAATTTACATGCATTATCTCTTAAATCCTTACAGTAGGCCTGTGAAGTAGCTACCGTAACCAAATAGTCTAGATTGCAAATGCATTTGAAAACCTTTTTTCCTTTTTCTTTTTTCCCTAGTCTCAAGACCTAACCTTGAAGCTTACTGCAGAAATCTTTTTCCTTCTCCTTAGTCTTAAAATATAGCCTTGATGTGTACTTTCTTTGAAACACCATGTCCCTCTGTCCCTCCCTTTCTCACCATACACTCCCTTACGTCATGCACATTTATTAATAATTGTATGCTTGTATCTAATTATGTGCTTGTTTAAAAGTTCTAAGGGGGCTAAGCTTGAGACAAACCAAGCATAGAGACCCAGCTGCAAGATTCCAGAGATTCTCTCAAGGAAGTTAGTCAATAACCTGGCCATTGTTGAGATGATGCCAGCCCTCACTCCAAGATGCCAGACCATGACTCCAGATAGCCTTGGGAACAAGACACACAGACCTTGTACTCAGCACTCATCTCGCCTACCTTTCATTGCCAGTTCCCCCTTTTAAGCCCCTCTTCCCAGCCTAAGGTTTGAAGTGATTACTTTTAATAGGAATCCAGCCACTTACTCATGACTAGTTTTGGTTAATGAAGTCACTTTCTTTTTGTTGTTGTTGTTTTAACTTTTATTTTAAGTTCACGGGTATAAGTACAGGTTTGTTACATAGGTAAACTTGTGTCATGGGGGTTTGTTGTACAGATTATTTTGTCACCCAGGTATTAAGCCTATACCCATTAGTTACTTTTTCTGATCCTCTCCCTCCTCCCACACTCTACCCTCTGACAGGCCCCAGTGTCTGTTGTTCTCCTCTATGTGTTCTCATCATTCAGCTCTCGCTTTTACATGAGGACATGTGGCATTTGGTTTTCTCTTCCTTCATTAATTTACTAAGGATAATGGCCTCCAGCTCTATCTATGACCCTGCAAAGGACATAATCTCATTCCTTTTTATGGTTTCATGGTATTCCATGGTGTATATGTACCACATTTTCTTTATCCAATCTGTCATTGATGAACATTCGGGTTGATTCCATGTCTTTGCTATTGTGAATAGTGCTGTAATGAACATATGTGTGCATGTGTCTTTATAATAGAATGATTTATATTCCTTCCGGTATAGACCTGGTAATGGTATTGATAGGTCAGATGGTATTTCTGTTTCTAGGTCTTTGAGGAATCACCACACTGTCTTTCCCCAATGGTTGGACTAATTTACACTCCCACCAACAGTGTATAAGCATTCCTTTTTCTCCACAACCTCACCAGCATCTGTTATTTTTTGACTTTTTAATAATAGCTATTCTGACTGGTGTTAGATGGTCTGTCATTGTGGTTTTGATTTGCACTTCCCTAATGATCTGTGATGTTGAGCTTTTTTTCATATGATTGTTGGCCACAGGTATTTCTACCATACCTTGCCTTGTTATTGGACTCTGCAAGCAGTGAGTGGTTGGACCTGGATTTAGTTACATTACTAGTGCCATTCCTATTTTACAGAAGAGAAAAGTGAGATAAATTTCAATGTCATTTAGTTGGCACAAGACTTAGCTGGTTTTAAATCCCATGTCACTCTCTGAATTCAAAATTATTACCAGTGTCTCTCTTTCCTTTGATGACAGTGATAGGCCAAATGATGACCCTCCAAAGATGTCTACCTCCTAATTTCCAGAACCTGTGACTATGTTACTGTACAAGGCAAAAGAGATATTACAGATGCGACTAAGGTATGGATGTTGTAATGGGGAGATTATTTTCAGGATTATCTGAGTGGGTCTAATATAATCAGAAATACTTATAAGAGGGAGACAGGAGGGTCAGGGTCAGAGAAGGAAATGTGACAATGGAAGCAGAGGTTGGGCTGATAAAGCTATGAGCCAAAGATTGCTCTCTAACGACTGGAAAAGTCAAAGAATGAATGCTCCCATAGAACTTGCAGAGGAATGCCGTCTTGCTGACATCTTAATTTTAGCCCTGTAAGACTCATTTCAAACTTCTGTCCCGTAGAATTATAAAAGAATAAACTTTTATTGCTTTAAGCCCTTAGGTTTCGTGTAATTTGTTATAGCACCATAGGAAATTAATACACTGTCCTATTACACTTTAAATATACTCTCTGATGACACTATTTTTTATCTTGCATGGTATAATTTTTTTTAATTATATAAATTTTAGAATTTTAAGCTCTTTTTTTTCCTCTATATCTAGCATTTTTTTAGTGCGTGTGTTATAACAGACACTATACAAGGCACTTTACAAATAAAGGCTTATTTAATTTTTCTAACAACCTGTGGTAGAGATAGCTAGTTTTCCACATGAAATGTGTATTTCCCTTCCATAATAGGGAGTGGTTTCTAGAAGTTGGCTGCCCAACTTGAACAATATTTCTTGTAAGTATCCCTATAAGTTTATCTAGGTGTGGCTATGTGATTAGTTTTCGCCAGTGAAATTTGAGCAGAGCTGATGTGGTTAGGCAGCATATATGCCTCCCCACCTACCTTTCCTTTTCCACAGCAACTTAGGAAACTGTGTGTTAATAATGGCAGGACCATAAAGTGGTCCATTTTCATCACTGTAATCTTTTATGAGCAAGGAATAAACTTCTTCTGTGTAATCCTGTGAGATTTGGGGATTTATCTGTCACAGCAGCTACTCGTAACTATACTCCAACTCTGTGAAGTATAACCTCATGAAGTATGAAGGATTCACCTCATGTTTAATGATAGTGAAGCTAGGGCTCAGAACAATGAAGTAGCTTGACCAAGGTCACAAATTTAAAAGAGGCAGAGGCAGGGATGCTCAAACAGTGAAACCAGGGTTCAGAACAATGAAATAGCTTGACCAAGGTCACAAATTTAAAAGTGACAGAGGCAGAATTCTGACACCAAAGACCATTGTATTTCCAAGATGCTACACAGCATTTTATTGTTCAATCATCTGTTGAAAATATCCATTTAAGAAACAACAAAGTCTCTGAATCATAGATATTAGACCTAAAAGGCACTTTACAGATTATCTTCCCTAAAATCTCCTATAGTACTTCAAAGATGAGAAAAGGAAGCCTAAAACTGGCAAGTGGCTGGCCCATGTGATGAGACAAAGCCAGGACTGGAACTGAAGCCTCCTTTTCATCAAAAAATTGCTCCTTTAGATGAGTTTGTATAGGAGTCAGCTCTTTTTCATAAAATGGTTTTCAAATATTTGATATAAGATAATTCATGGCCATAGAGACAGAGTTTTCTTTTTAGAATGAAAAAATAGAAAAAAAAAGTTATCTTTAGTAATAAACCCTCTGAGGCTATTGCATATAATAATTTATATATTTTATAGATATAGATATGCCATATAATAATTACATTATATATATATTTATATATATATATATATATATAAAATATAGTTGTATTCTTTTTTTGTGTGTGTTTTTGAGACAGAGTCTCATTCTGTCACCCAGGCTGGAATGCAGTGGCCTGATCTCGGCTCACTGCAACCTCCACCTCCCTGGTTCAAGCGATTCTCCTGCCTCAGCCTTCCGAGTAGCTGGGACTACAGGCGCGTGCCACCATGCCTGGCTAATTTTTTTGTATTTTCAGTAGAGATGGGGTTTCACCGTGTTAGCCAGGATAGTCTCAATCTGACCTCGTGATCCGCCCGCCTCAGCCTCCCAAAGTGCTGGGATTACAGGCATGAGCCACCACGCCCAGCCAATATAGTTCTATTCTTAATCTCTTGTTCTATTGAGATGGAAATATCTTCATGTTATAAAAATAAAAGTGGCAGAGCACTGAACAGATGGAGAGTTAAATGAATGAACTGAGGATTCCACATCTTGGCTGCCTGAAAATATGTTCTACTATAGTAAACATAGTTTTAGCAAACAAATAATGGCAACCCACATGTTGATCTCTCACCAGAATTCTCTAGCTTGTCTCACTTATTCCCTGAGCATAGCTGAACTTCTTTGCAAGAAACAGATATTTCCCATGCTTTTTAAGCCTAGAAGTGAATTCAAGAATGCCAGAGAACTGAGTAAAATTGTAAAACTGCCCTTAGGATTTTGCACTGGGTGAAATGTTTCTAGTGAGATCAGGACATTTGTAGAGAATGGACCATTCTGATTTCTGCTACTGTCTCAATTTAACATGGAAATTCTCATATGTGTGTAATTTTCTCAGAAAACCCATTATTTAATAATGACAGCTCTGGGAAAAGGAGTTGTGAAATTTTAAATATACAATGTGCCATGTGTCACTGGTAGACCCACTGCCTTTGTGATTCTCCATGTTAAATTTTGACTCCAATGCAGCATGTTAGCATCAAGGAATATCAACCCTGGAATAGAACTAGAGGGCATATAACAACGTGTGCACCCAACTTCTATTATCTGAGAATTGTCTTCAAGCTCTACCTGCATACTATGTTATTCATTTGTTAACAGTTTTTCTGTAAATAACTTTTAAGTTGAGTCATTCTTAAAAATTAACAACTTTCTTGAGGTATAATCTGAGTACCATACAATTCATTCATTTTAAATATAAACTCAATGATTTTTAGTGAGTTTGCTGAGTTATTCAACTATAACTGCATTCAAATCTTGGAACATTTTCATTATCTCTGAAAAATTCCTTGTGCCCATTTTCACTGCTGGTTCCCATTGTGGGTCCCAAACAAACAATAATCTACTATCATCTGTCCATATGTATTTGCCTTTTAAGGATATTTCATACAAATTGAATCATATAGTATGTGATCTTCTGTGTCTCACTTCTTAACATTCCCTCAGAGATGTCCATTAGTCTGTCCAACCAAAAACTAGGGTCAGGTGAATCCTGCGACTTTTGCAGGAGCCTGTAGCAACCCACAGGTGAGGTCTCCCTGCATGGTCCTTGATTACAGTCAGATCACAGCTCTACACCAGGTCCATGGAAAAAGAAAGAACTGATTTTGATCCTTCTCCATGTTCACCTATGAAAACCTCATTACAATGACTTTAATTTCTTTTACAAAGTCAAATTTGACCATATTCTCAGAACTCAACCAGGGTCATGGCCTTTGCAGTGGAGTCAATCCAAAGGCCTCACTAAACCATATACAGTCATTCCTCAGTATACATGGGGGATTGGTTTCAGGACCACCTGCATTTACCAAAATCCATGGATACTCAAGTCCCTTATGTAAACTGGCATGGTATGTGCATATAACTTACACACATCCTCCCACCTCTAGATTACTAGATTACTTCTAGATTATTTGTAATACCTATGTAATACAATACAAATGCTATGTAAATAGTTTTTATATAAGTGAATATTGATGAATATATTGATGAACATAGATGGAAACATCTTCAACAACATGCTAGCAAACCAAATTCAGCATCACATTAAAAGGATCATATACCATGATCAAGTGAGATTTATCTTTGAGAGAAAAGGATAATTTAACATTTGTAAATCAATAGATATGAATACACCACATTAACAGAATGATCATCTCAACAGATACAGAAAAATACTTTGACAAAATTCAACATCCTTTCATGATAAAAAGTCATATCATATTAGGTATGGAAGAAATATACCTCAACATAATAAGGGCCATATGCGATGAAGCCACAGTCAACATCATTCTCAATGGTGACAGCTGAAATCTTTCCCTCTTAGATCAGAAACAAGACAAGGGTGCCCATTCTTGTCACTTCTATTTAACATACTACTGGAAGTCTTAGCCTGAGCAATTAGACAAGAAAAAGAAATAAAAGGCATTCAAATTGGAAGGAAAGAAGTTAAATTGTCTGTTTACAGATGACATAATCTTAGGTAAATCAAAACCCTAAAGACTCCACTGTAAACTGTTGGAACTAATACATTCAATAAAGGTGCAGGATACAAAATCAACACATGAAAATTAGTTGTGTTTCTGTACACTAAGAACAAATCAGCTGAAAACGAAATTAAGAAATCAGTCCCATTTACAATAACATCAAAAAGAATAACGTGTTTATGAATAAATTTAACAAAAGAGGTAAAAAATCTGTATACTAAAAACTGTAAGATATTGAAGAAATAAGTTGTAGAAGTCACAAATAAATGGAAAGATATTTCATGTTGATAAATCAGAAGAATTTATATTGTGAAAATGTCCATACTCCTCAAAGTGATCTACAGATGCAATGCAATTCTTATCAAGATTCCAATAGCATTTTTCACAGAAATAGGATAATAAATCCTAAAATTTGTGTGAAACCACAAAAGGCCTTAAATAGCTAGTGCAACCTTGAGTAAAAAGAACAAAATGGGAGGTATCACACTCCCTGATTTCAAAATATATTACAAAGCTGTAGTAATCAAAACAGTATGGTAATGACTTAGACCAATGGAACAGATTAGAGAGCCCCCAAATAAACTCACATATATATGGTCAACCAATCTTTGAAAAGTGAACCAATAATACACAATGAGGAAAGGAAAATCTCTTCAATAAGTGGTGTTAAGAAAGCTAGATATCTACCTTCAAAAGAATGAAATTGGACCCCTTTTACAAGGCTGTTTTTATTTAAAAGAAAAGAAGAAATTGGGCCCTTGCCTGTCACCATATACAAAAGTTAACTCAAAATGGATTAAAGGCTTAATCCATTAATCTTAAAATCTGAAACCATAAATTCTCAGAAGAAAATATAGGGAAAAACTTTCTTGACATTGGTCTTGGCATATCCAATGATTTTTGGATATGACACCAGCAGCACAAACATCAAAAGAAAATTAAACAAGCTGGATTACATTAAACTAAAAAGCTTTTGCACAGCGAAGGAAACAATCAACAAAATGAAAAGGCAATCTATTAGCATGGGAAAAAATATTTGCGAATCATATATCTTATAAGGGACAAATAACCAAAATGTAGAAGGAGTTCAAACAACTCAATAGCAAAAACAACCAAAAAATTTAATTAAGAAATGGGCAAGGCACCTAAATAGACATTTTTCCAAAGAAGACATACCAGTGACCAAGTATATGAAAAAGTGCTCAATGTCACTAATCATCAGAGAAATGAAAATCAAAACCACAATGAGATATCACTTCACACCTGTTTTGATGGGTATTATCAAAAAGATAAAAAGGCTGGGCATGGTGGCTCACAACTGTAATCCCAGCATTCTGGAAGGCAGAGGTAGGTGGATCACCTGAGGTCAGGACTTCAATACCAGCCTGGCCCACATGGTGAAACCATGTCTCTACCAAAAATACAAAAAAAAAAAAAAAAAATTAGCTGGGCATGGTGACGCAACCCTGTAATCCCAGCTACTTGGGAGGCTGAGGCAGGCGGAGGTTGCAGTGAGCCGAGATTGCGCCACTGCACTCCAGCCTAGATGACAGAGCAAGACTCTGTCTCCAAAAAAAAAAAAAAGATAAAAAAGTAACAAGTGTTAGTGTATGGAGAAAAGGGAACCCTTATACACTATTCGTGATAATTGGTACAATCATTGTGGAAAACAGTATGGAGGTTTCTTTAAAAAAAAAAAAAAATAGAACTACCATATGATCCAGCAATCCCACTTTTGAGTACATACCCAAAGAAAGTGAAATCAGTATCTCAAAAAGATATCTGCACCCTCATGTTCATTGCAGCATTATTCACGATAGCCAAGATATTGAAACAACCTAAATGACTATCAGCAGATAGATTTTAAAAATGTGATTACACAGGCCCATGCACAAACACATACACACTAGAATATTATTCAGTCATAAAAAAGTAAGGAAAGTCTGCCATTTGAGACAATGTGGATGAACCTGGAGGACACTATGCTAAGTGACAAAGCCAGATGCAGAAAGACAAATACTATATGATTTTACTTATAGAAAGAATCCAAAAAAAGTCTAACTCATAGAAACAGAGTAGCACAGTGGTTAACAGGGGCTTGGGGGTGGGGAAAATGGGGAGATGTTGGTCGAAGGGTAAAAAGTTTCAGTTGTAAGATGAACAAGTTCTGGGAATCTAATGTACAGCATGGATGGTGATGGATGTTTTAATTAATTTGGTTGTGGTAATCATTGCACCATGTATCCATGTATCAAATAATCACATTGTACACCTTGAATATATATAATTTTATTTGTCAATTAACATATTTAAATAAATAAACAAATAAACAAAATGTGACTACCAGAAAGTTAGGAAAAAAAAAAAAAAAAGAATGGCCAAGGAAAACTGTCAATTCTGTCCATGTCTGGGGCTGGGCCAGGATCCCTGTATGGAGTCAAAGTAAGCTGCAGAGGCCACTTCTGGGGAAAACTCTTTTATCCGTTTTTTCAAGTTTCAGCTTTGCACCCACACTTCCATCCGAACTGAAAAATTTTGATTTCCTGGAGGCCACCCTAAGAGTCAGGAGAATAACAAGGTCACATGGCCTAGTCTCCACTGCTTATGATTGGGACTACAATGCAGGGATCTGATCTCTATAGGTATCTGATCAAACCTCTGATGAAATTTCTTCTTTGATTAAGGAAAACATTCTTGGCAGATGTTTTCCTCTGGTTCTTCTGGGCTACAAGAATTTCACCTCTAGCTGCACAATGCCAAGCATCCCCAATTGTCCCTCTAAGCATGGCTTGAGTTCTGAAAACCAGTGAAACAGAGCTGCAATCTTATTACTCAATTGTGAGCTTTGGTATCCATGTGGTGTGAGACTGCTTTGAATATTCTTTTGTTTTCTATTTGTTCTTAACAATAAACACTCTGGGCCCCATGAGACACTCAGCTAAGCACATCAGAAAGGTTAAAAGGACTTTGAAGAGTCAGGGAGTAGAAACAGTATGTTTTTGAACTTCATCCATGTTGTAGCATGTACCAGTATTTCATTAAGTTTTATTGCTCAGCAATGTTCTATTATATGTATGAGCCACAATTTCATTATCCTTTCACCAATTGACATTGTAATTACTCATACACCATTTGGTGGGTATTAGAATTGTTTCCCCTTTTGGTTATTATGAATAAAGCTGCTATGAACATCCATGTCTAAGTCTTTGTGTGAATAAATACATGTCACATTTCTCTTGAATATATACCTGGAAATACAACCCCTGGGTCATATGGTTTAAGTTTAATTTTTAAAAAATTCCAGACTTTCTCAGAGTGTTTGTACTATTTTAAATTCCCACTAGCAATGTCTGAATAATTCAATTTCTCTACATCTTCCCGGCATTTGGTGTTATTATTGTTTTATATTTTAGCCATTTTTAGGGGTGTAGTAATATTTCATTGTAGTTTTAATTTGTGTTTCTCCAATGACTAATGATGCTGAACATCTTATGTTTGATCATCTGATATGATTATCAGCCATCCGTACATCTTCTTTAGTAAGTGTCTGTTTAGATATTTGCCCAATTCCTAAGTAGACTTTTTAAAGTACTGAGTTTTGAGAGTTCTTTATATATTCTAGATAGAAATACGTGTCAAGTGATTTACAAGTATTTTCTTCAAGCCCATAATTTGTCTTCTATCCTCTTAGTAGGGTAGTTTATAGAGCAAGAATTTTTAATTTTGATTATTGCTGATAAAAACATACTAATTTTTCCTTTAATAGATCAGGCACTTAGTGTCAGATCTAAAGACTCTTCCCTCATTTCTAGGTCCCAAAGATTTTCCCCTATGTTTCTTTCTAAAAGGTTTATAGTTTTGCATTTCTCATTTAAATCCATGATACATTTTGTGTTAATCTTTGTATAAGGTGTGGAGTTTAGGTTGAGGATTTTTTTTGTATTTGTTTTTGTTTTGTTTTTGCCAGTACATGCCTACATTAGTCAGCTTGGGCTGCATAACAAAATATTTTACAGCGGGTGGTTTAAACAACAAAAATTTATTTTCTGACAGTTCTGGAGGCTGAAAGTTTGAGATCAGGGTGCCAGCATGGTCAGGTTCTGGTGAGAGCTCTCTTCTTGCAAGCTCTCTTGGCTTGCAGATGGCCTTCTCACTATGTCATTACACGCTGAGGAGTAAGAGGTAGGAGAGAGGGCGCAGGGAGGGAGACAGCTCTCCCTTTCCTTATTTGCCATTAATCTTATTGGATTAGGATTCCACCCTTATAATCACATTTAACCTTAATTATCTCCTAAAAGCCTATCTCTAAATACAGTCACATTGTGAGTTAGAGCTTCAACATATAGATATGGGGGAAATAAAATTCAGACCATAGCAATGTCCATTGTTCACTCCTGCTCCACGTAGAAAAGGCTATCCTTCTTACATTGAATTGCTTTCAAATCTTTCTTAGAAATCAGTTGAGCATATTTTGTGTATGGGTCTATTTCTGAATTCTCTATGCTGTTTCATTGTGCCTTTCTGCCAGGACTCCATATTGATTACTGCAGCTATATGTTAAGCTTTAACATGGAGAAGACTGATTCTTCACAATTTTCTTTATCAAAATAATTTTGGGCTGGGCAAGGTGGCTCATGCCTGTCATCCCAGCATTTTGGGAGGCTGAGGCGGGCAGATCACCTGAGGTCAGGAGTTCGAGATCAGCCTGACCAACATGGTGAAAACCCCGTCTCTACTAAAAATACAAAATTAGCCGGGCGTGGTGGTGCATGCCTGTAAGCCCAGCTACTCAGGAGGCAGAGGCAGGAGAATCGCCTGAACCCGGGAGGTGGAGGTTGCAGTGAGCTGAGATCGCACCATTGCACTCCAGCCTGGGGAACAAGAGTGAAACTCTGTCTCAATAATAATAATAATAATAATAAATATTATATATAGTATAATATATATTATAATAATATAATAATAATAATATTATTATTATTTTGGCCATTCTAGGGCCTTTTCATTTTTATGTAAATTTTAAAATAAGCTGTGTCTACAACACTATGTTGAGGTTTTTATAAGAGTTGCATTAAATCTGTAGATCAATTTGCAGAGAATTGATGGCTTTATCTTGTTCAGTTTTCCAGTCCATGAACACGGTAAGTCTCTCTCAGGCTTCCTTAGGCTTGCTTTGATTTCTTTCATCAGCATTTTGTAATTTTGAGCATACAGCTCCTACACATGCTTTGTTAGATTTATACATAAGTATTTAATTTTCTTTGGAACAATTAGAAATAGTATTAGGTTTTCGATTTCAGTTCCATATTGGCATATAGAAATGTAATTTATTTTCTTGTTAATCCTGTGACCTTGCTAAATTCACTTATTAGTTCCAGGAAGGGTTTTTTTGGTGGATTTCTTGGGATTTTTGATTTAGGAAATTATGTCATCTTTAGACAGAGAAAATTTAATTCCTTCCTTTTCAATCTGGTTGCCATTTTTTTCTTGTCTATTGTGCTGCCTGGAACTTCTAGTACCACATTGTATGAGAATAGTGGTACTGAATATCCTTGTCTTGTTCTAGATCATAGAGGGAAAGTATTCAGTTTTTTTACAATTAAATATGGTGTTAGCTGATATTGATATGATTATATAATCTGTCTTCATTGGCCTATTAATATGGTGAATTATATTTATTGATTTTGAATATTGAACCAGCCTTGCACAAGTGGAATAAATCCCACTTAGTTGTGATGTATTATTCTTATTACATATAGCTGTACCTGAATTTTTTTTTTTTTTTTGAGACAGTCTCGCTCTGTCACCCAGGCTGGAGTGCAGTGGCACAATCTTGGCTTACTCCAACCTCTGCCTCCTGGGTTCAAGCGATTTTTGTGCTTCAGCCTCCCAAGTAGCTGGGACTACAGGTGCCTGCCACCATGTCTGACTAACTTTTTGGTATTTTTAGTAAAGACGGGTTTTTGCCATGTTGACCAGGCTGGTCTCGAACCCCTGACCTCAAGTGATCTGTCTGCCTCAGCCTCCCACAGTGCTGGGATTACAGGTGTGAACCACTGTGCCCAGCCCTGATTTGCTAATTTTTTAATGAGGTTTTTGCATCTAAGTTAATAAGAATTATTGGTTCATAGTTTTTTGTTGTACTGTATTTGCCTGATTTCATCTCAGGGTAATATCGAACTCATAAAATGACCATGGGAATGCTTCCTCCTCTTTTATTTTCTGTAACAAATTGTATAAAATTGTGATAACTCTTCAAATGTTTGATAGAATTCTCTAGTAAAACCATATGGACCTGAAAATTTTCTTTATGGAAGCTTTTTAATTACAAATACATTTATTTAGTTGTATAGGGCTAGTCATGTTATCCTCTCTATATTCATATATTTTGTAATTTTTTGGATTTTGAAGATTTGGTTCATTTCTTCTAAGTTGTCATATTTATGATGCAAAATTATTCATAATATTTTCTTATTGTTTTTTAATGGCTGCAGGGTCTGTAGTCATTACCCCTATTTCATTCTTGATATTGATGATTCATGGGTTTTTTTTTTTTTATCATTTCATCTTTTTCAGTCTTGCTAAAAATTTTTCAGTTTTGTTGATTATTTTCAAAGAACCAGTTTTTTGTTTCATTTATTTTTTCCATTGTTTTCCTGTTTACAGTTTCATGTATTGCTTCTCTTTATGATTTTCTTCCTTTTGATCTTCTTTGGGTTTATTTTGCTCTTCTTTTCTAGTGTCTTGAGATAGGATGATATAGCTTGAATATGTGTTCCTACCAATGTCAAATCTCATGTTGAAGGGTAATCTCCAACGTTAGGGGTGGGACCTGTGGGAGGTGATTGGATAATGGGGGTGGATTTCTCGTGAATTGTTTAGCACCGTCTCCTTGGTTCTGTCCTCATAATAGTGAGTGTGTTCTCACAAGATTTGGTCATTTAAAAGTGTGTAGCTCCTCTCTCCCCCCCCCACTTTCTTGCTCGTGTTTTTACCACATGATATGCCTGCTCCACCTTTGCCTTCTGCTATGATTATAAGCTTCCTGAGGCATCCCCAGAAGTAGACACTGCTATGCTTCTTATACAGCTTGTAGAACTGTGAGCCAATTAAACCTCCTTTTTTAAAATAAATTACCCAGTCTCAGGTATTTATTTACAGTAGTGCTAGAATGATGTAGGTATTGAGTTGAGATCTTTCCCCTTTACTTATAAATACTTAATGCTATAAATTTTCCTCTCAGCACTGCTTTGACTGCATCCCCCAAATTTTCATATCTTATTATTTTCATTCAGTTCTACTTTTTAATTTCCTTTTGGATTTCCTCTTTGAAACATGAAGTATGTTGTTTAATTTTCATAGATTTGAATAATTTGCTGTTTTCTTTCTGTAAGTGATTTCTAGTTTGATTTTACTATGATCAGAGACGTATACCCCTTCTTATTTCCCTCCACCTCTCCTCTCCCTCCCATACTCCTTCCTTTATTCCAGGTTACAGGCTTCTCCAATGCCTGGAAAAAACAAACAAACAACAACAACAAAAAAACAAGCAACTTACCTCAAGAAATATCTACCTTTTTTTTTTTTTTTTTTTTTTTTTAGATGGAGTCTGGCTCTATCGCCAGGCTGGAGTGTGGTGGCGCAATCTCAGCTCACTGCAAGCTCTGCCTCCTGGGTTCACGCCATTCTTCTGCCTCAGTCTAGTCTTTTGTTTTTACATGAATCATGAATACCTAAACTTTTCCTAAGGATTTAAAAATATGGGAATAAAAAAAGTGGTTTTAAAATTAGTACACTTCAATATTTTATGTAAGAAAATATTAGAATGCTACACTTGTTAACTTGATCACATTATTAATTAGAATTCAAATAAGCTTTAAATACCCATAAAGCCTACAGTATTTTTTTTTTTTTTTGCTCTTGAGATTGGATAATTTCTACTGATTTATCTTCAAGTTTGCTGATTTTTTTATAAGCACAAATCTGCTGTTAAACTTTCTCTCATAAATTTTTTTATTTCAGTTATTGTACTTTTCAACTGTAGTATTTTCATTTTGTGTTTTTAAAATAGTTTTTATTTACTGGCATTCTCTATTTGATGAGTCATTATTGTCATACTTTTAAGTCTTTAAAGATAGTTTTCTTTAGTTTATTATAAATATTTATAAGTACTGCTTTGAGGTCTTAGCTAAGTCCAAAATCTGGACCCTCAGAGATGGAGTCTTTTTTCTGCTTTGTTTCCTATTAATGGAACACACTTTTCTGTTTCTTTCAATTTTTTTGGTGGATAACTTGACATTTTGAAAATATATTGTAACAATTCTGAATTCTGATTCTCCTAGAGTATTTGTTGTTGTTGTTGTTTTTATGAAGAAAGAGGTTTAATTGACTCATAGTTCCACAAGCTGTACACAAGCATGTCTGGGAGGCCTTAGGAAACTTACAATCACGGCAGCAGGTGAACGGGAAGCAAGCATGTCTTACCATGGCAGAGGAGGAGAGACAGCATGCAAAGGGGGAAGTGCCATACACTTTTAAACCATCAGATCTCTTGAGAACTCAGTCACTATCACAAGAATAGCAAAGGGGAAATCTGAGCACATGATTTAATCACCTCCCACCAAGCCCCTCCTCCCACATGTGGGGATCATAATTTGAGAAGAGATTTGGGTGGGGACACAGGGTCAAGCTTTATCAACCACCACTGCAGTTGGCAGCGTTCAGCAGATAACAAGACACCTGAGAGGTGGAGGCATGAGAGGCATCTTGTCTCCTCTAGCTCCTCACACCTTACACACCAGGAGAGCCCAGTCTGTTTCATATTAAGGAAGAAAACATGGGACAAGGTACTAAATAAATGATTAAAAACTGAAACCAGGACAGCTGCCATTACAAGCCATTTGAGAGCCCCCAGAGTTGTTAAATCTCAGGCTGGGAAAGGAGTTCTGTTCACTGTCACTTTAGTCATTGTCTCACTAAATTTTCTGGGTTTGTTTGTTTGTTTGTTTTGTCTTTTTAATACTTTAAGTTCTAGGGTACATGTGCACGACATATGCAGGTTCGTTACATAGGTATACATGTGCCCCCTTGGTTTGCTGCACCCATTAACTCGTCATTTACATTAGGTATTTCTCCTAATGCTATCCCTCCCCCACACCCTCCCACCCATGACAGGACCTGGGGTGTGATGTTCCCCACCCTGTGTCCAAGTGGTCTCATTGTTCAATTCCCACCTATGAGTGAGAATATGTGGTGTTTGGTTTTCTGTCCTTGTGATAATTTGCTCAGAATAATGGTTTCCAGCTGCATCCATGTCCCTGCAAAGGACATGAACTCATCCTTTTTTATGGCTGCATAGTGTTCCATGGTGTATATGTACCACATTTTCTTAATCCAGTCTATCATTGATGAACATTTGGGTTGGTTCCAAGTCTTTGCTGTTGTGAATAGTGCTGCAATAAACATACATGTGCATATGTCTTTATAGCAGCATGATTTATAATCCTTTGAGTATATACCCAGCAATGGAATCGCTGGGTCAAATGGTATTTCTAGTTCTAGATCCTTGAGGAATCGCCACACTGTCTTCCACAATGGTTGAACTGGCCGGGCGCGGTGGCTCAAGCCTGTAATCCCAGCACTTTGGGAGGCCGAGACGGGCGGATCACGAGGTCGGGAGATCGAGACCATCCTGGCTAACACGGTGAAACCCCGTCTCTACTAAAAAAATACAAAAAACTAGCCGGGCGAGGTGGTGGGCGCCTGTAGTCCCAGCTACTCAGGAGGCTGAGGCAGGAGAATGGCGTGAACCCGGGAGGTGGAGCTTGCAGTGAGCTGAGATCCGGCCACTGCACTCCAGCCTGGGCGACAGAGCGAGACTCCGTCTCAAAAAAAAAAAAAAAAAAAAAAAGGTTGAACTGGTTTACACTCCCACCAACAGTGTAAAAGCATTCCTATTTCTCCACATCCTCTCCAGTATGTGTTGTTTCCTGAAGTTTTAATGATCGCCATTCTAACTGGTGTGAGATGGTATCTCATTGTGGTTTTGATTTGCATTTCTCTGATGACCAGTGATGATGAGCATTTTTTCATGTGTTTGTTGGCTGCATAAATGTCTTCTTTTGAGAAGTGTCTGTTCATATCCTTTGCCCACTTTTTGATAGGGTTGTTTGTTTTTTTTTTCTTGTAAATGTGTTTAAGTTCTTTGTAGAGTCTAGATATTAGCCCTTTGTCAGATGGGTAGATTGCAAAAATTTTCTCCCATTCTGTATGTTGTCTTTCCACTCTGATGGTAGTTTCTTTTGCTGTACAGAAGCTCTTTAGATTAATTAGATCCCATTTGTCAATTTTGGCTTTTGTTGCCATTGCTTTTGGTGTTTTAGTCATGAAGTCCTTGCCCATGCCTATGTCCTGAATGGTATTGCCTAGGTTTTCTTCTAGGGTTTTTATGGCTTTAGGTCTAACATTTATGTCTTTAATCCATCTTGAATTAATTTTTGTATAAGGTGAAAGGAAGGGATCCAGTTTCAGCTTTCTACATATGGCTAGCCAGTTTTCCCAACTAGTCATATGTAGGGATTTATTAAATAGGAAATCCTTTCTCCATTTCTTGTTTTTGTCAGGTTTGTCAAATATCAGATGATTGTAGATCTGTGCTATTATTTCTGAGGCCTCTGTTCTGTTCCGTTGGTCTATATGTCTGTTTTGGTACTAGTACCATGCTGTTTTGGTTACTGTAGCCTTGTAGTATAGTTTGAAGTCAGGTAGCGTGATGCCTCCAGCTTTGTTCTTTTTGCTTAGGATTGTCTTGGCAATGCGGGCTCTTTTTTGATTCCATATGAACTTTTAAGTATTTTTTTCCAATTCTGTGAAGAAAGTCATTGGTAGCTTGATGGGGATGGCATTGAATCTATAAATTACCTTGGGCAGTATGGCCATTTTCACAATACTGATTTTTCCTATCCATGAGCATGGAATGTTCTTCCATTTGTTTGTGTCCTCTTTTATTTCGTTGAGCAGTGGTTTGTAGTTCTTCTTGAAGAGTTCCTTCACATCCCTTGTAAGTTGGATTCCTAGGTATTTTATTCTCTTTGTAGCAATTGTGAATGGGAGTTCACTCATGATTTGGCCCTCTGTTTGTCTGTTATTGGTGTATAAGAATGCTTGTGATTTTTGCACATTGATTTTGTATCCTGAGACTGCTGAAGTTGCTTGTCAGCTTAAGGAGATTTGGGGCAAACAGGGACAATTTGACTTCCTCTTTTCCTAATTGAATACCCTTTATTTCTTTCTCTTGCATGACTGCCCTGGTCAGAACTTCCAACACTGTGTTAAATAGGAGTGATAAGAGAAGGCATCCCTGTCTTGTGCCAGTTTTCAAGGGGAAAGCTTCTAGTTTTTGCCTACTCAGTGTGATATTGGCTGTGGGTTTGTCATAAATAGCACTTATTATTTTGAGATACATTCCATCAATACCTAGTTATTGAGAGTTTTTATCATGAAAGGCTGTTGAATTTTGTCAAAGGCCTTTTCTGCATCTATTGAGATAATCATGTGGTTTTTGTTGTTGGTTCTGTTTATATGATGGATTATGTTTATTGATTTGCTTATGTTGAACCAGCCTTGCATCCCAGGATGAAGCCGACTTGGTCATGGTGGGTAAGCTTTTTGATGTGCTGCTTAATGTGGTTTGCCAGTATTTTTGCATTGATATTTATCAGGGATATTGGTCTAAAATTCTCTGTTTTTGTTGTGTCTGCCAGGCTTTTGTGCCAAGATGATCCTGGCATCATAAAATGAGTTAGGGAGGATTCCCTCTTTTTCTACTGATTGGAATAGTTTCAGAAGGAATGGTGCCAGCTCCTTTGTGTACCTCCAGTAGAATTTTGCTGTTAATCTGTCTGTCCTGTGCTTTTTTTGGTTGGTAGGCTATTAATTATTACCTCAATTTTGGAGCCTGTCATTTGTCTATTCAGAGATTCAACTCTCACTGGTTTAGTCTTGGGAGGGTGTATGTGTCCAGGAATTTATCCATTTCTTCTAGATTTTCTAGTTTATTTGCATAGAGGTGTTTATAGTATTCTCTGATGGTAGCTTGTATTTCTGTGGGATTGGTGGTGATATCCCCTTTATCATTTTTTATTGTGTCTATTTGATTCTTCTCTCTTTTCTTCTTTATTAGTCTTGCTAGCAGTCTATCAATTTTGTTGATCTGTTCAAAAAATCTGCTCCTGGATTCATGGATTTTTTTGAAGTTCTTTTTGTGTCTCTATCTCCTTCAGTTCTCCTCTGATTTTAGTTATGTCTTGCCTTCTGCTAGCTTTTGAATTTGTTTGCTCTTGCTTCTCTGGTTCTTTTAATTGTGATATTAAGGTGTTGATTTTAGATCTTTCCTGCTTTCTCTTGTGGGCATTTAGTGCTATAAATTTCCCTCTACACTCTGCTTTAAATTTGTTCCAGATATTCTGGTATGTTGTGTGTTTGTTCTCATTGGTTTCAAAGAACATCTTTATTTCTGCCTTCATTTCGTTATTTACCCAGTAGTCATTCAGGAACAGGTTGTTCATTTTCCATGTAGTTGTGCCCTTTTGTGTGAGTTTCTTCACCCTCAGTTCTAATTTGATTGCAATTAGTTTGAGAGTACAGTTTGATTTCTCTTCTTTTACATTTGCGGAGGAGTGCTTGACTTCAACTATGTGGTCAATTTTGGAACAATTGCGATGTAGTCCTGAAAAGAATGTATATTCTGTTGATTTGGAATGGAGAGTTCTGAAGATGTCTATTAGGTCTGCTTGGTGCAGAGTTGAGTTCAAGTCCTGGATATCCTTGTTAACGTTCCATCTCATTGATCTGTCTAATATTGACAGTGGGGTGTTAAAGTCTCCCATTATTATTGTGTGGGAGTCTAAGTCTCTTTGTCGGTTTCTAAGGACTTGCTTTATGAATCTGGGTGTTCCTGTATTGGGTGCATATATATTTAGGATAGTTAGCTCTTCTTGTTGAATTGATCCCTTTACCATTATGTAATGGCCTTCTTTGTCTCTTTTGATCTTGGTTTAAAGTCTGTTTTATCAGAGACTAGGATTTCAACCCCTGCTTTTTTTTTTTTTTTTTTTTTTTTTTTGCTTTCCATTTGCTTGGTAAATCTTCCTCCATCCCTTTATTTTAAGCCTTTATGTGTCTCTGCACGTGAACTGGGTCTCCTGAATACAGCACACTGATGGGTCTTGACTCTTTATCCAGTTTGGCAGTCTGTGTCTTTTAATTGGGGCATTTAGCCAATTTACATTTAAGGTTAATATTGTTATGTGTGAATTTGATCCTGTCATTATGGTGTTAGCTGGTTATTTTGCCTGTTAGTTGATGCAGTTTCTTCCTAGCAGTGATGATCTTTACAATTTGGCATGTTTTTGCAGTGGCTGGTACTGCTTGTTCCTTTCCATGTTTAGTCCTTCCTTCGGGAGATCTTGTAAGGCAGGCCTGGTGGTGACAGAATCTCTCAGCATTTGCTTGTCTGTAAAGGATTTTATTTCTCCTTCACTTATGCTTAGTTTGGCTGGATATGAAATTCTGGTTTGAAAATTCTTTTACGATTGTTGGATATTGGCCCCCACTCTCTTCTGGGTTGTAGAGTTTCTGCCGAGAGATCTGCTGTTAGTCTGATGGGCTTCCCTTTGTGAGTAACCTGACCTATCTCTCTGGCTGCCCTTAACATTTTTTGCTTCATTTCTACCATGACGAATCTGAATTAAGTGTCTTGGGGTTGCTCTTCTCAAAGAGTATCTTTGTGGTGTTTTCTATATTTCCTGAATTTGAATGTTGGCATGCCTTGCTAGATTGGGGAAGTTCTCCTGGATAATATCCTGAAGAGTGTTTTCCATCTTGGTTCCATTCTCCCCATCACTTTCAGGTATACCAATCAAACGTAGATTTGGTGTTTCCACATAGTCTGATTTTTTGGAGCCTTTGTTCATTTCTTTTTACTCTTTTTTTCTCTAAACTTCTCTTCTTGCTTTATTTCATTAATCTGATCTTCAATCAATGATACCCTTTCTTCCACTTGGTCAAATTGGCTATTGAAGCTTATGCATGTGTCACATAGTTCTTGTGCCATGGTTTTCAGCTCCATCAGGTCATTTAAGGTCTTCTCTGCACTGTTTAATCTAGTTAGCCATTTACCTAATCTTTTTCCAATGTTTTTAGCTTCTTTGCGATGGGTTCGAACATCCTCCTTTAGCTTGGAGAAGTTTGTTATTGCTGACCTTCTGAAGTCTACTTCTGTCAGCTCATCAAAGTCATTCTCCATCCAGCTTTGTTCCATTGCTGGTGAAGAGCTGTGATCCTTTGGAGGAGAAGAGGCAGTCTGGTTTTTAGAATTTTTCAGCTTTTCTGCTCT
This sequence comes from Macaca nemestrina, assembly GCF_043159975.1. Lineage (NCBI taxonomy): Eukaryota > Metazoa > Chordata > Mammalia > Primates > Cercopithecidae > Macaca > Macaca nemestrina. The sequence goes on along the minus strand of NC_092125.1, from coordinate 165,605,577 downwards.
GGTTTCTCCCCACCTTTGTGGTTTTATCTGCCTTTGGTCTTTGATGTTGGTGACCTACAGATGGGGTTTTGGTGTGGATGTCCTTTTTGTTGATGTTGATGCTATTCCTTTCTGTTTGTTAGTTTTCCTTCTAACAGTCAAGTCCCTCAACTGCAGGTCTGTTGGAGTTTGCTGGAGGTCCACTCCAGACCCTGTTTGCCTGGGTATCACCAGTGGAAGCTGCAGAACAGCAAATATTACAGAACAGCAAATATTGCTGCCTGATCCTTCCTCTGGACGCTTTGTCCCAGAGGGGTACCTGCTTGTATGAGATGTCCGTCAGCCCCCTATTGGGAGGTGTCTCCCAGTTAGGCTACAAGGGGGTCAGGGACCCACTTGAGGAGTCAGTCTGAACATTCTCTGAGCTCAAACACCATGCTGGGAGAACCACTGCTCTCTTCAGTGCTGTCAGACAGGTATGTTTAAGTCTGCAGAAGTTTCTGCTGCCTTTTGTTCAGTTATGCCCTGCCCCCAGAGATGGAGTCTACAGAGGCAGCAGGCCTTGCCGAGCTGCAGTGGGCTCTGCCAAGTATGGGCTTCCCCAAGTATGAGCTTCCCCAGCTGCTTTGTTTACCTCTTCAAGTCTCAGCAATGGTGGATGCCCCTTCCCCTGCCAGGCTGCTGCCTCGCAGATCAATCTTAGACTGCTGCACTAGTTTTGAGCAAGGCTCTGTGGGCATGGGACTCACTGATTCAGGTGCCGGATATAATCTCCTGGTGTGCTGTTTGCTAAGATCATTGGAAAAGTGCAGTATTTGGGCGGAAGTGTCCCGTTTTTCTAGGTACCATCTGTCATGGCTTCCCTTGGCTAGGAAAGGGAAATCCCCTGACCCCTTGCACTTCCCAGGTGAGGTGACACCCGGCCCTGCTTCGACTCACCCTCCATGGGCTGCACCCACTGTCCAACCAGTCCCAATGAGATGAACCAGGTACCTCAGTTGGAAATGCAGAAATCATCCATCTTCTGAGTCAATCACACTGGGAGCTGCAGACCGGAGCTGTTCCTATTTGGCCATCTTGGAACAGAATCCATTTGTTGTTGTTTTTGTTTGTTTCTTTAGTTTTTGAATTGATTTTTTTTTTTTGAAGTGTTATGTTGCTCTTGTTACCCAAGATGGAATGCAGTGGCACAATCTCAGCTCACCGTAACCTCTGCCTCCCAGGTTCAAACAATTCCTGCCTCAGCTTTCCAAGTAACTGGAATTACAGGTGTGCACCACCGTGCCAGGTTAATTTTTGTATTTTTAGTGGAGATGGTGTTTCATCATGTTGGCCAGGCTGGTCTCAATCTCCTGACCTCAGGTGATCCACCTGCCTCAGCCTCCCAAAGTGCTGGGATTACAGCTGTAAGCCACCATGCCCAGACATTTTTTGGATTAATTATCTGGAGTCTGTTTCTTTCATAGTATAGTCTCTGCTGGCTGCTCAGCTGCTTTCTAAAAAATTGTTTAAAAAATTTTTCATCTGGCTTTCATGGGTTCACCCCTGAGTTGGCATAGCTTAGTGGCCAGCCAATAATTCATCAGAAGTTTCACTTAAACACCTTTAGTAGGGTCAAAAAGGCCTCTACCCTTTGAATCTCATCTTATAAGTTATGACGAGTGTATAAATCAGTGTTCAACCACAAAAACAGAACCAGTAAGATATGTCTATCTATCTCAATAAATATATTAAGAGATTTAATGCAAGCAATTGGCTTAAGTGATTGTAGGAGCAGGCTAGACAAGCCAAAATCTGAAGGACAGGCCATCATAAGAGAAGCCTGGAAATCTAGGGCATGAGCTAAAGCTTCTGAACATAGGAAGAGTTTTTTTCCTCATCAGGGAAGCCTCAGTTCTGTTCTTACAGCCTTTCAACTAATTGAATCAGGCCCACTCAGAAGAGCTGGCATAATCTCCCTAATTCAAAGTCAACTGATTATGGACTAATCATATGTACAAAATACCTTCCACAGCAACACCTAGATTCATATTTAATTGAATAACTGGGGAGTGTAGGTTAGTCAAATAGGTAAAATAGAATCACAGGGAGCCATTGAATGGTTTAAGCAAGGTAGAAATATGATCATGTTTGCTTTAGATAAATACACCCTCTGGTGGCTAGGTAGAGGAAGAAGGAGCTGGAGGTTCTTAAAATAGACAAATTAAAGAGATATTAATTGCCCAAATTAGCACTATAGCACTGAGTTTGAAGAGGAGGGTTGAATTACCATAAATATTTTGAAAGTAAATATTTGTAAATGTATTTATATATAATTGTAGGTTCAGTTACAGAGACAGTGTAGGGTTGGTATATAGAGTAAGAGTAATACTCTATCTCACATTTTACATTATATCCTGTCTACCGATCATCTACTAACCTCTTGGAGTTTCCATTTTCTTTTCTGTACCTTTTTCCCATCAATAAATACATTTTTTTTCCAAGTTCTGACAGTAAGCCCCATGCTGAAAGCCCTGGTTATCTGAATTGCCTTCCATTTATCCTTGTATTTCCTGCACAAAACAAAGTCCACAGGAAGTGAGTTAGAATACTCTGGAGGAGGAGCATATTCCTTAGGAGTATATTGCAAAAACCTGTCTACAGAAAAGTGACACTTATGGACTGACTAAATGCATGCCCAAGCTTAGAGAAGCTGTAAGCTGTGTAAGCAATGCAAGAGGCCCAAGTGGCCTAGAATGCATTAATTTGCATTTATCAGTAGGAGCTCTGCTCCTGGATGAATGCAGGAGTTGAAGCTGACTCTGCTTCCCCTCCCGTACTTCTAGAGCCTTTTGTGGGCTCCTGTGTTAGCAGTGCCAAAGTCCCAGAGAAACCAATCACAAGATCTGAATTTGAGTCCTTCTGTTTCTTCTTTATGTGGTCCTGGGAGGTGGCAACTCTAAACTTTGGGACAAAGGACAATCTCCAACTACCACCGACCTTGGACTGCTAAGTTTCAAGGGCAAGATACATAGAAAATGAACCCGAACAAATGGTTTCTTTTTATTATCAGCATGATTTGAACCTAATTTCTCTATGGACTCTTATTCCCAATGAGCAGAACTGGAAAAATGTTAAGGACTCTCTTTGCACTTTTAGCTTAAGGTCTACACTAGGAAATGAGTCAGCAGACAAACGTAGCCTCCCTTCCCCTTTCCCCTATATTGTGGTACCCTTGCGGTGTCTACTTGACCTTCCCAGGACATGGATACCCCTTCCCTAGCCTCAGGTGGGGAGGGGAGATATTTCCAAAGCCAAATGTGGAAGACAAAAAAGGAAAAGCTGAAGATCTAACATTCAGATTCCAGGGTTTATTTTTGTTGTTGTTGTTGTTGTTGTTTTAAATCATTTTCCTTATCACACTGAAAGCTCCGCCCCATCCCTGAGCCTCTATCCTTCTTGGTCTTGATCCAGATCTGTACTTTAGTGCTCCATAGAGATGGAGTCAGAGCAATGGAGGGAGTAGTCTTGGCCTCTCTCTAGAGGCTGCCTTTCCCCCAAGCCCTCTCTAACTGTAACTAAATCTGTTTGCTTGTATTAGTGGAGAAATTGAGTTTCATAAATCATTATGCAGTTCATGTGGGTGCTAACATTTAGGTAAGCTCCCTGACAGCTGAGCTGTAACAAATCATTGCTTATTGCTATGCCGCTCCTTAGAGTCCTGAGAGAAAGAGTCTATAGGCTGCTGTGTGTCCTGGGGGCAGCCAGAGCCACAGCTTTCGCCTTTTCGGTGGCTTTGTGCAGGTCGCTGTCAATGTTTTTTAGAGGGACCCCTCTGTTCATCACCAAACCCAGCCCAACCCCCTTCTGTGAAGTCTTCACCGCCCCCATTGCTGCTCCCCCAGCAAAAGTATAATGAATCACCTCCCTCCTCTGCGATTGCTGTAATAGCACTCTTTTATTATTGTGCTTCTAGCATGATTGCTTTCATTATTTACTGAGCTACTGTCTCCTTAACACTAAACAGGTTATTTAAGCCTTCAAAGAGATTCTCACTGCCCTCACAAAAGTCCACAGTCTTTAGCATGACTCATCTGCCAGCCTCATCTTGTACCATGCCTCCCTCACTCTCTGTTAACTAACTTCAGGCAGTGGGGAGTCAGGGAATGTTTCAAAGCACAAACCCAATCATGTTCGTGCTTCTTCCAGATGAATCTGGTGGTAATGGAGGATGCAATAGTTGGGAGGAAGACCAGAGTCTAAGTTACTGTAAAGTGGTTCTTATGTTAAAGATGATGAGGTTGGATCCAGCATGGGGGCAGTCAGAATAGAGAATACATCTACTTTGATTCTAGTAGGTTTAGTATTTTTTATGTAAAAGAATGCCACTTAGATCTCTTAATCAGCAAAACAGAAAAGGAATTGCTGTGTATGGATGAAATGAAATAGGGCATGAATAGCACCTGGCCTGAAGCCTGGCGTGTGGTAGGTGCTCAGGAACTGCTTCTTGTCTCCTCCCTTCCACCTGCAGCAGGCACAGCTCTGGACTCTCATCCTTCTTCTGGAGGAGAGAAGAAGGGAGAAAAGCAATGTGGCAGCAAACCAAGGCAGCGACCTCATCAGTTACAGGTGAAAAAGATGGACCTAAATTGTTCAAGCAAATGAATGAATGGCCTTCCTACTCTTTCAGACCAGTGGTATAATATATCTATTCATCCAAGATTCAGATTTTAACCAGGAACAGCAGGAGGACAAGTTTCTACAGCAAAGACAGTTGTTAGAATTCACAGAGCAGAGAAGCTCTTTAAGAGACAAGATTCCTGATAGTCTTTTCACAAGGAAGAAGAATATTGATTACAAGAGAAGGTTCTATGTGTGTTAGGCCCTATGCCCTCCTGCCTCAGAAGAGGAGAGGATGCCCTGTGAGCATCAGTTCCATTTGGTGATGTCTTTCATTTATCCCTGTTTCCTTTGTTCACGGCTGCTTCAAGCCAGGACAAGGCAAAATAAAGAAATTTTGACCTTCAGCAACTTCTTTATGCTCTCAGAATCTGCTTTTTCAATCTGTGGTTTAGAAATAATCATATTTGCCCCAAAAAGTTTTTGTTAGAATTGAGGCAGAGGAAAAGAAGCTATGCGACATTATGTATCCACCTTAAATCCATGCGTTGGCTACTGAGGTTCCTCCAAAAACACTAAACAGGTTGCTTAAGCCTTAAAAGGGCTTCTCACTGCCTTTACAAAAGTCAACAGTCTACCGCATGAGTCATCTGCAGCCTCGTCTTGTACCATGCCATCCTGGCTCTCTGTGCTTTGGCTGTATTGGCCTTTGTCGTTTGCGAGAGATGCCATGCTCTTGCCAGCCTAGGCCTTTGTGCATACTGTACCCCTGCCTGGCACACTCTTGCCTCTCCTCTCCACCTGACTATCTCTCATCCCTCTTTTAGGATTGATATGGCTTGGCTTTGTGTCCCCACCCAAATCTCATCTCAAATTGTAATCCCCAGGTGTTGAGAGAGAGACCTAGTGGGAGGTGGTTGGATCATGGGGGCAAATTCCCCCATGCTGTTATTGTGATACTGAGTGGGTGAGTTCTCATGAGATCTGTTGGTTTTATAAGCGGCTCTTCCCCCTTCACTCTCTCTTTTGACTGCTGCGTGTAAGATATGCCTGCTTCCCCTTCTGCCGTGATTGTAAGTTTCCTGAGGCCTCCCCAGTCATGCAGAACCATGAGTCAGTTAAACCTCCTTTCTTTGTAAATTACCCAGTCTCTGGCAGTTCTCTGTAGCAGTGTGAAAATGGGCTAATAATACAAAGATCCAGGTTAAATTCACTTCAGTCATTCAAATCACAAATATTTGTTGAGTGCCTACTATGTGCCAGGCGCTTTTCTAGACAATGAGGAAAGTAGCAGATAGGAAGACAAAGTCCTATGAATCTCATGTTCTAGCACTGGGGAGGCAGAGTGAAAACAAGCAAGCAATGAAGGAACAAGATAATGTTTTAATGGTGGTATTGAGAGGCAATACAAAGTGATCGGATGGGACAGGTCAGGCTCTCTGGAGGGTGGTGGTTGGGTGGGAGAGGGTGGTATACATTAGATTAGATCACTTCTTAGTGATATGAGCTGTGAGCTGAAAGATTAAGAAAGGATACTCCCGAGAGAGGTAGCAGCAAGTACAATGACCTGAGGCAGAGATGAGCTTTGTATAGTCAAAGGAAAAAAAGACCAAGGTTCCTAGAATACTGTGATGGAGTTAGAGAAACATAAGATAAATCAAAGAGGTGCGTGGGGCAGAACATCTAGGGCCTTCTAGGCCATGGGTCAGAGCTCAGATATTAAGTCTAAATGGAAGCCATTGGAACATTTTAATTTACACTTACATTTAAAAAATATTACCCTGGATGCTAAGCGGAGAATGCCTGGTAGAAATGACAGAGAGAAATCACAGGGTGGCAGGGAGAGGGAGTTAGGAGGGGTGGCAGAAACTTTTGGATGATCTGTACAGGATGCAATGTGGAGATATTGACGACTCGGATGATACTACCCTTGGGTGGGTAATATCAGTATCTTCATTTGGTAGATGAGGGAATTGAAGAGAAGTGGGTTGCACTTTGGAATTAAATCCTATAGATCTTGTTCATGGATTGGATGGTAAAGGTGAGGAAAGTGGATGAGACAATAGGAAGAGCAAGGAAGGAAAACACTCTGGGGAGCAATGAAGATTTCGGCATCTGCTATGTTAAATTACTTTCTAATGGAAGACTTCCCTCGATCCCCAGTCCTGGTTAGAGCTTTATATTGGTTGCTCCCAGAGCAACGTGTAGCTCTCCTTTGTAACACTTCAAACATTTTATCATTTGTCATTATTTGTTCCTTCACTAGACCTGAGGGGAGGAACCCACCTTTCTTGTTTCATGCTGTCTCTCCAGGGTTTGCATAGTACCTGGCGTATAATTACAATATAACATAACAAAACATAATATTATAATAATCTGACATCTAATATAATAATGTTAATAATAAACACTTAAAGAGTAGTTTCTCTGTAGCAGGTCATATTCTGAGTGCTTTACAGGTGATTTTCACAGCAGTTCCCTGAAATGGATACTGTTATGTTTGACAGATATGCAGACTGAGGTACAGAGAGAGTAAGTAAACTTGCCCAAGGTCACACAGCTAGCAAATGCCAATAAGTGAATATTTTACAAATGATACATTGTTTATACTTCACACCACCACAGTGAGGTATGTTTTTGTTTTCCTATTTTAGGTTTGAGCAAAGTGAGACATAAATCTGAGGTGTTGATATGGGGAAGTAGGGTTGGCAGGATTTGAACTGTCCAGAAGCTGAGTGAGACAGGCTCACTCAGTTTGTGAATGTTGACAACATTCACTATGGGGCCAAGCTGATTCAGTCTGAAATGCATCCCTGCCACTTACTAGCTAGTCATGTGAGACTTTGGCTAAATTAAATGCTTTGTACTTCAGCTTCTTCATCTGTAAATTGACACTATTAAAAGTGCTTGTCTTCATGAGGACTGGATGTGATATTTGAAGGGCCCTTAGAATACATGTAGACTTTACGGAAAGGACCTATAGTTTGCTTATAGAAAAAGCCAAGGAAGGAAGGTCCACTGCTCCCCAAGTCTTCTCCATGGGTCGTTCATCCTGGATTAATATGTTAGAACTAAACAATCATTGTGGTTACGGTTGACAGTCATCTAATTCACTGCCTGCGTTCATTACATAGATAAATAAGCTGGGGTGTGCTATGAGGGTAAGTGAATGAGATGGGACAAAATCCTGGGGAGCCTCCTGAAAAAATGTGATACCTTCTGTATGTTCGAGGTTTCATAAAAATGAGTTATATAATCTCCAGAGCTAGAAAATCAGGCAGGCACTTTTTGTGATTGAAAGAAAAACCTTCCCAATCATTTCTAAGACAAGCTCTCAATTTTCTGTGATTTGGGGATCAAAGACAGCAGGGAATATTATGCTCTTCACTGATGTTCTATTTTTTTCCTTCTGCCAATCAAAAAGGAGGCCTAGGCAGTGTTGATTTTTTTTTCTTTTACTCTTTCTTCCAGACCTCTGGTGGAGGTGTTAATAAAAAGTGAATTGGTCAAATCCCAGCTTATCAGGAGGAGACAGAAAAGGGATAAAAATTCAGGGTAGTCAAGCTCCACATAACAGGGATTATCTATTTTGAAGCTGATTTGACAATAAGGTGTCTGAAAAGTCAGTCTTCCCATTTCTTTGCAGCGCCTTCTCTGAGTTGTGTGCCTTTCTGTCAGCAGTGAACTAACTCAATGACGTCAGACTTCGTTTCTACTCCCAAAGCTAAGTGGTAACTTACCCAGTCCCTGGTCCACTGAGCAAATCTGGCTTCAAAAAAACTGTCCTGATCTGACACATAATCCAAGTTAAAATATTTGAAACCCAATCTGAAACTGTGGTCTGGCATAATCCACATGATTCAGGGCTAGGTTCTCATAAACTGACTCAAAAAACATGCAATCCTTTGGTAGAACTTTTGCCCAGGGCTGGTAGACATGCAAATTATTGCAGTCTCACCAGAAAGCAATTTGGAAAAACAGATCAAGAAGCTTTAAAAGGCTCATGTCTTTTAACCCAGTAATTTCACTCTTAGATAATATCAGACTTGAGAAAATATTCAGAGACAGGACTAAGTTTTATACACAGATTCTTCCTTGAAGAACTCTTTGCAACTACAAAAATAAAGCAGAAATCAAAGAAAATATCCAATAATTAACAAATTGCTTACATCATATTTCAATCATCCCAATATGTGTTTGCTTAAGAGAAATGTTTAATAGCATTGGAAAACATTCCCATCATGAACAAAGAGAGAAAACTCAGCGTTACAAATTATAAATATTATGATTTTAATTTTGTAAATCAGTTCCATCCATCCATCCATCCATCCATCCATCCATCCATCCATCCATTTATTTGTCCATTCTTTATCTCTTTATCTATCTAGGGGATACAGGCCTTGAAAAATAATTGAAAATAAATAAATATGTTAACGGTAATTATCTCAGTATATTGGCCTCTTGGATATTTTTCATCTTTGCACGTTTCCATATTTTCCAAATTTCCTGTGGTGACCATGTCCTACTTTACAATAAGGAAAAGAATTATAAAGACTATCATTTACAGATACAAGCCAGCCCTTATCTCTTCTTTGAACTGCAAAAAACCACTTAACTACATATTCTCCTTCTCCTTCAATTTGTGTGCTACACCAATTGCCATATTGATTTTTCTGAGCCATTCTTTTTATTATAACATCCTTTCCCTTAAAGAGTCTCTGGCTCCTCACTGCTTTTATAAATAATTGTTAGACTACTTAATCTGGCTTTCCAGGCCTTCAGAAATCTGACCCTGTTATATCATCTGTGGATTTTTATTAGTATTTTTCTCCTTAAATCTCCATTCAACAGATATTTATGAAGCACCAGCTCTGTGCCAGGCTGGCTTTTCTCCTCACCTCCCAAATTCTCCACAAGTGGCCTCCTCCCTGACCCAGTCTCATGTGCTCCCACCTGTAAGTCTCTGTTCCTTGGCATGCTCCTAATTTGACCCACTGCAAAAGATGCAATGTGTGCGCACCATCCTCTCAGAGACTTCTGTTCATCCACCCAACTGGGGCACATGCTCTAGGGACTTAGGCACGTGCCTTAATCCCTCATTGCCTTCATCTTCCCTTTTGTATAATGGAAACTATAGTTGCAATATGTAATCTATCCATTTGTTATGAAGATCCAAAGAGCTGATATGTGTAAAATGCTTAGGACAGTGTCTGGCACAATGTAAGAGCTCAAGAAACATTTCTTATCTGTCTTGTAGCTTCCTTCAAGGTAGGATCCTAGTCTCATTCCACTTTACAACTCCCATGGAACCTAAACACCTTGCTCTGTCTCTAGTTGGATACTGAAGAAATTCTTGTTGAGTAATGTATGAATGAATGGCAGCTGCTATAGACTGAAGGTTTATGTCTCTCCCCACTATTCATATATTAACACTGAATCCCTAATGTGATGGTATTTGGAGTGGAGCCTTTGGGAGGTGATTGGATCCTGAGGGTATAATCCCTCATAATAGGATCGGTGTTCTGTAGGAAACACTCCAGAGAGCTCCCTAACCCCTTCTACTGTGTGAGGACACAGCAAGATGGCCAACTATGAACCAGGAAGCAGGCCCTCACCAGATGCTGAATCTGTCAGAGTCTTGATCATGGACTTCCCAGCCTCCAGAGCTATGAGAAGTAAATTTCTGTTGTTTATAAGCCACCCTGCCTATGGTATTGTTATAGAAGCCTGGATGAGCTAAGACAATATATATATGAGCTTTTACTGACCATGTATATCCCTTCTCCTTTTGGACAGCCTGTCCCTGACTATAAACTGTACCCATATCATTCATCACTTGTGCAGTCAATGTTTGTGCTATTTATTGTGATTATGGCCAAACCCTCTGCTGTAGCTGTACAACTTAGCATCAGATTTCTTCTGTTCCTAGAGCATTGTGGTGGTAGATGCTTAATAATCTTGCTCACAGATTTCTATACTGTTCCCATTTTTCCATAGCAAGTTGCAGAATAGCTACCTTATATTTTCTAACCTTAATTTTCTTGACCACAAGCCTGAAGGAAATTGCATTAAGTCTTTCTCTTTAAGCCCATGCATTGCATTATCCCAGATGAATGTCACTAATTCATTTGAAACGTAGAGAAAAATAGACAAATGATGGTAAAAAAAAAAATAAAAGTAACTTATTTATTTAGGTACCACTATATGCCAGGTTCTGCAATAATCCCTTTCATACATTTATCCTGTTAAAAATGTTAAACACATTTAGAAGCTGTGTGACCACAGTCAAATCAAGTTGTCCCTCTAAGCCTTGACTTGAGCTTTCCCATGCTATACTATTGCCTGCCCAAATACCGCTCCTGTTTTCTGCCCCATCTGTCAACAATCTTCTAGAAAATTCTACTTATATATAAAAAGTAGAGTTAATTATTTCCTATTTCAAACCTATTCTTCCTTCTATGTCCCTGCCATCCATTCAGCTGCCCAAGTCAGAAACTTAGGAGTCACCCACCCGCCTTTCCTACCCCCACACGACAGCCCTGACTGCAATTCAGGCCACTTTCATGTCTCATCTGCTTTAGGGCAACAACCTCCTAATTGGTCCCCCTTTCATAACCACTTCTTGGCTGATCTAATCTACTTTTCTCATTATAGCCATGATCTTTGCAAAATAAAAAACTGGCCCTGTCACTCTCTGGCTTTTAAGCCCTCAACAGCTCTTCATGAACTCCATAAGATACCATCCAGCCCCTGCTTCTCTCTCAAGTTTTATCTTTTCAACCCATCAGTTTTTCGGTTATATACTTTGAATTTTATGTGCTACAGGAGAGGTTCTCAAAGTGTGGTTCTAGGACCAATGGGGTTTCCGGGCCCTGTAAAGGAGTCTTAGGTCGAAACTATTTTCATAGTAATACTAACACATCATTTGCTTTATTCACTTTCATTTTCTCATGAGTTTATGGTGGCATTTTCCAAAAGCTACATGATGTGTGCTATTGTAACAGATGGAATGCAAAAGTAGATATGAGAATCCAGCTGTCTTTGATTAAGCCAGACATTATAGAGATTTGCAAAGATGTAAATCTATACCAGCTTCTCACTAATTTTTTTGTTTTGAAAAATATACTTGTTTTTTATAAAAGATATTTTTGTTAGCACATAATGCATAATGGATTTATTATTATTTTAAATTAATAAATAATACAGATTTTAAAATGTTTACAGTTTCAATATTTAATATGGTAAATACCAATAAATATATCCCACATGAACAAAATCTTTTGAGGGTGCTTAATAATTTTTATTATTATAAAGGGGTCCCAAGACTAGAAAGTTTCAGAACCACTGCTCTAGCAGTGGAACCATTCAGAGTACCCCAAAATATGTTCTCACTCTTTCTCTCCCAGTCCCAGCCCACTTGGTGCTTCTCCATTACCATAATCATGTCTCTCTGCTTCTTCTTCGTCTGCTTAATTCTCCTGCATAAGAGTCACCACTTAGTGAAAGCCTTCTTTTGAACTTTACAAGAGTATCTACGAGTATCTTGCTGAAGGCCTCTTGTATGCTAAGCAGATAATTGTTTTACCTGCATTTTCTCCTTCAATTTTTTTTTCTTTTTTTTCTTTTTTTTTTGAGACAGGGTCTCACTCTGCCTCCCGGACTGGAGTGCAGTGGCATGATCTCGGCTCACCACAACCTCTGCCTCCCGGGCTCAAGCGATTCTCCTGCCTCAGCCTCCTGAGTAGCTGGGATTACAGGCACGTGCTACCACACCTGGCTAATTTTTGTATTTTTAGTAGAGACAGGGTTTCACCAGGTTGGCCAGGCTGGTCTCGTACTCCTGACCTCAAATGATCCACCCACCTTGGCCTCCCAAAGTGTTGGGATTACAGGTGTAAGCCACCACACCCGGCTCGTTTTCTTCTTCTTTTCTTTTCTTTTTCTTTTCTTTTTTTTTTTTTTTTCGAGATGGAGTCTTGCTCTGTCCCCTAGGCTGGAGTGCAGTGGTGAGATCTTGGCTCACTGCAACCTCCATCTCCCAGGTTCAAGCAATTCTCCTGCCTCAGCCTCTCAAGTAGCTGGGATTACAGGTCTTGAACTCCTGACCTCAGGTGTTCCACCTACCTCGGCCTCCCCAAGTGCTGGGATTACAGGCGTGAGTCACCACGCCTGGCCTCCTCCTTTAAGTTTGGCTGAGGCAAGGCCAGGGAGGGTCAGGGAGGAGGAAAGAAAACATCAGTTCTAGTCTAGAGCTAAGAAAATTTAGGCTCAGAGAGGTTTAGAAACTGCTCAGGTCACACAGCTAGTGAGTGGCACAGTTGATTTGAATTCACCCTCTTCCCACTCAGTGGTTCTTATAGTTCAATGTGCTAGTGGTGTGCTGGTGAATAATAAACAGCTGGCTCTCCAATGGGACAAAGCCCTTATTAGTAGTGTCTGGCAATTTCCATTGTATAAATGCTCCTGCAGTGGCCAGTTTCAGGCTGCCAACATGACATCACTGAACAGAGAGATCAAAAGGGGTATGCAGTTGTCCGCCTCATAGAGCATTTTCACCACACACATACAAATGATGCAAAACTCAAGAGCACAGGTAATAGTTGAGTGTGGTAAAATCATTAGGAATTACAGCGATGAATTCTGAGTATTTTGAATTTGAGCATATTTGTTTTAAATATAATTTCTGTAATTATAAGTTGATCTAATCTGCTTGTTTATAATTGTTAATAATTGCTGTGTTTAGCAACCAACTTGCATCATTCCCAATTATGTAACAGTTGACTCGGACCTCAGAATTAACTTTCAACCTTTGGACATCACAGATGTTCGAGTCCTCTTTCAAACCTACTGAAGCCACCTCTCCAGGCTGGGGCCGAGGCAGCTGTGTTTTTACCAAGCCCTCCAATATCATCTCATCATGCACACAGAGAGCCATTTGTTCATTCTTCCCTCATTCACCTAGTCAGCACACATTGACTAAAGGCCTACCTTATGTCAGATGCCGTTTCAAGGTGCCTACCTAGTGGTCCACATTCCTACCAGACGGTATCCTCCTTTAGAGCAGGGATGGAGCCTATCTCCCAGAGCTTGGTGCAGAGTCCAGTGCATCATACAAACTTAATAAATGTTTGTGCTGGAACAAAATAATAACAAGAAGCCAGGTCTTACCTGACTCAGCTCTGGACAGCCCAAATCTCTGGGATTACAAAGCATAAGCATCAAACGTGGGCTTTGGCATGAGATAGGTTTGGGTTTGAATCTGATTCTTGGACAAGTAAGTTAATCTACTACTTTTCCATTTCCTCTGCTGTAAAAATACTAATATCCACTTTAGAGGGTGGTTATAAGAATTACACACAATCATGTTTTTGTCGCATGCTTAGCAATATCTGAAGAGCATCGTTGGCCGCTCTTGGTTCCTTCATGCTGTGTTATTTTTCTTCATTACGCTTATCATTGTTTTGACGTTATAGTATGTATGAATGCATGTATGATATTTAGGTGTTTGATAATTGTGTCTCCTCCCCATACTACCCACACACTAGAATGGTGTTCTATCAAGGGAAAGACCCAGTTTGTTACATTCATTTCTGTATCCTCAGCACCTAGAAAAGTCCCCAATACCCAGTAGACTTCCAGTAAATATTTGACAGATAGATGAATGGATGGGCAGAGAGCCTAGTATTTGTTGGTTAGTAGTAAAAACATTATGTTTTTTTAAAAATACCTCCCTCTGAGGCTATAGTGAGCCGAGATCGTGCCACTGCACTTCAGCCTGGGCAACGAAGTGAGACCCCATCTCAAAAAATAAACAAATAAAATTAAATAATTAAATAAAAATAAATAAATAAATAAATTTTTTAAAATACCTCCCTCTGGATTAGGGACGCTGTTGTGTGTCTCACTTGTACTCCGGGATCTAGAATCCTCTTCCTTCTTGTACATGTGGCACATGCCATGGCCTCCTCCAGCTCCTGACCTGTCCTCATTCTTATAGTTCTAAGTCTTATAGCGACATCATCTTTTGTCCTATTGTGTTCTGGTATTGTAAGAAGGTTACTTGTGAACTTTTCTTCCTGATTCTGCCAGGAAATTGTTTGGTCTCTTATTGGTATCTGATGCCCCTGGAAGCTTTTCTGCTTCAGACCTGATGAAGTCAACCACAAAGTAACAAGTTTCCCTGCAACATGAGAGCCATTGCATTTCTAAGCATGTGTTCTTATTTTTGATATGCACAGAAAAGTCAGTTGATTATTCTAACTTAAAAATAAAATTCTACCTTCCTATTGGCTTATCTTTCCTCTCCTTTGGGGCAGGTTGGGAACTTGGGAAGCAGAATATGGGTCTGTGCTCTTGGCTTATGGTGGTTCAGAGATCAGGGCTTTTGGAATTGGGCAAATCTAGGCTTGAATCCCAATTTCTCTCCTTCCTAGCTCTGTGCCCTGGGAAGATAGTTAACCTTTCTGAGTCTCAATTTCCTCTATAAAATGTGGCTTCCTTCATTAACATGTACTTATTCAGCCCCTAGTGAGTTCACACATTGTTCTAGACATTAGGGATACACCAGTGAGCAAGCATCACACATGACCTCATGCTCCTGAGTTGTCTTCTCTGTCTGGTTGGTAAACTATTAGACAAACAATGCTGCAAAGGGGAAGGTCAGGTTTGATGGGAACTTACGATGGAGATATAACCCAGTCTGGACAATCAGAGAAGGTCTAACCGAGGCAGTGTTAACCTGAGTGGCAAAGAACAGATGTAGTTGAGTGGGCTGTAAGGAAGGAGGAATGAAGGTTGGGTCTTTATTGAGCTATAGTTTAGAACTGGAGGTGAAGGCTCTGTATTCAAAACAGGTTTGGCAAGACACTTGGGATACGACTTGGAACGTAACTCCTCTTATACCATCATTTAGACTCCCCACTTGCCTGCTATGGACCTTGAGTTTAAAATTCTATCTTTTTAAAGATGAAAAAACTGCGATCCACAGAAGTTGCCACAGGCCACCAGCTAGTTAAGTATGGCAGAGCTGATATTAAAGTGAGCACCTTAAAGTATATCCATACCATCAGGGCAGGGGGCATTTTCACTCTGGTGGGCATTTTCAAGCAACAGTTCCAAATACGTGAAGAACTGCCTTGTCCTCAAATAGCCCAGCTTCACAGCATGGCTCATTTCACATTTAAATTGCACTGGGAACAAATATATTTCATGATGTTCAGCTTCAGGTTGCAAAGAATAACATACTAATAGAGAGTTGCAAGTCCCAGTCATTTTCTTCCAAATCACTCTCTTTTGGTCCATGACTACCTTTACAAAGAGGCCACACGAGCTTTCAAAGAGAAAGGAGGAAACAGGAGGACATGCGTTAACATGGCAGACTAGTCACCTCCCACGCCGGAATGTAGAGCTTTTAGAAATGGAATTGTTAAGATGTGCCTCTTTTACAAATATCAGATAAACATAATCTCTGTGGGTCCAGAGGTAGTGGGTGTTGGGTAGAATGATATTTTAGCCATGGCGTGAGTATCTAGGGCAAGTAAAAAGTGAAGGAGACATCTAATTCATCTAACAGGTGTTGGGCATTATAAACAATGATTTCATAGGTGATATATTTCATTTGCACAACTCACTAGGTCACACACCAAGAAAGAAAAGATATGAGATTAAACCCACGTTTTCTAACTCTGGGCTCATTTTAATGACGTCAGGTGATTTGGGTGAGAATCCTAGTTCCAGCAATCTCAGCATGACTGGTACCTGCAACTCTCTATTATACGTAATCTTGGGTTACTTATTTAACTGTTCTGAGCTTCGTCTATTTCTCATCTGGTAAATGCCATATGCAGATGTACAATACATTTACAGTTTGTTTGTTTTAATTAGACCATGTGGCTCTTCACTGGGATTACTTTAATATTAAATAAAATTGAAAAAGCACTGAGGTTGGTGTCAGAAGATTTAGATTCTAGTCTTTACTCTGTCCATTCCTTCTGAGACTCATAAGGAAATTATCTAAAAAAAAAAAAATTAAAACATATGTAACTCAATGGGAATATAATTCAAAAGGCATTAAATGGTATTGAATAAAAAATGGGTCTCCCTTCCTCACTGAACTGCCATTTCCCTTCTCAGAGCCAATGCCTATTAACAACTTCTTGTATATCCTTCCAGGAGAATTTTCTATTATGCATATACAACCTTGCTCTCTCTTTCTCTCTCTCTCTCTCTCTCTCTCTCTAACCCTTACATGAGAGTCACCCCGGGCAGACTGAATGATGCTGTAACACATGTCTTTGTCTGCATGGTTTTGTGTACATTTGTCAGAATATCTAGCAAATGATAAGTCTTAAGAAAAGCAGCAGTCTAATTAAATTGCATTTTTCAAAGGCCAGTGTAATAGCAGGGTGAGAAATGGACCTATCTCATAGCACTTGCCTATTCTATGGCGGATTTTTGTTTTCTTACCTGTTTCCTGTGGTAGAATTACAAGCTTCGTAAAGGCTTGGACTCTACACCCCAGGGCTTGTCATAAGGCTGGAATATTGGCAACTCTTCATAACATGTTACTGAAAAACTGGGAAGCTTTCAATGAGAGTGGTATCTGGTATTTGAGCTGGGTCTTCAAGGATGAATAACATTTTGATAGGCAGCAAAGGAAAGAAAAAACATCGTGAGTGAATAGACCACAAAGAAAAGACAGCATGGGATATTTAGGGGACAGCTAATTTTCCAGGCTGGTTGGGGAAAGGGTATATGGAGTGATGTGCTCAGAGGGAACTATAAAGGAAGTCTTGAGGCAGGACATGGGGGACTCCAGTGTTGTTTTGAGTTTGAGAAATCTTCTCTAGCCCATGGCCATTCACCTCGAGGACAGAACAGAGGGCATCTGTGAACCCACATACACCCACAATATGTCAAATAGTTAAATTTATTGAGTCACAGTTTGCAAAATTGTGTTCATCTCCACACTAGGTTTCTTTCCACCACTTCTTACTATCAAATGGATGGCAGCTTTGAGAGTCAGTATCAGTAGCCTGTGATACTGACTGTATATCAGTGCAATGGAAATACTTTCAGTTTTCATTCATTTTTAATGTTACCAATGCCCTGAAATCACTAAATCTGACTTTTTTTTTCTAAGCTCTGGGCCTGTGAGTCCAGGTTTACAGATGTAGCTTACAGATATGAGATTCAAATTCATTTGTATGCAAACATATCTCAGTGGATTTTGTTATACTTCTGTTCATCTTGAAATTCATGAAATTCTTCAGACATCTGACAATGCATAGAATGTTAAATATATGCTATCATTTTTCTAAGACACTTGATTGTTGATCCTAATGTATTTAATCAAACTCAAATTAGAAATTGGTTCCAACAGCCAGTCTTACAGATCAGCACTGATCAGTAGGAACATAAAGTGAGTCACGAAGATGAGCCATATATATAATTTTAAATTTCCTGATGGCCATATTTAAAAAAGTGAAAAGAAACATGAAAGTAATTTTAATAATATATTTCATTTAACCCAAAGTATTCAAAATATTATAATTTCAACAGGTAATAAATACACAGAATGATGAGATATTCTACATTTATTCTTTTCATACTAAGTCCAGACTGTATTTTATACATACAACACATTTCACTTTAGCCACATTTCAGGGGCACAATAGTCACATAAGGCTAAGAGCTATAGATTCCAGCTCCTTAGAACAGTTAGTTCCTTCAAAGAATTGAAAGAATGATTTATATCCCCCTTTCTCTTGCTCCCATCCAAGCAGTGATATTGCAAAATTTCTCTCTCATCTATGGATTTTTATGGGGATAGACCTAAGAGATTATCTTGCCCCAAACTTTTGTATTATGGTCAATGAAGCTGAGATCCATGGAGAGAAGAGTCTTTGCCAATTCAGCCATATCTCCTCTTGTGTTGGTGCAGTCTCCACTCCATGAAGCATGTCCATAGTGATTAAAGAGATGAGATAGTCTGAACTGAGAATTGTAATAAGGAATGGCTTCTTCGATTAATAGAGTTTACAGAAGTACATAATGTAGATTTGGGAGGTGTCTTGTGACAGAAACCTCTAACTATATCCACATATATTCTTTTCTTCCATGGTAACAAAACCCTTAACTTGGCAGGGTGTATATCTTCTTTATCCTAAGAAGATAAAGGGTATATGTGCCAACCTCTCTGAAGATATGTGCCCACTTCCCTGAAACCTGAAGAGAAGGGCATGAACTAAACTTTGACAGTGAGACGTTTAGGGAAGTGATGAGTACAACTAAAGGAAATATACACAAAGGGAAGAACAATGCTCTTCCATTCTCCTCTTTCTTACTGACTGGAATGTGTGAATGATGTTACAGCTTCAGCAACCTTCTTGAACCATGAAAAGAGGACAAGCAAAGTAGGTGGAGAAAGAAGATAGGAGGAGTCTGATCCCTGACATTTTGGAGCACCACGTGAGTCCTAGACTGACTAGCTACAGACTTTTTGCCTATGAGGAAGAAATAAACTTCTATTTCACCTAAGCCACTGTCATTTTAGATTTTTCCATTACTCATAGCTTAACCTATATAGCCTTCACCCTCAAAGGTTTCCTTGATTTGCACCACATACCCCTCTGTCCTACTACCATAGGTTGGGTTCACTGCCCTTCCTCTGCTCTCATAGACTGCTGTATTACCATCAAAATAACTTACCACACTGTATTGTAATTATTTATGCATGTCTCTCATTTTATTCATTCCATGTGTACTGTGTATTTATTGACCACATGTGGCAAATTATCCACAAAATCTCTACACACTTGGAAATGAAACAAAATACTTCTAAATAATCCATGAGTTGAAAAGGAAGTGTCAAAGGATGTTAAAAACATACATAGAACATAATAAAATTGAAAATATAACATATATCAAAATATGTAAGATGCACCTGTAACAGTGCTGAGAGAAAATTTTATGGCACCAAATGCTTACATTAAAATAAGAGTCTCAAATCAAAAATTTACATCTTTACCTTAATAAATTAGAAAAAGAATAATAGAAACTGAAAGCAAATTTAAGGAAGGAAATAATAATAAGCAGAAGTCAAAGAAATTGAAAATAAGAACATAATTAAACCAATAGGTAGTTCTTCAAAAATTTCAATAAAATATAAAACCTATAATAATACTGACAAAGATAAAAAGAAAAATACACAATCATCAATATTAGAAATAAAAAAATGGCTTGTCACTATAGACCCTATAGTGTTTAAAAGGATAGTAAAGGAATGATAGACACAGTTTATGCTCAAATTCAACAACTTAGAAGAAATATACAAATTTCTCAAAAAACACGTAATGCCAAAAATCATCTAAGATGAAACATACGAATGGTCCTAAACCAGTAAATACATTGAATTTGTAATTTAAAATTCCCTCAAAATAAATCTGCAGGCCTAAATGATTTCCCTAGAGAATACTACCAAATATTTAAAGAAGACTTAACACAATTTTACACAATCTACCCCAAAAAATAGAAAAAGAGGGAAACTTCCTAAGTCATTTTACATGAGGCTAGTATTATCCTGATGCCACAACCAGACAAAGAGAGTACCAAAAAAAACTCAAAAAACTCTCAGGCAGTATCTCCAGTATCTCTCATGAACTTAGATGTAAATCTGCAACAAAATATTAGAAAATGGAATCCAGTAATATATGAAGAGAATTTTACTCCATGAACAAGTAAGATTTATTCCAGCTATACGTGGTTGGTTCAACACTTAAAAATCAATAATGTCATTCGTTGCATTAACAGGCTAAGGAAGGACAACATGATTATATCAATTGAAGCAGAAAAAGCACTTTATAAAGTCTGACATCGAGCAAATTAGTAATGAAGGAAAACTACCTCAACATGATAAAGGGCATCTACAAAAACACTGCGGCTAACATCACACATAAGGTTAAAGATTGAATGCTTTCCACCTAAGATCAGGGCTAAGACAAGAATGTCTACTGTCACCATTCCTAGTCATCATAAATCTGGAATTTCTACCTACCAAAATAAAGCCAAAAAATAAGTCACAATAATTAGGAAATAAATTAAACTGCTACTATTTCTAGATAATATGACTTTCTATGTAGAAAATTCCAAGAAATATCCTAACACTAATAACTGAGTATACTAGTCCATGCTTATGCTGCTATAAAGAACTTCCCAAGACTGGGTAACATAAAGGAAAGAGGTTTAATTGACTCACAGTTTTGCATGGCTGGAAAGACCTCGGGAAACTTACAATCATGGTAGAAGGGGAAGCAAACACATCCTTTTTCATATGGTGGCAGGAGAGGGAAATGCCTAGCAAAGGGGGAAAAGCCCCTTATAAAACCATCAGATCTCGTGAGACCTCACTCACTATTACAAGAACAGCATGGGGGTAACCGCCCCCATGATTCAATTACCTCTCACCGGGTCCCTCCCATAACATGTGGGGACTATGGGAACTACAATTCAAGATGAGATTGGGTGGAGACATAGCCAAACCACATCACTGAGTTTAGCAACCGCCACAGCATATAACATCAACACACAAGAATCAATTGTATTTCTATATACTAACAACAAAAATTTGGAAGCCAAAATTTAAAACACAGTACTACTTACGATTGCTCTAAAGAAAATGAAATAATTATAAACACAATAAAAGACACACAGAATTTGTATACTGAGTTACAAAATGCTTCTGAAAGAAATTATAGATGACCTAAATAAGTGACACGACATACTATGCTCATGGGATTGGAACACTTAACATAGTAAAGATGTCAGTTCTCTCGGAAATGAGCTATATAGATTTAATGTAATTCCCATCAAAATCTCAGCAAGATTTTTTTGTAAATGTAGATGAACTGCTCTAAAATTTATATGGACAAACACAAAACCTGGAATAGTTCAAACAGTCTTGAAAAAAGAAGAAGAAATTGTGTGTTAGCTTCCTATGACTGATGTAATAAGTTAACACAATTTTGGTGACTTAAAACAAGGCACATTTGTTATCTTACAGTTCTGGAGGCCGGAAGTCCAAATTCTGTTTCACTGGACTAACGTCCAGGTGTGACAGCAATGGTTCCTTCAGGAGGCCCCAGGAAAGAATCTTTTTCCAGCTTCTAGACGCTGCTGGCCTCATTGGCTCATGTGTGCATTACTCCAATTCTGCTTTCATAGTCATACTGCCTTCTCTTCTGTAGTAAAATCTTCCTTTGCCTCCCTTGTATATAAACACATATAATTTATTTAGGACCCATATAGATAATAAAGAATAATTGTCCCATCTCTCAAGATCCTTAATCCCTTCTGCAAAGTCCCTTCTCCTATATAGTTGATGCTTCAACAACGTGGGGACTAGTAGTGGTGGCACCTTGCACGATAGAAAATCTGCATATAACATTTTTAAAATTTTTTTCAGTAGTTTTGGGGGAACGGGTGGTGTTTGGTTACATGAATAAGTTCTTTAGTGATGACTTACGAGATTTTGGTACAGCCATCATTCAAGCAGTACATTATACTTGTACACTTTTATCCCTCACCCCCCTCCCACACTTCCTCTGAGTCCCCAAAGTCCATTGTATCATTCTTATGCCTTTGTATCCTCATAGCTTAGCTCCCACTTATGAGTGAGAACATACAAGGTTTGATTTTCCATTCCTGAATTACTTCACTTAGAATAATGGTCTTCAATTTCATCCAGATTGCTGTGAATGCCATTATTTCATTCCTTTTTATGGGTGAGTAGTATTTCATGGTATATATGTACCACATTTTCTTTATCCACTTTTTGACTGATGGGCATTTGGGTTGGTTCCATATTTTTGCAATTGTGAATTGTGCTGCTGCAAACATGCGTGTGCAAGTATTTTTTTCGTGTAATGATTTATTTTCCTCTGAGAAGATATCCAGTAGTGGGATTGGTGGTTCAAATGGTAGATCTACTTTTAGTTCTTTAAGGAATCTTCACACTGTTTTTCCCAGTGGTTGTACTAGTTTACATTCCCACCAGCAGCATAAAAGTGTTCCCTTTTCACCACATCCATACCAACATCTTTTTTTTTTTTTTTTTTTTTTTTTTTATAGCCATTCTTGCAAGACTAAGGAGGTATTGCATTGTGGTTTTAATTTGCATTTCCCTGATTATCAGTAAAGTTGAGCATTTTTTTGTATGTTTATTGGCCATTTGTATATCTTCTTTGAGAATTGTCTATTCATGTGCTTAGCCCACTTTTTGATAAGATTGTTTTTTTCTTGCTGCTTTGTTTGAGTATCTTGTAGCTTCTATCCATCCATGAGAATAAGATGTGATTCCATTTGTTTGTGTCATCTATAATTTATTTCAGCAGTGTTTTTTAGTTTTCCTTGTAGAGGCCTTTCAGGGATTCAGGGATGGTTTAACATACAAAGTGAATAAATGTGATACACCACATAACAGAACTAAAAACAAAAATCACATGATTATTTCAATAGACACAGAAAAAGCACATTTGACAAAATCCAGCATCCCTTTATGATTAAAATCCTCAGCAAAATTGGCATAGAAGGAACATACCTTAAGGTAATAAAAGTCATCTATGACAAACCCACAGCCAACATTATACTAAATGGGATAAAGTTGAAAGAATTCTCCCAGAGAACTGGAACAAGACAAGGATGCCCACTCTCACTACTTCTATTCAACATAGTATTGGAAGTCCTAGCCGAAGCAATCACACAAGAGAAAGAAATAAGGGCATCCAAATCAGTAAAGAGGAAGTCAAACTGTTGCTGTTTGCTGATGATATGATCATGTATCTAGAAAACACAAAAGATTCATCCAAAAACCTCCTAAAACTGATAAATGAATTCAGCAAAGTTTCAGGATACAAAATTAATGTACACAAATCAGTAGCACTGCTATACACCAATAGCAACCAAACTGAGAATTAAATCAAGAACTCAACTTCTTTTATAATAGCTGCAAAAATAAACAAATAAATGAAAATACTTAGGAATATACCTGCATATAACTTTCAACTCCCCCAAAACTTAACTACTAATAGCCTACTGTTGATGGAAGTCTTACTGATAGCATGAATAGTTTATTAACATGTATTTTGTATATTTGTATATTTTTTTCTTACAATAAACTAGAAAAAAGAAAATGTCATTAAGAAAATTATTAAAAAGAGAAAATATATTTACTATTAATTAAATGGAAGTGGATCAACACCAAGGTCTTCATCCTCATTATCTTCATGCTAAGTAGACTGAGGAGGAAGAAGAAAAGGAGGACTTGGACTTGCTGTCTCAGGGGAAGAAAAGGAGAAATTGCACTTGCTATCTCAGGGGTGGCAGAGGTGGAAAAAGAAGAGGAGGTGGAAGGGGAGGCAAGAAGCAGGAGAGGCAGGCACAGTCAGTGTAACTTTGTAGAAATACAACATAATTTCTGTCTGATGTTTTTGCTGTTTTATTTCTCTAGTAACTTTGCAGAAATAGAACATGATTTCTTTCTGACTTTTTTGCTTTTTCATTTCTCTAGAAATGCTTCTATAATACCAATCCTTCTTTCACCATTTGCTTTAGTTTTAATGCCCATTAGAAGGATCTACATCACCAAAAAAGTGTCAAAAGAGGTCTTGAATAATCAGAACTGTTTTGGAAGATTGTTTAATGTCAATTTGTTTTCTGGCATGCTTCTTCTACATCTTCTTCCTCATAATCTGGCACCAGTTCAGAAGCACTCATCTAGTCATCATCTGTTAATCCCTCTGGTGTGGTGTCTATTAGTTCTTGAATTTCCCCAAGATCCATATCTTGAAATTCTTCATCCTCTACCTTTTTAACCATATCCACAGTCTGTTTCATGATTCCCTTGACTGGGCTCTGTTGTAAATCCTGTGAAGTCATGCACAACATCTGGACACAGTTTTCTCCAACAGGAATTTATCGCTGTGGGCTTGATGATATTCATGGCTTTTTCTATAACAATGATGGCATGTTTAATGGTGTAATCTTTCCAGATTTTCATGATGTTCTCTCTACTGGGGT
Source organism: Macaca nemestrina (assembly GCF_043159975.1). NCBI lineage: Eukaryota > Metazoa > Chordata > Mammalia > Primates > Cercopithecidae > Macaca > Macaca nemestrina. The sequence goes on along the minus strand of NC_092125.1, from coordinate 165,580,926 downwards.
TTTCTTCCACAGAGTTGACAATCCTTTCCATAGTGTACCATGTATAATCAGCCTTAAAGGTCCTCATGACCCATCTGTGGAGAATGAATTAGGGATATTGTGTTTGGGAGTCAAGGAGACCATTTCACAACTTTCAATGTTGAACTCATGGGGTTCTGGTGGTCAAGGGCATTGTCCAGTATTAAAATAACTTTAAAAGGCAGTTTTTAACTGGTAAGGGACTTCTTGATTTCAGGGACAAAGCATCAGTGGAACCAAGGTAGAAAAAGGGCCTTTCTTGTCCAGGCCTTCTTGCTGTACAACAACAACAACAACAACAAAAACTAGCAACTGGTGTTTATCTTTTACTTTCAAGGTTTGGGGGTTAGCAGCTTTATAGAGAAGGGCAGCCATTATCATAAACCCAACTGCATTTGCACAAAACAGTAAGGTTAGCCCATCCCTTCCTGCCAAAAATCCTGGTGTTCACTTCTTTTCCTTACTAATAAATGTCCTCTGTAGCATTTTTTTCCTCCAGAATAGAACACCTCTGTCTACATTGAAAAGTTGTTCAGGCAAATTTCCTTTTTCTTCTCTTAATGGCATCTGGAAACTTGTCTGCTGCCTCTTGGTCAGCAAGAGTTTCTTCTCCTGTAACCTTGACATTTTTAGAGCCAAATCTCTTTCTAAAATTATCAAATTGTTCTTTACTGGCATGAAATTCTCCAACTTTAGATCCTTCATCTTGTTTTTCCTTAAAGTTGTCATATAATGACTTCACTTTTTCTCGAATCACATTAGAGTCTATAGGTATGTCTTTCTTATAGCAATCCTGCACCCACATAAAAATTGGATTTTCAATACGAGAAAGATGTTTTACAGAAAGTACAGGTTTTCACACTTGAAGCAATAGCTTCACAAATGTACTTTTCTTTGTTTACAACAGATTTATTTATGCTGGATTTATTTATCTTGAAATGGCAGATTGAGGTCTCAGTTGCAGGGCTCAAGCTATGTTACATATCGAACAATTCAACTTTTTTTTTTTTTTATAATGTCAAGACTTTTCTCTGCTTCTTAGGAGACCTTCCAGCATCACTAGTGACACGTCATATAGTTCCCATGGTGTTATTTATGGTATTGCACCAAACATGATAAAAAATACATGAGAACCACAAGAGATCACTTTTTACTGTGATAGGCAATTTGCTGGAAAGACACACTGGTCACATGGAGATGCTTAGCATCATCAGCATTTTAAGTGGATGGGCACAACACTTGAACTCACAACAATAGCAACAGGAGGTGGCCACAAAATTATTACAGTAATATGTACTATAGTTAATTTTATGCTGTTATGATTGAATACTGTTGTATTAGTCCATTTTCATGCTGCTGATAAAGACAAAATGGAGACTGGGGGAAAAAAAGAGGTTTAATTGGACTTACTGTTCTACATGGCTGGGGAGGCCTCAGAATCATGGTAGGAGGCAAAAGATACTTCTTACATGGTGGTGGCAAGAGAAAATGAGGAAGATGCAAAAGTGGAATCCCCTGGTAAAACTATCAGATCTTGTGAGACTTATTCACTACCATGAGAACAGTATGGGAGAAACCACCCCTATGATTCAAATTATCTCTCACCAGGTCCTTCCCACAACACATGGGAATTATGGGTGTACAATTCAAGATGAGATGTGGGTGGGGACACAGAGCCAAACCACATCAACTGTATCTTCATGTTTCTTTACATTTCTCTCAACTGTAAGTGGTCTGTTTGTATAGATTTTGATACATTTTAACTTTTTATAATAAATTTGTATATATTTTATTGTAGCAAATAATCAAATAGACCAGCATTTACATGTTTTATGCATTTAGTACATGCCTGTTTCTTAATTTTTTTGATATTTCTAGGCTGTGTGGTTCATCTTCAATTTTTTTCAAGTTTTCAGAAACCCCCCCAAATTTTTTCAATATGTTTATCTAGAAAAATTCACCCATAAGGGAACTCACACAGTTCAAACTAATGTTATTTAAGGGCCAACTGTATAAGGAACATTCACAAGTTTCAGGTATTAGGACCTGGATAGTTTTAGGGCCATTATTCAGCCTCCCAAAAAAGTGGCAGAAATAACTCTACCTAATATTAAGGCTTACTATGTAAGCTAAAGTAATCAAGACAATGTCAAATTGGTGGAGAGATAGACACATAGATCAATGGTACAGAACAGAGAACTCAGAAATAGACACACACAATTATGTTCAATTAATTGTGCAAAAGCATGCACTAGGTGCATTGTAGGGAAGATAGTTTATATGCATATTAGTCTATTTCCATACTACTATAAAAAAAAGCAGCCCAAGACTGGGTAATTTATAAAGGAAAGAGGTTTACTTGACTCACAGTTCAGCATGGCTAGGGAGGCCTCAGAAAACTTACAATCATGGCAGAAGGTGAAGGGGAAGCAAGGCACCTTTTTCATAAGGCAGTAGGAAGGAGAAGTGCTGAGTGAAGGGGGAGGAGGCCTTTATAAAACCATCAGATCTCCTGAGAACTCACTCACTGTCATAGGAACAGCATGGGGGAAACCACCCCCATGATTCAATTACCTCTACCTGGGCTCTCCCTTAACACATGGTGATTATGAGGATTTACAATTCAAGATGAGATTCAGACTGCATCTTGAATTGTAATTCCCAGTGCTGGGGGAGGGACCTGGTAGGAAATGATTGGATCATGGGGGCAGATTTCCCCCTTGCTGTTCTCATAACAGTGAGTGAGTTCTCATGAGATCTGATGGTTTAAAAGTGTGTGGCACTTCCCCATTTATTCTCTGTCTGTCTCCTGTCACCATGTGAAGATATGCCTGCTTTCCCTTTGCCTTCTGAAATGATTGTAAGTTTCCCGAGGCCACCCCAGCCATGTGTCCTGTACAGTCTGCAGAACTCTGAGTTAATTAAACCTCTTTTCTTTATAAACTACCCAGTCTCAGGTAGTTCTTTATTGCTATGTGAGAATGGACTAATATAATAGTCTTTTAAATAAATGGTTTGGGAACAATTAAACATTCATAGGCAAAAGAAAACTTAAAAAAAAAAAAAAAAAAAACTCAAACTAAACCTCACACCTTATATAAAATTAACTTAACATGGATCATCCACTTAAATATAAAGCATAAACTATAAAACTTAACAAAAAATAGGAGAAAATCTTCAAAATCTAGGTGAAAAGTTCTTAGACTTGACACCAAAAGCATAATCCTTAAAGAAAAAGTTGATAAATTGGACTTCATCAAATTTAAAACTTCTGTGAAAGACCCTGTTAAAGAGTGAAAACACAACCTACAAACTAGGAGAAGACATTTGAACATCAGATATCTGAAAAAGAAATAAAATATAGAATATTTAATGAATTCTAAAAACTCAGAAATAAAAAACAAGCAATCCAATTAGAAAATGGGCAAAACCCCTAAATAAGCATTTTATTAAAGAGGATATATACAGATGATAAATAAGCATGTGAAAAGATGTTCATCTTTATTAGCCATTAGGGAAACAAAAATTGAAAACACAACAAGACAAAACTACACAATTATCAAAATGCTAAAATTAAAAAATATAATTACAACACCAGATGCTGGTGATGATGCAAAGACATTGGATCAGTCACACATTGCTTGTGGGAACGTAAAATGATTTAGCTACTCTGGAAAACGTTTGGCAGTTTGTTATAAAACTAAGCACGCAACCACCATATGACCCAGCAACTGTTCTCTTGGGCACTTATTCCAGAGAAATGAATATTATTTTCACACAAAAACCTGCATGTGAACACTTATAGCAGTATTATTTGTAGTAGCCAAAACTGAAAACAGTCCAGAGGTTCTTCAATGGATGAATGATTAAACAAACGACAGCACATCCACATCATTCAGCAATAATGAGGAATGAACTATTGATACGCATAACTTGAGGGAATCTCAAGGGAATTATGCTGAGTAAAAAAAAAAAATCCCACAAGCTTACATACTTCATGATTCCATTTATATAACATTCTTGATATGACAAAATTATAGATGTAGTAGAACTGATTAATAGTTGCCAGTGTTTAGGGTTCAAAGTGTAGGAGGAGGGAGATGAGTGTGATTACAAAAGAGTAGCGCAAGAAATCGCTCTGTATCTTAATTGTGATGGTAATTACATAACTTGCCACATATGATAGATTGCATAGAACTAAATACATGCACATACACATACAGACACTCACAAGAATATATAAAACTGGTGATAATCTGAATAAGATTGATAGGTTGTATTAATGTCAATTTCTTGGTTGTGATATTGTACTATAGTTATTCAAGATGTTACCATAAAAATTTGGAAATAACTCTGGAGATAATATTTTAATAAGAGGCATAAGCATACCTTAACTATAAAATGTTTCATCTTCAGAAAACATTCTGAAATGTAATAGAAATATAACAAATGTGGAAAGGGGAGAACGTGCTGTGAAGTTATTATCAACTTCTATACAAAAATGTTAGGGCTCTGGCCAAAATCTCAACTCAGAATTGCCAACTTTCATAAACTCTGCAAGTAGAAACTTGTCACATCCATAAATGTAAATAACACTTCTTTCTTTCACCTAACCTGATTTAAAATTATTTACTTGCATTTTTCTTATAATTTACAAAGTATTTTCACATGCAAATTCTATTCCATTTTCCTAGTCACATGATGTGGCAGACAGAGCAGAAACTTTTTATCCTCCATTATAAAGACAAGGAAATTGAGTCTGAGAGAAATGATTTGTTCTGACATGAGGCTAAAAAATTATAAAGTTAAGAGTGAAATATGAAATGTGAATCTTTTGACTCCTGATTGATGATGCTACTTGAAAGTGTCTTATAATTCTTAGAGGGTTAGTCTGGTGTAGGGGCAAAAACAACAATGGATTATTAGTCAAAAGACATTGTTTTAAGGTTCAACATTGAGCCAGGTCCAAGTTAAAGTTCAATATAAGTTACAGGCATGTGGTGAGAGAGGTGCTACCAAGTTCCATTAAGGAAAGCAAGGAAGGCTTTCAACAGATTTGGCATTTTTTGAGTCCTGAAGAATGCCTTGAATTTTAATATGTGACTTTATTAAGAGAAGAAAAAGTCCAGGCAGAGTGTAGTAAAGATAGGGGATGGGGGCAGTGAGGAGGAGTATGGGGAAAAGAAAGTGTAATGGATCCAGTGCCCCTCCATCACCCACCTGCACCTTGACAGCGACTGTCTTCCCCTGTAAATTGCTCCTTTCTCTTCTCTTTTTCTGGGAATCTAGTAATACGAATGTTGGCCCTTGTGAGACTGTTAATTTTCTTTGTTCTACTTTCTCTCTCTTGTTCAGATTGGGTAAATTATATTCATCTGTCCTCAAGTTCACTGATGATATCTCCTCTGTCATCTCCACTCTACTATTGAGTCCATCTAGCAAGATTTTTATTTTGGTTGTTGTACTTTTCAGTGTTATAGTTTCCATTTGATTCTTTTTTAACTTCTACTCCTTTATTAAGGTTTTCTCTTTTTTTTGTTAAAGATAATTCATAATTGCTGCTTTAAAATTCTCTTCGGATAATTCCAACACCTTGGAATTTATCTTGGTGTTGCCTGTTCGTTTCTTTTCTCATTTAAGCTGTGACTTTTCTGTATTTAGTTAGTTAGTTATGGTTCTTAGTTTGATGAGTGATTTCCTATGGTATTCTAGACATTTGGAAGACTCTAGATCCTATGTAATCTTTTTTACCAGGCATTATCTCCACTGAAATGTAGTTTGAGGGCCAAGTGAGTGTGTATTTTCAGTGGAAGTGGTGTGCTCACACTGCCTCTTTGCAGAAGGGTGGACTGAAAGTTGAACTTCCTTCTCAGTCTTATAGAACTCCTCCCAGAAAATGTGGGTGCAAACTCATACTGCCTTATTGGGGTATTAGCTCAGCTCCTTAGTGAGCCATAGTGATGAGATGAGAGAGGGAGGAAAGTATTAACTAGCTCCAGCTTGCATAGCCTCATTCATTTTCACTGATGCCACTGACACAACCCTGTAAAGGCATTCAGAGCATGAACCCCCGATCAGCTCATTTCAGATATAAGGCTAAACAATTGTAAAGTTAGGAATAAATTATGAAATGTGACTCTTCTGACTTCTGATTGATGATTCTACTTGAACATAAGAACTAAGTCTTACAATTCTTAGAGGGTTAGTCTGTTGTAGGGGCAAAAACAACACTGGATTATTAGTCAAAAGACATTGTTTTAAGGCTCAGCACTGAGCCATGTCCAAGTTAGCACCCTACCACCCACCACCACACCACCCTACCAGCAAGGAAAGGATAGAAGGAATCTGAGCTAGAGGATTAGCTCTGTTGGGGGGCAGAAAATGATTTCCCAAAATACGGCAGTTGAGTATGTTGACTGCTTTTAAGAATTGCAAGGACTCAAAAATAAACCCTAGAATCAAGGGCTCTCTAACTTGTCTCATTTCTCCCTCCCTTCAAATGCAAGGGGGGCCCCTGTCTCCTCCCTCCTCCATGACAAAATGTATATAAGCTTTTGTGCCCCATTGGGGAGTTGGAGTGATCACTCTGATATGGTTTGGCTGTGTCCCCACCTGAATCTCATCTTGAATTATAGCTTCCATAATTCCCATGTGTTGTGGGAGGGACCTGGTGGAAAATAATTGAATCATGGGGGTGGTTTCCCCTAAACTGTTCTCATAGTAGTGAATAAGTCTCACGATGTCTGATGGTTTTATAATGGGTTTCCCTTTTCACTTAGCTCTCATTCCCTCTTGCCTGCCACCATGTAAGACATGCCTTTTGCCTTCCACCATGATTGTGAGGACTCCCCAGCCATGTGGAACTGTGAGTCCATAAAACCTCTTTTTTCTTTATAAATTACCCAGTCTCAGGTATGTCTTTATCATCAGCATAAAAACAAACTAATAAACACTCTGTGATTCTCTCCCATGTATGCATTCCTGACTATTAGTCTGCCATTTGTCAACTGATTTTCAGGAAACTTTTAGAGGATAAAGTGGAAGCTTTTCCTTGGCCCTGCAAAAGTTGTCAGGGCCAAAATGGTGTCACCAAAGTTAAGAAAACTCTGGAAATAAGAGCTAGGGAAGGCCATGAAGAGAGGGTTCTCATGCTTGTATGCTTGATAATAACAACAGAAAAAATCTCTACAAAAAACACCACCTGGCACAAAGGCCATCACAATCACACAAAAAGACACTTCTGCAGGACATATGACTAGCACTGTCTGTCCAACCTCAGGCTGGTGTCATACTTGTCATTGATCTTTGTAGCCAAGGATAATTATTTCAAGAACAATTGTGTAATGCTCCTCATTTCTTTTTCCTTTAGAAATGTTTGTCTTCCTTTACTCCAAATATGCACATAGTTTACTATTGCATGTATATTCCCTTTGCAATGCTCTATTTCCAAATAAACGTAATTTCCTCTTAGAAAGCCTCTCTCTGTCATTTAGGTTGACAGCCTGTATAGTTTCCTATTCTGTCCTGCTGGTAACAGTACCAGAAGAGGAAATCAAATCATTAGCATTTACTTCTTCAGGGAAGAGTATGGTGAGGTGGAAGACAATTTTCCTCTTGGGGGAGGAAGAATAGAAGGGGTTTTGCCATTGGTGTTTATCTGGAGTAGCACAGATATTGCCAAAAAGATTTCCTCTTGTTAATTTGTCCTTTCCTGGCTAGGGGAAACATGCTTTTGTCAGCCCTTTGTGTGTTTGTGTGTGTACATGCTCACACGTGTGGGCACCTATTGGTGGTTCTAGCCTGGGGGCTTCTGCAGTGTCCTATCCAGGATACATGGACACAATAAGGATACCCAAAAAATTACTATCATAGCATTCCTTACATCCTGAGGTTCCTAGATTGCCCACATTTTCCCACCTGTAAGTATTTCCCTTTGCTTATCTGTTATGCTATTTCCAGGGTTATTTTAGTTGCAAGACAGTACATGGGAGAAATGAGGCTTCTCTCTCTTGGGTGGGCCCAGAAATCTCTGCTAAGTATCAACAAGACTTTCTAATCCTCATATTATTACCTTTTTGCTGTGATAGACTACATGCTTTTCTTTGAAACTCATTTCTGTCTCAGCATTTACTGCTGTACATTGTGAGTTTCCTCCTATCTTTTGGTCACTTCAAAGTGCCCTTCACAGTTTCCTCTTTGTCAGTAGCTAAGTGCTTCTGTTCTCCAGGATTCTACCCTAACCACTTTCATCTTGCCTCCTCTTCTTTCCCTCCATAGCCTTACCATCAGCCATATGTTGAAAACTCACAAATCATGATCTCTAGTCTCTAATCCCAGTCCAGTTTCCACTGGAAACCTTCACCTGGTTGTCTCATAAACATCTTGCAACTGTGTTATCTAGAATGTAATTTATTGTTCACATGTGCATGTGCAAATAGATTTTCACCCAAATTGACCCCTTTGTGCATTTCTAGACTTGGTCAATGACCCCATGACCCACCCAGGAATCCCACTCAGAAACATGACAGTCACCTTGTTTCTCCCTTTATTCTAAACTCCAACACATCACCAAGCTTTGGCCATTCTCCCTACTAAGTAATTCTCAAGTCCATCCTCTTGTCATTGTTCCCTCTGGCAATGGCTAGAGCATTTGTTCAAAATCTCATTCCTGGATGATTCTAATGGTTTTCTAATTGGTCTACCTGTCTTTCTCCATTCCCACAGAGGCTCTAGAGTGATCTTTTCAAAATGCAAGTATGATCAAGTTTGCCTAAATCCCTTCCTAATTCCTCATTACCTCTAAAGAATGAATTCTAAACTCTAATTTCTCTAGCTCATCTTCCACAATTTCCTCCGTCCATTTCCAGAATCAGGCTGTGATCTCTCAGACCCCACATTTTCTCCGTGCTTTTGTTCACTGTCCTGTCTGCCTGAAATGTGAAAGGTCTTCCTCTCCTTCCCTCACCTTCACCCACCCTACCTAAACCAATCCTACTAGACCTACAAGATTCCAGTCATGTAATCTCTTCAGGGAAAATATTTCCCACTCCTCATTAAAGGTGCTTATCTTCCCTGTTTCTAAAACACCCTATGCTTGTTAAATTGTTGACTTGCTTCTTTGCCTCCCATCTGGGATTTGGGAGAAACTCTGAGGAAGGTTCATTTTCCACCTTGGCATAATATGAATAGAAAACAGAAAGGTGAGTTCCTCCGCCCTTTGACTAGTCATCTTGGAAAAGAAGTGTACCACAGGCCGGGCACGGTGGCTCACACCTGTAATCCCAGCACTTTGGGAGGCCGAGGCGCGCAGATCACGAGGTCAGGAGATGGAGACCATCCTGGCTAACACGGTGAAACCCTGTCTCTACTAAAAATACAAAAAATTAGCTGGGGGTGGTGGTGGGCACCTGCAGTCCCAGCTACTTGGGAAGGTAAGGCAGGAGAATGGTGTGAACCCGGGAGGCAGAGCTTGCAGTGAGCCGAGATTGTGCCACTGCACTCCAGCCTGGGCGACAGAGCCAGACTCCGTCTCAAAAAAAAAAAACAAGTGTACTACAGTGGTCAAGAGCACTGACCTGGAGCAGAACAGTTGGGTTCAAATCCTGGCTTTGCTACTTACCAGTTTTGTGACATTTATCAGTGTCCCCCCATCTGTAACATAGGCATAACATTATCTTTTTTATTGGATAGTTGTGAGGATTAAAGTAAGAGCATGTCAATGTAGAAAGATTATATACATTCTATAGTTCAAAAACATTGGCATGTAGATTATAAATATTTGCTATCTTAAAATATTTTTATTTGGGGGCAGGACTTTGAGCTGCTCCACCCCACCCCCACCTCCTGCTGCCCATGAAAGAATCAGAACCACTGCTGGGCAGGGTGGCTCATGCTGGAATCCCAGCACTTTGGGAGGCTGAGGCAGGCAGATTGCTTGAGCCCAGGAGTTTCAGACCAGCCTGGGCAACATGGAGAAACCCCATCTCTACAAAAAATACAAAAGGTAGCCAGGCATGGTGGCTGTAATCCCAGCTACTTGGGAGGCTGAGGTGGCAGGATTCCTTGAGCCTGGGAGGTGGAGGCTGCAGTGAGCCAAGACTGTGCCACTGCACTTCAGCCTGGGCAATAAGGTGAGACCCTGTCTCTGAATGAATGAATGGATGAATGAATGAATGAATGAATGAATGAATAAATGAATGAATCAGAACTACAAGAAAACCTGCTAATCTCTCCACATTGTCCCGAGCCCATTAATTTCCCAGCTGTTTTGTGGCCTGAAGCTTCCATCCACCACAGAAACCAAGATATGCCAGACAGGAGAAGCACATGGTGGTCATTTCAGGGGCTAGTGTTAGTGAGGTAAGTGGGATTCCACTTCAGACAAGCTGGAGGTCATTGGGGAAAATGTCAGCTCAGGCCCTGGCGGCCCCTCCGGCCTCTGCCCACGCTTTTCCGGGTGCAGGAGCTCCCCACTGCGGGTGGGAGGTCAGGCAGAGCAGGAGCCCAGCCCTGCACCTCACCACCACCGAATGTGATGCCCTGCTGGGCGGACAGGGCCGCCAGGGCATGATCATGACAGAACAACCATGAGCGGCACCCAAGGCTGGCGCCAAGAACCTTCTGGAAATCCACCCTAGCTTATGTTAAACTCCATGTACCTCTTGTGGAGTCGTGTCAGAGAATTATGAGAGTCAGTTGGTCCACCTTTATCAGGAGAAGGTGCTCCAGGACCTGGTACTCAAGATGCCAGAATCCCAGTTGAGAAATTTCCTGGGTGTGAAGAGACAGAGAGCAGGGGCTTGCCGCAACCTTAAGCCCTGTGGTTTGGCGAAAACTTGGATCCTGCCTTTCTGGAGGAGGTTGACAGACAGTTCACCCTTGTGACTATGTCTAGTGGCATATGCTCCCCCTGTGGTGTACCCCGCAGCTGTGTTTGCTCACCAGATGTCCGCCAAGGGAGTGACAGTGACTGAATTTAACATGGAGACCACCCCAGCCATGAGCAGATTCACGTTTCATTTCCAGGGACCCTGTGGTAGGATGCTTCCTGAAGCCCTTGCTGGTCATGAAAATGAAACTGTTTCTTAAGCATCCTGGGAAGAAATAAATTATAGTATAACTAGGTGGTGAGCTGCATATTGGATGATCCAAAAATATTCTGATTCCCTGGCTGGAATCCAACCTGTTGATAGGTGTTTAGGGCTCAGAAGTAGCAAGAGCAAAGGTATTTAGAAGTCAGAGAACTGTAAAGTGAATGCATGTTATTTGATTTGAACTGAAACATAAGAGACCTTTGATGTATTTAGTTGGTTATTGGGACTGAAAAATGTTGTAATTAGATTGTCTTTAAAAATGTAATCATCCTGATTATATTTTTCCTATTTGGGCAAAGATAGAAGTAGAGGGGTAAAATCCTGCTATTTAGCACAAGTTTTAATGGAAAATAAAATCATTCTCTACAGTAAGGTAACTACCTACTTATATAAAGATGTTACCCCAGGAACAAAAATTCTTTTCTTAACTATTACTTGTAACATTGAAAACATGTTCTTCCCTTTCTCAAGGTTAGTATTTGCCACTTGGATTTTAATAATCCCTTTGCTCACCTATGAGGAGCAACAATAAATGCAATACATTTTGAAGGAGAATTATCCTGGAGAATAACCAAGGTAGAGTATTTTCTTTTAGAACCAGCTTTACTCCATTAGGACTTCAGCAAAGAACTGGTTTTTAGGAAAAGAATTCATAAAAAACTATATGGTAGAACCATTTGGGTATTTTCCAAGTGGTAAGAATAATTGCTATGAAAATGAATAGGGAAATTTTAAATTAATTATTTAAAAAGGAGCCACCGAATAGATTTTCTAAGCTTGAAACTATCTAGAGTACCATGAAATTGTGTTTACAATTCCTTCTCAACAATGTGCTTCTCCTCTAGAAGCACATACATTGTTCAATACATATTTGTTCAATAATACTTTGTGGGGAAAAAAATCACTAGATTAAGAGACTCCCCTGAACCACTCCCAAGTTAAAAAAAGAAAAAAAAAAAAAACCTCTCAAAAGCAAGGATATGTATACTTTATTCCCTCACTCAAAAAATTATGTTCAAATATAAAATTAATCTCTAAAAACTCCCTTATAGGGGAGTCTCTCAAATATCATTCCCCCCCTTATCTTTCATTCTGCTCCCTATTGCCTATATCCAGTATTTCAGAATATAGGAAGAGACGGAAGGCAGAGGCTTGCTTTTCACCTGCTTCCTCTTGAGACAGCAACACTGTGACCATCTTCCTCAAAGATGCCTGGAGTTCTTCTGGATGTCAGTCCAGGAAAGACACAAAACAGCTCTGCATTGCAGAGACCTCCCTAAAACACCTCCCTCCCATATTGGATAATTTCAACATGGCAGGGACACCCATGTGTGAAGTTCTTATTGGAAACCTTTAACAGATATGGTTTAAATTTTAATACAATGGGCAATGTTTTGTTTTCTAGAAAGACAAATTCTTACAGCTGATTGCATGCAGGAAAAGCTTTATTAAGTCAAGAAGCGGTTACACTTTTTAAAACTGTTATGCAGAATACTCAAACATTTTTAAAGGACATAGGAAACTACTAACATCTTTAGTGAGAGAGTTCCACTTTCACAATTTTCTCTGCTCCCAAACCCCTAATGATCAGCTATAGCATATTCATTTTTTAATATAGTATATGTCACGCAGCAAATTGTCAAAAGCTTTTGTTGTGAAAACACTTTTCTTAATTAAATACACAATTAAAAGATATGATTAAACACTTACACGATGTGAAATGTTTAAAGGTAATACACAATAATAGGGTTACCAAAGGACACCTTCCAATTTTTCTTTCTATTCATTTTGATGTTTTGTTCTTTTCAAAACATTTTCTCTTATTACATTTATTACTAAAGGCCTTACTTTAAATACATCATGCTACTTTTGTTCTCCTCTTCAAATGCCGATCTTTTAACAATTTGAATTCTCTGGCCTGGGAAAAGGAAGTTATCCACTTACAAGGTATATTTATTGACAATATGGATGTTACAGTCCAAACAGCACAAAATCAACCATGTACATGTAACACGGTGAAATGAGTCCACGTTTTCTACACACTACAGGATAGGAAGAGCTGGCTCTTAAGGCCCAGGGCTCACATGATTATGCACTTGTCAAGCAGCTTCTCAGTGGTGTTGGGCATCTGGGATTCCTTCTCGGGCTCCTGGAGGTCGGTGGGCTGCTGCTTGTAATTCAGCAGCATGTGGAACAGCTCATGCACATTCATATCTGTCTTGGCCGAGATCTCCATGAAGGCGCAATTCCACTCCATCGCACAGGTGGCACCATCATGCAGGGTCACCTCCCGGTGGATGTCATCACTTTTATTGCCTACCAGCACGATGGGGAACTTATGCAGGTTGTTACCTTTGATCTTGCGGATCAGCTCATAGAAGGCCTTCAGCTCTTCCAGGGTTTCCTTCTTGGTGACTGAGTAGACCAGGACGAAGGCGTGGCCCCGGGCTATAACGTGGCGCTGCAGAGCGCGGTTGCTGTCGCCACTCTTGCTGTCGGTGATGTGCAGGGAAAGCACACCGTGGCTGCAGCCCAGCAACTGGCAGTAGGTATTTTCAATGGTCGGCAGGTACTCATGACGGAAGTTGCCGCTCGCCCACTTGTGCAGCAGCGTGCTTTTCCCCACACCAGCGGTGCCGACTACCACGACGCGGTAATCTCTGATCCTCCTGTGGGACTTGAAGGCGCGGAGGACAAGCAGGGCAGGCAGAAGCCGCAACCGCTGCAGCAGCTGCTGTTCCTTGGAGCGAAAACTGACGTTACCCATCGTTGGGATTCGGAGCGGAGATACGTGCACAAGTTCTCCCACACTTAGCTGGCAGCAGGAGACTGACTCCCTAGGAAGAAAGTGAGACAGACGGTGAGAGATGGTAGTGGTAACCTACAATGTTGTCAGATGACGTCAGCCTGGCCAGCTGCTCCACTAGGACTCTGGAGAGAGTCCACCCCGTGACGCAAAGGGGTGCACAGGGCGAGAAGAAAATTCCCAGGCACAAAGTTCAGCCTGCTAGACCGAGGGACCGGCAGGTGATATATACTCAGCAGACCTGGTGGTTTGCTTTTTACCATCTAGAAAGTGCAACAATACTACCTTTTGTTTTCTTTCCTTTAACTGTTTTATTAAATTCTCACTACACCCCTACAAGAAACACTTACTCTCATTTCCTCTCTTGTAAAATGAAGATTTTAATTGAAGAGGACTGAACAGTCAAAGAGAAGCAGGTGGGGGAATTTTCCCCACTCTCCGGGGCTGAATGCCAACGTGACATTTAGAGTGACACCACCACCCTGGTTAAAGCTACAGAGTCATCAGTACAGGGGAAAGGAGGGGTGTTTGGCATCAGTGGTGTGGGATGTAGAGAGGGGAGGCAGCTGCAGTCAGCACAGCCCAAGAAGAGGCATGGGGAGCACCTTTGCTCTGAGCATGCTGTCACCATGTGCCACCAAGAGCTGAGGGAGGGGTCTTAGTTCATGAATCCTTAGTCACAATGACAGTGGAGTTAAAAAATATATATATATATGTGCCTTTCTTTTCAGTATCTCATCTCTGCTTAGAACACATTCTAAATATTGAATGAGTTTTTCTACAGAACAGTGGTTTTTCTTTTGCCATGGCTACTACCTTTAACAGAGTAGTTTTAATTCAGCCTTATGGAAGCAGAGGAAATTTCAGGATTTGAACAGTCAATGAACTTTTTGAGTTCCGGAAAAAACACAGTAGAATAGGTTTGTAAGAAACTTTTCTCAGAGGTATATCCTCAATACCAGACAGCTGCCCAGGGGGACTGCTTCAGAAGCATCCTAGGTCAGATGGAAAAAGTTCTAGGCACCATGCAGACAGACCGCATAGCTGGCCTCTGGACACAGGTAGGAAAAGTACAAGGCAATGTCATTCCTCTGGCACTAAGTATAGAAATTTATACGTGTTTCTATGTGATGATGGTCCTGAAAATGCACTTCTCTTCAGGTACAGCTGTGATTGTGTCATGTACAATACCAGAAAGAGAAGAGACGCTTTTTGTATATAGCACACTTCCTATATAAACTAGCCTTTCTTGCTGGCTGCGTAGTTGAACACATACTGTCCCAGTACTGGGGAAAAGGACCCTTTTAGAATGTGCAAGGCCATGAGAGTAATATGTTCGTATTAGAGTTTTGGTGGTGATTTTTTTTTTTTTTTTTTGAGTCAGGGTCTTGCTCTATCCCTCAGGCTGGAGTGCAGTCATGCGATCATGGCTCACAGCAGCCTCAACCTCCTGGGATCAATCAATCCTCTCACCTCAGTCTCCCGAGTAGCTGGGACTACAGGCATGTAACACCATGCCCAGCTAATTTTCTTATTTTTTGTAGGGACGGGGTTTCACTGTGTTGTCTAGGCTGGTCTTGAACTCCTGTGTTCAAGTGATCCTCCTGCATCGGCCTGCCAAAGTGTTGGGATTACAGGTGTGAGACAACATGCCCACCCCATATTAGAGTTTTCGTTTGGAAAAAAAAATGTTGTTGCTGGTTGTTATATCTTCAGACTTACTTGCTTCTAATTCTAGTCTGGCTTCTTTAAGATAGCGTGATTCTAAGAGTATTCTAAACTTAAGTGGCAAAATTTAAGTAAATGATTTTATATTCTTGATTAAAGGGGACCAGGGATGTTAATACAATAAATATTTGAAATTGATACAAAATAAATACATACATATGTCTAAATCATTCATTTTTGCAGCTTTCAGGTAAAATCTAGCACTTTGTTCCAGTCTATAAGATGTGGTTAGTTGATATCATCTAATATTAAGTAATGATATCAGCTATCCAAATCCTGGGCACAATTCCTTTAGCAATGATGACCTTTAATAAAATTTAGCTTAAAAAACTAGATTTCTGCTACAGTGATGCAATCTTTCACATCTTATTTATTGACAAAAATCAACAATCCAGCTTTCCTTAGGTCCTCACGCACTAGAGTTCTCTAGTCACAGAAATCCTAGCCCTGTCTGCACTGCCCACAACTATTATAAACTCCACGTTAGTATCAAGAGTTCCAGTAAAGACCAAGTATCTCTTGGCCACCAACATCCCACATTAGTAAATGTGCATTACTAATTATTCTGTTTTACATTACTTCCTGCTATAGGCGATGTATGTACAAATTCATTCACAGAAAATTGGTAAAGCAGCCAGGCGCGATGGCTCATGCCTGTAATTCCAGCACTTTAGGAAGTCAAGGTGGGAGGATCGCTTGAGCAAAGGAGTTAAAGACCAACCTGGCTAAAGGGAGACCCCCGTCTCTATCAGAAAGAAAATAAAAGAAAAAGAAAATTGGTAAAGGACACATGTGATAACTGAAGTTTCCAGATGTGAAGAGAACTCTCATTCTTTGGCAGTGGACCTCCCTCCCCCCAGCACTCCTTCCAGCTTCCCAGACCACCTGGCCTCAGGCTGAGAGGGAGGTGAAAGCTTCCAGGAACCGGAGGGCGTCCAAACCCAGCGGCCCTGCGGAGCTCAAGGTCCCGCCGCTGCTGCTGCGGTACCAGCCTGGCTCATGGACATCACCACGCATCTGCAGGGTCAGGTTTCTCTCTGGTGGCTGTAGTAGCACCTACCCTCGTCGTTCATCTCAATCTTACTTTCACACTACACGACTCCACTATTATTTCCTGAATACTAGCTACCTAAGCAGCTGTAATAGTGGACACTATGTCAACCTTTAAGCTCGCACACTTAACCAAGCCTCTTTCTTCTATATTAAAAAGTGCTAGCTTCCCAACGGGACTATCCAAAGTGCAGTTGCAGGACCTGCCACGAGCCCGCAGGGGCTGCGAGTGGCTGCGGGTGGCTCTTGCATAATCGCGCCAAGAAAGACGTGGTACCAGCTGTAGGGACAACTCGCCCATAAACTTCCACTGGGGACAGCATCTGCTGGTTTGTCTGGCACATGTTGTTTTCAAGTACCCCTAAAAAAGCGAAAGAAAGACTTACCTTTCTCGGAGGTACGAACCACGCAGCCTAGAAGACAAATGCGCTGCTCGCAGAGACTGCCGCGACAACCAACTGGACGCCCCGAACGCTCACTCCTCTGAGGTTTGATTCGGACTTGCGCACAGGAGCGGGGTGCGGGGGCGCAGGGAGTGTCGGTAATAGGCATAAATTCCGCTTGCGCGATGCGTGGTGAGAAACCAGCCGGGAGGGGCTGGCCCAACGCAGAGCGGCCCGAGGTCAGCTTGGCATCTGCAACACTCGAGTGGCTAGTCCAGAAGTTCAGGGTGGGGTTACAGGTTGCGGAGGAACTGTAAAACTGTGGACTTTTTCTCACCTGTTGGAATAAGCTTCAGGCAAAACTTTGCCAAAACCGGTCCAACTGATTTTTGACGAAGGTCCAAAAGCAGTTTAATGCAGGAAAGATAATCTTTTCCACAAATAATACTGGAAAGATAGGACATCCATAGATCCCCCTGCCAAAACAAACAAACAAACAAACAAAAAACCCTTAAATAAAAAGTGGCTAGACATAACTGTAACGCGTAAAATTACAAAAGTGTTTTAAAAAACAACAAACCCTTTATTGCCTAAGGCTAGGCAAAAGGTTCTTACATTGACATTAGTGGCATGACTAGTAAAAAGAAATTTTGATGAATTAGACCCCATACGTTTTGCTTTGTGAAAGACCCTGTAACGATACTGAAAAGGTTTACCTAGGAGAAAATGTTTACAAGCCACGTATCTGGCATACAACCAGTATCTAGAATATGTACATAACTCAAAAGTCAATTATTTTTAAAAATTCAATTAGAAAATAGAAGACATGAACAGACATTTCACTGAAGATATGCAGATAGCAAATAACCATATGAAAACCTTTAATGTCATTAGCCACTAGAGAAATGGGAATACGTGGCTTTCGTTATTCCTCGCCTACCACTAGGGCGGGTTGAGGGTCTGGCTCCAGTAGCCCCGGGTGCCTCTCACTCCTTGGGCGCACTGCTACTATCCTGGCAGAACCCTCGCCGAACCCTCGCAGGACGCCCCATCGGGTCCGCCAGCGGCTAGGAATACCGCTCCGCACCTCCCACCACCAGTCCCTTTTCCAAATGCGCCTGCGTCTGCCCGCCACGTCTCCGAGCCGGTCTGGCTTCTTTCTCCCTTGCCTGTGAGCGCCTGGCGGCGGATGTATTGAAAGCTGCGCACCACCGCCTACCGAGCGTTCAGGGGAGTGTATGGAAGTTGTTGGCAGCAGGTTTTGACAGCAGCACCCTGTGGGCCTAGTCCTTGGCGGTGGCACCTGGTTTTGTGTGCCCCAGCCAGCTGAGGCCACGGTGTGTGGTGTGGGGCCGCTGGTACTGCTCTTCTGCCACTATAATCCCTCCCCCTACCAGGTACCTGGTGCATAGAAGTTTAAAGACCTGTGAGGTCCAGCCTGGCGCCTGTAATCCTAGAGAATAAGGAGGTTGAGGCCAGGAGTTAGAGACCAGCCTGGGCAACATGGGGAGAACTTGTCTCTACTTTTAAAAAATTTAGCCCAGTGTGGTGGCTGCCGCTTGTCGTCCCAGCTATTTGGGAGGCTGATGTGGGAAGATCACTTGAGCCCAGGAGATCAAAGCTGCAGTGAGCCGTGATCACAGCCACTGTACTCCAGTCTGAGCAACAAAGTGAGAACTTGTCTCAAAACAAATTCCAACTTGATTCTGGTATAGCATCACATGACAGGTAGCAGCCCTAAAGGAGATCAAAGTATTTTACCCCAAAATATATTTCTGGCATATTTTGGAATGGTCCTGTGCAAAGCTATCTTTTGTGAGGGAAATTTGCATTCTGTGGAGAATCTCCTTCCCTTTCCAGGTCTTTTCCTGATGCGAGAGGGATTTAACTAAGAGTCTGACACCTTTTAAGGTCATTTACCTTTTGAGATACATATACCATCTATTCTTTCTGAAGCATATTACAGGATTCACGTATGTAACAAAAACCCTGGCTTCCGCAACCTCCCTCCTGCCATCACTGGCCAAACCCTTCCTCCTCCGAAATGTCCTGGCTTTCCAGGTCAAACCAATGTATACCTTACATGTATTGATTGATGTCTTTGCCTGTATTTTCTGTCTTCCTAAAATATATAAAAGCAAACTATAATCCAAACACCTTGGGCACATGTTCTCAGGACCTCCTGATGCTGTGTCACAGGCCATTATATAGGACATCCATAGATGTCCTATATATAGTGTCACAGGTAGTGACACCACATATAGTGTCACAGGTCACTTATATTTGGCTCAGAATAAACCTCTAAATATTTTACAGAGTTTGGCTTTTTTCATTGGGTTTCCCCATTCATTTTGTTAGCATTAGCTCATACCCTTTTCGTCCAATCATATTTCTACATGGCTGTCTATATTTTGTTAATCCTAAGTTAAAAATAGACAATTTCCTCTATATGTTTGGGTCATCATTCTGCAGGCTCCCATGTATACATATTAAATACATTTATATGATTTTTTTCCAATTAATCTACCTTTTGCAGGTTGGTTTTTGAGTGAGCCTTCACTGAAGTTTCCCCTTGGTCCCTACATTGATAATTAACTCAAACTGTTTTACCAAAATTTGATTCATAGCTTTTATCTCATTTTTCCAGAAAAATAATTTGGATCCAACTGTTTTCTATAAACCAGCAAGCTGATATGTTTTACTATCTCACAACTGAAATTCTAAAATAAAAGCTAGAAGACCTTTATGTGTGTATCTATTTGTTTAAATGTATTTACACATATGTACATGTATTATGCTGTATGTTATGTCTACATAATAAAATTCAGTGTAGTAGGCCAAAAATCCCTTAAGAAATGTTAATCTGATTGGTTTAAATAGATGAGCGCTCATACAAAATATATAGTAATTAACCTAATTTTTTAGTTCATGTGACTTAAGTAAATCTTTTTTACTTGGTTTTAAAATTGTAATTGGTTTTAAAATTGTTGATAAAAATAAAATTAAAAACGTCCTTCTAATCGTCAATATATATTTTTGCCTGTGTTTACTGGTGTGGGGGCCATGGCTCTTCGCCCCCCAAACATTTGCTGAAAAATCACTGACATAGGTCAGATTGATTAGTAAGAGAAAAGACATACAAATTTATTCAATGTGTGTACACAGGAGCTTTCAGAATAAAGACCCAACTTCTCAATGAGTTATAGAGGCTTATGCACCAGGCTTGAAATTACAGAAAGGATGGGGGACTTGGATTCTGGTAAAACAGATTATGGGAGGAGAAGAGGAATTTATTGAGGGGCAGTGAATGATTGGTGAGAGAATGGTTGGATTGAGGAACAGATATTAACTTGCAAATGGTTTTTTTGGAATTTAAATCATCCTTGAAGGCAGTCATTGTACTTCTGTAAAGGTCTGCTTGGGTGTGGTCACATCTTGGTCTTCTTTTCTGTAACAGATGAGATAATAGGAGGTAGAGAACCAACAATTGTTCTCCTTAGTGGGTCTGGTTCTTAGGCAGATAAAGGAACTTCAGCTTCTTTGGGAAGGATGGTGGGGGTAGAGGAAAGGTCAGAGAGACCTTGAGGCTTCTTTAGTTTCGCATGTTAAATACTGTGTTTTGGTGTATCAGCTTCTGAGCACAAGCGCTGGTCAGTTTTATATTTGCCTATGCTATTAAGGTCATGAAGCTATAAACCAGGCCTAAAGCAAAGTGATATTTGTTTATGCAATTCTTTGATAAGTAAGATTAATTTAATATTATACCTGTAATGTCAACACTTTGAGAGGCCAAGGTGGGAGGATCACTTGAGCCCAGGAGTTTGAGACTATCCTGGGCAACATAGCAAGACCCTATCTCCATAAAAAAATTAAGAAATTAGCCAGGCATGTGCCTATGATCTCAGCTACTTTGAAGGCTGAGGAGGGAGGATCCCTTGAGCCCAGGTGTTCAAGGCTAGAGTGAGCTATGATCATACCACTGCACTCTAGCCTGCGCAACAGAGTGAGCCTTTGCCTCTAAGGAAAAAAAGAAAAGTTATATCTTCTGAGTTATCTACAGATACCCATGTATTTAACTTTATGGTTCTTATATGGGTAAACACCTCATGTTAACAGGCTATATAATTATTTAATTAAAAAAAAAACTTGAAATAATGACCAGCTCCATCTAATATCTCAATTTTTGTAAGAAATCTAGATATAGTTGTTAAAAAATAAATTAACTGTAAATGAAATAAATGTTTATAAATGAACTCATGTAATTTAAAGTCTTAAAATTTATGTTAAATTAAATCATATATACAAAATAAATGTCTGATCATAGTCAAATAAGATAAAATGATTGGTTATCCCACATTTTTTAAAAAAAGAAAAATTATAGGACTAAGAGGTAGGGGTTAGGAAAATAAAAGGTCTAAAGTTGAAGAGGACTTATAAAGGATGAGCTAATAAAGGAAATTTTATGTGTTATTGACTTGGCTGGAATTAAAAATAAATTATGTGTTTTTCTAAAAATTAAACATTGTTGGGTAGGGGGCCAGGGGGATGGGCACTGATACAGAACTAGAGTCTGGTTCCTTATATTTAAAACAACAAGATTTCTTGAAATATTGATCTGATTTTAATAAAATTGTAAGGGGTTTTGATTTTTAAATCTATAATCTGTTTTTAAACAGGTATCTTCTCCTTGAGATCTATTTAATTTTCCTGGTTTCGGGTTAAAAATATTGTCTTCTTGATTTAAAGTGGTAATTTCATTCCTTGAGGTAGTTTTTTTTTAATTTCTCAAATTCATATTGCAGAAGTTCATCTTTTGCAGTTTCTTGCTGCACATGATTTGCAGGTCAATATGTCATTTCCTTCCGTTTTTTCTCCCCTGGAGAAGGCCTGAGATGATCATTCTCCTGTTTGACTTTTTCTGGTTCTAACATTGCTGTTTTGGCCTGACATTAAATATTTATCTTGAAGGCCTAGAAAAGCAGCATTTTTCTACAGTATAACTTAATTTTGTGCTCTTGGCTTTTCTTAATATATCTGAATTGTTCCATGTAACCAGAAAAGTTACTGTGGTAACAGCATGCTGTTACTAAGAACCATGTATTTCCCTGCTCAAGGTACTAGTTTTCTTGTTTATATTCCTCTAGTGTATACTCATAACCTTGGACATATTCTTCCTGTGTTTCATGACATTCAAGCACCCTTTTCATCAGGTTCAACTTCCAGGTTATCGGAATGAGCTTCCCAAAATGAGAAACAATCACACTGAAGAGGGCTTTCTTTACGTTTTTGGTAGTGAGTCTAAGAAACAAAGATTTTATGTTTTAGTAAACTGACTTTCTATGTTTCCTCTATTAGGCTTTTGATTACTTAGAAAAAAATGAGTTTTAACAGGGTCAAGGTTTCTAAATCCATGTGACTTTCTTATTGCTTTTGAAGTCTTTTGATTATGACACTGGTTAAATGAATAACTGTTATTTCACAGCAACCTGTGATTCTGTTTTGAATCTTTTGACATCTTTGACAAATGTCTCCCAGGTCAAATCCTATTTTAAGTCCTTTTGACCTAAAATTAACTTCGAGATTTTTCAGTTAGGTTCCTGGAAAACCTTAAAAGACAGATTTCTCATTTTGTAGAGATGACGAAGCTTATTTGGTAAATTGTATAAAAACATTGTCAAATAAGTGATACTACATTGTCTTTGAGTTACATTTATGGACATGTTGATATGAATGTTTCAAAACTTATATAAATTCATAGAAATCTAATATGTTATCAGTCATAATCCTTACATAACCTTTTGTTCAAACTATACTCATTGTCCCTTTTGTAGAGCTGGGCATTCTCTGCTATAATTCAACCCAGTCATAAAATGTTACTCAATGGCTACAACAGGACTCAAGCCTCAACCAGTTTCCCACATGGTCTTTTGAATTCTTTAGTTGGTTGCCTTCAACATTAGGTTTATGGTTTAGCACCAGTATTTAGACCAGTCTGATTATATTGGCAGGTTTTTTTGTGTGTGTTACGATTTTTAAACTTTTTTCTTATTACCTGACTAGTCTTTGTAAAGCCAGCTCTCCCAAGAAGATAATGTTAGCCCAGCAAGATGACTGACTAGACATAGCCAGGTAGAACAGCTTCTACCAAGGGACAGAGACAGCTGGTATACTCTTAATAGATCTTCAGAGGGAAGGCTGCCCCTACCACTTCCCTCCAAAAGTGGATGTAGGGAAGACACAGAAACTGGGCTGAAGTGGAGGGAAACCTGGGAACACTCTATGGGGCTACTGTGCACCTGGACTTGTTCCTTGACCCCAGTGGCTCTGAGGGCATGGGTGAGTTGAACTGGCAAGGAGCAACCCGTTCTTGCCATAGGCCTATGGAACCCCACCAGGAGGAGAGTCCTCAACCACCATGGACACTCGAGTTGGCAGGAAGGGCTACTTAGAGAAGTGGAAGGGGCAGCAAACCAGCTGATGTGGAGCTCAGAGGGTTTGGAGCAGGAACATATGTACCAGAGCAAGGCCAGGGACACCCATCTCCCTAGGATCAACTTACTTCCATAGGAGACTTTAGCTCCAGGGGAACTGTTGGTCCTGAACTCTGTAGGGCTATCTTACCCATCAGCTGGGGCCTGGTCCAACCTAAGCATTACTTGCTCTGCTGGCTTCTCCCAAAGCCCTAGCCTAGTCACACCTGCTTGCAGGGCAACCTCAGGTGCCCTGGGGGCCCACATCATAGTTTCTGTGCTGGCTGACTGTGCCTGACTGGCAGAGAGCTCTAGCTGGGTGGCCCTCACAGCCACACACCAGCCCACACATTCCCTCCCCACATTGCAGCTTCCCCAAGGCCCACAACAAGTCCCAACATTGCTTTGCTGGTGCATATCTTTGCAGGCAGGTTTTGCTTTCCTTGCCCTGCCACCTCACCAGTGTATGTGCACCTTACCCTGCCACTGCTGTGCGAGAGTGCAGTCTCTGAATTTTCTGAATTTGAATGTTGGTCTCTCTAGCTAGGTTGGGAAAGTTCTCTGGATGATATCCTGATATGTTTTCCAAGTTGGTTCCATTTTCCCCCTCTCTTTCAGGGACACTAATGTGTTGTAGATTTGATCTCTACATAATCCCATATTTCTTGGAGGTTTTGTGCCCTCCTCTTTATTCTTTTTTTCTACTCATGTCTGACTCTCTTGTTTCAGAAAGCCAGTCTTCAAGTTCTGAGATATTTTTTCCCACTGTTTGGTCTGTTTGGTCTGTTCCCCACTGTTTCCCACTGTTTGGTCTGTTCTGTTTCAAGTTCTGAGATTTTTTTCCCCACTGTTTGGTCTGTTCTGCTATTAATACTTGTCATTGCATTATGAAATTATTGTGGTGTGTATATGTATAGACACCCAAACCTGGGTATTTATATATTCACCCACTTCCAGTTATATATGAATAGACACCCGAACCCGGGTATTTTTCAGCACTATCAGGTTGGTTACATTCTTTTTTATACTGGCTATTTTGTCTGTCAGCTTCTGCATTGTTTTATTATCATTCTTAGCTTCCTTGGATTGAGTTTCAACATACTCCTGTAGCTCAGTGATCTTCATTCCTATCCATATTTTGAATTCTATTTGTGTCATAACAACCATCTCATCCTGGTTCTGAACCCTTGCTTGAGAGGTGATGCAGTAATCTGGAGGAAAGATTTCATGACGAAGATGCCAAAAGCAACTGCAACAAAACCAGAATTGACAAATAGGACCAAATTAAACTAAAGAGCTTCTGCTCAGCAAAAGAAACTATCAACAGGTGAACAGACAACCTACAAAATGGGAGAACATTTTTTGCAAACTATACATCTAACAAAGGTCTAATATCCAGCTTCTGGAAAGAACTTAAATATGTAAGAGAAAAACAACCCCACTAAAAAGTGGGCAAAGGACATGAATAGACACTTTTCAAAGAAGACACACATGTGGCCAATAAGCATATGAAAAAAAGCTCATCACTGATCATTAGAGAAATGCAAATCAAAACCACAACGAGATACCATCTTACACCAGTTAGAATGGCTATTACTAAAAAGTCAAAACATAACAGATGCTGGCAAGGTTGTGGAGAAAAAGGAACATTTACACACTGTTGGTGGGAGTGTAAATTAGTTCAACCACTGTGGAAGACTAGACAGTATGGTGATTCCTCAAAGACCTAAAGGCAGAATTACCATTCGGCTCAGCAATCTCATTACTGGGTATATGACCAAAGGAATATAATCGTTCTCTCATAAAGACATATGAGACATATGTACATGTATGTTCACTGCAGCACTATTCACAATAGCACAGACATGGAATCTACCTAGATGCCAATCAGTGGTATACTGGATAAAACGTAGTACACATATACCATAGAATACTATGCAGCCATAAAACAGAATGAGATTATGTCCTTTGCAGGAACATGGATGGAGATAGAGGCCATTATCCGTCACAGACTACTGCAGGAACAGAAAACCAAATACAACATGTTCTCACTTATAAGTGGAAGCTAAATGATGAGAACACATGGACCTTTAGAGGAGAACAACACACACTGGGGCCTATTGGAGAGTAGAGGGTGGAGGATGGAGAGGATCAGGAAAAGTAACTAATGGGTATTAGGCTTAATACCTCAGTGATGAAATAATCTGTACGACAAATTCCCATGACACAAGTTTACCTATATACAAACCTGCACGTGTACCCCTGAACTTAAAATAAAAGTCAAATTTAAAAATATTTTTAGAAGATAATGTTAGCCCAACACCTCAAGGTGATTGCTGTTGTCCATGGTATTGATAAGAGGAAACTTGATACTCTTCACAGAAAGCTACCCTGAGAAAATTTTTCCTTCTGGACTCTTTGTTATTTAAATGTGGCCCAAGTCCCTGACATAGACCCTCATTCCTTCTCTCCAACATGATACAGAGACAACCAAAACAGGTTTATCCCAGCATTGAGGAACAATTAATCCAAATTCAAGATGATTGATCAGTGATGCTTTCAGAGGAAGATCTTGATCAAAAGAAGAAAATGTGAAGTTGATTATACCAATTGGGTCAATTTTGTCATACCCAACTCAATCATATTCAAGGGGCCAAGGGGGAAAATCACTCAGAACATATAACATGGCTCCAATAATGTCATATTCTGAAATCTTGGCTTATGAAACTGCCAGTTGTAGCCTAAAACCAGTTTTATCTAACAGCTACTGAAACATCTTGCTGAGATGCTAGACTAGGTTTATCCACCACCATCACTCACCAATCAGTACTTACCAGCTCCCTAAAAATGTTACTAGTGCCAATGAATTTTCTTTCAAAACAATATAAAACATTTCTCCTTCTTGTGAAACCTCCAACCTTCTTTTGTCTTCACACAAAAAAGACTGAAGATCAACCAGTCTGTATGCATGCCCCAAACTGTAATTCCTGCTTCCCTAATAAAATATTTTGAATTTAGAAATTTGTCTCTGTATTTTATTTGACTTTAACATATTCATATTATGGAATACTACTCAGGGATAAAAAAAAAGCATTATTGATATATGAAACAACTTAGATGAATCACAAAAGAATTATGCTGAGTGAAAAAAGCCAATCATGAAATATACTGTATGATTCAACTTTGTAGCAATCTTGAAATGACAAAATTATAGAAATGGTATATTAGTAGTTGCCAAGGGTTAAGGATGAGGGAGGAGGCATGGGATGAAAGTGGATGTAAAACAGCAATATGAGAAATTATTGTGTTTAGAGAACTGTTCTGTATCTTGAATGTGGTTGTAGAGATAAAACCTGCAGTTATGGTAAAATTCCATAGAATTAAACACACACACAAATGTATACAAGTAAAACTATCTGAATAAGATCAGTGGGCTATATCGATGTTAATATTCTGGTTGTAACATTGACTGTAATTTTGCAAGCTATTACCATCAGGGAAACTGAGTAAAAGTTACCTGGGAGCTCTCTGTATTATTTCCTACACTGCATGTGAATCTTCAATTATCTCAAAATTTTTTAAAAAGGTAAATTTTAGAAAGCACTTGCAAGAAAAATAAAAACAGCTTAACTCTGATGGCTGGCCCTTGCCTACAGAATTAAAGTTCAAACTCTTTCGCTTCATACTCCCTGCTCCCTGCAAACCGACTTTAAATTCCCTTTTGAATATTACCTTCTAAAAGCCTTGTGCAAAAACTGGCTATTCTTGGGAGGTCCTTATGTCAGCTTGACCACTCAGTTTATGCATTCCTGCTGCTCTACTCCCTTCCCCACCCCCATCTTCATCTCTTCATCCACATACCCCAATCCTACTCTCCTTCAAGGCTCGTCGCCAAATGGCAGCTCCAGCTGGAAGGAATTTCTTCCTCCTCGGAGCTCCTACAGCACTATTCCACCTTGTATTGCAGTTAGGTGCGTATTGTTTCATGTTCTCTACAAAGCTATGAGCTTTTCTTGGACAAGACTGAAATTCATTTATCTCTGATCACCTCGTGCTAGTAAGTGCCAGCAGGTGTCACTCAGAGGCAGCCAAGATGGTGGGGAACATATATTCCACCCACAGGGGTGGAGTTCTCTGAAGGAAAGCCAGCTTTGGATCTAGCCTGACTTCCTCTCCAGGCCTAGTTCCACCACTTCTTTACAGTTTGGTCTTTGACTCTGTCCTAAGTTTCCACAATAGCAGTGTGTGAAATAAAACACCTTCCTCAATACCTGGCACACAGTAGACACTCAGAAAGTGCAGCTGGAGTTTGGAGACCTGGTTTCCAGTTCCTGTTTGGTCACATACTCATTATATAGGCTTAAGCAAACAACTTGTTTTCCTTTTACATTCAGTTTGTCTGTCTGTAGAATGGGCACAATATATTTATGTCTGAAGTAAGATTGAGTTATTTGTGTAAAAGTACTTTAGAAATGTTAGAGCACAATATTCAAGGAGAGTACTGATTGTGGAGTATGAATGAGCTAACAGGCACTTGAGTGTTGACCACGAGCCAGGCACTGCTCTAATAATTTTACATGTATTAACTATTTAGATCTTACTATGATGGTCTGAGGTGGAGACCACTGCTGTCCCTATTTTATAAATGAGGAGACTGGGCTTAGAAAAGTAAGTGGCAGAGGCCAGGAGGTCTAGCTAGCTCCAGGTCTAGAGCATTGTACACCATGCTGCCTTTCTATTAGGTGTTGTTGAAAGGGCGTTGTTGGACCTTCATCATTATAATTTTGGAAATCTGTTTCTTTTCATTACCTACAAGGTTCTCCCTACAAACACCTTTATTTAAGCTCTGTAGAAAACTAACAGCGGTTGTATTTCACACCCTTCACAACAAGTTAAGTATCTTCTTTACAATTTTTGACTTCCTGGATCAGGGTTGCTTAAGAATCCCTTCCCTAATCCCATTCAAGTGTCTTCTACTCCCTCCAAGTCTGTTCCCAACCTGTCTGCTTTCGCCTAGCACCCAGCTGCTCCAAATATCTCCTCATTGGCAGGGATGTTATCTCCTACTTCTTAGAGAAAGGAAGCCACCAGACAAAACTCACCAGCTCCTGGGCCACGCACATTCTTGGGCATTTTCTCTTTCCTTAGTCCATGGCTAATAGCTTCATCAGAGCCATGGATTGTTTTTCA
Source organism: Macaca nemestrina (assembly GCF_043159975.1). Classification (NCBI taxonomy): domain Eukaryota; kingdom Metazoa; phylum Chordata; class Mammalia; order Primates; family Cercopithecidae; genus Macaca; species Macaca nemestrina. The sequence goes on along the minus strand of NC_092125.1, from coordinate 165,552,188 downwards.
ATCTGTAGTCCTAGTATCACCTGTATTGGAATCACGGGGGATGCTTGCTAAACCACCCAGCCCCAGTCTACAGAATCAGAATCTGGAGGTGGGGCCTGAAGCTGGGTGGGAGGGGTATCTGGATTTTAATAAGCCCCCTCAGGTGACTCTGATACAGAGGCAAGTTTGAGGCAGCTCCGTTAAAGCCTTGCTTAGTCAATCATCTCTTCTCTAACCTACCACTTTCTCTCACTGTCAATTAGATTCTTTCTCCTGGCCTGTAAATATACTCAGGTCTCAACTATTCTAATAAGAAAAAATGTTACATCATGGGGTTGTGGTGACGAACAATGTTAATATACATAAAGCCAACAGTACCTACTACATACAATACATATGTTGGCTATCTTTTTATCTTAAAAAAATTTTTTTAATTAACTAAAGCCCATAGTTTATTCAGATTTCTCAGTTTTTACCTAATGTCTTTTCTGTTTTGCAATCTCATCCTATGACATGTAATTTTCATGTCTCCTTAGACTCCTCGCGGCTATGACAGTTTCTCAGACTTTCCTTGTTTTTGTTTACCTTGACAGTTTTGAGGAGTTGTAGTTAGGTACTTTCTAAGATACCCTTCTATTGAACTTTGTCTGATTTTTCAAAAAATCATAATTAGACCAGGATTATGGGTCTTTAGGAGGAAGATCTCAGAGGTAAAGCACAGTTTTCATTACAGCACATCTAGGGTACATGTACATACTATTGACATGATTTATAACTGTTGATGTTGATCTTGATCCCCTGGCTGAGGTGTTTGTCACGTTTCTCCACTGTAAAGTTATGCTTTTCCTGCTTTGCATAGTCTTTGGAAGGAAGTCAGTACATGCAGGCCACTTAAGGAGGGGAGATTGCTGCTTACCTCTTTGAGGGCGAAGTATCGACGTAATTTTTAAAAATTATTTGGAATTCTTCTGTGCGGAAGATTTATCTCTTTAACCCATTTATTAATTTATTTAATCATTTATTTGTATCAGTATAGATTTAAGGATACTTATTTTGTACTTTGGGTTATAACTCAGTGCTATGTTATTTTAGATTGTAATAATTTGTTCAAATTGTTCCAGCTTTGGCCACTGGGTGTTCTTTCAGCTGGTTCTTATGCTCCTTTGACATTCTCATTAATGGACTGGAGTTTTTTTGTGTGTTTCAGTAATTACTGGCATTATAAGATGCTCCGGACTCATTTTGTATATTTCCTACCCCAGTGCTAAAATTAACTGTTTCTCAAGTAGAATGATTTTTTTTTTTAATCTATTATGCTGTTTGTACTGGGAAGTCATTGCTCTCAGACCGCCTCAACTGAGAGGGCAAAGAAATATATGCATGCACACTTCTCCTTGTCTATACAAATATCTATAAATATTTCTATCTCTATATATTTGCATCTATAGTAAGTTAAATATGAATTCTTACTGATATCTCTGACTATACCCATTACTGTATGCATCATTCTAGCCACCCTCTTGCAGATCTAAAAATTTCCATTCCAACAGTGAGACATCTGGCTCCCACCTTCTGCCATATTTACTTAGTCATCCAGTCCCAGTATATATGTATAGCTGGTTCAGAATTGTTAACTGCATTTCCCTGGGAAACATCTTTATCAACTAGAGTACAATGTTTATGTATAGTTCCTTGACTATTGTTTTACATACTCCATTTATTTCCAGAATGACTTAGGTTAGTGTTTTCCCACCCCTTCGGTGGAATTATAACACAGAGTCTCTGGTTACAGTCTGCATTCTCTCCTAGAATTTCCCAGCTTCCTAAAATTTGCATACATTAAGTTTCCCTCTTTGTGTTGTGAAATTCTGTAGGTTTTGACAAAAACATAATGTCATCTGTCCATCATTACAGTATATTCCATCACACAGAATAATTTTCACTGCCCCAAAAGTCTGTGCTTCAATGTATTTATGTTTCCACTCTGCCCCAAACTGCTAACAACTGCTGATCTTGTTACTATCTATATAGTTTTATCGTTTTCAGAATGTGATATAGTTGGAATCGTAAAGTAGGTAGCTTTTCAGAAAGGCTTTTTCACTTAGCAATATGCATTTAGTGTTTCTCCAGACCTTTTTGTAGCTTAATAGCTCATTTGTTTCAATTGCCCCACGGTATTATATTTTAAGGATGTATCACCATTTGTTTATCCATTTGCCTATCCAAGGACATCTTGATTGCTTCAGTTTTGGCAATTATGAGTGAAGCCACTATAAGCATTCATGTGTAGGTTTTTGTGTGGGTGTGTTCCAACTCAATTGGGTTAATACCTAGGATCATGATTGTTTGATTGTATGGGAAAGGTATGTTTAGCTTTTTTAGGAAACTGCCACTATCTCTAACATGACTACAATTTTGCACTCCCACAAGAAATAAATAAGAGGTACCTATTGCTCCACATCTTTCTCGTTTCTTAGTAGTTGATATGGTTTGGTTGTCCCCACCCAAATCTCATCTTGAATTGTAGTTCTCATAATCCCCCATGTCATGGGAGTGACCTGATAGGAGGTAATTGAATCATGGGGGTGGTTTTCTCCATGCTATTCCCATAGTAGTAAGTTCTCATGATATCTGATGGTTTTATAAGGGGCTTCCCACTCTGCTTGGCACTCATTCTTCTCCTTCCTGCCACCCTGTGAAGAAGGACATGTTTGCTTCCCCTCTGCCATGATTGTAAGTTTCCTGAGGCCTCCTCAGTCATGCTGAACTGTGAGTCAATTAAACCTCTTTCTTCATAAATGACCCAGTCTATAAAGTATGTCCTTATAGCAGCATGAGAATGGACTAATATAGTAAATTGGTACCAGCAGTTCGGTGCTGCTATAAGGATACCCAAAAATGTGAAAGCAACTTTGGAACTGGGTAACAGGCAGAGATTGGAACAGTTTGGAGGGACCAGAAGAAAACAGGAAAATGTGGGAAAGTATGGAACTTCCTAGAGACTTGGAGGGGTCAGAAGACAGTAACATGTGGGAAAGTTTGGAACTTTCTAGAGACTTGTTGAATGACTTTGACTAAAAGGCTAATAGTGATATGGACAATGATATCCAGGCTGAGACGCCCTTAGGTGGACATGGGGGACTTGTTGGGAACTGGAGTAAAGGTCACTCTTGCTATGCAAAGAGACTGGTGACATTTTGCCCTTGCCCCAGATATCTGTGGGACTTCGAACTTGAGAGAGATGATTTAGGGTATCTGGAAGAAGAAATTTATATTTCTAATGTGGCAAAGCATTCAAGAGGAAGCAGAGCATAACAGTTTGGAAAATTTGCAGCTTGACAATGTGATAGAAAAGAAAACCCCATTTTCTGGGGAGAAATTCAAGCTGGCTGTAGAAATTGGCGAAGTAACAAGGAGCTGAATGTTAATCACCAAAACAATGGAGAAAATGTCTCCAGGGCATGTCAGAGATATTCATGCCTCCATGACAGGCCCAGAGGACTAGGGCGAAAAATGCTTTAGTGGACCAGGCCTAGGGCCCTGCTGCTCTGTGCAGCCTTGGAACATGGTACCCTGCATCCCAGCTGCTTAAACTCCAGCCATGGCCAAAAGAGACTAAGGTACAGCTCAGGTCATTGTTTCAGAGAGTGCAAGTCCCAAGCCTTGGCAGCTTTCACATGGTGTTGGACCTACGGTGTGCAGAAGACAAGAATTGAGGTTTGGGGACCTCCACCTAGATTTCAGAGGATGTATTGAAATGCCTGGATGTCCAGGCAGAAGTTTGCTACAGGGGCAGAGGACTCATGGAGAACCTCTGCTAGGGCAATGTGGAAGGAAAATTGGGTTGGAAGCCCCCACACAGAGTTCCCACTGGGGCACTGCCTAGGGACCTGTGAGGAAAGGGCCACTATCTTCCAAACCCCAGGATGGTAGAGCTACTGACAGTTTGCACCATGTGACTGGAAAAGCTGAAGGCACTCAACACCAGCCTGTGAAAGTGGCTGGGAGGGGGCTGTACCCTGCAAATCCCCAGGGACAGAGCTGCCCAAGGCCATGGTAGCCCACCTCTTGCATCAGTGAGACTTGGAGTCAAAAGAGATCATTTTGGAACATTAAGGTTTAATGACTGCCCTATTGGATTTCAGACTTGCACATGGCCTGTAGCTCCTTTGTTATGGACAGTTTCTCCCATTTGGAATAGGTGCCCGTATTTTTACCCAATTTACCCAATGTCTGTATTGTCATTGTATCTAGGAAGTAACTCACTTGCTTTTGATTTTACAGGCTCATGGGTGGAAGGGACTTGCCTTGTCTCAGATGAGATGTGGACTTTTGGGTTACTGCTGGAATGAGTTAAGAATATGGGGGACTGTTGGAAAGGCATAATTGTATTTTGAAATGTGAGAACATGAGATCTGGGAGGGTTCAGAGGCAGAATGATATGGTTTAGCTGTGTCCCCACCCAAATCTCATCTTGAATTGTAGTTCCCATAATCCCCACATGTTGTAGGAGGGACCTACTGGGAGGTAATTGAATTATGGGGGCAGTTTCCCCCATGCTATTCTCATAATGGTGAGTAAGTTCTCACAAGATCTGATGATTTTATAAGGAATTTCCCCCTCCACTCAGCTCTCATCCTTATCCTTCCTGCCACCCTGTGAAGAACGACATATTTTCTTCCCCTTCCACCATGATTGTAAGTTTCCTGAGGCCTTCCCCAGCCATGCTTAACTGTTAGTTAATTAAATCTCTTTCTTTTATAAATTACCCAGTCTCAGGTATGTCTTTATAACAGCTTGAGAACAGATTAAAACAGTATTTTTATATTTTAGCCATTTAGAATAGGTAGGTAATAGTATCTTCTTTTAATTTGGAATTCCCTAATTATAAATATATTCAGCATCTTTTCATATGCTTATTTGGCATCTGTATATCGCCTTTGGTGAGATGCCTGTTCAGATGTTTTGCCCATTTTTAATTGGGTTATTCTCTTATTGTTGAGTTTTAAGTGTTCCTTGTATATTTTTGGATACAGGTCCTTTGTCAGACATACAATTTGCACATATTTTCTCCTAGTCTGTGTAACTTGCCTTTCATTCTCTTAATAGTCTCTTTCACAGAACAGAAGTTTTTAATTTTAGAAAAAGTCCAACTCATCAATTTTTTCATTTGTGAATCATTCTTTTGGTATTGTATTGAAAAATTCACTGCCAAACTGAAAGTCATCCAGATTTTTCTATTATATTATATTATGTTATCTTCTAGGAGTTCTGTAGTTTGGCATTTAATGTTTATGTCTATGATTCATTTTGAATTCTTTTGTGAAGGGTGTGACATCTATGTCTACATCCATTTTTTTGCATATGGATATTAAATTGTTCCAGCATCATTTGTTGAAGAAACACTTGTGCTTTCTCCATTGAATTGTCTTTGTTCCTTTGTCAAATGTCAGTTGACTATATATGTGTGGGTCTGTTTCTGGGCTTAACGTTTGTGTTTCACTGGTCTATGTATCTGTTCATTTGCCGGTACAATGTTGTCTTGATCACTATAGATTTAAGATTATTTTATATTCAAGATATACAATGTGATGATTTTATATAAGTCTACAGTGTGTAGTGATTGTCACAATCTTAAGTAACACATCCATTGCCACCCATGATATACATTAGATCTTCAGATTATAGTAAGTCTTGGAATCTAGTAATGTCAGTCCTCCCACATTGTTCTTCTTCAGTATGGTAAGTTATTCTGGTTTCTTTGCCCTTCCACATGACTTTTAAAATCACTAAATAGCGTACTCAGATTTTGATTGGGATCATGCTGTTCCTGTAAATCAAGTTGGGAAAAATTGACAACTTAACAATATTAAGTCTTCTAATCCATAAATATGGAATATATCTCTACTTATTTAGATCTTCTTTGACTTCTATCATCAGAGTTTTGTAGTCCTCTGCATACAGAACCTGTACATATTTTGTTAGATTTTGCCCAATAATTTCAAGTACATCAAAGTATTTTGATGCTAACATAAATGGCACTGTGTTATAGATTTCAAATTCCAATGGTTTATTCTTGGTATAAAGAAAAGCAATAGGGTTTTGCATATTAACCTTGTATTCTGCAGTCTTACTATTGTCACTTATCAGTTTTAGAAAGGTTTTTGTGGATTTTTAAAATTGATTCTTTGGGTTTCTCTACATAGACATTCACATCACATATGTCATATATAAACAAAAGCAGTTTAATTTCTTCCTTCCCAGTGTGTACACTCCTTGTTTCTTTTTCTTTGTACCAAGTAGGACTTCTAGTACAATATTAATCAGGAGCAGTGAGAGGGGACATTGTGCTTTGTACCCAATTTTAGGGGGAAAACATTCAGGTTTTTTTTGTTTGTTTTTTGAGACGGAGTCTCACTCTGTCACCAGGTTGGAGTGCAGTGGTGCAATCTTGGCGCACTGCAACCTCTGCCTCCCAGGTTCAAGTGATTCTCCTGCCTCAGCCTCCTGAGTAGCTGGGACTATGGGCACCTACCACCACGCCTAGCTAATTTTTATTAGAGACAGGATTTCACTATGTTGGCCAGGATGGTCTTGACCTCTTGACCTCGTGATCCACCCACCTCAGCCTCCTAAAGTGCTGGGATTACAGGCATAAGCCACGGCACCTGGCCAACATTCAGATTCTTATCCATAAGTACATTAGGTGTGAGTTTTTGTAGATGTTCTTCATCAAGTTGAAGAAGTTGTTTTTTCTTTCTAGTTTGCTGACAGTTTTTATCATTAATTACCGTGAATTATGGATTTTGTCAAATGCTTTTGCTGAATCAGTGGTGATATTGTTAGGCTTTGTGTCCCCACCCTAATCTCATCATGAATTGTAATCCTCATAATCCCCACGTGTCAAGGGAGAGACCAGGTGGAGGCAATTGTATCATGGGGGATGGCTTCTCCCATCTTGTTCTTGTAATAGTGAATGAGTTCTCACGAGATCCGAAGGTTTTATAAAGGCCTCTTCCCCCTTCTCTCAATGCTTCTCCTTCTTGCTGCCTTATGAAGAAGGTGCCTTGCTTCTCCTTTCCCTTCCACCGTGATTGTAAGTTTCCTGAGGCCTCCCCAGCCATGCAGAACTGTTAGTCAATTAAACCTCCTTCCTTTATAAATGACTTCGTCTTGGGCAGTTCTTTACAGAAGCGTGAAAATGGACTAAAGAATGTGTTTAGAAGAATATTTTTCTTGTTTAACCTGTTGATGTGATATATTGACTAAAAAACTTTTAATCCAGCCTTACATAACTGTGATAAATACTATTTGTGACATAGAATTCTTTTTATACATTGTTGCATTCAAATTGCTATTATTTTGTTGAAGATTTATAATCACAAGTGGTCTGCAGTTTTCCTTTCTTGTGATGTCTTTATCTGGTTTTGTTATTAAAGTAGTGCTTTCCTGATAAAATGAATTAGGATGTTTTCTCTGTGTTTCTATTTTCTGGAAGAGATAATAGAAGATTGGTATTACTTTCAGTGTTTAGTAGAATTCATCAGTGAAACCATCTGGAGTTGGTGGTTTCTTTTATAGGAGATTGTTCATTATTGATTTAATTTCTTTAATAGAGACACATTTATATTATTTATCCTTGTATGAGTTTTTGTAGTTTGTGTCTTTCAAGGAATTTATCTATGAAATATAAAAGTTGTGGGCATGCAGTTTTTTTCTGTAAGGCTTTGTTAACCTTTCAATGTTCATTGGAGCAGTAGTTATAACCCCCTTTCATTTCTGATACTGTCAACTTGTGTTTTCTCTTTTTTTTTCTTGGTTAGCCAGGCTAGATGCTTATCAATTATATTGATCTTTTCAAACAGCAAGTACCTGGTTTTGTTAATTTTCTCTATTGTTTTACATTTTTAAATTTTATTGATTTATTGGAATTTTTATTATTTATTTTATTCTGTTTGCTTCAGGCTTAAATTTCTCTTTTTTCCCAAGTTCTTAAAGTAGAACTTTAGATGATTGATTTTTATAGTTTTTCTTTTTTCCAAGATGGCAATTCAATGCTATAAATTTTCCTGTAATCAGTGCTTTCATTGTGCCCAACATATTTTGATAACTTTTATTTTTATTTTGTTTTATATATTTTTAATTTTTCTTAAGACTTATTCTTTCATCCATCTGTTATTTAGAAAAGCATTGTTACATTTCCAAATATTTGGGAATTTTCTATCATTTTGTTATTGATTTCCAGCTCAATTACATTAATGTTTCAAAATATAATTTGTATGATTTCTTATCTTTTAAATTTGTCCAGGTATGTTTTGTGACCCAGAATGTGATCCTGGTAAATATTCCATGTGAGAAGAATGTGTATTCTGCTGTTGTTGAATGAGATACTTTTTATATATTAATTAACTTGTTAATTGATTAACGGTGTTCACTTCAACTGTATTCTTACTGATTTTCTACCTCCTGGAGATACCAATTACTGGGAAGTTATTTTTATTTAAGTCTTCAATCATAATAGATTTGTCTACTTCTCTTTTTGGTTCTAATAGTACTTGCCTCATGTCTTTTGGTGCTTTGCTATCAGGTGCATGCACGCAACTGATTATTATGTATCTTGAAGAATTAGCTCTTTTATCATTATGAAATGTCCCTGATAATTTCTCCCTGATGATTTTCCTTGTTCTGAAGTCTGATTTGTTTGAAATTAAGGAATCTACTCCAACTTTCTCTTGCTTAGTATTATTATGGTATACATTTCTCTATCACTTTACTTTTAACCTATTTGTGCTTTTATATTTTAAATGGTTTTTTTGGTAAACAATATATAGTTAGGTCTTTACTCTGACAGTCTCTGTCTTTTATATATTCAAACCATTCCCATTTTAATATAATTATGGATATAGTTGGTTTAATAAGTACCATGTTTGTAACCGTTTTCTATTAATTGTACTTTTTATTTTTTATTTTTTCCCTCTTTTTCTGCCTTCTCTAGTTGTAGAACATTTTATGTCATTCCATTTTTCTTCTCTTAGTACAACAGTTATAATTTTAAAAAATTTAATAGTTGATCTAGAATTTGCAACATATATTTATAACTTTATGTTCATCTTTAAATAAGACTATGCCACTTTACATTCAATTCAAGTACTTTATAACATAGTATTTCCAATTCATTCCTCCCATCCTTTATAGTATTGGTATTATTCATTTCATTCATCCATATGCTATAATTGCTTGATACATTGTTAATATTATTACATTAAACAGTTATCTATTAGATCAATGAAGAATAAGAAAATAAAAGATTTTATTTTACGTTCATTTATTCCATTTCTAGCATTCTTTCTTTCTTCATTTCTTTTTTCTTTTTTTCATTTCTTTCTTTTATTCATTTATTTTTTTAATTTTTATTTTACGTTCAGGGGTACATGTGAAGGTTTGTTATGTAGGTAAACTTGTGTCATGGGGGTTTGGTGTACAGATTATTTCCTCACCCAGGTATTAAGCCCAGTACCCAACAGTTATCCTTTCTGTTCCTCTCCCTCCTCCCACCATCCACCATCAAGTAGAGCCCAGTGTGTGTTGTTTCCTTCTTTGTTTTCATAAGTTCTTATAATTTAGCTCCCACTTATAATTGAGGACATACAATACTTGGTTTTCTGTTCCTGCATTAGTTTGCTAAGGATAATAACCTCCAGCTCCATTCATGTTCCCACAGAAGACATGATCTCATTCTGTTTTATGGCTGCATAGTATTACATGGTGAATAGGTACCGCGTTTTCTTTATCCAACCTGTCATCGATGGGCATTTAGATTGATTCTATGTCTTCGTTATTGTGAATAGTGCTGCAGTGGACATTCACGTGCATGTGTCTTTATGGTAAAATGATTTCTATTTCTCTGGGTATATACCAGTAATGGGATTGTTGGGTTAAGTGGTAATTCTGCTTTTTGCTCTTTGAGGAATTGCCATACTGCTTTTCATAATGGTTGAACTAACTTATATTTCCACCAACAGTGTATAAGTCTTCCCTTTTCTCTGCCACCTCAGCAGCATCAATTTTTAAAAATTTTTTTAGATAATAGCCATTCTGACTGGTGTGAGATGGTATTTCATTGTGGTTTTGATTTGCATTTCTCTAATGATCAGTTATATTGAGCTTTTTTTCATATGCTTGTTGAGTGTGTATATGTCGTCTTTTGAGAAGTATCTATTCATGTTCTTTGCCAACTTTTCAAAGAGGTTATTTTTCTCCTGTGAATTTAAGTTCCTTCTATATGCTGGATATTAGACCTTTGTCGGATGCATAGTTTACAAATGTTTTCTCCCAATCTGTAGGTTGTCTCTAGTCTGGTTGGTAGTTTCTTTTGCTGTGCAGAAGCTCTTAAATTTAATTAGATCCCACCTGTCAATTTTTGCTTTTGTTGCAATTGCTTTTGGTATCTTTGTTATAAAATATTTGCCCTTTTTTATGTCCAGGATGGTAGTGCCTAGGTTGTCTTCTAGGGTTTTTATAGCTTTGTGTTTTTTTCATTTATTTTTAATATTTTAAAAGTTTATTCCTGTTCAGGGGTACATGTGTAAGTGTGTTATACAAGTAAATCACATGTTTCAAGGGTTTGGTGTATGTTTTGTTTTGTTTTTTCCCCCAGGTAATAAGCTTAATACCTGATAGTCTTTCAATCCTCACCCTCCTTCCACCCTTCACCCTCAAGTAGGCCCCAGTGTCTGTAGTTCCCTTCTTTGTATCCATATGTACTAAATGTTTAGCTCCCATTTATAAGCGAGAACATGTGGTATTTTGTTTTCTGTTCCTGTGTTAGTTAACTTAGGATAATGATCCCCAGCTCCATCCATGTTGCCACAAAGGACATGATGTCATTCTTTTTGTGACTGCATAGTATTCCATAGTGTATACATACCACATTTTCTTTATCCAGTCTACTGTTAATGAGCATTCAGGTTGATTCTATGTCTTTGCTACTATGAATAGTGCTACAATGAACATATGCATGCATGCATCTTTATGGTAGAATGATTTATATTCCTTTGGGTGTATACACAATAATGGGATTTCTGGATCAAATGGTAATTCCGCTTTGAGTTATATGAGAAATTGCAAAACTGCTTTCCATAGTGGCTGAACTAATTTGCATTTTCACTAGCTGTTTGTAAGCACTCCCGTTTCTCTGCAACCTTACCAACGTCTGTTGTTTTGACTTTTTAATAATAGCCATTCTGACTGGTATGAGATGATATCTCATTGTGGTTTTGATTTGCATGTCTCTAACAATTAGTGATGTTGAACATTTTATCATGTGATTTCTGGCCATGTGTACATCTCTTTTGAGAAGTGTCTGTTCATGCCCTTTGTCCATTTTTAATGAGGTTATTTTTTGCTTGTAAATTTTTGTAAGTTTGTTAGAGATTGTGGATATTAGACCCTTGTTGAATGCATAGTTTGCAAATATTTTCTCCCATTCAGTAAGTTGTCTGTTTACTCTGTTGACAGTTTCTTTTGCTGTAAAGAAGTTTTTTAGTCTAATTAGGTCTCATTTCTCAATTTTGTTTTTTCATTGCAATTGCTTTTGGCATCTTCATCATGAAATCTTTGCCAGGGCGTATGTCCAAACTGGTATTTCCTAAGGATTTTATTAGTTTTTACAGTTTTAGTTTTTACTTTTTTACAGTTTTAGGTTTTACATTGAAGTATTTAATCCATCTTGAGTTGATTTTTGTATGCGGTATAAGGAAGGGGTATAGTTTCAATCTTATGCATATAACTAGCTATTTATCCCAGGACCAATGGGGAGTCCTTTCCCCATTGCTTGTTTTTATGAGGTTTGTCAAAGTTCAGATGGTTGTAGGTGTGTGGCTTTATTTCTGGACTCTCTATTCTGTTCCAGTGGTCTGTGTGTCTGTTTCTGTACCAGTATCATGCTGTTTTGGTTACTGTAACCCTGTAGTATATAGTTTGAAGTCAGGTAATGTAATGCCTGCAGATTTGTTCTTTTTGCTTAGTCTTTCTCTGGCTGTGTGGGCTCTTTTTTGGTTTCATATGAATTTTAGGATTGTTTTTTCTAGTTCTGTGATGAATGATGGTGGTATTTTGGTGGCAATTGCATTGAATTTGTAGAACGGCAGTATGGTCATTTTCACAATATTGATTCTACCCATCCCTGAGCATGAGATGTTTCCAATTGTTTGTGTTGTCTGTGATTTCTTTCAGCAGTGTTTTGTAGTTTTCCTTGTAGCGGTCTTTCAACTCCTTACTTAAGTATACTCCTAAGTATTCTATTGTTTTTTTAAATTCTTTGCAGCTATTGTAAAAAAAGGTTGAGTTCTTGATTTTATTCTCAGCTTGGTCATAGTTGGTGCATAGCAGGGCTACTGATTTGTGTATGTTAATTTTGTAACCTGAAATTTTGCTGAATTAATTTACCAGTTCTAAGAGCTTTTTGGATGAGTCTTTAGGGTTTTCTAGATATACGATCCATGTCATTAGAAAACAGCAATAGTTTGACTTCCTCTTTACCAATTTGGATGCCCTTTATTTCTTTCTCTTGTCTGATTGCTCGGGCTAGGACTTCCAGTACTATGTTGAATAGAAGTGGTAAGAGTGGGCATCCTCGTCTTGTTCCGGTTCTTAGAGGGAATGCTTCCAACTTTTTCCTATTCAGTGTAATGTTGGCCGTGGGTTTGTCATAGATGACTTTTATTACCTTAAGGTATGTCCCTTCTATGCTGACTTTGCTGAGAGTTTTAATCATAAAGCGATGCTGGATTTTGTAAAATGCTTTTTCTGCATCTGTTAAGATAATCTTGTGGTTTTTGTTTTTAATTCTATTTATGTGGTGTATCACATTTATTGACATGTGTATGTTAAACTATCACTGGTGTCAAACCCACTCGATCATGGTGGATTATATTTTTTATATGCTGTTGTATTTGGTTAGCTAGTGTTTTGTTGATGAATTTTGGATCTATGTTCATCAGGGATATTGGTCTGTTTTCTCTCTCTCTCTTTTTTTTTTTGGTTATGTCCTTTTCTGGTTTTGTTATTAGGGTGATACTGGCTTCATAGAATGATTTCTGGAGGATTTCCTCTTTATCTTTTGGAATAGTGTCAACAGAATTGGTACCAATTTTTCTTTGAATGTCTGATAGAATTCAGCTGTAAATCTGTCTGGCCCTGGACTATTTTTCCTTGGTTACTTTTTAATTACCATTGCAATCTTACTGCTTGTTGTTGGTCTTTTCACAGTTTCTGTTTCTTCCTGGTTTAATCTAGAAAGGTTGTTGTATATTTCCAGGAATTTATTCATCTTCTCTAGGTTTTCTAGTTTATGCATGTAGAGGTGTTCGTAGTAGCTTTGAATGATCTTTTGTATTTCTGTGTTATTGGTTGTAATATCTCCTGTTTTATTTCTAATTGAGCTTATTTGTATCTTCTCTCTTCTTTTCCTGGTTAATCTCAAAAATGGTTTATCAATTTTATTTATTCTTTAAAAAAAAAAACCCAGCTTTTTCTTTCATTTATCTTTTGTATTTTTTTGTTTCAATTTCATTTAGTTATGTTCTGAACTTGTTTCTTTTCTACTGGGTTTGGGTTTGGTTTGTGACCTTAGATTGTCTATTTGTGCTCTTTCAGACTTTTTGATGTAAGCATTTAATGCTATGAACTTTCCTCTTAGCACCACCTTTGCTGTATCTCAGAGGTTTTGATAAGTTGTGTCACTATTGTTCAATTGAAAGAATTTTTAAAATTTCCATCTTGATTGTTGACTATTGTTGACCCAATGATCATTCAGGAGTAAGTTATTTAATTTCCATGTATTTGCATGGTGGGGGGGATTCCTTTTGGAGTTGATTTCCAATTTTATTCCTCTGTGGTCTGAGAGAGTACTTGATACAATTTCAGGTTTTCTTAAATTTATTGAGACTTGTTTTGTGGCCTATCATATGGGAGTGTATTTCTTAGGCCAATGGAGTTATGTTTCCAGGGGGATTATGGCTGCCTTTTCTGTGTCACGCAGGTCGCCAGGGAAGTGGGGGAAAGCCGGCAGTTAAAGGCCTCACCCAGCTCCCATGGAGCCCAAAAGGCCAATCTCAATCCCATTGTGCCTGCCCAATGGCACCAAGTTTATTTCCAGGTAGCGGGTGAGCAGGGCTGAGAACTTGCCCCAGGCTCCCAGACTCCCAGCTGAGAAAGCAAGGAGGGTTTTTAGGTTTTGTGCCTCCCTGTCTGCAGCAGCTTCTGTGTTGTGTCTGCACTCCTGATTCACCCCCTCCCCTGAGTTCTGTCTGGGAAACTTTGTGTTCAGCTGAAATTGTTACAGCATTCAACTGGAAGTTTCTTTCTCTCTGTGGTCTTTCCCCAGTTCCTCTGGCAGCCCTCCCTAAAAATCCCTCTGAGAGAAAGTCAGAAATGACTTCCCTAGGGACCAAGAGAGCCCACAGGCTCTTCCTGCTGCTGCTGCTTCTACTCCTCTATTTTGTTCAGCTCTCTAAATTTGTCTCAGCTCCAGGTAAGGTCACATCCTTCTCCTATGATCTGGACCTTCAGGTTCCCCAGTGAAGGTGTGTGTTTGGGGGAGGTTGGGCACTCGCAGTTTTTTTGCTGTCTCCCAGGGCCAGCAGGAGCAATCCACTTCCTTCAAAGGGTCTGTGGATTCTCTTAGCTTTCCTGGTATGTTCCTGTAGTGGTTCTTGGAACAAAAGTTCATATTATGAATCTCTGCATGCTGCTATGTCCACACGAGTGGGAGCTCCAATTTAGTCCTGCCTTCTATCTGCCATTTTTCTCCTCCTGCCTGGCTTCTAGTGCAGAGCATGAGTGGAATTACCTGCCCTGCCATCAGGGCATTTCCCAGGACAGTAGGAGACTGCACTCTCTGACTTAGTCCACACAAAAGCGGGACCACTCTGCCAAAAGCTCTAGCAGATGTTGCCTGCCTGGGTACCAGTGGCAGAAGTCGGTGGAGTCATACACCCTGCCATCCAGGTACTACTCAGGTCAACAGGAGGCTGCACCATCCAGCTGAGTTCAGACAGAAGTAGGACCGCTGAGTCAGAAGCATTGTCCACCTGGCTGCCAGTGTCTGAGGTGAGTGGAGTGTCCGGTTGACTTCTGACTGAAGTGAGACCGCTGGGCCAGAAGTTGTCAGCCTGTTCTGGCAAGGTGTGGGTGGAGGAATCTTACTGTTCCCAGGCACCATATTTGTAGCCTCTACTGAGGCTATGGTGTCAGTGCTTGTCTGCTGTGG
The DNA here is from genome assembly GCF_043159975.1 of Macaca nemestrina. Classification (NCBI taxonomy): domain Eukaryota; kingdom Metazoa; phylum Chordata; class Mammalia; order Primates; family Cercopithecidae; genus Macaca; species Macaca nemestrina. Next base: position 165,536,938 of record NC_092125.1, on the reverse strand, counting down.
GGCCCAAGACTTGTAGAGGCCCCTTGGACTCAAGCGTTTACCCTGCAAAATATCTAGGTGGCTCTTTGCCTCAGTCTAGAAGCATGGTTGGGGGATGCAGTGGGGGAAGGGAGATTCTCCCATTCCCAGCCTTGCACAGGTCCCTGTGGAGAGCGTGAATTCCCTAGAGGGCTCCCACTCACTCACCCTTTCCCATGTTAAAGTGGTTATCCTGGTTCCATGCTGAGCCCAGACAGGCTGGCACCCAGCTTCACTCCTCTCTGCTCTCTGTATCCCTGGTTGCCTTGATAGATGTCAACATGGTTTCTCAGATGATTGGCCTGCCGGATCGGTGTTCACAAGCCCACCTGTTTCCTCTTCATGAGAGCAGCATACATGAGCTGCTTTTAGTCTGCCATATTGGCCCCCTCCACCAAGTATCCTATCTTTATTTAAATCTGAGTTCTGACCTATATTATTTTTCTTCTTGAAAAATTTCTTTTAACATTCCTGCAGGGCAAGTGTGATAATGATACATTTCCATTGTGTGTTTAAGAAACTATTTTTTCTCCTTCACGTTTAAAGAATAATTTTGCTGGATATAAAATTCTAAGGATGGCGAGTATCTTTCTTTCAACGCTTTAAAAATTGCACTCAATTTTTTTTTTTTTTTTTTTTGTGGTCCTGTTTCTGGCAAGATGTCTGATGTAATTCTTACCTTGTTCTTCTGTAGGTAAGAGTTTTTCCCTTTCCATCTTTAAGATTTTCTCTTTGTCTTTGGGTTTCTGTAGTTTGAATATGATATACCTGGGTTTTAATTTTTTGGTATTAATATTTATCCTCTTTGGTTTTCCGTGAGCTTCCTGGATCTGTGGTTTGGTATCTGTGATTAATTTTGGAAAACTTTCATCCATTGTTATTTCAAGTATTTATTTTCCTATATTTGTTCTCTGTTCTATTTCTAGAATTCAAATTAAATATATCCTATTTCTAGAATTCCAATTAAATGTATACTTTTTTGTAATTGTCTCACAATTCTTGAACATTCTGTTCTTTTTATTATCATTATTCTTTTATTTTGTCTTTGCATTTCAGTTTGTGACATTGCTACTGATGTATCTTCAAGCTCACTAATTCTTGTCTCAGCTGTGTCCAGTCTCCTGGTGAGCCTATACAAAGCATCTTCAGTTCATTATAAGTCCTCACTTAACATCATTGATAGGTTCTTGAACACTGCAACTTTAAGTGACGTACTGTATAATGAAACCAATTTTCCCATAGGCTAATTGATATAAACAAGAGTTAAGTTCCTATAGCATAGAGTACCTTGTTCTGCTTAAAGCTGCAATGTCTGAGAACCTATTGATAGCATCAAGTAAGAACTTAACTATACGGTGTTTTTCATTTCCAGCATTTCTTGATTCTTAGAGTTTCTGCCTCTCTGCTTAAACATTATGTATCTGTTCTTGCATGCTATTTTTCTCAATAGGGTTCTTCATATTAAACTATTTTAAATTCCCTATCTGATAATTCCAAAATTTGCATCATATCTGAATCTGATTCAGATTTTTTCTTTGTTTCTTTATATTATGAGGCAGTTTTTCTTTTTACCTTTTAGTGTGGTTTATATATTTTTGTTTACAGATATGTTGAGTAATTATAATTATATTGAGTATTACATATAATATATGTAATTATATTGAGTATTATGAAGCCAAATATATTGAGTAATTATAACTCAGATATTTAAGCCTCTAGTATGGAGATTCACTGTTCATCTGGTTACAGATTGGGCTGTGTTTAATGTTTGCTATAGCTATAGGTGCCCAAGGCTTTAGTTTCCTCTAGTATCCTTGTTTTATTTTTCTACTCCATTTTCTTTGGGTTTCCCTTAGAAATCCTTCTAAAATAGTGTTGCGGTTCTTTCAGTTATAATCTACTTTTATTAATTTGTACCTCTGTTGATGTACTGATAAGGTATAGTAGAGGAAACAGTTCTATAATCTCATGTTTAAATCTGTTTTTTAGTGTGCCTGAGTCTCTAAGCTTTGGAAGTATTTCTTTGCCTTTATTTTTATTTTTTATTCATCTAGGTGAAACAGGAATGCTACAGAGGGCTAGAGAGTTGGCTCAGTGCTTTCCCCCCCAGGTAGATACAACTCAGTAAAGTTGTTTCTCTATCCTGGGCCACAAACATATTCTCCTACTTTTTTCAGTTTAACTTTAGTTTTACCTTTCACAATAAAGTCTTTAACTTAACTTTGTATGTAAAATTAATATTTACGTACAATTCCAAGCCCCCTACATGATCCAATCACCTCCTACCAGGGCCCCACTTCCACCACTGGGAATTACATTTCAACATGAGATTTGGGTGGGGACATAGCGCCAAACCCTATCAGATATTAACCTTGGTCATGAAGCTGAGGTAATGTTTGTCAGGTTTCTTCACTATATAATCATTCTCATCATGAGAACCTATTGAGCTAGGTTTATTTTTCTTATGTAGTGAAGCAGGTTTCTCAGTGCTATCTACCGATTAGTTAGACGTGTATTTGTAATGGAAAAAAAGTTTTGAGAGATTTCTCCCAATGTTGGGAGATGGAGTTTGGGGGTAGGGCTGGAGGAATGAAAAAAAGCTTCACAGAGACCATGCTGTGCCATCTGAAGTGAATCTTGAAGGGAGGAGAGGACGTTGGGGAAAGGCATTTTGGGCGGAAGAATGATACCAACAGAGCTAAGAGCCAATAAAGCGTCTATGAATGAAATAGTAGTTGAATTGGAATCCACCCTAGAAATCATCTGTGGCCTAATTACCTCATTTCCTAGGTGAGTACTATAATTTGCCCAAGGTTACACAGCTAGAAATTTGTAGAGCTGCGATTCAAACTCAAAGTGACTTCAGCACTTAGTCTCCCAAACACAGAAGGAGGATTAAGACCTTCTCAGGGTGGCCCAGCCAATCAGATGCACAGCCAGGACAAGGCCATCAGTTCCTGTCTCCCAGTCCCTCTACTTTCACAGGTATACACCCTGAAACATAATTAATGCTTAGAAATCCTACGGGAATTTTAGTGATGGAGTTAACATAGTCCTCTGGGGTTAAGGGAAATAAGGTTCTGTAGGAATCAGAAAAGAAATATTCTCAGGAGGTAGAGAGGATTTATAGAGAAGCACTAATTACAGTTTTGAATAGGCTGCCAGCATAGTATTCTTAATTAAATGAGCCAGAATACTTCTTTGGAAACATTTCTAGATGATCAGGTCTGTGTAAGTGAATACTTATGCCTTAGACTCAAAGGAATGCACCAACCACCTAAAGCCAGCTCTCTCCTTGAGGGAGAGAGTGGTAGGAGGAGAGTGGGACTAGCAGAGAAGGGTCTTTCCAGGAGTGATATCATATAGCAATTAGAAGTAGATTAGATGTTCACACAATAGTACAAATGGATGTGAAAAACATAGTGTTTACTGAAAAACAGTAAGAAAAAGGGATGAGGTATATGGCACTTCATCATTTATGTAAATTAAAGAGGTATGCCCACAAAACGATATTATACATTTTTGCAGGAACACATTCATACAACATACCTACTAAGCACATTAGAGCAGTTACCCACAGGAGACAGGGAAAGGCCATGACTAAGCAGGATGTACATATATCTTTATATACATTGATCGTGTTTGTGTGTCTGTGTTATGATCCTGAGCAATGACAAGGGCAGCAGCATTAAATCATTTCTTTTAGAAGTCCTTATACTTCTTGGCACTATTCAGAGTTCCTTATTTTCTTTTTTTCTAGTGTCCTTTTTCTGTCTCAGGATCCTTTTTTTTTTTTTTTTTTTTTTTTTTTTTTTTTTTTTTGAGACGGAGTCTCACGCTGTTGCCCAGGCTGGAGTGCAGTGGCGCGATCTCGGCTCACTGCAAGCTCCGCCTCCCGGGTTCCCGCCATTCTCCTGCCTCAGCCTCCTGAGTAGCTGGGACTACAGGCGCCCGCCACCGCGCCCGGCTAATTTTTTTTTTGTATTTTTAGTAGAGACGGGGTTTCACTGTGATCTCGATCTCCTGACCTTGTGATCTGCCCGCCTCGGCCTCCCAAAGTGCTGGGATTACAGGCTTGAGCCACTGCGCCCGGCCCTGTCTCAGGATCCTAATCATGTTACCACATTACATTTGGTAGTCATGTCTCCTTAGCTTCTTCTTGGTCCTGACAGTTGCTCAGATTTTACCTGTTTCTAATGATCTTAACAGTTTTGAGGACTAGTAGTCAGGTATTTTGTAGAAATTGGTATTGGAATTTGTCTGGTGTTTTTCTCATGATTAAACTGACATAATACATTTTTGGAGGAAGACCACAGATGTACATAATCATTCTTACCATATCAAGAGTACATATGATCAATGAGACTTATCACTTTCATGTTGTATTAGTCTGTTCTTACACTGCTATAAAGAAATACCTGAAACTGGGTAATTTATATAGAAAAGAGGTTTTAATAGGCTCACAGTTCTGTGGGCTGTACAGGCCTCTGCTTCTGGGGAGGCCTTGGGAAAGTTACAATCATGGTGGAAGGCAAAGGGGAAGTAACTACATATTCACATGGCCAGCAGGAGAGGGAGAACAAAAGAGGAGGTGCTATACACTTTTCATACAACCAGATCTCCTGAGAACTCTATTACAAGACAGCATTAGGGGGATGGTGCTAAACCATTAGAAACCACCCACATGATCCAATTACCTCCCACCAGGCCTCACCTCCAACACTGGGAATTACAGTACAACATGAGATTTGGGTGGGGACATAGAGCCAAACTATATCAGATATTAACTTTGATCACCCGGCTGAGGTAACGTTTGTCAGGTTTCTTCACTATAAAGTTATTCTTTTTCTATCTTTCCATATCATACTTACAGATTACTTACTTTAAAACTTTAAGGCTAATTAATAGAATTATAGAAGCCAATGTTAAAAATGAAGTGTTTTAAATTATTAATAACAAAAAGGTTTTTAGACAAGATGGAAAAGATGCTTCTTTTTTCCTGCACTAATAGTGGGAGAGAGATTTTCTTCTGACTCATAAAGCTTGTACAGAGAATCTGATTTGATAAATCTTAAGTTGATATTTACAAGGATGTTGATTTTGTTTTCCTGCGTAATTTGGAGATGTAAATATTTCAAACTTTCCAATTGGTTCTGCTATTTGTTAATATACAGCTGTCCTTGGATACATAAGGTAATAATTATAGCATATCACTGTAACAATGTAAGAATCAAGGGGACTGATAAGCAAGGGACTGAGAATATTGGAGGAAAGGACTGTGTTAACATGGCAACTCAAGGACAGCTTCATGAAAGGTTTAACATACAACATGTTATTTGAAGAGGTAGAGGAGGCCAGCGGTACACCACATGCACTAAGGCAGGAAAGGAAAGAACATGACATATAGGCAAAGTCTGCCATGTGAGAGCATAGGGTGTGTAGAACTTGTGCGACAGGCTAAAGAGTTTGCATTTCATTCTGTAATCCTGAGTGTGGAGGACAATGACATTTTTGGGCAAGGAGAGTAATATGATCAGATCTGAGCTTTAGAAAAATAGCTGGCAACAATCTAAATGAAATTTGAAGGATAAGAGCCTGGAGAGAAACATAGGGGTATTATTAAAAACTATGAAAGAATAGATACAAAGGAGGGGATATTAAAAATAGGAGTAAAAATATGTAGAGAGATTATGGAGGCAGAATAGACAGGCCTTGGGGCCAATATCATAGCTAACAGTGGCAGAGACTGGCAGGATCCTTACCAAACCTGTATCTTCTTCCAGGGCACATGGCTGGACTACATTTCCCAGCCTCTCTGGCATTAGGCACAGCTATGTGACTGACTCTCCAGCCAAAATGAACATTATGGGTGAAAGTCATGTATGCCACTTTCAGACCTGTCCTTCCCCCATAAGACTGGAATGGAGAGAACTTTCAAGACCACTCTGAGAGTCATGCATAGAATATAATAGAACTATGGGGTAGAAGGAGCTGTAGCTCCCAAATTACTTCCTGGAGAATTACCCAGCCTGCAATAGACTTTGAGACAACTGAGAAATAAACTATTTCCCTACTGAGCCTTTATATGCTTGGACTTTTCTGTAAGCACAGCATAGTGTGGAATACCCTAACAAATTAAACATTGATACTTTGAAGTGGGTGCTCCCACAACAGAAAACTAAAGCATGTGACCTGGGCTGGTGAGGAGACAAAACATTAGAGACTGGAACGGCTGAGGAGCCCTGTTTTGCTGTGCTAAACTATTTGACAAAATGGTTGCCTGCCTAAAGTTCTAGAAAAGTGATTGTACGTCAGAAAGACAGTGTGTGTTTGCCACTGTGGCTTCTTTGAGTAAGATATTACAAGACAGTCAAAGGTGTGCTTGGGCAAAAATTGTGTGTGGCAAGCAGAGGTGAAAGGAAACAGAGAACGTCTAATGTTGGACTTTGAATAGAAAAGGAAAAAACTGCTTGTAGATCCTGAATAGAAAGACATAAGATACAGGAAGCCAGAAAAGTCCATTAGACTCACTTGATAAAGATGAGATGAAGGGTGTTGCCATCTCATGAGCCTACTAGCTTCAAGTTAGTAAGAGAGGCATGGGGGGTGGTTAGACAAAGAAAACATATTTGAAGGGTGCATCAGAAAAGAAGTGCTGTTAATTACACAGGAAACAGATTAGCAACAAATGAAACAAAAACCTACTTTTTGAGGAAATTTTACTACCAAAGAAACTATAAACCTGGTCTAGAAAAGTCTGTATTATGGAGAGTTGCTTTTTAAAGAAAATCTCAGGAAGAAAATGAGTGTACTTGAGAGGGTCTACTCTAACACCCATGATGGAGATGGACACATATGAAAATGAACAGGGAAGCATTTCCCAAAGAACAAGACTAGGGGCCTCCCAGAACAGTGAGTGAGAAAGATCATCCCATACAGCAGATCACAGCCTAAGGACTTCTTCATTTAGGGTAGAGAGATTTTACAATGTCTGCCTAGTGGGACTTCTGAGTTGCCAAGGCCCAGTGACCACAGTGTGCCTCACATTCTTCCTCTGTTTTCTAATGGGCGTTCATTATGGTTATCTTATTCTTCCTCTGTAATTGTGTGCATGGTGAGTAGCCCTGGAGGTAATGGGGAATAACTTTCCTTTTTCATTAATAGGTCACCAAATTTGAGAAGCAAAATCAGCACCTGATGGAGATTGCTGCCCATCACTCAGAGATCCTGGACTTGAGGCTGAATGCTATGATGGGATAGGATTTGAGGGAAGGGCACAAGTGTGTTCTTTGTGTGAGAAGCAGAGTGAAATTGCTATTTGACAACCAGTAGGGCAGTCTGTGTGAAAAAGTGACTAAGGGCTCACCGAGCCTGATTCTTCTTCTTTCTAGGCACACATGAAGGAAGGCATTTCCCAGCCTTCCTTAGAGTTATCTGAGGTCATGTGACTTAGTTATGGCCAATGGAATGTGAGTAGAATAACCCGTAAAATCCTGCACAGGAAATAAGCTTCTGTTGTTTTCAATCATAACATTCTTGGGTCTGCTTGTTACCACAGCAGAATCTAGCCTACCTAGACCAACACACTAGCACTTATAGATTACAAGTGTTTTGCTAAGTGCTCTATGTGTATTAGCTCATTTAACCAACAAAACCAACCCAATGAGACAGGTGCAAGTATAATAAAATCTCCATTTTACACAGAGGACACTGAAACAGAGAGGATCCCCAAATCACACAAATAATAAGAGATAGATAGTTGTACTTGGGAAGGTCCACTCTCTAACACCCACTTTGGAGATGGACAAATATGAAAATGAACAGTGAAGAACTTCCCAAAGATCAAGACTAGGGGCCTCCCAGAATAGTGAGGTAGAAAGATCATCCCATAGAGCAGAATCATGGACTAACTAAGGAAGTTATCTTATTTATCTAAGAGCACAAGAGATAGAAACTCTTCACCACAATGCTCTATCACTTCTTGAGGCTAAAGATAATTTCTATGTTACTTGGAAGCTAGAACAACAGCAGAGATAATAATATAATCCTAGAATATTGGGAAGGTCCCTGGCAATCTTGTTGAAGAAAGCACATGCAGTATTGGAGGCATGAACTAGTGGCAAGGGACTGGGGTGTTCACAGGTGGACATCCACAAGCTGCATGCATTGGTGGCTCCAGAATTTGATTTAAGTGGCTAAAAGGCTGTCATTGAGTTGGTGTAAGGCTTGAAATGCATATGCAAGTACTTTCCATTAGATACAGAAGATGCCAATATTCTTTACTTGAGAATGGGACAAGGAAAGCAACAGAGTTTGAGGGCCTAAATCCCACTTATGCCAGGCCTGAGTACTTCCTATATGGTTGCAGTCAAGTTCAGCCTCATCTCTCCCAGCTTCTCTTCACACACTGGAAGACTCACCCAATCTAAACCCTGCCCCCCTACCCTTTCTCACTTCTGTGAGCAGCTAGGTAGCCGAGTGGTGAGCGTGTCCCAAAGATTCATCCAGAGCCAAGTTTGAATTCTGGCTCTGCAATTTATTGTCACTAGTATAACCTCGGGCACATCTATAATAATACCTACCTATGAGGATGATCATGAGGTTTCAATGAAATCATGTAAATGATGTGTTTAACATAGTGCCTGGCCCATAATATGCACTTAAACTAAAGAAAAAAACTTTTGATGTATGAAATTCCAGTATTTTCAGCTTCAAACATTTCCTAGATAGCTGCTTATACCCATAAGTGGGAGACAGAGTCTCTGCAGACCATGCATTCTGATTTAGGGTATTGAAAAGAGAGTCAATACATAGCAATTGGAGTGCACAGGAAAGAGAACTGACTCATCGGGGCCTGGGATGGTCAGCAAAGCCTTCTGGAGGAAACTTCACTTGGATGCAGTTTGAAAGTGGAGTAGATTCACCCAGGAAGAAGTGAGTGGGCGAGGCATGGACAAATGCTTAAAAGCAGGAAGCACATGGTATTTCATGGCGGTGATTTTTATTTTGCTAATATAGGTTCCACCCAGGGTATCAATGAGAGCTACGTTAAAAAGGTAGTTTAGGGAAAGATTATAGGGGTCTTGAAATTTCTCCCTCCCTTCTTTCCTTCCTTTCTTTCTTTTTTTTTTTTATTACACTTTAAGTTCTAGGGTACTTGTGCACAACGTGCAGCTTTGTTACATATGTATACATATGCCATGTTGGTGTGCTGCACCCATTAACTCGTCATTTACATTAGGTATATCTCCTAATGCTATCCCTCCTCCCCACTCCCCACAATAGGACCCGGTGTGTCACGATCCCCTTCATGTGTCCAAGTGATCTCATTGTTCAGTTCCCACCTATGAGTGAGAACATGCAGTATTTGGTTTTCTGTTCTTGCAATAGTTTGCTGAGAATGATGGTTTCCAGCTGCATCCATGTCCCTATAAAGGACACGAACTCATCCTTTTTTATGGCTGCATAGTATTCCATGGTGTATATGTGTCACATTTTCTTAATCTAGTCTGTCACTGATGGACATTTGGGTTTTTTTTTTTATTATACCTTAAGTTCTAGGGTACATGTGCACAACGTGCAGGTTTTCTACATATATATACATGTGCCATGTTGGTTTGCTGCACCCATTAACTCGTCATTTACGTTAGGTATTTCTCATAATGCTATCGCCCCCATCCCCCCACTCCACGACAGGCCCTGGGATGTAATGTTCCCCACTGTGTGTACTAGTGTTCTCAATGTTCAATTCCCACCTATTAGTGAGAACATGCAGTGTTTGGTTTTCTGTCCTTGCGATAGTTTGCTCAGAATGATGGTTTCCAGCTTTATCCATGTCCCTACAAAGGACATGAACTCATCCTTTTTTATGGTTGCATAGTATTCCATGGTGTATATGTGTCACATTTTCTTAATCCAGTCTATCACTGATGGACATTTGGGTTGGTTCCAAGTCTTTGCCATTGTGAATAGTGCCGCAATAAACATGCATGTGCATGTGTCTTTATAGTAGCATGATTTATAATCCTTTGGGTATATACCCAGTAATGGGATGGCTGGGTCAAATGGTATTTCTAGCTCTAGATCCTTGAGGAATCGCCACACTGTCTTCCACAATGGTTGAACTATTTTACACTCCCATCAACAGTGTAAAAGCATTCCTATTTCTCCACATCCTCTCCAGAATCTGACTTTTCAATGATCGTCATTCTAACTGGTGTGAGATGGTATCTCATTGTGGTTTTGATTTGCATTTCTCTGATGACCAGTGATGATGAGCATCTTTCCATGTGTCTGTTGGCTGCATAAATATCTTTTTTTGAGAAGTGTCTGTTCATATCTGTTGCCCACTTTTTGATGTGGTCATTTGATTTTTTTCTTGTAAATATGTTTAAGTTCTTTGTAGAGTCTGTATATTAGTCCTTTGTCAAATGGGTAGATTACAAAAATTTTCTCCCATTGTAGGTTGCCTTTTCACTCTGATGGTAGTTTCTTTTGCTGTGCAGAAGCTCTTTAGTTTAATTAGATCCCATTTGTCAATTTTGGCTTTTGTTGCCATTGCTTTTGGTGTTTTAGTCATGAAGTCCTTGCCCATGCCTATGTCCTGAATGGTATTGCCTAGGTTTTCTTCTAGGGTTTTTATGGTTTTAGGTCTAACATTTAAGTCTTTAATCCATCTTGAATTAATTTTTGTATAAGGTGTAAGGAAGGGATCCAGTTTCAGCTTTCTACATATGACTAGCCAGTTTTCCCAGCACCATTTATTAAATAGGGAATCCTTTCCCCATGTCTTGTTTTTTGTCAGGTTTGTCAAAGATCAGATGGTTGTAGATGTGTGGCATTATTTCTGAGGCCTCTGTTCTGATCCATTGGTCTATATCTCTGTTTTGGTACCAGTACCATGCTGTTTTGGTTACTGTAGCCTTGTAGTATAGTTTGAAGTCAGGTAGCATGATGCCTCTAGCTTTGTTCTTTTTGCTTAGGATTGTCTTGGCAATGCAGGCTCTTTTTTGGTTCCGTATGAACTTTAATGTAGTTTTTTTCCAACTTTGTGAAGAAAGTCATTGGTAGCTTGATGAGGATGGCATTGAATCTATAAATTACCTTGGGCAGTATGGCCATTTTCATGATATTGATCCTTCCTATTCATGATCATGGAATGTTCTTCCATTTGTTTGTGTCCTCTTTTATTTCATTGAGCAGTGGTTTGTAGTTCTCCTTGAAGAGGTCCTTAATATCCCTTGTAAGTTGGATTCCTAAGTATTTTATTCTCTTTGTAGCAATTGTGAATGGGAGTTCACTCATAATTTGGCTCTCTGTTATTGGTGTATAGGAATGCTTCTGATTTTTGCACATTAATTTTGTATCCTGAGACTTTGCTGAAGTTGCTTATCAGCTTAAGGAGATTTTGGGCTGAGACCATGGAGTTTTCTAAATATACAATCATGTCATCTGCAAACAGGGACAATTTGACTTCCTCTTTTCCTAACTGAATACCTTTTATTTCTTTCTCTTGCCTGATTTCCCTGGCCAGAACTTCCAACACTATGTTGAATAAGAGCGGTGAGAGAAGGCATCCCTGTCTTGTGCCAGTTTTCAAAGGGAAGGCTTCCAGTATTTGCCCATTCGGTATGATATTGGCTGTGGGTTTGTCATAAATACCTGTTATTATTTTGAGATATGTTCCATCAATACCTAGTTTATTGAGAGTTTTTAACATGAAGGTCTGTTGAATTTTGTGGAAGGCCTTTTCTGCATCTATTGAGATAATCATGTGGTTTTTGTCTTTGGTCTTGTTTATGTGATGGATTATGTTTATTGATTTACGTATGTTGAACCAGTCTTGCATCCCAGGGATGAAGTCGACTTGATCTTCGTGGATAAGCTTTTTGATGTGCTGCTGGATTCGGTTTGCCAGTATTTTATTGAGGATTTTCGCATCGATGTTCATCAGGGATATTGTTCTAAAATTCTCTTTTTTTGTTGTGTCTCTGCCAGACTTTGGTATCAGGATGATGCAGGCCTCATAAAATGAGTTAGGGAGGATTCCCTCTTTTTCTATTGATTGGAATAATTTCAGAAGAAATGGTACCAGCTCCTGTTTGTACCTGTGTTAGAATTCAGCTGTGAATCCATCTGGACTTCTTTTGGTTGGTAGGCTATTAGTTATTGCCTCAATTTCAGAGTCTGCTATTGGTCTATTCAGGGATTCAACTTCTTCCTGGTTTAGTCTTGGGAGGGTGTATGTGTCCAGGAATTTATGCATTTCTTCTAGATTTTCTAGTTTATTTGCATAGAAGTGGTTATAGTATTCTCTGTTGGTAGTTTGTATTTCTGTGGGATCAGTGGCGATATCCCCTTTATCATTTTTTTATTGCATCTGTTTGATTCTTCTCTCTTTTCTTCTTTATTAGTCTGTTTAGTGGTCCATCAATTTTGTTGATCTTTTTAAAAAACCAGCTCCTGGATTCACTGATTTTTTTGAAGGGTTTTTTTGTGTCTCTAACTCCTTCAGTTTTGCTCTGATCTTAGTTATTTATTGCTTCTGCTAGCTTTTGAATTTGTTTGCTCTTGCTTCTCTAGTTCTTTTAATTGTGATGTTAAGGTGTCGATTTTAGATCTATCTTGCTTTCTCTTGTGGGCATTTAGTGCTATAAATTTCCCTCTACACACTGCTTTAAATGTGTCCCAGAGACTCTGGTACGTTGTGTGTTCGTTCTCATTAGTTTCAAAGAACATCTTTATCTCTGCCTTCATTTCATTATTTACCCAGTAGTCATTCAGGAGCAGATTGTTCATTTCCATGTAGTTGTGCAGTTTTGAGTGAGTTTCTTAATCTTGTGTTCTAATTTGATTGCACTGTGGTCTGAGAGACAGTTTGTTGTGATTTCTGTTCTTTTACATTTGCTGAGGAGTGCTTTACTTCCAACTATGTGGTCAGTTTTGGAATAAGTGTGATGTGGTGCTGAGAAGAATGTATATTCTGTTGATTTGTGGTGGAGAGTTCTGTAGATTTCTATTAGGTCTGCTTGGCGCAGAGCTGAGTTCAAGTCCTGGATATCCTTGTTAACCTTCTGTCTCGTTGATCTAATATTGACAGTGGGGTGTTAAAGTCTCCCATTATTATTGTGTGGGAGTCCAAGTCTCTTTGTCAGTCTCTAAGGACTTGCTTTATGAATCTGGGTGCTCCTGTATTGAGTGCATATATATTTAGGATCGTTAGCTCTTCTTGTTGAATTGATCCCTTTACCATTATGTAATGGCCTTCTTTGTCTGTTGTGATCTTTGTTTAAAGTTTGTTTTATCAGAGACTAGGATTGCAAGCCTTGCTTTTTTTTTTTTTTTTTTTTTTTGCTTTCCATTTGCTTGGTAGATCTTCATCCACCCCATTATTTTGAGTCCCTTTGTGTCTTTGCATGTGAGATGGGTCTCCTGAATACAGCACACTGATGGGTCTTGACTCTCTATCCAATTTGCCAGTCTGTGTCTTTTAATTGGGGCATTTAGCCCATTTACATTTAAGGTTAATATTGTTATGTGTGAATTTGATCCTGTCATTATGATGTTAGCTGGTTATTTTGCCCGTTAGTTGATGCAGTTTCTTCCTAGCATCAGTGGTCTTTACAATTTGGCATGTTTTTGCAGTGGCTGGTACCAGTTGTTCCCTTCCATGTTTTGTGCTTCCTTCAGGAGCTCTTGTAAGGCAGGCCTGGTGGTGACAAAATCTCTCAGTGTTTGCTTGTCTGTAAAGGATTTTATTTCTCCTTCACTTATGAAGCTTAGTTTGGCTGGATATGAAATTCTGGGTTGAAAATTCTTTAAGAATGTTGAATATTGGCCCCCACTCTCTTCTGGCTTGTAGAGTTTCTGCTGAGAGATCTGCTGTTAGTCTGATGGGCTTCCCTTTGTGGGTACCCCGACCTTTCTCTTTGGCTGCCCTTAACATTTTTTCCTTCATTTCAACCTTGGTGAATCTGATAATTGTGTGTCTTGGAGTTGCTCTTCTCGAGGAGTATCTTTGTGGTGTTCTCTGTATTTCCTAAATGTGAATGTTGGCCTGCCTTGCTAGATTGGGGAAGTTTTCCTGGATAATATCCTGAAGAGTGTTTTCCAACTTGGTTCCATTCTCCCCGTCACTTTCAGGTATGACAATCAAACATAGATTTGGTCTTTTCACATAGTCCCATATTCCTGGGAAGTTTGTTTGTTTCTTTTTACTCTTTTTTTCTCTTAACTTCTCTTCTTGCTCATTTCATTAATTTGATCTTCAATCACTGATACCCTTTCTTCCACTTGATCGAATTGGCTACTGAAGCTTGTGCTTGCATCATGTAGTTCTTGTGCCATAGTTTTCAGCTCCATCAGGTCTTTTTTTTTTTTTTTTTTTTTTTTTTTTTTTTTTTTTTTTTTGAGACAGAGTCTTGCTCTGTCGCCCAGGCTGGAGTGCAGTGGCATGATCTCGGCTCACTGCAGGCTCCGCCTCCTGGGTTCATGCCATTCTCCTGCCTCAGCCTCCCGAGTAGCTGGGACTACAGGCGCCCGCCACCAGGCCCAGCTAATTTTTTGTATTTTTTTGGTAGAGATGGGGTTTCACCGTGTTAGCCAGGATGGTCTCGATCTCCTGACCTCGTGATCCACCTGCCTCAGCCTCCCAAAGTGCTGGGATTACAGGCATGAGTTACCGCGCCTGGCCCCATCAGGTCTTTTAAGGTCTTCACTACTCTGTTTATTCTAGTTAGCCATTTGTCTAATGTTTTTTCAAGGTTTTTAGCTTCCTTGTGATGGATTTGAACATCCTCCTTTAGCTCGAATAAGTTTGTTATTACTGACCTTCTGAAGCCTACTTCTGCCAACTCATCAAAGTCATTCTCCATCCAGCTTTGTTCCATTGCTGGTGAGTAACTGCAATCCTTTGGAAGAGAACAAGTGCTCTGGTTTTTAGAATTTTCAGCTTTTCTGCTCTGGATTATCCCAATCTTTTTGATTTTATCTACCTTTGGTGTTTGATGTTGGTGATCTACAGATGGGGTTTTGGTGTGGATGTCCTTTTAACTGATGTCGATGCTATTCCTTTCTGTTTGTTAGTTTTCCTTCTAACAGTCAGGTCCCTCAGCTGCAGGTCTGATGGAGTTTGCTGGAGGTCCACTCCAGACCCTATTTGCCTGAATATCACCAGCAGAGTCTGCAGAACAGCAAGTATTGCAGAACAGCAAATATTGCTGCCTGATCCTTACTCTGGAAGCGTCATCTCAGAGGGGCACCTGGCTATATGAGGTGCCAGTTGGCCCCTACTGGGAGGTGCCTCCCGGTTAGGCTACACAGGGGTCAGGAACCCACTTGGGGAGGCAGTCTGTCCATTCTCAGAGATCAAACACCATGCTGGGAGAACCTCTGCTCTCTTCAGAGCTGTCAGACAGGGACATTTAAGTCTGCAGAAGTTTCTGCTGCCTTTTGTTCAGCTATGCCCTGCCCCCAGAGATGGAGTCTACAGAGGCAGGTAGGCCTCGTTGAGCTGCGGTGGGCTCCACCAAGTTCGAGCTTCCTGGCTGCTTTGTTTACCTACTCAAGCTTCAGCAATGACGGATGCCCCTCCCCAAGCCAGGCTGCCACCTTGCAGTTTGATTTCATACTGCTGTGCTAGCAGTGAGGAAGGCTCAGTGGGCATGGGACCCACTAAGCCAGTTGCAGGATATAATCTTCTTGTGTTCTGTTTGCTAAGACCATTGGAAAAGCACAGTATTTGGGTGGCAGTGACCTGATTTTTCCCAGTACAGTCTGTCACAGCTTTCCTTGGCTAGGACAGGGGAATCCCCCAACCCCTTGTACTTCCTGGGTGAGGTGATGCCCCGCCCTGCTTTGGCTCACCTTCCATGAGCTGCACCCACTGTCCAACCAGTCCCAATAAGATGAACCAGATACCCTGGTTGGAAGTGCAGAAATCACCCATCTTCTGTGTCGATCACTCTGGGAGCTGCAGACCCTCTTTCCTTTCTTTTATAACAACAGCAGCAACGGCAATGACAACCCCCCTCTACCACCACCCCCCGCCCCAAGAAAAATGGCCCAGTTATTAAACTGTGCTCTCAGATTAAAAATTAAAACCCAAATCTCAGCACCCACATGTAGTTGAGGGGGCCTGTGGCCACACAGAATGGTTTTAGCAACTGTGTTCCTTTTACAATAAGGTGTCCAAGGACTGCATTCACCGAGGATAAATCACAGCAATTTGCAGCTCTGTATTGTTAGAGACATTCCAATTCTGCTATTAGCCAGCCAGAGCTCAAAGGGTTCTGCCTTCATCTGGTCCAGGATTAAGACAAAAGTATCGCTGGTACTGGAAGGGGGTGTAGGTCCTGGCTTTGTGAACTGTAGGTGAGAGCAGAGTGTGATTGAATGCCAGTGAAGCCTAAAGTCTGTAAGTCCAGTTAGGGGTCCTCTAAGGAGTTTTGTCTTCATTGATCTACCTTCTTCAAACTTTTCAGTGTATATTCTGCATGTAGATTTTCTTCAATGAGTAAAACCTTATTCACTTACTACTAGTTATAAACCATAGATGATTTCTTCCTATTGTTTCATCAATGTTCCTTATAAATTGTCACATAAACTGTTACATTAGTTTAATAGTGTAAAAAAAAATTCTGTGAGCCTAGTCTGATTAAGGCATTGCTGCATTTTTTAAAATATTGAAATATAGTACACATAGTGTATACATCATCAGCGCATAGCTCCATATAATACATCACCATCATGCATAGGACATTTTCATCATCCAAAAAGCCAAGCTCAGGTTCCTTCCCCAAAACTGCTCCCTATTTATTTACTATACAGACTTCTAAAGCTACAGTTTACTTTCGCTTGCCTTTTTTTTTTTTTGAGATGGAGTCTCCGTCTGTCGCCCAGGGTGGAATGCAGTGGTGCGATATCAGCTCACTGCAACCTCTGCCTCCCAGGTTCAAGCAATTCTCCTGCCTCAGCCTCCCAAGTAGCTGTGACTACAGGCATGTGCCACCACATCTGGCTAATTTTTGTATTTTTAGTAGAGAAGAGATTTTACCATGTTGGCCAGGCTGGTGTTGAACTCCTGATCTCAAGTGATTGCCCACCTGTCTCCCAACGTGTTGGGATTATAGGCATGAGCCACTGCTCCTGGCCAGTTTTGCTTGTTTTTGACCTTACGTAAGTGGAATCATTTATATATCATCACAGTATATATTTTTTCATGTTGAATTTCTGTGCTCAAAATAATGTTTGTAAATTTGTTCACATTGTATAGTTTTATTCATCATGATTGCTGTATGGTATTTCACTAAACGAGTACACCACAATTTCTACTATGAATGGACATTTGAGTTGCTTCCATTTGGGGACCATTACAAATAAGGCTGTTATCAACACTCTTGTAAATATCTTTTTGTCCGCATGTGCTTGCACTTCTGTTGGTATAGGCCTAGGAATGGAATTGCTGGGTCACAGGGTACGTGTTTATTTCAATTTGTATTTTCTTGATTACTAATGAGGTTGAGCACCTTTCATAGGTATATTAGCTATTTGGTATCCTCTTTTTTATACAGGAGGCATCTTGAATTGTCTGTGTTTTTATCAGTTTGTACAAGTTTTTCATGTGTTTTGGACACAAGTTGCTCACATTTACATGTGTTGCAAATATCTTCTACTCTTTGGCTTACTTTTCCCCTTCTTTTAATAATGTCACTTAATGAACAAAAGCTCTTAATTTAATGTAATATAGTCCAATTTATCAATATTTTCCTCTATTGTTAGTGATCTTTGTGTCATTTAATAAATTTTTTCTATAGCCTCACATTATGAAGATATTTTCTTATTTTATCTTATAGAAGCTTTATTATTTTACCCTTTACATTTAGAGCTACCACGCACTGAGAATTGATTTCTATGTGTGGTGTGACATAATCATCAAGTTTCTCTTTTTCTCCCCAAACAGTTACTCAATAGACTGAGCACTATTTACTGAATGATACTTTCTCTATTGCTCTACAGTGCTAGCTTGCAAGATTGAATGTCCAAGTATGTGTGGATCTGTTTGAAAACTCTCTTCTGTAGTCTATTTTTCTACCCTTACATCAATATCACACTGTCTTAATTACTGTAGTTTAATTACCTATAAGTGTTGGTATCTGATGGAGTAAGTCCTTAGGCTTTAGGCTATTTACAGTCCTTTGTATTTCCATATATATTTTAGAAGCTGCTCAGAACTTTTTATTAAAAAACACTGCTGTGATTTTAATGGAGATTGCATATAATGGAGTTTATGATTCATAGAGTTTTCTTCATTCTTCCAAGATGGGGTATTTCTCTATTTATGTAGGTCTTCAGTAATTTCTCTCAACATATGTTATTTTCTGTGCAGAGGTTTTGTACATATTTTGTTAGATTTATTCAAAAGTATTTGGTAGTTTTGTTGCTACTATGAAATATCCGCTTTAAATTTTTATTTTCTAATTTTTAATGCTGGTATTGATTTCATATCTTGACCTTGCATCTGGCAACCTGGCAAAGCTCACTTATTATTTACGATACTTTAATTGTAATTATTATGGATTTTCTTTGCATATACAAATAACATTTGCAAACAATCATAGTTTTATCTCTTTCTATTCCTTATACCCTTGGTTTAATTTCTGTTATTGTTGTAATTACTGGGATTTCCATTAGAATACTGTGAAGAAGTGGTGGTTCTGGGCATACTTGTCTTGTTCCTAGTCTCAGAGAGAAAGCATTCAACATTTCACCATTTATTATGATGCTGGCTTTTTACATGGCCCTGATGAAATTAAAGAAATTATCTTCCTTTCTTAGTTCTTAGTCTTTTTTCATGAATAGATGTTGAATTTAATTAAATATTTTTTAACCTATTGAGATGTCAGCAGTTTTAATCTTTCATGGTGTTAATACAGTGAATTACCCTGCCTAACTTTTCCGATGGTAAACTAGTCTTGCATTTCTAGAAATTATCCAACTTCGTTTAGATCAACTGCACCTTTTATATATTGTTGTATTGAGTTTGCTAATATTTCTTTTAGAATATTTGCATCTATGTTTGTAAGTAATATTGACTGTAATTTCTTTGGTATCAAGTTGATGGTGCCAAAATTATAGAACTTTATTAAAAAATTGGAAAATTTCCCCTTTTTCCCTATTCTCTAGAATACTCTGTGTAATTGTTCTATTTCTTTCTCATATGTTTGGTAAAATTTACCAGTGAAGTCCAACTTTTCTTTGTGGGAACAGAATTGAATATAAAATTTTTAAAATATTCATAGATTATTCATATATTCTATTTCTTCTTGTATCAATGTAAGTTGTGCTTTTTAAGAAATTTGTCCATAACATGTAAAAATTCAAGTTTATTGGCATAAAATTGTTCATGTTATCCTCTTATTAACTTTGTAGCATCTGTGATGAAATTTTGTAGTCTGTGATGATATCCCCCTTTTTATTTATTTATGTATTTATTGAGATGGGGTCTCACTCTGTTGCCCAGGCTGGAGTGTAGTGGTACAACCAGAGCTCACAGCAGCCTCGACTTCTCAGGCTCCAGCAATCCTCCCACCTCAGCCTCCTGAGTAGTTGGGACTACAAGTGTGCACCACCATACCAGGATATTTATTTTATTTTGTGTAGAAATGAGATCTCATTATGTTGCTCAGCCTGGTCTCAAACTCCTGAGTTCAAGTGATCCTTCTGTTTTGGCCTCCCAAAGTGTTGGGATTACTGGTGTGAACCACTGTGCCTGACCCTTTTTATTTTTGATAATGGGTAATTTGCTCTTGCTGTCTTGCTCGCTTGCTCTGGCTCTTGCTTTTGGTTTATTTTCTTTTTCTTGATCAGTCTTGCCAGTTTATCAATCTTATTGTACTTTTTAATGAACAAACTTTTGGCCTACTGATTCTCTTTATTGTATTATGTTTCATTAATTTTTTTCTGTTTTAATTTTTTACCTCCCTCTACTGTCTTTTTTATTTAATTTGCCTTTCCTCTTCTAAAATCTTGGGTGGTACACTTAAACTGTTGATTTCAACCTTCTTTTATTACATGCATTTCAGGCTGTAAATTTTATTCTAAGTGTGGTTTAGCTATATCCCACAAGTTTTGATATTATCAATGTTTACATTCAATTAGTTTCAACTATTTTAAAATACTAATTGTGAGGGGTTTTTGAAATTTGCAAGTAGTTTTAAAACTTCCAAGCATATGGGTATTTTACAGTTACCTTTGTAAAAATTAATTTTTAGCTTATATCTACTATGGTCCAAATTTTTTGGAGATTTTCTTTCTGATCTTGGCCCCGCAATTCTGCACTGCCTTAGTACTTCTCAAATGGCTGTATTAAGCTGGGAATCATACAGTTGAAGAAGGCCATTACATGTGCTGGGAACATGCACCTTTGAAGGCTTAGCTAGTGGTTCTCAACCTATCAGATGCAACACTGCCATTTTAAATACATATATTTGCAATATTCCTTTTTCTATCCTGAAAAATATTATAGATAATCTAAAGATTTAGAAAACAATACAGTATCCTGTTACATGGAGGATAAATAAATAAAAAGTAATTTGTAACAAGATATATTTTTCAACCTGGAAAGGTTCAGGCATGACTACACTAGAGACAGGATAAAGTTGGCCGATGTTTTCTTCTACTTACAATGAGTTAATATGGATGTAAGAGAATTAAGACAATACTCAAAGCATATTTATTGTTGACACTTTTTCCTTGTATTTAACATTTTGAGATAAAGGCTAAATGAGCATATTTGTGTGCGTATACAAGTACAATCAATGTGACTGTGACAACTGCAAATGAAAAGCTGATAAACGTGTGTTGCCTTGTTGACTCAAATACCAGAAGCTGCGTTGTCATTGATGAAGGAATATTTCGAAGTGCTGAACAATTCTTGATAAAGTTCCGAAACAAACAAAGCACAATCTTCCCTCGATTTACATGGGAGTTGCATTCCTGGAAAATTCAGTATATTTTAAAACCATGCAAAATATCCTTTAAAAAAATATGTAACATGGAGTTTAGGACCAAGGCTCAGGTAACTATAAAAATTTTTACTTACATAAATTTCTAGTGGAGTGTTTGAAATTTGTTTAGGACTGTCTCCTTCATTGTGGGACATTTGCAGATTTCTCCCTTGCCCAGTAAATCTCAATAGCACCTCCTCCCCCAATTATTGTGAAAATCAATTCCTCCACATTCAACCAATTTTCCAACACCTCCCGAGCAGCACTGCCATCCTTGTTGAGAACGTGCATCTAGTTCATCTTAAGATAGAACTGCTGCCCTCATCCCCGCTTTCTCTCCCAAATTCCGTGAAAGCCCAGCACAGGCACTGGGGGATACAGCAAGCCACTTAGGAGGATTCCCAACTTGTATCGTTGAATCATCTTTAAATTTGTTTTTATTATTTTTTAAAATGTCTTATCATCTTCCAAAAAGGATGTTTGGGTGAACTGCAAAGAGATATACTCATAGACAGGAAAAAGACCTGGTAGGGTGAAGAATGAAAGAAAAACAGACAGGCAGAATAAAGCTGAAAGCTGAGCCTAGTATCTAAAACACACACTCACAGGGCTTGTATACGCAATAAAGTTGAGAAGTAACTGGGTTGTCAACTTAAAGAGGAATACTTGATCAGACACACAATTCTATGTTGACAAGATTAAAAACAAACTCTAGTCATCCTTCAGTACCTGTAGGAGATTGGCTGTAGGATGTTTGTGGATACCAAACTCCGCAGATACTCAAGTCCCTTATGTAAAATGGCATAGTATTTGCATGTAACCTATGCACCTCCTCCCATATACTTTAAATAATCTCTAGATTACCTGTAATACCTAATATAATATAAATGCTATGGAAATAGTTGTTATACTTTATTTTTTCATTTATGTCACTTTTATTGTTGTTGTTTTTAATTTTTTAGAATATTTTCAATCCATGGTTGGGTGCGGAACCTGTGGATACAGAAGACTGACTATAATATCAAGGTAAGGACATGGACTCTGGACCCAGACTGCGTACATTCAACTTGGCTTCACTTTTACAAACTGTGGGACCTTGAGCAAGTCACCACATGCTTCTGTGCTGTTACCTATAACAGGATAATATCACTACCTACAATACCACATAGGTCTATTGTGAGGATAAGCTGGTGTACATAAAGTTCTTAGGAGAGTATACAGTAGTTACCTGTAAACACTATATAAACATTGCCAAATAAGCAGGAAAAGTTCTCAGAGAAAACAGTTTTTCCCAGCAGTTTCTCTAGTAGATGCAGAATTGAATTACCTAGACTGAAAACTCAGAGGAAACTTGACATTCATCAATTCTAACCTGTTTGTGTTACAGTGCAGGAAACTGCAGCCAGAGACTGAAAGTCTAGGGGCCAAGCTCACATATTAGTTGAGGATCCACAAGTTAGTTGAGGATCCCGGTCCCCTGGCTCCTTTCTGCTGCTCTTTCCAATATGTCAGCCTGGAGCTGGCCTGGGGAGGGGTGCAGAGAAGCAGCCTATTGTCTTTCCTTCCCAGAGTGTCCAGAGGTTCCAAAATTCCACCTTCTCCCAACTGTTATATAACACCCCAAACTCTCATTTCTTCCTAAGGACAGAGAGCAAAGAATAAATCAGGTGTGAATGACCCCTAAACTCAAACCCTCAAGGAATATGCAAACACATAATAGAGTTCCCTTAAATATAATAAATCTTCAACTTTGAGGAAGAGGGGGAATGGGTAGGTGGGAGGCAAATGTTTTAAATTTAGAATTTAAAATTGAATTTTCTAAACTGGCAAAAGTCTCATGACTTTCCAGTCGTGAGACTGCACACAAAGTTACTTGAGAGTCTCCAAGCCTCATTTTTCTTCTGTAATGTCAAAACAGAGATCATAAGGCTGACGGAATGGACTCTTTGTGGCAATAAGATACCATATTATAAACAGGACTTAAGGCTGTGCCAGGTAAGAATGAAGTCACACGCCCTTACTCTTAAGGAATGAACTATGTTCTAACTGCTATGAGGTGTTTTCTTTCACTCTAGCAGTTAAACAAGCACTGGTAAGTCTCCACCCCACAGTGAACATGGGACACATGCAACATGCATGTTTGCTTACTATGTATGCAAGCATTCCTCACTTCCTAAATATTTATTGCCCCCTGTAACCTGTTAAATATGTATACTTGGCCAAACAGTTCGGCATAAATTCCTGCTTTACCCCTCTCTCCCTTGAAGTGCCTGCTTTTGGTCTCTGCTGGAGGCTATGCCTCCCAGCCTACCAGGATGGCCACCCTGCAGGCTGTAACCCTTTGTAAGAAATAAAGCTCTCCTCTCCAAGTTTCTGAACCTTGTGATTCTTCAGTTAACAGTAACATGGGAATGATGATCATCAATGCCTCACGGGTTGTTGTGAAGAAGAAATGAAATAATACAAAGCACCTAGCACCATGCCTGGCAGAGAGTCAGGGGCCAATAAATGTTCATCATATTTGCTATTATTATTATTGCAGGCATCAGCAACCTATCAGAAGAGAAATATTTTTCCTTTGCTCTTTGAAGAGATGAGGCCACCCCAGAAAGGCTTTCTTGGTGGCTTCTTACTCCAGGAACTCAGTTACCTTGTAGAGGGGAATGGGAATGTCTGGAGAGAAAGAACCTGAAGCTCAGTTCCCCTAGGAGCACATGAAGCATCACAAAGACAGAAGGGTTGCAGGGCTGAATCCAATTCAACCACTCACTCTAGTGTGTTCCTGAGAGCGTTGTCTTCCCTCTATGACCCTTAAACAAATATGTATATGTTCACTGTCCAAATATAATACAAGACAGGGTTTGGTATGATTAAGATGCTGCCTATTAAATGAGGAACTCTGAGATACTGCACAAGAAATCTAGAAACTTCATGAATCGGGGGTGAATCTCCCCATGGTGAAAGTTCAGAAAGACTGGCTGCAACGGGCTTTGCAAAATACGTGCTTATAAACACATTTTCTCTTCCTTTAACAAGGAAAATGATAAAACTTCATAGTTACAGCAAGAAATACTAGGAAACAAAAAAATATGCCCTTAAAAATTCAATAACTTAATATATTCATTGTACTTAGCTGTTATGGGAAATCCAATATCTTACTGTTGATCTTAATTTTCCAAGGGACTTTGAACTCTATGTGTGTAGGTGTTAGTAAATGCCTTCGTTATGGCTGCTGGGTTCTGCAGACTCTCTGCACACAGAGGTGTAGGTGGTTAGACTTGTGTTTTCTGGGAAGCAAGGGCAAGTAAGGACTATCTACTATGGGCCGGCTACATGTCTTTGGTATTCCATTCAACACACTCCTCCCTGTGTTAGAGGAAACATTATTCTTCCCAGTGTATAACAGGACTCTGTCCTCTAGGGAATTGGGAAGTTATTTCCTTCCCCTCCCTCTTTTACTTCCCCCCAAGGGAAAGAATGACTTCTCTTCTTAGGGAGGTTGGAGAAGGGTCCTAAACAGTGGGCTCTCTTGTTTCAGCTGACTGTGCACAGGTTGAGACACCTTTTTCATTGCTTCTGCTTTCCTATGGGAAGAACAGTTGAATCCCAGCCCAGGATCTGGAGGTTGATGTCTCTCTTCTTGGTCTCCAGAATTCATCGATTTGAGGCATGCATCTGACCTCCATCTTTCTGCACCACACACTCAGTTCTCCTCGCGTGCAGGTCCAGACCCAGCTGGGGTTGTATCATTTTGAAGGTCATCTGGTTGCAGGTCCACTTTCAGGGCTCCTACTCAACAACCATTAAAGGTGCTGTATTCATCTGTATTTGCTGAAATACGACTATTTCTCAATTTGTTCCGAATCAGAGAAGCTCTACTTGAAGAGCTTGGAATGGGCTTTGAAATGTAACCCAAGCATCTTATGCAGGTAAAAAGCCAAAACTCGTATGCCCATCGTGCCAGCTGACCTTCCCAGACCCCACCCAGGTCTGGTCACATAATAATGTGCATTCCCCAACGTGGCTTGATTGCCTGGTCTGGCAGCTGGAGGAGTGGGCCCAGCACCTGACCTCATCGTGTCTTGGCTTTGTCCAAGTAGTCCCCTTGCCTTAGATTGTTCTGTGCTAAATGTTTTCACTTATTTAGAAACATCTGCATCTTTCTTCCCCGGCAGTGCTCTGAACCCTTTTTTTTTTTTTTTTTTTTTTGCTGGGGACACTGTCACCAGTGTCTGGAGATATGTTCCTGTTCTGGATCTGACCCCAGAGGACTGGAACCTGCACGGAGGTCTGCTGCCTCCCTGCCTAGCACTCTTTCTTTTCCCACCAGGGTGCATACCTCTGTGAATTACATGGCTGGACTTCTCTTAACATCAGACTCCATTAACTAGAACAATAGTTTCATCTCATCCTGTGATTCAAAGATGGTTGCTAGGGAAACCAGTGGGGATCTGTTTAATCTGTAAATCCTGTAATTGCCCTAAATTAGCAACAATTCATACGCTTGCTTCAAAAGGATTTGGACTGAGCTGACTGGGAAGCAGGTGAGTGAGGAAGAACAATCACAGGTTGGCTCCCCTTGTGATCTGTTCACATTCCTCATAAGGTGTTTTTTCCCGATGCTTTGCCAAAAAGCTAAAGGGATTAAAGAGGGAGCACTGCAGCATCCTTCTAATGGACCAGGAACACTAGAAAGACAAAATAATACAGTCTTTCTCTTCTTATGGATTCAAGTGGTCAGAGCTGAGTGATTGGAGGCTGTACTGGTGGTGATGGAGAGAGATAAGAGGATAAATAATCCATTTTACTTTAAAATGGACTCAGAATCCTGTAATTGTAGTTTGTAGGGGGCTACTAACTCCAAATGAGGAGAAGCGAGGTATTTGGGAACTCTTATCAGAAGAGACCGGGGTGGTCTAAGCATAGGAGCACAGAGTCAGGTTTGGAGGCACGCCCAGATCATCCCTGCCAAGCCTTTCCTTAATCCACAGCAGTATTCAGTGGGTCACCCACACGCTGCTTGGGCACTGCCAAAAACGAAGAACTTGCTCCTTCCCAGAGCAGCTCATTTTGTTTTTAAACAGCCCTGATTGTTAGAAAATCTGCCTTAAATTGAACTGAAAAATAGGGTGCTGGGGACAGGGGGGCACTTTTCCTCCTTGACTTGGCTGACTGGCTGAGCTCGCAGAGGTTTCTTCATAAGACATGCCCTACCTCTGTCACAGGGCTCACACCCAGCAAGCCACACTGGCTCAAGGGCCCAGAACTATCCAGACAGCTGAAAAGTCCCACCTTGAGGCACAGTAGAGAAGCCGTAGGAAAAAAAACTGAACATTACTTGATGTAATGTT
The DNA here is from genome assembly GCF_043159975.1 of Macaca nemestrina. Lineage (NCBI taxonomy): Eukaryota > Metazoa > Chordata > Mammalia > Primates > Cercopithecidae > Macaca > Macaca nemestrina. The sequence continues at coordinate 165,510,564 of NC_092125.1, read as the reverse complement.
TGATTAAGAATAAAGTGCACAGTGTCTGTCTCTCGGGGCCCTGCAGTGTTTGTGATTAAAAAAAAAAAAAGCAAAATCTAAGTGCAGACCCTGTTGCCCAGGAGAAATGTCACATGAAACTCTTTATACAAAATGGTTCTGAGAATCATCACTACCATTATCGGTGGAGATGACTCAGTATTTTAGACTTAGCTAGTTATGCAAAGTCCAGAGAGGTCATTGTGCTCTCTTTTGGAAACATAATAGTTCCATTAACGCAGCTGAATATCACATTTGCTCTGAGCAGCTGCAAACCCACTGATGACTCATGTTGAGCTCTACAATCAGTGAAAACTTGGAGGGTATTTCTCCTTTGTAGGTGCAATATCATATGATCCCTAAGCCCAGCTCTATTGGGACTATGGGTGTCCAGGATCCCTCCTAGCTCCTTGCCTGCTTTTGCTGTCAAGTTTGTAAGTTCACCTTCTGTATTTTAAAATTCAGGATTGTAGGCCGGTGCAATGGCTTGCACCTATAATCCCAGCACTTTGGGATGCTGAGGTAGGAGGATCTCTTGAGCCCAGGAGTTTGATCAAGACCAGCCAGGGAAACATAGGGAGACCTCATCTCTACTAAAAAAAAAAAAAAAAAAAAAAAAAAAATAGCCAGGTGTGGTGGTACATGCCTGTAGCCCTAGCTACTCAGGAGGCTGAGGTGGGAGGATGGCTTGAACCTGGGAGGCCGACAATGCAGGTAGCCATGATCATGCCTCTGCACTACAACCTGGGCAAAAAAGCAAGACCCCTGTTTCAATAAAATAAAATTTAGGATTGCGGGGATTGCAACCTCCTGTCTCTAGTTCTTTGTTATCTGTCCTGCTCTGTGAAGTCTTAGGCGGTCACTGCCTGTGCATAGTTGATAGATCTACATGATCCCATTCTCTTCAGCTCTAATTTATCCGGACCAGCATGTTTAATGAGGTTAGATGTCTGTTTAATAGACCCTTTATTAATGTCTATTCTCTCTTTTCTAATTTATTGCCAGAAAAGTTGGAGGAAAGTCGGGAGCCGGGGAGTTTTGCTTTCTCTGATCTGTTGAAGCGGCATAATTAGTTTATCTAATAGTATACTGCCCTTGTGAGAGGTGACAATGCGAGATTTTGGAAAAAGGCCTCTAACCTGAGTGCTTATACTTTGCACAGCCCTTTTGCATTGTTTAGTACTACTGGTTTTTATGCTACTTAATTGTTTTAAAACAGATATTTATAAAAATAGACACAATTTGCTAAATTCCATTCAGTTCAGTCACTCTTAATGGAAAGTCTAGTTTTATATGCCACAAAGCCATAACCAAAGTGTACCTCATTGTAGAAAAAGAATCCAGAAAGAAGGAAATGGTTTTGAGTAGCAACTTTGAAAATTCCAAACTATGAAGCAAAGGCGGAAATCACTGTTAGAAGGTCCTTGGCTTTCCAGGAAGTCCAAAGCCCAAATGAAAAAGGCATCTTGATTTTCTCTCTGAACTCTGCTCAAGGTTTACTAAGAAACTACCTACCACGTAAAACTGGGAAATACACAAAAGATGTATTTCTTGGAAGGTGAGGGGTGTTAGTGATTTCAGCCTCACATTAAGAGAGCCAGAACATGCATGACCTGCTAGAAATAAGAGGTGGAAAGACAGGACTGGGTTCTGGGGCTGCATCCAGGGAAAACATGTCCGTACTGTACACCTAACACCAGATGAGTGGACAGAGACATGTCAGGAGAAAAGAAAAAGGAATGACCTGGGCTCCAAAAAGGAAAGGGCACGGGATTGGTGGGAGGGTATGAGGGATCAGAAAGGAGAAAGGATGGTGATACATAATCACTTTTCTATTTTCTTTCAGGATAATGACTTAAAACTTAACATTGGTCACTGCAATCAAAGTCTTAATATGAAAAACCAAGTAAGTACATGGCTCTGAAATTCCAGAATTCCTTGGTGTGGAGTTAGGACTAGGAAGAATCACAGCCAAAAACAAGTAACAGTAACTCCCATAGCAATGCTCTGTATTTAAGACGTAGATACATCCATAATATATACACTCTGGAGTGGTTTATTAACAAGGCACTTAGAGCCATTCATAAAGAAATAAATGATAGTGCAAGGCAGCTGAACGCAACGGCCAGGAGGGGAGTTAGCAGTGAGTGCTCCTGGGGAGATGCCGAGGCTGGCTGGGCAGAGGGTACAGCGAGGGAGGCCTGAGGGAGGCCTAAGGGAGCCCTCAGGGAGCCCTCGTAGGCCTGGGTGATAGTGTCCTCAGAATTCCTCAGTGTGTGTGACCTCTGCAGCTTGACTGTTCCTAAGGAAGTTTGGAGGATAAAGACAGCATCTCTGGGCAAGAGATACGACACCAGACCAGTGTTCTTCAGGTCTGGGACCCCCACAGAGCAACAGCTGGGAAAGTGTACTGTTATTGGAGGCAAAGCAATCAAAATTCCATTCCAGAAACGTGTCCCTTGCGAATCTAGGTACCTGCTGCTCACTGTTCAATGGTGGCAGACATTTCAGTGCAGGCAGCTGCGTGCTTCTCATGCATAGACAGGCTGCCTCCCACTTCCCCACCCAAGGGACACCTGGAAACATGTGTGCATGTGTTTGTCACAATGTCTCTCTCTGTGTGTGTGTGTGTGTGTGTGTGTGTGTGTGTGTGTGTGTAGCGGCTACTGATATGAAGTATCCAGGACCAGAGATGCTTAATGTCCTGCAACACGAGGTCAGCTCCTCAGAGCAAATACGGACCCCATTATAAAACAATGTGCTTTGGATCCTATCAAGGGAAATTCCCTTTAAAGAACTAAATAGACTTTAAATTGGTTTCAGTAAGGTATACATTTAAATGTGTATATTCCAATGTTTTCTGCTTTTAAATTTAAAAGCTCTTAAAGTTAGAAAATACAGATTAGCATAAAGAAAATGATCAAAATAATCCTCATTCATACTATTTAAGTTATTATTAATATGTTGGTATTGATTGTCAGTGTCTTTCCATTTATTTATGAAAATAAGACAAAATTATATATATTTTAGTCAGCTGTTTTAAATTACTACATTGTGAATAATCTTCATTGTCTTAAATATATCCTTTTGTATATAATTTTTAGTTGCTGCCTAATACTGTATTTTATGGCTGTACGATTGTTGAACTATCCTCCATTGTTGAATAGCTAGATTTTTTTTTCTATTAACACAATGTGGCAATTTATCTTTTCCTCAGAATGGTTTTTTATTGTCAGAGAGCAAAAGGATGTTTAACAGCTGGAGGGTAAGAGGATAGATGAGTGATAAGAAATTAGGGTCTGCAATGAGAAGACATTGCTTCAAGTCCCAACTCTGCCACTTACTAACCATGTGACCTTAATTTAAGCCAGTCAGCTCAATCTCTGTGCCTCAGTATCCTCATCTGCAATATGAGAATAACAATATTTACCTGGCAGGATAGCACAGGAGATTAACTGAGGAAATACACGTGAAAGTACCTTTTAACTATACCTCACTCTGAGAGAGAAAGGGGAAAAAAACATTATCTTCCATTTACTGTGAATCTCTCATATGCCAGGCACTTTCCTACGTTTTACATGCTTTATTGCATTTGATCCTCATGGCAAACCTGTAAGGCAGGGGCTATTTTTTTTATTACCCACATGTTACACAGAAGGGAAATGAGACACATGGATAATCTACCCCATCATGGGCACGACGGTGGAAGCAGCAGCATAGGGATTCAGACCCGGGTCTGCAGGACACATCTCAGGCTCTGAGGTGGATACAGTGCGGAAGAGAAGCACACTCCCCAGTGTGGCAGAAGGCCAGCTCCAGAGCCTTCCAAACCCAGCTCTCCAGGAGATAAGATGAATCACCAGCTAGGGACAATTCTGAGGCCAAAAAGCTCATGATAGCCTGCTCACAGTCTTGAGTCAATGGGTCTTTTATTAGTCTTTAAAATGGGAACCACAATCCTTGTATGTGTACAGTATTCGTGCATTCCAGAGCTCTTTCCCATCCATTCTCTCACTGTTCCTGACTATAGCTCTGTGCTGTGGTGGGGCAGGAATCTCATGTCGTAGTGGCTTGTGGGAGCATCATCCTATATGTTAGAACAGGGAAAACTGGAACTCTGGATGCCTGGTCTCAATTCATTTGAAATTTGAATAATCCCAGCTTATTGGAAAAGGAATCCTGTCTTTTCTCCTTGGTATCTGTGTAGCTTTGGGTAGCTCATTTCATTTCTCAGATTTTCAGTTTCTTCATCTCTTAAAAGAGATCCAAAACAGGAATAACGTTTATGTCAAGGATGGTCCTAAAATCCAAATGTAGTCATGGAGGATATTAAAAATGCCTACCACTGTGTCCCTCCCACCTCTAAGGCAGTGCACCCACTCCAGCCACCCAGCCCCCAGTGGGCATCTATACCAGATGACCCCTTCCCACTCCACTGTGGGTGACTGGACTGAGGTGGGCAATGAACTCAAAGAGTCGTTCACTGGCCTTAAAGGAATTCATCAAATGCTGAACTGAATCACCTGGATTCTTCTTTTGAGACTTTTCCCCTGATAACTGAATTTTTAATTCTACGTAGTTTTAATTAATTTTAATTTAATAGCCACATGGAGCTAGTGGCGACCCTAATGTACAGCTCAAGGCTGTAAGTTTATTCTCTGCAGAAAGTAAAACAGAAGTCAAAGAACATTAAAAAATTGAGAGATTTTCTTATCATGGGGAAAACTGACACACTAAAGATACCATGGACTCAGAAAAAGGCCAAATATATATATATATATATATTAGGGAAAGAAATGGTAATGACTGGAGGGGCCCATGTTAGTAGAATTCAATATGAAAGTATTAAAGAGCACTTCTGGTACTATGAGGAATGAAATATTATGAAATGTTTAGTGCTATAAAATAAAGACAACATGACAAAGCATACTTTTAATTTTATTCCTGGGCTTGCAAGAAGTTATATACTACTTTTGCACTACCACCTTCACTCCCAAAAAAGACCTGAATGCAATTAAGTGCTAAGTATAGGTGAAAGGCAGGATTGCCCTGCTGGCAAATGCTGACGTTAAAACTGCAATCAAAAGCCAGCTAACAAGATGGAGAGATTAAGCCTGGGATCCCAGCAGTGAGCTAAAGTTTTTATAGGTGGGTAACCCTCTGGCTCTCAACAAAAACAAATCTCCTCTTGAGAGAAAAGCTTCCTCAACTTGGGTCCTTAGATTTCCATGGATTAAGCAATAATATATGAGCACTCAATAATATATGATCAATGAAATATAATCACACAAGAAAGCAAACCACTATAAGCAAGAGGTAGAAGAGATGAGGTATGCCAGACTTCTACCTCTAAGAACTTTAAATATTAGAATGATAATATTTGAAATGTATAATTATTATAAAATTCATTCAAAAAATATGAAGTCATAGAAATAAGCATGCAATGCTAGGCTATAAAAAGTGAAATGGTAGATTTGAAAAAGACTTAAACATAACTTATAGAAATGAAAAAGGTTATTATTGAAAAGCAGAAGAAGGAATTAGTAAAGTAGAAAATAGAGTTGAAGAAATTAAACAGAATGTAGCACAAGAAAAAAAAAGATAAGAAAGAAGGATCAATAATATAAGTTCCATATAAAGATAATATATTGAACACATACAGCTAATTTTACTCCCTTCCCCAAACTTATTAAAACAACAGCAAAGGGATTTTAAACAATCATATAAACCCACAAGGATGGGCAAAATATGAGATGAGACACCAGCAACAAACTTCTGGAAAATGGAATATAAATGAAGAATTGATAACAGAGTTATCAGAACTAAGAAAACCAAATCCTAAATTGATGGTGGGGAAATCATTGAATCAACTGAATTTGCATTGAAACACAACACAAAAAGTAAAAAAAGGAATATAATACAGTAAGGAGCATAAATTAGTACAATAGAAATTAAAGATAAAATAGAGAAGAACTACCAAATCAAAAGTTCTTTAAAAAGACTGTTAAAAATAGATTAGTAAGACTGAGAAAAGTGAAGGTATAAATATGTATGAACAAAGGAACATATCTACAGATAGGCAAAATTAAATTTTAAAAAGATTTTTTAAAAATTTAATTTAAAATGAAGTTTAAAAAATACTTTAAGTGCCAAAAGAGATAGTAAGAATCATATACACTACTTTATGTCTATACATTGGAAACAATTTAAAATGCCCAGAAAAATATAACTTGTGAAACCAATTGGAGAATAAATAGAAAACCTAAATAGCCTTATAATCATTAAATAAAATAGTAGTCTAAAATTTTTCTGCAAAGAAAATAAAAGTCTCAATAATTTCAGTGACATTATTATTGCATTAAATAAAAAATCAAATGTCCAAGAAGAGCCAAGACATTCTGAGGACAAGCAGGATGAAGGTATGTGCTTTTCTATATTGCAAGCCTTATTAAAAAGCTAAAGCAATTAAAACAGTATGGTTTTGAGGTAAGGATAATCAAATTAGTCAATGGAACAGACTAAGAAACCCCCAAAAATCTGTCTCTGTCTCTCTCTCTCTCTCTGTCTCTCTCTCTCTCTACATACATATATATATATATGTATATGTGTGTATATATGTATGTGTATATATATGTTTGTGTATGTATATGTATGTGTATATTTATTTGCTTGATAAAGGATATTATGTTATAGATCATGAGTGGCTTATTCAATAAATGGTGCTCAGAGCATTAGTTATCCATATAGAAAAAAATTAAAGAAGCTCCTTATTCTCTTATATACAAAAATTAATTTTTGATAGAACAAAATCTTAAATATGGAAGGCAAAGGCTTAAAACTTTTTGAAGAAATTTAGAATATTTTTATAATCTTGGAATTTATTTAAAGAATTTTTTTAAGACACAAAAAGTACCCATTAAAAAAGAAAACATTGGTAAATCAACTACACAAATATCATCAAAAAGTAACATAAATGAAAATATAAGGAATTCATGTCTAGATTAATCTTGATCATGGTCTTAAGACTTCCAGCCTCCTGAACTATAGGGAGTAAATGTCTGTTGTTTAAGCCACTTGGTCTATAGTATTTTTGTTATAGTAGCCTGAGCTAGGACAGCTTTATATAAGCCTTTGGGGACCATAGATGAACCTATATCATTTGGTTCTAGTATGTTCTGTGGTTTCAATGCAGAAACCTAGAGAATAACCAAGGCTGGGAGAAAGAAGGACCACACTGGTGGGGAAGCTGGTGACAAGTGGTAAGGAGTGGGCAACCTGGGTGCTAATTCTTGTTTTTTTCTCCCCTAGCCTTGTGGCCCTGGACAAATCACTGGGCCTGTTGTCTTTTCTGTAAAGAGAGGGGCTGCTCAGTTCTCATTTGGATTCAACCTTTCCAATGGAGCATTTAAACATGGAGGAGGGATTTTTTTGGTTGTCACAAGGACTGGGGGACCCTGCTGGCTAAATATCCTCCAGTGTGTGAGACAATTGCACCCTAAATGCCAGTGTGCCCCTATTGAGAAGCATCATCTCTAACAGTCCTTTGAACGAGCCCTCTACATCTCTCTACATATACATGATGTTTGCTGGTGGGTTGGGAAACATTTGGATACTGTATGAAGCATGCAGGTCTCCACCCAAACCCACAGGTCAGATGACTGCTGTCCAAACATTAGGATCTTTAGGGCTGCAGATGAGATGCTCTGTCTTGTGCATGTCCTGCTTGGGGGGCTGACCCTACCTTGCCGAAGATTTAGTTGAATTCAGTTGAAGTGTACTATTTCAAACCATTTGCCCCCTTGTTCTGACAGCCAGCAGGAGCAGAAAACTGGCTTGCTCTTGTACTAACTGCGTTCTCAGAACCGTGCCTGCAGTGCTTTATCGTTCTGTTCAAAGCTAAGCAGTGCCCTCCTTGGGACACTCTGGGAATGTACAGTATTCATTGCTCTAAGAAAATGCCTTGGCCACAAGGAGAAAACATTCTCTGGCTGTGGCTTGAGCCAACTGGGTCAGCACCAGCCTGTGCAGATGTCTCTGCGGACAGAGAAGTCCCTCTGGGAGAAGGCAGCCCATGCTAGGGTGTGTAGATTGACGAGAGGAGTGAGAACTGTATTTCTGTCCTTCCTTGCTGCTCTCCTGGCCAGGTGCTCTTGTGCAGTGCGCTAGCTGTACAACAGTACCTACTAGCTGGACCCTCCCATTCTCTACCAATTCAGCAGTCTACTCTTGGCTTCATTCAGGAGGCTGTCTCCCCGTGCTTGCCTGAACCCAAAAGCAAAATGTGTGGGTCCCACCTACTTCTCAGGCTCTAGTTCTAAAGAATGGGCCTAGGTGTCCAGCCTCCATGGCCTGACATTCAGTGCTGTGTATACTCCGGTTCCAAATTGCTTTTCTACTCACTGCGCCCCAGACTCTGCTAAACAGGCTACTTTAGTCATTGCCTCCCAAATAATGCTTGTGAAGTTGCATCTCCACACCCTCATACTCTTCCCTTCCCCTCACCTTTTATCCAACTATTTCAAGACTTGGCTCATTTTCAGTCCTCTGGGAAGCCCTCTCAATTGCCCCCACTCAGGAGTTACTGAAAAGTGTCCTTGTACCTCCCATGGGTCACTGACTGCACAGTTCATGTATTGGGAACCTTGATTCTTAAGAAGATTTTAAGTTCCTTGAAGGTGGAAACCTAATGAGAAGACTTCTTCAGGTTCCTCTACTTAAGAATCATTCCAAGCAATTACCATGGAAACAAATATCTTCTCTTCCTGTCCTCTTGGATCAAAGCAAACAGACAAACAAACAGTTAAAGAGCAAGGAATTTGGCTCCCTGCCTAGGTTGGCAGTGAGAGCATCAGAACAAGGTTGAGGCCGCATCCATGCACCTCATTTAGTTAGGTGCCCATGAACTTGGCTTGGAATACTTTGGCCCCATCTTAAAGAAAGTGCTTCATTCTGGGGACACTGGTCAGCCTGAGGCCCATGCTCCTTAGTCCCACCACAGGAAGCCTTCTCTCTCCATCTGTCACTCTGAGACCATATTGACTGAAGCTCTGGGTTTACTCATATCCTGAGTCACCCAACCTTGCCTGGCCATAAAAACATCCATATCCTTATAGGTGGAGGCCTTGTAGATAGGTTGTTGAGTCAGATTTAGGAGTTTGAGAAAGAGATGCTTTGGATGGTTTTAAAAGCCTTTGGTGAGTTTGCAGAAGTCCTGGACTCAAATCCACCACCACTCACAACAGTGAATGTTTCAGAAAATGCCTGGAAAAGGGCATCTCTCTGCTGAATGACCCTAGTAATGTACTCATTCCCCAGGTAATTACTGAGCCACTCTGTGTTCCAGGCACAGTTCTAGTTTCTGGAAATATACCTGGGAACAAAACAGACAGAAATTCCGCCCTTATGAGCCTCCACTCCAGCTTCTGGCCAAGTCTGTTTTTCATATGGTCCAAGCACTTTGGCAGGTGTTAGGGCTGTAAAAGGGATGGCACGGGAGCCCCTTGGGTAGCAGTCTTGGCAGACACGTCTCTTAGAAATACTGCCCCAAGCCTCACTGTTCAAGTCTGGTGTGTGGAGCGGCCGCATCGGCACCTCCAGGGAGCATTTTAGAAATGCATCATCTCAGGCCCTTCCCAAGACCTTCCGAGTAAGAAACTGCACTTTATAATACGATCCCAGGGGAACTGTGTGCAGGGAAAGGCTTGAAAAGCCTTGCTTCGAGACACCAAATCCCACCAGCTATCCTGCAGTGAAACGGAGCAGAATGATAAAATGCATTTGAGAAAGAGCACATCCCGTGCCTCCGATTCAGAAAGGTGGCATGTTAAAGCCTGAGACCTCCTCAGAAAGAAATGTGCTTAAAAACCCAATGCTCCCCAAATGTATTTGATGGCTCAACAACAAACCCCAACTGCAATCGCTCAACAGAACCAGCATCCTGTGAAACACACCTTGAGAAACCTGTAGTGGACCCTCTGGCATCCACAGATTCAACTTTCTTGTCTTTAATGACTGCAGATGGAGCGAGCCCATGGGGTGATAACTGGCAGTTTTGCTGTGGAACAAATCTGAATCATGCCTACTGCCAGGCTGGGGCTCTGGGCCAAGGTCTCAGCTTGGGATAGGGTGAGGATCGGAGGGCTGGAAAGATAGAGGGGAGTCGGAGACTGCCAACTACTGGTTAACTTGTGGCATAAGGAGGATATATACAGAAAACACTGGATTCTATATCTCAAATGTGTCATTTGGAGAAATTTAGGAGCCAAAATAAAAATTCTTTGTCATTTGGGGGATTCAAGAAAGTCATGGGCTATATACCACAGGTGTCAACAATCTATGATGATGATGATGATAGCAAAGACAATGATAGATCACTTTTTAAAACTTACTATATGCCAAGGATGTCCTAATTCATATGTTCCCAACAGCAATGCTAAGTGGTATAATCCTCATTTCTGAGGGTGCAGAAATTGTGGCACAGAGCTGGCTCCTCGTTTTGATCCCTTTCATGCTGAATGTGACTTCTGAGACCTAGGTGACAGGCAACGACTGGTGCAGACTAAACTGACCAGATGATGGAGTGGCCACTGGTCCCCTTTATGCCCCTAGCCAGCCCCCCAAGGCTGAGGGACTTGCTCAGAGCCCCATCCCAGAAGTGGGCAAAATTCAAATTTGTGCCTTAGCAAAACTTCCGGTTATCACACCATGGGCTTATTCCTTCTGGAACAGGGTAAAGCAAGAACACAGAACCCCCTTTGGGGGTGCCACGTAGGTTGAAGCAGCCCTAATTGGGCAGGTACAGGCTGGAGTGACCTCAGTGGTGGGTCTGGGAGGGGGATACTTGGTTTGCTCTGGGGCAGTCATAGAAGGCTCAGTGCAGTGCTGGGCTGCAGGTAGGACTAAGCTTGGATTGTAAGGCCTGGGATCTTCTCACAATGCTGGTCTACAGCCACTGTGTGGCCTGTGACAGGCCTCTTTCCCTGGGTCTCCGTCTTTGAAAATAGTGATACACCCCCCACCCCACCACACCCGGACATGGGCTGCACCTTGGGTTTCAACGCAGTGACCGCTTTTCAGGAGGTCCCTCTGGGGCTCCTTGGGGTTATGGCTGGCTGCTCCAGGATGGCAAATCCAGATCATGTGAGAGGTGGCTTCACCCTCCCTCTCTCAGGGACACAAAGAAGATCTGTTGCTTCCAAATTGCACCAACACACATGCCTAGAACCCCAGTAATGAAGCTGGAACCTCTACTGTGTGGTCAAACCCAAGAATAAATTGCCCCTGCTTCTTGGGATGACACTAGGAATTCACCATTATTCACTAGGCAGTCCCTGGGGCCTAGAGCCAATTCACTCAGTTTAAGATTCCCTCCCTTTGAGACAAAGTATAGGGTGGTGATAATGAAGTCAGTCGGGCACAGCCTTGAGTGCCGGCTGTGTGACACAGGGCAAGTCACTCAACCTCTCTGAGCTCCAGCATGCTCATTGGTAATTGGTGTAAATGAAAGTACCTATATCCTGTGACTACTGTGAGGTGCTGGCACATTACCAGTGCTTTGTAAAGAGCAGCTATTACTCTTGTTGTTGCTTGGACATTTGTTATGAGGGGGGAATACTGTTTTAAATTTGTTTTTTAAAAACAAATTTCTGAAGGCAGTTTCAAATGAAACTTTAAAATGTTTTTCTCTCCTTATAAAGTTAACATTTTTGTATGAGGTTAGGCATGTTTTGTTTTGTTTTTTTTTTTTTAAATGAACAAATAGCAATCAAGGGCTTCTAAACAATTCCAAGGACTCCCTTGCTGCTCTCTTCCACTAGTCTTCCACCCTCTCCCTCCTGGCAGCAGTCGCTGGCATTTTTTTGTATGGCTCACCTTGGAGGTCAGCAAGCTCTGCACCTCCTGGTTGGGAGCTGCCAGTTCTCCCCTGCAGCTGTCCCGAAGTCCTCCTGCTGTAGGTTGTCCCTTTGTCCCAGAGCACTCACCCTAACAGGGAAGTCCCTCATTTCTTCATTAACTTCCAGGTTGCTCCCTGCCCATTAACGCTGAGCTGGAGAAGCAGGATTCACAGGACCTTACAACCGGGACCAGGAGCAGCAGCTTGGAGATTCAGGCCTTCTTTGGCTTCCTTGACCCTCCTGTCCCAGGGCCAGCATCAGGGAGGGAGGAAGAGGACAGGGATGGATGACTCCTCTGACAACCACACGGGGTAAGGCCAGGCTCACGGTCACACAGTGGCTGAGCCAGAAGACCAGTGTTTTTGCTTTTCTGTCTAATAATGGCTCCATCTATACAAAATTTTGGGCAGGAAGGGCAATGCATCTATCAGAACGCACTGGTGACAGGCGCAGCAGGAGCTAAATTGGCTGAGTTGAACCAGGCTGTTACTTCCTAGCTGTGTGACCTTAGGGAAATCACCCAACCTCTGTGCCAACAACTGCACCTACCGCATAGGATTCACTTAAGGATTAAAGAAGCTGATCAATATCAAGTGATTAAAATCCTACCTGGCACGTCTGTAACAAGGATTCTACATGCTAGATATTATTGTTGCTGTTAAGCCTCATGAAGGCAGGAGTCTTTGTCTATGTTGGTTACTGATCTGTGTTAGAACAGTGCCTGGTACTTAATAGGTGCTCTATAAACAGTTGTTGGGTGGGTGAATCTATTTCTTTCAAGATAAAACTCTTTTGCAATGCAGCTATTTATCTTGGCCAGCAGAGGGCAGCAAATAGCTGTGACTGATTAATTGTGGGCAAGGGTGGTTTTAATTTTCAAGGCTAACGGAACTGTCCGTCCTGAGTCAGTTAGGGAAATAAAAGGTTGCCATGTACCTGTACGACTGGTCCTGACCCCTCCCACTTACCTTTGTGTAGGTTAGAATGATTGTCAGGCATTCAACTCACAAAAAATCTTGGTTCCATTTCTTCTCAATTTATTTTCAATTTCCTTCCTTCCTCCCTCCCTTCACTATCCCTGCTTTTCCTCCTTTCTCCGTTTTCTCTAATCATATTTCCCACTGCCCCTACATTCATTCCTCTTTATCAAGCTAGTATATTGTACACACTCCCAAACTTTATCTGTACAACTGCAGCTTGTACTGCAAACCATGACATCTAGAGTAGATCCTTACACAGTATTCTTCCCAACCAATGAATGCTGCTAAACCTAGTGTAATTTTTTTTAAAAAAACATGTAATTTGATAACTCTAGACCCAGAGAGGTACTATAGCTTGGCCGAGAACACACAACAATTAGGGGTAACATTGGAGTCCCAGCCAAGGCCTTCTGCTGTCCATTATACAGCCTCATCACACACGTTCTCTTTTGCCAACAGGAGGCTCATGCGGTCCCTGTTTGTCATCCAGTCAATACAGCCATCAGCTTCTGGCCCCAGACACCTTTCCTCTGCACTGTGGCACAGAGGAGCAGACTGCTTTGGAGGGCAGCTCCCTGGGAGCTCCAGGGACCTTGGCCAGGCGGCCACTGCCACTGACTTCTTCCTCGGCTCACTGAGCCCCTGCCTGCAGCTCTCGTGTTTCCTCTGTGCTGCAGTGAAAGCTCATCTTCCCCCGATGGCACATTTCTTTGTCACAGACAGGACCCTCACTGGCAGTCGGAGATGAGTTCTTAGGGAGCTTCTGGGTCTTGCTGGAGCCTTCTGGCACCACGTGTGGATGGGGATGGCTCCGACACCCAAGCCTCACCACTGCTCCGGGGGTCACCCGGTGACATGATCTCCCAGCTTGCTAGATCCTTTCCTTCCCCATTATGATCCAAAAAATCATGCTAGGATAACCGTCTGGAAAAAATGTTTAATTGATCTTCCAGCTGGGAAACAAATTCTATATGAATTGATGAGTTTTAAAAATAAAACTAAAAAGGGGAATTTTTAAAACTAGAAAAAATATGGGTGACCTATTGTCTTAGGGGATATTTCTTTAAGCATGAAAGCAAAACTAGAAACTATAAAAAAATGTACAGGTTGACTACATAGAAATTAAAAAGCTCTATATCCTGATAAACATCCAAATCAAAATAAAAGCTAGTGACCAATGGAGAAAAGTTGAGCCACCCATGTAACAGGCAAAGGCTAAATATACTAAATCAGACTCTCAAGAAAATGGTAAAGAATCTGAACTGACAACCTAAAAATATCAAGTCATAGGAACATGAAACATGCTCACTGTTACTGGTAGTGAAGTAAATGCGAAATTCAACTTCTGCATCTTGAAGTTGCAAATTTCAAACCTACATAGTGTCAGTGAGGATGCAGGGCCACAGGCTCTCTCATTCTGCTGTTGGCACACTTCTGGAGGGCTCTGTATGCTTACAGGTGTCCATGATAAATGCTTTTCTGTGTAGCCTTCATTGCTATCACCGTACTACCTATTACCTCCTCCCTCCCGCCTTCCTTTACCACATCAATGTACTTTACGATGATAGGGACATTGTTTACTGATCTGCCCAAATGCTTAGAATAGCACCTGGCCTGGCTGGGCACGGTGGCTCATGCCTGTAATCCCAGCACTTTGGGAGGCCGAGGTGGGCAAATCACAAGGTCAGGAGTTCGAGACCAGCCTGGCCAACATGGTGAAACCCCATCTCTACTAAAAACAAAAAATTAGCTGGGCATGGTGGCAGACGCCTGTAATCCCAGGCAGACGCCTCCCAACTACTCAGGAGGCTGAAGCAGGAGAATCACTTGAACCCAGGAGGTGGAGGTTGTGGTTAGCCTAGATCGCAGCACTGCACTCCAGCCTGGGTGACAGAGCGAAACTCCGTCTCAGGAAAAAAAAAAAAAAAAAAAAAAAAAGTAGCACCTGGCCCCAAATTAGATGTTCAACATATTGAATGAATAATTGATCTTTAACCCAGTAGCTCTTAGGGCTTGATACTAGGCAATAATCAGTGATGTACAAAAAATTTCTATCCAAGGATGCTCATTTCAACATATATTGTGATAGTCAAACTTTGCAAACCACTGAAATGTCCAGTAAAAATTATGAACCATCCTTATTAGAGACTATAATAGTAAAGTCATTAAAATCATGTTATAGCAGACAACATAACATAGAAAGATTTCCTAGATATATTGTGAAAAGGGCAGGTTATATAACTGTCCAGAAATTTATTTTCTATGTCTAATATAATCCTAATTTATATAAATCTGCATATACATGAAAAACTTGTGTAAGAACCTGCTGACATTTTAACAGTATTTCTCTGGATAGAGTAATTGTAAAAAGTTTACATGTTTTTCCTTACTCTTTTATGTATTTTTGCAGAGTTTCTGCAATAGGACCATTCTGTTTTTGAGACTAGATTAAAAACAATGTAGCAGAGGCCATGGGTGCCTCACCCATATTCCTCAAGCTGGCCCTAGTTCCAAGTAGCTAAGAGCCTGGGGGTGGCCCTCTACCTACAAAGGGTGGGAGTGAGTGGCTCTCTCTCACACAGCTTCCTCTGCCCCAGGGGACAACTCTGCAGCGTGTTCCTCACAGCTTGGCAGAGCCCCTAGCAGTGCCCCTTGGTGGCTGTTCTTTGCATTCCCTTCTTCTCAGCCTCACTTCTCCATGCCACCTCAGTGCTTCCTGGATCCCCTTTCAAGCCAGCTACTTGCACACAAATCCTTGTCCCAGAGTTTGCTTTTAGGAGGAGCCCCGGCTAAAAGGCACAAATGCTGTTTTAAAAATCCTGCCCGCTCCGTGTAAAGAAAGTTAGCCAAGCACAGTGCTATAGAAAGAACTCCTGTCTGGGCTGTTTCTGTGTGTCGTTCACTTTCAATCTCTCAGCATCCCTGGGTTGAAGAGAGATCTTGCTTAACTGGGAGGGAAGGCCAAAGGGTTTCTGGATACAGGAGCCACCTTGGGGAGCTTAGAGCCTCAGAAGAGGCAAGGATGTAAGTTATAAGAAGGGGCTGTCCAAATAATAAGATTAATAAACCACCCCTGCGATGCCAGCACATGGCTCACAGCAGATCTGCCTCAGGCGTCTACCATTGCTATAGGATGCCATGAACACCTAACTCTCCCTTATGAGGCTTAGAATCAGGGCTGCTGAGGACTTCAGAAATCATCTCATTCAGGTGAGGTAGAGGAGGTGGGTAGCTTCCGTGAGGGTCCCACAGCAAGAGTTAGAGACAGAGCCAGGACCAGAACTTACTGAAAAGCTATAATCCAAGGTCTGACTTGGGTTCTGAGGATTTGCTCAGTGATAGATGACATTCTCGATTTGGCCTGAAGAGGGCAGACACTTACCATTCATGGAGGTGAAGAGCTTGTTTTTAAGGCCGGACTAACATCTCCCAATAAGGTCATTTGGTTCTAGTGAGAGTTACAGCTCACAACATTCTTGACTCTTCTGCTGCAAATATGCTACTGGAAAGACACTGAAGTTCAGAGACTGAAGTTCCTTTAGTTCCAACTCTGGCACTGTAATAGGTGACCTTGCACAGGTCACTTCACCTCTCTGAGTCTCACTTTACTCATGAAGTAAGATCTCTACTCTGACTGAGAAGGTGGTATTGGGGGGAAATATGTAACTTACAAAGTTACATATTACAACACACATCACTGCTGTTAAATTCTGTGTGTGTGTGTGTGTCTGTGTGCGCACGTGCACATTCGTGGAGAGAGCTTGACAAAGGAGAGAGGCCTAGGCCAAAGGAGGTTTTTCTGGCCTCAGGTGAATATATTTGTAAATTCTCTAGCAATTGGAACCAATCCACTTTGTACTTGGAAAAGACTTAACTGCTTTTCCTTATATTTCAAACTGTAGTTTTTTAAAAGCTAAAGATGTCCCTTAACTGGGGTATGAGGAAAAAATACGTAACAGGGATATATGTAAATTTCTACCATTAAGTCAAAAATATTGCTGAATACAGAGAAGGTATTGGTAATATCAATTTTTAAAACTAAATATTTTAGTGGTTACTTGGTCATGAGAAGCAAAAAAGTAAGAAGTGAGTATTTTTAAAAATCCTGTACCATTTTCCTAGAACATCAAGCCCTAGTACAGGAAGGGACATTTTCACACTAATCTGTGCCAGCTGGAGCAGTCCTGCCATCTGAACATCATATTTTGGAACATTGGGAAGTTAGGATGCAGTTAACAGGTAAGTAGTAATGGGAGAACTTTCTAGAAACCATGTCTGGAGGAGGGGTTCAGGAGCTGAGATGCTGAGCCTGGGGAAGGGAAGACTTGAGTGGGGCAGGCCCTACAAAAAGGAGTTCCATCAATCCAAATAAGTACAAGTCACAAAGGAAAGGTCTGGTCTCAATAGCAAAGGGCATTCTTCCCTGAGAGATCAGTGTGTTGTCACAGGAGACAGCAAGCTCTGAACACTTCAAGACATGCTTAGAAGGCCCCTCGATGTCAGTGGAAAAGGGGTTGCTAATGTCATCTCAGAAACCAAGTTATTCTCATACAACAAAATCAATCACGTATCAAAATGTGATGGAGAGCAAGCCTGCAGCAGTCAGATGGTTCCCGGAGCACTACAGGATAAAAACAGTCTTGAAATACAGAAGACAAAGTACAGGATCATGAATGTCTGGATGCACCAGCAAGTTGAGCCTGACCAACTACACTGACATCCTGATGAGTCAGCTTGAATCAAGAAGATGGGTCCCAAATAATTCAGGGTCACGCCTCAGAGAGAGATGGGGATTAGTCAAGTATGTTCACTCTCTCACTCACCAACTCTCCCTGATTGAATTCCCACACTATGCTAGGCGCTTTTTAGGGAGCTGTGTATATTTTCTTTGGAGGCACAGGGTTAGGACATTATCTCCTCCAAGGATACCAATTTATCTGTGCATTTATTCCTTGTCTACCAAAAACCTTCTATTTCCTCTTTTAGCCTCCATGGTTACCTGAAAATAGGAAGGGAGGAAGTCTACGATGCTGGAGCCACAAGATATGTGCATTCTTTACTGTAAAAGATCACACAGAAATTCTAGTTTATAGATTCCCCAATGTTACCATTCAGCCTTTGGAAGCTGATTCAATTTGAAAGAGTAGATAAAATATAGTTTCTAGAACTGCCAAGGTGAGGATGAGACCCAAGACCATGGTGTGGCCACTACCATGTGAACACTGGGAGGTCCTCCAACCTCCCCTGACATTTCTCTTGAACTTCTCAAAGTTACCTGCTGGGACCCCAGGGGTGTGAGTTCCAAGGGCCCCATCAGCTCTGAGATTATAGGCTGAACTCAGGCATCAGAATTGTTAGACAGCTTTATCTCAGTTCTGAGAAATGGTTAAAACCACCCTCGGCAGTTACATGTGGAACCACTTATTTCATTACTATGGACATTTTCTTGTAGGAATAATATATAGTGAAAATCCATTGGGATAACCAACATAAAACTGATTTTGTTTTCTATTTGATATAGCAATTGAATCTTATTTGTCTGTTGTATGTATTGGTAAACTTTCTTATTTTTTAAAAACAGACCTGGAAAATTTTATGCTTTTTTCCTATAATATATTTTAAAGCTGCTTGAAAAATGTTTATTATGACAATGTATAAAACTAGTTTACATGGCCAATAATACATTTTGTCTCTAGGTTGATGGTCCTTAATAAAAGCAATTTCTCACCTCTGGAGTTCCACTTCTCTTTCCACTGATTGAAATGGGTTGCATCCAACCTGCATTCTTGAAACTGAGACTTCTTTAGTGAAACTCCAACATCCACCACACATTGATGGAGAACGCAGAACAGCCAGGGGACATACTGCAACCCCCTTCCTTTGGACCTCAAGTTTCTCCTCCACTGTCCATTTGTTATTTCTCTCCTGTCTCAGGATGAAAGTGTCCTTTCACTCCTTCAATGCTAACTCATCAACTTGTACTCTTGGTCCCAAAACTCTGATTTTGCTTGTGGCTTACATTAGCTCCTCATTGTCTTTCCTTCATGGCTGGATCTCACCCTTCAGGTTTACAAACTTAGTTCACTTCTCTGCAGACTAAAAAACACAAGCCTCCACTTTATTCTGGCTCCTCTCAGAGCAACCATTCTACCTCCTTCCTTCCCATCACAATTGCCCATTGACTCTGCTCTACTTCTCTACCTTCTGCCCTTGCCACTTAAGAAGGTCACACAAATCCAAACCACCAAATCCAAGAGACTTGGATCCTTAAATGCTGCTGAACCTCTCAGGACATCTAACGTTGTTTTTTCTTCTTTCTTCCTTGTGAATCTGGTTCTTTCTTTGAAACCCCACGTTTCTCTGATTTATCTACCTTATCTGCTTCCCCTTTCCTATCAAATACAGCCATGTCTGGCTCACTACTCTTGGTGGGCATCTGCTTGATGTCTTGCTGCTCTGCCCAGTTGTCCTTCTCCTTCTCAATGGTGGTGGCTGCCCAATCTGCTGGACCCCTCAGTTCTAATTGTTAGCTCATCGTTTCCTCAAAGAGATGGCTTTTAAAACCCAGCCCAGACAAACCCAAACTCGTCATCTTGGCCACTGTGCTAGATCTTTCCTGATTGTTTGCCCAGTTCAAAATGGATTCTCCATTCTTTGGAGATGGACACCAATCTATAGGGTGGGCCCCAAGCAGCCATTTGACCTGATTTCCTGGTCACAGGTGACTGGCACAGGGACAGCCACCTGCCTAAGGCTCCTAGTTTTTAAGTGAGAGAGACAAAAACTGGATAAAAACTCAGCAGTGAATGGTACTGCTCTGTGAGAGAAAGGTGCATGGATTCCTGGTGCTACGGGCCCTTTGAGCTGCCCCACTTCCCATCTTCCTGGTTAATTTAACTCTTCCACGGATCTTTCATATATGCTAGGAAAGTTCTAGTAGAGTCTGTCTTTTAGCTAAGCTTGCTAGAGTGAGCTCCTACTTAGAGAACTTTAAGCAGTGGATCCACTGACACTCGTCATCCGAGAATCTCTCTTTCTGTCCGAAACCCCACCATTCCCTTCCCCAGCGACGGCCTGAAATTTGACTCTGATCTTACTTTCTGTGCAACCCACATCCAGAACATTGAAACCTTGTGCATTTTATCTCCAAAATAATCCTCTCCTCCAGGTCCTCTGCTACTGTCCTGGTTCCAGTCTCTGTGATCTCTTTTCTGGGCTTGTCCAGCCTCTGCAGGCTCCAGTGATCATTCTGATCATATCACTTCTCTGCCTAATATCTGAGGCTAAGTCTTGTAACTTACTGCAGCATTAAAAACCCTTCTCCATCTGGCTCACAGGTGCACAGGGCTCATCATCTGCTATTTCCATTCCTATGTGCCAGCCAGGCCTGATCCCCGACCTTATCCAAACCTTGTCCATGCTTTGCATCTTCTGTGATTTTTGTACTGCTGATCCCTTTGCCCTTTGGCTCTGGTGAAATCTTTCTTCTTTAAGGCCTCTCTCAGGTCCTTTTCCTAACCCAGGGGATACAGAAACGTTCCCTCCATCTTCTGGGACAAGAGTTCCCTGCTAGACTGGGAGGCACAGCTCCCTTTGATTCCTGGCACTGCAGTGGTTGATTGGTAAATGGATATTGAGTGTACAGGATCGTACACCACCCAGTGTCTACCAGATTAGGAAAAGGTCTAGAGAGAAGAGCCAAAGTCAAAGTATTTTCTGCTGTCACTGCTTACCATGCTGTAAGCCAAAGTCAGGAAAAGGAAGGCTAGGGATGCTGAGTGGTGAATTACATGACTGTACCCCAGACCTCCAGACCTCAGCATCTGAAAAACAAGTTACTCATAAAACTGGTTTTAGACTCCAGGAAAAATACATTTATGTGGCTTGTTGTTCATAAAACACTTCCATATACATGAACTGATTGAAATGTTCACTGTGACCCCAGTAAGCAGTTAAAGTTTATGAATATAAGTGAGGAAATAGCCAGGTCAGATTTAAATCACAGACCTTTGACGGGAAACAGTGTTCCTTCTCTCCGCTACCTCCAGTGCAAGTGTTAAAATACAATGAGAAGGCTATTGGGGAAAGTCTGAATAGGGCAGGAGACAGCTCTGCTTCTAAAGCATGTGATGTTTTCCCCACCTTTGTTGTCACACACATGAGCATCCATTGCCAGTCTAGGGGGGCTAGCCACATAGGACAGAAAATGTCACCCTTTCTCCAGGAATAGATATTATCCCAAAACACTTTCATTTGATGATCAAGTCTATTGGTTTTTCAGAAACCTATTTTCCCAATCAACAACGCACCCCTAGGTTCAACCTGGAAAATAATCTGCATGCATGTGTATGAGTTTGAGCAGGAGGGGGTATGCATGTACACATATGCATAGACATACAGGTTTATTTAAATGATTGGATCTACACTTTTGGAGGCTATTTGAAGTATCTTATCAAAATAAGACGCGTTTTAAGCAAGAGGTTAAAAAAGCTTTTCAGACCCAAAGGTCATTTAATACAATAAATCCTACTTGGGTAGTTTAGCAAACATTTTTTAAAACCCACATCCAACAGATTGGTTAGTATTAGATATACAGATTTGGTTTCAAAGCTGAAATACCCCGGTGGAATAGATCTTCTCATGAAATTCAGTTATTTTATATTATGCCACAAAACAGGGACACATACCTATTGACAACTTAAATATTAACGCAGTAGGCTACCTGGTGATATAAATAGGAAAAAAACAGTGGTCATGGATTAGGAGTGAGAAGACTATGACAGCAGCCTACCTTGGACTGGGACTGCAAAGAATGTTAAAATCTATCCTAGAATTTAAAACAGGAAAAATGTCAAATATTCCACTCCCCATTCGGCCCAAACCATCCCCCAAGGAATACACCCCCCCGCCCGCCCTACCACATGAGGTTTACTAACCACCTGCTACAGATGTTACTATGTCACTAATTAACAATGATCACAGAAAATGTGTCATACCAGAGTTTTTGTTATCATACACAATGCATTAGTGGCTGCAGGAATCTTCCTCCAAAAGCTACCGTCAGAAGGCAAACTGACAAATGTCCATGCCGCTGGTCCAAGAAACCACAGCTAAGAGCCACGAGGCAATCGTTTGTATATTGAGCTCTCTCTGGCATGCTCCCCGCTCTAGTTAGAGGGGCTGGGGTATGGAGAGACCGTCCCAGCCGGGCGCTGCAGCCTCCTACTCCTGGGCCTCCTTGCGGGTCAACTTGTAGATCTCAGTGGGTCCGTCCACATGGGTGATAGTGGTGGTGAGCTGGAGTTCTTCCCCACTGTGGACACCCAGATCGCCTGAAACAGGGTTTTCTGTGTTAGATGTGTTCAAGGAGGAAGGAGAAGCAAGCTGGGTTTCATCTCATGGACAACTGCCCTGACGCTAGCCCTCTTTGACATTCTGAGCACACAGAGAAACCCAGGGCACACAACATTCAGAACAAGGGCTAATTCCAAACCTGTTCACTTGGGCTTTGCAGAACTTTTAAAAATATCACTTTTGGCTCCCAGATGACAGTTATGAAGATACATGAGTCAGCTCACTGCTGATATTATTCATAGTAATCATTAATATTTAATGAGCATTTACTTTGTGCCTGACGCTATTCTAATCACTTTGTAAGTGATCTTCTTTAATCCTCGCAGAAACCCTCTGAAGTAGGCAGTATGAACGTGCCAGCCTTACAGATGAGGAAGCTGGGAGGTAGGCAAGGTAATTGTCCTGGGTTGAGGAGTAGGCTCACAAAAGAGCTGGCAAAGGAATGTCTGATGCCAAGACTGATGTGATGGGCTAAACCAACATAACACACCTCCCGACGGATGGGTCCGTCAGGCACCAACACATTTGCTGTGAATAATTTACTACAAAACAGGAGCCAGATGCAGTGGCTCAGGCTTGCAATCTCAGCTACTTGAGAAGCAGGGGTAGGAGGACTGCTTGAGGCCAGGAGTTTAAGATCATCCTCGGCAATAGAGCGAGACCCTGCCTCTAAAAAAATTTTTGTTTTAATTATCTGGGTGCAGTAACTCACACTTGTAACCTCAGCTACTCAGGAGGCTGAGGCAGGAGGATCACTCGAGCACAGGAATTCTAGGCTGCAGTGAGCTACGATTGCACCACTCACTCCAACCTGGGTGACAGAGTGAGACTTTGACTCTAAAATAATAAAAAATAAACTACAAAGCACCTACATCACGTGAAGGCAAATAAGATCTGCTTATATCTATCCATAGATTGGGCAAGGAGCCATATCTAACACATCTAGCAACAATGCGAGGCTTTATTCTCCGGGAAAAAAAACAGTGCCAGAAACGTGCTGTGAATTCTCTTCTGCCCTCAGGATTGCCCCAAGTGTTCTGAACTCATTATCAGTGGACAGTGTACTGCTAAAATGGAATAATTTGGACTTTTCTAAATTAGTAGGAGAAAAAAATTTCTCAGTGAAACCTCGAAAACTCTGCTACCTGCCATAAGACAAGTGAACGTAAAAACCACAAAGGGAAAATGGAAATCACAACCACGCTCAGTTTGACTGTGTGTGGGGGTGCATACACGCACAGATGTTTGTGGAGAGGGGTGCTGGGGAACAGAAAGTTAAACTTGTGTCCGTGATTTTTATATTGTGCACAGATTATATGTATCATGTTTTCTGGAACTGAAGTTTTTCTAATTTAAAGCACAGAATTAAGTAACTAAATGCTGTTTTCCATTGAAATGCCACACCATAACTTAGAAGAAACCTTGGCCCTACACTTAGGACTAATAATCTTATCGCTAATTTAAGAACTGCTGGGCATCAATGAATCTGGTGGCCTTAGAAGCCCAGAGGTCACTCCCACCCACTGGCCCAGCGGGCTGCTTGGCTGGGTCCCTTCACGTGTGCCACGTAGTACTAGTTTCCCATTGTAGACCCATTTCTCTGTGGCTGCGCAGCAAAATCAGTCCTATTTTTTTTTTTTTTTAGACGGAGCCTCGCTCTCTCCCCCAGGCTGGAGTGCAGTGGCGCGATCTCGGCCCACTGCCAGCTCCGTCTCCTGGGTTCACGCCATTCTCCTGCCTCAGCCTCCCGAGTAGCTGGGACTACAGGCGCCTGCCACCGCGCCCGGCTAATTTTTTGTATTTTTAGTAGAGACAGGGTTTCACCGAGGTCTCGATCTCCTGACCTTGTGATCCACCCGCCTCGGCCTCCCAAAGTCCTATTATTAAATGCCACCCTGTAAGCTCTCTACCCAGGAGATTCCCTGGCCTCAGAAGCAGGCTCATTGGCTGCTGCAGAGGACTGCTAAAGGCATTTGGGGCTGTTTTGGCAAGGGTCTAATCCACAGGACTATGGTAGAGAAGGTATTAAACGGGCATCAGTCCAGCCTCCAGCACATCCACATTCATCTGCCAGAGCACAGATGCCAAGTAAGGCTGGTGAGAGGCTTTAGCTGGGCTACTTTGGGCCAAGCTGAACCACTGCTTGTACAATGAGCAACTACTCCCAGGCCGATAACTTGTATTCTCACTGCTGCAACATCTAGTCCACACTTCAGTCAAGCACAAGCAGTCTAAGCCTCACATTTCTCAGTCAAAGCTATGTCTGGATTTGCATATCTGGGCTAGCCATCAGAACTTCAAAGCCAGTTTCATGATCTGCATGTCTGTGTGAGTCATCAAAATTTCAAAGAGAGTCCTGACGACCCCAGTGGACCCATTAGCACTCATAGCCGTTTACCTAAGGAATCCCTTTCCCTGAGGACTTCTTAGAAATAGACACTAGAGAGTAATTCTACTCAAGTTTGAACCAAAGATGTTAATTCTTTAAACTTAAAATATGACTCCAATTAGCAGATCCTAGAATATGCATATGATCCTACAGATCGCTTGAAAAACAGCCAGAATTGCTTTGGCTTCTTTATTTAAATGGATATCTATGTTATAATGCTTATCACATGCCTGACACAGTTCTAAATACTGTACAAATATTAATGCACTTAATTCTCATAGCAGTCCTCAGACAGAGGCACTATTACCATCACTCCCATTCTGTTGATGAACAAACTGAGGCACAGAGAGGCTAAGTAACTTGCCCAAGGCCCAAGCTGCTAAATTGTGATGTGGGAGTCAAAAAAATAGGTGCCAGGATGCAGGCTCTCAACTTTTGGGTTCTGCTGCCTCTTCTTAAATATTCAAGTTTCCACCAGCCAGTGAGAATGCCAGTGAGGTATGAAGTCCACATGCAGAGCGTTACGGTTAAAAATATCCACATACAGCCGGGTGCGGTGGCTCACACCTGTAATCCCAGCACTTTGGGAGCCTGAGGGGGTGGATCACTTGAAGTCAGGAGTTCAAACCAGCCTGGTCAACATGGCAAAACCCTGTCTCTACTAAAATTACAAAAATTAACCGGGTGTGGTGGCGCGTGCCTGTAGCCCCAGCTACTCAGTAGGCTGAGGCAGAAGAATGGTTTGAACCCGGAAGGCGGAGGTTGAATTGAGTCAACATCGTGCCTGCACTCCAGCCTGGGTGATAGAGTGTCTCAAAAACAAAACAAAAAAACACATATAAAATAATTTGAATAAATTGTTTAGCATATTTACTTTGCTTTTGTATCTGACAAATTTATAGCATATAAATCAGTGCACTGACAGGAGAGCTGTTATTTTTGAGTATTGGCCATATGCACTGTTAGGGGTTTAGCATGCCCTGTGTTTCCTTGTATGATGTGAAGCTACTGTGGCATAATTAATTTCTCTACTGTGCTGGATGAGGACCCAGATCAATGGGACTACATGCACCAAAATCTATGTTTCACATGTGATTTTATTGTACCTTGAAGGCCAACTGTTCCTCCTTGGGGAATGGGTGTGTGAACGTGGCAGTAACATAGAATGAGTGGAGATCCCTCCACTTGCCTCCTAATTCCATCACCTCCTACTTCTGCCAAGGTCTTGCTCCATCTGTTAGTTTCCCCCTCTCTTGGCTCCTGCTGCTCAGTGCACAAACATGCTCAAAAGTCTCTTCCCATCTAAGACAAGAAACAACCCTTCTGAAAATGTGATATGTGTCTTATTGGGGTGAAAAAGAGTAAGAAAGAAAAAAGAAAAGAATGCTTCAAATTTCTCTCCCTGGTTATGATGTCAATTCATCACAGCTCATTAACAATTGGATGACGGTTTATTTCTTCCTAACCTTGTGAAATGAGACCAATGTCTGGCACAGATTTCATCCCAAAGGACTACAGCAATGCATCCATATGTGTGGCGTCACATCCACAGGTGTGTAGCTGCTGCTTGGTTGTAACTGCCTGGAATGCCTAATGAGGACGAAGAAAGCCACATGCACTGGAGACTGCTTCTTAGGACTGGCAGCATTTTAATGACAATTGCTTGTGTATCTGTGGCCCCTTCAATAAAAAAGACAACTGCTATGCTCATTCTGAGGTTGTACTGCAGATTCCGGGAGAGATCAGAGGTACCACTAGAAGTCTTCTAATGTTAATAAGGACTACCTACCTCCATTCTCACCACTACCAATGCAAATTAACACCCCACTGCCCAAGTGTGAAAGCCAGGGATCTCCCACACCGTGAGTTCATATTTGTTCTCAAGGTCATACACAATGTGTGCTGGAGCCAAGATTCCAAACCATCTGTGTCTACCTCCAAAGCTTATGTTCTTTCCAGAACATTCATGACCTATCCTTTTTTGTGGAATTTTCCCTAGGCCCACACGAACCTCTCTCTTATTCACCTTCAAGGCTAAGTTCAAATGATAACGTTTTGTAATGAAGTCTCTGGTTCACAGCAGAATGAGAAAAACAGGAAAGTGTAGTATTTGTAAAGCCAAATTGTTTTCATGCAAAGGACTGTTTAAGAATATGTCTGCCTTACATTTTTGGTGTTGATTGTCATGTTAAAGAACAAAACAGTGTGGCTGGCGCAGTGGCTCACTTCCGTAATCCCAGCCCTTTGGGAGGCAGAGGCAGGAGGAGGATCACTTGAGCCCTGGAGCTGAAGACCAGCCTGAGCAACACAGTAAGATCTTAATCAAAAGAAAAAATGATCAAATGGTGAACGGTAGGTTTCTTCTTCTTCTTTTTTTTTTTTTTTTTTTAGATACAGTCTTGCTTTGTCACCCAGGCTAGAGTGCTGGAGTGGAGTGACACGAGCCAGCTCACTGCAAGCTCCGCCTCCCGGGTTCAAGAGATTCTCCTGCCTCAGCCTCCTGAGCAACTGGGACTACAGGTGCATGCCACCATGCCCAGCTAATTGTGTGTGTGTGTTTTAGTAGAGATGGGGTTTCACCGCATTAGCCAGGATGGTCTCGATCTCCTGACCTTGTGATCCACCCGCCTCGGCCTCCCAAAATGCTGGGATTACAGGCATGAGCCACTGCACCTGGCCTGTTTTTTTTTTTTTTTTTTTAAGAAAGTAAATACCCAGAACAGTATGTGGTATGTAGTAAGTGCTCAAAACACCCACCAAACATTCCCCCGGTGCAGGCAAGGGCAGCTCCTCTGCGCTCTGCATGGCTGGGTCTAGCCTAGCATGTCGGCACTGGTGTTCTTCCCCACTGGCATTTAGGAAAACACCCTCAGTTAGCAAACAAGTGTGCCTTGGGATAGCTCAGCTTTGAGGATCCCTTCTGGGAGATGGGGCAGAGTGGCTTTGGTGGGCAGGGTTAGGAACCCTGGGTCCAGCAGTCTCTCAGTGCCTGTCAACCCCAGAGGTCATTTATTCCAGGCTTGGAGCGAGCCATTGTCCCTGGACCTCCAAAGCACCTCCAGACACTTAGCGCCAGGCAGTAACTGCAAGTGGGAGAAGAACACAATACAACTTTTTCGTTTGGGGGTAAAATCTTGGTGTTACAGGCTGAACTATATCTCCCCCAAACTCTCAAATTCATGTATTGAAGTTCTAACTGCTAGAACCTCAGAATGCGACTGTGTTTCAAGATAGGGCCTTCTTAAAGAAGTAAGTAACAGGGAGGTCAATTGGGGATGGGCCCCACTCCAACAGACTGGTGTCCTTTGAAAGAAAAGGGGATTAGAATACAGATATAGACAAAGGGAAGACCAGGTGAAGACACAGGGAGAAAGTATCCATCTACAAACCAGAGAGAGAGGTCTCGGAAGAAACCAGCGTTGGTGATACCTTGATCTCAGACTAACTTCCAGAACTGAAAAAATAAGCTTCTGTTGTTTAGGACACCCCGTCTGAAGTATTCGTATAGCAACTCTAGCAAACATTTAGGAAGCTGAAGGTTCTTCCCAAGAAGGTAACTGAGATGTCCCTATCATGGTGGGGTGACAGGAATTCTAAGACTCAGAAAAAATGATTTTAATTGACTGGGCCAGGAAAGGTCAGGTCACTGGCAGAGCAATAGCCCTGGGAGAGGCAGGGGACAGAAGACACCTGACTACAAACAGCTGAGCAAGGGGTGCCAGGCTGGTGACGGTCCATCACTTGGTTCCCACCTTCACTGGGGAATGGAGAAAGGCTTTTAAGACCTGTTTTAGGGTCTGGGTCCAGCCCAAGTGACAGACCAATCCCATCAGTGCTCAGACATCAAGAAGCCCAGTTGGCCATGGGCAGATCATCTAACGTACAATCAGGGGGATGGCTTCAATAAAAGGGGGCGACCACTGTCAGGGCCTCAGGACTTAATCCAGCCCTTTACTGAGGCAACAAAAGCCAAAGCCATCTTTCCTGTGAAACAAGGGGCAGGAGACCTCAGAAGCCTCCAGAAGTAAAACTGACATCACACAGTAGCTAGCTGCCAAGACACGGAACCAGCATTGCTGCTTTTGCTCCCAGCAGAGTGGGCACATTAGACAGCAAATGCTCAGCGTGAACAGAAATAGGAGGGAATGGTGGCAGTGAGGGCGTCTTGGTGTTCCCTCTGCCACAGTCATCTAGTTGGGATTTCTATGTCTCACTTCTTTTTTTAAAACATTCTGACAAGAATTTTATAATCAAAAGAACACAAAAATCAAAGCTATTATCAAGAGTTGTCTGACTTCATAAGCAGCTCCAGCTTCTTATTCCCACCTGAATTGTGGTTGAGTGGGTTTGGACAGTTTTTCATGTGTGCAGAGCTTTGCTGCTGGAGCCCTGGGAGGTGGTATTTCTGCTCCGAGCAGAGGGTTCACTTTAGCCTGCTGCAATTCATATCTGCCTGGGAAGACATCCAGAATGATTCACAAATTGGTTATGGCAACAGGTAAAAAGAACAACTGTCATGAAAAGGCAGCAGCAGCAACAGCAACAGCAGCACCAGGGCAGAAAATACAAGTGTTCCTTGAAGGAAAAGTAACTAAAATATCTTTGCTAAATTTAAAAATCTATATGTGCATGTGTGTGTGGTGTACACTCAGACACACATATATCCATTAAATGATTACACATCTAATTCTACATACATACAAATAAAATGATTAATGTGAATGACTTTGCATATTCACTGCCACTATGGTCCACCAACCAATAGGAAGGAACCCAGGGGAAGTCCATGAAAGCCTGTGGCTATAAAGAATGTGGCACCACACTCCCACAGCACCTATCTGCTGGTGCAAACACTCCAGCGTGGAGTTGTCCTGCCACCTTTCAAGAGGAAGATGAGGAAATCTTGTACCCCAGACCAGGCTAAATCCTCCTTGAGAGCAAGGACTAGGTTTCTGTCACTCGTTTGAGCTTCACTTCACTCCATCTTATTCAAGATGGCAAAGGCTAAGTACTAAGGAATTAAGGTATGACGTGTGAGCTAAGTACTGAGGGGCTCAGTGGTTCATTTGTAAAGGGTCACTTTCTGATCCACACTATGAAAGAGAAACAGAAATACACGAGAAAATGCTCTTTGGAAAGTGATCTTGTCTTGAACCTGGGGCCTACTTTGTTCTTCTCTGTCCATTCTATGACCAAAAGAGAGAAGAAAAAGTCTATCGTGAAATGCTCAATGATTCCATTTTCTTCCTACCCACTTCTACTTCCTCCTGACACTTGGCATGGCCCTCCAACTCACATACCAAACAACCTCCATCAAAGATTCTTTCCCTTTTCTTATTGCCTTTGGTATCAGAAACTGCTTGTCTGTGCTCCGTCCAGGATCCATCTAACGAAGGCTGAAGCCCCACACACCTGGGATTCACTCTCTGTACCAGGAGATCTGAATTCCTAGCTCTGAAGCTTCAAAGCAAAGGAGAGAAAGAAATAGCGTGGGAAAGGCCAAAGCCAACTTAAAAATAAAAGCTTCCCATGAAAATGGGAAAAGAGCGTGGGAATGCTGGAGGTGGAGAAGGAATTCCATCCAGAGACTCAAAGAATGTAAAGACACATGTATCCTTCCTTGCAAGAGTTCATCTTTGAGGTTTCCACATAATATTCCAAGCCAGGTCTTTCCAAGGAACTTTGAAATCTTGGCAAACGCTCTGAAATTCCTAAGATACATTGTGTGATCTGGTGGCAGATGAAGAGATGAAAAGTGAAACAAAATAGAGAAGAAAAGTGAGCAGAGTGCCCAACATAGAAGAGACCCCTTCCAAATGCACAAGGTCACAGCACCATGCAGGAAAGGGAAGGGCTCCCAAGCTGCCAGGGGCTCACAGGGGTGCTGGGAAGTCACAGATGATCATGTTACCAAAGGAGAACTGCTAAATCTTACGACTTCTGTGTGTAGGATGAGCATATGGTCCCCAGAGAGTTTGCCCACTAAACTGCTTGAAGAAGGTTTTTTAAGAGAGGTTCTACTTGGCATTTCAGGCAGGACATTTCTTTATGATGAGTCTTTTTTGCCTATTGAACATTTAATAGCACCCCCTAGAATCTGGACACTAAATGTCAAAGGCATATCCCAGTTATAGTGACCAACCAAAACAACTATGAACATTTAAAAACACCCCCTTAGCAATGGATTCAGGGGATATGACCTCTTGTTGAGAATTATTGGCAAGTTTTCCATGAAATTACAGATCAAGCTGTCTTCAGTGAAAAACTCTGATGAGGGAGAGTCAAGTGCTTTTCTCAACTACAACATTTCAAGCCTAGGAGAACAGCTACTGTGTAGGGTGGACACATTCTCACCAATGTTTGGAAATCCCTCACCTATGACAAATATCACCCCCAGGCTGCCAATTAGTGGCAAGAGGTGTTCTTCTGCCCCTTCCCTGCTAATAGGAAGAAGGACAACCATGGATTTTCTTTTCTTTTCTTTTCTTTTTTTTTTGTTGAGACAGGGCCTCCTCTATCACCTAGGCGGCTAGAGTACAGTGGTGCAATCATGGCTTACTGCAGCCTTAAACCCCTTGAGCTCAAGGGATCCTTCTGCCTCAGCCTCCTGAATATCTGGAACTACAGGTGCACACCACCATGCCTGACTTTTTTGTTTTTTGTTTTGTTTTGTTTTTGTAGAGAAGGGGTTTCACTATGTTGCCTAGGCTGGTCTCAAACTTCTGGGCTCAAGAAATCCTCCAGCCTTGGCCTCCCAAAGTGCTAGGACTACAGGTGTGAGCCATTGCACACAGCCTAACCATAGAAATTCATAGTTCAAAAGGACTTTAGGAGATCACTTACATTTGGGAGCAGTGGTACACAGAGGGTTAAGTGGTTTGCCAGCAGTCACACAATAAAAACAAGCAAAAGAATTTACGTACATAAAGTGCTGTAGCACACAGTCAATACTTGATCATTATTTCCCACTGGTATTATCATTCCATCATCCAGAAGGCCAGCCATTGCTTTAAGTGGTATTTCTCTGGAAGGTAGAAACTCTACCTACTCGCATCAAGGACAAGGCCACATGGTTTCCTCCAATGTCCCACAGGATGACCATGGAATGAAATCAAGATTCTTGTCCACAAGCCCGGCAGTGTAAAAACACCGAGTGGTGTTTTTACTAGAAATGGAAAGGAAGAAGGCTGCCTAGCTCACAAGCCTTCTAGCAAAACAGTCAGTCAAATCAAAGTTGGGCAGGGGGTAGGTAAGTAAATGCTCTGTATTCTCACCTCAGACCAGAGATGGGTTTGAAACTGATTGTGACAATATGTCTACTCCAAAGAGGTCAAGGGGTGAGGGAAACTCATGTCCAGCATGCTCTCACATGGATATGGAAAATATAGGATGAAGACAGACGGTGGCTGAGACCACTCAACGTCCCTTGACCCCCAGCACAGATGCCTTCTCCTCCTGCTCCTCTTCATCTCATCTCTCAAGTTACTACCCCCATCCCTTCTCCCCACAAGATCACTGAAGGCTAATCTAGAAGTCTTACTTCTAAAGCATTAATTCACTCAACATTTTAAAAGTATCCTTAAGAACTAGTCCTTGCCCTGAAGGAGTCGATGGTCCAGCAGGAGCATAAAGGCACAGACGACTCATCTGCCACCTCTACACAGTGAATGTCATGTGGAAAGTAAACTCACGATCCCCTAGGCATATTCCTTAGGACAACAGTTTCAAGAGATACACTGCCTGAAGAAAGGGTGCCAGGGCCAAATGATCTAATAATTCTGGAAAATGCTGTTACTGCCCTCCGCTTTATAAAGACTGACAGTATAAATTAATGTACTAAAGGCATTAACATATATTGCAGTGTAAAGTCTTATTAGTGCCGATCAACTCAATCATTCTCAAGCATGTTTGACTACCTAAATTTATCAACATATCATGGAGACAACATTCTGTTGAATGTCATTTGCTGGATTCTAATTGGGGTGATTGGGAATAGGTGTTAAAGAAGATGCTGCATTTTGACTGGGCCCAAAAGAAGAGTAGAGTTTCATTAGTCCCAGATGGAGGTAGAATGTGCAGTCCACTCATGCAACGCACACTCACTGAGTACCTCCTAAAAGTGAGGCCAACCCTTGGCTCTGGGGGGCTGCTACCCTGGTTTCCACTGCAAGGCAGAGTGAAAGGCACTAGAGCACTAATTTGAGAAAGGGCTTCCTATGTTTGGGGAATAGCAAGTACATGGGTAGAGTAAAGCAGGTATAAAAAGAGAAGGAATGAGGAATAAGGCTGAAGCCAAACAGAAAAAGCATCTACTAGATCAGTTGTTTATCAGGTCACCTGTTACCTGTTAACAGCACTGGCCTAGACAGTGTTAATCATTTCTGTCTGCTGTGGCTAGTGAAGAAACCTTGAGCAAGAGCTTCCCTTCTCTAGGCCTCAGTTTCTTTATCTATAAAATGACTGGATTCTGTAAGGCTACTTGCAGCATCCACGTCTCAGTGCTCCGTGATTATAAGATATAAAAAGGCAGCACACACCAGCACTAAAGGACAGTAAGATTCTGGGGACAGGAGAATAGCTATTGGTTTAGACATACATCAAAAAATCACTTTGAAGAAAAATGGGCAGAAGAAAAATGAAGCCTGTTCCATCTTCAGCTCTCAGGGCCCAGACTCCCTCCACCTGGTATCTTAGGATTCTGCTTCTCAAATGGGAGGAATAAACATGGCATAGTTTCCAACAGTCAATTGTGCTCAAAAATGTAAAGAAAGCAAATTTGACTCTTGTACTAAAATCAAGACATATTTTAGACTAGCATGCAATATTCTCAATGTATTTTAGAGATTTAAAAATGAGGACTTAAAGATCTGGCTTGTGTGGGCTTTTTGTCTTATGGCCCTGAGTCCCCTGGGTGCTCGTTCACTGTCTCCCAGTGCGAGGAGTATACTTGGAGGGAAAGCTTCACTGGAAATCTCAGAGCTTTAGCCACTTAAATCTCGTAAAGACAGAAGCCTATTTATCCTGACTTAAGCTGTTCTAAAGAGACAGAAACTCACCATTGGACTGGTCTTCTCCATAGTTTTTATGGGACGGTGCATACAAGAACATCAGAGCAAAGACATACAGGTTCCACATCCCATAGATGCCCGTGAAAAAGGCACTGTTCACTTGGACTGTGACGCCGCCCCATTTCCAATGGCCTTCCGTTACCTACGGAGAAAGGATGGTGACATTCAATTGAAACAGAGAAGAAACAGAAGAAACATAACACCAATAAAGGAACCAGCCAACATGAAAACCAAGTCTCTTCTACATATGGGAAACATGGAGGGCCATGTAAGACTCCATATTTTAATCTGAATCATTTCAGTAAAAATTAAGGTCAACTGAAGGTTCTCTAGCTATGTGTCAGGCACGGTGGTCCTTACCTTGGCTACACATTAGTATCACCTAGGGAGTGTCTCTTCCTAAAAACAGCAATTCATTGCTATCCCTAAGTTAAACAAACTGTGTTTGAGCCCATCACTTATTCACAGTTTTAATTCCTCCTCTGCTGTCTGTCTTCCCAGCTAGATGTCAATTCCCTGCAGGCAGAGACCAGTTCTCTTTGCTGCCATGTCTTTAGGACCTGATGCACCATAGATTATTTCAAATCCAGTGTCTACCATTCACTCTGCTTAATGGTAAGACAAGATGAAGGCTCCAAACTTCAGAACTTCAGTGTCCGTAAGTGTAAAATAAAAGCTTACAGGTTATTGAAGAGAATTAAGAAAAATATTTCTAGAAACTGCCTGGCATACAGTAAACACCGAGTAAATATTAGTTATTCCTATAACATCACTCGAAGTAAGCCACTCATGAAGATAATTATGAAGCTTTCATATGCTTTGAAATTCTGCAAGAGATGTTTTGAAGCTGTTTTTGTCTGTGTTAATGATTTGGTAATTGTCTTAAGGGCTGCCTAAAGATATATGGATTATACTAAGAACTGTCAACAGAGCTGCTGAGCTGGGTGACTAATTTGTTCCCAGCTCTGACACAAATGAAATGATTTTGACCACTTCTGCTTACTACAGGATACTTAAAATGGAAATAGAAGAAAGTATTGGATAAATGTTCCTTTGACAGCCGAATGAGGCTGCATTGTATAAACCTTCTCTAGGAATCACTTTTAAATTGTAAGATGGCAGGCTGGATTGAAATGTTAAGAACTTTCACAAGCAGGTGGATTTCATTGCCTGTTTATGATACAGTGGGTCTGTGTTCATTATCTTCTGTATAATCCATAACCCATTTGGGGCCCTAGGCCAAATTAAGGTCTAAGTATAGGTATTTTCTTCTGAAAGACCAGGAGTGTCAGTTAACCACATTAACCAATTATAGACTCGGCAGTTTCAGTTTGGCCTTGGTGACACATAATTCTTCACTTTTTGTGACTCATAAACAAACCACCATTATGAACTCTTATTTATTTTGGAAAATAATGCATTTTATATAAAATGCCCAGAGTATTTTTTGGCAAAGAAGGATTTCATAACCATTACTAATTTTAGGACAATGTACCGGCATTCAAGCTACTTAGGACTTCTTAGAAATGTCTCCAAATGTCGCTCTCCTTACTTTTAAGTGCAGAATATGCTAACTTTATAAAAACTGTGTTACTTAGAGCATCTTATGATTTTTACTGCATATAATGGAAATGAAAAGAAAGCATTAAGATAGTTTCCAGAAATATATGTACCTGCTGTCATAACACAGAGAACTCTTCTGTACGTGATGAAGGAGGGAGGCTAGGCTGCCATCCTTCCTAGCTACAAGAGAGAATATGGCAATATGGCAGCTCTTCTACTCTGTTAAGGCAGTGGACTCTTCAGCTCAGGGAAGGGCCAGTAAGAGACCCTACTACTTCCTGTGACAGAAGTTGGAAATACTCAGTACTGACAATTTTAGTGACATTGATTCTTGCTAGGATTGACATGACTGACCCATCTAAGGAAACACCAACCTGTGTGCCTGGTACACAGTGGTGCTCAGTAGACGTATGTTGAATGAACAGAGGTAAAGTACAGGCATGTGTAGGGACTCCAGGACAAATACATGGAGGTAGAAAGTGGAGATGGAAACAACCACTCTTAATAAGTATTTGACTGAAAAGTAAAGAGAAAATATTGCAGTCCACAGCAAGTCATAATAATTGAATTTAAAAGTGAGAGGAGATGCCAATATGTGAAAAGTGTTATTCATTTAAAATATTGCTTTCTGTTATATTTATTTAAAATAAGTGGTTAATACAAATATTAGCAAAGCTAAGATTCTTTTGTATTCATAACAAGGATAAGCATATTTATTCCATGCTAATGATGTGCCAGATACAATACTAAACCTTTTACATGAAACACATTATTTAGTCTTCTTAATGATGCTGTGAGGTAGGTAGGTAGGTAATATTTCCATTCAACACATGGGTAAACTGTGGCACAGAAAGATGTAGTATCTTGCCCAAGATTGCTCAGCCAGAGAGTCATGGCTCTGACTCCAAAAGAAGGTATTCTGAACCATTATACAACACAAAGGTAGGAATGTTATCTTAAACAGGGGTTGATCTCTGAAGGTAGCACCTGCTCTGAAGGTAGCACATGAGGCAACGACTGTGTAAGGTCAAATTTCCTTCTGAAATTCACTTCATTGCCCATAATGTACCTTACTAATACAACATACACACACAGGTTTGTATATTCAGATCTGTATAGCATGCACTGTATATCCTGGACATAGTAACGTATGGTATAAATAAATTGGATATATAAACAAAATAAAAACTTACAGTAGAACCACTGGAATGAGATGCCCATAGTATGCCTTTGCACACACTAAGCCTGACAGGAAACATCTCATACTTGCTCTGGGACACATTGTTTAGAGTGGAATTGCAGAACTACACATCCTACTGAATGTGCAATCTGTAAATGTGGTGTTTCCTGCCGTGGGCAAAGAGCTGAACTGCAGAAATAAACGGTATAGATAGTGTAACTCTACCCTTTGATGGCTAGCTTGTTTTTCCCTCTCCTCTCCCAATTATTCATGCCTGAGACATCCTCAGCTCTGAGCACATTCCCACCAATATGTACCACAATAAGCGGCCTCAACAGAGCAGGCCTTGTAAATCCAAAATCATACTAATGCCAAGGCGGAGGTAACAGTCTCCCCCTTTTAACTTTGAGAGAAAAATCAGGTAGCCCCAGCCCCCCTCCGCCAAAACTCCCCCACCAAAAAAAATTCCCAAATCTCACCCTCTGCGTAAGTCTTCTTTCTAAAAGTCCCTGTTTTTCCTGATTTTACATTTGAACAATTTACTTTTGTGTGAAACCACCCAATTATACCCCTGGAGCCAAGTGAAGGTCAAATCCCTTTACACCCAGTAGTCTTGACAACCAACATTCCACTTAACAACAAGATTTCCAAATCCCAGACCCAGGCTCTCTTACCGGAAACATTTCCTCTGTAAGTAACAGAATGAAGTGATCACACACACACAAAAGAGCTGGGGACAGGCTCTCTGGGAGTTTGCTGCATGTGGCTTGACCTGAATGTCAGGCACCTGGGGGTCCCCTTAATGAAGGTCGGTGACCTTCTCCCCTGCACTGCACTTCTGTTCCCTACTGCCGCCACCTCTAAATGGAACACCTCTTTATTTTCCAGAGGGAAGGGGCTGAAATACCAGACTGCGATGTACCATCTCTTGGTTGCTATGACTGAGGCCATTAAAATGGCAGGCATTAAAAGACTGCACCTCAGTACCCAGCTACAAAGCCTCAAGGTCACTGCATTCCACAGCTTCCCGTCGCCTTTCATTCCTGGCCTCAGAGCTTCAATATCCTGGCGAGATCCCCTCGCATTATATTTCATGAGGCTTAAATGCAAGCTCTCCCACAGCAAGCCCGAGAGTATAATGGGGGTTTTAATACATTCCTTTTACCTAAGGCTGGGATCCATTTCAAAAAGTTACCCAATAGGTTTCCTTTCAGGTGAGCTCATTGCTCTGACATTCCAAAATGACATTAAAAAATAAACCCTCTGATGACTATATTAATACAGTACCTGGGACACTGAGAGTTATGCCGGAAAATGTCTTAGATGTCTATAAATAAATCTTTAAAAAAAAACCCAGCAGGAGGAATGTGAGGAGCTAATGGAATTCAAAAGGCCTCATTGCTACCCCCTTAGAGTTGAAATCCACTCCGGGCTGACTGTCGCAGCAGATATAAAAAGCCAGCCACAGGCTGAAGCTGTATTAGAAAATACTGAGGCAATAGAATATTAATCTTTTTCTCCAAAGAAAAGCCACAAACTATGCTCCTTGGAAGATGGCTTCCTTTGCTGTAAGAAGTACACTAATTAAACATGTACAAGGTTAAATCCTGGCAACACGCAGCTGCTTCAGGGATCAGTCCTTCTTGACTTCAGGTGGAAGGCACTCCCCACAGAGGTAAGACATACATGAGGCAGTGTGGGGAGAATGACGTCAGCTTCCCAAATTGGCACAAGGACCTGTGTGTGGCCTTAGGACCAAAAGCACCCTTCTTTCTGCCTTCCTGAAAACATATCTTGAAATTGCCTTTTATGTCTCAACCCATCTTCCTTGAGATTCTGTTTCTCCAAGGAAGTGCTCCGTGCCCTCTCAGCCTTGCAGACCTGGCTGTGTCAAGTGCCACTGTGCACTACGGAGGGACTGGAGGAACTGAAAAGCATTTTTGTCATGGGAGGGAACAGCCATGGGAGAAGTCAGGCCTCAGACACTCTTGTTTGAATATGGATGTTTGAGCCTTAGCTGGTAGAATAAAAAACTCTTTCAGAGTGGAGTGGAAAGCGAAGTTTCCAAGGTTTTATAAACAAACAACCTGAGACAAACACGGCAGTGTTATAGGTCAAAGCAGATGTGGTGAACAGAACTTACAAAGACATATATGTATATCAGTTTTATTTTTTCCATGTTCATTTCAACCTCAGTAGAGCTAGCAACGCTAACACTCCCCAGTGGCACAGCCAACAACAGGGCTCTAGAGGCTCCAAACTCGGGGTCCCCTTGGGTGTCCTTGGATAGAATTTAAGGGGTCCATAAACTAGAATAGAAAAAATTGTATCTTTATTTTCACTAGTCTCTAACTGAAAGATAATGTTTACTTCAATTACAGATGCAGAAAAATCCCGATAGTGTTAGTACTACTGTGATTTTCTCGATAGGAATCATGATATTTTCACATCAATTACAGTTGTAGATATAAATCTGTAATATACCTGTAGCATGTTTTACTGTAAATATATATTACATATGATATATAGAGATGATTCCCTTTGAAATTCAAAGTATTTTATTTTACTTATGAGAAAACATTCTAAGAGGAGACTCGTAGCCTTCATCAGGTTGCTATAGGGGTCCATATACAAAAATGGTTAGGAGTCCCTGTACTAGGGAAACTTCCTAGCAGAATGGAGCAAGTCATGTCCTAAGAGACTATCTGCACTGCTGAAATCCTCCATTTTGGCTAAATGACAAAGCACTGGCAAAAGAGTCAGATGGACTGGGTTCTGATCTCTTAACTTATTGCACGTCCTTTGACAAGAAAGACATTCAACCTTCTTGCTATTCATAAGAACACAACTATTCATGCTTACAATGTGCCAGGTGCTCTGCTAATTACATTTGGTGGCCACAATGATGGTTTAGTCAACAACAGACCACATACATGATGGTGGTCCTGTAAGATTATAACACCATATTTTTTCTGTATTTTTCTATGTTTAGACATGTTTGAAATATACAAATACTTACCATTGTGTTACAATTGCCTGCAGTGGTCAGTAGAGGAACATGCTGTACAGGTTAGTAGCCTAGGAGCAATAGGTTACACCATATGGCCCAGGTATGTAGCAAGCGATACCATCTATTGTGTAAGTACACTCTACGATGTTCCCTTAATGAGGAACTCACATAATGATGCATTTCTCAGAATGCATCCCTCTTTGTAAATATTACTTCATGTGATCATTACAGCAGCCTTCTGTGGGTCTACTGTTATATTTATTTTGCAGATAAGAAAACTAAACCTTAGAACTGTTAAGTAATCCATCCAGCTAGAAAACAGCATTAATGAAAACTTTCTCCAAAGCTATTAGATATCATATTCTAGCAATCTAGGATAACAATTCCTGCCCTACTTACCTCGCAGGATTTCCGTGATGCTCAAATGAATAATAGATATATTAGACTTCAAGAGTACTTTCCCACCCTTCAAAACAAGTTATGAATATTTTTAAATCATTATCATTGTTGAGATTTTCAAGTATAGCAAAATTTTGAGTTTTGGAAATAACCAGTAAAACGACAAGATGCTATCAAAGGGACTTCTGAATTACGTTTCATATTTAAGTGGCAATATAATTATTACAAGGAATAGCTGATGGATTGTATAAGGATCTATGTTAATGCTAGATAAAAATAGAGTCAAATTTACACTTTAGTGTTGTGCTACAGGGCTTGATAAGTTTATTCTCATAAGTAAATAAAATATGTGCCCTTCAAGTTGGCTGTAGGCTTTTAATTTATTTAGAAACTTTTATCTCCTACAAGGTTTTATGGAAAGAGAAAATTTAGTCCATTTGGCCAGGTGATATCAAGACCCAGAAAAATATGGCTTGACCAGCTGTCCAGAATTATGACCTCTCTGCCCCTTTCCTCAGTAGCTCTATCAAATTTCTGTGCAAGGTAGAGGGACCTCTGCAGAGACATTCTCACCTTGACATCTCAGGGTCCACTTACCTGACTAACGATGAAGAAGATGACAGTCATGGCAGCGCAGGCCAAGGTGATAAGCATAAGGAACTTGAACCTAAAAATGAGCCCCTATTAGAAAAGAAAGAGTAGTTTAATACTCCATCAGCTACCAATCCTTTTCTCACTATATAAATCTACAAAAAGCTTAAAGAAATCTGTAAAACCAAATCCCTAAGAATGACAGTAAAATGATTTCCCATAGTAATATCTCTTCTGCAGAGGTGAGTGTGGCTGAAAATTTCTTGGGTCAAATATTTCCTATGTTCTTATCACTCATAAAGCAGTGATACGAGAGCCTGGGAAATTATATTCACAACACGTCGTGAGGCTGCTAATTTCCCTGCTAAGCTGGTTATGCTTCTCTGCAAGGGTTCAAAGTTACCAAATCCAAGTTTTCTGTGGTTGTAATAAAATTCTGCTCCAGTGAACAAAAAGAAATGTGCATATTAATCAACATGAAGTGGATTTGGTTGAATTTTCTCATGTCACTCCAGCTCTGGAGACAGGCAAGCCTTAGAAAGTGCCTGTGGTTTCCTGAGAGCAGGATTTAAGAGAACCTGTGTTTCAAGGAGGGAGGCCTATTATTCAGGGGCTCTTATGTGTAAGATCTACTGCATATAAAAACTCTGAGGTTCTGTAGTTTCTGCTTCTCTTTTCATACAGGAATCAGGCTTGTTTCTCCAAGGACAGCCACTTAGGCATGAACCCAAGGGATCCCTGATAAATCAAGGATGTGTTGCTTGCATTGGGGATTTGAGGATGTTAAGTGTTTCTCTTGAATGAGGAACATAATCTATAAACAGAGATTACTGAACGGTCTGAGCATCTGCTGGATATTTTAGGGGAATGTAGCCTGTTAAGAGTCTGGAAATCAGATCACCTGGACTAAACCCTGTTTAGTTACAGGACAGGGTTGATTTTGGGACAGAACTTTGACTAAAGCCTCATCCCAACCAAATCCCAGTTCTGCCATAGTCCAATCTCCCATCTAGTATGTACCTACATTCCATCACCAAGCTGAAGAACTGGCTGAACAAGTTTACTCCTTATTGGAAATGGAAACACATTTGTACCACAGAAAATGCCAAGATTTAGACAGGCCAGCTAGATGCTTCTCAGAGTAAGATTTGGCCTCTAAGTTTGCCCAGAGATCCTACATGAGAATCTCTCAATGTGTATTTCAAAGTTAAGGCTTTCTATCTCTGGGGTGTGTGTGTTTACACATCAAGCGGAAAGATAAGCAAGCACCAGTTCCAGAACGAGCCAAGCAATCTGCCCACCTCATAGTGTAGCCGCCGGACTTTGCTCATAGCTGGCAGGCTGGACTGCTTCCCACTGATGTTCCGAAACACCTGAAATACCATGAAGCATAGAAACAGGAAGTAGAGGCAGAGGCAGATTCCAGCCACGATGATGAAGGCCATCTGGTAGTGTCCAGTAAAGGAAACAACGGGCTAGCCAAGGCCAAGCTGAGCGGGCCCAGGCACTTCTCCCCAGGTCTGTTGGCAATACTTGTTTTGTCTCCAAATACATAGGAAATTTTCAAGGGGATAAATTATTAAAACCTGACATTCTAATGCCAGTGATAGGTTTCTTGACACAATAGTACCACAGAGGGAGGTGTTCAATATTGCTTTCTAAACCAAGTAAGAAAAGAAATGGTGTCTTGCTTGTTAGAAATGAAGAATCTGGGCCCTCCCATAGACCTAAGGAATCGGAATCTGCCTTTTAACCAGGTCCCCAGGAGATTCGTATACACAATAAATTTGAAAAGCACTAATAAAGCATATATTGGTCACTATGGATCAGATGAAAAACCACATTAAAATCACCAGAAGAGTTCAAATGTAGATCCCCAGCTTCCTCCCTAGATATATGGAATCAGATTTTCCGGGGCTAGGACATCAAGTATGACTATGTTTGGAAACCACTGGGCTCGTCCTTGGAGTTTTATAAGAATGAGATTGAGATGCTCTGGCATAATTGAAGAGGAGATACATGGGA
Source organism: Macaca nemestrina (assembly GCF_043159975.1). Lineage (NCBI taxonomy): Eukaryota > Metazoa > Chordata > Mammalia > Primates > Cercopithecidae > Macaca > Macaca nemestrina. The sequence goes on along the minus strand of NC_092125.1, from coordinate 165,468,093 downwards.
GCTCAGTGCAGGGGCCCTGGGCATGGGCTTGAAGGTCTTAAAGTGAAACCAGGGAAGAAGGACCACTTGCAGTCTTCTGTCACCACAGAAAGTCTTGTCCAACAGAATGGGGATTGAAGGACACATGGCACAGATGGGAGTTTGGGTTGCTGCCAGTATACTTGAGACCCACTAGGGGGGCTGACCTGCCATTAGAGTCAATCTGAGAACCACCAAGGCCTGCGGTAGTGTGAGCTGCCTTGAAGGCAGGTGACCTGATTCCAACCCCTTTCCACTACAACAACTCTGCCCAAATTGCCTTTTTTTTTTGAGACAGAGTTTTGCTTTTGTTGCCTAGGCTGGAGTACAATGGCACAATCTCGGCTCACCACAACCTCCTCCTCCTGGGTTCAAGCAATTCTCCTGCCTCAGCCTCCCAAGTAGCTGGGATTACGGGCTTGCGCCGCCACACCTGGCTAATTTTATATTTTTAATAGAGACGGAGTTTATCCATGTTGGTCAGGCTGGTCTTGAACTCCCAAGCTCAGGTGATCCGCTGGCCTCAGCCTCCCAAAGTGCTGGGATTACAGGCATGAGCCACCACACCTGGCCCAAATTGTCTATTTTTAAAAGCATTTAATAAGTGTGAACTTGGCATGCATATTTCATTAAATAATATAATATCTAATGCAGTTTCGCCTTCTTTCCTATAATGAACAGTATCCTGGAATGAAGGGAATATAGTTATTTTCTGCAGGACTTGAAATTTTACCCACTCCATCATTTTATAAAATTAAAAAGTTGAACTAGATTTAACATTATAAACATTCTCCTTGTTGTGAAGCTAACATTTGGTGGTGGCATAATGGAGGAAGGGTAGAGCTTCTCTCTCATCTTTGAGGTAATGATACTACAGATTTAGTTTGCTCACAATGTTCTTGTGACACTAAGAAACCAATATAGACATCGTGGCAAGACAAAGCATAGTCCTTAGCACACGGCAAGATATGAGCCATCAAGGAAGAATACAACCCAGGCCTTTCTCTCCACTCCAGAGCAGAGTCCTTTTCTCCCAAGAGCATGTCACATACTATTCCAGAAGATAAAATATTTAAATCCAGCATCCTAAAAGGGATAAGCTAAGACTGTCACTTCTGCTTCCTGAAGAAGACTTAGCGTTTATGCCAACCAACCAGAAGCCTCGGCTACTCCTCTGGAACTAATCACCTTAGCCTTATCTCCACTTGGTCTCAGGAATGAATAGCAGCAGTGTGATCTGCCAGCACACCAAGGTCACTGTAAGAAGTCTTGCACATAGGCAATTTCAGAAACAGACTCTCCCACAGGGGCCCAGAGATGAACCTCCATGGCTCCAGGGAAAAGCTAGTCATGCTTCAGTCTGCAGTAAACAGTGTATAACAGATAATTCAGACAGGCTGCAGTAAGCCCAGAAACTCGGATCCCTCTGCTGTGAGGATGGGCTGCGACCTTCTCATTTTGCCTGCTGTCACCCAGGCTTGAAAGCAAGCAGTAATTCTTATTATCAGCCTTAATTGTGCTGTTATAATTGGCCTGAGAATCAAAGCCCTGGCTGAGTACATATGGGGAGCATCAGCGGAGCCTTAGAAAACGATCTTGGGGACTGGGTGGCTAGGGGAAGAAATAAAACCCTGAACCCATCAAGGAAGGATACGGCCAGCTCTGTTCCAACATCTGTAGTCCAGATACTGTAGAAGGGATTCGTGAGTTGTACCCCTCTACAAAGAAAATGAGATGGAAAGGCAAGACAAATTAATACAAAGGCAAACGGGAACTTTCCTTTTCACGTATTCTTAGCTTTTCAGCTGCAGGGGTGAGGGCTGTATTTAGGCTAAAAAACATTACAGAGATCCTAAAGAGAAATGAAGCTTGTAGAATACATCAGCCCAAACATTTTGCAACTGTAAAGAGCTGTGCATTTGATTTGATCCCAGACCTTGTCTGAGTATGTGACCACATCCAGTGCTTCCATACCAAAGGTTCCCGACCACCATTCTCCTTTTCCAACACTCCTCCTAAAGTGACAGGAGTGGGCGTGGTGATGCACAGTTTGGCTCAGTGTCCCACAAACACCTGCTCACCTCTCACACATGTCAAATATGAAGAGGCAGAAGGAACCAACGGCAATGGGTCCGACTTGCTTCCAATACCCTGCAATGTGGTTCCGCTCGTGCTGATCCTGAGGAAAACCAAATTGAAAAGGGAGATAGAGGGGAGAGGAAGACCAAGCAATTCTATGGGGGAGTCAGCATTCGAAGGACACCTGCTGACCACCTATTATGTATCAAGCACCATGCTAGACTCTAGGTGTATGAGAACAAAGAAGATGAAAATCTCTTCTTCAGGAACTCACCTCTGTGGGGGAGTCTGGCACATATGCAGAACATGACAAAGCCCAGCCATAAGGGCTCTGAGAGTAATAAGAACAGGATGCCAGGGGAACACAAAGAATGGCCTCAGCTCCCAGGCAGAGGACACTTTGTGGTCCACAAAATAACTCATTCTGAATTAAATTTCTATGTGACTTGTAACTTGTGTTTATAAAAGTGACTGATCCCCGGAAGACAAAGTAAAGACATTAAAGCATTTAAATATGTGAAGTGTGTCTCTTATGGTTAGGAAAACAGGCATATTTCCTCCCCATCCTTATTAAAACCAGCAATGATTCTCCTTGATAAACAAAGACACCAAGAGAAAGAAAAGGAAGGAATGTAGAATGAGAAAAAAGGGAAAGCAAAGATGATCTTAGCCTCCAGGCAGGGCCCCAGGTGGGTCAGTCCACACCAGCTCCCTGTGGACAATCCTTGGCTGGCTGGCTTCCTGGTGCTGGACCAAGTTCCCTCCACTCCCAGGCCCTGATGCCGAGGCCTCATTCTTAGCGTATCTCTGCTGGAGGACCCCTCATGGGGAAAGACCCCCTAATGTAGACAGTTTAGCGGTAGGCAGAAGTCTGTCTCTCTGCTCTCACACTGCTCTCCTGGAAGAGCGGCAGGACTTCAGAGGTCTGGTTTTTATGACTGAGCCATAATGGAATTTAAAAACAGTCCACTCTGCCATGAAGCCCATGTGCCTGACACGAAGACCAAGTTCCAGCTGGCATATCATCTTAGCCACAATGTGATGACGACACCATTCTTATTTTAAACCGTGGTACCTTCAGTCCCTCTTGAAATATGATTTGGTGTCTGTGCAAACTGAGGAGACCAGGAAGGTCTGTATTTCCGAGTAATAGGGGTTACTAGGCCACCTGGACACATTGCCAGCTGGAAAGAGCCAGGTCCACATTCTCTGGTGGTTAACCTGTATTCCTGGGGACAGGACAAGCAGGGCAGAAGCCAGCAGACAAGAAACTCAAGCTCAAGGGCAAGAAATAATACTAATCATTAGAATGTGTGTGTTTATCTTAAGTTACTCACATTCTCTCTTTCAATTCACACAAAAACCCCATGCGTTAGGCCTTTACATCTCATTTTATAGATGAAGGACCTGAGATTCAGAGTGATAATGTCATTTGCCTAAAGCCACTCAGCTGGTCAGCAGGTGGTGAAGCAGGAATGTGAACCAGAGGGGTCTGCCTCCAGAGTTCCCACTTGTAACTACTAGTTTATTCTGTCTCACCCACTGCTGACTAGAGGCAAAGGGGGGCAGGTGTCAGCTTGGCAGCCTGCATGGAGCAGCTGGTACAGACGTCTGTCCCTCGCAGGGGCTCTTACCATCATGTGCTCGCCACAGAAGATGATCCAGAAGGACAGAAGCATCGCATAGAAGATGCCCTGTCGGATGTCACCGAACAGCAGCATCCAGGTCCAGTCGAACCCGATGGAAAACCATTCCACTGGGATATTGATAAAGGTCATGGAAATCCCAAGGGCAAAGATGACTCTGATGGTGAGAAAATATCAGGACAGCCACTTCATTCATCTGGAGGGCAGATTTTCAAACAATTCCCAGAAGTCAGTTTTGAGACATGAGATGTTACTTATTGGGTCTGAAGCCATATGATTAATTTCTTCTGCACAGAGATGCAAAATGTCCTATGTAGCTCACACTGCTGCAGAATGAAGGAGTGCTACACCAACCTTTCTGTGGAAGTGAACCTGATCTCCTTAATGCCCCACACTTTACTTTGGTACCACTGCAGATGAAGAGCTTCCTATAATGTTTGTGTCCCCTTGCCTTCTCATCCAGGCCTCAGTGAATATAATTGTCCTCTTTCACCTATTCAGGTTATCATTCATCTGATCATTAAGAACACTCATTATTGTGATATCCTCAGGAACGATGAATTATATAAGCATATTTGTTTCAATAATACATGACTCCAAACACATTTGAAATGTAAATTCTCTTGACTGCTTGTTTAGCTTTTATTTTACTCTTCCCCTGTCACACTAAGAACTGCCAATTCTCTATTAAAATGTAATTCTTATGTCACTGATTTATTCATACTTTTTTCCATCCCCTTGAAACACATATGTTAATTAAGCACAGATCACATAGCAGGCATTGTGTTAGCACTATAGAATCCTAAATGAACAGGACCTGTTTTTTCACTCACGGGAGATACAGTTAGTAGAGGAGCCAGATAAAGAGACAATTGAATAGAGCAGGATCAGGAATATCATAGAGTTTTAAAGCATAGAAGGCTGCTACCAGGACTTCTGACTTTGACACAGACAGGAATGGAGCTGAGTTGTGAGTCAAGGTAAGGGAGGTGGAAAGGGTGTTTGGAGGAGAGGGCAGAGCCTGGAAGGAGGCACAGAGGCCTGGAAGAACCTGGTGCATTTGGGGATCTGCATGTGGCACATCAGGAAATGACAGGACATGAGACCAGAGAAACAAAGAGGGCTGTGCTCATGAAGAAATTTGCATATCCCACTAGAGAACTGAAATGTATCTTGAAGAGACTTTTTATTGGAATCCAATAAAAAGTTTAAACAATGGAGTGACATGATTCATTCACTCAAAAAATATTTATTAAACTCCTACTATGTGTCAGTCACTATTCTGAGATGCTGAGAATATAACTGTGAACAAAATAAGCAAGGATTGTGCTCTTGTGATGCTTGCATAGAGATGCAGTGAGAGAGGGAGTATAAGAAAAAGATAATAAATAAATGAATAAGCATCATGAAAAAAAATGCTAGGCAAGAGAGTGGAGAGCAATGGGGATGTGATTTTACATAAAGTGGACAGACAAGAGATCAGCAAGTGTGAAGGCCCTGGTGTGAGGGTTTGAGCACAATAAAGGGGGCTGGTGGGTGTTGGAGAGGACAATGACAAGATCAGAGGTGGAAGGCACCCAGTCATCAAGGGGCTTATAGGTCAGGGCAAAGGAGATGAAAAGCCAGTGGAGAGCTTTGAGCAGAGGAGTGACAGGATCTGATTAACATCTGAAAGGGGGCACTCCGGCTATCCTGTGAATAGGCTGCAGGGAGGCACGTGGTGGAAGCAAGGAGAGGGGTTGCAACAAGGCTGTTCCCACTGATCCAGGTGAGAAGCGATTGTGGGTTAGTTAGGCTAGGGTGGCCGCAGTGGAAATGGTGAGACTTCCCGGTGAGTTAGATGAGAAGTGTGAAAAGCAGAGACATACAGGATGACTCACTGCTACATTTCCAGTTTGAACAACTGAAAAGATGGAGTTGCCATTTACTGAAATGGGGATTCTGGGAGGGAACAGGTTGGAAGTGGGACACAATCAAGTGTTGTCCTTGGTACATGTGACATTTTCAATGCAAATGAAGACATTAAGTAAAGAGCTGCAATATTTGGGTCCAGAGTTGGGAGAGGCTGAGGCTAAAGATACAGATTAAGAGTCATCAGAGAGCAGATGATTTTTCAGACCACAAAGGTAGGTGAGATCACCCCTGAGGAAAGCACAGCTAATAAAGAGAAGAGGTCCAAAGCAGGTGCCCCAGTCCCAAAGTCTAAGAGGCTGGAAAGATGGAAGGAGACAGAAATGGAGCCTACATGCTGGTCAGCAAAGAAGAATGACCAACAGAAGAGTAGAGGAGACTCTGGGAAGAAAAACTGATTATGTCAGATGCTGGGATGAGTAAAAAAAAAAAAAAAAAAGTGAGGACTAAAAAATGATCTTTGGATTTGGACTATGAAGGTTGTTGGTGATCCTGTGAAAAGCAGTTTTAGTAAAGTGCTGGAGATGAATCCAGACTGGAAGGGACTCAAGAGAGAACAGAGGAGAAGACATATGCACAAGGTTTTTGAGAAGCATTGCTGTAATGAGGGGCAGAAAGAGGGTATGTAGCTTCAGGGAGAAGAGGGAAATGGGAGAATTTTGTCTAAGAAGGGGAGATGGCAGGGCATGTTTGTATATTAATAGAAAGAATCCAGCAGAAAGGGAGAAGTCAATGATGTGGAGAGAAAGTAGGTACACCTGCAGGAGCACTGTCTTTCTTTAAGTGAGAGGAGCTGGGTTTAGGGCAGTTTCTTCACTACAACACAGACAAGTATCTGATTGACCACGGAGTATCCCGAAGAGCAAAGAGGTTAAAGAGTCAGAAAGGTCAGCTGGGTGTGGTGGCTCACACCTGTAATCCCAGCACTTTGGGAAGCTGAAGCAGGCAAATCACTTGAGCTCAGGAGTTCGAGATCAGCCTGGGCAACATAGTGAAACCCTGTCTCTACAAAAAATACAAAAACTAGCTGGGGAGTATACACCTGTGGTTTTAGCTACTGGGAAGCTGAGATGGGATGATTACTGGAACCTGTAAAGTCAAGGCTGCAGCAAGCTGAGATCCCAGCACTGCACTCCAGCCTGGACAACAGCGTGAGACTTTGTCTCCAAAAAATAAATTAATTAATTAAAAAGAGCCAGAAAGGTGAGAGAGGTAGAACCCTGAGGATTAACTTAATAACAACTTGCATAGGAAAGCTGCAGGAGAAAAAGGAGTCCAGGATGACTCCTGGTCAAATCACTGGCCTAAGTCACACACTGGCTGCTTGAAATGGACACAAGCAAAAGCAAGAGCTTGGCAGATCACGAGAAGCCAGTATTCCTGAAGAGCACTGCAAAACCAGCTCTTACTTTTCCAGAAGCACTGGGGGTCGGGACATCATGGTGATCCTCCTCCAGTACCACACCATAATGATGAAGATGCTGGGCGTAAGGAAGGTCTTCATGGCAAACCACACCTTGGTGAAGCCTCCATTTTGGTGGATCCCCTAGGCAGAGACCAGTGATAATTTTGAAGGTGAATATTATCTTAGCATTTCCTTCTACTGGCAAATGCGTTTGTGGGAGAGGTAAGTGGAGACCTTGTCTGCAAAATGTTCATGATCAAGAGCTTTCACATTCATAGCATGCACTGCCCTCATACACCCTTGGCCTCTCCTCAGAGATAACAGAAATACATATTAAAAGAGCCCTGTGCTATGGACCTGAGACCAGAGAAATAAAGAGGGCATCCTATTCACAGTAATGGCTTTCACGCTCTGGGGTCTGAAAGAAGAGCATGGGGCTTTGGGGCAGGGTCACTGTTTCCGAGAGGCTGAATTATCTTACCTTGGACTCATCCCACTGATTTTAAAATGCTAATGCCTAAAGGTCCACTTTAGAGGTATGGATTAATAGGGCAGGTATGGATTAATAGGGCCTACAGGGTGTATGATATCTACCCAGCTACCACCCCTACAGTGTGCCCCCCAAAAAAGCCACATTTGAGGTAGAACCAGAAATTTTAGGTAAAAAGCAGAGATATCCTATATCTCCTAACACCTCTCTTGGCCATTTAATCCTCATTCGACCCTCACATCTTACTAATCTGGTCTACTAGGGCTACAAGAGCTTTTTCCCTATGCTAAGATAATGATTAAGTAAATGATCAATTTTTTTTCTTTTTGTAAGCTTTTCATTAGAAAGTTGCAGATATCCTAGATGGTCAATATGTTGAGATTAGTAAGTGTTAAGGTAAATCTATTTTATAAAATGCTAACCAATATTGTAAAGTATATTTATACTACATTCACCAATTTATATTATATATACCATTAAATAAGAAAGCAAGGAAAAAAAGTCAGTTCAATATGATCCTACTTTTTGTAAGGGAATTACTACGTATATAAAAAGCCTGGAAGGAGATATATGAAAACCTGAACAGTGACTATTTCTCTAAATAGTAGGACATTATAGGTAATTCTTATGCTTTTCTGTTTCTTTACCCAATTATTGTGAGACTTTGTTGAGGTTGAAAAGAAAGGTCCTCCTTGCAGCAAGTTCTAACTTTTCCCCAATTAAACAAATAAGATGGAAAGAACCTAAACCACCCCTATTCCCTTTAACAATTGTGCTTGCAAGGTGAAACACATAAAAAAGAAAATTTACTTTTATCTTGGTGTTATTCATTATGCAATCATGACTATATCATGATCTTATCATTATAATGATCTTAAGTGATCTTAAGCCCATTTAAAATCTTAAGTGGGCACAATAATTGCATTGTTTTCCATTTCTGTAATCTCTCACACAAATTAATTCACTTTATTATCTCAGCCATCATGAGTATGTTATTATTCCCATTTCTCAGATGAGACAGGTGAGGCATAGAGGTGCCATGAGTGAGATGGAGTTCCCCTCCAATACACATGCCAAGATCAATTACATTCACTTACCACCAACCGGATATCCTTTATCTCCCCAATTCCCACATTGATTTTCTTCTTCTCATTCACAGGCAGCCGGATGTTTAAAAGGTAAAACTTATGGGCCACCGACCCAATTTCCATGAAAGGAAGGACATCACATTCATAGTAACGGCCCTCATGCTCTGGGGTCTGGAAGAAGAGCAGAGGGTTTGAGGCAGGGTCACTATTTCCAATAGACTGGCTCTGAATTCTGTTACCCTGGACCCATAACACCAATTTTAAACAGCTAATGCTTAAAGGTACACCTTAGAGGTACAGAGCAACAAGGCATACTGGAGGCATGGTGTCCACCCAGCCATCCCAACCTAAAAACAAACAAACAACAACAACAGCAGCAGCCATATTCAAGGTAGAACCAGAAATTTTAGGTAGAAAGCGGAGACACCTTCCTTCTATCTCCTAACACCATTCTCGGCTGTTTCATCTTCATTAGAACCTCACATCTTACTAATCTTGTCTGCGAGGGCTACAACAGTTTTTATCGGCAGTGTGTCGTCAGGGACCTCTAAGGCTCTGTGGAACAGTCAGCTTCTTAAACGTTCAGGTGGAAGCTCCTGCTGAATCATTACACTCTTTAAGGACGGCTAATTATTCTTCTGATTTTGGCCTGAGGGAGAAGCTAGAAGCAGCTGAAAATATCTTCTTTTTATTCACTTGCCAGGAAAAAAAAAGACACGAGGAGCCCTTGGTATTTAGGGAAGGTTGAAACAGAAGAAACAAAGGTAATAATAAGATTAGTGGCCAGAGATAACCACTCAGAATTTTCTGCCTCCAGTGCTTCCTAACAGTCCAAGATGGCAGAAGGGAATAGACATTTTAATGAAATGAAGATTTAGCCCAGTGTCTAGGAAAGCCTCTTGGACTTCGTGCCAAACAATTTAAGAGATACTGCCCAGAGCACGGTGGAGAGAAATCGGACAGTAGGGACACAGCTTTTTTTTGAAAACTAAATTCTGCTCCACCTCACCAGGACTCCCAGCTATGTGTACCTGCTGAGGGGTGGGGGCCAGGGGTAAATATGAGCATGTAGAGGAATGAGCTTCAGCAGGCTGGGACTTTTCCCTGATACAGAAGATAAGAGTTTACCATCAATGTTGGGTTTCTACGTCAGCTTCAATGTTTACTTGGTACCTCCTGATCAATATAGGGGAGATCTAATTTGTCGTCCCTAAGCCTGAATTCACAAGCCCTCCAAAATTTGTCATAAATCTTCAGAGCAAAGATCCACTGAAGAAATGAGAAGAAAGAAGATAACAAGGAGTCTATAGTCTAAGAGTGTGTAGGAAGGGGCTCTGACCCTGAGATCTTGGCTGGTGGGGAGGGTTCCTTACTGAACAGTCAGAGCTTAGAGTGCAGTAAACAGACCTTTGTACAGAGACAGAGACACACATGGCAAGGTGGAGGTGGGGAGGTGCTTTTAACCCCTCTTCCCCACCACGGCACACATTACCGATCAGTTGTCAACAGTTTTTATCCCTAAGGTGTGAGTGGCTCTTCTCAGACACACCAGTTGATTAGAGTTGGCATGGTTGATTTTTAAAAACTCTTCTGTAGAAAGAATGCTGCTGCTTTTTCAAACCTCAGCTGCAGGTCGGATGATTCTTCCTATACAGATCGTCTTTTTCTCCCCTCCACTCCTTTCTCTCTTACACTTTCAAATCAGGGAGGATGGGGGCTTTGCAGGTACTACTGAAAATTCACTACAGGCTCTAATTCTCCCTCAGATTAAGTTGCAGTGAGGAGGCTGATTATCCTCTGTGGTAACAGCAAGAGGACATTTTCTGATTTGTTTCCAGTTAGGGCCTTATTTTATTTATGGAAATTGAGAATTTGAGGGGGGAAGGGAATAAAACCTACTTAGTCTAATACCATCTGGTGTGTGTCTCGCCCAGGGTCCCAAAAGTAGCAGAATTGGGAGAAGGACATGGGCCCTGCCCAAAGGCAGGCGTTGTGCTGTGATAAAGACTTGAACTCCAGGCCAGGAGGCTCTGATTCTAGTCCTGACCATGTTCCTTGCTGGGTACCTTGGGTCACCCTGCCTCATTTGGCCTCAGTTTCTTCCTAAGTGAGAAAGGTAAGTAAGATGATCTCCAGGGTCACTTCTAATCCCCCATGATGGGTCTCTGGGTGTCCCACACTTCCCTGTCACTACAGAGTGAGTAACATGGCCACCCATGACACAAATTTACCTAAGTTCAAATGAAAAGAGACACATTGGCATCTGGGACACTGGTTCAACCTTCCTGTCTCGGAGACAAATTCGTTGTATCCTGGTAGAGACTTTCCTTCGAGCACTGAAGTATTTAGGGCATTTAAGAAGGAAGATTCTTCTCTCTCTCCTTCCTTTCCCCCACCCCCAGTTCTCCCCCAACTCCAGCATGAGACTGGCTAATTAGGACAAATTACAGCAGGTGGCAACTTGACTTTTTATTTTTTTTCAACTTCACAATCCACCAGGGACTGAAAAGCTTTAAAGCAATTTCTCATTTAATCTTGAGAGTCAAGACTAAATTTCACTGCAATCAAAAAGCAGAGACTTGATGATTCATTTCCTTCGCACCTTTCAAGGTTTAATATCTTTCTTGCGAGGGATCAACACATCCTAAAGATAATTAAGCAACCATCATTAAGAAGCAGTTGCAGGCAAACACCCTTCCCCTCACACTACTCAGTGCCCTCCAAGTGTATAAATAAGAGAAATGACTGTTCCCTTTTCTAAGGATACAATTCTGCATCCAAAAGCCATCTAGCTTAGATGTTCAACCAGTGTTTCAAAGATGCAGTCAACTTGCAGAGACAGCTAGAAAGATTTTTAATTAATTTTCTCCGTTGCATGCAAAGATCTGAAAATGTTAGCTATTCCTCCCTCCTGCTTCCTCTAGTTTCTGTCTATCACTCATTTCTACCTACAAATGGCTTTCTCTGGAGGACAGCCCTGTGGAAATTGAGATATGAAATCCCCCATGATGGGTCTCTGGGTGTCCCACACTTCCCTGTCACTATGGAGTGAGTAACATGGTCACCCATGACACAAATTTACGGAAGTTCAAAGGAAAAGAGACACATTGGCATCTGGGACACTGGCTCAACCTTCCTGTCTCGGAGACAAATTCGTCGTATCCTGGTAGAGACTTTTCTTCAAGCACTAAAGTCCTGCCTCTGCCAGTATTTAGGGCATTTAAGAAGAAAGATTCCTCTCTCTCTCCTTCCTTTCCCCCACCCCCAGTTTAGCATTCAGCAGAGGGTCTAGGGCAGTGGCTCTCAAACTTCATTGAGTTTAAGGTAATAAACTGAAGGACTGTTAAAACATAGATTCCTTGCTCCTATCCCCTGAGACATTGACTTAATAGGTTTTGGGTGTGCCCTGGGAATCTGCCTTTCCTAAAACCTCTCAGGTGATGCTGCCACTGTTGGTCCTCAGAACACACTGTAGCTTTGTTCTAGGAAACCTGGGGGAGTGAGATTCCCCTAGTGCTTCAGAAAAACACTGCAACAGGTCCTTAGGTTTGCCCATGGAGGGCCTTAGTTTATACATTTTCTCCTAGTGGCCCATCTGGTTAATATCCACTTTGACTCTCAGATATGTCCCAGACAAGATGTTAAAGTATAAGGTCATCCTGCCTACGTTCATTGTATCATCTAGTCCAGGGGTGTCCAATCTTTTGGTTTCCCTGGGCCACACCGGAAGGAGGAGAATTGTCCTGAGCCACACATAAAATACACTAACAATAGCTGATGAGCTAAAAAAAAAAAATCAAAAAAAGATCTTACAAAGTTTTAAGAAAGTTAGTGAATTTGCACTGGGCCACATTCAAAGCCGTCCTGGGCTACCTGCGGTCCACAGGCAGCGGGTTGGACAAGCTTGATCTAGCCCTTAAAAAGACTCCCAAGGTAGGTACACTTATCTCATCTCACAGAAGAAAAACTGAAGCTCAGACAGATTATGTAAGCTTACCTGAGGTCACACCATCAGCGATAAAACCACCCAATCTTTCTCCTCTTTAGGAAAACAATGGCTAAAGCTGGGGCAAGGTACTCAGAGGCTTCAACCTCATGTTTTTACTATTTCACAGGAAATCTTAACAGTAATAGGCAAAAGCAAAGTTAGGAAAGACCCATGGTAGGAGAGAAGAGGAAAGAAAATGCTCCGCAGAACAGGTATTACCAAAGCTGTCCTCATGCGAAGAAGGGACACACCTAGGAAAAGTAAACAAATCTTTCCACATACCTGAGAAGCAGATAAAAACTCTGTTGGCTTAGACAGCAAGGGCTCATACCTTGGGAGACGTGAAGGTGCATTTGAGTTTCCGTGGTACTCTCTCATGGGCCATTTCAGTCCACTCAGCAAAGGCATCATCGCGGTAAGCCAGGGAAACGTCCATGGAAACTTCTGCATTTTCTCCTGCAAGAGAAAGGAGGCACGTTTCAGAAATGGCTTTTGGAAGATATTTTAGAAACAGCTCAAAAAGTTCTTATAGGCTTTGCCATGGAAATCAGCAAGACAAAAGAGAAATATTAATTTCTATCAAACTCCAAACCTGAAGACTTAGAAGTCATAGGAGGAAAGTCTAAGCCAAATGCTGGGTGGCCTCTCATGTCCACTCTGCCAGAGTCCAGAGCCTCCATTTAAACTCTTCCAGAGACAGGGGCCTCACTCCCTCTGAGGGAGCGCAAATAGTCAGACCTCATCCTCCCGTAACTTGTACCACAGGTCCTAGGTCTGCCTGTAGAAGCCACATGGAAGGTGAGGTCCTTCCTTCTTCCATAAAAAGTGCCTTATGTTCTTGAAAACCATACCAGATCTGCCTGCATTTTCTTTCCTCTCTGACAAACATGACCAAGTTTTTCAACCACCCCTCAGACATGTCCCTCTGGGGCTCTTCTCTGGTCACATTCTGTCTGAAAACATCCTTCTCAAACTTATTCCCGAAAGTTCTCAAATATAGGATCTGCTACTTCTCCAAGAGTCAAAATCTCTTCATATTGTGGATGAAGTTAATGTAAAAGGCAAAGTATTTTTCCAAAATTAAAGACTTATACACAGATAGGAATATAATAATACATAATTGCACAAATGAGTGTTCACACATACTTCCATAACAGTAGGACTGGACCACAAATGAGTTAAACTCACCATAGAACTCATTAAGGAGATGAGATTAATAAAACATTGCAACTATTAATTTTGTCTGTTTTATACTATGATGAGCAAGTTCAAGAGCAGAGAAGTCTTTTTTTTTTTTTTGTATAAAAGTTTAATTCTATTTAAAAAGAAGATTCATTAAATCAACTTCAAGTTCTTAACTCATGGGACTATTTTGCCACACTTCTTGGTAAATATCATTTTGTTAGGTTATTGGCAAAACAGTTTCAAGGTTCACTTCCCTCCCTTGAACCAGGTCCAGGTCATTTTGCTTTGGGGTAAATTAAAATCAGAACTCTACAAGTTGAGCAACTTTGTTTTTTTTTTTTTGAATTGATTTAGCTCTAACCCACCATTACATCTTAAGGATGGCATGACTTGATAATGATGGACTTGTGTGAAGTTTTGATTTTTCAATTAAACTTTGTATCACATGAAGTAATTGTCAGCGTTCTTGAGTCTGGTTATGGAACAGGCAGATAGAATCCTATCAGTAACAAGAGTTGGAAATTGGCTAATTGACAATGCAGTTGCCTTAAACATCTCAAGTAGAGAACTTTCACGTTAGTGAGATGTGCCTGAATTTCGGAACTTAACAAATTTTAATTACTTTTTATTGAAAACTGTACTGAACACCAAATGTCCACCTTTACAATAAACAAATACAGTAATGGTAACTCACACTAAAACAAAACATACTTCTGATAGCCATTATTTTTCTGTTTGGGACAATTTTAAAGTTTTCCTTTGTCACAAAAACAGGAATGCACCTAAACAAAGCTCAAAATAGGCCATCTTTTAAAACAAAAAGGCAATGAGTCACAAAAGACTATGAATAGAACATGTAACTATTTTGATACAAATCTGATAGGATTTGTTAAAATCAGTCACATCTAATACATCTGAAGTGTTGTTGTATAAAATATCATGTGAAGAAAAGAAGACTTTATCAATGTCTAAAAAAGTGGGTTTGTTCATAGACAATCTGACAAGCTACCAGAAAAATGTTTCCTGAGACATAAGGAAATGCAACATTATTCTTCTTGAACCCTTTTAGCTCAAGACTTTCTACTCAATAAAATAGCAGAGCATCTGAAACTGAGAAAATATATTTGAGTACAAACAGCTTGTGAAACTTAATACTTTTTTTTTTTTTTTTGCATCATCAGAGGGTTTTACTGAACTTACAACCAACCTGCCTACTCAGTATGCAGTTCAGATGTGAGAGACGCTTCTCTGTACGGGAGCCTGTACTGTCTTCAATCCTATGCATGCAGGTGTCTATCACAGGCAAACAGTTTTTTCCCCATTTTGTAGTAATGTGATTTTCCTATTAGCAAAAAGAGGTCACCAGCCCCTGTAGACTTAACGGACTCGTCACAGAATGGGGATTTCCTCTTAATATTTTTTATTTTGTTGTGTGAACTCTTGATGCAACATTGTAGAGCGGGGTGTTCAGGACCTGCTGTGCCCAAGGGACTGATAAAGGAAAAAGCTCTATTTATTCTTTGTGATTTGATACACAGATGAAAAACTTAACACACAATAACAGAAGTTGGTCGTTAATAAATCACATCCTAGTCTTTTAGCACTTCCATAAGCAGACAGCATCTTCAGTTTGTAGCTCTTGTAGTTTTAACACCGCAACATCAATGATGTATATGTCCAAAATCAGTTACAAAGACCGTAAGATTCTTTCTCTCTTAGTTCATCTATTTTTCACTGTCTCTTGGTCCCAAGTGTATCTGAATGATTACCTTCTGGCATTCTCTGCTATTGCTCATTGGGGTGCTCTCGATTGTCCCCGTGTTTTGTGGGCTGGTTGGGAGAGGGCGCTTGGGAAGGATGTGCCACTGTCAGGAGGTTGTGAGTCACTGGGATGCCTCCAGGGATGATCCCTTCCATGGCTGCAGGAAGTCCTCCTGGAGCCACGCCCACAATGCCTGGAGGATATCTGTATGTGGCACCATCGAGTTCAGGATGAATTGCTTGCTGGTCTATTACTGACCAAGGCGCTGATGTGACAAAGAATTCATTGTTCAGTTTCTTAAGCTTTCTGGGATGCGACCTGTGACGGCTCAACGGATCTCTGTGGCAGCTGCCTCCCTCATCTCCAGTGACGCCTGCTCGCTGTACCAGGCAGTGTGAGGAGTGCAGAGGGGATTCGGTGCATCTTTCAACGGACCCTGAGCAAAGCTAAAGGGCTCCGACTCATGCACGTCGAGGGCTGCCCCTCGTATCCTGCCATCCTTGAGGGTTTGTGCTAAGGCTTTCTCGTCCACCAGGTCACCACGGGCTGCATTCACAAGGAATGCTCCCTGCCTCATCTGCTTTATGGTAAAGTCATTGATGAGGTGGTGGTTATGTTCGTTGAGATTGCAATGCAAGGAGACCCAGCCACTCCGATACAGCAAATCCTGGAGGGTGTAGACCCTTTGCACGCCCAGGGACTGCTGGATCCCATCCTGCAAGTAGAGGTCATAAAATATGACGCTGAATCCAAAGGCCTTGGCTCGAACTGCAACTACCTGCCCGGTGCAACCAAAGCTGATGAGGCCCAGCGTCTCCCCATGGATGTGTGCCGCTCCTGAGGCCACCTCGTGGATCTGCTCCATGCTCTGAACCCGCGTGCCTTCCTGCAATGCCTGGTACAGCCACGTGTTCCTCCGGTACAGATTGAGGATATAGCAGATGGTAAAGTCCGCTGTCTCTTCCACGGTTGCAGACGGGTTGTTACACACAGCAATTCCGAACTCGCCGGCAGCCTTGATGTCCACGTTGTCATAGCCACTGCCTATCCGCAGGATCACTCTCAGAGCCTTGAACTTTCCCAGGTCCTCCCTGGTGAGGGTGATGGTGTGGTACATCTTGACACCTACGGCTTCATTTAGAACCTTCTCGTGGATTTCCTGCGTGGACTGCACATGCTTCAGGATGGGCATCTCCACAGTGCAGTCGCGGCCATCCAGCAGTGCCACCAGGGGGCGGGGGTGCAGGGGGTCCTTCATGATCTGGGGGCGGATACCTTCACAAATTCTGTCCAATCACTGTCTCTTGACTTTGTGCTTATCCACAAGGGACCATTCTTTATGGAACCTTGCAACTCTCAGATTAAAAAAAAAAAAAAAAAGCAGTTTTTTGCTTTTTGCAAAGCAGTCCTCTAAGAACTTAGGGGAACTCGCAGGAGTCTGCATGCATGACGCCACTATGAACCCAATATAAATCTGTCCACAAACTCTAGTTCACACGATGGGCTGTCTGTCTTTTTAAGAGAATAGTTTCATTGGTTCAAAGCCATTTAAGGTGATGAAACCCTCCTCCCGGAAGGTCAGCGTCCACAGCGAAAGGCGCCCTGGAGGCGGCGGCGGCTCCCACCCCTCCCATTCCACCCGGGGCTGCGGCTGTGCGGCCCCCGCTCAGCGCGGCACGGCTCCCGGTTCGGTTCCTCGCTACTCGGGTCGCCGCTGGCTCCTCTGGGCTGCTCCTGAGCCACCTTAAAATGACACACGCACACAGGGACACACGCACAAAAACTTAATCTCTCCAGTTCCCCGTTCCTCCCCTTCCCGCCCTCCCCAACCTCCTTGCGCTCCCCTCCCCCCGCCCCACTCTACTCCTCCAGAGAAGTCTTAATGAGGGGGGAAAAAAAAAAAAAAAGCACAAATCACATTTCCAAAATGACTGGAGATCCATCCACCACTAGGGTTATGAAAATGGGCACAATTTTAGGCTCTGGCTATTCAGCCTTGAAGAAGTCTCAGTATCCAAGCACGTGAGTTTGCTCATCTAAGTAATACCCACCTCCTCCAGGGCTGCAACAAGGATTGAGTCAAGTTAGTGAAAGCACTGCATGCTGCCTAGTATGCAGTAGGTGCTTAATAAAAGTTTACTAAACCTGAACACATACAAGTCACAAGGGAAACAGATAGGAATAACTGCCCTCTGAAAAGCAGGGCTTTTCTATCCACTGGTCTACAGTGGCTTAAAGCTGACATGGCAGCATGGCAGATCCCTGGTTCTCAGAAGAAATCTAGGAAAAGGAAGAGATGATCTATGGAAGAAGGAATTTGAGGCCATTCTGATATAGAGGAAACCCTCGATGAACATCAATGCCCACTATTCTATTATTCCTATTTTTATCCTCAGTTAAACATGGTGAATTGGCCACTGTGTTTTCCTCCTGAAATTCCACAAAATAAAGACAAAGACAGTAAAAAGAAAAGCAAAAGATATTAAATCACAGGGGGAAAAAACTAACTGTAGACACATGAGCAGACTAGAGATTTCAATTTTTTTTTTTTTTTAAAGACAGAGTTTTGCTCTTGTTACCCAGGCTGGAGTGCAATGGCATGATCTCGGCTCATCGCAACCTCTGCCTCCCAGGTTCAAGCAACCCTCCTGACTCAGTCTCCCCAGTAGCTGGGATAACAGGCGTGCACCACTATGCCTGTCTAATTTTGTATTTTTAGCAAAGTCAGGGTTTCTCCATGTTGGTCAGGCTGGTCTTGAACTCCTGACCTCGGGTGATCCACCTGCCTCAGCCTCCCAAAGTGTTGGGATTATAGGCGTGAGCCATTGTGCCTGGCCTCAAAATGTTTTAAAAAGATAAAAAATACATGAAATAGAGTTTCCTGGCAGCCACAGCCTACACTCCTATAGAGGGGATATTCTAGAAAAGTGAGCCAATATGTCTGCAGGAACCTGAAGCCACTCAGAATTTGAAAGCACCAGGGGTTGCACAAGGCAGAACAAAGCATGGCACTGACAATGAGGTGACTGGTCAAAGTCTGCACACAAAACGGCTGGACCTCAGTTCCCCCACATCTTCCCATCTCTGCATAATCCAAGGAGAGACTTTGGACTTGAGGACACCAGGGGAATACATAGACCCAGGGCTGGAGGTAGAGAAGAGCAAGGGTCTGTAGAAAAAATTGTGCCACTCCCAGGTTGGCAGAAACCATGCTCAGAGTTGGTATCTCCCCTTGGTCAGGGACCAAGCTGGCTACAACTTCTCCCCACTTAGTAGCCTCAGTGGTCAACAGAAAGAATCTGTCAGAGCTCCCATGGGGTCAAATCTTAGGCAATAAAGTACATCATACTTCTAACGCTGGAAGTAGGAATTGGGACTTTCAACTGTATTGAAAAGGGTGCTTGGAGAAACACAAGAGTATAAATATGAAAAGCTGTAAAAAATGTTATCAGCTCACACACAGGTTACAAATAACTCACAGGTTGTTCTCCTTGGAGCCGCAGGGTTCAGAGCAACACTGGCCTTAGACACAGGCAAGAGGGGTCTTTGAAGTTTGGGCCCACTCTGTCAACTGTTCCCTTCTTTATAGGACAAGAAACTCCCAAGTGAAGGGGATATGTATACCCAGAGTCTACAGACTCCCTCACTTCTAGACCATGCTCCGAGATGTCAGACCCCAGAACATTCTGCCTAGACAGCTCTGAACTCTTATCTTACTTCCAAGGTCTGTGTGGCCTCTTTCCAGGTCTGGCTTCCCAAGAAGAACTAGACAATCACTTGTGTACTCTTTCTTGGATGGTCGGGCGGGTGGGAGTGAAAAGGCTGCTATTTGTTGGAAGATAGGAACAGAGCTTGAACTTGGAGATTAGGGTGTCCATGTACAAGCATGCAAGGCCCCTCTCTTTATGGGATGGAGCCAGAGGTGGGGAGAAAAGGGTGTAGGGGCCCACGCTTCCTGGCCAGTCATATTTTGGCACAGAATTCCAAGTCATCCATGAATCCTCAATTCAAACCTGGCCATCCGGTTCATTATGCAGGTAACTCATCATCAGAGGATGCAACATACTTGGTTTAACAGTTTGCTGGCCTGATTTATCACTTCTAAATATTTAGACACGTGATAGGCATGTCTTCATTCATACTGTTTCCCCGAGCCAGACAAATGTTTGGGGTGGGCCTGGTTCAGAGCAGGTGCCTCAGAGAGACAAGGCTAGATAGGATTGCTTCCTTGCCTGGTCCCAGCTTCAACAGTTATTCTAATCTGTTGAGGATCCTCAAAGGAAAAACCATTTTAAAATATGCGGTTTAAAATGAAAATTGCACACAGTATTTTAATGTACAATTACTCCATATTAAGCTCCCGTGGTTTCTGTGCTTTAAATTACCTCATTTAATGTTCTCAACAATTCCACGAAGTGGACATGAATATTTTCTTTTAATTAATGAGTAAAGTGATGTCCTCAGATCTTAAGGAACTTGTATAAAGTCATCGAAATTGCCTTAAAATAAAATTACTTTTTTTTTTGTATTGCTTAAAGAAAACTGGCTAACTTGTGATAAAAGAAGCCCCTCAAAGCAGTCACACAATATGAATATGTTAAGTCTTTAATAAGAGCAACAGCTGTCCTTCATCAGAGACTAACATGCACCAGCCTTCTTCAGGCCTCACATCCATCCTGGGAGGAAGACGTTATATAAATTGCCCAAGAATATATGGCTAGTATACAGCAGAGCTTCAGTCTGGATCACATGAGGGTCCCACTGCACTCTACTACCTTTGTTGGTGAAAACAAACAAACACACTAGAATTCAAAAGAAACTAACAAGCATACTTGGTCAAAGAGCCACTCAACACAAACTAAACACCTTTCCAGCTGTTTACAGGAGAGAAACAGGGAGTGTTCCTGGGAGGCTGCAAGTATGGCTCATAAGAATGTCTGGAATTCACTAATCTAAGCTTTCTAAAGCCATCTGTTATTGGTTGTTAAAATTATAGCATGTTCTGCCATCTCCTCACGTTATCATCTCCTTACTTCCTGTGCAATATGAAGCAGAGGTGTTATTCCTGTTTATGAGGTGAAGATGCCAAAACTCAGAAATCCCTACCCTAGAAATACCAGATTCAGGACCCTACACCTTCATAGCCTGTAGTCTCATAGCATTCTGCCATCTTTTATGATGTACATAAAAAATAGAAACCACAGGGAGAATGGCCCGTTCAAGTGACCTTTACTAGACGGTGATATCACTCCCCACCCCCAGACAGATAGCACACATGAGGTAGCACAGGTCAATCTTAGCAGACCTGGTTCCTTACCTGTTAGCATAGGACTTAATGCCTAGAATTTCATGATTATTACACTAGTTACTGCATGAAAAATGCTTAAGACAGAGCAGAAAGCATGAAGGGTAAGGTATGTTGTTGACATTTTATTAGAGAAGTGAAACTCTTATACTTCTCCTTAATTCAAAATAATTACCAGGTTTCAGGAACATGGAGCTTCCCACTATGAATCCCTAATCCAAACCTAGATCACAAAACCCAGAAACAAGAAAGCACTAGACAGAGGAACACAGTAAAACTGCAAAGCTGGTTACCTGAATTGTTTTCTCTTCTGCCTCCAATGGACTTGGAAATAAAGTTCAGCATTAATGACGATGTTGCATTTAATAAAACACTGGTTTCATGACTCCTGGGATACTGCGTGGGCAATACTTCCCCTCCCCCCTCCTGAGATAATGAAGGTGAAGAATCCAATTTGAACTCCCTGGGAGAATGGCAGGAAGGCTAAGCAACATTTGGCACTGGAGAACCTTCCCTATAAAACAAGGACACTGGTTATACCAGTTTCATGGGGGTACAGTTGTAAGGTATCAGCATAGGGCATTTACAGATTTGAAATCCATGGTTTTCCATACCTATACTATATGAGCAGCCTTGGTATAGAAGCCCATAGGTCCTATGGGCTAGCCAAGCTTCACATTTCTCAAATAGCTTTGGAGACATATTTTGGCTGGGTGGAGAATTCATTCAGAGGAGGAAGGGAAGCGTGGAAAGGCACTGTCATTTGTTACACTTACTATTTCCATCCTGTTATGGGGGCAGTCTCCCCTATGCTCCAGGGTTCCTTCCATAGGAGCAGACCTAGACTGCAAAGTGTGGCTATAGACGGAAAGATCATGCCTTTCCATATTGGGAAGCATCAACTAATTGTATCCTTACAAAGTCTCTCTATACCAGTGATACTGCCCTGCCCTGCTTGAGAAAAGCAAAACCAATCAGTTTTCCTGCAGGGAAGTGGAAAGTCAGAGAGGAAAGCAAGTCCCTTCTATAAGCCAGAAATGGTGGGAGGCGCTGGAAATTGCTAGGAAAGAGGTCTAGTATCCCCAAGAAATCTAGGGCAGCTGCTTAATGTAAGAATGGTCCCTGGGGTGGGAATGTGGGGAGAAGGAGAAGCAATGAAAGGCCACTAGAACCTTAATTGAGGAAGACATCAGAATGCTTCTCACCTATGCTCTACACCTTCTACATCTGAAACAGGTATTTACCAGCCAGGATAGTACAAAGTGTATAAATTGGGCACCAAATGCATATGATTTTGAATTCTCCTTTTATGACTTCCCACCTGAACAACCTTAAATAAGTCTCAGTTTTCACCTTTGCAGTATGGAAACAGTGGGAACTACTCCCTAAGGCTGCTGGCCAATACCAGTTCCCTCTCCGTCTTGTCCCAGAGTGGCTGGGTTATATTGTTGACCTATTAACTGGAATAAAAGGGGAAAAAGGAGAGGACAAGATATATTAGAGGAAATCAAGAATGATTTTATGGTTGTCAAAAGCTTTTAAGGTTCCTAGAGACACTTTGACTTTCCTGGGCCTTTGCCTTGGGAAAAAAAATTAAAGAGGTTTCAAAGCTCGTGTGCATTCCCACATTACATAGGGGAGCTGCCAGTCACCAGAGTTTGTTTGGGTAACCTCAGAAAGAGGCCACAGAGATGAATCTCCTCCCAGCCTCTGGCAGACATATAATCTGGGGTTATTTATGCCAGCATTCCTTCCCCAATAAAAAACTCTCTGACCTGGCTTGAATTTTTCTTGACGCTTTCAATTAAGGAAATAACAAAACCAACCCTGTCCTATACATGGTTAGGTCTGGCAAAAATGGACTCAGCTAATTATAAATTTGGCCCTAGCTGTTTTCTTAAGATGCCCTACAGGCCTGGGTGTGAGTGGTTATAAAAATGAATGAGTACAATTATTTTGCAAACCAGCCTAACAGTTTAGATCACATTGCTTCTCTTGTGTTTCATCATCAAACCAAGCATTTGAATTGCAGAGAATTATCTTCCACATGTAAGAAAACGTATTTCTAAGCATTGCAAAACTGGTTCCTTGCTGTATTCCGATGCATTATCCTCTGGTTGAAGTCACATATCTGTCTATGGAACATGATGAGGACAAGGGAGAATGGTGCTCACATTAGGTTCTCTTCAAAGTGACATGCAGTTAGAAAACATCCACTTACCATGATTGCAGCCAAGGCTACTAGTGCTTAAAGGCTATATCACTGAAAAAGTAAGTGGAGACATCCATTTTTTTTTTTTAATAAATGAATCTGAAGTACCACAGAATATAGAAAAAAACCATTATCTATTGTTGTTCACCAGGTCGGAGAGTAGCTCTTTCCTCATCGAACTCAACACATTCACCCTGAGGATTTCATCTGCTCCTGGGATGCACGTCACGCTCTCCCGTCCTGATTTCCCTCTTGAGATTTGAATTTGCATGGTCACTTTTTACCAGTCTCTCCTCCTCTTTCATGGGTTAGAAATCCAGACCACCAAATGTGGTCAACTCTACTAGATGTCTTTCAGATTTAGCCTCCTCTCTCTCCTCACTGATACTCTGCTTGTTCAGGCCATTATCTCCAGCCTCCATGACTAAAACACCTGCCCTGTTCCTATTTTTCACACTTCTTGCTAGAGAAATGATTTCTAAAACACTTTCAATGCCTTTATATTGTCTTCAGTATGATGTCAAAACTCCTTAAATGGCATCATTGGTTAAGATGTTATATACCAGCCTAGGTTCTAGTTCTATGAATGTTCACTACCCCTTCTACCTAGGTTGGCCACTTCCTATACAGCCCCTCTTCCCTCCAGCCTTGGAAGATGAGTAAGAGCTCAGCTTTGGAGACAGACAGCCTGGGATCACAGCCCACCTTAGCTATTTGGTGCCTGTGCAATGTTGGGAGTCACTAAATGTCTCTATCTGTAAGATGAGGATAATGGTCATCGTAATGCCCTTCTCCTATGACTGTGAGGAGTAAATGAGATCATGTGTGCTAAGCACTCAGCACGGGCCTGGCATATAGTAAGCACTCAGTCAGTGCTGGCTATTTTATTTATTTATTTATTTATTTATTTATTTATTGAGACGGAGTTTCGCTCTTGTTGCCCAGGCTGGAGGGCAATGGCGCGATCTCCGCTCACTGCAGCCTCTGCCTCCTGGGTTCAAGTGATTCTCCTGCCTCAGCCTCCTGAGTAGCTGGGATTACAAGCATGGGCCACCATGCCTTTCTAAATTTTTTGTATTTTTAGTAGAGACAGGGTTTCTCCATGTTGGTCAGGCTGGTCTTGAACTCCCAACCTCAGGTGATCCACCTGCCTCAGCCTCCCAAAGTGTTGGGGTTACAGGTGTGAACCACCGTGCCTGGCCGCTAGCTGCTATTTCAAGGCTGTTACTCAAGGTTATCTATACCTGCTGTACTCTGGGTTCCCAAAATCACACCAAATTTTAAAGAGATGTCCCCTTTGAGAGGGTGAATTACAAAAGGCTTCTTTATCTGGGCCGCAGACAATGCTTTGCATCCCCACTTGTGCCAGACTCCTACTTATCTTCTGGAATTCCCCCCAGATTTACCCTTGCCTTCTTTTACTCACCCACACTCAATATAGCACCCCTCCTCTTGCTCCCCACAGCACCCTGTTCACCCAGCAACATGACACTTACTCCCCACGGTGCTTCTCCTACTTATCCCCATCTCTCTCCCTACCCATCTCCTACTTAGGCTGGGTTCTTAAAAGCCAGGGACTGCCTCAGTCTTGTTCACAGTTTTAGCACTCATGTCTTTGCACAATAGATATTCATTAAATATTTACCAAATTAATGATTGTCACCCTTCTTTCTCCAAATAACTCTTACAAACCTAAATTTCCTGTCACTCTACCAACAAACAAGTGGTTTGCTCTATTTTGGTGACATTCACACTTTCTTTCCCCATCACCTGCCTTTTTACTCCTGCTCCCCACAGACCCCTGCACAAATACCTCTGAAATCCCTGGTGCTAGATGGATCATCCAACTCTATTTTTGCTTCCACCAAATATTTCTGAGCACCTACTGGTTTCCTCACACAAGACTGGCTGTAAAGTCTAAAACCATAAAAACCCTAGAAGACAACCTAGGCAATACCATTCAGGATATAGGCATGGGCAAAGACTTCATGACTAAAACACCAAAAGCAATGGCAACAAAAGCCAAAATTGACAAATGGGATCTAATTAAACTAAACAGTTTCTGCACAGCAAAAGAAACTATCATCAGAGAAAACAGGCAACCTACAGAATGGGAGAAAATTTTTGCAGTCTATCCGTCTGACAAAGGGCTAATATCCAGAATCTACAAGGAATTTAAATTTACAAGAAAAAAACAAACAACCCTATCAAAAAGTGGGTGAAGGATATGAACAGACACTTCTCAAAAGAAGACTCTAATGCGGCCAAGAAGCATGTGAAAAAAAGCTTATCATCACTGGTCATCAGAGAAATGCAAATCAAAACCACAACGAGATACCATCTCACACCAGTTAGAATGGCAATCATTGAAAAGTCAGGAGACAACAGATGCTGGAGAGGATGTGGAGAAATAGGAATGGTTTTACACTGTTGGTGGGAGTGTAAATTAGTTCAACCACTGTGAAGATAGTGTGACAATTCCTCAAGGATCTAGAACCAGAAATACCATTTGAACCAGCAATCCCATTACTGGGCATATACCCATAGGATTATAAATCATTCTACTATAAAGACACATGCACACATATGTTTATTGTGGCACTATTCACAATAGCAAAGAATTGGAACCAACTCAAATGCCCATCAATGATAGACTGGATAAAGAAAATGTGGCACATATACACCATGGAATACTATGCAGCCACAAAAAAAGGATGAGTTCATGTCCTTTGCAGGGACATGGATGAAGCTGGAAACCATCATTCTCAGCAAACTAACACAAGAACAGAAAACCAAACACTGCATGTTCTCACTCATAAATGGGAGCTGAACAATGAGAACACATGGACACAGGGAGGGGAACATCACACACTAGGGCTTGTTGAGGGGTGGAGGGCTAGGGAGGAATAGTATTAGGAGAAATGCCTAATGTAGATGACAGGTTGATGGGTACAGCAAACCACCATGGCACATGTATATCTATGCAACAAACCTGCAAGTTCTGCACATGTATCCCAGAGCTTAAAGTATAATTTTAAAAAAAATATTCAGAGAAGTTCCAAATCCTATATATAAATAAATGCAAATCTTATATAGAAATTGGATTTGGAACTATATACATGTATATCAACATAAAAATGTACGTTTGTATATGTCTATAAAGAGTGAAACAATTAAACTTCTTCTATTAAAAAAAGAGTATGAATAAAAAGGCATATAAGGCAAAGCCATTGCCCTCAAATTGTTTATAGTAAAGTGGGGAAGGCAGGTATATACATAAATAAGTATAATTCCATGTAGTTTGTACTGCATTAGAAGTATATATGAAGTATACAGTCAGCACAAAAGATCAAGAGTTCTGAGTAGAAGGTCAAGAAATGTAGCACAGAAGACACCATCTCCTGGCTCACCCTATTGAGAAGAGGTGATGTTTACCAATGAATTACAGAATAGGAGTTCACTAGGCAGCGAGATAGGAGAAGGCATTACAGGCAGAGGAAGCCCCATGTATGAAAAGTCACAGAAGCACAAAATAGCAGGGTGCAGCCAGGGAAAGCAACTAATTCAATATGGCAGGGAATGTGAGAGGGAGTGCAAGGAAAAGGGAAGGCTAGGGAACAGGAAGCGTCTGATGACAAAGGGAAGAAGCTTGGCCTGAGTGCTGCAGCATTTTGATGAGACGATGTTAAAGCAAAGACGGAGATTCTGGCAGCTGTATGGAAGACAGACTGGGATGCGGGGGCAGGTGGACAGAGAGACATCCTAAGGAAACTGAGGCCCGCTGCTAACACAGTTCTCAGTGTGCTTACGACGATTTAACCTTGTCGAAAATACTGCTGGAAGGATATTTTCTAAGGAATTTGTTTACCGAGGAATCTGAACCCAATGATGAACCAATCTTTTGCTAACAAAGCTAGAGAACTCAGAACCATCCAAGCCGGCAAGTGTTAAAACACTGGAAAGCAAATGTGGCAACAGCACTTTCCTATTTGACCATAATCAACATCAATGTGGAGAGAAAACAAACCTGACAGCCAAGGGAGGAAAACACACAGTGGGTTTCTTTGCTTTCTCTCCAGGACACTGTCAGTACACACAGCATTTAGAATAGCTGATTTGATCGTTGTGAAAATCTACCTGCGTGTCTCTCTCTCTCTCTCTCTCTCTCTCTCTCTCTCTCTGAATGCAATTAGAGAAGAGAGCTTCATTCACACTGTGTCTAAAAATAGATGATGGCAGGGTTCACAGACTGACAGCTGCATTCTCATACAGTAACCAGGAAAGGAATGGGATGGCTAATTTAACTTAACAACTTCCAAAACAAACAGTGCAGAGGGAGTCCAGGATAAAGAGAAAACACACAGGTCAGTTCTTCAAAGAGCTGGAAGAGGGATGGGGTCGCTCCATGGCAGTTTATTACTCCTCCCCAAGTCCTGACGAAACCAGCTAAGTATTTTGCCCAGATCTACCCAGAGTCCTTCAGACAAGAGCTCTGGCAGATGAACCGCTACAGAGATTCAGGCAATATCAAGCAGCAGGGCCAGGACTTTCCCTGCTGACTTCTTCGTACATCCCCTGGACACAAGTAAGCTAAGAAGAGTCACGACGTTTTTCTAGGCAAGATAAATAAATGAGTTTTTTTCCCCTTCACCATATCTAAATTATACTCTGCCTAGCCTGGGGCATTTAAAAAAAAGTTATCCAGGAAATAAACATGCATCATTAAGGGGCAGAAACCAGGTGTCTAAAAGAAGCAAACCATTTCTTTCCCTCCCCTCAGTCCTAAAATGTTTTCCGTTTTCCTCCTCAGTCTGCCTTGCCTAGGGAGGGGATTATGGTTGGGCTTCAAAAGAAACAAGGGAATAATGCCTGTGGACCGGTAGCAGATTCTCTCTGCAGCTCTCCCACAGCTCCGTGTTGGCGTTCAGCGCTGCTGCCAGCCAGCTAAATGTCAGATCACGGCACCCCAACATTCCCTCACCGCATACCTCCATTGCCCTGGTGACTAAGCTGTTTCAACAGCTGTGTTATTGCTGGAGTCAGGCCAGTGTTATTCACACGGTGTATTTGTTTCATACGGCTTATGTGGGGAATTATTGCACTCGGCTTTGGGGTTCTATTTGAAGATAAGGTCCTTCCCTTGATCAATCAGCCAGGACATTCCCCGAGTTGGGCTCCAGGAGACAATGGGACAATATTCTACTGCCACCCGGGGTTCCAGATAATAGACAGATTCAAAATACTATAAAGAAGGTGGATGAAGCATATGTGTGTGAGAGAGAAGGAAGTATAATGGAAAACCATGACCTTTGGTGGAGCCGCGAAAGATCTCTGCTGCTCCTCCCTCAATAAAAGCCACCCACAACACAAGAGTGCTAAGCTGGACTCCCTTTCTGCTCTTCCTCTCCAGCCTTCACCCTCAGCTTTTCTCTTAAAATCATTGCTCTTTCCTTTCGGGTCACGCTAGCACTGTTGCATTGGTCTCTACATGCATCACTCCACACACCTGCCCCTGAATGCTGTCTCCGTCCTCAGCCCTGGGCTTGTCCTATCTCATCAAACGGTTTATGACCATTGATGTTCCTATCATGCAGGAATCAAGTTGGGCCTGTTGGCCTGGCAACCTCCTCTGCTACTCCACATCCTCTTCTGAGTGTGAGTGAGATAGGGGCTCCGTTACTAACTGCTGAGTAAATCAACCCAAACTCCCTTATATAGAGGGACAACTGGGAGAAGGAAAGGCATTACATCCATGAACCTTATGTCCCGTGAGCAGGGCTAATTTCTATTTCTAGCCCATTCTAGGCTGAATCTCCATCAAAGAGCCCTGCTGGCCTGTTCACCCTCCAAAGTTCTTCTCACCAAGAGCAATCGGGCACCATTTTCTGATGCTGAAAAGATCTCAGAAATGTGTTTTCTTATAAATGAAGTATTTTTAAAAGAAATAAAACAATGTTTCCTAAAAGCTCACATTTTTTACTGCCTACTATGTGTAGACATTTTCACCCATGCAGATGCCAGCCAGATAGAAACCATCACAGGCAATTTCAAAGTGATGAAACTGAGGCCCATGGTCATGCTACCAATGTGAGAGGGAGGCAAAATAAGAACCCAGGTTTGCCTGACTTGGCAGCTCAAGTACTTTCCCATTATGTCTCTCAGTCATGGGTTAGGAAAGTTAGGAGACCCGCTTCTTGCTCTAAAAAGGCCACTATTTAGCCATATGATTTCAGTAAGTCACTTTACATAATGTATTATTTCATAAAATAATACAGCTGGATCATAGGCTTACTAAGATCCTTTCTAGTTCTAATATTTCATGAATGTAGAAATCTAAAACACCTCCAGCCATTTGCTGCCTTCTATAGTTAAGGCACTGAGGCCAAAACAAAGAACTATAAAACCATTCCTGTCCTCGGGGCACTTATAATGGAGTTTGAGTGACAAGGGAATCACAACTTGAGTTTGACTAATGGAAGAGTTAAACAATTAAATACAAAAATACCACAGAACCAGACTACAGGGCAATGCTTGAGAAACACCACCACATATCAGCATAACTGTACAAGGAGAAAAGTAGATTTCAACAATGGTAACACCCCTAACCCCAAAAATATGTTTGTGCTGCCAGCAGAAAGAGAAGAAGAGACAGCGCTTGCAGGAAAAGCCAGCTACTAGAAGAGATCCCGTCTGTTTCACAGGAAAGCTTTGTTTCTGACAAGTTTCGTAAAGGAAAAAGTAGGCTAGAACAAGCCTTTTTATTTCCAACCCACCTTTTCTTCGTTCCCATGAATGAGGAGGGGTACAAATGAGAGCAGGCAGCCAGGGACAAAAATAATATGGCTGGTGGTGCCTGACCTCTTGGATTCCTGCCAACAGAGAAGCCTGAGAGGCAACATTTAATTGTGGAAAAACCAGCCTGGCTCTCCTCTTATCTTTTTCCTCTGTGACTTAAACCCACAATTACTGGCAACCCCTAGATTCCGAGTCACTCAGCTGGTGGTGGCAGCAATGGCTGTGTCTGTAGCTAAAAAGCAAAAGGGAGTCAGATTTTACCTGCCTCCGAAGCCGGCCCTGTGAGCACAGCCCTAACCCAGCTTGACAACGTCTCCCATTAAAAGGTTCACAGATGCCCTCCCGTTGGGAAAACCACCAAGTGAGAAGTCCAGATGGGAAAAAAAGAAATATGATTTTCAGCCGCTGTATAATTCAAAGGACAAGCTGCAAGTCTCAAATCCTGAATTCCACATTTTATTTCAGCACTAGAGACATTATTTTCAATTCCTTTTCTTAAGGATCAAACTCCAAATTTCTTAGCTGGTCATCAAGGCAACTCACCTACCAGCCCCTCTGTCCTTCAGCAGCTCATCTTTTTTCTCTACTATGGACACTTTTCTACAGCCCAACAAATGGGCTTACTGTCCTTTGCACACATGTTATTTCAGAGCATTTCATGGTAGAAAAATATGGTCTTAGTCCTCACTTTCTCACCTACAAATCACTTTGGAGAAGTCACTTAACTTCCATAATTTCATACTTGTTTAAATTTAAAACTTGTTCTCCAGTAATAGCCTCACAGAGAACAGTAAAGATTTAACCTTGAACATCTAGCATGAGCCTGCATAGGAGATGCATAGTCAACGTTTCCTTCTCTATATATCTAATGCCTTTGCTGAGTTACCTTCATCCAAAAGAACGTTCCCATTGCTAACTCTTGTCTGATCTTCCCTTACCACTCTTCTGCTCCAAGAGGTTGTCTCCCATACACCTCTGCTCCCATCTTAATATTCTTCCATTTCAAAATAATTTACATGTTGCCATGTTTACAGTCAAATATAATTAGATCATGTCTGTGGGCACATTCTCCTAAGGATGCTAAGAATTTCCCACATCTTCTATTTTAGGACTTTCTCCAATTGCTTCAGTGCTGATCAGCATGCATTTTGGTACTCATGAGGCATACCCTTGTTGGGATTCATAAACCTCTGAATTCCATGGGTGAGCTTCAGGGCTTCCATTGAAATAAGAATACTAAATGTGCAAATGGGGTCTATGCATATATGTCTCCCAAGGTTAAAGTCCTTGACCTGAAGTTAATAACCACTGTTCCGAAGTCATGAAAGGCCTGTGGCTAACATCCACTGGGTCCTTGTTCTGAACACTCAGCCCTGACACCTATGTTTCTGGGCTTCTGTGTCCTCTTTGGAACACAATTCCTCCTTTCTATTCAAGTCCAAGAATAATAACTACTCACTCTTATTTATTTAGAGACAGAATCTCACCCAGGCAGGAGTGCAGTGGTACAACCTACTGGGCCCAAGCAGTCCTCCTACCTCAGCCTCCCAAGTAGCTGGGACTACAGGGGCACACCACCACACCCTGAAAATGTTTGTATTTTTTGTAGAGACAGGGTTTCACCATGTTGCCCAGGCTGGTCTCGAACTCCTGGGCTCAAGCCATCTGCCCACCTGGGCCTCCCAAAATGCTGGGATTACAGGTGTGAGTCACTGCGCCCAGCCAACTACTCACTTATATTGAGCATTTACTATATGTATCCAGCACTTACTATGTAAAGGCCTCACATGTACTATTCTAGTTTAATCCTTACAACAACCCTATAAAGGTAGTACTACTATTATCTCTATTTTATAAGTGAGGAAAATGAAGTACAAGGAAGTTTGAAAAACTTCCTTGCCAAGGGTCGCATAATTTATAAGCAGCAGGCCAAACACTCATAATTTATGATTCAGCCCAAACACTCTGGCTTGAAAGTACTTAACCCAGTGCTGGAGTTGTCTCTCCAAGCTCTTTTACTTTCCAGAAAAAAATAAGACTGCCCTTGGACTGTTTATTTGCCTTCACAGTGTAGGTGATCACAGATTCCAATATCTTTAAAACCCCACCTTTGACTCAATCAAAACATTTCCCTTTCCATGAGTTAATCATTTCCCCTTCTATGTTTATGGACTCCTTTGGGTACTTAGTGCACTGAACACAGTGGTGTAATTTTTTAATTCTCTCTCCATGAATTAGACTGTGAGATCCTAATTATTTTGAGTACACATGGAATATTTACTGTGCCTAGAATTGTGCTAAGTATAAGGACATAACAATGAACAACACACTGTCCCTGCCTTTAAAGAATTCAGTCTTAGGCCAAGTGCTGTGGCTCATGTCTGTAATCCCAGTACTTGGGACTTTGGGAGGCCGAGGTGGGCGGATCACGAGGTCAGGAGTTTGAGACCAGCCTGACCAACATGGTGAAACCCCCGTCTCTACTAAAAACACAAAAATTAGCAGGGCGCGGTGGAACGTGCCTCTAATCCCAGCTATTCAGGAGGCTGAGACAGAAGAATTGCTTGAACCCAGGAGGCGGAGGTTGCAGCAGGGAGCCAAGATCACGCCACTGCACTCCAGCCTAAGCAACAGACTGAGATGCCATTTCACAAAAAAAAAAAAAAAAAAAAAGAATTCAGTCTTGCAGGATAGAGAAAACTAAACAAAAGAGAGTTATGATGGTTTCTGTATTATGAAGAATAAGGATTTATCTTTGTTTCTTAAATCCTGAGCAAGATGCTAGCATGTAGTACAAGTCCCAAAAGTGCCTATTGAATGAATGAATGAAATTGGGAAAGGGTTTTCAGATGCTGAACTGCTAAACTAAAAGATCTACCATCCCATCATGAAACTCTTTGAGGTTATTTATACACTGACTCACCTAAAAACTGCTTCCTGTGTTGGTGTCTATGATACATTTTTTAATGTCAGACTAAAAATACACTTCCAGTACACCAACCCTGTCTGCCTACCTAAGGAGTAGAAATGAACACAAGGTCACATGTAACAAAATAAAAGAAAATTCACTCATTTCAACACTAAGCTCACCCTCTAACAAGAGCATCTGTCTTGACTGAGCACTATCTTCTAGAATGGTTTTCACTTGAGGATCTCTGAAGTCGTCTATTTACAAAACCAAAGGGATACCAATGAGATTTTTTATAAAGCCAGAGAATCTTAAGTCACGGACTCTCAACTTCAGAGAGTTAGAGTAGATGGGAGCTTAGGGATCATCTAGTATAATCTCCAGTTCAAAACAGGAAACACTCCATAGCACCATCAATAGACTCATGGTGGGTTCAAGGCATTGGAGTCCTAACATCACGTACACTAATAGCCTCTCGACTTCCCAGCTGGGAGACTGGCAAATCATGTAAACTCTCTCATCCTCAGTGTCCTCACTCTGCCAGATAGAATTGTTCAGATGATCCGATGAAATAAACGTTGTCTTAATCAGCAAACATTTGTTTGCAAGTAACAGGACTTCACCCCCACTAACTTAACCAGAAATCAGCTGGAAGAATAGAGGACTGCTTTAGGAAAATCAAGGGCAGAAAATGCTGACAAGCTGGAGGGTCTGAAACCAGGAATAGAAAGCTGTCAGGAGGAAAGTCAACTCTTGTAGTCTACTGTAATTACACCAATAGTCTTCATCTCCGTTTTCCTCTTTGTATCTGGTCTTCCCACTCTGCCAGTCAACAATCACAGCTTCTCTGTGCACGTGTAGAATGATGACTGCCCAGGTGGCTCTCATGGCTTTTCATTTTAAGTGCTAATAAAGGTAGACCTCGAATTACTGAAATGCAATTTCTTGTAAGAGAATTTGATTGCTTCCCCTTTGGCCAAGGGCCCACTGCTAGTCTGATCAGCTATGGCTTGGGGACTGATCATGTGGCCAGCTGCCCATTCAGTAGAGTTGGTGGAACATGCTGAGGGAGGGGGGAGTTAAGCCCAAGTTCAGGCTGAGGCAAATGACTGGCAACAAAGACAAGCAACAGCATCTCTAGTGCGATAGTACTTTGCAAAGAAAGCACTGCCCTGTGCCAGCTATCGCTGTGGCCATCCTTATGATCCTCACCAACCATCTTCTGCTTGACCACTACCAGTAACAGGCTGCTCACTACTGGCAGAGGTAACCTTTTCATCAGCAAACAACTACAGGTATTAGAACTCTTTTCCACGTGACAGCAACTTCTTTTAAGATACTAAACTGAAATATTTGTAATCTCCCAAGCCTTACCTTTAATGAAGGCATAATCTTGCTTGTTAGGTCAAGCCTGGGCTTTTCTTTCTAGTCAAAATATGAATAATGGGCAAAGCAAGATGTTGGGAAAAAGCTGAGTGTTGGGAGGGAACTGAGGCAGGGCTTGCATAATGTCCTCAGGAATGTGTCTAGACTTGCTGGCTCCTTACTTCTAGCCCTCCTAGGCTCCTAGGCTCCTATTCCCATTATCTCAAGTAGCAGAACATGTTCCATATAAATGCTAAACCATCACAGCTGTAGATCATGTGCCTGGTCTTTTGACCTCCACATTTTCACCACCTGTTTCTTTGTTGGATTACAAATAAATAGCGTGGGCTCCCAGAGCTGGGGGCCTTCACAGCCTCCGTACACTAGCAATGGCCCTCTGGTGTCCCAATTTTCTCTCTCAAACTGTCTTTTTTCTCAATCCTTTGACTCTACCGGACTTTGTCACCCCCACGACCTGATGTTGGGTATGATCAGCCCAACACAAGAGAAATAGATTCACTATACAATTATTTTAGGAAACAACGTAGAGCAGAAAAAGCCAGAACCTCTTCTTCCTATAAAGAATTACTACCATCTTTCTACTAACACCATTACTAATAACTCACTAAAGCAAAAGGGGAGCTGGAACTGTTTCTAGTGTCAGTGTGTAGACAATAGGTAGGGTTGGGGAAAAGGGTTTTTTCCAATGTAGAGTCCCTAGCACTTTTGCAAGCAGAATTCTGCCTTGCTCTCATCTAACTTCCTTTTGCTTAGAAAAATATAATCCAGAAAATAATCTTCACTTCAGTTTTTTAAGTTAACCAAGATAAAGGTGTGAATTCCCCATAAAAGAACCTCACATTAGCTATGTTATGACCAGCTGGCATTTAAATACTGACAAGATCCAAAGTTAGAAGAGGAGGTGAAAACACAAAAATAACTTCTATACATTGGGGGCACCATTATGGGATCTGCTGCTTCTGGCTTCTCTGCTCTTCACATTAGTCAATGATGTAACCAGGTTTTTATTTTAGTAATCAGGATATACTTGTATGGATGCAAAGAGAATCTCCTCATTTATATTCTAAACTCAGAGCAGGAAATGAGACACATGGGTGATCTGCAGCTGTGGCACTATAAACAGGACCAGCCTACCACCTAGTCTAGATTCTAGACTGCACTTCATTCCCTGAAATACTGACTGGGAGATTTTAAAAAATTGAAAATATATCATTTTAGAACAACCAGTGCAACTTCTGTGCAAGGATATTAGAGTCCGCTGTTTGGTAGAAGACTGACTCACCTGTATGGGGGTGGTGCACGTGTTGTTAGGTGCCATCTACCTATCTACACCACTGAGGTACAATGAGGAGATCCTGCCCTGGCTCCAGCCACCTGTGCCACCGTGGGCAAGTACCACAGAGTTCAAGCTTTCTCCTACTGCTAAATTAAAGGATTTAGTGCTTTAACTTGGGTCAACCACCCATTTGCAAACCTGACAAGAACCACACACACTCTTACTTCAAAAATGCATATAAGTAAATACGACCGAAATTTTATATAATCAAGGGGTTCTCTTAGCCCTCACACTCCAGTCTAAACTGCTTGGTTGATGATTATTAGACCAGCAGCCCTCTAGTATTCCTTCTAGCACTCCAAGCTAAAATAAAACAGCTGATGTTTAGTAACGATTTCTGTAAATTATTCAACACCATAGAAGAGTGTTTTGTTAAGACTAGAGACTAATCTAACACAGTCTACTCACCAATGTTAAATTGACCAGAAACCAATAGATGACTGGAAGGAAGCGTATGTAACTAGATATACCAAACTATAAATACTAACTTTAAAATCTTGGAAAGGTTTTGGAGGAGTGCTACTCTGTTTCTGAATTGGAATTTTTCATTTGCAAATGCTTAACAAAACCCACCAAGCCAGATAGAGCTCTATAGTGATGTTTATGGAGAAGCCTTATAATGACGTTGTCCACGTAATGTGCTTACCAATAATCACACCCAAATAAAACAAAGCCAAAGGTTCCCACGCTCCTGCCAATATAAACATGCTCACAATGGTTAATTCCAAAGGAAGAGCTGTCAAGATGTGCCTGAAGATTTCCTCAAAGGGAGAGATAATTCATGAGCAAACAAACATCATGTCCCTAATCTTCTCTATCCTGGGGTAAAGAAAATATAGTTTTCTCCCAAGATTTTAGTTGCTTTCTATCCCAAATCAGTAAGTAAAACTGATTCATACTGGTAAATTCCAGGTTCTAGTCTTGATTTGAAGGGGCACACAATTCAATAAGAGTAAAGGGGACTGGCCATGTAAGCCCATCTTGAATACTGACAACTTCCCTACCATTTACCTAACACTACAAACCCTACTCCATTTAAGCCTCTGAGATCTTTTTGCTGTATTTTGAGCTTTTCAACTTACCTTTTTTGGAGGGAAAGGAGGGAGGAGGAGAACAAAGGGAGAATTTGAAGTTTTTATTTCTGCTTGCATTGACTCAAATTGTGGTAAAGAAATTTAAAAGGTAACTTTAAAATTTTGAATTTTGGTGACACTAGCCAACAATAAAAACTATCTAATTAGAAATGTTAGAGAGGTTTTTTTTCTTTTTTTTTTTTTTTTTGGAGACAGAGTTGCTCTGTTGCCCAGGCTGGAGTGCAGTGGTGCAATCTTGGCTTGCTGAAACCTCCACCTCCCAGATTCAAGTGATTCTCCTGCCTCAGCCTCCCAAGTAGCTGGGATTACAGGCACACACCACCACAGTGGGCTAATTTTTGTATAGATAGGGTTTCACCATAT
This sequence comes from Macaca nemestrina, assembly GCF_043159975.1. NCBI lineage: Eukaryota > Metazoa > Chordata > Mammalia > Primates > Cercopithecidae > Macaca > Macaca nemestrina. Next base: position 165,431,122 of record NC_092125.1, on the reverse strand, counting down.
TGGTCAGGCTGCTCTTGAACTCCTGACCTCAGGTGATCCGCACACCTTGGCCTCCCAATGTGCTAGGATTAGAGGTGTGAACCACCACACTCAGCAAAAATGTTAGATAGTTTTAACACAGGCTCTAACATGGTCATAAATTAAAGAAGATAAGGTCATAAATTAAAGAAGACCTCTTTTTGGTGGGAGTAGTAGTAGGGGTTGGAGAGTAGAGTTATAGATTTCTTCTTAGCAGTTGCTTCCACATATTTTATTAATAAGGACTATCTGCTGAAGCATAGAAATACAGTCATGTGACTATCATACATCCAATGGCCTGTTCCATCATAGCAGGGATAGTTTTTATGGTATATGGAATCCTCTGCCCCATTAAGCTCTCTTTATGGACCTTTCCTCAGAAGCATCAGAAAACACAGAATTAAATATCACAATTCTTGTTGAAGGCCAAAAATTAGTTCCCAGAAGGATTCTTTGACTCTCATCCTTCTACAAATTCACCCATCACCATTCTAGATAATGTGATGGATGAATTTATAGAAGGATGAAATTCACAGAATTTATTTTTTATGGTCAATAGATTGTTCCTTTATTCCAGTTGTCTTCTCTTTGTCTACCTAACATTCTATAACCAATGGACAAATGGAAAAGCACAATTACTTTGCCAAAAGTTAGTCAACTTTCTCCCAGGACACTCAGCCATCTAACTTGAAAACTGACTGGTAATATCATTCTAATTACTTTTTAAAGTAGAAACTTGTTATGCAGAAATGCTTTCAGTGTGGGGAAAGAAAAATCACTTGCCACTTATAGAAAGAATTCTACTGCCTCATGTGGCCATTTGTAATAATGAAACAAATAAGCAAGCAAGACTTAACACTGGGTTCTAGTGTACAGCACAAGGATCAAGGCGAAATATAATGCTTTCATTACGTAAGAATAGGAGAGACATTATTCTGGCTTTCCCCTACCCTTCATCATTTACCAATATTTCTTCAGTCTCAGGAATTTTTCAACCCCTGAAACTCCTAGATTTACCACTCAAGGCACAGCTACCCATCTTGAGGCTTTCTGTCAATGACTCTAGTGCTTCTATTTCAACAGCCTATAGATTTGAAAGCTGGAAAGAGAGATATGTAAATGAATCCTCTAACTTTGATCTATGCACCCAGGTTCCTCAAAAGAAGCCCTTGGAGAGTCTGGGGTATACTAAGTGTATGACTTACAGTTGTAATCATTAGAGTGACAACCCATTTCCAGTGGGTACCACTTTAGCCAATCCAAACCTTTATTTTCCTAATGCATAGAGTGACTTTTTCAAAAATGGTATATTTGAGAAAGTATTTTAGAATGGCATCTGTTAACAAAACTAGGTATACCACTCTAGAGTATATTTTCAAATAACAGAATTTGACCTTACAGAGAGTTCTAAGACCATAACGTAAATAATCATTTTCATCAATGATTCATAATACATCCAGACTCCAAATGTTAAGGCTGACTTTTTTCTGACACTCTTCTCTGCCTACTCATACTCCTTCTATTTCCTAACTCCTTTAGAGTAAAAATTGAAATCCCATATCCCTAACAACTAGACAGTAGCATCATGTTTACACCCTGACAAATTCATTAATTCTGTACCTCTGAAATATTTAGCAAAAAGCCAGCACTGACTCAATCATAGATTTCCACAGATAGGTCTGTTCATATTTGTAATTGGTATTCACTGAAAGATCAATGACTCCTGTTCCCAAGCATCTACGAGTCTCTGGATTTTCTTAACTGGCCTCTTTTCCTCAGCTCTTACAGACTATTGTTTTAAAACTACCATTTAAAAGTTGAACTCCGAGTGAGGGGAAAAACAAACAAACAAAAAACACCTTTATCTGGCTCCCACTCCACTCATAATCAACATAACACAGACTACTTGTGACCCATATGTGATGGAAGGAGAGGGGCACAGAGTTGGGGGAGGTTTCTCCACATAGCAAGCAAGCAATCACTTCCACAGCAGACATCAGCTGGGTGTCCAAAAATTCAATTCAATTTTGACACCACTTACCTGGAAATAGCGTCAGGTCCCATAGGTTGAAAGCTCAGTCCCATAAGACTGCCCCCCATTTCAGATGCCCATCGCAAAAACAGGTTGTGGCCTGTTATAAATAGGCGTTCCCATGACCCTTCTCCTTGGGATTGATTGATTTGCTACAGAGGCTCACAGAACTCAGAGAAACACTTTACTCATGCACATGTTATAAAGGATATGACAAAGGATACACATGAACAACGAGATAAAAGATTCATAGGGTAAGGCATGTGGTATGGCAGGGGTCCCTGACCCTCTGGCAGCAGACAGGTGCCAGTCAGTGGCCTGTTAGGAACGGAGCCACATAGTAGGAGGTAAGAGGTGGGTGAGCAAGTATTACAGCCTGAGCTCTGCCTCCTGTCAGATCAGCCAGCATTATATTCTCATAGGAGTGGGAACCCCTATTGTGAAGTATTCATGCAAGGGATCTAGGTTGCATGCTCCTTATGAGAATCTAATGCCTAATGATCTGAAGTGGAACCATTTCATACCCAAAGCATCTCCCATCCCCTCATCTGTGGAAAAAGTGTCTTCCACAACACTGGTCCCTGGTGCCCAAAAGGTTGAGGATGGCTGTGGTAAGGCACAGAGCATCCCCGTCCTCTCTAGGGCGCCATGCTCTCGGAACCTCTGCAAGTTCAGCTATCTGGAAGCTCCCAGCACCCAGCCCTTTTGAGTTTTTGAGGCTTCATTACCTAGGCATGACTGATTGCTTTATTGGCCATAGGTGAGTGACTCAATCTTTAGGCCTTCTTCCCTCCTGGCTGTTGGTGGGTGGGGCTGAAATTAGTTCCCCACCCGTCTAATCATGCCTTGGTCTGTCAGGTGACCACTCTGAAGCTATCTGGGAGTTCCCAGCCTTCAGTTGACTCATTAGCATGCAAAGAGGCATTCCTATCACTCAGGAGATTCCAAGAATTTTAGAAGCTGTATATCAGGAAATTTATTACTATGAAGTACCTTATAATGCCATCGTTTTTCTCCCAAAGGCACCAGCTTAATTAAATTCAGAAATGAAAACAATGCCCAGCTTCTATAGTGTAAGTCAATGCGTTTCTAGTTTTCTGAGGGTTTAGAAACTCAAATCCTAGCTAAAACCTGTATCACTTTTAAATTGAAAGATTTAAAGGGAATAAACATTTAACCCCAAGTGACTAGAAGTCATTTAAAATATGTAGTCCTTAGGTTATTTTATCTACTCAAAGGCTCTTCAAAAGTACATGAAAACACTGCCCAGACATGTATTATAACCCCAGCTTTAATTTCAGAGCCCAAACATGAAATCTCTTCTCATTGTTTGAAATCTGAAACTCATTTCAAAGACTGCCTGGAAAAGTTAAAAAAAAAAAAAAATGGATTGGTCTTGACTTTTCCTTACATATGAAGTAATACTGTTACAGGTGAATCTCTGATAAGCAGGAAACCATCATGTGTAACAGGATGTTGTTTGCCACACTCCCGAACTCTTCTCTGAAGTCCTGTTCATTGCTGTCAGAAAGGAATCCAAAGTAATGATAAAAAAATAGAAAAAGTAGACAGTCTCATGCATTCTTAATACCAAAATCAGAGAGAAATCTAGACTTGATGTGCCTATTATACTAAAATATGAGTGTGTGTATGTATATTGCTGAATATATATAACATAATATATATAATCTGTATGACCAATGTCTTGCTCAGTGTCCATAAGCAAAGAAAGAGAGGATAAATTTAAGGAAATGAATATTCCCACAAACACAACATGTAACTTCTTATATAAAAGCAATCAGCTGGGCACGGTGGCTCACGCCTGTAATCCCAGCACTTTGGGAGGCCTAGGCAGGTGGATCACGAGGTCAGGCGAACAAGACCATCCTGGCCAACATGGTGAAACCCCGTCTCTACTAAAAATACAAAAATTAGCCAGGTATGGTGGCAGGCGCCTGTAGAACCCAGCTACTCAGGAGGCCAAGGCAGGAGAATCGCTTGAACCCGAAAGGCGGAGCTTGCAATGAGCCAAGATCGTGCCACTGCACTCCAGCCTGGGCGACAGAGCGAGACTCCACCTCAAAAAAAAAAAAAAGTTAGCAGCCAAAATGTGTTGCTGCTACTCATGAAAAGTATTTTTTGGTGTGGTTTTCTTGATAGCTCTATCAAGAAAGATCAAAGGAATAATTAGTGGTCCATCTTGTTAAACGCTAGTTCTTTTTTTTTTTTTTGTATTAATTATTTATTCAATCTATGGTTATGCAAATGTAAACAAATTGGCATGATTCATATTATATATTGAGCAACATAATTATAAGTTAACACATGGCCACAAACAGGTAGCCATTGGGACACGGTGTGTAACTATTGAGGCACAGTATGTATTTTATCATTTTTGGCATTTTATAATTTCAAGACAGCTTTAATTAAATGTAACCAAATAACAATTACCTGTGTATAAATATTTTGCTTGGAAAAAAGGCAGTGTTTTTTTTTTCAGTTTGATAATCTGTAATCATAGAAATCATACATGATTCTTTAAAAGAGCACTTTACAATATGTCTCACAAGAGAACACTTAATCTGACTTAAATTTCTAAGATAAGCCTCTGTGGGAAATAACATCTGTTTTTTAAACAAAATTTAATTATCAAGGCATTTGACCCACTGAAGCAAATTTTTTAAATGAAATTCAAATAAATTCTTTAATTTAAATATGGATTTAATTTATCCTTTAGTAAGCTCAGTTAGAATTCCACCACAACTCATTGTAGGTAAGCTGAAATTCAATGACCTGAAAATTTATTTCTGTACAATGTGCTTGAAATATAATTTCAATTTTTTTCCATTTGAGCACTGAAAAACATTTAAAGGATTGTGTGTGACATGCTTCTCAAATTATAACCTAACATACAAATTAATCTTTGTAAATGGAAATTAATCAAATATATACATTTATAAATATATTTGTTTTTAAATTTCAGTGCCATCAAAACAGCCTGAAGTAGCAGGTGAGAAAATATGAGATTATTAATGTGCATTTGAAAAAATAATGTTACATTAATGGAATAGAACACATGGTACCAGAAGTCTTTATTATCTGATTAATAAAACATGAACTTCAAATTTGATTTTTGTAGCATAGGGCTTTTGATTTTTCTACTCTCATGTCTTCTTAAATCATAATAAAAACGCTAGTTCTTAAGTTTTAAGAAAATTAAGGATTTTTTTAAGATAGAAAGCTTGAGTACAGTATTTTTGTAGATGAAGATAAAATACTTTAGAGCATGAAGATGTACATGAGAAAAAATAAGACATTCATATTTTATTTACATATAGAAATGTTTTAAAGCTTTGCCAACATGGGCGTTTTTGTTGTTTAGGATTAATATTTGCTGGGAAGTAATTCATCTGTGAAATTATTTAATATGTAGAATTATTCCTTAGTTTCTGGTTTGGGAGAAATGCTCAGGAGTTCAGCTTAAAATCATTTTATTCACACTACTAAAGCTAAAAAATGTAAACAGGGAGTTTTCAATACATTTCAAAGGAGTTTGGAGAATTCTAAAATATTCAATCCATTTATAATCAATATAAAACATCATTAGAAACTGGCAAAAAAAAGTAGCTAAAAGTATTCGAGTTATTTCACATTACTGGGAAATTTCTTTTTCAAAGTTCAGTTATTAATAACATTCAGTCAACATATTTAACCTTTTTTCAATTTTGGTGGTATAATTTTAGAAATTTATCGTTGACTTTTAAAATTTCACCTAAACTTACCTGAGGCTCTGCATTACGTTACTCAATGATTCTGATGCCAAGTTTTGAAATCAAATTATAGGCCAGTCACCTTCAGTGATGTAAAAGGTAGAACCACAAGATAATCCAGCACTTTCCTCACAACCTAAAAACGGAACCTGTGGCAAGTACCTGCCCAACTGTCAGACTATGCTCTAAACAACTGCCTGTCATGTAACAGGCTGCTCAAAAGTAGCAACATACTACTCCTATAATCAATTCTTAACTTCTTAACCACAATTTCATCAGTGTAAAAAATATAGGAGCAGTGGGGACCAGACATATATATTGAAATGTTAAACAACAAAACTCTTATTTTGAGGTGTGGGGGGGGAGGAAGCACTTCAATCAGTTGCTTTATGTTCCTTTTAGTGGCAGAAGAATGACACAATCCAGTATTTTCATCCACAGCTTCCTATACACAAAGCTGTGGATTTCATAAATGTAAACATACTGCATAATCTGCCCACTGGGAGTTTGTAACTTAGTAAGGACTCAGAGAAGACAATTCCACTGTGCAGACCACAAGGCTGATAAAGTAAACATCACAAGGCCAAGTAATGAAGGATGTGTAAGGAAAGACAGATTATATCCAGGAAGGAATGAGGATGGGAGATAATATAGAAAATACCTAGGAAGGCTCCAGGGGGTATGTGACATTTGGGATGTTGTGAAGAATGAGTGTAGGTTTTTCTGGGAGGAGCCCTTCATTTGGGAGAAGGGGAATCACAAGAGAGGAAGAGGTAGGCAGGATCAATTACCAGCAAAGACGCAAAGGGAGAAACTCTCTGGATGTGTTTACAGGGCAGGAAACTATTCCTGTTGAGGATGCAGAGAACGGTTACAGGTCAGCAGCGAGGAAGGAGGCTGAAAAGAAGCCTTGAGCCAGAAGGGCTCTGAACACCGAGTCTTATTTGTTAGTCACTGAAGATGTTTTGAGCGAGGAAACGATAAATTAAAGCTAAGAGTCTCCTTATCGGAGGTTTCACCTTCAGAGGTTTCAGTTACCAGAGGTCAATCACAGTCTAAAAATATTAAATGAAAAATTCCAGAAATAAACAATTCTTAAGTTTTAAATGATGCACTGTTCTGAGTAGCATCATGAAATCTTGTGCTGTCCCCCAATAAGAATCACCTCTTGGTCCAGCATCTCCCTGCTCCTGCCTATTAGTCACTTAGCAGCCATCTAGGTTACCAGATCGACTGCTGTGTATTACAGTACTTGTGTGCAAGTCATCCTTATTTTCTCTCATTATTGCCCCAAGGCGCAAGAGTATGGATGCTGGCATTTCAGATGTGCTAAAGAGACAAGTCAAGTGCTTCCTTTAAGAAGATAAAGTTCTCAACTTAAAAGAAAAAAAATCTTACGCTGAGGTTGCTAAGATCTACAATAAGAATGAATCTATCCTTAAAACTGTGAACAGCATATTTTTTTCTGTTTCATTATTAATTATTGTTAATCTTTTACTGCACCTAATTTATAATTTAAACTGTATCCTATGTATGTATGTATAGGAAGAAACATCATGTATGTATATAGGGTTCAGTGCTGTGATTTTAGGCATTCACTGGGGGGTCTTAGAACATATCCCCTGTGGATAAGGAAGACCTCTCTACCGCATGCTTCTTTTATAAAGACTAATCTCACTAACCAAGGTGTAGAAGTAAGAATTGGAAAAATGGCTGAATTTCAGCAATAAGCATAAATATAATTGGATAATTTTAATAGCTACTTTTAATTTTTAATTTTTTAAAATAGTACTTACTATGTCCAGGCTGGGTGTGGTGGCTCACACCTGTAATCCCAGCACTTTGGGAGGCCGAGGCAGGTGGATCACCTGAAGTCAGGAGTTCGAGACCAGCCTGGCCAACATGGCGAAACCCTGTCTTTATTAAAAATACAAAAATTAGCTGGGTGTGGTGGCATGCACCTGTAGTCCCAACTACTCAGGAGGCTGAGGTAGGAGAATCTCTTGAACCTGGGAGGCAGAGATTGCAGTGAGCCAAGATCGCACCACTATACTCCAGCCTGGGTGACAGAGTGAGACTCCGTCTCAAAAAAAATAAATAAAAAATAAGTACTTACTACGTCCTAAAAGTTTTACATAAACTAATTTATTCCTTAGAGTGATTTGGTTAATTAGGCATTATTATCCATATTTTACAAGGGAGGAAACTGGCTAAGAGAGGTTGTGTAACTTCCCCAATATGGCAGAGCTTTTAAAAAGTGGTACAAGGATTTAAACCCATCACTGTAGGACTCCTAAGCCCATGCTCTTAAAAAACCTTCTGTCTTACCCCCAGTCTAGATATAAATCAGGGAACATATTTCAAATGAAACCGTGAATCTGTTGAAAAGTATGCCAGCAGGTACTCAGCCTCTAAGATAGTCCTCAATGATCCCCATCTCCTGGCATTCATGCCCTTCTGTCATCACCTCCCTTGAGTGTCGGATGGACTTACTAGTTCACTTCTAACCAACAGAATACAGCAGAAGTGATGGAATGTCGCTTGCAAGATTCAGCGGTTTCCCTCTCCAGCACTGCTCGGGCTCTCTCTTGGCTCACTATCTCTGGGGGAAGCCCGCTGCCATGTTGCGAGGCAGTCCTATGGAGAGACCCACGTGGGAGGGATGGAAGCCTGCCAACAACCATGTGAGAGAGCTTGGAAGCAGATCCCCCTCCCCCAGTGCATCCCTCATGCCTGATGAGACTGCAGACCAGGCCAACAGCTTAATTGCAACCTCAAGAGAGAGTTTGAGCCAGAGACTCCCAAACTAGATTCTTGACCCACAGAAATGAGGAGCTAAGAAATGTTTATAGTTGGCTGGGCACCATGGCTAATGCCTGTAATCCCAGCACTTTGGGAGGCCGAGGTGGGCGGATCACCTGAGGTCGGGAGTTCTTGACCATCCTGGCCAACATGGAGAAACCCCGTCTCTACTAAAAATATAAAAATTAGCCGAGCATGGTGGTGCATGCCTGTAATCCCAGCTACTCGGGAGGCTGAGGCAGGACAATCACTTGAACCCCGGAGGCGGAGGCTGCGGTGAGCGAAGATTGTGCCACTGCACCCACAAGAAACTCTCACTCAAAAAAAAAAAAAAAAAAAAAAAAGAAAAGAAAAGAAAAGAAAAATGTTTATCGGTGAAAGCTGCTAAATTTTAGGGTAATTTGTTACCCAGCATTAATACAGTCAGTAGATAGTAATTATTTAATTTATTATTACAGGGTAAATCTTTTTCTTTATACTTGTAGCTAGAAGTAGGAATCTGTCTAGGAGAGATTATACCTGAAATAACCACAGCAAGCCCAAATACAGAATACCACGTCCTTTACCTTTCCACCCAAACATATAGAAATCGGGTACTCGCCGGGCGCGGTGGCTCAAGCCTGTAATCCAGCACTTTGGGAGGCCGAGGCGGGCGGATCACAAGGTCAGGAGATCGAGACCACAGTGAAACCCCGTCTCTACTAAAAATACAAAAAATTAGCCGGGCGCGGTGGCGGGCGCCTGTAGTCCTAGCTACTCAGGAGGCTGAGGCAGGAGAATGGCGTGAACCCAGGAGGCGGAGCTTGCAGTGAGCCTAGATCGCGCCACTGCACTCCAGCCTGGGCAACAGCGTGAGACTCCGTCTCAAAAAAAAAAAAAAAAAAAAAAAAAGAAATCGGGTACTCTACCTAGCTCATCCTCCCACGGCTCTTCTTACTGTCCTCATTCTCCTTTGCTTGAATGCATTCTTAGGAATAGGAATACTAAAACCCAAACCTGCAGGTTTCAAAAAATTTTTTAGACATTTAGTTTTGAATCTCATAGCAAACTCTTTCCTTCCCAAGGCTCCTCACATTACATTGTGTATTCTTATTATAGCACATGATGTTTTTTTTTTCTTATTTGTAGGTTTAAGTGTCTGTTTTCCAGGCACCCTCTTCCCTGACCCATTACAAGAACCATGTCTTGTGCAATCTTATATCCTCAGTACTGAGTGTTCAACATATGGCTGGGACTTAATAAAGTTTAAATGAACTCATGAATAAACGTGTTACACAACCAATGAGTGAGTGAGTGAACAAGTGAGTCAATAAGCAAGAGTTTAGAGACATGGGAACCACCACTTGAAAGCTTGAGGCCGTTGTGCAGATTTGGACCCTCATATAAGACATTTCCTTCTATATAGAATGCTCTTCCATTTGCTCATCTTCACCTCCTCACCAGGCTTTTCTCTCTTTAACATTCACCTCAAAGAGTTGTCTGCTTGCCTCTCTACAACACTCCCCACCAACACACACCCACACACCCTTCCAGGGAAGTCTTCCTTTTCTCTGCTGTGAAGACTTTTAAGTTTCCATATCCTCCTGGGCATAACTTGTCATAGCATCCAGCATACCACACTGTAATGATTAGTTATTTGCCTGTCATTTCCACTTAGCCATAAGCTCCTTAAAAGACAGCATATTCAGCCAACAGCAGAGTGCCTAGAAGTGGTAGGCACTCAAAAACAGTTTAAAATAATGGGCAAGAGAATGAATGAATGAGAAAAAGAAAATTGTATCTAGAAAATTATCTCAGCACAATCTATTTATTTCAGGTAAGCTATCAGTCAGGTATACATAGTGCTCCAACTCCCAAACAGAGTAAAAATAATTGTATATCAAAATTATTACAGATACATGAAAATTATATTTAGAAATAGTACCTCAGATCAGGCATGGTGGCTCACAGCTGTAAACCAAAAATTTGGGGAGGCTAAAGTGGGAAGATTGCTTGAGCTCAGGAGAGACTCCCATCTCCAAAAAAACTAATTTTTAAAATTTAAGACCAGGTGCAGTGGCTCATGCCAGCTACTCAAGAGGCTGAGGTGGGAAGATCGCTTGAGCCTGGGAGGTTAAGGCTGCAGTGAGCTGTGATGACACCATTGCACTCCAGCCTGGGCAACAGAGCAAGACCCTGTTGCAAAAAGGAAAAAATAATTAAAAATTACAACATTAGCCTGTAGTCCTAGCTATTCAGGAGGCTGAGGTGGGAGGACAGCTTGAGCCCAGGAGTTTGAGGATGCAGTGAGCTATGATTATGCTACTGAACTCCAGCCTGAGCCAGTATTTGAGACTAGCCTGGGAAACATAGGAGACTCTGTCTCTTAAAAAAAAAAAAAAAGAAGAAGAAGAAAGAATAGTGTTTCAGGCCAGGTGCAGTAGCTCACACCTGTAATCTCAGCACTTTGGGAGGCCGAGGTGAGTGGATCACCTGAGGTCAGGAGTTCAAGACCAGCCTGGCCAACATGGTGAAACCCAGTCTCCACTAAAAATACAGGAAAAAAAAAAAAAAAACCCTTAGCTGGGCATGGTGGTGGGTGCCTGTAATCCCAGCTACGTGGGAGGCTGAGGCACGAGAATCACTTGAACCCGGGAGGCGGAAGTTGCAGTGAGCCGAGATGGCACCACTGCACTCCAGCCTGGGGAACAAGAGCAAAACTCTGTCTCAAAAAAATAAGAAAAAGAAAAAGAAAAAGCAATAATGTTTCAATCCATGGACAGGCCCTAGACAGAGCTGCCTTTAACACATCTTTTCCCCTTTCCCTCACATCCTTAATCCCATCTCAGTCAAAAAGGAAAAAAAAAAAAAAGTTTTCTTCCTTCTTAGCCTAAGATTCCTAATACTGTCCCCAGATGCCATAAATGTATTGGCCTCCCAGAAATCACCCCAGTGATTTTTCTCCCCATGAAAAGTTTATATATCTCATGCCCTCAGAGTTTTAAACTGCAAATGAGTAAGCTAAAAAAAAAAAAAAAAAAAAAACCTCGTTTGGTGGGGAAATGGGTGCTCATGGGTTAGCATTTCCACTTTGGTAGGGATCTTTTTCTAAGGCCATAGCTTTATTCAAAGCCAAGTGGGAAAAGACATTAAAAAAAAAAAAAAAAAAAAAACTTTCAGGAACCCTCAAGTCACTCCAATGGGGTAAACTCCCCTGTGACACTAGAGAGGTGATGAAGGTTGGTGGTTAGGGCAGTTTTCTGAGTCAGAAATCTCAGCTTTTCCACTCTCCAGTCTTCAGATCATGAGTAACCTCACTGGTCCCCAAGTGTTCCATCTCTAAAATGAAATAATAAGACTACCTCAAGGAACCTGGTGGGAAGATTAAATGAGTTAATACAGGTAAAGTACTCAGAAAGTGCCTGGTAAGTAGTCAATAATTCTCTGCTATTACTATTATCATTTTTACTTCTATTAGAATTGGCTCCAAAAGAACCCAAAGAGGGCAATGCTCAAAGGGAAGAAAGGGATGAGAGGAGAGTACACTTACTGATTTGGTTGTTTAGCTTGAAGGCAATGTCCAGCTGCAGGATAAACAGCATGAATTGGAACCAAGGACTCATCTCCATGGAGGGGAGGGGAATGTGGACGGAAAACACGATGTCATTGGCTTCAATTTCCCTTGGAATTGCTTCTTCAATGTCTCGGATCTTGTCACACTGATTGGGTCCCCAAGGCATTAACCATTTTGTCTTGTGATGGTTCTTACGGGCATCCACACATTTCACCGACAGGTAGGACACTGCCGTTGTGGGCCCTGGAGCTGAAAAGAGAATGTTTGTCTGTTTTTAGAAAAACCATCTACTGAAACTACTGTTTCTGGTTAATATTCTTTCCATTACTGGGTTCCCTCCAGTTTTTGTACTGCCTTCTACAACTGGGGCTCAGCAATACTTAGGGATCTTCCAAATCTGGGTGAAGGCCGTTCAGTGACCTCCAGAGGTGTCCTAACAGTATCCCTGAGAACCTTCCCATTATGTTTTCAATTGCTGTGAAAGAATACATTTGTAACCAGTGTAGTTATACTTCCGCACTTCAAAACAATGTCACAAAAAAATCAACTGCTACAGTTCCCACCTGACTGAGGTCTTGGAGAGCTCTGGGGCTTCAGAGAGAACAGTATCTAAAGTGGGAAGACCTTAGTCTTCAAATCTGGATTCGAAGCCTGGTTAAAAACTTACTGTCAGTGACTCTTGGGTAAGTCAGTTAAATCTATAACAGCTTCAGGACCCTCATCTGAGAAACGAAATGACAAGTTTCTAAGATTCCTCTTGGCTCTAAAATTGTACAATATTGCTTTTGCTTAAGATAAAGAACTAGGGGCCACCACTTGGCTTGGTACCTAGCAGAGAATGGGAACTCAAACACTGACTGATACTTCAAAAGTAATATAAACCATGCATTTCAAGACAGTAAAGCAACTTTGAAATGCGTAACTTTAAAAACACTGTTTTGTGATTATCTAATGGTTATATGATTATCATATTAATAATTTGGAAAATACAGAAATTTTAAGTTCAAAACAACATTTACCCAAAATCCCACTAGAGGGAAGTAACCACTGTTGAAAAAATGTCAAAATACCATCTGTCTTTTCTATGACTGTATAATTAGATAAAAAGTTTACACATGAATTGTGTAACTTTAAAATATACACAACTATTAACACATTTATAAAATAGTTAGATCATGCCTAGTTTTGTAGTCTTTTCTTTTTATTCACTTAGAAAAGCAGAGTAGTGTGTGATAACACTGGCTCCGGAGGCCACCTGTCTGATGTCAAATCCTGGCTCTCTCATTTTTAGTTGTGTCACTGCAAATCCGCACTAGGAATGTTTTGGGCAAATTACTAAGCTTATCTCTGTATCAGTTTTATCATCTCTTAGATGGCAATAATAATAGTACCAACCTTTCCAAGTCACTGTATATTTTAAACAAGTTAACATATTGAAGCATTCAGAGTAGTGCTTGAGAACACAAAAAGTATAAAATATTAGCTATTATATATTTTCTTTATAATTAAAATCTTTCAGTTAGTAGTTGCAAAATAGTCAATCACACAATACACCAAAATCAACTTCTCCTCCATCCATTTGTAAAGGCTATCTATAAATGAGAATCATCATTTGTCTAATATGTTTTGCTGGAAATTTCTCCTAAATTTTCCATCTGCTATCTAAATTTGTTTATGGCACATTCAAATAGAGAAGTTCCAGATCTTATATGGAATCCCTCTTTTATGTTTTTTCCCCCCATGCTTTTGTGCTTAGAGAAACCGACCTTCTTGATCTCAAAATTCAATAGTCATCTATATTTGACTTCTATTTACTTTTTGCAATTTCATTTTTTCTAATATTTAAATAGTTGATCCATATGAAAATTGCTATGAGATGCAGTAAGGTTCTAGTTTTATTTCTTAAATATTTAAATTATAGTTTATTGAACAGACCTTCCCTTTTGTTGATTTATCATATCACTGTTAACCTTATGTATATGAGCATATGTTTCTGAACATCTGTTCTTTTCCATGTAATTAAACTGTCAATTCATTGATCAGCACAACATTGCTTTGAATTCTATAAATTGATTTTTTTTTTTTTTTCAGACGGAGTCTTGCTCTGTTGCCCAGGCTGGAGTGCAGTGGCCCGATCTCGGCTCACTGCAAACTCGCCTCCTGGATTCACGTCATTCTCCTGCCTCAGCCTCCCGAGTAGTGGGGATTACAGGCACCCGCCACCATGCCCGGCTAATTTTTTGTATTTTTAGTAGAGGCGGGGTTTCACTGTGTTAGCCAGGATGGTCTCGATCTCCTGACCTCGTGATCCTCCCGCCTTGGCCTCCCAATGTGCTGGGATTACAGGCGTGAGCCACTGTGCCTGGCTAAGTTGATTATTTTTATCAATATCTGCTAGATTAACTCTCTTCCCCAATCCATTTCAAATTTACATCTTTTTGCTAGGATATTGAGGATTAAATTAAATCTATAAATAAATAGATAATAATAAGTTAATGTGGACAGAATTAGCATCTTTCCCCAGCATTTAGTTTTCCCATCCAAGAACAGTACTTGCTTCTCCATTGTCTACAATCTGTTTTTAAATTTCTTTGAAACTTTCATTGTTTTCTTTATGTGGTTCCTACTGGTATATTTTAAAATATATACATCTATAATACTTTGAAAGTTAGTAGTTAAAAGAAAATGTCATAAATTATGGTTTATGTGTGTGGTTTAAATACGTGTATTTCTGTGCATCTGATACTTGGTTTATTATGTTTGCAGAAATTCCAAGCAGAAATTTTCTCTTATTTAATAGAGATCAGACAGCAATGGAGAAACATGAAAAGCAAACAGAAGGTTATATAAGAGGCAAAAATGTGTATTATTAATATTCTGCCCCACTTCTAATGTTCGAATCCACATTATTTTTCTATTCTATTAAATATCTATTTTGATACATTTTTAGTAAAATGTTATGTTTGCAAGAAGTTGGGACAATGCCTATTAAAACTTACCAGAAAACTCAACACTACTAAGCTCTAGCTGAACATCCTTCATGTGGAATGCTGAACACTGCAATACAAGTTGCCACTAACCCCTGCTAGGAAAGTTTTTCTTTAAAACTCAAAACTGTATCACAAAGACTTTACATAGAATCCATCCAAAATCAGACATCTGACTTATTCTTAGAAATATGAGTCAATCAAACTTCGGTTATCCTGACTCAGCTAAATAGCCCACTGACATTAGAAAAGCCAAATGGCACATTTAACTGAACCCTTTTTAATGTGGTTGGAGAAATAAACAGTGAGACAAAAGTCATGAATTCTATTTTCGGCTAACATACTCAAACTGACTATTTGCTGCAGAAAATAGTTACTACATTTTAAAACTTCTATTCTTCCAAAATGAACCTAACCTTTTTTTCTTTATTTTTTACCTTCTTGAAAAACAAGTCTCTCACTTCTCAGACCAAAACGAAAAATAACTAGCTGAGTTCCTCAGCGAAGTTCCAAAACCACATTCCAAACTTAATAACAGAGAAGCTGAACACTTTACGGGCACAAAGGCCACATTTTTAATGAATGCAGTGAATGCCTGCCTTTTTAGGGGCCTGCATTATTTTCATTCTCTCATTAGTCTAGTGTTTCTTTCATAAAGAAAAAAAATCCCAGAAATACTAATATTTTCATAAATATCATGGCAGTGAACTTGGAGAAGCCTCAAGTGCATCTCAAGCTATACTATGAGAATCACAATTTTTTTCACTTTAATAAATCAGTCCTCCAGTCTCAAAATGTTTTCCATAACTTCAAAACCTGAAGATAATTCAACATTTCGCATTTTTCTTACAGTGTTCAAAAGAGAAAACACATGTATTGCTTGAGAAAGTAAACAGATATCCTGATATTCAAACATGGACAGTTAATGTTCCCCCAACAATATATTTCAGCTCAGTGCAATGTCCTACTCCAGCCAAAAGTGAATTCCCAAGTGTTTCTTTATGTAGATAGCATTATCAAGTAAACCAAAAGCAAAGCTTATAGCTGGTAGCTGGTCACCTACCATAGAAGGTGTTTCCATTAGCTAGAGCCAAAATGTTAGCTACATGGGTCACAAATTGTGTCTAGAATCAAAGAAAGTTTAATCTGTCTTTAAATTTTTTTTAAGTGTGTGGGATTTTGTTTTAAGAGAAAAGAGCTAAATGGAGGAAGTTTAAATTATCTTCAACCTTTGAACAAGCCACAATAAACTAACAGGTATTTGTAATGAAGGCCTTACTTAGTCACTTTCGCGGTTCTAGGGATTAATAGAGTTTGTGTATTCAAGAGGGGGCTGGATAGATTCAGGTCAACAAATTGAGTCATGTTTGCTCAGGTGAAAGCTAAAAATAACCACTCCTCAGTATTCCTAGGATAGTAATGCAATATTACCCAGCTGCCTCAGCACACATTATAAATGTCCCCTCCACCCACCCATAGCATAAGGTTTAACAGAAAACAAGTGGACCAAAAAACTACTTCTACACTAGACGAATTCAATGACAGAACGATTTGGCCAAAACTGAATATGCCTAGTCACTGTAAACTGGTTAACTCATGGTTGGTTAAGATAGCCTTGAGAATATGCACAGAGGTTATAAAACCATGAGCTATGCATCGAAAAGGCAGTCCATTATGAATTCAGTTCTTTTTATAGTACACAGATTGTGAAATGTGATTCTACACAACATTTAATGTCAAAGTAATATGAAATCAATAAGACTTCTAACAAATTCAAGGTTGTGAAGAAATGCACAAACACAACTTGAAGTCTCTTTGAAAATTCAGTGGTCCCTCAGTTACACATATTACTATGGCTCATAGTATATTGTCCAAATTTGTCTTGAGTACCTATCATGCACTAGACACTGCTGGTGCTGGAGTAAACCTAATAGGCACCAACCATATGGAACGTACAAATAATGAAGGAAGCAGACAATAAATAAATAATTTCAGGAAAAAATAATTTTGATGAATGTTATATGTAACCTGAATTCCCTGAGAAAGGGCAACAGTCAGATATTCGGGAGGTGGGAGAAATGAATACACTAGAATGAGAGGAAAAATCCAGTCATCGTTACAACATAACCTTGAATAAAAATGTAAGTGAACAATGACTAAACCTGTAGTACTTCTTTTGGAAGAATATTCATTGACTCCAGTCAGCTTCCTGTTATTTCACTTCAAATGGCTATCCAGTTTACAAATTACTATCTAGCCAACCGCTAGCATTTATCATGCTTAAAATTGAGTCAACGTTAAATCATTAGCCCCTATTCCTTACAGAACCTGTAATTTAAGAGTTAGACAGAGAAAGATACAAGACTTGGTTGCTTCTTAGAAAAGTTAAAATAAAACTAAAACAACATGCTGACATGACACATGGTCTCCATTTAAGCCAACATAGACTATTTATTTCTTTGCTTTATTACAAGTAATGAATATTTCTTTAGCAATCACCTAGGAGCATTACTATCATGCAGGCACTGTACTAACTAAATATAGAGACAAAGGGCCTCCCAGACCCCCAGTTGCTCACAGGCTAGTGTGGGAGGCTGAGAAGTTCACAAAGAATTACATCCTGATTGGAAATTTCTCCGACAGAGTTTTGCACAGGATGCTCCAGTTGTAAAAAGAGCTGAGGGTGTCTGTCAGCAGGGCTTAGCCTTGGAAGACAGCAGGTGATAGCCAAGGGAGAATGGGGGATGATCAAGGAGGGAACGTGCCGAGGTAGAGGTAGAACATGTGCTGGGTCATAGAACATCTAAAACAATCATATTTTCTGCAGATATCTGTGCTTGAATATTAAAAATTAAAAAGATCGTTTAACAGGTGAAAACTGCAGTACCACTCTTACCTCTGTCTGTGTCCACCCCTTGCCTTTTCTAATCAGTGGTATAGTTCTAGTAGAGTGCCTTGGCCCCTGCTCCCAGTAGTCCCTGGTGTACTCTATAGAGCACCATAAAGAAGGAATAATAGAGACTCACACATAACAAAGAACTTTTATTTGGCAGGAATGTTTCCTTTTATGACACCTATCTCTGCCCTGTAACTAGCCACAAAATCAGACCAGAGATCACTGGAAGAAGGGGAAGTGAGAGGGTGGTCAGGTGGGAATGAAGAAGCTCCGCCTCCTATTCCCACAAATGGCCCCAAAGAGCCTTTGAAGTCTCAATCATCAGGTAATAATAGCCTTCCTCTAAATTAGAGGAAGAGCATCTGCCTTGCAACAAAGATGATATTTAAAGAATAATCTGCCGTGGGGTACAAGGGGAAGGAATGCGGAGAATAGACCAGTTGAAAAGGTAATTCCTGTTATAAGAATTAATCATCAGAATGCCACTATTTTAAAAAGTAATGATTTTAAGTAAAAATGGTCAAAGATTTCAGGAATGTTTTAGAGAATTTTATTTTTACAACAGAATTTATGTAACAAAAATGATAGGAACAACAATACACATTGATTTAAAAGCATACAAAAAGTTGGTAGCAGATACTTTCTCCTACTGAGATGCTGATTTAACACCTGAAACCTAATCTCAATTAAAAATCTCCCAGCACCATCTCCCCACCTGTAAAAATGTGAATGTTTGATGTATTTATATTTTAGAATTTCATTTTATTGATTCTCTATCTTGTTCCATAACACATTTTGGGGTACTAGAAGTGGTTATTAGCCTTTACTTTTTTAAAATAATTGGGGCTGATTTCAAAGAACAGAGTTAATGTTGGGGCGGGGGTGGGCAGAGACTACAAATTACTTTGTCTATGTCTATATTTTCAAAAGTTATATTCTCCAGCTATTGTTTTATTTTTTCCCAGCTGTTGCTTTTGAAGCAACAGCTGGGAAATATAAGCTCCCCAGACTTTTGAAGCAATAGCTGAAGAATATAAGCTCCCAAAACTGTTACCTGATCTATGAAGTTGAATGGCTCAATATCCATTTTCCTTTGTAATGTAAAGAAAACCTCCATTGCACTATGAATGGTACTTATAAGAACTGAAAGGCATATGCCCAAATTGGTTCTAAGCTGCGCCTATCTAAATATCTCTGCTTGCCTTATGAGAATTTATATAAAATACATTGAGCACTTAAACCCTTGGGCAATTGCAGAGTGTGCTTTGGATTTTTTGATGTATCAAGGTGGGGAGGATAGAAAAGAGGGAGAAAGGGAACAGAGGTGTCAAAAAAGACTAGATGAATTCCTGTTATATAACTACATTTTTTTTCAAATGCCCCCAAAGTACTTATTTAACCTAAGAAAATCTTCAGCTAAATTTAGAAATTAGCTTTAAATATGCTCAATTGATTTTCCTTAGACATTTCACATACCTTTCTCCAGCTCAAAAGCCTTAATTCTGGTTAAAAGGAAACATGTGAAATATACTGCACAACTTAAGTGGCCAGATCATATTAACTGGTTGAGCTGTGAGGTCTTACGAGTCAATCCTGCTTACCATTCACTGAAAGTCAGTTCCTAAAAAGATTTCTTAATATCTGCCATACCACTTATCTAAGTTTTTGGACGGCTCATTAGAATGAGCTCTTCAAAAAGTTCAGCTAAAGAAAGTGCAAATATTTGCATTAAATTGACTTAGTACTTAACTGATTCAGTGTGTTAATTCTTTTACTGAAATTGCTCTGAAGTTATAATAGTCAGACACTTATGCTACCTCCACCACCTACTTTGAAGAGGAGATTCTCCTATATTTCAACCATAACCATTAAATCTTACTAGCTTACTAAATGAAATATTATTTCACAATTCAATCTCAATTACTGGAGAGCTGAAAGTATGTCTACAGAGACTAGACCAGGAGAAGTGATTTTTAGAATTATCATAGCTATGCCCTTGTGCATAAAATGGGGTACGCTAAGGGAAATGAAATTCATTCTTGCCAGCCATTTTCAGTCAGTAGTTAGTTATGCTAACATCTGTTCTAGGAAAGCTAATTTTTTAAAATACAGCAGAACATTCCTTTACACTAAACCACTACCACCAAAACACACAAACACACATACTACATAGCAGAGTTGAATGCAAAATAATTTGTACCATACACACAAAAGTCAAGCATTTAAAAATAGTTCTCTACAACATAAACTTATGAAATGACAGACATTTTGACAGCAAATTTCCAAAAATTGTAGCAAACACTTGTATAATACATTCTGACTCAAAAATATTGAAAAAAAACATATGTTTACATTTTAGGCAGATGAGGGTTTTAAATGCTTCACCTACAACCTCAATTGTTGTGGAGCCAAAAGATGTAACAACTTTGAAGAATAGAAGAATTTCTCGGCCGGGCGCGGTGGCTCAAGCCTGTAATCCCAGCACTTTGGGAGGCCGAGACGGGCGGATCACGAGGCCAGGAGATCGAGAGACGATCCCGGCTAACACGGTGAAACCCCGTCTCTACTAAAAAATACAAAAAAACTAGCCGGGCGAGGTGGCGGGCGCCTGTAGTCCCAGCTACTCGGGAGGCTGAGGCAGGAGAATGGCGTAAACCCGGGAGGCGGAGCTTGCAGTGAGCTGAGATCCGGCCACTGCACTCCAGCCTGGGTGACAGAGCAAGACTCCGTCTCAAAAAAAAAAAAAAAAAAAAAAAGAATTTCTCTATATTTGTCAGGATCTACGTGGCAAACAAGCGCCACTTGGCTTACATTACTTGCCTGGCTTGGATCCCATGGAATGGAGGAGCATTGGAACCAAGAGGAAAAAAATTCGAGTAGTGCTTTGGGACAGTAAGCCAAACTCTTCCATAGTATTTGAAATGGTGTGGTAAGCATGAAATAATTTTAGGCTTAAGATTGGTGCCAGTCTTTTTACCCTCTTTTTGAAAAAATAATAAAATGCACAGAAAGGGCCCTGCCAGCGGTTTAGCTCCTAAAATCTGCCAATCATTAGATGTGCTAATTGGTGTAGCAATCCAGTGGTGGCCTGGATTAGGACCCAAAAACTGACCCTTACCACCCTTGGTGTCCTGCAGCAAAGACAGCCTAAATCAAAAAGACTGACGGAAGTACATAAAATTACAAATTTCTCTATCCCTGAAAAATGCCTGCAATTTCTGTTTCTGCATCACTCCAGAAATACTCGAAACAGCAAAAATTAAATACATATGAAGGGAACACAAAAGACCTCCACAGAAAAACCAGTGGCTCATCTGTTGACGCTATTGCTCATTGCTCGGCTGGCCAGGCATCTGGGCTAAGTTTTGACTTTGGGCCAGTGCTTCAAAATCAGCAACCTTTCAGCCAAAAGACTGTGGAATGCAGCCAAGACCACCTATGGAAAGTGAATTATAGCATCTTTAATTTACTACCTTGGGCTGTGATCTCATAAACCCAGCACGGAGGGCGCACCAGTTCTTGTGAGGGAAATCTCTCAGAGCCCCCGTAGAGGCCCCCAAAGTGGCTCTGGCAAAGCTGTAGGGGTGGAGGTGACAAAAAAGGGGACACCTGGCTCTCCTTCTTAAATAAGCTCACCATGGGCACACGTTTATATTGGAATTTTAGGGTCAGAAAATACCGAAATTAACACCGTCAGTGGCTTTGTTCTAAAGTGCCTGTTACACTCTACAAGTTTCCAACATTTGTTATTTAAAATAATCAGACATTTATTATTCATAAATTACATATATTCTTTTATCAATATTATTGTTAATAATAAACATGAACCACAACTAGTATGTGAATTGCAAAGCACTTTCACATACATAATTGTTGAATCTGCCTAGTAAACAAGTTAACATAATTAGCACCATTGCATATTCAGAAGATCAGTGGTTTTTGTCTCATCAGTGAATAGCAGAGCTAGGACTGGAATCCAGGTGTGATTTCATATCTAATGCTCCTTTCCAATACAACTATCTGTTTATTTATTAATGCTCACAATTTATTAGCAATCTCAGATTACCTGAGGTAGGTGCAGAGCTGAGGGATGAATGAAGACGACTGTGGCCATAAGTAGCTTGCTGAAGCTCCATAGGCAAGGCACTGCCAGCACTGGGCTGGGCGTCACACAAAGGGAACCAGCAAGATAGCTTGTCTGGGAGACTTACAGTCAGGGACAGAGTACCTCTAAGATTTCCATAAAGAAATGATGGAGTGATAGGCTCCTAAAAATGCATTAAACTCCCTTGAATCTAATAGATACTGTCCCCATTTTACCGGGTCTTGGTTATTACTTCATATTGCAGGTAGGCAGTGTTAAGGATGTTAGCCTAGATATCTGACTCAGGAACACAGCGATGCCATGGCAGTCTATGATAACACTTACATGCATAGTAAGAGACAGGGATTCAAGTCAGAGAAAATATGACTCCAGAGCAACCTATGGAAGAATTACTGATAATTCAGGTAGGCAAAAAATGGCACAGTTGGACTCAGGAAAGGGTGGGTTCCTCATCCATGGAAACATTCAGGAAGTAAATGGATAGACAAGAGCAAGAGCCTGAACTGAATATTAAGTTCCTCTCAGTCACACCAAAATGCTAAAGTCTCCTATCCATGCATATCGTATGCCAGGGAATGGAGAGATTAAGGTCCAACAAAGAGCTGCACATAGTTTATTGATTTGTTTTCTGTTTTCTGACCAGTTCCAGATAAACAGATAAAAGCAATTAAAGTACAGGGCATTCTGAATGGTCAAAAATTTAGTGTTGTACATTGCAAGTTAAGGCTAAGGGAAAATAAGACCTGTTAATGTCTTTATCTGAAATTTCACAAATGCCAAGAATAATCATATTTCCTTCCCTGATTATTCAAAGAAAACACAGGCCCTTATAGTTTGCAAATTTCCTAGAATTGAGGGTAGAGGTACATTTTAAGGGTAAATTGCAGTTGTAACATTCACAATCTTAGGAATTATTTTTTTAAAAAAACATTGAAATCACAAAATTAAATAGTCTATGCAATTATTAAGTATTTTAAATTTCATCAGTTTTAGGTTCTAGCTCAAGGGCCATCTCTCCTTCATTCAATTTATTAAATGTTTATAGTGCGCCAGCCGGAGGCCTCCTCCAATTTTCCTTCAGTTGACAAAAGATCCTTACTTCCTCTCGTGCCACTATCACCTGGTCTATGACTTTATTATAGCGTTCTTTTTATTTGCAGGCATCACTTCTGAACCCTACAAAATTATAAGCTCCCAAGGGGGAAGGACCACATCTAATTCTGTCTTGTGCCACTAAGCACAGAAACTTAAACATGCAAGTCCTCCAGACCTGAATTGAACTATTTATTATATGGTTTTTGTGTCATAATAAACATATTAATGTAAGTTATGCTCAATGTAACCAACAAACTTTTATCAAATGCCTACTGCTTAGTAATGCCATAGTGGATTAATGCCATAGTGGATTCATCCTTGTCCTGCCTATATCAAAGTACATTTAGACTGGCACTCAGTGACAGTTTAGGAAGAAGCCAGAGCTGCCTTCCATGAGGCCACCCTCCCAAGGTCACACACATGTGCTCAACAGAGACTCACTTCCTACAAATACTTATGATGGTTCTTCCAGATCTGTGTCAAGCAATAATTTAAATGAAATACTGAATTCTGAAGATCAAAATGAACTTTTCCTAAACTATAACCCAATGCACAACAAGAAAAGTAATTTACACATCAAAAGAAATTAGATACTAGGCAAACAAAAAAAAATGGTAATTTTTCTAAAAAACTGCTCCCAAAGGGTTTGTGGCCAACATTAATATTGCAGAAGCATGTTTAGATAACTGCTGTTCAGCATAGTTCCTGGAAACAGGTTCTCAAAGCCAGGACTTACAGTTATTTACCTTCTTCCACACTGCCCTGAGGGTTTTAAGGCCTAAATGAATAGAAAGCAAATGGGGGACAAAATGAGATAAAATGTTCACATCTCAGCCTTTAGTGTATATAACTAATGACTGCAAGTTTGAAGATTTTATGACAAAATCTGCATTCTTAAGAACACATGTAGGGAAGATTTTGGCCATTTCTTTAACACCCTCTAAACAATACCTACCAGAGAAAAAGCAAACACTCCCTTCTAAAAGCATCAATATTCTACTTCTGAGATCAAAACTACAAAACAGTCTCAGACAGAAACCTGGGCAAAGGAACCTTCTGCTGCACATATGTACTACTTCCCAGAGATGTAAATGATTTTTTTCTCTCTGCCCCAATGAATCACATATGAAAGTTCTCAAAGAATTAGTAAAGAAAAACAGTGAAAATCTTCTCATGTTGAAGGAACAGTGGAGTGTAGACAGTATCAGAAGTCCTGAGGTGACTCAGAGATTCAGAAGGATGACAGGCAGGGGCAGTTTTTACTAGAGGAAAGAGCAATGTAGGATGAACAATTTACTGTCCCTGTTGATTCACATAGGATGTAAGT
The DNA here is from genome assembly GCF_043159975.1 of Macaca nemestrina. Taxonomy (NCBI): domain Eukaryota; kingdom Metazoa; phylum Chordata; class Mammalia; order Primates; family Cercopithecidae; genus Macaca; species Macaca nemestrina. Next base: position 165,406,537 of record NC_092125.1, on the reverse strand, counting down.
AAACGAGAAGTCAAGGATGTCCCCAAATTTCTTGCATAGGCGGCAGATGAGTGATGTCATTCACTAAGACAGGAATCAAAGAAAAATGAATGATATGTCATATCACAGGTAGAATTTGTAGAAGCTGGAGGTGTATAGCTTGTTTAAAAGGGGGGCTTAGTATGAAGGGTTGAAGATAAAATGTCAAATATGTGAATGACTAGATGTGGAGGAGGAATTAGATTTAGCCTGGGTGATTCCAATCTTGCAAGTTCCCAGGAAGGAAATTTGAGATCCATAAAATCAAACTGGCCCACAGTTCACCACACCAGTTGAAGAAAATGAGCTGCTGGCACCTGTGTGAGTGGAGGTGCTCCACAGTTAACACTTGGTGAGTGCAAAGAATGCAGAGGACATTTGAGCACTGATTAGGGATGGAAAGGTGACTTTTAGGGTCTTTGCTATCATTATTATTCTATGAGCATTCTTCATATATAATATTTAGAGCTTTGATTCTGGGCCACTAGTTGATCTGCTATTCCTGAACTACTACAAATTTGAGCATAAGAATCTTGGCAGAATGAATTATGCCAGGATTCATGATTGCTGGGTTCTAGCAATGGATATGATATTAATTAGGCAAATTATTCGATCAATCTTGGGACTTAGTTTTCTCAACTGTAAAAGGCAGTATTTAAACTGTTAAGCACTTTTAACTCAGCAATTGTGAGATTCTAAAAAGAATGTATATACTCTATGTTATGATGAAAGTCACTCTTTTAAGTTTTAAAAAAAAGTTCCTTCAAATTAGGGTCAATTTATATTCCAAGAGTTCAGGCTGTCCCTATCAGGCCCCTCCTCCCCTCCTTGTCCTTATACTTTCACATCTGTTAGAAGAACAGATCTTAATGGTCCTACTCTCATTGTGTTACTGTTTGGGATCTGAATGTGTTCTGAGTGTTTTCTGTCTTCCAACAGCTGGAGAGATCAAAGAACTGTTCCTAAAAGCAAGGACAAGCTACAGCCAACTGCATATGTAAAATATCATACTGATGTATTCAGCACAGTGAATTATACCCCCATAATTTATACTATGAGAAGGTAGGTCTAATCCAATAATAATAAAGACCTTTAGGAGAAAACAACAAAAAATTCCACTCCAGCTTCCAGCCAGTGGTCCGTACACTCACAGTCTAATACAACACAAAGACATTCCAATACAATGAAATAATTTGGATCATGTCCAGCCTCTATTTTTTAGGATGACAGAAATAAGCCCAAGTGAGCTAAGTCTATTTATTATTCAGAAGAAATGAAAGTCATAGCGTACACTTCCCTAAGCCAAGAGACCATTGACAAAATCTGCTAATGAAATCAATTCATAACTTTCTTTCAGATTTTCATTTAAACTGCTTGGTTCCTAATATATTTCAAAATTTACCCTGATTACCCTCTACAAAAAGTATGTCATAAGAGAAAACAATGATTACAGGGTAGCAAGGGACTTACTTTCACAGGAACGGTTCTTTATGTTGCTGAAGGCAATTACAAAAAGAGAGTAAGAAAAATTAAAACCAAGAGCTACAGCTCAGAAAAACTTGGGTTCAAATCCCAACTCTGTTACTCACTAGCAATTTAGTGGGGTAGCTTACCTAGCCTTGTAGAATGCCAGTTTCCCTTTTGTAAAAGTGTACTAAAGGTACTCACCCCATAAGTTTATTTTGAGGATAAAATGATTAATATAAAAACCCTATACAGTACCATGAAAATAGTGAGGCCTCAATGAATGTTAGCTGATAATAACAGTGCTGCCAACAAATGAGAAGAATTAGAATCTGGTAGGAGACGAAGACCTACTCCATGTTCTCTGTTCTGTCTTCTTGCCCTGAGAGGTGTGTTCATCAACATTTAAGGAACTACAGGGTGTGCATCTTTGATGTTAAAAACAGGGGCTCTCCTCACCTATCAGTCAACAGCCCCAATACCAGAGATGATTCTATAAAAAGTTTAACTTGAACATCTAAGATATCCCTGAGAAATATCCCAGGAATGTTGTAAGCAGCCTGTTATTTGAGGCAACACAGAATTAACCCTTGGTTTTATCCTTAGAAAAATGGGATTATAACATCTTTGTTTTCACAATTATCTTCAGAAATTATTATAAAATAATTATGGCAGAGCAAAAACTATTGACAGGGGTATTTGCTACCCTTTCCCCTCCTCTCTTCAGATAAAGAGAATGCTGGTTTTGCCTCTTCTATCACAACCCCTCACCTGCCCCATGATGAGGATTCAACTATTGCTAGATGGATTCTTTTTTTCATGATGCACAATCGAAAGACAGGGGATGGGTAGAAGACATGGGCTTGAACTTGGGGAGTGGGGGTGGGTGGTTTACCGGCGGCAGTGTTGGGGAGATTTTGGAAGAGACACGTTAGAAACATCAAAGCAGATGGGAAATAAAATGAGGATTGCTAGAAGTACTGCTAGAGATTATATATCATATCCCCTTAACCATGCCTTAACAGTTAAAGAATAGAAGTTGTTAGGTCACTTTAAATTCACCTTTGGTTGACTGCCTGTTTTTCTGACAGAATCTCTACTTGGAGACTGGACCAAAGAGGCTATGTCTTCCATAGAGGCAACATAAGAAAGTAAGAGAGGTGCAAAAACATCATGCAAATGTTAGGCAAAATGTATTGAGTTCGTACATGACATGGGGAATACTGAAAGGACTGATGTCTTAGAAAGGCATGTTAGGAGTGTGGGTCTAGAATGCATAAGGTTAGAGATATGGCTGCACTGGGCCATCATCTTATTTTAATATTTTGTCCAAATTCTGGGCTTCTCACATTCAGAGATCTATACCTACCAATTTCCTCTTATTATTCTTGGCTGCCTGGTGCCCCATCCCTCTACTCCAGGATTTCTCAAGCTTTGCACTAATGGCATTTTGGGTTGAGTAACTGTTGCAGGGGTTTGGCTTGTGCATTGGAGGATATTTAGCAACCCACTGGCTGCCAGTAGCATCTTCATCCCCACTGCTGGCAAATTCAGGGGAGGTGTGGCTGGGGGAAGCCTTCTCCAAACACTGCCAAATATTCCCTGGGGAGCAAAACTGCTTCTTGTGGAGAACCTCTGCTTTACCCCAATCATCCAGGCATACAATAAAAATTCATACTCCATCAAGCCATTCTACAACACTTCATTTTCAGAGTTTCCAACTACAGAGATTCCAAGTTCTCAATAATTCATAACCATTACAGTTTGCCTCATGCTACACTGACTGCATCAGGCTGTCATTTAGAAATTATATACCATTTGTTGGATATTTTTTATGTGCTAGGCATTGTGCTAGGGACTTAATAGGGTGATTTTCATTCTTATACAGAAGTCAGTGTGGCCGGGCACGTTGGCTCACGCCTGTAATCCCAGCACTTTGGGAGGCTGAGGCGGGAAGATCACCCGAGGTCAGGAGTTTGAGACCAGCCAGACCAACATGGAGAAAACCCGTCTCTACTAAAAATACAAAAAATTAGCTGGGTGTGGTGGTGCATGCCTGTAATCCCAGCTACTTGGGAGGCTAAGGCAGGAGAATTGCTTGAACCTGGTAGACGGAGGTTGTGGTGAGCCAAGATCGCGCCACTGGGCTCCAGCCTGGGCAAAAAGAACAAAACTCCATTTAAAAAAAAAAAGGAGGTAAGTGGTAGATATTATTATCTCCATTCAGAGATGAGTAAAATGAGGCCCTGAAACATTAAAATAACTCATCCAAGGTCACAGCCAATAAGTGGATGAACTGGGGTTTGAACCTAATCTGTCCGAGGTCCATAGTCTCTCTGTCTCAGGCCACACTGCTTCTCCTGATGAGAAAAACTAACGCGTGCATACACAAGAAATACATATACCCAACGTTACATGAGTTCAAATGGCAAGTCCAGTGTATAGACTGTCGTAGAGGTTGGTGATCTCAGCACTATGTGGACCACCAGCAGTATGGATGTCTTTGTTCTAGGGACATCGACAAGCTGATTTTTGAATTATGAATATTCTACAGAAAACAGGAAAATGGTGGTTTCCTTTAAGTAGAAACAACAAGCAGTAGCTGGTTGCCATGGTAGCAGAGGTAAACTTAATCTTGACTGGGAATGCAATCACCAGAAAGGGACAGCAAGTATGGTCAGGAGTCTCATCCAGACCGGGGGTATTTTACCTGGAGAAGAGAAAGTCAAAGGAGAGAATGATAGTCATCTTCAGTTATTTGAAAGGCTACTGTGTAACTGAAGTGAAGCATACATTCGAGATTATTCTAAAAGGAAAATCCAGCATTCGTGAGTGGAAATTACAATGCAGTCATGGAAGCCAGTTTTCCACTGAATGATAATAAAGAACATTTAACCATCGTAATGTTCCAACTGGATTGAAAAGCTAAACAAGCTGTCTAGAGAGCAATAAGTCACTAAAATAGAAAGATGCTGACAGGAAGGTCATCTCTCTTGGGAGACCCAGTGTGGGTAAGACTGGGCTAAACAAATTCCCAGGCCCCCTTCCCAAACAAAATCTCTGTTTCTCCAGAGAATTAGTAAATTGGAGTTCCCTGTTGAAGACAGACAAATGGAAGGTCCAATGGGCAGAAAGCCCCAGCCGCTCATCACTACAAGAGGAGAGGTAAACTACAATCTCACCTGGGAAGAAAATGTTGTTTAGGTGACACAAACCAAGGGGAGGAGAAACTTTGTGGAGGATTTTTCCCCTCTGTTCTGAATAGATGATCAAAGGATAAGGCAGTAAGAGTAAAATCAAAAACAAACGAAACAAACAGAAAAAAACCCACCAACAATCAAGCAGCTTTCTGCTGTCTTCCAACCCTCAGACACTCCGATGCCTCTTTCTTGGAATGTACCGCCACCTCCCACTGCTTTGGCCTGAAGACTGCATTTAATTTTAAAAAGAAAATAGGCAACCATCCAGCTAGGGGATAGTTAGAGTAACAGTTGATTAGTCCTTTTCTAAACACTAAAACTATCTTTTGTTTCATTGCTCTTTATTTGCTGTACACCAACAATTCATTAAAAACATCTCACCACTAGATTTAGTGAATGGATAGGACAGGTCTAAACCCAAACATTTCTCTTGGAAAACCAACCACATTGTAAACTTGCAGACCTGTCCAGGAAAATAAAACTGTTACAAAGTCAACCTCTACTGAGGCACACAGCCTCTTTTGTAAAAGAAAAGAAAAAAAAAAAGAGGTGCTGAAAAAAATGACAGGTTTTTCTCAAAAAACAACAAAAGCTTATTCATCTTTCCATATTCAGCATGAAGAACACCTAAGATAATTTTCCCTATCTCTTCATCTCCAGGGCACTCAAAGCATTTACAATCTCATTATTTTATACAACACCCATTAAGTGGGCACCAAAGATTATTACCCTTCTTTGATTTCTAAGAAAACAAGTACAGAAAGATTAAACAAGTTGCCCAAGGTTGTTCAGTAAATTGAGATGCCTGGATTTTTGTTCAGTGATTGTTCTAGGGACATAGTGCAAAGTGACTGAATCCTCTAAACTCACCAAAACCCCTAAGTCTTATAGATCTCTTCCCCATTTCTCACCACTCATGAAATTTTCATCATCTAATCACAAATCTGCCACCATGTGGATCCTGGACATAGGTATCCTACCAGGCCAGTGCCATGTCTGCAAGAAGCCTGGCGCTACACCTGACAGCTTTCAAATCACCATCAAACGATTCCTTTATCTAGTGAAGTTGATTCTGCCTGGCTGCATCTGGGAAATTTTTAACCCCTCGATCAGCTATTGCACAGTTGGTTTAACTTGGATGAGACAGAGGACAAAATAGTGGTGGTTTAAAAAAATACCTCCCCCATTCTGATTACAAAGGAGGCATGATTAACGAAGTACCCTTTGTATCCAAGCTCCATTCTAAGAGAAAGAGAAAAAGCTTTCCTTCCCCCTTTTTTTGATCGCTGAGTCTTTTCCTACTTGTCTCATCACCCACACAATCTGTTCACAGCCCAAACAGACAATCCAGCCAGTCTGTGGAGAGTTCCTAAAACATTTATGTCGTGAAAGCAGACAGGATGAACAGGACCTCATCTCGACAAAGGATGATGGGACATTCAGCAAAAGAGTTCACAAAGGGAAATACAGACGGAGGCCCAGAGCTGAATGAATTTGCCCACAATGTCTAACACAATGCCAGTCCTTATGGGTACTTGTAAACCTTCTGGTCAATTGACAGCCACCTCCAGGTTTTATCCCCCAAATTCCATTACTTTTACAACAGAGGGTTTTAAAAGAAAATACAATTAACAAGTTAAGGAGGTCCAAATTAGTGCTTTTAGGATCCTTCAATTACTCTAGATCTTTAAACATAAAAATAGCAAGTTAGATGAAGATTTTAGTTCCAACACTACCAGGTCAGGGGTTGACATAATGCACATAAAATACTTACTACATGCCTGGTGCATACTAAGTACTCAAATAATATTACCTAATATTTTCGTCTTATACTGCTCTATTTTATTAATGATGGTTTTATATATGTCATGCCTATCTACTCAGCTAAATAGTTCCACCTTATCTGTTTTTGGTATAGTCCAAAAGATAAATGCCTTCATATAATTATCTTATGTAAGCCTTCAGATCTATAGGTTGCAGATGAGACAGGAAAAGCAAGACTAGGTCTCATAGCTGGCAAGTGGTAGATTCCCATACTGAGATCTCAGTTCACTAATTTCACATCCAGTGATTTGTTTCAGTAACACCACAAATGAACAGATTATCATCTCTTGTGTCTCTTTGTATTCTTCAGAATTTAGCTAAGAGCTAAGATATACCTTAATCATCATCTAAAATAAATTTCTAATGATAGGTAACCTAACATCTCTGAAGATTTATTTTAGTGCTTTTAATAAGGAAGAAAAGAAATGGGTGGAAAAGCCCAACCATATTTGGTTTTGAGGAAAGACATGCCTCTGTTTTTATTTGCCAAAGGAAAGCATTACCAGGTCCATTTAGAAAGACAAGAGGAAGTAAGGCTGGGCGTAGTGGCTCACGCCTGTAATCCCAGCATTTTGGGAGGCCAAGGCTGTTGGATCACTTGAGGTCGGGAGTTCAAGACCAGCCTGGTCAACGTGGTGAAACCCCATCTCTACTAAATATACAAAAACTAGCCAGGCGTGGTGGCAGGCGCCTGTAATCCCAACTATTCAGGAGACTGAGGCAGGAGAATCACTTGAACCCGGGAGGCAGAGGTTGCAGTGAGCCGAGATGGCACCATTGCGCTCCAGCCTGGGTAACAAGAGTGAAACTTCGTTCCAAAAAAAAAAAAAAAGACAAGAGGAAGCATGAGGATTCAGTGATATACCAAGGATATACCAAGGAGACAAATGGGGCTAGAGCCAGAACTCTTGATACTCTGCTCATGGCTTTCTGCATTAAGTTCATTATTAATTTAGCACCTTGAGTGAGATGAATCTCATCTTGGATTATGCACATCAAGTTGTGTTTCAGATGACCATCCCATACTTTAAAGGCCCATTCCAAACCCCCTATGTATCAAAAAAAAAATTATCTAATCTAACAAATGCCTAGAACCCTTAGTCTATTTCCCCTAACTTAGCCCTTAACAACAAACTGTCTTATTTTATGGATCTTGTCTTCCCAAATTTAAGTTGCTGCAGGGCAAAATCCATGTGTTTACTTCTTCTGCAGCCCATGGCTAACCTAGTTCAGGACTTGCACAACATGCGCTGCTCATTGCTTCCTCTGCCTCACAGTCTCCTAGATGTCCCGAAGAAACCTCGAGTCATCATAACATCTACTGAATTTCCCAACCATCCCCAGCACTACTGCTCTGCTTGGGCAGTCATTAAAGCTTCTCTTCTGCCTTCAGGATCTTCATTTCAGCTGCTGGGACATCCTGTTGCCATCCATTTCACACAGACATCCAGCCCAGCAGGAACACGTGTTGCAATGAGCTTTGCTTCAAAGCCAGCAGCTTGGCCAAGTTCCAGGAATTGTCACTAATGATCTTCACCAGCTACTTGGTGCTCAACAGTGATCTCTGAACACACACACACACACACACGCACACCCCATTTCCAATACTGCTCTGGAGGAGCTGCCTAACAGAGGGTGATTCCATAACTTATTTTATCCTTTAATTGTTACAGAAGACTTATGTCATCACAATAACCATCCAGATATACTCTGCAATGCAGCAGTGGCCTCCACCAACTTACTCTTTTTTTTTTTTTTTTTTTTTTTGAGATGGAGTCTCGCTCTGTCACCCAGGCTGGAGTGCAGTGTTGTGATCTCGGCTTACTGCAACCTCCGCCTTACAGGTTCAAGTGATTCTCCTGCCTCAGCCTCCCAAGTAGCTAGGACTACAGGCATGTGAAACCACACTCAGTTAATTTTTGCATTTTTTAATAGAGATGGGTTTCGCCATATTAGCCAGGCTAGTCTCAAACTCATGACCTCAGGTGATCCGCCCACCTCAGCCTCCCAAAGTGCTGGGACTACAGGCGTGAGCCACTGCACCTGGTTCCACCAACTTATTTTTAAACTGAAGGCATAACAAGTGCATCAGTTTCTTTTGGTTGTAAGAGACAGGAAACCCTGCTCAAAGATCCTTCAGCAAAAACTAAATTAGTAAGGTGATACTGAAAAATATCCAGAGATAAAGCAGTCTTCTTTTGGTTGTTTTGAGAAATCAAATTATGTCAACAGACCTCACTTCTCTACAGTCATTGAATTCTACCCTGTATTTATTAGCTTCATTCTCAGGCCTCATTGGAAAGACTCCAGCAATTGCAGGCTTATATTCTGTGAGTTCAAATTCAGTACGAAAAAGAGGACATCTCTTCCTGGTAGCCTCCACACAAGTCTCAGAGTTCACTCTAATTAGACTAACTTGAGGCATAAATCCACTGTGGCTAGTGCTTGGCTTGGTCACATGTCCATCACTGGAATCAGAAGTGAAGATTCTCTTAAACCACATGCACTGAGAGTGGAGAAAAAAATGTTCCACAAAGGAGATTCAGGCAGATCCTGCTGCCAAAACAAATAGGTGAAACACTGGGCAGCCAAAAAACACCAATCATCCTCCCCAATAAATCTTCCTTCTTTTCCTAATCTCCAAGAAGTTGTATTACTGGGATGATCCAACTTTGAAAATAGTATATTAAAAGAAAGGAACAACCAGGCAAGTCATATAAAAATATATGTAGCCAGTAAGCACATGAAAAGAGGTTTACCATTACTATCAATCAAAGAAATGTAAATTAAAAGAATAAGATATTATCAGCACACTGGGAAACATTCTTTCAATAAAAGTAATCACCAGTACTGGCTAACAGGCAAAGAGATAGACACTCCCAGATTTGGCTAATGGGTGATATGATTATCACTGACCATCAAAATCCTTAAAAATGTGCATTTCATTTTACCTAAGATAAATTCACAGAAGTGAATTTACTAAGGAAACAATACAGGATTTAAATAAGAATTTAAATACAAAGAAGGTTTCTCCAGTATTGCTTATAATAGCCTTAACCTGGAATTATTCTAAATGTCCAACAATAGATTGAGCAATTTAATTATATCCATACAATGGGTTATCATACTGACACTAAAAATGACCTTTCAATGCATGTTTATTAGCATGGCTTAAGTAAGTAGAAAGGCACAACACAGAAGAATTAATAAAGTGGGCAGCAAATAGCATCATTCACTAACTAAACCTAGTAAATTAGTTTCACCCTCATCTCCTAGGCAATCCCTGGCTCCTTCTTTAAGATTTACCCTAGGGTTCTAAAGACCCAGATTCCGCCCAGGGAAAGAGAAAAACATCTGGACACCCTCAGCAGGCTGAAATGTGTTGAATAAATATGTAAAGACATAATCAACAACTGTTTATGGGAACGGCTTGCTACACAGAGGAAGGTGAAGAACATGGACCACAACTGGCATTTACTTGTCCTGGAAGAGAGCTCAAAAAGGAACGTTTGGCCAGTACACAGTGATTTCTATCACAAATAATTCATATTTTTTAAAACTACTCTTTTTTCTTGTTCTTCAACTTATCATAATGTAGCAATTAATATTCAAATCCCCAGAGTTCTTCCCTCCACAAACATAGCTGCTGCCTTGCCAAACAAAACATACCACAAACAGTTACTCCCCATCTCAGTTTTCATAACTTTAAAATGTAAATATCCTTGGTGAACTGGCCTGTCTTAGAGTGTTGTTAGGAAGATCAAATAAGATGATTTCTACTAAAGTACCTTAAAGAAGGATAAAAGCACTATACAAATGTGAGGTATCAGGCATATCAATGCATTACCTAGATTTAACAAACACACAACAAAGCATGGGAGAGTTCACTGCAAACCTCTGGCTCCTCCATAACCCTCATGTTCTTTTCCCTGCAGTCATTTCAGAAAACCAGATGTTTGTTTGCAAAGTTTCTCTGCAGCAAAAGGGCAGGCCCTCTCTACATTCAAATTGGCTGAAGCTGGTGTTTCTAGCTGTTGAAACTTAGGTAATAATGGGGGGAAATACCAAAATTAATCCAAAAAGCAGACAGGCACACTTTACAGACTGGAGCCCTAAGATGGAAAAAGGCAACAGCATGAACAAGTAGAGGGCTAATGGTTTTCATATTATTTAATTCAAGCCGCAATAATTACAAATCCTAAAGATATAAACTTCTGAGAGTCATCATTCTTTCAGAATTAGTACACAGGATTCCTATTAGCAATATTTTATAGCACTCCAAATATCTTCCCAAAGGAAACCACTGCTGAAAAGGACAAAGTTCTTTGTTGGTAGGGCTGTGCTTTTATACCATGGACTTACGTACTGTTTCTTCTACAGTCTCCTCATTTTAAAAAATGGCAAAAAATTTAAATAAAACATGGATGGAGCAATAAGAAGTACACTGAAGTTCTTAAATGCCCTTCTTTTTAAATCACCACCCCAATTACATCCCTCCCTTGAGGATATTTACAGTCCTCTATGACACATGCTCTGTACCTTCTTGGTTCAAGGAAAACACACCTACAGCATTTCAAATTAACTACTGACCCTTACTCTCACACTATAAACAAACCCTTTTCACAATCTCAATTGCATTGTGTCCACATTGATTAAAGCTTGAAGCCTGGTGACCTCATGTGGTGTTAACTTCTCCCATGCACCAACAGCATTCCGCCTTTCTACTCAATTACCCCCTTTGGTGCCAGAGGATCGCTACCCAATGAACACATACAATGGACTTCTGCTTCATTACACTAACCAACAGCAGGATAGAAATAAGCAGAAGAGGAATAAACAAGCTAATTTATCATGAGGACAGAGCAAGCTTTCACCAGTCTCGCCATGGAAAACTTCAGTGGTTAACGGGAACATCAATAGTCTGGGGGTGATGTTTATGATCTTACAGATTATGGACAAAGCCATAACAGAACCCCAAACTGACTAAAGAATTCTGCAGATTAGCAGGTGTGAACACACGCACAAAAAACCCATGCCTTAAAACTCAGGGGTCCTACATGAAACCTACTCAGTAATTATTTTGGGAAGCATAACCCTGGGCTTTGGATAACGTGGGCTGACACTCTGGTAATTTGCCCCAAGTGTTCAACCTAACCGTGGGGCCCCTCTTATTTATCTTTGACAAGGTGGTCAGGAGGAACCCAGCCCCTTTGTGAGAGAGGTCTGGTACCCCCCTGCCCCCCGCTTCATTAGGCATGGCAAGGGCACAGCGGTTGATTAAATTAACAACTTTGGAGGGCTTCAGTCCCAGTTCCCAGACATTAGCACCATCATCCAGAACAAATTAAAAGTCTCACAGCAATTAAGCAGATTTTGAAAATGAATTTCCCATGGTTCAATGGCTCAACCACAATCTTGAGTTAAGTATCAGAGAAGAGTATTGAAGGAAGAGAAGAGGAACTGACTGCTGAATTTCCAAAGTAAACACCCAACTGGTAGAAGCAGCATACACAATAAACTTCTGAGCCTCTGCTAAGTAGGCTTATACATTTCTTTTATAGAAAATTGGAAATATTCCGTCACAGAAGGGGAAAGAATAAAATATTAACATAGAATGGTTGTATCGAAATGGTACATTTTTTTTCTTTTTCTTTGTTTTTAATTCCTTTAACATCATTTTACTCTTGTTCAAAAATATAAATAGATATTAAGGGGGGACAAAAACACCTACTTCCAGTCACGGGCTTTTAAATTCAAACAAGAAATTGTACATCCAAGTCTGGAACCGGCATCATCTACATTTCTCTGAACCAGTACAACCAGGTTCACAGCAGGCAAAGACCTTTTGTGCCAGCCTCCAGAGGACCCTGGGTGGGTGATTTACCTCTAAGAACTCATTTCTGGATCAAAAGAATAAGATTAATAATAAAATAATGCCTATCACATTCTAGGTGTGTACTCTTTGCCAGGCACTGTTGTGAGGCCTTGTCATACTTGCTTCCTTCCCTTTCCGCTTACATATGCTCCTTTAATCCCTGCTCCCGCCTGGCACCTCTGCCTGGCTCTACTTGCTAGTCACAGGCCTGGGTTCCTCTTTGCCTGCAGGAAGACATTTGGCACAGCTTGTGTGCAGGAACCTGGAGGAATCCTGAAGGAATGTGAGAATGAATTCATTCCCACTCACCAGATCTATAAGCTGAATACGGTGGAATGCAGAGGTAGTTACTTGAATAAATTATATTTTCCTGTCAAGGGCATTTATAAAAGCTGACATCATAAATTCATTATTGGTCTCTAAGTACAACCGTAAATAAATCTACAAAATACTTAGAAGCATAACTTTCAAAGATTTGTTTTTCATCTTTAAAAGTTTATAGAAAATTAAGCAAACTATGTGAATCTTCTAAAAGAAGCCCCTTCAAAATAGCCTTCATGGAACAGAAGAAACACATTTACTTCTTAAAGACAGTAAATCTCAAAATTCTCATTACAATTCTGCAGTTCCATTTGGATATTCAAAATTTGGAAATATATGTACTTCTGTGTGTTCCCTTCTTCCCACTAAACTTTAATCAACTAGTATAGATAACCAGCCACAGTCAACTCTCTGCCCTTATGGCCAAGTGGGGACCAAAATATATAGCACAGATGTAATAACAATCAACATAACAGTAGGCATAGGTAATGAAACTTTCCACTAGTGGTCAGAAAGCTCAGTTCAAATCTTATTTCTCACTATGTCTTCCTTGGGCCTTAGTTTCTACAATATAATAGAAAAGGGTCTCTTTCCAACTCCAAAATTGTACCATGTTAGAGATGTAAGCATGTATATTATAAAGGTAACACAATCTTTTATGTTCAAGTGAATAATAAAAACCCTCCCCTCATTTAAATAATAAGAGCCTGGAATATAATGTTATAAAACTTAGGGCAGGCCTCAAAGCCTTAAAGTAGAAGCATTTTAGTTACCTCCACAATAGGTCCAAAATGCAAGGCATTCATCTATTCATCTCTTCAACAGATATTATTGGGTACCTACATTGCATTGATCTGTAGTAACAACAATAAAGGTGAGTATATTAGACCATCATTCTCATACAGCTTACAGTTTGACAGAGGTTATATTTTAATCATTATTTTTTGTTTAAAATTTCTTATAAAACAGCACTATAATTCTAGCTAATGTTTCAGAAGTGATTAATATTTTCTTTTTAAAAATCATTTTTCCTCAAAGTTTGACTTTAAAAAGTCTTTGTCATTTACGTTATATCTAGAAGCAAAAAAATTTCCCAGTGGACGATGACTCCAATTTTATAATGTAAAACAGAAGTACAACTGGGATTCACTTTGCAGCAAGCAAAGAGGGAATAGATCTCTTCCACAAAATGAGTAATATCCATTTAAAAGTCGTGCTACCTGGGCTTATCTATGCTCTAAAGAGCCATGAATACTGGCCCAGAATTTTAAAAGACAAACATTTAGATTCAAATAAAATGTTGGTTAAAAACAGAAAAACAACCCAAGTTAATCACTCTAATTTACCGAATATATGAATGACCTGCTTCTTGGACTATTGGCTAGCATAGATCTTGCCTAAAAGGAAAGGCTATCAAGCAGGGTGGCTGGGTTTCTAATTTTATCCAATCCATTAAGAGGCAGAAATAACCTGCCATTGACCTTACAAGACACAGGTTGACTCCAGAATAAACAAACAAATAGACTTGAAAAGTTAATTATAGGCAACCTCTACTTCAGAGAAATGGCTCACATATATTAATTGATCTAACACCTATGTGCAGGCTCCCAATGAGAGAACTCATGTTCTCTCATTTAAATCCCACAACCCCCTGTGACTCAGAGGTTTTTGGTTGAGGGAAATTGAGGCTCACAGAATTTCAATGGTTAGTCTAGGTCACAAAGCAAGTTTGATAACAAAGAGATAAATCAGATCACTGCCATTGATCAACCATAAAACCACATTCCATCAGTTATTATAGAAATCCAATCACTTTGAATGGAGGGATCAAGTTTCTTAAGGATTAAGCTTCTCATTTAACACGAACTGTCATATGGAAAACCTCGAGCCAACACTGTTATTTTTATAGAGTGACTATTTCTCAAGAATCCTGTAAGAAGCCCACATCAAGAGGCAACTTTCAAAATTACTAAAATTTCAAAAATTTCAAAATTACGAAAGTAACAGTTCTGTCCAGTGGGAAGAGTTAATGCCTTTCCTTTACAGAGCTGCTTTAAGTAATTAGTCAAAGTTTTATCACCGAAATATTACGGTCTCATAGATACATTAATCCTGACTTTGTTAAAATCCCAAGCATAACTGCTCATCGATCTCCTAAACTTTCTCTTTTTCAAGAAGTGGGTGGGGGAGGGAAGGAAGGTACTGGAGGAATTCTTCTGATATCTGTAAAAAGAGAAACAAATGCTAATTAAAAGATGAACTTAGTGCCCTTTCAGTTTAAAAATCTTGAGCATTTACAAATTGTCTTGTTTTTTTTTTTCTCTTTCATCAACTATTACCCAGAACTACCACATTCTCATAGAGCAAAGCTCTGTCCTGTTTGGGCATGTTCAAAGAATAGTGCCAGGGATTTAATACTGGCATACTCATGGACCTGCAAATTCTGAAATTCAGGGGGAGGCATGAATAAAAAGATAGCTGAGGTCCCACAGTTGCCTGTCACAGCCAAGCCCCACCCCACCCACATCCTCATATGATCCTCAAGAAGCAAAACCTTTCTGAGATGTTCTATAAGTGACAGCAAGGCCCAATGTGCAGTCTTTTCAAAGCCTCAGTAAAACTCTTATCTACGACTTCACTTAGCCCAGACACACAGGGGCTAAAGTAGAAGCCCGGTTCACACAAGCCAGAACTAGCTCAACAGAACAGAAAAAAGAAAGGAATGTCTTTTCTATGTGTTTTCCACGTCTGAGGCATTCTGCTCCAGGGCAAATTACAACCTAAATAAGAGCAGATAAAATATATGAGAACTGAGTAAAAGAAATAGAACCTCAAAAAGGGCTGCTCTGCCTCGAAAGAAGGCTGGAATTCCAAAAGCATGGAATGTAACTTTTTTAATGGTGATCACCTGAAGGCAAGCTTGTTAAACAGAGACTTAAAAGTCAAGATTCATTTCAGCTAAATCAGATGGTGCAGAAAAACAGTGCTTCGTGACTCTGCTCAGTTTCAAACAAACGAAAAGACAGAGGAGGAAGAATTTACAGTATAATACTTGCACCACTCGAATTGCACTTTGTTAGTCACCAAAGAGGGGCCCCACAACATTATAAGCCTTATTTTGGCAATGTGAATTTTCTGCTTGCAATTACCTTCAAAGTGAAGAAATGGCAGAGACGAAGAATGAGGAATTTTGTTGCTGCTTTTGTATGTAAATCCGACCAAAATATACAAGGCTATGTGACTTGACCCCAAGCTCACTATAACTTTGGAATTATGCGTGTCACAAACATCCTCCGAAAGCACAAGAATTAGTCATAGATTTTTTTAGTCAAGGAAGCCTCAGACTGATAAAGTCTTAAAACTAGACACAAGGACTGTGCTTTGGATTGGATAAGTAATGACTATACTGCGTGGTTTTGGTGTGTGTTTTTTAAAGAGTTTTAAATTTACATTTCCCCAAGCAGGAGGAAGGGAATGTACCACGCCCTCAGCAAGCAAGGAAGGAATTTAATTTGTTTTTTTTAATTCTGTAGTGTTCTTTAAAATCCACATAGCATAGCATAACATTCCATATAATTCTGTTGTTCCATAAGGGATTGGCTAAGTATATTAAGGATACAAAGGGAAGGGGGAGACGACAAAGTTATTGCTATTTTATTTTTAAGTAACAGAAAAATCAATCGAGCTATAAGAAGCACCAGTTGGGAATGTACTGCACATTAACTCTATGATAGCCTTAGACAGAAATCAGATGATCTTCACACTGAAACTCTGAAGGACATGTATCTTTGGGGCACTGAGTAGCATTAGAAACTGCATCCAAGCCGTGGCTATGGCTCTGCCTCTAACTGCATGAACTGAATGGCGTCCCTTTCCTGAGACTCAAATTCCTTCTAAATTAAGGTAGAACAAGATAGTCTCAAAGGCCCTTTCATCCTTATGATTTAATACCGACAAGCTCTTCAGCTTCTATTCAGGCCAAACACCACCAAAGTGTATGGGTACAATGGATCCAAGTAGCCGCACTCATGGACAGTGACAAAATCACACAGCTTTGGGGTAGGATCAAGTATCATATTGGCCTAGAATGTACTGATGCTGCCAAGGTGCAGGGGGAGGGGGTGGGCAGGGGTGGAGATACCACTGATGTGTGAAATGACTTGCCTGATATCCCAGAGACCCCTGAATCCCAGGCATTCTTATTCTGAATAGAGACTTTTAATCGATTTCTTGTCTCTTCCTATGTCCTCATGTTACCGTAGTTCTACAAGTCTGTGCTGCCAGTGAGGGTTGGCAAATCATCCCAACTCAGAAGTATAGACTTACAAAATGGCATAATCAAGCTTCATTAACATTGTATATAAAGCAGAAGTAATAGATTGAGTAAAAGCATGAGAGATTCTCTTGGGAGTAAAATGTGCATGCTTTAGAAGTTTGGGCTTGTGTTCTTATTTATTTTCTGCAATAACATTAATATTTATCATTTAGGGAGGTTCATAATGAAATACTTGGTTACAGCACAGGAACTAATGTTAGAAAGCAGGATGACCTCCTTGAACTTTCAAACCCAAACCAAGTAAGGTTTTGGGTCATTCCCATCTACAAATCTGTAGGTGTTGGGCAAAGCGGTAGTGACTCAAAGAAGGAAAAGAATGGATAATAAACAGTGTCATGTGTACGTTTTCCCAGATCTAAGAACAGAGAGGGACAAAGAAAAGTAGGAGAGATGGATTTGGGATTAAGCAAATGGTTTCAGTGCAAAGTCCTTTGGAAATCACATCTCTGATGGGCCTGGCTCAATGAGACACTCCAACAAGTGCCAAGTCCTCAAGATAGTAGATTCTAGTGATATTTAATGCTTGTAGCAATCCCCATGAGGAAGGAGGGCTCTGTTTCACATCACAGTTGAGAGAGAGAGTCAATGAGATTTTATGACTTTTTTGGGATCACTGAGGCCACAGGTTGTATGCAGAGTCGTAGCCAAGTTTCTCTCCACTACATGACGCTGCTTTGAGACCAGAAGCTCTCTCTTTGGGAGGGGGTCAGCCAGGACTAAGGCAGCAGTTAACTGGCCTCCAACCAACTTTCATGAGCCTGGCCTTATTAAACTAGGTCTGAAGAAAAACTGAATCAACCATTTACAGACTTATTATCTTCTTTCTAAAGGAAAATCATAATGTCTTGCCAAAACAAATGTAATAACTTGGCCTTTTCTTTCAATTACCTCTGCTTTCTTGGAAATGTGTATCTGTGGATAAAACCTCTGAGTTAACCCAGGGAATTAACCAGATGTTTAAGAAGACCCTGTAATTCCTGTGGGCCAGCAAAGAAAGAACACCCCTTGGCCAGATTATATTATGAGAATGGAGTACTAAGGAGAAAGGGGGAGCAGAAAATTAAACTTGAAGGCCCAGGATTTAAATAGGCATAGCAGATAGAAATGTTAGCTCAGTTTTGGAGGATTGGGTGGCACTGGAAGCAGGTTTTGGAAATCCAGGCACAAGCTGTGCCTGGATATATAGTCTCATATATTTCCATAGCCCTTCATTTTCTTTTCTTGAGTCTATATTCTACCCCCATCTTCCTATTCCACATCCTCATTACACTCCCATTTCTTCAACGGCTACCTTCAGGACCTACTGTGCATGCTAAATCCAGGGGGCATTCAGAGGGCCCAGTATCTCAACAAATTTCCCATTACAACTCTCAGCCATCTTCTGCTGTATGCAACAATTTCCTTTGGGGAGTGTTGGCATGTAATTTTCTTAGGTTCAGTCCTCCCTAGCATGGCCCAGAAACACTGGTCAATATTTACAATGGCTGGTGTAGGTTTAGGAGTTGGGGATCCCTTGTTTAGGAAGTAATAGGCCAATGATCAGTAACCGTGCAGTGATGTGAGTTTGGGGAAGGGGTGGAAGCAAAAAGAAAAGGTAGTGGGGGTTTGAGCTTTCATCTTCTGCTCAATCTGTGTAGAATCAGTTTCACCACACTCACCCCTTTGTTTCCCATAGAAATGGAAAGGACAATGGGAGGAAAGTGGCATTAAGCTTAAGAATATGGCTTAGGATTCAATCAAGGACTGTGGGCTTGAGTCTTAGCCCTCTCATTTACTATCTCTGCAACCTCAGAAAAGGTTCTTAAATGAGCCTCAGATTCATGTGAAAATTGAACAAAGTGAAGTATTTGCTTCTTTGGGATGATATGATCATTAAGTGAATCTTTACATGTGAAATGCTTTCCATAGTCCCCCACAAGATTTTGCTCCACTACAAGATTTAGTCAGGGGTAGAATGTGGGGGGCAGGGGGAAGAGGTGGTAGTAAGAGGCTATAGAAATTTAGTATTTTTACATTATAAATTATACATCATTGTTTTAATTTAGCAATCCTTTTAGATTCATCTTTTTACCAAAAGAAAAGTTAGAAAACACTAAAGTTGGAGATCATTAAGTTTGAGAATTGGCATGTCTCAAGCTCCTCCTCTCCACTTTCCTCCTCTCCTTCCCACATCCCCATGCGGGCACTTTCTCTAGAACTGTGCAGAGCTGGCACATTTATTAGGCCACCGTCACAATCCTTCAGAGAAAAAGTAAGACCTAAATGAAATAGTCGTGATCATTTCATGTCTTGATGCTCCCTGTGTCCCATTACCTCTCAGGGTCTCTATCAAAATCAAGGGCTGCAAATCTTTGAAGAGAGAACTCTATTAGCATATTTTCCAAAGAACAAAATGTACCTATTCCCGCTGTCAGGGTGGCTGTTTGTAGGAGTCTCTGGTTTAAAATGCCCTCATTATTATGCATGGGTGTGCATATAAACAAAAATTCTCCGTAGGGGAAAAGAAGTTTCAACTTTCAGAAAGAGGCTCTTTTCTCAATTCCTCCACCATCACTGCCAACACACACCCTCTAAAAACCTCTCCAACCTTCACTGATTCTTTCTTTCCTCTCCTTTGAAAAAGTCCAGACTTACTGTGTAACTCCATATATGTTAAAATCACCAACTAGAGAAAATAAAATTGAGTAATCTTCTTACAAGTAGCAGAATCTCAAACATTTGATGGTTAACAAACTTGGCTGCTTTAGGCAATTGGATGATTCATACAATTATGGGGACTGGTTAGAACTTGAATGGAATTGGTTGGGCTGGCATAGTCAAACTTCTCAAGACATGTCCTCCCTCAGCCTTGGCAAGGCACTGTTTGGGTCTGTACAGCTGGACTCCATTTCATTTATCATCACATTTAATATTTTCTTCCTTTTGATGTTACCTGATTATAAAAAATGAGAAATCAGTTTTAGTGCTAGTCTCATGTTTCCCTGCATTCATATTTTTATTCAGGTCTAAAAGTCAAGGTTTTGGGGAAAGTGGGAAGATCACCTAAAGCTGATAATCTAGGCTCTGATGTCTGATTGACTGGAGTTCGATCCCAGCTTTGACCACGAGTAGCTAGGTAATCTTGTGCAATTTTACTAGATCTTTCTGCACCTCAGTTCCCTTACATGTAAAATGGGTACAAAAATACCAATTTGCCAAGGTTTTATACAGATGAAATTAGACAGGTTTTGGCACATATTGCACATTCCGTACATGTTAAACATTTTATCATTTTATTAATATATCTAGTTCAAGATGAAATATTAATATAATTAGTTGATGGTATAATTAGTAGGGTTCTAATTTCATACATTCTCGAATTCCCAATAAATACGTGAAAATTATCTTGATGCTAGAAAACTACATCCTAGGCAATCTTTTTGTAAACTTAGATGAAGAGGGGCTCTTTTCTACCCACAGCTCCCCTAGTTTACTCAAACTCCACGTCTCCTCTTTACTAAACCCGTGTCGGCATGTAGCCCCATCCTAAGCACACAGCACACCCTGATAGAGATTTTGCAAATCAGGCAAGTAGCACACAGGAGCTTTAAACTAAGGACCTTTATATAATTTCAACAAATTCTAAATTCTAAATCTCCATAGAAACACCTTTATGAGGAATATAAGGTAAGAAATCTTTCTGCAATTTGTATGGATTTAAAAATTTTAAGGTCAAATTATTGTAAAATGTCATGTAGGAAGGAAAGGCCTTAAGTCTCGATCTGGGTTTCAGGCAGGGAACCTGAAAACCTCACAAAGCCACACATAACACTATTAGCTCAAGGAAATGTTTCTCACTATAACAGGAAAAGGGAAAGTTCGAATAGAAGTCTAGACAGGCTATACTGAAAGAACAATCAGATGAAAGAGCAGTTAGAACCGGACGTCTAGTGCCTGTAATCCCAGCACTTTGGGAGGCCGAGGCGGGTGGATCTCCCGAGGCCAGGAGTTTGAGGCCAGCCTGGCCAATCTGGTGAAACCCCGTCTCTAATAAAAATACAAAAATTAGTTGGGCGTGGTGGCAGGCACTTGTAATCCCAGCTATCAGGAGGCTGAAGCAGGAGAATCACTTGAACCTGGGAGGTGGAGGTTGCAGTGAGCCACTGCACTCCAGCCTGGCTGACAGAACGAGACTCTGTCTCATAAAAAAAAAAAAAAAAAAAAAAAAGAGCAATTAGAGATTGTTAGCACGAGGATGATTACACTGCAAGAACCAAATAGTTCAGTTTTTTTTTTAAGGCAAATGTTGTAATTTCAGTTACTAAAAAAATTCATGCTCTTTTAAAAAAGATTAATTTGTAAGGTTGCACAGTACTCATACAAACCACATTAGATACTTCTCGCAGTTAACAAAGACGAAAACAATGACATTTTACAAAATAAAAATCAGAATCAAATACAGAAAAATATGGCTTAACATCAACCAAAAACCAATTAATACTTATCAAGATTCTCACCAGATACCCAAATACTGAAGGATTACAGCTATTGCATCATTAAGGTAAATTAAAATAAATGTAACAAGCTTAAAATCTAATAAACTGGGGCGCAAACACATATACTCGGCATAACTGTAATTTAATTTCTTAAAATTCTGCAACTTCCAAATAAACAGCAGCAGAAACAAAAGCTCCCATAAATGGGTCACAGTAAAGACCAATTGCCTCCACTCAAACAATACCAGCACAATCCTGTGGGCTACATCATTGAAAGAAGTAGATAATCCATGCACAATATTGAGAAAATTGATTACATATGTGTGTTATATCTTATACAGTACACATTACATCCTCAGCATTAAAAATTTAAAAAGGCCACTCACATAAGTTACCTTTTGGAAGAAATAATGATCTTTTCTAAAGAAATAATAATTGGTGATTTGTTGATACTTTATGTTTGGAATACTCTCATTTAAGGGTTTGCTGAAAACAGTGCAACAATTTTCTATTAATCCAGTTCTGATCTTCATATTCTTAGCAGTTTTAGAAGAGCTGAGAACAGTGACCTGCTTTTTCAACCATTATATTCCTGAGACATGACTAATTTGAGGCTGAGCAAATTGCACATAATGGGATTCAAGTTCATGATTTTCAGTCTGCACTCTCTTTTCAGGCTACATGGTCTCCTTTCCCTCCCTGCTTCCACCACCCCCAAAACTGCCTTTTCAGGAGTTAAATTCACCAAACATGAAATCAAAGGAAAATGATTTTTAAGTTTTCTGCAGGCTTATTTTTAAGGAGGATAAAGTTATATTTTTAAAAATATTTATCTTTTCCTTCAGGCACTCTAGCATTTTTAAATAATTTCTAAATATTTAGAATGTATTTAGATGTATTTAGAATACTAGATGTATCAGATATATGGTTTCATAGTGGTTCAAAGTTTTTACAAAAGCATGATATAAATCAGTGAATTTATAAATACCCCAAGCTCTACTATGTAAGATATTGCTTTCAGAGCCTTTTTGCAAAATCCCATTAAAGGTTTAGCTTATAGACGCTGGTGCCAAAAAAAAAAAAAAAAAAAAAAAAAAAAAGCAAGCAAAAAAATGTGGTTTTCTTTGGTAAGAAGGACATTGAAATAGGAGACTATTTAAGCTGGCTAAACCAAAGTCAAACCCTGGGGGCTATTTGCTTTTATAGTGAATGTTTAAATTTTCTCCATCAAATCTAGAAGGCTACAACCAAACAACAGTTTAAATGTCATGTACAATTCTCTAAGTACTGAAAGAGTTACACAATTTTAGAACTGAAAGGGACCTTAAACTCCTTCATCTACCAATGAGGAGCCTGAAGCCTGCTAGTTAACTCACTTGCCTGGTCACTTTTGGGGTTCATGGATTGTCATTGTTGTTTGGTGGGGTGGTTGTTTTTGTGCTGTATATTTGTGTGTGTGGTGTATGTGGTCCTTACACCCTTACAAACAAGAGCTTTGCCATTTATATTCTCCTCTTCCTAAGTTGCTCTTCCTAAGTTTACTTTTATCAGCAAAGAGTGATCAAAAAGAAAAATATATTCTGGCCAGTTCAAAGGGGAATTCCTTTTTCTCACTTGGCCTACTGCAGATACATTGGAGAGACATTTCACACCCAGGACAACTGACTTCTTAAGTAGCAGTAACAATGAGCAGCGGAGGAGTTCTCTTCTCACTGGAGAGAGCAGAGGAGGTTTACTGAACCTTACCTTGACTTTCCAGCCTACAAACTGTTCCTTCAACTACTGTTTCCGCTTGCCCACTTTGTTGCTATTCTTTCCTTAGTTTCCTCTGTTTTCCAGCTTAGGGAAGTTTGGTGGGAAAATTTTTCACTTACATTTTGTTGATATTTCTTTCTCATATTTGGTTCCCACCCAAATTTTTAGATTTGTTTAAGAGCAAAAACAATTACTCTTTAAGTGAAAGAGGAAAGGCTAAGTCACTGTTCAACATGGGCTAACTCTGATCTGAACTGGAGACACAGCCTTTGCAACTGAGGGAGAGGAGGTAAGCAGTCAACTTACACAGTTTCCTCCAAGAAGTGTTATACATAGATATTTTTCAAAGAAATTGGAATAAAGCAGTTTATTAATTGAGGGGAATCCAGTTACAGTTAGCACCTGCCACGGGTTGTTGTCATTAACCAAATTCTTCAGGAAAAACAATCTTTGGCACCACTTACTCCAGACAAACCCTATTTGGAACAGACAAGTGTTCTGACCCTATAGTCACTGCAATGTCCACCAGCCACTCACGAGTGCCCTTAGGGCTTCTCCTTGGTGGTAGGATCCCAGAAATCCTACTAGTTCCAGAAGTGCCCTAGGAAGCCTACATCATGGATAATGGGCTCTGCAAAGCTAGGAGATCAGCCTAGAAAAAGAAAAAGAAACACACCAACAAACACCAGGAAACTATGTGTAATGGTTTGCTGCTTGTGCAAAAACCTCAAAGAGGATGAAGGTCAGACAGGGATAATAGGCCAATTTAATTCTGAAAGCACAAGGTGCAAGAAATTTTAATTATGGTCTGCCACTGAAATCACACAAGATCCAATGGCATCTAACTGCAACTGCTCATCAAGGGAGACAAGAGGTGTAATTGTAACCGCTGCATAATCACTGTGAGGGCACAGGGAAGGCTGCCTTCAGCTCCCAGCAGAGAAGGTATTAAGAGCCTCGAAAAATCCAATACGGGGAAACGAGATTGCATATAGCCAAACAGGAGCTCTTAACACAAAAGCCAACGTGTGTGTGTGTGTGTGTGTGTTGAGGGTAGGGTTCCAGAAAGAAAAATACGAAGCTGTTTGGCCCACACTGGGGATATGAGATTGTTTGAAAACTCTGAACCCCTTTCTGCTTTGTGGATAAATGCACACAGAGAAAAGAGCACTGTCTCCTTTAGGTATTTCTCTCATTGATGAAGCTTCACCCACTCTCCTTTGTTTAAGACAACTGGCTTGGATGTTACCGTGATTTATAGTACCAAACTCCCTATAATTTGTTCCCATCAAACCCAAGTCTGGAGACAAAACGCCACGCACACGACTCAGGTGCCCAAGCCTGTGCAGCTCTGGCAGCGACGCTGCCCGCGCCCCCGGGCGTTTCCCCCGCACCCCACATCGCGTGGGCGCCCGCAAATGCACGCGCGGAGAAAGCCCCTCCGTGGACTCTCCACTCCGCAAAGTTTAACAAAGCCGTGAAGTAAGGAAACCGGCCCTCCCGTCCGCGCACGCTGCAAAGTTGGCATTGAAGTTCGTGCCGGGATGTCCCAAATCTTGAGGGGGCGCGGGGGGCGCGAGTGTGCAGAGAGGCGGGAGGATGGATGGAGATGGGGAGACAGCGAGGGGAAGGGAGGTTTTCAGAGCGGACGGTGCGTGAGGCGGTTTTCTTCACCCGGAAGCCTGTTTGACTCAGAGAGGTCCGGGAGGTGCACGCCAGGGGAGGTCTCCCGGAGCCGGCGCTGTCGCCGGGGGACCGGGGAGCTGTCACCTGCGGGGGGCTGTGGTGGGAGCGGGGGGCGCTCTCCTAAGCGCCAAGGGAGGACGGGGGATCCACAGTCACCGGCTCTCGGGGCTCTAAGAAGTGGGGGAAGGGATATTCGCGAGTGGGCAAGAGGCCAAAAGCAACAGCTTTCGGATACGCTTTTCCCCTCCGACCTCTCCAACTTCCCGCAGCGTTGGTCAAGGACTCCCTCCCACTCCACCCCATCCTATCCAACCGCCCGGCCCACAATTCGGACCTGTACACGGCAGAGCGTGGGGTGGAGTGCGGCGGAAAAGCAGGGCGCGAAGGTCGGGACCCCAAAATGCAAACCCTCAGCGCCTAGCAAAGACGACCAAATGCATTTACAACCATGCAAGTATCTCAGCCTTGTAACAGAGCTCCGGATTTGCGCCGGGCGCAGTTCCCCGACTCTTCTGTTGTTCCTAATAAAGTCGATTACGTTGCCCTCCCGGAGCTGATTGGAAGGGACCGGAGAGGAAAAGGGGGGGAACGCGGGAAAAAGCAGGGGGGGCGGCGAGCAATCAACTTTGTAACCCAGCGCTTCCTCGCGCGATCCGTCGCCATGCTTAAGATTCCCACCCCCGCCGCCCCCCTCCTGCCTTTCAAGTGGATACTGAAACTAGGCCAAAACTTTTTCCCCTCCTTTTCTCTTAGCCACTAGACTGGATTGTGCCCCACGGAGCCCCATGGAGCTCTGCTTTCTTAAGCACAATAGCCGGACTAATTAGATCATAGAAGCAAGGCAGTGATACTGTAACAAGTAGCCCAAGAGGCAAAGAGGGAAGGGGCCCGAAAAGACAGAAAGGGGGAAAAGTTTGCAGCTCTCCGCACTTACCAATCAAGCCTCCCACCAGAAAGGCGATGATTTGGAACACGAGCAGAATCCCACCAACAATGCACAGCTTCTTGGTGCTCATGTTTTCTATAATTGCCCCAGCCATTTTTGCGCCCCCCCTTTTTCTTTTCTCCTTGAAATAAATGTTTTAGGGTGAGCTTTTTGCTCCCTCCTCTCACACACTCCGTCCTCCCTCGCCTCCTTTCTGGGCGCTGCAAAACTTCAGAGGTGCTGGAGCGCGGCGAGGAAGGGACCGGGACGGAAGGCGCCCGCACGGATTCCCCCGGCGCAGCCGGCTCGGGCTCCCCCAATGCCCGGAGCTGTGATTGTGGCCGCTCCGCCGCCTGTGGACGCTTAAAGGAGCAGGGAAGCGGATCACATGACGCCGCCTCCCTCCCTTTCTTCCTCCCTCCCTCTCGCGCTTCCTCCCTCCCTCCCTCCCTCTCTTCCTCTACCCCTTGCCCACCAGTTCGGGGCTCAGAGCTCTGGCGGGTGCTGGCTCTCCCGAGCCTGGCCTGCAACCTGTCCCTCCAGGGACTGGTGCCATTTGGGGGTTGCTGTTGATGTTAAGCGAGTTCCCCCTGCCCAGCTTCTCACAGGTTTCCTTTTCTGGTTTCCGAAGTGCGAGATTTAAATCACCGGTGGACCGCCTTGCAGACCTTTAACTTACGCGTTGACTTGAGGAAACGGTCCCCACCCCACCCCCAACTGCTAGAACTCTCTTTGGGAAAGAGGAGGAGAATTTTTTTAAAAGGGCCCAATAGATGCCTAAGTCAAAACACAGAGATGCGGAATAAAGTCTCAGCTCGAATTCTTTCTACCAGGTTCCCAGCCTCGTTATTGGACACAGAACCAGCTAAATTCCCCACGGCGCCCCTTGAGGAACCTGGCGCTCCAGCCAAATCAGACCACTGTTCGTTACTCCAGCGCCTGTGCTTCCACAGCCTTAACCCTGGTGATTGCCTTAAAGAGAACATGTTCTACTCCATCAATTTTAAACCTGATCCAAAACCAATTAGTCTAAAAAAAAAAAAATCTAATTTTCCACACCACCTCCATGCAGTATCTCTGGGAACTGAGTCCCTACAATCCTGTGTTTACATTTTTACTTCCTATTGTAAGGATTTGTGTACGCGTTTGTCTCCACCACTGAGCTGTAAACTCCTGGGGAATAGGGACCAAGTTTTTTTTTGTTCTTTGTACCCCCCATGGTGCCTAACAAAATGCTAGCTCTAGTAGGTGCCCCATAATCTTTGGTGGAATGAATAAGTGAATGTGAAAGCAAGCCCACAGTTTGTATTTCAAAAGTCTAAAGAGATCTTAGTTGGTTTAGAGGGTACACATATTAAGTTACAATGTTTGTTGTCTCTTTGTGAGAAATCATATATTTATAGTTATACTTAACTTCCCTAAAAAGAGGGGCGGGACTCCTGATAGAGATTTCCTGCTCTATCAAGTCTAAATTTCTGGTTTTCCATGTTTCATAAACTGGCCACTTTGTCAATACAACTCACCTTACTCAATAGACCCTTGGTTTGGTAAATACCCCACCTTGCTCCCCATACGCGCAGTTTCTACCACCACCACCCACACACCTGGTTTCTTGTCCCTCCCATCCTTACACACCCTCTTCATGCCAAGAGACTATTTTTCCCAGTCTTCTCTCCTCCTCTACTCTGTTCCTGAATTTTCATTGCCCTTATAGAAGATGTCATGCAGGTTACACTTAATAGAGGCATTCATTTCTAGTCTCCAAGTGGAACAGACACTTGTCAAGGACAAGCACCAAACTTTATGCATACAAAACTCCATCTCTTCACATCTAATAGTTCTTAACAGTTCTGAGGATATACAATCATGTGTCGCTAAGGATGTTTCAGTCAACAACAACATACCGTGTATGTGACAATAGTCCTATAAGGTTATAAGACCATATTCTTGCAATACGTTTTCTATAGATATGTTTAGATACACAGAGTACTTACTATTGCATTACAGTTGTCTATAGTCTTCAGTACAGTAACATGCCAGACAGGTTTGCAGTTGAGGAGCAATTGGCTACACGGTGTAGTTTAGGTCTGTAGTAGGTTATACTACATAGGTTTATGTAAATGCCCTCTATGACATTTGCACAATGACAAATCACCTAACAACACATTTTCAGAAAATATTCCCATCATTAAGCAATGCATGACTGTGGTTGTTATTTATCTATTCTCTCATGCAACTCTTTATCCAAGTCACTTATTGAGCCTTTAACATGTTCCAGGCTTTCTTTCTTAAGCACTCGAGGATACCAAGATGTCAAGGTACTTGCACCTGACCTAAAGGAACAAATGAGATGCTGGTTCTCCACCAAGATGATCCCCTGCTTTAAGAGAGCACTTATTAAATACTTATTTTAATTAAAAAGGGATATTTCTAATTGCTAATCAGTACTTCTGTCATGAGATTACCAGTAATGCCCAACTGAGTGGGAGTAGACACCTGTAATATTCATCACCATGGGCTGCTTTAAAAAAATATAATTTCTATCACATCTTTTTAAACATTAAAAGCAACTGTGAATCTTTATTTCCCAAGTGGACAACACAGGTGAATAGAAAAGAGCATGACAGTTAGAGTCAGCTGGATCTGGTTTGGAACCCAGATCCCAGCTCTGCCCTTTGTTTCGAATCAACAGGTCATTACATAGTTACTTACCAACTCTGAGGCTTCACAGACCAACTCTGAGGCTTCACAGACCAACTCTGAGGCTTCACAGACCAACTCTGAGGCTTCACAGACCAACTCTGAGGCTTCTGTAAAAGCTTCACTCTTTACAGAAGAGTTTTCTCTTCCATAAAATGGGAATAATAGTACTACTTCATGGTATTCTTATAAGATATGAATATTTATTATTGTTATATTTAGGAAATTTAAGGCAAATCAATAATTTTGTGTTTAAAAACTAGTAAAACTGATGACTGATTAGTTATTGCTCAGCTCTAAAATGTTTATCATATTATGATTACTCTTTAAGCGTATGTTAGGAGAAGTCTAGGTGGTTAACTTTACTTGACAAGTGTGTTAATAAGGCAACATCTAGTATTGAACTTCCACAATACTCAGTGGTTTTTAGCATAGAAACATCTGTTTTAAAAACTTCCTACTGCCAAGGAAAAGTTTGAGTCATTGTCATTAGGTAGATTATCCCAGAGACTGAAATGATCCAAGGACAAATCCAACTCTGTCAATAAAAACTGATCATTTCAACTCCATTCCACTAGACTTTAAATTAGGTATTCTGGTTTATTCATCATTTTATTCAAAGTGTTTGGGATATGGAAGGTCATAGTGATGTTCCATGCATATGTATTGAATAGATGAATGAATGCATGAATGAATGAGTGGATAAATGGATATCTAACTGAAGGTAAATATGACTCTTCCCCCGCCCCCAATTCCTATATATAATTGACTGACTATATATCTATACACTAGGGTGCATTTTGCACATGTATCTATATATGTGATGTGTTGTTACCCCAACTGGCTTGTAAATTCCTTCAACACAAGGAGAATGTGATCTGAGCCTTTGTGTGCCTCACAGTCCCAGCACAGCGGAGGAGGGCTCAGATTCTGGAGTTGAGAAAGCCTCCTTTGGAAGCCACGAGCAGCATATTATTATTGGCACTGCAGTAAATGTAATGTAGAGATCTAAAAGAATTGAATACATCTCCTTAAACACCTAATTTACTTCCCAGAGGGACCTAACAAGAGGAATAATCCCACTCTGAGTCTTCTCATTCTCATAAATAGCTTTTATCCATAAATGGCATCCCTACGGCTCCATGGTTGTTGGTATTTTCTTGTAATTGGTGCCTGTGAATGTAGCAAGCACTGTGAGTTCACACTCTATTATTCAGTGTCACTTTTCACCCCCCCCCCACACACACACACATATATACACACACACACACACACACACACAACTTCTTTTAAAATGCTTTTTCCCCCAAACAATACCACCCCTGCCTTCTTTTTCTGTGGACCCCGTTGTCTTATTTTGTATGGAAATACAAGACCTTTCTTAATGCCTCCTTTTACACAGTAACTGTGGGTAGGAACTATTCAAAAAACCAACACTTCAACCTGATCTTCAACTGCTTAATAAATACCCCATGTCTCCCTCCCGTTTTGCATCTCCACCTCCTCTGTAGATCTTCATTTCACCTTTTCTTTTACATTCCACAGATATTTCAATCATTAGGCTTATTCAGTCACAGCTTTATGTCTTGCTAGCTGTGTAAATAAATGTGGGGAAATTACTTTTCTCATTCCTTACAAAGAATAAATAATACCAGTCTGATGGGTTGTGATCATTAAACGAAATAAAAAGTGCCTAGCACAGTGCCTGACACAAAGTGAATACTCAACAAATATGGCATGTTATAGGGGAGGAGGATTCTGTTCCCAGAGAGCAAAACAAAAAACAAACTATAAAACCCCTAATTATAGTCTCTCTTACAAAATTGCCTCTTTGAACCCAGGCAACCTGGAAGGGCAGGTAAAAAACTTTACAGGTTTCCAGAGGCCTCTAGTGGGAGGCAATCAACAGTGTGAAGTAGCCAGCCAGCCCCCTGTTTCTCAGGCTCAAAGGAAGCTGCAGCAGAGAGCTGGGAAGCCTCCAGTGTTTAAGAATTTCAGATCACCTGTGTTGGGTTCCTGGCGCAGAGGTGGGAAAAAGGGTTTTTTCTTTTTGCCAGTTTTCATAGCATGAGCCAAACGGGGGCTGAGCTGACTGCTCCTTCATGTCATGATAGCTCTTCTTCCCCATCTCCCCCTGAACTTTGTCATGCTTATAAGTTCCTCGACATCTGCTTCTCTCTGTGCAGAGTGGCAATAGGTGGAAAACCCAGAAAGGCCAAGAAACATCTACCCTGGACAGTGGTTCCTGTGATATGCAGACAACACCCAGCACCGTGGCCGACTCAGCACACACATTTTTTTAATGAATAGTGATGAATGAACAAGTTCCAGTCCCTGGCTATGCAGGGGTTTGGGAAGACCTCCCATAGATGGCCAATGGCAGGAAGGGAAGCTGAGGCTTAACCTCAACCTTAGCCTAGATGTGGTAAGAATAGACGCAGACTCAAGCCAAAACCCAATCTTTATCCCCATTGCAGATTAGCTCAAAATCATCACTATGTAGCTCAGCATGAAGGACAATGTACCATAAAAACAGCTTAGGATGCCTATATGTAACATGGAAAAGCAAAGGTTGCATGAGGATAATATACATGAAAATCAAGGACCTCTCCTACTTTGCATTAGTGAAAAGAAACTGGAACGGCTGGGAGTGAGGGAGGACATCATTCCTCAAACATCAAATACAGTGGCAGTTAATAGCTCCTATGAAAAATGCCAATAATTATAGCAATAGCAGAATGAGAACTTATGTTGACTACTTTCTATGTACCAAGCACTCTTCTAAATGCTTTACCTATGTTATCTCCATTAATCCGTACAACAATCCTGTCAGGTAGGTACTATTTTAATCATTTTAAAAAGAAGAAAACTGTTTCAGAGAAGTTAAGGAATATTCCCTTGGCCACATTGCTAGCAAACTGGGAAGCTGAGATTTTAAAGTAGATGCAACACACTACTTGTTGGTGTTTGGATTGATATTTATCCAATCACCAAATATTTATTGAGCCAGGAACTGATCTAGATGCTGGGGAATGGATTGATATTTATCCAATCACCAAATATTTATTGAGCCAGGAACTGATCTAGATGCTGGGGAAGAGCAGTGAGCCCAACAAAGGACTTGTCTTCATGGAGCCTTCATTGGAAAGCCTACATCAGAGCCTTCATTCTTATCTCCTTTATGCCAGCTGCGCCCCTTGAACCCACCAAAAGAAAGAAACCCAAGAAAGAAACCTGCAGAGCTGTAGAAGTGAGTAGAAATCAAGTCTTTAGCATTCCCGGGTGCCTCACTCCTGCTTTCCCCATGAGCTCTCTGGAGACACTCATGCAGAAGCCCCCTTTCCTGCCAATCTTGAGACAGGCATTGTTTTAACGTTTTTTGCCTCCTCCTCTGTTCATATGTTCAACTCTGTTCTCTTCCTCAGTACCTAACTCCCACTCAGAGCAAACTCCCTCCCATTAAGCCTTAAATGTTTACAATCTGTCTTTGCTGGTATTTACTGCTAAAGGCTTTTCCAATTTGAAGATCAATTTTCAAGTCAAATGACTCATGAGAGTAATTGTTAACCATAATTCTAGAGTGTTTTGAGGGCATTCTTAATATACAGCAGCAAAAGACATGTAGTGCATAAAATTAATTTTGTCTTAGGTAATCTGCAAATTGAGTCTTATAATATTTTTGTTTATTTTGTTGTCCTGATATGAATCCCCAGTGAAGACCCTCTTTGCCCAAGAGTTTGAGTTGTTTTATGAATACTGTTCATTTTAAGACAACAATGTATGAGGGCAAACATTTTCCTATTTCTGTTATATGTTGCTGTAGTTTGGCTTATCTGACCCTTCCAAATCTCACATGGAAATCTGATCCCCAAGGTTGGAGGTGAAGCCTAATGGGAGGTGTTAGGGTCATGGAGGTGGATTCCTCATGAGTAGATTAATGCCCTTCCTGGGAGTGGGTGGTGAGTGAGTTCTCACTATGTTAGTTCCCAGGCGACCTGGGTGTTACTTCCTCACTCACCATATGATCTCTGTAGATGCCAACTCTCCTTTGCCTTCCCCCATAAGTGGAAACAGTCTGGGGCTGCCACCAGATGCCCAATCTTCCAGCCAGCAGAATTATGAGCCAAATAAACCTTTATCTTTATAAATTACCCAGGCTACCTAGAGAATGGGAGGAAATTTTTGCAAACTATGTATCTCACAAAGGTCTACTATTCATCATCTGTAAGGAACTTAAACAAATGTACAAGAAAGGAAACAAACAACCTCGTTAAAAAAGTGGGCAAAGGATATGAACAATTTTCAAAGGAGACATACGTGCGGCCAGCAAGCATATGAAAAGAAGCTCAACATCACTGATCATTAGAGAAGTGAAAATAAAAACTACAATGAGATACCATCTCACACCAGTCAGAATGGCTATTACTAAAAAGCCAAAAAAAACCACCACCAACAACAAAACAACAACAACAACAACAACAAAAACAGATGCTGGAGAGGTTGCAGAGAAAAAGGAGTGTTTTTACCCTGTTGGTGGGAATGTAAATTAGTTCAGCCATCGTGGAAGACAGTGTGGTGATTCATCAAAGACCTAAAGACAGAACTTCCATTTGACTCAGTAATCTCATTACTGGGTATATGCCCAAAGGAATATAATCATTCTATCATAAAGACACATGCGCATGTATGTTCATTGTAGCACTATTCACAATAGCAAAGACATGGAATCAACCCAAATGCCCATCAATGGTGGACTAGATAAAATGTGGTGCATATACACCATGGAATACTATGCAGCCATAACAAAGAACAAGATCATATCCTTTGCAGGAACATGGATGGACCTAGTGGCCATTATCCTTTGCAAATTAATGCAGGAACAGAAAACCAAATAAATACTGCATGTTCTCACTTACCAGTGGGAGCTAAATGATGAGAACACATGGACACATGGAGGGGAACAACACACCCTGGGGCCTATCAGAGGTGGAGGGTGGGAGGAGGGAGAGGATCAGGAAAAATAACTAATAGGTACTAGGCTTCATGCCTGGGTGATGAAATAATCTGTACAACAAACCCCCATAACATGAGTATACCTATGTAACAAACCTGCATAGGTACCCCCTGAACTTAAAATAATAGTTACATTAAAAAGAATAACACTAAATATAAATAAATGAAAATAAATTACCCAGTCTCATTTATTCCTTTACAGCAAAATGAATGGGATTGAACATATGTCCTATCTGATACCTGAAGCATGAATGATTTGATGAAGCTTTCTTCCATTTATTCCATAAATGTTTATTATGTGTTGACCATATGCCAGGTATCTGGCAAGTGCTGGGACACAAATGCAAAAATGACAGATATCTTTTACTCTCACAAAGTTTATAATCTCATGTGGTTGAAAGGGTATTGGTGATACAATGACTCTATTAGCTGAGAGGTTAAGTCTTAAAGAATGACTGCAGTGGCTCACTCACGCCTGTAATCCCAGCACTTTGGGAGGCCGAGGCAGGCAGATCACTTGAGATTGGGAGTTTGAGACCAGGCTGGCCAACATGGTGAAACCCCGTCTCTACTAAAAATACAAAATTGCCGGGCGTGGTGGCGCATGCCTGGAATCTCAGCTACTCGGGAGCCTGAGGTAGGAGAATCACTTGAACCTGGGAGGCGGAGGTTGTGGTTAGCCGAGACGGCGCCATTGCACTCCAGCCTGGGCAACAAGAGCGAAACTCCATCTCAAAAAAAAAAAAAAAAAAAAAAGAATGACTGCTGTAAGTGGCATAGAAGAGACCTCAGACTGGAGAAAGCAAAGGACAAAGATTGCTCTCCTTAGCTTGATGCACAAGGTCCTCCACGCTTGGCTCCATTTGACCCTTACAGAGACAGCATGGTTCCGAGCACGGGCTCCAGAGCCAGATCACCTGACTTTGCCACTTACTAGCTGTGTGCATGGGCCAGTTAGGTTAATTGTTTTGTACCTCAGTTTTCTCATCTGTAAATGAGATTGTAATGAATATTAAGAGGGTTTATTTGTATAAAGTGTTTAAAACAGTGCCTGACACATAGTAAGTTTAATATAAGTAAGTATTCACTACAGAGAGAAAACAGTGAGTTTTTTCCTTTTCTCCCAATCCCACAAGGGTACCTTGGTTTCTGTTCACTTTTAAAATTATTATTATTGTTGTTGTTATTATTTTACTTTAAGTTCTGGGGTGCATATGCAGAACAGGGTTCTGTCCACTTTAAACATTTTAATAACCCCCACCAAGTACCACATGTTGTTTGACATATATCCATTAGTTATTATTAATGTCCATTATAAATTTATTGGACATCTCTTATATGCCAGGTGCTGTTACTCAATTATGAGAGGCAGTATGAGAAGCAAGGATTTAGGATCAAACAGATGTTGGTGGAATTCTGGCTTAACCATCATCTAGCTCTGAGACTTCAGGAAAGTAACTTAACTTCTCAGAGCCTCAGCTAAGTCACCTGTGAAATGGAGATGACGTTATCTTCACAAAATCTGTGATGAGGATCAAATACATTCAATATATAAAGAGTTGGCTGGGCGTGGTGGCTCACGCCTGTAATCCCAGCACTTTGGGAGGCCAAGGTGGGTGGATCACCTGAGGTCAGGAATTCGAGATCAGCCTGGCCAACATAGTGAAACCCCATCTCTACTAAAAATACAAAAATTAGCCAGGCGTGGTGGTGCATGCCTGTAGTCCCAGCTACTCAGGAGGCTGAGGCAGGAGACTTGCTTGAACCCGGAAGGTGGAGGTTGCAGTGAGCGGGTATCACGCTAATGCATTCCAGCCTGGGCGACAGAGCAAGACTTCATATCGATAGATAGATAGATAGATAGATAGATAGATAGATAGATAGATAGATAGATAGATATGTAGATGGAAAAAATAAAGAGCTTAGCAAAATGCCAGGCATTTGCTAAGCACTCAATAGCAAGGATAAACTAGAGGAGGTGGAGGAGGAAAAGGATAATCTTGGAGGTGGATACTGTTATTTAGTCAGAAAAGTGAGGTTCAATGCCCTCAACCCCTGCCCTCTCATCCTGCCCTGGTCAGAGACTCTTTCTCCTCTGTGCCACATTGCCCTCAACTCCAGTTTCCTGTAATTGCTATCAACAATGTTCTCATTGAAACCTGCTCTTAGTAAGCTGTCTGTTGGAAAAATATTAAGACTCCTGGATTGCTTATTGAAACCCTGTCTTTCAAATATTACACATACTTTGAGATGCTTTTGATCCTTCTACCCCATAACCTGACACAGTGTCTCCCTTGGTGAACCCTCATACAACTAACTTTCTATGTCTATTATGTCCCTTCACACATATTGCCCCAGATTATAGTTATTTGGGCACTTGTCATATCCACATCAGTGTATTATACATTTGTTAAGGTCAAAGGACTCTGTTTTACTCAGAAGTCTCTTTATTTAATTCTAGTAGAATCCCAGTGGCTCTTCCAGGTCTTGGCTTCTAAGCTTTCATGCTTCTTCATCTTTCTCTCTCAATAGATGTTCTATTTTATGGGACAAGGAGAGGTGGGGACCATTAAGTATAAACATTCTCAGCCTTCAAACTGACATGTATCTTCTCTGCCTTGTCTCCAAGGA
Organism: Macaca nemestrina; assembly: GCF_043159975.1. Classification (NCBI taxonomy): domain Eukaryota; kingdom Metazoa; phylum Chordata; class Mammalia; order Primates; family Cercopithecidae; genus Macaca; species Macaca nemestrina. Next base: position 165,370,314 of record NC_092125.1, on the reverse strand, counting down.
AGCAATGAGCCACTTCTTGGACCAAGCTCTTAGGCCCATTTTAGAGAACTGGTCAGTACAGCTTAATGGTGAAGAGCATATACTCTGCAACCAGACTGCCTAAGTTTGAACTTCTGACTCTGCAATTTACAGTACTGGCTGTGTAACCTTGAGCAAGTTACCAAGCCTGTCTGTACCTCGGTTTCCCCCTGTGACAAATGAAGACAATAGCAATAGTCCCTGCCTCCAGGATAATCGTAAGGATTAAATGAGTCAGTGAGTGAAAACTACTCACTACAGAGCGTGCTTAGCACATGGCACGAATGTAGTAATGGTTAGCTGTTGTTATTAATTACCTCCTGTCACCTTCTATGATATCTTCAGAGATCTTTTTTCATACCTTTCCTCAATCTTACTCTCGAGCGTTCCTCATCCTAAAAAAGATCTTTCCCTTAACTCTACAGCTCCTTAACCCATTGCCTTCATGGGCTTCTTTCCTTTACCATAAGACTTCTAGGGGCCAGGCACAGTAGCTCACCTGAGGTCGGGAGTTCAAGACCAACCTGGCCAACACGGTGAAACCGTCTTTACTAAAAATACAAAAAATTAGCTGGGTGTGGTGGTGGGCACCTGTAATCTCAGCTACTCAGGAGGCTGAGGAAGGAGAATTGCTTGAACCCAGGAGGCAGAGGTTGCGGTGAGCCAAGATAGCACCATTGCACTCCAGCTTGGGCAACAAGAGTGAAACTCCATCTCAAAACAAAGCAAAACAAAACAAAAAAAGACTTCTAGGAACAATAGTTCCTATTTGCTGACTTTATAATCTCACTTCCCCTTCCCTCTGTGGCCATCTGCAGACAATCTAGATTCCACACCCAGCATTCTACTGACTGCTCTGATGAAGCTCATGAAGTGACCTTGGTGCTTATCCTACCGGAGGTCTCTGAAATGTAACCTTCTTCCCTCCAGAAAAATCTCTCCTCACCTCCTCAGCTTCAGTAACTTTTTTCTTTCAGTTCCCCTCCTACTTCTCTTAACATCTCCTTCTCTCTCTTTTGCTGGCTCCGTTTCCTCTACCAACTCCCTGAGAGTCAATACTGTATTTTGGAGTATTCTCTCCTTCAACTCTTCTTTTCATAGGGTCTGTGGGCAAATCTTTATCTACAGCCCTGACCCCTTGTCTGAACTTTAGACTCATATAAACAACTGCTTCCTAGACTTCTCTGCCTAGACAAACCACATGCATCTCCAAATCAACCAGAGGCCTTCCCTAGCTCAGAGTTTTCCTGACTCTCCAACTAGCCACCCGACTTACATATCTCAAGGCCATCCTAGATTCATTACCTACACTTCCAGTTATCTTGACCAGTCTGTACCTCCCTTATTCACAGTGAGCTAGCATCTCTTCTCCATCCTCACTGATCTGCAAGTCTAGAGCCCTATAATATCTCCAGTTTAGACTATTGAAGACTTCACAATCAGGCCTCCAATCTCTGGTTTCTTATGATAGATAATATGGTCAGTTTTCAAACAGTTTTCAAAATGTGGTCATTTGCAAAACACTTATCTGTTTTTCTCTGTTCTGAATAGAGGTTGGCAGTATCGTCTGATTGCCCATAAATAAAGCCTATCTTTTTAAGCCCGTATCTAGCAAACTCTCAGGGAGTACTCTAAGATCTAGTTACTTTAGATTATCTTTTGTTCCCCGACTCATCAATGTGGGACCTTGTACTTTGTGGTGTGTAACTCACCGCCAAGCTCAGATTTTCCCCTTGTAACATAATCGTTGGGACAGATCAGTTCACTCCTAAAGTGGCACCACCAAGTTGTGATCCCGTGGTATTCCTCCTCTTGTATTACCTATTTTAAACTGCTGGCCATCCAGAGGCCCAAGATGAAAACCTAGAAATCATCCTAGACTTTCAAATTAATGTAGTCAACAGGTACTGAACATATTATTTGTCAGGTGTCATAAATAATGTGGCATAATAATAACACTAAACACATACATGCTAAGTGATGGGCACTTTTGAAGTGAGATAGACAAGTAGACAGATGAAATATATTAATATATAATAGAAGCAAAATAGGTATAGTATGCATCTCAAATACTTGTGGTGAGGATTAAATGTTCTAAATAAACTCATATATATCACTTAGAACATTTTATCTTCACCGCAACCATTTGAGACACATACTATTATTATTCTATTATACACACTGGAGAAACATTGGCCCAGAGAAGATTAGTAACTTACCCAAGATCACATAACTAATAAACCTGAGTTAGGCTTTGAATCCAATCAGAGTGGTATCAAAGTCCATGCACTTACCAGTTACTCTCTTCTGTCTTTGATTCTAATAACAGTAATAGTGATATTCCTTTAGTTTTTCTATGTACCAGGCACTGCTCTGAATATATTACATGTTTTACTTCATTTAATCTTCACAGTACTTGCTGTGAGGTAGGCAATACTTTTCCCCTTGATTATCTTTGCAAATGAACTTTGCTTAAAGAAAGCCAAATAAAAATTCAAATGTTTTCCCAGAGTACCTGGAAGTGAATATTCACTACAAAAGGGTATGTATGTACTCTTCTAAGAAACTTGTTTCGAGCGGGAGGCGGTGGCTCACGCCTGTAATCCCAGCACTTTGGGAGGCCGAGGCGGGCGGATCACAAGGTCAGGAGATCGAGACCAGCCTGGCTAACACGGTGAAACCCCGTGTCTACTAAAAATACAAAAAATTAGCCGGGCGCGGTGGCGGGCGCCTGTAGTCCCAGCTACTCAGGAGGCTGAGGCAGGAGAATGGCGGGAACCCGGGAGGCGGAGCTTGCAGTGAGCCGAGATCGCGCCACTGCACTCCAGCCTGGGCAACAGCGTGAGACTCCGTCTCAAAAAAAAAAAAAAAAAAAAAAAAAAAAAAAAAAAAAAAAAAAAAATTAGCCAGGCGCGGTGGCGGGCGCCTGTAGTCCCAGCTATTCAGGAGGCTGAGGCAGGAGAATGGCGTGAACCCGGGAGGCGGAGCTTGCAGTGACCCGAGATCGCACCACTGCACTCCAGCCTGGGCGACAGAGCGAGACTCCGTCTCAAAAAAAAAAAAAAAAAAGAAACTTGTTTCAGAATTCCTTGAAATTCTAGATTCCTCAGACTATTTAATACAAATTTGAAGGCACGTTTTCAGTATAAGAGTGAAGGTGTCTCTCTTGAATAATATACCATTTACCCATTCACCAAATGTTTATTGAGCACCTAATATGTGCAGGACACTAGATACATCAGAGAATGTTTCTGCCCTGAAGAACATGAAAGTCTAGAAAAGGAAAGGGGGTTAAAAAGCCAGAAGCACAATAATGGGACAGGTAGAATTGCACAGAGGTTAAGAGAACAGATGCTAGAGCCAGACAGAATTTGTCCAAAGCCTGACTTTGCCGTTTACTTCCCGTGTGACTTTAGGAAATGCATTTAAACAATTTGTCTCTTGTTTCTATAGTATGACCATTATAAGATTGCTATTAGGATTTCAAGGTTTTATTTATATATATATATATATATAAAACTTAGATCAGTGCCTGGGACATGGTAACATTAAAGGGCAGATATGGTTAGCAGTACGAGTAGTCATCCTCATATTTCCACATGAAGCAACATTGGTATTGAAAGTAGGAACAAGAAAAGAGTGGCTTATTTTATATTAGAAGAGAGGAAAGAGTTCAGATAAATCTTTAGAGATCCAGATAAGTTTTAAAATATGAGTAGGTGTTCTCCAGATAGACAAAAAGGAAAAATCTCAACGAGCAAGGGGTAAAATCAGGAAGCAGTAACTCCTAAAGACCATACATCTGGCTGAAGAGTTGGCACGCACCTTTGTGTTTCCAGCATATTGCTTTGGAGACCTACGGTGACTTGAGATAGGAACACAACGAGGGTGGAGAGATGATGTTAGATTAAGCCATATTTATTACTGAACTGAGAAGAATGATGTCTTCTGTATTTGTATAGCACCAATTTTAAGATGCTATCTTAGTAATATTTACAACCTTGGAGATCTGGCTAATTATGATTATCACCATTTTCCATGAGGGAAACCAGAAGTAGAAGCATCCAAAGTTGTTCAAACCATTATCAGTAGATCTAGAAGACAGACCCTAATTTATAGCTCACTGAAGTGCTCAAAATAACAGACCCTAATTTATAGCTCACTGAAGTGCTCAAAATAACAAGATTGTACTAATTCTACACTCTCCCACCATTTCTCTTCTTATCTTTAGAAAAATAAAGCAAAATGCTACAGCTGAAAAAGCTAAGGTAGAGTTAAAATACAATCAGAAATAGTAATGGGCCATGCAGAAAATGATGAATAAACTATGACACAGGTTTGTGATGAGGAGTAGAATAGATGTGTTAGGAGTGATTTGAGCTGTTTGCTAGAAGAAAACAATTAATTGGTTGCTATATAACTTACATACACTAAAGTACACAAATCATAGGAGCACACATTGATGAATTTTTACATATGAATACTGTATTAGTTTGCTAGGGCTGTGTATTAGTCTGTTCGCACATGCCTATAAAGAAATACTTGAGGGCCGGGAGTGGTGGCTCACACTTGTAATCCCAGAAGTTTGGGAGGCCGAGGCAAGTAGATCATTTGAGGTCAGGAGTTCAAGACCAGCCTGGCCAACATGGTGAAACCCTGTCTCTACTAAAAATACAAAAATTAGCCGGGTGGTAGTGGTGCGTAATCCCAGCTACTTGGGAGGCTGAGGCAGGGAGCATGGGAGTCAGAGGTTATGGTGAGATCAGCCTGGCCAACATGTTGAAACCCTATCTCTATTAAAAATACAAAAATTAGCCAGGCGTGGTGGTGCATGCCTGTGGTCCCAGCTACTCAGGAGACTGATGCAGGAGAATTGCTTGAACCCGGAAGGTGGAGGTTGCAGTGAGCGGGGATTGCGCCAGTGCATTCCAGTCTGGGTGACAGAGTGAGACAGAGTGAGATCACACCACTGCACTCTAGTCTGAGCAACAGAGTGAGACCCTGTTTCAAAACAAAACAAAACAACAACAAAAAAGGAAATACTTGAAATGAGTAATTTATAAAGGAAAGAGGTTTAATTGGCTCACAGTTTCACTGGCTGTACAAGAAGCATAACTGGGGAGGCCTCAGGAAATTTACAATCATAGCGGAAAGCAAAGGGGAAGCAAGCATGTCCTACATGTCTGGAGCAGGAAGAAGCGAGCAAAGGGGGAAACAACCAGATCTTGTGAGAACTCACTCACTATCACGAGAACAGCAAGGGGGAAATCTCCCCCATGATCCAATCACTTCCCACCAGGCCCCTCCTCCAACACTGGGGATTACAATTTGACATGAGATTTGGGAGGAGACACAGTTCCAAACTATACCAGGCCACAATAACAAAACATCACAGACTGTGAGACTTAAACAATACAAATTTATTTTCTCACGGTTCTGGAGGCTGGAGGTACAAGAACAAGGTGTCGACGACGGAGTGGGCACCTTGGATTCCTGAGGCCTGTCTCCTCAGTCTGCAGATGACCACCCTCTTGCTGCCTCTTCACAGGGTCTTTCCTTTGGGTGTGTGCTGTACCCCGATATCTTCTCTCCTCTCCTTTTTTTTGAAATGGGCTCTTGCTGTGTTGCCCAGGTTTGATGGACTCCAGCGGTCCTCCTGCCCCAGGTTCTGAAATAGCTGGGTTTATAGGTACCTGCAACTGTGCCTGGCTTCCTCTTCTTCTTATAAGGATGTCAGTCATGTTGGACTACGGCCGTATTCTAAAGGCCTCTTTTAACTTAATCACCTCTTTAAAGACCTTGTATTCCAACATGGTCACATTCTTTAGTACTGGGAGTTGGGATTTCAACATATAAATTGGGGGAGGGGCACAATTCAGCCCATAACAAATAAATATATAAGATATGGAACCACCCAGATCAAGATACAAAACATTTCTATCATCTCAAAAGGTTTTTCTGTGCTCCCTGCCAGCTGATGATTCCTTCTTAATCCTAAAGTTGTGTGAAAAATTCACTTTTTTCACATTTCTCACCATTGATCTGTTTTTCTTATTTTTGAGCTTCATAATATGTATTTGTATTCTTTTGTAACTAGCATTTGCTGCCCAACATGATGTCTGTGGTACTCATTTTTGTTATTGCATGTAGCAGTATTTTGCTTATTTCATTTCATTGTGTAAGTATTATCACAATTTATGTGACATTTGAGTTTCTTCCAGTTTTTTGCTATTATGAATAAAGCTACTGTAAGCATTCTTGTATTTGTCTTTTGGTTGACATGACTATTCCATTGTGTTAAATATCTATGCAAAAGAAGAATTGCTGGGCTATAGAAATATGGGTGTACTTAATGTTACTGTATACTGCAATAATTTTCCAAAGTAGATATGCCAACATACATTTACAGTAGCAAATGAAGTTCCAATTGTTCCACATCTTCATTAACACTTAGCAGTGTCAGTCTTTTTAATTTTAGACATTCTGGTGGGGATATACAAGTATATGATTAGAGTTTAAATATGTATTCTGTGATGACTATGCTGTTGCCTTTTGTTCACTGAGATATCCTCATTTGTAAAATATCTGTCCAAGTCTTTTTTCTATTTTTTAAATTGATCACCATTTTTGTTTTTCCTTATTTGTAGAAGTTGTTTATATATTCTGGATGCAGATCCCTTTTCAAGATTTGTATTGAAAATATCGTCTCTTGGTCTGTGACATGTCTTTTCTGTTTTTTTTTTTTTTTTTTAATGGTGTTTATCAGGAACAGGCATCAAGTTTTCAGGAACAGGCATCAAGATTGCAAGTTTATTGAGCTTGCAATCAATAAACATATGATTTCTTCCATTTGATTTAAAAGGGTCTTTTAGACATTTTTCTTGGCCATATTTTATCTTTTCTTTTTTGAGACAAGGTCTCACTCTGTCACCTAGGCTGGACTGAAGTGGCACAATCATAGCTCTCTGCAGTCACAATCTCCTGGGCTCAAGTGATTATCTTGCCTAAGCCTACCCGTAGGTAGGAATACAGGTACGAGCCACCACTCCCAGCTAACTTTATATATATATATATATATGTTTATTTATTTAGAGATGGGGTCTGGCTATCTTGCCCAGGCTGGTCTCAAAATTCTGACCTCAAGTGATACTTCCACCTCAGCCTCCCAAAGTGCTGGAATTACAGTCATGAAATGCTGCACCCAGTCTATATTTTATTATTTTTAAGGAAGAGATATTGTACTACTTTTATTACTTTTATATCCAAACACAGAAAATTCCAGTGCTATTATTAAAAGCATTACTTTTTAAAAATTTTCTAGTTGTGTAGTACATATAAATAAAATTGATTTTCTATATCAACCTTCTATCCACTGACCTTACAAGATAAATGTATTCTTATAATTTGTAGATTCTTTCAATTTTTTACATAAACAATCATGTCATATATGAACAATAATACTTTTACATGTTTGTTTCCAAACTTTATAGTTTTCATTTTGTTTGCTTGCTTTATTGTATTGGTGAATTTCTGTAGTACAATATAGAATTGAAGTCACCATTATTATTTGATATTTATTTTGGATTTGCTACCCATTGCAATTGAACAAGAGAATAAAAAGAGAAACAAGAAGGAAACAAACTTAGAATTACGTGTGATTGACATAATTATAAACCTAAAAATTCAAATAAAAATAATCCAAGGAATAATAAAACTAATCATAATAATTAAAAGTCAATTACTTGGCTAGATGCAGTGGCTCATGCCTGTAATCCCAGCACTTTGGGAGGCTGAGGCAGATCACATGAGGTCAGGAGATCGAGACAGCCAGGCCAACGTGGTGAAACCCCATCTCTACTAAAACTACAAAAAAGTAGCCAGGCATGGTGGTGTGCACCTATAGTCCTGGTTACTCAGAAGGCTGAGACAGAAGAATTGCTTGAACCGAGGTGGTGGAGGTTGCAGTGAGCCAAGATTGTGCCACTGCACTCCAGCCTGGGTGACAGAGTGAGACTCCATCTAAAGAAAAAAAAAGTAGGCCGGGCGCCGTGGCTCAAGCCTGTAATCCCAGCACTTTAGGAGGCCAAGATGGGCGGATCACGAGGTCAGGAGATCGAGACCATCCTGGCTAACAGTGAAACCCCATCTCTACTTAAAAAAATACAAAAAACTAGCCGGGCGACGTGGCTGGCACCTGTAGTCCCAGCTACTCGGGAGGCTGAGGCAGGAGAATGGCGTAAACCCGGGAGGCGGAGCTTGCAGTGAGCTGAGATCCGGCCACTGCACTCCAGCCTGGGCGACAGAGCCAGACTCCGTCTCAAAAAAAAAAGAAAAAAAAAGTCAATTACTTTACTTTAGAATAATGATTATCTGCTAGAAAGTAGAATGGAAAAGAATATCTCATTCACAACAACTATTCTAGGAATGCATCTAATAAGAAAGCATGAAAATTTAAAATTTCACTGAGGCAAAATTTTTTTTTTTTTTTTTTTTTTTTTTTTTTTTTTGAGACGGAGTCTCGCTCTGTCACCCAGGCTGGAGTGCAGTGGCCGGATCTCAGCTCACTGCAAGCTCCGCCTCCCGGGTTCACGTCATTCTCCTGCCTCAGCCTCCCGAGTAGCTGGGACTACAGGCGCCTGCCACCTCGCCCGGCTAAGTTTTTTTTTGTATTTTTAGTAGAGACGGGGTTTCACTGTGTTACCCAGGATGGTCTCGATCTCCTGACCTCGTGATCCGCCCGTCTCGGCCTCCCAAAGTGCTGGGATTACAGGCTTGAGCCACCGCGCCCGGCCGGCAAAATTTTTAAAAAGGAGTTAAATGAAAAGACATCCTTTGTTTGGATAGATGAATCTATCTGTCTACCTACCTACCTATCTGTTTTTTAGTGGGATTAAGTGGTTTACTCAAAGTTATCTGATTAGAAACATTTTTCTAAAGTTTATGTTCCTATGTCACTTCTCTTTATACAAGTTTTTTAATATATACTTTAAGTTCTGGGATACATGTGCAGAATGTGCAGTTTTGTTACATAGGTATACACGTGCTATGGTGGTTTGCTGCACCCATCAACCCATCATCTACATTAGGTATTTCTCCTAATGCTATCCCTCCCTTAGCCCCCCACCCTCCAACAGTCCCTGATGTGTGGTGTTCCCTTCCCTTGTGTCTATGTGTTCTCCTTGTTCAACTCCCACTTATGAGTGAGAACATGCAGTGTTTGGTTTTCTGTTCTTGTGATAATTTGCTGAGAATGATGGTTTCCATCTGATGAATCAATATTTTGAAAGACAGTTATTTTTGAATTAATCTAAACTATAATGCAATTCCTATCAAAAATATAAACAAAGGTTTTTGAAGATTTTTGAAATTTGGACTAAATTATGCTAAAATTTATATGACAAAACAAACACATAGGAAAATATTTGAAAAGAGAAGAGTCATGAGGTGAGTTGAGTACACCAGATAAAGTGTTGCATTAAAGTATCTGAACTTTCTTTCTGACCTCAAATAGACAAAATGATCAATCAGATGAATGAACAAATCCATAAATAATCTGGAGTAATTGTCTGAGTTTAATGATAAATGATAAAAGTCACATTTTTAATAAATAAAAAATATAAATTGTTAAATAAATAATGTTGGTAATACTGATTGAACATTTGATAAACATAAACCTGGATTTTACCCTTACTTCCTCTCCATTAAGATGTGAATAAAAGAAATCACAAAATAATAGGCAAGAACATGAATAATACTAATCCAAACATAAATTTTGTATGGGAAATGCCTTTCTAAACTTATTTCAAAGTCCTCAAGTCAAAAGAAAAAGATTAATATCTACATTTTAATCTTAACATTTTCAACTTATATCAATTTTAACACTCCGCAGTGAAAAAAGGTCAAATAGAAGACAAGCACATATTGGGAAAAAATGTTTGCAACAAATACGACAAGCCACCTTAATATAAAAAAAAAATTCTTCCAAATAAATAAATAAAAGTTACGGCTGAGCACGGTGGCTCAAACCTGTAATCCCAGCACTTTGGGAGGCTGAGGCTGGAGGATTCCTTGAGGCCAGGAGTTTGAAACCAGCCTGGTCAACACAGCCAGACCCTATGGCCTCTACAAAAGAAAAATTCAAAAATTAACTGGGAGTGGTGGCATGTACCTGCAGTCTCAGCTACTGGGGAGGCTGAAGCAGGAGGATTGTTTGAACTTTGAAGTTTGAAGCTACAGTGAGCCATGATTGCAACATTGTACTCTATCTGGGTGACAGAGTGAAATCCTCTCTCCAAAACAAAAACAAAAACAAAGGTATATAACCCAATAGAAAAAAAAATGGGCAAGGGAGTTCATGGAAAAAATATTAGCGGGCAATTGACACCTGAAAAGATACTTAACCATATTAATATTTTAAAATACATAAACTAAAGAAGAACAAAGTATTTTTTTATCCAATTAAAGGGTTAAGTAAGCCCAAAGCTGAAGGGAACTATGCAACTCTATATATCGTTGATAGAATAAATTATTATAAACCTTTTGTAGGAAATTTATCAACATCTATCTAAATTATTGCTGAGCGTACCCTTTGACCTCTAAATTGAAATTTATCTTACCCATGTGCCTGCAAAAGTGTTCAAAGATATGTGTACAGGAATTTCATCATTTTGCTGTAGCATTGCTCGCTTTTTAAGAGAGTGTTATGGGCTGAGCAGTCTTTTCCTAAAATTTGTATGTGAAAACCCTCATTCTCCGTACCTGAAAATGTGACTGTATGTGGAAATAAAGCTTTTAAAAGGGTTGCTAAATTAAAATGAAACTGTTAGTGTGGGTCCTAATCCAATCCAACTGGTGTCCTTGTAAAGAAGAGGAGATTAAGACACTGGAGGCACACCAAGGATGTGAGCAAACAGAAAATCAATGTGAGGGCTTAGAAATAAGGCAGCCAACTGCAAGCCAAGGAGAGGTCTCAGAAGAAACTAAACCTGCTGACATCTTGACCTTGGACATTAGCCTCCAGAACTGCGAGAAAATAAATTTCTGCTGTTTAAGCTGCCCAGACTGAGGTATTTTGTTATGGCAGCCTGAGCAAATTAATATAAACACTGAAAGTGAAATGTTCTCAATGGCCATAAATGGAAGAAAATGTTACCAGAGGTTTCGTCCGTGGTTACAGAGAAGGAGAAGATAGAAGGTAGGGAAATTTGATGTTTTAATTTATACTTTCTTATTTTTTTTATTTTAAAATTTTGAACCTTATTGCTGCTGTAGTAAAATAAACCAGCTAATTTTAAAAAGTGATGGAGAATTTGTGTCAACTTATGAAATATGCCCAGAGATCTCCTTTGAGACCTACAAAGCTTCTATTGATTTATTTATCTTTGATTCATCATTTTTTATGATGTAGCTTTAAAAATAAATTATTTGTTTAAACTCTTTTGTTTGGTTCAGTTGCTGGTAACTCAGCAATTTTCTATGGTTCTTCTTTCATAAATCTTCTGGTTTATTTCATCTTCCTTCCAAAACTTAAGAAACCATGATTTTGTCACTCAAGAATCGCATTGGGACATCGGAAAAACACTTCAAGGTAAAGTTGAGTTATTTATTTCTTAAGAAGACATCGACCAACCTACTGTAACATGAAATAAGTAATAACCATTCAGTTGTAATAGCTCTTTATTTTAATTACACTTTAGGCCAGAAGAGTTAGGGACAGATATACAGCAGACAGCATTGTTACTGGGCAATGTTCCACTTTAAACACAAATGCACAGCCCTACTTCAAACCTTGTTAGATACATGATTCTCAGATAACTAAGGGAATAGAAAAAGAGTAGAGTCACTAATTACTTGGCCTTAGATGTTAGTATAACTCTAATGCCAACTTTTCCCCCCTTTATTTTAGGAGACTATTGTTGAAGTCAAAGTAACTATCTCATTTTGTTTAAAAATGTGGAAGTGTGAGTTATTTAATAAAGAGAGAATGTGAAGTTTGATTAACACAGCTGCAAGCTGTTAAGATATTCTTTAAGAAGAGAGCGCTTATAGAGTAGAAGTGGATGAGATGCAAGAACTGAATGATAGAAAATGTCCTTAAGGCTTAGCATCCTCACACCTTTTCACGATTGGCTTGCATGGAGTCTATAGGCTTCACTGATGTTATAATCCAATTGCATAAGCATTTCTCTTATGAGCTTCCTAAGGGCCCGGAGCTTCTGTTAGATCCTGTGAGGGTAACAAAAGAAGTATATGACCTATATGCCTTGAAGGACATTAGGAGACATGTAGCAACAGTAGCTTTTGCCTGCCTTAAGCAGAGGGAAGGCCATCCTTACTGAAGCACTTGGTCTCAGGAGTAGGAATTACAGAGTAAAAGGACAAGAGAGGAAAGATCACAAGGGCTTGATGGAGATTTTCATCTGGAATATAAAATCCAAAAGATTCTAAAAACCAAGCTATCTTGGGGTTATTTATAATTTGTATTTATCCCACTGAATGCAGAGATATTCATAAGTTTTACTGAAATGTTACTGTGTTATATTAATTTGAGTGTTTTATAGCAACACTTCACCTACCTTCTCCCCCATCGGAAGAAATATATTTCCCTAATGTTGGACTTAGTCATATGACTGGCTTTGGCCAATGGAATGTGAGGGGAGCTGATGAGAGCAGAGGTGTTAAATGTGCTGATGAGATTTGAGTTTGTCTGGCCTTTGGCCTTCCCATTATTCACCATGAGAAGGCCTGCCCCGGGGAATCAGTGATCCTGAAAGAATGAGAAGAAATACAGAACAGCATCCCCACAGAGCTATGAAATAAGAAAAACATGGTTGCTTTTGTAAGCCATCGAGTTTTGGAGTGTTTTGTTATGATGAATTATTGAGATAATAGCTAACTGATACAATGTTTTAGATTTTAAAGTGCTACCTCAGACTCTGCTGGTGATGTTACATAATATACAGTAGGTACACTACATCTCCTTTGTAAACATGCTATCTAAAATTTTTGGTACTTTTTATTGAGGTATCATAGTTATACGTATCTTGGGGATACATGTGATATTTTGATACACATATGCGATGAGTAATTATCAATCAGGGCAAATGGGATATCCACCAACTCAAATATTTATCTTCTCTTTTTATTAGAAACATTACAATTCTTCCCATCTAGCTATTTTGAAATATACAATACATGATTGTTAATTATAATTTCCCTACTGTATATCAAATACCAGAATCTATTCCTTCTACCTAACAGTATTTTGGTGCTTATTAACCAACTTATGTTCATCTCCCCTGGTTTCCTTACAGGCCCCTGGTCACTACCATTCTACTCTCAACCTCGTTGAGATCCATTTTTTTAGCTCCTACATATGAGTGAGAATATGTGATATTTGCGTACATGTGCCTGACTTATTTCATTTAACATGATGACCTCAACCCACGTTGTTGCAAACAGGATTCCATTCTTTTTTATGGCTAATAATCCATTGTGTATATGTAACATTTTCTATATCCATTCATTCAATAATGGACACTTAAGTTGATTCCATATCTTGGCTATTGTGAATAGTGCTGAAATACACATGGGAGTGCAGATATCTGTGCAATATACTGGTTTCCTTTCTTTTGGATATATACTTCGCCTTGGGATTGCTGGACCATATGATAGTTTTATTCTTAATTCTTTGACAAACCTCTGTACAATTTTCCATAATGGCTGTGCCACTTTACATTCCCAACCATAGTGTACAGCTGTTCTCTTTTGTGGAATCTTCATAAAGATTTGTTATTTTTTGTCTTTTTAATAATAGCCATTTTAACTGGGATGATATTATATCTCATTGTGTTTTTGATTTGCATTTTCTCTGATGGTTAGTGATGTTGAGCATTTTTTCATATATCCATTGGTAATTTGTATGCTTTCTTTTAAGAAATGTCTGTTTAGGTCTTTTGAAATGTCTAGGTGACTTTTAAATTGGATTATTTGATTATTTGTTTTTTTGCTATTGAGTTGTTTGAGTCCCTTATATATTCTTGTTAATTCCTTGTTGGATGGATAGTATGCGAGTATTTTCTCCCATTCTGTAGGTTTCTCTTCACTTTGTTAATTATTTCCTTTGCTGTGCAGAGCATTTTGGCTTGATGTAATCCCATTTGTCTATTTTTGCTTTTGTTACCTGTGCTTTTGAGGTCTTACCCAAAATATCTTTGTACAGACCAATGTTCTATATTGTTTCCCCAATGTTTTCTTCTAGTACTTTTGTAGTTTCACGTCTTACATTTATGTTTTTAGTCCATTTTATGTTGATTTTTGTATACGGTAAAAGATGGGAATCTAATTTTATTCTTCTGTATGTGGATGTCTAGCTCTCTGCACACCATTTATTAAAGAGACTATCTTTTCCTGAATGTATGTTCTTGGTGCCTTTGTTGAAATGAGTTAGCTGTAAGTGTGCATTTATTTCCGGATTCTCTATTCTGTTATATTGGTCTATGTGTCTGTTTTAATGCCAATTTTGCGCTGCTTTGGTTACTATAGCTTTATAGAATAATTAGAAATTAGATAGTGTGATGCCTCCAACTTTGTTCTTTTTTGCTCAGGATTGCTTTAGCTATTGGGGATATTTTGTTATTTCCATATGAATTTTAGGATTGTTTTTCTATATCTGTGAAGAATTGTTGCTGGTATTTTGATAGGGATTGCACTGAATCTGTAGATTGCTTTGGGCAGTATGGATATTTTAATAATATTACACCTTCTAATCCATGAACATGCAGTATCTTTCCATTTTTCTGTGTGTTCTCTTCCATTTCTTTCATCAGTGTTTTGTAGTTTTTCTATTAAAGATATTTTACTACTTTGGTTAAATTTATTTCTACGGGGTTTTGTTGAAGCTATTATAAATAAGATTACTTTCTTGACTTTTTTTTCAGATTGATTACTGTTAATGTATAGAAATGCTGCTTATTTTTGTGCATTGATTTTGTATCTTGCAACTGTACTAAATTTGTTTATCTGTTCTAACAGCTTTTTGATGGAGTATTTATATTTTTTTCAAATAAAAGTTTATATCATCTGCAAACAAGGATAATTTGACTTCTTCCTTTCCAATAAAAAGCCTTTATTTGGGCCAGGCGTGGTGGCTCAAGCCTGTAATCCCAGCACTTTGGGAGACCGAGACGGGCGGATCACAAGGTCAGGAGATCGAGACCATCCTGGCTAACACGGTGAAACCCCGTCTCTACTAAAAAATACAAAAAAACCTAGCTGGGCGAGGTGGCGGGCGTCTGTAGTCCCAGCTACTAGGGAGGCTGAGGCAGGAGAATGGCGTGAACCCGGGAGGCGGAGCTTGCAGTGAGCTGAGATCCGGCCACTGCACTCCAGTCTGGGCGACAAAGCGAGACTCTGTCTCAACAACAACAACAAAAAAAGCCTTTATTTTTCCATAAAAAGCCTTTAATTATGTTGAGGTATGCTTTCTAATTTAAAAAGTAATATCAATTTTAGTTGTAAGTGTGAGAATCAAAAATTTTTTGAAGTAAAAAGAAAGGAATCAATTACAATGTCACATTAAAAATGTAAGTGAATATTTCAGTGCATTATGGAAAAATATCAATAGAATAATGTGGTAGATTGGAGTAAACTTTATTCTTCATTCATTAAGTTATGCCTAAGCTTTGACAATATAGTGGCTTAAAAATTATTGTTTTGATTCAATTATCATACAAATGACTGAACTTTATGAATTTCTTTTCTTCATACTTTGGCTTCTATATGTCTATATATCTGATATCTATACGCACATAGGATAGGGAAGTAATTTCTGAATGTACTGGTTTCCCCATGCTGTCTTTTCTTTGTGTTACTTAATGAAAAAAAATTATCAGAGGCCAGGAAATGGGCAATGTTTCAAATGTCTGGCTGCAAAAGCTGAGAAATCAGCCAGGTGGGGTGGCTCATGCCTGTAATGGTAACACTTTGGGAGGCTGAGGCAGACAGATCCCTTGAGCCCAGGTGTTTGAGACCAGCTTGGGCAAATGGTGAAACCCCATCTCTACAGAAAATACAAAGATTAGCCAGGCATGGTTACACTTGCCTATAGTCCCAGCTACTCAGGAGGCTGAGGTAGGGGGATTGTGTAAGCTAGGGAGGTGGAGGTTGCAGCAAGCTGTGATTGCACCAATGCACTCCAGCCTGGGTGACAGAGCAAGACCCTATCTCTGAAAAAAATTAAAAAAGAAATGAAAGGAAAAAGCTGAGAAATCTTAGTTTTATTAGTCACTACCTTAAATGTTTCAAAAACCAAAACAGGAAACTAACATACCAATTCACAAATTATTTCTTCAAACACTTTCAAGTCAAGTGTATAATCAAAAGACACAGATATATATATATAGTCTTTGTTTAGAGATTTTCAAATATAAACAGAAAATGTATATATTCAGGAGTACCTTCAAGAAAATGAAAAGGATTATGTGTATTCATCTGTTTGTATTCTTTGTTGAAAATGGATCTTGGGAAGAGGGCTGCATATGCTGCTTTTATCAGTTAACAACAAAAGTTAGTGCATGCTGGTTGTGTTTGTTGAGTTTCTTTGCAGGGCAGGGATCAGGAAAGGAAGTTGTTTATTTTATAAGGGACCCCAACCCCAAACCAGAGCTTAAAACAATGCTAATACTCAAAGGCAAGTCTATGCAAGTTAGTCAATTTATAAATGATTTGTTTGGGGAGCTGAAAAATATATCTGCCTTTGATTTAACTCTACCAAAACAGTATAAAGATGTATTAAGTCCACTGTACCTCCATCTATAATGAGTGTTTGAATTAATGTTTTCTTTTTTAGTGAGAAGTTTTCTGTTAGCATTGGTACCGGTATCCATCAATCAGAAGAAAGGCCAGAGACTTAAACCACCTGCTAGGCTGAGTTAATGTTACCCACAATCTGGGGCTTGCTACATCCCTAAAGATTGATAAATAGTCAGGGTGTAGTGGCTCACACCTGTAATCCCAGCACTTTGGGAAGTCGAGCCAGGATTGCTTGAGCATAAGAATTTGAGACCAGCCTGGGCAATATGGCAAAACCCTAGCTCTATAAAAAATTAAAAATTGGCTGGGTGTGGCGGCATGCACCCATAGTCCTCAGCTACCGGAGAGGCTGAAGTGTGGAAGGTTGATGGAGGCGGCAGTGAGCTGTGATTGCACCATTGCACTCCAGCCTGGGTGACAGGCCAAGACCCTGTCTTAAAACAAAACACAAAAAAAGAGTTATTAATGTTAGGTTTTAGTCTAACATTTTTGGTTGCCTTCTCCTCATTTTTAAAAATCTATGTATAAATTAGAATATATGGATTTATCAATGCTAATATCAGTGGTGTATTAGTTTATTCTTTTTGATACTAGCAGTTACTTGAATAAGAAAATAAAGGTAGTCCAGCCCATTGATAGCCTTCTCTTTCACAAAGGTTTACAATTACAAGGGTGTACATACACAGCATCTCACTGATTTCCCCAACCCTGTGAGATGAATTGTCCCCACTCACCATGGAGAAATGTAGGCTCAGAGATGGAGTGACTTGATACATGGCACATGTGCAGTAGTGGTCGAGCAAAATCTTGAAGGCAGCCTTCTGCCTTTCAGCACACACCACGTCACGGAGAGACAGTGAACTGGAGGCACAAAGAACCTTACTTCTGCATGATCAGGAAATCCCACAGAAAACCCATACTCCTCCCATGCCGCATAGTTGTTCGTTTTTGTTTGTTTGTTTTTTGTTTTTTGAGATGGAGTCTTGCTCTGTCGCCCAGGCTGGAGTGCAGTGGCAGGATCTCGGCTCACTGCAAGCTCCAAGCTCCGCCTCCCGGATTCTCGCCATTCTCCTGCCTCAGCCTCTGAGTAGCTGGGACTACAGGCGCCCGCCACCTCGCCCGGCTAATTTTTTGTATTTTTAGTAGAGACGGGGTTTCACCATGTTAGCCAGGATGGTCTCGATCTCTTGATCTCGTGATCCTCCCACCTTGGCCTCCCAAAGTGCTGGGATTACAGGCGTGAGCCACTGTGCCCAGCGTTTTTAAAATTTATTTATTTATTTATTTATTTTTGAGACAAAGTCTTGCTCTGTCACACAGGCTGGAGTGCAGTGGTGCAGTCTTGGCTCACTGCAACCTTTGCCTCCTGGGTTCAAGCAATTCTCCTGCCTCAGCCTCCCAAATAGGGGGGACTACAGGCATGCACCACCATGCCTGGCTGTGTTTTGTATTTTTAGTAGAGATGGGGTTTCACCATGTTGGCCAGGATGGTCTCGAACTCCTGACCTTAAGCAATCACCCACTTCGGCCTCCCAAAGTGCTGGGATTACAGGTGTAAGCCACCACGCCTGACTTTTTTTTTTTTTTTTGAGATGGCATTTCGCTCTTGTTGCCCAGGATGGAGTGCAATGGTGCAATCTCTGCTCACTGCAACCTCCACTTCCTGGATTCAAGCAATTATCTTGCCTCAGTCTCTCTAGTAGCTGGGATTACAGGCGCCCACCACCATGCTTGGCTAATTTTTTGTGTTTTTAGTAGAGACAGGGTTTCATCGTGTTGGCCAGGCTGGTCTTGAACTCTTGACCTCAGGTGATCCACCCACCTGGGCCTCCCAAAGTTCAGGGATTACAGACCTGAGCCACTGCGCCCAGCCTCCATGCTCCATCTTTAATATTTTCTAGCTAGTAACCTTGACTGAGGAAGCCAGCCTTTTGGGGAGAAGTCGGTATCACTGAGGATATTATCAGCTTGGGTGTAGGGGTTGGTTTGTGGAGGTGGGGAAAGAATTGATGCCAAATAGACAGTCCTGGTGTTGGCAACATTACAAGTAGAGACAGTCCCCGACTTACAAGGTTCCACTTACAATTTTTTGACTTTACAATGGCATGGAAGTCATACACATACAGTGGAAACCTTATTTCAAATACCCATGCAGCAATTTGGTTTTTCCACTTTCAGTACAGTATATAATAAATTACATGAGGTATTCAACACTTTATTATAAAAAGGCTTTGTATTAGATAATTTTGCCCAACTGTAGGCTAATGTAAGTGTTCTGAGCATGTTTAAGGTAGGTTAGGCTGAGCTATGATGTGTGATGGGTTGGATATCTTAAATGCATTCTTGACTTACAATATTTTAAATTTACAGTGGGTTTATTGATATCGCACAGGTGTGCCTCAACTCTTCTCCAACGAGGTTCTTATTCTCTGCTGCTGTCCTCAGTTGCCCCCAAAGTTTCCTAACCATAGAATCACTCCAATTTTCAGTGACTAGGAATGGTTCTGCTGAGCTACTTGACTTTTTTCTGTTAGTCCTGCAAATAAATATTGCTAGGTATGTCATCACTTTGGAAATAGACAAAAGAACCTTTAGAAAACCCTCATAAGAAGATTTGCAAGAATAAACACAAATTATGAACAGTGGTCACTTCTGGGGAGAGGAAAATTTTCACTTTTTACCATTTTTGAAGTGTTTGTGTTTTAATGATTGCCTATCAGTTTTCATTAAAAAGCATAACGAAATACTTTTGAATCTATCAAAGTTCTATAACTACACAATGAAAAAAATTAGTATTTCTGCCTTTTGACATTTCTTTGACAATAACTCTTATTGATATCTTCTACCATTATTTTCCTTTTTATAAATTTATATGAAAAGTGGTTTGAAAGACATCACAGAGTGGTAGAAACGACCTACCATTTGCAGTCAACTGACATGGATTTGTGTCCCGGTTCCCTTGATTACTTGCTATGTGACCTTAGGTAAATCATTTCAGCTTTGTGAGCCTTACTTTCCTATGATATAAGGTTACTAAATAACGCTTATGGGTTCCCCTAAGTCGTTCATTGATAGATTAAGTTATTATTTCTATTATATGGCAGGATTGCTAGTAATCTCCTAGTATACATTCTTTTTTGTCTTTTACTATGATATGCCAGACCCTACTAGAACTCCTGGCTACCAAAGATATTCCTCAGCCTTTCTGGTAGTTAATGGGATATGAGCAGAACAAGAAGCAAAAAGCATGCCTCTCCCTTGAGCCCTTCCCCCTTTCGGCTTGGTGAAGTGCTGACTAAGGAGATGGGTTGGGAATCTACCTTCAATCATGTAGTAGAGGACAACACCACCCAGAATGCAGAAATAGAAGGAATTTGGGCTTTTAACTCTATGAAGCTGTCTTACTATACTATCCCCTATTGTTAGACTGTCATATGAAAGAGATATACACTTCTATCTTATTTATACTACTTTTCGTAAGTTGGGCTTTTGTTTAGCAGTGAAAGTTGGAATTTGGACTTGCAAGGGGAAACCAGGCTTATACTATTTTCCTCAACTATGGTGTTTTAATTAGTCTTTCTTTAATTCTCCAGTTCAATGATGTCTACTCTTTCATACTTTTTAGTGGCACTATTTCTCTGTGATTTAAACAAACAAGGGATATCCTAGTAGGAAACCATAATAAATTCTCAGCATATTCTAATTATGACTGATAGTCAGCTTGTTCCTATGGTTGTTTATAAATATACAATGTCCTGAGTTTGTTTTACTAGAGAAATGTCCATGAGTTCTATGTGCATGCTATAGTCATATACCATTAGCAGCTTTAATGACATGCTATAGTCAGAGTAAATGATCCTCAAGTATTTTTTTCTATAAAAAGTTTACAGCATCTTCAATGAGTCAACCCATCCTTGTTCCCTGGACATTATTGATCGAAGAAGACAAACTTGATGTGAGGGAGGCCAAATACCTTGAGAAGACATGGCAACATCTCTGCCCAACAGAGGCACACAGAGAGGAGGAGACAGTGAAGGCTGTATCCTGAATTATGCTGAATTTTAACCCTATCCTACATCCTATTCTTTAAAGTACAGGATTAGGGTCAAAAATAACTAATGTCACGGCCGGGTGCGGTGGCTCACGCCTGTAATCCCGGCACTTTGAGAGGCTGAGGCGGGTGAATCACCTGAGGTCAGGAGTTCGGGACCAGCCTGATCAATATGGGGAAGCCCCATCTCTACTAAAAATACAAAAATTAGTTGGGCGTGGTGGCAGGTGCCTGTAGTCCCAGCTACTTGGTAGGCTGAGACAGGAGAACTGCTTGAACCCAAGAGGTGGAGGTTGCAATGAGCCGAGATCGTGCCACTGCACTCCAACCTGGGTGATGGAGCAAAACTCTGTCTCAAAACAAACAAACAAACAAAAACTGATGGTACAACTCTCCAGTCATAACCTCACCTTACTTTCATTACCTAAATTATTTGCAACAAACTCTCATTGCCAAGGTAATCTGCTATTGACTATTCATTTGCAATCTTTTTGTTTGTTTGTTTTTGAGAGAAGGTCTTGCTTAGTTGCCCAGACTAGAACACAGTGGTGTGATCACAGCTCACTGTAGCCTCGACCTCCTGGGCTCCAGTGATCCTCCCACCTCAGCCTCTCTAGTGGCTGGGACCACAGGCAAGCACCACCATATTTGACTATTTATTTTTATTTTTATTTTTGGAGTGACAAGGTCTCACTGTGTTGCCCAGGCTGGTCTTGAACTCCTAGGCTCAAGGGATCATCCAACCTCATTTGAGGAATGTTAAGAAATGAAAAGTGCTGATATTACAGAGGTGGGCCTCTGCACCTGACTATTCATTGCAATCTTAAAGAACCTTACTCACCAATATATTGATGTCCGCTACTTCTACCTAAGAATTGAGGAAAAAAGATAAAAAGAAAATATGATAGGTACAACCTAGCCTTAGAGTTACATATCCTGGGCTATCCAGGACAGTCATAGGTTACACAACTGGATTTATATGCTGGATTTATACCCAGCATAATTGTTAACAATGCCCCTTTCCGGCTCAGAAGTGTTTCAGATGGTCACTCTAACGAGATTAGATGCAAAAGAGATCTTGTGTAAGGCAGAGGATACTTACATGTTGAAATGATGTGGGGATGACAGAAAAAGTTATGAAATTTTCTTTGCTGGAGGCTTCTAAAATTTATTATCCAACTGAATATCCTAAGAAAATGTGTCATATCCAAGGGGCTGAGCAATAAATTTTGTTTCTGATGCTGTTAGAAGCAGATAAATTTTGAAATGTGTCCTGGGTAAACTGTTGGCCATAGGGATATATAAATTCATGTTATATATTAATATATCCAGAAGCTCCTAATTCATGCTTGGATTATTTTAGTATTTAACCTAATATCTTTAACGAAATCTTAGCTATGTTCTTGATTTTTGTTTATATTTGTTTTTCCTAACCATAAGCACATGTCAGAGTCCATTCAGTGTCACTAAAATAGTCTCAGAGCCATTTGCTGTTACCTCTCCTATCATCAGCAACTCTTACGAACAAGTCACAGAGAATGTGCAAGCAAAGCGTGCCAGAGATGGAAAATTAAAAATGGAATGCTATCAGTGATTCTTGACTTCTGATCCAATAGCTTTTTGCTAAAGCTGTTTTCATAGGTTTCAGTGCAATATCTGGCCCATACATCTACTTCTTGTTGTTACATTTCATTTCTATTGCTTAATTATAAGCTCCTGGTTCCTTATTTTTCATGATGCAGACTGCTGACTGTTTCCCAATATATCAAATTTCTCCTTGTCTATGGTAATGTCAATTCCCCTCTATATGGTAATATAGCTGCCCAGCTACAGACTAAAGACATTCATCAGTCCCTTTGAAGCCAGGTGTGGCCATCTTATTAAGTCCTTGACTATTGAATATGAAAAGAAGATGTGTATATTATTTCTACATTGTTTACTTAGTGACAACTTCTTGCCCTAGACTTGTTTTCTAACCCCTTACTTAAAACTGGAGAACAGATGTGCCAGTCACCCAGCTTTGACCACGAAGATGATGACAATGCCCTGACGCCTTGCTACTTAGAGTGTAGGCTTGGACTAACAGTATCAGCATCACCTGGGAGCTTTTTAGAAATACAGAATCTCGGGCCGGGCGTGGTGGCTCACGCCTGTAATCTCAGCACACTGGGAGGCCAAGGCGGGTGGATCACGAGGTCAGGAGATCAAGACCATCCTGGCTAACACGGTGAAACCCCGTCTCTACTAAAAATACAAAAAATTAGCCGGGCGTGGTGGCGGGCGCCTGTAGTCCCAGCTACTCGGGAGGCTGAGGCAGGAGAACAGCGTGAACCCGAGGGGCGGAGCTTGCAGTGAGTGGAGATTGCCCACTGCACTCCAGCCTGAGCGACAGAGCGAGACTCCGTCTCAAAAAAAAAAAAAAAAAAGAAAGAAAGAAAGAAAGAAACACAGAATCTCAGGCCCCACTCCAGGCCTGCTGAATGAGAATCTGCATTTTAGCATGATCCACCAGTGGTTTAACTCCATGTTAACATTTGAGAAATACTGCCTTAATAGGGTATAATGGAACAACAAAATGGAAGAAATCTAGGTCTATTAATTATTTTGTTGAGCAGGGCTATCTACTAGCCTGGTCTGCCCACCTATGGACTGTTATGAGAAAGCACAGTGAAATTCTATCTTACTAAATCATTGAATTTTGGGGTCTCTTTTTGATCTCTATTCTAACTCATATAGTTTTTATTTCTTGTAATAAGAAACCTACTTTTTAAAGCTCTGCTAGAGTCTTGTGGAGAAAGAGATGAGAAAGGATGTTATTTCCTTTTGGACTATTCTGGAGTAGTCCCTCCACCTTTTAGAGGAGTACCTAAATTTAACTCAGGCTATGTTGATTTATCTGGGACTGGGTGAGTGGGGAGTGCTCTTACCCCATCCTCCTGAGCATTACTCTCCATATTCCAACTATCATTTTTGGTCTCCTTGAGGATGCTGAGTTAAGAAACTCAATATAAATATTAAATGAGTTGAATACAAAATGTCTCTGGAGATGGTTTCATCATTTTTTTTTTTTTTTTCCAGAAGACCCAAATTTGAGCTGGCAGCATTAATCAAATAGACCACATTTGTTATAAAGTACATTAGAGCATGCATGCTCTCCTTTTAATATATAGACTCTCACCCACTATTTAACAACTATTTTCTCCTTACTTCTTCCTTTCCATTCCTGGTTTGGTAAATATGTCCTCTAGACTTGCAATTCCCGTACTTCAAACCAACAAATATTTACTAAATGCCTCTTAAGGCATTGTGCTAGGCATTAGGTTAGATGCTAGATATACAGTAGTGATTAAGAAAAACTAGATCTGAGGCCAGGCATGGTGGTTCACGCCTGTAATCCCAGCACTTTGGGAGGCTGAGGTGGGTGGATCACCTGAGGTCAGGAGTTCGAGACGAGCCTGGCCAACATAGTGAAACCCATCTCTACTAAAAATATAAAAATTAGCTGGGTGTGTTGATGCATGCCTGTAATCCCAGCTACTTGGGAGGCGAAGCACAGGAATTGCTTGAACCCGGGAGGTGGAGGTTGCAGTGAACCGAGACTGCACCACTGCACTCCAGCCTGGGCACGATCTTGGCGCACTGCAACACTGCAACCAACCAACCAACCAACCAAACAGAAAACCCAGAAAAAACAGATCTGGACTCTGGCCTCACGCATAGCTTACAGTCTAAGTGGGCAGAAGATCAATGAACAAGTAATTACACAGCTGAAGAATTTTAAGAAATGAAAAGTACTTAAAATTTTTGTACTAATGTTTATTGACTGAATAAAGGGAGAAAAATAAATTGACCATTAAGCACCTTTTCTCCAAGCCTCCAGGGCAACAAGTAACTCTCCCTTACTTCCCCTTTCCTGCCTTTCTTTCTCATTGCTTTGGGTTCATATTGGTTCTTTTGCCTGTGAAAGAGAAGTTAGATAATTAATCAGCTAAAAATAAGGATTCACAGCTAATGCACTTGGAAAGGGATCGAAAAGGAACTTGGCAAGATAAAAATACAGTCTTGCACCACACAACGTCATTGTGGCCAAGGACAGACTGCCTATAGGATGGTGGTTCCATAAGATTAAAATGGAGCTAAAAATTTCCTATTCGCCTAGTGACATTGTAGCTATCATAACGTTGGAGCAAAACACATTACTCCCATGTGTGTGGTGATGCTGGTTGTAAATTAACCTATTGTGCTGCCAGTTGTATAGCACATACGATTATGTGCAGCACATACAATGATGTGTGGTACATAACAGTTTGATAATGATAAACTTACTGGTTTACATATTTACTGTACTATATTTTATCATTATATTAGAGTGTACTCCTTCTATTTATGAAAATAAAAAGTTAACTGTAAGATGGTCTCAGGCAGGCCTTTAGGAGGTACTCCAAAAGAAGGCACTATTATCATAGGAGATGGCAGCTCCATGTGTATTACTGACCCTGAAGACCTTTTAGTGGGACAGGATGCAGTAGTGGAAGATACTGATATTGATGATCCTGACCCTATGTAGGCCTAGGTAAAGTGTGTGTTTGTGCTTAGTTTTTAACTAAAATGTAAAAAAGTTTAAAAAAATGATAAAAGTAGAAAAAAGCTTATAGAATAAAGACATAAAAAATAAAATATTTTTGAACGACTGCAAAATGTATGTTTTAAGATGTGTTATTACAGAAGAGTCACCATGTTTAAAAAAATTGAGTTTATAAAGTAGATAAGTTACAGTACGCTATGGTTAATTTATTATTAGTGAAAGAAAAATATTTTAAAATAAATTTAGTGTAGTCTAAGTGTAGTGTTTGTAAAGTATACAATACCGTACAGAAATGTCTTAGACTTTCACATTTGTTCACTACTCACTCACCAACTTACCCAGGGCAACTTCCAGCCCTGTAAGTTTCATTCGTAATAAATGCCTTATATAGGTGTGCTATATGATATTTTATTTTTACTGTATTTTCCTATTTTACAATTTTCCTATGTTTAGATACACAAACATTTACCATTGTGCTACAATTGCCTACAGTATTCAATACACTAACATGCTGTACCGGTTTGTAACCTACAAATTAGGAGCAATAGACTATACCTAACACCCGAGGTGTTAGCAGGCTATACGATCCAGTTTTGCGTAAGTACCTTCTATGATGTTTGCATAACAGCAAAATTGCCTAAGGATGCATTTCTCAGAATGTATCCCCATCATTAAGCAATACATGACTGTAGTTACATTTTGGTGAAAAACTTGTGGCTTACTTTCTTTTCCTTGATATTAGTATATTTATTGTACAAATATATTAAAATTGGGAATACAAAAGGTGTGTTTGTGTGTGTGTTAATCTTTTAAATCAGTTTCTATGGGAAGCAAGGTTGCATTTCATGTGCACATTCCATTCTCTCACTGTGGCTCACTGAGAATGACTAATATCATTTTTCTTCCTTCTAGCCTAATACAGACAAGTCACTGTGACATTCAGTTTCTGATATTTGGTCAATAGATGGCTCAGATTTTTGTATTGCCAAACAATTTGAAGCTTTAAATATTATTTTTATTTAGTATTCACACATGATAATTTTCTTGGAGGTATCAGTCAAAGGCCAAGGTCTTTTCCACACAATACCACTGACCTTCCTTCAAAATCCATGGATGCAAAAGAACAGATAGTAGATTGATAATTGGTGAAATAAAGAGGGAGTTGCTCCAGACAGGAGATGAAAGTTGCTGCTATTGAGACCAACAAATGAAACTAAACTGTTTGATTTATCTATTACTGTATAAAAAGTTAAACCAAAAGGTAGTGATTTAAAACAGCCATATTTTTGCCCATAATTCTCCAATTTGGGCAGGGCATGGTGGTGGCAGCTTATCCCATGCTATGTGGTGCTGGATAGGGTGACTCACCTGTGCTGGAGAGTCTGAGGTGGCTTCATTCACATGTCTGGAGCTCCAGTGGGAGTGGCTGAAATGTGAGGTGTGACTGGCTTTTTTCTCTTTATACAGCCTCTCTGTCCATCATGGTCAATGAACTCTTTATCAAACAGCATCCTATTAAATCATTTGATTCTCACATCAATCTGTAAGGTTGTGTCTTAAGAACTGAAAAAAAAAAATGGAGGCCTTTTACTTAGTCTTGTTTTCCCACTCAACCTGTATTTTTCTTGGAACTATATGTATTTATATATTTCTATAAGCAATTTATTTACTTTAGTTTATTGTAGGTATTCTTATAAACTATCCTAATTCTGCAGTACAGATACAAAGATAAATATATGGTTTGTAACATAAATATGTTACTATTTATCTATCTTAAATCAGGCTCTGGGAGGTTTAGTAACTTGATCAAGGTTATATGCCTAATGCATGACAGAGTCT
Organism: Macaca nemestrina; assembly: GCF_043159975.1. Lineage (NCBI taxonomy): Eukaryota > Metazoa > Chordata > Mammalia > Primates > Cercopithecidae > Macaca > Macaca nemestrina. Next base: position 165,343,009 of record NC_092125.1, on the reverse strand, counting down.
AACTTGGTACTCAACTTTTCTGAAACCGTGAGAGCTAAATAATAAAATCCTAATCATATTATCTATTTAAGATTTTCTTAAACCCCTAGGTTATAGAAGGATCACATAATTATTAAACATAGAAAAAAATTGAATATAGCAATTTTTTTTTTTTTTGAGACGGAGTCTTGCTCTGTCACCCAGGCTGGAGTGCAGTGGCACTATCTCGGCTCACGGCAACCTCCATCTCCTGGGTTCAAGTGATTCTCCTGCCTCAGCCTCCTGAGTAGCTGGGATTACAGACACCTGCCACCACGCCCGGCTAATTTTTTGTACTTTTAGTAGAGATGGAGTTTCACTATGTTAGCCAGGCTGGTCTCGAACTCCTGATCTTGTGATCTGCCCGCCTCAGCCTCCCAAAGTCCTGGGTTTACAGGCATGAGACACCGTGCCTGGCAGCAAATAATTTTGTAAATTTTTAATTAGGTATAGTCACCATGTTGTAAAATAGAGCTGTTGAACTTATTTTAACTAATTTGAACTTATTTAACAGAAATTTTGTATCTTTTGATCAACATTTTCCTAAGCCCCCTACCCTCTCCAGCCCCTGGTAACCACCATTCTACTCTCCACCTCTCTGCGTTCAACTTCTTTAGATTCCATATGTGAGATCATGTAGTATGTGTCTTTCTGTGCCTGGCTTATTTCACTGAACAGAACGTCTTTCAGGCTCATTCATGTTGCCACAAATGACACAATTTCCTTCCTTTTAAAGACTAAATAATATTCCATTGTGTACATATACCACACTTTCTTTATTCATTCATTCATTGCTGGACACTTGGGTTGATTCCAAATCTTAACTGTTGTGAATAGTGCTTCAATGAATGTGGAAGTGCAGCTGTCTCTTCTATTGCACATACTGATTTCATTTCCTTTAGATATATACTCAGCAGTGAGATTGCTGGATCATATCATGGGGTCTATTTTCAATTTTTTGAAGAACCTCCATACTGTTTTTTCATAATGAGTGTTCTAATTTACATTCCCACAAGCAGTGTATAAGGGTTTCCTTTTTTCCCCATCCTTGCCAACATGTTATCTTTCATCTTTGCAATAGCCATTCTGATAGCTGCGAGGTGATCTCTCTCACTATGGTTTTAATTTGCATTTCTCTGTTGATTAGTGATCCTGAACATTTTTTATATACTTCTTGGCCACTTATGTGTCTTATTTTGAGAAATATCTATTCAAACCATTTACCCATTTTTATATTAGATTGTTTTCTTACTATTGAGTTGAGTTTCTTACATATTTTGAATATTAACCTCTCATCAGATGTATAACAGATAATTTTACAAAGTAATATCTTATTTAAACTTCAGTTTACTTGAATTCCATTCAGTAAACACTTATTCAGCGATTACTCCATGCCAGGTGCTGATCCGTGTGCTTAGACCACATCTCTGAACAAAACAGATATTCCTGCCCTCGCAGAACTTACTCCGTAAAAGTGACATTTAGTAAACAAAACAACCAAATCATTTTACTGTGGGAAGAAGAATTTGCTAATGTTGTTGTGCAGAGATTGAGCAGAAACTTATAGTGATGATTTCATGTCATGGTATTAGTTTTTTTTTTTTTTTTTTTTTTTTTTTTGAGACGGAGTCTCGCTCTGTCGCCCAGGCTGGAGTGCAGTGGCCCGATCTCAGCTCACTGCAAGCTCCGCCTCCCGGGTTTACGCCATTCTCCTGCCTCAGCCTCCCGAGTAGCTGGGACTACAGGCGCCCGCCACCTCGCCCGGCTAGTTTTTTTGTATTTTTAGTAGAGACGGGGTTTCACCGTGTTAGCCAGGATGGTCTCGATCTCCTGACCTCGTGATCCGCCCGTCTCGGCCTCCCGGTATTAGTTTTTAAAAATATTGTTGTTAAAGAAAAATTGAACTCTGCCAATCTCTACTTAATTGAGAAATCTGTATGAGCTTTACCCTTGGTGATGTCTCTTTAAGCCCTTGAACTTCTCTGTCAATGATTTTTATGCAGATTCACAATTAAAAATCTAAAGTGTTCTTCATGTCCCCACCACTACTCCTCTCCTCTTAGGCTGACCCTGAGAAGACAGACTGCCAACGCTTCATGCATGACCCTTAATTTTATTCTTACCCTTCACAGTTGAACACAAATGTCAGCTTAAGTCCAATAATCATCTATTTGAGATGTAGATCTGCCATGTAGGGGATATCTTTTATTATGTCACAATTTTTTGTTATGGCTTTTCACACATTAGAAGGGCAAATGCAATTAGCTATTCAAATAACAGAACAAGCAAAAATTGCTGCATAAAGATAATGACGCCATCCTAATTGAACCCACGAATCCTGGCCCAAGGCACCGCTAGTTGAGAGTTCAAATTCATGCTCACTGGGTGATATGTGGAAATTGTTACTAGTTTAGTGAGTGTCAATGTGCAATGTATAAGATTTCACACATTAAAAAGATACAAAGTTGAAGCAGGGCACAGTGGCTCACGCCTGTAATCCCAGCACTTTGGGAGTCTGAGGCAGGTGAATCATGAGGTCAGGAGTTCGAGACCAACCTGACCAACTTGGTGAAACCCTGTCTCTACAAAAATTACAAAAATTAGCTGGGTGTGGTGGCGGGTGCTTATAATCCCCGCTACTCAGGAGGCTGAGGCAGGAGAATCGCTTGAACCCAGGAGGCAGAGGTTGCAGTGAGTCGGTATTATGCCACTACACTCCAGCCTGGGCAATAGAGTGAGACTCCATCTCAAAAACAAAAACAAAAGATACAAATTTGGAAATTTGAGAACCATCTTTATGAGAACAGCTCCGATTCCTGAAGTTCTTACAATTCAACTATGAAGGCCAGATAGATATTTTAAAATATCAGGAAACAATAAGGTCACAAGGGGAAAAACCAAAGAAATGATACAAGGACCAAACTGATGGATGGAGTAGCAAACAGGATATTTTGATGCAGATGATATACTAGGTGCTTGATAACATTAAGTCATTTAATCTTCATGACAACACAGTTTTACTAATTAGAATTTTGAACAACATGCAAGGGCCATTAAGGAACTTTCTTACGGACACCTGGTTAGAAAGTAAGAAAACCAGTTTGCCTACCTTTAAAGCTCAAATGATGAACATTTAAATTGATTAACAATTTGATTGCACTGGATCCAATTGAACTGAACATTTCCCAGGTCTTTCCAGCTTTTTCATAAGGCTTTGAAGATACCATGAAGGAATGTACTTGGAATTAGAACCACTGGATTTTGAACCCTGACTGTGCTACTTCCTACTGGCAACACTTTGCATCAGTCCATTTCACATCTTCAAAACAGGAAGGACGATACCTACCACATACACAGCCTTGTGGGTACATACTAGATACCTCTGTGAATGGGGTCAACACGGTGCTTGGTCCACAGAATGCCCTGAGTAAAAACATGCAAGGTGAACAGGCCCAATCGTTATTCCTTCTCCATTTGAGGCTGGAAACAATGGAAGATCAACAGTCATCCCAGTCTGGTTCTTACAGATTGAAGAAGAAGATGAACAGTTAGCCTAGTCTGGTTCACAGGCTCAAGAGGCGCTTGAAACAGCTTTCTAAATGAGGTTTGGGAGTTCTTTGTGGATTTCAATTACCCATCTTACTGCTGGACCTCATTAGCACACGTAATTGGAAACTGGCTCTGTATAATAAGGACAACAGGAGTCTCCAGCTCTGAGGCAGTTACTCTGGTGTTACTCACTCTCCACCCCCTCATGAGCACCTCAGTGGTCACTCCTCAGACACAACCTCAGAAGCCTGGGAGAAAGAACCAAAATTCTTCCATTACTATATTTTCTGTGGGAGCCTATATGGGAGATTTTTGTTTCACACCATATATTTGTGACATATGAATAAACAATGGCAATATAAAAGGTCTTATGGAAATCTTCAATATTGGTTTCCTCAAAACACACATTCTTTTTTTTTTTTTTTTTTTTTTGAGACAGAGTCTCACTCTGTTGCACAGGCTGGAGTGCAGTGGCATGATCTCGGCTCACTGCAAACTCTGCCTCCCGAGTTCATGCCATTCTCCTGCCTCAGCCTCCCGAGTAGTTGGGACTACAGGTGCCCGCCACCATGCCCGGCTAATTTTTTGTATTTTTAGTAGAGACGGGGTTTCACCATGTTAGCCAGGATGGTCTCGATCTCCTGACCTCGTGATCCGCCCGACTTGGCCTCCCAAAATGCTGGGATTACAGGTGTGAGCCACCACGCCCGCCTAGAACACACATTCTTAGGGGGGACAATGTTGCAGCCAAGAAGGTGAAAGTTGGTTCTTAGGAAGGTTAAAAGAAATCTTAAATATAAAAATGTTTTGTGGCCCTTCATCGTACGTAAACAGATATAAGGCATGTACGTGGTATTAAAATTTCATGGGGAATGAATGATCAGAAAAGATCTAAAAAGGCTACTTAATGGGCAGAGAGTAGGGATAAAAGCAGGAAAAAAGGTTGAGATAACATGGCTTTAGAAGGAGCATGAAGTTCTCCAGATCAGTTTTTGGCTCCAGGAAAGAGGCAGAAGATAGCTATTCTTGCGGCTCCATTCTCTGTTACAGGTGGTTCTGATTCCTCATGACAATGATTAAAGGGGAGGGTTCTGAAGACAGGCTGCTTGTGTTGAAGCCCAGTTCAGTCACATAGCTCTGTAACATCTTGAGCTGGTTAATTCATGTCTCAATGCCTCATTTTTTTCATCTGCAAAATGACTACTGTAATATCGAGCATTTCATGTTGTTGTGAGGGATATAGGACCAAGCCTACATTTTGAAAAAGATAGGAGCAGAAGCCACTCTGCCTTTGTGAAAGAGCTCTGGTTCCCTTTAATCTACATTCTCTAGGTGATCAAATCCTTGCAACATACTTAAACAAACAAACAAACAAACAAACAACAACAACAACAAAACCGTGGGCAGGGTGCAGTGGCTCATGATCGTAATTTCCGCACTTTGGGAGACCGAGTTGGTAGGATCACTTGAGATCTGGAGTTTGAGCCTGGCCAACATGGTGAAACCCCAATTCTACTAAAGAAATACAAGGATTAGCTGGGTGTGGTGGTACACACCTGTATTCCCAGATACTCAGGAGGCTGAGGCAGAAGAATCACTTGAACCTGGGAGGTGGAGGCTACAGTGAGCCAAGATCGTGCCACTGCACTCCAGCCTGGGCAACAGTGAGATTCCATCTTGAAAAAACAAAAAACAAAAAAAAAAAAACTTCAATAATTTTGAAAAATAGAATATATAGAGTAGCTAGAAATAGAATATGTGGGTGGGGGTGGCAGCTCACACCTGTAATTCCAGTATTTTGGGAGGCCAAGGTGATCCCTGCCTCAAGGAATCCCTTGAATCCAGGGGTTCCAGGTTATAGTGAGATATAATCACACCACTGCACTCCAGTTGGTGACAGAGCAAGACCCTGTCCCTTATAAACAACAACAAAAAAGATAGAATATAGAAAAGAACAGACATAGTACGTATTTCCATAACATGAAGAGTTCATTCATGTTAGTATTTTGTCATATTTATGTTCTATCTTTAGTGTATAAAATTTAAAATTATGCTATATATATATGTGTGTATATATATATCACACACACACACGCTCCCTTTGTTCCTTCTATACTCCCAGTCCTACCATAATGAAGTTTTTGAAAGTGCCTACTGACTGCCTGGTATGATTTTCTGAGTGATGTTCTTTCTGAATGGATAGCCTGAGGGACCAGCCATCTCCAGATTCATAAGTCTTTACCCAAACAAGGTAAACATTTCATTCAGGTTAAGGCCAAACTGACATTTTCTCCATTAATTGGAACAACATTTCTTATGCACCTATTATATGCCAGACATTTTTTAACTGGGAGCAAAACTGTAGCTCCAGGCCTAGACATTAGGTTTTCAAAATGAAAATCCAGGTAGCTGGAGTGAGTTAAGTCAGTCCTCATACTTGAGGTGACATTCCAGATATGTCTCACAAATGCTAATGGATAACTCACTTCTCCTATAAAAACAAATCCTAAAAGCCAGGTGTGATGACATGCACCTGTGGTTCCAACTACTCAGCTACTCGAGAGGCTGAAGTGGGAGAATCACTTGAGCCCAGGAATTCCATGTCAGCTTGGACAACATAACAAAAGCCTGTTTCTAATAAAATAAAATAAACCCCAAATCTCATGGTGGCATTGGAATTATTTGCAGATAACTCAGTCCATTTGGCTTTCAAAGTAGGTCTCAGCAAAGGAAGACGTAAGCTACTGGTTTAGGATTAGAGCTGGGAATCACACTGGTCTGGACACTTGGTTTGCCAAGTGTCCTGGTAGTGGAGAATTCTGTGACTGGCAAATGCTGAGGAGGCAAAGGAGTGAAAGTCTTGAGTCCTGAGAGAGACAACCCTTGGGTTCTTTAGGCACTAGGCAGTGGCCCAAGGGACTGGGATCTTATGTAAATGGCAGAGCACCCCAGGAGCCTCAGGTATGCTTATCAGCTCATCTAATGGAGCCAAGGAGACAATCTGTTTAGATAACAGGTTGCAAGATAATGGACTCTGCTGGGAATGGCATGTTCCCTCCTGGGGGGTAACCCTTAGATCTTGGAATGTGGCTGAGAGCATGGTGCTCCTGCAGAGGTCTGAAAAACAACTGTGGAGTGTCTCACATGGTCTTCATTATGGCCTGAAAGTGTTCTCTCTCTCCATTGCCCACCTCCCCCAACCCACCTACTCTAAAAGCAAAAAATATATATATTTTAAATATTTTGGGGCCACCCACTAAATAGTAATTATAGATGATAGTAACTAATTACACTATTATCTATCACGTTTTAAGTGCTTCTGGATGGCCAGACCCAGTGTCAGCTTGCTCTCATGACCCTGAGAATTCAGAGGAGGGGTTTCCATGTGACAGATGAGACCTGCACAGGTAGAGAACTTCATTCTTTCATTCACTTGCTCACTATTCAGAAAATGTTTATTGAGCCTTTTCTATATTCTAAGAAACTGTGCTGGTGCCTCAAAGAGTTCATAGGTTCCCACAACTAACAAGGGGAAGTGATATAACTAAAAGTTGCATTTGATTTGATTTGATTGAAATTGGTGGAGAAGAGTGGCCTCTAGAGAGGAAATG